>NC_133971.1:85841318-88241318 GCF_031877795.1 Strix aluco | reverse complement strand
AGCTTTCTCATAAATATTGTAGAGATACATGCAGACTGTTAAAAGCGACAGCTCAGTGGTCTGGAATTAAATCTGTTGCAGGTATATAATTTAGTGTGACGTTAATTGGGTAGTGGGGAAGCATAAATGAGGAACACAATGTGTATACATTGGAATTTTTTGTTAAAGAAGAAATACTGAAAATGCTAACCTCAGCAACCCAAAATCAAAGAGAGTGGGGAGGAGGGAGAGGAAGGGAAAAAAAAAAAAATCCTACAACAACACACAAACCAGAGGACAACCAATTGTGGCCCATTTCTTCAGGAAGAAGTTTAAATTAGTTACCAGAGGTTAAGATTTTCAGCTGAAAGAGATCAGTTTAGGTCTAAAGTTGTAGGTTTACCTGATTTTAAGTTGCTGCAGATTAGCTCATATTTATAACTATGTACTCTCCTGACTGGGGCAAGTAGAAGGCAACAGAACTTTATGTGCATCACTTGTGGTCTTCTGCTACTCACCAGCCAGGGAGGATGACTGTGGGGAAATATGTACAGAGTGGTTGGTACTTACATGAAATAAGTGAGGGAGGGAGTCTGCACAACTAATATTCAGATAGATACTGCAGCCTACCATGATACTTCAAGGAACAAATAGTGACACACTATGTCACCAGTCACCCAGTGTGTGACTTCATTGTCAGTGTGACTTTATTATCAAAAGCTACGTGATGTGCTGAAATACCTCAGCACATGTTACCAAAAAAAGCAATGATATAGATTATGAATATGCAAGGTATGATTTTCATGCCATCTCAGGGAAGCCCAGGCCCTTCTGTCCTTTCTTGATGGTATGCTGTATGTTGTTCTTTGGTGATGTTAGGTCAGACTCTTTTTTTTTCCCTTTCCATGCCCCTTCTCCTATTGGGCATCCCTTATAGGCTATGGATGCTAAACTGAGCTACTTCATTCAATCCAGTCACAGGCTTTATCAGGGTCACCACAGACAGAAAGCCTTCATTTCACATTTCTTCCTATTTGTTGCAGGCTTCAAGTTTTCTCAATTCTGTTTCATTACCAATGAATTAGTTAAAATATAAGAAACCTTTTACTTGTTACAAGATCAGTTTCTTTTTCTCAGTTTGTTGCCCATGATCTCTCTGTTCAGGCTGTTTTGGGGCCTAGAAATTCCTCCCATTTGGTTATGTAAAGTCCATTGCAACAACTGTTGTGCTGTAAAAGATCTTTGGAGAACTCTACCTGCACAGTGGAGCTTAGGTTTCTGTAAAAGATCGTATCACTGATTGATACCTGCTTTCATTTGTCACTGAGTAAGCTCATGTGGCAACAATCAATTACTGAAGTTTAGGCATCATGTGGTTAAGTCTCAGCATTTTGACCATGAGACTGAATCTATTGGTGATCAACATCAGTAACAGAGCTGTCTATGCCTATTCACAGTCATGGAGAGTCCAGATACACCTGACATGACTTAGTTGCTGGTTGCTGATGCACCAGGAACATCTCTCATGATATCCAGCATGCACCCAACTCTTCAATTTTCCCATTCCCTTTTTCTCATTCATTGCTAGCCAATATTGACTTGCAGTAAATATGTGATGCACAGATAAGACTTAGCAGAGTGGGTGAGATCTTATGGGAATTGAAATGTCAACAGGAACATAGTAACTGGGGAGCATAGGCTACATGAGGACCATGAGGGACATATAATTCAGTCTCCTCTTGCCTCAGGAAACCTTGTTCTAGCCACTTACATCACAAGAATTAACAAAACATCTACTTCAAATGGGAAAAAAAAAAAAAAAAAAAAAGGTACAAAAGCCTTCCCAGCATTGTATAACATCCTTATCTAGCTAACCGGATTCCTGTACCACAAGAAACCAAAAACTACAAACCGTGGAATTTGCCACTGGAAAAAAAAAAAAAAAAAAAAAAAAGCCAGAAGATATTAAGAATATTGCCAGTGCCATAAGTCTCTTTTCCTCAAAATGTATGTTATTCTTGGCTTGGGATATTGCTTGTTGTGCTGTTTGTGCTTCTCTTACTCTCACTCTGCTTTTTAAGGTGTTAGAGGTAGAATGTTCTGTTTTGAGTATTCAATTGAGTATTCATCCACTGATCTGGATGATTAAGTCATTTCACCTATCTGCTATGACTCTGGGTTCTTTCTTGACTGTTATGTTTGTGGTAGGTTCTGTGTTGTATGTAATAGCTGCTGCTGTGGGAACTTGGTCTCTGCTAGGGATGTTAAATGCTGCTACAATACAGGCATTACGTGTGCCTGCAGTTATGCACAGGTAATCTTACACCCAAAAGTAGGGAAAATAATAAATTTAATGCCCTACTGTATTAATTTGCACAGTAGCACTTTTGGAGGTTAGTCTTAAATTATTTTGAATTGCAAATCCAACTGTACTTTAATTATGATTATGACCTCTACTTCGTGGCACACGGTTCAACCTATAAAACCACAGTCTATGGTGAATTACTATAATGGTGCTGTAGATGATGCACCATAACACAGAGCCTTGCTCTGTATCTGTAGACAAAGACATGCATGCACATACACACTTTGGCTTGCAACAACCTCTAATAATACAGATTTATTCTCCTTTGGTTTTCCTTTTTTGGCTTCCCTTCTCTCCCCAGATAGGGTAGCAAGGACTCAATGACTTGCTGGAAGAAATCTGTAGAGTATGTTAATTTCTGTGGAACTTAGGCAGCCTCATAAGTCTTAGAGATTAATAAGAATCTGGGAAGTATCTATCTTCTGGTGATGCTTTCATTTGCGCAGTAATAAAGCTCGCCTTTCTTGTTTAATAAAAACAATGAGGAAACAAATGGGTGTGCAGGCATTGGAACTTTTGAGGAATTAATTCAAAAGCACGGAGGAAAGTTTTTTATCATGCTGTAAGCACCAGAAAGGTGAAAATTACTCTTCCCTGGAGCTCTTACCTTCTGTGTGCCTTATCTCTTAAGTTACAACAAACTTAAGGCAAAATCCTCAGAAGGTGCTGAGGGTCTCTTGGAAAGTGCTGATCATTATCCTGAAAGGTGATGGGCACATTTCACCGAGACCATCAGGAGCTTGGGAGAGTTCTGAATGATTCATTTTCTTCCCTTACCCATTGGAATGATTTCCTGGTTGAACAAGCACTCTTCATCCAAATGAAATTTCTGTGGAAATTTTCAGTGTTAGTGACAATTTTGAAGCTTTTTTTCCTTTTTTATTTCTTTTTAAAATTCTTTTTGATTTTGGAGAGATGGCAGTGATTTTACTTGGCTGTTCCTTTTATCCCCCCCGCAGAACGTTCTTGTCAATTCAACTTTTGGTGCACAGACAGGCAATTGACAAAAACAGGAGCCTTGCAGCAGGCAGGAGGCCAGGGGCTGAGCACCCAGCTCCCGCCCGGTTCCCAGCCTCCTTACAGCTCCAGCTGCCAGGAAGGCACAAGCCCAAGTTGCTTAGCATCTCCACATCTCCTGCAACTCTGGCTGCCAGAGAGCTGGAGCAGAGTGAGAACTTGTAAAAGCAATTTTCTTACCCCTCAAAAAGAGAACTTTGGAAGTTAGCACAGTTTAATTTCAATTAGTCATCAGGATTTAGAAAAAACTGTTTCAAAAATTTGTTTTCCTTAGAGATACATTAATGCAGTTATTATATTAAAAATGGCTTTGATTACTCAGTCTACAGAGAAGAGGAATATGACATAGATCTTCATTCAATACTAGACTGTCTTTATACATAGTCATCTATAGGCTCTGATCTCAATTCTCTTCCAATAGATGTGTTCCTATGGCTGTTATAAGGACTGTACACCTCTGACAACGAGGGATACGCACTGAGACAGTTCTCTGCTGTGGTCAAGAACTGCCCACATCTCTCTGCTTCCACCAGTTCCCAAGCTCAGTTTTGGGATGAACACAGCTGCCTACAGCAGCCATATGCAGTGCCAGAAATGAAAGGTGCAGTGGTTACTTACTGAGTGTCCTAGACCTCCTTATATTGCTGCAATGGCACTTGGTGGTCTCAGGAAAATCACTTACTCTTGGGTTTCTACAAGAGGATTTACTCTTGGACAATACTGACTAATCTGATATTTACCCTATTTCAAGTAGTTCATTATTTTCACCACTTATAACCAACATAGATGGGACTATGATATAGAGAAGGTTGTTGCTTGATTTGTGTTGCATGCAGACATTGCTGTCTTCCTGGTTCAGAGACAGACTGGATGTTTGGGTTCCGCTTCTCTCAGTGGCAGGTCATCTAAACTGCCTGTCTCTGAACAGAAATTTGTCTAAGTGGCAGTCAAAATTCCTGTTTATATCATTGTGTGTAACACTGACAAACTGAGAAATAAATTAGTTGGTATATTATTCTTCCCTGCAGCAACTTCATCCAGCCTCTCTCTGTATACCTACAAAAGTTTATCTAGTGGCCAGGCCTGTCCTGTGAGTTGCTGAGATTTGTTCTCATTTCTTTCTTTTTCTTTTTTTTCTTTTTTTTTTTTGCAGCTGCATCCCAGGATACTTGCAGTGTTTACCCTCCACGTAATTCCTGTTGTGGCACCTTTAAGGATGCTCCAGCTTTGTCTGGGTGGAGAGCATGCAGAAGTATTTACACTGGTAGGAACACAGTTACAATCAGGAAGTGTTGTCTTTGCTTCTGGTTTGGAGTTGATACTATGGCACAGGTCTAGGTCAGGATATTATGTTTGTAAGCATATTACAGTGGATCTGTTTTGGCCCTGACTGTAACCTTCACTTAATAAAAATGTGTTCTAGCCACAGGCTATGAGTTCTCATGACTAGTAAAGCTAGGGACCTTTGCAATGCAATAAAACAGGGAGGAAATATTGTGGTATTTATAGCACTGCTTCTTCTCTCCCCCTCCCATCTTCCTGCACCCTGAAGTGAAACCTTTATTTTAGAAATAAACACTTCGGAACTTAAATCAGTTTTTCTTTAATCAAGGCCACTTTTTAAATATCCTTAAATAAAATACTACTTAAAATGGGTAATTTTACATGAAGTGGGAGAGAGATAGTGCAAGAACCTACAGTATATCAGACTGAATTAGTTTTTCATGCTACGAGATGTAAACAAATCTATTTAATTAGAACACCTTGTTCTTATTGCATCCAGAGTCATTTTTTATACAGGCAGAAAGAAAACAAAAAAAAAGAAGTTTTGACAGCAAATTTCTACAACACTATAAAAATATATCTAAACTGTGTGTTTCCCTCACTAAAACAGACCTTTTTTTCTGTTCCTATTGTTGTTTGAATTGAGATCTCAAAGTCAAGCCCCCCATCACAAAGATGATCCTTGGGCCAAGTACGCACATTCCTAGAGATCAGCTTGGATTTGAAACCCTTCCTTTCTACTTCATCAGTGGAGACAATAGGTGTGTAGACATTCAGGGAGAAGCCTGTCCTTGAAGTAATTTGTTTAGGTCATGCATACCAGAACTCCACCCCTGGGATCTCTTGCCTTCACCAAGGCCATGAGATCCTTGTGCTTTCTCACCTCTGGTGCAGTCTGTCAAAGTTTCCCCATTATCCCATCTGTGTAACCCAGAGACAATAATGAATTTCACCTCTTTGTTGTTGTTTTCTCTCCTTTATAAGGTAAAATGAAATCTGGAGAAGCAACAGGAGGAAAAAGTGAGGCTGTGTGCTCAAGGGCTTTATTCAACTCCATAAACTCTAAGATCACCTTTCTCTTTCCTCTCTAGTAGCTGTGCAAGGAGCCCACTTGGCTATACAGGCTCATTAGTCACAACAGAAAGGCAGCACAAAGTCCCACAGTGACAAGCTGCCACCTAAATCTAGGTAATGTGCCGTGTTAAAATGCTGTATGCTGGCTTGCAGCAAGATCTCAGTTACTTGCTAAGGTGATGTTTCCATTTCTTTCTGAATTCTAGACTTGGATTTACCACCTTTGTGGCTCATCCCTTCCTGGATCCATGTTTTAAAATGTGTAGTTTCCTGGCCACAAACAGTATCTGGGGATATTATCCATAATGCCAGACCTTTAGATCCAGCCACCACATGGAGACTTTCAGGCCAACATTCAGGTAGGTTGAGCTATTAAACATCAGTGTGGGAGTCTTTCCTCTCCTCTGTACATAGTAACCTGCTCTGTCCCACCAGACTGTTGCTACGAGAAAGATTCCTTGGCTGGGTTGTGGTGGAAAGGTCTCATGATGTGATCTGGGCAAAGAAAGTGGAGAACTTCACTTCCTGAAGAACAGGAGTTCCAAAACAGTGGCCCTGGGAGTGTCCGGGAGTTCATGTGGGAGTGTCCCTGAGCTGCATGAATGGCAGGTATACGCATGAATTTGGGCTATTCCTAAGACGATGTCATGTTTTCTATGACAATCCAGCTGCCCAGTAAAGGCCCTAGATGCTGCACACTGCAGCTCTGATTAGTGGTGGGCAACGTTAATATTCTTCAAAAGGGAAGATGATCATTTCAAATTCAGACAAGAACCAGCATCTCACCTTGGTAAAGTGCAACCAGACCCCATCAGTGAAATAACCTTTTTCACTGGAACTGACCAGGGCTACAGGATCTGTCTTCTCATTTTGATCAGATCCCTCAGGTCCTGCCTGTGCCCTGTATTTTCATATAAAGCATACAATTTTTTCCAGTTCTTCCCACTCACATGATGACCATCCAAACTTACCCTCCACCAGAAGAGCCCAAAGAAAAGAAGTGATCTAACCAAGTGTCTGCCTGGGGCTACACAATGCAGTTGAGGAAGTATGTCTTCCTGCCTTAATGCAGTCCTGATTTTTCCCTAGTACACTAGACAGTCATGCTACAGCTCAACGACAGAAGTCTGTGGAAGTAGATTAAATAGCAGTTCAGTAATCGAGAGATTTGAATATTGTTCCTTTCTTGGTCAGAGACCTGCTGTGCCTCCTGGAACGAATCTCTTCTCTGTATTTCTTTTTTCTCCTCCCACCTTTCCTTTGCCCTGCCCATTTATATGACCAGCTCTTCAAGGCCGTCTGTTTTGTTCCATACCAATCACCAATGGACCCCAGTCTCATCTGAGCTGTCTAGACACAACTGTTGCCGAAATAATAATAATCACACTGAAAGCAAAATGCCAGTTTTTGTACCGATGTGATGCTTGTTTTGTATTCCTCTGGCTTTGTCCCCTACATTAGTGATGCTTAGAGGCAAAACAAAAAGCTGATCATCTTACCGCTGTTAAATGTTATTAATGACTTTTAAACAATTGTCAGCGAACTTAAGTACTTGTGTAAGTGAGGGATTAATAGTGCCGACCTAATAAATATCTCAGATGCTGGCACACCACTTATGGGCAAACTCTCAGTGACGCCTGGCCTCAGAAGTCTCCATCTGGAGAAGCAGCCAAGCAGCACAAAATGACACTCTTGTCTGAGCCATCCTCCCTGCTCCCGCCCAGGACCCACAGCTCACTTTGTCAGTCCTCCAGTCTACTCTCTGTAATGCAGTCTTCTCTCCTCCCCCATTCCTATCCCACTAATGTTTTTCCCCTGGTTGCCTCATATGCCTCCCAAAATATGCTGTCCACATTCTGCCTAACACCTGCCCTTTTTTTTCCTGTCTCCTCCATCAGATACATTTTCCAGGGAACACAACCACAGCACTGCTCTGTGCATCAAGGACATAAGAGACTTACAGGAGCAGTATGATATGGTCAAGCACCACATTACGCCCAACTGCAGTCCTGGTAGACATAAAAACCAGTGTGAGCTTATGGTGAAACCTGGGGCCTGAACAGCACATTCGATTATTAAAGTGACCCAGCATAATAAGACAATGATGTCAGTAGAAAAGTGTTGCCTCTATATTAGATTATTCCCCTTTGTGTGCTCTTTCCAAGCTCTGGAAAGGTAAATAAGTGTTGTTACATCCATTTCACAGGTCTCTACCTGTGAAACTTTGGTGTAGAAAGGTTGAGGGCTTTTTGTCTGGATTTATAAAAGATGCCTAAGTCAGAACAGAGACATTAGTTCAGGTCTTTTTGCATCTCGATCACTGGTCTTTATTTCCTGTCTATCTGTAATTGCTAGTCTCTAAATTTTCATTAATTCCCAGGAGGTAAGATATTTTTTGTGAGAAAAAAGCTCGGTCTATTTACTGGCTATGTGAGGAACATGGTTTAATCAGATGACTTTCAAAACAAATCCCAGATGCCTTCTAGAGACTTATTACTTTCTCTATGGTCTTACTTCTGAGTATTTACCTCAGAAAAAAACACTTATTTGCTCTTCTCTTTGGTATCTCCATTCCTTTCCCCATGCTGTCCCTTCTACTTGGACTACGTCCCTGAAACCTTTTTATTGTCCCTTAACTCTCTATCCATACACAATGAGCTCACTTCTGCATTACCTCCAAGGAAGAAAATTTCCTTTCTTATAAGCACAGCAAGAAATAAAACACAAATCTGAACAAAAACAGTAGCCCTTTCCTACTGTGATGTGCAAAATACTTTCCTGAGGCCGGTATCAACTCCCTCCATTTAAGTGAAGCTCATTTGCAGGCACTGGATGGGCAGTGAGCAGAGACAGAGCTGCCTGTCACCAAGATGAATAGACAGATGGCAGGGACAGAAATGGTCACATTTGGTCCGAGCCAGGGGTGCCATTTTTAAGGTCAGGCCTTCATCTTAGAGAGGCCAGGAGGAAGCCTGTGATGATGATGATGATGATGACAGTGCATTTGGAATTATATTGCTATTTGTTTATCATGGCTTTTGCGCAGGAGGTACCAATTTTAACAAACACAGGAGGAAAGCAATTGCGTTAGCCCTGCAGCAGCATCTGAGGATCTTCTTATCTGCATGGATGACTCTCTTTTTACCCACTGCACATCAGAGTTCAGATACTGAAACAAAAGCTGTTTTCTTTCCTGGGGAAACAATGAGTGTTTCTTAGACATCACTGAATTTCTTTTCATCTCTTACTGGAAAGAACTACCCGTAACTCCACCAGAGATTTGCCTGCAAGTTTGAGCCAATTGGAATGCCTGGATTCTTCCCTGGTGCTTATCCCAGTGTCATAGATCCTTCAGGGAACTGGATTTATTTGGAACTTTTGCAAGCACCACTGTCTTCAGGTGACTGAACTTCGTTTTTCCTGGTTAAAGTGAACACATCACAGAAATGTCCTCCTCCCTATTTTCACCCCTGGGCAGACAGATGCTAGACCACTAACACATTCTTCAGGTGGTGAAAGTTGATGTAGCTTCTCAAAACATAAACATGTGTCAGTTTACCTTAAATTGAGACTCTGAGTATAAACAAGTTCTAAACATCTCCAGCAAATGTGAAGACCAGAACATAATTAGATTTCGCTTTATCAACAATCCTAGAACAGGGCATTGGTGTTCAATGCATTTTCCTCATTAGTTGGAGACTAAAACTTGACTTGAACCAGAAAAAATATATTTATTTACAAGTTGGAGATATGCTTTAAATAGGAAATTAAAAGCAGATAGCTGTATAATCTTATAAGAATAAATGCAGAGGAAGGCTGATAAAAAGCAGAGAACAAAAAATTTTTCTCGCAGCTGTGTTTCACATATGACTCCTTCAGAATGTGGTTAAGAAACAAAAACAAACGGAAAAACCCTTCCTTCTGGTATATGCAATGTACTTCTACTCAATAAAGAGTAATTTGGATTAGTGTTATCCCATTGCAAAATGCAGTTCTGTGTGCATGTAAAGAAATAAATCATCTTTTTGTGATGCGATCCTGGTGCTATGGCAGCATAGAATTTGAGGCTGTGAAGAGCTAAAAGGTTGTGTGGCTTCTTACACTTTATAACACAAGGTAAAGAAGGGAAAATAAAACATACTGCTTCTAGCTCATTGTGTGTATATCCATCCCAATGACTTGTTTTATTGGACAGGTACCTACAGTCTCCCTGTCTGTCTGTCATGACCAAAAGAGGAAAGAGGAACACCAGCCTGCCCATATAATAGTTAATCTCATACTATTTCAGGGCATTTCTGGAGTTCATAGAAGTGGAATAAAAGCAAGAACACACCTTGTGCTTTACAGATGGTCTGGGATTCACTTTCTCGCTCTTCTGTAGAAACAAAGGATAAGCAAGAGAGTGGACTGAGTCCATCTCTACCTCCATGTAAAGCAGGGAAATCCATTTCCTTTCTTAGGACAAGTCTATTCCCTTTGGTTGTGAGTTCCTTCTCATAAGAACTCCCTTTACCTGTGCCATACTGTGTTTAGCCCAGTGGGCAGATACCGATGGAAACCTAGAGTGACAGGGAGAAGGGGACTCCCTTCCTGTTTAACCATTTACTTCCCAAGTCGCTAGATGTTGCATTTCCTTCCCTTCATCCTTTTTCTATAGGGAATGGTTTCTCTCAGTGATTTCTACTACAGTTCTTCCTACGTTTTTGGGCTGCGTCGGGCATCACGACAGCTTCTCCAAGGCAGGATGAGACCCTCTGGCTGCATGTTGTCATGACAACAGGAGGAACAATGCCAGGAGGCCATTACCGCAGCTCTGGTTGCTAAGGAAAGGATGGTGTCACCAGCGAGGTCAGCCTCACCTGACTCCTGGTGACACCCGTCCCCATGTGCATCTTGGCTACCACCTCCTGGTGGGAAAATGTTTTTATACAGAGCATAAACCGCTTCCTGGGGAGAGCATTATTGTCTCATTGGACAGAGTCCAGTACCGGAGGAGGCTGCAGTTTATCAGCTCTGTCCTCACCACTCCACTCAAAGTGTCTGTGCCGTCAGGGGGATTGATGGAGTTGGGAAAGCCCCCAAAACCGTATAACTTGACATTAAAGAGAGGCTGTGAAGCTCTTGCAACCAAGAGTACCTTTCAGGGAGACATGAAGAGAAAACTGCTCTGTCTCTTTGGTGGATGACTTTTATCGTGAAGCTGCACAAAGCCATTACTGAAGAAAGGCACAAATTTGTTGGAGCTTGGAGGGGGGAGGAAAGGGGAAAGAACCAACAACAATAAAAATAAGACACATGCTGCTCTCTTTTCTTTTCGGAGGCTTTTGGAGAATCTCCTGAGGACTGGAGATAGTTGCAGAGGTGTTGTGAGGAGGGGACAGTGCACAGGACACACCTGTAAATTGACCGAGTGAGCATTGCAATAGACCGTACTGCTGGGGTAGGACTATACATCCCACCCTGATTAATTCACCCGGATATATCTTCCAAGAGTCCCTATATTACAAAGCAGTTTTTCTGTGAGGCTTAGGGCAGTCGGCAAGGAGTGGGGACAGCAGGGATCTCATCACAGCTTAGCTAGTGAGCTGTAGCATGGACTCTTTTCTGGCCTCTGAAATTATAAGCAGAACAGAGCAGGAACCAGCTCTCACTGCAGAGATGACTGGAGTAGCGTGGACAGAGCTGTACTGGCAGTCTAGGTTGTTGCTCGGTGAGCTCAGTGCTGCTGTGTCTGGCTTGTTAACCATGTAAGAGTCTGCTCAGGTGTGTCTACATGGGACTGCTGCAACTGCAGCAGGTGGATCTTGTGGCTCTGTAAAGCACCCTGCACTGTGGGCAGCCTCACATGGAAGCGCTGTCAATAACATTGTGGTGCAGTGGTGTAGGTGAGTAAGGGGAACTGAAGGATTTCTTTTTTTTTTTTACCCACTGCATAAACAGAATCAAGGAAAAGATAATGTAATATAAATAAAAACAAATGGCTCAGTCAACTCATCTTTAATGCTTTGCAGTGTGACATCTATTTTGTCTAATGGAATACGACTTTCATACACCAACTGGATATTTAACCTTGGCCAAAAGTTATGATGTACATTACTATACACTTTTATTATGTTACACTGTATTGTTGTTGTTTTTTTAATCTATTGCTAAGCCCCTAACAGTATGTCTGTGTCGATGAAACCCATCTGTCAAAAGCACGGTAGGGACATTATTATGTAAATGTAGCTGGGTCTTCCTTTTGTGGAATTGGGGGCGGGAATTTAATATACTGGCCTAATATTCCAGCCAGAGGGAAAAAATGCTTATGAAAAATCTTTTTTTTTAGGTAAGACAAAAAAATATCTAGCTGAATTTGGCTTTTAAAAAGTCAGATCTTTCTCCTTGCCCTTCCCAGTAAGATCTTTTAGAGCTAATGATACAGTTTCTAATAAAAAATAAAATAAAATACATAAGAGACTTTTTTAAGTGCACCAGGAGACAGATAGGTCATTAACATCAGTAGTGCTATCTTTTCTATATTATACTCATATTTCAATAACTTACATTTTGGGGTTATTCTTTTTTTTTTTTTTTTTTTTTTAACAGGTGCCATTTTGGATTATTTCTTTATTAAGGTTTGTTATAAAATATGCACAATGGTATGTAGATTTCTGGGAGAGGTGTGGGTGAGAAGGAGATTATTTATTACAGTTCTTAAACATCAGCCAAAATCTATCCATCTAAATTGTCTTGCCTTAGACGCATTGTGCCATTATTTATAAAATTAAGCCATTTGTCCCTGTGCAGGAGAGGGACTAAAATTGAAATAGCCACTGTGTGAAGTGAGGTATCTACACAGCCTTCCCCTGGGCAAGCTCCCAACCTGAGGAACAAGCACCAGGAGGTTTTCCCCAATGTGATGCATGAAATGAAGTGTGTGTAGCTCTCTAAATCCAGATTACCAGCTGATTTCCTCCCCTAAATTCCAAGACACCATCTGTTGAAATCACAAAGGCCTCCACTATCAAGCTCTCTGAGATGGGAAAGTGTTGTCATCTCCATCTCTGCAGATGGGGTGCTGAGGAGCAGAACAGCTGAGGGTGTGTTTGAACAAAAAAATTAAGGTATATTCACAGCATAAGGAAAGACACACACATGCTGGCTGCATTTCCTTAGCACAGGTAATGGCAACAAGGAGCATATGACAGCAGAAGGTTTAGCATAGACAAGTATTTATGGTCCCCTCACAGTCTGGATCATCCTTTGGATCCTGAGTCTTTCCTCCTGTTTCAGTGAGGTTTGGTGAAAGCTCCACCTGTTCTTTCTAATTTCTTTGCAAGGGAAACCATGCAAATGGCATGGTTTGGTCAAGAGACCTTACGAAAACACATAGATATCATTGTGGGCCAGTAACTTTCTAAGGAAGTAAGACCCAGCACCAGTAACATGAGCATGTCCCATAAGACTTACAAGGAATTTGGGTATCTAATTCCAAAACTGAAACCAAAAAAGCATGATTCCACAACATCTTTCTCATGTAAACTGTTTCCTTGTTTCATGAGAAAGTTTTTAAAGTATGTGATGAAAACCCTTTTGTTTGGTGCATTCACATGGGCAGTGGGAAACACCATGTCTTCTTCATCCAAAGTGGACTCAAGCCCTCAGCTACCATCCAAGACAAAAGCATCCCTATCCCCAGGCAAGTTCAGTGGAGGAAACATCCATCTCTGGTCCCAGAAAGGTCACTGCACTAAAAGGAGTGTAACAAACACAAGTGGTGTTAGTACTTATTGCCATTTTTGATAGAAAGGGAAAACATTTAACCTTGGCAACTCTTCTCTCAGTTGCGGAGATCTTAGAGGTCTTGGAAGGATCCAGTCTGCTAGTATAAGAGGTCACTGGATGCCTATATGTGTTCCTAGACTTGGCCCAAAATGTCTAGTTCCTGGTGATATTAAACAACTGAGTGTCTGTTTCATATCTAAGTCACATTCAATAGACATCCTCAAAGCATTTGACAAATTCTCATGCTAGAGAAAAGCGACTTTTATCCAGTTGAGAAGTTCAGAAAATAAAGTGTTCACACAGGAATGTAGTGACAGTCTTTTTGAAGTGATTTGAAGCAATTTCTTTTCCTTCCCTAAAACCTGCACTAGCATAGGGTAATCAGAGATAGTTGTAATGCCTGGTGTCCATGATGGAAATATTCTGTACCCTAAGGACTGAGAAAATCATTGAGAAAAACGGAAACCATACTTTGTAGACCCTGTCCCTATTTATTAAGTTATTGTGTGGGCAGGAATTTTATCTCAGTATTTGCATATTATGGTACACAGAAATAGCAAAATCATTATGTCTAGCTGGCTATGCCCAAATCTCAGGTCTTGAGTTTAAGTTCAGGCTTTCTCTTAGTTAAAATATGTTGTGGTGAAACAGCCTTCAGGTGAGTAACAACTTACACCTTGTTTTCCCCATGTTGACAGTGCTTGCTAGCCTGACTGTATCTGATAGTGAACATCAAGGTTCTGATGTAGACTGATGAGATCATAGAATCATAGAAGAGTTTGGGCTGGAAGGGACCTTTAAAAGTCATATAGTCCAACAAGGTACCAGCAAGGTGTTTCCCATGAAATAGGCTTTCAAAGCAATATCAGTCAGCCCTCTCTGCTAGGTACTTCTGCTGCATGTCATACTCCCTGCAAAAGGAAGGCAAAGCACAGTGCTGAATTGGGATAAACATAATGATTGGGCTTAAATGGACAGCATACAGTAGAGACAAACATAGTGACTTTTCCTCATCCATAGCTAAGTCTTGTTGCACTCAGCCAGTGACACACTCAGCTTGGTTTGTACACCAGCAGAGCTAATTATGATTAGCTGATTGAGCAGACTTAGAGCATCCTCCAGCTTCTATTGCTCCCAGCTCCCTGCTGGAGGTGCACCATTTACATGTCCCATCTCAGAAGGTTCAGCTCAGAAGGGGAGCTAACCAGTGTTAGAAGATAACACTCTGTTGTTCCTTGTGTGTGCCTTTCCAACATTCCACAGACACCTGCTTCTGCAGGTATTTCTTAATTTAAAGTTTAATCAACTTTTCTTTTAACATCTAAGCCCTAATGTGACATTAATATCTCTAAAGACTAAAATCCAGATCTACAGATATCACCAAGTCTAAAAATACTTACCCATTGTTTCCAAAAAGTTAAGTAACTATTAATTCTTCTGCAGGGCCAGGTATTAAACCAGGCTGTAGAGATGCAGTGTGAAGGAGGATGTAAAACATTGTCACAGGCCACGCATGGGCATGGAACAAGGCAGAGAAGGTAAAGTGTACTATTTAGTTGTGGAAAGACTGAATACTTCTGAATCTTTTAAAACTCACCACTGAATGACTGGGACCCATTTAACAGGTGACAGTGAAAGAAATGGCAGAGATGGCAATATCCTTTTGTTACTACCTAAGCTGATAAGAAAAACAGACTATATGTTTTGCTTTGTTAGGATTTTTTTTCTGCAAAAGTTTTACAACTTTCTGAAAATAAAGATTTTAAATATTTTCATTCAGAATATCCTCTGGGTGTTTCATGCGAGTCACAGGTTTCACAGGTTTCAAGGGACGTTTCGTGTGTTCATTTTTCTTCATTGACTGAATTGTCTGGTTGAACTACTTTTCTTATTGCACCTTAGAGCTTCTACATGGTAAGAGAAGAGATACTAAAGTAAAAGACTCTCTGAACACAGCTAACTGTGGCAGACACAGTCCAAGACAAAGATTTGTGAATTAAGATATTTAAGTTCGTTATATAATAGTTGGGGGGGGGGGGGGGGGGGGACACGAGCGACACAGAGAGAGTTATTCCAGAGAATTATTCTTGGTGAATAAAAATTCAATATCTTCTTTGGAAAGAAGACTGCTTTTATAAAGTATTATATTATAATGCTCCGTTAATTGATAGATTTATTATTATTATTATTGTTATCATTATCTTTATTATTATTTAGTAGTAGTATATTAATTTTTTAACCACTGCCAGTTAGTAACTTTAACGTTACTCCTCCACTTCACGTGGGAAATAAAATCTAAGACCTTGCTTATAGAAGCCATTAGAGATCCATGGGTGAAAAAAACCACCCTGGTACCCAGCTGAACTTTTCAGTGGTTTGCTTCTCCAGATAAGTGTCTTTTGCACACCCAGGTAAGTCCCTCCCATCCATAGGTCACAAGGTTCTGTCATCCTGTGGTGCCCAGAGATGCTTCCTCAGTGGTGATCAGTGGGGAGGAATGGTGGAGGGGTTTCGTCCTACAGTGTGTGAAGTTTTCTGGGCTGCAAAGGGTGCCTCAAGCACTTTCGTGTTTACACGTGGGAGAGAAACGCTCATGTTGTCTCAGTCTGGGGAGAGGGGACAGCTGCTCTGGCTTGGCAGCTGAGAGGTGGCAGATTGAGAGGCGGGTCAGTCTGTGGGGGAAGGAGTGCCTCTCCAGTGGTCCTGGCTTTTGGGCCTTTGAAGATTTTTCCATACCCAAACAAGCTGCAGCAGCCAGCCACCACTGAGCAACCCAGCAGTCCCCTTCCAGAGCAGATCCTGACGACAGCATCCAGACATCTTTCTAAGCACTTCTAAGGCATGTAGATCATGAGGAGGTGGTACAGGGACAGCGCTAGAAGCAGAGAGCAGTTTTCATAAGGTCAGCTGTGCTCCGTGATTGACAGGGCAGCAGTTTCTGATCAATAGCTGCAAGGGGTTATTGATTCAGCCACCAATCTGAACTCTTAATTACTGATATTAAATGTCAGAAACTTTCAGAGTTTAAGTCATATGACTGTAATCTCTTATTCCAGAAGCTCTGCTGTGGCAAGATCTCATCAAACTTCGTGTGGCAAGGGTCTGCTCTCAGCTCAGCTGCTGTACAGCAGGACTGATGTGGCTGGCTTTGGTCTGTCTGCTCTGGATTTGCCTGGGGGGAGGGAAATTGCATTCTGGATCATTGTATCTTTCTCCTGTGTGTTACTCAAAACTAAAGAAGAATAAAAAAGAAAGGCCCTTTTCTCCCACTAGCAGAAGCTGGAGTTCTCTATCCAGTGAAATCCCTGCTTTAAGCACCTCAGAGGATTGCTGAAGTTAGGAACTGAATCTTTCCTTGGTAGCCCCAAATTAAATATATGCATGTATAAACAGAGACACGCAGCAGGTGTGCATTTCAATAGATATTATTCTTATGTATGATTTATGATTATTTGTGCAGAAAAGGAAAATATATCACAATCATGTTTTATGTCGACAGGTATATGCGTGTTTGCATGAGTTAAATGCACACAAGTGCTCTGCAAACACTGCTATAGTCTCTGGTAACTCCTTGACTAAGTTGTATTTCTGATGTTTAGTAGAGGTTTGAATCTCTTTCCTGAGTATATAATTTCTTTCTCTCTAGGTCCAATATTGTAAGAAACTGTGAGAATTCATGCCCATTTTCCATTCTCCATGTCAGTCACAGTTTTCATTGAATCATAGAATTGTAGAATTGTTCAGGTTGCAAAAGACCTTTAAGATCATTGGGTCCAACCATCAACCTAACACTGAAAGAAAAAGTTTTGCTTTCCTAGATAAGGAAATGAATAAGACAATTACTGGGTGGAAAAATGAGTGTGTTGGGGTAAGCCTGAAAGACAAAATGAAACAATTAATGGTAGATAAATTAGGGAAAGAAGGGCTAAGGCAGAAGGGGAGAGAAAAGGAGAGTGGGAAATGAGACACCCAAATGTAAAAGACCAAACAAGTCAGTGTAGAGTGGCAAGAACTTATACTGCGTTATAAGAGTTATTTTATGAGGAATGCATTTAACTTCAGGATGATTTTCAGTGTTCAGGGTCATTTCACATGCATAACATCTCAGCTTCCTGTTCTCCAGGCTAAACAACCCCAGCTGCTCCTGGTAAGACTTGTGCTCTAGATGCTTCACCAGCATCATTACCCTTCTTTGGACATGCTCCAACACCTCAATGTCTTTCTTGTAGTGAGGGGCCCAAAACTGAACACAGTCTTCAAGGTGCAGCCTCACTAGTGTCGAGTATAGGACTTTCCTAGTCCTGCTGGCCACACTGTTTCTGATAGAAGCCAAGATGGTATTAGCCTTCTTGGCCACTTGGGCACATTGTTGGCTCATAGTCAGCTGGTTGTTGACCAACACCAACAGGTCTTTTTCCACTGGGCAGCTTTCCAGCCAATCTTCCCCAAGCCTGTAGCATTGCATGGGGTTGTTGTGACCCAAGTGCAGAACCTGGCACTGAGCCTTGTTGAACCTCATACAGTTAGTCTTGGCCCATCAATCCAGCCTGTCCAGATCCTTCTGTACAGTTTTCCTATCCTCAAGCAGATCAACATCCCTGCCCAACTTGGTGTCATCTGCAAACTATCTGAGGGTGCACTCAATCCCCTCATCAAGATCACTGATAAAGAACTGTTCCAATACTGAGCCCTGGGGAACACCGCTTGTGACTAGCCACCAACTAGATTTAACCCCATTCACCACCACTCTTTGGGGCCTGGCCATCCAGCCAGTTTTTTACCCAGTAAAGATTACGCCCATCCAAGCCATTAAACATAAGCAACCAGTTTCTTCAGGAGAATGATGTGGGAAATTGTGTCAAAGGTTTTACTAATGTGTAGGTAGACAACATCCACAGCCTTTCCCTCATCCTCTAAGCATGTCACCTTGACATAGAAGGAGATGAGGTTAGTCAAACAGGACCTACCTTTCACAAACCCATGCTGACTGGGCCTGATCGCCTGGTTGTTCTTTATGTGCCATGTGATGGCACTCAAGATGATCTGCTACATAACCTTCCCCAGCACTGAGGTCAGACTGACAGGCCTGTAGCTCCCTGGATCCTTCTTCTAGCCCTTTCCGTAGATGGGGGTCACATTTGAAGACCTCCCTCTGTACATGATACATCTGTACCATGACTGCCTTATCAGAAGGCAGAAAAACAAAAGTTCTTTCACAGCTCTTAACATTTCTAATTGCCCTTCTCTTTCCCTTTCCTATTTACTACATCATTTCTTAGCCTAGAGTGGAGAGGAGACAGAAATGTACATGGGACTCAGAACACAGGTGCACTTTATATTAATAATGGCATAATGATGTTTTCTTTTTATTTACATTTTTTGTACCTCCTCTGAGCAATATGTTGATGTTCTGTTGGTATTTTCTGCCGTGCTTCCCAGATCACTTTCCTGAGAGATGACAGCTTAGCACCGTGTCTGTATAGTTAGGGTTTTCTCCCCCTTTTTCATTACTTTGCATTTATTGGCATTGAATTTCACCTGCCATTTTGTTGCCCAATCATTCAGCATCATGAGATCTCTGCTCCTAGCTGTCATATTTATTTTTATTACCCTGACTACCGTCAAATGCCATCAACAGATTTTGTCTCCACTGCAAAGAAAGGATCCCTGTGGAACTCCCTTGATCACCTCCCACCAATAGGAAAACTGACCATTTATTCCTACACTTCACATCTCCTTCTTTAAGCAGTTATTAACTCAGGAAAAGTCTTTCCTATTTCTTTCTGCAATACCCTAGTTTCTTTACAAGCCTTTGGTAAGGGACTTTTCGAAAATCCAAGTGCACTTTTATCCGTATGCTTGCTGACTCTTTAAAAGCATGCTAATAAATTTTGTAAGGGATAACTACATCCTATAAAAGTTGTGTTTTCTCTTTCACATTACGTTATATCCATCTACTTGTCTGCCAGTTCTGTTTTTGATTACAGTTCCTTCCAATTTGCTTGATATTGTCACACATGCTGGTTTGCAATTCCCCATTTCTCAAACTGAAAAGAAATCCCTGATAAAAAGAACTCCTGTTTAGCAAGAACTAATAATTGAATTAAAGATGCCCATGAAGTACTCTTGATTGCCAATAACACTGTGAGGCTAGAAGGAGTTATTTCAAGTTACTGAGTGCCATTCAATTTTATTTAAAAACTTGCAGGCTATTTATAATCTGAAAAAATTATGAAAGGTAG
Organism: Strix aluco; assembly: GCF_031877795.1. Taxonomy (NCBI): domain Eukaryota; kingdom Metazoa; phylum Chordata; class Aves; order Strigiformes; family Strigidae; genus Strix; species Strix aluco. The sequence goes on along the minus strand of NC_133971.1, from coordinate 88,221,590 downwards.
AAACTAAATCTTAATATCTGGCCCTTTGGATGGTGAATCAGGGTTGGTTCCCTTCATTTAGCCTCTTGAACTGAGTTCTTTGTCATGGCATAATTAAAGGCAAAAAGAAGAAATGGATGATTGTTTGCAATGATAATTTTATTCTCAGAAAAATGAACCTAAATTAAAAGCCAAACAGTACACAAATAATGATTATTTCAGTCTCCTGCATATTTTTCTATAAAGGATTTCTGAAAGATATTACACCTTGGAGAATCAGCTGACTCTTGGGGGAACCAGGTACTCTATTATCAAAATTAGTAGCAGACAAGTAATACTGTATCACAGGTAATTAAAATAATTTATAGATGGGAAAAATTCATTAAAGGGTTGGTGAATCCTATTTGGTATGTCATGGAGAACCTAAGCAATTTATAAGTGGGCAAATGTGACTAATCTTAAATAAATCCTATGAAATCAAAGAAAGCCTTTAAGTCAGTTAATCAAAAGAAGTCAGTCAAGCAGTTGTCCTGAGAGAAGCAAATCAATGAATATCAAGAACCTTAAATCTGTATTAAATCCCATTACTGATCTTTGTTTACCAAATTTTAGCCTCAGCATCCTCTCTAGAAACATATATTCTAAAAAAGCTGGTGTTCAAGAGTAGAAGCCCTCAACCATTTACACAATAGCATTTCAACATCCTAGTAAAATTGTTCAAAGAGAATTTAAATTAAGTTTTCTGGCAAAGCTTCCCAGCTGCACATCACCTCTCCTAATGTCATCTCTGTGATGTCATCACATGGTAGGAATAATGCTGAGTTATTGAATACTGCTGGTTTATGTCGAGTTGTAAAGTCTTTTGTTCTCAGTCCTTCTCCTTAGGCTTCTGGTTGTTGCAAACTCCCAGGAGTGAACTGGAAGAGCTGTTGGCCGTACTATAGAGTTGAGCAGAAGGAGAGCTGCCTCTTTATTTCAGAGGATTTTATAACCTTCTCTCTTACTTTAGGCAAGGAAAAATGTGCATCTTTCAGGCTTGACTGGATGCAAAATTAGCTCTTCTCATCCACTCCTTAACACGTCCATGGCCTTAGAAAAATAACTCAGGACTATGCAATCAATTTAATGCATACGTAGTACACTTCTAACTGGCTTTTGTATGCATGTGTATCTGGTAAGAATGAGTCAGAATTCCTTTCATGGCAAGGTTTTCACTTTTTGCATTTATTTGAGACATTTATTTTCATAAGACTTAACTCAAGCTGAAATTCTGCTTCAATTAAATTGCAGTGAACTTCCCTTTTATAAAAGAGTAAGGGAACAGACTTCCACTTCTCAAAAGAGTTGGTCTTTAAGATAGTTTTCTAAATTGAATGACCAGGAAAAAAACATTGCTGTTTTCCTGAGTAATCTGTGTCTACAAGCTTTAGCTTATTTTTTTCTTTTTTTTTTTTTTTTTTTTTAATTGGTAAGAAATGCTATAGCTGCAACATAAGCTGCAAGCAAGAGGAATGGTTCAATTTTTCTGCTAAGTTGATAAGAACACATAAGAATTTAGTTAAAAAGAAAGCATAAATGAATAAGCAGTACTGAGAAGGAATGTTAAATTTTGTTCAGTAATGCAACTTTGCAACACCCTTCTGTTATACCTCAACAATAGGTATAACAAGCTCTTAACAGCCTAATCTTCAGCATAGATAAACCTTTATCAATACATCCAGTGCTAAACAACAAATATGTGGTCTTATTGAAGTCTTCATTTGGTACTGTATATATTATATAATAACATATGGTCTTATATTTCAAAGGTTTCTTGTTGTTAATAGTCAAACTACACAATTACAGTCCATTTTTGTCCATGACATCAGACGTGGCTTCTGTAGGCTTTGTAAGTAAAGATGATGTAACTAAAATCTACATATCTCTAAATTTGTTTGCCTCCTGAAGAAACAGACTAAACAGTCTTTTATTTCTCCATTTAAGAGAAAGAAGTAAGCCTTTGAATACTGTCAAAGAAAGGTAATATCTATGTAAGTTGAGGAGCTTAAGTTAGTTGGACACAATCTCACCTCAAAAAGAACTGTGTGAAGATATCAACCTTTTCCTACTGATGTGCTGGAAGGTTCCTCTCACTTCTCTTCACCTGTGTAAGTTTTGCATCTCCTTTGACTTGGTCACAGAAGATGTCCCCTTTGTCAGATAGATAGTTGCAGAAGATTGTGATTTGGTTGGCTTCATTTTATATGCCACACATCTTAAATGACAATCATAAGGGATGAAAGCATCAGTATTCCTGTACTGACTACAGGGGTAGCCTATGAGGCTACTTTAGATTAGACTCCTTCCTGCTAGGTAGTAAAATGTGGCAAAATGAATCACATTTTTATTTTACGATTACTGCCTCAGTTACTGCTACAGGTTAGGCTCATATCATGTACAAACTAAAATCTAATATTTACAGATAGATATCTCAGAAGACTTTTACTATTTCATGGTTACCAGGAGATCAAAACAAAAAGCATCTATAAGATTAAGAGAAAACACGAGTAGTACAGAAATAATCACCTGCTCCTCGAGAGCCTTTTCGAGCCATAAATATATGTTTCTTCAAGTTCAAAAGCTTAGAGCACTTTTAGAAGAAAACACATTCAATAAGGAATCATCAGGAAGTTTTGATTTTATTTCAGCAAGAAGTTTTTTTAGACTGTGGAATGAGAGCAGTTTATGATATATTCTGTTAACATACCCCTACATTCCTCTTTGCTCTTTACATTTTTGAAAGTCAGGATTCTTTCTAAAACATATTTTATAAAATCTGTTTTTGTGAGATTATGATAATGTCTATACCAGCTGGATGTCTAGTACAAGGAGTCTTGTTCTTTGAGGAGACATTCATGTTAGTTGCTTGATTCTTGACCAAATGGTTCCTAGCTTTACAACTGCATTGCATTTACAACTTTCCAATTACAGACTCTTTTAAAATACTCTATACAAAGCACAAAATGTAATACTTATATCATTACTAGTTTAAATTCTAGTTTAAATCTACTAAAAAGATGTTAATGATTTTCTTATTGAAAGTGTTTTCTTCCATAAGTGCTATAAAATATTCAATGTTTATAAATATATTGCCAAGTATAGTTGAAGGCAGTGAAAGCTAAAACATGTTATAATTATAAAAGCTGATATTTAGATTTCATATAATACTGGCTGTTCTATAGCCTGTGGTATTACCTCCTTTAACATGTAGAACAGAATATTGGATGAAAGAAATAGGACCAGTGTGGACTATTTTTAATTAGCTTGAATATTTGAACAGCCTGAATATTTTAGTAAAATACACATCCAGATACTTTTAAACCTATTTTAAACATAGGAGATTTAAAACAATTACAAAGCTATCTTAAAATTTCTCAACAAACTACTAACCACCCTGAGTAAATTCTGTTACAAATATATTTCAATGTTATCTATAGGCATTCAAGGATCAACAGTGGTTGCACTCCCCCTCTAGCATTCTTTTGTAGGCTTGTATATCTCAATGCCCTTTAGTATTGGTTTCAAATTCATTAGGCACATCTGGGAAAATGAAAGCACAAGAAGAGAAATGACTTGCCAAATGGAAACCAGAGGCAAACCCAGAAATTTCCTCAAGACTACCCCCATGTCCTGATGACAAAGATAGATTAAACTGTCTCCTTGGGGTCATGAAAGAAGTCCATGTTGGATATAGACTTTATAGTGTAAGTCTGTAGAAACACAGAAGTAGTGGTTCAACAATGCAGCTGTCAGTTTCCCCAGTGTGGGATAAGGAATTGGAAGGGTCCGTCAAGGTGATGCAACAGCAATTAAAACAGTGTCTTCCAGAGTGTAAGATCTAGACATTTTCCTTATTTAAATACCTATTAAAAGACAATAAAAAGTTACATTATATGTTTCCCCAGAGTTGAAAATTTTCATGCATTTCTTCTCCTGGATGGAATTAAACATATACTAAAAGTAATAGAGTACCTTGGAGATCTAAAGGTGATGATTTTGTTTCAGGGGAGAAAGAAGGAATCATGGTAGCTAGCGGGGAGGAATAATACTAAAACTTTGTGTTTCTTTTTGTTTGTTTGTTTGGGGTTTTTTTGTTTGTTTGTTTAAAAAAGACTGTCATTTCAAAAAATCAAATGTATTTTTTTGATGTTTTCAGTGTCTGCCTCAAAAAGTGAGCCACTAGTGCATATAGAAACCTAAACAGATATGCCACCAATAATGATATTCCTAGAAATACCTTTTCCTCTTGTATATATGTACCTGATATTATCTGAAGCATCCAAAAATGTGTTTGTGTACAGCAGCACTATAATAGGATTTTGTGAATTGTTCTTATCTAAGCGTTATATATGCATCCAGAGGGAAAACTTTACTTTAACCAGGTACATTATCAGAAAATAACAATCTGGGGCATAAACATCCCAAGTGTGCACCTTTTTTATTATGTCAAACAGAGCAAACAATACACATATTTTCCCATTATTTTATGTTTGATTTTTTTCATTATTATTACTACGTTAAGCTGCCTGTGTTGGATTTGTAAATGGGCTATGACTGTTACGTTATGGCATCTGCTTATCCAAATAAGTCTCTGCTGATAATGGTGCCCAGCACTGCAGGCCAGGGAGTGGCAATGTGAGATGAAACAAAGGGTATGCCTCTTTCAGTGGCCACAGGTTTCACCTCTGGCTGATTTACATGAATGTATTAAGCAATTCAGCACAGATGAGTTTTTCAAAAAGCTATTTCCAATGGGAGAGCATGAATACAACCCCCTAAACTGTCCAAAATTAAGATCAGAGAGAATACTGAAAGTTCTAAAGGCAATGGTTTCTTCTGTTAAAATTCACAGTCCTGTGAGAGCAACACACAGGAAAGGAGGAAAAACAGGAATCAGCAATGTGAGTAAGCAAAGGTAACATTTTTCATACTCTTGCTATGTTCAGGAAACCGTTTTTTTTCTCTGATTTCAGCACTTCTCCACTGCAGTGTTACGTGTATATTCCCAGCTGTAGAAGACAAGCAGTAGAGACGAGCTGAGCAAGTTTTCATCAAAAGTTTGCAGGACTGCAGTTACAAAGGATAGAAAAATGGATCTAACTACTAAGATGAGAGAAAGGCACATATTTTTAGAGAATTTATGGATAAGCAATTATCATTTTCTTTGTGACAATGTCTATATTTATTTGTTTTCCATCTGATCTTGGATTAGGGGCAGACTGGTCAATAGTCTGCATAAAGAATCCTTTAAAAAAATATTTCTGTGGGTTCCATTAACCAGATGCTGGAATCTGCTTCATCCAGATGGTGACAGAAAAGAGAGATAAAGAGGTGTGGATGGTCAAAATTGGAAAGAAGACTCTCAAGATCATGATAAACATTGTTTTTCATTTAACACTCTTGCTACAAAACCTTATGCTTGGCTTGAACCACAGCTGGCAGAACCCCCACTGCTGCATTTCTTTTCATTAATTGGAGGGGCAAGTTCCTCACTTTTCAAACTGAGGGTAGGTTGAACCCTTCTGCAACCCCAAGCGGTAAATTTGGTGTAAGAAATAAAATAACAATAAGATTCTCCTTGTTTGAGAAAAAATCCTTTTTTCAGCTAGTTGAAGCAAGGAGTACAGTAGAATAAGTAGAGACAACTTCTCACAGCTTCAAAATATACCTATTTCACTGCATGAGTGTTTATAGTAATTGAGTCTCTGCACTCATAAAAATTAACAAGTATCACTGGAAAATTCTGCAGTGCAGCCTTTTCTGAATTTGCAGAAAGCCACACAGCATAAAGTTTGCTACTTGGACTGATTTTTGTTTTTTCTTTGATAAACAATACTTGTGTATAAAACTGCCACTAGGTTAAGTGCATGGACATTTGCAGTGCAATGCTACCTGAGAAATGACTTAGGCAGTGCCATCAGCTATGACATTAATAACTTTATAATAGCCTGATGTTCAAAGGTGTTGAGCTACCTTCACTTTCATTGAAGTTGATTTTCATTATAGCAATCAAATTATTTTAAAAATCAGTCCTCAGCTACAGTAAAAGCAGTGAAGATATAAGCAATAGACCATTTGCAGAAACTAAGTATTGGTAAAGTGGTCATGATAATTTAAAGTCTAGCTAATGAAGATACCAATTTTTTTCTCTATCTTTTAATTTTGGGATTGTTTTTGTTTCTTTGTTTCTATTTCTGAAATATTCTAAAAATGAAGAATCAATTAATTAAGGCAACCTTTAATTTCTTTCCAACTCACTGTACAACTTCAGCTGCAGCTGGTATTTCCTCAGAGTTCACTTGGCAGGCCAAGTTCTTGGTAAACTCATCAACTTATCACAGCAGTTCCCATGCCAGGAAGCATCACTTGGAAGAAGACATTTAGCATTTCTCCTCTCCCTTTGCAGTGAAACGTTTGGGAAGCACCATGAAGCAGCTGCACTTGGACTGTTGAGCAGTAATTTGCCACCTTTGCGTAATAACACAGAGTGCTACACAAATACAAGGGTAGCTGGAGCCTGGTTCTTCAAGCCCCCATGATTGTTCAGTCCTGAGTCTGAGGAAAAACATGAAGGTAATTTATTACTTCTCATAGCTTGCTTTTTCCTGAAGGGGAACTCTTACTCCCACACACTGGCTTTAGGTACCTACCACTCTTGTCTGTCCAAAAGAGGAGCTAAAGCTTGTCGTGTGGAGCTATCCAGAAATTAAATCCTTTGCATCTGATGAGATGGCCTGACGTTGAACAGCACTCAAAGTATGATGATAATACCCGGCATGAATCATTAGCTCTGGAGAGTAGAACCACCTTGAGAGCTTCCACTGCATGTTAATAAGTCCTTTGGAGTCAGTAAAGTAGTTTGGCTACCACAGGTTTTGATTCCACAACCCACTTTTGTGGCATGGTATCATCAATGCCTCTGTCCATTGACTTCAGTAACGCCACTTTCCCAAGTAATTTTTATCCAAGCTGGATAAAATCTGCAGAATGTGATCAGTGGTTTGTGAAGCTACTAAGTGCATTACAGTGGAGTTTTAATATAGCAAAGACAAATGATGTAACAAAGATATATATTTATATTTAAAAGTGAAACTGTAAATAGTTAAGATTCCATTTAATGCATTGCAAAGTTAGGTAACATGAAAAACAACCTGATAACAGGCAGGCTTTTAAATCCATTAAGTGTGTTTGAATATTGCATCCTAAATGTCCATCTCTATTACAGGATTTTATGTGAGAGTACAAATATATAGGAGTTAAAAAAACCCTACACTGAATAAAAAGACAGTCATAAAATAGAAGCTTACTGAGTTTCTTCTTTGACTACTCTTTCTCTTCCTTTTAATCTTTATTTGACACTTTATTAAAAGTCCAGAGCTCAGAATTTCAACCCCTGGTTAATCACCACTTAATCACTTGGCATATGTTAAATACACATCTCTGCTGCATTGGTTTTCCCCCTATAATACTCTTCTGATTAACCATCAGGCATTACTGTTCATTAACATTGGCTAAATTGGTTCTTTGAGAGCTGTCCCAATAAGGCATCTATCTTGACTTTAACGTATCTCAGTTAAGGGAAAAACCTGCTTTAAAAAGAAGCCATAGTAAACTTGTTTGGAGGACAATGATTACTCCACAGTCCAGATACTGAAAAGGGCACAGTTTTATTTCTGTCATGAATGAGAACGCTTTTTGTTTCTAAGTGTCCAGATCCTTTGATGTAAATCAACATCCTTTTTACTTGGTGTCCCTTCTGCAGCTCTGCCTTTTCCCAATCATGTCTCTAACTTAGATGTGGTCAATCCACCTTCTAAAATAATGTCAAGCATACATGCTAAAAAACTGACATGGAAACATGGGTCACCCTTGAAACAGAAGTCACTCTAAACTGTTTTGTTGAGCTCCAGAGCAAGCATGCAGGAATGGACTGTGGATAACTCAGTGTGTAATCTTGCTCACAGCATCACTACCTGAATAAAAGGCTAATCTTTAAGGAGCTGTGTTGCACCATGATCTGTCTGATGACCGAGCTGGAGAAATTGGGAAGCTGTGTGAGACTGTGTGGTGATTCAAAATCACACAATTACATGTTGGAGTAATTGCTCAGAGATATGTACTTGGTGCTGACCACAATTAATAGATGGATGTAAAGAATCATGTTTTCCCACATCACTGCACAAGTAGTTCTGGAACTAGTTTTCCTTCCACCTAACTTTTATTGTCTTGTCTGCATGGCACTTCCTCCTCCAGTGAATTACAGAATTAATCACAGCAGCAATATGCAGGCAGGGATGTACAAAATCTTTGAGCCAAGATGGATGCTTGACATAACGAGTCACACAGCAACACCATGGAACCCGTCAACTGTGATCATCACTTGGGCACTGAAAGCAGCCTGAGAGTTTGGGATATTTTCTGTAAACACACACATCTTTATTTTTCCATGTGTTTTTCAAACCCGTATGGTGGAAGGCTTTTCACACTTTTAGCCTGCAGACTTTTATTGAGTGTGGAAACAGTTTATAAATAGGCCTTCTTCTCTTTTTTCTTTTAATGCCATTTAGATCTCATTTTAGCAGAGTTTATAAACAAGCTACATTTGTTCTTTTTATTGGCTCAAGAGGACAGCTGTCTATCAATTCTTCCTGTTTACATGATCTTCTATGGTAAGCCATGCTTAGAGACCTTCTGTGGGTTATCAGTAGCTGTTATATAAACAACAGCGTATTGGATGAAATCTGTGATATAATTTTTTGTGCATTTTCTTCCTCTGCACTGAAGTTCTCTTGTAGGCAGTGGTTCAGAACAAGATCCATTCACCTCTGAAATGTTTCCCAAGTCCTCTTTGAAGGTCCTCTGTTAGATCCTGGCAGACAGTGCCCTAGGGTTGCACAGATCATATGCTGGCAATCTGTAGAGGACTGCATTTCAGCCATAATGAATTAAGTGATTTCTTTCTTCAAAAAGCAGGAGACGTTTGACAGAAAAGCTAAGAAACACAGTGCCAAAGAGGGAGGTCTGTGCTGTCAAAAGGTGTCAAACTGACAGAGCTGGAGACCTAAACCTTCTGTTCCCCAACAGGGAAAAACAGATTTCAAACCACGTCACACACTAGAAGCACTGGCAGTGGAAGCATTCATGTATGTTAGCCACGATATAGAGGCACCAGATGTAGAGACGTGAGGAGATTTTAGCTGCCATCCCAATTTCAGCCTCAACTTTAGAGGTCTGGAATTTAGTTTCCCAGAACTTTGTCCAAGACTGCACCATTTATTTCCGTAACACTCTCCAACACTCATCCCCAGTGCTCATTCAACTACAAGATTTTGGTTCCAAAGCAGTTGAAGATTCACCTTTCTATTGCCCAAACATCCCCCAATTATACAAATAAAGGAAAGCTTTCAGCACATGTTTAGCTCCATCTTTTAGAAGTAATAAATTATCAAATTCTTATGGGCAACAGTCCAAGTTAAGCATATGTTTAACCTATGTCCTGACTCAGTTGTTGCCCTGCATGTGGAGGCTCAATGAAAAATAAAAAAAGTAATCCTGATTGTAATCCTGACTTTGGGCCAGGATTTTATTGCAATATTTATAAATAAAGATGTGATGGCACTTAATTATTTAAGAAACAAACTGATTGTGGAAATTTCACAGAAATGTAAGGTTGTTGGACTTGTACAGGAGATAAACTTGGCCCATTTTCCTGTGACTAATATATATAGCACAGAAAGAGAGAAGGGTGAAGGAAAAACCATTTTCTTTCATAACAGGAACATACAATATTAAGAAAACTGAAAACTACATTTCTAAAATTGTTTCCATTTCAGAGTCCTTCTGCCTATGGAGAATCAATACACCAGAAGAGCATAGCCTTAAACGTTAATATTACAGAATAAAATTCGTTTTTGATGGATTGATGGGCACATTTTCTTAAGGCCAAGAAATAATGAATACAAACTTTTTTTCCTGATAGTCTATCTTTTCCCTCTCCCTGCACAGAGGGTGTAGAGAATAATAGGATACCACTTGCCTGTATATAGAAACATCCATTATTAGACACCAAGAGGTTTCACTAGGACGTATGTCCTCACCCCCATATATCCATTTGTAACAGCAAGGGGAAATCAGAATACACGAAAATGCTGTTGTTTGCTCTGCTGCAGCCTCAGAAACCCAGTCAATCAAGAAAAGGTTGACTGATGTGATGTTGGCTAATAATTCCCAGAGGATTTTACTCTGCCCTAACTACACAGTCCCTTAGCATGCTGAGCTTGAAAGCAAATCCATGTACACCCTGATTTCAACATGCAGTTTTACATCATGTCACACTTGCTTTTCTTTCTGAATCAGCAATAACTATCAAGTGCTTCCCTAGTAATTCTGATCTTACATATGGACTGAGTTAGATAAATAATCATTTAGTTATTGTCCTGACATTCAGTGATTCTTTGCAGGGAGGCAGCATGGCCCCATTTTTCTGGGGCATCTTTAAATTCCTATGGCTCTAAGACATGCTTCCAACATCACTATGTAAGTATTTAAGTTGAATTTCAAATTAAGAGTGTTTCACTGTCAGATACATTTTTATTCACTTTTATACTTACAGAGGGGTAATTCTGATTCCATAAATTCCCCCTTTTCCTTCCTTTCTCTTTCCCACTTATCAATGCTATATTTGGTAAATGAGGTCAAATTGCAGTATTCTTTAGAGGGGGGAAACAGCACTGGATTCAAGTAAAAAGAGTTTGTCTTGGGGTTGTTTTCCTATTCAAATATACTTGTATAGAGGGGCTTGGTTTTGTGGTAAAAGAGTTCTGCTCTGTTTTGGATAAGCCAAATAGGTGAAAGACATGATGTTCATACACTTGATCATATGCCGTTTACTCTGTCATGACATAGTTTATGCAGAATTTAGAGAAAAGATTGACCTTTCATTGGATGTCATGTTATCACAACCCACAGTTCAGCCTAATCAGATTTTTAAATGAAGAGTAGGGAAGAAGATTGTCAGTCTGACTCAGTGGAAAAATATGGAGGCTCTGTCTCAATTCCCTTCAGCATCCTTAGTTTCATACAGCCACTCTGACAGAGCCAAAATCAGTGGAAGAAAAAAAATGGAAGAAAAAACCTTCTAAAAGCAAAGGTCAAAGTCAGTGTAAGAGTTCAGTTAGAAATCAGAATTGTACAAAGTCCAGAGCAACTTTGCCATCCCCTGAGATTCTTGGCAGCTTATCTAGCATCTCTCAGGATTCATGTTCACAAGTACAGAGCAAAATATTGTAGTCATTGATTGTATTTTATTATTATATTCTGAATGCTGTCTGAGGTACTGCATTAGGGCAGCAGACAAGGAAACCTGACTTATCCAAAACTTTTAATTGTCTTGGATGGGGTTAAAGATATCACCACGAAACTGTTTGTGTTATGCAACTGCTGAAATGCCCCAGGCCTCTGGCAAATTCTTGTGTATACAGCAGAGAAGGAACCTACCCCTAAGTCCCAAAGAGCTTAAACCTAAAGCTTCCTTAAGGAGCCTACAAGCTAAAACTTAATGCTACAGTATTACATGTTGATTTGCAATAATATCAGCATTTGCACATTGTAATATGACTTAGGGATATGTTATTGATTTTCTTTTCTAACCATCCAGTGATCAACATTTCTACTAAGGCTCCTCCATCTTCCATATGTTGTATGACAAGTCATTGTGCCTCTACAGAACTGATCCTTTCTTATTTATTTTCTAGGTTATTGCAGACCCCAGACTGTGTCAGGTGCTTCCCAAAGAACAAAGCTTAGGAAATAGATTTGAGATCTATATAAAAGCTCATTATCATTATTATTTTTCATTCTTCCTTATATTGAACTGCATCTTTGAACTACCGTAAATCAACAGTTTCAACTTACATCGAAGACTGGTCCTTTGTTGAAATTTTTCAAGCTTTCTTTTCTCTCTGTTTTGAGTGGAGGAGATAGAGGTTCATTAGTTCATTGGTTAATTAAATGATCTTCTTTTTTCTTTTCTTTTTTTTTTTTTTTCTTTGAGAAGAAACAGATGTCTTTTTAGCTAAAAATATAGTGTAACGTATCTCTGATCATAATCTTCTGAAACATATTTGTTCTTATATATTTTTCTGTATAACCATAAAGATCCCAAATACTTTACAGGAATCATAGTTGACTTACACCTAGAAAAAGGGAATGAGATTTAGCTGGATGTATTTGTAGGTCTTTCTATTTCTATCTATTTTGACTTTGAAGTTCAGAGTCTCAAAACTAAAATGTCTCCTGCTCCTTATGAGCCCCTTCCTTTAGGCCCTTTGTTGCCAGATCTTTTAGCTAAATGACTATTTATGTTCATGAAAGAATAATTTTTGCTTTCAATCTGTCTTAAACTAAACATTTTATCTATTGTTAGCAGTTGCTCATTTTCCATCCAGCTCATAATCCATTTCCTGCACCCCATAGGCCCATCACACTAAAATGCAAGTAACCATCAAAATGGAGTTTCTTATGACCTTGAAAATTAATTGAAAAGAAAATTATCACCTTTTTCTTTCTTACCCACAAACACATAGGCACAGAGTACATCTTAAGCAAAAAGTCTTTTCAACCAAGTACGTTCCCACTGTTAGCTAATTAACATGGATGGAGTTAAAGCAGTAAAGAATTCCCTACTTTGGAAACCCCAAGATCTCATATATCCATATATACAGTTATTTATTTATTTATTACTATATTTCTAGGAATCTTTGCATGCACATAAATTTCTTACAATGGGAAGTGTTAATCTTGTGTTTAAAGAAAAGGGCTGGAAATCATTTCGTCCAGCTTCTGCAACCAAGATTTATGCTATGACCTTTAATAAATCAATTCTTGATGGCTCAGTTTCCCCATTTGTGAGATTTTGATTAATAATGACCCTTAATAACACTTCTGTAGTTCAGAGCAGGGTGGTGAAAGTGAAGACGCAATGTTGACAACTTTTACTTTAGCAGGTAACACTTACTCCTGAGAGTAATTTTATCAATGTCAGTAGAATTACTCAGCTGAGAAATTTACATATTAAAGATGACTTGTTTAATATCTGTAAAGCTTTTCAATTCTTGAGCTTTAGGGTGGCATATAAGTGAAAATAGTTTTTTCTTTATGAAGGTCTCATTTTAGCCCAGACTGCTTCCAGCCAACCCAAATAATTAGTCTATCTCTATGAGGATGGAAGCGCTGAGAAAGTTTGATGTCACTTGGCTATGGTTTAGGTATTTTTTTCATTTGGAGATGGGGTGGGGAAGGACTTATTGTATACGTGTCATTTTTGTCAACATGGCTTTATACCTTCAGGTAATGATTCAAGCTGACTGATGACATTCTCAGCTAAGGTGGACAGCAAAAGTTTCTCCAAAATCTAGCTCCTATACAGTCAGATACATGCAATATGACTCATTCTTTATTGTAGTGTCGTGCAATAATGTTACAAAGGCTATGGCAGTGTTGCAAATAAAAGAATGCATTCCAAACGAATTTCTTGGTGAGAGCCAAACAGCATTATGGAGAAAATTAAAAGTCTGAGAAACATTCTTACCATCTCCTGGTAGCTTGCAGTACTTCATAAGATCTCCCTTTTCATACCAGGAACCCAAGACATCTTTCTTTAGCATCTGAACAATGACACCAATGATCTCAGAAATTGTGACACACATTTCTGTTTTAAAAAAAAGGATGTTTAACTGCTTTATCAAAATGCACAGCAGAGACATTTTGATGTATTCTCCTCCCACAGCTTCAGAACACCTCCTGTGGATGGCTCTATAGGTAACTCAGAGAAAACTCTTGACTTAGTAGTGGAACAAATCTGGTTTTCTCTATCTTTCTGTAGATACTGAAAGCTCTATTAGGTGCAATGCAGTGAAGATTCAAGCTCTGAGTCTTTTCAGTATTTTCCTTTAATAAGCCCACAGTGCTTACTGTGGTCATAAAATTATCTAGAAGTTCCCTAATTATTATTTTGTAGTACTTGTTCCATTATTTCAGTGCAGATTTTCAGCTGGGCCTTGGAATAGATAACTACCATGATCATTCTTTTTCTTTTTTCTTTTCAAAAATCAATATTATACTCATTTTCCTCCCTTTCTGTTACCTTTCCAGATTTTCAATTACTTTTCCAAAGTATTTTTCTTGGATAAAATTAAACCAGTTACTGCTGATCTTCACAAGTAATGACACATGCCCTATGAACTAGTGGTTCTTTGTGGTCTGAAAGCAGTCCTTCATGAAGCAGCTGTGTTTATTTGTTTTTTAAATACTTCTTTCTCCAGGAAATTGTAAACTTAACTACCATGATGTTTGATACACTAGAAACCTCTTCTGCTGAGCTTTCAGTATGATTTTCTATCAGATTGTGCTCGGTACTATTATATTATACTACTAGGGTTTTTTTTATAATTCCACAGAAATTATTTTCCTAAAATTCTTTACCCAGTAAAGATCTGAAGCACTTCCTTACCTTAAAGTGTATAAATACTAGTACTGGTAATACTGTCTTACAGACTTTGTATTGTACACATATGTAGATGCTTTCTGAAGCTGAACTTGGTATATTTGCCATGTTGCAATCGGTTAACTCAATATATACCATCATAAAATCATATAAGAGCTCTTTTTCACCATGATCTGCCTGGTCCATGATGACAGGGCTAGGCTGAGTTTATGGCTGGGGGTAAGGATCAGGTTCAGAGAGAGTAGCCCGTGTCAGACACAGCCCTAGGATGACCAGGAAAGACCCTGGGGACAGTATGGGACATCAGCCCATTGGCTGAGATGCTGCGGTTCAAGAACTATTTACACACTGAATCACAATGAACAAAAAGGATTTCATGCCTCCAGAATGGGAAAAGTCACATTATTTCCTCTCTGTATTTTCAAACAAAAATGAAACTTTTATTTTTTAAAAAACTCCTTTAGTAATTTCAAACAAGGTAAGAGATACGAAAACGAAACAAATTGGTCTTTTGTTTCTCTCCAAGGCTTTTGTGTTTTTTTTTTTTTTCAATGAGAAAAAGAAAAATCTTTTTGGGTCTACCAGCCAAGTGAAAAATCAATTAGTTACACAGGTCTGTCTATTTGTTAGGATTAGCTATCAAACAATGCATGCATTTTGGTAGTTATTTTTTCCCTATAATAGGACATACCATGGATTACAATATCATTGGATTTTTGTTTACACCTCTCCACTCAAGGCAGAATTTTTACCATATACTTCAAGATGTAGACAAAAAAAATAATAAAAGGGAAGAAAAAGGAGAGTCAAATCCACCTATATTTAAAGAATATACACATAGCTTTGGAAAAAAAAAAAAAAGTGATTTGAAGATAATCCTACAAAATCCAAGACTCAGAGTTCTTTTTACATGAAACCTCAAAGTGAAACTCTGTTTGACCCCCTCATTTAGTGGAATTCTGTTTGGTCACTATCAAATTCAACTGCTCATACCTAAATTGGACAGGATTTTTTTCTTCCTGGAAAGGAGCTAATTAGAGGGTAAAGAATATCATATTGTCTCCAGACATGGCTTGGCTAAGCATAATGTATGATCATTCTCTGTCCCTCTTTTTCGAATAGCTACAAATTCCTTCTTAAAACCCAGTTTTTCTAGGATATTTCTAAGCTGCAGCTTGTTAAGCATTTAAGTATGAATACATTCAGGTAATCACTAAACAAGGAATTAGTCCTAGTTACATACATGAGTTTGCTAGGTGAAGAAATAATAACATTGGCCAAACCATCAGCTGCTATGAAGTCCAGCTCCACTGAGTTCAGAATAAAAATTTCTGCTTATAACAGAGAAGACCCTGATACAAAATCTCTGGTGCAAGGCAGTCAAGAAAAGAGACCTGAGAAAAAAAATGCGTATTCAAGAGTAGCCTAAGGAAGGTGGCTTACAGGTAAAGGATCAGATAAAAAAAAAAAAAAAGTCATCTCGTTGCTGCCACCTGAACTGTTCATTATGGAAAAATAACAACTGATGCACAGGGAAGCTGCCAGGACAAGGAAGCACAGCTTCTTATGAACACTGCCTTGGACTAGTTAATATTCATAAGCAAAGGTCAAGGCCTTAAACAGAAAGCATATTTCAGGAAATTGTATGGAATATCAAGAATCAGAATATCCCAGAAGCGTTGAACTTGGAATTCAGGAGCGGAGGTTTCTAACACCTGAAATTTCACATGTGACTGGATGTTCGGGTGTTAGATCATTTCTTAATTGCTCTAAATTTTCTGCGTTTTTATCTGTGCACATAATCTTAAGAAGCTGCATGCCTGAAAAGCATAATTATTAATTACCAAGAGTCCGATGTGTTATTAATTTATTTAAAACTGATGGAGTGAATTGTATGATGGGTAAAGACAATCAAGTAGCGGTGATTGGCAGGAATAAACCAGTTTCACTGAATGGGGACAGGAAGGATTTTACTCAAGGAGTTGGCAGTGAAACCCATCCTAATAAATAACTGAGCTGAGTTGACTTAAGCACTTATAATGCCAGTGTCTGTGATAAGCAATGGAAACATTAATATAAAATGCTTCACCATAAACGAATACGGTAGAGCTCAGAATGATATATTGTAGCACAGCCATCCCTAACATGGCATGCTTTTAAAGTGATGTTTATAATCATTACTATTTTGGTAACAATAGGGGGAAAAAAGAACAGAACAGCAAAAATTGTTATCTGGTAAAGAGGAACTGCAATAGCAAAATTTCCTGATAAGAACCTACATAAGGATTTAGCCACAGTGAGAGAGTAACTGTGCTCAGATACAAATGCAGTAACTAAGAACGTGGTTGTAGCTTGTTCATTTCTAATTCCAGCTGTATGTTACAGTCAGATGGTGAAAGCAGTCATTTCATGAAATAACTGAAATTTTCAGACATTTCATGAAATGACCAGCATTATGTCTGTTCTATTACACTCTTTGACTGTTTCACTCCATCATTAAGTTAAATGACTGGTGTTACTGTGAAAGTCACATTGATATGATTTTTATCACTTATATTTAGGCATCTGAACTTAGATGTACAGGTCAGCTTAGGCTCTCACAGTCATTGAAGGAAAGGTGGCATATCCAGATGGCAGTCCAACTGATCTACCTTAGCTACCTGGTCTTGGATGAGATGAATCATCCTTTGGGTATACTGATCTCTCTTTCCCTTAATTATAAGAGGAGTCTAAGGCGATAGGCTTGGATAAAGATGCTTACTCGTGACTCCTATTTACTGTGTTGCTTAGCACTATGGATGTTCACAAATGCTGTAAAAAGTACTTCTGTTATGGCATAGTCTTGGAGATATTCACCTTCCACACACTGAGCTCTTTGCCACAGGACACTTAAATACATTGGAGCCATTTTCTCCCTCCTTTTAGTTTATATTTCCCTTTCCCAGTGTGCCATGTGGTCTACAGGGTAGAATTAGTATTATATTAATTTTTTTGTTTTCATCAGAACTAATAACTTGACACATCTTTCTTTACTCAGTCTGGGATATTTATTAAACCTCTCCAGAGTCAGGGCTTTCCTAAAATCCCTGGACTTAAAAATTTTCCCCTGTCGTGACAGTCAGATTCTAGTGACAGATGAGTATGTTAAATGTCTTTACTGCCTTGAAGAAATTCTGTCTCATATTCCTAGTAAATGCAGCATTTGTTGGTCCTTCCCCTTCCAGGCCAGACAAGACTAAGAGCCTGTCTTTATAACTGCCTCCCTGGGAAGTAAAAAGTTCTATCTTCAGACAGCCATGATAAAGTGGTATCATTCACAGGGAAGACAATATTAGTTGAAGTATGGATGTGGTGAATGTCCATGAAGCTGTATGACAGGTTCATTCTTTCCTAACGAGAATCTGAGAGGTGCCAAGGGATTCTGCACATCAGATTAGGAAAGTCCAATATGGTTCTGATAGAACTGAGAGGCTAGAAACTCAAAATAAGCTCCCTGGCTGTGAGTACATATGATAGCAGGGGAGATGCAGTTGTGGATTTTTCTGGGTCCTAGGAGGAAGGCAAAGCAGGCACCTGCAACATAAAGGAGAGACTGTATCTCTAAGGGATTTACCATATCCTCTAAAACTGTAAAAAAAGCTGTCCTCCTCCCAGGGAAAAGCATCATTTAAATGGATAAGGTTGAAGTTCTGCCTGCGGTCAAAGATCACCTGCCAGTCTTTGTCTTTCAGCCTTTCTGGGTTACAATATATGGTGTCAAGTCCCTCTCAGATGAGGGAGACAAGGGACTCAGATTCATAAATCCCCAACGGAGCGGACAATGGTGAGACAAGTCTCAAAGTCCAAACATTTATTAACTTCCCACAATGTACTAATTGGACACATGATAATTGGCTAAGTATATAACGAGTTGTGGCAAGCAATAGAGTATGCCTTGCGTTACTTAATGGTAGTGAAGGAAAAGGGGAAAAAAGGAAAGGAGGGAGATGGAGAGAATAGAGGAATAAAGATCACCAGTCTGAGTTCCTGTGTCAATCCTGCCAGCGAGGGTTCAAGGAGGCATCCGTCGTCTTCTCTTCACTTCACTCTCCAGGCCCCACCCACCCTTTGCCCCCCTCGATTTATACGCATTTTCCTTAGGTCCGTCCCCTAGGTTGACCCACATACCTACATATCCCATGTATGGGGAGGGGTAAAGTGTTTCATGGGATGATGTAATTAATATGATCTTGTTAGTCTTCATTAGCATATTCAGGGGTTAATATGCATTTCATGGATAATGAAACAAGGGTCATTCACCAGACAGATGGCCCTTGAAACTTGACCAGGTGCACCAGATCAGAGCTGTCCTGTCTCCACAGGGCTCCCCCCTCCAGCTGCATCCTGTGTTACTGGGGCAGCCTTATCAGCTTCGACCTCCACACTACCCACTCCATGGCTACAGCTTCACTACTTGTGAGTGTTTGAGACCTTCCTTAGCTCGGAGGGCCTCCACTCCCCCTGCTAACCTTTATTTCTTTCTCAGGCTGTTTTTCTCAGTCCTTGTTTCTCACAGCCCCGTTTTTACAAGTCGTCTCTCACATATGGATAAGAACACATCAGAAGGTACTGACCTTCACATGTGTTCACAAAACTGGATGCTCTGAATTTCTTAGGAACAGGTTTTTCAGTATGTACTCCTGTCTGTTCTTTTGGCTCTGGGATATTACACAGAACAGTTGAGAAGATAAGCAGAACTCAATTGTTGAGATCTATTGTCCTTTCTGTATGAAACCTTGCCACGAAGTCATACTCCAGAGGAGAGTGCAGAAGAATTGTAATGACATAATGACAGAATAAACCCATCTCTCTCAGTTTCTCCTTGTATGTCATGTTCTGGACACTCATATATCTTGGTAGCTCTCTGCTGGACAAGCCTGAGTTTTTCAATATATTTCTCATACAGGAGATACAGTACTCCATATTTGGTTTCGCTAATGTTGAGTGGAATATAATAATCACTTCCCTCAATCTGTTGCCAAAGCACTTGCTAATGCAGCCCAGTATGTGGTTAGCCATCATCTCTGGAAGGGTTCATTGCTGGCTCATGTTCAACTTAGTGTCTACCAGGGCCCCCCAAGTCCTTTTCTGCAAAGCTTTTCCCCAGGCAGTCAGTGTCCAGCTGGTGGGACAATGCAGAGGTTTCTCCACTTTCATAGTTAACAGTCACTAAGATCAGAAAGATCTTGACCTGCACAAAACCACTCCAGTCTTGACAGCATTCAGTGTCCCTATACATCAACATCTGGAAACAGCCTGTAAATCAAAATGGCTACACCTTTTTCAGCCTAATGAACAATGCACATCCACCAGATCAGGGGCCAAGACAAGGTAGTGGAAATTGTATTCCTCCAAGATACAGCTGCCTTGGGATGAGGTGAATCAAGAATGACAATTTTCTTTACAAGAATTTAAAGCTTTAATATTGAGCTTCACTCACAATGGGAAAGACAGAGATTCAGTGAACTGGGATCAGGAGAATGATTTACCTCAAAATAAACCAAAAGTGTGACAAAACAGTTATGCATTTCCAGATAGTAATGAAATGTAATTATATATTTGACCTGAACAGATGTATTATATAAGAATTATTTTAAAAACTATTGTTCAAAGTAGTAAGAGTACTTTAAACCCCAACTTGTTTCACCCAAATGCTCAATAACAACATCGTCAAAAACTTTAGCTATGCTTGGATATCTTCAATAGATAGAAGAATAAACCTTCATTAGCAGGAAGTTAAATTATCTTGGAAAATAATTCCAAAGGCAGGATGTATCTGTTTTATGAATGTTGATATAGTCTTGCTAACTTCCAAATAACCCAGGAGTTCCATGATGACACTCTCTGCAGTTAAACTGGTGACCTTCAATACTGATACAAAAAGAAATTACTAGAAAACTTTAAAACATGAGATAAGGATCTTATATTATTCTTAACAAAGCTTAAGACCTAAACAAGGTTTTAAATTAGGAGACTAGATGGTCTAAATTCCACCTAAAGCCCTTGCAGAGAGATCTGACCCTCTCCAGAGGGTGATCTAACCTTGTATCATGTGAATTGCTGAATGACGGTCTCAGACTGTCTAGTGAGAGAGGAGGCATGGGTGATAGAGTCTCCGGGACATGTTGTTTACATGTAGTAATGTCAGAAGAAGTAAAAACTTAGCTTCTGTAGCTGGCACACAGCACATATTGAGTATGTGTAATGACTGTGTATCTGGTCAGAAATACGTTGAGAAATTGTATGAAGTGGAAGTACAGGGTTCCACTGAAATCGAAAAGCTTTAAGAAATAAGATTGTTTTAATTTATATTTCAATTTTAAGTAATATGGGAACAATTCTAATGGCATTGTAATGTATCTTCAGTATTTGTGGATCAGAAACTAGATATTTGTGTTGTAATATGATTTTTACGGTGCTATATTTTGTCTTAGATTCTAATATATGGACAAGTTTTTAATTACTTGAATCAAGATGGAAATTCATTATTTTGTTAAAGGAAAGTATTCTTAGATTATTTTTTTCCCCTGATAAATGTTTTTTGGTATATTTTATCCAGTTCAGAAAAAAAACAAACTTCATAATCTCACAAATTGTTGATGAAATGGAACTTGCTTTTTTTTTTGCAACTTTAGGTTAATATTATCCATTTATTGCACTAATTTTCATTCAGCATCTGGTACTCATATTCAGTTGAAACTTTCATTGTTGTGATGGTTTATTACTCATACCAATTATTGCTGTTCTTCTGGTTGTGCTCCATTTGAAAGAATAGGCATAGCAAGCAAATACATTATTACCTATTACAACATTTATTATTATGCTTATTTATGTGTAGGGAATACATGCAGATCGTTATTCAAATGGTGTTTATGTGGTTCCAGAATCTTGAAATTTGATATCTTTGATATCAGGCTATGTCAATTTCCCCATTTTATGTATTAGAGATGGACAGAAATAATGATTAAAACTCTTGCCCAAGGTTATGGAAAGAAAATTAGTTGGAGCAGGGACCCAAACTTTTCTGGCCTTATTCATTTCTAGAGCAATGTATTTCATTGGTTTAATGGGACTAAACAGAACTAAGTGTGATAGAAGAAAAAAGTCCCAGTGGTAGAAATTTGGCTTACTCCTGCAGCCATTTCACAAAAATAGATTGCTTTCCAGATCACCGAGTTAGTTTAGGTAATATTTGTCTGAAATCCAGAAAGCCTGAATACAACATTAAATACAGAATAAGTCAGTTCTCAGGGAAGTCAACAGGAGCTTTCCAGACAATTTCTTTGTTTTGGAGGGTTGGCGGTTTTGCTTTCTTTTCAGATAAATTAAAATAGTTGAACCTGAGGGAAATGAAGGAGACTTGCCAATATTGAAGATGAGGGGGAAAGACTATGTCAACTGTAACAATGGTTTTCCAGAAAACTCATATTTTCTTAATAGTCTGGTGTCCATATTACCACAATGAAAACACAGGGGATTGATGGGATAGTCATGTCATTATGTGTTAAACACTGCACTGAAGTAAGGAGTATAAGCTTCCTCTGTAGCTGGTGCCAAAAGAAGGAATTATAACTCTCAGAAAGTAAGAAAGACAAGAGACTCCAGTATGTAATTAAATCCATATAATTTAGGCTCCTTTTTGGTCCTTTGGAAGTGCTTCTATATCTGTCTCTCACTCTCCTCAATCAAAGATTGGGTTTAACTTTTAATAAGTTATGGAAATGGATCTTGATCTATAGTCTCATTCTGGACCTCAAGATTATAAACAGGTCACCAGTGGTGAAAGAAATGAAGACTTGGAGCTGGGTGAAATCAGGTTTAAGGGTAGCAAAGACAGCAAAGACCAAATATCTAACATGCAGAACATAGTATGTATAGTAAACTGGGATGTAATATGAAGCTGCAAACAAGGAAGAAAGAGTAAGGTGTATAAAGATGTTAGAAAATACAAAAAGAGCCCATACCAGTTGCCCCAAAAAAGAGGCAAAAGAAAGAAACCCCATTAACATCACCTTTTCCTATTGGAGAACTTGGTACACTGATGACCTGGTCCAAATGTTCCTTGCTTGAGGAGGACTGGTGTCACAGGATCCAGAGGAACAGTGGAAGGGTGATCATAACACTCTTAAAAGGGATAGATATGTTATATTCTGTGGATAACGGTTATAACTGTTTTGCTATATTACTGAAAGTTTTTTCTTGGAAAAAGTATTCTTTATTTTCTTTTTCTGTAATAAATAAATCTGAACTAATAATATTTGTCTAGTTATACTATTAAGATATCTATTTTATTCATAATTTACTCTTCACTTCACATATTTGCTACATTTCCCTTTAGCTCATAACAAGATTTTAAGCATAATAAAAGGCTTAAAATTTTAATAGAAGAACAAGTTCCCATATGACTAGCTTTCATACAACAGCTTCAAGGAACAGCTAAGACAACCAGTAATGTTTGTTTTGTCTCATTTTTATTTCTTAGTGGAATTTACTGCTAGCTAGCAAGGAAAGTTTCTGATCATACTCAGTTACTCTGGAAAATATATTTTATTACTTTCAAAAAAACCCCACTTAAATGAAGGGAATTATAAAATCATTTTTACAGTAGTCTTTGGATAATAAATTGTCAAGTCTTAAATATCAGCAGATTCTTTTATCTGAGTTTATCTTGTTGAGATGGACCAGAATATTGTAATCAATCAATCAGCCATAAAATGCCTTCATCATACATGTGTATTCTCTTCAAAATCAAGTGATAACATTTGCACATAATAACTTATTGGGTTGCAAGGTTAGTCCAAGCCTACATTCAATATTATCTGACAATTTATTGGCTACTGCACAAACTTTTGTCTAATACTATCATTTTAGTTAGAAAAGTTAATTGAAATGTTGCCTGTAATAAAACATTTTTTCTTAATGTAGGAAGAGTAAGGTAAAAGTACTTGATGCCTGGGAGGAAGAGGGGAGACAGTAAAATGTGGGAGAGGATGAAGGAGAAAGAGGAAACACTCATTCTAATGAGAAATGGAGTTGGAAGAGGAAGTTTCATAAGGCTGAATTCATTCCCTAAGGGAGCTTAGTCTGCATTTGGTGCCTGGACCTGCACACCTTCCCAGATGAAAAGTATAAATCACACAGTTATGTGATGGATGATGTTTATTTAGAACAAGGCTTGTTAAAGAGGTGTTTAGCAGGAAATAGGCATCTTCTTTCAGGGAGTGAGGTCCTGATACAGGCATTTAGAGAGTATAGAAAGGAAGGCTGGAAGTCTGGGTTGGTAGGGGAAAACCTCAGCAGAGTAGGAAAAAGGGTCATCCTCAATTTGTGAGTATCTGGGCTCTGTCAGAGGGATATGACAGCTACAGAGAGGCCTCCACAGGAGATTTCTGGCAGGGGATAAATCTAGTTTACATGTGGAACTTACATTAACCTGTTTCATTTCAAAGGAATAAGGCTTTCTAAAAGGTAAACTAGAAGTCTTAGTCTGCCTGGAGCTGCTTAAAAATCTCACTGATCTGTTGGCTGATGGACATGTAAGAGGGAACAATCTAAACAGAAATATAATACAACTAAAAACCATGTTTCCTCACGTAGGTGTACTTTTTTTTCTTCCCATGTCTTAGAGGCCTATCGTTCTGTTGAATAAATCTTTCTAAAGCCTTATTTTTAGAAAGATTTTTCTATCTATTCCCAGTAACACATCTAGTATAGAAGGAAGCCACACTCAGTTCCCAGTTCTGAAAAAAAACCCCCAACCATTGTCTAAATCTACCTCATATTTGACATTGAATATATATGCTAATACATGTATATGCTAGTAAAATATTGTGAAAAACAAAATAAAGAATGAATAAGCATGGAAAGTATTGTTAAAGCTGGCTCCTTGTACCTCAGGCGGCCCCTAAATTTATGTTTAGGCAGCTAACAAAGAATAGCAATAAATTAAAAAAAAAAAAAAAAAAGCCTAGCCTATAGAAGTGCTGCATCCTCATTATTGCTCATTGGAAACTCCCTGAGGAATGTTATTCCCTCAGGAGGTGATGATTCATAGAAATATAAATGTTTTGTGACAGATGTTGAATGTTGACAGAGTTGTGCTGGAATTTATGACTGGTTCCATTCAAAATGTTGTGTTCTCTTTGGTCAGTGCCTTTCTATTTTCTCCATTAGTTGGGTATGGGGATTGCTGGGATCCCACTGTGCCTCTTTATATAGAAGGGGAGATGAAAGCTTGGAAGCTATTGGAGCTTCAGTTCCTAAACACCTTGGCCTCTCTTCATCTTGCTACTCATCAAAGTGCCTTCCCATTTTAATGTGTAGGATAAGAGAAACAGAAAACTTCTGGAATCTCTGTATAGCCACCCTCCCAAGAGCTTCCAGTATTCATATCTTCAGGATGGCTCTTCTGGTGGGTTTCCTGAGGACCATGACATTTTTTCTTTTATACAAAGAATTTGAAATGTGAGGTTCTCCTTCAGTTCATAACAAAGTCAGCTATTCTGAAATATCAAAGCCCTTTGTGAATTGGAATGACCTTTCCCTGGTTAGCTCCTGCCCTTTAGCAATGGGTGTTGCTGGTTACTCAAAATTCACATATATGGCCACTTTTTGCAAAAAGGCTACGAGAGGGCAAACTTTCTCCAAAAGGTCTTTAACTTAAAAAAGTCAACCCCAGGCATGAAAAAAAGGAACAAGTTCTGCAGGCTATTCACCTCTTGGCCTCTTTACTGAAATTGCCAACAAGGAGAGGAGCTGCGATGAAGACTATTCATTTATCTCTGAAAATAATGTTGAATATCTGTCACTGCTTTGGGAAATGATTGACCTGATAATGATAGGTTTTATATCAGCAGGTCCTCGAGTGCCATTCTCAAAGTCACTATATGGGGTTTGAAAATTGACTTCTTAATGGTGACAATCCTGTGGAACAGAAAGGAATTGCATTGCAGATGGATTTTCTGATGCAAATGCATTGTCTTTCCTCTACCCAGCCTGATGCTCATGTGCTAAGTATGTTGCCAAGAGCAAAACTTAAGGGATTTATAGTGCTATGACATTACATTGAGCCGTATACCTTTCATGTCATGCAATAATTTACTCTTAAACTTTTTCTTATGAGGGTGAATATGGTTCTCACTGAAAAAAAAAAAAAAAACTTGCAGGAGAGTTATATTTAAACTTATGAGTATATAGCTTGACCTTAAGAAAAAAACATCTTAATTTGCCTCTTGTTTTCAAGTTTCATTACATTAAAGTTTCCTTCTAGAGAAGCTTCTCACGAAGGTCAATAGAAATTATTGGAGATTAAGGATGGAATTTTCAAAAGTGATTACTGCTGGCCTAAGTCTGATCTCACTGGCTTCAATGAACTACTTTAGTGTGAATAGAGCTAGTCAAACGTCAAGAGATTTTTGGAAATACAATATGAGTGATGTGGTTATTCAGCAGACAGTGAGGAAAGAATAGAGTACAGGACCCTCAAAGTGGGTTATTTCCCTCTCCTGTCCTCTTTCTTTTCTATGAGGTGTAGATATACCTTTCTTGGAAACACATAAATGCAATCATACCAAACAAATAAGCAAATATAGAAAGAGGTTAAAACCAAAATGAATGAAATTGAATGGCCAGGAAAAAAGGGGTTAACAAGGATAAATATAGATAAAAATAAACAAATACAAATCCAATGAGATAGTGCCTTGGAAAATTGCGATCTAATTTATTTCCTCATTAGCATTTTTGAAACTTAACTAGGCCCAATTTCATAGTAAACAAGAAAAATGAATTGCAGATCCCAACTCTGTTTATGTTCAATTTCTATGCTGTGTTTTGTTCCCCCTGAATTAAAGAAAAAAATCTATCTTGTTTGTTCTTGAATTAATGTTATAATCAATGCAACTTTCCATGGTGTTTGCAGTTTGTCACTATTATTTATTAGATACTGTATGATAACACCTAAAGAACAATGAAGGAAGGTATTCCATTATGATAGGCAAGATGGAGACACTACCCATGCCCAGTTTTGTCTGTTTAAATAGTTCACTTCTAATGAGCAAAGCAGGCAATAGATTTAGGGGGAAGGTGAGAAGAATACATATAACACTTAAGAAATCAATGTCATGATTTGTAGACTTCAAATTATTCTTACATATTTGGACAACTTTGTGGCATAGCTGCAGGTTTTCAGCAATTTTCTAAGGAAATTCAATGTTTATGATCACAAAACATGGGTGTCAGATTTTCAATCTCCATTTCAGTAGTTTTTGAATCCATTAGCCAGTTTCAACCAATTTTACCAGAGGGATAAAAGTAGCAAAAAATCCTAAGTTTGTACACATTTAAAGAAATTGTTGGCACAAATATAAAAAGGAGGCACTGCAAGTGAAAACTTAGTAACACCACCTCTCATTAAACACCAGGGAATCCACACCAGGCAAGAGCAGCCTTTATCAGAACTACTCCTCTTGAAACAGGTTCAGTTGACCAATGTATATATTCAATGATGATAATTAAACAAATATAAATCTTTTCAGTCAATGACTTTATCACATATCACATATTTCATAGAGATTTAATAGAAATGAAGGTGGGATTTATCCATGGACAAGTAGATACCTCCATCTCTGTAGCTTATAGGACCTCGCTGCACTGTCAGTGTGCAGATATAGGCACCTATAGGATGTTCCTAACATCTAAAATATGACAAAGCAATCACATCCTCAGCATACTGCTCTCTATTGACTATACTGTTTAGATGAGTAGTTCAGATGGAGAAGCCCATTTTGTAGACACAAGCTCAGTGAAATAAATCCCACTTGCTTATTCTTTTTTGCCCTGTAAAGCAGGGTTGGTATATGAACTTGGTGTGCCTGGTTATACTAATACATTGTGTTGTACAAAAAGAAAAGGTATTATTTAGTTTTAACAAGTATGCATTATGTTGGCAGTATGTGCAGTTGACTTTGCACAGTGAACCAGGTAGAGGAATGGCTGCATCTTTATGCAGCAGGAATGCCCTGTAAGAAAGAACCAGCTCAGCAATCCAAACTGGATAAGTCAGGTTGTGCTTGGTATGTATCCCAAATCTATTTTGTTCCTGCATTAGCCATACATACTTTTCATTTAGCTAGATACGATACTTATGGACTTATGAAGTTTGGATAGTAAAGATGATCCTACAATAGTTGGACTTCATGTTCTAGTGAGAACAGCATGTAAGTATGATCCTGTTCTTAAACAGGTGCTTGAGCCTGTTATGCTTATTTGTGTTGTGACTTTACATCAGTCCTGCATAGGTGAGTACATATGTATACATGTAAATTAGAAAATTACATTATATTGTCCAATTAAATCAGCTACATCAGCTCCTCATGCACAAACTCAAGCACCGATCTAGTCTTTTCAGCGTCAAATCTTTGAGCTGAGATTCACCCCAGCTATGCTGCACATAATTCTCTGTCGGTGACTTGTTCTCTGATAGCTGTAAATTTTATCTAGGATAACTACACTGCTAGCATGGGTGCCTTAGTACCTAACGCATGACAGCAGGACACAGTTCTAGAGAGAAGGTTGTGTGCTAAATTGGTGTAAACTTTTGTGTAAGTTTTGTTTGTTTATTTTAGTCTAACATACATTCCCTTTCCTTCATAGCTAATCTGTTTCTCCTGTCATGGTGTATTTTTTCTCCAATCAAATCCACTAGACCAAACTTGCTATAAGCACTGCAAAAATGTGTTTCATTTAAAAAAAAATCAAAATAGGTTCATAATCTTTTTGCCAAACTGTTGCACATTAAATATAAAGTAATTAATTTACATAACAATGACTTTTACTAAATATAAATGGAATTCTGTTCTAAAGATTTCAAAGCAAATGTGTTTGGTTTGGTTTTGGTTTTGTTTGGGGTTTTTTGCATAACACAAACTTTTATTCTCCCAAATATAGCAAGTCTGCTTACAAGCACTCATCCTCTATATGATTCACTTACACTGGCATTAACCTGTCTAGAGACTGTCATCCAAACATGTTAAAGCACTGAAAAATATCCGGTAGTGATTTATAATTGCTACTGCTGACTGGCTATGTATTTTGTACGATTAATTTTGTTCCTCCTTACCAACCGCACCTCTTTGTTAGGACACTTTTGTTACCTATTTTTTTCAGGCTGCAAATCCTGCAGAATAGAAATTGTACCATTTGATTTATTTTACAGCATGTAACATAATGTGATTCTAAATATGTTTGTATATAATCAGTGTTATAACAGTGTTAATAATAAATAATAAAATCCCTGTGAGATTATTATCCACTGCTCAGGTAAAGAAACATCAAAATAAGTAAGTAGGCAACTGCTTCAGGATCCTCTGCAAATCAAGGCCAGAAGCAACCTTCCAAACCAAATTAGATTAAGATTCACTTTCAAGACATGACAGAAGGATGTGTTTCTTTAAAAGCACTACTAAAAGGTTGACATCATCCCACATATGCAAACAAGGGTGAGTTTCACAGCAGACCACTTAAGCTGTTTTAGAAGTTAGCCATGTAATTTGTCTTTACAGCAAAGAGTGAGCAATACCCACCTCTGAAAATCAGTTCCTCCCAGCTCTCTCCCCTTGCTGACTCCAGAGGGAACCAAGAAAGCTCAGAGATTTCTGGACATTTAGGGCTCAGCTCAGTTACGTGCACTGACAACTGGCTATCCAAGACATCCATGCTGGTCTGACAGATAGGATGCAAGACTTCCAAGTGCCTTCTGTCCTGAAATATGAGCTTAGTACTTAGGATCCTTTCCCAGGTACAGCCAATGTATTCTGGTGAGTAACCAAGCCCTGCCTGAAGTAGGCACAGCATTTGATCAGAGGAACCCCTCTGTGAAGTCCCACAATCATAGCAACTAGAGCTCAGAAAACCAGCTTGTATATAGACACTAACCTTGCAGATAACTAAAATTAGGTGAAATCGATCCCAAATTCATAATTCTTAAATAGCTATAGTTATATCAAGTGCAAATGAATCACTGGGCTGGGATCTGCAGTAATTTCTGATCAAAGATTCCAGAGTTGGGCTGAAAGATGATGGCTGCTAAAGTTCAGGAACAGGCTATAAGAGGAGATTGGGGACCTCATGCTTGATTTAAAATGGTACAGGCAGACACTTCCAATAGATATGCTTCAAATCTACGTGAAGCAAGGTATGTGGGGAGTATAAAAACTTTATGCTAGCATCAGGCTTATGCAAACAAGACTGTTGATATTTTGCATGTTTTTGGCTTTTTTGAGAACTGTGTATCAGACTTCCACTCTTGAAAATGTTTTTTACTAATTGTAGAAAGGAACTCTTTGTACTTAAAAATCAGATATATTTCTTGCTCCAAAGAGCATAAGGCAGAGATCTGGATCAAGAAATACTTAGAGAGATTATTTTTAAAGAAGACTGAGAAAGACTGTCAGGCTGATGGGCCCTTGCATGTGTTCCATCCGTATGGAATAAAGTATTGAGCAGCAAAAAATATAATACACATACAAGAGAAAAAAAACATATACATAATAAAAAGACATAATGAGGAACATTAGAAAGAGCCATGGTGCCATTCACAATGTTAGTCTGATGTACTCAAATAAAGAGGAGAGGAAGACAGCGTTTGGATATGCCTCAAGGAAGAAAGATTTTACTTTAAGCGAGTTACCTGTCAGCAAAAATTTTTTTTTCAGTTAAAACTGGCTGAAAAATGAGTAAACACCATTCAGAAGCCATTTATAATGCTGGGGTTTTTTTCTTTTCTATATTTTCCCCTTAAGCATAATTAAGGTAAAAATGTTAAGTGTACATTTGCAGGTAATAGATTTCAGAAAATTAAAACAAAACAACAGCAAAAAAAACTATGGGCATTTCTGAAAGGAAAAAAAAAAAAAAAAAAAGGTCACTTTCACCCCAAAAGATCTGTGGGTTTCTTCTCCCAAATAAAACTTGACTGGAATTGCTAAACACAAGAAATGGTGACTGCCTGTAAATTACTTAGATTTTTGATTTTAACACAAACAATGAGGACTCCTGACTTCCTCCTGTGTTATTCACTCTGACTATTAATACCTTCAAAAGGAAAAATCACTTTCAAGAAAGCCTTAGAAGCTACAGGTCTAGTTTTTTTACTTATGTAAATCATTGTGACACTTACTGACTTTAGTGGAATTATGACAGTCAACATCAGCTGAAGATTTGGCTAAACTGAATCTACAGCTTGGTAATCTAAAGATGTGACTGTCTTTCTGAGCATGTAAAGTTAAATAGCTTTGTGCTAAAAAAGATCACTAGAGGCTCTGAAACCTAGTCCAAACCTGGGCAACTACATGTTTGAATGGCTAGTCTGCTGAAGATGTCTGCTGGTTTTGCTCAGTATCAGTAAAGTAGTTGCCTATAACTGTCAGACTAACTAATGTCACACCTTGGGGTTACAGACTAAATATACACTTATAGGTGAACATCTACAGATATTTCCAAGATGCAGAGAGTAGGAAACTGCACTACACGCAATAACTACTACACTTGGCCCCATGTAATGCTGTGACTGCTGCTATACATATTAAAAAAAGGCGAATGAGAAATGCGATGAAGTCATAAGAACAGATGTAGCCAAAAAAAGAGACATTTCACAAGTCTTAATTACAGTTAAAAATATTTCTATCATGCCCAAGTGAAGAATTTCTGCATCACTAAGATATAATTTTAGTCGTCTTATACCTACACTAACAGAACAGCAGTTCCTGACTATCTAAAGGTAGCAGAAGCCATGTTTTCCTAATCCTGGGGTCGCTTTTTCCCCCAACAAATACAGTTACAGCAATAACAAAGCAACCTCATTCCACCCTATAACTCAGCAGCAAATATAAAACCATCAGGGTGACAATAGGATTAAACTGTGGGCACTGTTCACTTGTTAGTCTTCTCCCTTAAATAACTTCCATGTGAGATGGGAAATTAATGTTGCAATAAGTTGGTTCCTGTTGTGGGCCCAACAATAGAGCCGGCAATCCTCTTACCATGGAGCATTACTTTTGCCTGTATGTCGGCTGGCTAAACTGTTCAGTCACCTTTTGTCTCCATAGGAGTACAATGTGTTTGTTGATTTGCCAAGTCCCAAATCCTATATTTAATATAATGCCATGATGCCATGTGAAAAATGAAAACTATGACTCTCCCTGAATACCATTAAGAAAATTGAAGGGGAGGGGGCAGAAATAGGGGCTGGAGGTGATATATAGAGGTTTCCATGTCCAAATCCCAGACAGAGAGCCAAGCTGTGTCTTTAAGAGGAAGGAGGCATAAACAACAGGTAATGTATTAATTGCACCATCTCAGGAGCTGGTCTTAAGCTATCATGTCTCATCTCCTTCTACTGTTTTTTCCTTGCTTTAATGTAAGACTATTTATTTGTTGATGAGCTACATCAGCTCTGAAGGCCAGTGGAGAAAGAGAACAGAGCCAAGACTATATCTTTTCCTAACTAAGCAGATATTCCTGTACCTAAAACCATCTGTACTGGGTTTTACTTCTTCCTAGCTATTGAACCCAAGCCTGACCACATCCAACATATTTAAGTTCATGATTAAGGACCATTACCCTTACTCTCATGAAGCAAAGGGCCGTACTGACAGAGGAGTCTAGACTCTTCACTGTGACTTGTGCAGCCATAGTTTTGTTGGTCTTCACCTGGCTGGTCAAAACAATGGTAGTTGCGGAGTTCACATAGGCTGCACATGTCTACCAGATCTGATGGGTATATGTGTGGTAACTGAAGCTTGTATTACTACATCTTCATTTCCACCAGTGTGACCAGAGGAGACTTGAGAGTCAGATCTGAAGGTTCTCGATTGGTTTCTGAAGCTGTCTCTTTCTCTCTCTCTTCACTGACAGCAGAAGTCCACAGTAACTGCACTCCTAGTTTAGATGACTTAAATTGGGCAGAGTGTTTCAGAGCCAGAGTCACTGACAGTTAAACGTGTTCAAAGCAATGCTGTCGGAATGTCTGTCTGATGATGAAAATGACATCTTTTAAAAATACCTAAAAATGTATTGTTTTCGAGCAAATTTCATGTGAGGAGGAAAATAAATGAAACACAATGATGATGACAAAGTATTCTGTAGCAATACTTTCCACATGGGATACCTCTTTTAAAATTTAAAAATAGCTTAAAAAATCATTGGTTTAGTATATTTAAAAAGTCATATATAGTTTTACTCTGAATGAAATGCTCTGAATTTATCACAGCAAAATATTTGGACTGACCTTAACCTCTTCCAATTTTTTTTTTCCTCCAGGGAATTTCACTTTGCAGCAAGAGGTTTTTTTGTTCTCAAGGTTTGTTTGTATTTTAGGAATGGAAAAAGAATAATCACAGTTTTAGACTTTCCCATCACACAGGAAAATCTGTGTGTCCTCGCTCACCAAATCTATCACCTTCTCACAGCATTTCTGTAGGAAATTAATCTGGTGCCCTCAGTTTGGCTCCCATGGGGCAGAAGTAACACTCAGAACTGTCCCAGCATGCAACAACAAGGAAAGATGACATTTTCAATTGTATAATTGTGGGGTTTACCTGTGTTCCAATAAACTCCTTGAAATCCCCATACCCAGATCTGGACTCCATGTGTATGTTACTGCTTACACAGGTTACAAAAATTCCCCTGAACTTACAGTCTAGATGTCAAAGAGGAAAGAGCAGGGCAGGGGGGCAAGGCAGTAGCAAGGGTAAGAGAGAAAAAGGTCATACTTCAGCGGGAAAATGGTGAGTTTTTCTTGATGACTGCATGATCAGTAGAGGCACAGATACTGCGTCCTCATCTGAGGCCATCCCTTCAAGTTAGAGCTCATGGGACAGTAGGGAATCTTGGGCTGTCACTGTCCCATGCTAGAGATAAACACATGAGTTCAATTACCAGGGCTGTCAATCTGCTGCATCTTATCAACACTAAATTTACTTCAAAGAGAGAGAGAAAAAAAATGCATGTAATTTATTATACAGAGGGGTTGAGGAATGCAAGCAGCATGAATCTCAGTCCAAAGAACAGGAGATAATTTCCAATGTGAATAAACAGAAGGTTTCTGGAGCGGAGGTGCATTCTCAAAGTGACTTTATAAAAGCTTTCTCCTCACTCCAGCCTTCTCTCCTGCTCAGCAGCCTCCTTGAGATCTCATGTATCATTGTTTTGTGCACACCGCTTTCCATGAGATGAGTTTAATAGCATTATAAAAGTCACATTGTGCACAAATTGGGAACTTCAGCGCCTCAGTAACTGCTCTGATGCATACACACTTGCAAAGTTTTCAAAGCAGAAATGTTGAAGGCACTTCAAGGCACAAAAACATCCTTGGGTAAATTACTTCCTATTAGTATGTCACATATATCTTATATATGACTCTGGTTTCATGAAGTGACAGCCGTGCTTGACAATAAAACTTTGCACTCTTTTTTATTTATATTTTTCCTGATTTTTTTTATTTCTTCCAAGTGTATAATGTCTGATGCTAAACCACTCATCTTCCTGCTACCAGTGAGACCAGTGCTGCCTACTTTGCTTACCAATAAGCTAGAGCATTTTTTACCTTACACCTCTGCCTGAAATATTAAGCAATTCTAACCACTGCTGGTTATCTCAGGCAGCAGAAGGATGTATGGATAGTTTTAAAAGGTGGGTAGGTTGTCAGTCCTGTGACCCATTTAACATTAAAGGGGAAGAACATGAAAGTAAAGCTAAGTATCTAAAAAAGAGATGTTTTCTTGTCTGGATAAATTTCACCCTAGATCACAGAATCTTGCTCTTTCTCCAATACCATGATGTTATATAGAAAGAACAAAAAACACCATGGTTTCTCTCTCACTTAAAGAAAGGAAAAGATAAGCATAGATTCTCCCTATATGAATCCCCCAAGTTGTCTGCAGCCTACTCCTTTCTAGATAGTGACTCCAGGGTGAGCAATTTGGATCTCAATTTTTTGATGAAGAATCTGATCTCTTTTTTTTTGTCATTTTTTATGCTTCTGCATAATGGGACACTGAAATTGGAAAATCAGTTTTAGTTCAGGTTTACAGTCTATTTCACTTCCTCATTTCCAATTACAATTCTGGAATATTTTCTTTGCATTTAAGACATCATATGGAGATATTTAACACTAGTAGGTTAAATGACAATTTTAATGTACTGTTAGGAAAGTTTAGAAATACATAAAAACTAGGGAAGAAATATCTGTTTTTTTGACTTTTCTGTCCCACACCCCATTTATACATCAGTTCGAAACAGAGAAATCACATCTTCCTAACAAGCCCCTGTTTAATTTCCACTAGAGTATATTTTTCAAATTTTATGACTGAGAGAAATATGAATCAGATATAGCTAAATTATAAAAAATAACAAGTGTAACCAACCTACTTATTAATCCTGAATTAAATTTACAGTGTCCATTTAACTGAGCTACAAACACTGTTTTTACAACTATAGCAAATGTTTTCTAAATGGTTCTGTTTCCAGTTAAACATCTAAAATTGGCCACATTTGACAGAGGAGAGTATGGGAAGGGAAGCTCAGTACTTAGTAAGTTTTTTGAAAATGTAGCTGCAATACATTATCTTTCAGACATTCAGAAAAGAATTGAAATTTGAATATAGGCCTGAACTTCACAATTATGTTTCATTTCCAAATGTACCTTTTCCATAAAAACCTGTAATTTGGACCCCACTCAAAAACTCATACTAATTCACATTAATCCTAAAAACAATGTTTCACCACCTTCAATACCATCACAAATGGAAATTGCAAGGACATTTATTTTAGGCACAGAGTGCTCAGTGTTTATAATGGATAAAGAATAATAAAGTATATTATTTATACATGTTTTATATTTTGAATGGACAGTTTTAATACTTTAAAATACTAACAAAATTAAAGACCATTAGTACTCATTCAAATAAGAGTTCAATTTAGAATTAATGAGTTACAATGGTTTGAACAATTTATTTAAAAAAAACCCCTTCTTTTCAGGAAGTAGACAGCTGTTCAATCCTAGATCTAATCCTGTTGGAGCTTTATTTTTTCAAGATTATATGACATCATAAATCATATATAAAACAAATATCTGAAGCATAATCTCCCGTTAGACATACTGGACATTATAATTTCCTTCATTTAAGCTTCAAAGATTTAATCATGACTCTTATACCAGAAGTTTAGGTCTAATTTAGCTGGTGGTTGTCTAAATAAAACTTCAATAAAATTTTAGAAAAATCTGAATTTGAAAGAAGGTAGGAAGAAGGAAGAGAAGGAAGAAAAGAAAGAGTGAAAGAAAGAGTGAAAGAAAGAGTGAAAGAGAGAGGATAAGAGAGAGGATAAGAGAGAGAGGGGGGAGGGAGAGATGAAGAAATGAAGAAGGGAGGGGTGGAAGGAAGGGGAAAAGAAAAGAAAAGAAAAGAAAAGAAAAGAAAAGAAAAGAAAAGAAAAGAAAAGAAAAGAAAAGAAAAGAAAAGAAAAGAAAAGAAAAGAAAAGAAAAGAAAAGAAAAGAAAAGAAAAGAAAAGAAAAGAAAAGAAAAGAAAAGAAAAGAAAAGAAAAAGAAAAGAGAAAAGAGAAAGCCAGAGAGAGAGAAAGAGAGAGAGAAAGAGAGAAAGAGAGAGAGAGAGAGAGAAAGAGAGAGAGAGAGAGAGAAAGAGAGAGAGAAAGAGAGAAAGAGAGAAAGAGAGAAAGAGAGAAAGAAAGAGAGAAAGAAAGAGAGAAAGAAAGAGAAAGAGAGAAAGAGAGAAAGAGAGAAAGAAAGAGAGAAAGAGAGAAAGAAAGAGAGAAAGAAAGAAAGAAAGAAAGAAAGAAAGAAAGAAAGAAAGAAAGAAAGAAAGAAAGAGAAAGAAAGAAAGAAAGAAAGAAAGAAAGAAAGAAAGAAAGAAAGAAAGAAAGAAAGAAAGAAAGAAAGAAAGAAAGAAAGAAAGAAAGAAAGAAAGAAAGAAAGAAAGAAAGAAAAAGAAAGAAAAGAATCGAAGCTCAGAGACAAGACTAAATCCAGGGGGACTGCAGTGGACTATAAGGCCTCATCAGAGAAAGCTTTATTCCCAATGGGAGTTGCATTGAAAGGGAATAATTGACTACAGAATAGAAAGAACCGATTCATATTCTTTGAAGTCAAATCAAATTCCTCATCCTGAAACTTCCTTTCACAGATTAAGGGACAAGTTTTCTTCTGCATTCTGTGAAGTACAATAAATTACCTCGTATGAATGAAAGAAAAACCTGTCTACAGGCGTTTGATTCTTAAATCAAGGAAGCAGAATATTTTTATATGCATTGAATGTTCTGCTCACCATTTCACTGTACCAAATCTCTATGTGGCAAGTCCTAATCTCTATTTTTCAGCATATTTATACTTATATGCCCCCCAAATCACTTTTAATCATTCCAATAGCACCTCAAGGAATGTGGCCACCAGGGTTAGTTATGTCTGGGGTTTTCTTATTCTCTCTTCTGATAAGAATGGTCTAACTTTTTAACTGACTACCTTATATCAAGGCACTGTGAGTTGTTTGTAAGAACAGCAGAAGTGATCCCGAAGTGCGCTTGACACCCAAAGTGGAAAGTGTTATGATTTATCAATGGCTCTTTCCTCTTACAGGAATTTGTTCCACAATCACAGTGTAGTTTCTAAAAAAAAAAGTCCTGTCTTCAGTACAATAAACACCTCACAGTACAAAGCCTCTGTCTTCACTGAGTACAGTTCCTTCTTTCACAAGGAAAGCTGTTTTTTCACTAATTGGCTCAGAGTGTTTATTAGTCCCCAGTTTACCTTTCCAGAATTTATAAAGCCAGGTTCAAGACTCTGAACTTGACCTGATGTGTGTGAGAAAGCAGAGTAAAGTCAAGAGGACAGAACAGATTTCCTTCCAGCAGCAAAGGGATAGACGGGGTGGTGGTGGTAATCCTTCTCTATGAGTATAGGCAGTAACTATCAAAAAGGAGTTGGTTATGTATTCTTGAAATAATGCAGTGCCTTACACACTTTGACCTGGCACAATTTCCTGCACTGACTTCAACTGGCCATCCTGTGGTATGGACACTACTCTCTGTGTAAGCATGTCAAAATCTGGGCCAACACATCACAAGGAAAGAAAGGGGACACAGCTGTGTTGAGTAAAGCCAGAACAACATTACCAAGCTCTGGTCTTTGGGAAATTCAGTCCTTTTCCTACTGTTTGTGTGGCCTTTGATGATGCAGGCTCACCTTTGCAAAAGACATTTTACAGCAGACACTTCAGATCGCTGTCCTTTAAATCCAGACATTACAACCAGCTGGAAGTCTGCAGTGACCTCTTCCATGGTAGAGCAGAATAAATCAGTGACAAAGTGCTAGAATCATTGCAAGAACAAAAGAGATCCCTCCCTCCTGGAGCCTGTGAGTATTTTAACCTCCTTAGATGAGATTCTTGTTTCCTTACACGGTCCTCTAAAAGTTAGACATCTAAGTCTAAGCTAACCATTTAGGATTCCTTAAGAGTCAACAGAAAGAAACACATACCTCCAAAAGGGCATTTCGACTCGTCCTAAAATAAGCTTTGGAATGAGTCAGCAGTACTGCCCTCTGCATTACCCATATCTGTCCTTTGACTATAATGGATGGTGAGTGCACCTCATACCTATGAATTTTAGACTCTGAATTTATATATGAGGACTCCCACTTTCCTTATGGTATTCCAGTTTTCATTCCTGCAGAATTATGCATAAAAGAGGGGGAATGATGTAGGCCACATATTCAAGTCTTACCTCTTATAAGTACTTGGTTAGGTAACATAATCACAATATCAGTTGTGGACTGATTTGAATGGAAAAAAGACTTATGTTGGTCACCTTAGTTATTATGGAAAAAATGTACCATAAACATAAAGCAATAATATCAATCTCACTTTTATGTTCACACACACACAAAGAAAAGGAAACAAGGTAAATTTGGTCTCAATTTACGTAGATGGATAATAAGACTTTCAATTATTGTTGCATTATTTGTTAGTATGTGGATGAAAGATTAGGTGACAATATGCAAAATATATTTTCTGCATATTATAATATTTAGTAATGTCATTTGATTTTTTATATGTTTCATTAAATTGTTTTGTGGCTTTATTATCTACCCAGATGCACAGCTTAGAAATACAATTATTCAGATTTAGAAGCAATAAAATTTGGCATGCATTTACTTGTATTCAGAATTCCTGCACGTTAAAGAGAAATTACTGCATTCTCCCCACATAGCTCTGTTCTCATGCCTTCACCGAACCATTCATTAGGCGGAGCACATTATAGAAAATACACCATTTACGTTAAGGAACCCTCTGATAACAGATGTATTTGTACAAAGCAAATATTTCAATATATCATAGCCTTTTGATCATGACTATAATAGAAGCAAACCTATACACATTTTCTGTAATGCATATCTCTGTTATATGGTTATTGAGGGGGGGAAAAATGAGTGCTATAGATTATATGCTGTAAGAAAAGGTACCTGCAGACAGAGGTTGACAATCCTTTGAAAACATTATTGAATACAATGCAAATTGTTCCATTTTATAATAAATGTTTTGAGGTTGTATTTAAAGGCATGTCTCCTAGCTGAAGCACAGGGAGTTTTCCTATGGACAAGTTGTTCCAGCTTTGGTTTGCCTTTGCTATGTTTCATAAATCAAGCACTCAAATATACGACACAATGTCTTGAAGTCATACCCTGTCCCCTGTAGTTGCAACTGAGTCTGTTGCTGATGGATAGCAGGGCAGAGAGTAACTCAGTGGTCATGTCCTAACAGAAGTTTCAGCAATGGTGTCTGCTGTGCTCTGTGAGGCCACCCAGAGGGCCTTGGGTCCCTGTTTGGACCTAAAACAATGATCGTGGACAAAAGCATCCCAGATCGTGTAGTATAGACTTACGGGGCTGAACTGAGCCCTAATTACTTATGAATGTACAAGTAAATACACTAAGGAGAGGCCGTTATTGCTCCACGTGCAAGCCCTTCCTTGCACTCCACCTTCCAGCAGGAACTGCAATACCACCATTGAGTAAGCACTTTCCTTCACCAATGTGTTGCTCCTCACAACATGCGCACAACCTGGTAGAAGAGCATTAATGATCTCTGACTTGCTGCCCAGGAGTTAGGTCTCTGGATGCCCATCCACTGCCAGTCCCCACCCATTAGCTCCATAATGGATCAGGCCACACTGCCTACTCTCTGCTCACTCTTAGTAGTCACCTCTGCTCTGAGGAAAAAACCAACATTTTGCATTTTAGGGAATCCCCAAAGACACTCTCACAGGCTACACTGAGGAGCCCCAGATCTTTTGTTCTTTCTTTACGCTAGCAGGACTGTAACTTGACTGGTGTTACTGCACATGGATGCCTTGAAGTTACATGTCTCTCATGGACTCAGCTGTCTCCCACGTCTACCTACTGATCGCATACATAGGCAAAACGTATTTTGTAAGTGTATATAGGAATAGAGAGAAGGACAACCTGTGCAAGTGTCATTTAAGATTCGGGTAACCAAAGCACAACATGACCATCCTCAAGAGACTATCCCTAGTGATGTGTGATGTCTGCAGAGCATCAGCAACTGAGGATACAGGAACTGTTCGTTTTTTCTACCACTTCCACTAAAAGAAGAGGGGCCTGCAAACCACAAAATTGGTCTGAATATCTCTATTTTGCAAAAGCCACAGAGCTGGTCCTTCCTCTTCTTTTTCTGCTGGAATTATTAAAATGTAAAATAGCTTTTTTTTTTTAATGAATAGGTTGTGCTTCAAGGTTTCTGATTAGGGTATAAGAACCATATTACATGAATGAAATCAGTGTAATTTTTTTGCCTAAATTTACACACATAATACAGATCACTTTACATCTTATTTCTGCAGAGGTATAGAATTTTTATTCCTTTATCCTAATGGATAGAATTTCAGGCAATTATGTTCTTTATATTTCATAGGCTAAACTATTTATTTTTTTATGTTAATTTCTAATAACTCTATTGACTTCAAGACAGTTACACTGGATTTACATTACTATAAGTGGCAGTACATGTTGGTCCTTAAATGACTATGGGGATTTTGGATTACCCAATGGATTTGGAAAACCACACTCAATAATTCTGCTAAAAATGTCTTTATTCCTGAGGCCATTTAATATTTATGCACTTGTTTCAAGCTTGTTTCTAAAGAGTACAATGATTTATTATGAACCAACACTTACACAATAAACTATGATAAAGCAGCTATTTAGGTTTGCTCGTGTTTACCACAGAATCAGTTCAAGGCATCTGAGAATCTTCCTTGGTTAAAATCAAGTAAGTCCAACATAATGGAGAAATCTGACTTGATATAACCCATAAGCTTGCAGGACTGACAAGAAGCTGCTCTCATTTGACAGATGCCAGTGGGTATTCTTTGCCCATCGTATTTTCCCTCCTTAGGACTTCCCCTTCCCTCTTCTTTATCCAAATACATTATCTTTTTAAACAGGGGATAGGTCTTACCAACAGTGAAGAGGAAGTGATCTCCCTCTGTCTTTCTTGATACACAGCTGGGTTATTTTACTCAAGGGGGAATGTTCTGGGCATTTCTAAATTATAAGAGAAACAGATGCCTGTCATTTTCATAAACTTTTCAGTTTCTACATTATAACCTTTTCAATTGAAAAAAAATTCTGAATAGCTCTTAACTTCTTCAAACCATGAGACACCTCTTTCAACGTCTCTGCAGCTTTCCTTGGACAAGTACATTGTCTCAAGGGAGAAGAAACCTTGCACTTCACACATGCATCGACCCTCCACTTACGACATTGAACATTCTCCCATTTACACTGAATAACTGAGTGAAGGTTGAATGAGACCCTTAACACTGGGACTGGAAAGTTTTAGAAATCTTTTTCTTTTGTTCTTTCTTTTTTCAAAGAAGACTGAACCTAAATTCTATAGATTCAGAAAAATATCATACTTGACATTTAAACTGAAGGCACTAAAATTCAAGAGTTCCCAGATTCCTCAATATCTTTCCCTACTGATGAATGCTGTCTTTCAGTAATCGCAGATGCCTTCATTTTTATCTGCCCTATTTTGTTCTCCATCAAGAAAGAAATATTAGTCATCACTCTATCAACAACAGAAAAAACTGGCTAAAATAGAGGCCTTAATGTATATCAGCTGGTGTTATTTTTGTTGCAAGTGGAAAGAATACCATTTCCACAAGTTTGCTCAGACTTGTATTATAACATCTCATGTTCAGAGGTACAGTCATGGTTTTCTAAGCCGCACCATGGCATAAGACCTGTCACTGCCACAAGAGGAGAAACACAACACGAATCATCAGCACCTGCACCATGTATACCCACTTTCCTCCCTTTGATGACAGCAGCAAGATCAAAACTGGTTCAACTTTCAGAAAGAAGTGTTGTGTTTCAGCCATAGGTGTTTGAGACAGGTAGAGCAATCACAGGGAAAACCTCTCCAGCTTCAGGCTGTGCAATAAGGCCA
Source organism: Strix aluco (assembly GCF_031877795.1). Classification (NCBI taxonomy): domain Eukaryota; kingdom Metazoa; phylum Chordata; class Aves; order Strigiformes; family Strigidae; genus Strix; species Strix aluco. The sequence goes on along the minus strand of NC_133971.1, from coordinate 88,179,492 downwards.
CAGGGCCATAAGTAATTTTGCAACCTGTATATAAATAAATTAGTATTTCTGAATTTCTAAACTGCTGAGAGGGAAGAATTAGCAGGGGCTTATATGTGTGGTTAACCAACAGGACTAGCGAGGTTCTTGCTTCCTGTTATTGATATATACCTGCGTGAAATATACTTTTTGTTTTTCACCACGTAAGTATTTACAACAATCAAGCATGAAAAAATAACAGTAAAAAGCAAGTATGGCTTCACGTTTTCTTCAATTTTTTCTGTTTTCCATGAAGTCACACAAGCAAAAGATTTAACATTTAGCAGAAATCTCTGATATATGTCAATTGTCATATCCCCAGGAAAAGGAAAAAAAAAAAAAAAAAGCCCACTCATTGGTTTAAAATTCAACAAGATTTTAAAGTCATCAGGAGAGTATACACAGCACAGAAGTAGGGAGCTGAAACAACTCTGGAAAAACATGAAGGAAGAGAGAAGTTCTCAGCACACAGCTGAACTTCATGGCCATTACAACCCTCAGCTTTTTGTTAAAGAAGAGTCTAAATGAAAATCTGAGGCAACCTTATTGCCATGAGACTGCTCAAGTGAGTAAAGGGCCAAATGGGGATACTGGGGAGAATGAAATCTTTCCTGTTTATAGGTGTTTCCAAACTGAACAGAGATACAAAAAGAAATTGCCTCCTACTACTTTTAAAGAGAAAAATAACAGCAGTTAGGGTCAATGTTAAATATTTTCTGCTTGAGAATTCAGAACTTTGGCGTGTGCCTCTACAAGAAATGTCATGCATCTCTGCACATTGAGGATATATTTTTTTGGAAGCATCATTCCCACACTCTGTCATTTAGGTTAGTTACAACACCTGACCCAGCTCACTACAAACAAGCCTCACTATGGACAACAGAGAGGTCTGCATAACTAACAGTGATAGCTCTCAGATGGGACACTAGAACAGCATAACTAAAGACTTTGGGCAGCCTTGAAAGATTGTAAACACAAAAAATAAATGTATGATTTGATTCAACATGGTGTTTAAGTCAATCAGGTGAGTCATCACTAGTTATCCTGTTCAAAAGAAAGAGCAAATGCACAGATAAGCAATATAGAAAAGTAGCCATCAATCTAACTATCCAAACCAGTGACAGGCACAGATGCCCTCTGGATGTAAATGTGATGCAAATCTCAGTAAAGAACTGCAGACACAACACATTCATTTAAAAGGACCCAGCCATAAGGTGCTATTACAGTAAGTGTAAAATGCAGTTGCTCAGGGAGGGCACCACTAATGATCTTTTACAGCAGCATGGTGAAAATCAAAGGTGAGCAGCACAGGGTTTGTTGCACTGATGCAATTAAATGGAGAATAAAGCTTTAGTCGTTGCATATAGATGTAGTAAATAACATGTACTTATTTATAAGAGGCAGTTACTCTCCATCTTGACCGTAAACCACATGTAACCATCTCATGGCCTCCCACCACTGTGCTGAAAATACTTTATTTTGGTTTGGATATTATTTGCAAGCTAAAATCAAACAGCTTACAAATCCAATTCTCAAACAGCTAAAACTTCAGTCTCTCTCTGTGGAACATCTACTGGAAAGACAAAGGAGCAGATTGCAGAGGTTTTCTCTGAGCTTCTTCTTTGATTTAGCACAAATACCTGGCAAAATTCATACTGTACTTGCTAAAGCAACAACTCAGAAAGAGAACCTGCACATCTGGGGAGATACAACATAATATCCCAGTCCTGAGGAGAAACCACCAGGGTGACCAATGTGGCTGAGCTACCTGGTGACAAACATGTACTATAAGAATAACCACCTCAGAATGCTTTCCATTCAGCTACACCCAAACATTACAACTAATTCTGGGGATCTACTAAAGCCAGTTAAGAATTGAAAAATCTAAGAAAAAGCTCAAAGAGCTATATAAAAAAAATAAAAAGCTAGACAAATATAAATTGACATTTAAGAAGTTGTCAAGACTTGCTATACATGCCAAAAATATAAGCCCAGTCCAAGTCAAAAAAACCAATGTCAGTGACTCAGGAAAAAAAAAAAAAAAAAAAAAAGGAAAGGCTCTCTGGAGCAAAGCCGACATAGGTCTGATTATGCTGACAGGAAAAAAAAATGTACTTGTTCTAGAATATTATTCTCACTTCCCTGAGAGCTTACTAGGAGACACTATGGCTAAACAGGTAATCAGGCATGCCAAATCTATTTTTGCTAAATATAGTACACCTGCCATGATAAAGTCTGACAGTGGGCTACAGTTTAGCAATTTACTGATGGGAAATATTTGTCTCAAATGGTAAAGATGCCCCAAGCATCCATCCTGTGGTTTAATGAAGCTGCCACCTTGGGAAGACTGAGCAGGAGACGTTTGCAGACAAAGGGGACAAAGGCCAGAGGGGAAATAAAAGGGACATTTTGCCAAAGAAAGCATCACATGAGCACCAAGAACCAAAGCAAGGTGAACCCAAAAAGGCAGCTCTCCCAGGGCAGCTGGATCAGGTATTTCACAGCAGAAGCAGCACATGTTAAGGGATTCAGTCCTGGACAAGATGAAAGACTGGCAAAAATAGAACTGGTGAACAAACATACTCTCTAACTCCTGATGAAAGTCCCAATAGCACTGATATCTCAGGAGAAACTCAGTAATTTAAGCAACTAGAGAGGAATTAATTTAAAATTGTTAATAAACTGAATATGATACTTACAGATATTTGTGACTGCTTGTCATGTGCATACATTTTATAAAGTTATTCTCATTTTTTGTCTAGGACACGAAAACAGGACGAGTGTTGGGAACTGTGCCTTTCAATGGCATTCATATGGATTGATTTATACCACCTTAGTCACTTAAAATTAGGGCCAAAATCTAAGCAAGTCAAAGGAAATCCATTTCTAGTTAGTAGAAAGAAACAGCCACCTTCACAGGCTGCTTTGTCACACCTCAAGTCAGGAACATAAACTTGGGCAAAGTTTTTTTCTCTCTCTCTCGGTCTCTGTCTCCCCATGGGCTATACAGGGAATGAAGATGGGAAGCCAGGCTTAGGTGTCTAATGTTTGACATTTAAAGTCAGGAGTACTGAATCCTGTCCTCAGCTTCAAGGATGATGCTCGACTAACGGTATCCATAGTAGAGGGCTCTGTTCAGTGACCTTAGGCCAGGCCTTCAATAAGAAAGCTTTTTATCACTTCACCAAGGACTCCTACATGCTACAGGAGTCTGCTCTATCACCCCTCTGTGACATCGAATCGATTTCCCTGAGAGTCTCTACTACAGTTAGTTTCAAGGTCCCAAGTTAATTTTCTCACTACTTTTATTTCTGCACCCCTTAGAGTTCTTTGCGGCAAACCAAAACCTAGAGATCAAAACCAGGGACAGGACATCTGCATTTCCCTTGGGTTTAATCTGTTCCCTCATGCATGTGGCTATTGGCTACAACTCTGTGCATATAAGATCAGATTGCTTTACATAGTGTCTACCTCAGCATTAACACTCGGATATGTGGCTTTCATGTCCTCTGAAATGCTATCATCAGGGCACTCTCAAAAGGCGACTGGGTGGCTGCAGGGACTGGCGATAACAGCCTTGATTTCTGCATCCCAGTTTGAATCTAGTCCATGGTAGAGAGCAAACAAGCATTGCTACCATCTGATGGTTGCTTGGGGAAGTGAGTTTAGATGCTGCAAATGTTCATCTCAGAAAAACCACCACTCCCATTGTATCAAGGAACACTGTGCTGGCAGCTTTCTGGCTGGTAACAGAAAAGCTTTACAGACTTAGGTTTTATTTCTAGCTCCTCTCACATGACTGTAAGGAAAACAGGCAGCATGTATGAGTAGAACCGAAAACCGGAGCCTTTATATAATTAAATACTTATGTGAAGGACAGAGGTGTATTTTTAACTTAGATATTTTTCTCCCAGTGAATTTAAAAAACCATTCTATTAAAAAGTTATTTTAATGACAAAGTTAAAAGGCCATTATTTTGATAAAACATCTTAACTGGAAAATAACCCACAAAAAAACCCACTTTTTTTTCTTTTAAAAAGTTTTTTAAAAATTTGCCTTCCTTTTCAGTACATGGATAGAACAGGATTTACTGTACAGCTATTCAGGGTTCTGACTGCAAGTCCTACATAGTGAGAAACTGAGGCACTGAGATATTAAAATTTAAAATCACAGAGAGTGTATGGAAATGGCCAGTACCTAACCTTTCAGTACGGCTCATTTTATACTGCATTTCACATGTTCAAAATCCAACTACGGTGAATTCATCTGTCACTGAACACTCAGCATTTTTGTAAATTAAAATAATTGCCCTACTTGCATATATTCTCTACCCACAATGGTTTCTGCCCCTAGCATAGCACCCACCCTCAGACCCTTCTTGTCTTCTTGGTGTCTACACACCATTCTTTTATTAATTAGATCCATCTTCCTATTTCTTTCAAGTGTCCAGTCAATTTTTTTCTCCCCTTTCCCTCCCATCAGTACCTAATTGCTGTTTCTTTCTCCTTTTTCACCCCTTCTCTTCTCTTCTTCCTTCCTTAAAATTCCGTCCTGAGTTACTTCCACTGTTCTCAAGCCAAATCTTCTGTTTCCCGCATTTGCACCAAGTAATTGCCTCATCTTCTCCACCCAAGGAGAGGAGAAAATAGGAATATCAGGGAAAGCACAGGAGAGACATTGCATTCAGGCACTGCAATGGTGAAAGCGTCGCAGCCCACAATGCTGAACTGCAATTGGTGCTGAAATTGAATTTAGTGGTTGAAATTTAAGATATCTGTAATAGCTCAGTGAGATGTGAATTTTAGAGGCCTTTACGTCAGTCAAGTCTTGGTCACAGCAAGGGACACATCTCCAAACCAAAGGCCATCATCTGAGATCTTGAATCTTTGCTGCAGCTGATCAGAGCTTTAGAGCTTAATTAACAAAATATTACCAGAAATTTGCAGATAAGACAAGCAATATATTTTTCTCTTCTCTTGTTCTCCAGAAAAGCTAGTGGGTTTGGTTTTTTGGGTTTTGTGTTGGTTTGTTGGTTTGGGTTTTTTTCCCTAAAAAAGACAAGCAAGCATCCAAGATATCAAAGCTGTAAGAAAATGGATTGAGGTCTTTACAATGGGAAGTGTCATGAACCTTAGGAGGAAACAGAGCAACCAGAGCTGCTTATCTGGGAGGAAATGACCTACTTTTTAGAGGTGACAAGATCTGACAACATCTAATAAATCCATTATCTGAGACTATTATCTGCTTTACAAAATGCCAAATTCTCCACTTAAGGAACATTTAAAGTTGCAAATTGCCATCATTTGCATAGTTTACAAATCACATAGTTTAAAAATCCTACCTATTGAAAGCTCTGAGACTTCCACTTTGCCCACAAAATAGACAAATGTATGAGTCATGTCAGTTATCAAGAAACGAACGTTTAAAGTGCTGCTACAATAAGAACTTAAATTTTTTATTTGTTTCTTATCCTGATTTTGATAAGTAAGTATACTCTTTACAAAGTAAGAAATATGTACAGTATAAATCCATCATAAAATTAAAATATATGTGAAATCTCATTTAAGGTAAACTGGCATGTATTTTTTATACATATAATAATAATAATGTTCCTGGAGCAAATGCATTTGTTTATGAGTTAAACAGTAAAAAGGATAGTCATTGTAATGTATTCCTTTGCTTTTGTGTATCTAGATCTTTGTGCATAATCTGAAAGATGTCCTTGTTTTACAGTTTGTTATAGAGTGGTTGTTCTTGCCGTAATGGTACTTATGCATCTTATCATTTTTTTAGAACCATTATGCAGTTTTAAATTCTTTTCTCTTTATGAGGTCAAGAAACCTTTTTCTCCATGTTCAAGAGAGAGGAAACTTAGAGAAGAGAAAACTTAATGACTTACTCACAGTCATACAGATAGCACAGAAGGTAGCTGAACAGGATTTTCTGTGTAATCTGTCCATGGCAATGTGGACAATAATTGTCCTCTGCTCCATGAGTCCTAGAAATAAAGTGTTTGCCCACTGGCGGGGCTCAATGTCTTTCAGGGATGCAGTGGTGTCCTCACTTACTGGATGTTATAGCTTGGGGTCTTTGACTGCAGTTCTGTTATGGAAAAAGCTACAGTTACTGCGCTGAAACCTACAGTTATTACACACAGACTAAAGCTCCTAAAGTCCTCACATCTGCTAGTACTGGAGTTACAGAAAGAGCCATCGATACATATGTTATATGTGGTAGAGTCTTGGGTGACATACAGAGTTATAGGAAATCAAGGCCAAATATAAAATCATTCCTATTTACTTTGATATGTGAACCAGGAATTAACAAAAATATGATCCTAATGAGAAAGGAACAGAATGGAATATTAAAAACAGGGCCATGGGCATAAGTATGTTGCTACATGGTTAAGCTATACCTGTCCTGTTTGTCTCCAAAAGAAAGATTGAAGGAACTGGTGCAGTTTGTCTAGAAAAGAGAAGACTAGTGGGAGGCAAGGTAATGGTTCTTCAGTTCAAGAGCTGCCAAGGCAAGTGTAATGAATTATACTTTGGAGTCACTGCGGTTAGGAAAGAAGGCATGGCCTTAAATTTCAGATTTAGACACCAGGAAAATGTTCTCCTGGTGAAGAATAGTTAAGCAGCTGAGTAAATTGTTTGGAAAGTGTGTAACATCTCCATTGCTGGAGGTTCTTTAAAACACAGTGAACAACTGTCAGGCCTGAAACAGCCAGAAAATCTGCCATAGAAGGACAAAATAATAGTTTATTTTGTGATTCTATATTCATTACAGTCTATCTCTAAGTTTGCTCCCATGTTTTACTAACCAAAGTCAGCTTTTTGTTTTTTCTTAAACAAAAATTCTCCATAACAAACAAAGAGATAACTGTATTCCAGAAACCAGAAAGGATGACTGCACTTCATCAAACAGTAGCTAGTTACTTGATTGTTCTTCCTCCAAGCTATTGTTCTCCAAAGTAAAGAGCAGCAAAAAAAAAACCCAAAACCAGCCAGTTCCAAGTAATACAATGATCTAGTAAATTGAAGACCTAATTTGGAAAATATTCATAAGATTTCAAGGCTAGCGTATCTGAGGCAAAAATAGAACCATTCTCTTCAATGATTTATAAGATTGTTTTAGAGAGACGGGGTAGAACATAGAGGTGTAGTGACTGAAAACATAAGTAATTGTTAACATGCTGGATTTTAAAGAGTAGCAGCACCATTTGCCCTCCTGAATTTTGTATCAGTACTTCCACGAGCATTTCTGATCAGCACAGATGTGACTTTGGTGGGCATGGGAAAGGTATGACCTCAGTTCTTTCCTTGACCTAGAAATGTCAGGGTTAATCTGATCTTCCACTTAATATCTAGGTTGCCTGCCCTCCTTCCTGGGAGTAGAACTTTGAAGACAAACACTAGGCAACCATGATCTAACCACTAAGCTTTTAATTCAAAACTCTCAGCTGCTGTCATATCCTCTATTTGCCAAACTCATGAGTTTTTTATGAATGTAAGTCTTACTTTTATTTTTGCCTACTGCATCAAGCCCCTCAAAATAAGGGTTACTATTTCATGGACTAAAAGAGCCCCATAGGAGATAGGACTTCAGTAGCACAGCACAATCAAAATGGCAACCCTTTTCCACAAGTCCAGCAGAAGAAATAGAATTGCCTAGGCACATTACTGTAAGATGATTATGAACTACCATAAAATTAGATGATGTCTCATGTTACCTAAAGCAGTTAAAGATGTTTGGGGATTTGTTTATCTTAAACTAATGGTCTTAACTTCCACCTAAATTGCTCTTTTGTCATTTGAACAGTAGTTTGGTATTCTCCCAAGTGAGAACACAAGTGGCACTGGAAGTCAATGCCTTGTGTTTTGAAAGCAATTGGAACCATCTGAATATTCTAACAACTAGTAATTAAATTTCCTCATTGCAGATGCACGGAGCAGACCTCTGAGATTTCTGAAATTCTTTGCTAAAGGGCCTTCGGCTTTTTGGGAGGACTTTAGACCAGCCATAAGTATGTGAGAACATTTCTTCCATAGCTCCCAGCAACATTACAAGAAGCAATAAAAATCCCTATTTCAAGTTTGGGATCAAAATAGGTCTTCTGCCAAATGTTTCCACTGGTTTGAAAAGCAAGACTTGAAGAAAAACAGGTTTCTGCTGGTTCTGTTCCCCAGCATTTCGCATGTTTCTTGTTGAGCCTATTTTCCTACAAAAATCTATGACTTTCTAAGGGTCAGAATAGGCCCATTTCTAAGTGGATGTTTGAAAGAACTTGAGGACTGTGAAGGAGAGGAACATCAGGGGATGTTTGGTTACTTTCTTATAAATGATAAATCTCAGTGACAGTTAGGACTCTGCAGCACTCACATCTTTTGCCCATTTTTCTTCAGTGGTCAGTTACCTGAGTTGTGCCTTTACCCTTCCTTGTCTTTCCCTGAATTTTCTCACTTGCCCTACATGAGCCCAACAGTACTGTCCAGCACCTCAGATGGCTTAATAACTTTGGAACCCCTGTCTCATGCTCCCCCATATCTCTCAGACATCTGTCTTTTGTCAGCAGTTCACCATTGAGTTCCATCTTATCTTATCTTCTACAACATTGTAATTCATCATATATTGATTCCTTTCACTGTTGTGGTAAGGTAAAACCAAGAGAAGAACTTCACTGAGCTGTATGAACAGTGTAGGAAAGTTTCTGTTGCTGAAAAAGTTTATAGTCGACAAGAGACAAATAGTGGGGGAAACTCAGTATTTTTGTCATATTTTACTGAGGTTGAGTGGGAACATCAAACTATTGCCTTCTGTTCACACAAGAAATCTTTGGTATGTTTAAAATACTCTGAGTCCCTGCCTAGACTCTAAAATCACCTTCCATTTCATCAAGGTTTTGTATTATGCAAATTACATATATTTAGAAGACACTCATATTTTAGAAGTTCCATTTCATTCTCAACCTTTAACTTTAAACAGATTTATTTGTTGGGTTTTTTTTTCCACTTTCCAAAATGGTTTGCTTTGATTTCATGTTGTCAAAAAAAAAAAAAAAAATCCATGATCACCTTGCATAAAAATGGGTATGTGCTCTTAACTTGGTTGTATTCTTTGTGCTTTGACCACTAGAGGGTAGCACAAACAGCCTCCTGGAGAGAAGGTCCAAGTACCCCAGGGAAGCCTGTGGGGGACAGGTGAGGCATGGCAGGGTGGTGAAGCAGCAGTGAAGGACTGTGAGCAAAAGATCAAAGCTCACTCCTTGCCTCTTCTCAACTCAGCAGTGAAGACAGCTCTGAACTGACTGGATCTAAACATGGATGATCATGACCATTAACCAAGCATAAGTGTGGTTTGGGGGAGCTAAAGAAGGGTACATAGACTTTTATATTAATGATTTGCATCAGAGGTTGGTTTTGTTTAAATGAGCAACTGTATATTTTTAACCCTTTGAGCAGCACACATGTAGACCTTCATAAGAGTGCACAGAACACCAATTGTGATGCTTACAGGATCACACTGGATAAATTCAAATATGGTGGAATTAATCACTGGTACAATGAAAAAACAAACAAACAAACAAACAAAAAAAACCCACCAAACCAAAACAACACAGCATATGAAAGAAGTAGGTGTAACAACAGTGTGCCTCTGTAAATTCATGTGTACAATAGCCTGGATCCTCTGAATTGTTTAGAAATCTCACTCCCACCAATAACCCTTTGGCTTACAAGTCACATAACTGCAGCTTGATTTTGCCTTGAGAAATTAATTACATTTCAATCCAAGAGTTTCACTGGATGAATGATTTACTAGCCTACCTAACCCAGGCCTGGAGCATAACCCAAGACCAAGAAGAAACACAGGAGATAGATGCTCTGTAGATAAAGTAAATTTTATGTGCAGATGCTAAGAAATAGGTCAGACCTGGTGTAATGATTTCCTCCCTCCTAATGAAAATGAAAGGCAGTAAACTGTAATATCTGAGCTAGGATTCTAGCTACCTTGGCTGTCCAGAGCAGAAAAGAAGGTGGAGATGCCAAGTCAAAGAGGGTGAAAATGCAGCAGAGCTATTGTGCACACTGACCTCCAGGTAACACGTAACTGTAACCACTGTACAGAAGTACAGCATGCAGCAGAAAAATACTTACGGAGTGATCCAGTACAGAACAGGATGCAACAGCTGAGGAAGGCCTATTATAAAGCAATTTTTGTAAAGTCTATACAGTAGGCCAGGGAACTCAGAAAAAAAAAAAAAAGTTAAGAACGACAGACGGGAAAATTATATAACAGGTTGTAGATCATCAGTGATTTTTTTTCTTCTCAGCAGCAATGAATCTGGTAGTAAAATCAGCAGAAAAGCAGTGTACAGGTCCACTGATGGCAGGAATAAAGCAGACCCAGGGGAAAGCCTAAATGGACAATAATTGCAGGTTATTACATACTGTGCTACAGTACAGTGGAAAGCTGGTCAGCTATTAGCAAAGTTGTAAGGAAAAATCAAGAGGACAGAGAAGAAAGTTTATAATGTTTCAGACACAGCAAGGCAGAGGCAAGGCTCTGGAGCTGACAGATGGGGAAAGAAGCCAATGATATGGAGAGGGAATGACATTATACATCAGGGTTGTATCTCCACTGGTGAGGAAGGAATTTGTTGCATCTTCTAAATATAATTTTTTTTTAAACCATTGTGACCTGCACAGCTGTAACTGACCTGGGGTACCTAGGCTGGGTGAAAAGGTGTTCTAGGCTGATGGAGACAGCACTTCAGGTGAGGAATTCAGCCCACCTTAGATCTGAATCACTGACTAGGTCTTTCTCTTTCTCTCCACTGACTTTACAGGAGCTTAGAACAAATAACCTATTAATTTAAATTTCTTAAGACTGACAACCATCTGAGATGAGGGGGATGTTCAGAGGTTAGAGCAATGAGGGCCATAGATACACCTACAGGGAGATTAAGATGATGAATGACATGTTCAGGAAACATCGGTAAGGAGCACCTCCATGGCATTTCCAGGGATGATGTAGATTTTTCTACATGGTATCTTTGCTACACATTAACAGAGCTGCAAGATGACCTATAGTTTCACCAGCAAAGTAAAACCTGCTCAGGGACAAAACTATGTCCAAGCACACACAGAGCAGCCACCAGTCTAAGAACAGAGGTATAGAACCTTCTTTTCAGGTTAGTTGGGAAATGTCACTGCTCTAATACTCCATAAAAAAACCCACAGGAAATGTAATGTATTGTTACCCAATTCATCTTTTACCTGTCCTTATTCCTAGCTAAACTTACAACTAAACAAACTGTTTAGGTGAAACTGAAAGCTGAAAGAAGAGGGGAAACAGAACAGCAAAGGTACCTTTGAGGCTTGACACACTTTCCAAGGTAGCCACAATATTCTCTCAGCAGAAGTCTTCAACTGGGTGTTTCTACATCTAATAGTTTCTCTTTTTACTCCTAAATGGCTTTCACTAGTGTCACCCTTGAGGCCAAATTTATTTACATGTGTTAAACACTTTGAGCAAAATTCAGTTCTTTCAACATAGACATTCACTCTCATGGAAGGAGCTGTGAGACATCTCACTCTGTCCTGAAAGTCCTGTGTCGTATCTATCTACCGCAAGCACATGTCTTAGCTTTGTAGGGAATATGACAGATCACTGCACCCCATCCCTAGGTACATATTTGCTATGGGTTCAACAGAAAATGGTCAACAGTTCCTGGAGGTGACTCACATCTCCAGTAGGCTGAATTGCCTTCTGCAGATGTCCATCCTTCTGCCTCAACTTTATATATCCTTATTCTTGGTTTCCCCACTTAACTGGGTTTAGTCTGGACCTGAGTGCCTCCCAGTCCTCTATGTATTTATCCTACCAACGTTCCTGTGAAGGAAAGACATGCTATAGTTCTTTCCTGACATGTGGGTGACAGAAACAGTCATGCAGAGAGTTCGTGCTTGAGGAGGAACTTGACTCTCCATTTCCTAGACCGTAGCTGTTGAATTGTCCCCTCTTATATTGTTAGAATTGGTTGCCTTCACAACAACCAAAGGTTTAAAACAAGTATTATTATGAATTTGATTCTTCTGCATTCATTTAGTTTAACACTGTAGCTTATTTGTAACTTTTTTTTTTTAATGCATCTTTGTCAGGTCCCTCATATTTCTTTGGCATATCTTGATTCAGTTATGACATTAGGGGAAAAAAAAAAAAAAAAAAAAAAAAGACAGAGAGACAAGAGCCCAACATTTTTGCTGATTATTTCAACTCCCACTGTGCAGCAGATGACTGAGAAATCCTAAAGATGAGTCAGAGGGTGAAATAGGAAGAGTGGAGAGATTGTCTTAAATTAATAGGGACACTGAAAAAATATCTGAAAAAAAAAACAAAAAATAAATATATTCACATTTTTAGATAAGTTGTCTTTAAAGGTTTTCTCAGTAAAAACATCAGTATATTTTAATGTGGAAGAGAAAAATATGTTAGAGATCTTTTGATGAATTTGAGCCAAAAATCGAAGAAAGAATTCAACAACTAAAGTGAGAAATTTACATTATAAGGTATCAAAACTCAGGTTTAATTATGGCGTTGCCAGTAATGCAACCTGAGAATAATGCTTAGTTCAAGACCTGCAAGAGAAACCCAAGGGACTCAGAAAATGGGAATGAGTCAGTAGACCTGTTTCCTTTTCCACTTCATGCCAGTTACCAAGCAGGGCTCTGCTGAGGTCATGAAGGATATTGTGATCTTACAGATGCCTTCCTTCAAACAAGATATCAAATTCAGTCCTGCCTACTGATAGTTATTGAAGATGCCACAGCCTGTCTTACCCAAAGTCCAATCAGAATAATCACATTGACACTCCATGTATTGATGCTGCATTATCAGTGAAGAAGAGATCTTTCCTTCGCTTTCAGATCTAAAACCTTGCCTGGTTGCTAGTTGTTGCTAAACAGACACTGTTCTCAACAATCTCTAGCCTCTTAGGACCACAGTTTTACATCTCATCTGAGAAAGACATGTCCAACATTGCACTGTCATCTAACACATTTCTGGGCTATAGATTCAACAGACTGCTGAAGACATTTTCCAAAGGGCCTGGCATGTGAAAGGTGGTTGTTTTGCATACAAAATTCAAACATTTCAAGATGTTCCTTTTAGATAACAAGAAGCAATAATTTAGTACAAAGTTTTAGTCCAGGTTCAGATACACATAACAGTGGATGAGGGTAGATGAGAAATATTGTATTATTTATGGGAAATAAGGATAGTGTGAAGTTTGCCAAAATGCTCTCTGCCAAGAGAGTGTTTCTCATCAGTGAGTACCTGGAAGAGTCTGGGAGAGGTTAGGAAGTGGACAAGTATAGAAACACACTGCTGCTAGTTGTGGGAGTGAAGGAATTTGTTGCCTATTTAGTGTGATGTTATGGAGTAAAGTATCAGAGATCTTACTCCCAGGTGATTGTTTGTTGCATGGCTTGAGTGGAGTAATTTATCCTACCTAGCCTCTGAGAAGAAACACTGTCCTGAGCTGTTTTGCATGGATGTTTTCAAAGTCTTCTTTGTCACACGCTTTGATTTTTTGAATTATCCACTACAAAGAGGACAGGAGCACCTTTGCCTTTGCCTGTTACTGGATTCAAAAGAGTTTTGCTTGGGTGGGGGCTGGTAAGATAAGCTGATAAAAAGGCTAGATAACTAGATTAGGGCAAATAGGATATAGCTGATAATGACAGTGAGTGAGAAGGCTGGCAACTGGTCAGGGATAACAGGATTTATTGGGGAAGTCAAATGTGAATTGAAATGGTTTTTGGCTACCAAATGAGCTAAAACAATGAAAGAAAGGACACCAAACTGTGTCTTCAGACAACTGAACTCCTGGGCCCAAGATTTTAGAAGAGAGGAGAAAGAGAAGAAGGAATGATTGTAAACAGACTTAGCAAAACAGAGAAAAATGAAAGAAAAAAATCAAACCAAAACCCACATATACCTTAGCAGAGGAGCAGAAAGATGAGATGAAATGATGAATGCTAAGCAGGAAAGGGAGAAGAAAGCAAATCTTTTTGCTTGGGTTTGAGGCCAGACTGTGGGAAACAGGTAAACACTGTATTGCTTAAACTTGAGCTGGCCATGCTTCATTATCTGCATTTTTTCTCGACCATAGTCATGCTGAAAGTAAGGGATGTGTATGAGAATACTATTCATGTATTCATTTAACAGGAAACCCAGAGAATAAAATCTAGCTTTCTTCTTCAGCTCTGCAGAAGTGATTTTTCCTTGAGAGTCACCTGAGTCCACTGGTTCTGAAGCAAGAACAGCTGATGTCATCTTCCTTAGCACAGAGAGAAGATGGCAAGCTGCAACATGTGCTTTGTATGTGTTTATCATTTTGTAGCTTGAGAAAGGAAAAGTTTGTTTTCTTAAAGACAGCTTTACAGAGGTAAGTCTTGCTTGTTTCTTCTTCCAGAGGTGCAATACAGTGTGGTGGTATTGTTCTTATAATGAGGATGATTTAAGAATAGGAATAAGGTGAGTTGGAGTAGGAAGCAGATAAATATTTTTATTAAAGCATCAATATTTATAAGGAAAACAAAACAAAATAAAACCCTAACAATAGATGCTTCCTCACCCATCAGATTTCTTCAAGGCCTTCTTCAAGCTCATGCAACTGAGCATTTAGGTTTGGGTTTTAGTGGTTCGTTTGTGTTTTTTCTCCAGCTGCATCTGTTGATCTAATGTAACTTCCTCTGGTTCTAGTGTTACAGGGAAGACCACAAAACTGAAATCCAAAATGAGCCACCATGTTCAGAGGGAGATTTTTCATACTCCATGTGGGGTGTATAGGATCACACTCTGGAGACAATCAGTGATATTCCATGGGCAAGTATTTGGCCTTGAAAAAGACAGTGGTTTTCTATTAAGTTTCCGTGAAAGATTCTGTGTGTGGGAGTGAGGTAAGGGAGAAATAATGTTATTCCAATTTTAGAGTTCATGATACACAAAGCAAAGTGGCCCACAGCCACGCCAGAGATTGGAACTAAAGAGTCAGTCCAAATCATCAGAATCCAGGTGTGAGACAACTGGCTGTATTGCCTCGTCCTTTTACTGAGACTGTTTCTCTGGCATCTCTCACCAGTGATAAATGCACAAGGAGAAGGATAATAAAGAGCCTAAGTGGATGGAAATAATGGAGACTTGTGAGGTTTTGTTCAGTTATAACAATCTCACATGTTTATTAATAGAAGGTCATCATGTATAAATATATAATTTTAGCTGGATATGGGCAGCATCTCTTTAATTATCTGAAGAAAGAGGGTACTCATTATGTAGATAGTATAGGAACATCATTCAGCAGAAAAGCAATAGAAAATTTCAAGCAAAGAAAGGCATGAACTGGTATTTTTTTTTCTCCTGTCTCTTGCTTTTCATTATGAGTCATTTCTACAGATTCTGTGTGTGTGTGTATGTGTAAGCACGTATATATTTTTACACATAAAAACATAATATCTGTATGACTTTTATAGAACCATGTGTGTGCTTCCTCTGTAACTCTAAAGGCAGGCAGGAGCTGTAAATTCTGAAAAAAAGAAGTGAAATGAATGCAGAGCTGACCCGACTCAGTGTGCAGTGACTGAGGGTAGAATAGAATTTGGTTTCACAAATTGAACTTCCTTTCACAGCCAATGTGTCCCAAAGTGCTTTACATACAGTACAATGAGAGTGATGCCGGGAGTGAAGGCAAACACAGCAGTCATTGTAGGCACAAAAATAGCTCACATGTAGCCTTCTATATTAGAATCTGTTTCAGCAGGAGAATGCTGGCCTTGGGAATGTTATTAACTCTATACTCATCTGCTTCCTTGTTGCCAGGGGACTCTAACTTCCCCCTGGACAGCCTCTGAGAGGATGGTTTCAAGAGTGTCATACCTTCCGTCCTCTTTAAAAACCCCTGTTATTATCATGTCCAAGCCCTTATACTAGACAATACATTTCTGAACGTATTGGTCTTTTCCTCCATCTTGGACCTTGGCTGATTGAGTGTGTACTGGATCCAATACTGTTCTTCAATCAGAAAACTGGATAAGGGCCAACAATAACATTACATTCAACCCTTTGCATTCATGGTATCTACAAGTATTGAGTCTTATTGCAGAAGAATGTTTCATTATTGCTAAGATTCCCAGGCACCTCAGTCCATCATCATGCAAATTATCTCCCAGGAAATTATTGTGTCCAGGGAAACTGCTTTGTGTCATATGATATTTATGCACTACAATGACCTTTCCTCCGGGCACTCACGGACCACTTATGAACTTAGGACTGAAGTTTTCACACCCAGTTTTAGGAATTCACTTGAGTTAGTGACCAGTTGTGAGTCTTGCCACGTTACACTCTTTGTTTGTTGAACAAATGCATCTCCACCAGCTAATTTTGACTAGTCAGGAATGAAAACATCATCCAGAGATTCAGTTGGAAGTTCACCTCCTCTTTTCTTGGGTCTTGTATAAGGATAATCTAAATTTGTCAATATTAAAACCACAGAATGACTCTTCATTACTGAGTCCATTACTCAGTACAAATGGGAAACTGGAGGCCAGCACACATACATGCTGTCCCTACTAAGAGCAGCATTAGACTCAGGAATGAAACTCAGTTTTTATCATTCACATCCCTCACTTGCAGCACAATGCAGATGTGGGGAACCTTGGAAAGTCTACTGAGTGCCTTAGGGCTCAGATTAGGCCAACATATATAAAGACTGTGTCCGAACTGACCAGCAAATACTTTTTTGTTTGTTTGTTTTTGTTAAATCATCATTTTTCTAATCCCCTGATTGCCCAAACCAGAGTGATCTGAAAAAAGCACTCAATAGTTCCCACCCAGACTGCATGTCTGTCTTTTCTTTCCATGGAAACCATGGCACAGAAGCCTTGATACAGTCCTGAATCTCATCCTGATATGAGCTCAGGGACACAGAAGTACTGTTGGGTCTACAAGCTGTTCTGTACTCAGTTAAGTTTGGGAAATAATACTGCTCAGCCTGGCCCCAGCTCACAGGTAAATCCATTGCTAATAGAGTGCCTTCCAGTTTACACAAGCTTAAGTACAAAAAGAATATGATCCTACTAATGTCACAGTAGAAATTTAAATGGTTGACAGCTGTATGTTGCAGAAATGTCGCAGAATATTAAGGTTAATATTAGGGTGCATGTTGAGATTATTCAGCTGATGAATTGGTTTATCAGAAGGCACGCTGCCCTCCCAAGCTCACCTGACATTATTGAGTTCTGATTTTCAAACCTTCAATATTCTCTATTTCAAGTATAGCAAAATCAATGTGATATGATAACTGGGGATGATCTGGTATATAATCTGCTGCTGACCAAGTTGAGTGTTTTGAAAAAAGGGAAAGGGGGTATGACAGTTGAAATAATTCTTTAAAAATGTATACTTATATATTTGAAGTGTATATCTGAGAGGTAATACTAAAGAATTCCTTGCAACTTTCAATGCTTAGAAACACTTGAGATGAATCTGAGTGTTTTGAAACTGAAGTGCATGCTGGGGTATATGGTGGCTTTGGTCTTATGTACTTAGGCAGAGGTTTCCCCCTCACACAGTTTTTATTTTCATAAAAAATAGAATAGAGGAATTGACCAACAGCAAGGTTTCTTGAATAGTTTGGCATGAAAGAGCATACCCTTACCCAATATAGTCAAATATATGTCATACTAATCATTGAGACAGAATCCACATTTGCTTGAGAAAGCTCTTCTTTTCAGATTAAAAAACTGAAGTTTTCTGGGATGGGCTGTGAAACCTGATCTAGGTTTTCTGTAAAGTTCAGGAGAGGTAAAGATAGAGGGAGCTGATGGCCTTTGGACAGCAGCTCTTGCTCTCTTGGGAAGCAAATTCCCTCCAGATTACAGTCACCAAAAACTGTATCTACATATTCAGTTAAGCACAAACTCCTGTATGTTCTGAAACCCAGATCAGTCCACTTTCTGTAATGGAAACTCACAAGCCACCAGCAAGGCTTTTGCCTTAAATAGTCCTCTTGACATGACTGTGGAAGACAACCAATCTTTCAGGTTCTTACGGGTTGATTGGACTGCATGTCAGTAGGACAAACATGCTTGAGCCTGAGGCTCACAGGCCATCTAGAGTTACAGAAGTCCAACTGATTCAGCTGTGCGGGTGGAAAAAAAATCACCTAGAGATAGACATCTCTTTGATAAAAATATTCCATTTCATAACAACTGAACCCCAAAAATACTGAATATGTTGATATGTGCAGGGCCATAATCTCATTCCATAACCTTTTTCAGCCACGTAAAATCTGTAAGCTAGCTGATTTCCCCATGGCCTGATCCTGGTTCTTCAAGGGGGTAGAAGTCTCTCTCAGGTGCATTGTTAACGAAGCCTCTCTCCCCACTGATTTCATATGCAATAGTAATAACACACATGGCTGCCATTTGCTATGAATTTCTCCCTTTGATGAAAGACTGGTATAGCCTCACCTTCACATGCCACACTGTGGGGTCTTGGTTCTGTTCAAGTTGTGTTGCAGGTAAACAGACACTGTACACCCCTTTGATTTGTCAGTTGGACATTTCCTACAGTTAAAACCAAGAAGAAAGATAATATTTCCTTTCCTCTGCACAGACTGGGAAGAAGACCAGGTCTTTTTTGTTCAAAATCAATTGCCCCTGGAAAGCAAGGTCTGATTCTGTCAGTCTGGGACTAAGCAGGGCTCTCCTAGGTCTCCTCTTAGTGCCTTTCTGGCTGTGCACCAGCAGAAGCACAGCATGAGCCAATGCATGGAAGCAGAACTACAGGATAGGAGGTCTCCTGTTCTGACTGAGTTTTCAACTGATCCTACTTTGGATACCAATATTTCATTTGACTTTTTCCACGTGCTTGAGATGACTTGTGGTTTATATTGATGGGAGATCTTCCAGTCAGTCCAGTGGGAGGAAGTTTAAACTTATATTTAAACCTGCCCTATGATTTCACACTAAAAAGCTGACTTCCAACTGTATGTGAAACTAATACTGGCATATCCTAAGTTTCAATGTTAAAATATGTATGTAAATGCATGTACAAGTTTCTCTGTTCATCTTATGTACTTTTATTTTGGTGTAGATAAATTCACAAAGACCATGACATGTTTACATTCATTGCATTGTTTCCTGTCACAACATAATAGCTAACAGTGATAGAAGGTTTCCATGAGGAGACACTATGGGTGGAGCTGGAACATTTTGTCAGTCTCCTAGATGAATTTGAAGACTGTGGAAGTATGGCAAGATTCAGAGATCTCTTATTCCGTTATGGACTCTAGAAGAGTCTACACCTTTTCTGCCATTTCTCCTCATGCTTGACCTCTTTGACTTTATGCTTTTACTGCTCCAAACTGTTGCATCTATTTTCCTTAAGTGCCTGTTCAGAGCTTCCTCAGAAAGGCCTCAGTTTCCTTACCTACCCAGTTCTTTTCTGATAACTTCTGCATTTCTTATCCCAACCCATTTCCTCACCAAGACTTTTCTCATTCTTCAAGGAAACTGTAGCTCTTTTGCCTTCTCCTGTCTTCCCTGTGAGTTACAGTTTTCTCTTCACCACTGCATTCCCTCTCAATTTCTCGCCCTCCCTCTTTTCCAGTCCCTCTTTTGACATTCTCTAAGCATTTTTCTCATCTGCTGCCTCCTAGAGATCTGGCATTTCTGCTTTCTGAATTCAAATCTACCATTTCCTCTTCAGCTAAAGGTCTGGAGGGATGAACAGCCCTCTATAACACCTATCTTTCAGCATCAACTACAGAGGTAACTGGGGCTCCTAAATTAAATGGATACATGCAGAAAGCACAAAGGATGAAAAATTGTCTGTTCTAATTTCAGGTCCAGCAGAACCCACCAGCTGGAAATACAGAAAAAGACCTCTTCACCCTCCTGTTACAGTCAATGGAACAAATGGAGTCTGAATCTTTGTATTACACTGCCACTTGTACTATAACTATTACTTTAATATCACAGGGAGGTACATGCAATGCACAGTTTTCCTGAGATGCTGGAAGGGTGTCCGAAACAAAACCGGCTCCCAGGTGGAAAAGTTGTTCTGAAGTGACCACGACCCATGCTTTCCTAGAGAATACACACTTGTGTGCACACACAGCACCCAGACGATCTCTTGTATTTGTTCCATAAACTTATTAATGTTAGGTTGGCTAAACAGTTAACTAACACCGTGAGCAGTGTCTCCCTTTGCTGTTGAAGCCCTGGACAATTTGTATAACCTTGCTTATTTCCTTTACAGCCTCCATCTGCATGTCTGGCCTTTAGAAGACAGCCCATGGTATAGGTGATTTACTATCCTGGACAGAAACAGACAAAAATAATAAGAAATAGAAGTTTAAAAAGGTATAAGACCAGATCTAAAGTTTATTACGTTCATAAATTCTAGGATGGATTTAGAAAATTGACCATTAAGGAAACTGAGCATAATTTGCAACACCAGTAACAAATAATGGAGGTAGAGATATCATCTATCAGACAGCAAAGAACTGATAGATTTGTGGATATATAGATAGACAGACAGAGAAAGAGAGAAATAGACAGAGAGACAGAGAGAGACAATACAGAATAAAGTGGAAAATTACTTTGTTTAAGGATACTATGAAAGTCTACCAGGAAGATGATGAGGAGTATTTTTGCACATTTAGCTGTAGAATACCCTCCTTATCCGTCTACAGTATTTGCATACATGTGTACGTGTGGATGCGCACATACATGCATGCACACACACCACACACACACGCGCTGTCAACACTCGGTCATTTGCCATGCCTCTGCATTAGCATGAAGTGCGTGAAATTAGCAGCATTGGTACTGGACCCTGACTGACTTTCCCTCCGGCTACTTGGAGAATAAAACAGGAGCAAGAATGGGTTTTGTAAAACAAGTATTCATTCATGCAAACAAATCCAATATTGAGACTGTGCCTACAACATACATTGTTCAAAGTGAGACTGGGCATAGCTTCAGAAGTAAAGCATGCCACAGGATATCAGCGTGTTCTGAAGCTGAGCAGTGACTTTGTCATTGTTTCCCCTGAGGCTATAAAGCTCCACTTGAAAAGTGACCACTGACTTGGGATGCTAACGTCACACACCTAATCTCTACACTTGGTTCTCTCTAAAGTCCAGCAAGCAGCCTGGTGCCCAAATAAGAATTAGCTGCTTAAAGTCCTCTTCACAGTTGGGCCTGATTTTCAAGAGTATGCACTGACTGTAACTGTAGTTCTGCAAAGAAAACTCTCCCAAAAAGATGGCTTAAAATCCACCTTTAACCTAAATTAAGTTAGAGTCCCCAAATCCCAAACTGGAGATACAAAAAAAAAAAAAAAAAAAGATAAAAAGGAGCAATTTTTTTTTTCCCTTACAGGTCTTTGCCTCATGTTCATCATCTTAATTGATAAATATAATTGTGAACACACATATCACACACATATATGCAAGCACACACACACACATGCACACAGGCCCTAATTAAAAGGGAATTATTCTGGTTGCAAAGACAAGCACTTAAATATTAAGAGCCCCCAGAATTGAGGTTACATGCACAACTCGGATTTTCCTTTGTTGTACAGATGCATTCTAATTCAGCCTTTAATTACATGATCACTCACAGAATAGATGGCATGTGCAGTGCCGTTTGTTGACTGCAGAGGACCGGGGGATTCTGCCTCCCATTTCAAGCACATAGGAGAGCAGGCTTTTCGGGTCAAATACTCTCCTCCAGACAAGACCTCTTGTTCTTTTAACTCATCCTTGTCTCAGATCCACCTGTTATCCCGCTGTATTCCCCCTCCCAGTTCCAGTTCCATATCCAGTTTCACTTTTTGGCTCTTTCTTAATCTCTTTTTCTTGACTTAGCTTTCCAGTGCCCTATCCCTAAATTTACCAGCCCCCATGAGCTCTTAGATCCTCTATACTTTCCCACAGTTTATTTTCCAACATTTTCTTACATTGTATTCTGTGTATTAATCCCTCCCTTTTCCCTGTTAGACCGTTCCCCATTAGATTTATTTCCCCTCCCATTTCTCTCCATTTTGCCAGATCCTTCCTACTGAGAAGCAGACTGCTGCATCTTGGCACAACATTTCCTCCCAAGCTCTCCATGGCTAGCTGGGTCATTGCAAATAAATAGCTGGAGAAATCTTTAACCCTGGGTCCAAATGACATGGCACTGCACACCCATGTGGCTAGTTTCTTTTCCCAAAAAAACACATTGCCCTTGTCTGTAGTGACTATTGGAAACACCGTATTGGTCTGCAATAATCTCCAAAAGGCACCCAGAAGGTGCCTGGGAGGTTGATATGGGCCAAACTCATACCGAAGTCTGTGCTAAGATTAAGGCAATTAATGAATTTCTTAAACCTATGCTCTGAACCTAGTTCATTTGCTAGTAGAGATACTACCTTTGAGTCTGAACCCCAGTCCGTTCCCCATTTGTGTCTCTTCTCAATCCAACCCAGTGTACTCCAACCTATGTCTTTCCAGCTTTTCTGAAATCCCCAGCTGTCTCTTTTTAGGTTCTGCTCTAGTCTCACTGTTGGATCTCCCTGTCAGTCCCCGAAAGCACAGGGAAGACACTTCCTGCTTTTGTTTCACATATCCAGACTCCAATTTTTCCTGGCCTGTCCCAGCCCAGTGCTGCAATGACAGGAATAACTCTTGTCTCTGCTGGAGCATACCCGATGAGAGGCAAGTCACTGGGGAATCTGGTTTTGGAAATCTGCATCTCTAGTGAGTGTGTGAGAACTGCTGTTTTCCCAAAGCTTTTAATTGGCCACTTTGGGGCAGATTTTCCCCGAGATAGCAAAAAGACTTAAGAAAGAGCTTCACCTCCTGTCAGCTCTTAGTATCATGTTGTAAAGTATGGGGATGGGAGAGCTTTACAAAGAATCTCATTTGACTCAGTTCAAACCAGCAAAGTTCTCCTCTGGGTTGTTCTCAGGGACAGACAAATAGCTCCGGCTGAAATTTTCCAGAAATAATTAAAGAATTTGAAAGGAATTCAGGCACCCAACTTAAGAGTTTCTGCCAAAACATGTGCAGTTTATCAAAGCTGAACAGGATTTTATTATAGGAAGTCTCAGGCAACCTTTGTAATTGGTGATGCTACCAGATCCTATTAAACTGAAATCTCCCTTCCTCACAGGGGCGCTGTGAGCATTAATTTGTTAATGATTGCACAATGATTTGATGATGAAAAGGACCATATTAACATGAAGCATTATTGTCCCTACAATACAAGCTTGCCTGCTTTCATTACTCATTATGTACAGGGACATACATATTATGGAAAAGGGATGGTGAGATAATAAACCTGATATTCTTTTCAAAGGACTGATACAACATATTTACTGTGTTCATAGCATGGGTAATAGGAATATTCTGGAGACCTCTGTTTAAATAGCAGAATCCGCTGAGTGGGATGTAATGATGTGTATGTATGTGTCTGCACAAACCCTGTGTCTAAACATACATGCGAACACATGCATACACAGTCCCTTCTATTTTTCTGTCCTTTATTAACCCCTGGTTTCTATGCAGCCTTCATTTTACCACCTGAAACTCACCAGTGTTACTTTAATAACAAAAGACCTCCATAAACAAAGCTCCCTTTTTATTACAGTGATACCTTTTGTTGCCTACATTGACTACAATCCTGTACTAAGCTCCTTTGGATGCAAATAGTTTTTCATTTCTCTCCTCAATCAACCTTCTTGATTCTAACTAAGACAGAGAGGGAAAAAAAAAAAAAAAAAAGAGAAAAACAAAAACAAAAACAACCCACACTGATTCATGCATTAATTCAGGGACCAATCTTGCAAATGTTCACATGAGTAATCCTTCCTCAGATGAATAATCCCTCTGACCACAGCGGACTGATTAACAACAATGCAGATTAAGGTTTTCAGGATCGGGCCCATCCCCTCATGCTTGGGTTCTCACCCGAAGTTTAGTGGATGATGGTCCCTCTCCTTTTGTTAGATGTATTAGAGACCGACATGCGGCTCTCAATTATTTTATTAGATTACATAGCTAATAGGCCCTGATCCTGTCAGAGCTCCCTAGAAAGCCCAACAAACTGAAGGAAACAATCCCAGCTGAATTAGAAGACTTGGCAGGAGCGGGCCCTTTAATAGTAGCTGAGAGATGTATTTTTGAACTGTGATCAGAACGAGTATCTTTGCTATTAACAGTCTCATGTTTTATTTGGAAAAATCTCAATAAAATATACTAGCAAAGAATCTAGGAGTATATGGGCTGGTATAGCTACCTAGATCTAAAGAAGGATAAATTACTATTTAAAAATAAAATTCACTCATACTGTTTATTTATTTGGAACAAAACTTGCCTGCTATTTATTTTATCTATTTAAAAAACAAAATTCACGCATATTGTTTATTTATTTGGAACAAAACTTTTCTGCAATTTATTTTGTATCAGTCAGTGGATGATGGTTCTGTGTGCTATGGGTCCAGGGTTTTGAAGTTCAGCAGAAGAATCCCCCTCCAGCAACCTTTCGGCCTATTCCTGCCTTTCTTCTTTACTTGCTCGTTTCCTGGAGAATGAAGATAGTCGGGACTGATGTATCACTATGCCCCCCTTCTCTGCAACAAACGGTGTTCATTAAAAACTTGCTGCTAGCAAGGGCCTGATCCAGCCCTCCTGGAAGTCACTGGAAAGCTGTCTATTGACGTCATGGGGACGAGGAGCATACTAATGCATGCAAGTACCTTTACTAATGCGGGCAGTCCTGTTAACAACACCGAAGTTGTTCACAGGATTAACAGCAATCAATCAAGCCCTTTGAAAGGCACATTAAAAGCCAAAGCCTGGTCTGCAAACCGTTTCTCACACGAGGTGTGTGTATATACCTGTGGCTGGTCCCCCTGTATCTCTCTGCTCCCAGCCTGGCAATGTCAGTGCATTTTTCCAGCTGTGCTGATTTGGGGTAGCATTTCTTCTGAGGAGGTAAAAATTGCTGGCAATCTACCCCAAAATAAATAGTGTTCCCAAAAAAGACACTAACCAGAGGAGCAGGAGCAAATGGGGTTGTAAATGGGCTTGGAGGGGGTTTCTTTTTTCCTGCAAGTAGACACATAAAAAAGAAAAAGGGGAAAAAAATTAAAGTGCTTTATTTTGGTTCCAAGCAGATAAATAATTTTTACTCTCTGGGAGAAACTGGAGCCTGTTACAAAAGACCTTATTCTTACAAAATTCCTGTGGACTCCCCTGCTTATGGATTGCTGAACTGGACCCACTGTGATTATACTGGGAACATTTCTCACTTGGGAACTGTTCAGCAAAGGCTGGTTTATAGATAACAATTTCACTCCTCCTTTGCCTGTATCTGTTTAAAATCCAGTACAGCCCCTTGTACATGTGTAAAGGTGCTTATGGGGTACAGCTTATTTCCATCCACAGCAGCAGCTGTGTTCATCTCAGAGCCCTTGTAGCAATATTTGTGTCCGTATTATTTCATCCTGCCACCCCTCACAGCTGTGCCTGTGCACCAGGGGGCTGTACTTGAACAGCATCCATTTCTAAATGACTATACTTACGGCTCTGTGAAAACGGGGCGTGGACCAGCTCAAAGTTTTAAAAAATATATACTGTTATAAAAGTGACACCCTCGCTGAGCAACAAAACAGCTCTTTTCACTGCCCTGTTCTTTTAATTGGCTTTCATTTGGGATAAGACGTGATTGCAGGCAGAGTGGCCTGCTCATGGACAAGGTGTTAACAGAGCTATCCCTTGGATGGATCAGTGCCGGGTGCTGTTTCACTTTTCACTATAGTGGATATTTCTTCTTTTAAAAAGGTTTAACAAGTCTTCTTTCAGACAGCCTTCCTAGCTTTATCACAGGTGCGGCTTTAAGGTTCAGAAAGAGCAGATATTAAGATTTTTTTAATGTCCTGGTTCAAGGTGTGTGTGTGTGTGGGGGGGGTGCTGGAAGATTTTGTTTCATGCGGGTTTTGTTGTTGTTGTCATTCTTTTATCACAGTCCAAGGCACAAGGCAGGATTTGAAAGCAGGTGAGTCACGGGGCTGGGAATTTGGGAGAGGGGCTGTCTTGAGGTTTTGACCCTCCCCGCAGCTCCTGGGCTGTC
The DNA here is from genome assembly GCF_031877795.1 of Strix aluco. Taxonomy (NCBI): domain Eukaryota; kingdom Metazoa; phylum Chordata; class Aves; order Strigiformes; family Strigidae; genus Strix; species Strix aluco. The sequence continues at coordinate 88,153,285 of NC_133971.1, read as the reverse complement.
AGATCTCTGTGTCTTTAGCCTTTAAACGTTGTAAGTGCGCGCCCGGGAAGGGAAGACAGACAGATCCCCCCCTCAGACCCCAATAAATAGCATGTCTGGTCAGACAGCAGACAATGCGCGGTGCCTGCCACCAGCCCGGCATTAGGCGTCTGACAGCAGCTGCCTCCCCATTAGCGGCGAAAGATATTTAAAGAGCCGTAAAAAGGAGTGGGGGCTGCCGGCGGCTCGGGTCGGGTGTCGCCCCCAGGTGCGGGCCCCGGGGGAAGGGAAAGAGGAAGGGGGGAGGGGGGGGGCTGTCCGGCTCCGTCTCCGCCCCCCCCCCCCCCCCGCGCCCCCCCCTCCCCCCCGCGGGGACCCTCGGTCGCCCAGGGGAGGGGCGCAGCCCTGCCGCACCCCCCCTTCGCCCGTCCCGGATCCCCCCCCCAGGAGCGGGCCCTTCCGCGCTCGTCTCCTGTCAGGGGCGCTCGTTTAAGTCACGGGAGGACTGGCAGTCACAGGAGTAGTTGTAATAGCAGAGCCACCTGCATTGGGTTGGTTTTTTAAAAATTATTTTTTAAAGGGGAGGGGGTGGGGGCAGGTCGCCGCCTCGCTGCTCAGTTATTAAAACAAAAGCCAAGTAAAAGTGGAAACTGCTACAAAGGTGTTGTGGTTTTCCTCCTTTTCTGTTTGTTTGTTTTTTAAAACAGAAATAAAAATAAATTCCGGTCAATAAAACATGCAGGAACGTTGCAAATTTAAACTAATAACCTCCCTCCTCCACGGCTGCCCCTTCCGTTTACAGTCACACGTGTTACCGGCACCCTGCCCGGCGCTCCCGGGGGACAGGCGGCCGCGGCGGGGGGGTGGGGGGGGTCCCGCTCCCAGCCCGCCCCCCCCCCCCCCGGGGCCGCCGCCGCCGCCTCCGCCGCGGGGAGCAGCCGGCGGCGCCAGGAACAATGGCTGTGAGCCCCCGAGGAGCCTGGGGGGGGGGCCCGGGCCGGCCGGGGGGGCTGCGGGGGACGGGGGACGGGGGGGGGCGCTGTGAGCACCCCTGGGGCAGGGGAGATGTTCGGGCGGCGTGTGGCTGCAGCCTGACCGGAGCGCGGGGGGGTTCAGGGCAGGTAACTCTCAACGGCTGCTCCGAGCTGGTGTTTGTCCGAGCTTCATCCCCGCGCAGCTTGCTCGGGAACCGGGGGAAAGGGTGAAAAAAATGAAATAAAAGAATTGCTCAGAGCACACGCAGAGCCTTGTTTTGTTACTGTCCGGATTACTGTTATTATTATTTGGGGGACAAGGGGGAGTTGTGTCCTTAATCCGAGCCTCCCTGCCCTCCCCACCCCCAGATGCTATGAAAGGAGAGCTGATTTCATTTCCACCATACAGTACACTTTGTCTGGAGAGCATTGTTCGGACAAGCAACTCCCGATCCCTGATGACTACAAAATACGATTTATGTTTCCATCAGAGAGAGACAGAATATCCTGATGGCTTGAAAGTCGGGCAAGAAAATCTTATCTAATCAATCCCTTTCCAATACACACACACACACACACACACACACGCACACACACACCACACGGAGCTAGTATAGGAGATAACGCCCGCACTGACTGTACGTAAAATAAATATCGGCAGCATGAACATTAACAATAGTCATCTCGATATTTTTCGTCTCCCTCCAAAGAGCTACAGTAACACAGTTTGCGCCTTTCCTAGCTTGATGTCATCATCAACAGCATATTTTTTTAAAAAAGAGCTTAAAGAGCATGCATTTTTTTAGATGCAACAAGAACAGATATAGTAGAGAGAGCTTGTAACATCACAACCACAACAACAACAGCAAAAGCAACCTCTGAGCCCGAGGATTCGTCCGTATCTGAACTGCTTTTATTATCAATTGAGAAATCATAATAAGAGTAAATAATAAATAAGAGAGATCATCATAAAAGGAAGAAGTCAGAACACCTTGGGTTTGTTTTTTTTTCCCCTCTCAAATAAGAAGGCAGATTTCCCGATGATCACTGAAATTATAACGACAGCGATTGATCGGAGGGCTTGCAAAGGAAAAGGAAAGAAAAAAATCATCATCATTGGTCCTAAAAACGCAACCGTTCCCCTTTGCTCACTTGGCACAATAGAAATTGACTGTCTCTCAAAGAGCCATGCGCCTAGTGCTATTTATAGCCAGGGGCTGTGTTGGAAGATACCATTAAGCTTCTCCCGGGCAGACAGACAGGGGGGTGGTTGGATGGGAGGAGGGGGTTTAGCCAGAGCAGAGGCAAAAGCAATCCCCCACCCCCAGCCTCCCTTCCCCGCACACACACACATCCACACACTCACACCCCACCCCCTAGTCTGGCTGGGAATTTGAACCGATCCAGCCTGTTTAAACGGAAAGGACACAGATCTTCAATGTAAAAAAAAAATCAGATCAGACCCAGAGAGAGAGAGAGACGGAGAGGGAGGAGTGTGTGTGTGTGAGAGTGTGTGTGTGTGTGTGTGTGAAAGAGGGAGAGGGAGCGAGAGAGCGAGAGAGAGGGAGAGAGAGAGAGGGAGAGAGAGGGAGGGAGAGAGAAAAGAAGAGGGGGGAAAAAAGGAAAGAAGATTTTCTCTATGTATATAAAGATGGCCACGTTAGCAAACGGACAACCAGACAATACCAGCCTGAGTAGCAATCACAGCAACCCCAGCACCAACGGGCATATGAACGGATTAAACCATAGTCCCGGAAACCCATCCACCATCCCAATGAAGGACCACGATGCCATTAAGCTCTTTATTGGGCAGATCCCCCGTAACCTGGACGAGAAAGACCTCAAACCGCTCTTCGAGGAGTTCGGGAAGATCTATGAACTGACGGTGCTGAAGGACAGGTTCACTGGCATGCACAAAGGTGAGTTACCTCCTGAACTTTCCCGGGAGAGATCGGGAAAGGAAGGCAGGCTCCCGCTCCCTCTCTGGGTCTCTCTTTCTCTCTTTCCTTTCGACTTCATTTCATTTTATTTCATTTTTGGTTGGCCCGGGGGCGGAGGCGGCAGGCTGGGGGGGCAGGGAAAGAAATAATAGACCCTCCTGGAAAGAGAAGAGAGAGAGGCAGGGAAGAGAGTCAGCTCCGTTTGGTCTATTTATTAGCATTTTTCTTTCTTTCCCCTCTTTTTTTTTGGGGTGAGATGCAGCCACTTGCGGACGCCGGGGCGCCCAGGCGAGCGCAGGAGCGGGCGGCGGGGCTGGCGGGGAGCTGTCCGCGCGCTGGTGGTGCTGAAAAGAGGAAGAGGATTTCTTTATTTATCTTCGGGATCCGCACATTTTCCACCCAAGGGTGTGTGTGTCCGTGTGTCTGCCCGTGTTCCCAGCGCTGTCTTACAACTGTTGTATATCTGGCACCGGCGCCTTTTCTTTTCCTTTCTTTTTTTCTTTTTTTTTTTTTTTTTAATTTCTTTTTATTTTTACTGCTGTTACAATTATTATTTGTAGTCTGCTCCAAAGCTAGAGGCGGAGGAGAGTGAGTTGCTCCAGGGGGGTATTTCATTTTGGTTTTCTTCAGCGTGGGAACAGGGATATAAACAACAATAAAAAAGCCTATCTCAAGCGGGGCGGGGGGGGGGGGGGGGGGGTGCGTGTACAAAATCATGATGTGTGCAGGTGTTGGAGAGGGTGAGCCAGGAGGCACGGGTGGCAGTTTAGCTCCAGAGGGGAGAAGTCTCCGAGCAGGCATATTCCAAGCACTACTTTAATGTGCCCAAAGTCCATCCCGGGAACTTTTTAGGTTTTCTTTAAAGGCAGTGGAGACGTACTCCCCATGCGATGCTTCGCTCACTCCATCTCTGCCCGCTCCTTTCCCTGCTTAGCTTAGGTTCTCCGGAGGTGCATTTCAGATTAGATGATGCTACATTTTGGGAGTGGGGGAGGGTATGTGTAGTGGGGAAGAGATGCTCGGATCCTCGGGTAGGAAAGTAGGACTCACAGGGAGGAAGTTGAAGATAATTTGCATGGTAGCCCGCTTAGGATCAGGAGACACCCAGGAGCGAAGCAAGCCACTTTATTAACTCAGGTTCTGTATATGTGTGTGTGTGTGTGTGTTTATTTCATTAGATATGTAGTTATTAAAAAATAAAAAAAGAAAATAAAAAGATCAGATCAGAAGTGATTGGGGTGTGACTCCAGATTTAGTGCAGGAGGAGGAATGGTTTTGCGGGGGGCCATGGGGGGAGTGGAAGTTGCATCTGTTACAGAAGAGGTTCACTGGCAGTGTCTACTCAGCTGGTGAACTCCTGTCAGGGAAAGTCACTGGAAACGGCATTACTGGCTTCCCAGCTTTCCAGATGCCTTGGCGAGTTGTAAATCTTGAACTTAACGGCATGTTTAGCAGGCATCTCTTCCCCCTTCCCACTCACTCTCCTCTCTTCCACCCTCAGGAAATGCGAATGAAAATATAGCCTGATGGTGCAAAGTACCAGTTTCTCACAGGCTAGAGAAATTGTTCAAGGCTCAGAGGCTGGGGACTTAGTCCAAGTTCTAGGATATTTCTTCCTTCCTTTCTTGCCGGTCGCTCCAAACACCCTTCTCATATTTGCAGCGATCAGTGTAGCCCTTTCGAACCTTGCTTTCTCTTCAGACTAGCTCCTAGAAGCCACATCAAGGTCTGATGGGCATCATTTAAACGTGACATCCATACTGTAATAATTATTAATAATAACAGTAAAAATAATAGTAAGAAGCACAGGGAAGGAAAGGTCCTGAGAGGTTTTGTCTAATAGATGAAGCATAGTGAGAGTAGCCACTGAGCTCGTGTGTGCGCACATGTGTTTGCAAAAATTATCTAAGGTTTCGGTAAAATAAAAATAACATCAGTAAAAGCTACACTGAAGAGAACCACACAACATAGTGTAGAGGAAATCTCTGAGCTAACACCTCGATAAAGCATTTTTGTGGTGGGGGGAGGTTATCTTGATTTGTTGATGAGATTTTATCCTTTTGTTATATTCTATCTTAAACCTGTAATTAACCAATCTATGCGCTAACTTTAATGTCTATTTCATAGATGTGAATTCCTCCTCTTTCAGTTCAGTTTTTCTTTTACTGTATGCCTGTATTCACAGAGACAAACTCAGGAAGGAGGGGAGAGAGAGGGAGCGAGAGATAGAGGGATCATTTATCTTGCTTGGATGTGTTTAACACATATTCCTGAATTAAGCAAGATACTAACTTCATTTCCCTTCATTTCATTTCTGTTCTAAAGCTGCAACCTAGGAAAAAAGCCAGGCGGGAAATCTTGTCACCTCATCAAACCAAATTGCATGAGTTCATCTCAAAAGAAACAGTCATTTTTAACCTCCTAGAAGTTTTGGACTTTGGAAGGAAAAATGATGATGATGATTGTTATTTCACAGGCTAGGGCTTGAGCGAAGCTTCAATAGACACCGAGTTGCCAGCGTTTCAGAGATCGGTTTTATTTAGTACATCCGAGAAGAGTTTGAACTCCTTTCTAGCGATGCCGCTGATTTATTAGCTAATCCTGATAAAAATGTGCCCCTGGCTACCTGGAAAAAAATTACTTTCTTGCCAGTAGTGATTAATTACTATGAAGTCAAAAAGCATGATGGGGCTTTGAAGGATGAGGATTGTGTTTGGCTTTTTTCATTATTTTATTTCATTTTATTTCATTTTTAATCTATTTTTTTCTTCTCCCTTCTCTAAATGCAGTCATGTGAAGCATAGTATTCACTCAGTTCTCCTTATTTTGGCTTTGCTTTGCAGGCATAGGTGAAGAATTGCATAAAGATAGTCCAACTTGGCTCTCAGGGGTAGGATGGCAATATGAAACCTCAAGATGCTTTCCATAAGTGATGCATAATGTTTATACATTAATTGATCCATCACTCTCAGTTGATTTCATTCCTAATCCAGCGGATGAGACTGTGGCAGTTGTATACTCTGAAGGGTTAATAGTGGGCTGTAGTTTATTTAAGTGTACGGAGAGCAAACCTTGGGTGTGGAGCGGGAGAAGGTGGGTTTGTGTTGGGAGGAGGGAAGAAACAGGAATTAGCTTAAAGTGAAAATGTAGCAACCATAGTAATTTCAGGTGTAAATCCATTGAAATGAGAGCACAAGATATGTATTCTTAAAAATATTATGAAGAGATCCTATTGTGGTGCTCCTGTACAACAGGAGGAAATTGAAAAATAAGAACCTGAAGATAAAGTACATTACTATGCCCCCCTTCCCAGAAAAACTATCACAAAAAGAGAGTGAAGTCCCAGGTTCTCTCACCAGCAGCCACGGCTGATACCAGGCCAGACACCAGGGAAGAGGCAGGGGACCACGATTCTCTTGCAGACACGCGAAGAGAGAAAAGGGTACGGGGGAAGCAGTGTGCGCGGGAAGGCGGGAAAGGCTTGCCAGATCCCCGAGAAAACAAGCCTTCATGGCACGAGCGTAACTGCTGCATATCTCCCCCATCCTTGCTTCTCTCCACACGGGGCAGGACCAGGCTCCTGCTGTGGTACTTTGCTCTAGGGTTGGGAAGAGGTTGTGTGCTGAGATCCGCGGGTAGAAATCTACCGGGGCTGAGCTGACCCACCCACACGCTCACACATACACACACACACACACACACGCACAGAGTTAACTAATCACACTTGAACAATTTAGCAAGCCACTCATTCATAACTTCCCCTCTTCTTATCTAGCAGTGGAGTATGCTTAAAGGCTGAGTTACTGGGAGACATAAAGGTTAGTGCTCTCAGGACAGCCATATTATAATGCATTATCTTTGAAGTCATTTAAGGCCAATTTAAGTGGTATTTAGTATAATATTTATGAATTAATGTAATCTAAATATAGGACTGTCCCCATAGGTTTAAACAGCCTTTTCTATCAAAGTTTGCTTATACCCAACACCCAGAATGTGTTTTAATTTAAAACGCACAGGTCTCCATAATATTCTATTTAGGAAGTCAGAAGAAATCAGCATTCCACACTTAACTGAGATTTACTGAAACACACGCGGGTGAGTGCACTGAAAGAGTGGAGATAGTGTGCAGTGTGAAAGCAAGAGTCTTCAGTAGACCTGAGAGCTACAACATTCTGTCAACTTTTATTTAGGGGGGAAAAAAAGCACAAAATCCCCAAAACCTCCTTGAAATCCACAGTTGCAGTCCCGTGGTTAGGACGGTGTTCCTACCTGACACGAACCTCACTCGATAACCATTCAATGCAGCTAGAAAAATGCAGTATGAAAAGAATAGTTTAGTTCTTTTGCTGCTTTATCTTCTCAAAAGTATAAATAATTTTGAAATTTAAGACACCTTGCGGGTAGGTAAACAAGGCTTCCATTCATTATATTCTGTTCTGTTTGATTACAAAGATAGATGATAGAAAAATTAAAACCTTGTTAAGTCTAAGGATGTTTATGAAGGTTTTGGATATCTCAGAAATTCAAAGGTGCAATGAAAATGAGCATTCCGTTAAGAAGATATATTTGTATATATGTATAAATGTATAGATTTGTGTTTGCGTATACATACAGAAAAAAAAAAAAGAGATGTATACACATTCATGCATATAGCCTTTGGGAAATGGAAATTTAGTTGAAAAAGAAGCACAGCGCAATACAGGTGCTGAATAAACTCCTCCATAATTGAAACATAAGGCTTGCCTGGCTGAAAGCAACACATACAGCATTTAGTATGGTAGTAAACCAAACAAGTTTTAGGGAGGTAAATGCACAAATAAACTGGAATAAAACAGAGGAGGCTTTATGCCTTAGGTCTAAAGAACAACCCCTTAAAACAATCAAAATTCAATTGGATAGCTTGATGGAAGAGAGACGAGAAAAGCAACCCCCTGTACATTATAATCTCCAGTACAGATGAGCGTGTGTTTTGATAATGTCAAACAGATAGCACAGATTGCTTCATAAATTAGAAGGCTATATGTTAACTCTTTTTGCAGGGGTCTGGACATGGATTCTGGTTTCTAAAAGCAGCTGCAGCCAGTTATGATGCTGTTGTTACGGTTGTGTCAGCATTTCCAATACAAACTCCAATTTTCTGGGATCTCTCGCTTGGCTGTTAAGTTTTGCACTGAAAGCTGTTCTTCAGCTAGCCCCACAACCATATCAACTAATCATCCTTACAAGAATGGATTTGTTTTAAAGTTACATAATGTGGAGGAAAGAAAGAAATCTAAGTTTGTGTTTCTAGAGCTTTTATTTCTTCTCTTACCTTTCTTCGGGTTAAACTTACATTTCCTACACATTTATGGATTACAATTGTTTTTGTCCCTCAATAACTACATATACTAGTGCCTTTGGGCATTTTAGGGAAGGAAAAAAAGGTACTTCTTTTTTTTAAAAAAAAAAAATACTGCGACAGCAGCCAAATTTCATAGTATTTACTCGGCCAAAACAAGGTTTTAATTAAAGGGGGAATCAAGAAGTGACTAATTTCTGAAGTATAACAACAGAAACAAGGGAAAGTTTGGTTTTGTTTTATTTATTTATTTTTTCCTGTATTCAGCCAGAAGAGATCGAGAACGTCGGCACTGAAGTAGGGAGAAAAATTGAGGATCCTTGTCACCTTGGATGAAAAGTGTGGTTCATCTGGTCCTGTATCCTGCGTCGGCCAGTGGCCAGTGCCACAGACAGGGCTTTCTTTAGCAGAGAATTCAAATTGCATAGTATAATAAAAGCCAGGCAGCTGATGGAATAGCCTTTTGAAGGAAGTTGTCAGAGAGTATCTGGAAATTTTGCCTGAGTAAAGAGTGAGTGAGATTGCAGAAAGTGTCTTGTGCTCAACCAAAAAGTGGATTGCACCTGTCAAGGAGGGCGGGCAGCGGACTCTCTATGCATGGTGGTAAAGAACAAGGGGACAGAAGGGGCTGGGTGACCAAGGAGGGCCTCCCCTAGCCTTAAGAGCTGGAAATACACAGCCACATTTTTCAGCAAGACGTCAGGGTGTTTTTTATCATGCATACCCTGTGCGCATGCATACCAGCCGCACTGACCCGACAGACCATAACGACACTAAAGGAGCTCTTACCGTCCCTCCCGTCAATCAAGTGTGAACTGAGGCGGGTTTATGTGACAGGCAGTAATGGTTCCAAGAGAAAAAAGTGGGGGAGATGATCTAGGCTGCTGGGCTGCTTACCTGCATTTAAAATAGAAACAAAGCATCAGATGCCCCAAGACTCATGTAGGTGTTGGCTATAGCCTTAAAATAATATTCCATAAAAGCAGAAGGCTGTAGAGCTCAACACGATCTGTTCATCAGGTGCTGTCTGGTTTCTGCCCCGTAAGAGTCTGCACTAAGCAGGTGAGGTGTTAAGTGAGCTAAGTTGAATCCCAGCCTTAACAAATAGGCTGGTGTTTCATTAATCCCAGCATCATCTTTACTTAGGGAGCGAAGGCTTGTTGACTGCTCGCTGGGCAGCAGTCAATGAGATTTTTGCCATCGCTTCAGTGGGTTCACGTTTGGAAATCCTGGTGCAGGTTTGCACTTGCTCAGTGTTTCACATTCCCTTTAAAATTCTGGACTGTGGATTTACATAGCAAACCACAACACTTGCAGTTAATGCTACCAGCTTCTGCGCTTGCTGGCTTGTCCTTTAACTTATCTTTCCTTCTGTTAAGTGAAACAAACTATAACAAAGCTGGGGAGCTGACAAAAGCCTGACTTCTGCCACATTTCTCACTCACTTAACTGCTCCACCGATGCCCATATGACTGTTGCCGGGGTTTGTCATGGTGGACTGACCCTTATGTATTAAAATCCGCAGCGGAAAAAGGGAAAAATAATAACCATGGTGAGTTAAAGTTATGTCTTGTCTTCCACTGTTGCTTTACTGACTGAGCTGGGGTATATATTGTAGGGGTCTCTCTCTCTACGTAACTCCTCAAGACGCATCATCGCATTTTGGGGATCGCAGGTCCTATTGAATCACTTTGTCTGTGCTGCATTGCTTGGTGTGGGCTGGAGTCAGAATGTCACCACAGATATTGCATTTGTTTGCTTTTGTCACCGTGAGCCACAGCCTGAATACACACACAGGTGACTGCAGCTTTTAATGTGCATTCATTATATCCAACTGACATCCCCTCGAAGGAAGAGAGGGCTTATTATTGTCGCTCCTTAAAATAAAGATGGATGAGAGCTCTAAACCTCTCAAATAAAGTGCCTGACCATACGCAGTAGCTAAAAATAAATCATATATGGCCATCTATTCCATGTAAATGAATGGCAAGACATATAGATATAGACATTGTGTTAAGTTTGTCAAGCAGAGCAGCCAAAAATATTGATCAAGGCAAGGGGGAAAAATTGATAATGAACTGGACTCCGAGAAGACTTTAATTGACAGTGACTTCTGTGAACCAGCTTTGGACAGTATATATAAACTGACCACAATGTAACTTTATTGCAATGTACTCTCCATTAATTAATTGTCACCTTTGTTAAGACTGGCTACAGATCAAAGGTTTAAAGATACTTAACAGGTTCTTAGTAACAAACCCTTCAGATGCATTAGAAATATCCGACAGCTCAGCCAATGAGGCATGCAGATTTCGATCTACCTCACCCTTATCTGTTTATTTCTCCCTCCCTTGTTGAACATGGACAATCATTGTTTAACATTAACTATTCCGTAGATGGTTTTGTTGGCAATGTTGATGCCTCCAGGGATATATATTTGCTGGTGACAGGGACCTTCCCTGTTAAGTCTCTCAAAGTATTTTGCCGCCAGAAAGTTGCTTATGGTTTGACAGACCAAGGTGAAGTGCAGACACAGTTTGTAATGCAACCTATTCTTCCCCTTTTACATGGAGGAAATCTGTAATTTCCTTATTTAAATCTGGAAAACATAAAAAGACATAGTTTTCATGAAAGGTGCAGCTGAGAATGAACTTTTATGTGAGAAGCGCATACGCAGAGAGATAGAAGTGTGCCTGCCACGTTTGTATATCATACACACATGCAACCGTTTATTATATCTGCATATTAATGAAAACATGCATTCAGTACAGATGAGCTGATATAGGTCTCTGAATAATTCCTTTCTAAAAGACAGTACGGAGATCATACTCTTGTGTGAAAGTGGCAGGTGACTTAACAGGCTATTCCTGGAATTATATGCAGAGTTTAATATGATACATAGCTGTTTGTTCATTATACTAATTTAATGATACAGTCACACTTAATTAATCCATCTCTGGTTTATTTGTACATTGTGTCTGAGTCTCCAAAATATTTTAGAGGCAACCCGGCTGACTTCCCAGTGTTCTGGGGCAGATAACTCTGGACATGAAGCTTCTTCAAACAGAATAAAAATGGAGCTTTGCAGACAGAGTTTGTCTGATGAGATCTGACTGCATATTTGGCCTGTTTCTAATTCAAATGCTTGTGTACATAATACACAGAGATTGTGTATGCATGCATGTATCGAAAGGGCAAACTTACATTTGCACATAGTTCCTCTCCTTTTCCGTCCCTAAGGATAGATTCGCATCACATAATATGCATCACTCACTGCAAACGCACACAAATATCTTTGTCGGATTCAGTAGCTTCTTGCAGGTAGATGTATAAAGCAGCATCAGCCTAATAATATCCCTATAAAACAGTGCTTCCTTCCTAGGATCCAGAGGGATGAAGGTTGTCAGAAGATCAAAAGATATACCACAGTGCGCTTGTAGAAATCCCCTGATTATGTTTCCTCTCTATAATGCTCTAATTCACTATTTGATCAATTGTAAAAGGGCCAATGCTTTAGGAGTGAAAAAAAAGTATTAGGTTACTATATGCTTGAGGGTGAGTGAAAATCACACCTAAAATTATACGTAGCGATACAGTAATGAGCTTATCAATACTTCTTTAAGGAATCTGACAGCCCTATAGGAGAGATTCAGTTCTGTGAGCAAAGGTCACAATATAGATATTGCTTATTAAGACTATCAATAGCCTGGTTGACCAATCTAACCAGACACTGTATAATGTACCTGCTGTTAACAGGCAGGGAGGAGAACTGTGAAGAATTTACAGAATTGCCCACATGTAATATTAATAATATTGATTGATTCTAATAATATAATAAGGTAAAGATGCACTTCTTTGAAATGGTGCATAAGAGAGAAGGGGTGGGAGAGAGAGGGAGATACCTTTGCTAAGTATATTGAACTGGCTTGCACCAATTTGAAAGCAAACCCAGAGAAAACTCACTTTCCTTGCCTCTTACAGGCAGGGCTCTGTTTCTTGCCCATTATTTCACCTGACTCAGGCAGAAACGGGATACGTCTTTCTCTAGAATCGGGTCTTTTCCTGGCAGCTGCAGAGAAGCCAGGGGCCTGAGAAACTCAGAGCAGCCAGGACCAAATTGGGCAACCAATTCAGTCCCCATCAGAACTGGATTAATCCCAGAGAGCTCTTTTTAAACACAGCAATGCAATGGAAGTGCTTGATTTATTTTATTTTATTCACACCTTTAGCAGCATTTAAGAAATGGGGGGGAAAAGAGGGTGGAAGTAACATATATTCTATGATGTGCATAATCTATAATTAATGGGAAAGGACTTTGCAGAGCAGCTACAGACCTGCTCCAAAGCCTGCTGAAGTCTTCAGCAAAACTCTACCTTGCCTGCAGCAGTGTTTGGATTGGGCTCTAAGTTACGGGCAGTTCTGCAAGATACCGCTCTTCAGGCAGGAACGACTGATAATATGCAATGTGACTGCCTTAAGGTTGTTACTCATCTAAATCCAGATACACAGACCTGCTTGCTTCTGAATTTCCTAACTACTCCCTCTTCAGCAATAGGCTGCCTTATCTAGGTATGCTAGTTCACTCCTTCCGCTATGCCATTCGGCTTGAAGTGTCTCGTTCCAGTTTCCGTATGGTAGTTTCAAGATGGTTTGCATTTCATTATGTTTTCTCTCAGTTTACAGGGCAAGTGGTTTTCTTTTGTGAGCATTTAATTGCTTTTAAAAGCGATTTATTTGATCGTATTCCATCTTCAATAATACATGGATGAGGGTGCAATTTTTCACCCTCTTTGTAAAGATATGTTGTTATTCAGTTATGCTATTCTGTAGGGTTTGTTCTGGTTTATGCATTTGGAGGGAGTCTGGACATTTTTTTTCTTTGTTTTCCTTACTATCTTTTTTTTTCTGGATTATGATTTTTTTTTTTCTTTTAAGAAAAAGAAATCTCATTCAAGATACTGGCAATAAATGGAAAAGTAGGAGTGGAAGTGAGGAATGGACAAGACAACCAACAAAAATCCTTTGACAGTGTCTTTAAAAGCATACCATTGCTGTATGTTTATTTGCATGAATCTGGGTCCAGCTAATTTTGATATCAAAGAAAATTGTATCTTACAAATGATTTAACTCCAAGTTTAGTCACTGACAGAGAAGGGGGGAAAAAAAAGCAAGTCATCATATAGAAACACTGGAAGAAAATGCACATAAAGATCTTGCAGGAGATAAGGGTGATAGAGTGGTGCTAGGTTTTACATTCTACTATTGGTTAGTAAAAGTTAACACCAAATTAAAGAAACAAATATATAAACAAGAAAAGCAAGCATTGCCATTCCTTCTAGATTATTTGCTAGTGGCGAGTACACTTCAGACCTATCCCTTTTAAATTACTGCCTGTGCCTGCAGCTTCATTCAAAAGAAGGGCATTATCTGGTGGGTGAGGGCGACGGTGAGGACGCCTGGGTTCTAATCACGGAGTGCATAATTACTCACCAACACTCTCTGATGGAGTCACTTAAGCTCAGTGCCTTCAGGCCTGATCTGAAACCTGTTGAATCAATGGAAAGATTCCCATTGGCTTCAGTGAGCTATTGATCTTTCATTTCCCCATCTGCAATATTAGGCTAGTCGGATTTTTATTTTTTTTTTTTTTTAGGAGAGAGAAGTTAATGGCACAAATCTGACATTTATTTTTTTCTCAGTAAAGGTTTTGGTGATGTCTGATGACAAATGCGTTACATCAGAGCTACTTTCAGTGTGGATCAGGATAAAATGCTTTCAAAAAACACGCGTTGAGGAGGTGGAAAATTAGCTTTGCTCATTTCACTTGTAAATACATATTTGTCCCTGCTTTACCAAGAAAGGGTCAATGGCAATTTTGCCAGTTTTCTTTGTGTGAGTAGGATTCAGCCTTTGTAATTTCTCCATCTACAAGAATATCATCATTCACTGATTCAGGATCTTGATTTTTTTTCTTCTTTTAGTGAATCACATATATACTCTTCATTGTTATGGCAACTGAGGGAGCTGAAAAGCTCAAGGATTTGACGAAGGGCTGCATCCCACCTTTCTTCTCTAAGGGCCTGATCCAAACCTATTGTTTGCAATACAATTTGGATCAAGCTGAAGGTATATGCCTTCACTGGGTCAGTAAAAAGAGCAAGTTCCCTCTAGACAAGTGTACTCCTGCCCTCAGTATGGGCAGATGGAATTGGCAGTCGTCGTCCATTTGCTGAGGACCGACCCAACACTCTCTGAAGTCAATAGTTAGACTCTGACCCAGCCTCACAAACAACAGACAGACACCATGTGAATCCTTAAACAGGGATGTGAATGTCCCTGACTTTGGCAGAGCAAGGTAGTCCAGGAGTTTTCACTGCTGCTACCCAAGAAGTAGCTTATTATGGGGAATAAACAAGGTTCCAGTGACCTCAAGTATCCAGCCACAGCAAAATTAATTTAGAAACCGTTTCATTTAAAAGGGGGGTTTCAGGTGATCTCCTATATTAAAGATCTAACAAGCAAATGAATCAGGCTCTCTTTTTTTTTTTTTTTTTTAATTTTATTATTTCAGTTCAGTTTTAGTTAGTTCATCAATAGCAATCTATGTAGGGGTTTTTTTTGTGTTTCCATCCCATCTGTGCTTATGTCTCTTATGAAATAAATGGAGAATCTGGAGTGTGCGTGTGTGTACGTGTGTGTGTAGAGTCGATTATCTAACCCTTAGTCTATTTGAAATCATCACAGTGCACTCAAGTCAATGATATTCTGTCAAAGGTGGAGAGGAAGCGTGTGTGCAGTGTGAGTGTGCGAACGTGATGCTGTTTGATTGCCTGAAATCCAACTAAGTCTCAGTTTCAAAGGCCTGGGGGCAGCAGGGAAAGTATTTGTTTGTTTAATTATTTATATATTTACTCAGCTTTACTGACAGTGTTTGCAGATGGGGAAAAAAAATTGAAGCAGAAATGTTGGGTTCTTGTTTGGAGGGGAACGTGTGTTGTATTAGACTCAATGTGTTCTCCCATATAACGGCTGCTTTGTGCTGTTAAATGAACATTTGTTACTGACCGGCTCATTGAAAAAGGCCAGAGAGGTGCTGGCAGAATTAGATTCTACGAGTTTATTCATAAAAGGAGTTGCACAATAGGTGTGTCATTCCCCTGTCTTCTCCCCTATGCTGATCCAGGGACAGGACTTCCAGCAGCAGCTTCTCAATCCAGAAGGAAATAGCCGAGCCACCAGCGAGCCCAGCGAGCCTGCTCTGAGCTAGCCGGCAAAAGACATCGGTTCGACTGTCGGGAGATCAGCTCTCTCCCCGGGCTTGGTTCCCCATTGCTGGCCCCTGCATTTGCTTTCCAAGTGCTACACCTGGGCTCTTGTTGGCTAGCCAAGACCAGCTCCTCATCTTCCCTTCCCAAGCTTCCTCCCCTGGTTGCAGAGGCAAGTGTGGGTGCATGGACCACAAGCTCAGAGCTCTCCCCAGGGTCAGGTCCCTTCCCCAGGCACTGCTCCAGGCTCACTGCTTGTTTCCCATAATGTTCTTCTCAGGCTACCTGTGCTCATGAGTCATTTATTTTCCATGGCCAACCTCTGCTGCTACAGACCTGATTCCCTGGCTCTCGCCATCTCTGTTCACACTCCTGTTCCCTCTGTTCAGCTCTGCACCGACGTTTTGCTCTCGTGCTGTCACTGGCTGTCACCCCTGTAGAGAGCACTTCACCGGTTCATGTCACTAGTCACCACTCTGATTCAGACCACATTAACTATCTCTCCTCTCCTTTCTCAGCTCTTGCCTGAACAGGATTTGGGAAAGGGAACCATACTGACCAAGTATTTTCAAAAAGAAAAAAGCTATGGTTAGTAGCTGAAAGACCCGCACCCACAAAGCGTACATACAGAGATACACAAACACACGTATTTCTGCGTAATGTCAAACACTGAGAGAGTAGATAGAAAAGGTGGTGTTTTTTTTTTTTTCTTTTGAGGTTCAAAGCTTGATGTCCTCTTTCAAAGACTAAAAAAATAAAAAAATGTAGTAAGTCTGTAATTTCACCAAGTCAATTGCACCTTTTTTTTTTTTTTTAACTTTTCTTGTTTCATTAAATCACCATCGGATTTCTCACACCTGAACAAAAATCCTGCATGTATTTTCCTTTGAATTCTTAAAATCGTGATCTTATTCTTAACTGTTCCTGGCGGCCCCTTCCAGGACTATGGTTCAGCTTGTTGCAAAAATATTTTTTCCTGCTGTTTTGAAACATAACTATTCCTTAGCTCCAGGACCCTTCTCTAGCAACCCCAAATTAAAGTAAGAAGCCAAAATAAACCTTTGATGTAGAGCTGCGTCAGAGTCTTCTTCATTCAGAGGTAAGTAGAAAGGGATTAGGAACCTGTTTCTAGCCCAGCCCTCTTACTACCCTTCTGTGTCCTGCCAGATCACATTCTTAGACCTTGCTCTTCCTCAGTTTGTTATGTGTAAAGAGGAATTTATGATATCCAGCTTTGTAAAGAGCTTTGTGTGTATTTAAGGTAGAAGTTGTGCCGCAGCTTTAGCGGTGATGGTCTAAGGTTATAAATGAGACAACATTTGTAAGGAGAGGTAATATCTTTTATTAGTCCAGCTGATATAGCTGGGAAAAAAAAGGACAGACTTCCTTGTGTGCCTGAAAGCTTGTCTATTTTTTTCCAACTATATCAGTTGGTCTAATAAAAGATATTACCTCTCCCGGCAAGCCTTGTCTCATTTGAGGTGTAAAGCATGTAGGCTGATTATTTAGGCCTGGTTTTTGTCTGTGTTGATGGATTAGACATTTCTTCACCTAGGTGGCCAGGGGACAAGTAGCCCAGGTTGGTGGCCCTTCTCTCACCTTCTGTGATCAACAGCAGTGGCCATCTCGCAGGCATTAAGAGGCACAGAAAAACTCTGACAGCCTCTATTTTCTGATCCTGGAGATGTACTTTCTTTTTTGCAGTTCTGCTCCCTTATGAAGCACCACATGCCCTCTCCTCACCCCTGTGACTGTGATTTATTTATAAAATTGCTGCTTGTGTGTGTGTGCATGTGTGTGGGCAACCACACAAACATACCCAAGCTGCCGAGCAAGCTGATGAGCATTTTCTGATGTATTTAGCAAGTAATAATGCAAACCACAGGCAAAAAGTACAGTGAGTAGAATAGGTAAAGTAATTAAGCTAGGGAAGACATTAGAAGGGATTTTTCCCTCATCTACAAATAAATTGCAGGCCCCTCCATGTCTGGGAGAAGCATTTTGGGTTTTTTTGTTTGATTTCATAAGGCACAGCTGAAAATATCAAGCAGCTGAAAAGAAGCCAGAAGCAGGTAGCAGGTTTTCAGACGCGGCAAAATTCTACTCATATTCATAAAGCAGCAGTAGTCAGAGGACAGCTATTACTTACGCTTGACTTTACTACAAGGGAAAGCATTGGATCATCTATTCAGATCAGGATAGTCAGCTACGCCAAAGATTTAATCAAATATTAAACATGGTCAGTAAACTTAAACCAACATTGGACATGCAGGAGTTCTGCTCCTTTGCAAGCAAGCGCTCTAAGAGGAGAAAGTTTTCTCCCATCTCTCTCTGACTGGGATTTTTTGTGACTGAAGGGATCCTTTTTTCAGACAGTGACCCATACTGGTGTATGCCTAGGTAAATATACGTGCATGTGGGTGTTTGCATGTGTGTCTCTTACCCTGTCAAGGGGAGACTGAGTTGTTTTTTCCTGCAACTTCACGTCTTTCTCTCTCTGATCATTTTCCGTATGCGTCTAATCATTCACCGCATACACTTTCTCTGTCCATCTGTCCCTCTCCAAATAAAATGCTTTCCTTCTCACACTCCCTCTCATCATTCATTCAACAGAGAAAGATGTGTGCATGGAGATGTGTATGTGTGTGTATTTGCAAACCTGTGCAGGTAGTTGCGCATATCTGGCTGCTTATTGATAAATCATACACGTACAAAGCCATATCTGACTCCTTTCTATGTACATTTGGGCTGTATTTACACCCTCCAACCCTTATTTATTCTGACCAGGGCACTCAGAAGTAGAACATTTTGCAGGGAGTTATGGTTTACGATGTTACCTCTCCCTTCTATTATTCATTCTCTCTGATTTTTATCTAATCTCTCTTTGATTGTCCTGGTGCAGCTTAAGAGACAAAGTGAATTTTTATTACATCATCAATATAATCTCCAGCTAATCAGCATCTGTGTGCATTACCATGCCCCCTTTGGCTTTTCATCTGTGTCCATAAATAATAAGAATAATAATCGTGGCCGTTTTTTGTGTGCGTGCATATGTTTGTGTGTGTGTTGGTATCAGGCGGAGAGTCACAGCTGCACTTTTTCATTTCAGCCAGCTTGTTTTAGCAACATTGGACCCAGCTTTGTGCATATTGTCTTGACTATTGCCCAGATTAATTTCCTGGTGTCTAACATTTAAATCATGGAAACAATTAAAGCAGACATATCCATACGCATCTCACAGTGACTGAACTTTGCTGTTAACTCGTACACACATTTCCATGGTGTTACAGGCAACATGCCCAGTGCCAATGGAGTGTGGAGCCGTTAACATATACCCCTATACAGGTGTTTAACCTCTACATGTTTAGTGCGTACTTACTACACTTTCTTGGGTAGGAGGATAGTGCATCACATGTCTTTAAACAGGAAGCTCAGAGACCAGATTTTTGACTTTTGATTGCTGATCTTTTTCTAGAGCACCGTGTCGCACTTAGCCTGCCACTCAGGTCTGCAAATTTTGCAGTTGAGCTCCTATACAATTTTTTCTCCTCCCTTTCCAGCTCTGGAAGAACAATGACAATAATACTTCCCAATAAAGTAAGACTTGTGCCATACCTTGAAATTCTTATCTTCTCTACATATGTCTTGTGCATTTTAAAGAGTATCACTCTGCTTTCTCTTTAAAATACCCTGATTTGGCAAAGCAAAGCAGTGGCAGTGCCTCTCTGTTAAGCACGCAGACTTCAGATTGGCTTCCCAGTGACTTAGGGTGATACTTGCCTCTGATACACAAACTGTAATGCTCGTGTCCCATCCTGCAGTGCCAGGATTAGTCCTTTCTGAGTTGTCCAAGACTAATCACAAACACTGTGCCAGACTTCAATCAGATACGACAAAGTCTTCAATAAAAAAACGCACACACACTCATGGACAAATTTTAGACTGATGTACTAAACAGCAGCAAACCCCTTGGGAAAGAGCCCGTATCTCTTCTAGATGAAATGTAGTTATGGTATAGAGCCGTCCATTCAGCAAAGTGTGCGCTTAATTCATATTGTGGAAAGCCTCCCAGAACGCAATAGGTTCTTAAAGTTGAGCAGGTGCTTAAATGCTTTGCTGGATCCGTGGAAATCTGCAGTTCAGATGAAATAATTAAGCGTAGGGGTGTTACAGAAGCCAAGTGAAAAGCATAATTCTGTGACTCAGAAATAACACTCCTTCATAGCTGTGGCAGAACACTGAAATCATGAAAGAAACACGGCGTACCTTGAACACCTTGCAGCATGGATCGGACTGAGACCCTTCCTATATTTCAAAATATTTCTCTCCTGATTTTTTTTTTTCATGGACAGATTCTGATTAGATTTGGCCTGGGAATGGGATTTGCTCTGAGCAAAGAGAAACACAGAATATTTTCAGTTCTCATCTTCAGTTTTCTTTTTTTATACCAAATCCTTTCCCTGGCCCCTCCAGCTCCACTCCCTGTTTTGACAAACCAGCTCATTTATCAGATGGGAAAAGAGGAAGGGGGGAACGGGAATATTTTTGGTTGCTTCTGTTTTGCATGATATAATCCCCCTCTCCACTTAGCACCTCCGTAAATAGGATCCGATCTGAAATTGGTCACAGTTTATCGCATTCAGGACTAGACCAGATTGGGTCCTGAGTCTTTGTCAACCATGTAATAAAGAGACCAGAGTTTTACACTTTAGACAGATAAAGTTGACACTTCCTATAACATCTCTTGATTTCCCTGGATCCATTATTGTTTTGCCTTTTCATTTTGAAGGTTTATTTGCATGTGTATTACTAGGCGTCTCTTTATTGTTTCACTATTTATTTATGCCCTCTTGTTCTTCCTTACACCCCTTCTTGCCCAGCATCCCCAAACTCAGTGGCTAAATCCCCTGGGCAGGTATGAAACCAACATCATTCCCGGATAAAAATCTACCTTGAAGGATGAAGAGCATCCCCCGTTTGTAACTGGAAGGCATGAAAAAGAACACATCACTTATCTGAATTTGCTGTTCATCCAAGCACTGTTTATGGAGATTTACAGTACCTTGCCTGTGCAAAGAGCTCTATTGCATGGTGACTGCTGGAGGATTTTAGGTGGCGGTATTAGCTGCGGTATTAAAAATGCATCGGAAGTCATGGGGTGGGAGATTAGTTGGATAGAAAGACCCATGAATGAAGGGTTAATTACATTCAAAGAGGCCATCGTATAGAGCAGAAGAGGCAATAGGTTTCTTTTCTTCAAAATTTACTAAATAGCTGGAAACATGGTTTAATGAATTTTAATGGGATCTTTCTGAATCCTATGCATATTGCATCTGCTGACTGTAGGAAGTCAAAGTATTGTTGAAAGGGAGAGTATTGCCCTACTTTAGGTTTCACAGTTCAGTATTTAAAAAAATATTCTTCAACAAGCACTTTATTCAATATATATTTTTCTCCTTATTTAATTCCCCCCCTTGCAAGCAGAAAAGACTTTCAGGATCTGTGAGCCCTCAATAACATAGATTATTCCACTGTTATATAACATGTGCTTTACATTTATTGAGCCTTCTTGTGCCGTCAAGATAAAGGAGGCCTTAGTATTTTTCCCTGCTTAGGAGCCATCTATGAAGACGTGGTGATGAATTCTGCTCTCAGTTATACTCACGTAAATCTAGAGGAACTGACTCCCCTAAATTTCTTCCAGGATTACTGCAATATAAATGAGATCAAGATTTGGCCCAGTCTGGTGGGAGAAAGAAAGGAGAGAAAGAGTTGGAGTTCTCTTTTTCCTTTTCAGTGTGCATGGGCTGGGATGGGATTGTACGCTGCACAACTCATTTCTGTGCAGACTCCAGCAGGGGCAGCAGAAAACCCAATCAATTTGACTCCAATGCAACACAAACAAGATACTTGCACTTTAGAGAGAGCGGGTCATGTAGCACCATGTCAAAAATCTGGACTGTAACATCTTCATCATGCCATTTAGCGGTGAGTCTGAATCATCTTCTGCCTCAAAATCAAAGGGAAACTGAGGCAGGGCATGTAGTGAACCTGTCTCAGAGCAGCAGTGTCTGGCTCCTGCCCATATTTTTACATCTACCTTCACTATGTTGAAATTTCCCATTGCCTTGGTAACTTGAATTTTCTCTGTCACTCTTTCTCAAAACGCCAGGCACCCTCTCAGACAGCTGATAGTATAAGGCTGCCCTACTTTTTATTAACCTGGGGCCCAATTCTCCTTCAGGATGCAGAGATAGTTGCTGAGACCCTCTCAAAAGAGGCTTTGAGGTTCCCTTGAAGCCAGCAGGAACTGACAGGGCTTAACACTTTGCAGGACTGTGTTTAGGTCTGTTGAAGGAGAAAAACTGCATGGTTTTAACTGCAGCAGCATGATCAGGATGACAAAACTTCTCTATTAAAGACATTACAATACCTGTATATAAATGGTTACACTGACATATAAATACACACATGCACACACAAATAGAAGAAGGAAAGTAAAAGCATGCTCATCAGGCATTTTTACACCAGTAAGGCTGTTCCCACCCTCCGCGGTCTACTAGGATAATGTTTTCCATAGCAAGGTGGTGTTACACTGGCTCAGGGCTGCAGACCTGGAGAGTATACCAGCGCAGGAGCAAGAGCTTCCTAAAAGCAGAGACAACCTCAGATCTGGATCTGGAGTGAGACTATCCAGAGTGAGAACAGCAGGAAGACTTTGCACCCGGACTTTTGTAAAGAAGACAGGTATTTAAATGCACTTCTGCAGGACTCGAGGCTGCACTGCTCCCCAGTATGGAGTTGTTGTTGCTTTTCCTTCTTGTCTCCCCATCCCTCCCTCATGTGTTTCAGATCTTTTTCTACTTACAAGCAGACAATGTGATGCCTGCTTGAATGGCACAGATAAGTTAGCCATGCAGCTCGGAGCACCAGCCCTAAACCACCTAGCCTTCCTTTGATCTGAAATCAAAACAAAAGACGTCGGCATCAAAACGATCCTTTGCCAGGTAACGGTTACTTTGTGCGTGTTGCCTTAATTCAGCTGCAAGGAGCTCTCATCTCTTTGTATCATGCCCAGATCTGCGCTCATCTTAATACTTTATCAATGTGCCAGCAGGCTGCTTCTATCGTGGATACAACTGTGCAGAAGCTGTCAGCATTTTTAAGTAAAGCGTTAAACAATACTTCAGGTGACAGCAAATTGTTATTTCCTTACTCCCCCTCCAATTCTTCCCTCTTTCCCTCCCTCACCAAGCCCAGCTGCTGAAGCCCTTATTTTTATGTCAGCTTCGTGCTCAAATTATACAACCCAAATGCATTTTCCCTTCCTTTTTTTTTTTTTTTTTTTTCCCCTGATGGGAGCCTTTCTCTCTCTAAGGGGTGGAGAAAGAGAGGCACAGAAATCCTTCCAAGGAGCTGCAGACAAAATTAACCTCACGAGCAAGCAACCTGTCTTGGTGGCTTATTCCCTCTCTGTTTCAGGTGAGCTGCTGGTGCGAGACCAGAAAAGCCACCCACCTTGCTCACGCCCTGCCATGAGGACAGTCTTTGATTCGCAGCCCTATCTAGACTTTTAACGCACCATTAGGGTGTTGTTGAGAGCTGGGAGTTAGGAGAGATGTCTTTTTTTTTTTTCCTAGCTCAGCTGTTGGTTTACTTCGTAGACGCTGAGCAAGTAATTTCTAGAGAAAAATTAAAACTGGCTGTCACTTCTTTTAGTGCCTACTTGTTTTGTATGCTTGTTGTGTACGTGCTTTGGGGAGAGGGGTCCATACCGCAATTGGCGTTTCAAGCTGGACACTGTAAATTAGGGATTGATTTAAAAAACACAAGATATTTAACTTGTAGGCATTGTGTTTCTGATCCTTGCTCTAAAAAACTGGATAAATAAAACTTCCCCATGAAGAACTTTGAGATCTTCCACAAAGTTAACAAATTGACATTCACTTGAAGTACGAAGGATCAGACCTTGTTGGACTTGCACATATTGTGTTAACAGGCTTTTCCTAACAAGCAGAGCTTTGCCAGATTCTTGCTCAAGGAAATCCAGACTGTTTTGGTGAATAATTAACAAGCCACCCCAAATTTTTACTTCTTTTTCCTCTTATCCAGAGAGGGGTAGTTACTGAGGCACTGGTACATGAGAACAAACTTCACCCCTCTTATGTCTCCTTCAGCACTGAGCCTCTCCTAATAAATCATCTCGGATTTGATATAGGCAGGACCAAGGTCAGCCTAGCTTGACTCTCGCTGTCTCTTCCACACACCAGATACAATGCTGCCACGTTGTGGCTCGTTCCTATCTGTTCTGCCGCATACACTCGCCCGGCGCTCGGATCTTGCAAGAGAGCATCCTGGCTTTCTCTCCAAGGAAGGCTTGTGGCACTCCAACTCACATGCTGCACGATCGGGAATGCCACCCAGCCCCACTTGCCTCTGCAATGGGCAGAGACCAAAAAAGACCCCCCTTCCAGTGGTCATAAATTACAAGCCCCTTGCGCGGTCTCTCAGTTTGTCTCACATGGCTGCTGGTGCTTCATACAAGGACGCTCTGATTTGGAAGGGAGGGTGTAGGAATGCCAAACTTAATTTCTTTGATAGACACCACCTGTTTTATGTTTTACCCCCTCTCTCAGATCCTTATAGAAGTGGCTGCTCCTTTTGGTGCAATGAAAATATAGTCATGGAAATGCAGGCAGGATCAGGCTGCTCTTTTCCTAAACATCCCTTCTCTTTATTGGCTGTCAAGTTCTTGATTCTCTTTTATTTTTTCTCCCATTGCTTTTTTCTTTATTTCCTTCCCTCCTTTGGGGAAAAGAAAAACACACACACTCAAAAACACAGCAGGGCAGGAAATTAAACCTTTTCACAAAGATGCTTTGGTAAGATGCCGGCTTTTCACTCATTTATTTTGCACTGATTATTTTTTATAGGGCAGAAAGGAAGGAGTGAGAACGAGGGATGTGACAGAGAGGGCAACTGAGTAGAGGAAAGAAAGCCCTTTAATTTATTTGGAGAGCTCCGTCATTGGTTGTTGTTTTTTCCACACACACATGAGAAAACCAGAAGAGCCTTAAACCCATCAGCAACACTCACATGAATTAAACGCCAGGTGGAACTGCTCCCATTTTCCTGGATGCAATAAGGATAATGGCTTCCTCCTGGTGTGATTCTCCCCATTTCATCCTGGTTAGGCAACTCTTAGGTGTACTGCAACACCACTAGGCATTACAAGACTCCTTTTAATCCAGGAAATTAATTAATTGCTTTATACCGAAAGGTTGTTTCAAAACAAGGCCATAACATCCCCCTCAAATCCCTCTTGCTTTTTTAGGATGATATGAACCATTACAGCCAGGAAGCACTGGATGTCTCTGGTTCCCTGTTCATCCTCGGTGGTCCCCAGACAGCATGGTTTGCCTCCATGCAGTGAACCCTCAGAGGATCTGACCCTTGGGGATACTGAAATCCAAAGAACAGGAGGGCCACAAATTTAGGAACTTGCACTTTAAAAAAAATGCGGGAATATAAAGAATAGTTGCTATTTCTGTGGAGGACATGCCCCAGACAAGAAGAAACCAGTGCTCATCCACGGAAGTGTCTTACCCTTCCGGGAAAGAGGCTTAGATTTTGAGGTGGACTTTTCAAGTGTGATAACACACAGATATGCCTGAGTCCCTACAAATCCCAGATGTCAACTGCAGGCAGGGAATTTCCCCACATCTCATGCGCAGGGTGGGGTAGCTCAGGGGAATGAAAATGGAGAAAAATCTCCATCATTTCTCCATCTTTCCCTGGTGGCTATTAGCAAAGGATACACCTACAGTCCTCATGTTGTGCAAACACTGCCAGACACCTGATGGTGTACCTAGTACAAGGTTTAAACAGTTTCTTATTCAGAAAGACTCCACAACCCTGAAAACAGTGTGTTCTCTGGTTGCTTGGTTTTATGTTCCTATTGGCATAAAATCATATGAAGGACCACACATTGTCTGCTTTTACAGAGGGAGAGAGAAAATCTTAGAGTGCTGTTATTAGAAGAACAAACCTAGTGAGGAGCAGGAAGAGGTGGCAGAAAAGGGTGGTTTAGTAACCAGAGGAGTGGAACTGGGACTCCCATCCCCAGAGACCTGCTTAAAGTCGGGGTGCTTGTAACTCTGATTCAAACAAGGAGTCTGCTGGTCTGTTCCAGGGCAGCATTTGCTGAAATGCTTTGCTGTTTCAAGACCTAGGTGCTTATTTATTTACCTTTTGTCTGGGGCAAAGTTCTGTGACTCAGTTTCCTGAACTGCAAAGTAAGTAAGGTAATAACCCCATGTCTGGAAGGGTAGGATGAAAAGCCTAATTCATACTTGTAAAGTAATTGAGATGTTTTGAGGAAGGGTCGCTAGAAGGGCTGAATAATTTAAAAGGCCACAGGAGATCAATGCACAGGAAAAGACATGGGGTTTCCTAATAATTTTAAAGCACAAGATAACATTAAAAAATAGACTGTAATATTAAGGTCCTTAAATTATTTTCTTGCAGTTTAGCTCCCAATGCTTTTTTTTTTTTTTTTTTTTTGTAATTGTGATCACATTTGTATTATATTTTTCCAGCAACAACTGAGATCAGGACTCCACTGTGCTAGATGCTGTACAGACACATACAGATCTACCATATTTCAAATGGACACAAAAAAGCAGACATCCAGTAGGAGAAAAGAAGTGCCAGATTGTGATCAAATAGGTTTGATTCCTAACCCTGAGTTGCACTGAGATTAAGACTCAGATCCTTAAAGGCACTTAGAGCCCAACTCCCACTGAAATCAATGGGTGTTAGATACCTAAATAGCTTTATGGATCTGAGCATAAATGACTTATCCAAGGGCAGAGCAGCAATCTACAGCTGGGTTGGGAATTAAACACAGATTATACAAGTCCCAGTCTGATTTCTTAATCACAAAATCATCTTTCTTCTCCATATTTCGTGCAATAAATCCCTGGCATTCACATCACAAGATGGATACATAATGCCCATCCCATAAAATCACTGGAAACCTTCAGTGACAAAAATGGTTTTCCTCAAACCCAGCCCAGCTACACCAGTACACTTTGTCTGTGCTTGTGGCTGGCTTCTGCTCTCTCTTACACCATATAAACTGCCATGGACTTCAGAGTTGTCTCCCTAGGTTTACACCCAGGTGACAGAGAACAGAATCCAACCCCAGCCCTACAAGTTCAAACATTTTTCACCTGGCTCTAGGGAGGGGATGGATTAGACAAACTGAACTTTCTGAAAAGATCAATATGGAACATCTCTTTCAATTACTCTCCAAGGTACTAAGCCTGTGAAGTCGGTTATGGTGCATTTATAAATCTTTCCAGGAGGGGCTGTCTGACATCCTCCTCTTCCACCTTTACTCCTCACAAGCAATCCCTTATTGCCTGGGACGGGCTTGCAGGGCAGCATTACTCACTGGCAGGGAAGGATCAGGCTCGAGTCTCTCAGAATCAGGACAGATGGGGACCTTTTTGATCTCCCTTCCCTAGACACTAACATTCACATAATCAGAGATGCAGGAGGGGCCAGATCCAAACCTTGTGAAAGCCACTGGAAAGTCACCAGGGCCAGAAGACATTTCAGAAGCTGAACATGTGCATTATACACTCCAAAACGATCACAGCCCTAACAGATAACTAGTTTAGATGTAGTTATATAGGGGGATGGAGTGGGGGAGCCCTTATGCCAATGCAGCTTCTTCAGTTCATGAACAGGTTTAAAGCCTACCCAAAAAATTATGCTGAAGATGTTGATTTTAAGTTCAGTCATCTCCTACAAGCCTGCTGGCTCCTCTCTGATAATGCAGGGTTGAAGTGAGGATTTGGAGCATACAGGGAGAGTTTTCTAGAGGACCATGAGTCACCGTACTGTAGCTATAGCCTGTGCATTTACCTGCCAGGACGATGGGAAATCTGCCAGTTAAAAGAGCACCAGGGCCAATTGAGGTGTATTCTGTGCCTCTAACTCTCCCTTTCCAAACACCACTGCTTAAGATCAGGCTGTCTAAAGTTTTTATCTTGTTTTCTGTCCTGGTGTCTGGTTAGGACCTTCTCTAGAGGTGTTAGCTGAAAGGCAGTAACAGTCTCAGGCAGCAAAGACTGTGAGTCTTTGATACATAAGCTATTTATATGTTGCTACAAGGCTGCAGGACTAATGCATGTTAATTCCTGTCTTCCAAATCCTATTGCAGACCAGGTCTAAAGACACCACTGCCGGAGGAACTGGTTGCATTTCTGAGAGGCTGTTTCTTTCCAGTAGGGTGTGGTGAGCAGATTTTGGGGTGCACCCCCAATACCCAGGATGAGCCCTCAGCTCCTCTGAGGTTGAAAGAAAATCCATGCAATGGTGTAAAGAGAACAAATAGAGGCAGGGCAGTTCAGCCTTCTCTCTGCATTAAATGAAATCTCCTGCTTCATGTGGCATGGTTACATCTTGAGGTTGTCTCAGCTCTGGTATTAGAGCTGTCCCCCCTGTCACCTCCACTGGGGCTGGGACCCCCCCTCTGCTGGGTGCTGCACAGATGGGGGACAAAAAGACACCTCCTGCCTCAAGGCGCTGGGACACTGAGCAGGGGACGAGAGACAGCAGATGGATACTGGCAGACGGGGGATGTGTGAGGAGACGCTGAGACGTTATTCGACAATGTGGCTGGCAGCCATCTCAGCAGCCCAACTGCTCCAGGTGCCCGGGCAAGAGCCAGGGGTGAGGAGGGGCTCGGTGGCAGCTGTGGGGTCAGCTTTTGGTCTTGGCTAATTAACCTGGCAAACATGACAGCCACCCTGGGAAGTATCCCACCAGGTCCCTTGCATTCCAGCTCTTCTTTACCCCAGCCTGAGAAAGGACAGGAGAGAGGCATGTCCTTGGGTCTTGGCCACTCCAACAGGAGTGTTGGGGAGACACCTGACCTGGGAGGGTCTGCTTTACCCATGTATCTTCACATGGTGGACACTTCTTCAGCCCTTCACCCTTGCTTTTAAGGAATTAGAAGTTGCAGATGTATACCAGCAGGATGGGGCAGGGAAGAAAGAGGAGCTGTCAGTGTGTGAGAAAGCCTGCAAATACATCTAGGGAAAGCATTTTTCTCCATTTCTTTGCTTCAAGATGACCAAACCCTCAGCAGGTAGAAGGGTGAAGTTCTCAAATTTTCACCCACTGAGGATTTGGCCCTGTAAGTATAGCCAGAAAGGACATTTAGGCACCGGTGTGATATCTTTTCCCCACCAAGTCTGGAGGCCATAGCAGCCCAGAAGACCTCCTCACTGCCGCCGGGTGGAAATAATGCTGCAGGGTGGCAGTCAGAAAGGCATTTCAGGAGCAGCTGCTGATTACAGCAAGTAAAACTGTCCATAACCTGATCCTAACTGCAAGATCAAGCTGCATTGAGGTTGAAAACGATCTGGCATCCCCGGTGACAGCATTGGGTATAAATGCCAGTCTTATTTTAACCCAATTGGTGCTGTTAATGAGGGATGTATAGGCACTGAGGAATATTTGCATGCAGCGACTGCATAAGGATCGCATCTTTCGGAGTGAAATTCCTAGTGTGAGACAGCCTTGGTATATGTTATGAAGAATTAATATTTATAGACAGTCATAGCTGGGAATTTCTATACGGAGGTACATTTCCATTTTTGGAAAAGAACTTTTTAAGAACTTTTTTTTTCTTTCTAAGTAGAAATAACTTGTTGATATACAGCATATAATATGAAAGGGTGATTACTGTTACATTTACAGATATTTGAGCAAACTGCACATAATAGATGTAATTTTACATTGTAGCGGTTACATTATGTAGGAAAAACAGAGACATGCTCGTGACTACATTAAAGATTTAGGGGTGCAATCCTGCACCATTTAAGTCAATGGGAATTTGCCACTGATTTTGATGTAAGCTAGTTTGTATGCCATTGTAATGGAGCTGCTAAGGAATAAATATCAAGACAAATGGGTCAATACATTGGTGTCTTTTAAGTGCTAGAACTGTACTTTGTGATACCTATTACAATCTTTTGTATATTCATTGTAACTGCAGTGCAGCCATCCTGCTGCTAAAGAAAAGGACATGGAGGGTACCAGTATTCATTGTGTAGTAGTGACACCTTCAGGTCACTACCAAAACCAGTCCCCTCTGTGCAAGGTGCTGCACATGCATGTGTGGAGAAATAAATCTTTAGTGAGAGATTTGTTAATTTGACCAAGGACATAGGGCACACCAGTGGTGGAGGCGGCAGTGAAAGCCAGGGACTCCAGCTCCAGAGAGAAATCAGAACTACAGAGCTGTAGACAGTTAAGGAAGTCTGGTTTGGGAGGTTTGGGATACCTTTTACCAGTGGGGGAAGGAAAAAAGAGAAAAGAAAATAAAAAGAAAATAGCTTAAGCTCAAAAATTAATTTGTTTTATTTTCTAAGTAAAAAAATCCTCAAGGTATTTTGCTTTTGAGCACTTTCATGTTGGGGCATCTTGCATCTACACTTTTCTTAAAAATAGTAACGAAACCAAGTCCTGCTTATTTAAGAAAAGAAATTATTTCCACAGATAAACTTTCTTTTTTTTTTAGATAATCAAAGAAAATGTTTTGACTTTATCCTTTTTATGTCCTGCTTGAAACAACTTGCCAAATTTCCTCCAAATCTGTGAACAGCTTTCCTTCCTGCTAAGCTATTTTTCCTCTACAAATATCAGCTGACAAAAAAATCGTGCAAGTCTAGTCATCAAGCTAACGGTCTGCTCTCAGTATCTCCAAACTAGGCAAAAAGTAGACAAAATAGAGAAGAAATTAGGAAAGAGCCAAAGAGACTAGAATAAACTCAAAAAGGATTTCTTCTTCTCTTAAAGCGACAGCCTGGAGTACGGGGATATTACTCCAAGATGCACAAGAACCACTAGAAACAGCCACCTCCATATGAACAGAGAGAGTGCTGTACTCTGCCTCCATCTAATACGTGAGATTTATAAGTGCTTCAGCTCCCCAGAGGCACTCAGGCATATTGCTATATATAGGACTCTTCCCAGATTACAGAATGCCTTCCCTTGACTAGCGTTATCAAACCACAGGGATTTTTTTCTTCTTTTCTTTTTCTTTTTTTTTTTTTTTTTTTTTTTAAACCAGCTCACTCCAAGCTATTTCCCTTTGTTTGCTCCACCACCAGTGTTAATCATTGCATGGAAATGGGTTCAATGTCCAGTTCAAAAGCAATCTTCGGCAAATATAGATAAATATCTCCTCCCTGGAAGCAACAATATTTGTGCAACACACAATAGATTTGTGTTCTGAGTTAGCTGAAAAAAACAGTTAGAGCCTTCCCTTTCATTGAGCTGTGCCCCCACTGGGGCCAGGGCTGGGCAAGCTTGTAGCTGGTAGAGGTCCCCATGGGTAGCTGGCATCACCCACAGGGGGTGGGGGGGGCTCCATGCATCCTATCCACAACAGATCCATGGAGGACATGAGTCTGTCATGGCTCCTAGCTCCCACTCAGGCTGTTTAGCTCAGGAAGTCATTGTTTTAATCTGAAGAACTCACAGGGACAGCGACCATTGTCCCTGCAAGAACAGTGAAGAGCGGAATTGGGCATGGCCTGCTACCACTCCCACATAAGATGTGGTTTTACACTTTTTGGGGAAGACAAGGACAGATCCTGCAAGGGTGCTGAGTCCCCTCTGTGAGGAGCTGGTTTCCCTTTTCCTTTGGCCTATAGGGAAATTAGACTCTTTTTCCTCCTTCTCTCTTCAACCAGTGAGCGATTTCATATGCCTCTGCTTCTACCATCACTGACCCCTCCTCCATTTCTTACATTTTTTTCCCACTTTCTTTCCCTGTCATTATTTTTGTCCAACAGCTATTTGTTCAGTAATCTCCCCCAAGAGATTAGCACACTAATAGGTAGTCAACAAAACAGAAAGAAAGAAAGACACAGTACTTAAAGGATGAATACTTGGGAGAGAGCATCAGTCTTTTGATGTCCTGATTCTAGTCGGGTTTATTTGCTATATATATGTCTATAATAACTATACATCTTCGTACAGCTGTCCTACTGCTCAAACAGAGATTTCCAACTGCTTTGCAAACCTTCCCTTGCAGGGAAGAGGAAAGTGGTGACATTCCCAGTACCTAAAGGGGTACCCCAGGGCACAGAGTAACTCTCGTATTTCCGGCAGTAGGATGGCTTAGCTGCAGAGTCAGTCCACCCATTACACAAGTTTTCCTGCCCTCTACCCCGGGCCCTGAAAATATCTCCACACCTTCCACTTTAACCCCATGGTTGTTCCCATTCGAGGCAGCAGGAGTCCGTGTCTCCTGATGGTTGGATAAATAACACAGTGCAGAACTGGGCCCCCATCTCCAAACATAGATGCTGTATTTCGCTCAGTCATGGCTGGCTAAAAGAATATCATCTGATCTTTAGTGACCCTACTGCGCTGAGTGGATAACAGCCAGGAATTTAATACACACGCAGAAAAAGGCAGGGGAATTCAAGGCAGAAAAGATGGCTGTAACTACGTTGCATTTTGCAGCGTGGTCTGGCAAAAACTGCAAGTATGTTTTTTAAAGAAAGTTTGGTTTTGCAGGTACACTCCTTCTTTGGTGGCTGCTTTTGCTTTCCTTTTCCTCAGACAAATTCTTCTTTTAAACTGCATCGAAGACTTACTTAGAACTTCATTAGGGGCTCTTGAAAACACCCTTTTTTTCTTCCCTGGAAATTGATACCACACACTTGGGCGATTTTATTTTTTTAACAGATTGGTAGGCATTCTTTTCATTTCCCCCTTGTGATTTTATACAGAACACTTTTTCAGGCAGATCTTTTCGCACCCCTCCAAAGCAGTCAATGAAACCATTCGCGTGCATACAATTAAGCACAAAGGGGAAAGAAAAAGAAAAAAAAAAAAAGCAAAAGCTACAACAGCCTAATAATTTCATCTGAAAAATCCTCCAGATTGTTAATATTCTGAAGTAACAAATCCTTTTGAACAGAATTTCAAAAAGTCATACATGCCTCTAACAGTCATTTTAAATACCCACAAATTTGGGAACATATGGAAGCTAATAATTTTAAAGTGATAATAACATCATACATTCTGCCCCCAGTTTGTCCCTGATCCTGCACAGTTGAAGCCAGTAGGAGCTTTATTATTGACTTTGTTGAGCGTCTGATGAAGTACTTAATGGGATGCAGCCTCACTCAAGTCAAATGGATTGCATGGGCGTAGCAGAATTTGCCCCTGTGTTTCTGATAATGTGTCACATAAAAAACACCTAGCAGACTCCAATATCCAGAAGCCATAGAAGCATAATAGGGGGAGCTGTACCTGGGGAGTGAAAATGCAGGAGGGTGGATGAGCAGGAGTAAACCTCAAATCTTCACAGTATTATAAGTATCTTAGATATCCAATATCCAAGGACTCCTCCCCAAAGATCAGGGTAGCGTAGTTATACCCTGTGATTCCCAGTGTACACAGAAGAGGGAGTTGCTATTAGAGTTTAGAAAGCCATGAAGTTGCTACTTCTGATTTCAAAGAAAACAAGAATTTGGAGTTTAAAGGTTAATAGAGCTTTATTGCCAGCTCTGATGCATTCAGAAAAATGGAAGAGATCCTCCAAAATTATAATATTGTATTAAAAATCTTAAGACAAAAGACATTTAATCATTTTAGCTCAAAACAGGACATTTTGAGATTTCTAATTGTTGTTTTGCAATATTTCAATCTTTAAGATTCAGATTTTCTCAGTTAACACACAGGCTGGAAAATGTACCTAAAAAAAAAAAGTTGAGATTCTCATATATTCTCACACATTCTGGAGCTGGTTGTGAGGAAGCACAGCAAAGCACACCAGGCTTGTAGAAACTGGAAGAGATAGCAATACCAAAAAAAGAATAGCAAATTGGTTCTTTGAGTGTGCACATGGTGCATTTAGTTATCTTGAGGGTCAGGTCTCAAAATTACGCTTTAAATTTTGCTTTGCTTGCTATCCATTCCCATTCGCCTTCTCCTGGAGTTCAACGAATATAGGTACCAGCTTTAATAAACAAAGCTTGCATCTTTGAGGTTTGCTCAGAAAAGCTGTTCAACATTAAAGATGCAAAGGGAAAAAGAAAGAAAAGGGAAAGAAAGATGTTGCTTTCTTAAGAACATAAGTACAGCCATACTGATTCAGAGGTACGGAGCACGCAAGGCCACTCTGCACCCAGCAGTGTCCATAAGCATATGCCCAGAGAACAGTGAGAACAGGGCAAGTGTATACAACATCTCCCTCAAACATTCTCCTAGCCTACAACCATTTTAAACCCAAAGAACTATAATGAGCAATTTCATCATTGTGTGGACCTGATCCACAATTCTTGAAAACTTAACACTGTATGTGCAATATATATTCCACTAAAGTCCGTGCACCTGGTCAACAGAGAGGGGAAAAGTACTTCAGAGGGCACAATGAAGCCTTGATCAGAGTCTTTTGGAAGCACCCAAGAGGAAATACCAATCCAGAGACCTAGCTGGAACATACAAGGTTTGAATATCCCTTTTAGGACTGGCCATAAAGGATATATACCCCTAGTATAAGAAAAAGAACTATCATAATTCTTTGGAGAAATGGTACATCTGGAACCAGATCAAATGCCTGCAATATAAGCTGAATCCATGTAAAATTCACCCCCGTTTAATATTTCACTCTAAGCTTCAGGGTCAGCTAGATTAGATTTAAAGTCCATCCAACCTTTCAGATGAGTCTGGAATTTGAGAGAAACAGGGAGGACTTTCGCTTTTACAACCTAATCCTGTGGATGAAACACTGGTTATTCTTTCACTTAGAACCAGCTGTCAGTGCTCAAAACAATACTTGACTGGAGAGAACAGAAAAGGATTTCTTTTGTTCATATTTTTATCATGCCTGTGCAACATTTCCCAAATGAAAGATGGGGGCATTAAAAGTAGTGACCAAATTTACCAACATTTCTGTAACAAGATCTTTACACCATCTAACATCATACAAGGAAAGATTCATTTCTATCATTACCTTCCACAAACTGCTTGTTTAAAAGTTTAATTCCCACTTTGTGGCTGTGAACGATGCAATAGCATCCTCTTGCTATTTGTGTTTTCTGGCCCAGGCCAACATCAAAGGCAGCAGTATGAAATTAAGGAGTGCTTTGGATTTCTATTCAAACCACTCTGTATTCCAAACCCGAGCCCCTGACTCCCCTCGTCCCAGGTAGACATTTGCATCCTTTAAATGATCTTGTTTATTCTATGTGTCGGAATATAGTTATCTGAATATTAATTATGGTTTTAGCGAAGTTCATCGGTTGAGTGCAGGAATTGAGAATTCTTCCTTCAGTCGCAGCCACCTGCTTAGATTTCTGTGTTTATCTGCTTCACTGAGTTTAAATCAGTTTCTGTAAGTGAAAGTCTGTTGCTTTGAGCAGATGTTAATGCTCAGAAATAGTGTACAGTCTGCCATTAGCATATGTAGCATAATGCTAATAAATAGAGGCATGTACCACCCTTGAAGGTGATTCTGATTTCAATGGAAGATTTCCCCCCCATCCTGCCAGCCCCTTTCCTTAGGGAAGCCTCCGGCGTATACAGCTGTTACAAGTGAGGGACCTTCCTCCCACCCTGGCAAGACCTTAGCAAATGGTCCATTCTGTTTATGCTACATTTGGATGATTAATGATATTGTATATTGTAACTAAATTGTACTGCTATTATCATCAGGTCACTGCTGACAATTAGATATATCATCTCTGGGGTTCGTATACAGATAACAATTTTAACTATGTGGATAAGTAAAGGCTTGATGGTGTCCTAATGCTAATGTAAATATTACCGCATATTGGAAACCAGTAATGCACCGTATATGGGGATTGCATTACAGAACGGCAGCCATCAGGTAGCTGAAGCTGGTGTGATTGTTGTAACAGTGGTTTTCTGCTTTATCCTCCTTGTTAATTTTTTTCCCCTCCCTAAGGATTTGGAGTAATCCATCTGTAAAACATGACAACTATTTAGGCTCAAAGGGACCCAGCAGCTTTCAAGCAAAACTGTAATCAAACTGATTTGGGATGTCTTGAGTGTTGGGAGGAGGGAGTTCAGTTGCCTTGGTGCTCTCCCAACCCCCTGCTCAATGCAGTGCTTTGAGCTCCAGCACTAAAACAGAGTCACTGGAAGAAAAGTTGCTCTTAGAGCATGGCTGGCTTAGCCAAGAGCAGGTGAAAATCTGAGAAAACCAGGTCCTGAAAATGTCCTCATGTTTTGTCTTGAGAGCAGATCAACACTCCTAACACTGACAGCTGCAGGTAACCATTCAAGAGAGAGATCATACTGAGTCAAGATGAAAAATCTGAGAAAGGACTTACTGCAGAAATGCAACATTACATCTCCGGGCTAAAGTTGAGAGTACATTGAACAGGTTTGGAGGAGCAAGAATTCAAACTGAGAGAAGCCTCTGCCCCTTTTACTATTCATTGATCAATAACTGGCGCATGTCATGTTAAGGGCTCAGACTAGAAATTAATTATTCTTGCTAATATTGAGGAACCTTATTGCACGAACCCTTATCTTCATAAATCCTGATATATACCAGGAGCTAAGAACACGGAAGTCATTGCAATAATACCAGCAGAAAACTGGAGCGTGATAAGAATCAGCTTTACAGGCCTTGCATTTCCATGAGTCTAATTCCCATTTCATAGGGAGGAAAACATAGCAATCTGCACTCAAAAAGAGAAGAGAATAGCTGGATCAGAGCCCCCAACTGATTTATACTCACAATTTCCTTCTGAGATAGCAGCAGCGGATGTGAAAAGCAAAGTCTACGCATAATTCAGTTCTCCCACCAGCACAAGAAGGAAAAAAACTTTCTAAAGCCAAAAAATTACTAGATTCAGATTTCATTGGACAGTGGCTATTTTTAAGTGTTTTGAGCTCCCCACTTCCACCAGTTCAAGTGGGTGTAAGTTTCTGCACACAAATAAAGGTACAAGCCTGAGTTCCCACCTCAGTGTTTATAGCACATCTTGTGTGCTAATTAAATGATGTTTCTGTAAAAAAAAAAAAAAAAACCAAAAAAAAAACCCCAAAAAACAAAAAACAACAAAACCAACCAAACAACCAACCAAAAACCAAAGCCAAAGCAAGAAACAATTAAAAGTGCAAGGCAATGATAGTCCATCTTCTTAGAGAGCTGAGTTCATGCTGCAGGAGCAAATCTCTTGTTGGTAGATTTTTACAGATACACAGAACCTGAAAAAAAACCCAAAGCACCCAGGACTGTGCTATGGGAACAGAGAGGTGGTGGTAAATGAAGCCTCGTGATATTAGCTCCCTACTGATCATCACAGATCAGAGCATCGTTTCACTGGACAACCTGCACCTACTGAGGAAGGAATTAATTTTCAAGACTGTTTGGGTCTCTGAGAGAGGCACCCGATATCTCCAGGCCTCAGAGCAAAAAAGCAGAATTCCTCCCTCCTCTCCAAGCACACGTCTGCTGTAAAATCAGCCCATTCAACAATTTAAGAGACATAAAATAGGGACTGAGCTGTATCAATTCATTTTTATTCCACTGATGTTCCCTTGCCCACTGTTTGCACTTATTGATCCACAACTAAGGGAGAAGGCCAGAAACAGGAAAGAATAAAGGTAAGCCCGAAAAGTGCTGCTGTTCTAGAGCAACATAAAACACAACTTGAAGCTGGAGGGCAGAGGAGGGACAAGGAAGTAGAGCAGCAAGAGAAAAAGAGAATAGAGAAAGGAAGAGAGAATTAGAGACAGAGCAAACAAGATTAAGTTTCATCTGACTTATTGGATGTACACTTGGAAAGCAAAAGGCAGGGAAAGGAAGGGCAGAGGGAGAGAACATGAACTGCAGCAAGTTCTGTCCTGAGGCTCCATGCAATGGTTTTGTCAGAGACTCTCTGAGGCTTGTGCCACTTCGTATGATGTGTAGCTTTAATGAAAGAAGGAGGGGGGCAGGAG
The DNA here is from genome assembly GCF_031877795.1 of Strix aluco. NCBI lineage: Eukaryota > Metazoa > Chordata > Aves > Strigiformes > Strigidae > Strix > Strix aluco. The sequence goes on along the minus strand of NC_133971.1, from coordinate 88,115,772 downwards.
CAAAGGGAAAAAGAAAAAGCGACCGAGACTCTCTGTCTCTTCCTCAGTCTCCGTTTGCAGAGACCTATTGGCCATAACTCTTGCAGGGCAAATAACAAGCGTTCCCCATCCAAATGTAAGCACATTGGCACTTAATCCTATTTTATAAAGGTTATAGTTTTACATAAATCACTCGCTCTAAATGCACTTTAGTCATCCTCCTCGTGTTAAGTTTCCCTTTAAACCTAACTAGGCAAGGAAGATTTCTCCCACTGGCCCTCTGGACATGACGCCACCAAGATTGAACTATGCTCTCCATCTTTAATATCCCTGGAGGGATTCATCTATAATGATGTCAGGGGCTAAGCATATTCCGTTGCCAGGGCGGGGGAATTAAATCCGTCCTTCCCCTGTCTCACTCAGGTCCAGCAGAGCTAAAAACAAGTTGTCCAGAGAGCAGAGAAAACTGGTGATGCTTCACTTTTGATGTCTCACTCTCCATGCAGATTCCCTAATGCTTACTAAAGGGTGAGCTTAGTAGCCTTTTCTTCAGTGATTTCACTATCAGTCAATCTGTTAATGAAGTTTATAATGGTCTCCAAGACATCTCCTCTCTATCATACTGTGCTGAATTTACCTGGTGAGTTTCAGGGTTACACAGGAAGGACAGACTGACAGACAGAGTCACCCTTAGGTAGGCAGCCAGCATAGGTGCTTGAAAACCACATTTCCTTAAGAAATTATCTTAAAAGCTACACACTGGCATAACTGCTGCAAGTCCTCTTTTGTGCATTTTCATGCAGATGCATCCCTGATGAGGAAGGCACATTCCAGCTCCTGTACATTTTCTTAACGAGTTCAGTGCTTGTTTCCTAGCAGGATATGCAAGGTGTTGAATCATCAAGCATCCAAGGAACTTTGTGAGCTTGGACAAAGTTAGATACAATGATTTTAGGAACCTCAGAGGAGAGATACACTGCTTCAGCTGCTGCTTTTGCTTTTCTAGAGAGTCCAGCAGGACGAACTGCTCTGCCACAGACACTGGAGCTTCATGTGATAATTTGGAGTCTGAGAAAGAATTTAAAACAATGGTTATGAGACAATGAAGCAAAAAAAAAAAAAAAAAAAAAAGCAGGACACGTGCTAGGCAGGGGTAATAGTGAAACATTCATACACTCAGGAGGAGAATGCAGGCCATAGGGTGGGTTGTTTTTCTGTAGATGAAATCCATGCTGGTGTCTCCAAGCTCACATACAACCTCATCTGGCCACCAGCCCAGCCATTCCCAGAAATGCCTAAGTTAAGAGTGAGACCAAGACTCTTGCTGTATTAAGAGGCACTTGAAACAATGAGTTGAAGCACTGTAAGAAGACATAGCAGACCATAATGTAGACAATCCCTACCCATGCCTAGTCTGACCTACAAAGGGGTTTAAGTTGATCCTTAAGTACTCACTATGGACAACCAGGGGCCTGGTAGAAGGCAGGGCAGCCTGCACTGACTTGTCACTGGAGTCACCCAAGAGCACCAAACTGGCTTATTTCTTATTCCTCGGTATTCTTCCTATGAAATGCCTCACTTTGCATTCCTTCACAGGTGCCATCTGAGACAGCTAAATGTGCTGCAAAACACAGAAAACATGAATGGTTTTTTGGCCAATAGATCTTGAGTTCTTTTAGGTTGAGCTATCCCTATGGTCTCTCTCTAGGGCATCTTTAATTTAAATGTCTCTTCTCTACCCAGACACCCATATTCATAAAATTTCCTCCAGTTTAGTCACTTATATTTTTGACCTAGTTAAATTACCTGAGGTTGAATAATAGGTTTAGAAATCACTGGAGTAGAGAAGTGGAGAGTCAGAGGCAGTGACATCACCATCACATTGGTCTTGTCTTCTGAAAACTAAGCTAAAAATACACCCACCCTCTTTCCATGGAGAGAATGTAAGTGAGTAACAACAGGTGGCAGGAAGGTTGCCCCACTCAAGTTGTCTTGATCCCTTTCCTGCAAGGATACATAATACCGTGAATTTTGTGTGGGTGATCCAGAAATCTTTTTAGTTTTGCACTAGCACAGAGCTAATCTAGTCTTTGGGTTTAAGATATGATTAGTAAAGCCATGAGTGCCTCTGTCTAGCATTAGAAGAGGTATGCAAAGGGGAGCAGGTCTTTTGATCTTTCTGGCCTTACAGCAGACAGGAAACAGCATGTGACTTCCAGTCAACTGATGTAAAACCAAGTCTCATTGAACTAGGTTCCAAGTGTCTGATTCAGGACGCTAGTGTAAACAGATGATGCTCCACAGAAATCAGTGTTGTTTAATTCTTCACACCATCAGTGATTCTAGCTCCAAACTCCAGATGATTTGAAGAGGCTTCCAACATCACCTACACATACCTCATCTTAAAGGAAAGCTAAGAGCAGATAGGAGATAAAAAGCTTGAACTCCTCTGTAGAGAGCAATTTCACACCTATGCAATCCTTAAGCCCTCTGTGTCAGCCTCAATTTAAATAGCTCTATAAGCCTAAACAAAGAGGAATGAATTTCACCCACAAACAAACATGAAGGAAAATTCTACTTGCCAGTCAGTGACGATTCATGCATTAGCAAATTCACGGGAAGTTCAAAGCTCCCTAGTTCTGTCACCAGCTTTGCACAGCTGGGAGAAACTCCATTTCTTTGCAATAGTAATGACATTCTACTACAAGAGTAAGAATAATTTTGTTTTCTATCAGACAACCAATAGAAATAATTCATAAGTTTGCCTTATGTGATATGGTTGTGTTTGGAAAGCTCAGCTGCAATCAGTGCCCCACAGTGCAAGGTGCTGTTCATGCTTTAACAAAAGCGCAAGCCAAAAGAAACAGAAGAGAGGAAGTCATACACTCAAGGCCATGCAACTCAGCAGCCAAAGGAAAAAATGAACTTAAGTTTTTTGACCACCAGCCCAGTGTTTCTTATGCTGTACCATGCACTGTTCCATCAGTGAGGTCACAAGAGTTTTATATGCTTCTACACTTTCTATCATCATCATGCAAGAGCACCTCACAGCCTATATTCTTATCTTGCCCTTAGAAAGTAAAAATTTGTTCTGTTCCCAGTTACATAAGAGGAACAGAGATATAGGAAAACGCTGGAACTACAGCCACAAATAAATAAATAAAAATGTCTAAACCATAATTTGTGGTGCTTATGTCCCAACCTCAAATGCTCTAGTCAGTTTCTACTCAACCCCAAAAGCACCTATTCCATCAGCATAAATACGCCTTCTCTAACAAATCCATATTTTGGAACAAGGCCCAGATCTGAAGTCTCCTCTGAGTCTCATAAATGCCCTTACCAGAGCATCGTTCTCTCAAACTCTCTCTGGTCCAGAATTAAGATACAAGAAGCAGCAAAACATCTTTATCCCCTGCTAATGCATCATCTAAAACACCATCTTGATTATTTTTGGTGCACGCTGTTTGCTTTGGGAACAGTAGTAGCTGTCACATCAAATCACTGCCACGTACTTGGTGGGGTACTCACTCAGCTGTATCAGCCCACAGAGCCATCTCCAGCACCAGCATCCCCTAGCTATGATTAGCACACCCAGGTCAGCTGTCTGCCCTCCTCTATGCCTGAGATCCTGAACCAAAATCTTTCTCTCTCCATGTAGAAACATGAGACAAAAGTTCACCTGAGACATTTAGGGCATTGGGTTTTTTAAGGATTTTCTGTTAAAATCTCCTTAGCACTAAAAACCAGGCTAGGTCATGGAATCACAAAGCTTGTAGTTTCTTTAACAGTTGACAGAAAAAACATTTCTTCTTCGCAGAGAAAAACAGGCTGGGGTCAAGGACAGAGAATCAAGGTGCTATTTTCTAAAACATTGATTTGAACCTGCCTTACACTTAAAGCAAAAAAGAAAGACAATAAATCCTAGGAAGGAATCAGCAAAAAACACAGCCACCATCTTAAAACTTACAGAGTTTTACAGTAAATCTAAACTACTCACATTAAGGCCCTCCTTCTGCTGATCCAGCCTAGGAGGACTTTTCTCCTCAAGGGAATGCCAGAGTCACCAAGTTTAGTTTATCACTCTCCTGCAGACATCTCTGGAAAACATCACAGCTGGAAGGTTGACTTAGATTTGAGGCAGACACACACACTGGACTGCTCATGCAAGAGACCCCACGCAGTTATAGTGACATGTCACACCTGCTCCATCTTTGCATGTGCAAGTCCCAGACTGAATCTGATCCACATGGAGTCACTTCCACATTCTCCTCCCCTGTGTGGCTGTACAGCTACAGCTCAGAGCCACAAGGCAAGGCAGAGCAGTACATATGCTGGCTGGAAAACAAAGCAACAAAACCACAATGTCATCAGTGAAAAGCAGAAGATTCTTCAACACTACTGAAAGGTGAGTGACAAGAGTGTCTTCTTCCTTCCCTCTGTCAAAACAGCACCGGTGCCCTTCACTGCCACCACAGCAACCCAGGAACAGGGAATATCAGATTTATGCAGTCACAGAATAAACACCAGGTTTAGAAGATGTCCACATGCTGTCAACAGATGTTTCATGTCTATGCTCCTCAACACTAAACACTTGCATAGGCCTCTCCCATCAGATATCTCCTCCAAGACAGGTATACCCAATGTTTAGAGTCAATGCTTTTTTTTTTTTTCTATTCTTTTCCTTTAATTTTTTTTTCCTTTTTTTTTTTTTTTTTTAATCTCCTGGTAACCTCATCTCACTTCTGGGAAGGTATAAACCAGGCAATTGCTGTCTTTGCTACCCAACCACTTTCTACTGTTTCGCCTAAAAACCACCAAATCATTTCCTGAAAATTGCTCTTCTCCCTATGAGGATTACCTAAAAAAGGGGCAACAGTACAGGGTTAGGACAGAAAGGGTTTCTTGCACATATTCAGGAGAAGGAATACACCTGCTTTGCTCAGAAGTGGAGGTGAACCTTGCCAGGTTCCTCTGCAAAGCTCTGCTTCTGCCCTGACAGCTCTCCAGGCTGAAGTGGTTTCACCTGGGGGCAGGAGCTTGTTGCAAGACCAGACCTGGTTCCCACTCACAGAATCACAGAATCATTCAGATTGGAAAAGTCCCTTGGGATCATTGAGATTAACCATCAGCCCTACTCTACAAAGTTCTCCCCTACACCATATCCCCCAACATCTCATCCAAACGACCCTTAAACACATCCAGGGATGGTGACTCCACCATCTCCCTGGGCATCCTATTGCACTGTCTGACCACTCTTTCTGTGAAAATTTTTTTCCTAATGTCCAGTCTGAACCTCCCCTGTTGGAGTTTAAAGCCATTCCTTCTTGTCCTATTGCCAATTACCTGTGAGAAGAGACCAGCACCAACCTCTCTACAATGTCCTTTCAGGTAGCTGTAGAGAGTGATGAGGTCTCCCCTCAGCCTTCTCCTCCTCAAACTGAACAGTCCCAGCTCCCTTAATCTCTCCTCATAGGATTTGTTCTCCTGGCCCTTCACCAGCTTCGTTGCCCTCCTCTGCACTCACTCCAGCACCTTGAGATCTCTCTCGTATTGAGATGTCCAAAACTGGACACAATACTCCAGGTGTGGCCTCACCAGTGCAGAGTACAGAGAGACTATCACCTCCCTAATTCTGCTGGTCACACTATTTCTAGTACAAACCAGGATGCCATTGGCTTTCTTGGCCACCTGGGCACACTGCTGGCTCATGTTCAGGTGCTTGTCAATTAGAACCCCCAGATCCTTCTCTTCCAGACACTTCTCCAGCCACACTGCCCCAAGCCCGTAGCCATGCAGGGGGTTGTTGTGACCCAAGTGCAGGGCCTGGTACTCACTGCATTTCTCATGCAGGTTCCCAGTTGGTGTAAATTAGCATTGCTTTATCAAAGTTAACAGAGCTACAGAGAACTCATACAGTTGAGGTGTTGGTTTTAAGGCTATTTTCTTTTTCCTAAGCTGTTTCTCTCTAGAACTGTTCTATATGAATGGATGATCTATACAGTGAGGGTGATACAGAGTTGCATCTATAAAGTTATTTAGATAATAGACCTGTTTTTGAAAACCCTTTGGAGATACAAACCTGATTCTAGTTTTATATTTAACACTTAGTCACACTAAGAAGTAAGTACTTTATGTTTCTTCATTTATAAATGTAAGTTTGTACCCTAAATATATTACCTAGGATGCAGTGTTCTAACTTTTTTCTTTCAGGAAGAATAGGAGCTTCCATTGGTAAGTTAGAACTATCAGGTAGCAATTCTTTTAATTGCTAAGGAATGCATAAACTTTGAAATTCATTTCCAACAGAAGCAAACAAAACATCATAAGAGTAAGCAAGTGGAAAAAGTATTTGCTATTTTACTGCTAGTAGTGTTTAAAACCCCTACCTGCTTGCAACCCTTTAACTCTCCCTATGTAAGAAGTTAGCAGAAGTTTCAGAAAACTGTACCAAACAAGCTATTGCAGTAACCCTTAATTCTAAGCTTAACATACTTTCTTGTTCTTTGAGTCCTTCTTAGCTTTGTTACTGCTGAAGTATTATTTGTACTTCATTGGGAAAAAAAAAATCTTTTAGAAAAGACCAGTTAGGAAAAAAAACCATGCTTCAAACTCTCCACCTTCATTTATTTTATTAAAATAATAGGAAACATAGCAAATTCCTACTGAGAACACTTAAAAATAATCTTTCCAATACTTATTAATTGTTTATATTTAATTTCCCCTAAAGACACTTGGAAAAGCAATTTACTGAAAAAGCAGGAACACACAAGTTCAGGGCAACCCCAGAAGCATCACATAATAGCATCTAAACAAGCCCCCAATGTCCTCTCTTTTTACCATTTCTTTCTCCCAAGCCGTATCTTGTTAAAGTTTCCCTTCAATAAGAGCATTCTCTAGCTTGCTTTTTGGGGGGATGACCTTTTAAAATGAGGGACAGAAGCACTGCAAAGGCCCTAAAGGGTCCATTTTGCAGTAGGAGGTAGACTGCTAAATCCCTTTGTTCCAGATGGTATCCTTAATTCTTGTTTGTGAGCTTTGAGTTGGATTGCGTGTTCTCAAACAAAGCTAGTTATGTCTTTTTTTTTTTTTTTTTTCCTTCTTTAAAGCTTAGTTCTGTTTTTCTTTCCTAGCTGAGTTATGTTCTCCTGAAAATTGTTCCAACCCACCTCCCTAACAAATCATCTCTGAGCAGACTTCAACCATGGAGGATTTTTATTTTCTGAGGGCTATAGATAGACCTGTTCTTGCACTCTCTTGAAAGTAATTCTCATTAATACAATATGTTAAATCCTGCTCTTGAGAAGACTTTGATGTGTGGGCTTAGGAGCTCTTCAGGATGGGATCTATCCATTAAGAAGGGCTTGCTTGGGACAATGAGTTTGTCTATTAAGGCCTAGAGCTGTTAGTTTAAACACAAGTAATAAGATGAGGTTATTCCTGTATGTAAATCTATATATAGAACCACATTTCCATGCTTATGCTTTTACCTATGCAACTGTTTTATTCCTAAATCCCTATCCCTCATTCCTGCACAGTTCTGGGGCACTGTTTTATCCCTCTAGATGTTAATAAGCCTCACTGGCAAGGAACAGAGCATTAGTCTTTGATGGGTAGGTAGATTAAATATGCACGCATAACAGTAAATATTTATTTAGGTACCTGAGCTATTCTGATTAATGGCTGCATTTTTCTTTTAAACGATTTGAGTACTTTTTAATGGCAATTAATTAGTATTTATGGCATGATTATTTAATTTATTTCACTCTTCTGCTGCTAGTACTGTCAGAGAAGCTGGAAACTCCAGGTTTTTACAGTTTTCTCAGGTTGGTAAATATTAGTTTGCTTCTGTCTTCCATGTGCCTGGGGATGCACAAACCAGCATGTCTCTGCCCTATTTCCTGGCACTTATTTACCAGCAGCAGAACTGCCATCCAGGGAAATAGGACTCTGATCCTGCAAGCACTTCATGAAGTTTTTTAACTTTAAGTACACAAATAAACTTGTTGTGGTCAGCAGTGCCATAAGGATTACATGCATAAGTTTCCAGAAATGGGACCTCTAGGTCTCTCTAGTGACCTGCTTAGCTTGCAGTAATAACAGGGCAGTTCTCAATGGACTATGCATAGAGATACCTAGTGCCATAATCTGGCTTTGTAGGCCCCGTGTAAATAGTGGCAATACAAATTATTTTTTCCCCCAATTATTGACGTGTGAGGAAAATAAACAAGGCCTTCATGAAAAAGGAACAAAAGCCCCTCTGTATTAGCTGTAGTAGGTGTGTCCACTGCAGACACTATGAGCAAAGAGGATATAGCAATATGTATCTCCTTTCTTTGGCCTGAAAGATCAGCTGTGATGACTGCAGGCATCCATCTCTTGGTCCTGCCATTGTTGTGTGGTGACCTTGTTTTGACTGCTGAGCATAGAAAGAATCTCCATTGTTGTTATCCTCACAAAAACTTACTGAGTTAAAAAAACATTATCATTTCTACTTTGGGTGAAGTTCCAGAAGTCAGATGGGACTTTCTGTTGGTCATACAAGCAGTTTGAGTTCTTCCTTGGCTTGAGGTATGCTTTGGCAGTTTGATTATTTTTTTATTTTATTTTTCTGAGGCATGAGACAAATACAACTGGAAGTCAAAGCTTTGGAAGCCCAGTCCTGTTCCAGATTTGGCTGAGACAGCTTCAGAGATGTAGGGCCCCTGAACTGATCTGGTTACAGAAACTTCTAGCAGCCAGGGGAGGACTTTGCCTCCCTACAAACAGTAAGTAGGGACTCAGCACTTTGCTTGGATCAGAGTTGGAGGCTATCAACTGGGAATGAGTTGATGGGAGAGGTTCTAATGAAGGAGTAGGTGAGACAATTAGTGCCAAGGGATAAATCTTACACAGACAGATCTCTTATTCTCTCATCCCCTACACCCCCTTCCCATGACAGCCTCGAGTCAAAGCATAGCAAACAGATGGGGAAAAAATGCGATTAGTTGCAGAGCCACCAGAAATCCAAACAATATTCCATCACGGGTTCTAGGCCAGCACACTAATTTACTGAGTGCACAGTGCTATTGGAAGTGGCCTGGTGTGCTAACTCGGCAATAGATCATGATAAAAAATGTAAGTGATCCGTTATCACCAGGTTAATGCGCTTTACTATGCAACTCTGCCAGCTCGACAGAAACATCATTACATAATGATAATGATGCTCCGCAAACAGAAGCCAGAGGAGGGGGAGGAGGGAATGAGACCTCAGGCTCCGGGATATTGCAGACATTCCTAGGCAAAAAAGGCTGGGTTTGCAATTCATTTAAAAATAAAACCAGGAAACAAGTGAGTCAAGTCTTGAAAAGAGAAGATGTTAAGGAATCATTAGTTCAAAGTAATGAATGCTTTTTTTTCCAGTTCATCTGCCTGATTAGGAGTGTTGATAACCATGAAATTCACCAGATACTTGCTATTGTTTCATTTCTCAAGAGCTGACAGGGCTGTTCAGATCTGGATGCACTTTGCTGATAATGTGGATGAATCAAAAAAATGTCTTCCTGCCTGGCACATGTGCTCTTGCAAGCTTGAAAGAGAGACTGATGTTGGCAGGCAGGAGAAAGGGAGAGGGAACGCAAATTGCACGTAGCGCCTGGGACATGGATGCAGGGGGAACACATCAGCATGCACAAGTGCGAGAGGCAGAGTCAGGCAGGGTGTTGGACACTGAGATGGTGACACAAATGAAGGAAGAGGCAAAAATAGAGTACAGAAACATGGTACTGATGGAGCATGTGTGAGCTGAGGGTGAGAGAGTATGCACAGACCGTGCTCTGGGTGAGACGAAATGACTCTGTGTGGAGTGCCTGCAAGTGAGGAGGAATACGTGCGTGATGGAAAGTAAGCACACCGCCTGCTCTGAGGGACTACGCAGGTGTGCTATAGTGAGTGACGTGGGTGATACTCACGTGAGAAGTGGCACAACCAAGGTGCTGGGGAAGGGAGTGTGAAAAATCATTGTATGAGCCAAGAAGGAAGTTCTCCTGCCCCTGCCTTCTTCTCTAGGCCCTGGTCTCTCATAAGCTGCATTGCTTTATCCTTGTCTTGCTTTGCATCTTCTGGGTGTGACATGTTTGTCTCTGGCACTGTGGAAAGCTCTTGCAGTTGATATGCTCGCCTGGGTATTTTTAGCAGGTGCTTTGCATTATAAATCCTGCCGGCTTTAACATTGCTGGGTAGACTTGGTATAATTTACCTTTGGTTTAGCAAGAAATAGGAGCTGACTCAGGGATTAAGGCGTGACAAGTCAACACAAATAAAAAATAAAGCAAGGGAGGATTAGTCAGAGATGAATGCAACACAAGAGCTGAGTGTTAATTGTGAGAATGGTGCAGGGGAAGAAAAAATAAAAGCTTCTTTATTTGCCCCCTCCTTCTCTGAAGTCACAGACTGTCTTGGGGTTAACATTGGCAACATGTCCTGTTGACATGTGTCTCTGTAGTTTGCAGAAATTGCAGCCCTTCCCACAGAGCTCACTTTCTTTATAGCTCAGGTTTTGGAGTTACATCTCTTAGATTCAGAAGTTCCTGGTTTGGTTCCTAGATGGCAGGCAAAGTGGCAGCCCTCTGCCACGTCTTGTGGTTTGCAGCTGCTGTGTGGTGTGGCTGTGAGCAGAGGTTGGTTGCTGGCACAATGAAGTGAGAGATGCCTTATTTGACACAGATTTCCTTCTCTGGCAGCAGGATTTCCCTTACAGGCTCGAAACAACTTAGCCATACTGGGAAGTAGAGTTTCTGAAGAACTAAAACTCCCCATGAAAGCTTGTCATGGGGGGGAGGATGCTGTTGAGAAAACCTAGGTGCTTTTTAAATATAAGTTCCTGTGACTTTAGTGAAACATAAGTAGTGGTGGTTGCAAGGTAATAATGGTGCGGCAACATTGAAAAATCGACAGAAATAGGGGTTGGTCTTCCCTAGCCAATCCGTACTCCTTTGTTTTGAGAATAAAATACCCTGAAGGTTTCAACACCTGAACAAGTTACAAATCTTCTGTCTTCTCTGAGGGTGAAGGGAGTTATTCTGTTCAAACTGCTGGAGTTCATGCTTTTGCTATGAAGTAAAATCTCAGGTTTAATCCTTCTATGAGTGTAGGGTAAGCTACCTTGCATTACTATACCCTGTTCAACACAACTGTCCATACGCACATATGGACTCTACAGCAAAGTCCTTATGACACACTCCAGGCTTTCATGTTGCCCTGTTTATACCCCACATTTCATGCCCAGTGTCAGGCTTTGGCCAGAGGATAACAGAACTAAAGATGGCTAAGTGCTTTTTGATATTTTTGTTCCTGTTCTACCTGTGCCCTGCCCTTGTCAGGAATAAACGGTTATAACAGACCTTGAAACAATAAATTTCATAACCTCAGATTGGTTTCTTATGAATTATTGTCTTCACTGAAAATCTCTTTATATTTTCTTTCAATTCTTTTTCTACTGACAAGAAGATATGAAGACTAATTTAGAAGGAGATAATGAGAGCAATTGTATCTGCACATGGACATGTACACATTCTCTCTCAAGGTAGAGTAAAAATTGTGATTAGTTGTTTGGATTAGTTATGCTTCAAATTCCCAATCAAAATTAGTTGTTTGTTGTGCTAGTCACAGCAATTTCACATAACAAAACACTGTTGCTGCCGCTGCTGTCTGGCAGCAGCCTCTCATAAAGAGAGTGGTGGTTGGAAGGGGCTGAGGGCTCCAAAATGCATTAAAGCCAACACAGGACAGTTGGGTTGGATCTCTTCACTTCAAGTGTTGTGTTGCAGTCCAGGAATGGCAATACCTCACACTGCATGTGCAGAGTCCTAACAAGTAACAAGGTGGAAATGAAGAAAGATCTTGTTGCTAGACTTCTGAGCTTGTGTGAATACAGAAGCATGAGTTGCTGTGTACCAGGTTATATAATGGAGTGGGTATCTGTGGGTTGGGATTGAGTGAGTCTTGGGCAGGAACTAGCAGAGTACTGCTCCAAAATACTGCTTCCATCAGGGCTAGGCTTCTAAATTCTCTGTGTTGTGTATTTGTATGAGGTGGCACTGTACAGATGTGAGGTGCCTTCACAGGGCTAAGGACAGGTGGCATCCTATTAATTGATTTAATTCCTCTTCTGGGTTAAATCCAACCCTCCTGTGTTACACTATCTCCTCTGGTAGTATATGTGAGCCTAAGTGAAGGTGTTGTTAAGATTCCTTCAGAGAGTATGTTTTTTTAAAGATTCACTTTCTGTAAAAAGAGCAAAGAAAGAGTGGAAGCACTTGAAATTTTTTCCCCACCATAGTGTCATGAACAGGAGATGGGAGGGAGGGATTATGTTGGTGCCAATAGAACATGAAGCCCCTATCATTGTGCTTGAAGACTAAACCAATGAAAATCTCAGTCATACAAAATGCTTTATATCTGATCTTTCACTGTAAATGTCATATAAAGAAAGGATCTCTCTGATATTTCAAGGAGCACCAAAGTCTGTGATGACATGCTGGTATCAAGATTTGCATATTTATTATAGATAAGCTGTCAAAATGTATGTTGTCAATTTCACCTTATACTCGGAATTTAATGGTGCACATAAAGGACAGAAAATCTTTAATATTAATATTAATATGATTTTAGATTATAAGACTTCATTGTGGATATCAATCACCTAACCCTTAAGGACATGTCACTCAAGTTGATATAGTTTATAGAAAATTAATGTAATCCATTCTGTATGATCTATTGCAGGATTGGGGGGCTCAGAAGGTGGTACAGGGAGTAGGCAGGGGTTTAGCCATTATTAGTTCGCATTACTTTCTTAGATACATTAAGTTCTTTGAGTAGATTAACTCTCACTGACCTGGGACTTGCTTGCTGTCTTTCATGTAACTGTTGAGGCATTGTGCAACCTCTACCCTGAAGGAAAGTTTGCAGCTCTGCCGATGGCTCTGTGTTGTGTCAATGTTTGCATAAGCAGACTGTATTTCATCAACAAGAGGTGTTCTTGGAGAAATATTTTACTTCCACTTGCTACTTAATAGCTTTAAAGGGCATGGGCATTACAGCTTCAAAGTGTCTAAAGGGAAGAGAATGCAGGAAAGTAGTTGAGAAGTGTAAGTAACTCCTGTGATTCATATAGTTGTATGTAGCTGCAGGGGTGGGAACTGTAAAAAGAGGGCTGAGGCTGTCAAGATTCTTAACTTTGATTGTTGCTATATTATGGAAAAATCACCCTGATATTTAGAGGAAAGCTTTAAAAAAAACAGTCATAGGCCTTGCTTTTTTTCATATTTTCTTCCTCAAGTTAAAAAAAGGCTCATTCATTTAAAGTATTACCAAATCAACCTTCTTACACCTCCTTTGCACGGGCAGAAGTTTCTATATAGTATTCAGAGTTGAAGATTGAGGTTTGGATCTTCTAGTAGTATGTGGGGTATTTGTTATTGCAGTTGGCAATTGACACCAACTCCAGTGGAGTTTGCATGCAGGACACTTAGAAGAAGACAAAACTCAGACCAGAGTGCAACAACTAAATCTGTTTTCCTTTGAGCAGGGGGACTGAACAAGACCATTGCCAGCTCTTCCTTGCAATTCTTGTATGACTAAAAGATAATTTACATGTGGACAGATCTAGGACCAGTTTCAAGATGTCACTGATCGGGTAAAAGTTAAATACCCTAACAATGGTGTTCCTCCTTCTGTGCAGATCTGCTGTCCTGCCCTTTCTTTGCAAGCCTTATGTTCAGACTGTAACTGTGATGGGACATGGCTATCTTTTATCACAAGTATGCACAACACCTAGGTGTAGTCACTTGATCTTATTTTACTTGTTAGTGATTGTGTAGTATGTCTGATCATCTCCCTGACCCTCCTCTCCCTTGACATCAGTTCACAGGGAGGAGAGTGTTAAGCCTGCTGGGTCAATTTTTCTATGGGCCAAGATAATGTCATCCAACATTAGAAATGATCTTTTGATTGGATCCCTGTTTTGAATTAAGCAACTGAGGTTAGCTGTGTTTGGGACTTTAGGAAGCAAAACACCCACCACCCACCTTTTGTGTTATCTTGTAAGCTGTGAGCTCTCTGAGGGACACCTGAATTTGTAGAGGGCATCTGGTCTCTGACACCATGGTGGGATGGAGGAGAGGAACTGGAAACTACCATGTTAATATTCCCACCAGCAGAGAATCATAACATGAAAGTTCAAGCATGAAATGAAGACGACGTGAATCTCTTTCCTTTTTCCACTTCATAATACCTGCAGCAAACAGGTAGGGGAGCTCTTATATTTAGCACATGAAAGTAGCAGGAAACCCTAGCAATGAGGACTGGATCGATGTAGCTAGTTACTGCTGGAGTTTATACACATACATACTCCTCTTATCTCTGAAAAAGACAGTATGCACAGCCTCAATAAATGAGAAAAAGAAAAAAGACAGGTGGGAATGAGGAGGGGGGCAAGCATGGCCTGAAAGAACTGTACAAGCAGTACTTCCTTTCATCATGGTTTTTAATGGAGCTGAGTTTCCACAGATCTTGTGTTACCAGCTTGGTTTCTGTCTGATATTGGGGTGGGGATGGATGGATGGATTGCATTGCATCTTGTTTGTATAAATTAGTTAATGGATGAACACCCTGAGCATGTTTCCTTCTTTTAAATAGTACCAAAGCTTCACTAATACAACTTTCTCTGCACGTCGGTAAAATGCTGAATAGGGAGATCTTTTTTAACATATTCATGCCTCTAGAGCAACTGTGAAAGCAATAAATTCCAAATTCTGTCCTATTTTGACTGCTATTTACCTTTTTTTTTTTTCTCTTCCCCCCTTCCCCCTTTCTACCTCTTTTCTCCTGCTTGCGTATTTAGGACACTTACTCATCTGTGTAACTGTCTCATCTATTTCCTGTAGGCCTCCTGCATAGTAGTATAAGCAATGAAATAACCTAATCAGCCAAACATGTGCGCTCTTTCTTGCCTTGTGCATTTTCTCCTAGTTGTATCTGTTTATCTCCTTGTCTCCAATATCTGCTTTTATCTATTAGTATGTCTTCTTTCCCATGTTTTATCCGTTAATACCTCTTGTTCAGCTGAGGATAAACTCAGTAATAATTGCACTATAAAATGAAGAGTACACTACATGTCTCTTATTGCTCAGGGGTCTGTTAATTGGAATTTATAAAGTTCAATAAACAGTAATCCAATAAGACCTAAACTCTTATTCATTTATCTTAGAGGTAATATCCAGGCTGCCAGCAGCAAGCTGGAAGTGGCTGAGCCACAAGCCTCAGTCGCACATGCCGAATGGATTTGTCTTTTTACCTCTCCGTAGTAGGTATCTGTAACTGTGAGTCTCCCAGCAACCATGTCACCTTGGTGGAGCCTGATGGTGGGAGATGTTTTTCTCTCTGTCTGGGATGCTTTGAAGGAACGTGGTAATAGGCAACTCATGCAAAGCAGAAGATAATGATGTTTTCCCTCATGTCTGGGGCTGGCTAGCAGGTCCATGTGAAGGTAGTCAGTCCTGTGACTCCAGGCGTTTTCCCTTTTTCAGTTGGATGCTGCTAACTTAGAGCTAATTTAAAACACTATTTCCCCCCCCCCCCCCTCTCTGAATTCTGCCTTTTAAACGTTAGCCACCTACTAGTGGTATCTGCTCTCATACTTCACGCTGGCCTAAAGCACTGTTTATGAACCACACTGGACACCACCGACTGATTTTCCACTCACCCTATATTGTAGTGGAGGGAGAGGACATTGAGCAGCTCTGTGATGTCTTTCAGTACTGTGCTGTGAGCTCTGCTGTGCTGTGAGCTCTGCATGTACAAGTACTAGGTTTTCTGCAGTCCACTGCAGTTGCAGCCAGTCCTGAAGTCCAGAAGACACTGATCAGGTACTGTCCCTAAAGCTGTCTGGGAAAGCAATGCAGATGTGGAGTGAGATAGGGTCATGTTTCAAGGCCTCTTGTTGACTAGCATGGGGCAGATTGAATAGCCCTGCATTTTAGTAGCAAACAATTTAGTGTTCTGTAATACAATCCCTGCGGATGTTGTACCAAATATATCTCTGTTATAATGCAACTTAAATAAGAATGTATTGACTGGATAGTCTAAACAGATAACATGATACCTGATTATTGGATCAGTGTGTCAGTTTGGGAGCAAAAAGTTGTAGGATCTGAAAGTGTTTTACACAGGATGCTGGGAACTGTAGGCAGCACAGAAGAGGTGTCTGGCTGAGTCACTACAAGCCTTTTGAAGAGTGGTACAACTGTGTGTTTGCTGCTACCTGAAAGACAGACTGTGGAAAAGCAATTTGTCAAACAACATCTATGGAAATTCTTCTGTGGTTTGGGTTTTTTTTAAACCTACAATAATTTCAGGCTTTTAAAGCTAAATATATTGCTTAGAAAACCCCTTTGAAAATAGCATTTCAGTATCTTAAAGTGTTTCCCCGGAATCCCTACAAAAACCTTCCTAGCATGCAGCAGTTGTCTTTGCTCCTGATAAATAGTTGCTGCAGATCTCACAGAAGATGCCTGGACTGGGCATTACACAACTGAGCTGAGGGTCAGGAGTCTTATTGTTTCCTAACTCTACTGCAACTTGAAGCAAGACACCCTGTCAGCCCCTCACTAACAAAATAAGACTAATGCTCATGGTTTCTCTTATTAGAAATGCCCATAGTGCATCTGTATTATTGGATTACCTGGATGCTCAAAAAGTAGTTTGATTTATTCTGTGATATTTCTATCTCTACTTCCAGAGATTTGAGTTCCCTGGGATTTTTGTACCGGTGACTACTTGTATCTTGCAATGGCATAAGAACATCCTTCTAAGATTTTGAAGCAGTGATATGGCATTGGTTTCTATGTCATTGCCTATGTGTTGTTGACCTCTTTGCAGCATGATGGGGTTGGCAGAAGCTCCCCAACGCAAAGTGACTAGGCAAATGTTCAGATAATTCCACTCAAATGGTTTTTTTAGTCTAAGGTTCCTACCTTGGGGTCAGCAAGTCTTTGAGATACAGATAGCAGAGGTTAAGAGAGTATTCTAGGGAAAGAACATACATATTTCTCCCGTTCTTGTGCTTTTTCACTTAATAGCCATTACTGACCACTGTCAGAAACAGGATACTGGGATAAATGGACACTGGGCCTGACCCAGAAGGCTGTGGTTATAAACAGCCCTCCTGAGACCCCTCTCTCTGCACTCACTGGCTGCATAAATAACTTTGGGCCATCACACTCTGTTCTGAGAGCCTCAGCCATGTATCTAAAGTGAGGTGGGAGGAATATCTGTCTCCAGGTCTATGCTAGTCAAGTAAAAACTAAAACCATAACGGTGAATGGCAAATGCTCTCCAAAACCCAGAAGTGATGTTGGGCAAGGCCCCCTTTTGGTAATGAAAAACCATTTAGTGAAGAAAACTGGACCTGTATAAATCCTCAGTTCATCTGTGTGACAACTGCAGCAATATATTCGATTCTTTCATACCTGTGTTGTAACAGCTTAATATTAGGTGTTAGAACAACATATGTCCCTAATTTAAGAGTATTCACTTTTTTTAGGACTGTGGAAGAAATGCAGGCTTGGTGGTGAGGAGGGAAAAGGGACCTCAATTTTAGCAGCTTTAGTACAGAAACGGACAAAAATCCTATCCTTGATTCAAAGCTTCAAAGGTGTAAAGTGAAGGCTCGTTATGACCTGTTCTGTCAAATGAAGCACGGTAGTGGTTCAGAGGTAATATCCTCATATATTATCATGCTTAAAAACAGGCAATATCATAAACTTTTTGAAGCACCTAACATACTACAGAAGCTGTGCAGGCTGGTAAAGCCACTAGTTAACATCTCTAAATCATGTAAAGCTGCCAGTGCTATATTCTTTTCTGATGTTTTCAAGGTGACCTGACATTCTCACTATAAACAGGAGTTTGAAACTTTTTTTAAGAAGGGAAGTGCATCTTCTCTGGGGTGGCACATAACAGCTTCTTAACCAAATTGAGGCACTTTTCCTTAGGTAGTAGCTAAGGCCCTATTGCCTGACCAGTATAAAGGACTGAAGAATTTGCTATTGACCATCATCAAAATATTGACATCTGTTTCAGTAATGCAGGCAGGGACCTTTGTTTCCATGTTCCTTCATAACCATGAAGCATTGGTTCAGCCTAAGCACAGGTGGGACGGTGGTATCTTCCTGCAGTTTTTACAGCCACAGCAACTGATCGACTGCTACACTTTTGAGGAGGGCAATAGGATTTAAAATGCCAAGGAGAATGCTGGCCCCCTGTGGGCTTCACTTCTTTTCTCAAAGATAGTACTTCCAGGAATAGGGGTTGAAATTTCTGTAACATAATTTTAAATATATGCCTAAAGTTAGACTTTTAATGCTATATATAGGCACTTAAGTGTGTGGCCTAGCTTTCAGAGATACCAAATACACAACAGATCCCACTGAAATCAATGGGGACATCTCTGCACTCAGCAGTTCTGAAAAATCATGCCACTATTTTAGTGGGAGCATTGATTTCTAGTTCCCATAATATGTCATGGTAAGATATACCTAGGCCAGGGTTGTATGGAGCTCAATGGTGTGAACACAAGCTTCTTTCCTGCTTGTTTTACTCTCAGTACACTGTGGTTTGCACCAATCCATCCCCCCAACCTCCCTCCCTTTCTGAATTGCAGTACTGCTTCGCTGACCATGTCAAAGGTTCACTTTGTTCCTGTAGAAGTCTTTTGCAGCCTGGTTAATGTCACTTAGCATTTGGTTACAGTGTTTGTTTTGAATCAGATTAATTAGGTTTTCCATGACTGGTGTTTTAAGAGCTTCTTGATACATGTGTTCTGAATATTGTCTCTGGACGTGTTTTGTGGACAGTCTTTAGAAATGTTTGTGCTGTGGTGGTGTTTGTTGCTAATTGCTGTGATTTGTTGAGGCATGGGACAGCTGACTGATTTCACTGTGAGCTAGGGCAGGCAGGAAAATAGTAAATTTTATTCTGAGGGGAAAAAAAAAGTAGGAAACAAATGCATTGCAAGTCCTAATGAGATTTTCTTTGTTAAATAACAAATAATTATTTTGAAAGGCAACTAAACAAAAGGAACTTTTTGAAAACCAAACAAAAATCATGTCATGTTTCAGAAATAATAAAAGAACTTAAAATATCATAGAATCATAGAATGGTTTGGATTGGAAGGGACTTCAAAGATCATCCAGTTCCAACCCCCCTGCCATGGGCAGGGACACCTTCCACTAGACCAGGGTGCTCAAAGCCCCGTCCAACCTGGCCTTGAACCCTTCCAGGGAGGGAGCAGCCACAGCTTCTCTGGGCAACCTGTTCCAGTGTCTCACCACCCTCACTGTAAAGAACTTCTTCCTTACATCTAATCTAAATCTACCCTCTTTCAGTTTAAAACCATTACCTCTCATCCTATCCCTACACCCCCTGATAAAGAGTCCCTCCCCATCTTTCCTGTTGCCCCCTTTCACAGAATCACAGAATCATCTAGATTGGAAAAGACCTTAAGGATCATCTAGTCCAACCATTAACCTAAAACTGACCATTCTCAACTACACCATATCCCTAAGCACTATGTCAATGCAACTCTTAAACACCTTCAGGGATGGAGACTCCTCCACTGCCCTGGGCAGCCCGTTCCAATGCCTAACAACCCCTTCTGGGAAGAAATACTTCTTAATATCCAGTCTAAACCTTCCCTGGTGCAACCTGAGGCCATTACCTCTTGTCCTATCACTTGCTCCTTGGTTAAAGAGACTCATCCCCACTTCTCTGCAACCTCCTTTCAGGTAGAGGGCGATGAGGTCTCTCCTCAGCCTCTTCTTTAGACTAAACACCCCCAGTTCCCTCAGCCACTCCTAATATGACATGTGCTCCAGACCCTGCACCAGCTTCGTTGCCCTTCTTTGGACATGCTTGAGTCATTCAATGTCCTTTTTATAGTGAGGGGCCCAAAACTGAACACAGTAATTGAGATGCAGCCTCACCAGTGCCAAGTACAGGGGTAAGATCACTTCCCTGTCCCCACTAGCCGTGTTATTTCTGTTACAAGCCAGGATACCGTTGACCTTCTTGGCCACCTGGTCACACTGCTGGCTCATGTTCAGCCAGCTGTCAATCAACACCCCCAGGTCCCTCTCTGACTGGCAGCTCTCCAGCCACTCCTCCCCAAGCCTGTAGTGCTGCTACAGTGGGGGTTGTTGTGGCCGAAGTACAGAACCTGGCATTTGGCCTTATTGAAACTCCTACAGCTGGCCTTAGCCCATTGATCCAACCTATTGAGATCTCTCTGTAGAGCCTCCCTACCATCGAGCAGATCAACACTCCCACCCAACTTGGTGTCATCTGCAAGCTTAAGTACTGGAAGGCCACTATAAGGTCTCCCTGGAGCTTTCTCTTCTCCAGGTTTAACAACTCCAACTCTCTCAGCCTGTCCTCATAAAGGAGGTGCTCGAGCCCCCTGATCATCTTTGTGGTCTCCTGTGGACCTGCTCGAGCAGGTCCATGTCCATTTTCTACTGGGAGCCCCAGAGCTGAACACAGTACTGCATGTGGGGTCTCACGAGAGCTGAGTAGAAGGGGAGAATCACCTCACTTGACCTGCTGGCCACACTTCTCTTGATGAAGCCCAAGATATGGTTGTCTTTCTGGGCTGCTGGCTCATATTCGATTTTCATCCACCAATATCCCTAAGTCCTTCTCTGCAAGGTTGTTCTTAATCCATTCATTGCCCAGCCTGTATTTGTGCTTGGGATTGCCTTAGACCCATGTGCAGGACCTTGCATTTGTCCTTGTTGATGTTCCTAAGGTTAACGTGGGCCCACCCGTTGTTGCCTGCAGCTATGTTAAGGGTGAAGGGTGCCTTTACAGGGAACTTGGAATGCTTGAACAGAATTGTCCAGTATTTGACAATGCTACTGTCTTCCAAACTCCCTTAAGAAAAAAAAAAAAATGTCTTGATGACAATTCATTTTTGCTAAGTACATCACTTCTAAAAACTCCAGTGACTTCCAATGACTTCTAAAACTGTGTAGCTAAAAATGGTGATCATGACAATCCTGTTGTTCTCTACTAAACGTAAATTAATCTTTAAGAAGTCACCCATTCCCTCTCCTTGTTGAGAATGCCTTCCCTTTAAAGATCCTGCATGTATTTAGTGACGACTTTTCCTTGTACTGATCAGACTGTCAAAACTGTGCCTGAAGCTGAAGTTTATCTACAAAAATGTGTTCACTTCCATCAGTAAGAGGGATCTGGTTCTCTGACATGTTTTCCCTCCATGGATCAGTATTCTCCTTAATATGGAAACTGATGGATTATGATTAAAGGTTTGGCATATAATCTGGATTATAGTGCAGGAAAATTGGTGGGAAAAGTGCTATTTATGGAGCACTGGGATAAAGAGTGAGGCTTTTTTCCAAATACCAAGGAAATCAAACCTTGTATGTTTCAGCTGCTAATAGCCGTAGAGATTATGTTCATAATATAATAGAAACAGACATGGAGTTGGATATCCAAAGAGTCCAGAATTTCAATTTGGCAGATTGCTATGTATTAGTAGCTTTTTAATTTTGGTCATATTGTTGTCTGCTTGATGTATGTAAATTTGATAGCATGCATCTTTCACACTCTCTGCTAGCTCAGGGCTGCTGCCAGTGTGGTCAGGGTGATATACTGCAATGATGTTCTGGGATAGCTGCTATTGTGGAGTTGGTGCTTTTTTAGCCTGTCAGCAACTCTTGGGGTCCCTAGTCTTGGCATCTTGCCTAGGCTCCGTCTTTTTGACTGCTGAAATACCAACTTTGTTCAGAGATGTGTTCATACACCAGCCATTGTCTGGAGACTGTTTTGTCTGAATTGTGTTGCATGGGAACTGCTCAATTTTGAGCAAGACTAGACTGTTTTATAGGTGTCCCCCCTCACAATGTGAAAGAGGCTTTTCTCATCGGTAGCAAGAACAAAAGATGTTTAATGGTTAGGGACTTT
This sequence comes from Strix aluco, assembly GCF_031877795.1. Classification (NCBI taxonomy): domain Eukaryota; kingdom Metazoa; phylum Chordata; class Aves; order Strigiformes; family Strigidae; genus Strix; species Strix aluco. The sequence continues at coordinate 88,093,776 of NC_133971.1, read as the reverse complement.
CACACCAGCTAATACGCATCAAGAGAAGGAATTGAAAGCAGAAATCTTGTCTTTTACTTGAATATGCTTTTTGTCATATTATAAGTTATACTAGCTTGCAAATTTACCATTTTCAACAAAAATATAGCTGCTCTTCCTCCTCCTCTTCTACACGCTCCCTCTAGTGTTACCAGGTACGTATGGCATATAGTGTCCACTGCTCAGGTAAGGGTTGTTACACTGGAACAAGCCTTAAATGTCACCTGGGTTTTGTCTCTGGAAGAAATTCCAGTGGCAGGATTTGCAAGTGTGTTGGGAATACGGTGCCAGCCCCCTTCCCCTTGCCTTTGCTGCACACCTGCATGCAACTCGCCCTACACATACCCAGATAATCTGCAACGCAAATCTCTTTTGTGTATCTGGAACAAATTGTGCTGGCTGTTTGCCATGCAGTGAAATCACACAGTTTTTCATTACACTCTCAGAAGCCTTAATTAGTGAATAAGGCAGCTGTATGCTCTCAAAAATACATCTATCAGTACAAACTGCTGCCTGATGGTCCAAAATAAAACATGCCAAAATTTCTCTCATGCTTTCTGTTCTGTTAGAGCTCATGGGCAGGTAATTGGGGAGGAGTGGGGAGCACCGAGGATTTTGTTACCTTGGTGATTTATGTTCATTACCAATAAAGAAGAAAAGACAAAATACATCTTTAAATTGTCTGTCTGATTAGAATGATATGTCTCTGTATGAAATTATGCTCCTTTGTCTCCTCTAGTTATTCACCTGGTACCTTGTAACTCCTGGTTTTGTGGGCCCTGCCTGTTTAGAAGAAAACTTTTCTGATCTTCACCCATTAGTTCCACAGTACTGTTTGTCAGTGGAGTGGATGAAGAATGCTTGTCTTGAGATATCTCTAAAGGGAGCAAGGTTCCAGGGTGGCCCTTAGGAATTGACCAGAATGTACTCTTTTTCTAAAAAAAGGAAAAGAATTTAAAAAAAAAAAAAAAAGTGTTGGTATGTGTGTGTCTCCAAATGGCTCTTGGTCACTTTTTGTTGAATAAGTTGGTCCAGGGTGGGGGACACACACAGGCAATAATGTTTCTTTGCCTGGAACTTTTGCTGGAATTTTTCTTTCTATTTTAAAGCAACCTTAGAAATGAGCATGTGGAGTTTTTTTACTATTTTGGTGGGCAAAATAGCTCGTCTCCCCCAGTTCCAAATTATTGCTAATAGAAAATTTCTACCAGCTTTGAATCTGAGCTGCTGAAACATCACTGGGGTTTTATCCTCTCAAATTCCCTGTGGGGTAATGAAATACAATGCTTGTTTTACAGAGGGAAAATAAAACCTGCCTGTCACCTAAGAAGCTTGTGGTGAAAATGGGAATTGAACCCACATCTTCCACATCAGCAGACAACATGGCGTTGATCATGTGCAGTGCTTGACTGGCACAGCTTCAAGGAGGGAGAGGATTGGTTTAGGATGGCATCAAGGGGATGCAAATTTACATCTATTCCTCTCATCTCCCTTAGCCAGGAAACTACCTAATGATGCAAACTCACAGAAAGTGACAGGGAGCCCAAGGGACAGGTCTAGAAAAGGTAGAAATATTTCAAAGTTTTATGTAAAGAACAAGAAGGGTGGGGAAACATCAGTCATATTGTGCGTATTCTGTCTTGTTTGTACTGTTTTCTACAGCAGAGGCTGAAACATCCTGCTTGAGTGGCAGGGGGAGAAAGCTGTTTCTTTTGGAGATCAGGTGATGTGTGGTGGAACGATGGAGACTGACCTTGCTGCCTGTCTGCATCTAACATGTACTTGTCACTTTTTCTCCCCTCTGCACCCTCAGAAGATCCATGTACCTCTGCTTCCTTGCTCATCCAGATCACTTCTGATCCATCTTCAGCAAAGTTCTAGTACAAATCTTGGCCTCCTGTGACAGAATGTAAGACTCAAGGGTGAGGCAGAGATCCATCTGGACACTGTCTGGGTCATCTGGAGAAGACTCAAGGTTCAGCCTATGAGTCCTGCTAGCCTGAGCTGGTGGTATGCCTCTTAGCTAGCCCACACCTCGGTTTTTCTGTTCTTTTTGGAGATTTGCAGTTGAAAATCGTTCACTGAGGGAGTGCTAATAACAAAATAAAGTTCACCATTTTTTTTCTTTCCACCTGTATTGTGTATATTTCTAGCATCTTCTAACTCTCAGTTGCAGATCTAATGTTCTTTTGTAGTATGGTGCAAGCAGAAAGACATCAAGTATCTTCAGGTGAACAAAACATCCTAAACAAGGTGAGACCTTGACTTCTCCCCACCCCCCCTCATTTCCCATCTTTCTGCTTTCTGGCTGATTCTGTGAGGTTTTAGGTGTGGTTATATGATACAAATAAAGAGCTTTGGTAGTCAACAGGACTGATAAATAGAGGGCACTGCTAACTGTAATATTCTTACCATTGAATTAAATAGTAAATTAAATTCAGCTCATCTGAACTTCTTAATGTGAAAGAAATACAGCCTTCTGCTCTGGTTTTCTGTCCCCTGGCAGACTGGTAGCATCTCTCAGGTGTTATGTTCTTGCTCAGAGGTCTTCAGTGGTGTTGGGAGGAGATATGCAAGTAGACTTCTCAGACTTTTATTTTGTCTGCAAATTTGATCGTACTCATACCTGAAAAAGAGGCAACATATAAAATCAGGGTTATTCACGATGGCAGTAATACTATTAATTACTACCTTAATAGCCTACGGGAAATGAGTGGGAGTATGTATCTTACTATTTATAGTGAGCAGAGGGACACCATGAAGAAGCCTTTGACAGCTCCAGTGTTTTTTTCAGTTTGTGTTGTCCATGGTGTGTTCATCTGACTTAAATGCACTTTGGCCAGGGCAAGAGCTGAAGGAAATGTGTTGCCTTCTATGATGGGGAGGGGATGGATGGGTGAGTTGGACAGAGGCTGACCCTGAGGGAGTTGAATTGCATACACAGCTTTGCTACACCTCTCTTGATTGACCTTGGCCCGGTCACTTTGCATTATAAAGATACTGACCTTAAATGTTTCGAGATTTACTCATGAAAAATCCTTTCCAAGAGCACAATCGGATTAACGTGGTAGGTAGAGAGCTATGGCTTCCTGTACCCCTTTTCTGGATAAATAGGATGTCATTCTCTCAGGTTGTCAATCCAGTAGCTGTCACTTGTCAGAAGCACTAAATTCAGATGCAATATGTATAATTGTAGAAAAAGTTAAATGTACCAGGGTCAAAAGAAGGGGGTGGTGGGAAAATGAGAGAAGTTGTTTATGTGGAGAGGGAAGGTGTGTGTGTGGGGGGAAGTGTTTGGTGAACTTCATAGACCACTTCTTCCCTATTTCTGAAGCATGGAATTGCTTTGCATGAAGATTTCAACTGCTAGCTTCTAGCAAAAAGCATTAGCTGCAAGAGAAGCAAAAACGTATATTATGGAGCAGCACTTTCTGTAATTTTTTTTGAGGCACACATTTGTAAACACATCTAAAATTAGAGTTCAGCATCAGAACAATGAGTACTAGCTCTTCATATTCTCTGCTCTCAGAGATTTTGATGTTTTTTTCCCCTCTCAGGATCATAATATAAGTGTGTGTGTATATAATTTATTTATATTTTTTAAAGGAACTTTCTATATTTCCATCTGTTCCAATTAAACTGAATGGAACAGCTTTTGTAAGTAAATGGAGGGAGGGGAGGAAGAAGAGGGAGTAAAGAGGAGAAAATGGCTTAAAACACAAACCTTGAATGAAAGAGGAGGAAACATTTGTTGCTTAGCACCGAGATGAGAAATATTATCTTCTCTGTACTAAAATCAGGAAGCAAAATTCTTGTTCCTCCCCCTCTGCCTTCTTTTCTCCCTCAAAGCACTTCCAGCCATTAGCAAGGAATATGGGTTAAGAGACTTGAGTACACAGTGTCACACAGGACCTGAACATAGCATTGCTTCTGTGGCAGGTAATATTTTCTTAAGTGGAGAATGTCTTTGAAATGAGAGCAAACCCTACATCACCTCTCCATGTTTTGAGTGAGCTGATACAGACCAAAGAGAGGGAAAGATCTTGGTCAGCTTGGACAAGATGCCCTCCAGAGGTCCCTTCCAACCTCAACTATTCTGTGATTCTGTGAAGATGGTCATCAGTGTGCAGACTTTTTTGGTTTTGAGAGGGTTTAGTTTTGCTTCCTCTCTTGGTAACTTGCTGAATCCTCTTGCCCTGTAGAAATTCCTGGCCAGAAACTCTAATTTTATGGTGCCTGGCCAGAAACTCTAATTTTATGGTGAAACATCTAAAAATCAGTTACTCCACTTGGCTTGTTAAGTGATTATGAGAGCAGGCCAACAGTATCTCTAGTTTTTCTAGCTTTTTCTGCTGTGTGGTTGTTGTTTTTTTTTTTTCTCTAAATTGAATGTTTTTGAGTAATTCTGACTAAAACCTTGTACTACTTTGTCTCCAGGCTTTTTGGCTGCTTTGTAGCTCCACTTGCAGGTGAACTGAGGTTTCTATAGCTGGTAGCAGCTTCTCTGCATGTGTCCCTCTTTACCCTTTGAGGGCATGAGCAGAAAGTGGAGCAATGAGCAGGGGTGGAGACTGCTCTCATCCTGTTTCTTTTCTGGGGTGAGGTAGTGGTATTCTGAAGGTACACCCATGATAGATTTCCCCATACAGGGAAGGGAGAAGCCCATCTGGGATGTTCAAGCCCTTGTCACTCCAGCAGAGTGACCCAGGTCTCTTCAATGGCTGGAAGTTGTATGTAGGTGGGAACCCATGTACTTTTTAGGTCTGTAACCCCCTCCTTCCTTTTCCCCCACTCTTCCCATGTCAGTGTTTTGTTGCCATGGAGACAGTAATTACTCCAGGAGGTTTCTAGACTCTGCTGAAGCTCCCATCAGTCTCGCCTCCCACCTGGGGAGCTTCTGACTTTGAGTTAAAGGTCAAGTCCTCATGTAAATGTTTTCCTTTCTGAAATGAAATATTTTACCTATTTTGGGTGACTGTGGCGGCAGCACAGAAAACAATTTGTCAAATCATTTACAAAGCCAGAGCTGGGACACTTAAATTCTATTCCCTTCAGGTACGTGGGAGTAGGGGTGGAAATGAACAGCCTTGTAAGTCATATTTTAGTCCAAGTTGAACGCTTGCTTTCCCCACACTGAACATCACGCATGTGCTTTGTCGTTCTCTTCCACCCCCCTCCCTCCAGCTTTTCAGAGCTTGTTCTCATTAATTTGTTGTTTGCTCTCCTGCCTACATGTAAAAGCTGGGATGAAATCATTTTTATTGACATTAGTCATAGGCTCACACAGCCCTAGAAAGGACTCCCTGGGTCACTGAGTCTGCTCCCCTGCTATTGCAGGCAACCATGTCATTTAATTCATTTCATACACTACCTGTTAAAAGCCAGAAAAATCTCTTTTTAAGTGATTGTGAGGAAGGAGGGAGAGGGGAAAAAATCCCTGATGTTTCTTACACAGAGTGCAAGAAATGGAGATGTGTGTTAGAGCACTTAGAATTAAGAAGCTGGAAGATGTGGCTTTCTTGGTTTTCTTTCCTCAATTAACCCATACAGTCACCTGCTTGGAGGTGTTATCCATGTGTGTCAGACTAGGCAGGATCAAACAAAGAACATCTGGTTCTGAAATACCAGTCCTTTCTCAAGAGAAGACCAATGTTACAGTCCAAGATGGTGCACTGAGATTCAACAACCATGTTCTACTTCTATCTTTGTCCTGGACTCTTCCTAAGTAACCCCAGACAAATAATTTTCTTGTCAAGGTCTACACTGTCCATCTATGCTGCAGATCACCTGCAGCTTTTTGGGGAGACAGCAAGACAGAAAGAATTAAGTTTGTGATGACTCCTTCAGAAGGAAAAGTTCTGCTGAGCAGTCCTCCATCCAAGCTGCTGCTTGTGCTCTGCACTGCTGGCATGAGTGACACTGAGGTCGACTGCTCTCCAGTCAGAGGCAGACTGGAAAGCAGCAAGTGTAATTTATGAAGGCTTGGCATGCAGTTAAGTGTAAAGTGATGGAAAGTGTGGTGGATCACTGCACTGGTGCACTTGACTTGTGCATCAGGCACGTATCTATGCAAGTTCATGTCCAGTTCAAAGCCAGTCCTGAAAGCATAAAAAATGGCAGCACTCCCAGCTACAGCATTGTCAGTGTCAGATGATGCCATGGGGTTTTGCTCTTGATACTTTTCAGAGCTTCTCAGCAAAGCACACAACTGTAATTAGTTGACAAGCTGGCTGTGAGGAAACTCTGGGCTTTTATAATACCGTTGCGTTTCATTGGCACCTTTGATCCTGAAGTGCTTTACAAAACTGTGCATATGCACAGAGGAAACCTTTAGCCTTGGCACTGACATTCAGCCACTGCTGGGGTGATGTGCAGTAGGTGGGTAAACAAAACAGCAGTGCTGCCCAGCAGCTGCAGTGCGTGCTGGAGAAAGAAGCAAAAATGCACTGAAGTGGTAGAGGAGTTTTGGGTAGGCAACTAAGATGAGTTTGGGTTGCATGCCGGGATGAATGCCTTTCACTCAGAAAAATTGAAAGAGGCTTTCAAAGTATGTTAGTGTGTTGTTTCTAAACCAGTGTGTTGAGCTAGGAAGCTTATGATCAGGAAAGGTAATTTTGGAGGATCAAGTGTACTTGGCTAGTTTCTTTGAGAAAGTGACTCAAAGAACAGAGGGCTCTTTTTAACAGTTAAAGCTCAGGATACAGTGTAAGCTCAACCAGCGAAGTTGAGCTGCTGGAGAAAACAGTCTACAAGCAAAGCTAGGTTAGGCTATAGAGACAACCAGCAGCTTTAGCATTGGTTGAGTTTAAAATGCATAGGACTGCACCCCTAAAGAGCAGCTGTTTACGTTGATTTTTTTTTTTTTTTTTGGTGAGAAAAGTACCCCATTTGCTCTCTCTTTTAACATAAGGCCAAAACTGTGTTTTATAGGACTATGTGGTTGTGTGTTGCAGTGTTTTTAGCTTTATTTGGTTGCAGCTCACCTCTCTAAACAGAGCCTCCTCATGGGAGAGTGTTTACTCTGTAACACAGAAGCTTCCAGAATGGTTGTGACCAGTTTAGACCACTGCTTGCATCTGCATATCCACACCTTGCATCCATTTGTTCTGGGCACAAATAGAGATGGTACGAAAACAATGTTAAAGAGAGTGTGAATGTTTGTCTTTCAAAATGTGGTCTGGCCTACAGATGACCTGCTGTCAAAAAGAACTTATGTTGACAGAGGTCAGGGTTTGCTGGTCCAGTCAAGAAGGCTTCATGCTCAGCAGACATGAACAAACTATCTGACCACAGTCTTCTGACTTTTTCCCTGGTTTCTGAAGATCTTTGAGATGTCAGGGTAGGACATTGACGCAGTAGCTATGGATTCACCTTCCCACAACCTCAGCTTCTTGTGTGATCTTCAGTGAGCTTTCCAGCAACACCATACGTTGGTTTCCCCATTTAACAAGCTAAGATAACCTCTTGTCTTGCCAGCATGCTCTGAACAAATGTTTCTATTGACTTGTATTGCTGATGGAGAGCATCCTTTAGCTCAGTTGAGAAGGCCTGCATTTTGAGGCAGGATAATGAGTTTAATCCCTGAAGGTTGAGCCATAACATTAGTTAAAAGCCTGAGCAATGCTGCTACCACTTATAGGTACATGCATCTAACACTTTGGGGAGGTGGGCACGGAGGTAGATTGCAACTTGCCTGGATCTGGAGGATGTAGTCAGCAGCATTTCTGGCTTGGAGATTTTTGGTTTCCCAGAGCTGTACTCTGAAACCTTGGTCTCTCCCTAAACACAGTGTAAAGTCATTGGACTGGACACAATATTAAACTCTTCTGCTTCACAAACCGTGATCTTCTCTGTGGTGTGGAGCCACAGTGCACCACAGCAGCAAGCTGCTGTGTAGTAAATTCATTGTGTATTGTGCAAGGGACCATTAGTTAGCTTATTATTAATACATGTGTGGGCTTTAATATACCGGTACTGTATCTGTCAGCATCTCTACCAGGTTTGCTTTTGTCCTTTGTGTTTTCCCCAAACAAGCTTATACAATTAGTTTCTTCTTGTTTCCTAAATTATTTTTGCTGCTCCTAATTATTTCACACTCCATATAAAAGAATTATTGGGGTGGGTAATGGGAGGCGAGGGATCACCTCACCATTGCACTGCAGGCAGTGTGACGTTAAGGCAATTTGGATTTGTTTTTGTACTTGTTTATATTTGGTTGGCTGCTTTAAGAAATAGGGGATATTTGGGATCTGATTTTGGAGGTCACAGTGTGGGCTTTTCAGTAGAGAGCTAGAGTTCTATCAGATTTCTATTGGTCTTTATGCACAAGGAGGATGTTTGTTGAAATAAGCTTAGACTAAATCACTGGCAATTCATTCAGAGACTGTTGCCTGAGAATGTGGAGTTATTTGTTATTTCCCTAATTTCTACTCCTGTGTAGACCATCCTGCTCTTTTCCCATCTTTAGATATGTGTAAGTAGCACCTCCAAACACCCATGGCTATTTTCACCATGGACAGAAGAAAAGACAGGCTTCTGTTGAAGATAATCTTCTCAGCCTTATGCAGATACTTAGTAGAGATGAAATATATGATGAGGGCGTGGGTAGGATGAAGCTTACAACTGGGCAGTTAAAACTCATCTACATTCCTGGTTGCTGAGAAGGCAGTTAGCCCCTCAATTACTGCTTGCCAGAGTTTGTATGGGCCAACTATTTCTTATTTCTTAGATGCTGATACACCCATCAGCTATCCTGGTTAGGATTCAGTGTGCAGACCGACATTGGAGAGTGTCTGGAGAGCTTGTGTACAGAGCACACTGCTGAATCTGAGACAGTGCCTCTTGCCTATCTAGGGTACTCATCCCTGCCCCTCACCAAGCATACCTGTGCTTGAAAATTTCTACCAGAACTGGAGAAGCAGCTGCATTGTCCAAAGCTCTAGGGTAAACAAGGCCTCTAGTATATTCATTGCCAAGTCATGCTTGGATTGCGGTGGTTAAATGCTCAAACACCATCTGCTTATATACTCTTGCTGCCTTCCACAGAGCAGCACCCTTGCTAACGTTTGCTTTCTGGTAGAGATAAAGCTATGAAGTGCAGCATGTTTACCTATTCTTCCCAAGCTGAACTAGATCAAATACATCCATTTCTTCTCCATCAGCCATTGGCATCCCAAAGATCTTTTCTTAAAATTTAAGGGGTAGTTCTTCCCTCAATGGACCCTTCCTTTCCAGTGATCACATCATGTCTTCCTCTTGTTTAACCTTGTGCAACAAGACTTTTGAAAATATCTCATTACTGGGAGGTAGGTTCTGAATTGGGGTTCATAAAGAACTGGGGATGAAACTAAACAGAGGAAAGCCTGTGATGAACATTATAGAGGTCAGGGAGAGCATATTAATTAAATCTGAAAAATATATTTCTCTTTGGAAGAAAGCATAGCAAGATTTATTTTTTTTCTGGTGGGTAGGGAGGTCTTGAAAAGCAGGGATGTAGTTTACCTGACTATTCATACCACAGTTGAGGGCTGTGGGGAACACATCCCCACTAGCAGGGATGTGGTTTGTACTGGGTGGCAGGGCCCTTCCTCAGCAAATATCAATAAAACTCTCCTGTCCCTAGTGTGAATGAGCCCTTGCTGCAGGGGAAGGGAACACCATAGGAAAAACAGGGGCATCAGCAGCCAAAAATCTCTCTAAATAGAATATTTGTCAGTTTTCCATGAGGCACTGGTGGGTTTTTAAGCACTTCCAAGCTTTGAACAAATTAAGACTGAGTGTAAAGTGTAGATATATTTATATTTGTTCCATCTCTTTTGGGTAAGTTGAGGGGCTGGAGGAAGACTCATCAATTCAATACATGTTCCATTAGAAACTTCTTGGGATTAGATCAGGTTAATGAAAGGAATAAATAGGGCTTTGACATGTTGTTTGGTTTTACAGGACTGTATTGTTTTATGATGTTTTATGAGAAGCACTTATACTACTCTTCAGGCAAGAGATTATTGCACCTTTTATAAAAACTAAAAGAAAACCCACTTCTCTTTCTTTTTCTTTCTGTTGCTAAGTAGATGTTATGTTTGTTTGCCGTCGTCATTTCCCAGTAGAAATGCTATGTTCTGGAGCACTGCCTAGAAAGAAATGGCTTCAGAGAACAGATTTCAGAAGCAAAAGTGTTGGTGGGGTGGGAGGTACCCAAATCATGAACACCCAACAAAATCTTGGAGTAAATAAGTTGTCTTGGAGAGATGATGAATGAGCAGAGTCCTGGAGGAATACACCCAAACCCCAAAAAAACCCCCTTAGGGCCCATTCTGATATATTGCTCTGATAATGTTTTCTGCTTTTTTAGAACTCTAGTATCTCAGCAAACAATTGAAAACATTATTCTAGCACCAAACCTCTGGCCCTGCAGAGAACATCTGTAGTGATGTCAGTGTTCAGTTTTAATAGGTTGAGCTTAAGCACTGAGAGGTTATAATGCCCACTTTCAGATCTGGTCCTTTAGTCTTTCAGTATCCTTGTTAAAATGGAACAGTTGATCTTTTGATTTGTTTTAAGGGTTTGGAGATCATCATCCCAAATCAACAGGGAGTACTTGTTAAGCTGCTTTGCCTCTGACATCCATATGATTCTGTAAAGGTTTTAATATTTTCTGTTAGGATTTTAAGTGAAAACACTGTATAAGTGTAAAACTGCATCCTAAGCTCCATCCTTTCTTGCTACTTTACTCTCCAGCTCAGCTGCTGCATCCCAGTTTTCATACAGAGTGAAATCAGTATTTCAGATACTGTCATTTTGACTTGTAATATCCTTTCCCTTCCCCCATAATGACAATCCCCAAGCATTTGGTTTAACTTGCTAATCCTTCCAGCACTATGGAGATGCACAGGAGTTACTACTCCCTTGCAGATGGGAGGCAGAACTAAAGAAACAAAGCAGCGTGCTCAGTATCACACACAGCTTGGGGAATGCACAGAATTGAACAGGGTCCTCTCATAACCTCAGCATTATCTGAGGCTCTAGGTTGTACTTGCAGACTGTCACTGGTTTTGTGATACGGACAAATGTATGTTAGGCCTGTGTGACCCACTTATTCTTGTAACCTAATGAAGCTTTGAGTACAGACCTTTCCTCAGAGGCAGAAGGCCAATGCACTCACCCATGAAGTCTCTTCTCATTCTCCCATTCACCTTTAATATTTTGTTGTTAATGGATCATGCTAAAAAGGATTAGCCATTTCAATTTACATTCTGCTGCTTTCTGCATTTAACATTCTCACTGTAAGTGATGAATTATTGACTATTTAAATGTGACTACAAACAGCCTGAAAGAGAAGGTCTGCTTTACTGTTTGCAATGCTGAACTCATGCAGCATAGGTCAAGGTTTTCCTTTCTCTTTTTAGTTACCCATCAGTGGGCTGCCTTCCTGGCTTTCACCTCCTATCCCAGTACCCCAGGCTGGTGTACTGTCTGGTGTTTAACAGCCCAAGAAGAGGCCCCAGGGTTAAATATTGTTAAGCATGTGAAATTTAACCTATATTATTGATATTGGGTTCAGACCAAAGTGTCTGCAAAGTGGCTTAAAAGGAAGAGTTCATTATAGAATAAAGCACTTTGGCAGAAGACCAGATCCACATGCCCTTAAAATTGCTCTTGATTCCCCCTTCATATTTAAATGTACATACTTACAGAATCTGCCACTGTTCAGAAACCAAGATCTGTCCTTTGAAAATAAATCAGAAGAGATGTAGGTGCAAGACAGGGTACCATTATTTAGGACTTGACACACTGTCTCCTGAGAAGCTATAGCAATGTGGTGGGGCTCAGAGATAGTCGTTTCTCTGGGGCTGGAGTAGTCTTGTAGTGACACAGAAGGTGCCCATGAAAGCAATGGTGAGTGCACAGGCTTCAGGTAACAGGTTTTATAGACTGTAGAGAGGTTCCAGATTTCCCCTAGAGAAGTGAAGGACTCATCCTTACCTTGCTCTCTGCAAATCACCTGTATGAGACACAAGTCAACTCCCTGTGGCCACCTCAGAGGTTAGAGGTGAATCATGCAACTTCATGGTGGAAACCAGAATGCTTGTTTCTGCTTGTGTGTTGGATTTTTTTGGAGTAGGGAGGGAACTAGGAGACCTGAATTTGTCTTCCAGCTTACCAGATCTGGAGAACAGTAAAACTTCCTGACAACTCTCCAGTTCTTACCTGTAGATCATAATGTTGCAGGAGCTGGGCAACCTCCTCTTTCTGTGGATATGTAGTGTCTGTAACATGTGATAGCCAGTTTTTATAACTTTGATATGGGTAAGTTCTGTAGCATGTTTCTTCAGCTGGAGATGGGGAGAGAAGAGGGACAATCTTTCAAGCAATCAAACTGATAAAGCTCTAAAATCTCCTCTGTCAAGTCACCTGAAATTAAATTTTTGCCTTCCCCAGTTCTGCTCCCATAATTGTCCTCTAGGCTCTGCACCATGTGAGACTGCCCATATCTGGAATGCAGCCACTGAGAGGAAGCTCCAACTCAGGCAGGCAAAAAACTGAAACATTTTTATACAATAAACTCCAGAAGCCCCAAGATAACAGTAAGAGGCAGGCGTGTGTTGGTGGCATAGGCAAGCTTTTACCCTCCAATGTATTCAGCCATTTAAAAATAAAACAACTTTCCCAGAGCAAATCCCCATGTTGCATTATAGCACTTGTGCATCTGCTGCTTTTGGAAGATCTGTGTAAGGGGTGGGGGAGCACAGGAAGAAGGCACACATTAGTATGTCAAATGAATGTTTTTCATTTCTCCATGGCCTTGGAAAAGGTACAGCGCATAAACACATGCTTCAGTTTTAGATTGGTTTTATAGGACCTCTTCTGAGTAAATTAGGTACGTTGAGGGTGTGAGAATAAAGTGAGAGAAAGAAGAAAAAGATATTTGTGTTGGTCAGAAGAGCATGAAATGGTTAGGTATTTGGTGAACTCTTTAAGCACTCACCCTTGTCTGTTCTCATTCTCACACATGTACTTGAGAAACAAAAACTCCTGGTTAGAGAAGGTAGCTGGTGGACTGGTGTGGACACAATCATACCCATTAGATGGTTGAGGATGACCTAACAGTTAGCACTGAGTGTGAGACTTTTGGCTCCTCTTTCTACCTGTGATATTTCTGTTCTGAAGCTTCCTTTAGCTTTGGAGAGTTCTTCAAAATTTTTGACTAAAAGGCACTGCGTGAGTGCTAAGCATTAGTGGGTTTGTACAACGTTTCATATCTCTGTTTCTGCACGCATTCATATGCCTAGAATGTCATGCATATAAATTCACAGGCATACAACATTGCACAGTACTGTTAATAATAATCGTGCATATTCGTGCAGGGTCTTTTGTCTAAGGAGATCAAAACACTTAAAGCTTCTCTCACGCACATAGAAACCTGACATAGGAAGTTAGAAAAGTGTTGACAGAGTTTGAAATAACTGGATTCCATCTCTGACAAGGTTTCTTTTAAATTAAAGAAATAATCTCCAATGAAAGTCAATAATGTTTCTTGAAACTCAATGCATTCGGGTGTTCTGAATACACAAATATAGGGAAGGATTTGAGGAAGTGTGTTTTTGTGTTTGCATTTTTTAATGTTTTAACTTGTCACTTGATGTAGTAGTGCACCATCTGAAAGCCCATTGTACTAGCTACTAAACAAAATTAATTCTGAAATAGTTGTGTAAATGGAAGAGAAAAGGAAAGACTGGTCAGAGACATTGCTTAAAATGTAAATGGATGCGGGATTGCTTATTGTAATAGACTAATGACAGAAACTGCTCTTGTTGCTGCACGTTTATATTTAGTCCCAACTGTAACAAGCAATAGTTAAAAATGAAGGTGAGAATTATCTACACAGATACACTTTTTTTTTTTTTTTTTTTTTTCTGGAAGAGGAAGTGGGTCTGCTGGAGGAGGGAGATCATTATTTTCAAGAAACATGCTGGCAGAAATGACTCAGTTCTGCAAATTTCCCTTTATTGCTTACTTTTGAAAAATCTAAGTTTTTTTGGTAATGGGGAACTTATTTTAAGAATTTTTACAGTGGTGAGAAAGGAAAAATGACAGACCTTCAAATCATTTTGGGCCTTTCAGACTATGAAGCATGATTTTTTTTTTAGCATATGGCTACAGGAAGAGGGTCTGGATGTGCTCTGGAAAATAATTTTCCACAAGCGATTGCCAACTCTGCAGAAGAACTTCCTGAACGGAGACTGAAAAGATGTTTCTGATTCCACTCAGGGTGTTCTCTTTAATGGAAATGTCTAACTTGCTGCAGTAAACCTTGAAGTCCCCATGAAAAATTCATGGAGGAGAGAAAGAAAGCCTAAGGACTTGCGTGGTGCTGCAGGAAGAGACTGGCACTGAGGTTAGGTGACGTGAGAAGTCCTGTGGTTCTGCCAGGTGGTGCCCTGGAAATAGCGAGGAGTCCAACTCCCATCATGCTCTTGAGGATTGCTGAGTTGGGAGTGAAGTATTGCAGATGAGCCCAACCAGGCGTTGTAATTTAACTGTCTTCCCTTTCTTTCAGCCTTGCTTTCTGTCTAGAGGAAGTCCAACAATGGGTAGAGCTCTGACAGTTAATGTGAATAGTTTCTTCTCCTTTTGGAAGACGGATAAAAGTAGCTCCTAGCTTCTAACCAAAGACAATCCCCATACCTTAGAAAGGAAATTGTCTTCCCTCTGTTCTGGACTAAATCTCAGTTCTGGATGGACATTCAGCTGAATTTACTCCTGATGGAGGTGAATGGGAGAGAGAACTTTCTATTAGAGAATAAGACATGCAGGAGCTGAATTTAGCTGTTCTTTTCCTTATGGAGGATGGAGTCTTGAAAGCCAAGTAATGACACTGCAAGGCCCACAGGGTAATGGTATACAAACAGCAATAAGGCAAGAAAATTGCTGGAGTAGCAATTTGAGCAGTATGACCCTTATGTTAAGGAATTTGCCTTTAAAATGTAACCTAAAGAAACTGAATCTAGTTGTCAGAGGGAGAGTGGAATGAAATTTGAAAATAAGTTTAAAATAAGCAAAATATTTCATTTCCATCTTGGTTTATGAGCAGTTTTGGGGGCTGTGAAAGTCTTGCTTAACAACACACAGTTGTTGTGGACACTGGCATCCAAAAGCAGAAGGGGACAAGATTCCTTTGTAGTGCTCTGGCACATGAGAAGTTAAGAATATCCCTGAGGCCCATTGATTGACATCATCAAACGCACTTGCTGTTCCTAAGCTCTTGTCTGTCTCAGGCCTGTTTGACAGCAGAGCCAAAGGTCAGAGAGAAATTAATCTGCTGTAAATGAAACTAAATGGATTGCAGGGTGCTGTTTGTGACAAGAGTAAGTGGTGTAAGACTTCAGCATGCAAAGGGCTACAATTTAGACCTTGCCAGTGGACTGGGTCATTCATCTT
Organism: Strix aluco; assembly: GCF_031877795.1. Taxonomy (NCBI): domain Eukaryota; kingdom Metazoa; phylum Chordata; class Aves; order Strigiformes; family Strigidae; genus Strix; species Strix aluco. The sequence continues at coordinate 88,078,320 of NC_133971.1, read as the reverse complement.
TCCGAATGTAAAATGAGATGAACCTAATCCTTCCAACAAAATAAGGATAACAAGCAAGGAGGGTGTTTTTAGCAATTTAACCCTAGGACATCTACTATCTAAATAACTAATTATTAATGTGCCTCTTCTGCCCCCTACCAAAAGGAAGAAGAACAATAATGCTCATCTAAAAAATAATAATCAATTGTTGTTATTTTGGATATCTTGGTTCTAACTGAACCCCTGGTAATCTGTTCTTTGTTCTCCAAAAAGATGGATGCTTGAGTGGCAATAATAGCTGAGGAATACTGGATTCAGTGCAGGGTGACAGAGAATTTGGATGCTGTTCCCTGATGGGTGATTTTTGGTGAGGCATCCTGCTTCTCTCATAACATTACAGGACCTGGTGCAGGGATCCCTCAACTCTTTGGCCATGGTCTGAAGTCATATCCTGTGTGACTCAATCCTTCTTGAGTCCCAACTGCTTCTTATTCACTGTCTCCCTCTTCAGTATTTTATTTAGTCCTCTGAAAAGCGATTGAGACTCACATAGATATAGGAAAAAGCTTTGTGCTCAGTCTATCCGAATGTGGTCCCAGTATGTATATGCTTCTTACATGAAGAAAGTACTGATTCTGGTTGGGATTTCTAGGTATTATAAGGTATAAATAAGCTCCTCTTGCAATGAAGTGAAATAAATGGGTGTACTTGTAGGGGAGCTAGCTTTCTATTGAGAAACATATAATGATCCCAGCTTCTGTGGCAGATGAGCCAAAATGTGTGTGTATATAAATGAATGTATATCTCAGTGCTTAGATACTAGTGTGATGGATGCTCCAGAAAAAAGGTAAACTAGCCAGAAAGGTATGAATAAATGTCTTGCAGGTGCCTATCAATAGGCAGTGACTGCTGCTGACATGCTGTGACTCAGTGGGCAAACTGCAAGGGCTTTAAGTAAAAACAATTATTGAATGTATGATGTCTAAGTCTATTAGTTGTATACTATTATTGACTGACGTTAGATTAAAAAGCATGTCCTTATTACTCTCTCCTGTCATTAACTTGCCAGAAAAGGTCAGTCAAGAAGTATATTATTACTAAATTGTAGACTCACACATTTGTAGCTGCAGCAGGAATAAAGCCACAGAGGACTAGAGCCAAACTTTGGACAAGCCCATAGCCTAGTTTTGTTCTCACTCCCCACACTTTGTAACACGGCCAACTGCTCCCCATCCAGATCCTCTGTTGCTTTTTCTGTATTCTGTGCTGGAAGCAAGAGGATTTGTCTTACCATAGCTTTTCCTCAAATGCCTCAGGATACCTCTGCACTGTGTAAGGAAGCTGGATCTGAGCCTGCACTCGAGTCCCAACCTGCTGGCCATCAATACAAGGCATATGCAAGGCCATGGTGTGCTCGATCTAAAGGCGAGTGGGAAAAGAGAGGGAATAAAGGCTTTGTGTTCCACCTGTGTTGTGGAGGGGCTGGTCTGCTGTGTCTGGCCTGTCTCTTTCTGTTATTTAATGTTTCCTGCAACCATGATGGTTGATCAACACCAAACAGTGGAGAAGATGCTGCCAAATCCTTCCTGAAAGAGCCTGACATCTGCTGCTGCAAAGCAGATGGGATTTGTAAGCAACCTGTTCTAAAGCAAATCTCTGTCAGTGGGCATCAGGAGTCAAAGCCCCAAGCAAGAACATAGAAGGGTAGAGGGTGAGCAGAGGAAGAATTCATCATCAACCTTTTTGCTGACCCAGACTTCATAAAGGCAAAACCATAGTTTCAGTGACCATGAGGATCTTGTGTCTTCACTGATTTCAGTGGAAGTTAGTCTGAAATGCCTAAATTTAAGTGCATGAACTCCTTTCACAGAAACAGTATTGAACTACCTAGAATGCCACTGTACAGTGACTTAAGTGTTTTGGAAGTCATTACTCGATGTTTTGTGCCACTGACATAAAATCATAAGATTTGGTATGGGTTGGACTCCACTTACCGTTTTTCCAGAGCTTTCTTGGAATGGTCCTTCAGATTCTCTAAACTTAGCACTAAGATTTCAGCACAAATCAAGCTGAGAGGTGAAAATGGGAATTATTCTTTGTCCCACCATTGCGGACTTACAGATACAGTAGTAGGTTACTGACACAGACAATGCACACAAAAATGAAGCTTTGTTTAGAGTTTTTATTTGGTCCCTCTGCCTCCTGCCTTGGAAAAAATGATCCATCACGGTCTTTTGATTCAGAACAAAGCTCCTTATAAACTTCAAATTTGGGATTTTTCTTTCTGGAATAATGTCATTGTTTTGGCCTTGCACCTTCTTCGTCCTCTTTCCTCATTCCCAAATACCCTCCCTGAAATTGTCTGGGTTAGCATATGTTTTTATTCTTTGACCCTTGAATGCCTAAGGGAATTGAGTCACAAATGGCTTGTGTTCACAAAATTGGTGGAATAAAGCCCAAGCTTTAAAGATGTAACTTGGCAGCTTTTAAAAGGGCATAAGTAAAGGAATAAAACATTGGGTGAAGTTTCCAGAGTGATTTGAGAAAGTGATTCCTAAGTGAGTTAGGAGAATTTAAAGAAGATTCTGACATTCATTGTTCATCTCTTAAAGTGACAGAATTATGAACCATTACATATACATTTAAGCATCTTCATACGTGTGCATCAGAATATGTTATTCTGTTCCTGCAAGAATGTGTGTGTGTGATTCCAGAACAGGCTCATTTTTAAAGTAAATCTCAGGAGTATTATGTGGCAGGAGTAAGAGGGAGCTAGGAAAAGACTTTGACATTGCAGTGGGAGGGAAGGAAGAAGCTGTTTTTCCTTCACGAAGGTGTTTAAATGTTCAAGAACAATTTAGGTAATTGGAAGTATCAGCCCTTGTTCCACAGGTCAAAATCAGAGAGACTTGGTTGATCTGCTGAATGAGGGCTGGTCATGCATCTTGAAAGTGAGCTGTGTAAAACCAAAGCAGGGGAGACAAGGTGGGAAGACATTAGTGTCTGCCACTAGACCATTCTAGCTACTTTACATCCTTCCTACTGTTAGCGCTTCTCTCCAACACATCTGTATTTTTTCTGACCTCAAAACTCCTCTTCCTAACAACTTTGAAAAAGTTAAGTTTCTGAAGCTACTCTTAAGGATTTTTATCTCTTTTAAATATCCTATCTCTAGTCCGCTGTGTTTCAGAAGTGTCGCACCAAATCCTGAAGTGAAGAGTGAGAACACCAAGCTCTGCATAATGCAGGTGCCCAGGAGAGCAGTAGGCAGGCTGGTTGCTATAACAGCTTGTAGCTGTAGAACATCTTCCATTCCAAAAAAGATCCCAAATCTCTTTATGGACTAAGTTGAGAGAAGGTAAAATGCACTATGAACAAGTTGGGAAAAGCTGAAAGAGGCAAAATACTGTTTTTAACTTGGTACCTAGGATAAACAGCCCTGACCTACTAAGCACTCTATATGCATAGATGAGAAAGGTAGTCAGAGATTTTCTGCGCTTTTTAAACATTCTTTCAATGTCTGTGAAATGGGAATAGCAATTTCTCCCTTTTCTGTAGCATTGGTTCAGAAGAGGAATCAAAATTGCAATAGAATCTTGCAACATAGCTAGTAAACCCTATGGTTTAGGAAATTTAATACAGTGTACTCATCAGTTATTGCATTGCTGTGTAGAGGACGGTTATGTTAGGTGAAGTCTGAGATGAGAACTGACACCCCAGACCGTGTCTGTGCAGCCTGGTTTTCTTCTGGTAATGATAGAAATGGGGATGTCTGTCCCTATGGGTTTAATAGTAGCGATTGCAGTGACTTAATACAGGAAACACTTAAGTGTTGGAGTGGTCAGGCAAAAACCTGTTGTGAATTGTTTGGTGAATCTAAGACACCCTTAAGATCTCTCAAGAGTCTAGAGGTGCTTGTTTTATATTCTTATCAGAAAATAATTTCCCTTGAAGTGTGAAACTGCTTTGCATGTCAAGACTGATCTTTCCTGGGAACTTCATCAGATATCTTAAGGAAAAAATAATGGCTAATATCAAGACTACTGTTGGGGTAATCCTGGGACAGCTTTAACTTGGCAGAAGTACAGCATAAGGTTTTTTACTGTAAAAGGAGGAATGGTTATATTCTAAATCTCTTCCACCTGCCACCGTAATGCTCAATAGGATTCAGACTGAGGCAATGTATTCATTGCATTATGATTTCAAAATATAGGGGTGATTTTGGTTTTGTTTATTTATCTATTTATTTATTTATGGATGTTTCTAGGAATAGATTGGACAAAAAATGTTAAATGTTTTACGTATGCTGTGCATTTTGGTAGCTGGTTGGATGAGCTGACCTCCCAAGCTCCATTTCATAGTAAATGGTGTGAATTGACAGTTCTGTGATTCACGTACTACTGCTATGTAGCCAAGAATGCTGCTCTCAATTTGTAGTGTTGATCAGAAAAAAATGGTTTGCATGACTAATATGCTTGTCTAGATATGCTATCTCTTGCAACAAAAATTACAAATATGTGGCCTGATTTTTATTAAATATCAAAATGGTTTTCTGCTTATATGATTATTTCTCAAAATAATGGAGTACTTTGCCCAAGTTTCCAACTGAAAGAATATTTCCCTTTCTCACTTACTTTAGTTTCAATGACAAATTTCTAAGTTTTTAATTTTTCATCCTCTATAAAGCTTTCTAGGGGCTTCCCCCACACCACCATCCCCCCCCCCCCCCCCCCCCCCCCCCCGCCCCTGCCTTTTTTCTTGCATTTTCAGCTTAGTAGGAAATGTTCCCTTTCAATGTGACTTGAAACCTGTGCTTTTTGGAAAACAGAAGCCAGTTCTGTTTTAGAAGAGGGTAGTCTCTGTGATGCCTGTTAAATCACTGCACTTCAGCTGAAAATTTAGGTTGACAGGATGCAGCCTGGAATACAGGACTGGGGGGAAATCCTGGCTCATCAGGATCTGTTTCCTACTATTGTAGACAACCGCATTGCATAATCCCTTTCATAAGTTTATCAAGCCTCGTCTTTAAACTAATTAGGTCATTTGCTCTCACTATCCTTGTTGGAAAGCACTTCCAGAGTATCACTCCTCTGGTTAGAAACATTTTTCTAATTCCCAAATCAAATTTATTCATGGTCAATTTATACTTATTTGTCCTTGTACAACATTGCCCTTTATTTTAAATGCTTCTTCTTTTCTCCTTGATATTTACTGTGGGGAGGTAGCTAGCAATCCTATCTATGTTGAGCTTTTTTTCCATTTTGATAGACAGACAGAGCAAGCTCTTAGTTCTTGCATAGAACACGAATTTGGAAATATCTCTTTGACTCTAGGTTTTGTATTCCATCTCTTGGAACACACATGTGGGGAATGGTACCCCCTCTTCATGCTGAGGCTTCACAACAGCTTTGTTAATGACTATGGTACTCCTTTCCCTGATCTTCAATACTCCTCTTAACATAGGCTTTGTTTTTAACTGCTGGAGGCAGCATTAGAGCAACACACTGAGATGAAGCCACTGTCCTTTCCATTTTGCACTTGAAGGAAGGAATGTTATGAGATTTTAAATGATCAGTTTGGAATAGCAACACCCCTGGATGTGTATTTCACAATGTCCTGTCACATAACGCTCACTGGATGACCACTGACTTGCTACCTTTCCAGGCAGTCTCTGACCTTGCAAAAACCTACATGGATCTTGAATGCTGACCAAAACCAGAAGAAAGAATATCTACGAGTTGATCTAGCTTGCCCTCATTCACAAAGTAACACACAATGCAAAAGGGTATGTGAGGGGAAAGACCGATATTATGTAGCCCTTTCCGGTGTGGGATGAGCTGTGAGTAAAGCATTTACAAGTGGAGTTCTTCTGGGGGCACAATTTCATGAGTTCTGCAGGAATCGTAGCCAAAGGGGTGGTGGTATGGCTGCAGGACATTCGCTCAAGAACTGTGAAAGTCTCAGACATGGTAATGCAGAGCACATGAGAGACTTTGTGGATACCTGGCTGTACTCCATAGAGGGCAAAGACAAGAGGTAGAGTAACACAGTCATTATCTATAAAGATTGGTCCCTAGTCCAGTGTGTCAGTGGATTGTTACTGAAGAATGCTTTTCCATTGGATAGACCTGAGCATGAATTGTCAAATGTCATGTTATCACACTGCTGTGTTACATCATAATATATGGATATCAAAGCAATATATTGATATTGCATGAGCTACAGATGCTAAAATTTATCCATTTAGCTGTTAAATTTAGTAGACACTTAAAACTGAAACAAGCGTCTGAAAAACACATCCTCATCGTCTTTGGGTATCAAATTCTTACAGGATGCATCCTTGGTAATGCGTCTCTGAAATCTTTTTGTAGACAGAGGAAAGGAAAAAGCAAAGTTCTGCATGAGTGAAGTCTGAGAGGTGTGTAGAATGGTTGTATGCATGGCAGGGGTTTGGAGGAAGAGTCAGAGAGATCCAGTATTGGGGCTGTTTAATAATAGCTGGGACAAGAGATTTCTGTTTTTTATTCTTTTGCCTCTTTCCCAGGGTAAGGTATCCTGCCTTCTTAGCTATAGCATAACACTCTACATATCCTGATAAACCTAATCTGTTGCAATTAAATCATATGGTGATCATATCACTTGCTTCAATTCAGATGGTGAATTACTTCAGTTATACTGGAGAAAGTGGCTGCATGCATTTATTTTGATGAGGATGCTGATCTGCTAGGATCTGTACGAGCACAGAACAAAGACAGTCCAGTGACAGAAGCTAGAATACAGAGAATGGAAAAATAATGTGTAATCATATAACTGACAACTCCTATAAAGCATACATATATTAACGTAGTTTTGCTATAGGGACAATTTAAAATTCTAATGTTTCCTGACATCTGATTTGCATTTAAAAAACCTCAAAATCTTGTACTTTCACTCTTAAAAACGTATGGACTATGCAGAGATTTTACAGCATCGGGCCGGGGCGGGGGGGTGGGGGGTGGGGGTGGTGGTGGGGGTGGTGGTGTGTGTGTATACAGAATCTTTTCTTTTGTGGAGGTTGGGGGAATATTATTTAGTATTCCTGTGGTTATTTTTTTATTATTATCATGCAGAAGGTATAATCAGGAGAAATTTGGTTTATCAGCAGAGGTAGAACTAGAGAAGAAATCCTGTGATAAATTAGTTCCATCTTGAGCCATGTTGATTTACTGGGACCAAAATATTTAACAAAAGCTTCAACTTGAAACTTCTGCCAGCTGATCTACTTAGGTCTTGAAAGGTTACCTGGCTGTCTATAAATGGGTTTGTAGGAAGCTGGGAGCACTGTGTGTCACACTTCTAAAGCTGTAATCTCTTGATTCACCTTTTGGACTGGTCAGTGAGATCAGATTGTAGATTGTCCTGGAAGCAGACTCTTATCATACATGTTTTTAAGACTGCAGTTTGCTAGGCGGGAGTCTACGACTTTCCCTGGAAAACTTTATTCACTCTAAATCATAAAAAAAATTATCCCAGAAAACAACCACAAAAAAATCTTAAATCTGTTTACAGGAAAAGCAACTACCGAAATGTTAAAATGCAATAAATGGAGGTGGAAAATGACAGATTCAGTTTCATCAACTGATTACTGTATACACAGAGATTGCATTTGGCCAAGAAGTCCCTGAGCCACAAGACTGGAGACTGAGAAGAACACCCAGAGGAGGCATTATGCATATCCCTTCCTTATACTCTTCTCAGGGCATCTGCTTCTGACTGCCGTTGGAGACAGGATATTGTATGGGATGGACTTTGTCTGACCTAGTACTATCATCCTTATGTAATGTTCTAATCACTCTTTTGAAGACAACACTATTTGTTGTTTGGGTTTTTTCAAACTCATTAAACTCTACTCCCTACTTTCTGACATCAGCAGGGATTCTCCAGTGAGTTTCAGCCTCCCAGAGATGCTCAGCAGCTGGCTCCCTATTTTTAGCTTTCCTGATGGAAAAAATAATAAAGTGAAACCACATCATTAATGTGTGTTTGTTTCTAGGCATCCACTAGCCAGTGATTCATAGACTGGTAACAGGGAAATTTTGGTAGACCACTGTATTCAGGAGGTATCCTAGAAAGTTTCTTTCATCTGCCTTGTAATGTCTTGGGCAAAATGGCTTCTACTAGTCTCTTTTGAGAAGACTGCTCTATAGTCTGAATATTTTCCCACTGGGAGCTGTTTGCCCATACTGGGTTGATACAGACATCCTTTGTGTTCATTCTTGGTTGAGAACTTCTTTCGTCTGTATTAAATCAGTGGAGAAATAGATATTAAGCAACTTGTCTTATTAAACCTTAAAAAAAAAGCCCTAGTAGAATTATAATTGTTTGGGTTTGGTTGTTTGTTGTTTTTTTGTTGGGTTTTTTTTGTTTGTTTGTTTTTTATAATTGAGTCTAAATTTTTCCCTTGAAATTGATCTTTTTAAAATAAAAAAAAAATTACACCAGTCAGAAAAACTTGGTGGTTGGATGGCTGCTCAGCTCTGTCCAACTCCTTAAAAATTGCAGGCAATTGCCCAGCTGACCATGGATGGATTGCATTGTAATGCAACTTTCCATCCCTGTCAGTTGACATTCTAATTTGTTTTCACCAAGAAAGGTTATTGAAACTGGTTTCTTAAGAGAATGAGCTTTCTCCTGGGTTAGACAATGTGTTAAACTGTTGGATAGAATCATAAAAGTTTGAAATAGTGAGAAGGGGGGAAATGGCCTTCTGAATGCATTTGCTCTTGGTTCAGTATTAACTTTTGTTTATGGTTTCAAGTGATTTGAGTAATAAAAGTTCCATGAAGGACTGATTTGTTCTAATGGCTGGGAGAGACAGTTAGTAATGTTGACTTTTACCTTCTATAGGGTCATAGACTTCCATCTTAAAACTTGCAATTGTCCTAAATCGCATAAGAATCTGTGCTCATGATTCTGTTCTTGGGTTGTAAACATTTCTTTCTCCTTATGCCTCACAGTGGAAGAAGGAGACAAAAATCTTACAGAACTGTCAGATGAACAATGATGACATGAAAGATGTTAGAAAATTGTCAAGTTAAAAATTTGTGCTGAGAGGCACCCCATCATGTTAATTTAACTCTCCTTTCTATCTTTTCCTTTCCTGCCTTTTCTATATCCCCCACCTTCAACACAAACACACATAGATACCCCTTAACCATGTTTAAGGGATTATTCCATTATTGTCCCTGAACCCATAGGATCTGGAAAATTTCAGGTGATGTGGTCATTCACTACACTCATGCATGTAAACTTAAATAAAAATGAAATTAAATATATTCTTGAGTAACAGATCAGTCAGATGCAAAGCCACCCTCGGGGCTCTGCGACAGGAACAAACACAGATATTCCCAACAGTTAGGAAGCATTCCTGGTGCTCAGCCTAAATGTTCTGTTGTTGAATTTCGTGGTGTAACCCCTAGTCATTATTCTCTGGTATTACCCTGAACAACCTTTCTCCATACTTTGTGTTTACACCTTCAAGGCTTGTAGCTGGTTATCATCTATCCCCCTGAGTCATCATTTACCCAAGTTATACATATTTAGTTCTCTTAATCTTCCCTCATAAGTCAGCCCTCTGAGCCCATTAAGAATTTCTATTACTCATCTTTGAATTCCATCTTTTCTTTTGCTTTTTTTCTTTCCATGTGTTTCTGAAGACTTCCAGGTGATCGTAGTTGACAGTATCATTTTAGACGTGGGTTTTCTACTGACACTAAAGGAAGGAGGTGTCTTTGATCTGGAAGTGACATACACACTATTGTATATGATATTGTCCACTACCATCTGAAAGTGTTTTTTGACATTACTGTCTTTCAGCTTCCTATGTCCTGTTGAACATTCAGACATTTGCCCCTGTGGCTATTCTCTAACTGTATTTTGCGAGCTGAATCATGCAAGGTGCTAGGCATGGCTAATCCACCCCAGCAGGGATTCAGGTGACTGGGCACATTATTAAGGGGTGCAGCAACCTCTAGGATCTGTTGTGATTTATTCTCCATTCTTCTTCATGTGTGAAATCTTCATTGCTGTGCTGTTTCAATTTAAGATCAGACCTTCTACATTTCTAGATATCTCTTCCATCTTGATGCAACTGACATTTATCATGCATATTCCTCCTGCCAGTCCTCAGTGCTTTGGGGGCTACACTGTTCATCCAATCTAATATGAATTCAATTTAGAAAGCAAAAATTTCTGCTAGAAGCTGTAACAAATATTTAACTGAAACAATCTACTATATACTCATTGTTCACTAATTTTTTATCTAACTAAAAATAAAAAATAAAAAAAGTGATCAAAATATCTCTCTGGTGGTGATTATTACACGCTTTACCTTATGTTCTCTGTTCATCAGGAAATTGTACTTCCTTCACTTCACACTGACAAGAGCCCTTTTAAACCCAGTGCACTGAAGCTTGCTGTAATTAATTTCACTGTTTCATTTTCACTTCAAAGATTACATCCTTATACCTCTTGTAAAAATTGGAAGTTTTAGACTTAAATTCACACACTGTTTGTTTTTAACTTCTTACTCAGGAACTCAGTCCCATAATAGTGGATGGGAAAGTGCACCTGGATGCAAGGAACATTAGTGTTTCCAGTTTACTTTTTTGAGAGAATCTACTTAGGATATAATGTATTTGTGAGTCTATGCAGGAATTTGTCCACATTTAAAAAAAACAGACCAAAGGGTGTTCATAGCTCTAGGTGGAGACTTGGGAGGTTTTTGGTTCAAGGCTGACCTTTGCTACAAACTCTTTGTGTGGCTTTGGACAGGCGGTTAAATCTTCCAGCCTTTATGTGTGTTGTCTAGTTTCTAAATAATTTACACTTGGCCCAGGCTCTTAAAGCAAGCTTGTGCAATGCAACAACTTAGAGCTCTTTGCCAGAGAAGCAGTGGAGGCCTTCGTTCCTGGGACCTGCTTCTCTTCCTTTGTACTATAACAGTTAGGAACTTTGAGAAGCCTTTGCCGTCTTTCTTCTGCCATACTCCCATAGCACCTAATTTCAACTTGCTTTCTCTCTCATTTACACACACAGAGTATGTGTCTTATGGTTCTCAGCTCTAAGTAGATAGAGGTCTATTGATTAAGGAGATTACTTCACTTCTGACTGCTTGCAGAAGAACTTGATCCTACTTCATGCCATTCCACTGCCTATAGTTAATAAACAAGTCAAACTGAGAAAGGAGTAAGGAGAAAGAAATAGGAGATAAGAGACAATACTTGTTTGCTCCTAACATCACTTAGAGGATAGAAGAAACTATTCAAAGTCAAAACATATGGAAAACAGCATCTGGTTATGGGAGCCTGGATGTTAATTGTTCTGACAGCTGAAATTTGTCTCCAGAAATCTCATGAAGCCAGCTGGTATTGTAGAGTTTTCTCTGGCTCGTATTGTGACTCTTACAAGTTTCTGGAGACTTCCAGTCTCAGGTTGATCATCTTGCAGGAGCAGCTGCTGCTTAAAGATTTTCATTTCTATATCAACTGGAAACAGGAAATACATTCTTTGTGGGTTTTGATTTGATTTGTAATATAAAAGTCCTAATGTGGCTTCAGATGCTCTCACCTGAATTTAAACTTAACAAAGCCCTGTGGAATTTAGCAAAGAGACTCTAACGTTATCCCATTTACAGTTCTTGCATACAAGGTGAGGTGAAAAACTTGATCATAAGTAACAGAAATGTATTGAGGTAGTTTTTAAGAGGTGCCTTAAAGGTTCCACTCTGAATCTGAACTTCTTGAATTGGAAAAACATGGAATGGCAAACTTGGTAAGAAGAATAGAGAGATAATTACAATTGTCTGTTTCTGAATGAGCTAGAAGTTGTGTAATAATAGCTCTTTCCTGCGGTTGTTTCAGTGCCTTTTGCTTTCAACCTTGAGCTGGAAATGTCAGAAGTCTATATTGACACATGTGCCCTATCTCAGAAAAGAAAGAATATGAGGCTGCTTGGAGCTTATATGAGTCTGTATTTAGAACAGGCTACTTGTGTGTTTCTGAGACAACAGCATAAATAACATCATTTGATGTTGCTATCAACAAGATGTTCACTGGATGGCCCTGGCATTTTTTTTCAGGGTGAAAATACCAACTTTTTAAATGTTTTTAAGTACAAACATATTTCCTGCAAACAGAGTTGATGTTAGTTTCCAAGAAGTGTCTGTTCCTCACCCTGCTGAAAGGTAATGAGCAGTAAAAAACAAAACAAAACAACCCTATGTGAATGCAGAAGGACAAGGCTTGGAAAAAGTTGTATGTAGGAGAACAGTCTAATTTGTTTAGAGATGGTTTTCCTTTAGATTTATTTTTCTAAGATTCAAGGCATCCAAAGTGAATGTTGTGTAACTGTAGCATAGCCTCTGGAGAGTTGAGAATTCTTGAAGAAATCTGCCCAAAAGAAGTGGATCCAAAAACCAGAATAAAATTAAGAAGAGTGGGGGAAAGTTTTTGAAACAGCTAAGTGTTTTAGAAAATCCACTGAGTTATTCATATGCTGCTAACAATAGAAAGAACTCGAAAGGCAGGACCCAGAACAGCAGGTACAGAGTCTAATTAATGCATGTACTCTAAGGAGGTTTAACCCATAACTGTCTGAAAGCAAACAGTAGTGTTTCAACAGCAGGATTGTTTCTAGGTATATTTCTGACTTTCACCAGTGAATCACAAGGCAAAAAAACCACCTTCTGTATTTCCTTTTTTATTACCAAACTGGAAACAAGAAATCTTGAAGATTTCATGATAGGTTTTTTTATTATTATTAATTTTTTTATGAAAGTCCAATATGAAATGAATAACACAAATATAGTTGATTTTTCTTTGAAGTAATAGGTATGTTGAAGTGAGCCAAGCTTAGAGGTGATCAGGATTTTAACTAAAACTTAATGTTTCCTTACTGAGTAAAAGCTGGAACCTACTTATTCTCATCGTCACTTGAATGATCCCTAGAGTTTGGTCATGACTTTTCTCATCAGCAACTGAGTTCTGAAATATTGGGAACACTATTGCTTGGTCCAGAAAACCACTTGCTCATGAGTTTCAGTTTAAAGTCAGCCTTTTTGTACTTTAAAATCAAAAGCGTGCCCTAATTGTTTGATGGATAGGGCCTGAGGGCATGCATGTCTCCTTACATCACGGAGTCCACAGTTATTAGGCAACAAATGAGAAGGTGGAATGAGACTGATCTGTTTAAAAATAAGTTTTCTACTGTAATTAAAAGCATCAAATATTTGTAGATCTTATTAGGCAGACCAACAATCTCTTTGGTAGACAACTACCTTAACCAGTAATCTACATTCTTATTTCTCTTTGCTGTATGGATGGAAATTAAACATCTGTTCTGGGAAGTAAAATGGCTATACCTGCAGAAACTTGAGCAGTGAATCTTAGATTGACTTGGGCTCAGATGATCGAAAGTATATCAGAAGTTTCAGGATGAAGTTTAAAGCTAAAATGTTGGCAGTTATGCGAAAACAGGACCTGGTATATGCTATGTCAAATCAACCGTTCATTCTGTACCTTATCTTGAGCATACCAGTCAGCAAAGGATGGTTCAAAGCAACTTGCAAGGAACTTTCAAGACCCCAGGAGAAACTTACCTTTATGTGAATCAGAGCCAGAAACTGTTCCCTCATCCTGGGGAAAAAAGTTTGAGATCAAAAGCTTTCCAGTTCTACAGTGGGATCGAGGTAAGGTAGCTGTGGAGTTATTTAAGAAGATATAGAGATGGACCCTCAGGGGTCTGCCAGTGATGATGCACTCTGCTCTGATGTGTAGAAGCCCTGGACTCAAGACCCTGTTTTCCTGATTCAGATATGAGTCTGGACTACTGACTGTCCTGGAATAAGTTTATCTTGCTGTAGGCTTTGATCAGAAATTGTATCAGGGGGCTGAGAAACACTTATTGGTGAAATATTTCATTAAAACTTCCTATGCGAAATTTTGGTTTTTAAAAACTGGTGTTTTCATTAAAAACTTACTTGTTATCAAAAATCATGATGAAAACATTGTCTCTGTTTTGTGAAGATGCTTGCATACACTGACAGTTACTCAAGTCTCTTTGCTCTTCGCCTGGACACTGTTAAATGTAATTAAGCACTGCTTAGTCTAAGGAAGGACTCTGATTTGGAATGTGCATATCCATGTCTCATTTTGAAATATCATAAATGCATTTTAAGTGAGCTAATATTCTATAAATATGGTTAACTTCTACATTTCCAGATTTGGACTCTTAATTTGTTTTTTAATATTGGTTCATGGGTCTATATGAGTGTGCCTTATGTATGCATTTACATAGAGACCCCTATCAAGTTATCTATAGTAGGAAAATGACAGCATCATAATAGTTAATGGAAAATAACATAAGAGGAAAAAGAAAATTAGCATTCCACACAGCAGGGCACTTCGGATGTTAATCTGCCTTGCAATGTAATTGACAGGGAAGCTGATATCTGGGAAGATTTTTATTCCTATCTTTTTCTCTAAACAGTTAGCGTTCAGTAGTTGTGCAGCAGGGGAGATGGAGAAAAGGAAAGTTCTAGCCAAGTGAATGTTCTCTACCAGCAGAGATGTTAACTTTTGTCAGAAGGTAGTTAATCACTGAGAGAGAAACAGATGAAGAAATTGGATAAAACATTTCCAGTTCCAAAAGTCTTTATTGATTGTGTCCCCCTCAAGAAAATTCAGCTCAATCTCTGAAATCCTCAAGTGATTAAACCTTGGGCAGTCCACTGTAGACAAAGCAAATGAGAATTGTTTCAAAACCAGACATGTAGAACTAGGATAGTTAAAGTGAAAAAAGATTTCTTTTTCACTTTGAAATCCTAGCTGGGAGACATAATCTGAGACGTTGATTTCAAGGCAAGAGTTTTCTTAAGTGTTACAATCTTTCTCTGTGTAACAGATCCCTGAATCTTGAAGTAAAGAACTGTTATTTTCAGAGGAAGAGCTCTCTTAAACACAAACCTAGAGCTTTAAAAATGGGAGACGTATCTCTGGTCCACCACAGATAACTTGTACCCATTTGTCTAAATGTTTTAAGGGTAATTAGGGCACAGAGAGACTGAAGCATCACTAAATGAGATGTTCAGAACCGTGACCAGTTAAGAATTCCTGTTTCCCAGAGATGCAAGTGTTTTGCTCTCAAAGCAGCTTCTCTACAAGACTGTCGTTATTTGTAAGTTGGAGCATGACCACTAGCATGTGGTCTAAGGTATGCAATATAACTATTCTCCTCCATTTTCTGTACACAGCTGGAAGGTCTTGGATGGTTGTGCTTATACTGAAGTTTACTTTCTTGAACTCCACAGTGTGCTGCTGGAGTTGGCTTCTCTGCCTTGTGGTTTTGTGAAGTTTGGTACATTAAAGGTGATAGGGGAAAAGGTTCTACAGCAGTGGACACTATAATTGATTTCTTTGTTCTTTCTAGCATAACTTAACAGAAGGGTATCTTGTTCATACATTCATTCAGTATACAGGAGTCTAACATAAAATAACATAGGAACAACTGTTTAGGAAACCTCACTGATAAGTCAATTAATATTATTGTAACTAAAAGAATGAAGATAATTGACTCAAAGAAGAAAAAACAAAAGAAAACTGACAGGCTTGTGATAGTTTTATCTTTTCTTGGGCAAGGATTCTGATTTTAGTTACACTTACAGGTATCAGAAGGGCTGTAGTTTCAGAAGTTATCACCTGTCAGATAACTGGTTGAGTGCATACTCCATGTGTTGGGTCTGTGTGTGGCTGGGGTTTGGGTAGTGGGGGAGGAGGCTACAGAGGTGGCCCCTTGTGAGAAGCTTCTCAAGGCTCCCCTGGCTCCAAGTTGGACCCACCTCTGTCCAAGGCTGAGACAATTAGTGACAGTGGCCGTGTCTCTGCAATAACGTATTTAAGAAGGGGAACCTGAGAGGAGGAGGGGTTGTGAGGGAAATACCCATAGAAATACCAAGGTCAGTTGAAGAAAGGAAGAGGAGCAGGGGAGGTATACTGGAGCAGAGACCACCCTGAAGCCCATGGAGGTCACCGGTGGAGTAGATGCCCTCCTGCAGCCCATGGAGGACCCCAAAATGGAGCAGGTGGCTGTGACCGAAGAGGGCCGGGACTGATGGAAAACCACACTGGAGCGGTTTGTTGCTGGGAGGACTGCAGCCCATGGGAGGGACGCACGCTGGACCAGTTCGTGAAGAGCTTCAGCCTGTGGGAAAGGCTCACATTGGAGAAGTTTGTGGAAGACTGTCTCCCATGGGAGGGACCCCACACTGAAGCAGGGGAAGAGTGTGAGGAGTTCTCCCCCTGAGGAGGAAGGAATGACAGAGATAGTGTGTGATGAACTGACCACAACCCCCATCCCCTGCCACCCTATACCATTTGGGGGCAGGAGTTAGAGAAATCAGGAGAAAAGCTGTGAGCCCAGGAAGAAGGGAGGGTGGGGGGGAAGGTGTTTTTAAGATGTGGTTTTATTTCTCACTGTCCTACTGTGATTTGACTGGTAAATTAGGGGAGGTAGTGTTCAAATGAAAATTATGCTTTTTCTTTTTCCTCAATTGAGTCTGTCTTTTGCCTGTGACCATAATTGGTGAGACATCCCTCCCTGCTTTGTCTCAACCTGCAAGCCTTTAGTTATATTTTTGCTCCCCATCCCCCCAGGGAACAGCTGCATGAGCTCAGTTTCCCTCTGGGCTTAAACTGAAACACTCTACCATCACAAAAGTTTGTGAATCAAAAACCAGCTTAGACCAGTTAAGCCAGTCTTCCCAAAACCTAGGATTATCCTAACCATTCTGGGTTATCACCAATTTACTTGAGGCCAGTGTCTGACCCAAAAATTCTTCTGAGAGAGGCAATAGATTATGGGTCACATCATGAACCTAATTTTACATTGATGTAATTGCATAGTTCTGTTGAGCTAGGTGCAAGCTCTTCCCTTGACTGGATTTACACCCCTGAGCTCAGAACCTGCTTTAGTTCTTGGTTTTCATCCAAGAGCCTTAAAGCACCTAATAAACTTTTTAATTTTCCACCATAATGCCAAAGAGTAAACATAGTCCCAGAAAGAATAAGGGCCCCTTTCGCTAAGTCTTGTTGAAGTGTAGAAGTATTTTTTCATTAGATTTAGACTGGACCTTTAATGCCTTGTTCAGACAGACAGCAAATACCTGGAAATGATCATTGTTATAGCCTAGCTCTTAGACAATGCCTCAGGATCTAGATGTATGGAAAAGCTAAAGGCATGCTTTGTGTGAGGTTATGTAGTACTAATAAAATCATAAGATGTCACCAAAACATATCACACAAAGAAAGGGTCATAAGTCACTAATTGCTTGCTCTTTGATATAAACAATGGGCAAAGAGGAGAAACTGAGCCAGGATACCTGTAACTGTCTGCCAGAATAAAACCAGAAAAGAGAAAAAAACCCCTTAATTACAGTTATTAATAAATCTCCAGTATGTATCACCTTCATCTCCCACCATATATAACAAGGATTAATCAAGGCACAGGTAATGCATATACTTGAGGTAACTGGGAGGTTAGAGGTGATAGGTGGAATCTGATGCTGTGAACATGCAACCTTGAAGCTAACAACCTGCACCTGAGATGGCTGTGTATGGTTCTTACACCTGGTGTAGAGGATAGGTCTCTCCAGAGGTTTATTCTTCTCCTGTATACTAGGTCAAATGAATGTCTTGTCATTGACAGTAGACCCTGAGATAAATTTAAATAGCTAAATTTGAGTTAGGTGACCAGTGCTTTTTAGCTGGTCACCTTATCTGGTTTAAAGTGTCCGGGAGTGAACAGATTCACTGAAGTGATAAGCACTGAGATGTCAAGTGAAAAGATGGTTTTCATTTGTCCCAGGATGAATTGAGTACTGGTGGGGTGAAATGAGTCTTGGTTTCCAGAATTATTCTCTTCAGCTCAGAATCGGTCCCCTGACTGTTCTGTCTCCCAGGCTTGTGCAAAATCTTCCAAGAGACTTATTGTGGGGTTGAAGTTCTCGTAAGTGCGATCATTATCCACCTGTATTCTATGCAATTATTATTTACATTATTGAATTCCCTGGAGGTAAAATTAAAATAGAGCACTTTTTTTTTTTTTTTCCCAAGCTCTTGTTTTTGTTTCCCCTTTCTCTTTAACAACCTTTTCCCAGGAGACCACTTTATATGTCCTCATGTTTCCAAGAGACTGCAGTTCAATAGGTTGAGAGTTAATTGCCATCTGGGAGTTTCCAGATGTTTATGTGCTACCCCAAAGAGCTGTCCACTGGAAAAAAAATGAACAGCTGGAAAGACACAATCCAAACAAAGCATCTTTTAGCTGATTGACATATGTCTAGAAAACTTGGCATGCTTTGAGAGAAATGGAACTGAAATTAGGAACAGTTAGGAGCAAGTCCTTCATTATCAATAATTAGTCAATTAGATTTTGTTGTTGTTGTTGTTCAAATTCAGATATAATTCTCAAGCACTGTGCTCAGTCATTATAACCCATACAAGTAGAGGACAGAAATAATATATAGCCTTCACTCCCTCCTTAAGAGATGTGTTCAGAAATATTTGTTATACTGTTGAACATAGGTCATTCCAGGGGGCTGGATGGTGCAAATTATTTGTAATGCAATATGAAGCCTTTCACCCAGAAGTCAGATTCACATTGAGCCCAAACAGTTGATGGCAAGTGACCTGTTAAGTTGAGCTACTTAAGAGTTTACTATAATTTTTTTTCTTTTCTTTTTTTTTTTTTTTTTTAGTGAAATAAGCGCTTCTGTACAAAACCAAAAGTTTCAGTAGGGAGAATTGATTGTTCTGAAATTGTTTTCCATCTGGGAAATCAAAATGAAAAAAATAACCTTTTACAACAGTTTTACTTTTTTCTGTAAAATCCAATACAGCTGCTTTATATGACATTTGTTTCAAGATTCAGTTGTTTAGGGTGTTGTATCCTGTAGTAGCAACCTGAGTGTTCAATGGTCTGTTCTTTAAACAACACTCTTCAGGAAGGAAGAATCCTTTGGAGGGGTCATATGAATACACACTGAAAGAGGTAGTCTAAGAAAAGTGACTCCTGAAGGATGTGCTACAGTTGTAATTCCATTAAGCATCACAATATGAAGGACAGATCAAGTATCTTGATGGGTGTTTGGGGTCGGGAGGGAGGCGGGGAGGGCAAGAAATCTTAATTGGTTATCATCTGAGTGCACAAAGAGCTGAAATATGGAAATACTTGCAGGATGGAACACAGATGTGTTGTTTTATCAAAAGCCACACATTAATGTTTTTGAAAAATAGTGCTCTAGCTGATGACTGATGCTAGGTTTGTGTCTTATAGAGCAATCTTGTGATAGGTAAAGGGAAGACAAAAACTCCCACAAACTGGCCTTTTCAAGTTCAAATTTGAGACCTATTATGAACATTAATCTATAACTTATTCCACCTGGCCGTTGCTGGGGTGCAACTTCTGATTGTCTCTAAGCAATCAGGATTTACTTAATGAGGTACTATTTTTCCTACATAAATTAGATTTTGCCATACAAGAGTGGAATAGAGTGTCATTCATGTGCATGACATTTTTAAAGAATGAGGGGAAAAAAATACTTCTACAAAACATTTTTTGTCCCTGAAAAACAAGTTTTTTCTTCGCCCATATGAGAGACTAGATTTCTTCTTTTCCATTTCAAAGTCTTATCCTTAACACCTTCTTTGGGAAATCAGTGATGTTTGGATGCATTCTACTAAGTAAGTTTCTGGGAGTTTGGTGCTTCTACCACTTCCACAAACATGTTTGGAGAGGACTTAATGGAGGTTTCTTCCTTATGAGAACTTGCCCCCACACACTCGATCTTGGAAGAAAGCTGCTCCTTCAGAGGAGTAGTCTTCTGTCTATGTAGTCTGAATTACAGTCATGATATGGTAGGAGTTGCAGGATGTTGTTACCCTGAACTGTTGTCATGGCCATCACAATGAGGAGAAATATATAGCTATCATTATGGGAGCTTTACACTGCATAGTTTATCTCTATAACAGTGTACTATGATGTGCCTAATTAGACGGCTCCATGTCTGCTGCTGAAGGGAGACTTTCTTATTGTGTGTCCTCAGCCTGTGATTTAGCACTGAAATTAAATTTAAGCATAGTTTCCCATTTGATTATCAAGCTATGGGTGACTTTTAAGGATCCTTTTCAATCCATTACTTCTACTAGCTGTAAACTCCCTGCCACAGTTTCTTCCTGTTTGGTAGATGCAGACTAAGTGAAAACTCATCCATTTAAAGTTAAAGGGGAATGAATCCAAATAATTCCAGTTAGAGTATGAAAACTTGCTGTTGTTCAGTCTCCTTCCTTGATTGTCAACATCTGCTTCTGAGCCTCAATTATTGACACATAACAAATATGATTGGCTTGAATAAACTGAAAAGAACAGGACCTTCACAAAGTAATATAGGGTAAGAAATAGGGAAATTTTTTCTTTTTCCATGTCAAATTGGAACATTCATCCAGCTTATAGCTTCATTGTGGGAGAAGTAGGGTGACTTCCAAAAGACAACCTTTAAGAAAATATATATATATATATATGTTTGTAGGAAAAAAAAATATCCCTAGTCTCTTGTGAGTACTAATCTGTTGAAAACATGGTAAAGAAGAAAATAAGTGTATATTTCTTCAGTAATATTGTCTAAGGAACAAATTTGGATAAAACAGTGAAATTATATGGACAAAAAGATTACAGGGGTGATTAGAGATGAAAAAATTTCATAGCCTACTCTTTATTCACCTGTTGTATACTTTATTATATGCATAGGGAGAAAGTGGATGGGTCAAGATGAAGCTATGGGACACGTTTGCTTCTTTGGCAGTCTCTCTACTTGTGCTGCTTTTGGAAGATGCCCACAGTTTGATGGACATGCTGCCTGAACATTGAAAGATATGATACTTCCATTTCAAGGAGCTGGCAAGGGTGCAGACATTCTGTAGTAACTTCAGAGTAAATGTCCTCTGCATAACAAGCACTTCATTTGTTGCAGAAACTGACAGGCTTTCAGTATATTGCAGTAAGAAGGAATAATCTGATCACATCAGACACACACAACTGGTGTAAGACATTACAACATTGATGAGTTTTACCAGTTTTACTGGAAAGTGAGCATGGAGGCAGGGATTTTGCTCTGCCCACCATGACTAGGGTTTAAGCCTTTGTAGTTGATAAGACAACTTTTTTGAAGAATGAAAGACATTGGATCATCTCTGAAGTTCTAATGATCTGTAAAACAACATGGATGTTTTGGATAGATTATATGGGCTTTGCTGTGATTGTCTTTGTATGCATGGCTAGAAGCCAATGAGATCCTGCAGCAGCAAGTGCAGGGTGGTGGCTTTCTGCTGTGATGCAAACAGGGAGACTACTTGTGGATGCAAGTCAGGCTAAACAATAGGCGTAGTCCTCTGCAGTAGGAAGTCCCAAGTCCTTGTACGCCCTTTATTTTGAAGTGCTTGTTACAACAAAAGGGCATGAGACCATCAGCATGATATGACAGTAAGGGGCTTGTTCCCAGTGCCGTTGCTGGAGCAGGAGTGGGATCTCATGCTCCACCTTGCCACCATGTGGGTTCTTTGAGTTCCCTAATCTTGTACAACCCTCTATATTTGACACTTAAGCATGTATTCAAGCAAAAATATGCACTCATAGCCACACTGTTGCTCACTTTTCATCAGGGCTGAGAAGAAGTGATGATAGCTTCATTTCTTGACTCTTTACTACTGACCTACCAGCAAGAGATTTTTATGATTGATTTACTGGGAATGGGGTGATGATGGAAAAGTGGTTTGGTTTATGTCTTAATGTTAAACAGATCCCTTCTGAAGCACTGCTTTTACTGAGGTTTTGCCTTTTGTTTATAGGCTGTGCCTTCCTAACGTACTGCGAAAGGGAGTCTGCTCTAAAGGCCCAGAGTGCGCTGCATGAACAGAAGACACTGCCAGGGGTGAGTCCAGATTGATAACTTTTGGGGTTTTTTAAATCTAAAATGGGTTACATATGGAGTTCTTGTCTTGGGTTTGGAAGCATAATGTCTCCAGTTGCTTAGATGATTCACTATTTGTATTGTGCTAATAAAATCAAGATATCACCAACCCACCCAAACTGCACAAAACAAAAAACCTTTTTGCTCTTATCTGGAGTCAGGAAAACAGTGATTAATTGGTTATGGGCTGGATTCTACCAGCCTTACTCAGCTGAGGAAAGAGTTTAGGATTCTGACCACTACATGAAATATTAGAAGTGCTCACCAGGTATTACCTCTTACTATTTTTCTTTTCTGAAGCAAGGTGTGGCAGCAAGAAATAAACAAACAGATCACATTATTGAGTTATCACAGAATGAAAACACATTCCTGATGACAAAGTGGTTTGACTCAGTTACTTTAGTATTCAAGCAGCTGTAGCAGATTGGAAAGGCAGTGAGACAAGGAGAAAAGAGAGAGAGGAGAGACGAACACAGGATAATGAGGAAAATTATTCACATGAGCAAGATCTAAGGTTCAGACAACACAAGCAGAACTAAAAATAGAATCAGCATTATGTGGGGAAGACCTGCCCTGCTGGGATGGATTTCCAGTTTAGCAGTAACCAGGAGGAGGGAGAGAGAGACGATTTAGATTCAGCCAGGGTACATGGCTTGGAAACAGCTGAGTGCAGTACTCCTGTGGCTAGAATAGGGATGGTTTCACAACAACACAGAAGTCAGTGATCAAGTAATTAAAAGTGGGGTCCTGAGGGTTCAAGGTTGCATCTAAACTGAGAGGAAATTGATCCAAAAGTCTGCTTTTATTAGTTGGTGTTGAATGACGGAGTCCTGAATACCCCTAACCTACCTTTCCACAAAACCTAAGACACATCAGTTGCTCTATGTTGCTGAAGAAAGTGTTGATTCTGCTCTGCTTGTTTCCATCATCCTGGGTCTATTTACCTATCTCTCTGCCACCTTGCCAGTATGGAGATGCCCACGCACTTGCTCATCTACATCTATCTTTGCTTTAAAGGCCATACCTTATGTAAATATATACATACTTCATTCCCTAAAAATACATTTCTGTCAGCTGACAACTCCCTCTGAATTATTTTTTTCTAGAAACTCATCAGCCACAGATTGAAAGTAACTTGAGTCTTGTTGGGGTTTAGGTTTTGGGTTTTATTTTTTTCCTTTTTTTTTTCCCTCCAACAGATGATGTTTTCTTTTTACTTCTCTCTCCTCTGAATGATAGAACTGGATGTACAAAAAAATAAAGATATTTTGAATAGGGATATTCCAGGTAATATTTTACCTGAAATTTTCTGAAATATGCTTGAAATCAAATATGTATTTATCAAAAGTAGAGATATGCTTGTGATGTATAGGGTGTTGTGTATTTAAATGATACTAACTGGAATTCCAATTGTTTTCACTGAAGTTAGAATCTCATCCTGAAGTTTTATGATGGGAATATCTTCAAGAAGACAGTGAATCAGTGAGACTGAGGGCTCAGAACTGGTGAGGGAGGGCAAAGGTGATTTAGGACTTTTTTTTTTTTTTTAATTCTTTATATGTCCACAGTTCTGAATCTCAGTCTGCATTTTAGAGATTTCAAATCACTAAACTCTTAACATCAAAACTGTTGTCTTGGACAGTGACAAAATTCAACCAACTTTTGCATTAGGATCAAGACTTCCTTCAGAGGTTATGCTGACTGATTCTAGACTACAGGCAAGACATTTCTTCCTTGGTTTATGTAATTTCTAACCACATATAGCCCATACTGACCATGCTGACTTCAGAAAGCTTTTGTTTGGTTTTACACTTTGAGGTGACACATCAGGATCTGATTGAATTGGGAATGGTGAATCTCTGTCTAAAATAGCAACCAGGTTTTTGAGAGTTCTGAGCACTGACTTCTCTCATCCTTTTCATTTCCAGTTCTGTTTGTCTCAGGATAAAGGTTTACTTTCTACCAGCAAATCCTCTGCATACAGCTTTCTGCCAAGTTTCTGAACTCATCTTCTGAATGATGTCACTGTAGTTTATTTAAGGAAACCAGCCTTGTCTCTTGATAAACTATCATGCCTGGGTACTGTTTTATGGTTCCTATGTGAGTAGCAGAGAATTATTTATGACTTACTTGACTGTTCTTGATAACATGCACCAACAATATCAAACATAGTTCATCACCATAAAATAAAAAGCACTTGTAAGGTCAGGGGTCTAAGTCCTTATTCACATGAGTTCACAAATGACACATATATAACACCTTTTCTTGACCCTCTACTGTCTGTGACACAAACAGAACTACTGAGGAGGTATCAAAAATAATTAACAAGCCTGTTATAGGAAAGAAAAAAAAATAGTACTACAGTGAGCCGTTGAATCAAGACACTTCTTTCCCATCCCCCAGTAAACAGTGTATTTGCCTACTCTTGCAATATTGCTGTTTGTGTTCTTTGTATTATAAAACACAGAACTGAGTCATTTTTAATAATATGCACATGAATGCTAATGTATGGAAATGGTAAGGCATGAGGAGTTTGTGTCCAGATTCAGACGTCTTGCCTCTTAGCTATGTATCACTTTGTTTTTAGTGGAGTGGCTACATGCACATATTTTACAGTAATTACTTTCTGGATGTGCTTTGTAAGATGACAGAAATATGTTTCACATATTTCTATGTTATATGTGGGACATAAAGTCATCTTGTGGAATAATCAAAAGACTTCCAAGCAGGTATGTGTTGATTAATAAAGTCTTTACAGCACTTTGGTTTTGGGTGGGAAGGAATCATGATAGATATTTTGAAGCAACTGGAATGGAATGTAAAACATAAAATTATTAGTTGAATCCTCTTCACCTAAATGAATTAGGCTGTTTTGGGCAGTCTGAAATTGTCTTGCCTAAAAATGGAAGATTATTGTAGCAGGGTGTGTATGTAAAGAGCACTTTGCGAGTGTTGGACAATTCAAATTCTAATGTTTACTTGTGATTGTTTATTTTACATATAATAGAGTAGCTGGATGATGAAGTATATTAGTTCTTTAATAATTTATAGAAATGCTTTGATGTTGCAGTAATTACATTAAAGGTCACATATCAAAGGTAATTTGGTTGAGCAGCTGTGATGGTTTCTCAGAAGCAATCAATATTGCTGTCCGTGGTGCTGATTTCACCAAGGGGACTGCCAGATTAAAGGAGGCTTATTACCAGCCAGACAGACACGGGGGAAATCAAGAACAGATTGGAGAGACACACTCATCTCTTTCCCCACCTATAATTAACACTGTTCACCATAATCTGTGCTAATCCTTCATAGTGGGAAACCACTTTTTTTTTTTTCCCTCCAACATTATAAAAAGCAAATTAGGCAAGGAAGAGTAATTTGGGGGAGCAGCAGAGAGAAAGTAGAGAAACTAAAAGTTGATTCACCCTTGGGATTTCTGATGCTGATATATCTCCCAATGATAAAATGCAATATCAAAAACACAGCCCATGGTCTTGAGGAAAGTATGGGGAGGGGGGCAATGTGATCTAGGCAATGACAGTGCAGGAGATGTGAGAATTATCTGCCTGTAGATTTGGTATAATATTATCTATTTGCCCCACAAAGCTCCACAGGAAATGAAATCAGGGAAATAAAATTATGTTTTAAGTGTAGTCATTTTGATTACAAATTATAGTGAAGCCAACTTTTTCTTCCCTTTCTTTTTTCTTTCTGAAGCAAACGGCAGAGGATAATGCTGAGAAATGTAATTACGCTATCAAGATCTACTTTTATTTATAGCAGAAATAAACTGAGCTACTGTATGATAAGCACAGCAGCATTTTTCTCCTCTAGTTCTTTGTGGTACTCTCAGGCAATGGGAGTGAATACTTGGTTGGAGGCACTGCCTCTTTGCATAATGTTAAAACCTCCATGTAAGACTTCCAAAGAATAGTTATGAAATTAGGTAGCTAAGAAACTGTTAACCTCGGCAATGCACAGGGCTTATTCAGGCTAGGAAATAGACTGGGTTTTCTTTCTGTATCTGTTCCTCTTGAAAGGGAGAGTGGTACTGCCAGTATGCTAACTTTCTCAGTCCATAACTTAATTAGTTTTCTTCCTAACTGTTCTCATATTCTTTGTCTCGTCTGCCATCTAGAAAAAAATGCATTCTACTTTATTAATCGTATGCAAAAATGTGCATCTGTAGAATTAGAAGACAGGTGAGCTCATAAAACTCCTATTAAACCCAGTTTTAAACAAACAAACAAACAAAAAGTCTAATGAAACAAAAGTTGTCCTTGGTTTAAAAAAAACAAAAATCAAAAGTTTTTCAATTTTATTGGTCTTATCTGGCTCAAATTCATATGTATATGTGTGGAAAGACACCTGAGCATGGTATGGGGAGGGGAGAGGATGTCTTGCAAAATCTAGTCCCTCTTGAATCCTTGTAATAAGGCTTAAATGAGACATAAGTGTCATGTGGACTTCAGAAGTCCTTCACATATAGCATAGATTTCACTATTGAAGCAGACCTTGCTGTAATTTTACAGTCTTTTTTTTTTTTTTTTTAAATATTTCAAAGCTATCTCCAAAAGCTTGTTAGAAAACCATTAAACCACATATCACCCTGCACACTGTGTTATGCCAAAAATGGTATTATATTCCCACACTTTCCCATTTCAAAAGTTTTCTCTACCAATGTAAATTGCAATTTGGTCAGCAGTGGCAGGCTGGATGGGTTCCATTGATTAAAGTAGCCTGCTGAACACACAGCCTGCTCACCATGCCCTTTAGATTTTGAAAGAAAACACATTTAATTGTTCCCTTGGGAGAAACATGTCTGTTTTCTGAAGTTAAAAATGAAGATGAAAAGGAATAAAAACAGATTTGAGGTAAGAGACTTGCAAAAAAACAGTCCTGTAGAAAGTCTTCAGCGGTGCTTTAAAATCTTTGGGTGTCAATGTCATGGTTAAAAAGATTTTTTTTTTTCAACCCCTTGTTTCCTCCTTCTGACTGACCAGCCAGTGGAAGGACTTTTGGATCTTGCTTTGGGGAAAGGAGGGGACAAGAGAGGGAGAGGAAACTAAAATGCACTTTCCATTTGCTAAAAAACCCCTATAGTTTGACAGTGCTGTTCTCTTCACCAGATGAGATGAAACACCTGGGTCCTATCTGCTTGGTAAACATTAAAGTTCCATTTCACTAGTTAAAGATTGGCTTATGTATCCCTATACAGCAGCCTCTAGAATACAAAGTAAACTCTCTCTCTGCCACCCAGTCCAAAGAGCTTTGGAGGAAAAGGATACAGTGCAAACATTCTGACAGAACCAGTGTGTTGGATGCATGCTATTTTCTCAGCTGAGACTGGTGTATTCATCACCTTTGTCGTAGCTAACCAAGCTTATCTTGATATGCAAAATGGGAACAAGGCTTTTCAGTTGTGTTTGAGATTTGGTGGCAATTGAAAAAATGGTGTGCAAAAAATAAATTATGAAGGTAGAATTGTCTTGTCTTTCTAATTTGACACCTCTTGGCTCTCGAAGGACAATTTCCATGTTATTCAACAAAAGCTTTTGCTGGACCTTCATTTGCTTTACGTGTTATTCAATGACAACTTTTCTCTCTGACGTGTCTGCCATAGGAGGATCAATCTAATTTTATGTACAACTGTAAAGATGAATGATAAGTAGAAAGGATTCAGGCAAGTACAAGCTGAATAAATTATAAAGGGCAAATGATGACAGAACTGGGGGTCCCAAGAGACAGTGATATGATAACAGAAACTAAAGACGAATTTATGATGGATGTAGTTAGCATGTACTGAGGCTGTTAATTCTTCAGGGTAGTTTTACAACTTCTTGTGATTGGAGCAATCAAAGTATTTCATTTTAAAGAGATGCTGTATATTTTCACTTGTCTGTTCTGCATATTTGTATGTATGGCCTCATTTATATGCATAGCAGTAAACTCCCATAGGCTAGTCAAGCTTACCTCCCATCAAAGGGCCCCTATTCTCCAAACCATAATGCCACTGTTTATGCATAAATAAATAGGTAATGTGTAACAATTTGAGGGCAAACCTGAATCTCAGAGAAAAAAAAGTTTCCATTTTCATAGAACACAGCAATCAAATCTTTTCAGATCGTGCAAGTAGCTGAGCACCTTCAGCTACCTTCAAAGCCAAGCCTAGGGATTGAGTTAGCTCACAGATCCCTGATGAAAAATTATATATAACAAGTTTCAGGTAGGTCAAATTTTGGGCTTAAGCCACTTTAAGAGCAGCTGATGCAGCATCATAAAGTTAGAAGCAAATCTGATCTCAGAGCAGTTCTTGATTGCATTTCATTCATACTCTTATTTCTATCTCTTGTTCCTTATTATTAAGGATATTTGCATGAAAATGATCTTTTTTCCTTCCTCTGAAGGGTTGTCTCTTGTCTGTGAGTAATGCTTACTCTGGCCTACATTTGTGAATGCCATGGGTTTGATTCTGACTTCATTTACACAAGTGTAAATCAACAGTGATCTGATTGAGGTCAAGGGATTTATATGGCGTAGGAAAGAGCAGACTCAGCTATATTTGTCACCGCTGAAATGATGTCATCGTGAACAGTACCATAGCTCTAAATGAGGAAACATATTTCTACCAAGAATCTTTGCATCCAAATATCTGATCTCACAAAATGCTGAGCATCCCTGACACCTGCTGGGCCATTCAGTAGCTCCCATGGGCTTTTTACTAGAGAGAGGTCCCAGCTCCAAACTGCAGGAGTGAAAGATGGTTGGTGTCTTGGTATTCCAACAGTGTTAGCCATTAGATAGTAATGAACCCTAAACACTGGGATTTCCAGTTGCATCACCCTACTGATTCAAGTGATGATGGGATATGCCCAGGAATAACTTGCAAGCAGTAAACCCCCACTTCTCATCCCGTGTTCTCGGTCACAGAGAGATAGAGGAAGAGAATAACAGGCACACCTTACAGTCAATTTGCTTTTCATCTCTTCAGTCATATGGATGATGTTGTGTGACATTACCTAGTCCATTGTTCATAGGCTAAACTTTCCATAAACAGCACCTTCTTGTATTTGCACTATATAGTAATGGAGAAACATGTGTTGATTTTGATCTGTAATGCAAGGCTAACATAAGCTTTCCATAAAGCACTTACATGAAGATGATGTATAATTATGTGATTTGGACTTCTACCTGTGGCAATACACCCACCTATACTATAGGTTTACCAGCGGCAGCTGTACTATTCATAGCTTACGCTGGTATAAGCTGCCTGCCCTGTGTTTCTTCATGCAATATATACATGTCTTTACATCCTTCAGATACTCAGTGAGACAAAAATAATTTTTTTAGAAAATTTTTTTATTAAATGTACAAAGGTTGAAGACCATACACAGAAGTGATGGATCAGGTATGTCTGTCCACCACCAAAATTATTGTCATTGAAACCTGTAAAGATGTATATTGGTATCTAGTTTTATTTAAATAGCATGTATAATAGCAATGAAAACATGAAACCACAGCCTTAAATGCTGTGGAGCTGCTACATTCCATAATTGTAATTCCTGGGGGGCCATTATACGATAAGGACTTGAATCTTGCCTGAAACATTATTTCTGGTGGTGCTACTTATGCTATGTAGGTTAGGAACATCTACGCATGTTGAAAACAGACTTTTAGTTGCAGTGTAGACAGACTGTAAACCTTACTATGTGAAATGCAGCCACTGGCTGCAGATCTTTTAAAAAAGCTGTGTATCTTGTATTAAATAGTCTAAGAGCATGATTCATGCATTACGCTTCAAACTGTGCTTAGAGTTAAGAACACCTTTTAAGGAACTAGCTGAGCTGGAATGCTTTTGGGAGTGGCAAAATCTGTCCCATCTATCCACTTACAGATAACTTTTGATAAGACTTGACATGATGTAACCCACTTAGCTTCTGTGCTTCACTTCTGCTGTGCTCTTACTTCAGCAGGGTGAAAGTGGTGGGGAATGGGTGACCGTGAGATTGCACTATCAGTTCAAGCAAGTAGGTATCTGAAGTGACTTTCCTCTGTTGAGTAACTGCAGTGAGAGACTTACAGTGGCACTGCATGTACGAGTTGCTGCACTTGGCAGGTTCCCAGCAATGTCAAATCTCTCTGATTAGTTTCTGTAAGTACAAGGACAAAATTAAGCCTAACCTATTTTTCAAAGAAGAAATATGCATTTCCCATTTTTCTCTTTAATGGGAACTTCTTTTATCTTGTTTCTCACACTTTTTGTACCCTCCCCTTCCCACCACGTCACCCCTTTAAAAAAATCATCTTTTAAAATATAATTCCTTTTAAAAACATATGCCTTCAAATTTCTTTGAGTTCTGCACTATATTTTGACCTTGATATACAAACATTTTCAACAACAAATGAATCCTACGGTGCTGGAATGAAGTTGTTCCCTTCTTTTCCCCTTAGGTATGGTAAACTGCAGTCCTCAAAGCCTCTGCTACTTTCTAGTGCATATTTACTTTGTCATTTCGCAAAAAATGACTGGTTTGATTATTGGCTTTGTACAGGTTATGGCAGAGAAAGTCTTGTCCAGCTATAACTAAATCCATTCCAAGCTCAGGTTGTTCCTTCAAACAGATGGAGTGAAATTATTTTTCTCTTGTTCTGTTAATGGCTCAGTCATTTCTATGCTACTATAGTGACTTTGCATGGTAAATATGTAACTTATAAGACATGCTGGCATGAGCTTCTGATTTCATTTATGGCTTTGATCAATGGAATAACATTTTGTTTCCAGGGTGGTAAAACTGGAATAATATTTTCTGGGTCTTTTTATTTATGGCTGACTTACTGTCAAGATCTTCCTTAGTAAACATCTGAGACATTGCTTCTGTCTTTGCATAACTTTGTGGTGTCCTTTCTCAATAAAGTCACACTAGTGCCTCATGTCTGGCTGAGCACCACTTTCTCCTCCTTTTCTCCTCTGTCCCATCTCACTGTGCACGTCTGTCCTTGCCATCTCTTATCTCCTTTGTAGATTTGCTGGAAACATTACCTTGTGTTCACGTAATGTCTGCCTGGTGAAATGTGTTGAGATTACAGCTGCTGAGGAGGGACACTGTGCTTCCCTACTCCTTCTGCCTGGGAGATCACGTATTTTTTCCAGACAAAGGGAGAGACTGAGGTTACTGATCTTTTTCACTATTTGTGACACTAGATGTATATAGATAGCAGAGTTGGCTTGTTGTAAATCTGATGAGTCTTGAAATTATGAGGTTTAGTGTATGTGAGCTTTTCAGTGTATGCTCGTGTTGCCCAAGAGAAACAAAGCAGCCAGAAGAAGGTTGTTCATGCAGTGTTCTCTTGACTGTTCTTCCTTAGAGCAACTGGGGAGTGACGAGGGATCGATTTCTGTGCCTATGCTCATGGTACATGGGGGCCAGCCTTGCAGGCTAGCTGTTTTAGTGGTTGAAGCCTGCTGCTCCCAGTCTGTGTTGTTTTTTTTTTTTTCTAATGCTGCACCTTCACATTGCTTGATATTACACACATTTTCACCTGGGTGGGGAGAGGCTAAGGCACTCCTAGGGAAGCTGGGCACAACATGTTGCTAGCATCCAACAAACAGACTGCTTCTGAGGGGATCCTGAGAAAATGTGTGTATTTGTGGGCTCTGTATGTTTTTTTGGAAACTGTAGTACAAGCTCTACAAATGTGGATACACTACAAAGAGTAAAATACAGATGTGACATACTTAAAAGACAGTGTCTCATGTCCCAGTGGAGGTCCCAAATTTATCTATATTGCTATGTGTTTCTCTTTATTCTATTAAGCCTTAAACCTTTTCCATCAGCACTCTGAACCCAAGCTGCCATAGCACAGTGTTAATGCTTCTAAAGTGAGCCTGTCCAAACTAATTTCATTGTCCTTGTTGAGTGAAGTGCAACAATTAAGCAGACAACACAAATGGGTCCAGATAAGTCAGATATTTACAGTTATTTCAGTTTGGATAATCTAAAGTGATGTTCATTGTGCACCTAAGAAATATACTTCCCAATGAGGCAAGGTTCTCATTCTGTACTCTTATCTGCTGGGTGTAAATACAGACAATTCCATGGACTCTGGCAGAGTTTAAGCTTCTTTACATCAGTGCAGCTCAAATGAAAATCTTACCCTCTTTCTTTAGATGCCCTGTAAAACTGCCTCTCTTCAGCTGTGCTTGCACTTTAGAGAGACATCCACGGGAGCTGGAAGGTCTTTTTTTTTTTTTTTTTTTTTTTTTCCTGGGCCAGAGTTGTGTTGTTGAACTCATTCACTTTGGGGAATCCAGCACCCCTCTGCTCTCCAGCACAGAAACTCTGACTGACAACTCGAGTTACTCTCTAGATCTGGCATTGCTGCTGACTTTCTGGATAGCATTGCAATCAAATTCCCTCATTACCAATGCCTCTCTTTCTTGGTATTAGCACCTTGGGGCTGTATTCTGGCTTTCCACCAATTCCAGCTGTAAACTCATAGCAATCCCAGTTGAAAGGCAGGGGATTTATACTAGCAGATCAATGCTAAAAGGCAGATCACTGCTACTTTCTGCTTAATTTCTTTGCAGGATATGTTGCTTCTCCTTCTGTCCTCCTTGTCCCCCCTCCCACTCAAGCAACATGCTGTGTTGCTGGGCAATCTTCACCAACTTAATCACATTTGGGCCCAGTGTTTTTCCTTCAGACCCTGGAGTGTGCAATGCTTAGGCCTTGGTTATTAGTTTACACAATAAATGAAGCCCATTAGAAGAGGATAATCACGGCTCGGAGAAGGCCACCTCACTCGTTATCTGAGGAGGTTATGTTAAGCCTCTGTAGTTATTAATCATACTTTCCCATGCAGATAGCTGAAGATTAAGAGTCACATTTATCCTCTTTGCTCCTCATTCTTTTGCACTGATGTGCAAATGCTCTTTATAATCATTGTTATTATGGTTATTCATAGCCCATCCGGTCAGCCAGGACTGCTCCTGAGATGTTACTTGAAGTCTTGCACCTACTCATGGTAGCTTGATGATACAAATCAGAGCCACTGGAGGTCTCTCCATTTATATCTCGGAAAACATCCTTGAGAGTCCTAGAAAGTCTCTGCTAGCTGTTATTGAATTGCAGTATCTTGTCCAGAGGCCAAGAGAGTTCTGAACAGAAGCCGACACTATTATAAGAGCCAAGTTTAACAGCAACCCTCTTGATTTCACTTGTTTTGCCTTTTAATACCAGCTCTAACCTTGAACTTAGGCTAAGATGATATGCTACCCTGTGGCTTTTTGAAATCTAGCCTAATGCCCTTTTAATCAAAGTGAATGACCCTTTTTTCCTTACTTCATTTTTAAAGCACTAAAATCAAGAGGGATAAAATCAGGTCTGTACCAGGTGGACTCAACAGTGTTTAAAAAAAAAAAAAAAAAAAAGTTTAAAAATGGAAGCATTTATTCCATCAGAGAAAATTACCTTTTTAAATTTTTTCCCTAGAAATATTTCTTTTCTATCATTCTCTTTCTGGTAACCTGTGTGCATACATACACACAAAACTCCCCAGAAAACCTTCATCAAAATGCAGGTACTTGAGGAAGACAGTTGGAGTTTTTTCTCCCCAGAAATACTTTAGTCATGCAGCATTTACTTCAATAAAAATTACAGTTAAAGCACCAGTTAGCAACTAACTTCATTCAGCATATATAGGGACTGCACAACCATTCAGTTGCAGATCGCATCAATGTACAACTACTTTCATCTGCTGGCACAGCCATTCCTTTTCTTTGTGTCCACTATCAACTTTATAGAAGCTGTTCTCCAATTTTCTTGTTCCACTTAAACTGCTTTTCTGTAAGTGGTCTTAGCTTCTGAAGCAGGAGCTGGGTCAGTGATATACAGAAATCCTAAACCAGTAAGTCCATAGTATCTATCATGCAAACTTAAAATCACCAGTTCATCCAGCTGCTAAAACCTGGATTTATTCTTTTGAACCTGGAGTGTGAGTTACCCTATGTCAGTTTGTCCATCCCAAAATTACTTTTCAACCTGTGAAGAAACAAACATTTCCAAAATGAACAGTTCATCCATCTCTCCTTTGACTGAAGCAAATGAAACTCCAAACCCTGATTTCTCCTTAAAAAGTCTAAGCACTAGTGAGTCTGTTTCCCTCACACTTGTTATGATAACACTAATATGCAATGCATATGCTTCCCAAATGCTGTGCTTAAATACTGATTCTGCATATCTAGAGGAAATCAGCATTACTTTCTTGACTCAGAGGTCCACTAGTCTCTGTCATCTCATGATCTGGCTCCTCTTTTTTTTTTTTTCTTTCTTCCTTTTTTTTTTTTTTTCCTTTTTGTCTTAGCCTAGGCAGTGTACTTGATAATGCATAAGACTCTTGCTAGGGCTTTATGTTTGATTTTTTTTTTCTTTTTAATGAAAGTATTTTCTCTAGAAAATGTCACTTCAAGACCTTTCCATTTGAGGGATCATGGTGGTTTTGGTCATGCATTTATTTGAGTTTTTGGATCTGTTAGAAAATTCTTGTTCAAATGAAAGGGCCAGAAAAGCAGAAATCAACCCAAACAGGCAGGCATGACATTTGCTTGACATATGGAGCCTCCCTGATACAAATCCCTGCCTTACCTAGTTCAAACTAAGATGTGAACAGACACTGGCTTTCCTCTGCCCACCCCAATTAAATTTCCCACTCACCTGATTCTTGGCTATTTGAAGACAACGTTTGCACATGCTCTTCCTTTATTTTCTCCTCCCCTCTATTTTTATAGAAATTACTAAATAATTTACCTGAAATACTAAGGATTTTTTTTAGTGAATGAAGATTTTTGTATGGATCATTGAGGCATAGTACCAGACCTGGTTGATTTTAAGACGACTATATAGGGTCCTGACATGCTGTAATGAAAGGGGACTAGACATCCAGACGAGGAGTTTATTGCGGCTGACCTCAGATTTCATTAAGATGTTGGCAGTCTTCAGTTGCTTATCTCAAAACTGGTCTCCTTTGTCTTCCTTTAGGTGGGAAAGGGAGGCTGTGAGAAATTGTGGAGAGAAAATACCTATGATAAAGTGTGGTTTTGAGGTCTGAAACAGAACCAGGATTTAAGAAACCTAGATACTATACTTGCCTATGTGACAAGTCAATGAACCCACCTTTGTCATGATATCCTACCTACAAAATGAGCTAATTAACCTTCCCCCACTGTTACCCCTTTCATTAGTAGACATTTAGAGTTCTCCAGAGTAGGATTTTTCCTTTCATATGCATCTGTGTTTATGTACAGTGCTTGGCAGTGTCAGCTTCTTCTTTTGACTACAGTGTCCTAGACAATCTTGCGATGCTGACAAAAGATGATAACTGTTGGGAGGGAAAAGCTTTCTTCCAATAGAAGGTGATGGCTCAGAATGATTCTTGCCTTTCAGAAAGGGACTATCTCTTTTCTCTTTCTCATGATTGACCTGAAAATAAATAAGGGAAGAGTGACATTCTTACTATTGCTTCTTTTTCTTTTTCTTTTTTTTTTTTTTTTTAAAAAAAAGATAGTAGAATTTCTCTTAGACTCATGTTGTACTTGTCCATACTGTATTTGACATCTGTAATAAAATTTGGGTCAGATATACTTTTCAATAAAAAGAGGCATCCTACAAACAGCCCCTTGCTTGTATTAGGGTCATGTCAAGAATAATAGAGACTATTGTCACTGCACTGAACCTCTGCATTGTATTAAGTATTCCTCACTTCTCTCTTCTCCGCTTCTCTCCAAGACATAATACAAGATGCCTATCATGTTCCACCACATCTCACCAAAGGACACAGAAAGGGAAGCTGGTTAGCAGGGAGCAAGGCTCCTCAAAGTTACTCTAGCATCAATGACCACAAGGGAAAAGGTGGAGAAATCACATGGTCTTGTTTGACCATATGTGTCCTCTCCTCCTATCTGGGTGAGAATGGCAGGCGGGAAGGAGGGTTTTGTCAAGGGGAATTTTAGGTTTTTTTCTTGCTATTACTTCATGACGAGGTTTCATGTTGGGTTTTTTGTGAATGAACAGTGTCCTGGAGAGGGATGAGGGAATGGCACATTAGCATACGAAAGAGATTGGTCTGAGTAACTTCCTTTCAGTGTTGTCTGCTCAAGGCCTCCCATGCTGCTCACAGGTGCACAAACTTTAGGCACCTGCCTGTATGCAGAATAGGTTCTATCTGTGTTGCCTTAGTACTGAGAT
This sequence comes from Strix aluco, assembly GCF_031877795.1. NCBI lineage: Eukaryota > Metazoa > Chordata > Aves > Strigiformes > Strigidae > Strix > Strix aluco. The sequence goes on along the minus strand of NC_133971.1, from coordinate 88,042,041 downwards.
TCCCTGCCATATCTGTACCTTGTTCACCCACACCAGAAAAGTCCACGTGCTATCACAGACCTACACCCACCTCTGACTTGTTCACATCTATGGATGGCTCTTAGTCTTGATTCTCTCATACATCTTGCCCTACCAGTTCTGGATCAGTGCCCACAGCAGTGTTGTGGCCCATGAGTCCTGATCTGCCTACTTTTGTATATCAGCATCTGTTTCTAGCCCTCAAGAATACTTTCAGCACTGAGCCACAGTCAAGCCTCATTCACTTCTGGTGTGACAAGTGGAAACAAGGAGGAGAATCCACTGGATTTTATTTCACTCATGCCTCACAAGAGGCTTTCAAGTCAGGTCATGAAAGTAAAGGAATTATTTGCTTCAAATTCCATGCCCAGAGCTGCTCTGAGATGCTTTCACTGAATCTGTCCTGTTTCTGAATGGTATTTTCCCGGGTAGATGATGAAATCTAGTGTCCTCCAGAGGTGTGACACCTGCTCTCCTCTGTCCAAAGCCCAGTTTCACTTTACCAATGCATCAAGAATTCAGTGTTACCTGCTTGGTGCTGCACACCTGTACTTTTCTGCCCTTTCCTTCTCTCCCCTTCCTTCTTTTTCCAAAGACTAGTGACATCCTTTGCTATACTTGAGGTGCTAGCATAGATCAAAGTCCTTCCAGGATCAAACAACATGCTGCATGCAATCCTTACGGTTACAAACAAGGTCTTTCACTGACAAACACGTTTCTGTGCTGCATTTTCATCAGCCTATCAGACTTGATTCAAGGATAGCTTTTGATTTCACAAGGAAACTCTTCTGTCTTTCCCCCCAGTTCTTCAGAAGGCAGGAGAGGGGGAAAAAAGGCTCGATTTGGCTGAAAGAAAAGGGAGAACAGATTTCTTGAAATTTTGGAGAGAGATTTAATATATGCATACTGTATGTTTTGTTTATTGTAACAAGTAGAAGATAGAGAACATTAACAGAGGATAAATGTATCTAATGTAAAAAACAAGAAAGAGAGGACTGAAAAGCTTGCCTGTGTGTTGCATCATTCTGATGGTATTTTTTAAGATTTTGTGATCTTAACTTCCCTATAAGATTCTTGCTGGTCAAATAGCCCTTCAACATACCTTTTGCTGTTTAAAGCAATAGGTGGATCCAGAATATGTTTTGAAAGTTGGATAAATGGTTTTCAATACAGGACACTAATTACTATGGGCAACTATTTCCTATGAGTCTTTTCTTCATACAGCTTCAAGAAAACCTTCAAAGGAGATGCATTGAAAATGTAAGTATTAATGTACAGTTTTCTGACTAGCTAGGATCTTTTGTATTCTGTCTCTTGGGGCTTCTGAAAAGCTTTCTGAAAATTTCAATGACGTAGACACTGCAAATTGAATGCAAATAATAATTTTGCAAATCCCATTAGCAGAGGTTCACATTAGTTTCCAGTACTCTGAAAACACTATTTGCTGCACAACTTGGGGTTTTGTTGTGTTTTATTTTGCAGAACATTTGATAAAAATCCTTTTAATGTTATTTTTAAAAGACAATTCTACTTGGACATTGGAAAAAAAACCCACATCATTTTTGCTTTGCCACTTCCTATACAGTCAGGAAAATGCAAAAGTAAGGAGTGTAAACAATAAGTAATACACCTATCCACATCAATAGAAGAAAAATCTATATTTTTGCTTGGGAAAATAATTGCTGATTAATATTTCTGGACAAATAATCCTCATATCCCATAATTCACATTCTATTATTAAAAATCAACCAGTAAAAAGCTCTTTTTAATAATTAAGTTCAGGGATGTTACTGTTTACTCATAGTGTTACTGGGTTTGGTACTGTTCTGGTTCATACTGATACACCGTGATGGTAAGAAGCACTTTTATAAGTGGCATACAGATGAAACATACTGCTTTCAAGAAGAAAATTAGAAATCCTCCCTTGATGCCCACTTCATCAGGGTCTGTTTATTTGCCAGAAGAGTCTTAGTTTCATTCCTAGCTCGTATTTCTTCTCTAATTTTGAGCATCCACTCTTCTTAAGGTACAAGTAGTTGGCACACAGGTCCTTAGAAGATAAGAAGAAATGCAGATGATATACTCTGAAAAACTGTCAGGAAGTAAAAGACACGAACCCATTTCAGTCTGTGATTACTCGTTATGGGATCACACACTTGCTGGCTTGCCTCAATGGCCTCTCTTCTGGAGTGCATGCAGGGTAAATAACTGTTAATTTCCCTGCTGCATAAAGTGTATTTTCTATCTTGTCTGGAGTGAGGAGGTGTTAGTCCCCCTCTGAAGAGTTGTTTTGTTTATTGGTTTGGCTGAAGCATTCAGGAGACAAAGTTCTCTAAGTGAGAGGGCAGTGTGCCTTCCTCTCCCACAGTTAATTTCTTCAAATTCTTTCCTCTTGTGTCATGTGAAGTAAACTACACTAGGGTCTAAGTTTCTTTCATGAGAAAAAATCTCTACTGATCATTACAGATAGCTGGTATGGTAACTCAGAAGTGAAGCAGCACAGGATAAAAATTGTTAGAATATTTATGAATTCACAGTCTTGACTGAAAGTCCAAAGTTCCACAAGGCATGAAATGGTTACACAAAACAAATAGTAGTGTGTACATATGTACTTTAATATGAGGAAATGTGTGTAATACTTAGGAGGCATAGAGGGATTTGATGTGAACTCCCAATAAGTTTATCTAAATTTTAACAAATGTTGAAATCCATTCTGTGGATGACTATCCACCTCTGGTTCATAATCTCACCTCCTTGCCTATCCTCAAAGAAATACATTCAACAGGAAATCTAGCAAAGCAGTTTTATGGGAAATATTAAAGCTGGTATGGTTAAATGAAGTTAAAATTTGACTTTTTTGGAAGGAATGCTTTCATAGTTTTTCAGATTCTTTATGAAAATGAGCATTATAGAAACTTCCTTCATATAATGAAAACAGCCTCATTTAAATGAAAATACTGGTTGTAATTCTGATTAAGACTTGCAGAGAACCCAATTTATGAAACGTAAGTAAAAGAATGATTTAAAAGTCATTTAAAAGAAAAGGAGGACCCTCATTAAACTGGAATACATCAAGAAGTGCTGAAACATCTTTCAGTGGGGGAGAGAAAGACTCTAGCAGGAAGAGATCGGTAAAATCCTGTTGTACTAAACTCTAGATTATGACCCGGACTGTGTGGACCAGCTCATCATAGTCCTCAAAGGGATGGCACAGGAAGCACTGACAGCTTTCCACCACATGCTTATTCATCACCACAGGCAAATCTTTCTACCAGTCAGACCTAAAACTGTTCTGCACAACTGAGGTTGCTGAAGCATCTTTCTCACTAGCTGCCAATTTCCTTGCTGAACTCAGGATGCTGGTCTGGGGAAACTTGGCACTGGTCCCTGGGTGTTCAGCGCAGGCTTCAGGTGAGATCACTCTGCTTGGTCTGGTAGTGAAACCAGCCTTGGGTACAGCTGTAAGGATGTGAGGGACCACTTGATGTGAGGGACCACTTTATGTGAGGGGTAGGCAGGGACTACCACTACTTCCACATGGTGAAGTCCCACTGGTGTCTGTTTGATGTCATCTTGGGAGTCCACATGATTAACCAGTTGTGTAGAAAAACCAGAGGCTTTCTGAAGTTGGAATTAAAGCACAATTTTACTTTTCAGAGGGAAGAAAATGAGGAGGCTCTTCAGGCTTTGCCTGTTGCTGGTTATGATATCTCTCTGCTCATTAGTCAATTCCAAATGACTCATTTCTGTGCCGAGAATCCATCTTAGTACTGGGGGGAGGGATGAAGTAGATTGGATTTTCTGGCAATAGGGGGCTAGATTTTTCTTAAATATATGTTCAGTATCTGTTTTGTTCTGCTCCCATTGGAACCAGTGAAAAATATTCATCTGGATTCCCTGGAAGTAGGATTAAACCACTGGCATGATAAACCCCTCTTTTTGTGTGAGCTATCCATAACGTCCATTGTCAGCACTAATGGGAGGAAGTGGAACAGGGTTTACTGAACTTTCTTCAAGTCTTGCTAATGATAGGGCTCTTTTATCTCCAAGGAAGCTGTTTTTCTTATACTGGGAAGCTGGTGGGAGTTGTGCAGTGAGTAGGTGAATACAATTCTCAGAAGCTGGCTTGGTGGTGGCAGACATGCAAGTTAAACTGGAAAATTCAGTCATGTGATTTGACTTTTAGATTAAGCTAAAGCGGGTGTGATTCTGGCATTGCAGAGTTTTTGTGTGAGCTCACTGATCTCAGTCTCTTTATCCCGCTATTACACTTCCCTCTCTCAAAACCTCTCTCCCTGGGATTTAGTACTTTACCTTTGGCTAGCTGGTTTGGCTGTCAAAGGCCAGAGAGAGTGCAAAGTAAATCACATGCGTCCTTATAGACAACCAAGGCCGTCCTACAGTTTCCTGGGTGTATTCAGCATCGGCTTTTTCCTGCGGTTCACTGACTTTCTTATAATGTAGAGTGCCCTGATGCATGATGCTATGGCCAGTTGTCCTCTGTTGGACTTGAGTGGAAAGGTTGAATGAGATTATTGTCCATTGATTTTACAGTCTCACCTGATTGTGCTTTGTGCACAATCAGCTGGGTGGTTGAAGATATTTAAATTGCTGACCTGTACAAAGCTGATTAATCTGAGCCTGAAAGTGAGAATACTGTCTCCCTATGCTGTGGAGAGATGCACAGGTGACTGTGGCATTGGTGCCATAAACTGGGTAGGGCTTTGTAGTTCAGATGCTCACCTGTAGCTAGTCTGGCTAGATGCTGCTCACCTCAGGTACCACAGACATCTGGGTAAGTTTTTACTATTCTTTACATCTACAGAGCAGGTATTAACACTTTGAACTCCTGTTCTTACACTTAATAATCCACCTTGACAAATGACAGTGTTTCTTTTGTCAATGCTTGTCTGTATGTCCCAGTTGACTTTCTGCGGGGAGGGGAAAGCAGACAGCAACATGGATGCAGTATCTGTTTCAAGCACCTATACATAGGCTGCCGTATGCTATCTGGAAATGAAAGATACAAACCAGACTTTCAGACAAGCACTCCATGGGAAATGAAAATAAGGCACTAGGACTTCAGCATTTCTCCTTGTGCTTAGCAACTTAAAGCTCAACCATTCCTGTTCTGCAGTAAACCCATCCACTGCTTTGGTTCCCAGTGATCCTGGGAGGAAATAAAACCCCATCCTGGAACTTGAAATTTCATGTTTGTTCCTAGGTTAACTATTAGAAATATGAATCATATTGGGCAAATCACTTTGCCTTTCTGAGGCTTGGGCTTCCACCTGTAAAAGGAAGACAAAGCTCTTGAACTCTTTTGTAAAGTGGTATAGAAATACCAAGTGTTTATTACCAGGTCCACTGCCTGCCCTGCACAGGAGAAATTATGGGTTTTTTTCTTAACCATTTCACTATTGTCATATGCTAGAAAGAACTGTTAAAACACCAACTGTTTTCCCATTTCTTGGCTTTTAAAAACTGTAAGACCTTAAAATAAATTTGAAAAACAGCAACCAAGCAAAAACCTGAATTTATCATCACCTGGTAGGTCTGGATAGGGCTATTCATGAGAACAATCCAAAGGCCTTCACCTTGACTTCCCAACATAGTCTGATGTGATTTTAATCTGATTATTAGACTCTCGGTACATCTTGCAAGCTTGTAAAAGATACATTGCTGGCAGAAACATTTTTGTTACTGGGGAAACTTTTTGTTGTTGTTGATGTATGTGTTGCCTGCCATAAATACTCATCTGAGAGGCAAAGGTCATTTGGTAGATGCTTAGCAGCTTTACTTTCTGAAATGAAACTCGAGTGTGTTGGATCTGCAGCAGAAAGCAGAGGGTGTAAAATAGATGAGGGAAGATCTCTTCCTTAGCATTGCAGCAGCCAGATTATTTTCTTTTTTTATCTTATGTTTTGTTGGTTTTCACTTTGGTTTTTTTTTTCCTCTTAATGTTCAAGTTCCCGTAAGAGGTCCAGAAGGGATAGCCTTGCTAACTAAGCCCCCTGTGTTTATTTACAGGGCTGCATAGTACAGCCTGTGGCATTAAGGGATGCACTCCCAATGCCATGACCTTCTCCTGTGCCAGCCCAGGGAATTTATCTGCAGAGCAGCAGATGCAAATTTGGGCTTGTTTGCTAGGCTAACCAGAACAATTTGGTAACCAAGGACAGTGGGTAATCAGGCCTTGACATGAATTTCATTAGGTGTACAGAAATGAGCCTGAAGATCAAACTGAGATTCTGGCATATGCTTGGTGTGCAACTTAAGCGCACTCTGAACAAAATAGTCAGTTCAGCCCCCACGATCCATTCAGTTTTCAGTCTACTTCTGTGAAGTCCATTTGTGTAGGTACCAATTTCTGCTAGGGCTTGTAATATCTTTACAAACCTCGGTGGCCCATGTGACACAGTAAGTCAGATTAGGTGATATAGCAGCAAGTGCTCACTGTAAATTTTATTTTATTTAGGACAACAGTTTATTTCTCTGTAGATCTCCTAACTAGCCTCAGTATAGCATCATCGTGTTTCTGAATCACCCACAAGCTTGTTTTGGGGTCAATACTGGGGCAAAAGAAGCCAACAAACCTATTTTGTCCTTGGTACTTGAATGCCATTCACTTCATCTGCAAGGGAATTCATTCATATACATATATATACACCCAAACAAATAAACAACAACAACAACAAACAGAAGAGTCTTAAATCTGTTGTTTAGAGCAGGTTTTCACAAAACACTTTTGAGTAGTTAGCTGTTTTGGTCATGAAAACAAGTGTGTCAGCAGCAGTGATGGAAATGCTGGAGTAATAATAGTAGCCCCTGGCTACAGGACCAACCATCTACCATCTTCCAGCAGTGAGCAGCAAGTGGTCTGTGACATGTCATTGTAGGAGCTACCTGTGTGCAGGATCAGTAGTTCAGTCCAATTCACTGCTAAAATTGTGACCATTTCATTTCCTCTTTAAAACATAAGGTGCTGCCAAATCTTATGAGCAGAGATGATGAAAAAACAAGCAAACAAAACTTTTTCTTTCCTGAAAAGCGCTGAAATGTTTTCTGAAACAATATTGCTTTCAGCATATTTGTTATTGTGATGGTGTCTCAGTTCGGGGACAGTATTTTGACCAAGATGTTCTGTTTATCATATTTTCATGACATCTGGGATTAAAAACCAGTAAGTAAATCTGCTTTGAAACTGGTGGAAAACTCTCCTTTAAAGTCACATCTAACCACTGGGTAATATGCAGTGATATTTCTTCTCTTAAAATGTCAATCTGTTCACAGGAGAGAAATACACTTCAAAGCTTTGAAATGTTTGTTCAATGGAGTGTTGTTTTTCTGGACAGCCTTGGTCATGGGTGGTCACACAGATGATCTCTAGCAGACCGACACTGGTAGACAAGTGTTGGTGCAGCTTGTGCGCTGCACACCTAAGATGCTGACCACAAAGAAAACTTCTCTGCATGTAGGTGACCTACCGTGACCCAAGCTGGCACACTGATGCTAACGGACAAGTGGTGTCACCCAGCTGCTAGAGCGACTCTCAATCTGGACTTTTTTCTCTGTAGCATAACTAATGAGCTGTGCTTAGTTTTCTGGTTGTGTAAGGAAGTTTATCCCAGCTGCAGTTATCACTTTATGAAAAGAAAGTGGATGCCTGAGTCATAAAGTGGCATTTTGTGGCCCTGGGTATGATTCATCTGCCCTAACTTCAACCTAGGTTAGATATTTGGCTTGGTTCTACAGCCATTGGAGAGAAGTAGTTGAATGTGGCCAGTCATCCCACCTATTCTTTTCCATTGAATAGAGAGTGATCCAAGACCAATGGTTTAGGCTGACTGAGCAATGTTAGGTAAAACTGCTCTGACAACTGGGCTTGTGAATTAAATCTGATGCCCTGGGTCCGTGCAAACTAGCAGCCAGTTCTCCAAAATGAAACTAGTCAGAAAGTGGGTTTTCATTCTAATAGCCCACATGCTTAGATTTAGCACTATGCTGCTTGTATAAGCTCTTCACTGTCTTTATTAAACTATTTATCTGAGGCAACTTCATATTTTCTTTTAGGATAAACTCAAGATAATGCAATGTGCTCATTTTAATTTGCAAGGTTAACTGATCTAATTATCTGTGTGTGTTTATTTAAATCCTTTTGAGCACTAGGCCCTTGCAGGTGGCTGCTTTGTTTTCTACCAACAGGAAATCTCTTAAAATGAGATGATATAGCTCAGTGGGTCTTCTTGTATAAAGGATTTTCTAATAATGTATGAATTCATTAAAGACAAAGATAAATTGAGAGTTTATTTACATTAAACAAATTCACAAGGAACTATTTTTCCTTAAACTGAGAAGGCCAAATGACATCTACTTTTACTATGTTAAAGGATTATCTATATTCTACAAAGACATTAGACACCAGCATGTTGTATCAGAGCTTTCAACAGACATTTCCGTTCTTGTGTCAGGCAAGTTTTTTAGTGTTTGTGAGTTAATATTTTTGCAAAACCTCATAACTGTGAAAACTTGGAGACTTCAGTGATGCAAGAAGCAGCATCACAGTACTAAACTTATGCCTCCAGTTGAATGAGTGCAACCTTTGTGCTGTCCTGTTGGTATATACCTAGGAATTTGAAGAAAAGAAACATACTCCTACAGATGTCTAGGTAACATTTAAGCAAAATTGAAAGAAAGGGGATAAGTTTTCTTCACTATTCCTTTCTCACATAGAGATGACAATATCCTATCCTAGCTTTTACATGGTCAAATGAAACCACAAGCCTAGTGGTTAAGTTCTCACTACACTTTTTTGCCTTTCACACGCCTCAGTTCTACAGTGTTGAAGACTCCTGCAATAGTTAACCTAGATGTCCTACTTACAAATGCTATTTTACTATCTGGTATTTACACCAGGTGGTTGCAAAATAGAATACGATACCGAGATCCAGCTATCTAGCTGACAGAGTTAAACTGCATGGGGAGCTATCTGGGGAGAAGTAGGGCTTGTTAGCTCAGGTGTTGGGTGAATGTGACCAGACTGCCTCCAGATCAGAGCAGGCTCACATACACACCTCTGTCCCGGGATCCCTGGATCTTTTAGCTCTGGGATTTGCTTGTACAGAGCTAGTTTGTGCCTGTCTTCTCTTGACATTGTAAAGTCACCCAGGTCCCCAGATTTGGCAGGGCCAGTAAATTTCTTTTGTTTGTGCTGCAGGTGGCTTTCTCCTAGTAACGGTAAACTGACTCTTAATACCATATTAATGAATTACCATGTTCCTCCTATGAGCTCACAAAGCCACCTTTGCTAAACAGATGGAGACTCATTTGCACTGTTTCCTGATTGAGCCTTAGCTCAGTGGCCCAGCACATCCATCTTATCTTTTGGGAGCTTTTTTCACTTTAGCGGAGCCGATATCTTGCTTCACTTAAGCACCTGCCAGTGATAAACAGGAGAGACAGGTGCTAATCTCCCTGGGTCTGCCACTCCCCAGGGAAAGAGCCCATTTGATCATAGATATGAATTGCTGATGGATCACTCTTTCGATGCCACATCTCACCATAAAGGGAATTGGCAGATGCCATTCCCCAGTTTGGGATGGTTTTAAAGCTTGGCTGGCTGGGGCGCTGCAGAATATGCTGCAGTGAAGAGTCATGTTTTGGCTAGCATGTCAAACAGTACTGGTTTCAGATGGAGTTGTGTATATGGAAGGGCTTACTTTTGCTGATCCTGCTTACGCTCCAGCCAGTCTTTTATAGGCTCTCAAAACACAGTGCCAAACTCTGAAGTCTTTCCTTGGATTATATGTGGTCTTTACTTGAGCAGAGCCTGCACTAACTGAGCAAAATCTAAATAAGGCTGTCAAGGCTTTGACCTAGAGTATTTACTCACACACGTCCCAGTGAGAATTGCAGACTTAATACTACGTTGCAAATGTAAGCATTTCAGTGCATTCTCCTGTGCTCTGACAAAGTTAATTGTCTAATCTTGACACCAAGTGCCCTGTACTTTTTTAAGAGGTTTATGCATGAGACTAATTATGTGCTGTTAATTTGGCTGCTAGCAGCTTTCCGCTTTTAACATACATTGGATTCAAAAACTGTACAGGGTGGTGTTTTCATGTAACTAGTGTCAGGGCTGTGAACTGGATACTTAAAAGACAAAGACAGCAAATACCAGTGGAATACTCTGAAAGAGGAGCAAAGCGTTGATTCCCTCAACCTTTGACCTGGTCACCAGAAATACCAGGATGCATGATTCACAAGTGCACTGCACAGAGAAATTTTGCCAGGGTGTAGATGCTCTCTTAATGTAGATAGAGCATATAAGTGAAGATTACCATTGTTGGTAAGAATGTGCCAGTGCAAGAAGAGAGTATCTGGGTTTAAGGTGGGGGCAGGGAGGTATAGATTGGGACAGGCTATTTCCATCAACATGAAATTTTAGTTGTCTCTAATACATATGAGGTACCTTTAAAATTACTGATATCTTGGCATTTGAGCTCTGAAAATAGCTAAGTTGCCTCAAAATCTGAGCAAAGCCCTTTCACACCTTCTGGAGATGCTCAGCTGCATTCTTCCCTCTCCCAGTTTTCAGTAGACCATACAGTGCCTGCAACTGTCAGGGAGAAAAGGCACTTTGCACAGACTGGGCTTTTGTTCCTTCTCTAGAAAGTCCTGTGGAAAGCTAATCAACTTTGTACCAGAGGACTTTTACTGTACTGTTTCACCAATATAGCAATTTCTCAACGGTAAAATAAAGAAATGACTGGGCACTTACCTGAATTTTCTAAATTAAAAAAGAAAAAAGGGGAGAGCAGGGAAAACTGAGAATCAGATTAATATGACAGCAATTTGTAGGTATTTGGGTGAGAATGTCAGAGGTTGTACTGTGTTAAGATCATGTTTATCATGTCATTCCTGCCTTACGTGAAATGTATGTCAAAGATTTTAAGATGACATTGAACTAATATGACGCTTCAAGAATAGAGGAAGGTGGCTGTCTAGATGTTTTTATTTCAAAATGTTTAACTAGATCAGAGCATCTGTAATTGTTTCTGATTAGTAACTGCCCAAATATACATTAGGATTTTGTCAGAACACTCTCTGATTTGTAGTTTGGGAATTGGCAGACCATGGGCTGTCCCATCACATAACACTTATGGGATGTGTAATTCTGGGTTTGGGAACAATGAACCCTGATCTTGGGTTTCCAGCTGAAGTTTCCTGGGACTCGAAGTTCAGCTTCAAACCAGCATTAATCTCAGCATGATGTAGCTCTGAGGCAGTTGGTCTTTGTTATCAACCTCAGACCTTCAGACAGCACGCCAAGACCTTTCTGAAACCCAAAGCAACTCAAAGGAAGCAGACTTCTCTGCAAAGAAAAGCGTAAAAAATTTCTTAGGAGCTCCTCTGACACAGTAGGCCTGTTTGTTAAGGGGATCTGTGACTGTGGAGTCTCTCAAATGACTGCTCTTTATATCGCAATTTCCCAGCTGGCATAGAAATCAGACTGTCAACAGACCTGTTCTGATTAGAAGAGGAAAAAAAAGAAGAAATCCAGCTGCCATTAGTAAAGTATTAGGATCGCATATATTTATTAAAATCTAGGGTCTGAGAGATGAAGAGTATTTTCTTCCCTCTGAGACACTGTAGTGTCTTAAGTCTGACAAGTTATCACCAAGCATCTGTGAGCTCTTTAGAGGCTGTAGGTGTAGCTTTACCTGAGCAGGGAGATAAAATAAATGTGTGTGTTGATGGATGCATAGCCAGTGAGTTTTTTTAAAGGAGCAAGTGCTGCATGAAGTTGGAAAACAGCAAATGAGGAGGCTTGGTTTCTGAAGATAGCTCTGCTGGGAGGCGAGAAGCGTGAGCATGGGGGTGGCTGGTACCCGGTGCTGAGAGGAAGAACAGAGAGGAGCCTCCAATGAGGACAAGGGAGTAAGTGAGCCTGCTCCAGCCAAGCAAGAGACAGCAGGAGGAGGAAAGTTCACTGCCTGCTTAATTGCAGGGGGTGCCACAGTCCCACTGTGTACACAAAACCCTGTCAATAGTACTCAGGCACCAGCTTGTTAATTAATGATTTACTTTCACTGACCCTTGACCCTGAGGCAAATAAGGGGGATTTGTTTTGCTTCTATTAACTCCTCAGCTTGCTGAGCAGAGGCCCTGTAGTCCCCAGAATCATGTGGCCACACAGGAGCTACATGTATCCTTTATTTTACCAGGGTCCAGCTTGTGAGGGATGGGAATTGAAACCCCCCCACCCGCTCCTGCTCTGTCTCCTCATCCCTTTTTCTGTGGGGCAGTGGCCCCACCCATTTGGCAGAAATTGCTCCTGGGTTACATCACAAGAAGGGGAATAGGCTTGTTCTTAAGTTATGATTGCAGGGCGGGTGGTTCCCTTGCTCCATCTATTGCCTTGCACAATTGCATATCCCTATGGGCTTCCATTAGTCTGTGTGTCTCCCTGCCCATTTACTCTGTGTGAGATCAAAATCCAGCTCTTTGTTTCCATGCACCCCTGATTGTCTCTTGAAAACAAGCTCTTTGTTTCCATGCACCCCTGGTTGTCTTTTGAACCTCTTCTGCTTACTGAATCCGAACTGCCCAGTACTGTCCAGGAAACTAAAGTTGAATCCATGTATGTGCTCACTGTCCTGGTCATTGCTTTGAAATGGGCCCAGTGAGCATAAAGGCAGGGCTGTGGAGAGTGTGAGGAGGATGGGGAACAGGAGGGGTCACCAAGGTTCCTCCCCAGGCACCTTGTGAAGGCAGAGACTCCTAGGTCTAAGCCTAAACTCTGGAAGAGGAGAATACCAGAGCAAGGCACTTCTCATGGGATTCATCATGGAAGCAGGGGGCTCTGGGCCTCATTTTCCTTATGTTTAGGCTAAAAGGAGATGTTGATGCGGCAGTGTGGGTGGTGGTAAGGGAAAGGTGTACAACGGTGTCTGCAGAGAGCTGGATGTCATTTCCTAGCAGTGGAAATGGAGGTAGAAGTCCCAATACATCCTCAGGGACACCTGTAATTATCACACTCAGTTTGACCAAATGGCTTCCAGCAGAGCCTGGTGTCTGACCTGTGGCCAGCTCAGCCACAGCAACGTCTTCCTGCATGACCATGGCCAAGCCTCTTAGCCTCAAGCCCACACCAAGATTCAGGTCTCCAACTCCCATGCAATAGAAAATGAAGATCTAAGTAAGTGTTGGGATAACAGGAGGAACAGCACTGACCTCTCCTTCCCCTGGGTAGTAGGAGGAGGATAAATGCATTACAGAATGTAAAGAGCTTGATACTATGGAAATAGAAACTCCATAAGTTACTTAGTTCACACACATGCAACTCCCAGAGGGCGTAGCTAGGGTTGTTCTGGTTTTTTAGTATTATTGCTTCAGGCATTACACCTGAAAATGCCATATGTACTTAAATCAAGTGTGATGGTGTCACTGCATAGTAATAGTGCTTTACCAGGGGGATGGACTGGTCTGCTTTCTCTCTCAAGAGTGTTTGGAAGAGTCTGATGCAGAGTGGATTGGAAGGCAGATGGGTTCCTCTCTGCTGGAAGATTACATTTTTATTAAAGTAGCTGGTTGTTGCTTCAGTGGAGGGCCAGTGGCGGCTGCTGTGATCAATAGAACCATGCTTTTTATGTAAGATTTACTCTTGCTCATCCCAGTTTTGCCGAGAATGTTCAGCTTGCAATCGATAACAAGCCGTGATGACAAAGTAGCTCGTTTCAATTGAATTTGAAGTAATTAAAAATGTGTAAAAAAACCCCATTGTCTCTTCTACCTTTTTATAGAGAAAAGCTTTTTGATGAGAAAATTTGGTCATGCCCTAACAACCCAGCAGGGTGAGAACAACTGTCTTTCTCACTCATGCCAATGCTGGTCTGGGGTTAGCATGGCTGAATTCAGCCTCATCTTTAGGCTGGCCACCTGGTTGGGTTGCGGATGTAATTTCCCAGGACCTGGTATATCCTAAGCACTGACTTGTGCAGCAACCCCCCTGTATTGCTCAAATTTCCCTTCCAGAAGAAAAAGGCATTTTATTTTCAAATGAAAAATATTTCTAGAGGGGAGGGTGGAAAAAAAAATCTCTCCTTGGTTTCAGATGCTCTTCCGCTGTTCACACAGATTTTGTAATTGAAAATTATATAAGTTTTAAAATGTGAAAAAGTACATTATACTTTGAAAGAGAAGTCTGATAGTGAGGGGAGAGGATTCCTAATGGTGGGCTGGGATGTGATACCAGGCAGCTCCAAAGGTAAGCTTACCTGACACACACTGCTCTTAGCTCTGGAATCTGGCTCCTTTGGCCCTTGCTCTTGAGTCCGATTTGTAATTATAAGAATGGCATTATGATAACTTTAAGCTCTGGAAGGTAACTGCTGCCATATATCTTTAGCTTTCTATTTTCAAACTCAGAACACACTAAGTAAATATCCCTCTGGTGCCTGAAATGGGTGATTATCTTCCATTCTGATTTGAAGCAACCCTGATGTGGGGACTAACTTGCTTCAACTTTTGGAGACTGGTCAGCCCTTCTGATGCTGACTGAAGCACAATTACGTTTACTGGGTTTGTCTTGTGCATTTCAGTTTGTTTAATTTCCTAATAAGTTCCTTTCTTGGGCAAGGGAATGAAATGACTTCTTGCTATTCCAGGAAGCAGTATCATCCCTGACCCATTGTGGTTCAGGGCAGAGTGACACAGTTTGGTGGAATCCCAGCAGTAACTTTCAGCATCAAAATAAATGGCTGCAGACTTTAATATAAATTGGAAATGTTCAGTGTTGTGGATTTGACTTTTCCTTTCCGACCTGTATAATTATTTGTGCATTTATAGCACCTGATATATACTGGGGAGAGCAGTCCTTAGAAATTAGCTTCCAAAATGTTTCTGGTTGTTTTTCTTTTTCTTTTTTCTTTGTCCCACATCCTGTTTTAAAAGCATCCTTACACCCAGAATGTGTTTCCATCAGCAGAAACCGACATTTGAACATCACAACCAGGCAGAAAGAGATGTGTGTGCTTGCAGGAGTGTCTGGCACCTCCTCCAAGGTGAATCCATTGGGTTAAGTACCTTCTCAAAGCAGGTGGTCCCTCCTCTGAGAACTTCTCAATGTGAGACTGCAAAACCAGAATAAGATGAAGGAGGACAGGTTGAACTACCCAAAGGTGCAAACCATCACGCTACCTGCAGTCGGTACGGGAGCATAACGTTCTTTGGATGGGCTTAGAGGTGGATGGAGCTGAAGTCTGACAAACGAGCTCGGAGACCCTGCACCACACGTGGAGAAGGGGGGAAGGCGGGATGAAGTGACTGTAGGCCAAGCTGACAGACGGACTTTGCGCTGGTTGCTAGGCAAAGGCAACTCGTGCGTGAGCCAGCAATCCCCAGCCTCTCCCGAGGAGAGCGAGGGCTGGAGCTGAAGGTTGCTGCTATTCCAGTGTCAAGGAGCAATGCTTTCTTTTGTTAAGAGCGTGGTCTGGCTTTATTTGTTTCCCCTCCAGCTGCTGGGCATCGGTGGCAAGGTTAACTCTGCCATGCATGGAGAGAATTCCTTGCTGTGCCCTGCTTCACATCTTTTGTTTTCTTCTGTTATAATTTCATAACCTCAGCAACAAACTTCTCCCCCTCCTCCCCCCTTAGTCGCCCTCTCTCCTCCTCCCCTTACTCTGGTGGTTTATGAGTTTTGTGCTCTGTGGCCTATTAAGGTTCAGTTCCCAGCCAGTAAAAATGAGGAATTGGTTCCTGCCATTCCACGCAAGGAGTTTTAATGCACTCAGTCGCCTGGAAGCCTAAATGCAATAGTTTTGTATCGGTGATAGTTGTGTAACATAAAGCCTTAATAAAGGTTTATAAGGGAAGGGATATGAAATGGAGCATACGGAGTTCAGCTCCATGTGCAGCTCTGGTGTGGAGTTAAACAAGGGAGAATGTGTTTGCAGAGGAGCTGGGAAGCTGCGATATGCAGGAATACCCACCACTGTGACCCCCCATCCCAGCTGTATTTCCTTCTCCTTATGAAAAAAACCTCCCTGTCCTCTGGACCTTGCACGAGGGAGCTGCAAAGCGCTGGCCTGAAGAGCGACAGTCATGTTAGTCAGGTGGGTTTCCAGGGAGGATGCTTGTGTGTCTCATCCTGAAGCTGGAGAACAGTCCTCTGCTATTGATGTTTCCAGAGTACCCAGGGCATCAGTTCCCTCTGCAGGTTCTCCCCAAACCCATGTGTGCAGGGAAGGTGCCCGTGTGTAGAATTAGCAGCTAGAGAGACATCATCTTTCTCTACACCTTATTCAAGGACTACCTTGGGCTGAAAAGTTGGCTTTTGCTTCCACTTCATCTTTTGCTTGACGTTTTGGCTGTGATCCTTGAAAAGCCACTTGCTGTCACCTCCTTTTGCTGTCTTACCTCTTTGGGTTGTAACCTCTTAAAGATGCTGTCTGAATCAGAATCAGAATCAGAATCAGAATCAGAATCAGAATCAGAATCGTCTAGGTTGGAAAAGACCTTGAAGATCATCCAGTCTGCCTCTGTGCAGTGCCTAGCACAATCTTTCTTCAGTGGTCAGTGAGACATTTAGCACACATACTTAATAGTCTTTTGGGACTCAGATGGCAAATACAGAGCCAGCCTTATACCTATCCCTTGTCCTTTCTCCTGTTTCAGGGATGGTGTCATATGCAGTTATAACTGGCCTACCTGTATCAGCTGATACCATGCAACCTTTTTATGAGTTTTTCCATCAGAAGTCTTGGAAGTAGGTACATGGGAATACATATAATATGGTTTGAGGGGTGCCCTTTAGCTTCCTTATGATACATATACCTGACAGTATTTTCTGTGGTTTTGTTCGTCAGCAAAGTATGAAATCTTTTTCTCTTGATTTTACTGAAATTTGTCATAACATGAGCTTTTAAAGGGGTAGAGATTATAGGTTTTAGAAACAAAAGTGTGAAAATGTATTTCCTTCTCAGTCAGACTTCTGTTATTACTATTTTAAAGTTTAGCTTCAGAGGAGACTTAAGGGAGGGGGGCACAGAAATTTATTTTGCTGTTTCTGTTGTTTTTTATCTTCTGACATCTAGATCCAGTCCCTGTCCCAGCCACCCCCAAATTCAAATCTGTATGGTTTCAGCTTTTCTGAAAAGGAGGAGACACAGGTAGCTTACTTGAAAGACAGACAGAAGAGTTTTGATGATTTTGGAGACAGTTTATTGTCTGATATAGGCTTGGTTTCTTTTTTCCTTGATACCGTTTTTGCAAACATTTCAGAACTTCAGAAATTTAAATTCAGATCTAATTACAACTGCTTTTATTGTCAATTTTTAATATACAGATTTTCAGGCTTAGATTGGAAACACAATAAGGTTTAAACATATGTATAGCGATTTCTTTTTTTTACAGGGTGAGCAAAATAAATATCTGAAAACTGTTCATAAAGAATCTCCACCAGATCCAGTCTAGTTCTTAATATTGCAAGAAAAATGCAGGAAGAGTTTAACCAAGAAAGACAGTGAACTGTCCTAAGTGATTAGAAATGGTGCTTCTGTAAGGCATGAATTCCCCATAAATGTATTAAAGGCTATTAACCATAAAGCCTAAAAATGATGGATGAATATTGCAATGAACTTTTTCATTGCTGATCAGGTTAATAGATGGGGTGAAGAGGAAGGCTAGTATGAGGCCTTCTAAAGGTCCTCAGGAGTTATTGCAGAGGACAAAAAGTAGAGAGATGAAATAGAGAAAATAGATATGGATAATAACTGTGCTTCTGAACAGGTGCAGTTTTCTCCTGTGCTACAGAGGTGACAGAGTAATAGCAAGTGATAACTAAATTGGTGTTTCAGTAATTGCAAAGTCTTCGTCCATGCCTTAGCATCCCGCTGCTGTCCTTGGGTTACTCTGATGAGAGGACGAAGTAGTCTTAAATGAATACATTTGTCTAATGATCAAACCCATGAAAAGAACCTGGATTTTTGTGAATGTTGATAGGCTACCTCATTTGCTGTCCACCTGCAGCCAGCACAGGACAGTTTAACTCATCTAGTTTTATCTCCAGAGCTGTCTTAAATTACTCAACTTGTGTTACTCTGCTTCTCAGTATTGAGGTTGATGTTCAAAAGAGTTTCAACTGTTCATTGATCAATTTTCTCTGATGGACATGTTTCTTTGGCTTGCCATAAACAATGCTTCCAGGGACACCATACCATAAATGCAATGTATTTTGGAAGAATGGGTGGTGACCTTAAATACTGTGCCCAAATTCACTTCCACTCCTTCAGCAAACTTCCTGTTTCACCTTGAGTAAATCACTTAAGGTTACATTCAGGAGAGTATTTTAGATGTGTAGCTCATATTGAAATCAATATGGATCAATTGTAGATATGAGCTCTAGTTCCCTCTTTGTTTCATTTCCGTATATGTAAAATGGTGAGAACAACAACCTCTACCTCACAGAACGGGAGGACAAAATACATTAAATACTGAAAGGAGTTCAAATGCCGTGGTGATGGGAAGGCACCAAATTGCAAATGGTTCAGACTCAAATGCCAGCAGGAAGAACAACTTCAGCACTGGAAGTAAGTCATCAGGGTATCTGCAAAGGGGAAAAAAAAAAAGTGCTTGAAAGAATCCCCTGAACAAATTAAATCTTGAGGCCTAAAGACAAAGGGAGAGAGAATTAATTTTTCTACAGATATGAAATGTTCTGAATCAGATAAGTCTTGTCATTAGAAAAGGCACTAAGCAGCAAACGTCTGGATAATACCGCCAGCTCCAAGCTTCTCTTGGAACCTCTAAATACATTAAATCCATAAAACTAAATGAAAGCAGCTGCAGTTTTATAGAAATAAAAGGCTCTCATATTAAAAAGCTGAAAGCTTATGAAATGAAAGAAAAAAATAATAATAAAATTAAAGGCGGGAGGGGGGAGGAGAGAGAGGAGTGGAAGTTAGAACACAGGTTCCTAGGAAAGGATGATACAAAAAGCTCTTAGTTAATATGTGAGAAACCTTCAGAGACAAAATAACACATGTTCAGTGCTCAGTAAAAAAGAATAATAATTTTTTTCTCAAAATATTTCTTGGTTTTAAAGAAAAGTTTTAATGTAAAAATGTCATCTTGCAATAAAACCTTTTAGAGTATTGTGCCCTCTGAAATTTTGGGGGAGGCCCAGAGGGATTATCCTTTTTTTCATTTCTGCTTCAATTTTCTGAAATGAAGCATTTTGACTTTCCACTTTGAAATACGACTCTTCCCCTTTTCTTAAGTTACAAAAAAATACAAGTCTTTTTGTCCCTCTTTTACTTAAACACATCAATGCATAGAAATAGCCAGGTATGTTTTGTGAGAAATCTTTCTGTTTCTTCTCTTTGTGGGAAATGGAAACAAGGTTTCTGTCCAGCAGTAATTCCTCGTGTCTTATGCATCCTTGAGGTTCTGAGAAGAGAATGAAACTGGAGGTGGGGGAATAGTGCATACAAAAATAACTTTCATTTGTATGCAAATTTGCTTTCATTAGGATTTTCAGTTCTTCTTTCTTAGATGTATTACAGTAGTGTTTGGAGGCCTGCTGTACAAACACATGAATTCTGCATTGCTAACATCCTTTAGTGCAAGAGCAAGTAATGCTGTTGAGCCACATCTGCATGATTTAAGCAGAGCTACCACTGACACGCTCACTTGTTGTATGTTTGTTGGCTTTTGTAGAGCTCATGGAAGAGATTCATCTTGCCCAGTCTCCAGTGTCTGAAAGTCAACTGTCCATGCTTGAGTGGTCTGTCCTGGGCTCATTTTATAGCCAGGAATGGGACAGGCACCTTCAGAGACACATTCCCCTGTGCCTGTTGGTCTGCATTTCTTGTAAAAGAAGCCTAGGCAGACTAACTCAAACTTGAAATCACCTTATCTTTAGAAGTCAAAGTTCAGATCTTTGACTCCCACTCTGTGTTTCCTGACCATGTTGAAACCACTCTCAACAGCTGGATGCTTACCGCTGAAGTAGTGCACCATGCTGCTGCTTTTTTGCCAACTGTTCAGGAAAACATGCATGTGAGCCAGCTGAATTAAAGCAGTCTTGATGTGTCGTGCTTTAGATAGACAATATTTTCTCCTGTTTGGGTTGTTTTTTTCATTTTTAAGACATAGGAGAGAATGAGGAAGGAAAGCTTGTTGAACATCTTATTCATAGGAATAATTACTTCTGCAAAGCGTTTGAAGGGAAAACAAAGAATTATTTGATTCTGACAGAGGAAAAGGCAAAAGTTTTGCTTTGCCAATTCCTTTCCAGGTCTCTGCTCCAAAGCATTTTGTCATTACTATTTAGTATTTTCTCAGCAAAAGACTACTGAAATAAACAGTCCAAGTGAATTCTTGTTTTTTTTTTCCTTAATCAGATCCATTACTGGGATTTTCTTCTAGTTTTGAATGTTTTCTAATGCTATTCCACTGGAAAAATCTATTCAGAAATACTTTGAGACATCAGTGAATGTATAGTAAACCAGTTGTCTTTAAGCAGAGACTATGGACTTGTAGTTAGAAGAGACCTAAATTCCCTTCCTGGCTGTATCATTGCTTTGATACAAGATGATGGGTGAAATGGGTAACATCCTTCTCTCATCAGTCTTTTTACTTGAATAATAGCAATAAAAGCTCATATGTTACCACTGATGATTTAATGTACGAGACCTATTGACATTAATGATGCCTTCTATGTGTTAAAGAATAATGATGCTAATCCTTTGAGATCTTAGGCTGGGTGCTAGTTCTCAGCAAAACAAAGTATTTTAAGTGTCAACATCCTTTAAATTCCTGTACCATTTTACTCTTACCTTGTTCTGATGTGTCAGGCCTGTGGAGCAGTAACGTTTCCCAGCCCTTTTGCCTTGGCAGGAAGACACAAAGGCCAGGGAAAGTTGTGTGATTTATTCTAATTTTCCTTAGAACCTCTCTCTTGGTATGCTGAAACTCCAAGAGGGCAAATGTTCCCATCCAGTAAGGCAAAGCTTGTCAGATGTTACCATGACAACCTGAGTGTAATTAAGGCCTGCTTCAGCTGCTAACAGCTGTGTGCATTTTATCTGTCTTGAAGATTTTATATATACATACATAGATAAATATATATCTATATGCAAGTGTACTGTGAGGATATCTGCATCTATATAGCCGTACATAAACCCACACCTAAATTGCTGCCCCTATGTACGTCCATATTAATTGAGTTGGATACAGCAATTTGCAAAGCCCTTGCTGTTCTGAAGGATGCTGAAGCACTGAAGCTTCTCTATTGCCTTTCCTTTCTCAACCACCCATTTTAATGAAGTGTGGAATAAAGTATCCATAGTCAGAAAAGGAACCCCTGCTCCAGGGTTAGAGTTTCCAGCATCTTTTCGGTTTACTGATAGAGACTGTAATTTTCCTGCCTATTAAGGAAGAAATAGGAGCTGTTTCCTAGCACTAAATGTCTTTTGCAAATGTGTCAAGTTCTGAAATAAGTCACTTAACCTTTAGGTAACTCTTCCTGTCTTCCTGCAGGCAGCCATCCTCACACACACATTGCTTCTGGACTCAGAACAGTAAGTGTGTACTGTGGTGGGTCTTGACACAGTGCTTCTTGGAGTGTCACATCTTCAGGCTGGATGTGGACCTCTGCATCTCAGAGCAAAGTCAGTGCTGCTCTGTCTGGTGAAGAACCAGGGTCCTCACTGCAGTGGACAGAAGTGCTCGTAAATTGCTGCAGATAGCTCAGTGGAGAGGAAATGAGAGCTAGTTGAATGGATATGCAGACCACTCAAATATAGATTCCAGTCTGTGGCTGATGTCCCTTGGTAGTCAACGGGACAGGGCCATTTCAAGCTATTCAGAGCAGATATACTCACTGTCAGCTTTGAAATCACTCTTTTGAGCTAACTGGTTTTCTCTGCCTATGCAAGAAGTTTCGTTGGGTCTACTTGGATGGTGTGAAGACCTTTCATTGTGTTCATGTGGGGTACAGAATTATCACTTAATAAACAATGGTTTGGTTTAGTTGGTTGTGCTGAAAGTAAACATGTTTGCTGCAAGTTTGACTCTTAAAGAATGTGGGGTTTTTTGAGATACCACACGTAACTTGTCTGAGGCTGTGAATATACTAGACTCCCACACGAGTTTAGCTACACATGATTTCTAGCAAAGGAGTTTAACTCTTCATGGAGCCTGTAGTAATGCAGTGAAACATGGAAAACATCATGACCAATATCATTCTCATCTGATAGTATAAAGTGCCACAGATGACACTAGTTTCTGTGGGAACTGATGTTCAAGGGATGAAGCTTCACATTTGTGGAAAAAGAAGAAATATGAGGGGGAAAAACTGAGGAACTGATCTTGGGAAAGATGATTCACAAAGTAAATGTAGTGTAATGAAGGCAACAGTGTTATTCAAAAGACACTAAGCTGTGGACATGTCTTCTAAAAGCTAGACTTTTTTTTTTTTTTTTTAATGGCCCCTAGGTTTGCACCTGCCATAAATGATAAAAATGTGGATGTCCAGAGAGTGTTTGGATGGCCTTTGTGGGTTTTTTATTTGAAATTATAATAATCTGTGCTGGTGGATACAGCTGTGTTCTCCTGCTCTTTCCTTTTGTGTGTATAAAATTATAGGTGCCAAGGGACCCTGTGAACTTTCTGTTTTGGGAAGGAATCTCACTGTGATCTGCATTTTTGGGAGTGAAAAATTTCCCCTGAGTAAGTGAATGAGGTCATGTCTCTGAATACTTTTTGCCTGGGGGACAGGGTAGATGGAGGCTGCAGGCAGAGAAACCATCAGTGTGTGGTTATGTCCATAAGGTCCCGTGTCTAAGACATAGTTCTCAGAGGTCAGATAACTTTCTGCAGCTCTGTTGCTGACTTCCTGGCTGCTGAAAGACAAGTGACCTGGTACTGAAATTCATTGTTTCAATCCCACACGCTCTACTGGTCTCTTTGGTCACAGTGTTCTGTTTCCACTGTAAGTGATCATGTCAGACAACCCCATTCTTTCTATAGGAAGATATTTTGAAGTGATCTTAAGACTGTGCAGAATAAGTTAGGGACTTTGATTAAAAGATGCTTAATAATCCCCTGAGAATGCATTGTGTATGTGTGTATGCATGTGCATATATCCACGGGCATGTGTAGCTTGGTATGTGTTCAGGCTTGCATATGATAGTGCCTGCATCCTGGGTGCAGGTACTCCACACTGAGCACTGATAGGATTCTAGCTAAAATGGCAAGGTGAATTTGGGAATGGTGTGCCACAAGTTAGCCTGAATCCAGAGAAGGTAAAACCACCCAAATGCCATGCTGCACCTTTAGCAATGGTCTAAAGGATTCCTCAGAGAAAAATATGTTCAGCACTTTGCGGTATTTATGTAAGGGAAGTACTGTTCAGGGAGAGGGGTGAGATGAAGGTTTTGAAAAAAATGAAATTTCCTGGAGTCATTCAAGAAAAAAAAAAAACAAACACAGTGGTGGGAAGATTAAAGTGACAAGTGACAGGGAGTAGGAAAACTTTGCAGAGGGTGGAGCTTGCTGTTAGAATTTATTTTGTTTGTATTTTAAGGAGCATTGTGAATGATCAAAACATATATCCCCCTACGCCCCCCCAAAAAACCCCAACTGATTATGAAAACTGTGTTCATTTTTGTTGAAATAATTCCAAACTCAAGATGTCAAAGAATAATTTTCAGGCCTAGCTCTTCCAAGTGAATAGCCCAAATTCCTAATTTCAAGTTGTCCTATGCTTTATCAGCATCCATCTCTGAATGAAAGGAGAAGAAATAATAAACTCGTAATTAGGATGATATGATAGATACTAAGATTAGCTTCCTACATAGCTGTGATGCCTCGAGTCATTTATTTGGGACTGTGACAATACCCAGTTATATCCAATTTTATTTTGTCTTGATATATATATATATATATAGGATGCACTTAAATCCCTCACTGATGTTTTTATAGCTGGGTAGCCATTTTGTGAACTGTAAAGCAAATACCCTCAGAGGAAAACATCAGCACTGCTACATTTTGTGTGCAATTTTTGGTTCTGTCCATCTCCTGCCCCATGAGAGATGACGCTATCAGTAAGGTGTTTCACTCGCAGTTTGTGTGGGGAGACGGAGGAAAGTGAGGATAGGATGTGCAAGGGATAGAGAGGTCAAATATTTACAGAACTAGGTCACATTTTCCAAGCTCAACTTCTGGATAGCAATCACAAAGAAAAAACTTATTTCTTGAGAAACTAGGATGTGCCCTGAATAAAGAGGGACTTGGTAAGAAAATGAAGAACATGCTCATCACACAGCAAAGGATCTACTTGGGACTGGGAGATTCAGCAGTTTAAATGTGCCTTCGGACTGTAAATAGACCCAAAACCCTATCTACCAGTCAAATAGACTCCAGTCCTTTTTAACATAAGATTTGCTTTAATTATGAAAGTATATTATCATTTATCATTGCACTCTAATCCCTAACCATACACCTCCTTAGCCTCTCTTATCCAGTAACTTTACTTAGTCTATCTTAACTGATATAAATCTACATCTACATATCAAACATATTCATGAATGTCTGTTAAAAAAAAAAAAAATGCAAACACTCTCGCCCCCATCAAGTGCAGGCTTAAGCTAGTAGCCTTGTGTCTGTTCTTCTAATGCTCAGCTTTACTTTCTGCTGCTGCAACTACAGCTCACCAAAGATGCCTCTGTCTCACATTAAGGGACAGTCTCCCTGCCAGTCTTGCACACTAGTCCATAAATCTCTTTTTTTCAGTCTGTAGGTGTTTGGTGTCACGGTGCTTTACGCATCTCCTCAGTTGCTGCTGAAGCTGCCCGAGGTCTGCTGCGGTGGATCAGGGTTTTGATGTTGGTTTGCCTGTCTGTACGCTTCACTAATTAGAATAACAGAACTGGTAGCAAATCTTCAGGCGTCAGCCATGCATTGCATCAATTAAAAACATCAAAACCAAAGTCTCTCCTGGTTCATCTCCTTTTCACTTGATCTCTTACTCCATGGGATGGTGTAACTCTTTCCCTAAGTCCTTCTCTTAATTACTGTGTTCCTTCTTTTCTCTGTAAGCTTCCTTGAAGCTCCAATGCTTTTCTGCCATTTTATTTGCTTGCCCTTTCTTTCACTGCTAGGGGACATCACTACTCTAATAACGGAAAACAAGCATTTGCTGAGCTTATGTACTCTGATAGAAATGTAAGCGTGTGTTTTTTAACTAAATTTGTCTTCTTGTTTAATTTGATGCTGACTTTTTAAATTTTCTTTAAAGTACCAATTTTTGCAACATTTCTTCCAAAGAATAGTTAAATATTTTTATGTTAGCTGCATGTGGGATAATTGAGACTTATGAGTTTCAGTTAGATGAGCTCCTATGTTCTATTGGATAAGCCCTAAGCCCCTGAGCAAGTAGGCTTACATCTTAGGTCATTGACAAAACATAATTTTATGGAATTTGGATAAAAAACCCTGAATATGAATTTTGACAGAGCTTCAATCCAGTTTTGAACTGTGCGCATCTAAACTCACTTCTCATGTTTAACTGGTGCAGAAATATATAATACCTGAAGGAAGACAAAGACACTGCCCTAAATTTCTTCTTAGGCAGTTTAGTATGTGCAAAACATAAAGCAAAAGGAGATGTCTCACTTTAAAGATAATTTTGTGTGCAGAGTCTGAAAAATGAGATCGTGGTATAAAGAGGCTACTTCCATCCTGATGTAATTTCCTTATGCCCTTCTAATATAATTGTTTATTTTGTTTAGATTAATGCAAAAATAGAGGGAGTGTACTGAATATTGCAGATGACCCATAATACATACCATGACTATTTTGGTCTTGTCACCTCATTTTGTCCAGCTTGAATTATATTGTGACACATGGTGGAAAAAAAAACCCTCAGTGGGATTCAACATCCACTGTGCAGCCATGACTAAAATCTCCCCCCTCCCCATTACGTGATATCCCAAAATTCAAACCATCACTATTTTGACTTTTTATCCTCCTAATTTATTCTCTCTTTCTTTTTTATTTTGTGTATGAGTTTATGCTCTTGCCAGTGCAAACTGGGATGGTAAAATCTCATGATAGTGGCCACTGTCTCCCTGTCATCATCTCATTTTTGCTGACTCAGGCAGTTCAGAGTAACATCTCAAACACAGAGGTGTTTCTGAACCTGAACTCTCAGCCTTTTGTGCCTTGCTTTTCAGTCTCCTTGCTCTGCTTTCACAATGTTTGTTTGCTTGGCATCACCTTAAAACCTACCTTCAGGGCGATTTCTTTTTAAAACTCCTGTCAATGATACTGATGCACCTATTTCCCTTTCCCTGTCTTTATTTCTGAATACTTGGAGCTGCTGTTGGGGGAGTGACTTGTATCAGGGCAAATTGCATTTAATTCAAGTCACTCCTGACACCTACAGAGCTGCCTTCCCGCTGTTCAGCATATGTTATGCATCCCCTCTCCGTGCCTGGTCCATTCGCCTTGGCAATTTAATTCAAGTTGTGCAGCGTCATGCTTAGAGTCTCCAGTTTAGTCTCAAGTGTCAGCCAAGATGGCTGCTGTCATATTCACTTAAACATCCCATGTAGATGAGCTCTTCTTATGACAGGAGAAGGGATTTGGTGAGTCAAAACCAGCACAGACCAAGAGACACAGCATTTCCTATTTCTAACTGAGCTATCCTGACATATCTGACCAGGCTTCACATGCCACAAAGGACTGACTGCAGCATGCACTTTCATGAGTGTGTCTCTCTTTTTAATGAATTATTTCTCTTCAAAGAAGTTGTGGGGTTTTGATATATTGACACATGGTAGTTGTAGTCAGCCCAAAGTAGAGTTCTGTCTTGAAAATTTTGGAGAATGCATTATTCAAAATATCTGGAAGCAAAGCAAAAGCCCCAGAAGATTGCAGGCCCTATAAACAAAGCACTGGGAACCAAAAAAGACAAAATGTGAGCAGTGTTAGTGCATCTGACAACATGTGGCAGGATGCCTGTTCTTGTACTCCTTTGGTTAAATCAACCCAAACTTACTGTCTAGAAGGAGAAGAAAAGAAGGGGTGGGGGGAGGTGGGGGAGGAAGAGAATGAAGGTGGATGGGGAGCTGGGGGAGAGAAAGAAAAAGAAAAATCAATTG
This sequence comes from Strix aluco, assembly GCF_031877795.1. Taxonomy (NCBI): domain Eukaryota; kingdom Metazoa; phylum Chordata; class Aves; order Strigiformes; family Strigidae; genus Strix; species Strix aluco. The sequence goes on along the minus strand of NC_133971.1, from coordinate 88,014,853 downwards.
AAGCTGAGTGAGATTTTGTTTGCCAAGTTTCCAGCTGCTGCTCAGAGTGAATTTTTATGACCAAGTTATAAACCTTTGAAAATAGGAGTTTCTAATGGAAATGCTGACAGACCCTTTATATGGTGACATTAACACTGGCCGCTCTGCAATTGTCCTTGCCTGCTTTTATATATTTATTTTCCTCTCTTTGTCCTTAAGGTCCTCTCACACTTATTGTGATCCTAGTGAGGAAGCAAAGGGAGTGAGGTCAAAATCCCTTAGAAACAGGAATTCTTTCTAAGCTGATGAAGCAGGTTAGGGAAGGGTGGTTTGACTATGGGGGGACAGAAATGCTGAAAGTTAATGTAACCTCCCAAGCCTGTTGTGATGCAAAATAGCGTTCAAGCTCTCAATACATATTGCTTTATCCTTCTTTTTTTTTTTTTTCCCTACCCCCAGTAGCTAAATGTCATGAGCTTTTAAGCTAATAACAAAAGTTAGCTTGAGAGCAGGGAAAAAAAAAAAAAAAAAAGTAAATTGTGCATTGAGTTTTCTTTTTGGTACTTTCTGTGTGTGACAAATATTCAGGTCTCTTTCTCAGGTGAAATGAAAGTGGTCTTGTAGGGGGAAAAGCAGTCTTTCCTACCTGTTTATTGAGAGACTTGAATATATTCCTACGGGCTTTGAATTTACTTAGGAATTTTAAATTTCCTTGTGTCTGAGTGGCCTTAAAAAGAGTCTCAAGATGGATTACCAAAGGAGACAGTCACCTCTGGGTTGCTGAAATCAGAGTGGTCAGGAATATGACCTTGTCCATATTTGCTACCACAAGCTCTTCCTTCTCATGTGCAGGTTGAGACATGGAGAATCCAGTGACCTGCAGGAAAGACAGTGAGATCTGCGTGGAGCCACAAAGATTAACAGTACTGGGGGCATTTGGGGACTCTGCAAAAGGTGTGAAACTCACTGGCAAGAAAGGAAGGAGGGGATATGGAAGGAGAGAAATGAAAGAGTCAGTCTTAGCCCTCTTGTTGCCTCTTTCTGCCCCTTTGACTTGTTGGACAAACAACAAAAAGTTTCTACATCACCTGAGGTTTAGCTTGGCCTTATCATTCTTAGAGAAGTACAAAACAGTTCTTTATTTGAGAGAAAAAGAAGTATCTCTATTCTTATCTTTTAAATCTTGACACCTTTTCTGGGCCTTGCTGATAGCACTTCTCCATCAGCAAGCTGTTGTATACAGTAGTGCATTAGAGACTATGAGGAATTGTGATGTCACATCTGTGAGGAGAGGTTTCTTACAAACTTCAGGTCTTATGCGACTTCCTTCCATGCAAAGGCACTTCCCTGCTGTGGTGGATGGGATCTAGGCTGCTCCCAGAGTGTGAGAGACAAAAGTGTCTGGTCAAAGGTTGAGCACATGTAGCATCTCTAAGCATCCTCACCAAGAAAGGTTATGATGCCTTCTCCCAAGAGATGATGGATACTTTTCTCCAGAGGAAAGGAAGGCAGCGTGTTTGCCTGGTGGGACGACCCTTCAAAATCTGTGTGTTTGAACTTCAGGGTCTGTGCCCTGACTGGAGCTGTATACACCTGCGGAGCAGTCGGCCATCACTGGATTTAATAGATCTCAGTCATGCCTCCCTGCACTCCCCAGAAGGTGGAAGTCAAATACATGCTGCATGCTTCAGTGCTCCTCAAACACATGTTTAGCATCTTAACTTTATTTCTTGGTTTCCATTTTGATGGTACACAAAGGGTTTGATGTTTTCATTGTTATACACAGTAGCTTAATTTTTTTCCTTGTAGCCTCTGGGCTGTTGCACTACTGTTATGAGATCCCTCCTAGGAACAGCAAGGCAGAAATGTTCTTTATTATGTGCTTGAATTTACCTTTCTTTTTTTTTCCCCCCACCACTCCCCCCACAGTTTCTTTTGCCTCTCTGGCTTTAATTAGCCTTGCTTTGCCAATTAACATCCTGGTCTGCTGCAGTGAGGCCAAAGGGGGGAACCAGAAAGGCATGGCAAGAACCCCTTTTTCTGAGAAAGACACATGGCTGAGGCTTGGAGACTGATTTTTCCCAAGGTGGAACTGCATTGACTGATTCTTAATAAAAGGAGAATTTGGGGCCCAGCGGCACTGTGGGTTTGTAACGGGCATTGTTCCTTGAAAATATTAAGCTCGATAGAAAGTACATTCCCCCTTGGCCTCTCCTAGTCTCAGGTAGTGATATGGAAATTATCATCACATTTGGACCTCTCTCAACCTGTCCCTAGGTGGCAATGCTTTATGAATAGCACTGAGCAAGCAAAAAGAAGGGGGAAAAAAAAAAAAAAAAAAAAAAAAGATTAAAAGCAAAATCTTTTAGTTTGTCCCCCAACACAATCATCTTGGTATTTTCAATAAACTAAAAAAAATAACAATTTGGGGCTGAACAAATTCCTTAATTGGGACTTAAAGATTTTCTCAGACATTTGCTAAAAACATCAGACTGCTGTTCAGTGTGTCATCTAATGTGAAACCTTTATCCTCTCTATGCTGGCACTGGCTTTTGATGAAGGGAGTCTGGATTTACCTTCCTAGTGGCCACTCTCTTGCACATGTCCAGGAAATGGTGGGACACAGGCATCGTTGCAACATGGTCCCGTTGCCCAGCAGTCTTCCCAAACAACTAGTTCTACTGGCTCTAGACTTTCCATAATGGTTCCGTCCTTTCATAGCGGACCACAGCAGGTCACAGTCAGGGGAAAAGGTGCCTGTATCAGTCTTGTTCCCTGGAGAGAGGAGTAGGGAAAGACAGTGATGGTGACTTCCAGTAAGTGATCCTCTGTCCAGCTTTCCTTTCTCTGTCCAGCCTATATTCCCTGGCTGTAACGGTACAGCTTTCACTGGAAGGACGAGAACTGGGGGCAGATCTGCAGTCACAAAGTCTATGATCCTAGTGCAGTTTAGCAGGAATCAAAGCTACTGCTGGTTGCTTTTCAAGAAAGAATTGTGGGCAGAAATTGTATGTATGAGTGTTTGTATTCAGACTAGATATGTTTGTGTGTGTGCGCTACTTCTAGATAAATACCATCTTGAAAGAGTGTCCCTTTCTAGAGAATATTTTTGGTCTGATACAGGTAATATCTACTAATTGGCACAACCAAAATGGTGAAAAATGGCTTTGATCTGGATAGAGAATCTACCTAAATAAGGGCAAATTAGCATTGGAGAGAAGATTTTTCCACTGGTGTTCCTGGGCAGTCTATCAGAGCTTTAAGTTTTTCTCTCTGTCCCTCTTCCTGTCTCTGCTCACTTTGCTAGCTGTGATCATGCATCCTTAATTCCATTCAGATCTCCTTCCTCTGAGAAGATGAGACATTAAAAAGCTTTGCTGGAAATAAAAAAAAAAAAAAAAAAAAATATAGCCAATAGGTAAAGTACCTGGAGATTTAACACTTTACTGAACAAATTAATAATTACAATATGAATCTCATTGCTTTGCCCAGCCCACCAAGAAATTAACAAGTCTTTTCCCCTCTAGAGATAAAAATCTTAGTTTGATCAGTCAGGAATATACTTTTGTGGCTCCTGCAATATATTGTCAATGCAGGGGGGGAGGGGAAAGACCCTACTTAATGTAATGGATTTTGAATCTAAATCTTTACTCACGTCATTCTCTGCTGGGACCTTTTTTTTTTTAATGTTACTTCTGACAGTTTATTTTGCCATCTTCCCACTAGGGTGGCGTAGCTTTAGTCATGCTTCCAGAACAGCTCCGTGTTAGACCTTGGATTCAGCCCTGGAAGGGTTATTATTAATAGCGATGTTTCTCAGTAAACTTGCCTCCCAAGGTTGCTCTAGCCAAGATTGTTTAGAAAACTCCACTGGGATACTTGTAAGGGACACCTTGGGTCTAATGTACTAGCGTTTAATGGACAAATCTATTTAGGTCCCTGTGTTAATATAAAACTGTTTTGTTAGTTGTGAAGCAGGCACAAAGCACTACTAATAACAGCTGTGAAACAGAGCTAATTTGGGCATCAGTGGCCACCTGAATACTGGAAATTCAGAGCACTCTTAAAGCTCTCTGGTCTTGATGAGTAAAATTGGATTGATGTACGTTTCATTATCAAAACAGAAATGCTAGTTTCCCATTAATTTTTTTTTTTTCACTTCTTTGAAAGCAAAAATAACATTTTGCTTGAGCAAAGAGCACAATTTGACAGCTAGAGAGAAGTATATTTCCTGCTTCTCCATGACTTTTTTGGGAAGGCTGATCCCAGGCTGGTCTTGTAATTCAAAAGGATTTGGAGCCTGTGCTAATATGATAATAGCAATATTGGTGCTATTAATTTTGTGTTTCATTCTGCCTTGTCCTTCCATGTCCTGTTTGTAGGACTGTACAGACTCAGCTCTGGCTCTGTAGGGAGAAGGAGATGTCTGTGAGATGATCTCCCCAGCTCATGATGGTACTAATTTTCCCTAGCAAAGTGCTGCAGTGACCAGAGCTGCAACAGAAGTGGGGAGCTAGTGGAGATTTTTGAGTAGAGAGAGGCATTTTGTACCTTCAGTGCTGCAGCTTCCAACATGGTGTGAAATCGTCTCGGATTGCAGCCAGGTCCCCAGCTTGGCTTGGTGTGACAGAGAGAAAGGAGGTTACTGAGAGCAGGGAGAAGGCGAAAAGAGAGACCCCCAACCTATGACCCAGCCAATTCCTTCCCATCCTAAATCTTCTCACTTTGCTCCCACCTATTCTACTCCTTTTAAAATCACCTTTCCTGCAACAGGTTACAAAGGTGGTCTTTGGATCTATATGTTTCTTCCCACATTGAATGGTATAGCAGTTCCAGATTTCCTATTTGCAAGACTAAAACCTCAAATGCTGTAGTTAGTTCTGGTTCAGGATCTGGCCCAAGACTTGTTTTTTGTTCACTATGGGAGGGAAAGCAATGACCCTATTTGGAGAGAAAGTGTGGGGGAAAAAACAGAGGGTCTTTGAAATATTTCTAAAAGAAACCTTGTAGAAGGGTAACAAGTTTTAGAAGATTTAGCATTTTTCTCTGGGACAACTGGGTGAAGGAACGTTTTTGGGTAACAGGGAGCTAGAGACTGTCGGGATGTTGATGGTAGCAGTACAGCAAGAAAAAACAAAAGGAGCAAAAGGCCTGTTGGCCAGTGCATCTCCTCTTTCCGCACTGATGTGATTTTTAAACGATGCATTGTTTTGGTCTTTCTTTCTGGGCTCTGTGGTGGATAATACCTACTGGTTGCATGCTGCCCTGGTAACCTGTGCGCATCAACGTACCTCGCTCTCGCCATGACCCTGTGAATATCACTTTCAGTGGCATGGATCCATCCTGTTGCTTTTTCCTCTGCGATGCCATGTAGGCTCTCCTGTAACTGACAGGTGCATTTCTCCAGGGACCTATTTGTCAACCTGGAATTCCCCTTCCTCTGCTTTAGCAAAATCTGTCGACGCGATTAGCATGGGGACTGCTGATTCACCAAGTGGGAAACAAGAGGAGGTTGTCTATTTGCTAATGTCAGACATCAGTTCAAGGTAATTGCTGACCCTTGGTCAGGTCTCAGGAAATGCAGCTAAGTGATACCTTGGCCAGTTTACTGTGACAGAAGAAGCAAGAAATTATTATAAACTATATATAGGTTTAAAAAAATATGGAAAATCCTCCCACCTAGGGACAATTGGTAGCAAAGAATCTCCAGTGTATTATCTCTTTAAAAGTATCTTCATCCATCTCTATGACTTTTCACTTAAAACACTAACCTAATCCTAATGTAATCCCTTTCAGTTTTCAAGGAGAATTGGAAGAGGATATAAAAAAAAAACTCACCACCAAAACAATAGAAAGCCTTAATGCTAACAGATGGATAAAAATTATTTATAAATTACACTGCCAAAAGACCCTTCTGATGGCAAGTTGGTATTTCCCTGACAAAATAGCATGAAAGGTGTTTCATTTGTGGGAGAAATTAATTGTTAGCAGCATGAAAAATCCATACTGTGTACAGTATCCACCAACCCTTTCCTCTGTTGGATTTGATATCACATATTGATAATGAACAAAAGTGGTGTGGGCTTTTAACAGTGACTAATACTAAGCTTTTACTGAGCTGATTACATTTTTCATGATGTCTGCTTTTTACATAAAGTGGATGAGAGTGGGTATATTCTAAAGTATGATCCAGAACATGACTGAACTATCTCCTTAAAGCCCTCTGACTTCTGTGGATGCATGAAATTGTTTCCTAACATAGAGTCTTAAGTCGTTCATGCAAATGCCTGGTAAGCAGCTGCCAGACTGACCCAAAGCTCACTGATGTTAGCAGGAATCATTCTATCACCTTCAGTGGTTTTGGATCCAGACCCCACTTTTGTTCTTCCCCAAGAGGTTTTGGGAAGATCTGAACATCTCCCTTCATGGTTTGATGACAGTCTCACAGGGAAAAATCTATTTGGCCCCAATAGATTTTCTTCTTAAAGTTTTTGAAATGTTGTTGGTCTTGTGAGTTGTATTTTGCCTTCCACTTCCACTCTTACCTCCCTGGATACCTGGCACCTGCAAACAGTTACAGCAGAGGCTTCAAACAGCTGTGAATGGATCATGAAAGCAAGTAGCCTGGGATTTTTGTTACCAGCCTGAAACCCACCAAGGGGCTAGTGAAAAAGATCTCAGAGCAAGTCTCCAACTAAGAACAGTGTTTCTCTCTTAAGAGAGTATTGCTCCCATCTCATTTTTTATGTCTCTGGTCATCCATGTATACTCCTGCCCTGTTGCCTTCCTATGCTACTCATGCTTCCTATGCTACTATCAGAGCAGAATCTCCCAGTGTAGCAGGTGGGAATAGAAAAGGTCTTGGTCAGAAATACAGTGGCAGAATTTAAGATAAATGAATCCTTGTGCACTACTGTTCCCTCCTAGATTTCTTTACCAGACATCCTGGTGAGATGAGTCTCCATTTCTGGTCTGATGATAGAAACAGATGATCATTTAATAGTTCCAGTGGTGGGAATGCTGTTCCCTTACCTTCCAATAAGGAGTTTAGAAACCGACAGGTAATTAGCAGGAGCAGCTGTTCATATGAATAGGCCTATGTCCAGGTTTCCCCTCTTCAACTGTTATGCTCTGTGGAAACAGGGAAAAATGATGTATCAGTGCAAGGGCAACTTCATTTCATGTTCTTTTTTCTCTCCCCCATCATTTACCAGTTCCAACAATATTGCTTTAGTGGCCCTACCATTTAAAGCCCAAACCTGCAAAAGAATGAGACCTTTGACATTTGTGTCAATGGACAGAGAATTTGCCCTTTTGTTATACTATACGGCACCTAAATTCTTTTTGATCTATTACCTGAAATCTAGAATTATAAAATTTTAGTTTGAAATGGTGTTTTAGTCCAGAAAGTACAACTAAATGGGTTAAAACAATCTGTTGCATAGACAGCTCCAAAAAAGAAGAAGATGAAAGCAAATCTTTCATTTGGGGGGGGGGCGGATTTTCTGCTTTGGTGTCTTCTATATCAATGTTTTGTGAGGCTGGTGAGAAAGGAAAGAAATACACTAGAGGTTTCACTGTAAATTAAGACGTGCTTTCCAAATCATTAAGGGGAACTGTTAATATTCACAGACACTTCCAGGGGTCAATTCAGCCTACCTAGGATCTGAGTTGCCATCTGGCTATGCCAATCTCTGCTCATTCAATATATAGTGAACTTAGGGACTAGGCTCCTAATACTAAGATTCTGTTTCCAATTCTACATTAATATTCTACTCAGATGTAGAAGATTGTACTTCCATTAGAATCATCTGATTCGGAGGATGGTTTTTTTAATGTGTACTGTTGCCTTGTCAAAATGAGTTCTGTGGGTGATGTAGTAATTCAGATTGTAAAGTGGGGCATCAAAAATTGCTGCAGGCCCAGTGAAAGTGAAAACCCTACAGGGTTTAGTGTCTCACAAATGTGCAGAGATATCCTTTGCCTTTGGAAGCTTTCTAGTCTGGGGAAGGGAGCAGAGAGGGATGATAGAGAAGTGGGGTAGAGGAAGGCTTGTTCACAAGTAGCCAGCAATACAGCTGTGAAGAGAACTGATGATTCAGTCTTGTGTCTTTGACTGCTGGTCTCTGATTCACTCCAGCTGAGGTGTCAAGTTTGGAGCTAATCTCCTTCAGTTCACTGTGCAGTCAATGAAATCTCTTAAAGCATTTCTGAAGGACAGGTTACTTAAGAGCCTGACGTTAATGAGATAAATTGAACAGTTGGTGCCCCTTTAAGTTGCTGTCAGTTTTGCACATTGAAATCTCCAACATGTATTTGATGTGCCCACATTACAAATCCTAAGCAATGATGATGATGACTTCAGTGTCTCCAATATAATATAAACATGTTAGCACTATGGGTTGTATTTTGGGTTACATATGTTATTTCTCCAGCTGGGTGAAGTGCTCCATGCAAGGCTCCATCAGTAGCTCTGGAAACCCTACTCAGTGTTGCTAACTGGATCCTCTGCATTTTCTAAATTGAGGGAGAATTGCTGGAGTTGAGGAAGAGGCTGGAGCCCCTCTTTTCCCTATTCACCCTGCAACACTTCTGCAGCTGTACACTATTGTTTTTCCAAGTAATTTCCAGGAACCCAGACAAATGAGATTATGTGAGCACTACAGTGGCCTCTCTGAAGAGGCAGTGTGATTAAATGTGTTGATTAGAAATTTTCTGCTCACCTCTGATAGCAGTTGCATGGACCAAAAAAAAAGAGAAGCATAGGTGAAAAAAGCTACGTTTTAAGAACTGTAAGTACATTTCTGTCAATTGCTTACAAGAATATAGTGTAACTAACAAGTAAAGCAATGAGTTAATAAGTTGTCTAAAGAAGCTATTTAAAATATAAAAACATGCGTATGAATTTACGGGTTCTGTGTCTATCCTGTGCCCGGACATTGTGGTAGTCACTGCCTACTGTGTTGCTGGCTACAAATGCTTAAGTACATCAGCCATCCTAGCCCTGAGCAAATTTTTGACCTTCATCTGTTCTGCCCCACCTAGCAATATGGTCATTCTGGCAAAGTGTAAAGTGGCTTAGTTTTCCCTTAAAGAGAAATGTCTTTTTTACATTAAAGTGCATATTTAGGGTTTCATTCCGTCTAGTGCAGAGAACTGAGATGAAAAACTGAAGATCACTGCAGCTTCTGTAAAATACAAGATTTAGATGTCCAACACAAAAGGGTTACTCTCTTTGCAGCGTCTAAGTGATGGTGCAGTAAGAAGACTGGCTGTTGTGTTTAAAGCTTGTACCTTTGCTCTTACAATGTATAATACTTTGTGTGTTTTTCCAGAATGTGCAAAATCTAGAAACAGATACATATTTTCAAATGCCTCATTGGCAAGAGTTGAAACTACACGTATTGTTTAGGTGTTGTGATCTGTTATGCTTGTGGCTCTGTAAGCCTTCAGTAAGAGATAATGTCTGCTGTGAAACCTTTTTTTTTTTTTTTTTTTTAATATATAGTCAAAATCTACAGCAGCATGACAAGGGAAATGTTTTATACTTAGTGTGCTCTTCTGGCATTGTCTCGTTGTTTTTCCTTCCTGTTTATCTTCTCCTGATTTTCTATCTTGGACTTAAATTATAAACTGTTCAGGGATTGCGAGTGTGTTTGCATAGTGGGGTTCCAGAATGAGCCAGAGGGCTGGACAAACTAACATATGATAAACAATAAATTTCCTCACGTTATTTACAGAAAACTTGTAATAAAGCCAAGAATTTGAACCTTATTTTCCCATGTCCCAGGGATTTAAGGACAGAGTTGGATATTTTTGTTAAATCTGTAGCTCAACAACAAGTTTGTGTGGGCTTAACTAATTTGGGTCAAATTTGATGTCTACAATAACAAGATGTGAAATGTGTTAAAAGGCTGCACTTTGAAGGTGACACAATGATTGCTTTCTCAATTTTTAAAAATTTATAATTTTCTTTCCAGAAAGGTTCGTTTTAATTTTTTTAAAAGGGTTAAAATTACAAGATAACATGAAAATAAAGCAATACTTTAGATTTCTGCCTGAATCAAAATGAGTAATTTTGATTCAACAGAAAGGTCTAAAATAATCTTTTTACTACTTTTTTATTGTCAACTGCTCTTCTTCCCACACTACCTGGGAGACCTCAGCCTGGTAATAGGGTGTCCATTTTGCAGAATATCATACTTTTTTGGCACTAGGGGGCCTCTGTCTCAACAGAAACTTTGCTGTTCAACTACCTGTGAATAAGAGTCTTCTCTAGATTAACAGCTCAGACCATGAGCTTCTGAACAAGACCAGACTAAGCTTGGTCCCTTGGGCCACTGAATAATTGAGTAGACAGGAGATGTCAGAAAAAGTGACAAAACACAACTTGTGAGGCAGCTGTCATTTTTGTTACACTGCACAGGAAAACAGTGTTTTATTTAAAGAGTCTTACTGTGAGAAGACAGGTACAGATAATTTTTATTTCTCCATGTGCTGCATCAGAAACAGTGTTTTTTGCTTCCAATTTGGCATGAAATGCCTATAGGCTCAATCCTTCCCTAATGTGTCCCCACTGAAACTTGGAATTAAGCTGCCCTCCACAAGTTAAACCCTGTTTGGCATGGCAGGTCTGTACATAGCACTTTGAACTCACTGTGTATGGCCAGAGGCTCTTCTGTCTTGAAAGGAGATGGATTTCCATTTTAGGCATAGAGAGTCTTTTTCATCCTAGGCAGGACTCAGACCTCCTTGCTTCAGTGATGCCTTGACTTTCCCTGTTGCTCTGTGTCTGCACTCCTGATGCTGTTTCCTAATGTTTCACAATCAAGGGCAGGAATATCCATGGTTACCTATAATACTACCAGTGGTTGCAACCAAGGCTCAAGAGCTTCAAAACTTTTTAGAAAATATGCCAGACCGAGAAGGTCAGTGTGTACCATAAAAAAGAAGTGGACAAATACACAAGAAGGGGTATAGCAGACAGAAGAATTCAGTGTTAGAATTCAGGAGCTGGCAATGCATGCCGTTTAACCAGTCAACCAGTATAACTAGACTTTTTGTTTGAACTCTTCATCCATTTTTCTTTCCAATGGTTTTAACCTATTTGCTTTCTCTATTGTTTATTTTTTTAATCAAGTGAATAAAATGAGAGCCAGTATTAGGAGTAAGTAGGTCAAGAAGCTATGTCTTTGAAATGACCATATTTCTGAGAATGTAAGTTTTCTGGATTTCTGAGAACGTAAGAGTTAAATTTTTGTATTGTAGTTCTATTTTCCATTCTTGCCTTTTTTCAGACTTTTTAATTGAGTGACCAAGTTGCTCTTTCTCTCTCTCTTTATTTTTTTTTTATTTTTTTTTCTTAATTTTGTCTGGAATAAGCCCTCTCAAAGGTATTCTGTTCCTACAAATTTCATGAAAATAGGATTGTGGATAGAGGAGGGAAAGCATAATTCCCACTGAGTGAAAAGCCTCAGTTGAGATTAAGCATATTATTTTGACACGAGAGAATCCAAAAGGGGAGGAAGACTGGGAAAATTAATTTTCATTAGTTCCACAATTTATGCACCTACTTGCAGAATTCCTCTAAATCTGCTCCTTCAGAGAGGTAATATTATTTAAGTAAATAATAAATTTAAAAAGGAATGTCAAGGAGATATATGACTAAAAGAACTGTATCTTGATTATAGCCAGAACCACACACCTTTCACCTGGGTGTCCAGTTTGGCCTAACAAACATCATGACGTGGTTTTCAACCAGGACTTTTTGCAAGCATTTGTACCAGGGCAGGTCACTGCACCTTTCTTTAAAACTCTCTGGGGCTTCATGACATGAAGAGCAGGGACAAGCAATTTACTGGTGCAGAAACTTATATGAAATGCTTTCCTTCTTTTTAAACAAATGGGGGCTCTGTTGCTGACTTGAGAGTGTTTGCAAGAGTGTTTCCCACAGAAGCTGACTCTACAGCAGAGTGTGGCAGCTGGGAGACCAGCACCAGGTTATTCTGCACAGAGGGTGTAGGACAGAGGCCAAGGAGCCAACCCAAAGCTGTGGGTGATGGAACTTGTGGAGACACAATGCATCTATCCATAAAGAGGACAAACCTGTATATATAACATGAACACAGTTCAGTGAGGTCCCATTCACCCAGTGGGCCCTTCCCAAGCAATCCCCATCCAAACAAAAAATTAGCTTTTCTGTAGGAGTTGCTTGGCCTTCTTGCATCCCAAACCTTCACAGAGAGCAGATCTGCTAATCTAACCTGAGTACATGATACCATTCACTAGTGCTGTAGCAGTGCTGCCAGGATATATCTGCCTTCCACAGAGTCATCTATCCAATCCTTACTGGTAAATTGGAGCATGGATCACATGTTTCTTCAAGCTAATGATGATATAAGGGAGTATAATCCATGGGTTGCCACTGCAGCAGCTCCAGGCAAGCACAGCTCTGCTATTCAAACAAGAGGGAGGAGAGAAGTTTCCAAAGCTCACTTAGTCTTTGCCCATCAGAAGTGATCTGTCTCCTCCATTGGCTTCATACATGATATCAGAGCCAGGTACTGCTGTCAGTGACACCTGGTAAACCTAGTGTAGCACAGCTCAGTTTCTGTTTAGTTACCTGGGACTCTCACTGGTATACCAAAAGGTGGGAAACTATCTCACATTAGTCTAGATGCCTCTTTGTCCTTGTCTAAGCAACATAGCATCAACCTATCTGGACAGGGAAAAGACAGTGCAGGATTTTGTGACTGGTTGAGAGAAAGTGTACATAGTTAATTTGAGTCCCTCTTGTGTTCCTGGTGAAGTGGATAGGAGTTTTGACTTTAATTTCATGGACAGCAGAATCGGGGTCATGGTTGATAGAAAATCAACCTTTTAAACGAAAAGGAGTAAAACATGAAGAGAGAATTCTTTTTATCAATGTTCTTACAACTCGGAGGAAAATTATTCATCTGAATTATGGAACTGAAAGTCACCTTTTCAGAGTTCTCTAAACAGATTTGTGTTTTCCTCTCAAAAGATCATTGCTGAAAATTAAGAAATCCCCAATAAACATTAAAATTTATTTACTAAGTTATAGGTGTTAATGTGAAGCATAAAATGAATATTTAATGTACAAGAGCCCTTGCTTAATATATGTGCAATTGATTCTTTTTTTTTATTATTATTGTCATACTGATCACTGCTTATTTCACATTGAAATGTGTTTCTGATGATTAGTTCTAACAGACACTTTTTCTGTGATTAGCATCATTGGACATCTCATTACAGGCAATCAAAGATTTTGATCTTAAATACTTTTTGATAATTAATTTGATGTTTTATTGAGTGTTATTGGCAATGTGATAGATGCAGGAGACAAATTCTGCATTCTGTGACATCAGGAAAAACTTGGACTAAATGACTTAGTACAAAGAAAATTTACCATTCAGAAAAAAACGGTTATCTTTAGGAGAAAAGTCTCTCTAACTAAAGGTTCTTCTGTAATGTGCAATTTAGGATTGACATGCCATCTAATCTATAACAGTGGATTACACCACCTTCCTTACTGCTGCATTCAAATATTGAACCTAGTTTGAAGTATTGATTCAGCTGCCTTCAGTCACTAGAAGTATGACAGTTTATACCAGCTATCAGGTTAGTAATATCTCCATAAAGTGATACATTTAAAAATACACACTTAAAAACTAGTACTTTAATTTTTGCTTGCTGCTTAAAAAGACCATCATAGTTGTCATTAAATGAAAATAAAGTGCTCTAGTTCTGAAGGACAACATTTATAATTTTTTCCACTGCAGTCGATCGGTCAGATGTAGAGTCCTTGTACAGCTGATATTCTCGTTACAACAAACATTGTGAACATCTCAATTTTATTTTGATTTTTAAACAATTTTGCTCAAGGAAGGTTTGCATAATTGGACCTATATGCCATCACTGCTAGTTCAGACCTGGGCTCTCACATCCAAGGGGCTGATCTGTTTAAAAGCTCCTGTGTGTCAAAACAGAGGAGAGAAATAAAACCGTTAGGAATTATTCATACAGTGACAATGAGATTTCAAGGGAAAAAAAGATCCTATCTTAATTTTTGTACTGCAAGGTGGAGGCCAAGCTGACCTTCCCATGAACAGACATGCTGCCTGCTCATGTCTTGTTTCTGCTATAGTTCTTCTGGCATCATGTCTTGTTTCAAGCTTCTCTCTGTCTCACCCCATAGAAGATAACCCAGAGGATATTCCGTCACTGAAGGGAAAATCTCCTGGGGGTGACACTATGCTAATAACCAATAAATAACAAAATCAAACCCAAACTTGTTAGTGGGTAGGTCACCCAGCCAGCCCTTTTGAGATGACTTCTTGATGCTAGGGGGAAAAGAATATGAATCAACAGGCAGGACAGAGACTTGCTGCTGCTGAATGACTCATCCTGGGAGTGAATTGTCTTCATTAGCATAGTGTCACCCATATATTTACCTCTGTAAAAGGAAAAGGCTCCAGTTTCCTCTCTTCTTCACATGACCTTCTTCAAAGTTATTGTAGAAAACCTTTTGGAGATCCAGCACCAGCTATGTTGCTTGACTGCTTTTTTCTTTATTTTTTTTCTCTCTTTTTTTTTTTTTCCCCTTTTTTTTTCAGGGAGACAGAAAATGTTATTTGAAAGGAAAAGCTTTGTAGGCTGCTTACTCTGTTCTATTTAGCTTGCTCTATCAGGGCTACATTATGACATTCTATTCGGGTTCCCACATCACAACCATTGCTACTGAATCCAAGTGATTTTCATTTATTGTTTTTCCCTTCTCTTTTGTGGTCTCCTTCATAAGAAGGACATAGGGGCTATTTGGGAAATGAAATGACTCACTCATCAAGAAATCCATTTGTATCATACAGGAAGGGTGAAACAGATTTGATGAGTTTCTTGCAAAACATGAGGGCAAACCTTCCTGGTGGTTTTCCATTGTCTTGTCTTGTGTTTCTAGTTTGGGAAACAAATAATATCAGAAATTGCCTTTTTTAACTTGGTTTAGGTGTTTTCTCTCACATGTGTTTCTAGAAGGTTACTTCCTGGAGAGAGAGAGCAGAAGGAGAGGGAGGAAGGCAAGAGAAATATGATAGAAGAGTAAGAGGTAGCCTTGGACAGAACCTGGTGAAGTTATCCATTCCATCTTTCTTATGCCAAAGAGGGATCAACTGTTCTTTTCTGACTACAGAATTTGCACGGAAGGTTTTGTTGAATTCTGTGGAACTGAATCCCTGGCCTGATTATTATCTAATCCCAACACATGAGATTAAAATTGATAGTTCTAAACCTGAGAAATACATATGTGAGGAATGAAGCTTTTGGCTGTATTGATCAAACTACCAGTTTTATATGAGAATTAGCTGGTATTTAATCTATCCAGCAGCATATATCAAAATTACAACCTAAGGTTTGTAATACTTACAAAAAATTGGGAGGGGAGGCTTGGGGAGAAATAAATCAATGGAATAAACTGTAATTAGCTTTTTTTCTGATAGATTACAGTTCCTTTCCCAAATGAGAACTCAGTACAACCACTATATATATTTAAATTGCATTAACTATCCTAAGAGCTGTAAAATACCTGGAGCATGGGAGATGTCTAATATAATAAAGTAAATAGTAAGTAACAATATATAACTAGAAGCTAGTGTGGAATTTTTATGGGTCAAGTTGTTTATAGGTTTATAACAGTGGAACTTGGTTGGAACACGCACTAAGGAATACCCAACTAACAATCAAGGGAAGTACTCTGTCAGGAGATTTGCATGAGTCCCTTTCTTTTGTAAACTCTATGTATTAAGCATGTACCAATATGTTATACTGCTCATGGAATTTCAGGTTCAAAAAAAAAGAAAAAAAAAGTTTTGTTAAAATATATATATATTTTATTTGTGTTTGTTTTAACAGCTTTCATTGCCGAGTTATAAAAAGATTTGAGAGAATTGCTTCAATACAAAAAAAGAAATTAAGCATTCCAGAAACTTTGAATTTTAAATTTTCATGAATATGCTGCGGAACATGGAAGTTCTCACAGCTGCATTTTGCTGTAACAGAACCTGCATTTTACTGTCAACAGAAGTTGTGGCCAAAGAGAATACAAATACACGAATGCAGAATCAGGTTTTGAAGAAACTTTTTGGCATTCATCAAGCTGACACCTTTAGGATACTTTTTCATACACTTTCTCCACCACTAACATTCTCAAGGCTGTGCTGAAGACAGTTCAGGTTAGTTCAGTAAGACGAGTCAATAGCAATTACATACAGCATACGCTGCACCATGCTTGCTAGTTTTATGACTGGTGTTTGACTGACTGGGTTGTCTTGCCTCTTCATTGCCTTGTTTATTTGGTTTCAGACCCTGAAATCCTTGTTCCCCAGGTCAAAGTGACTCTGTCAGAGGACATATGTGTGAGTTGGTCTCATATCTGGACATATTTGAGATGCATTTAATATTACCTCTTTAAATCCTGGTACAGTCATAAAACCTTCCAAGAGGATTGCAGTTAGCTCATCACCTTCTAATGGATGTCTTATCCTGCCCCTGAAGCAAAGAAAACACACATACTGTTCTGAAATACACCTTGGCTTTACTGTGCTTCTGGTCATCAAACATTAACACCAAATGCTTGCAATTAGACTGCCTATTGTAGAAACTCAGGAGTTCTTTGAATGTAGAGCAGCAATTTGCTCTGAGATGATGGTAGGCATTATGCCCCATAGGAGAGATCCTATTTGCAGTGACATGCTAATTTAATTCTGTTTTACAGCTGCTATGCTGAAAAAATATGATGCTGGGTTTCAGTGGAACTCTGGGCATTTGGCTTTTGGTCTGCACCACAGTAAAGTTTTATTTTCCCCCATTGCTGCCTTCTTTTCTTATAATGACGCATCTAACAGGATACTTTAGCTAATTTAGGGATATGCCTGCTTACATGTTTGTTATGAGTCTCAATCAAGCCATCAAGTCTGCTTCAAATGTAGAGAAAGCCTGGAAGCACTTAGAATGTAATGAAAATAAGCAGCTTTGTGACTAAAAAGGAATGAGGGAAAGGGTGGATGGTAGATGAGTATAGGCAGAGGGAAATTTACATCTTTGTGCTTTCCTTGTGGTCCAATGGACAGAACTTTAATTCCACAAAGACTTGCATCAACTCTGTTGAATCCCCTGGCTACAGTAGTCATCCTACATGACTTCAGAAGTTACTTAGCTTCTCTATGCCTCAGGTCTGCTTCCTTCTTACTTGTTTACACAAGGGAATAGAGTGCACCCTCAGTAAGTTTGCAGATGACACCGAGTTGGGTGGGAGTGTTGATTGGCTCGAGGGTAGGGAGGCTCTGCAGAGACACCTGGACAGGCTGGAGCGATGGGCTGAGGCCAACTGTAGGAGTTTCAATAAGGCCAAATGCCAGGTGTTGCACTTCGGCCACAACAACCCCCAGCAGCGCTACAGGCTTGGGGAGGAGTGGTTGGAGAGCTGCCAGTCAGAGAGGGACCTGGGGGTGTTGATTGACAGCCGGCTGAACATGAGCCAGCAGTGTGCCCAGGTGGCCAAGAAGGTCAATGACATCCTGGCTTGTGTCAGAAATAGCGTGGCCAGCAGGGACAGTGAAGGGATCTTACCCCTGTACTCGGCAGGGGAGGCTGCACCACGATGACTGTGTTCAGTTTTGGGCCCCTCACTACAGAAAGGACATTGAATTACTTGAGCGTGTCCAAAGAAGGGCAAGGAAGCTGGTGAAGCGTCTGGAGCACATGTCATATGAGGAGCGGCTGACGGAACTGGGGGTGTTTAGTCTTGGACTGGATGACCTTCAAGGTCTTTTCCAACCTAGACAATTCTGTGATTCTGTGATTCTGTTTTTATGTAGCACATTGCTGATAGTAGGATACTCATCATTAGTGTCAAGGTGATGGTAATAGATAGGAGTTGAACAGAGGATCTGAGAGTGGTGACTTACCCCAGGGCCATGTGCCAAACCCTGAGCAGTGCAGAAATGGAATCCAAGTCCTGTGAAGGCTGGTGGCTTCCTAGTGAGCCTTTCTGCTTGCTGTGCTATACTGATTGGCAAGAGAAAGGAGCCATATTGGTTTATGTGCTTTTGAATCTTGCTTCAGGATTGGCTACCTTATGTACATATACTCACCACCACTGTCATGGTTTAACCCCAGCTGGCAACTAAGCCCCACACAGCTGCTTCCTCACTCTCCCCCGCTGGGATAGGGAAGAAAATCAGAAGAGTAAGAGTGAGAATACATGCGGGTTGAGATAAAGACAGGTTAATAAGTAAAACCAAAGCCATGTGCACAAATGAAGGAAAACAAGGAATTCATTCACCACTTCCCATAGGCAGGGGATCAGCCATCTTCAGGAAAGCAGGACTCCTTCATGAAAAACAGACAAAATGCTGTACCTCCAAATGTCACCCCCTTCCTTCTTCTTCCCCCAGCTTTATATGCTGAGCACGACATCATATGGTATGAAATATCCCTTTGGTCAGTTGGGGTCAGCTGTCCTGGATGTGTCCCGTCCCAGTTTCTTGTGCACCCCCAGCCTACTTGGTGGTGGGTTGGAATGAGAAGCAGAAAATGCCTTGACATTGTGTAAGCACTGCTCAGCAGTAACTAAAACATCCCTGTATTATCAACAGTTTCCAGCACAAATCCAAAACTAGCTACTATGAAGGAAATTAACTTTACCCCAGCCAAAACCGGCACACCCACAAACAAATTATTTTAAAATGTATCTTGTTATTTTTATCACTGGGGTCTTGATGCAACAGTGGGTGAACACATTGATTAAAAACGTTAGATAAATCATGCTGGACCAGAATTTTTGATCTGAAAACCGACCTTGGTCTTGGAGGTTAATCCTGTTTGGTGCTCAGTGTGTTCATCTCCCCACCAGCTTCACCAGATATGAGCAAGCTGTGTGCCTTGAAGGATCAGTCGTCTTTAGTTCGTATTTTAGCCTTTGGCAATGCATTAATTAAATGAGGATAATGCTTACTTTCTCCTTGAGGATATTGTGAGTGTTGGTGAAGAGAGATATTTTGAGCCCTTCTCATGAAAGACACTACACAGAGTAAATGCCAAGCATTATACACCTCTGGAGAATCAAAAGGTCACCCACTGAAGACCAGGCTAAATTCCCATTGAATTTGATGAGAAGACAGCAAGGAGCCCAGAATAACAATCCCAAGGGCATGGACTGATCCTTCTGGCCTAGTCAATGCTGGGCTCATGTAAGCTTTGATACTTTCTGGAATTAAATAATTCATTTCTTCCTTAGTTTCACTGTCATTAATTTAACCTATCTTGAAGAGAAGCGATAGGTCAGTTGAATGGGGGGTGAGGAAGCCACATGGAACAGGCGAGGAGGAATTAATTAGGTATGCTGCTGGCAATGCGCTGCTACCCTCTGTGAAAACCACAATGCTTAGAGCTATGGAACTATCAGGCAATGAAAAATAAAAGGCTTTAGATTTACGATTCCCGGTCTTATGTGTTCTTGCCTTCGTTCATATGGATTAGGACTTAAGTTCAAACATTCCCTGTGGAAACTAGGGCTTGCTGACTTAGAACAAACAGCATTAGAAATACAGGTTAGACAAACCCAGAAATATTCAGGTTCAGTTTAAGTTTCAGCTGGAGTTGGGCTGAAGTGCTATGTTTAATTTTTTTACTCTGGTTCAGCAATATTGGTAGGATAAACAGAAACTGTGCCATCTATATCAGCCAGTGTTTTTCAGAACTGTACTGGGGGAGAAATTTAAACTCATCATAAGACCCTGAATATTTTTATAATCCCTCTTCCTTGTCTGTTTTTGGGTTTAGTTTCTTCCTGGACCTTTCTTTTTCACTGTCTCCTTCTGGTGTTTATCATCTTCAGGTTATTTCATGAGCACCCACTGGCCAATGTTAAAGTTGAGAAGTCAAGGTGTACCAGAATGACAAATTCCTTTCTGAACACCCATCTAACTTAAATGATAAAACTAATATCTTGGCATCCAGCACTGAGACACTGCACAGAGTTCAAAAATCAAGGCATCCCCATGCAAATTGGACTTTATAGAAACACAGAAAGTGACAGTAGAAATTGTACGAGTTACATTAGTCAGATGAGGAACCACTAAATGTAAGGGTAGAGTTAAGGACTAGAAAAAAATAAGGGTGACAGAGAAACTGACTGTTGGCCTCTGTAGCACAGAAGTCAGGCACATGTGCTTCTATGGAGTTGGTTAACTTCTGTGTTTGGACAGTTTAAAGCTACCACTGGGAACAATAGTTTCAAACCATAGAAAAAGCTGCAGAAAGCTATCATGATGTGGAACTGGCCAGCAAAGATGTTAAGCACGAGGGTGTGTTGTGCTGTCTCAGTCCATAGAGTTTGTGCAGATGATATTAGACAAGCGTCCATGAACAATTGGATGTTAATCTTTCTTTTTGGATCAGTTGATCTTTTGGGATTCCCACAGTTCTGTTTGCTAGCTTTAGAAACAGCAAAATTTATTTGAGACCAGAACTTTGAAGAAAAGAAGAGAGATAAGGAAATCTTCTGTACCCAGTAACAGCATTATGCTTTTTGAGCTGGACTAGAACCAAATACAGACTTAAAATCCTGTAACATTTGGAAACCTGACTCTTAGTCTAGATGCAGAGTTCAAATCTTTTTCTTATCTGAGGTCGAGACTGTCCCCAGGGCTGTTTGATTTTGTTCTGCTTGATCCTGAGCTCCTCTTCCACATTTCCCATAAATCCAGAAGGCAAAAGAACAGACTATAATATTCCAGAAAGCCAAAGGGGTAGAAGGAATCATAAATTCTAAAACCACTCTCTGTTTACCCCACTACCTAAGTGGCTTCTCCTTTCCTCTTCTTGCTCTGCCTTGTAGCCATTCTGACCATGAGATTTGGGCCAGTCCCAGCCTGTGTTAAGAGCAAGTCAGCAGGAGACAGTTTCTTTGTCTCCACATAAGGCAAAATATTCACTGGTGTCATTAAACAGGGAGCCTCTTTCTACAGCTTTGGTGCTCTGGAAAGAGCCTTCTGATTTCTGCTTTGGGGAATGCATTAATGATGCCGATAGGGAACTCTCTTGCAGGTTGTTTCTTGCAGCGTATCAGGATTTTACTCTATCAAAGGGTTTCTGTCTGTCTCTTAGGGCCCAGGCAACATTGCTGCTCTAATTCCTGGGCCTCGTTTTCATCTAGCTTTATACTACTTCTACCCTGGTGTGACTACACTGACCTGCAGAGTCTTTTCTCTGATTCATACTAGTGTAGCAGATTGTAGTTAACTCAGCAATGCAGAATTCACTCCTTCCCATTCTTCTTCTGCTTCACTCATAATGGACAGATCCTGATCTTAGTTTCATCAACACCAGCCTGAAATAACCTTGTTCATGTACACTTGTTGAATATATTTTGAGAGAAGCCACCTTGGAGCCTGCCTGTGTGAAGGAGCTCAAATATCACCATCGAGCAGGGTTGGTTGGGAAGGCTCTTACATAAATTTTCATTTGTGTTCTGTTTTCAATTTCACCATTTCAGCTGCAAAACTTTTCCTCCAGGGTTGTGGTTTAAAAGCCTCTACTACAAAAGAAGGGTAAAACGGTGATTTTTACATATGTGCAAAAGCACCAGATTTTGGGTGAGAATCTTGATAACAAAGACATCACTTTAAATCATTTCTTTTTTGTACAAAACTCCTAATTCCTATTTTATCTGACACAACACAACTAAAATTTCCTTCTACATATGACATTTGATGTGAGGGACTCCATCCCAAGCACTTATTTACTCAGATGCTGATTTAAAAATTGTGAGACCTGGCACCTAATCCCACCTCCAAAGTGCTTCCCACAGGACAGGTTATTGGAACTCTGTACCTCAGTTTCCCCAGTTATAAAAGGGGAATAGTTACATTTCCTATGCAAAATACATTAAGGATTAGGCAAATTACATAAAACAAAAGACCTGAAACCCAAATGCTGTTAGTAAGACATTATTCTGTGTATTGCTTCAAACTCTCAGAAGCTAATTCAAAGTAGTAGGTGTATTTGTGTGTGTGTGTTAAGAAGGGAAGTAGTAAGAACATTTATGAAAAAGATGAGCAGGCTTAAGGTGACTTTACCTGAAAGGCTGTCGTAAGCATAAGGGGTGGCTTGAATTGAATGACAGAACTGTGATATGTTTATTTGTAAAAGTAAGTGTAAAACATCTGTTGGACCTGTGTATTTAATCCTCCTGGGAGCAGCTTTGAAGCTATATCCCTCTGTGTCTACATATTTCCTTTTTCCAGGTTGGTGCCTAAAGATGAAAAGAAATCAAAATATGCCTAAAACAATCTCACATGCCGATCACTCTGTGGTGTTTCAGGATTGTACAGGTTGTAAGACTTATTTATGGTTTATGTTGTCACCAGTGATCTCCAATAAAAACCCTGGCCTTTTATCGTACATTTGGTTCTTGTTATATTCTAGGTAATTAGACAGCAGATCCAGGTATTGAACACACATTCCTTCACCAGCTATCTAAAATTAAAGGTAATCATAAAGACATTACAGAACACATCGAGATTTCCTTTATTACAACATTAATGTGACATTATGCATCGCACCCCATTTGATTAGCATATGGTGCCTCAGAGCAAATCAGTTAACACTGATGCATCTATTAAAGTGTCCAAGCAATATTCTGCATCTCCTAAGTGATGCACGATAAATATTCTGCTGTGCGGCTGCCCTCACCCAGCCTCCTTCAGTCTGACACAGCTGTAAATCTCTCATGATGGGCTGGGTGTGTTGCTGATGCAACACTGGGATGCCACCACAGGGGTTGGAGGTCCCTTGCCAGTAAGAGGGGGCAGAAATTTAGGGGCAGATTTACAGCCTGTATTACCTAGCTAAGCTCTACTGGTTTTCAGAGAAAGGTTATTTTAAACTGTGTTATGGAGTGATGAAGGCTTTAGCCCGCCAAGACAATGTTGTTAAATTACCTGATTCTGCTGCATCACAGTAACCATATAAGTATAGCTCTCTCATGAAGTTCTCTACGTAACTTGGTGCCTTTCTCTGCTGCTGTACAAGTGAAACAATTCCCAACCATTCTTCACATCCTTTGTTAGGGAAAGATGGCAGACTTAGTAGGGCACATTTTGTCCTGACCCTTGTTGCAGGCTATAAAGGCTGGAATAAATATATTCATTTATGGTTTTATAAATTTGAGTTTTGCTTTGTGGCTCAGTGGTCAGGTTTCCATCTGAGATTTGGACTCACTTTTTCTCCTGTTCTTGGAGTAGAATTCTTATTGCCTAATTCTGTCCTTTTATATTTTTAATTATGCCTTTATTTAGAATTTATTTCTCTGTTTTACAATTCAGAACTTCTATTATTAATCCTATGTAACACTGGAGACCTATGCAGGAAGTATTATATAAAATTCAATTTTCCTTTAAAAATATACATTATTATGGTGATAAAAGAAACAAGAATGCTAGTCATTGTTTGTAGACTTCAACGCATTTAAAGATATTTAAGAATCAGAATAAATGCTTTTTTTTTTTTCAGAAATTCAACATTTTTCAGCAAATTCTAGTGGATTGTGTCCACATAATTTTACTGTGAGATTGAAACAAAAATAAGTATATTAGCCTTACTTCCAGAATGGAGAAACTGCATCACAGGATAAGTTTTATGACATAACAGAATAACAGTAATAGCCTGGATATTAAATACATAGTCTTTTTTGCCCTAGATAAGGCCCCTGTACATCTCTTTTTAAAGATTGTCTCTCATTGAGCAACTCCTGTTGTTCACATGGATATTCTGTCTGCAAGACTTCAACATTTTGTCACTTACCCTAGACAGTAAAGTAGGAGCTAACCACTTAAAATATTTGCTCTTTTACTGTACCCATGAGGCACTTCAGGAACCTAAAGGACCGTTTATAAGTGTGGCACATCCTATTTCTTTAAAAGAGGAAATCAAAATCTCTGATGTGCTTTTGAACTTTTACAAATTTCACACTGTGCTTTCTTTCCTTGATGATTCTTACTCTGTGACAAGTCAGAGGAAGGTTGCTTAAGGTCAGCTGAATCAGACAGGAGTAAGCAAAACTATTCATTGGCTAGTCTATAGAGAGAGACATCACCCATATAAGTGAGTGTATTAGTCATGTGTGACCACTGGGCTATTCTGTTCTGAGTTGACAACTGCCTGTCTTCCTCAAAATCAAATTCTGTAGATTTATATTTTTTTAAAGCAATAATAACCCTTCCTGCAGTGCTAACATGAATAGTTTTGTTTGGTTTTTTTTTTATGAAATCCCTATTGGCAATCAAGAAGGATTGTCTGGGAAAGGTTCAGTAAACTGTGAATTCTGCAAATACTAGAGATACCTATGAGTGTGGAGGCCATGGCCAAATGGGAGAGAAAGAGGAAGGTGAGAATGGAGAACAGTGCAAGAGAAAATAGATACTTCAGTTTGATGACAAAGATCTGAGTTTCCCTTGGTGTCCCTGCAGTTCTGCCTTCTAGTGGTATGTTTCACTTACGAAGCTCCAGGTTGTGCCTCTCGTACTCTCTTTGCGTTGCGGGTAATTACCAAAGTGTTTAGATCAGGGACAGTCTCCGTGTGTGGCACATGCTGTATATGCATTTTCCTTAAACCCAGTCTAAAAATGCACATATTCTGACACACATACAGGCAGCTCATTCTTGGGCTTATCAAACTCATTTCACAACATAAAGCTTGTGTGTAGCTTGAAGAAAGATGGAGAAAATAAAATTTCTTTCTTTATAGAAAGCTGTAAACTGAAAAGTATTTATTCAAGAGACAAGAGGTGTTCCCAAGAGCTATTCCAGTTGCTTTTAGACCTCTATCTTTTTACTTGTGTGGAAACATTTTAATATTTGTCTCATTCTTTTAATTTTAAATATAATGTAAGTGGATCTGTAGACAGTTTGAACTCTCTGCTTACATTTTCCATGATTGAAAGGGTTGCAGGAAGATAGGATAAAATTTAGAGGTATGGGTCATGGTTTTGATAAACGCACTTCAAGAATTGCTGCTACAGGCATGCTGTTACAGCTGAGATTTTCACAGCTAGTAAAATTTAAGCTCAGATTATTTCTCTTGCTTTGTCCAATGTGAAATTTATCAAAATGGGGTGAGATCTTAATTTAAAAACAAGTAAAAGGATGATTATCAGAAGTGGGTACAAGATAAGGTGAGTTATTTCCCTGCCCCACACACTCTCCCGTAACATCTTTAACATGAGACCAGGTGGGGCATCTCGGTTACCCACTCCTCTCCCCTCCTAGTGCTGCTACCATATCACAACTCTTGGTAAAGCTGGGTATTATTTCACTTGGGCTCTTCAAGAATTTTATTCTTCTGCAGGTCGTAAACCTTCATGTCTAAAAATGTTTGCAACCTATTTGCACTTATTAGTTTTTTTCTGATGGTATCATGCACCACCAGCCCCGTGAACAGCAGCACCCACCTGCTTCACTGTGTCTGTTTAAACATCTAGGGCGTCTTCTGATGAGGCTCTTTATGTTTGTGTGTAACACTACTCCAGTTACAGAGGTTTTGCTGCCATCAAGGTTGCAAAATGCACACTAATGGTGAGGAATAATGCTCTGATGGTGGGGAATAGTAGCCAAGACTTTAGCTGCAGCGTGGTTTATTATACAGGATGAGAGCTTGGACCTCTGAGTCTTTGCTCTGGCACTGATTTTTCTGAAAACCTGAGCAATTTGTTTTACCTCTGAATCCTTCTTCCTCTGAATCACAATGCTTACCTGCTTTGAGGTTTAATCAAGGAAGCTGTATGAGTGCCAGATGCTGTATAAAAGCAAGAGGCAATTATTAAAAGTGGGCTTTGACTTTTTAAAGGTAGGATAACAGATGCTGGGTAATAAATCTCATTAATGGTGATAGGGAAATTATCTTATTTTTGAACTCTGATGGCATTTTTTTTTCCTAACTTTTGTTACTATTTAATAGTTATTCTGGTTTCACTGTTTGTTTTCCAGAAGTGCTGGAAACAATTAGATGACACAATGAGCTATTTTTTTCCCTAGGCTGTCCCACCACTTTCAGATCTGTTTATGTTTAGAAATTATTGAAGCATATTGTTTTGATATGGCTTTAAGCAAAATGCTTGGCTTTCAGATTTTAAATAATGTTGAGATTTGAAATCTGTTAAGTGAGTAAAGTCTCAGGTTTTTTAACACAATTTTACATTTTGAAATTTATAAGAGAGATTTCACTGAACTAACAAATTTGTCTTTATAGGTATATGTGTGTGTGCATGTCTACTGACATGCAAATTATTGACTTAATAGATTCTGATTTCTCTCCCTCAATTTGGGATAGGGAAAAAATGCCTCCTGTTTGCTCATGATGGGCAATCTGTTTCCTGTCCACTTATATCAATAGCGCTGAACACGGAGCTGCAAATCCAGTGTGAACTTGATTGTTGTCAGAAGTATTTCTGCAGTTAAGAAGCTGCAGTGTAGCACTTGGTTCCACATGAGGAGAATCAGATGTGCTTTAGGATTTATTTTGCTCTGCTGTTGAATACGCATCAATTCTGCAAGTTCAAAATGATGATACATTTAAAGTTAGTTGCTGCATTTTAGTCACCTGCTATTCTGTCTTGCAACAAAGGCACAAAAAATAAAGATCTAAGTTTGTATCATTATTTGTCTTGGGATGATGGGTAAAGTGTTCACGTTGAGGTTTTCAGAAAAGCTGAGCCCAAAACTCTTGTTTGAGTAGGAGGAGACAAAAGTCTCTGTCGTAAACTAAACCTCTGCCTCAGAGTCCCTTTGTTCCACAATTTTAAGTTTCATAGAAATGCCTTCATGACATGCTTGAAAGAAAGAAGACAGCTCTGTACTAAATGGAAATATCCTTACTAAGGGTCATGAGAAATACTAATCATGAGAAAAACTAAAAGTCCAGTGAAACAGAGGTTTAGGAGCATATTTTATTTTGCAAAGCAGATGTTACCATTTCTTGTAGAGGGAAAACTATGATAAATATACATGCAGGTGGTGTCCTCATGTAGTCCTGGGCTTGTTGGAGATGCTGACCCACCCAGACGTGGACACATCTATCCATCAGGCAGCTCCTCTCTGAGAAGAGTCCTATGCTGATTCCCTGACTCATATTGTAAAGAGAGAGACCAACCAGCCTCGTGCTTAGGATTTTACGATGGAGCGTAAATCAGGTCTGCCTGTACTTGACCAAGGTTGAAACCCACAGTGCTGCATGGTAATTAGATTTTTAAAAGATTTTTTTTTTCCTCTGGTTTATTTATATAGCAGTAATTACCTCCAGCACACAGTCGCAGTGACTGCTTGTCTTTCATGACCATACTTTTACCCTTTCATTTGACTGTCCTGTGCTTCTGTGGCTAATATAGAGCTTCATTCATTATCCCCGAGCCCCTTCCCCTGCCAGCCCTTGCGCAGTGGCACAGCGGGGAGCACAAGGTTATTCTGTGGCAGCCTAAGTGGGAGTGGACATGAAGAGCTGAGCAGGAGATGTGTCCCTCAGCACTGAGACAGCAAGATTGCTCCCACACCTTCATCAGAGTCATGGCATACATGGGGGGAACAGGGCTTGCATTGGGGGCTTTGAGACTGTATTTCCTCTTCCTACTGGGATTTTCATCTTCCAGTGATTCTTCCAGCTCTGGCTGTTTCTGGGGTAACTTAACAGTGGTGCAGAAATGCTCCTTCCAGCACTCCTTATCTCTCTCTTTGCCTCTTCTCTCCTGTCTCTTCCCACCTCCCCTTCCCATGCAATAGCTTTTGAACTTCATCCTGAGTTTAAAATTAATTTGACAGCACTTGCTTTATTGGTTTAAAAGATGTTTAGGTGTTACATGTTTCATCTTGGTATGAGAAAAGGACCATCAGTTAGCTTCCTGCAGAAAACCCAAGTCCCATCTTGACCTCATTGTTTCACACATGAAGGAAAGAATCTTTTTACATTGTCCAACTCCTGGAGCTTTAGCTGCTGCTTTATCTTTGATAGACACTAAGAATTCCAATGATTAAATACTCAGATACCAGAAATCAGGATTTGTTAGTTCAGAACTTATGGAAGTATCTGTTCGTACCTTGAGGCCATCATGCAAGGACCAACTGTTTTGGCCTTGCATTTGGACCATGAAGAGTCCAAGCTGTGCTCCATGGTCAGAACCAAGCAAGATGCACTGGTCATAGCGTGGTTAGTGGCCCAATGGAAAAAAGGTCAGGTTTTGGACCTAGAAGTTTGAGTGTGGCTGGTCAGTGGCCCTCGTTCAGATGAAGTTATGACAGCAATGAAGACATCCCAGAAACTTTGTCCAAATATCCTTCAGCGTCACGTAGATGTTGAGCAGTTGGAGGAGAGAACTGCGTGCAGTGGCCAGAGGCTCTGTATTAAGTATTCTTTCACATTACTCCTATTTGTCCACAGGCAGCTTTACAAGGTGTTTGGAGGTACTTTTACCATATTCTTTCCTTTAACTCTAGCAGAAATTTCTTGTGTCTGCCATAGACACCTATCCACATTTATTTCCAAACTCTAAGGATCTCAGTTTCAGGGCTATATTTTCACTACACTAACTGAACTTGAAGTCAGAGCATAGGAATAAGAGCTCTCTGAGTGGGGAACTGAGGCACAGAGACTTGGGGTGTAGGACTCACCTCCTTGAGCTTTAACCACCTAAAAGCTGGGATGTTATCTAGTCTTAAATTAGTCATCTAGACTGCTCTGCTGTCTGTGGGGGGGAAACATATGGAATGCAGTCTATCCTATCCAGAAGTGGGGCAAAATATCTCTTGAGGTTGCTGTCTGTCTCTATTAACTTCTGAAAACAGCTAGATGACTGCCTTAGTGCAGAGCCTAACTCCTAGCTGGCTGCAGTTAGGGAAGGTGATTCCCATGTGAGTCAGTTTGCCTGAGGTCATACAAGGATCTTAAATCTGGAGTCACTCTGCTAGACCAGTGTTTGAGGTAGGAAGAGCTTAAGTGGATGCTTGCTGCAGCTCTCCATAACCGTGCTCAGCTGGACAGACTGTGGAGGGACACTGTCTACTCTCTGGTGTCTCCCAAGAGCTTAGGGTGTTCCCAGTTACTATTGCCCAATGTACAACAGCCTGCTTCTGGACCTGCTGAAGCATGGGGTTTCCAGGAGATGTCTTTATAGGGGGGTGTCAGAAGGCTTCAAGTAAAACAGCTGTGAAAGAAAGCATTTTCAGTACCTGGACAAGGGAGAAGGAGCATGCTTAGTCACATGAGGTGGTGACACTGGCTACATCAGGCCAGCACAGCCAGTTAAACAAATGCAACTCCCTTTACAGTGTGAAGAATAATAGGTTTTAAAAGCATCACCAGCCTCCCCAAAAGCAAACAATGTTGGTGAGTCAATAAATGATGGAGTTCATAAAGCGCCATTTACTTCCCCCTCCGTCTGCAGCAGTAAATTCAGATCAGAGTCTCAGTAGCTGTCTGGGTTCACAAGGGTCTTGATTTCTTTTTGAAAACCATGGATGACAGTCACTTCTCTTCCCCAAGTTTTCAGGAAAGAGTTGATATGACTGTCAGAGGTACAGTGCACCTGATGTAAACAACGGTTCTGTTTCCACCTCCTAATTGTAGACATAGTTGCTAATGTTTGAATTAAACTAATTTCTAATAATTACATTAACACTGAACTGTCTTTCTCTTTTTATGGAAAGTGCCACTTATATTTTATCATTTACAGAGTTTCCTGTTCGGAACTTCAGTGAACAGGAACTGTCTATAGATATTACACAAGTCCTAGATTCTGGTAGAGAAGACCAGTGAGAACAAGGAAAGATACTGGTGTTTTACATCTAGGGATAGGAGGCAGAGAAAGCACTGCTACAGGGTGTTGGTGTCAGCATCTAGATCTGTGATTGTCAAACCTATTGCCCAGCTGCTGCCAAATCTTGATGTCGCTTGTTTGACCCATGAGCTCAGCTGCTTCAAAACCATGGTGACAACCCACCTGGACATTTGAAGGCCTGTGGCTGCTGTGTCTCTGCTGTCTGAGTTACAGCACTTGGAGCACAGGAGAAACCATCTCTAGTTCCTTCTCTCTGTTACTCAAACTCTCTTTCACCACCTTGCCATGGGCCTGACCACCATGCTGCATGTGCACAGTGCAGTAGAGATATATCTGGGTCTGAACAGCAAGATGCAACTTCTAACTATGGTATCGCTGTCACGTTATCTGAAGAGCAGACACATGTCTCAGCACACCACAGACCTGTGCCAATACTGCTTTCTGATAGTGATTACAGGCTGTGCTGGGTTTTTTGTTTTGTTTTGTTTTTCAAGGTGCTAAAAGTACACGCAATTTCAGTTCCCAGTGTTATTTTTTTATCCTCTGTAAGATAGCGCTTCACATTACCATTCATCTGCAAAAAGCCGTTCTTAACAACTGCAGGTCAGGAGTCTGTTTTTCCTTCCCAGCTTCAGCCCAAAGGGATTTTCATGATAACATTTTGTTTCAGAGCTGTGTGCTCTATGGAGAACTGCGATTCAAGAGCTGCTTGAAATGTGTCCTTAAAGTAAAATCAAACCTTTTATAAAGCCATGGGTGGAGACAAACAAGTTTGTATGTATGTGTATGGGTTTATGTGTATGTATAGGTGTCACACATATGAACAAAGTTTTGCTCTGTTTCCTCAGCCGGCTTCTGATTTCCAAGTTCTGTACAAATCTTGGTGTCTGGTCCTTTTTCTGCAGAACCAGTCTGTAAGCAGTGAGGGGAAGCAATGACACATTGGTAGCAGGAGACACTGAGAGTCAGGGTGTGGGTGAGAAGGGAGGTGAAGCACATCCTATTCTGCATGAGACTGGAGGTCATTTCACATTCCCACAACCCAGTGGACTTCTGCTTGTTTCAATGCCAGGGTCCAAACTGGTCCCTGCCCTGGCAAGGCTGTGTAAGTGTGAAGGGACTGAGGATGGAAAGCAGGTGGCTCCTAGATATGCTGAGGTACTGCCCAAGTCATGCAACCTGTGCTGTTAGTTAGCCAGTTGTCTTTGTTTCTTTGCTCTCTCAGTCCAAATATGTGCTGTCCCTCTTCTGGTTTTTTTGTGTGGTTTGTTTGTTTTGTTTTGTTTTGTTTTGTTTTTCTTTTTTCTTTTTCCTAGCCTCCTCCTTTCCATAGATTTTCCTTGTATGTGTTTTTGTAAAGCTAATTTTTTTCCTGTGCATCCTCCATCTGCCCCCCTAGGGAGGAATTGGACCTATTCCCTTTTCACTCACAGACTCCACTTCCCCTCGTCATTTGGTGTGTGTGTTTTAGGGTTCTTTTTAATTATCACTATCGTCCTGAAATGACCTACACACAAAAGCTGCTTTGCATTCGTGAAGGCTGGCGTGCAGTAATGCCTGGTCAGCTCCTCTCGGACTGGGTGGGAGCTCTGTGACTGATCACAGCTCAGGTCCTTGCCTCTCTCTCTGCCCTCCACCCACACGCCTGCGCCCCGGGGAGCCAATGCAGAGCCGCCTTCCCCTGTCCCCCCACAGCTGATTGAAAACCTTGCTCCATGGATTAAGACACAAAGGTCCTAAGTGAATTAAATTGCTCGGTCTCAGCTCTTTCCTTTGACGAGAGATTTCAGAGGACAAAAATCTCTATAGCTTTTTTTTTTCACATGGTTCAGCACAATTGGGGCATCTTGCTCTTAACAGAAGAGATGTGAGGCTGAAGGGAAATTGCAGGGTTGGTTGTTGGACCCCATCCTCCACCCTCCCCTCCCTACTCCCCACCAAGTGCAAAGAGCTGAGGAGATGCTCCAGTAGTAGAAAAGGCATAGATCTGCGTGAGAGTCTTTTTTCCTGTACCTTGGCCTGAATGTACAGAGGGGCAAGATCTGTCCTGGCCCCACGTGTGTATTCCCTGTCCTACTGTCACTTGCATTAAAGACGGATGATTTTCACATCATTCCTGCCCTGGCAACGTTAATCTGATGTGGCGTTCACAGCTTTAGTTGCAAATCCAATCGTTTGATGGATGGGAATGTTTACGCACCCCAAATCTCAACTTTCCTGCCTTCCCCGCCTCCTAGCTAGTGTCAGCCAAGTCAGCAAGATCTGTGTCTATAAAATATACCAAGCAAGCTGCAACTTTGCAGTCTTACTGAGATTTATGGGCAAGCTTAAATGATAGAGGATTTTTTTTTTATTTTTGTCCTTTTAGGTTTTTTTATAAACAAATGTTTTCCATGAGTAGCTTTGTTTTCCTGAGGTCCATGTCAAGCCAGATCAGCTGATGCAGAGACCTTGCCTGTCTTTCACAGCCACTTTAATTATAATGAGAATTGTGGAAAACTGAGAGGTGAATTTCAGTTTCTGAAACATGGAATAAAACTCTTGCAAATGACTTTCAAGACTTACATCTCCTTTTCCACGTCAAAATGAGAGAGAAGTGGAATATTGGAGAATATTGAGGCAGGTCTGGGGACACCAAGTGTGAGATAAAACTTTGACAAAAAATTGACAAAATAAGCAGCCAGATCTTGATCAGTTTTGGCTGGAATAGGACTGTAGAGGGTTAAGTATTATTTCTTTTATCACTGACTTCCTCATGTGACTGTAGCAAATACAGTCTTTCTCTGAGTGAAGCAAGCAGTGCAATGTATATTTGTGTTTGTGTGTGAATGTTAATCTGTGTACCACCTTCAGTGACTGCAGGATGTGTGGGGCAGAGTCATTGGATGTGACTGCGTGAGGAGGTTGATGCCATGCAGAATAATTAATCAAGGCCCTTTTTAACCCCTCTTAGTAGACAGTATTGGTCATATTGTCATGACTGGGCCCTTTCTCCAACAACTACAGTGACTTGGTGGCATCCAGCCTATGCTACCTGTTAACCATAAACCATTTGCTTTTCAATACATTAGTTATCCTCTATAATTTCTGTCTGTTCCACTCTCTGACATTCCTTTAAAGGACAATGTCAAGATAAAAATCAAATATTTACTCTTGCACGTGTAGACAAATCCTTTCTGTGTTACTTATAACACTTCAGATTATGAAATCGGACATGATTTCAGTCCTCTAATTGACCTGTCATCATTCAGATTATTTACTTTAGTTCTTGTGGTGCTCCCAGCTTGGACAGTAAAGTTGGAAGGAGAATGGGGGAAGAGACATTTTGTTCATAAGTTAGATGTCTTTAGTCCTTTCATGGCAATAGAAACCTTTATATCAGGTGATAACACTGAAATGAACAACCTGACACCATCAGGTATGAGCTGTGAGTAAGCATGATGTAGAATCACCTCCCTAAAAATGTTACCTTCTTTCTCTGGTCTCTCATTAGAGAACTACAAAACATAATTTGAGGAAATTTTTCATTTAAGTACTATCCTTGCAAAGCTGGCTGGTAAGGTTTTGTGTTGACCTTTGATGTACACTGTGTTGTGAGTGAAACACTGTTTGGTAGTAAAGATGAGAGTCATGTGCCCTGAGAGCTTCATCTGTGGTAGCAGTAAAGTCAATTGGAAGATCTCTGTTGATTTCAGTGTTATGTTTCTGGCTTTATACTGATTTGTGTTACTGGGTAATTCTGCTAAGCCAAAGGATGCCAGGATTTCACTAATCAGATACTCAGTCCCTCTGTGACTGAGTTGGAAGACTCTTCATTATCAGTCATCACTGCTGGAGGATGGCCTTATGTTGATGTGCTTCAAAGGTGTGATATGGAAACTATCATTTTTTTACCTTCTGAAAACCAAGCTCTAGTAAACATACCTAAGTCCATTTGAGAGATCTTGGCTTAGGTTTTACACCAAATCATTTTTCCTTGTCTTGAAAGTTACTCCTGTTGAAACTTTTTGGAGAGAGTCTGAGAAAGGCAGAGTAAAGAAAACATTAAAACCCTTCATCCTTTCCAAAGGTCTGGGAGGTGAAAACCACTTTGCTATCAAACAAAACTAGCAAGTTTCAGCAGACATGTTGGTATGGGGCCCAGGGTGCTTGCTGACTATCCTCAGACTGTGCTGTTGAACGATGAGCATAGACAGACTCAAGCATTTTGGGAGACCCAAGAACACTCTTAGGATGTTGCAATCTTTTCCTTTCCTTAGGGTTGTACATTGCTGCTTGTTATAATGAACAAGTGGCTACATTGCATGACTCACACGTATGACAGCCATTTATTGCTTTGGTCAATGCTAAGGACTGGCTGATTGCCACTCTGAGCTGACAGAGTCTGATCTGGAAGACCAGGAATGCAGCTAGGTACAGCTCACATGCATCAGGCAGAGATGATCTTCTTACATCTTGCTCCAGTGGACTAGAGGAGAAATTCAGAAAACAACTAGTCCTGGCCTGGAGCTACATAACTTCCTTTCTTCTGTCACTGTACACATAGTGTTTAAGCACATCTTAGAGCTTAATCACAATATATTTCGTTGACAGTAGTTACTGTTAAAATGATTGTTTTTACCTTCTGTCTAATGACCATTGTTAGGTAGGCTGTGCTTTGCACATGACAAGGAGTAAGTAATGACTGTCATTTCAATTGCTTGTAATGTATAATGTGAAGATTTAAGTATGATCCCTTTTCTTTCTAGTGTTTTTTTTCAAAGGCAGTGGGGTGACAAAATTCAGATGTGACCATCGCTGCCCATGGCAGTAAATCAGTGATAGAGCCTTGATTACAATCCAGTTCTTCCAACTTGTTGCCTGGTTCTCTAACTACCTGACAGACAGAGGCGTATTAGCTTAAAGCATGAGATCAGATGATGTGGACATTACTTGTATCTTTGCTTCTGCTTTGGTTGACAGCCTTGATTGAGTCCATGAGCTCGTCTGTTCCTGTATCTCACTGTTGGAGAATAAAACCTGCCATCTGCATGTTTTGTTATAGCATGCTTTATATCCTGGTGACAAAACATCTCAAACCATTTAAATGTCTTGTTCCTGCAACTTCAGTGGTAGGAACTTAAGAATCTTTCAGGGGAAGATATCTTCATTTGACCGATCTTTTTAACCAGTTGCTTTCACAGATCAAGTCTTACCCAACCAGTTTCTGAGACTACCTCCTTGGCCATTTGGGTACCAAGTAGGTGTGTCAAAAGAGGAGCTTTGCAGGGGAGATACTCACAATTAAAAGGAAAACAAGTGAGTTTTGTAAAATGGATTTCTGAAATGGAAAGCATAACTTTGTTTCATTATGGATGTGCAGGGAGGGTGAAGATAAGGAAGATGATTGAAGGGGAGAGAAAACAGTTAAAAATTGCAATCAGTATATAACGGGCATGGCCAGCTTAAGAGTTAAGTGACAGAGCCTTATTCACTCACATGAATTAATAATTGATTCAGTAACAAATCACTAATGTTGCAGTAGTCATGGTGAATAAGATAATAAATGTGTCCTGTCCAGGGAATGCAATGTTGTTAGAATTCAGCTGAAATTATTCATAAATGTGCTACTTTTCCTCATTTCCAACTACTGCTAGTTTAGCTTTTCTTTTTAATCTTCCTAAGCTGTCACATTAGATGGTGGAGCTAGTCACATTCTATATACAGTGGAATATTAAGGGGAACTGTGGAGACATTATGTCAAATTTCAATAGATAATAGACACAAATTGAGAAACAAAGTACCTCCATCCCTTTTTACACTCCTCATCTAGCTTAATAAATAAATAAAATAGAAGTCCAAAGGTTATTTAATAACATTTTCATGTGACCCTTGTAGATTTTCTGCCCCCTCCTTCTCGTTCTTCTTGCACATGAGGCCTCAGAATTGGGTGGGATATGGAAGGAGCGCCATGGACTTCTGTAGCCATTTGGTAAAATGTGCAGGCTCCTGTCTAAAGGGGCTCTGAGGTATCCGGTATCTGGCCCGCAGAGAGGATTCACAGCCCCTACACACCAGTCTGAAAGGCCACCATAGGTCCCAAAGTATGTAAACCACACTTCACCAGGGCACCTAGGTGATGGGGGACAGCAAGTGAGGACTTGTGGTGGTATCTGGGACATCAGGAAAAAGGTGTTAGGGATGGAGAATCACTCAGTGAGCTGTAAAGGAAGTAAGGCAGATGGAGCAGGCTTGCAGAAGTTGAAAGGTGCTTTAGAGTGTCATAACTTAGATGATGTGAACAACAAAATTTCTCTAGGGAAAGTGACACCAAGAACTAACACCTGTGAAAGGAAGCCAGACAAAAATGATAAGTAAGGTGTAGTTCTTTGTAATCAGTGAGTGTAACTGAACTTTGTCATAACTTCAAATTGGTGACTTTTTCATTGCTTAAAGTTTTCAAATCAACATTTGGATGCCTTCTCAGAAAAGATGCTTTAGCCAAGAGTAAGGTGTTCAGTGAGTGGAAATTGTGGTGTGTGAAGTCAAGGAGGTGAGATAGAGAAATCTGTCCTTAAACTCTATGAACACAGTCTTTGAATACATCTGGAAAATTACAACAGTACGAAACAAAACCCATCAGTGTCAGAATAAAAAATTCTGGGGAAATTATCAAAGTAGTCAAAGACTGCAAAAAGCAAGATAGGAAAGGCAGTGCAGAAATGAAGGCTAATGGTAGGCAGTCTAGAAGAAAAGACAGGACGATAAATTGCAAGACAAGAGGGATAAACTGTATAGCATAGATCTCACGTTAAAATGAGGAAAACCTGAGGAATTCACATACCTACAATGTTTAGAGCTTAGTTTGAATTGCAGTGGATATCTTTGAACAGGAATGTAGGTCAGCGAGTCCTCAGTCCTATTCAGTTTGGGTTCTTGATACACAGACAAGCGTGTCCCTCTGAGGCAGACAGATGACTAGGGCTGAGCTATGGACCAGAGACATCACAAGAGGACTGCTCAGTTCTCTAGGAACACTGTGCTGAGAAAGTGAAGGGAGTACAGGAGAAACAACTGAGCTCTTTTGAAACTGATTTCAGCTCTCCCTTGTAAGGCATAATTTGCTCCTCTATAGCAATTCCATACAGAGATCTTAAAGCTTGTTGCAAATTTGTCTTTCCATGCTCCTCCCCAAAATGAGGAGTCATGACTTTCACCTCCTGCTTAGATGTAGTTTGCACCAGAAGACTCTTGCTACCGTGTAGCAACACAACCACCCCTCTCTGGAGATGCACCAGCCAGAGCAGGTTTATCTGTGCAGCGTGTGATTTCCCAAGCTGGATGGCAGCCAAGATGACATTGTCAGATTGCTTGCTTTCAAAAAAAATCACTGCCATGGGGTCCACAGTCATCACAAAATAAGAGGACCTCCCACCTTCACCTCTCCTTCCCTGGCTCCCTGAGTGTTAGCAGAGAACACTGAAGCCCAGCAGAACGAGCATCACTCCTCCTGTAATCACAGAGGATAAGACATGCTGTCCCTGCCTCCCCCCTGGGTTACCTAACCAGCGGGTTGGAAGGAGCAAGGGAGCTGTACGTGCCTCTCTGGGAATGACGTCAGAGCGAGGCGTAGGGGGCTGGGGTTGGTGCCACATGGCAAGTCACATGCAGCATGGCTGTCTTCACATCCTCCTCCAAAAGGCTCTGTGTTTACTCGCACTCTGCAGCATGCTACTTCTCTGTACAAAAAAAACCGCATCTCACTGCGATGCTCAGGGCTTGGGGATCAGGGTTCACACGTGGGTGCGCACGTGCCTGTGGATAGGTATGCATGTATGCATACATACAGGCTGCGTTAGACAATGCTCTTCTCCTTCCCTTGTTTTAGTATCAGATTATCGACATGTTCTGCTCCTCAGGGTATGAGGTCCATTTAAGTGAATCCTGAGGTCTTTTCCATGCAGCAAGAGGGGTAAATAAAGTGAGAATGGAGCTGGAAGGAAATGGAGAGGACCAGAGTCCTTGGCTGGCTATTCAGCCTATCCACTTGTCCTCCCTCCACTTCTACATTCCCTCTTTCTCCTGCTGCCCAGCTCTCCCCCCTCCTCCATACGCATACACTCCTTTTATTCTCAGTAAGTTATTAAAAATGTAGACATCACTGGCTCCCAGGGTCAATATGTTGTTTTTAAATTTAAACATGAATTTCCATTTCATTGAGCCTTCAGGCCTAATGAGATGTGCTTTGACAGGAGCAGCTAGCTGGAAAAGGCATGATTGAGGGGCGAGCCAATAATATTAACTCACAGCAGAGTGTGCACACACAGTGTTGGAGCCACGAGCCTTGATTCGCTACTATCCGGGGCTCCGGCTACAGCAGGCAAGGATTTCTGCTGCAGGCCTTGTAGTGAAATGTCAAATGCATTTAACCATCTGTGAGCTCTGCTTGCTCGGGCTGGCCCAAGTTGGACAGCCTGAATGGAGTTTCTTTCAGCTGGGATGACAGACGGGGCCAGGAGGACTCTGGAAGTTGGGCTTGTCAGTTTAGAGGGCATCAACTAGAGCAAAGGGAAGAACATAAAGCTGTGGAGAAGACACTGGGATGAGACCCGGAAGACATAGGCTTCTACTGACTTACTGGTGACCTGGGCAGATCACTTCAACTTTCAAGGTGGATTAGGAAGGGTGTTGCATAGCCTGGTGTTAGAGATCCCTCCTTTCCCTGTATGGTCAGCGGAGAGTGCCAAGTTCTCTTGGGGAAAGCTTTCAGTGCACAAACTTGGCAATGTTTCCTGTGGAGAACATGATTTGTCCAGCCGCATTTGTATAAAGCCAGTGCGGGAGTATCAGTCTGGATTGCACACTGGGAAGAGGCAGCAACCCCAAATGCTTGTCCACAGGGAAGACCCTGTTGATTATAAGATGGCCCATCTCACCAGTGCATTCTCAGTGCTCAGAAAGGCCTGTAAGGATCCTCAGCCTGGCTGTGGCACCAGACAAGTTTGTCACTGCAAGTGACATTTTCCTATATTTCTGAAAGAAGGCTCATTTGAGAATATCCATTACAGACAGTACCCCTTATGCCCAAAAAACTGTGTTTTACTATTCCTAAGCTTTGTAAGACCATAGTTCAGCTGTGGCAGAGCAACAAGGCATGCTTTAGAAAATGTTGATAAACCATGCAATGTAAGTGAGGTAGGTCTGATTTTTCCGACTTCCTACCAGAAGCATCAACTGGAAGGAATGAGATGAGGACCTCAAAAAGGAAGCAGATAGTTATTTGCAAGCTTTGTCCAAATAAGGTTTAGTAAAAATGTTCTATCAGACCTGTGTTTGGGAGTAACTAGGTACCTCACCTAGCTAGGTTTTTATGAAAATAAAAATCTATTTCCCTGGAAATAGTGATTTAGCATTGATAAATTAAAATGGGGAAGTTGGAGAAGAAAATCAAGTTTCAGTCAAAAAATTGTTTTGTTTTTCAACAAAAAAGTTGTTTCCCATAGTCTGAATCCAATTAAAATGCTATTTTCTCAATCTTTCTTTTTCTTTATCTGAGTATAGAGGAAAATCCATTTCACAGCCAGACCTAATCCAGACCCCTGGTGACTAAAAGTCACTCAGAAGGTCTCTGTCAGGTGTGATTTGTAGAGCTTCTTGGGTTTTGTTGGTCCA
This sequence comes from Strix aluco, assembly GCF_031877795.1. NCBI lineage: Eukaryota > Metazoa > Chordata > Aves > Strigiformes > Strigidae > Strix > Strix aluco. Next base: position 87,975,326 of record NC_133971.1, on the reverse strand, counting down.
GAATTAAAATTGAAAAGAGTCTTTCTCATGATGGTTTACTGGATTTGCTCTTGCTGAAATCCACAACAGCAGATGCTGATCTCTGTGTGCGCGTTTATAAAATATGAAGAAGAAATGCAGCATGATATTAAATGAAAAGTAAATCAGAGTGATAATTAATAATAAAGGCTGCTGAATATTCTGAATCTTTGAAAAGGGTTGCTTTTTTCCCCCCTGGATCCAGTGAGCACTCACTCGTATGAATAACATTACATGCATGAGTAATCCCTTTGAACTCAATTGAAACCCAAGTACAGAACGTGCAGGAGGCCCATGCAGGATTGGGACCAGGAGCTTTAGCACTGAGTTAAGGGAAGGTGTAGTATTTTGTTTGTACTGTTGCTTAATTGTAAAGTATATGTAAATAGTAAGTCTTCCCAGTTCTAGACTGTCTGGATTTGGCTGGAATAGATACCCTCCTGGTGCCTAAATCCTTCTGGACTCACCCATTTCTGGCCTTTAAAATGTGATATTTAGCTTTCAAAAAGCAAATAACAACCACTGCACACTTTTTTACCCCTTTCTCCTGAGAGTCTTCCAAAGCACTTTTGACAACATTAACTGTTGAGGCCTGACAACTCCTCTGTTGACGACAAGCTTTCAGATCTGCCATTTCTTCTTCTCCCCCTCTCTGATTCTGTATATATTTTTCACCTGCATGATGATATTTGGACATTCCATAAAGCTTCACCTGCTAGAAACGTGATTATACAAGAAGCTGAGTTTCCATTTCGCATCTTTTTCTAGAAATAAATTTCTAACCTGTGCAATCTTCAAATTAAGAAAGAAAAAATTTTATAAAAATCTTATGGTTTTTTGAGGGAAGCCATTCAGTATGTCTTAATGTTTGTTTTTGAGAGTACTGGGAGCTCAATTCTTATTTTATAGACAACTGACTAGATAAAGGGGAAGTATAATTTAGAATATTGTGCCCAATATCACATAAATCATCAGTGTTAGAAGCAAGAATAAGAAACAAGGAGTACCAAATCCCTTGCTTTATGTTCTGGCTGACACTTGTAGTAGGAGAGACACGAACTGCAGCAGCAGAGATGGTGTGAGGATTTGCTGCCTTAACATATAGAACGTTTTCCATAAGCTGAGTTTCATGAGTCAGCATTTTGGACTGCAATAACTTAGAGTAATAAACGGGGAAAGAACACAAGTTTGTGTGGGTAAATTTGGTTCTAAAGTGAGTGATGTACTTCGTGGTAATCAGGTACAGTTGTGATTTGAACCCTTTAAAGTCTGTGAAATATGTTCCCTGTTGGATGACTCCAGGTTTTTTTTCCTTTTATTTTCAGGGGTTTTTTTCTTTCCCTGCCCCTTCCCTCTAGCTTTAACTGTCTTTAAGGACAGGTACCTCAGTGGGGTATTTTGCATTACCACTACAGAAAAAGAGAATAGGGAGAGGAAGAATACAGATTTCCCTGATCGCTATTTTTTTTGTGAGTTGCAGAGGGAAGCTGCAGTGGCCTCTGTATGGAGGCTTTAGGTGGGGAAGAGGGGGAAAACAATAAAGCAGATTCAGGAACAGCAGTTCCATGTAAATTTTTTCCCATCCCTGTGTCTTTCTGCTCAGTGGAGTCTTGGAGCAGATTCAGACTTTTCATGTTCACAGAGAATTGGAAGCTTAGATCTCTGACCTTTTTAAAATCCATTTTGAGTCTCATCTTTCAGAGATTTAAACAAAAGATTTTGACCTAAAGGGCCATTGTTTTACACTTTCTGATAGAGGGGATAAGAAAGACTGAGAGGAAGGAGTGAAGAAACAGATTATTTGAAATGGGACCTGCTGATTCTGGTGGTAATTTTGCAAGCTGGAGAAGAAGAGAGAGACAGGTAAAGGATGCAAACTGCTGCTTTAAACCTGTAGCAGGAAATGAGGCAAGAAGATTTGGGGTACAGACAGAACCACTGTTGGGATAATACTGCTTTCCTTACTATGGTGAAGCTCTGTGTTAGAGAAAAAAGATCCTCCTGATTCATCATTGCCACCATAATCAACTACTTTTATTGCTTTTATATTTAGACCCTGAAAAAATGTCTCAAAGAGCAGAGCCTCAGAGAGGGATGGGTCGTGTGATCCTGCCACTGGGCATAGTGGGAGCTGAGACCACTCAGTATCTTAGCTTGAAATCTTCATTCTTTTTCCTGAAGTCCTTTCAACTTGAACATTAACAATAGCTATGAAAAAGATACACACACACACACACACACACACACACACACACACTCTGTAAGCCTTCTTTACTTTCCTTCTTTCTCATTTCTCTTTTTTTTTCAAATATGTCTGTTTCTGTTTGGAGCAGATTTCATGTCGCTTTTTGGCAAACAGACAGGATTAAATTCTTCACACCCCTTCTTTTTCCTACTTGACCCACCCAAATATCGACCCACTCAAAGAATTAAAAAGGAAATACACTAATAGGGAATCCTCCATAGTTGGGAACATTAGAAAGGGATGTGTCCTTTCCCTGCCCACTCTAGACGGACCTTCGTGATGAGTAGATATGCTACCATCGCACTTTCATCTCTGCTGTCCTCTTCAGTAGGAAACGTCAGTGGGTGTAGAGAGAGGAGACATCTGACATGCCAGATGCATAAGGGGGAGGAAGGATTTGCCCCTCAGCTAGGCCGTGTGTGAGGGGCTCACCCCAGGCTGCGGAAGAGGTTAGAGCTCTGCTCCATCTTGCTCTCAGTTGTCCAACCACAGTAGCCTCTAAGACATGGGAATGCATTCAGTGAACGCTCGGACTGGCTCCAATTGGAATGGTCTGGTAGGAGGAATGGAGTGACGCAAACCTTCATTTTGCTTTTGGTTTTGTTTCCAAAGAAAACACAGCTTATTCAGTCACACAGTCCATCTATATCTCTTTGTTCACCTGCTTCTGCACTGCCCCCATTTCCTTCTACACTCCCCCATGATATTTTTGAATCTGTCAATTGGTTTCCACCACATTTAAAAAACCTCGAAATTTTTGACAATAATTGCAATTCCACTAGTTGTGCAAAAATTGGCAGACAAAAGGGATACAAATGCATTTCCCTGCTGAGGAGATGGTGGGGAGAGTTCAGCCAAGGCAGCAGCTGTCCAATCTGCACCCACATGCTGGCCAGTGCAACTGGCATGCACAGTACCCTGCGCTAGCTACAGAACTCAGAGTCTTTTGGACACAATGGAAAGTACAGAAGAGGCTGGATTATTGAGATGGGAGAATATGGGAGGTCTAAGATACAAATCTGTAGCAAGCCAAGCTTCATTAGTTTAGCTTCATACTTTGAGAAAGCAATTATTATATCCAAAGCTTTCACAGTACATGGAGGATGTGCCACTTAGCTTAGAAAAATGACATGTCCCTGAAAAATACCAGTATCATTGAAAGATACAGGATATGTTCAGTCAGTCCTGAGTGCATTGAGGCAAACAGAAGAAAAGTTAACTGGGCTCCAGCAAAGGAACAACTTTGGAATAATTTGAATTAGAGACATTAAGTTTTAAATATAAGGCAGAAGTTGCTCTATTGAAAAGAAGAAATCTTCCCCGAGCAATAATCAGGATGTGAAACTAGTTCTTGTAGGGTGTTGTGAAGATCAAAAAGTATTCCTGGAGTGGAAGGTTTAAATAAATAAATAAATAAATAAATACATAAGAGTACTAGGCAAATTCATACTAGGCAAATTTCCAGAGAAGGAATCTACAGTGGCTCTTAGATACGATTCCCCACATAACCTATTTCTGAGAAATTTCCATAATTGCTGATATCCAGAGGATAAGAGACTCTGGCTAGGAGGGATTGACTTGTGCTCTTTCTTATCCTTCATCCATAAACATCTCCCGATTACTGTCTGAAATAAGTGCTGGGTTTGAGGAACCATTAGCTGGGTCTAGCACTGCTGTTTTCATTATTTCATCCTCCTTTGTTGGGTATTCTGAGTGCTAGTTAGGCAAGGAGTGAAGCTTGATTCATTGGGAGGGAGCCATGGACAGATTGACAAAGTTGCCATGGGATGAGAAACTGTTAAATGTAGCAGATTTATGATGACCTTTATAAATGGGCATTGAAACCTTGAATTCAAGGGGGAAGCCATTAACCCTTTTGCAGAGATTAAAAATAATTTCATAGGGTATTTTGAAGTATGCAAAACTTTTCCTCCTGGTGACATACTTTCCTTTGGGTCTGATCTGAAAAGCTGTGCATTCTCCCAGGGGATAAGCTTCAAATAATGGAGAAGCGTGCAGGGAAAGAAGCTGCTTTCACACTTCATAAAAGCAGGACAACTTTCCACCAGGGAGCCAGCAAGCAGGGTCCCTGCAGGACCTGTAAAGGTGTGTTTAAAATAAAAGTGAGGCAGGTTAAGAGAAAACTTCAGTGATTAGATCTAAGGGGCCAAGTGTGTTCCCTGTGTATAATAATTTGATTATTGCAACAGTGACATCAGCAGAGTTTCGCTGATCTATTCTTGTCTGTGGTTCCACCCAGTCTTTTCTTTATGAAAACAAGAAAAACTTGATAATAAGGTATTCTCAGATCATAAAATATTTCAGTACTTCAAAGCCATCTGGAAATATCAAAGTATTTGGAAAATATAGAGTATTTTGCTTAAGAAAGGCAAAAATATGCAACTTGATGAGAACACTTGCTGGTTTCCTTAGGGTTTGATGGCAATTGTAACCTTCAGTGTACTGAGGCTGCTAAGGTTTTGGAGAGAGAGTGAAAATTGTTACTTCCTTAGTGTGTGAGTGGGGAAACTGAGGCAAGGAAGGTTGAAAGGACCTCACAGAAGAAGTCTATGGCAAAACTATCAGCTTGACTTTAAAAAAAAACAAAAACAAAAACAAACAAACCTTTTAATGTGTTTAGAGTCTCTTCTATCAGTGTTGTGGCTAAATATATTCTTCTTTCCAAATTCAAGATTAAATTATTTTGATAAGAACTCAGTGGGAGTGTCTTACCACTTGCTGCATACAGTGAGGAGGAACTACCAAATAACTTATCAGGGGTATCCTGAGAGGCTTTGCATCACTCAGAGGAAAGGTTTTGCCCATTGTGTTGCTTTTGTGCAGGATGGTAGTCACAGCTCCCTATAAGCTTTGGACAGATGCCTCCCTTGAAATCTGATGGTCCCAGCCCACAGCTTTTCCAGGTACCATTTTTAGTCAGGATGACTTTTGTTCCTGTGGTGCAGCATAATTTATCTGACCCTCCAGAACACAGTGCTGGTGTCAAAAGTGCAGATATTGCCTGAACAAAAATGAAGGAAGGATGGTAAACCCTGTACCAGACAGCATGAATTAATTGTATGACCTAATATGAACAGTTTTTCCTTCTTTCTGGAATAAATAGATACACCTGTTATGAGGGTCTGTGTTGGTCAGATGTCTGATAGGAAGAATAGAAGATGGTTCATCTCCATTGCTCTTCTGAGCAACACTTTCTGCTTGTCTGCAATGGACCTAAGCTTCTCTCTAGTTGCAGCATTCAGGGCAGAAAAAGTGCACTAAGCCCTTGCAGGCAGGAGCAGGAGAGGTGATTCTCCCCATTAAGGTTCTGGAGACTTGGATAACTGCTTTACCCCAGGATGGCCGATCAGTCAGTAAGTTATCTTTTCTTCCACAGCTGTCCAGGGAGGTTGTGGGGGAAGAGAAGAGTGGAGAATAAGACTCTTTCAGCTCCCTCGCCTGTCCTTGTTTTCCCCAGATACCACCCAAGGCACCTCAATGTATCTGCTGGGACATGTGCAGAGGGACAATGAGGGGTCCAGACAAAGAGAGGACTGCCCAGACATGCCACAACATGTCAGAGAGGAACCATGTCTTTTCTTGTCCCAGTCTTAGATTCAAACACTGCTTGTCCATGGCAAGCAGGACATTCCAGCAAGGCTGTGGTGCTGGGGCAGGGGGGATATTGACAACAGCACTTTTTCTGGGGTTAAAGTCAAAAACAAGCCAGTAGTGTGGGACACTGGCATTTCAAACAGGAGCTTATCACGAACACAAAATGAAAGTAGATGACAGTTACTTTTATCTATTTGTCTTCATTTCACTGGATTCCCCCTTCACCCACTCCCACCCTCTTCCCATGCCTGTCTTTTGGGTGATAGCAGTTTTTGAACAATCTGTTAGTAGTTGCCAGCTCAGCTCCTTTGCTTTTAAGCCATATTTATCACTGATTTCTTACACAGAGTTCTGCTGCCTTTGAGTTTTACAGAGGGGTCTCTCTTTTCTGCAAGAAAAGGAAGAAGAAACCCTTGGAAGCTGTTTGCTCAAAATCTAGAATGGGACAGAGCTTCCCCTCACATTGTTGCTCTCACTGACCTTTTTCCCAGCTCTCAGTCAAATTAAAATATTTTTTTTCTGTCTGTCCATCCCTTCTTGCTCTATATATCACCTTTACATCACAGATAATCATTATTGAGTACAGTGCACTGGTTGGAAAAGATCTTGAAAGAGTGTCTATTCAGCTGCAAGGCAGGACCACAAGTATCTAATTTACAGGTAATTAGAATCCAGCAGTCTGTGAGAGGGTCCATCAGAAGATTTGAGTCTCCAAACTGCTGCTGCTGATGCTGAGCTATCCTTAAGAACTGGCTTCAGCTATCACAGCTGCCACCTCAGGAATGCATTGCCCAGACCCACAGTCTTTCTGGCTCAGGCTAATAGATGTTAACCCAATTGCTTGTGTTTTATTTCCAAACCATGACACATTTGTTTTTGACAGTTAGCCTGACCTGAGAGGACCTGGCAGTGCCCATTAGCAGAATGAGCCCTGGGACTCAAGAGAGTACAGTGGGCTTCTCCACTGGCTGTTGTAGCATGGAGACTTTTATCCACCATGACCCAAATGCTGGAGCAGCAGTTCCCAAATGACAGGTTTTGGGACCACAGCTAAGGAGGACATCAGTGGAAATGTGTGGGAACTTCTGATCCCAGAAGTGGTGTGAACGGTGGGTGTAAGTCCACGATGACACCCTGGGAGAGGGCAGAAACATGCAGACCCCAAAAGGGACCTGGCCATTCTTATCAGTGGGAAATTTAACCTAGCTGCAGAAATAAACCCTCTCTTTGTTCTGTGGCATGTGTTCCTGAATGCATCAAAACCCTTACAAAGTCCTCATCTGGGCCAAGGAGGGAGAGGAAGAGGCAGGGAAACACAGGTCATTCATTTTCCTTTCAGCCTACCCTCTCTAATACATGTGATTTACCTCCCAAAAATTCTGCAGAGGGAAGATCTGGCTTTTTAGCTGCAGAAGAGTTGTGTCCCAAAGATGGTAAATGACTTAATATTATCACACAGTAAGTAAGACATGAAAAGAACCTAAGTGTCCTGCCCTTCCCCAACTTTTCATGCTTTTCACCCCGTTCTCTTCATTTCTGCAAAAAGGTTGTGCACTGAAGTGCTTGAGAACTGCCACGTTTTATACTCACTGAATCCAGCTTTTAAATTTGGGCCTGGCTGGTAGACCTTCCTCTTGAGTCCCTGCAATTTACAGTCCCTCCTCTCCACATTTAATTGTGTTTGTAAATAACCAGTATATCTTTTGGTGGAAAAATAAAAGTGCAAAGGATCTGTTACAGGATAGATTTGTAAACTAAATCTTTCTTCTGCAAAAAAGGGATAGAGGGGAGGAGTCTTTTGGTGTTTTATTTCCTGCACAATTAAAAAGCTCTCATACTGCTGTAAATAAAACTCCAGTAAACATAGTCAGCTGGCATCATGTAGAAATCACTGATTTTCAGGCTGAACAAAACTGTCCTTTTGTACACCTCTGTCATTTATTGGCACTGAGCCAAAACAGAGTTTGAGTGTGTGTGGCATGGCAGCTGGCTGCTAGCTCTGTGCTTTCCCTTTCTCAGCACCCAGCACAGGGATTTTCTGATTCAAAAGGAATTTTTTGAGGACATTGCAATGGTAAAAATATACAATTATGTGTCGGGTGGTAGGTCATTACTGTGCTGACTGCATTTGTTCTTTAAGCAGCCGGAGAGAAGCCAGTATATCCCAATAGCTAAGAAAGGATTTGCACGCCTGGCTGGGGATCTTGGCGTTTTATCTGCTCTAGTGAACCAAGCCTTCAACTCCCTAAAATTCAGAGAAATGCAGTCACTCAGGACCTTTTCTTTTGTCACCGAGTTGCACGGTTCTGGACCAAAAGGGAATTTAAGGGGAGAAGGGAGGAACAGAGCCTAGGTCCAGTTGTTCCCTAAGATAACATGCTCATTAGTTCCTGTTCCTAAGACTAGATCACCTTTTTATGATAGGGTAACATATTGATGAAAATATTATCATCTCTGATACATCTATGTTTTCAGATTTTGATTATAAACATACAAAACACTTTTCTTCCAGACACTGATTTTGTGGCTGAAAACAGAAAAAAACAATGGGAGGGGAAAAAATAATCCATGATTGATATAAAGCTAGGATATTTTTATTTTCACATGAAGTTTCAGAGCACCATTTCCTGTCAGCTGAATATCATGTTGGAGGAACCAGACTCCAAGGTATCTGCACCGTGAGCTACGGAGGGATTTTTGCACAGTGTCAGTAGCAAGTTTGCAATACATATAGTGGAAAGTGGCTCATCCCATTTTTATCATTTTGGCATCTTCTCACCAGTAAGATGTGGGCAAATTGGAGGGAGTTCAGACAAGAGCCACAAAAATGATGAAGAACCTGTGAGTTGACTTATGAGGAGAGATTAAAAGAACCAAATACGTGTAGCTTGGCTAAGGGATGACTGAGGGGAGGGGGAGGAAGGGAATGTGATATTTATCTCCATATATTTGCAAGGATGTAAATTCCAAGGCAGGAGATGAACTGCTTATGATGCTACAAAGGGAGATTTACTAGAAGTTGTAGTAGGAAATTAAGCAAAGGAAATTTTCAGCTGAATGTCAGGAGAATTTTGTTAAGGGTAATATAATGATGATAAATATTTACATAGCTTTTTGATAGTGAGAAGGGGCAAATGGTGGCAAGCTGATTCCTGCATCCAATGTTTCTAGGCAATAGGGAAGGATTACTTTCTACCCTGTCTTGTTATTTGAGAAAAGGGAGAGAAGGGAAAATTCTCCCTCCTATATGTGAAGTAGAGATGGGCAAAAATCCTTGTCTAAGCATAACTGGCTTTGGAACTCTAGCAGCAGCTTGGCTAGACCCTGACCATGTTCCCTCATCAAGTGTTATGTAAGCCAGTTGTTGGTCATCTATTGCTGACATTTCTAAAGACAAAGAGATTGGCAGAATTTTTTCCCAGGCAGCTCAAGCACAAGTTGTGGCTGTCTTCTTGTGGTAGGAGTTTATATTCACAATAACATGGGAAAAGTTGCCAGAAAGTTGGAAGAGTTGGTAAATAAACAGGCCAGCATCTCTGCTTTCCAGCCTGGGATCAATTCACTACACAGGTCTATATTAGTGTTCGTTGGACTTAGCAGGTATTTTCTAACACCAGCCCAAGGAAAGACATCTTCTTAGTAGGGTGCTCAAAAAACAGTAGTTGAGGACTTGGGACCTGAGGTGACAATGTCACTATTCTGGTGAGAATACCAGAATGTGCTTTGCAAGGGATAATCCCATACAAGTCTGGTAGGAGTATGTAGGATGAGAAGTACTTGTGTCTTCTGTCTCTCATACCAATTACAGTGACCCTCATCTGATTCCCACCAAAGCCACACTGGAGTCTTTCACTTGACTTTGTTGAGTAATGGGGAATCCCAAAGATCTTCTGATCTTTACACGCTCTGCCAGAGAAATATCTCACACAACTCAAAACGAAAGCAGAGTGGGTTTCTCTTTATCTTTTTTTTTTTTTTTTTTTTTTAAATACAGTGTTCAGTGTCTGGGACAAAAAAAAAAAAAAAAGTATTGTCAGATGTGTAAATGCAAATTTAATGAGTGCTTAAAAAATCCCTTCAAATCAATGCAAAAATATTCCACTGTGGAGTCATTTTGATTAAAAAAAAAAAGGGGGGGGGGGAGGATGTTGCCTGAAATAAGCAAAATTTCAAGCTAATGGGAATCTCATTCATTATTTAATCCACTCCTTATCTGAAATGTACAAAAAATGGAATCTAATATGGCGTATGTATGTTGTTGTCTTAGCGAAAAGACAGGGGCAAAGGCCTGCAATTTCACTTAATATATTAAATCCTACTGCAGGCTTTGAGCCAGATTAATAACTCTAGCGAGCTAGAAAATCCCAATATATATTTTTTCTAGCTCCATGCATGATGCGGTTTGATTCATAAGCAGCTCTACCGCTGGGCTTTATTAAATACAAATAAAATATCTCTTCTATTGCAAAAGCCCACAAGGTGACAGAAAGAGGAGAAGCAACTGTCCTTGCTAGTTAAAATGTATTTTCTTCAGCTTCCTCCTCCTTACCCCAGCCTCCAAATCCCAGGTCCCTAGAATATTTATACAGTCATGACCCTGTGCATAGAAACCAGGGGGATAGACTGAAAGGAAAAAATTTGTTCCCACTCACTGGGGCATGCTTGTGAAAAAGACCCTGCAGTACTCCTACCCTCAAGTGGACACGACTCAATTTTATGCCCACTCAGGAGAAGAGTTTCAGCAGCTCAGCACGCTCCCTTACAGTCTGGGACAGCTGGTTTGTGGCTGATTTAAGTGCGCTACCGAATGACTCGCTGGCAGCTCTGCCACAAAACCTGGGATGGTACATTGTTGGCCAGGCAGAATGCTTGAAGCCCAGGCTTGGAAAACAAGAATGGTGTCAGGGAACTCAAGATCGTTAGGCTGGTTTAAAAATCATGAGACTGAAACTGGAAAGTACAGGAGAGAGAGACCCTATATATTTTTAAGTTTGCTTTGCAAGCCTTTCCTTGTACATGCAGTGACAGAAAAACAAAGGATTTAGGAGAAAAAAATAAAATCAAAATTACATGGACAACATAGTCCTGCCTATAAATTGCAGCACTAGTTTGGGAAATCAATACTATTTTGGACAACACTAAAACACATGCTGTATGCATAGCTAAGGATGTATGCTTAAATGTTGTCCTGAAGAGGGAAGGATTTACTTATGTACTTACCACCTGGGCCTCTGTGTGCACAATTCAAGGCCAAGTTCTTGGGGTTCATATAGGAATAAGTGGACAGGGTGTCTCAGAAAGTCACATTAGATCCCGTTGCCACCCATTGCATCTTATAAAGCCATAAAAACCATGAATATACCTTGAGTTTAACAGTGCTAGTCCCTGCATGGGACACCAGCAAAAGTCTGTGAACACTAAACTTTTTCATGGAGGTAGATCTGCTGAGGCAGATTCAGTACAAATATACAGGAGATGGATCCTGCTCTGGAGAGGTTAGGATCAAAGTAGGAAAGTGAAGTAGTGGAGAAAGGTATTATCTGTTCTGCAGTGGGCAAACAGAGCTGGCCTGAGGTAGAGCAGGGGAGAGGATACCAGTTAAAACACTTTGGGGGAAGATGGTGCCCTCTTAAGGTCTGATCTAAGCCATCACTTGATCTTTCTAAAGCAAACAGAAGAATTATATTTTATTTAATTTATTTCTCTGCAGAAAATGGAGCTTTAAGTGTACTGGAACAGGATAAAATAACCTCTCCAATGTAATTTCCCAAGTTGGTTTTTTTTTTTTTTTAAATCATGGGTGACCAAAGAGGGTTGTTTGTTTTAATTAAAGGATGAAGAAAAATGGGGACTTAAGCTAGTGCAGGTTATCAGGTTATCAGATATCTGGCAGTGAAATAAGAAAGTAGTGGGTTTTATTGCTGCTTGGGGCGGGGGGGGGGGGGATACATGTAAAGTTATTTTTGAGTCCACATTAGTAACTTGATGGATTTTTCCACTCGCTCCTGGCACAGACCCAAGGATTCTGGTCCTGACCATGCTGAGCTGATGGAAATGGCGTCCAAAGGGACCAAAGACAAAGACATGGCACAGGAGGAGGGACAGTTCTCTGTCTGTGTGTGCAAGGTGTGTGTCATGCTTCTGGTTGGGGGCTGCCCATGAAACTGCTCTGGTGTCACTTTAGCATCTCTGTTGTGCTGTGAGCAACAAGTGAGCAGTGGATAACCTGAAGAGGTTTGAGGCTGACATGTGCTACTCCAGCCCTACTCCATAGTTGGGCACGTCCTTGGGACTGTCGTATTTATTATAGCATGCATTGCCACAACAGGCAGAGGTCCTGTTTGAAGGTAAATGACCTGGAGTACTTAGTGCTTACCACATGCAAAATGAAAAGATGGTCCTTGACCTGCACTGCTCAGAGATGTGAGTGCCTGAGAGAGGCCACAGCAAACAGATGGAGGGAGAGCAAGGTAATATAGTGTGGATTATGATTTGGTTGGGAAGTTGCAGTGATAGCACACCAGCTGCCTCATGGGTGTTGAGTGGTTTGGAAGTGTCACTGCAAAGGTGAGTTTCAAGGAGGGATGGCGAGGCAGACTATGTAGTAGAAGCCTCTGATGTTGGCAGGACTTTCACATCCCTGGTACATAAAGGTCTCTGGACAGTAGAAACAGCTGACATAGCTTTGGGGTTAAGCCAACACTATCATGCTGTTAGGATGTTTATCTGAACCAACCGTTGCAAAAGGCTCTCCCATGCCTACCTCAATATTAAGGACTCAGAGGCTTTTGAGGACAGAAGGCATCATTTCTCCTGACCTTCTGGATATAATAGAGGCCAAGGGATTACAGTGATTCCTGTACCAGGCCCCTGTCACTTGGGCTGAATCACATCAGCTCTCTCAGAAAGGTGTGCAAATCTAACAAAGAGCCGTCAAGTGATCTGGTGTCTCATTTTTATAGGGCCTGTGTACGTGGTTGCACAGCATGTGGAATATAGTAAATATATATTCTTGTATTGGTTTTTGATTGTTAAATGGGTATAAGGATTTCTGAAAAGCTCAGGGTTTTTGAGCACAATCATGTGTATTGCAGAGGCAGCAACTGAAGGCTAATTTGAAAAATTCACGCTGGACGTTGGGCTGAGATGTGCCCTTTAAATGATGGTCAGTGACCCAGGAAGAATTTCCTGAGTACAGGAGGACCTCAGTGGAATTGTTTCATGACTGCAAGTGTGTGGCTAAGCAGTTTAAATGGAAATAGTACTAAGGGTATGTTGTTTTCCTTTGGCTTGCATTTAAAGTGCTTATCCTGTGCTTCAAACACTCATGATTTTTCACAAATTTAAGTTCAGCAGAAGCATTTCAAAACTTTAAAAATAGAAAGTCAATAAAATTCCAAGCCCTTATTTTAATTTATGTTTTTGTCCTCTTTGTGTCCCAAACACCATGTTACCTCTTCTTCTTTCATTTCCTTTATATAGTCCACTACATTCAAAGGGTCTACAGCTGTTAAAGTTGACTGGGGGCATAAGCAATGAGATTTTAGCTAAAGTAGTAGGAATCAGGAGCGAGGTTTTGTCTGTGCTGCAGAGTTGTTTTAGGACCCCTGAGTGGGACATAAGAACTTTGTGAAAAAGAGGAGTTAGAGGGAGAGGTGGTTGGTTTCACAAATTCATTAGTTATCTTGTCTAGCTATATGCCAGTGAATGAGAGAGAATATGTTTTCTTCTGGGAACAGTGTTGAGCACACCAGAGTCCTGATCATTTTTGGACACTAAATGGAACTGAAAATAAAAAATAACTATAAATTATAGGAAAGTCTAAATTATCCCCAGAAATGATGGAATTATCTGAGACAGATGTTGTCAACATGCTTATAAACTTCCCCCGTCTGTTGCAACCCCTCTTCTCTGTAGAGATCATGTCTGTCTAGTTTGTAAGCTCTGAGTATACAGTTCAAAACCACACTGTTTCAGGCACTGCTAAGAAACTGTGCTGGGACTAGGACAGAAAATTGATTAGTCCGTTTTCTCTGTTCCAACTTAAGAGAAGAGTGAAGCAGTAAATAGTGTTAATGCTGAAAAGTGAATTAAATTTCTAACAGTTTCTGCTTTAATAGTTTTTTCCATTTGCTAATAGACCAGATAATAGTAACTGCCCTTCAATAACATGTGTTGTTTTGTTTGTATCTTTCTTCTGACAGCATCTTTTTAAAACAACATGTTACAGCTCATTCATGAAATAGTTATCAATTCTGTGCTTGTTTGTTTCTTCAGGCAAGCTAAGTATGTCCTTGTTAACACTGGCTGTCAGGCATTGTGTACCTGCAGGCTGTGCTTAGCTCCCTCCTTTTAAGGGTTTCTCAGTCAATTAAAATTGCAGAGACAAATTTCAGGTGCTTTGGAATAGAGCTTTCAAATCCAAATGCCGATTTCACACTGTTGGAAAGCTGAGCTGCACGGGGCCAGCAGTGACAGCTGCTCTTTCCGTGCACTGGCGGAACTGTAGGCAGGAGCAGGAGTGTCCCTTGAACACCAAGGATGATGAGCCAGATTTGGAGTCCGAGCTCTACAAGCAGGATTATTTTAGTATCACCTTTTCCAAAGCTGCTGTCTTATTCATCTCACAAATTCCTCCTTATGCATAGTTTTACCCTCCATGTTGTTCTTGCCAGTTCTACTTTTTTTATCCCCTTATTGCTGTACCTAAACACTTTCCAACAGTGTCCTAACCATTTGGGTTATTATGTCACCTGTAGCTAATTTCTTTATCATTATCTCAGAATCACAGAATCATCTAGGTTGGAAAAGACCTTGAAGATCATCTAGTCCATTAACCATTAACTTCACACTGACCATTCTCAACTCCACCATATCCCGAAGCGCTGTGTCAACCCAACTCTTAAACACCTCCAGGGATGGGGACTCCACCACCTCCCTGGGCAGCCCATTCCAATGCCCAACAACCCGTTCTGTAAATAAATGCTTCCTAATATCCAGTCTAAACCTTCCGTGGTGCAACTTGAGGCCATTACCTCTTGTTCTATCACTTATTACTTGATTAAAGAGGCTCATCCCCAGCTCTCTGCACCCTCCTTTCAGGGAGTTGTAGAGGTGATGAGGTCTCCCCTCAGCCTCCTCTTCTCCAGACTAAACAACCCCAGTTCCCTCAGCCACTCCTCGTAAGACATACTGAGTGGGATAGAGTTTTGATAGGGTTTCTTTTGGTTTTGCCTTTTCAATCCATGTGCTGTTCCATGTGAACATTTCAAGGAGCAGGTTAAATTAATTACAAAAAATTAGTGTGTCCAGAATGGTCCTTTGTTTCTGTGTTTCTTCCAAAATATTTTATTTATCTTGAAAATTATTGTTCCCAGTTAAATTACACATATGGAAAAAAAGTTTGTTGGACTTTCAGAGCCTGTCAAATACAATCCATAACACACAACATTAGGTGTCTTCCACATGCATAGTCCATGCCTTTTGGGTGTTTCCCATGTACGCTTTGATGATTAAGTGACAAACTGTGGTTTCGGACTGCCTAGCAATTTCCTTTTCTTTCACTGTACCAGTCTCCCCAGCCTACCCCATCAGTCTGTCTTATCCAAGCATTTCAATGCCTAAATTATTAGCAAACTGGGGCAGAGATCATTTACTTTGGGACGTATTTTCAGTTCTTTTCCCAAGTATTTAATCTCAGATTGGTGACTGTGAAGCTACAGTAATTTGTAATTGCAATTACTGAGTGGTGACAGTTAAATGGTATGTAATAAGAGCCTTTTAGCTACATACTGAGTTTTATCCTAGTTTATCACTGACATTTCATTCAAAGAATAAATTTCATAAAGTTTTACTTTTGTAGATATAGTCAGCTAGACCAGAAATGTTTGCAGAGTAGTGCTACTGTTCAGTTGTTTCTGACATGGTATACTTGGTAAAATACATGTTTAATTATAATATGTTCTTTTAATGTATTTGTGTAGTTCAAAGACCTGTGAACTTTTTTTTTTTTAACTGCTCTAATTCATTTAAGATAAGTGAAAGTAACTTGGAATTGTACCTTATTTGAATCTCAGAATATCCATCTAGCTTTTTTCTTAAATTAAATATCCTCATTTGACTTTGTATCTTTAAAAAAAACCATGATTACATTGACATGGAATAATTATTTGATTAGTGTGTCCTCAAATACATTTAAATACTGAAATTCCTTGTTCTGTGATAGTGTGCAAAGCCTGTACCTAATCCCTGGGTGACAGAACGCAGAATTATCTAGGTGGAAAAGATCCCTTGCCATGTATTTCTGGGTAGCACTCCTCTCCCCTTCACTGTAATTAGAGTTGTGATTGTTAGGCATTTTGTAGGACTGGCTTACACTCTCAGTGCACATGAGTCTCACCTAACAGATGCTTTGACTTTCTGGTACTTTTACCCATTTCAGGTCTGTATCTCTTGCTTTGAAATTTTTCTGAGTGGGGAAGCAAAGACTGCTGCTGTAAGGATGCCCACTTCTCCCATACCCAACCAAGACATCCCTTCCATGTTCTGCAGGGAAGTGAATAGAACTTGGCAAGGAGATGAGGATGTGAAAAAGTTGCTGGAGTGCAAGTGGGATGTTTGATAAATTACTGACAAGCATATTATTTGTTGTACTGTGATTGTGATTAGTCCAGACATCATCACCCTGGCTTCTCCTGAGGTTATTTTCTTGAGATTAAGCAAAGCATAATAGTGTGATGGAGTTGAAGTTTATTAGGGAAAGAGGTTAGAACATTCATTAAACTTTTCTGTATTTATCTCACACTTTTTGCAAAACAATTTCTTTTAAAGCCAAAGTTAGATACTTGAATGAAAAATGACCCATCCCCTTAGCTCTTCTATCCACCACATTTCATGAAAATTGACCTCTCCATTAGATCAACTGATCAGTGGAGCATAACCCAGGTTTAATGGCCATCAAAGGGAAAACCAATTTAGTTTCAGCTGCTTTGACAGAAGTGCATCTGCAGGACTTTGAGCAGACTGATCAGATGTTTTTTTCTCTGGTTGTTGTGCCAAGTCTTTGCTAAACTTCAAGTAATGATGTCTCACAACTGTCCCTTTACTACTGGTGCTTTGTGCTAAAAATAAGTTACTGGGTGTTTCACAGGAGGTGCTGTCAAAGCCTGGGCTTATGTGTATGCATGAGGACTATCATGTCACCCTCTTGTGGTACAGATAAGGGATCTATCCCTCCTTCAACCTGCTTAAAGTCTTGCATTTATTTTCAAGTGCCAAAGAGGCAGCACCGACAAATCCAACAATTTTTTCAAATTATTGTCTTCTAGATATATAAACCATTTCCATAACAGAGTAAGTTCTGGAGTTAAATAAGATGTTTCACATGCAGTAATTTTTTTTTAGATAGCTTTATGTGGTTCTTCTTTTTGATCTCTGATAATGGGATCCAGTCCTGACCATATGTGAGAGCTGCAGTAATATGTTATGGGGCTTTGTTGGTTGGTTTCTTTTTTGGTAGAGCAGAGTTAAATACTTACACATGGATCCAAGAAGAAGGTTTGGGAACCTCCAGGCTGGCATGATATGGATAGATCAAGCTGATAAGGATTTCATTTTCTTGTGGGGTTTTGATCAGCATTCCTCATGAGTAATCTGAATATACCCTAAGCTATATCTCAATGTCAGTGTAAGGGTTCAGAGCAAGAACTTGTTAATTCACATTAGCCTCAATACATAAGAACTCCTGGTTGGTTTTTTTTCTCCTTTATTCCTTCCACTGTTACATCTCTTTCAAACTTCCAGATGTATTCTGCAACTTCTGTGGTTTTGGGACAGGGTACAGGTTAAAAAAAAAAAAAAAAAAAAAAAAATTGTTATAATTCATTTGGGACCTAGCATAAAAATGTTCCCCGTTCTCATTCTAAGGATATTTGTGTCTCTCCAGACTCTGATCCAGTGGAACTCATTGTTATATGAATACAGTCTATGAGAATAAATTTTATAGTCTTTAAATACAGAAAAGAAAAGAAAAATGCATAGAGAAACTAGTAAACAAAAGAGGAAAACATTTTAAGACAGAGTAATGTAAAGCTTCCAAATGCATGGCTTAAACCAACCTTTTAATGATTAGGAGTTAGGAGGAAAGTTTCCATGGGAACATATTATTTCATCAGTCTCTACTTCACTGTTCCTTGTGTCCTCAATTGAAACAGCTGGAACTAGCTAAATTATGCCATTTTGTTTGTTTTTCATTGTATGAAACTTTTTTCTGTGTACATTTCAACTGCAACACCAAAAAGTCAGCCTCTTTTTCTCTCCTCCTCCTTCTTTCTTGGCCCAATGAATGTTTAATTATTTATTCAAGTGGAATATCTCCAAAAGAAGAGAGAGAGAGAAAGAGGGAGCAAGTAAAATGGAGAGAAATTGTTTTAGCTTTGTTGGTGTGGAGTTGATCCCAGTCTTGAAATAAATATCAGCCTTTTTGGACTTGATTATTTACCAACCAGGAAAAAAAAGGAGAAGAGAAAAAAAAAAAAAAAAAAAGAAGAGAAAAATCATGAACCTCTAATAAATAATTCAGTCTCCTCCATCTGTGAAAATGTTGGATTTGGCCTAATTTTCCTTATAAACAAAGACCATCATCTGCTCCAGAAAATAAAATCTGCAGAATTTAGGTTTTGAAGGGGCATTTTTTCCCTGCCAAGATCTGATATATTTTTCCCCACATGCACGCAATTAAAAAGCCAAACCAGGAAATTATAACAGCAAATCAGGCAAGCTACTTTTCATCCCTGTTTCTGGTAAAATGTCATCTGCTTAGGGCTATGTTGTTGAAACACAGGTCGACCAGAAAGGATTTCTTGAGCTTTGCCAGGTTCTCCTATTCAGTGCCCAAATCCCTTTGGCAGCAAATGTGAGATACCTGATACTGACCTGGAAAGGAGCCTCCACCATCAACAGTTTTGATGGAGCTTGAAGAAGGACAAGAAGTAACTCCACTGTGGTCTGTATCCTGTGTTGTGCAGAATGGACATCTCTTTCAAATTTAAAATCCTTATGATCAATAGTTTTAGCAATTCCACCCCTCCCCGGGGTTTTTGTCTTCAGAACTGTAAAGAGATGTCTGGGTGCAATTATACGTTATTATTTGCAGGTCACCTGCAATTAACAAATTCACAGAGACTAACTGCAGCCAGAGTAATTTCTGGGACAGAGGTTTCAGGCGGTAAAGGGCTGAAGATTAGAACATCCTGAGGTTCAGGTGAAATGGGACCTCACCATGGGTCAGTCTATGATCATGAAATGGCTAAAGTCTCATGTTCTGTCTTCTACATCTGAAATAGAATTGGGAGGGCAGTGGCATGCAGGTGACTTCTCAAGGTTTTAAGAGATTTATATGCTCAAGGGTGGTTAAATGCCAGCAGAAAGGCCTGTGGGAAGCTGAGGTGGGAATGGAAGAAAGGTGTGCCAGACTGCAGACCTTGATATATAGCCTAGGAAATAGTGTTCAGACCTAAATTTATAGACTTATGAAGGACAAGAAAGTTGCAAGGAAGGGAGCCTTGAACCACAACTTAGCAAAATGCAGCAAGAAAAAATGTTTGAGGGAGCGCTGAGAGGCCTTGAGTAAAAAATGTAGTGTGATGCTGGCTAGTGTGACCCATAACAGATGCTTCTTTGCATTTGGCTTGTTCCTTTGATTTCACAAAGGTTCAGGAAAAAAAAAAAAAAAAGAAAAAAAAAAGAAGTCGAATTTGATCACAGCTTGTTTGGCAATTATTGTATTCATATATGTGTGAAATTTCTGATGGAAACTTCTCAGGGAGAGTTGGGGCTAAATTATCATAATTTCTCTCCTAAAACTCTAAAAATGTTAATGAAGGTTGGTGCAAAATACTTCTAACTTTAAAATTAGATTAGTCCAACAGAAATGTCCTGAAAGTGAGGTCCTTCTGAAAAACAAACCAAAAAGTTCATGAGAACAGAATGGCAGTTTTCCTTCAACGGTTACAGTGGTGAACATAGCTTTGCAACATCTGAATCAAATCCAGCTATCTAGCTCTATCAGACAGGTAGGATTTCTATCTATGTGCAACATACACATATTTTCTACTTAATAGTAAACATAAAAGATATAGAGGAAGAATATATCATAAAGTGTTTAAGAAAAGAAAAAAAAAACTTAAAAAAAAAACCCCAACACGTTTTGGTGTTTCTCTTCTGGGTTCAAATAAAAAAAATAGTGACATTATGAAATGAAATTAAATAGATATGGACTTAGTGTATGTCCAGCTTGCTGGACTCTGCTTACAAGGCTGTTCTGAGTTGTGACATTACTTTGGAGTAAAAACAGTTTAAAAAGATCTGTTACCGTTTCTGATATGCTTTTGATGCCTTTATGAAGTGGCCTTTCTCCAGTACAGGACTGACACCAGCTGTGATGTCCAAAGGCCAGGCAGTGTTTTCAGGGCTGTTGTGGTTAAATGGAATAAAGTCGTTGTGACTTAGCACCAGGGTGCTGGAAGTTGTGTGCATGTTGTGAAGCTCGCCCAGAGGAGCAACATCAGGGATGAGATGGATTAAGTTAAGCCAAGAAGTGGAGGTAGGGAAGGATAAGCATGATTTTTGGTGGAGTTCATCCAGGCCTGCAGTTTCAACAGCTCTCTCTAGCTGGCAGGTTGGCCTCTGCGCTCCCCTCCTGCTCCATGGCAGTAGGGTGAGCGCTGTCTGGAGCTGTTGCACCATGAGAGGAAAGTATTTATATCACGTGGGTTAGAGCAACAGACCTGACCGAATTCCCCAAAGGAAACCATGCTTTCTGGGGTTTTCAATGACACTGTTTGGAAGATTTTTTTTTTTCTTTCACTTTCCTTCTAATGTTCCTCACAATCTGAACAGCATTTTAAAGAGCATTGCACAGACTGCAGAGAAAAGAGGAGAGGCTTTTCTCAGGGCATCCCTTCTACCAGAGCAGAGCAGCCACTCTGCTGGTTTCTTTGATGGGGTGAGAGGAGAGGATAGAGACCTTCTTTTCCCCTTCCCTTGCCAAGCCAGACCCAGTATAGCAGGGAAGAAAAATAGAAAATGAAACTCACTTTTGGGATCAGGGGGGCGAGATGGGAATAACTCCACTTTGTGGTTATTTCCAGCCCAAGTTTAGCTAATTTCTTAGCAATGATGCTCCATTAGTCGTTGGGGAATCGGACTCTCCAGCCCCGCACTGCCAGAAAATCAGCCCTTTCGCAAGGATCAACCTATTTTTATTTCATCAGCAGCCAAATCCTGGGGAACAGCTCTGTGTGTGCATATATACGTGTGTGCGAGATACTTATGAAAGACCCGTCTTTGACCTCCTCACTTTCAGCAGAAGGTTATTGTCTTAAATAGCACATCCAGCTCACAATTCCCTTTGATCCTCTGAAACTTCAGCTCAGCCACCTGATATAATTTTCATCCCTTTCTCCAACTCCTTGCAATCCCTCCTCCCCATCCGCCTCCTCCCAAACATTTGAAGACATTATAGCAGGAACTAATTTTGTCTGGACTATTATTAGATCATGAGATCAGGGCAACATAGAGGTCGTAAAATGTTTCATTCTCTCTGAATGGCCATCGTGCCCCTATCAGGTACCATAACGTTAGGTTTGCTTATTGTGCAGATTGCTTGAGTTGCAAATTGCACATTATCCAGCTTAAACACCTGGCATTTACATTCATTATAACCCTGACACCCCCCCTTTATGGCCTCCCACGAGGACCTTCCAATTGGTCAGAAGCGCAAATGAATGTTTTATGATTATGATGAATAATGTGAGGGGCTGTGGAGGGAAAAAAAAAAAAAAAAAAAAAAAGGAAAAAACAAGAAAGAGATGGAGACAGAGGGAGGACTTTATAGAGCGCTTTGACGTTGCAGAGCTTTTTGTCGGAGATGTGCAGTGATCTCTGTGGCTGGAAAAGGACTCAAGGTAGCTGAATGGGGCTAAACTCAAAAAAAGTAGCTTTCGTAAGGGATAAAGATGTGTCCTGGTTGAAGGAAGGGGAAAGTGTTGGAGTCCAGGCACTGAACAAAGAGTTGGGGAGAGGGGTTAGGTTCCTGGTGGTGTTTCTTGTTTCTTGGTGATTTCAGGCCAACAGCTGCACATACTTCCATCCCTCAGTTTCCCCATAAGAACGCATCAGGTGTGGATTCGGCACCCACTACTCATCTTCTTCTGCACACCCCAGTTTAGGGCCTTTACACTGAAACAGTCTCTTCCCCCAGCCCTTGCAGACCTCACACTTTCCCTGAGATAAATGACTTGGAGACTTACTGGTAACCTGAGGTAGAGCTAGATGCAGTTTTGGGGTGGGTGAGTGTAACATCCAAATCAAGAGCTATTTTTCCAGTGTTTTCTGACTCATTTGCTGGCATGGAGAAGGGTCATAGCTTTGAATTAGGAAGCTGCAAACTAAATGTATGAAGCCATTTATTGGACTACTTCTTGGGTCTTTGGCTTTTTATTGGCTCCTTCATTTCTGCTGTCAGTGGCTGCTGGGCCAACTCTATCTCAAGAAGTCACGCTGTATTTTGAACCTGGGTGTTATATTTTCCATTTTATTTCTCAGACAAGACCTAGTTCTACTATCCTAATGCTGTTATGCCTCAAGATTGTTTTTCAAGGGGCAGCAGAAGGTGGACAGAGTTTATCTCTTTCTTCTGAGGCCATCTTCAAAGCTGAGGAGCCCTGACTATAATTTTGTTTTCAGGGAAGCTGTAGCTATTTTGCCATTGACTTCAGCAGAATCAGAACTTCAGGGCTTATTTCACAGGCTGTGGTCAGACAAAAAAGTTGAAAAAAAGCAGGATCTCTCCTGTGGGTCTTTCATGGCCTAACAAGAGCCTGAAAATTGCCTCTAGTGCCACGTCTCCCCTCAGGAGGCATGCAGAGATCATTCCAGGATTCTCCAAGCAGGCAGAGAGGGGGGGGGGGGGAAGTCTAAACGAGACTTCACGTCTCCAGAGATTGTTTCCGTGGCTTAAATGATTTTAATTAATAAATAAATAAATGGGATTGAAAGTTGCCCGGGAGAGAGGCTGAGATTCTGAGATATTTTTAACCCCCCACTCCTCCCTCTTCTGATTTTGTTTTGCTCATCTCTGAGTGCGATCTGCTGGTTGCTGGGTGCTGTTATGTGCATCTCTGTCTGGACTAATGAGACTTTACCATGATGGAAAGCCCGTGGTGAGGGCAGAGATGGATTTGGTTGGTGCATTCACGACTTCTTTGCATTGTAGGGTACCAGCTGGGCAGGGCGGGGTGATTTTTAAAGACCAATTTTGTTACATCCTCACAATTTAGAAATAATCAAGTAGCACACTGATAATGTGAATTCTTAAATGCAGTCTTGGGGGCTGTGCAAAACTGAGCTGGTCAAATGGCAAATTGCTCTGTGTTGCTTTCTTTCACTTTCTCTGCTATGGTTCACTTATTTACGATGTGCTTTGGGCTCAGTGAAGCCAGGTGCCCACAATGCTTGGCCCTACCTAAATCCATAAAGGAAAAGCAAGTCAGAAGACCCAAGTAGAAAAGACAGGAACATATGCCAAAGACTAGCATGGCATTCAGTATGGATGGAAAAGACATTGCTGAGGAGTCTTCTGCCTGGGCTCTTTAAAGTAACATAGCAGAGAGCAACACTTAGGAGGACAATGGGATAGATGTTGTCTATTGTCCCATGTAAAGGACACGTATTTGTCAGTAGTCTTGTAATCTACTGGTATGTAACCTAAGATCTCCCTGTCTAAAAGCATAAATGTTGCTTGATTGCAGTAGAGGATTTATGTTGTTAACATAACGAGAAGTGGACTCATAAGCCTGGTTGGCTGGTCCTTCAAGATGAGAAAGTGATTGAATCAGCAAGTAAGCCCAATGCAAAGTCTTGGGTGGTTGTCAGCATATTGCAGCCTTCAAATCTATTCATTGTTTAATTTTTCAGAATAGTCCTTTAATTGAACTATCAGCCATTACTGAAAATATATCCTTTGCCTACCTCAGGCATAATGAGACCAGTTCAACAGCATTCTTGACATATCAGTTTCTTATGGCAAAGTCCTACAAACTCAATAGGAATTAAATCATTAGGATTTTATGGAAACAACTTTGAGAGGTCATATAATCTATTTGATAATTTTTTGATCTCATGGATAGATAGCTATGAATGTTTCGATAACCCTAAAGATTTTTCTAAGATCATACTTAATTCAGTCCTATAGGTGTGTATACATCCAAGTTTCCTCTCTCATACATCTGCAGACAGTATGGATATCTGTTATATACAGGACAGCTATGTAAATGACAAAGATTAACCCAAGTGAGGAGGGGACCTTGAGTGTTCACCGGTGACTTGAATATTATACTTGTATAATTGAGTCTTGTTAGAACTGCTTGACTGAACCACCGGTTTGTTTCTATCTCCAGATAATGCTCCGCTTTGGGTGTTACAGAATAAGTGCTAAAATCCACATAAGGGATAAGAACAGAATAAACTGAGTTTCTTCTCAACTTTGTTTCTATGTGGTTGACTTATGCCTAGAAACATGAGGGTTATTTCCCTAGTATTTCTTATCCCAGACAGTGCAACTGTGGATGTTCTTATTATGCATATAAATGTCTAATCCTATTTGGAATTATGGTAAGGTCTTGGTTTTTGTGGAACCTTGTGGCAATTTGTTGCACAGGGTAATTATGCAGTGTAGTTAAAAAATAAATAAAAATCTTTTGTCTGCTTCAAATGTATTCTCTCTTTCAGTTTACTAAGAGTCTCCTTCAAAATGGTAATATATGCATATATATTTTATGCAAGATTTTCAGAGAAAGCCTGCTGATCAGGGTAATGGTTTCCTGGAAGAATGAGTACTGTGCTTTCTGATCTCAGGAATTTCTTTCTGGGCACCTGTTTCTTCAAATTTTGAGCATATGTCTTTGCCTGAATATTGCTACCACATGAAAAAAAAAAAAAAAAGATTTAAATACACATTCACTTTATCTAACAGGATTCTGGAGTTGCAGGTTATGATTAAACAAAAGAAGCATTTGAAAGAATATGCAAAAAGGGATGCTGCTGGGCAGTGTATTTGGGAACATGATGGATCTTCCATCAGTAGGGGATCTTAACATGAAAATTGTATTGACTTTTAAGATGTGCCATATCCTAGATGAAATAGAGGGACCTGATGCAGAAACTATTGTGTGAAATTCTGTGGGAATGTTTTGTATATGAGGTCGTACTAAAAATCAGTGTCTCCTTGTATTCCTAGAGTCTCTAAATTTAGAAGAAATGGTGAAATATTTTTTGTTACATTTGTTAATTAATTTTTGTAGGCCAATTTTATATTTATCTCTTGTTCCAAGTTGTTCAGTTGGTATTGTCCCAGTTGTTATTGGCTTAGAAAATTATTGGTTGGTTTGTTTGGGCCATATAATAGCATTTTAAATAAAAGTGTTGCAGAAGTTGTTGTTCAGAATAAATTCCCTTTGAACTGAGTAGGATGTTATCAAATTTTAAGTGTTCTATAGAAAATGAGTCAATAAACCTGATGCCATAAAATAGAAAGTAAGATCTTTTCAGGGGGAGTTTTCACTATTCTTATAGGACATGAAAAACTGGGTGTGAATCTCTGTTGAATTTTATTACATAGTTCAAAATATTTAGGGATGGCTGATACTTTCCTGTTAAATTCTAACAGGTTGAGAAATGAGGCAAAGATGGGGCCAGTGGAAGGAAGTGAAGGTCTTTTGCCCTTAATGATTTATGCTGGCTGATGTTTTGGCCTAGAGTCTTTAAATGTAATTGAAATTTACAATTTCCTCTTAATTGTTTTATAGAATCATTAACTTCAGAGTATCTTTTGCATGGCTACGTATAGGGCAGTTCTCTGACTCAAATCCTCTTTTTAATGTTTGTTCTTCTTTAGCTATATTTTTCTCCTATTTTATACAATTTCCCCCTTGGTATCTGCAAGGGCCTAACATTGTGTGAAGCTACAGGAACAGCACCAAGTTGCCACTCATGAAACAATTTTCAAACATGAGAAACAGAGCATTCAATTTCCCTGTCCAGAGCTGCATCCTTAAGTTGGCATTGATAAATCTGCTCTTTATTTGGTGTCACAAAAGCCAAGTCCAGAAAGATTTCCCGATGCTTCTGGATCTCTCCCTTTCCATCTTTGTGGCGGTCAGATCCCCTCCTGCTGTGAAACATGAAAGGGCTGTGCCACAGGTGCTGGGGACTGACACACAGCTGGGCTCAAGTTGGTGGAGCCATGTCACTTCATACCAGTTGAGGGTCAGCAGGGAATGGTGGACCCTTGGTGGGACTTTGGACAGGCTCAGCACTTCTCTCCCACACTTTCTTGGCATCCTCTTCTTTCCTTCTCCCTTCCAAAAAAAAAATCCCAAACTACCAGAGTGATGGTCCGTCTCACCCTGTCCTCCTCCTCCTTTCCCAACTGGATCATGCTGTGAGTCTGAAAAAGTTTAGCAATAATTAGTGCCGACCTCTAGCTGCTCACTGCTTGCTAGGAATCCAGGTTGTCAGCTCCGCCTGTCAGAGGGCTGCGAGGAAATGAAGCATTCGGAGGCATAGAGACGTGGGTAGGAGGAGGAGAGATGTCCCCGCGCTACAAAGCACATTGCTATTAAAGTGTCAGTTTTTTGGTTTACTGTTGCAGTTTGTGTGAAGAGTTTATGGATCAGCAGATAACAGTAATTATCACAGAGACTTTTCTGCTAAAGTCTAATCTAACCTTTTATAGTTTTGTACCACAGGGCCTCCTTCTCCTCACCCCCCCTCCCCTTATTTTTTAAGAGCTTATTGGGTGATTTTATTATTTTATTTTTATTTTTTATGGCCACTAAATCATCAAAGTTGACATCAGACACCTTCACACA
Source organism: Strix aluco (assembly GCF_031877795.1). NCBI lineage: Eukaryota > Metazoa > Chordata > Aves > Strigiformes > Strigidae > Strix > Strix aluco. Next base: position 87,948,518 of record NC_133971.1, on the reverse strand, counting down.
AAAAAAGGATGCATAGATTAATTGAATGAGGGGGTGGATGGTAGGGTTTTATTAATAATACTAATCTAGAGAGTTTATTGTAGCAAAACCCAGGAACAGATTAACTGTATTAAAAGGAAAGGGAGAGGGGAGGAGGGAAGAGTGAAAAAACTCAGAAATGTTAGCCAAGGTGAAATGCTGTCCTCAAATTTAAAGCACTTGAAAATTTATTGAATCACATTCAGGCCTCACAAATACTGGTCCCAGTCCAGAGCCATTCTGTCAAAGGCAATGCTTTTACTCTCAAATGGGGAACAGAATGGGAGGACTTATCCAGGAAGTGACAGAGTGAAGAAAAATTTTTAAAATATCATCACCATCACTGTTACAAGGGATTGAAAATGTACCACAAGACAACTTTTTAACAGTTCTTTTTTTTAAAAAAAAGAAAGTGTTTGTGTATGAAGTGTTGTGAGCCTTGTTGAGGTGTCTTTTGCTTTTCTTTTGTTAAAATACAATTTTTTAATGAAACTGTTAGAAATGCTTATAAAACATAGTGTGTGATTTCAACAGAGAGACAAAGTCTTTCATTATTTTTATTGCTGCTGCCACAGAGTTTGCTGTGCAAGCATTATAAAGAGGTCCTGATGGGGTTAAACTTTCACTTTATAATACTCTTTTCCCCCCTCTCTCTCCCCACTCCCACTCCTCCAGTAGGAGGAAAGAAAAGGAGAAGTAGCACTAGAAACTAATAATGCAAGAGAGCAGGGGCACATTTTCCTTCCCCCCCCTCCTTGTGTTTTCTTTCAAAACACTTCAGAACTGTCAGCAGGGGATTTTATTTTCTTTGTTCACAATTTCATAATATGGTAAAAATCATCCTCCAAAGGAGTATTTACTTCTGCTTGTTTCGAGTATATGTGTATGTTTTTGACAATCTCTTGATTCACAATTATAATGCGGTGGTTTTCAGAGAACATGCCAATAATCAGAGCCCCAATAGAGTAAGAGCTATTCAAAAAGCTAGGATGAGCTGGGAACTGCTTTAAAGAGCTTCCAAATTCAATGACAAAGGCTGGAAAAGGTTCATTTCTAGGTGGAAAGTTGAGACACAGTGGGTGAGACCAAGATCAAGCGTCGATGCATGCATCATGGATGGCATTGACCATCCTAAAGATGGTGAATAGACAGCATGATTGTAACTATCTGAAGCTCTTTAGATGTCAAAGTACACCATGGCCCAGCTCTGCCAATTCTTTGGGACCCTTGAGTCTCTGGATTTTTGGAAAAGCATCTCACTCAGTTTCATTTCTGATCGCATTTCTAAACAGGCAGTTGATGATCCTAAGGACGAATGGGGAAGGAATTGGACTAGTATCTTTTGCATGTAGGATTTTTAAGCTTTTCTAGTCATGTGTAAGTTTTTCTGACGTGATGCTGTCAATGTAGCCTACTTGGGTCTGGAGGAGATTGCTTGCTATTTTAATGGGCCAAAGGAGAGAGAACCCAAGATGAACCACACAGTTATCATCCCCCTGTAAGAAGCAGCTGTAGGTAATGAATTATACAGAGAGAACTAAGAGTGCAAGGGAGCTTGGTGTGACAGTAAAGAAGTCTTTGTCAGCTAACACTTTCCACATGCAACAGAAAGAAATAAATCTCTTAGCTGTCCCCATCCACCTGCACAAACACTGTGAGTGAGGTTGGATAGAAAAGAAGCTAAAGCCAAACCAAAGTGTTATTAAGACATCTGTGTGTCTAATGAAAAGTTACTATGCAGGAGAGAGGCACAAATCATTATGAATCAATTTAACCTCAGCCAAAAATATGCAGTGTAATTCATACCAGAGTTTGAGTTAAACATGAGCATTTTAAATATAGTGGAGTGTCAGAGCTGTCTCCTCACTAGGCTAGCCTTTAAAGAGTTACAGTATTTCATCTGCCAGTCCAAGAAGCATTCATAGCAGAGGATCCATGCAGTCTATAGCTCTATATATTCAGATTTAGCATGGATGACTGAGGCAGCAGTGAGAAATATAATTTTTTGTGTGTGTGTCTTCTCCTGAATCTGTATTCCTGCTAGTGATGGAGAACATGGTTGAGTAAGCTTCTGTCTCTTTTGTGCCATGTGTTTGAATCACAACTGACTTAATTTAGGGTTTTTCTATTCTAAATCAAGTCCCAAGAGCTTTCCTCTATGGAAATGCCAAAACTCCCGTGAAGGCTAGATTGTTTTGCGGTTAAGATACCAATCTGAGACTTGGGAGATCTGGTCCCCCTCCACCTCTGTGTTTGGTTCTTATTTACAAAATCAGGGCATGTTTCACCAGGGACATATTTTGATGTTAATACACTAAAGAGGTTTTCTTGGACACAGTAAGTCCATACAGTCAATTTAGGGACCCTCTCTATTTTATGTTTTGTCTTGTCTCCATGCTGGGCAGGTAAGATTTCAGGTTTCCAAAGCTGTTGAGGTACAAAGTACCAACTGAAGTGTAATTGCCTGCAGGGATGTCAAGGAACAGTCATGAATGGGAAAATGTGTTTAAGCAATACCAAGACAAACTATAGCCTCTGGAAAATCACATGGGGAAAAACACTTTTTATTTTTAAAGAAATATAACAGCATTGGACAGCAGTCAATTTTAAGGGTATAAAACATGCTGGGAAGATGCAGTGGGTGTTATTGTTCCTGCCTGAGCAGCAGTGTAGATACATACAGCCTTGGTGCAGAAACCCATCACTGGTCCAATCCACCTGCCATGTCCTGCTCACAACCTAACTGATGGAAAATATCCTCAACATACAGGCCTGCTTCTGGTGTTCAGCACAAGGATGAAATCACCTTGAAGGAATATTAGATGCCTAAGTGTAATATCTTCCTGGATGCCAGGCATCTTGCTTCTTTACTTGTTTTCATCCTTTCCTCCAGAAAGTTCTGGTTCAGCAAAAATGAAAAAAAAAAAACCAACACAAACAACAAAACATCCTCCAAATTTTAACCTTCCTCCTTAAAGTACATGACCCCACCCCTGTTCAGCCTAAAATGACAAAGGAATGTCAAAGCAGCAAACATAAACTGTAACAGTTCACTTAGCAGGAGAGCAGACTCCTGGTGTTTGAGGTCTCTGGGAAGCCTGTGTCAAATAGCCTATGTGGCACTGGTGATCAGGCTTTGTTTTTGCTGGATTTAGCATAGTTAGAAGAGTTGAACTGTTCTAGTCATCTGTGAAAACAAAGTTTCCTTTTTTTTTGTTTTCTTCTGAATCTGAGAGAAAGAGGAAAATAAAATGTCCATCTTCCAGATACACTGAAGGCCAGTTTTATTTACGTCATAATAGGAAATATATTCATCTTGCAGAAGAAAAGTTTATAAAAGGTTTTGTCCTCTTCCCCAGACACTTAAAATTACTTCTCTTTTCTATTCTCTGAGCACCTCAAATTTTGACATTGTTTTTATAATCTCTGGCTCCTTTCTTTGGCCGTCAGCGATATTCACTATTGTTTATCTAAGGCCTTCCTCACTCACCTGAATATATGTTTCAAAGATTGAATTTCTTCCCCAGAAGTAGCCCTATTCTATTTTCTCCAAAAACTGGAAGGAAATTGTTTCCAAGAGGGTATCTAGCAGCTTGGATTGCAAAGGCTACCGGCACCTTCTTTCTCGAGCTCCACACCACGTAGCTGGCGATGCTATTATTGCTACTGGTCTTTTCATTTCTGAAATTAACCATGTAACCAAAGGCAGCAGCTCATTTCATGGCTTTGCTGGAAAGCGAAGGACCCAGGGACAGATATCCAGGTCTTTTTACTTTGGCTGAAAATTGATTTCAGCTCTTACTGTGGAGTTTGCAGCTGGCCTTTGGCATCTGGAATAGCATTTGCTGAGAAGTATCCAGCAGAAATTAAGGCCTGTAAAAACTTTGCTTTGGCCACTGTCTTTACAGGAGTGAGTTTTACTTCCAGAGAGTGCAAAGGAAGGGTAGGAGGCTGACTTCTCAGATCTCTTGGCACATCCTCCGAAGCCCCTTGCAAGCATCTCGGCTCTGTGCAGAAGCCCTTTGGGGGTATATACTTTCAGCCTCCTTTTAGAAATGGGGAAGACAGAGCTGCCAAGAGGTGATATCAGAGACATGACATAAATGCCTTTATTCATGGTTTGACACTCACAGGGCACCTGAAGGCCTTACATTTGATGATTTCAGGCCTCAGAAAACCTATGGAGGTGTCTGAAAATAAGCACTCCAGTGAAAGTTCTGTCCTAAGAGATTTGACAAAAATGGTGTTGCCATATTGGTGATGGAAGCTGACATAAATACTAGGACTTTGGCTCTCCAGATTCTTCCCTTAAACATCAATTACATTCCCTCCCTTCTCCTATAGTACAGCACAGTATGGCAGCCTACAGGATTATGGATAGGTGCAGGCATTTCTGTTGAATTTGGCTAAGAGGAATTACATCTTCAGAAGTCCAGTATATTAAGAAGGTCTTTTTTTTCCCATTTTAAAGATCATGATACCTGCTAATATCAAAGAAATTAAAATTACTATTTTTTTCACAGGTACACTGGTTTCTTTGAATGTTGAGATGGGACAGTGGAAAATTAGTGGAAAAAAAAAAACAAAAAAACGGAGAAAACCTGAAAGTCTGAAGACTTTGCCCCAGGAATATTTTTAAATAAGAAAATCCATCACCTAAAGGTCCATATCAACTCTGTTCCCACTGCTCCGGGGAATCTGTGAAGTGAGCACAGCTGGGTAATGTTAAGAGCAGGGAGATATCAGCCCTACAGAATGCATTTCCCCTCTCATTGTCCGCCCTATTCACTTGCAAAAGCAGAAAGCATGCAGCAGCTTTCTGGGGAGGATGGAGTATAGTTTTCTATATGTAACTATAGTGGTTCGGGAACCTCCCTCTGCAGTAACACTTAGGAACTAGAAGCCCCTTTAAATACCAGTGCTTCTGTGGACCATTCAGTCTGCAGGCAGCAGACAAACTAGTTAACTCTTTGCTTTGTATTCACAGTCATCCTGTTTAACCCTACTCTACACCTGCAGCAGGGAAAGCACTGAGAAATGGTTACCTTCAGCCTGCTTTTTCTGCCGTTGCTCATACACGCATCATCCATCCTAAATCTGACATAAACCATAACTTAATCACTCACAGTGTCCAAAAGCTCATAGTGTTCTCCAAGACCGGTCATTTCACTGAACCTAAAGCAAATTGATTGTGGCATTGTTGCCTCATACAGGTGCAGATTTGATGCTTCCCACTAGACTAGACCTTACAGGTTTTATCTAACTCTGAGGTCACCCTTCTGCCACCATCTCCACTAGTTCCTCCTGTAAGTTTCCACTGAGAAACAGAGAATTCTTGCTGTTAATGTTATTTACTGTTGAGGCCAATAGGATGGTGTCACGGTTTGAGCTTAGAGGGCAACTGTAGCTGCTCGCTCCTCCTTTACCCCCCAACACTGAGAAGGAGGGAAGCAAAAGACCCAGGAACTTGAGATAAGGACAAGGAGGGATGATCTCATCCTTTAAGGCATAGGCAAAAACCAGATTTGTTAGAGGAAGAAAAATGAACATAAATTTAATACAGACACTAACAACAACACTTAACAGACAGAGTAGGAGCGTGAGAAGCATTACCACATCTTAAAAACACCTTCCCCCATCCCTCCCTTCTTCCCGGGCTCAGCTTTGCTCCTGATATCTCTGCTTCCCCCCAGCAGTGCAGGGGGCAGGGAATGGGAGGTGTAGTCACTCCTGCTGCTCTTTCCACCTCGGTGAGGTGGGGAAACTTCTGGCATTCCTCTCCTGCTCCAGCATGGTCCCCCTCTCACAGGAGACAGTCCTCCACAAACCAACTCCAATGTGTGTCACTCCCAAGGGCATGTAGGTCACCCCCAAGTGTTGCAATCCTCCCAGTGCTGAATTACAAAAGTGAGGCCTTCTTCTGATGTGGTCCTGGCCTTCTCCAGGCACAGTCCCCAGCGTGGGGTCCCCCACAAGCTGCAAATTAGTATATGCTCTTCTGGTGACCTCCATGGGTGGGGGGAGGGCAGCCCTGCCATCTCACCACGGGATACAGGGGAGTGTCTGGTCTGGCACACCCCCCACCTTCTCAGCCTTTCTTCCACTGACCTTGGTGTTCACACAGATGTTCTCCTCACAACTTCTCCTCACAAATCCCCCAACTCTGCCCAGGTTCACCTTCTTAAATATGTTATTGCAGAGCTGCAGTTAATTGGCCCGGCCTTGGTGCAAAGGTGGATCTGACTTGGAGCCGGGGGAGCTTTGAGAAGCTTCTCACAGGGGGCCACTGCTGTAGCCCCCTCCCCTGCTACCAAAAACCCCCACCCCTCACTCAGACCAGGATAGCTAGTTAATTAACTTCTGGCTGAAGGTCCATATTTCAGTTTGAAGACCACTGGAAAATACTATGGAATCTGGGAAAATCCTGGAAAAGAACAAAACTATTCCAGATTGATTAGATAAACAAAGATCTTTGAATCCTTTTCTGTTACACCAAAAATATCTGGAGACCGATTTTATTCAACAAAACAAAAAAAGAGGAGGAAAATTCTTACTTGATTCTTTCAAAAGTGCCTTTTGTAACAATAGTACGCTGAGGAAAAAGGCTTTTCCATCTCTCCACACCTCTTGATTAGTTTGGATTATCAATATATCCTGATTATCTATATGGAATTGCTTCAAGAATTATCAGAGGTGACATTAAATTGATTAATCTAGTGAAGCTTTTCTTGCAATTAGATTCATCCCCTTTGCAATTACCTAAGCACTTGCCCACTCTTTTCTGCGGTGGAAGAGAAATCACTGAGATGTTTTCATGTGCTGGGGGGACTTTTTCCCCCTTTGCAAAGGAGTTTATTTCAGAAATAGAAAATCACAATTCAGTGCTGTGTCTCCAACAGTGAGAGGTCACCGCTTCCAGACCTTTCAATTAGAGGGGCAGAGAGTTGAAAAAAGTACCAGCTCCAAGTCAAAGTTGTAGAACACTGTGAAAGTTATTTTTTGACAAATCTCATTAAGTTACCTTGGTAGAGATAGTCCTTTTGTTATTTTGTGTGGGTTTGTTACTGGTAGTATATAGTTTGAAGATGTTTTTACAGGGAAATTTTCCTATGTTTTTTTGATAATTTCATCTTCAAAAATGGACCAGGCTCTGGGCTTTCCAGAGCACTGTTTGTAGGATGGTGACTGCTGCTTCAAACCAGGGGGGTTCTGTGTTTAACTCACTGGGTTTTGATGCAGGAGATTTCTGGCTGCTCCCAAGATAGGATTCCATGTGAATCACCCTGTTCTGACTCTGATGTGCCATCTATAAAATATGGATAAAAACTTTTCCAATGTTTGTCTGCTTTAATCTGGTCCTTTTTGATAGTAAGTTCTTTGACTTCAGAGAAGCTGTACTAATTCACACCAACAGAAAGTCTGCCTTGGAAATGTTATTGACCTGTTCTCCAACTCTGTGGGTGAAGAACATGCTAAATTTCCCTGAAATTAGAGATTAGGATGACTAGTTGGCTTGGTAAGAGCAGACTTCTTGTGAGATGCCCATCTTTAAGGGATAAGAGCAAGCTGTTTTGCCACAACCCCATGCTGTGTGTCTCGTGTATAAAACAGGACCTGATAGAGTGAGATGCTTATCAACTTCAGCAAAAGAAGAGGAAGAGCAGTGGAATCAGTAGGAGGGAATCTTCACAAGAGCTTTAAAGGAAACATGTTTGAAATATAATGAAAGGTCTCATTGGGCTGTAAAAAAAAACAGAGAGGGAGAGAAAACAGCAACCAACCCTAGCTGTTGTATTGTCTTGTTAACAGTGTGTCACTGAATTTAGCAGAAGGAAGCTTCTCCCACACATCTCCCCTTGCACAAATGCAACTGTCACAACCTCCCGAGCTCTGAAGCACAGCTTTGATCCTGTGCAGCTCTGCCCCAGTTCTGCAACGCACATGAAGGAGAGGAAAGGGGAATTACCTAGCAGATTTTCTGGGGGAATGAAGGACACTGTTGCCAAGACAGGGTTAATTGCCATGGTGACAGCATTTACCCATCATCTTTCCTTTCTCTGTTAGAAGGGTCCCCCCCCTCTCCTGTCCTCTTCCCCTCACTGCATGTGTTGTGTTAATCTAATTTGTTCAGCTCAGTGGCTAAACAAATAACTGCAAACCTGGTGCTTATTCAGAGGCATGGCAAAAGGGGGCAGCTCTTCAAAATAATATTTACTTGGTTATCTGATGATACACAAGTTGTGTAAGAAAGGACAAGGCCTGGGAAGGGAGCAGAAGGAGAGCAAGGCGAGATAAAAGAGAAGGGAATCCCCAAGTGCTGACTGATATTTGACTGTGTCCTGCTGAAGTTGGGCAGATTGGACTGAGCAAAGTTGGTCATTGGAGCATGATGTGGAAAGGCTGTAGAGCGAATCTACTTCTAAGAATTCCCACCAAAGTCCCAGCAGTGACTGGCAAAATTGCTAGAGAAAAGGAGAAAGGTTTCCTGGGACCACTGGGTCCCAGAACGAGATCCTATGACAAAATCTGCTCCAGGAAAGACCTGGGCCTCTGAGCAACTTTGTGGGATAACTGACCCAGAGAGGTGTTTGGCCTTTTCAATTAGTTTCCAGATTTAGTAATTTCACTTGTGCCCATGAATCCTGTTTCCCTCTTTTTATGTGGTTTTAGAGTTCTCAGAAATCCTCAGAAATGCTCAGTCTTTCACAGCTAGGTCATTTATTCGGCCTAAAATTTGAGAATTGCCAATGAAAAGAAAAGAGAATTTCTTCCCAGAAAGTGTTCTTTACCTTTATTTCCAAAGAGCATACACTCTTAGATTTAGCTCAGAAAATCAGAAGTAAGCGCTTGGAGCTCAGCCTACACATGGTCCAAAAAGTCTGTGACCATATGCCTTCCCCTATGTGCATCTTTTCTAAAACGTTAATGTTGCCTTTTGATTAAAGAAGTTTCCTCCCAGGAAGCAAGGCACAGACAATACACAGGGGGAGTGCTAGGCATGGAATGGGGCACCTACACACAAAAGTTGTCTTGAAAGTTGCTGAGCACCTTATGCATCTGTTGCCAGTGTGGAGTGTGCAGGTAACTCCTCATCTCTCAAAGTCACTTCTTTGTATTTATTTGATACAAGGATTTTTCTAATGAACATGAATGTCCTCATAAATTCAATAGCAGCGTTCTGTTTCCAACCACACTGATGAGCTGTAAGTGTAACCAGTCCATCCTCAGCATTCAAATAGGTCTCCCAGTATGTTTGTGCTCCCTGGATGCAGTGCAATCTGAGGGATGGGGCAAAAAACCCTGCAAGTGATCTACTCTACAACCTCAGCCCCACATACCTGCATTTTCCATGCATTAATTTCTCCTTCTAGCAATGCCTGCTTGGCTGTTATGCTCAGGATGTGCACACACAGGGGTCCCAACAGGTCTTCCAGCACAATGTTATGTATTACTAGCAATAAATAGCAGATCACTTCTGTAAAATGCTAAATATGCTTTGTTTCCCTTAGCTTCATTGAGCAGAAGAAACACCTATCAGATCAGGACTGTTCAGATCTGTAAGCAAGGACTTTCTTAATATTATGTTAATATGAAATCTTCTCCAGTTAAAAACGCTGGCTTGTTAGAAACACTGTATATGCAAGTAAGATTCAATGCCTCTCTGAGGACTAGCATGTCCACACTATTACACCAGTCTTACATTTTAACAAGAAGATCTTCCCCTCTGTCATTTTTGAGGGAAATTAACAAGCTGCAAAGCTTTTGGCCTTAGGATGGTTGTTTTTTAGTGCTTGTGGATTTTTTTTCCCTGCCTAAATTACAGCTGTGCTCTCTGAGACCCTACTTTGTTTGGAGCTAGGTCTCTTTTTCTGGGGAAAGAACCCTGAGATGATGCTTCAGCAGTCCTCTTTTTTTTCTTTCAGCTCTGTTTCATATTGCATTTTCATTCTCTCCTCTTCCAGTGTTTCTCCAATTATAACAGAGTTAGGAAAATATAAAAACTTCCTCTCCAGCATGGGATTCTGCCACCACTGGCTTCATATACAGAGTGGTGACCAAAACATCAACATGCTAATCTTAGAGCCCTGGGCCATTTTTCTGACTGTTGCTAAAGAACACAGCCCCACTGGCTGTACCCTGAAGCTCTCATAGCGAGGAACTGAATTCTGATACTCTCTTTCCCTCTCTTGCCCTTTTTTTCCCTGCCTTATTTTATAATTATATTTATTTGAAATTGAATTTTAAAGGTTCAGTCCCCAAAGGCAGTGAGATGTAATTTCTGGTGGATATTAAAACTGTATAAAACTGCTCATATATCCCCCCATGAAGAACAGCTGGTACTCAGAGAGGAGGAGAGAGAAAGAGGCTAACTCTAACCTTCTTGCCAGCTATGCAAAAACCAATAATAATAAATAAAAAGTTATTCTTTTCCCTTGAAAAAAATAAAACTGAAGTTACATGAAGCATAAATGTTTGCTGCGTAGATTATAAACAGGTATTCAACCATATAATTTAAAGTAGTGCCATTGACTGCAGTGCCATAACGCTGCCTTGTGCTGGTAAAAGGTCTGGCATGGAACAGCTCAAGCCGGAGTCATCTGAGTGTGCAGGCTAAGGGGCAGTCATAAAAACTGAGGTCTCACTGTATTTTGTACAGTGAAATCAAAGATCACATTTCTATCCAGGGTCCAGATTCTGATACCTGTATTTTCAGTCCATCTTCTTTCTCAGTGAAGTACTGAAACAAAAAGATGCAAATAAAACTGTACTGTGTTAACCTGCATGGACGTGACATAAGGGCCTGAGGATTTACATAGAGCCAGAGGGACAAAATAGACAAGAACATCAAAGACTGGGTACCATTCGCAGCTGGAGAACTGGGACACAGATAGATCAGTGGTAGTATTCATTTCACCTACCTGTAGGTCCATACAGTGTAGGCTTCCACTTCTCAGCTCACTTCATAGTTAATGGAGAGGTAGGAAAGACAGATGGTAAGATTTAGGGCATGACTCACGTTGGCTTTGAGCAGATACCTGTGTTTAGTTGGATGAATTGCACTCTAGACTGGTGGGGCTCTTGGTCCCATCCCCAATGGCTGTGAAGAGAGCCATGGATGAGACCTGCACAGGCTGTACATGCTCATTACTGACAGTTAATTACGTTGGCTAATACAGTCAGTGACCTGTTCAGTGTTTCAGTGGCAGAGACAACAAAGGAGCTCAGGTCTCCTGAATTTGAGTCTTGCCTTTATCCTTCACACACTTCAACAATGGAGACAATATTTTTCTGGTTTGGAGCAGTGGATATAATATTTATCCTATACAGATGCATAGCTTTGGCTTTTTTCCCCATTTCTGTTACTTTCTGCCTAAATTAATGAGGTTTAATTTGCAGGCAGACACTGAGAAAGCAATAGAAAAACAACAGTGGCCTCAGCAGCCAGGTACCCCATTAGGGTAAGGGCTGAAGCACCTCCACTGGCCCTACTGGGCCGGGGGGCCATGAACGTGACTTGGAAAGGACAGATTCCTAGAGGGCTGTTCAGAGGGCTACTCACTTGATCAATAATTCATTAGGTACAATTTGTAAATAACTGAGCGGAAAATATCCTTTCTTTTCTTGTAATCACTCCAACTAATCTGATCCAGAGAACAGACAGCTTGCCAGGGAATGTTATCTCATACTCCTCATGTGAAGGAGGAGGAAGTTAGGTCTAGGAGGTGTTGCCTGAGTCATTCTTTTGTCTCCAACCACAGCCTGATCTCCTTAAAAAACTGCTCCCAAATCACTGTCCTGAGTATCGTGTATATTTTTTATATCTCAGCTCTTAACTCTTGTATAGAACCCTGTCAATATATCATATTCAACCTAATGCAACCATGAGTGAAGTATTAACAGGTGGAAAATTCAAATATGGTGAAGGAACAGTCTGTTTAGCATAGTGGATGAGGATATACACTGCCACCAGTCCACTGTATGACCGTAGTCACATCTCTTAGCTCCTGTTTCACCTTTCTCTTGCATCATCTATTTCAGCTATATGTTCTTGGACAGCCCAGCTCAGCTACCACTACTGGTATGATACTGAAAACATGATCTGCCCCATATTACCCAGAAATAGTGTAAGTCCCTTCCTCCTCCACATATGTATGCATTTCCTGCTTAAAATGTCAATATTCTGCAGAAACCCATCTGTTTTCAGACCAGTCTTGTAGGATTTCATTACTGTAGGACAAAAGAGAGGGGGGAAGAAAGAACCTTTTGAGTCTCCAGCCAACAGACTCTAGCAGGAAGGTAGGGATGGGGATTTTGTAGCTCAGTGTTGAAGACAAATGCTCAGCTTTTGGCCATTAAGGTGATATTCCCAATTCAGACCAGAGGAGAGCAGTAGGATCTTCTGGGGAAGATGTTTCTCCTGACATTCGTGTGTTTAGTTTTTGCCACAAAATTTCTGTAATAGAGCACAACCCATTTTTTTGGCATGTCAGTACTTCTGGCCTACCAGTGTAACTTCTTGCCCTGCCTTATAAGGAGGGAGATGATTTAAATTTGTGTGTGGTAGTGTCTCTCTAACCTGACATGGCCATAAACATCAGCCTGTGACATCCTTTGCCCTTTCCAAGTCCCCTGGGAGAGGTGGTTTCCTCCTCCATCGTTGAGGTCAGACTGGGAGTTGCAAGGAGTATGAAATCTCGTGTTCTCGTCCTCTGTTACCAAACAGTAAGAGTGAGCAGTATATAATGTACTTGTATTTAAATATCTGTGTGTATTTCCATACATATGAGAAAGTGTATAGTGATACAGATGAGGCACCGTTTGCCCTTTGGATTCTGGTCTCCTGACCTTCTTTTCCATTCCATTGACCTATAAACACATAATATTATTTAATTAGAAATACAAAGGGAGAAGACCATTTTCAGCATCAACAATAATACTAACAATATCAACTTGCTTCTTTATTCCCTTTGTTTTCTTGGAGAAGTTAAACTGTAAATTATGTCTGATTTAGTTTTTCTGAGAAATCTTGCTGTGATGCAGATCTCGCAGTGACCTAAAGCAGCTCACATTGGTTTGAACTCTGCAGCCCCCGGTAGAAAATGTTTAATTACCTTTATTTTGCCAAAAGCTGATCTGTTTATCCTGCAGTTCTTGGGGGTCTCTTGGACTCCCTCTGGTGGCTAATCTACCACAATGTGAAAGGAAGGGAAAAGAACAGAAGTTTACTCAGTGCATACATCTGGGTGCTGTTCGTGCTGCCGCTGTGGTTTGCATTAATGTCTCTTACTACTTCCTAGGGCTGTGTCATCCTCTCTCTGCCTAGTGTTTTTCAGTTGAAACTCAGTAAGGGTGTGATCAGCTCAAGGTATTTTAATGCCTGGTTAGTGGAAATAACAAACCTAATCCTCAATTCCCCATGGCATTAAAAAATAAAGAAATAAATGTCAACATGCACACAAACACCCAGATGTTTGCGTCAGAGCCTGGGGAAATCAGCAGGGTAGTAAAGTTGTAAGGTGGGACTCCAGGTTAGTCTTGCACTACACAATCTCTCACTCACTACCATTATCCACAGCAAGATACTCTTGTGGCTCTAAGGTTTAAACCCCAAATGAGGAGTGTTGTTCAGGTACTCAGAGAAACTGGATATTCATCTTAAATAAGGGTGAATTTTGGATATTTTGAATGAATTTTAAGGATGAATCTTAAATAAGGATTTTTTAGTTTTATTTTGCTGAAATAAATTTCTGCATGAAAACGAAAACCACTATGTGTTATTTGCAGCACAGCTGGTTTTCTTTGATATTTTTCCTTTCTAGTTTTTAAGTAACTTCTTTTTTTTTTTTATTTGTTTGCTTGGTTGTTTGTTTTTGTGACTTTTTTCTTCTGTCTTTTTAACATGAAACTGAATGTAGTTTTCTCTCAAACCCATCCTGGATTGTGTGGCTGAGCTCAGATTCTAGAGAACCTGGTTTGAACCTGGACTCAAAGCCAGTGTATTCAGAGAGAGATTAAAATATTCTGGTGATAACTTCTTTTCTTCAGATCTATGAATGTCAGTTCAGTCTCATCTATGATAGGAGCCTTTACACATCTCAGAAACTAGAATAAGTTTTCCTGGCGCAGACACAGATGCAACAGTAAATCTGTTCGTGGTACAGGGACAGCCAAAGACTCCCTCCATGAGCACAGAGAGCACTCAAGCTGACTGGAGTAGCTTCATCTACATCACAGTGAGGATCAGGGATCTTCCACTGGTAGCATTGTCCACAGAAGTTTGCAGCACAAATCAAGTCTTTTCCACTTGCACTACATGGGTCCCCCTCTCAACCTGAGTTTTAGGGATGAGATTTATTTGAATGTCTAAAAGATAGATGTTTAAATCTGAGCTGATTATCTACACCCCTTCTGTGATCAATGACGGGAGTGAATGGCCTCTCTGTCCTTAAAATAATCATCTTTAATGCTCGCTTCAATAACAATTCATTCAAAATTAATTGTCTGTAATGGGATGGTTATATCAAATTCAGATGACAAAGGTTTAGATGTCTACAGCAGAGTATCTCAGAGGGGTCCAACGTTTGTATTTAGGAAAAAAGTGACTTCTGCTTTTTGGTTCAGGATGAAGTGGAAAGTGCAAAATACATTTTTCATTAAATCTGTTCTATATTGCCAGAATTTGGCATTCTGTGATCCATCCTTGCTTGACAGTATGAACTGGTAAAATAGCATGTGTTCCCGCACGACTGTGGAGGAAGGGACCTGCTCAGGATGCAGCTTTCTCAATGGTCCATTTAGCAAGCCTGTGACAACACCTTAAGTGCTGAGGAAGGACAGCAACCTGCTATAAGGAACTGTCATACCCTATAGGGGACCCTACAGGGGACTTTGGTCTAAGCCCCAGAGTAACTCACCCAGTAACTGACACTTGCTGCACCTCAAATCAGTGCTATAGAAGAGGTCAGACTAGGCAGTTAATTCTGTGTGTATTTCATTGAAAGTTTAAGAGGTGTGACTTCTACATATTGACATCTGTATACCAGTTCATCTGACTTGAGCAATCTGTAACATATTTTGTTACATTAGTGCTCTCTTTTTTTTTTTTTTTTTCATTTTTTTGTTTTTCTTTTCCAAAAGCAGAGAAATAAACACTCTGCAAGTGAAGTTCACATATATTTTAAGTGATCCCTTCTGAGGTCAAAACTGCACAGAGATCTTCTAGAAGGAATTGGAAGATACAACAATGGCTCGACAGAACTTGCAGTCCAGGTGCTGCAGCTTTGCTGGGCTGTTACAGGGCATACTGGTTTCCTCCATCAGCAGTTTCTGAAATAGGTCTCTGTTAACGTACTTTGGCCTCACTTCATGGAAGTCAGTGCTGCTGTACTGATTCATACCATCTAATGATTTAGTCCCACTGGGTGTGCTGAAGATGACTCCTTATGGGCCTGATTTGAAGCTCCTGAAGACTGAGGGAGTCCCTCCGTTGGCTTCAGTGGGCTTTGAATCAGGCCCTTGTTAAGTGCAGCTCATGATAAGCAAAGCTGGAAATGCCCAGTCAGGATCAGCTCTCACTTAACATCTGCAAAATGGGAGGTTGGGACAAGGTTTGTGCCCTTGATTGCTAACGTTGATGATCTGGTGTCCCTTTCTGTTATCACAACAGTTTCCTCTCAGAGGGAATAACCTCCCCCAGGTCAAGGAAAAAACGCTGGAGGGAGGGCGGAGAGGCAAGCCTCACGTTCATAATCTCTAGACAGAGAAATGCATTTCTATTTAGCACAGAGTGAACAATTAAAGCATTGGAGTCAGCTGGAAATGCTACTTGCAGTGGTTCCTGATAGCTGGCCGGTTGGTGGATTACTAATAGCCAGCGCAGCATGCTGTTTACCATGCACAAGGCTCCCTCCCTTGCAGAGGGAGGGCTGAGGAGGAGCAGGGAACAAACCCAGCTCCCCATACCAAAGATCTGCATAACAATCATCCAGCTATATAGAAATGCCAAAATTGCACATGCAGATGCAATGCCCAGGAGCAGGCCTGGGGACCAGATGAAGCCATACAGAGCAGCCACCCTCTCCGCCCCTCTGTGTGCTACACGGTAGACCTTGCCCGGTGAATTTTAAAACATCTGCTGCCTTTAGAGAGGGAGATGTGAGGGGATTATTTCCCCTATTTTCATTTGCTTTTTGGTTTCTCTTGAAGACATTGAGAAAGGTTTGCCTTGATACTCACTGTCAGGGCATTCCCAGTGGATTTCCTGCATGGCACGTGCCAGTGTGAGAGCTGACTTTACATACCTACCTATTAGCACAATGCAGGAAATCTCTTCAGTGGCTGGGGCTAAATCAGGAAGAAGGAGCCCAGTCTTTTCTTGCATAGTTATCAGAAAAAAAATGGTGAGAAAATACCTCTATTTGCAGACGCATTGGGTGATGTTTTGTCTGTTCTACTGAGTGAGGGATATAGAGCATACTTACTCAGACTGGGTTTTATTGACTTAAATTCTGCTGCCAGGGAGTGAAAATAATAATCAAAATAGTCTATTCTGGCTTGAAACACAACACCCAAGACCCATAGCTTCTGGACATTAGAAATGTAAGATCACAGCATACTTTCTGTGTAAGGCTCTTAAAACCATTCTTTATCAGATTTTCTTTGCTTGTTTTTGCATCGTTACTCCAACTAAGGTTGAATGACCTCTCCATCCTTCTTTTTTCAGTCACCCAAAGGCCTACATCTTCCCTAGTCTAGTCAGATTTCACCAGAAATACTTGTCAGTCTTTTAACAGGTTTGACAATTACAAATCTTTTAAGAAACCCCCCCAAAGTGAAATAGTCATGGCCTTAAGCGATCTTACACGTGTTACATTATACCTCCTCTTATGGAGAGAATTGCAAGAGTCTTTAGATACCTTTAGAATGAACTTCAGTACTGATTCAGGCATCCAATTAATGTAGGATATTTATAGGTATTTAATTGTATCTTTGGAGAACTGTTTATGTGTATCCTATATAGTAACAGCCAAAGCAGGATTCACCAGCTCCAGTCAACCTTCTTGTTCCTCTGAGTTGTGTTCATGTGCCAAGAGCTGCAAGCCAACCAGCATCTCAGACAGTTCAGATGAATGGAAACTACAAGCGTGATTCAAGCCCTGGAGATGGAAGAGTCAGGACCTTCCCAAGGATTCCTATACACTGGTAAATTATGGGCACAGGCTTGAGCACTGACAAGTAGGTGACCCTGCTTGAGCAGAGGGGTTGGGCAAGATGACCTCCAGGGGTCCCTTCCAACCTCAACCATTGTGTGATAATGTGGTAAGGGTCTGTCCACACTATTTTGCTGTTGGCACACTCCCTTTTGGGCCCATGTTAATTAGCACACTGCCACAGTATCCAGGTACAATCTAGGGGATAGCACAGACTGTTTCAGGCAAGTGGGGCTTAGCCCACCCAGTTTTTGGGAGAAGGTAGAGAATTTAACTGCACATGTGTAAGTCTTTCATGACCACAGGGTCAAAGAACAGGCCATGGCCTGATTTAGTTTGTTAGCATAGATATATGGGAGCCCCAAGAAGTAATTTGAATGGTTTCTGCTGATGTATTTCTTCCTAAATCCAGGAATTCAGATTGCAAAGAGGTACAGGTAGGAGCACAGCCTTGTGGTCAGGAGCATGAAGTCACAAAATGTGGCACTTGACTTGCACGTGGGCTGTATCACCTCGAGGGGTGTAGAGAAAGTACAGCCAAAGACAGACAGTTTTTCACCTTTGTTAAAGCCCTTTTCAGGGGATCTGGGGAAAAATAAATTGTTCCATCACATACCTTTCAAGGACAGTGGAAGCTAGAGACCTCCCATGTGCCTCTGCACTGAGGGCAAAGGAGAGACTTACCTGGTGCTTGGATTTCTGCTCCTGAAGGGTGTCCCAATAACTCGGCTCCTCTCCTCTGTGCAACTCTGTCACTCTATACATGCAGATAGAAGTCTATTTATCCGCTGTGTGCCCTTCTCTCCCTCTTTCTGGGGCAGACATATGTGCATTTACATGCTCTGCATTCCTGCATCCTCCTCACAGCCCCTGCCCTCTCTCACACCCACACACTATAAAAATCTGCCTTGGATCCAGTTAGTAAAAGGTGACTTTTTCCTGCCATCTGGGTGTTCGGTGGCACAGATTCTCTTGGCCTGCCTACACACACTCGCAGGCGCGTTCCACCCTCTTCTTTCCCCTTCCTCCTTCTCTCCCCCTCCCACGAGCTGGCAGCAAAAAGAAAAGGGAAATCTTCAAAACCACAATGTCAGTTGCCTGTGTCAGTGTGGGTTGAGAGGACGGATCACAGCGCACTCATCTCCCAGTAGGCAAAGAGGACTGTATTTCAATAAATTTACATACTACAGAAGACTGTGTAAGAGATTGCTTTGGGGAG
This sequence comes from Strix aluco, assembly GCF_031877795.1. Taxonomy (NCBI): domain Eukaryota; kingdom Metazoa; phylum Chordata; class Aves; order Strigiformes; family Strigidae; genus Strix; species Strix aluco. The sequence continues at coordinate 87,930,071 of NC_133971.1, read as the reverse complement.
CTCTCTGCTGAGTTGCTTTGGGGACACTGAGCCCTTGACTTGCTCGGGAAGGGTTTGATGCCACCTGCTCTAAAACTCTCGTGTTCTCCATATCCTTTTCATTTCACTACCAATGTCCATTGTTTCCTTCACGGCATGGTTTTGTTTTCTCCCAGTTTGAATGAAAGTCTGTTCATTAATAGATCTGGAAATGTTGGCTGTGGGTTTACTCTCAGGGAAGAGCATGCTAGCTTTCCTCTGTGGAGCTCCTGTACACACCTTGATCCTGACCTGATTGGGGTCTCACTTACAAATTGTAACCCTTCTTGAGTGAATCACTGAACCTCTCTGCCTTTCTTTAATTTTTTGTTTCTCTTCTGATTAAATCCAGTGGAAATATTTTAACTTAGGAAAACAATCTCTGAAAAATATAAGGTTTCACTGAAAACAGCATTTATGTGTTCATTTCACCTTTCTTGAACATTATGTATAATTTTTTCCTGTGAAAAGATAACATTGAAACACTTTTTGCAACTGGTTGTTCAGTACAGATTATATCTTTTTATTTAGAAGAGAAGCAGAAATTTTCCTTAGACTTTTATGCATTTAAACATTTCTGAATTACATATTTACACAAGACATGAGTTGTTGCTCTTGTTTATTTGGCTTCAAGAGAAGGGGCAGCTATAAAAATAGCAGAATTTCCTGTGTTTTTTGAATCCTTATACTCCTCATGAAAGGTTGCTTCCGCTAGGAACCTAGCTGGACTGATCATTGGCCTAAATCCAGCCCAGAGCAGTACAAAGCATAGGGTCTGCCTTCTAGATGGCTGCTGTTATTGCTTATTGGAGGGGGTCGATATGGTTCCCAGAGATATTGCAGTTAGCACCTCCAGGTAGCTCAGAAAAAAACATGAATACACAGTGTACTGAAGTGTAAGTCACCTCTAGGAATAAGATAGTCCCTCTTAGGGTTGCTATGAGATCAGACTGATGTCATGGAAAAGCCATCCTGCCATACTTTTCAGGCAAATGACGAGATCTTTTTCAGCTAGCGACTGTCTTGGAATACAATGCTGGGAGAAGAAGGTCGGTTTGAGGAACATAAGGAGAAAGGAGCTAGTCAACATTTCATATGCCTGCTGTTGGCATGACAGAGGCTTCAAACTCCCTCTTACTCATGAGCTTTCTGAGTGACAAGTCAAATAGCATCACCATGGCTGCATTCCCAGTCTATATGATGAGGATATAGCACACACAGCAGAGCTGTGAAGCAAAAGTGCACAAATGCTGATGAGAGGTGCCATGGGGAAGGGGTTGGATACCTTGCTAAGAGTGGGTAAAACATGGGTGAGTGGCAAAGAACCACATGAAATCCACCTTCAAACAGAAGTAGAAACCTGCTGCTTTGGCATTTACGTGGCTCTGGAAGTGCATCATGCGTCCAATCCATGGGAGGGCAAGGCCTGGAGCAGGACGCTCTGAACTGGGTCATTTTAACACTTCTTGACAGAGGAACATTCATTTAATGCAGAGAGGGAACAGCTGAGCAACCTCATTCAGAGAGAAACACCGTAATCTATTATGGAGCTTGGGCCACCATTGATCAATATGGCAAAGTCAATAATAGCTTTTGATTCCAGCATATTAGGCTGACTGTCAGATTCATGTTTATTGGAAGTTTTTACAAACAAGTCAGGCATATGTCTTGAAGGAAAGAGAATATGAGTCAAAACTCCAGGTGGAAGGCTGATTGTTTTTTTCCTCAGAGTTGTGTTTAAAAAACTGCACAGCTTTTTAATGAGGAAAAAACCCTACCTTTCCATATACAGAATGGAATACGAATCAAATGCCTTAGATTTGTTTTTTCAGTTAAGGAGAATGCGGATTATCTGAGGGTTAAACTTATAATGGCTAAGTCCTCTTATTTAATTTTTTTCCTCTGAAACTTCCATCTCTGTAAATAAGCTGATTCCATTAGTAACTCAAACTCTGCTTGAAAAGAGATACAAACTCAAAATACTTTAGGCATTCCACATAACATCAAAAAATTCTTGTAACTTTGACATAAATTTATTTTAAATTTCCATAAAACATGAGGACTGTTATATAAATAATAATCCAAATAAAACACTAAAATACATTTTAGAAGAAAAAAATTAAAATCCTTTTTACATCCATTATATAAGTTTCTATCTCTTAGTTTTAAAACAGTGAAGTTAGAATATTTGGACTGAAAAAAATATTGTTAAAATACTAAATATATAAATACTTCAGTTATTACAGATATTATACTGACGGGGGAAAGTGGAAGTACCAAGATAAAAATGCAGAACTGCTTGAATTTAATCTCCTCTATCTTTTTTAATCAAGCATATCCCAAAATACTTCCTGAGAGTTAAGTGACACCGGTACAGAGCCAATGACTTAAAGAGAAAGGGGAATTAAAAGGTATAAGGAAAGGAAAGAGAAAAGCTATAATAGAAACTAATTGGAGTAGACAAGAAAAAAGGGAGATATTTTGCCTGATGTCAGGAAATATAGAATATAGAAACAAGGTCTGAACACAGCAGTGACGAGATTGTTTTGGAAACACACACAAAGGATCTGTTCTGGGTTAAACTAGAGTAATAAAAGCAAACAGAGGCAAGTGAGATTTGTATGATTGGTGCAGAAATGCGCACAGCAGCATTTTGATTTTTAGTTCTTATTTTTTAATAATCAGTGGAGCTCAGAAAATGAAATCTCCCCATTAGAAGAAAAAGGCTCTTGAACGCACAAAGAGGTGAGCAGACCTGTTGGAGAATTGGTGAGGTTGTGCGTCAAAGTTCAGCCTCAAAGGAATATGTAAGAAGAATTACTTGTGTCCTTATCTGAGTCTCCTCTGAGATGTTAGTGCATCCGATGCATTTTAAAATTTAATGGATTTCTGTGGGCCTTATCTTCTTTGTTCTGCTGGCGCTTTGCCCTTCTGCTTTCCTTTGATCACTGCATAGGATCAGTTTTGTGTAACACTACTAGGGCAGAGTGCATTGGCCGCCTTGCTAGTCAATGACCTAGCGAGAGTGGTACAAGGACAATTACATGGGCAAGAGTTTTTCAAGAGATGCTGGATGAGCAGGTTTATCATAATTTATGAACTTTCTGAGAGCCTTGAAATCTTCCTGCTCCAGTACTGTATTCAGACTTTCAGCATGTAATCTGCTAGGTTCATGCATTTTGGTATGATCTGATGGGCATGGAGCTTGAATGTCATCCCAGAGAAAAATTACATGCTTCTCCCTATACACCAAAGGCGATTTTAGTCAAGTACCTAAGCCTGTTTGGAGTAATATTATCAAGCTGTCCACTCTTCATTCATTCTTATGACACAGAATGGTGTTCACCAGTATACATCAACAATGCTTGGCTTTACTGATGGATTTTGTAACTTTTTACATGCAAACCTTCTGAAAGCTTCAGAAACAAAAACCTGGGAAGTTTCTAAACTGCTGATTGCAGACACAAGAGTACAGCCAGGGGAAAGATCACTCTGTAATTGCCATGGTTTTTGTACACTTTCCCCAAACATCTGTTACAGGTCACTGTCAGAAACAGGTTATTCTGTTACAGACTTTTAGTCTGACCCAGGATGACAGTTTTTATGTTCTGATTAACAGCATTAATCCAACATCACCCACACAACTCATATAAATCCTCTTACCTGTTCTTCAGCTCTTATCTACTCGAACCCCAAGAATGGGGACACTGCAAAGAAAATTCTCCTTTCACTTGCAGTGGGTATCTTCAGTTTCAACCCAGTCTACTAGGTTTATCACTCATTCTTCTTTAAGCCTAGCCCTATCTGTTGTCATTCCCCCTCTCTGATTCAGAGAGTTTTGCTGAAAGGATAGCTGGTTAAAATCTAGAGTGAGGACCAACATGGTTGTCATTCCATCGACAGAGGATTACAGAGAGGCTTGCATAGCATCACAGCACATAATGTTTTCATTCCCATTTTTTCATCATAGCACTATTCAACAGTGGATAATTTCCTTTAAAAAACAAAACAAAACAAAAAAAAAAACCAGAGAAATATATTATTTTTCAGCCTGCCAAACACATGTACTGAAGACAGGAAAGAAAACACATTCATAACCTTACAATGCTTACGAGGGTAAAACACATTTTCATACTGGAATAAAAGTTAAGTTTGCATCCAAGGCTTATTGCTGAATCTCTATCAGGATGTTTTGAAGTACGTGTCTGTGGGTATAAAACTGTGTTCTGCAAAATCGGTAAGGCAAAGTGGTTTAGTGCATTTTTGTCTCTTGTGACTCAAAATTGTTCTCTCCATTTGAAGTACATGCATGAACTTGAAGCCAAAACCTTCCTGTCTTTGTCTTTCAAAATGATTAACAGGAACAGTCTAGGTTCCACACTCTGCTGTAAAACAAGATCCGGACTTTGATTTACCTGCAGTTCTTGTGTATCTAGTATTTTAGTAGAAAGAAGTAATAGGAAGTTTTTGATGGAATCATAAGTAATATGAAGTTTTCTTCATGATGTTGCTGAGTTTGACTGGTATATGTTCAAATGTCCTTTCTTCTTTTCTCCAAATTCTATAATTGTCTACGTGCAGAATGGCTTTTTTGAAGCATTTTTCATGTGTTTAACATGACCAAGTCTCTGCTTAATGTCCCCAACTAGTAGCCCACAGGCAAGAATGAGAGAGAGAGTCCTTCTTTGTGGTAACTAACTCTCTATATAATGAGCCCCTTGCAAATTCTCCTTGCATACTTACCGACACCCCCGCAGTTACTTAAATGGGCATTATTGGTCACTGGGTCCCAAGGTCATCCAACAGAATGGGGTTGTTAAAAATAGGAATGAGGGTTCAAGGCATAGGGTCAAGAGAGATTAATTGAAAAATCTTCCACAGGCCTGACATCATCTGTGGAATGGCAGTGCCCAGACACCTCCAGCTGTTGTTGGGTTTCTTGCGAATGTAAATGAATGGCTTCCTTTGTGGCAATGGGGTGGTTTCCAGGCTGGGTTGTTGATTTTCTTTATGTCCTGTTTCTTTTTTTTTTTTTTTCCTCTCCAGCTCATCTTCTTAAGAAATCTTTTTCTCAGTGTCTGTAAGTCTTCTGTTCCGCCTTGTCCCCAGCTGTAACCTTTTAACTTGTTGGATAATTTCAATTAAATGTGAAGTTATGGCCAGGTTTGTGAAACTAGGGTCCTTAGTAGAGGATATGGTGTTTCTTTTACTACCCTACTTTGTGAAAGGGATGCCTTAGTAGACCATGAAGAATGCTCACCACTGCTCACGCTTGAAATGAGATTTCACAAGAAGTCAAAGTGCATTGCTTCTCTTGCAGACAGAATTACTCACATTTGGAGGTGGGTGGGTGTTGCTTTTGTTTATCCTATGGAAGAAATTAAAAGTTGTTGCCTAAAAGGGTCTATAAATCCACTCCTTGTTTCATCAGCACTCATTCTTATTCTAACCCTCTGAGCTCTAGCAGATCATGGCAAAAACTGGGTTCTTAAGGGAGTCTCCATGGGTCAGTAAGCATCCCACAGTTAAGAACTAACCACAAGCCCAATCATGGAAAATCTAGATGTTTTGAGGAGACTGTCTTCTGCACGGGGTCACAACTTGCGTTTCATTGATAGATGTGTGTAATTAATACACATCTGACCTAATTGCCTAGACTCTATACACAGTCAGTGGAGAGAAATAGGCAATTCCAGTTAACATTTGAGTTAAATGAATTTTGCTCTAGAATTGACTATTTCTCGTGGGTTGTGAAGGTGACTTAGATGACTATCTCAGATGTAAATGCCAATACTGTAGATGACTAAATCCGTACTGAAGAATCTACCCCCAATGAAGATATGCCAGTACTGAATTTCTTTTGGCTATTTATGTTTTAGAGGAGCCTGAAACCAGGACTAACATGTCAGGAGGACCCTCCTTCCCAAAGTTGTTTTTGTCTGAAGAAACAAGACAAGGAAAATAACATACCTGTTCAATGTGGCTTAAGTTATGCACCTTGCCCAGTGTGACTTTGAAATTTTGGTACAGAATTGCTAATAAGACTGAAGTGTTCTGAATCTTATTCCAGTACCTTATCCTTAAAATTAGCTCTTTTCTATAGTTCAGAACATGTTATTTTAGGAGTTTGAAGTTGGGATCATTTAAATTTGAGGTTGCTCACAGAGCTGGACAGATTTTAGACCATGATGGCTTTAAGAGGCACTGAATTTATTCACTCCTCTAGTCAGAAGATAGCTTTACCAGGGCAGAAGTCACACTGCAAATGCCAAGTTCCCATCTAATTAGGGTATGGTGCTGAATCTGCCAGTCCCAACTTTTATCAGTCACCTCCTCCTGCTCCGATCTGCTGTGGAGGATCACTTCTCTCCCTCTTTTTCTTTAAAGGAAAAATATTATCAGACTTTGAGGGCCTAAAACTGTTGCTGCCTGCACATCGCTAAAAATAATATAAATCAGTGCCGAGGGACCACTTGTATTTTGGCTGCATGAGGAAGTTTTAGCAGCAAAAGAAAAAGAGGAAAACTCATCAGTGTATAGATCTCAAAAACTAGGATGCTGTGTCTGCAGCCTCTCAGAAAGCTCAGAAACCCATTAAAAACTTTATTTTTTATTTTCTTTCCTTCGGCTTTTTCTTTCTGGTAAATTATTCTGCCTTAACACAGCTCTCATTCACACTTTTCACCAGGCTTGTAATATAACAAACAAGACCACCTCATTCTGACTGCTCCTCAAGAAATAGGTATGAGGCAATTGTAGGAACAGAGATACAGGATATTAATTCTTCCTTGAACTCATAGCTTACAATCAATGCTTACAATCTTAGTTATAGACAGCAGTGATACACCAGTCAGCAATAGGTGTGGGAGGAATAAGTTGTGATTACTGGCACATAAAGAGGAATACCAGAGAGGCATGCTGAGGAGTGGTGGAGAGGCAGAAGGAAGTCATCCAGCATCACCAGGACATGAAGAGTTAAAGAGAGGTCCATTCATTTCAGACTCAACCTCTTCAACCTTCTGCATTTTATCCATAGCTGATGTGCCACTGAAATTCACCTGGAAGAGCTGGAAGGCTCTTCCAGGCATCTTCTTTATAGAATCATTTATAAACACACATTTAAAAATTTCATGCTGTTAATGATTCCTGTGATGAGCTGCTTGCTGAGGCAGCAGAGGATACTTAATGAATTAGAAATATTCCTCTATCCAACTCCATCCTCATCCTCAGATTAAATTATTGGCATTCAGGATCAAATCTGACCCATGATCAGGGTCTATTAGAGTCAGCTCTTGAACTAAGTTCTCCACTGCTGCCATACCAACTGAGTCAAAGGGATGAATATGTTTAACATGTACATGTCCATCTACCCATCAAAGCACAGAAGATGCTCTCTCACATGCAAGCTGGAGATGCATAAAAAGTGATACTGAAAAGCTAAACAATCCCTGAAGGTCAGATACAATCACTGAAGGTCAGATAGCCAAAAAATGGGAGAAGCAAGAACAATAATCAGGTTGTCCCAACACCCTGAGCTGTGTCTTACCTACAAGACAGACTTACTGACTTGATTTAGAGAGCAAAGCCACTCACAGAGCTTCTTATGGTTGTCTTAACCATACTTCTTGAATATCTTTTCTCATGGCTCCTTGAACATCCCCCCCTTCATCCTTTTTTATTCAAACGCACAGACCGTAAATCTGTTTAAGTAACATGATAATGACCAACAGAATGGTTATGATGTCACTAAAATGAGCTATATATAACCAACTAGTGTATTATTTGGAGCAGAAAAGACAAGGAGATGGGAGAATAGAGGAGGAAAAGTGCTTGGAGTTAAACACAGATGTTTATTAGCTACCTGCTCAGAGACGCTACTTGAAAGATAGCTGATCTGTTCCCTTGCAGTTCTGCTGCCCCTTCACCTTCTGCTGCTGATGTATTAGGAGTTTAATTTTGATAGCAGAAGTATTTCCACTGTTTTTTGGTTTACTCTAGAGACCTGCACTGTCTGATCTGTTTCACCGACATAGCACAATGGAGATGTTGCTAAGACATATTAAAATCAGGTATTATCATCTCAATAGTGTAGTATTATTTCCATCTCATCCTCAATAGATTGTCCATGTAGTGACATGCTGCCAAAGTGAAATGAATGAAGCAACCTGGAGAGGTTTATTGTACATTGAGCACAGGAAATGAAATAAAGGGGAGAGAGATCCAGTGTGAAGGAGGTACAGGGACATGGGATTCAGGAGGCTTGCCTTCTCTCTTCTGCTGGAGAGTGACATAGTGATGGCATGGGTTTGGGTTTGTATCTAGAGGGCACAGGGCAGGAATTGAAATTTTTCTCTCATGGTGGATGTTGTCCTGTTACGTGGGTGAATTAATGAGAGAAAAACAATAGGCCTGCTCCTGCTGTAAACCATCACTTGAAAGATCCTAATTTGGTTCAAGGGAAACAAAACCATACCAAACCCTAGGTACAACCCTCGAAGTGCTGCAGGATTGTACCGAATACCAAATCAATGTTTAAAAGATAAGATATCATTGAAAGCACTAAGCTGATATGTGGGAGATAGAGGTAGTTTTATGTCACAGCTTTTCTCCATTCTTTGAACAACTCATGTAACCCATTTTTCCCTTTTCCCTTATTTCTCTATCTGCCAGTTGGGGTCAAAACCCAGTTCCTTCCCTGGTGAGACTGTGAAATTTCTTACTGTTTGCCAGACACTTCCAGACATTATAGAGGACTACTCCCTTATACACATGGGCAGAGTCTGACTGCATGGTGGTATCAGACCCCCAGAGAGGGGCAGTTGTTGGTGAGGCACAAACTAATCAGCTCAGCTGAGGATTGGTCATAATAATTTTTTTATCTGAATCTGTTCACTGGACAAATGATATTGTACTGCCATGGAGATCCCTATGCAGCTCTGACTTAATGTAAAATTATAAACCTGGCTTCAAGGGAAGGGAAGACTATATGAACACTGTCTGTCTTTCAACTTTTGAACTTTGAGCTTATTTCAGATATATTAAGCAGTGAGGGTAAAAATACTCAAATATATTCTGTTCTGACAAGAATTTTGGAAACAGCAGAATGGTGGGGAAAAGTCACTATCAGTGCTTTCACTGAAGGAACAGCTAATTGATCTTGTCCTTTATTAGACATCAGAGAATCCAGTCACAAGCAAGCCATTAACAAACAGTCCCCAATAATTTCACAAAGTCTGAAATTACTTGCTTCTGTTTAGGAACTAGGTTAAAATATTGAGGAAGGAGCTTCCAGCTCTGTTATATCAGTAAACTGAAGCACACTATAAAAAACTAACAGAATTAACAGTCAACCTTTTGCTAATGACCAGCACTGTAGACAACTGACTTTATGGGCCTCTAGGCAGCACCTCAAGACAAGATTTGCATATGTACTTGATTTTACATTGTGATGGATTTAGGCTGAAGACTCTAATTTCAAAGCATTTTCAACCTTTCCTCTGCCTGCCCACCTCTTCATCAGTCTCTGTACAACTTCCACAGCCCATTAGAGGGAGTTGTCCCTGATTCATTGCTGCACTCATACAGGATCAATGCAAGCCAGTCCCATTTCCCTCTTGTTTTCACAGTCGAGTCTGTGCGCCTGCTATCCTCACTTGGAAAAACTCATCTTCAAACCCTAGACTTGCTGCTTCAACTGAAACCTGGCAGGAGTAACTCATTAAAGATGCATCTAGTGGAACCAGCACTGAGAGAGGTGCCTATTGGTGCTTCATCCATTGTCTTCAGGTCTTGAACTTCATCAACCAGTCAGGGAAACCAGCAGAGAAAGGACCCACTTATCTGATTAAGTCTTCATGAGCTGCTCTACAAACTTCAGATAAGAAAGCCTTGCTCTTGTAACCCATCCAAAGCAAAGTAAACAAACAATAAAATGGTCAACTACACACACACACACACACACACACACACACACACACACACACTTGCATCCTGGGTTCTGTCGAGCTAATTCAGATTCATATTTTCATTTTGTTACAGATGTAGATCCAGTGAACGTCTTAGACTGCTCCCTAGGTCCCATGAGAAACTGGTCTCTACTTCATTGTCATTTGATTGTTGGAGGTGAAGCAGAGAAAAAGCAAAGCTCTCTGTGCTCTATACTATGAGTATGATTGTCCTGTGTTGCAAACATCTGAGCTTGTTAGAGGAGCAGTTAGACATAAAATTTTCTTTTGTCTTATAGTGACCTCCTACAGTTGCTTTCAAATTAAGAAAGTGTTTAGAAAGTAAAATAAGACTCCTTTTAAACAGGAGTCTGCAGATAACTAGAGGATCCATTAGCAGACCCATATAGGTGTTTATTCCTCTCCTGGTCAGCTAATCCTCTATTCCTACAGCAATTCAGGATTGCTTATTAGAGCTTAATTTTAACTGCAAAGAAAGAGTTTTACTCAATGGCAGATTTTTAAGAATTCAACATGTTTTAACTATCATCTAGAATAATGCTAAGATCTCCCATATTTACTGGCCACAAGAAGCAGAGGAGGGGGTGGGGTGGGAGATAAATCTACCTACATGTGAGAGATTGAACGTAGTCCAGTGGCTTACTGCATTTGTCTGGGTGATAGGAAAGCCTTTTACCTGCTCTTTTCTTCATTTAGTGAAGAAGGATTTGAATCTGTGCCTTCAGCCTTCCTAAATGAGTCCCCCAATGACAGAGTTTTCATGTCTATACCCCTTTCCCTACAAATGTTTCATTATTTATACAAGATGAAAATCTTCCAACTGTAAGGACTGACAGGTTAAGGTACATAGGATGTTAAAGCCTCAGGCAAAAGTTTCTGTTTGTCTGCTATTAAGGCTTGAACCCAGGGATCTCGTGTGAGTACCTTAACTGTCTCTCTATTCAAGTTCTCTCTGACTGCCATCCATTTATTCTGGAATGAATAAAAGCAAACTAGACATCAGACACCAAATACAAAAATCCCAGGGGATTTAAAAACAAAACAATACCTGACTGATTTTAGACATTTGTGTTTTTCTTCTCTAGTTATTGAGGGGAGTGAAAGGAAGAGCTGTTTACTTTTTAATCAATCTTATTGACCATGACAGAAAATTAAAACTGCTGCTGAATTCTGTAACAAAGACTTTAAAATACATGCACACATCTTGACTTACAGAATATATATGGACTTTAATAATTTATATCTCTAGAATTTTTATTTGTGTTAAACTCTTCAAACTCTGAAAGGACTTTTTCTAAATCAAATTATTGAAACTCTGTTAAATTTTATAGATATTTTCCATAAGGTTAAAGGACAGATTTCAGGGGTTTAAACCTCACAAGTGTATGGAGACTTGTCAAGGGGAGCTATTTCTGTGCTACTAGAGCTCATCCTAGAATAAGAAGGACTAGAATAAGACTCTGTGACTTCGTTCATTTTCATTACCTGCTGCATTATTGATGCAGGGATGGGAAAAATTAAGGAAGAAGTGGGGACTTAAATAGGGATGTATCAATTGGTCTTGGTCTCTTACAGCCTGTCTTTTTGTCTAGGATTATCAGCATCAGTCACATACTTTCAAAGGGTTTCAGAGCTCTTTTCAAGGACACCTTATCACTGGATAATTAAAAAAAAAATGCTACCACTATTCAGCACTTTTAGTAGTCTTCTGAACTCACAGTACTTCTAGGAAGTCATTGGATAAATTGAATTATGTTTCATCTTGCAGACGAAGCAAATACATATTTTCATGCTGACAAAACCAGTCACAATTGGTGATCTGCTGGTGCCCAGAGAAATACCTCTTTCTTCAGAGCGAGAACTCTTCTAGGTCTTGGGAACCTCAGAGGAGGTAGTGATTGCAAGTACCTTGCCCTTGATCCCAGTAAGGTGAGATGTCCAGATAACTAGCTTGGAAAATTGAGGATCATTACTTGGGGCCATGTTGTACAGAAACAGGAGAGATTCCCATATTTCACAGGGCTTGAAGAACTCAAGTTCAGTGCAACTCTGAAAGAAAATATCAACGGAGAAATAGATAATAATTTAGTACAAAACAAAACAAAAAAACAGAATCCCCTCAAAAATCACTTCTGCTAAAAGATTTTGCTGACAAGGTGAGTTGGACGTTGGTAGGCTGGATGAGGGTGGTTTGAAGAAGAGTCTGCTGCCAGTTGTTGATCATCTGATGAAGTTGATGGGAACATTGGCTGAGCCTCTGCCCTCATTGTGTTCATTAGCATTCACACCATTCACTGGCCACCCCCTTGCACCAAAGACATTTTCTGAGCTTGCTAATTTTCATGAAAGCAAGTGGGGTCACTTTCCACCTTTTTTCCTCATCTCGACAAGGCTTGTCCCCTAGAGAGCTGAGAAGAAAGGCGCTTTCTTGTTGTCATCTGTGCAATTATCAGCTTTGAACACGATGGCAATTTGTTGTTGTTGTTGATTTCCTTTGTTATGCAAATGTACCAGCTCATTCTCTGAGTGCTTTTTTCCCCCACACAGCATAAAAAGGAATATTACACATTTAATTTCATGTTATCATTTGTTTCCCTCTGAGATTTCCTCCAGCCATTTTTTGGTCTTCTTCAGGCTAGTGGGAGCTAAGCAGTGGCATTTTGAATTCTGACTTTGTCACTTCTATTTACTTTTTATCATAAAGGGGTATTGTCAATAGGTCTTATGTGGCTCCTATAAAACCCATTTAGGAATTTAAATCTCCACTAAAACACAGAATTTATGCTTCCTTTTATGATTTATGAGTCTAGAAGCCTAAATTCTGCTTTTAATAGTCTATCCATTTATATTCAAAGCAATCAGCTTACATGCTGCACGAGCCTTAAAGTTGTTAGTGCGCAACTAAAGAGAATAAAAGCAGAAGGATGTAGACAGAGGCCTAAGCCAGGAAGTTCAGAATGGAATTCAAATGAGGACTTCTACAGGGCTTTAAGATACTGTATCTCTCTGGCTTTTATTATAGTCCACCTCCTATGCATCCTCCTTTGGGAAGAAAAACAATATTTGAAATCAAGAAGGAGTCTAAGTCACTCAGGAAGTCGAACACTTCTGTGACTGGATTGTTCAAAACTTACCATTCTGTACAGCTGAGTTGCAAACTGATCAAAACCAGATTTGTTTATGATTTCTGTTCTTATACATTTTCAGCCAAATGTACTAGTTGTAACATATAATTTTTTATTTCATATTTTTTAAAAAATTAAACAATAACACTGGTAAGACTTGTCTGTAATAATGCTTAGGGTAAATGAAAGAAACTGATGAGTAATGTGTTTTCAGGTTTTTTTGATTCATTGCATTTCTTTCCTCTGAATTTTGAGAAAGAGTAAGTGGAACAGGACAAAACTCTTACCTTGTCTGGCCAATTACTGGTAATTTGTACCTATCAATAACTGCAGATTCATATCTCTTGATTTACATATTTGGAAGGCTATTTGTGGGATGTCAGTTTAATTTGTCTTCCTTTTGATCTTGCTAGAATAAATCTGAAAGTCTTCAGATAAATGAATGACTCTGGAGTACCACTATCATAGCAAAAATTAGCATGTGAGTAAGACGTATAAAATAAGCCATACCCCTAAATAGTTAAATTACTAACCCAAAATTTGTCCCACAACCTGACATCTTTTGCTCTGATCCTATCATCATTGCGTGTAGAGGCAATCTCACAGATTGTACATCAAAAATGGGACCCAGAAGTTACCTATTTATTACAGAATATTTTTTGCTGATGAACTCTGTTGCAAACTATTTTATGCCTGGTGAGTTTTAAAGGAGTTCTCACAGACCATTATTGAGGTTCTGAAGAATGAATATGAGAGTATCAGAATGCGGTCAGTTTAAAAATATCTTCTCCTATTAGTACTGTCTATTGATAAGCATTGTAGTGTGTATACCAAGCTTTATCCTCACTGTAGATTTAGCAACATGCTATGCTGGAGTTGAAATAGGTTTCTTGGGGCAACTGTGGTGTATTCTGTTGGCATACATAATATTCTGGTCTGTCTCCCAATCTTAAATATGTAGAGTAGAAGCATGTAGCAAGCTAGACCCCTAAGTTCTTTTCAAACTCTCTGCATTTCAGACACTTCTGAGAAACTATTCAAAAAGTACATATGGAACTATCATGTGGGCAGTCAGGTACCCTTGTCCTATTTATTGCTAATTGCACCATCCTATGTGTTTTATTCTTAGGAGTCAGCCACAAAGTCTGCGAGGAAACTAACACATTGTTTCATTTACGTCCTTTAATGTCTTTGTTTAAAGTGTGGGGTTTTTTGGGAAAAGGTGATAGAACTCAGAGGTTTACCTTTATCTTTCCATACAGAACTGCCAGTGTTGTGAATGTGGACCACAAGGGGCTTTGAGGTATTCTCATTCCTTAGGCGTAGTAATGGTGCATGAACTAGGTGAAAAGCTTGTACTTCTGGGGAGACAAATGCAAGGCACAGAGGGAGCAGAGTGGCCAGTCTAAATCCTTGAGGGGACTTCCTAATGAAGTTGCCTTGTAAAGAAGGGTAATGGGGTACCCACCTATAGTTTGGGTGCAAGCTTAGAGCAGTTATTGTTTTCAGTGGATTACAAGACTGCAGCTGTGGACAGGCTTCCACCTGAGGTATAGGTGTCTTGGGCCACTCAACTTTTCATTAGCAGTAACAGATGGCAGAGTCTGCCCCCTTTCTGAATTTAGAAGGGAAGTAGATTTACTGCATTCAGCCAAATGGTCTGAATGTGTTATTCTGTTGTCTGCTGAATGTCCTTCACTGGGATCATGCCAAGGATGACTTTCACCAAAGTGCAAAGCTTGAATAGATCTTAACTTACTGTGTCCATTGCTCTGCAGACACAAGCCAGGCCCTTCCACATACCTACAATGGAACAAGGACGGGGCCCAATATTTCCAGGACTCACAGAGGAGTAGATGAGGTCAGGATTTTACCCATTCCTCATTCCCAGTCATGTACCAGTTACCAAAAATAGGTCATAACTGCTACCCTATTTTTAGAAAGAAGATTCTTCTAACAGCATAACCAGGACTTCCCCGGTCAATCCCTGCTTTGGATCTATACATTCACTCTTCCAATTATGAGTGCTATGATAAAATGTCTTCACAAAGGACAAGCTATTTCCATAACATCAGTCAGTATCATTTAGACTCCAGTGCCCTTGCTGACTAGGTTTATAAAAATGACAGCTACAGGTCATCCCAAACTCTTGGATCAGAAGAAGCAGCTGCCTCTGAGAAGGGCCATTTTTTTCTTATATTATGTTCAGAGTGGTAAACAAAGCCTCTTTTGAAATATTCATGCTACTGGTCCACCTGGGGTATAAGAGATGCAGAAGATAAATAATCAGGTAAGGTTTCACAAAATATATCCTCAGTCAGAAGCCAGTATGGATCATATTGATTTCTTAACAAAATCCCAGGAAAATAGCTCCCTTAAACTTCCTCCTGTCATGGATAACAAGGTAGTTTGCAGGAGCAGGGGATTTGACCCAGTGTCCCAGGTGATAGTTGATAGACCTTTGACCCTGGAGATACCAGGTTGTAGTGACATATACCCATGAAATATTTTCCAGATAGACCTTAGTTCTCAAACAGCTTTGAGCTGACCAAGTGCAAGCCATCTCTAGGCTGGGTCATGCAGTTGCACTAGCATGGTACTGAGTTTGGCCTTGTATTCACTAATTTTCAGTATAGCTGTTTAACTTGGAGTAAACTCCTGATCAACCATTGTTACATGGCTTTAGATTCAGAACTGGCATGTAGGCTCTGCCTTGGAGTATGGGCATGGAAATCATGTCTGCCTTCAAAGTAGCACATAGATGTAAGAAAATAAGAAATGCCCATTGAATCAGACCAATTGTTCATCTATTCCAGTGTTCAGTCTGCAGCAGAAGCAGTTAAGAGATGCTATTCAGGGATAGCATGCAAAACCAGCCACTTTCTGCAGACTATTCTTTTTGTACTCCCATGCCTCATGCTATTGGTCTCCATTTTACAGACATACTGTCTGTGAATGTCTAGTCCCTTTATAAACCAGCTCATATTGTCCTTCCACACAATCTCACATGGTAGCAAGTTCCAGAGGTTCACCACTTACTGCATAAAGAAGCTTTTTCTTTTGTCTGTTTTAAACCAACCTTCTGCTACTTTCATTGTTCCCCTATTTCTTTTATTGCATGATATGTTGAACAACATTTCTACATTCAGCTCATCCAGTGCTTTCACCTTTTCTAAATCTCAGTGATATCTTGCCTCAGATTCCTGAATTGTCCCAATCTTTCAATTTCCCCTCAGGAGACAGCTGCCCCCTCACCCTGATCATTATATTTGCCCTTCATTGTAATTTTCCTAACTTCAATATGTCTATCTTGAGGTGTGGAAGCCAGAGAAGCACACAGTGTTCAAGATGTGGGTGCACCACACCTTTTAGGGAGATGCAAAATGATGTACCCTGTCTCATTATGAACACCTTCATGGTGTTCCCCAGTATCTCATTGGCTTTTTCAACCGCCGCTGCACATTGAGCCAAAGACACCTGTCAACACAGAGCCAAGATTTCTTACCTGAACTATAACTGCCAGTTTGGTGTTAAGTATTGTGAACAATCGTTGACGGTTTGGGTAATTTTTTCTTAGCTACATTAGCTCAGGTTTATCCACATTGGAGTTCATTTTTCAACCATTTATACAGTTTTATGAGATCTATCTGCAATTCCTTGCCAACAGGAAAGCATTTTGACTTTGTAAAGTGATTATCATATCTACAAAGTTGAATATTCCTCTGCTTATTTCTTCTTCAGGTCGTGCACAAAGACATTGCATAGAATTGCTTCCAGAATGAATCCCTATTGACTTTTCTCTTGAAAAGCCTATTCTCTTGAATCTTGCTTGCCTTTTATCCATGTGTTTACTGTCACCCTGCTAGAACTCCAGCAGGTTACTGAGGTAGGGTTTCCCTTTACAGGAGCCATGCTGACTGTTTCCCAACAGAAAATATAATTCATATACTGTATGATTTTATAGTTTATTATAGATTTTGTCATCTTACCAGGGATGGAAGTCAGACTTACCAGTCTGTAGTTCCCAAGATTCTCCCTAGAGTCCTATACAATCAGACTGAGGTCAATCTTTGAATACAAGTTATAGCCTGTCAGTATTGGTTTTGATGGTTGGGTTAGGAATTTCATCCCATGGACTTTCTTGCACAACTAGCAGCAGAAGAGTGATAGAAATGTGCTTATATTTGGAGAAAACTGACATTTCACTTTTCCTAAATTTTTTTGAATGAGTGAAATAATATACGAGCACTGATTTTATCATTAAAATAGAGTGAAACAAATGTAGCTTTGTGCCATGAAAAAGGCATGGGGGGGGAACACCACAAAAAATATATAAAAAGTCCCCTCTCTTGTTACAGTAGAATGTCATGCAAGAATTTGCTCCCAGGTTTTTTTGGCTTTGTAGAATAAGGGTGTCATCCTTAATTCTGTTTCTGCTTTAGAAATAGCATATCTAGGACTTTCAGACTCTTAACACAAAAACTATCTCTGTAATAAGCAGATGTGAAATATGAATGAGTCTTTTCAATTGATTGCTACTACAGGGATGAAGAAATAGGACAGTCCAGCAAGACTGAGATGTACCAGTTCCTTGCTAAGTATCTCATTTTGCTGATTCAAATATCTCTGTAGTCAGGGTTGTTTGAACAGAATCAAATTTACTTGTAATGAGCCATATAGTGATTCTCTTGTCTTTTTTTTTTTTTCTTTTCTTTTCCTCTTGTCTTCACATTAATTTCTGCAAAAAAGCACATCTGATTTTGTAATGAGCTAAGCAACTGTTTCTCAATTACACCAAATTTTACTGCTCTTCAGTTGAAGTTTAAAGGCATGGCAACTTCAATATTATCAAAGGTTCTCCTCACAATAAAATCTTCAGTAATTCTTCACCAGTTTCATAAAACTTTTGGTACCAAATTACTCAAGGAATACTTTCTACCAAATTCTTAGTGTTCTTTCTAGAATATCATAGATTCGTGGCAATGAAATCCAAATTGCCCACAATGGTAAGCTGCTGATCACTGCACACATGTAAGTTCTGTTTTATAAGTTTGCTCTTTCTGATGCATCTTTGTGAATGTATGGCTTGGAAAATGTATTACTAGCAAGTGGTGCATGTGTCTTTGGACTTAACTAGATCAATAGTAGGATATGGGAGGTCCAAGGAGAGGAATGCTGACATAAGAACTACTTTATTTCTGAATGTTGAAAAAAGAAAGAGTGATATTTGTTCTTTCTTTTAGTTTTCCTGTAACCTGTGTCCTTTCTAAAGCAGCTGGTTTGGGTCTCTCCTTTTCTTAGCCCCTCTCTGTCTGTCCATCACTCAGTATGTGTCTTTTCCAGCCAGCTCATTCCAGTTTCTAAATCTCTCTCTGTCCTGCCCTCAACCCCCTGCCGCGATATTTCCATATGTATGAAGGACACAACTTTATTCCTATGGTTTCTTTCTTTCTTGTGCTTTTTGAGAATCTGTATTGGAAACTTTTTTCCTTGCTGAGGGACAAAAAAGCCTTTAAAGCACCGTGAAATGTTTATATATGAGCCAACACTTTTGTGCTCAAATACTTGAGAAATGTGTATGTGAAGAAAGATGGGAGGAAATCCCATATGGTCATAGACCAGAAAGAAAATGTCATCATATGTGAAAAGTTCTCAACATGTCCTTGATTCATGTCAAGGTCGGTAGAGGCAACTGATATTATCTAGTTAGATTTTTGTGCATGAGAAGCTATAGAGATTGACTTCCTTGGTCCTGCAGCACGTGGAAAATCCACATGGATCAGTCTATACATTTAGAAACTGTTTTGTCATTGTACTGATGACCATCAATAGTTAGAGTCACAGATTACTTTCTTCTCCTCTCTCTAGAAGGTATCTCTACCCTGAGTAAAATGAGTTTTCTTCTTGAAGCCAAAGTGTGAGATGTGTTACTTATAGACAGGGCTGTCTTGCACCTTTGCATTTCCTGTTTAAGCTGGAAGAGAACATTGCCAGCAACCTTGGCACCTTATGCTTGTAATTTTTCATAACCACCCACCTTCAAACCTTACATTTTCCTTCCCTTCTGTTTTTCCTAATATTAAACCTCTCTTTGCTATGATAAAAAGAAGAGGTATAAGAACCAGGCATTCCCATTATTGCTAGCAGTATGACGACCTGTTCTCTGACATTTAAGATCAAGGCAATATGCTCTGGGTTGCAGAATCTTCCCAAACACCACCAGCCGTTCATCATCTGTCCTGTGGCATAAGCACTGGCATGAATCTCCACAGCTGGCTGAATGTGGTGCCATATTCAGTTATGTTAGATCTTAAATTGGTTTTCAACACATCTGTGTGAATCATGGGCAGCTGGAGAATCAAAAGTTTCTGTTGGAAACACCAAGGCAAGGGAACCTGAGTTTCACATCATTTTTGTTTATTTATTGGAGGACTAAATTCAGCAGAGACCCAAGTTCTCTAAATTACAGCCTGAGACATGTTTGGAAATAGTTTACACTACCTCCCTCATGGCCTCTCCCCTTTCTGGGACTAAAAGGGACTTGGTGGGCAACATCAGTACCTGTTTTGCTCTAGGCAGAAATTAAAATCCTGTGAAGCTGTCACAATGGGAGACATTTGTCAGTGGAAATACGGTATAAGAATACAGCTTTTTGCTGTTCCTGGACACATAGCCCCACTCAGCTGTCACAGGAGTAACCAACGCAACGAGGTGAAATTCATATCTCTCAGCATAAACTGAATAATGAGAGAGCAGATTCCTGTGAATTCTTTACATTAAGAGTTCAGTATGACCTGTCAGAGCTCAGCTGGTACTTCCAGCACAGCTGAGTTCACCTGGCTTTTCAGTGCTGAGACACTTTTTAGAATATGACAGGAACTTTCACCGTCACAGTCAAGCTTCAGACCTTCCCTGTGGATGTCTGTCAACTTCCTCTATGGCCATGCAGGCTCTATTTAAGACCTTTGCAGCCATGACAATGTTGATGATCATTTTGACCTTTCTTAAGTTATTCATTCTTCTTTTCAGAATTCCTTTTTTCCAGTTTTGCTGAAGTGGTTGCTCTTTTGGTTTAATTATATTAATGTTGCACAGTGCATCAATTGCCTAGAGATGGGTCATTCTGAGAACAGTACACGAATAAGAATTTGCAGCAAATCCTTCATTGTAGAAATAGATACAAAATTCCAAACTTTGCCCAGAGGAACTGTCAGTGTGACAATTTTCACTTCCCTTAAAACTCATGAAGAAGGTGTCTTCTTGATGCAATTGATGGCTAGAGGGGCTGTGATCTTTGTGTGCATTTTCTCTGCCACATACATGGAGGGAGACAGTTCCTTATAGCAGTAAAGACAGTGTGGTTTATAAGTGATGCAGCAAGGGAGGTGATTGGGAAGTGACAAGTGTGGACCTTTCTTAAGTTCCTGTCTGACTTGTCAAAATGTGAGAGAAGAAATGAGATGTAATTGTGGCTGAGCCTTGGCCAACATAGAAGGAGAAGATGGTAGCACCTCCAAGCATTTTTAATTGTTTGTTTTTTACAGATGGGATGGAGACCCAGTTAGGACAGTTTCTGAGTAGATTTTCAGGATTTTAAACTCCTCATCAAGCTGAAAGCAATCTGAAAGCAGTAAATTCCCTTGGTGGTCTGGTGTTTGCATGCAAAGAGTAGTCAGGAGAGTCAAAGTTGATCCTGGAAAATTACGTGTAATGGAAGGCAAGAGGAGAGGTTGGGAAGTCAGCATGAGTAAAAGGGCCTTAGAGCTGAGTATGAAATTACTTTTTATAAGTGTGAAGCAAAGATCTTCACTGATGTTCTTTAGTCTAAGACTTTTTCTTCTTTTTTTTAACCAAACCTACATATTTCTACACTGCTCTCCTATTTACTCCTTGAAATTTCTCTTGGGAAACCACTTCCTTAGTTGCAGTGATGCCATACCAACATAGCTGGGTGAGAAAGGATGGGAGGACAGGATGAATGAAGGCAGTAATTTTCTATCCCCTTTCCTCCCTCACCTCTATATTCCTTTAAATATTTATTCAGGTCTAGTGATAGTTCTGCTAGGGTTTATGTAGGACAGCCTCTTAGAAGTCAAAAGGATGTTGCCCATTTACAGCAGTGCAAACACAATGAATGTCTGCTCCCATACATGCAGTTGTTCTAGGAGTTCAGGTTTTATTTTAAGCTATTATATTTTCAAGAGAAATGAAGAAGTATACAGGAAACGTCTTCAGGGGGGATGTGGTATAGAAAATATTGAGTCTCTGACTTCTCTGCCTCATATTCTACCCCTTTTGCACAGGGTAAGTGATAAATGAGTAATGATGATCAACTTGGATTGGGATATATGGGATGGGAAGTGGAACCAAACCTTCTGTTAATTTGAGGAAAAATTGCAAGGCCTCACCTACCAAAGTTCCCATTTACTTCAGCGACTGCAGCAGGTACCTCCCTACATTTGAATTTTAGATCTTCCGAGCAGACCAGACACCTTTCAAGCCTTAAAGCAATCTTCTTCATCTACCAAAAAATTTCATGGCAACTTAAAGCATTCGCATGCACCCTGAGGATGCCCCAATGTTTTCTGACAGCTGACAAACTAAAAAGGACGAGGCTGTCAAATGCAAAGAATGGGTCCCCTCCTTTTGGCTGCTGTCCCTCTTGTCTATTCAATTAGGATTGATCAAGCTGTGTCAAAGGTCCCTTCTCTGTTTCAGTGGTCACCGGGAGCTTTCATGATGACTAATGATAGGCTATCCTTAAAAAGAAAGGGGGAAAAATAGAAAGGATAATACAAGGGTTTCTTTTTTGCTTTCTTTCTTCTATCCTTATGTTTCAATTAGGTACATTACCTTTATGACCTATTAGATTAAATTAATTTAATTGTCATTGTTCAATGATACATCGGCCCCTCTGCCTTCCGACAACTGTCCCTCAAACGAAAAACACCATTTACTCAAGCAAAAAAGATTTAATCATATTTTGGTGAAAGACTAGATGGAGGAGAAATGGTTTTCTTCCTCTGGAAATTATCTAAAATATTTAAATCCAAATATGGACAGTAAAGGGAAACTGGGTAACAATGATAATAGGAAACATAAACACTTCTTGGGTATCTTGCATAAATTTAAAAACTGCCGGACTGTTCCATCTCTGGTACTAGAACTGAGCTAGTAGTAGAAGATGACCCAGTCATCCTCTAGCAGTTTCCAGACCTGTTCAGATCTCTCCTAAAGACAGTATTTCTGCCCTGTTTGGCTATTTAATGCCAACATTCAGGTACCATTTACACTCGAAGGCATATGCCATACTTTTCTTTGGGAGTATATATAAAGTTCTTGGGCCATGGTAGCCATTTCCAGATTTTTGTTATCTGTCAGTCCTAAAATTGGGTGTGAGTTGTAACAGATATTTCCCAGATGTTAAATTAGACCAGCACCAGAAAGACAGAATGATCTGTGCCAAACAGCTTAGATGAAGGTCATGAGATGACACAATGAGCAGAATATAAATTTATGAAGATTATTATTATCACAATAACAATATAAAAATTATATCCATGTTATTATCCTAGAAACTAGATAAGGACAGCCAAAAGCTTCAAGAAAAAATCAGTTACATACAGAATTTAGGCCTCCATCTAGTTATAAATCCTTTATTTATTTTTAAGGGTTGATTTTCTCCTAAAGCTAAAATATTTGAAAGAAATTAATGGAGATCTTGAGAGATTTGAAAAGCAAATGAAGCCTGTGAGCCAGAATCTGTTAGACTAACACAGGTCCAGGGATTTTCCTTTCAAGATCACGCAGAAATTCTTTATTTTCTCAATGCCAACTCCTATCTAGAATAGATCCTTGGCAATTTCTGCTTGGTCTTATGAATGAATTATTAGCCTGGGCATCTGAGTGAGTTTCAGTCACAGCATGCCAGAAGTTAATCAGGAATGAGTATCACTGCTCTAAAGACGCCTGAGCCCATGTTTGTATCCTGCCACTTAAATCATTCCTTATGACTGGATAAACCAGTGAATTTCTTAGTATAGTCATGTTTAAATGGTAGTGACAGAAATTTTGTGAAATTCAGCTGTTTCATTTCACAGAGGGTTATGAAATTTGCTATTAGGACTTTGTCCCTTCTCTGACCTGAAAGACGAATCACTCATTTATTGCCAGAAAGTTTTATCTGATTTACCAGTCCTTTTGTAATACTTAATAGCTTTCCAAAAGGACAAAAGGTGATTGACTTCCCATCTTCCAGTGAAACTCAGTGGCAACCCCATGTCTGCCTTTCCTTGGAGCCATTGAAAATATGCTCCTAGACAAAAAAAAATCCATTAATGTTAGAAACATAAGTGAAATTAAAATAATGAGGTTGTGCAGTATTCTGATTCTGTAACAACATTACACTGCATTTATCCTGATCTTTTGTACTGAAGCATCCTAAAGCATGATGCAAACACTACAACTTTAGTCCTCATAGCCTTGAAGAATGAATTATTATAATTGAATGGCTCACGAGAAACTGAGGCAGACACAGACTGAATTAATCCAGGTTCACAGACAGTCAGGAAGGGTCCTGACAATTTTGATAATCAAAAGCTACAGGGATCATGTGCAGAGAGGTCCTGGGAAGGTGAGAGGGAGACACAGTTACCTAATTACTTAGAGATCACTTAAATCACTTATTATAATTGTTACTAGGCACCCAGAAGTCATAAGAATCATCATCAGTGAGAAGATGTCATTACTGTGCATAAAGACTCTGTCTCACAGAGCTTACAGTCTAAATCACTGGCTCCTGATGTTGAAATGTAGCTCATTGGCATTAAAATGAAGTCACAAAATCCAAACTAATGAGATTTTCTGCCATTATTAACATTGACTCTTCAAGGAAACAGAACTGCCAGCCCCACCAGCAGGAGCTGAGGAGGTGGTGTTGCAAGGCAAGCAGGTTTTCGGAGCAGCGAGAAGTCAGAGAGTAAGGGAAAGGAGGAGGAGGAGAAGACAGTGGCAGGGAGGTCCAACTTAGAATAAAGTGGGGAAAAACATGGCCAAATGCACAAACAGATGAGGAGTGGGAGGGGAAGCAGAGACAGAGGAGAAGTTGTTGAGCACAATTACATGATCACAAACATTATTTTTGCCACTGAAGAAGTCACCACCACACTGGTGAGACACAGCAGCCAGCCAGCCATACTATTATTGCACAGCAGTCACCAAGTAAAAGGACTGAGCTGAAGGCACATGCACAACCCAGTGATGATTCGATACATAATGCATTGACTTGTTAGCTCATGACTATGTGGCCAGCCCTCAGAAGGAAGAAAATACCAGGTAATAAAAGACTCTTCAACCTAACAGAGCAAACAGTGCAAGAAACAATTATCAGAAGTCAAAATTAGACAAATGGATATTTTTTCTAAGCAGTGAGTGTAACTGGCTATTGAAAAACAAGTGATGTGTTTTCTATTAGTTTCTTCAAAAAGAGTATCTTCTTTTGGAAGATAAATTTCAACTTTAGAAGACATTGTATTTAATAAAGAGCTAATGGGAAAATGTAGTGCCCTGTGCTATGTAGATGGTGAGACAAAAGCAGTGATGGAGAACTGTTGGCATTGGTGTTATTCCTGGCACTGACGGAGACCTGAGCTGACACCAATTGGTCTGTGCTGCCATGTTTAAAGTAAATTTGGCAAAAGGCACCTGAAAAACTTGCAGTTGCAGTTTAAGGATCTAGAAGTCTTCAGAATGTCTGAAAGAATGCATTTACTTTCTGAAAACATAACTATGGTGTTTTGGTCCAGGATCTTTTGGAAAGGTGTGGGAAGAGCAGCAAGGCCTTAATGACAGTCCAGCATCTTGTGAAATGTATATCCAAACTCAACTCACTTGCAATCATAACAGAGCCATCTCATCTGAAGGTTTAAGTTATATTTATGTGTCTGTTGCATGACTGCCTAGAAGATTAATTTCTAGCTACAGCCAGTATTGTGGGGTAACTCTAGAGTTCACTTTTCCTAAATAAATAAAGAAAGAATGAACACTTACTAGCTTTTGTGGCAGCTAACACTTCTTGACTAGGCTTAGCTTTCCATTTCTGTGTGTCATGGATTTGCACTCTGAATAATGTCAAATGCCTCTAAAATATACATCAGAAAACTGCAGATCTGTTAATATTTCTAATTTTTACTGGTGAGAATCAACTTTTCATCACACAGAGAAAGCAATTCCCATCTCCTCTCCCTCCAGAAATTAGACAGTACAATGGAAAGGCTCCAAGTCTCTGCTGTTTAATGGCAAATTGGCTTGGGGCACCAGCAGTACTAGTTCTAAAATCACTAAGTGAACTGCCACCAATACATCTTTCACAGTCAAGTTGTAGATAAATGGATGGTGAGATTGTCAAAGGTGGGATTCAAAGTTACCAATGAGTCCTATCTTCATCTTATTTTTTGGAAAATAATATTATTTCCTTCAAATACGATGTACTTTTTACAGGTGGAAAACAAAAGGCTGTGATGGGAGAAAGCAGAGAATAATTTTCCTCTCTAAAATAATCAACTTCTCTCCTCACTCCCTCTTCTCTGAGATCAAACTCCATTAGGAGTTTACATTGATGGGAAGGGGTAAGATTTGTAAAATCTTCTGGGGTGAGCAAGAAGGAGATATGAAAGGAAGAAAAATGATGTGTGTTTTTGTTGAGGGGAGACATTTGTGGCACCAGTGCCAATATTGATCCCAAGGCAAAGGTACCCCTCAGAATTCGCAGGTTGTAAATGAACGTGTGTTTCCCTATCCTCATAACCCATTAATTGAAATAAGATCTCTCCTTGAATCACAGTCTTGCTTCTGCTGCAAGTCAGTAAAAGTGATGACAGAAGGTTGGGAAAAAAACCCTTCCAAGGGAGGTGTGGCATGCATTTACCTCTCTGCAGCTGCTGTGGACCGCAATCTGAGGGAGAGAGATGAGCAGATTTTGTGAATGAGTTGTCCATGAACTGATGAAACTCCATGTCTGTGATGGCATGGTTTGATGGTAATGGCTCTTAGAGGGTTTTCATGCAAATTGTGTGTTTGACATTGTGCAAAGCACATGAAAATGTATCTCCTGCCATGAAGAGGTTGTTTCCTACAAGAGACATAGTGGAATGAAAGAGAGAGATTCAGGGAAAGTATTGTGTAAGTGCCTCTCTATTTCCCTATGGGAACTAAGATGGGTTTTCTCCTTAATAAAGGAGCAAAGATGATCATGTTCTAATTACTTGCTATAGATGCATAACATAAACGCTATGGCTTATGCAACATCTGAGTTCAAAGGAGCATTGAATAGTTAAATCTTTGAACATTGGACTGCCAGATTCATGCTGCCTCTGCCGTTGACAGAAGACAGTAGATTCCCTCTGACCCTCTGAGAGTTATATACTCAATATTACCTATATTTCTAAGATATCATAAATTTTAGGATAGAATGAGTGTCCTTCATGGAGATACAGATCACTTTGTTGATTACAGTGTTGGTTTAAATGACTAGCTTAGAGGCTAGGCTTAAAATCTGGATAGCTTAGATGAGACACTCTTCCCTGTCTTTTCTGAATCTTATAAGAGAAAAAAAACAACCTCCTCAGTTTGTTTCCCCCAGGGAGGTTCATAACAAGAGAGTCATTGGTGATTTTGAGCAAAAAATAACTGTACATATGGCATTTTGTTACTCAATGAGGGAATTTCATAGCCAAACATATGGGTGAAATTGCCACTATGCATGAGTCACAGGTGTAGAAGATAAATATCTAAGCCTGTCAACAGAGTGGTCATTTCATGTCCTTACAGATATTAACTCCCACCATAATTAAAGTCATTGCCTGTACAACAACACTGTTTATTGGCAGGAAGCATGTGGAAAGTCTGAGTCATTATACAGACTCCAACATACGAAGGGTCCATGAGGGATGCCAGAGTTATAAAAGATGATGCACCTTCACCACAAGACATTTTTTATACCATGCATTGCATATCACAGGTTCTCAGCACCATCCAGAAGTCTTTGATAGTGATTTGTGACTTGTTTAAAGTAGTTTCTTATTTACTGCCACAAAAAGTTTTTCAACCTCTAAACTCTGATACATTTCTGATCTAAACTGTTCCAAAGAGGTATCCAGCTTTACAGGAATATGACATTAAACTGTCAGGTGGCTTTTTGCATGATCTTTTCTTATAAGCATTTGGGGTATTTAATATTTACTCTACATGCTTTTATTCTGGTTTATTTTACTGTTAACGGTTGGACTCAATGATCTTAAGGGACTTTTCCAACCTAAATGATTCTATGATTTTATTTTAATACTGCCCATATGCTTAATTGCAAAAGGAAGTTGCTAGAGTGCAGATTCATCCCTTCCTTCTTTAGTCAACTACCTATACCAGGGAAACAAGTGATTTTTCTTTTACAGGAAGATAAAATTATGATGGATGAAATATAAGGAATAATTGAATTAGTGTCATAACAGCAACATAGATTTCAATTAAAAAAAAAAAATCCATTATGATAAAGTTCTGGCCATAAATTCCAGAAACCATACATTTTTGTAGCTTTATATTTCTTTGCTTATGGAATGTATGTCACTGAGAACCTGAATATGACTGTAAAAATGAAAAGTCTTTGTTCATAGAAGAGCAAGGGGAAGAAAAAAAAAATCAGTCCTGTAAATGGGATACCATTTTTAGCGATCAAGTTAAAAGGTAAACGATGCCTTGCTTCTCAAGCATGTGACTGTTAAGTGAAGGTGGTTAGTTTGACATGACAAAGAAGAAAACATGATTCTATAGGTCTGTCCTCTCTGCAGTGCATCCATGCCATCCTAACTAGATTTAAGCATTTTCTGCCATAATCCAAAAGGAGGAAGAGGCCAGAGAGTAACAAATTTTGAAGGGACCACATAGTGTAATGTCTGAACTTACTTAGATCATTGCTTAAAATGTAACAAAGCAGTGGGTATCGGTTTATACTGAAGGTTATCAGTATCACATAGTGCACTTTTCAGCAAGGTCTCCATTATTACCTGGGTTTACCTGTCCGAGAAATAAGAAGGGGAATGAGCTTTTCTGATGGCAATGTGGTGTTCTACACAATCCAAAGTCCAAGAGAGTTTGGTATAAGAGTGGACTAAGCTGCAGTGAACCAGTTATGTTCAGTGAAGTCTTAAAAAACTTTTGCCAGAGTGTGTGTGCACATACATGTGCATTTTGGAACCAGATAGTCCCAGTGGTTAATTACAGTGTCAGCTGATCATGGAATAATTGTAGTCAAAGATGGCTGACCCAAGTGACAAGAAAAAAAGACAAAACATTTTCCCTCGGTTAGTATTTCCTTTTCTCGTACATACTAAAGTGCATTTACAAACAGGAGAACAGATTAAATTTCTTCAGGCAGCAGTCAAGTCCATAGCTATTGGGATGGGCCAGTGTATTTCACGAAATTACTGAACAGCATTATTCCCTTGTCTTCCATGTTCCTTTTTCAAATTTTCAAAAAAAGATTAAAGTTGTACATATCTACAATAGCAATTATTTATAGCGTTGGCATTTTCAGCTTGCAGACATGGAACTGATACTCTGGGTAGATACTGAGAGAGGACCTGGAAAGACTGTACCCCCTTTTTGTCACACCACTGCCACTGTACGAGCACACCATGCAGCCCTGGCATTGATAGGAATAAGTGTCGCTAGTACCACTTATTAGTGTTTATTATCATAACTGCTCATTGTATTGCCCATTATGTTAATGAATTAGAACAACAGACCTAAATGTTTGTTGTTGTATAAAGCTCATTAGTCTCTGAGAGGAACTCAATGCAACATGAAGGTTGAGGAGCTGGGTTGCAGGAATATTACCAATTAAGTCCTATACGAACATGCAATTAGGTAGGATGACATGCTTGATTTACGTTGCTTTATGGCTAAGCTGGATAAACAGCATATCGCTGAAGACTAGCAACCTGCTCCCCCTTTGCTCATCCCCACCCTGCTGGAACCTATTCTAATGTTCCCCGTGGGAGCGCAGCACACAAGAACGGCTGGGCAAGGTTATTGGTGCCATCCGGAAGCACATTTAACTCTCCACTGAGCTAAAAGGGTGGGGGCAGCGTGTGTTCATGTTATGGCACTTGTTAGTTCAGTTGCTCACCCCTTTCTCACTGATTTTGGGTCTTCATGGGGCATCTTTCTTCAGTACCTCATGCAAGTCTGCAGTGATGGTCAGTTTACAAGAGGCTTTACATTGCAACATGCTTCTTCAAATAGAGAACTGGACTTAATTTAGATTTCTCCATCAGTCCTTTTCTTCTCTGAGAACATGTGCAATTATTTCACTCTATTATACTGCACATAATACAGCATACATCATTGTACATCAACATGCACCATTGGTTGTGACTCTTGTGTACCATCACTCTTCCTTAAATTTTTTTTCCTAAATATGTGTTTACATTATTACATACATTAATCACAACTGAGGGGAGATGCAATTGAAAGGCACTTTCAGAAGTTGTCACCTCCAGCTTCTCAGCCATAAATTGTTACCTCCCAACTGAGACTTGGTAACTGATCATATGAGCACTCCTAATTGTTTCAGAGCAAGGTGAAACTTCAATAATGAATTAAACTATGGAATCAGCAACCATTAAATAGCGACATGTTGATTTTTTTTCTTTTTTTTTTTTCAGTGTAAGGCATTTTATTTCCAAAATTAGAGGTTACATGTACAGGTAGAAACCCAACGGGAGCCAGGAGACTGCCACTGAAAGACACACACAGCTGATCAGCAGTATCTTGCTTCTGTGTGAGGCACCTGTCTCTCACAAATGTGTCTTTCAAAAAGCCTCATCTCCCCATTCTTCTGGCTTACTCCATGCCATCTTTGGCACCTGCACAATCAGTTGTTGACCTCTGTTTTCAATGACGCTGGCTTGGCACTGAAATAAAGCAGGAGAGACAGTGAGGTACAACTGAGAGACAGTTTAAGATGCTGTCTCTTGCTGACTGAAATGCTGCACACAGAAAGCTTAAATAGTGGAGCTATACAGAGGGCTTGAGTTTACATTGCTTTTTTCTAGCTGATCTAAGCAAATAAGGTGTTGCTGCATACTAGGATGTTTGTTGTGTGGATATCCAGTGCATCAGAAATCTAGTTGTCTCTTGCCATTTTATTGACCAGAACAATATAAGCATGCCATGAGGCAGCTCTGTGTATGAAAGTAGATGACTACACACTTTTTGCCCCTAACTGTTCCTGTGTACACAATAGTAATGCACCATTTGCTGTTTCAGCTGCATGGCAGGTTTTTCCACCCTATGTTTTTCTTAAAATTGGGATAGAGGAGTCCAAGTCCTGTCCTGTTTTAAATCGTTGATGAATGTTACAGCTCTCTCACAGTCTTTTCCCCTATCCAGTACAGCAAAATGTGAAGCTTCCCCCATTGCATTGTTTAACAGTGCAAATTTTTCACACTTCTACAGAAAAGATACTTAACAACAAACTTGGATTCATAATGGAGAAGATGGTCTGCTTTAGAAACAAGGGTAGCAGCCAGTTTGGAAATGGAGTGAATACTTAAAAAACAAAACCTGAGAGACACTGTATGTCAGTTTTGAATGAAAGGGGGAAGTGAGAGTTAAGGGAAGATCAGAAGAATGTTTTGTTTTGGAAAAAAAACAAACAAACCCAAATCCAACACCTTAAAGGCAGAAGAGAAGGGAGGACCTGCAGTTGGATTAAAGGGGAAAGTTGAAAAGAAGCAGAGTGTGACAGGTAGCTCCGATGTGATGGTGTGTTCAGAGTCCCCTTCAGGATGATTCATGGTGTTAGTCTGGAGGCAGGGGAGGAGAGCTTGACAGGAGGCAGCTGTAAAGACTTCCCTTGCATTTGATACCAAGAGTATTGCTGGGGGAATTTCTAAAGAAGTTTTTATTACTGTCCCACCTTTTGTTTTCCCAAATATCCTACCTGAGCTTGTCCTTGTTGATGAATGATTTGGGATCATCAGTTTTGGAGGCTGGTGTTGTCACCAGGCTGGATTCCTTCAGCCAACCTCATTCAGGATGTCTCAGCCCTTGAAGGACTTATCTTTAACATATGATTATCTAGTTGTCTTACTTCCACAGTCCTCATGCGGCTGTAACAAGAGTGCAAAGTGATGTGAATTGTTAGGAGTAGAAGTGATTCAAGAGCTCTGCATTACAAAACTTCTTGCCCACTTTACTCTAGATAGGTCATCTCACCATTCCTTTAGGCTCTGTTGGTCACTTTAAGCTGGATTCAAGCAAGTAATACATAACTGTAAGTTTCCTAATAACTGAAATATTCCAAGATTCCCTGCTCTTTCTTCCATTTTACAAAGATTTCTAATGAAAGAAGACAGAAATGGAGACACTATTCACTGATACTTCATGAAAAGGAGGTGATGAAAAGTGAGAGGGAGGGTTATTAGTGAGAACAAACAAGGACCTCTTTTTTTTATTTATTTTATTTTTCATCTCCACTGAGGCTTTGCTGGAAGGATTGTTCCAATCTGACTCTGTAGATGCTAGATCAACTGTCCTATTCTGTCTGCCTGCACTGTTTTGCCTTGATTGGATGGACTAAAGGTGAGAAACCTCTAATATGGACTGATGAAAGTGAAGCTGGCACTCCACAGCAATGGGATAAAGCTGGCAGTTCTGATTTTTCAAACTTGTCTGAGAACATTGTTCCACTTTTTCTCATTTTTAACCTTAAGTTTCAAAGATGGGGAAAAGGCAAAAAAGGAAGATGTAGAGATGCTTAAGGGCTAATTCTGCAACCATGACCTTCACAAGCATAACGTCTGTGGAGTTCATTTACTGTTAGGCAAGTTTAAAAATCAAAATTTGTCTTCTACAATGTTGCATGCAGATAAAGAAAGAAGAAATCTTAAAAAAAAATATAAAATTATTGTCCTCCACCCCTAGTGTTTCTGAAAGACACCACACTTTATCTCTGTAAAGAGAGGGGTATTTACCTGATCCAGATCATCTGCGTTTGGAATCAGTGTATCACAGAATCATAGAATATCTCAAGATGAAAGGGACCCATAAGGATCATCGAGTCCAACTCCCTGTTCCTTGCAGGACTACCTAAAAACAAATGATATGACTAAGAGCATTGTCCAGGTGCTCCTTGAACTCTGACAGGCTTGGTGCTGTCACCACTCCCCTGGGGAGTCTGTTCCAGTGACCAGTGACTGATCACCCTCTCAGTGAAGAACCTTTTCCTAATGTTCAATCTGAACTTCCCCTGATGCAGCTTCATCCCATTTCCTTGTGTCTTATTGCTGGTCACCAGAGAGAGGAGATCAGCACCTCCCCCTCCACTTCCCCCCTTGAGGAAGCTGTAGACTGCAATGAGGTCAACCCTCAGTCTTCTCCTCTCCAAGCTGAACAAGACAAGTAACTTCAACTACTCCTCCTGTCTTGCCCTCAAAGCCTTTTACCATCTTGGCCACCTTCCTCTGGACACACTCTAATGGTCTGATGTCCTTGTTACATTGAGGCACCCAAAACAATCCCCTCCCTTGACCGGCTGGCTGGGTTGTGCGTGATGCCACCAGGACACACTTGGCCCTTTTGGCTGCCAGGGATCACTGATC
The DNA here is from genome assembly GCF_031877795.1 of Strix aluco. Classification (NCBI taxonomy): domain Eukaryota; kingdom Metazoa; phylum Chordata; class Aves; order Strigiformes; family Strigidae; genus Strix; species Strix aluco. The sequence continues at coordinate 87,897,305 of NC_133971.1, read as the reverse complement.
ACTCATATTCAACTTGTGTTTACCCAGACCCCCAGATCTCTTTCCGCAGGGTTGCTCTCCAGCCTCTTGTCCCTCCATTTGTATGCACAACCAGGATTACCCCATCCCAGGTAATCCTGCATTTGCTCTTGTTAAGTTTCACATGGTTGGTGATTGCCCACCTTTCTAGTCTATCCAGCTCTCCCTGTAAGACCTCTCTACCTTTGAGGGAGTCCACAGCTCCTCCTAGTTTAGTATCGTCAACAAACTTAATGCACTTTCAATTCCTGCATCCAGATCATTTATAAAAACATTGAAGAGCAGTGGCCCTAAAATTGAGCCCTGAGGAACCCCACTGATGACTGGCGGCCAGCCTGATGTAACCCCATTTACTGTACTTGTTCTTTCTCCAATAGTACTCTAACTTCTCTCACCAGCTTTTGGGAATTTGGCAGACACATCCTCCAGATTGTCTTCCATGGGGAATTCTGATTATAGGTTTATCATTATTTTTCTTCTAATATCATACAATAAAGATCTGATACAGAGAAGTTCTTTCCAATGATTCAACATTCTATTCTTAGAGAGGCCAGGAGAGGGTAAGCAGAACTGACATCCTGGACTTCAAAAGGGCTGACTTTGTCTTGTTTAGGCACCTGCTTGAAAGAATCCCTTGGGAGACGATCCTGAAGGGTCTTAAAGAGTGCCCAGAAGGAAGTCTTAATAGCTCAGGAGCAGGCAGTCCCCAGGGGCTGTAAGAGAAGCTGGCAACAGAGAAGACCACCCTGGCTGAACAGGGAGCTTCGGCTGGAACTCAGGGAGAAAAGGAGAGTTTACAGCCTTTGGAAGAAGGGGCTAGCGACTCACAGTGATTACAAAGAGGCTGTGAGGCTATGCAGGGTGGAAATCAGGAGGTCTACAGCCATCTAGAAATTAATCTGCCTTCAGCAATCAAGGACAACAAGAAATGTTTCTATAAGTATGTCAATAGCAAAAGAAAGACCAGGGAGAGTCTCCATCCCCTGCTAGATGCAGGAGGAAACATGGTAACAAGTGATGAGGAGAAGGCTGAGGTCCTTAATGCCTTCTTTGCCTCAGTCTTTCATAACAAGACTAGTTGTGTTGAGGGAATCCAGCCTCCTCAGCCAGAGGACAGAGACTGGGAGAACGATCCCCCCCGAAATCCAGGAGGAGACAGTCAGTGACCTACTGCATCACATAGATACACACAAGTCTATGGGACCAGATGGGATACACCCAAGGGTGCTGAAGGAGCTGGCTGGGGTGCTCGCCAAGCTGCTTTACATCATTTACCAGCAGTCCTGGCTGACCGGGGAGGTCCCTACAGATTGGAAACTGGCCAGTGGGACACCCATCTATAAGAAGGGTCGGAAGGATGATCCAGGAAATTACAGGCCTGTTAGCTTGACGTCAGTGCCCAGGAAGCTGATGGAGCAGCTCATCCTGAGTACCATCACACAACATATGAGGGACAACCAGATGACCAGGCCCAGTCAGCATGGGTTTATGAAAGGCAGGTCCTGCTTGACAAAACTGATCTCCTTCTACAACAGGGTGACCTGCTTATTGGATGAGGGAAAGGCTGTGGATGTAGTTTACCTTGAATTTAGTAAGGCCTTTGACACCATTTCCCACAGTATTCTCCTGGCGAAACTGGCTGCTCAAGGCTTGGATGATCACACGCTTTTCTGGGTAAAAAACTGGCTGGATGGTCGGGCCCAAAGAGTGGTGGTGAACGGAGTTAAATCCAGTTGGCAACCGGTCATGAGTGGTGTCCCTCAGGGCTCAGTTTTGGGGCCACTCCTGTTTAACATCTTTATTGATGATTTAGATGAGGGGATCGAGTGCACCCTCAGTAAGTTTGCAGATGACACCAAGCTGGGTGGGAGTGTTGATCTGTTCGAGGGTAGGGAGGCTCTGCAGAGAGATCTGGACAGGCTGGAACGATGGGCTAAGGCCAACTGGAGGAGTTTCAATAAGGCCAAATGCCGGGTGCTGCACTTGGGCAGCACTACAGGCTTGGGGAGGAGTGGCTGGAGAGCTGCCAGTCAGAGAGGGACCTGGGGGTGTTGATTGACAGCCGGCTGAACATGAGCCAGCAGTGTGCCCAGGTGGCCAAGAAGGCCAATGGTATCCTGGCTTGTATCAGCAGTAGTGTGGCCAGCAGGGACAGGGAATTGATCTTACCCTTGTACTCGGCACTGGCGAGGCCGCACCTCGATTCCTGTGTTCAGTTTTGGGCCCCTCACTAAAAAAGGACATTGAATGACTCAAGCGTGTCCAGAGAAGGGCAACCAAGCTGATGAAGTGTCTGGAGCACAGGTCGTACAAGGAGCGGCTGAGGGAACTGGGGTTGTTTAGTCTGGAGAAGAGGAGGCTGAGGGGAGACCTCATCGCCTTCTACAACTACCTGAAAAGAGGTTGCAGAGAGCTGGGGGTGAGTCTCTTTAACCAAGTAACAAGCGATAGGACAAGAGGGAATGGCCTCAAGTTGAGCCAGGGAAGGTTTAGACTGGATATTAGGAAGCATTTCTTTACAGAACGGGTTGTTAGGTGTTGGAATGGGCTGCCCAGGGCAGTGGTGGAGTCCCCATCCCTGGAGGTGTTCAAGAGTAGGGTCAACATAGCGCTTCAGGATATGGTGTAGTTGGAAGCTGTTAATGTTGGGTTGATGGTTGGACTGGATGATCTTCAAGGTCCTTTCCCACCTAGATGATTCTGTGATTCTTCTCTGTTTTCAGGTAGCTCACTAGTACATGTGAATAAGTTCTCCTGATTTGAGTGGACTATTGGAGCAGCAAGTTTTACTTCTGCTGATGCTGTATTTCCACTCAGAACAGGACAGCGGAAGTAATATCAGTAAATTAGGGAGGCAAATTAGTACATTACTTCAGTTAGGTTCTGCTGCAGATTCAGCCCATGAATAAATTTGTTCCAGTGTAGTTGAGGTTCAGAGCACTAAGAGTTCGCACTGGTATCTGTCCTGCATATTTGATTTCAGACATTATTCATGGGATTTTACAGTTTTGAACCTGTTTTTTGTCAGCTGTAATTTTTTGTAATAATTTCTCTGAGGTTGTCAGTTGCTTGATGCTTTTGCAAAGTTTAGGTCTTACTTTTTTGTCATGCTAAAGATCTTAAAACAATAGTTGATCCACAAGGACATCCTTGTCGTCGGAACTGTCTCCAGTGTTCTAGCACAAAGACTCTAATGAAAATATGAGTAAGACCAGTTTGGACTGAAGTCAAGATATTTTCAAAGTCTGGTTAATTATCATGAGGGAGGAGGTGCAAAGTAATCATTGCCATGTGCTTCCTAGCACATTTGATGTGAAAGAGGAGTGAATGAACAAGAGTGTCAAGAGAGTCCTGAATATTAAAACCAATGCTGCAGCCTTTGAACTCTAGGATTTTTTATTTCCTGGAGATCAGGATCATTTGAGCTAAAGGTGGATCCCAGATGGATTTGTGGCTTATACTGATCCCACCTAGCTTTAGACAATTACCTGAGAAACCTATACTGGTTGTCTAATAACCATAGTCTGTTAAAGGTGGGAGGGGGTAATTTCCAGAGGGAATACAACCACTTAATATTTGAATTGCTTATTTTTTTCTCCACTGACTACAGTGAGAGCTTAGGATGGCAGAACTCCAAGCTTTAGTATCTTAGTTAAATACTTGAAGTTACATGGAAGGATCTGGGCCACTGTGTCCAATTAAATCATTCTTGAACCTACATGGATTTTACCCTGATTGTAATTCAGAACCAAGACCAATTCCAAATCACAAGTCTGTATGAACTGCATGGCAAAGCATAGGGTGTTATTTCCTAGCTGAGCTGAACAGCAGGATCTTCTGTGATATCTACCAGTGAGGTGAGAATACTTTTTAGTCACGGGACGAATACACTGGTGTTGAAGCAGAACAGCTTAGAAAGGAAAGGTCATCTTCTTCAAAACCAAACTAATGGCGAACAAACTCACTGCCTTAATGCATACCGATTAAAAGGAAATCAGGATGGGTAATTAACTCCTCTCTCAAGTGTTTGTACAATTCACTTTCCCTCTGCTACATTTCCTGAACACTCCTGGTGCTAACCTCTGAAGATGTTGAGTAATGACTTAGACCACTGAGTTAAAAGTTTATTTTCTTAAAAGATCTGTTCTCCCATTCAATCCATTTCACACACTGCCCTGCACCAAGCAGTACAATAAAATGAACTATAACCATAAATCCATGGGTGTTTTGAGGTACCCCATTCATAGCTTCTCAGACTAACGATATGAGTCAGCCTGCAGCACCAGGGGAGATGTTAAATTTATGTTGTTAAATTTTCAGTCTTACCTCTATGGCTTCTCTGAATCCTCCACTCGCTATATAATACAGCCTACTAATCTGTTTTCTGTTTATTTTTCAAACATGGACCTTCTGCCTCCTACCCTATTCAGCATCCCACCCACCTCCCCTCCCCCTCTGACTTTCCCAAAGCAAACAGCGCATTCAGATCGAACCAGATTGACAGGTGTGTGACAGATGGATGGACAGAAAACTGGATCGGTCCAAACTCCTTGGCACTTGAAAAATTGACAACACAACCAAAGCAGCGTAACGGGGAGAGATAGATTGGCAAATGGAATAAATGGTCCCCGGAAAGTTTGCGATTAATCTTTGCCCTGTCAAGTAATGGCCTGATAATGCAGGAATTTAATGGGAACGACTTCTGCTGGTTCAGAGGCATCCATTAGTGTGGAGTAAAGCAGGAGACAGTAATAGGCATTGTTCCTTTTCTTAGCCTTTGCAAATGAGAGGAGACTATTAATGCTGTACCATCTGCACCCCAGCTCCATTCTCCCAAATGACAAGTTCACACCTTTCTACTCTTCTGTTCATAAGGGATAACATTCATGAGTTTGCAGCTCCCCTCCTCGGGATATGCAGTTTTGTTTGATCCGTTGCACACTTCTCCACGCTAACATGAACTCCCAGCTACCTAATGAAGTTGGCACTGGAAGAGAGAGATTGTGCTAACTAAAAGGCACACACTTTTCAGAAAGTGATCTGCTCTCACTCCTGACTTGAAAAAAGTAGGTTTTCCTATCTTTGTACATCATTTAGCTCTTCCTCAGTTTCCCTATGTGTAGTAAGGTTGTTCTCCAACAATAGGATACAGTGGAGGATTCTTCTAGGGAAATTCAGGGGGAATATTTTGAGGGAGAACAAATGCTGGCATCGTCTCAGGTCTAAACTGTGACTTGCTTGCTATGGGTGTTGATTTGTAGCAAGCTAGCTCAAGAGTAGCTCTGATTTGGGTAAGATCACAGGTCCATCTGTCCTAGTATTCCATTTTTAAAACACTTAGTTGTAGGTGACTGGGGACATACTATAAGAATAGGCAATGATTTTTTTCCCTGAAATCAATGTTGTAAGGACTTCCTGCTCTGAAGTCGTTGTGCTCAGTACTGATAAACTTGTGAATTAGTTTAGTCTGTCCTTCTGAAGTTTGTTTCTGTTGTTCGTTGCCTCAGCATCTCCTGCAAGAAGTGATTTAATTCTGTACAACTCAAGAAAAAACCCAAAAAACAAAAAACAAAAACAACTTATTTTCAACATGCTAACTTCATTAGCTTCAAGTATTCAGAGCAAGTGGTGGCACTTTTGTCTTCAGCCCTCCAATTCCAGCCAGGGGCTCATTGCACAAGAGGTCAAGAGGGAAAGAAAAGGAGCTGCTGGGCAAAGGAACCCAAAGAAAGAGCAAGAAGATGTGTTGCATCGGTGGAGTGGTGTTACTCTCCAAGCAGCCTGGTACAGACTGAGATACCCCAGGCCTAACTGACATGAATAACTGAGTCACCTTCATGTTGGCAAGGAGGGCACTGGCTGGGGAGTGGAGAGGGGAACCCAAGTGCTCAGTCACATCAGTGCAGCTGCAGCACTGGGGGAGGGAGGATGCAGGGGGGCGGAAGAAACTCATTATTACTGATAAATAGAGGGCTCCTGTTGTCAGCAATGTCATTGTGTTCACCTTTTTTTTACAGTCCCCTCTTTCCAGCTGTGTAATTAATTAATGGATTGGAAGTGCTTAGTTTAGAGTGATCTACAGGTTGACCTTGCACCTTCCCCTGCCTGTCTGGGATTATTGTCAGTGGGTCCAGCTTCCACCAAAGGCATCTCCCTCTCTAACAACCTCTACATCAGTCCCCGTGAGAGCAATAGTGGATCCTGTACTTTTCTCCACATGTTTGTTTTCATATTGCTAAGTAAAAGCAAGCATCATCTTTCCTTTTTGTTAGCATTTTTGTACTGACTTTACACTAGAATAAATGTTGGCACAAGGTACAGCTCCCCTTAAATGTGGGCCCCGTATGGGCCAAAGTGTAGAATTAAGATCACAGGCATTTTATTTTCTGGGAGGAGGGATGATCATATCAGTGGATTTCAGACTGCTCAAAATCATGCATGCAATCCAGACTAGCTCTTCTGGTTCTTCTGAAGACAGTGATGAGAAAGGTGCCTCTGCTCTCACACCCACTGCAGGTAACTGTCTCAGAATGGGGTAAATCTCTTCCAGGAGACATGTCTCTCCTTATTTAAGGTAGGAGACCTGTGGACAACTAGGTTAAAGCAGATATTTTGTGTTCAAGTTAGCTAAAATTAGGTAAGATGTGTTTCATCCTCATTATCTCTGCTTTGCACTTATAAATGAGATGAGTAGATCCATTCCTTCACCTCTCATTTATCTCTTTATGCATATGTGTAAAGTAAAGCAGATAATATTACAGCAGTTTACCAGAAAGTTACAGTTGGTAATGGGGACTGAAGGACCTGTACCAATAGGGACTTTATGGGCTGAGCCCATAACAGAACTTTTTATTTTTGCTGTGTGTGAATAAAATTACTAGCTTTACAATCAACATCATGAGTGAAAGTCTGGTAGACAGGGTACACTTGGTGACCTGGCTGGTAAATCTGCCTGATAATTTTGCAAAACTGACTTAAGCTATTGATCAAGTTGGCTGGAAATGATCCTTTCACCTCAGGGTCACTGGACTCCATTTGATGTAGGGCAGTCAGGAGCAAAAGTGGCTGTTATCAAATGATAAGAGCAAGTTGAAGGTCTCAACCTAGTCTCTAGAGAAAGAAGTCCAGGGTATGGAAATCTCAATCAATTTAAGTTACTAGGCATGGCTGACTAGGTTCACATCACAAAACCACTCTTCTCTTGGTTTTAGTACTGAATATATAAGAACACAATCATTTTGTCTCCCAGTCTGGCATGAGATTGGAAGGGAAAATTCTGAAACACCATTAAAGAATCTGCTAGTCCCTTGCTTCAGTATTTCAGTTTCCCTGTAAAAACAAATGTTTTTTTAACTAAACAGTCCCCAATCCTGCCTATCTAAGACGTTCAGCTGCCTTAATAAATTCAAGACTCTGTTCCCCAGCCTTGTCTTCCCCAAGAGGAAATACACCATACATAGGAACAGGATTTATCTGAGCAAATTACAGGAATGTGCCCATAATTACAGGGTCAACCACTTTATTACTCTAGTGTTCAGGTCTCATGATTACTTAGTTTTGTCTCATATTTATTCACCTAAGCAAAAGTCCAGCTTTTCTAAGAAGAGCTTTACTGACTCAGTCCAAAAATCCATCTTGTCCAGCAGCTTCTTCTCCAACACTGGTTGTAAACAGATGCTCAAGTTAAGGTGTAAGAGGAAGGCAAAACATTTTGCTAGGTCCTGACAACACTCTTCCAGGAAATGCAGGCTCAGGCATTTTCTGAGGTGAGCTCTTTTTGCAGTTAGGAGAATTGGGTAGACTTTTCTTTCTTGAATTCTCCAATAGTTTTTGGACTTATGCAGATCTTTTGTACCTGTATCTAGAAGCAAAGTGTTTCATTAAATACTGTGTGAAGAATCAACTCCCTTTCCATATTCTGAATCCACCACATGCTAATTTCATATGGTAGTCCCTGATTTGTATGTTGGAAGAACATCAACCAGTCATTCACTGATCATCTGGTCCATATCATTCGGTTTCTTCATGCTACTGGAAGTTTTACAGACCACTATTACCTCCTGCCTTAGCTATGTCTCTTCCAGGTTGAAGAGGGGATCATTCTGCTATAACCACATTTTAAATAAAAAGCCAAATTTTTTAAGTAAGGTCTCTCCTTTCCTCTCTCCTCTCTTTTTTTTTTCTCTTAGTGTGATGGTCTTTGTTTCCTTCTTCTTTCTTTCTTTCTTTCTTTCTTTCTTTCTTTCTTTCTTTCTTTCTTTCTTTCTTTCTTTCTTTCTTTCTTTCTTTCTTTCTTTCTTTCTTTCTTTCTTTCTTTCTTTCTTTCTTTCTTTCTTTCTTTCTTTCTTTCTTTCTTTCTTTCTTTCTTTCTTTCTTTCTTTCTTTCTTTCTTTCTTTCTTTCTTTCTTTCTTTTCCTCTGCACCTCCCCCCACCATCTGTGAGCTACAGGGAAATCCAACCCAGGAGGCAACGAGGCCATCGAAAACATGAATCAGTCCACAAGAGAAAACAATCAGAACTCCAAAGCCAGTTTCTGAGACCAATTTCATTATCGTGCTGCCTTCTTTGCAGCCTGCAATTATGGTGTAATTATGAGATTTGGGGGGAAAGCATCTGGCAGTGGTTTCTCTTATACCCACTCCATTCTCTCTGCCCTGTTCTCTGCATCTGAGTTAGATGCTGTTTGTATTTCTTCTCTTCAAATGTGCATCAGCATGTCAAATGAAACTTTGGACCACCGCCGTGGCAGCCTTTTAAAAGAATAGTGCACGAGATTCCTCCGTCTCCTCTCCTCCGTTGGAGAGCAAAGGCAAAGCAGAAGAGGGATATTAATGTGCAAATTAGCGCAACCTGACTGGCTCCAGATTGCTACTTAGAATTTGCATATTAATAAATGTTTTTGTGACAGCATTTAGCAGATCAAGAAGGGCAGAGATTAAAAAAGTCAACAAGATTTTTAAGCTTTTCCCTTACATTTTCTTCTCCTCACACTCCCATATAAGCCTGTACCTCCTTACACCATATCCATATATGCTTAGGTCTGTATCTGTAGGTCAATGCATGTAAATCTGCTCAGCTCTTGACAAACGTGAGATTTGCAGAACTGCCCTGCATGAAGATAGACAAACAGTTCTGTGCTGGTAGGAATGCACACAGCTTTTCTTGTGTGTATATTTGAATGAGTGTGTTTTATACACACACACATGCACACAGAGTTGGAAAGATAGATAGATGTAGGAACTGGACAGTCTCCCTCCCCCACCGCACCCCCCTTTCAAATCTTTTTCCAACAGGCACTTTTATCCCATTCAGCTGAATAAATTGGGACTCTTGAAACTGTGATCTTGACAGATATGAGCTTTTTTTCCAAGCTGCATTGGAAAAAGATAGATAGTGAAAACCTCCAGGGCATTTGGGCTTAGTGGAGACAGTGAAAAGGGTTATTTCCAAGCATGCTGAATAATGCATCCCTCTGAATTCCTCAGTTCTCTCTTTCTGTCCTCCTTTCTGGTTCTCTCTCTATTCTTTTAAATGCTTTGAGGATGAGATGCTGAATGCCCTACCAGAGTTCTTCCACCAACACAAGAAAGTTGTAATCAAAATCTTCACAAACAATGGGCTTTCAGAGTGTCTTATGCAAGTAGTCTGGTGGTCAGAAAAAATAGGGGGGAGAAAAGGAACAGATATATAAACAGAGCAACTTATACATAACTAACTGGTGCATTAAAGATATATTCCCCATCTCAATTAACTACTTGTCACATCAGTATTAAGCAGAGAAACTGGCTGATAGCCATATTGTTTCATTTTAGAAATCCCTGTGTCAAGAACATATGTTCAAAGAGACTCTCACCCCTGTTAGATTTGTTTTCCTGGCTTACTTTTGTTTATCTGTGGTTGAAAAAACAACTGCAAAACAAGAAGCAACTTGAAATTATCTCATTGTCAACTCTTTCCTTTCTTCTCAATATCCTTTATACATTCCCAGTTGGAGCTTGAATTTTGTGTTGGATGGTCAAAGTAGAATTAGTTTGGAGTGAAGAGAAACCCTCTTTCAGTCTGCATTGAATCAAAATTTACAATTTTTACAAAGAAACAAATAAAAAATGTAATCTCTTTCAGGGAAAGCCTGAAATGTTTTGCTCTTGCCTTGCTTCATATGAGGCAGATGATGAAAAGTTATGTAATTATTGGGTGTTTTTTTTCTAAATGCCCCCACTTTTGCCCCCCATTTGAAAGTGGTTTGGTTTTTGTTTTAACAAAGGTATTTGAAAAGAAAAGCCTAATTTCCAAACACAAAGGTCTGGTTTTGGTTTTCCTTTGGTATTTCCACCTTTGTCTCTGTCTGTGTTGAAATGCAGTGTTTTGACATTTTCCTATGTGGATGCTGGGCTAAGTGTCTTGCCTGAAACCACAGAGGGAATTAAAACCACATCTCTTGAGCCGTCAGCTAGCCCTTAACCACTGGACCATCTTTCTCCTAGCAACCTTTAGGAGTTTTTGAGTAAAAGTGAAGCCATGGATGACAACATGGAGAGGGACACATCCTTTTATCAGAGGCTCATGAGCCAAGAGGGCCCCACGTGAGTTGTGCAGGGGAGAGGGGTAGGGACCTACCCCTGCGATGGAGCTGGCATCATCTGTCTTTTCACTATGACTCCACTTAAAAAACAAAGACTTAAAAGAAACACAATAGTGGCACACACACCCTTGGGCCACACATCAGTGAGTTTGCTGGCGAGAGCAAAGCTACCGTGTCTATGCAATGTTTTTGTCAGGATTATCTGACTCCCAGTCAAGGTGCAAACAAACCTCAGGTGTTCTGTCAATAGCAGAGTGTGAGCTGAGAATCTCAATGTCTTCTGAAAGGAAATTTGGGATCTCTTCCAGGAAAAAAAGGGGGGAAAGGAAGCTGGGTTTTTACACGTACAGTTAGAAAGTTGCTAAGACTGTCATAGTGAAGTGAGGACAATGTGAGAGTGTCTCCTGATGTACATTTTCTAGTGTTTCATTTGGCTTGGGTTTTAACATCTCAGGTAAAGTAGTCTTCACTACTTGCCTCAACCTACTGCATCATCTCATTGCCATAAGACTCCCCCAAGTATTCAGCCTGCATTTTTCCCTTTTTTACTATCACCCCATTACTCCTTGCAATAATCTGTAATTGGTGTAAAGTACTTTAGAACATTCTGATAGTCCATCTCTTTCTGAGCAACATTTGTGTGGCTGGGCTTTGCCATCTCAGTGCTCCTCTCATCCGGTCCAAAATCCCTCTCGTATAGTTACATGTCGTTTCCACATCCCCAGATCCTGAGAGATGAGGATATTGGACACCACACATCCATACTAAGCCTGTGACAGAACTGCAGGTTCATATGTCCTAATGCTAGCCCTGATTTCACTGATCCTGAAGTCCATTTATCTGATCCAAACAGAATTTCCTTATCAGCCTTGCCACCTTATCCCTTCCTTATTCCCCGTTTCTTGCTTCACTCCAGTTTATATCTTCCTTTCTACTTTTCCTCTTTCTGGAATATCCTGGAGTGTTTTGTTCCAGCTGCCCTTCATCAGCACATCTTCTACAGCGACCCACAAAAAATATTTACCATAAAATCTTCAGAGCAGTGTCTCTGCTCTTGACACAGGTTTGTCCCTTGGGTGGGGGAGGTAGAAGAGAGAGGGCACAAAACATTTTTGACAGACATCAGTTATGTCACTTTATTTATGGTTGGAAGGCAGTTAAGTGCTAGTGACAAAAATAACTTATCTTTTTGTAGCAGAAGGAATGAAGCCCAGTTTCCAATGTTATCCAGTCTCCCTTCTCATCACATTCTTTTTGTGGATTCTCTGATGTTTAATACAAAAAGGTGAACATACTTCAGCTTTCTCTCAAAAGAGGTTTACAAAGCTTTCCTTCACTCAGCTGTCTAGTCTCATAAACATCTATAGAAAGTAATGTCTTTTTTTGTCTTGAAGAATTTTCTTTCACTCTGTTAAATTTGGTTAAAATTGTCTGGTTGCTATAAAAAATATTGACCCGGAAAGAATGGGACAAGGAGATAGGTAATACACATAGCCATGGCCCTAGGAAAACTGGGTAGAACAGGATGTTCAGGATTTAACCGGGTCCTGTGGTGGACTTGTTCACTGCCTCTGCTGATCCCTTGTGTGGAGGACAGATGGCAGAGTTTGCCCTTGGAAGTGGTCATGATGATTGTGTGTTCTGGACAGGTTCATTCTGTCTAGATGTGCTAAGGGCAACAGCACAAAGTATTGTAGCCTTTCTCTTCAGGTCCTTTTTTAAAGTCATAACATTTCAGTTGTCCTGCCTAGAGTAAGGTCTTGCTGAGGAACAGAAACTTACTGCACTCATTTTATGCCTTTGCTATCATATGGTGTGGGAATATAACAGGAGGAAGACTAGTCAGGGCCATCTATAAAAGGAACAGCTGCATAATCTTTCCATTCCCACTTTTCCAACTGCACTTTCACGTCTTTTTATCTCCTTCCATCCCCACTCAGTCAGCCTCTCTTTCTCACCTCTCTCTGGTGTTCGTCAATAAATATTCAATTAATGTTTTCCTATGATAAAGATCTATGGGTGTCAGATAAGAACATCTTCACAGGATGAATGGTGCTGCTAAGTCTTGCGGCTAATTCTATGCAGATGCAGAAAGTCTGCTGGAAGTGACTTTACAAAATGGAGTGCTCAAGCATCCCTGTTTTATTTTTTAATGCAGATGAGAATTTAAAAGCCTGTGTTTTCTACAATTAATTTTATGTACTATTCTTTTCAATTATTTATGTTGCCTGAATGATAAATGGTCGGGTGGAGAGGGAAAGGAGACTAAAGGTAGTGGGAATCTGAAGAAAGAATTCTTTTTCCTCATTAGTTATTTATTTATTTTAGACTGGAATATGAGCTCAGCTGATAATTAAGAGAATTCAGGCCCTAGACCAACTGGTGGTAAGAGATCAGTTTATCACCTAGTAAGGCTCAGAGGAAAAAGACAGTAACAGAAGATGGAGGTTTAGTCCTAATTTTGCCTTGGATTTATTTAATGCCCTTCGGCAAATCCCTTAACTTCACCACTCGTGAATAGGAGGATGTGGCTTGTTTTTGCAAAATAACGATGGATAGTACAAGTAAGCACAAATTCTGTAGCTGATGTAAGAGCAAAACTTTCTTGGATTCAGCTAAACATTTCTCACATATATCAATGTTGGTCCTGACCCTGGTGAAAGGTGCATTCATTAGAGTCACGTTCATCCAAAGGCAGAAAATTAACCCATTTTTTAGGGTTGGAGGCAGGAGAGAAGTGTCATAGTTTATGCTTTTGTGCAACTTCTTGGGGTAGCACTTAAGCAGTAATACGACTGTACTGAGGAGAACAACCTTCCTCAATAAAGCAATGCCTGCTCGAATCAGTGGGCGTTTGAAACCTCTGGAGAGAAAGCCTGACCCTCTCTGATTTCCAGTCCATTTCCGAGGGTTTTGGAAAAGCAACAGGATGGCATTTGGGGCCTTTGAGAAATTGATTCTAAAGATGTAAGGGGATTATTTTAGAGCAAAAGGGAGGAGATCCCATTAAAATAACACTGAAATGGAAAGGAAGCTAAACAAATGGAGATGTGTTAGGCTGAGCGTTGTTTGAAGTGAGATATTTTCCTTGAGATATTGATTGTTTTTTATACCATACTTAACCTAAATCAGATCCTTAAAAACAAACAAAATCAACCCCTCAGGGAAAAAAAAAAAAAAAAACACAACACCAACAAAAACCAAACCACAAAAAAACAACAGATAAAAAATATATAAAGGGTTATTTTAGAACTGAGAATAACAGCCAGGATTTTCCTTCCGCACATTCTGCTTCCCCAAAATAGTAGTGCTTGCTTGTAAGAGAGACATCTTGGCAGTAATGGATATTATTTTCTTTCAAGTTCATTTATAAGGTTAAAATCAGAAGGTTTGTGAGGTTTAGATGTTCTTTTTTTTCTACTTTCTAAATTTGTTTTAGCACAAAGGAGATGTGCTGGAAAGAAAACAATGGAGGTAAAAATTACGTGTTGGAAAAGTTAAGGGATGGAGCCACTTGAAAAATTGTCAACTTTCAGAGATAAATTCAGACCCATTTTAGAAATTTCAAACACTTGCGTAAATATATTTTTATTCACAGTCATCCCATTGTGCTTTCATGGTCCTTCAAGGAAGCAGTCATGGGGGTGGTGGGAGGGTGGTGGATCAGAGACCTTCTCCCAGTTTGAAAAAAATAATCTATTTGGTCAACTTTATAGAGACTAGAGTTTTTGGAACTCACAAATAGAAAAATCAGTTATCAACTGAGAACTATAATGTAAATATAAACTGGCTACTCATTTCCAGGGTGTAGTCACAAGAGCTGTTTCTACGGGGACACCTGGAGTAATCCCTTCCACTCCTTCAGACATGCAAGGCCTCAACCATGACCTTCAGCGATGACTGAAATTATATTCTTTGATATACCAGAACAGTTCCTTCAGGAAAAAAAGACAGGAGAGGGTAATCAAAAATAATAGAAAAAAAAAAAAAAAGTGATCCATCAGATTTAGAGCATAAATGTTTGTCTTTGTCATAGAGGCTGTTAGATTAGTTCAGCTTCCATAATCTATTTAATTATTTTCTTTAATGGGACAGCCATTAAGCAAACTAGTTACTTTCTGTAAACATGATGAGAAGGATCTGCATTGTTTGCACCAGCCTGTCACCTTCTGAACCAAAATCATGTACCCATCTCAGTGATGTTCCTCTATTTGCAGAAGAGATCCTGTTATGAGTTGGAGGATGGGAATGATTCCACTACTACTATCTATTCCACTACTGTGCTCCATTATCAGAGGGAGATAACACCTGGAAAGAAACCAGTATCTTTGCCTCTTTGAGGTGCCTACTGGCACCATTGTCAGTGCAATTAGTGAGTTCTGTGTTGAAGAACACTCAGAAGGTTGGGATAAAGCTGAAGCTGTAGGTTCATTTTTATAATGGGAAACCAGATATGTTAATAAAGTGGTGTTTTCCTGCTTATGTCTGTAGCTGAAGAGGGACGTCTTCCACTGAACCAGCCAAAAAGCTCATGCTGTTTTGAGGTGCTGTCACTTCCTAGTGAAATAATAATTTGGCTAAGTAAAATATTATCAAAAAGAAGCTGGGAAATGTAACCAACTTCTGAATCAAGAGCCAAATCCATAAAGTTCCTTTGAAATATTTTTTGCTCAGAATTGCTTTTTCACTAAAATTTTTACTGAAAATATCAATAAACTTTAAGGAAGGGAGACTCTAGATCTCAGCAAAACCTGGAACCTTACCTAAATCCCAGTGCACCACTCAAATGATTTATGACTTGTGGCACTTGGTTTTTCCCTCTCTCCAAGTATTCTTTCTCCTTGTTTGTGTTCTTTTCTTTTCCTGCAGATGTTTTTTTTACATTTATTGTACTTCTAGAATAAGAAGGGATGAGAAAATGTTCAACTTCTAGAAAGGGATTTGACCCAGTGGTTGCTAGGTGATTAAATGTTTTGCTGATGGGAAGTCATATAAACTGATAGCAAAAGCAGTATCCAAAACACAACACAAGCAAGTGTGAAAATATGTGGGTGATGAGCCTCTAATTTTATTCTCCTCATCTTTCCACATGAGGCTGTAAGTTTACAGCTTGCATGTATACTATCTAGATGCCTGTTGTATGAGGATGAGAGGTGCTGGATAAACATGAAAGTATCTTCAAAAATAATTCCTTAAAATCCCCTTAGCTACTGGTTAAGGCAAGAAACCAACCATTAGAGCTCCTAATGAGGGTGGCAAAAATTGGAGAAAATGAGCTTCATGAAATGATGCCCCGTGCCCCAAAGTGGTTTCAAACACACTGGTAGAAAACAACTTTCCAGAAACCTCTCTTGTTTTTTCCATGTGTGATTTGTTCATTTTTAATTCACCATTTAGGAAGCAGAAAGCCATGAGAAAGAAGGAACACTACAATGTAAGTCTGCTATTTCATGCTGAGTAGCAACAGGCTGTGGAGTGGACATACAGCTTTTTCTGGATGTGGCAAAAGGTTTCTTTCAGCCCCTAATTTGCAGTGTCAGAGTAACCCATTATCAAGACGATTAAATTTAAAGAGACTGCAGTAAATGCTAGCATACAGAAGACATCAAGCATCATTAAAATGTAATTGGAAGCAAAGCTTAATGAGGTAAAAGGGAAAAAATACCCAGAATCCTTTTGGGCTTTCTGCCCCCCCTTCCCTTACTTGCTTTGCCTGAGCCAGCAACTACTGTATTGAAAATTATAATTTGCAAGCTGCATTATTATTTGGTGTTCCTTGCAGCAGCTAAAAGACATTATGCTTTAGCATAGCTTTGCAATGAGTGTATAAAGTTATACTCACTGTAATTTTAGACTAAAGGCGGGAATGCTTTTGCTTTCTAAAAGGTCTAAAGTTTCTGGTAGAAATAAAGCTAATCTGGTTTTCTCATCCAGAGCAGACAATAAGGACCAAATGGAAACATGTGTCTACAGCTTTGTGCTGATCAGTAGACAACAGTGGGCTTTGAAGCAGCAATGTCCCAGATTCCCTCCTTCCTGAGGACAGCAAGGACAATCGAGCAGGGAAGCAGAAAAAAGGAAAAAGACTGAGCGGGGAGCTGGAGCCATTGTGCCTAGCAAGCCAGGATGAAGATGCAATGTCCCTGGTAGGGATATGGATAGTAAATGTAATGTTTGTATAGGAGGTAATAGCTCAATAAGGCAATGGGCTGGCTTCCCAGGTCCTTAAAGGCTACCTGCTACAAAGCGGCTGCAGTTCAACTGATACCATTATGCTACGCACTGGTGGAGCACCCTGGAGAGGCACCTGCTCTGTTCATCTCTGTCTTGCAGTAAGACAGAGGCCAAACCTGGATTTTGGAAAGACTTAGCTGGTGTGGGTCCAGGGTTTTTTTGGGGGTTTTTTTGGTTTGTTTTTTTTTTTTTAATTTTATTTTCTCCCCAGGTCATCAAGTCAACACATATTTTCTGGAAGAGAAAATGGATGAGTTCAATTCATTGCATATCACTATCTTGGGCTTGAGTTAGTGATTCCTCCTCTTGCACACAGCTGCAGCTTTTCTGGAAACGTTGTCATTCCAACTCAAGGCCCACCCAGAAGTAGGCAAACAGCACAAATACTTTTCCCCGGCCATCTGATAAAGTTAAGGGACTAGGACTTTGCCCTTAAACTAGCCAAATATATTAGTCTCAGTTGGATCCATGATGGATTTTTGTTTTGGTTTTGTCATTGAAAATCAAAAGTCTTTGGTCTCCAATGGTGACTCGAGGTGTGAATTCTGTATCTTTGCTAGAGGATAGAAAAACTTGACCACTGGAGAAAGCTGTCTGAGCTAAAAATATAAATCCAGACCTTCAGTGCAGGTTGCAGTTCAGCTCAACGTGGCACCATTCACTGTCTACGTTTTAGTGACAAAAATCAGATTTTTAAAAACACAATAATTTCAGAGGGATTTTCCCCCTTCTCTCTCCTCTGATCTGGACCTTGGCCTACCATGTTGGAAACCTCCATTCTGATCCCCATTCTGATGGGATTTAGATAGCAAATCTTGCATATTAATTTTTAATAAGGCTTTTGAAAGCAACAAAGTGACCTCAGAGCTTCAGAGTGATTTCCAAGCAATGTCTGCACCAGAGGGGAGCTCTGAGGTACAAATGCCTGAGCTCATTTGGAGCCAGGAGATACGTCCACACAGCAGCAAACGCAGCTGTCTGTCCCCTCATTCAGAATTGGTGTTTGCACCAGACTCCGCTGTACTCTGCCAGACAATCGAAAGACTGGGCTTTGAAACCTTCTGGTATCTGAGCCTTCTCTGAAAGTGATGCCCTTCAACTTTTGTCTTTGCTTTTATTACTATTCCTATTCTCTAATCTTGTGCACTCTGAACAACCTGAAGAAAAGAATTTTGTCAAAACATGTCAACAGAAGCTTGACTGAGTAGCACTTCTCACTACTGTAAAGGTAGTGTGCCTGATATATGAGATTACAAATGAATCATAGGTTCCTCTTATTTCCTTGCTCTCTCACATTTATTTTTAATTGCAGGTACAGTGTCAATTTAATTCAATACTGGGAAGGATTAGTAGAGTATAACCTGCAACAACTGGACAGGTAGAGTGCTCTTAAAGATCATTAGCTTGACTGCAGTTAAATGGAGACCAAGGATTTGAATAAGCTTCAGACTGAATTTTCCTTTCACCTTTAGCGTTGCTCTCATTAGCAAACTATTTTACACTGTGTAAAAATGTAAATCTTCAGGTCTCCAGCTGCTCAAACAAGACCTTTCACTCACACAGTGTTGTCTTTAGATTGAGAAAATGCAAGTTGCAGGATGATGGTCATTGAAGTTTCCATTTTCCTGGATTTACCAGAACAATATTTGCCCTAAAATATAAAAGTACTGCAAAAAAAAGTAAAAATCTACATTGTTACATGGTTGTGTTGTAACAGTGAATATAACTATTCTTGTCTCCCAAAAACATTTGAGTAAGATCTCCAAACTTTTCTTCAGTGAACATAAGTGAAGCAGTTGCCCTTTTCAGGCCCAATGTATCTATGGCTGAGTCAAGCTTTCTGTTATCTGTCTCTTCTGCAACAATATCATCTAAACAGTTACTGTGGAGTGGGGGGAAGGTAATCACCTGTTTTATAGCATGGTGGAGAACAAAAAGAAACAGCTTGATTTTTCACTGTTTTGGCCACACCCTTCATCAAGGTTGAAACTGTGATGCCAACACTTAAAAAACGTTTGTGGCTTGGATGGTTTGCTTTTGGACAATATTAAAAAGTAAGAGGAAGAGTTGAGTTCTTTACTGCTTCTTCATTGCCTGCACAGGTCTCTGATTTTAACAGAGTTTTAAGAAAAATACTGTGTGCTACAGTCTTCAAATTGAATGTGTTTCTGATGCATATAACCAAAAGAGGTATCTCCTTTCTTATTCAAATGAGATCCAAAGGATCTCTGCAGATAATATGGCAAAGTTCTGTGTCTTGATGTGACGATTATTTTTACACATCATGCTTAGATTTGTAAGGCAATCCTCACTGTACTACACTCTTGTTCAAAATAGGAATATTTTGTACTAGAAAACTGTAGTTAATTTGTACACATATGTTTTCCTATCAAAAATCTCTTTGGCCTTTTAAAGGAGGAAATTGAGGGATGAAGTTGGGGGTTTGTTGTCTTTTGAGGGGTGTCTGAGACATTTTGGAATATTTCAGCTTCTTGTTTCCTGTTAAATTTTAAAACTTTCTTCAGAAAGAGGAATGGAGGGAAAAAGAGAGCATACTTTTTGACCAGCCTGCGTGGCAGGGAAAGGAGCACTAAATTTGACTATGTAGACATGGATTATAATAGGTTTCCATGTGGTACTACAACACATAGATGCCTCAAACACAGATGCTGGCAGTGTTGGTCGGAGTCTGCAAAATGATTTGGTTTCATGTTGTAACATTTTACAATCTTATAGGGTGAAACTCCAGATTTCATTTTCAATCACTGTGTATCTATGGGAACTTTTGGAGGAAATCATTTTACTCTTGGAATTCAGAACCAGAGGTTTTGCTGCAATTTGAAAGCATTTTGGGATATCTTGAGATTTTCATTTTACTAGCCTAGTTCTTTATAGAGTTTAACCATTGTACACTCATGATTTTGCAGTGGCAACACTGAGCCTTATACAACTAAGTTATAGATAAAGTCAGCCTGTCGAAATTTAAGTTGTATAGTAACACCTGGGGCTCTGGGTAGACCCTCTGGAAATATTTAGGAGAAAGATCAGAGGTGAAGGAGAAGAAAGCAGATAACAGTTAAGCATCACTCTCCTCTTCCCTTCCTCCCTGCCCACCCCCCCATCCCGAAAAAAAGATAAAAGCTCTGTATACACATTATCATAGAAATAGGTTGCCCTGCAGCTGCTCCACTCCAGATATATTAACAGCTCTGGGATTCAAGAAACCATTGGACAAGCATAAGCTTAAAGCCAGCAGAATGACCGCAATGGACTTTTTCATTAACAACAGGATCACAGAGGAAGGATTTACTCAGGCAGAACAATTAAAAAGCATGGGGCTGCAATAAAAGCCAATGAGACTTCAACTCTTTCTCTGTCTCTGTCTTTAGGACTCTTTCTTCCTTTCTCTCTCTCTCTCTTTTTTTCTCCCTCTGTCTTTTGTGTTGTTGTTCTAATCCAGGGCTCCCAATGGGCTAGCATTACATCTTCCCTTGAATTAGCATTCCCATTCCCCGGGGAGGGCTGCTGTGGTGATGACTAAGGGAAGGGGTGATAAATGTTAACAGAAACACTTTTGCAGAGTGCTGATTTTTCTGTTTGTAAAGCACGCACCTGCACAAAAGATGCCGAGTGAGAGAAAATAGCTCCATCTCAATGGGAGACAAGCGCACCCGGAGACACACACTTACTTAACATACATTACAGGGATGCCCCGTAGTAGTATCACACTGGGAGTTATATGGCAGAGCAGGAAGAGGGAGAGGGGAGGAGCAGTGCAGGGTAGATAGGATGTTTGATTTGGGGTTAAGGCTATAGATCATGTTTTGCAGCATTGGCACACAGCCCCATTATACCTTCCTTTCAAGACCTTGTACATCTCACTTTCTTGTTTTGTGCCTCAGTTTGCCAACATCAGTGTGGTTCATCAAGTGGGGATAGAGGGGTGTGGGAAAGGAAGTTGGAGTTCCTGGATATCAGTCACACTCCAGTGGTGCATTCACCTTTACAGAGCAGTTCAGCTCATTCCTGAATGCCCAGATTGTTACACATGGGATTTAAGGAGATGTGGGGTGCCCACAGGTGATAAATTAGAAACTGGAGTGGTGACAGTGCTGTGGGGTCTATATATGGAGATTAATATGAGCAAGCTAGAGCTCTGTCCCATCTGAAACTCCACAAGATTTTCCTGCCCCACACCATGAGCCCTAACACAAAGATGTATCAGGGCACGTGTATACCCATCACACAACCTGAATAAGGAAGGCAAAGAGAGTGGGATCTTAGCCTTACACTGGGGTGTGCTCATCTTCCGGGAACTACTTTGCTGCAGAGACTGTTACTTTTTTAATAAACACAGTATATTCTGCTTTGGTATTGGAATAAAAATTATAAACATGAGCAACGCATCCACATTTGATGAATTGCAGGGCTAAATGTTCTCATGCATATGTCTGAACCACTTCCTGAGTCACCCATTCTTGGCAACATCAACTTTTGGGCTCTCTATTATTCATGGCCATACTGTATTTGCAGCATTTTTAGCTGAATGAACAAAGTAAAACTATGGACATTTTCTGGGAGAAAGGTCAGTGCACTCCCCATATTGTAGATTCAGAAATAAGTAACAAACATGTTCATGCCAGTGATGGATGTGCAGAAACATGGGAGCGGTCTAGTTTTCTTATAACTATGCTAAGGATTTGATTTAAGGATATTACATTACAAGAGCGTACTAGGCTGCCACAAACTCTGTATTAGTTTGAAAGCCTGTGACCAATTTTTTTACGGTAGTACTGAATTTTGGTCTCTTTCAGCAGTTACTATTGTAAACCAAAATATTATATAATGGGGAAAATGTTGCTTTTTTTTTTTTTTTTTTTTTTTCCCCTGTGTATGAGTCACTCACAGTAAGAACAAACCATGGAAGAAAATGGTGGCTTTACCAATTAATAGATTGCAAAAGTAGAAAAAGAGGAAAAGTGTAGATCTTCCCTTTTTTATTAGGATGTCTTCTGGGTTTATTTCTTCATTGCTCTTAGGCAGGGTTGGAGGAGGGTTGTTATGATCTGGTTCTGGTCTCCTTTCACGAGGCAGAGACTCAGGTCTTCAACATTGTTGTACATGCCTGGAGAAGGAAGGAAGGAAAGAAAATAATTTTTAATCTGTTTCCACCTCCTCAAGCAATCAGGCTGGTTCTTCAGCAGTGATGTGTGTGGAGTAACAAGAAGAGGACAGGACAACAAAGAGCCAGTCTTCTGCTACCTAGCAAGACAGGCTAGGTTTGGGTTGTACTGACCAAAATTGTGGCTGGTGTTCTGACTCTTCTTTATGTGAAAAGTTAGGTTGAAAGAACAATTTCAGGGCAAACACTGTAACATTGAAATGTCCCAGACAACAAATTTGCTTTAGGATCCTTAGTGTCTATACCTAGCACATTTCTTCAGAGTTTCTTGGAATATGTTGCATAGGCAGATGTTTGAAAGGAGATGGGTATGTCTGACAATCAAAGAGTCCTTTGGCTTTCAAGGTGTCCTGAAAAGAGACACTAAGGTGCCAGTCTCTGGGCTTCAAACTGCAGATCATGCTGTTGTGAGGTGCTAGAAAAGACATCTAAACACTGCTCAGAAGGAGTTTCAATTCTTGACAAATAGCAAGTACTCTGAGCCAGAAAAGCCACTGACTTCATCCAGAGAGGGGAGGGGAAGAGAGGCAAAGGCAATGTTTAATTAGGAAGCTAATTTCATGACATCATGCCTCCTGGCCTTTATTCCATTAATGAAGCTGAAAGTAGGCCACAAACTACAGGGATTTTTTCTTCCCTGTTGGGACCATGTTATATCTGTCTGTCTGCTTGCATGGAAAATGCAACATCATTCCCAGTTGTTAACTTATTCCATAAACATTCACCATCTACTCTGCTCTTCCTGTAGCCTCATTTATACTGCATGCCTAATATCCTGTATAAATTGGCTTTCTCTGCATACTAATGTGGACATCTTTTTATTATTTTTTTTTTTTAAAGCAATGGGCATAGAAAGAGTAGGTACAGCCACCTGAAGATTTACCTGTGGGCTGAACTCAGAGTATAAGGGCTGCATCCCAAGGTACCAGAAGCTCCTGAAATAGAAATGGTGAGATGGGAGAGCAAAGAATTAATGTTGGTTTCACCTGTACTGTGGGATGAATACTGAGGTCCTGATAACTCAGTTCTTATGTGGAGGAGGAAGAGGGAGAAGAGGACCCCAAAAATTAGCTGGACCCATGCTTTGAAGAGTGAAGATTAAAACGCCTCAAGACCTGGCCCCTGCTCTGACTCAGGGCTTCTGGTATTTTATGATAAGGAATCATAGCGGTGCCTGTCTCCCTCTCTCCCCAGCGTCTGCTGCTCCCCACAGACAAGGCAGCAGAGCAGAAGGCACGTCTGCTCCATGCTGCTACAGCTTACAGCCTGGGGTCTTAACGCAACATGCAACAGATGCCAGGTCTGGTTCCTGCCGGAGCCATCCTCTGCTGAGACACTGGGAAAAGAGGCGGCTTCAGTTCTTCTGCTGTCACTATTGAGGCACTTAGCTGGGTTAGAGGGGAGTGACGTCTGAAGTCAGCCCTGCATAAATCACCAGAGCTCCTAAGTCAGTACAGCAAAGGACATGTTTTGATGATATAAGTAAATAGCTCCAATGGCGAGCTGCCACAAGAAGGAGCAGTGTCATCTCCTGTCCTTAGCTGCATGTTCATGCTCGCTCTGCTGCACCAGAGTGGCACTCATCAGGCTTGAGGTGAACCAGCTCAAGTAGCTTGTCTGACAGAGCCTCATGTAGGACCCATGTGGAGTCAGACAAGCACAAGTGCTGTCCTGAGAAAAGAGTAAGAAAAAAGATTTTAGTTTCTGCTGCCAAGAGAAGCTGTCCCATGGATCTACAGTGACAGCTGAAGTCCCATATCCCTTTCCCAGACTGAAAAGAAACTAACGTGAAGGCTGGGAAAGTAAGTGAACTGGGATGTGGATCCAGTGTCTCAGCATTGAGAATCATGAGTTATAACTAAAAAATACAGTCCTCTTAGCTCAGGCATGCACCCACCCACTCTGTCTGAACAGTATCATCACATTACATCAAGCCACTCCAAAGGCCTGCTCAGGAATCAGCTGGGTATATTCATAGATGTTAAAGCCCTGAGGACTACTGCGATAATCTGCTTTGACCTACATAACATGGGCTGAAGAAATTCACCCAGTAATTCCTGGAGTGAAAGGAATTGTTCTTCCCAGAGTAATTCCATTCAAACTAGGACAGAGTTGATTGTATGTGTGTGTATGCTTGTGTTTAGCTATGCATTATGTTGTAGCTCCTTTTAATTCTTTCTCCATCTCCCATTAGTGGCCTTTTCCTTTCTTCTGAATGCTTAAGCCCTTGAAGATTTAACAGTATTCAGAGAATGCAAAATTCAAAGCTGTGAGCATGACAACTTGAAATATTACCACAAAAATGTATTTTGTTCTCCCCAGAAGACAGAACCATAATAACATGTGTCATATTCTGATCATTTCTGAAAAGCTGTGGTTCAAATTTCGGATCTGCACCTTCAAAACTGGTTGAATAAACATCACTGTTGGTTGGTGCTTGTCTGCTTAGAAACACCAGCTAACATTGGTGAAGTCAGCACTGATGCTCCCTGGCATGTTCCCTTTATACAGCAAAAAGGTACAGTCCGAGATAGCTTCTGACACAGCCAGTGCAATCATTTTTTATCATGAGGTTCCTTTATGGTTGACATCTATGTACCCAAAGCAAGGCACTTTTCTCCATCTGTCCCGCTCTGATTGTGGGATCAGCTGCCCATGTCTGCATGCAGGATGCAATCCAATGGCCGTAGATTTGGGAAACCTCTGTGTTTTTTGAGCTGGCAAGTACTAAGGGATGTATTTAGCCTGTGATGAAAAATGTATCAGTTTGTTCAGACTCTGACCACAGAGACTGTGTGAGGGATGTTTGCAAATTGTGCTTGATGTTCATGTGGAGCAGGCTCCCTCCTTTGCAGGGACATTTGTTGTCTTGAGAGATGATGAGCTAGGTGGGGCTACCACTCACTGCAGGCCACAGATAAAATCCCGATGGGTTGGAAACCTCTAGGTAGAAAGATTAGATCCTTGGTGCCAAGATAGTTCCTTGCATTCCCTATTTTGTGGGAAAATCCTCTTTAATCTGTGACATAGGGATCTACTGTTCTTTCCTTCTTTCACAAGCTCTAAGCTACCTTTTGGGTTATACTTACAAAGAGTCCTTCATTTAGACACTTGAAGACCTGACACTTCCTGGACCAAGTATATCTGCAGGACAGTGTTGTTGCTTCTCCCTTGTCCTTGGACTTTATCTGTCAGATGGAAGTGTCTGATGAACATGTGGTCCACTGAGCAACAACTGAAGTCCCAAGGCAGGGAAGATGACATGGTGTTGTACAGGGCTTCTGGTGAGGGCTCTTGAGCTGAAGAAACCTTTTTATTTGATCCCTACCTCACACCAGCCCTGAGATAGAGGTCATTCCTCTTGTGTGACCCCAGGGATGTCTTTTGCCCAGAACCAGGTGCAGAATTCAATGGGTACCTCACATGCATCTCTCTCCATCCTTCTTATAGACCCTCATCCCAGACTACATCCCCAGTTCTGCTTGCCCCCTTCCCTTCCCCAAGTCCTAGCTCTGTTGCAGCCTTCTCCTGCCCTGCTCCTGTCTTTGGGCGAGAGCAGTGAGAACCAGGAATCCAGCACAGGCCCCTCTGCTCAGCAATGCAGAGTGTTACAATGGGGTCAACCAGCTTGGCCATTGTGTGTTGTTTTATAAATACATTTTCCAGTCACCAGGTCAGCCACATAAAGACTTCTTTCTGAAATATGGGAGCCTGACAAGTGCTTAGCAGACGGCCCAACATCCTGAATCCGGTCTCTGTGAGATTCTCCTCTCAGCAGCGCCGGCACACGCTGTTCTGATGGTGCGGTGCCAAGTGACTTCTGGGTCAGTGCTGATCTTTGGAAATAAGTCTCAGTGGGGGATTGATGACAGAGTTCTTCTGACCTGAGGGAAATCGGTAGGAGGAAGGCACCAGACGTGGAGTTGGTCTGCAGCAGGGGGGAAAGGGGAAGGGGGGGTGGGGGAGGATGGAAGAAGAGCGACTTGAATATTAAATCCTCTTGAGCCAGGGAGCATGGTGAAGCAGCCGAGCCTTCAGCTCTCTTCCTTACAGGCTTTTCCAGGGAAGGAAAACAGCTTTAATCTGTTAGAAGAATCCCAATTTGTGCTTGAAAGCATATGTTTGCACTGGGAATCCAGCAAATGGCACTGCAGTGCTTAACTAGTAGGTCAATGCTGTGGATTGGGAATTCAGCTCTGCCTTCAGTGTGGAGAGTTTATCTACACAGATTTATGTTGTCGTGGCGGTATCGCAGAGCAGCATTTGCACAGGGAAGACCCAGAGGATGCTGGCTTTCCATAAGGGTTACCCAGACCTGCTCCTCGCTCTGAAAACAGAAGGGGTTTGCCTGCCTCTTGCTGCTTTTACTGGGGAACTGCTCTTGCCCAAAACAAGGGACTCTCCTTTTGCTTGGCCTGAAGACACTGTCTGGATTCAGCTCCAACATTAAAGAACTGTTGTTCAAACAGGTGAAAGGGAAGCAACCCAATGGCAATATTAGCAGCTGTGCTCTCAGGCAGGAGTCTACACTCGCTCCTCCCAAAACTATTGAGGGTGTGTAGATGAAAGTCTGAGGGATCTTGTCATTATGATAGACCTGGATCTTGCACAGGTGTGGTGTTCTCAGGAGGGAATAGCACACACTGGCTTCTGGGATGGGACCCTATGTGTGTATGCTGTAAGTGAACAAATGTTGCAATTGTGGTGTGCAGAGCAAACTCATCCTTCACCCTACTGCTGTTTCCCCGTCTCTGACATGGTCTCTGAAGAATTGTCCTCTTCCTTACAAACCAGAGCAATTCTTTATCCCAGTTTCTCATTTGGATCAGAATGGCTCTATAAATGGTTTCTCCAAATGGAGAAACAAGAAACGTAAGGGTTTCATCTAAGGTATGCATTATGTTAGGCCAACCAACAACACAAACTCCATGTTGACTTTATTGTTTATTTTCAACTAGGCTCATTTTGGTTTAGTCACTTAGGGACAGCCTCATTTGTGACGATGAGCAAATGTTTCAATGGGGTATTTTTAACAAACAGGCAAAACAGAGTTTTTATAAAAAAAAACCCAGAGAATACAAATTATATTATTGTATGTTTACATATGAAAGAAAAAGCTGAAGTTATGCTTCCCTCCACATCCTATGTGAAAACATAGTACAGCACCATATGCAGAAGCACAGTGAAGTAGTAACTATTCCTCCTCTACTCTCCAAATTATCCCTAACTTTGTCCCGTAATACCATCCTTTGTATTTAAAAGTGTGGTACAGGAACAGATTCGCAGCATTTCGATAAAAGGTGTATAGGCAGGTACAGTCTGCTGCAGGAAGACAAGGAATAGGTTGTTCTCTCATTCTTTATCTGATTTGCCAAGCAATTTCTCTGCATAAGATGAGACAAGGCAGAAGTTTCCTTCACCTCTCATAGTATGGAGAAAGCATGCATCGCTTAAAGAAGAGTTTGTGACCATCTCTAGGTTTTCCTTTCTTGAGCACTCTCTGGGGAAGACCTCTGGGACAAACATCCACTGGCAGGAGGGAGATTTGCACTGTTTCTTGGCTGCCTCAACGGAGGCAGAAACCAGAGTATCAGAGATGGGGTATGATGTTACATCTGAAATCTAAAGTGATGCTGCTGCATCTCTCTTGGCAAGACCTCTCTGCAGTGGTCAGGGCACTTGTGTTACTTTGGGATACTTGGAAGCTAAAACTGTAGCTTAGGCTTCAAGTAACCAACGAGTTCACAACTAGCGTACTAAATATCCTTAACTGCATGGTGGGTTTTAAGGAGTCCAGCTCGAGTCCCATGATATCATGGGAATACATTAGTTGACAGCTAGGGAGAGAGGATTAACCCCAAGGCTTTAAGGCCTGGTAGTGTCTACTCCCAAACTTATTAATCAGACTTGGAGTTACTTGCGTTTGGCATTAGGAAAGGTGCACTGAGACCTAATAGGCGGCTTCTCACTCCATCCCATAATGGGAGAACAAGGAGTGACTTGGTGAAATTAATGGCTGGTAAATTTAGAATAAATAAAAAGAACCACTATGCCATGTGCCAGTCCCCTGTGGGATTTACAGCCACAGGAGGTCATCGAGACAAATACTGTGGCTGTATTATTAAAACAGGCTAGATAATTTTATTACCATTAATAACGTTTACAGTTATGTAAGCTGAGATAATGAGGCTAATCAAATCTCATGCTTCAGGGCGTAAACTGATTGCCTGCAGGGGTCAGGAAGAAGTTTCTTTTTCCCCACACACAGCACTGCACAATTGGCTAAGTGCAGTGTCAGGGATGCGGGGGCATTGGGGGGGGGATGGGGCGGGGCAGGCGGCTGCCTTTGCTGGGACACTGGTGCATCAGCTACTGCTGGAGTGGGTGACTAAGCCCAGTGTCATGGC
The DNA here is from genome assembly GCF_031877795.1 of Strix aluco. Taxonomy (NCBI): domain Eukaryota; kingdom Metazoa; phylum Chordata; class Aves; order Strigiformes; family Strigidae; genus Strix; species Strix aluco. The sequence goes on along the minus strand of NC_133971.1, from coordinate 87,868,881 downwards.
AGTCTCCCAATCCATGCTTTATGCCATTTTCTCTTCCTCTGTGTGCTCCTGCGACGTTACTGCTGACCACATCTCCTGGCGCACCTCTCCTCCTTGTTCCCTGAACATCCTCTGCATTCTCACCCTGCGCCCCAGGTTCCTGCCACTGCCTCCACCTCCCTCTTTCTGTGGGATCTTCACTTTCCCACCTCCTACACCACCACACCTTGCCTCTGTGCCCTGCCACAAACACCAATATGCTGGCTGGATGCCGAGGCTAATAAGCCTGGCTCAATTTTTCCGAGTCTGTCCAAAGCTGACCCTTTGTGGAGCAAGACAATGTGTTTGTGTGGGGTCTGGGGTTCATGGTACAGGTTATGAACCTGTGATATTTTCTGCAGTTTCCTTGCAGCTTTATTTTAATGATTTAGTGCATTCCCTGGTAACATTCAGCACCCTTTGCCGAAAAGTTTTTTGCAAGCAACCTCATGAAAGTGAGGGCATATTCACTGAATGTCCATCAAAAAAAGTTTCCTTCTTGGTGCATAGAGAGACTCTGAGGAGAAAGGAGAGGTGATAAGTAGAAAGGGAAGTGCTTTTGGATGTCTCTTCTGGGGAACAGGTGAAAATAACAGTCATGTCATTGTTATTTTGGGCGAGATGGGTAAAGGAGAAGTGAGGGAGAAAGTGCCATCTAAGTCACATGCGGTGTTTTGGATCTGCAGTGATTACTCATGCAGATATCTGGGCTGGCATCTGACAGGCAGATGAACGGGCTTTGGGTTTGCAGAGCTGTGAGCAGATAAGATCGAACTCGAGGTGAAGAGGTTTGATGTCTTCACTACACTGTTATCAATTTTGCCAAAGCATCTTGGTGCCTAATAGCCCCAGGGGCAGCTCTTCCTTCCCTGTGGCAGGCAGAAAGGGGTGTGATGGACTCAAGGCCTGGGGCTGCCAGTGTCCAGGGCTGTCTCTGCAGCACAATGGTCCAAATTCTTCAGCTGCCCAACACCATGAGTAGTGATCAGGCCCATCTTCTCACAAATTCAGTGACAGTCACTTGATCCTGATTTCCACTTTAAATGTATCAACAGGCGAGATGAGAGCCTGAAAGACCGCTAGAAAAGGACTTTTATAAAGTACATTTGCTCTTCTTGCCTGAGTTGAGATAATTCCAGGGCAAACACAGAGCTGTGAGCAGAGCTGATGAACACTCGCTCTCCCCAGTCAGAACCATGATGATACTTTTTCTTTCTTAAGCATCCTTCCCAATTAATTCAATTTGGTGGGAAAGCCACCCCACGCTAAATCCCCCACTCAGATTTTGCCCCTAAAAGTACACAAGAGATGGCAGTGAGAAGCACATTTTCCTCCTCAGCATGGGCACACCCCCTCACCTCCAGGATTCGTATTCACCTCAAACAAATTGGGAAGCTGCCAGGTATCGTCGAACCCTGTCCTTGACGTAGCAGAACAACCTGTCGTGTGTGCTTTGAAAGGGTCTCTAATATAGGCACAACATGGGGTGACCTCGTCACTGAGAAAGTCTCTTACTGAACCGCTATTTATTAATGTAGACAGATGCAGAATGCACCTTCCAATACCCCTTTCTAGCTGAATGCACTGAAAATTACTAGTGCTTTATGTAACTCCATTGGGGGCCACTGAGATTTCAGTTTTGCAATTAGCTGCTATAATATATATGAATAAAAATATATTATGGAGATGGATTTTTTTCCCCTCCTCCTGTTTAATTAATTCTTGTTCCCTTAGATTTCTCTTGCTCACCTGACTCCACCACTTCCATAGCACATTGCCTTCATGTCTGGGCTCACCTGAGTTGTGCACCTCCCAGGATTGATACTGCCAGTTCCAAAAATGTGAATTTCCAGAATCTTTTGTTGGGACTGTAGAAGTGAGACACCACATTCTGAAAGGGTGTGGTGGTCCTAGGCATTATTATCACTCACCTGCTAGCATGCTTTTCTTCCTTCTGTCTAGATATATCCTTGGAATTGAAATTGTTCTGACAGCTGGTATACCTTGGAGGATTTTGTGGAAGATCACCCCGTGAGAAACAACTATTTGATTTCATATCTAAAGTTTCCCAATTAACAGAGATATAAGGTTCAATCTTGATGCAGTGGGGTTAATCCTTAAATATTTTAAAACCAAGTTTGTTTGTAAGAGGCCTTGATTTAAATTTATGGTCCCCTTTCACACATAAAATGGTGGATACGGGATTTTGTACACTAAAAATTGGGCTGAAAAGCAGCAGGTCTTGCTTTAGAATTAAGAATTGAGAGTGAGCTGGAGTGGAAAGTTATCCTCTCTTAAAAAAAAAAAAAAAAAAAAAAGAAAAAAAGTTGTTTCATAGAGTCAGGGTAGACTAGAGACTTACTCTTAAGCAGCAATAGGGTGTAATTGCCCCACTGCAACCCCTAGGTAGACAGGCTAAACTGCTCTTCACAACAATGGTGTTTACTCTAATTTTCAGCTCCACTGGTGCAAATACACTAGAGGTTGCACTGTTACAGCTATCCTGGTGGCTGCTGAACAGATAACCTTCCTCCCCTGTCCTCCCCAGGATGGAAAATACTCTTCACATCCAACTGTACTGAAAGCTCTTTTCTTATAAAACTATCTTTTGAGAAGTTCACTGGAAGATTAAGTACTTCCTTCTGCTTCCGCCCTCCCCTCTTTATATTTTTATTGCTCTGCATGGCCCAACCTTTCCTTCTTAAAGCTGTGCTCAGTGGTAATATAAAACCCAGATGAAAACACAGAAGCACCGAAGACAGCAGCCAAGTTAGAATTTAGGTTGCGTCCTCTGAGCTCTTTTTCAGAATACTGCAGACTTAATTTGTTGTTTGAGCATCTCCCATATTTATAATAATACCCTCTATTAAACAACATGCCGTTAGCCATAATTTCCTGTGTGATTTACATATTTATTATTTTTATTTTTATATATATACAGAGGGTGATTTTGTCTCTCAGAATCTACCGCTTTCAGACGGCTGTGGTTGTTGCATTATTATTTCTTCCATCCTTTACCAAGTGATTAGAGACAGATTGCATTTTTTTTCAAATTCCTACTCTTTTAATAGGGTGGCCTGACTAAAGATGGCTAGAGTGAAAATGGGCGCAATGCAGTAAACCTGGAATCGACACAAGGAACCCAGAAGGTCTGCTAGGTTCTTGCCTCATTAAGAACTCCATATCTGCTCACTGACTAACCTTGCAAATGAGTTCACGCTCAGTAAAGGAAATTGATTACTTTCCATTGCAATTAACATCTGGTCCTGGGTCAGATCATTAGGATAATTTGTTATAGAAAAAACTAAAGAAGCTAGCTACAGGGTAATAAAGTTTCTTCTGGACCCAATTAAAGATGCATTCTCTGGTTATTTTGAGGGACATCAGCCATCTCTTGGGGGTATTACCAGGGAGAAGGAAACATAAGGAGTGGACAATAGGTGGTGGAATGCCATATATGAGAAAGAGATGTCAGGGGAATCATTTACTCCTGCCTCTAGGAAATGCACATTATCAGCTCCCATTTGCAGTCTGAGTTTCAGAAATGATGTATGACATCTATTTGGTGAGGAATTCAGGGCTGAAGGGTTAGCAGAGACTGTGAATCTCTAGGGATTTTATTCAGAGGAGGCTATGTTCCGGTTTCGGACAGGTTCGTAGATTAAAAAAAAAATCTCTTTGAATTTCATATCCCTGTTTAATCTGAGAGACTGGCAGAGTTTTCCTAATTTGAAAAAAACCTCTGAATCTTGCCCAAGAACTGATAAATGGTTTGCTTGGATCTGAGACCAACTATTTTTTATCAAACTCCGAAGGCTCTAAACATTAAGGAGCCAAATTTCAAGCCCCATGTGTCAATCGGGGAAAAAAAGAACCACAACCACCTAAGAAACCTAGTTTCCATTCATTTTCTTGCAACAACAGGTTTGCAGGGCTCTAGGGAAAACATTTTAGGAACTGTGCTGCTGCAGTTAGAAATAAAAATAATGCTGTTGATATTCCTACCAGCAAATGCTTTGGTTACAGACCTGTTGGTGTCTGTGACTTCATGGTGTTTCTTATTCTGTGGCCATTTAGAATTTCATGGTGACAGGGAAGCTTCAAAAATAGGTCTTCCTGCGCTACCCCCTACTACTGAGTTCAAGGAGAATATTCATTAGCAGTTGAATGGCTAAATAATGTTATTCTAATTATATATCCAAAACTGGGCAATGGCACATCAGAGCTGGATGGGAATTGTTTCTTCCCATTGGAGAAGAGTTTTTGAGATTGCTTTTTATATAATATTTTCTGTTCCAGTTGTGATGGAAAGTAATAAAGGGAAAAATGTGGGAAATAAACATTTTAGAAAATCAGATTAGATCAGGTGAATATATTTTAAGATCTTGATTTTAAACTGTTTAATTTGCTTTTTATCTTACTATGTTTATTAGTCCTTTAGATATGAACTGCAACTTCAAAAGAAAAAGTAATTTTCTAGTGACATTTACCTAACACTTCCTGCCTCAAAATTATTGAATCATTATTATTTTGAAATTATAGAAGGGACAGGTGTGTATTATTTTGTTGGGTTTTTTTTTCCCTTCCATTTTTCTCCGCACAGGTCAGGAGATTTTTAGCAGATTCTTCTTACAAGTATTTTCAGTTCTTTCTGAGCCACAGAATCCTGAAGAGTGATGGGAGGAAAAATCAAATCATCAGTCTAATAATTACCCAATGAGAGAATATAATGTTGAGCTATAAAACTGTTATATGCCACTCTTTTTATTTACTTAGTTATCACAAGAAACAAACAAACTCTCAACTATAAAATAAGAACTAATCTTCAAATTCTTATTGAAAGTTTGAGCCATGTATTGCTGATGGTTACAGTAGTTTGGGTTGATCTCATTGCAGCAGAGGATATGAGAAAGCAGAGCCCAACTGGGTGCTTAGGTAGGACTCAAGTGATGCATAGACTTCATGATGGCTCTATGCAGGAGATGTAAATATTGGACTCCAGTAGCTTCGAAGCATCTTGCTGAAAATTCATATGGCTACAGATCTATAAACCTGCTGGTTCTCATGCACCTTTGCCACAGCTATCCATGTTAATGGGAATGGGAAATGAAGCATATATTTTTCTAGTGATGGATAAACATCAGGAGGTCCAGGGAGTTTGAATTCTTATTAGAGAAGACTACTTGTGAAAAGCCCTTCCAAATCTGGAGGAGTTTAGATCTAGATTCACCGAACTCTTTATAGCTGGTACCTGGTTTTCTCCTAGGTTGGATCTCAGATTTCAAAGTATCTGACAGATGGAAGAGGCTTGCATTTTTAAGATCTGTCTCTAGAACTTGATATTGCAGTTTGACATCAGCTACTGTCATGATTACCTTACATTTCATATATTGTGCTAAGTTCAGCCTAAGCATGTGGTCATTCGTGATGAAAGCTCAGTCTCAGCACAGTGAAATACTCTAATAGAAGTAGATTTCAAGCACATTAGATGTCCAATCTATTCCTTTAAAGAAACTGTGTCATTAGGGCAGATGGTAGCCAGACTAAAAAGTCTGGAATTCATGTGAACAAACATAGACGTCACATGGTATAACCACTTATATCTCTGAACAGTCTCTGTGATTCATGAAGAAGAGTTAGCACTTGCAAGATGATTCTCATACTAAAGCAGACATCTAAAAGGTAGCACCCTTCCCAACCTCGAAAGTAGATATTTTCCTCTGTTGCCTCTAATGGAAGTCTAATGCTACCAGCACAGCAGAAAAAGTTTAGATATGGTAAAAATGTCAAGTTGAATGCTATCCAGAAAGAGTGGTCTGCCCAGAATATGCATGTCTTCATCTGAACAAGTGGACAGTTACTGAAGGTTAGGCCACAGTTCCTTCCACTCCAAAGTGGACACTTGCATTTCATCATGTGAATAGACTGAAGAGATTTCCGCTGATTACAGGAGAAGTCTAGAAATCTACCTTCCAGACACTTAAGTGACAGGAATCCTACCCAATATAATTAAAAAGTTTGACTAATTTCAGTGGAAAGTGAGCTAGGTTGCATTTAAATCCCCCTCCAGAAGGAGAAGTGGGTGAAGTTTCTGTTTCAGAGGGATTTGAACATGGGTGGGCTAAGGAGGCTTGTAAATGAGCTTAGAACAGTTTTATCACTATCTTGGTAATTCCTCAATAAATAAAATTAATGAGTTCCATTGTCATCCACATCCCCACTGAAGAGGATTCAGACAATTCTCCTATCTCTGGAGCCACTCTAGGAGTCTTGCTTCTCATCTGCTTTCTGATTATATTTTCTTTTAAAGAAAGGTCCATTTAATATGTTCCTCCCCAAAAAGTATTTGCAATTAATTCTTATCAAGGGCAACAGCTGATTTGTAAGATTGCTTCTAAATTGGTAATTAATTAACCTATTACCAAAGGAGGGAGGGGTGCCCTGATTGTCAAGAGGTTAGAGCTGATAAGTGATGAATGGTTGGGTTATATCAAGACCTTGGCTCCCCTCTCTGATCAGTTTGGATGTTACCTAACCATGCATTATATTTGAACATGAATCACAGCTCCTCAGTCTTTATATTTCCTAAGCCAAAGCCTGACACACAGAACTATGGGTAGATCTCATTTATTATGGCTTAATTAAAGGCTCAATGCACAGAGACGCCTCTCACTTCACTTTAGCTAGCCAGCAAAATCATAATTGTACTGATGTTGAGGCCAGCTTTCTAAGTAGCTATTGGAAGTCACAGTGAGGAAGATGTGAGCTATTCTTTAGGGAATTCTACACAACAAAAGTTACATTCATAATTTTTTAATTAAGAAATTACTTTTTTGGTTATTTCCACCAGGCTGCCACGTTGATTCTTTCTCATTCCTCACACAGTTCTTAACTGGAGCATTACAAGTAGCAAGAAAAAATTAGTTATTTTTTCTTGGTTTTGTTTTTTGTAACTAAACTAGTATGTTCTTAAAAATGTTTGAATTGACCCAAATCATATCTTTAACCCTGCTAGCACAACAGCTGTATGTTCCCTCAGCACAATAAAATAAATATTTCAGTTTACCTGTGATATATCCTTGCAGTTTTTGCATTTAAATGTTTTTAGATACTGTGTTAGAAGGCTGTTAATAATAAAAATTTCAAAATGGCAGGTTTATGTGATTCTGTTGTAAAACATCTGCAAAAAAAAATGTTAATTCTTCTGTTTCATTGTCTACCTTTTTAGTTAAGATAATTTTTGCTGGGTGAAGTAGGTTCAAAGGAGTATTAGTGTATTTAGCCTCCCATTCTCTCTGAAAGAAATTCCACAGGTTTGCAAGGTGACAGACAAAGTGTAAGGATGAAAGCAATCAAACTGTATTTTTTTGGCAGAATCTTTCTCCTCTAAGATGATGTAAGAGCTAGATAATACATGACCCATCCTTAGGGGAGTGTGCCAGAGCTGAGTTGGAAGCGAAAAAAATCATTTTTGACTTAACAAACTCAACCTGGAAACATTATGAGAGAGAGAGAGAAAATAAAATATGGAAACCCCAGATGGCATTTTATACAGAGTCACTTTCCTGACTTTGAGTGTGTTTTAAGGAATTGTCCTGCACTCTGGGATGTCATAAATCTAGCTTGATATAGTGCCGCACTGCTCGGTTGCTGTCTGAAAACTTGCATCCCAGTCTTTTTTAGGGGGGAGCTTGGGGTTTGTTCTTGTTTTCCACCATAAAGAAATAAGAGCATTTTGTGTACAAGACAGGAAGAATGCAGGCAGGAAGCATCCTCCTCTTGCTTCTCCGACTCTGCTGTGCTCCCTAATAAGTGAGATATCTCCATCATGTGCAAATAATGAGAGGCCAATTATGTCCGATGAAGGGGGGCAGGGGATAGGGGCCTGACAAATAGTAAGCAAGGCTGACTTACATGGAACTCAATCTGAAAGCTGCTTTCAGCTTTGGAAGTTATTCGCTAGTGCTGCCGTCCCCATGCGAGGCTTTGCACAGCAGTGCCGTGGGAGGAAGGCTCTGCTCAGCTGGGAACACCAAGACGAGAGGAAAGGTGCTTGCTCCCTGCAAGCCCAAGTGGAGAGCATCACCATCCCAGAGGTTTCTGGCATTCCCCTGCTATCTGTCCCTGATGACAGCATTTTGGTTTAGCAGATACTGCGGGCAAACATACTGCCTGGGGTTTGAACCTGTCCACAACTCAGGGAGCTGCTGGGAGAAAAAGGTGGAGATTTCCCACCTCCTTCAGCTTATTAGTATTTTTATCCTGCTCCCTACCACAGGGAAGGCTCTCACTAGCTACAAACAATTCTCCAGCCCACCAAAGCCTTTTCCTCAGATTTAAAATAATAGAAATGTGATTCTTTCCATGCGTGGGTGTGTACGTATATGAGTGGATGAATATGGATGTCTATACAGTTACAGCTTCATACAAATACATATAAATATATTGCGAGATAACAACTTAGTTTTGTGATTTTTCTTTTGCTACCCAAAGACAAGACATTAAGAAGAATATGTACTTAAAAATAAAGTGATGTAGTGCTTGAAGGAAAAAGTGGAAGCTGTCTGTGAGACACTGCAGTGCTTAGTCTTAAGCTGACATGAAACAGGAGTCCTAGTGAATGCCTAATAAAAGTAATAATAATAATAGAAGGGAAATTAATTAAGTACATGGAAATGAAAGGTTGATTATTATATTTAAAAGTTACAACACCTGTATCCACAGTATTGCTGAGGTGTCCCGAAGACACAGAAGTGTTTCTGGAGAGGTGAGTCCCTGCACTGTTTCTCAGGATGCTAACAGTCCTAGCCTTGCACACCCCCGTGCTAATTTGCAGATCCTAGATTATATGCTCCAAATTTTTAGCAACCCCTCTCCTATCCAAACAAGGCCTGTGGCTCTGTGTGCTTGCTGTTGATCCAAGTGCCATAAAACAACCCAATACCAGCTGTGTTGGCAGGTTTTAAAGGCATGCTTCTCAAGATAGTGCCCTGGAAGTCTAAGCACATATTTATTTTTTCTTTAATTTTAAAAATTCACAGAATGCACAAGGATATTTTTATTATTATTATTTATCAAGCCAATAATAGTGGAAGACTAAGATTTATGAACATTCCCTCATTTAAGTAACTACTCTGTACCCCAAAAGTAATGAACCCCATATCTTATAACTCTGTGATTTCAAAGTACAACCAGAGATAACCCATGTAGCTTGGAGGTAGCAGCAGGTGGTGGTACCAAACCAGAGCTGGGATCTCTGCTTCTTTGATCAGATCCAGTGACAAACGAGTATACCAATCTTGTAATCTGAGCTCAGCTGACAATAGCAAACCACTTTGTGAATGGACATGGCAGAATGGTTTATCTACCCTGCGAAACTGGGAAGGCAGGGGAAGCTGGACTTGGAATTAGAGGGAATGCTGATGTATTCAAAAATTAAATTTTTGTTATTTTCTGAACTGCTTTTTGTGTGAGCCAGCAGAGGTCAGTGGGCCACAGGTGAAAAAGCACTGCCCAGCTTACTCTGGAAAGACTTTCCTGTGTAGACAAGCCTAAAGAAAAGGTGTGTTCAGTTTCTGATAACATCTCTGCAATACCAAACCACTGCACTTCTTCCTTTCACTAAAACTGAGCAAAGCTAACTGCATAACCGAGTGCCTCCAAATAACTGCACAATGACAAAAGATTACTTGCCTATATACAAATGAGGTTTCAATCAAAAAAACATTTTTGTTTGAATGATTTTTTGTAACTTGCCACACCTTCAAACACCAACTGAAAATCCTGTTGGCTCTTCCAAAAGCAATCCTAGCGTAGCATAGGAGGACAACAGCTTTTGGTTTCCAAGTGTGACTGCCCAGGGTTCCCCAGCAGTACAAAGCACACTGACGTAGAACCCTGGTTTAGTTTTAGTCAAAATATTAAGCTTTTAGCAAAGCTGGTGTACTTAAACTGTGTCTGTGGTCGCCAACACACTGTCTGTTTCATTTTCTGAAACTTGGGATAACTAACTTTATGATAGTGATGTTGACTAGCCATTAATTCTCATTTCTTTCAGCTATTCCTCAACTCCAGCTTACGAGTTCTTCAATAAAAATCTCCCAAAGTTACCTTGGCGACTCATACGTTTGCCAAGCTGACAGATTTATGACAGTTACATATATAAATATTTATATGCTGCGGCAATGCAATTTTTAAAGGCAGATATATACACTCTCACTGAGACTTTCAAACAAGGCAAAATGCACTCGTGCAATGTGACATAACCATATACAAGTCAGTGTGTATCAATACGTGCCTGAATACACAGATATGCACGCTAATGATCTTACAGACTTTTTGACAAGCATGTAGCCTTTGTACTTACAGGCAGCACTCAAAGAGTTTTCAGCAAGTCAGAACATGCTAGCAGATGTGTAGCTGTAATACATATCCATACATTCTTCAAACATCAGAATGAATCTTCCTACTCCCTGCACATAGCTGGACAAGGCAGCAGAGGAACACACCTCCCACAGGAACTGCATACAGTTTATATACTTGAGCCTGACTTTTACATCCAGGCACATCCATTATTTCACAAGAAAGTTGGATATAGGACATCAAAGAGTCTCCTATTCAACAAACCCCAATTTAGCTGTATATGTGTGACCATACACATAAAAGCCATATAACTTATAATAATTACAGAAGAATTGACACTGGAAATAATTCTCCTTATTTTTTCCCTGTCACATGCTCATGTACACATGCTACTACTACCTTCTCTTTAGACCTGACTGAACCTCTTTGTGTTGCATTGCCCTAGGCTGGTGACCAAAGCAAATCCTTAGCCTATAAATTCTGGTGATGAGTTCAGCTGGTTTATTGTCTGGCAGAATAGATGGAAATGATACAAAGTCCAAAGGAAAAAAAGAGGAGGGGGCTAAATAGAAGGGAGTCATTTATATGTAAACGACACAGCAATTTATAGGAGAAGTCAGGGATCTTTTATTTTTGTAAGGCTGAGGGCTTGTGTTATCAGCATCCCATTAACCCAAAACATACTCTGAAGGTACCATTTTACTAGATCCATCTTCCCTTTCTTTGTCTGAAAGTCTAAATATAAAATCACTTCTCCCCCCTCCTCTTGCTTTAAAAATAGAACTGAGATGAATTCTTCCTCCTCCCCTGCTTTTGATGGGGAAATCTCAGTGGCTGTTTAGACTTTGCTTATACATTAATAAAACATTACAGAGAAGTAGTAGAAGAGAGACCAAAATCTTTCCTGTGACAACAAAATGCCTTTCTGTTTTGCTGTTTCCACCTGAATTCACTGCTGCTGCTTATAATTTCCAAAAATTTGGCTTAGTGTGGAATTGTGCAACAAAGGGAGAGATTATATATGTGCATATAGGATTTATGTTGTATCTCCAAATCCTTTGCATGCACCATGGGTGAAGTGATGTAATGAGGGATTTAAGAGAACCTGTCCTCATATCGGGTCTCATCTTGTCACATCTGTCATGTCTAGGCAGCTGTGGACAATAGAGCAACAAAAGTTGGCAGGTTCCTAATTAAAATCCCAGGCCTGGAGCTTTTTCCCTATGTTTGTGGCAGACTCAAGACTTTGAGCAATATCTGTCAGGGTGGGCTCTGATTTTGTGTGGTTTAAAGTGGGATGTTTGAGGTGAAAGGAACAGAACATAAACCACTGGAGGGTAAAGACAATGTGAGATTCTGAGAAGCAACAGGAATCTGAACTCAGAGAGAAGTCAGGACAACCAGTGGCTTTACTCTAGAAGACTCAAACAGGGCACCCAAAACTGCAGTCAAAACCTGGAAGACTAACTCTCTTGGCTTTGTCTTCCAACCTCCAGTCTCAAAAGCAGATTTCTGAAATGCACTTATCTACCATGCCTTTCATTCTGTGAGCATGAGCAGTGCTGGTAGAATGTGCTACTCACTATCCCGACTACTGACAGCAAACAAAGAGCCATGGCAGTTCGACTGCAAGTTCAGTCACCTGGTTAATCCTCAACCTAAGTCAAAAAACATGGGGTAATAGCTAGACAGTGCTGATATTAAATGTTTGTGTCATTTTGTACTCACCTGCAAGTATCTTTCCAAGTATTACATCACTTCCAAACATCATGGGCAAAACTATTGTTGCCAGATAATAAAAACTTCTGTGATATTTTTAGCTGGCTTTTTTTTTTTTTTTTTTTTTTTTTAAGCATCCAGTCCTTCAGGTATGCAAAGTCAACTCCTCACTCTCAGGCCTTTGAAGGTCTGAGGTTCATTCATCAGTCTTCCAACTTGTTTCCCAGATCTGCAGCCACAGCTTTCCATATGATCTGGTTCAAAACCCTTTAATCCCAAGGAATAGCTTCAATAGACATGGTCTGTACACTCTGTCCAGACATCTAAGCTCACTCTCCAGTTTTCCTTCCTTATCAGTATATCATTAGGAAGCATAGCACTGTATCTCTTCTTTCATTTTTCCCTTCTCTTTTTTATTTAAGGGAAATCGTACTCATCACTTGTCTTTGCAGTATTATACAGTATGTATGTATATGTATACATATACATATATATCATCACAGATTTACAGTTCAACTACTAACTTTTCCTACTAACATGGTAAAGAATATATTTAAAAGTTTAATTCTACTTCATATTAAGCATGAAGCTCTAAGGCTACAAGCCTTACCAGAGTGTTCAAATCTAGGAACAGGGCCATGTTTGAATGGCTTGTTGGAAGTCATCATTAGGAATGTTCCCATTTAAATCACTTTCTAGGAATTAAAAATGATCATGTACTGTAAGTGCCCATTGTGCTTTTGAGGTTTAGAAATTAAGGAAGTACAATAAATTTTCTGAATAGGGTCTATTGTTTCTTGTCTTATTTTCTTCAGGGTAGTGAATCTTAAAATCTATTGCCATGTTTGCTGAATCTGTGTGTGTGTGTGTGTGTGTGTGTATAGCCATTTTGAAGTAGGAACAGAACTACAGAGAATCCTTTAGGAATTTACTGTAAGTCAGTAATGGATTTTGCTTGTTTTCAGGCCTGGTTTTAAAACGTCTTGTAAAAAAATAATATCCCCAATGCATATTGTGGAGGAATTAATGTGGAACTAGAGCAAAATTACTCTGCCTCTTATGCATTAAAAAATCCCAGTGCCACTAGGTTCAAAACATTGCAAAAATGTATTTCTCCCTCTTCCTCTCTCACTAATATTTTAGCAACTCAGTATAATTCTTCATTATTGTGTTGTTTGATATATAGGAAAGGGGACCTTGAACATAGAATAAGTACTTCTAGTATAGCTGTAAGAGATGTGATCTGCAAAGCATATTACTAAGTCTGATAAAGAAAAATGTTTTTAAGCCATTAGCCAAAGCAGGTTTTGTAACAACAGGGGTTTAACTCAGTGTTGTACCACGAGTTTATACTGGTTTAGCACCGTCACCCATATAAGGAAAAGCCTTAGATAAACCTCATCTTTGTATCTAGACAAGATTTTTACCTTTAAAGGCTTTAAGTTTTCCCCTTTCATCATGGCATAGTTGCATTAGTAAAATAAACATTCCATACTTACAGAAAACACATTAATCAAAGGATTGAAACTATATAAAAATCATTTTTATATTATATATTTAACTATGTGTTAAGGAAGGGACCCTTATCTAAGATGGCACTGCTTCAAGTGGAGCCTGGGCCAGAAGACCCCCTTCCAGTCTAAATGCCCCTGTGATTTTTCAACCTTGAGGGCTGAACTATACTCTTTTAAGGACTCCTGCACTGAATTCAGAGATCATTCCACTGTTTCTGAACACAACCTAAGCTTGCAGTGACCTACCAGAGTAGGTCTAGTTGAAGAACCAGGGCTTTGGATATGATTTTTTGGAAAATCCTTCCACTCACTGGATTTTCTTGCTGGCCTTCATCTCAGGAGATCTAGGCTTTATTCTTGCTCTGTTATTGATTTACAGTGAGATGCCATGGAAGATGCTTTCTCTTCCCTGCTTTACTTTCTCTGTCCATAGAAAAGGGTCTATCTGAGCCTGGCTTTGAGATGAACTAAGGAAAAGCATAGGGCATTATTATACAAGGTCTAGCTAGTACCACTCAAGGTTTACTTTTACTAAAACAGGACACTGTCAAGTCTTGTCAAAAATAGGTCTCCTGTCACCAACAAGACTCATAGAAGAGGGTCCCCCTTCTATATCCATTGATCTCATATTTTCTTCATACAGATATATTTCCTAGAAATATTGTAACTGAATTAAGCAAATACAGCAGCCACTTTATGATTCTGTGGGAGATGGTGTTTAGAGTGGGAGGATGACTAGAGGAAATAAGATTAAGTTAAGTGAGGAAAAATTAGACTGAACATTAGAAAAAATTTTTTACCCATGTTAATGTTTGATAGGCTGTGATTGCGATTTCATAATCCAAAGGAAGTAGTGGGGCATTCATGGTGTCTTAGAATGACATAGCGTATCAGAAAATATGTTTTTGTTTCTATTTACTGGGCTCCCAAGTACATTGTGATCTGGTCTGGCTTGAATTACACAGTCTAATTAAAACCGACCCTAATTTAATGGGCAAGATATACAGAACATTTAAGTACACAAATGCTGGTGTAAGCTTTGCACACAGTTGTATTAATTTGCATTTGCATTTGAACAAGAGTTCTGCATAGAAATTGGTTAATTGCACCAAATGAATAACTGATTGGGCATAATACCTTACACAATAGCCTGATTTGCATATGCATCGATGCAAACTTGCATGTATAGTTATGTGTGCACCAATGCTCATATCTTGTATATATAAGAGTGTATGTAAATTGCTTGAAAATCTGTCCCAGTAGATCTCTTCCATCTCTACTTTAGATCATTCTGTTTGCTAAGTAATAGATCATCCTACTCTGATACGAAAATGCGTCAGCTCAGAGAGTGAATATCAATTAAATGAGTAAATAAAATGCTGTCAAAGGTGTATTTTTGTCTTTTACTTAAAAACTCCTTTTTTATAGCTATCATAACTAAAATTCTGGATTGTTTTAGGGCCCTTTTCTGGCTGTGAAAGGCAGCTTGTTCTTTCAGTAATTCTTGTACTTATTAGCCCCTTTTCACCTGGATTTGTTTATTAAACTACAAGCTTGATTGAATTCCATATAAGGCACACCCATGCTATTCCCACTAAATTCCATAGGATATGGGTTTAATTGAGGTCAAGACCTCATAGTATGTATATCGAACTGTTGATATGCACCTCAAGATTAGGATCTAGTTTGAGGCAGTTATATTGTCCAGTAAGCAAGTTCCAAACTGCAGGTTCCAACGGAAGTCAGTATTATTTTTCTGGAAGCAGCAAAACCATCTCAGTTTATTTTTGCTTTTCTTTTTTCTCAGGTAGGGCAACTGAGTCACAAAATGCAAAGGTCACCTAAAATACTATTAACTAAACCAGATCTCTTGGTGAACTAGATCTTGGTTCACTGGTGAGTCTCTTAGATCTCCTTGTCCTCTCCTGTCTCCAGACAACAGTCAACTGGCCTGCTCAGTCTCTTCTGTTCAGCTTGTTGTGCATAATAGAAAACAATGAGCCCTCCTGTGGCTTTCTGTTGTTGTTTCTCATTCTTCTTTGACAAAGTAAAGCACACCATCCAATAAACAGAGATTATCCAAAGCTTTTAACTTAACACAGTAGGTGTACAGAATGACCTAACAGAGTATATAGGAGTGTTCACCCATTCGTTCTCTTTTTTGATTAGGAGTACACACAGGCCTTTGGAAGAGTCCTGAGGAAAACAGAGTTGTAGCTTTGTGAAAAGTGATTCCAAAAAGTTGTGTTATTGTGCATGGCCTTTAGTCTCAGCACAAAAATTGAGGGCCCTGTTTCTTGTTTTTTACCTATTGCCATGTTAAGAAGAGAGACCATAGAGAAGGAAGGGTATAGGATAAAAGCTATCTATCTTAGTGGGTCCAGTGCTTCTGACTAGGCTGGAGCATGTCTGGACAGGTCTAGAGAAGCCTCCCATAGCTTGTAACTTGGGTTCTACTTCCCATATATCCATCAGGAGCTGCATGAAGAAGAGCAGCATGGCCACATTACATTCGTCCTTCTATCAGAGGGCTGAGGGATTTCTCCATCAGGGATTTCCACCCATTGTAAAGTTATTTCAGGCTGCCAGAGTGGATCGATAGGATCAGCAGGAGCTGGACCCAATGGACTTACTGCAGTAAAATGAGACTGCAGTCCTTACGAGTAGAATGATCTCATTTAAGGGGCCTGATGCTCTTACAAGGGAAACATTAATCTGCACTTTAAAATACAAAACACTGAAGAACAGCTTCCAAGTAATGAGTGTTTCAGAATAGCTAAAAAATGTCACACTTCAGGTGAATGAAATATCATCTCCCTCAAGATGGGGACAGTAAGAAAGTGGAGCATCCCTAACAGATTAAACATAAATTGAGTCTCAGCACCTCCAGGTGTAGTCCCCTTATTGTAAGGAAAAACAGAATTCAAGTGCGATTTGAAAGGAATCCATGAGGTAGAAAGTAAGAGAAATTCTGCTGTTCAAAGAACAAGAGACAAAGTGAGAAAGGCTCCCTCCCCAGTAGTGAAAACCAATTAGTATTTGATAAATAGAGAAGTCAAAAAAAGGAGGGAGCAAGCTGAGGCCCAGACCTTGGTACATACTTAATGCAAGCAAAGCTCTTAAAATAGAAAATTGAGATCCAGGGACTGTGGGGAAAGAGCATCTGGGTAAGCACTGGTATCACCAAAAAAGAAAAGAAGATGCCTCCATTTTCTTTTCATTGGAGTTGGTGTGTTTAAGGCAAGAAACACCACTTCCCACAAAGGTTTGTTATGCTCCCTGTCATGAAAAACAGATCTATTCCAGCACTGGTCCTCTGTCCTATAAAAAGTCAACTCCTGCCATCCAAGCACATGTCTTTGAATAATGAATCCTGAGAACAGCTGAGGAAGAAATCATACAAAACCTACTTGGCTTACCCAGATGCCAGACTGCCAAATTCAGACTTAGTCAAGAGTTTTGAGAGGCTCAGGTAAAGAAATAAGAAGTGGAAAGCATCATTATTATTTCTTGTTGTGGCTAGAGGTACAGAGAACTAGTCAGCTAGCAGCAGAAAACTGACAGCTTTTCAAATCCCCTCTAAAATATTGAAGGTGCTTTACAAGTTTTTTGTTCATTCCAGTGTTGTCTTTTCTGTTTTTCTGTGTGTTTTGCTATTTCCACTTTGGCTGATGCTGTAGTAATAGGAATGACTATTCTTGAAGGCCAGACCTTCAAATACTGGCAAAGCAGTGGAAAAAATATTCCCATCAAAAAAACAGGGACAAAGGAAATACCTTCATCACCCAAGATAATGCCATACTTGATGAATGCATCTCTTGATCACATTAAAGTGTTTAATTCATGTAAAATTACAAAGGCATGAAAATGAGCAGGATTCCTTTTGAAGTCAAGACAGTCAACATCATCTTGGTGGTCATTTCTCAGGGAGGCAACTCTGGGCTTATTTATAATGAAACAGAACTAGGAGGGAGGGTGCCTTTGTATTTTTGTATTTTTGTATTTTTGTGGTTTGTGGGTTGGGTTTGGGTTTTTTTTCATTTCTTAGGAGAAACAACCTAAGCCACTTGGAGCATGGAGTATTCTGGCATCTAGAAACACTAGCATCCCTTGAAGTAGGCCTAGAATTCCTATCTGCTCAAGAAATTATTTTCTCAGTGATTTGTTGTAATTACCAGGATAATTTACTCTCAGCCTACCATGAACTTCTCTTTCAGGTGATCAGGCAGAGGTTATAACCCTGTCCCTGCTATGGTCCAGGAGTTTCCACATAGCCTTTACCCGCTGCCAGCAGCAGTAGTCATATACACCACTAAAAGTTTGGGTACCTCTGTTGTAGACTATTCCATACTATCAGGTCCTTCCTGAGACAATATTGTGGGAATAGTAAGATGTTAGTGTCTGAGACAACAGACATTTACCGAGATCTCAGTTTGAGCTCTGCATGACTGCAGAAGGAGGGTGTGAATTCAGTGTAGGACAGCTCATATTGGCACAAGTAGTGCCAAGGTAAGATTTACATTAAGAGAGATGATGGTATATAGTGTGGGCTATGACAGTATGTAATATGCTGTTTAAAGACATGAGAAGTAAATGGGAAGTTGTACTCATTCACTGAAAAGAGGACTCAAACATAGAGATTGCTTGGAACTTGAACATCTGTTCTCACCTTGCTTTGCTTAAGGATCATGACAGATAGTTCAACAAATATAAAATAGCATCCAGTATATGGTTTAAAGGATATTCTTGCATTAAGACCAAATACCTTAGACTCAATTCCTCCATTAATAGTATAGTGATGAGCAGCAGTGGTCCAGTGGTTAAACTAATGAATCTTTTTCTCTGGAAGTCTTCAGTGGCACTGAGTAGACCCCATTGGTAAAGTAGGAAATTGATGGATATATTTGCAAATAACTCTATGATTTCAGTGCCTAAATTGAGTGAAGAAAATTCCACACCATTCTGATAAGTTTACAGAAGACCACTCCAGAGCTTCATTAGACAGCTAGGAAGAAAATGCAGGTGTCGTTGGTTCCATACTCTTCTTTTTCCCCTGTATTAAAGAACTATAATCTTTCCTTACTAAAGAAAAAATATAACCTGGATTGTGATCCATCTGCCCTAACCTTGAAGGCCAAAAGAGAGACATCTAAGCTTGGACTACTTATGCTAGATGCTCTTTACAGTCAGTGGAGAGAAATAGCCCTCTCCTGAGAATAATTCATCACATCCTGAGATACATATCTCAGATAACTCAACTGTGTGTTTCCAGGGCTTGCTTGTTTCTTTCCATTGACAACAAACAAAAAGTCCTGACTGTCCAACTGCAGATGTCTAAGTAAAGGTGATATTCTTGTTAGCTTGAGCCCACCTGAGAAGTCCCAAAACTTGGTCCCTTCAGATATTATCTCTCTTTAGTCATTTTAGCCTTCTCCACCAACCACCCATCCCAAACAGTACCAGCATTTTTGCTTGGAAAAAACATTTGAGAAAGATAACCTATATATAAGCTGACATATTTAAAAAGTGTCTCACCCATCAACACAACACTTCTGAGGACTCTGAACAGCAGATGTCCTTAGATGCAAGTATACACTGGACGTTCAGGTGAAGCTAGTTCTAATTTCCCTCTGTTTGTGTATGTGAGTGTGTGTGTAACAGCACGTATGACAATGTAGTGTATATGAGAGGAATAGGTGAACTTTACCATTTCATCCAAGGATTGTATGCTACAGTAAATATCAGAGATGATGATATTGACTTTAAGGTATTGCAGCTTCAAATGTCAGTTCTACTCTATCTAACACTCTGTTAGATTTGATTTACATCTCTTCCTCCCACTTCAAAAGCTGCAAAAAGAGGATGTTGGCAAGAGGGACTCAACACAGACATACTTTGTCTCTGTTTTCTGCCTCCACTTTTGATAATTTTTGTGTTGTAGGTTTTTGGCCAGGGCTGAAGAACGAACTCAACAGCATTTGTCCCATGTTTTAATTCTGATTGTAAATAAGTGTGCTTCAGGCTCAGGAGTAAATCTGATGGATGAAATATGAGCAACCTCGATGGGGAGTTCCTTGCCAAAGGTGCTGCAGCTGAATCAAAAGGTCAAGGAAGTATTAGTGACAGTTTCAGCTGAAATGAAACCAGCCCCAAAAACAAAGAGGTCATAGGAATAATGTTTGAACAACACTTCCTACCCTTTAAAAGACATTAACTAAGTAATCCGCCTTGCACCCTGGTGATATAAGGAGTATTATGGTGGTATAACATGCACTTTGTAACCAAATCTGCACCCTATAGTTGAATTGAAATCCTGTATTTTAGATCCCTAGAAATTGCAAAATATAGTCTTAAAACTCAAAGTGGGCAGGAAACAGATTTTTCATCCAGCAAGAACTTTGTTTCTTCCTGAGTCTATATAAGAAATGTTTACGAACTGCTCATCTCCAGGAGGGGAACAGCACAGAAAGAGCCAAACTACTTGATTCAGTCCAGGTATTTTTCTTTGATACTCTGAAATGCTGCATTTTCTTTTCAGGTCTCTGATTTTATTTTACCTTTTAGAGGAGTGTTGCAGGATAAAGTAAAGAGGCCAATTCAAGACTACAATTCAAGTGGATCACTTTTCCTAAGATCCCACAAGAAAACAGTATCAGAGAACTCCCTCAGTTATGGTTTTAAAACTACTAGATGGATTTTGTGATTTTGGTGTAAATACCTTTCTTTCAGCTTCTTATTATAACACTCTTACACTTCCACTATATTGTAAAGCTTATCCATTTTCCCTTAACTATCTTTTGTTTTTATAGGCAGGGGATATTACCTAGATATCTCTGTGATTTTCAAAACAGGAAGAATGACCTTAATTGTGAGGGTAGAGCTTTCTCCTCTATATTTCAAGGATGAAGGTGCTGAAAGATTTTGTTTTTCCTAAAAGGTGATTAACACGACAAGAAATAAATACACAAACTTGAAGGAGAAAGATGCCAATGACAGAAGGAATTATTTAAGGTGGTCCATGGGAATATAACTAAGAGTAATGGGATACAATTAAGCAAAGAAAAACTCACAATAAATATCAGGAATAAAACACTTACTGGCAGTGGAGTATATCAAGCCATGATCTCCCAAAGGAAAGGGTGGAAAATCCATTGCTGAGGAGACTTACAGGCACATTGGGCAAAACAGAGGAACATATGCAAGAAGGAACATTCAGACACTGGCAAGGGAAATGGCTGGATGACCTACAAAAAAATAGGTCTTTTTCTGTTTCTTACTTCTGGTCCTGGCAATTACTATCCTATAAATCTAACTTCTCTCCCCATTAAAATAATGGAATGTAAAGACAGAGAAAATATCATGAAACTTCTAGAGGACAATGGCATCGTGAGCCGTGAGCAAGATGGGGTTGAGAATTATTATCATCAGAGTGTAAAGGAAGAGCAGAGGGAAGGTTATGTGAAAAGATTTTAGTAATAGGTTTGATAGAGTGCATTTGAAAATCCTGAACCCAAAAGGTCATTTAGATGCCTAAGATAACACCATTTCCTTGTTAGGACTGTCTGTGAAGGAAGGTGATGATAAACAGCAGAGTTTCTAATGATGGAGACTGTTCTGAAAGTATATTGCAGTGCCTTTTCCCTTGTGGTGTCTTCATTTCTGATGCAGAAAAGAAACAGCATGATAATGATGTTTCCTACTAACAGGAAGTTAATCTTAGTCCTAAACGCCTGTCATGGCAAAGAAATGTTTCCAAGGGATGTACCCAGATTTGCAGTGCCATTTGCTTGAAGAAGTGTTATTTCAAAATTGTTCATTTTCAGGCTTCTCACACTTTCGATTATTCTAGATAGTGCTAGTCATAGCTGGTGGTAATATACTACTGTAATTTAGAGAAACATAGTTTTTCATATTATTGTTACACTGTCTTCTTTTTTTTTTTTATTAGAAAAAATGAAGCACAAAGAGGTCATTTCACTTGAATATACTGAGGTTGATATAGCTGGGAACAAACAGTTTGACTTTCAGAGCCCTAAAGAACCTTCGAGATCCCCCTATATCACTACAATGGTGCTCACTGGTCCATGCGTAAATGAAGAAGTTAGGGTGGGCTTTCTTTAACTGATCTCTATAAATATAAATAGTTGAAACTTCTACCCAGCATGGCTGTCCAGGCTGCTCAGATGTGTGGAATATTCAGTTTCTCTCCTTTGACTACAAAGTAAAACTAGAGGACTAGTTCAAATGTAGATATAGATGAATGAAGATAGGTGAGTTGACTCTCAGTCTTGTAACCAAGTCCTGTGCAACAGCTGGTTGCTCTTGTAGTTCTTTCAGAATGGTACCTGCAACCTCCAAAGAACATCTTTAGATGCCCAGTATTGCCATACAGCGGCTTTTTTTCAAAGCAGCTGTGTTTCTAAACATATCCCTTATGGCACCATATCATTGTGTTTTCCCACAATTTCCTACAAGCAGAAGTTCTGCATTTCAGGCAAATCCTGTGAACTAGAGGAGGTTCTTGTAGTTAGTTCTTAGACTCTTAATCTTGCCATTCCCCATCTCCTCCCACTTTCATGACCCAGAGTTATTATGCCATCTGACAGATGACTAGATCAGCCCAGGCCAACAACAGCACATGTAACCTTGTGAGGGCCCTACTGTGAAGAGCCTTCATCCCTCTAAGGTGGTTGTTCAGATCAGGAACTCCTTAGAGAAGGACCTAGTCTTCCCACATACTTCATGTTTTGCCCACTGGATTCTCATTGTGGCTGGGACCTGGAGATATCTTGTGCCCAAGGGGTAGCTGAAGCATGACTGAGGAGCAAAGCTGCCTTCTTACTATTCTGCCATAAATCCTGCTCCTGAGTCAGCATGGAGCATGCAGTGCAATGTAAGCTGCACCGGCCCAAGTGGAAGGGGAAGCAGGGAGTGTGTTTTAATCTGAGCAGACATGCCTGACTTTATTGTGCTGCACTCCAATACTAGCCACTTCCTGGCCTTGGTGGTCTGTGCTGGATTCAATCTGAAAGGTCAGCCAGAGAGGGGAGGCCAGGTGGCCACAGAGACCCGGCGTGTCGGAACACTATGTTTAATTACACACAAATTTACTGCAGCATGTCAGGAGGGAGGCAGGGAGCTTGTCCCACGGAAAGGTCAAGCATTGTGTGGTGGCTTTACCTAAATTACACTAGGAGGAATGGAAGTGAGACCCTGACCTTGTATAATGAATATACAGCCAGACCCCAGCGGGCACAGTGCATTCATGTGTTCGGTTCATCTTAACTTTAACTCCTTCACCTGCTTCCCCAGAAAAAGCAAAAGTAATTTTTTTCCACATTTACTGAACTGTCCTACATTTTGTTTACCCCAAGAAGTGATAATACTTCAGTCAACAAGACACTACATAGATTAGGATGCTCAGAAAAACCAGGGCAGTTTTTGGCCACACAGAGCCTTCTCTCTAAATATGAAAAGGGCGTCTGTAAGAAGCCAGGAAAGCAAAGTCCAGAGAACTTAACCAGTCAAGATGCTAAATTTATTCTTTCAGGGTAATGTGATGGCTTTTGTCTCTCTTTGAATTTTAAATTCTCCAACCTCAGTATCTGAAGATCTCTCATAATGGTTTTTTTTAACCTTTTCTTGGTATAATAATCTGAATTAATTTTTTTTTTTTAATTTTTTTTTTTTTTAAACTTATGCATTTATTTAGCCTGGTTTGGGTTTTGTTTGTTTGTTTCTGGTGGAGGAGAAGGTGTAATGAGGGAGGGAGGATACCTGCTTTGACTGTTACTGTTGTTCTATATTTCAGTAGCACACGGTGGTCACCACCAAGATAAAGATCGCACTGTGCCAAGTGCTGCACATGCACTCATTCAAGTATAGTCTCCACTGAAAGACTGTCCAGCTCCAAGTAAAACTAACAAGGATTAAGACAGGGAATAAAAGCAGAAGCTGGGAGAAATTGAATTATTTTCCCAAAGTTACAGCTGATTACTAACAGACTGGACAGGAACTTAGTTCTCCCGATTCCCAGTCTAGTTCAGAGTCTAGTTCTAGTCTTGACGTAGACATTCAAAGACGTGATAATGATGTAAACACTTATCTGGGGAATGTGCCGATTAGAAATTCTTGTAGGTGACTCACAGTGGATAGGTTACAGATTACATTAATAGCTTGACATGATTTAACTGCTTCTATAACTAACCAAATCTGATGGAGCCTATAGATTTCCATTTTCCTGGAATGGAAAATCATAGACTTATCTCATTTTATTCAAAGCAGTTGTTCTACTACTGCCTTAAACAATGAGTTTTATATTATTATTTGGCAGCTTGGCCTCCTGGGATATTCTTTTAGTTTCCTTAAATGAGAAATGAAGAAAAGATAGCAGTGGTGACACTTACTAGTGCCGTATTTCTGTATCCTGCATCTTATTGGTATTTACTGTGAAGAAAAAGTAAGTGACCTGTCACTTATAAATGAAAGTATTCAGGACCAGTATGAAATTTATTTCTGTGTGTTTGAACTCACTCATTCCATGAACAAATGCAAAGATAACTCATTTCCCCAATCTCTTCCTTGATTAACTATAAGAATTTAGGTAACTCTGTAAAGAGAAGAGATATCATGAGAAGGAAAAATTACACAAGGAGTTCAGAATGAATCACACATAAGGAAGAATAAACCAAATAGTAATAAATAAATAAAATCCAGTAGTTGGGGACTATATATCCATAGAAAGTTCTCCCTAAGCACCATCACACAGGCTAGGAACTATCAAAGCTGAGACTCAAAGCTTTTTGGTTGCTCTGAAACAACAGCAAATTAAGCAGTATATTTTGGGGGAACAGTACTGCATTAGCTGAAGGTTGGACTACATGACTTCATAAGGTGGATCTGTTTCTTTCTCTTGAGATTACTTCCGACTCCATGTGCTAAATTTTGTTTAGTTTTATGGGGTTTTAGCATTCTCCTGCCTTGCAGATTTTAAGAGGCCTGGGAGATTGTCTGCTTCTTAGTTCAATAGAATTGGATGTCAACTTAGTGAGAGAAAGTATGTTTTATCACAAAAAGGGCATGTGCCAATGATGATGACATAGGAATGAGCCAGCCATGTGTGTTATAGGGTTGTGAAATGTTATCGAAACATGCAGAGGTCAAGATTACAGTTCAGAGGCCTCTTTGTTGAGGACTATATATGTATATAATGGACGGGTAGTTCCAGTACCATATTTTTTAATGTCCAGATTCATTTCACCTAACTGAGGAGTCTTGACATTCTTGGAGATTGATTCAGACCCTGGACTGTATAGCTCCCTGCAGATGCCTATTTCTCACCCATTTCTCTCCATTTTCTATAAAGTCAGATGTTGGAGACTTGTCCTCTTTAATTAGGTGGGGCAAAACCAGTCAAAACCCTTCATTCTTCAAACACTGTCTATCTAAAGCAATTGTGTTGTTGCTTAATCTGAGCATCTCAACACCATTAAATGTTCTGGTGAGTCATGGAAATGCTATTCATCTCTATTATAGTGGGGGGCATGGAAATGAAATAGAGAGAGACTGGTCCACAAAGGCTCAGACAGCACTAGGTATCCAGGTCCATCGGTTCTGTGCATACATATCCGTACACCAGTAACATACATTTCAGCAGAGCAGACATGACTCTCCAGTTTAACCACAGGAAAGGGTAATAGTTAGTTTCATTGATCTAAGAGATCAAATTAAATTCTTTCTGGCTGTTCCTATCAACAGTTAGTGTGGAGTTCATTTCAGCTAACTTCACAGTCTATATGTCTAAGTTAGTTATACGGAAGACCTCATCAACAGAGACAAATAAATAATTTTGAGTGACATTCATATGGCTTCTTTCCTTTATGAGATCCATGTCTTCTCTTTCATCTACCACTGCATGCACTGCACCCTAGAAACACTATTTCTCTTCTGAACACAGAGTTTAACTTCACCCCCTTTCTATAGGGCATCTGCAAAACTTTAGTATCTCAGTGATTGCACTGATCACTCACAGCCCTTCTCATTCCCTTCCAATCTCTCTTCTCTCAGCAACGAAATCAGCAGAAGTAGTCCTTGTATCTTCTTACCTGGCTTAGGTCACAAGTTTGAGTTAGTGGCAATCTGAATTCATTACCCCCTGCAAGGCTGCCTGGGAAAAATGACAGTTTGTCATGTACCTGTGTAACAATGGCAAGAACTGCCTGAGAAGGATGTCAGCCCCAGACCCAGCCTGCAATAGCCAGAGGTAAATTGGAAAAGCCCTCTGGCTCTTTCTGAGGACTGACACATTTGGAAAAAAAGTCAGGAAGAGATCACAGGTTCCTTATTCTATTTAAAAGTTACACTCTGAAGGTTGAATAATAAAAAAAAAAAATATTAAAAAAAAAAACCACCGCAAAAGAAACCAAATCAAACCTATCAAAGAATGTAAAGTACAGAAACAACAAAATCAAACATGTTCACAGACATGCACATAAAATGTTCCTCCAGCACAGAGAGTCAAAGCTGAATTTAATATTGAGAACTTTTTTTTTTTTCCTTTTAAACTGAAACCTCCAATAATTGCCTAGTGTTCGTAAGAATGTAAATTACTCTTTTTGGTCTCTATGTGGGGAGCAAGGAGATGAATGGAAGTCTAAATTGGTTTTGCTTCCTGTTCCCTGTAGTGGATGCAGGATTAGTCCACTGTGCCTCTTTGCCCTTCCATTTCCTTGAAGACATGGGGAGACCTTCATTTTACCAGGAGTTACTTATTCATTAAAATGAATCAAACAAGCCATATTGTGGCAGGCATTTGAAAACCTGCTATCTGTCAAGAATTTTAAATTTAAAATTAACATTGAGTCCTCCTTTAAGACAAAAACCTTGACCTTAAGTTGCGTAGTGATTGGCAAGCACTCCCCATCCCCTGACTCGATTAACATTTAAATGCCATTTTGTGTGAATACGAGTGGCGCCTTTGGAACAAACAAATTACTAATGTCTTCCTGCAGGAATGGAGCATCAGAAGTGCCTTGTTAATTTGATGTCTAATTGAAAATCCCTTCCTTATTTCAGAGAGGTCTATGTGGCCTAGGAAAAGTAGCCAATGGGTACATCTTGGCCCCTACAGATGATATCCCCATTAGCCTATTCTTCCTTCAGTTGTGTTTTGGGGGCATTCTCTGCAGTGGAAGAAAGAAATATAGAGGAAAACTTGTTTTATATGAGGAAATACATATGTTTGCTGTTTGATTTTCTGCAAATGAACAATAAGGAACTATTTATGACTATTAAGCTTTACAGCATGTAGTACAGTACACAGCTGATGTACCAGTGAATAAACAGAACTACTGAGAAATCCAGGTCTTTCATTCAGATTAACAGAACAGATCAAAGCTAGAAGCAGAACTCAAAAGTTCTGATTTTTGGACCATTGAACAGTTGGGGTGTTGATGGTTTAGGAGATGAACATTTCACAATGCTAATCACTATCCATATCATATGCTCAGCTCATCCTAAACAGTGTTTTCTAGACCTCACACATCTCTGTAGCTCACGCAGGTTATAGCCTGTATGTCCACCTCATTGGTGAACACACATTAGATGTCCCGCCACTTTACATGACCCACAGAGAATAGTTTCACACTGGATTATAATCCAAAATTTGCAGGCTAGCCTGTCAGTGATATGGTTCTGCTTTGTGTTTCAACAAGATATCTGAGGACCTGTGCACTTGGCAGGGGAGAAGATAGAAAAGAATGCTTCACCAGCCAGCACATTTATCTGCCAGCACTAATTGCACAAATGGGGAGAAATTTGTAAGATGCAAAGGTGCCACTCAGAGAACAGCAGAATTTGCTGCTATATTGAATAAATAAATATGCATATGCAAATTAAAAATGGGTTGCTTTTCCTTTTTTTTTCCTAGGATAATGCCCGCCATCTCCTTCAAATTATGTCAATTTGACATTGTAAATTTGCAAGGTACACACAGGAATCCTGATATACCAAACCTGACGCTCATTCTGTTTAGAGTGTTTTTCCTCCCATCTCATTAACTCTGTCAGTTAATTGTTGTTCAGCCACTTTACCATATTCTATATTTAAATTTTGAATAAGAAAAGATGAGATTTTATTTAATTACTCCCTTGTCTCACCTTTTCTTACTACAACTCCCATTACAGCCTCTCTATACAGACGTGCTACACATCATCTGTAGCTGCAGAGATTTTTAGGTATATACATTTGAGCTAATCAGCATGGGCTTCTGTTATGGTCAGTAGAGAGAAGTACACTCTTTTATAATGTGATTCCTCTCATCCTAATGTTGAAATCTAAAATCAGTCAAATGAATTGTGTCCCAAAAGCACCCATTTCTCTTTGTTCATTATAGAGTAAATCAGAAGTGACTAGCTCAGATGGAGTCATCTATGTTCAGCGGCCACATCTGGCTGGATAAACTTAAGCTTGCTCTGGCCTGCTGGAGGAGTATCCTAGAGGCATCAAAACTAAACTATTATCTCCTACTCCTCAGCAGCACATCTTAGCTCGTTACATCACTGTGTTATCCATGGTGTCAAAGGACCCTGTGGGTTTAGAGATTAGTGAAAGTGCAATTGCATCTGTGTATGAAAGTTGTTTAGACATGTCCTAGGTACTTTGCTGGCTTCAGTTTTACCAAAAGGAGTAGAAAATGTTTTGTTTGAGTGTGCCATCCTCTTGGAAAGATATAAATCAGACTATGTGGTGAGTGTGATTGTCATTTTAGTGTTCAACCCCTAACCCATTGCCAGGTCAAGGATGCTCGGTCCAAAGAACATTTAATCTCCAGATATCTTCATCATACCTTTAAGTAGTAGTGTGATGAAAAGCTCCTCCTGACCTTAGTGTTATGCAAAAGACTTAGGGGAAATACATTCTTACAAGATTTCTATCTCAGTCAGACCTAAACTTTTATTTTTGTAAAAAGTAAGCAACACAACTTTACAGGTGTTCAGTCTTTCAAGCTGTTTCAGATTTTTACCCATGTTAAAAACAAACAAACAAACAAACAAACAAGCCCACGAACTGTACATGTGTTGATCTATGTCCAACTGGACCATGTGATGTTAAAGTACAATAAGAGTTCATCATCATGACTTCAGCATATGACTCTTATTCACGAGTGCTGAAGAAAATACTAGTATCTGAGCACTTTGGGAGCTGACCTGTCAGCATTTCTACTGTTTTCTTGAAATCCTGGGTTTGGATTTCTCACACAGTAGTGATAAATCAGTGGACAGAATGCAGGTGACCTGGTCAAAGGTGTGTGGTTAATGCAGTTATCACATGTTCTGCTCTTCGTCATGTGGTTGTGTAATTTATAAGATCACTGCTGTAAATCTATTGACAAACATGCATGCCATTGGTGTGAAAGACCCACTAAATGTGGGTAACAGAAACCTAAAAAAGGTGTTCCTATAAAGTCGGTTTTTTATAAGCAAGATATACATTATGTAGTTTATCATGTTAAGGGATCTTGACTTAACCTTTTAAGTAAAATATAAACATAAAGGGAATCCTTTGTCTCTAAGCAGGATGATCTGGAATAAAGGGGAAGCTGTGTGGAGAGGCTCATCATGAGTAAATTTCCAATAACATGGCTGTGGACAGCCACATTCAGGACACATCTACAATTTCAACATTCCTGAAAAAAGAGCTGGGAGGATGGATTAGATGATGTAGGATGCAATCTTGCCAATTGTTTTCTGTTATGTATTTTCTCTTGATCTCTCTGATTGAGTATTCAAGATCACAAATAAAAGAGCTTTCTTTATTTCCCATGGTGGTTACAACCTAATATACTTTTCATTTAAGAAAATTCTCCTTGGTATTCATCCACATCTTTCATTTTTCTTTCTATATTTGTGTGTAACTCTATCAGCAGATGTTCTGTTCAAAACTGATGGCATTTTGGAAGAGCAACATTTTACTCCTGCAGCATGGTCAGCCAGTAGTAAAAAGCTCTTGAACAGATCACTGCCTTCCTTTAAGATTTTATCTTTCATCCATTTCCAAAGGAAAGTGAGAATAGGCCAGAAGGCTGAATGGGAAGTATCTTTATGGACTCGGACACTGTGACTTCATCTGTCTGTGGAATAGCCCATTTTGAAGGATTGCCAGTATATGGGGAGCAGCACAGGAAAATACAAAGCAAATCAGAAAAGAGCACATACTCCATTCTCTTTTCAAGAAAAATGTATTTTTCCCCCACAAAAAAATGGTAATGATATTAGGGATTTCTTTTTAGAAAAGAAAGGAGAAAGAATGATCTCAAAATTATCTTATTTAAAATTGAAAAGTTCCCAAAACATCTTTAAGTGGTATTTAACTTTATTTTTTATGAAATTTATTGCACAGAGAGAAACATTATGGAAAAAATCATCCTAAACTTTTAGGAAAATAAGGAAGCTCCTCTGGTTCTGAAGATTTACCTCAAAATAAATAAACGTACTGCAGTGTCTATCACATCTATTAGCATTCTAATGCTGGTTGTTCTTAGAAACAGGACAAATTGTTTAGGTCTTCATGGAAGATGAAAATAAAAGAAAGTAGTGGTGTGTGCTATGAAATACAGTGCAGAAGTCTGGATGTGTGCTTATCTGCAGTGGGAAGAGGCAGAAAGATCACGGAGGGGTTTTGAAATGAGTTTGCTTTTATTCAATCACTTGCCCAGCATCTTTCTTAGTGCTTCAGAAAGCTTTCAATAAAAAACAAATAAAATGCATAATAAAATATGGACTCACAACAAAAATTCAAATGACCATCCCAGTACAAGCCCATAAATAAAAGATTCAGCTAGTGAGACACCCACAAAATACATTTTCAAAAGGCTTTTAAACTGATTAAGGAAGTTGACTTCATGTATATTGATAGTGGAGAGTACATTTTCCTACAAAGAGCAGGCAGACAAGGAACGGTATACCAAGGGTAACCCAGACTGCAGTTTTGTGAGGCTATAAAACCATCCCTCCCAACAGGTTGTTCTTAGAAGTAGACTGTCATTAAATCTTAAAGAAAGATTTAGGTATGTGTTCTTTTTCTTTCTTCCTCCTCTATCTATTTTAATTCCAAAAAGTTTTACAATCCTCAGTGTAATAGCTCATCTATCTGCAAAATAAAATAGAACTTATTCTGTAAGCCATGCACACGTGAACCTGGAATTCCTCTGACTTGACCTAACCATCTGTCTGATGATTAGGTTTTCAGATATCTAAAAAAGTGCATGCAGTGGCTAAATTTTTGTTTGTGGCCAAGATGTTCGTGATGACTTTCATTATTGTGGATTCTCTGGTGTCTAATAAGAGTGAGCTTCTAACATAACCCTTCCCTTCAGTGACAATGCTAAAGTGTTTTGCTGTTTGAGGCTTTATCTTTTTCCTATCCTGATGTATGTTCAGCTGAATCATGCAATAATGTAATCAGGAAAGAGTCATAGACTAACAACACACACAACTTGATCACATCAGCTTCATTTCTTTAGAAAACCAAACTCTATTTACTAAAATAGGACTCTAGCACTCATTCAAACTGCAGTTGTGTCCAAGAACCAAAGATTTTATTCTATCTTGGCTTTAAATCTGTGTCACGTTTTAGGAAAGATTGATTAGACAGTTTAAAATCCTTTAAAATGAAAATGTTGCATTTTTAATGAAGAATAAGGATAGCATTAGAGTATTTCTTGATACTGTTCTCAAAAAGTGTCACAATACCACCAAACATAATATATTCATACCACCAGTATAAAAGTATTACTTCTATACATAGTTGTGAAAGGATTAGGTAAACTGTTGGTCTCTATGTCCCTTGTTAAATTCTTGCTCCTACCCCATCTGATCTTGTTGTGGTGACAAGTGTAGGCTCCATATTACTAAAAATGAGATTTTTGGCAATCACGTGGCTATAGCATAAGGTGGGGTTGGTTTTCTTTCCCTGTTTTTCATGAGTCCAGCATGCAGGATAGATATGGGAATGCAGTGAAGGTTATTGACTATACAGATACCACATCTCAGGAATCTCCTGAACTGAAAATGATTGGAGTATAGGAGAGTATTCAGGGTAAATATAATCTTTGTGCCTACATTTGCCTCGAGCATCGACTCCTGGGGAGGGCTGATGAGAGGAACTTTAGCTGGATGGACCTATTCTCTGATCTGGTAGAACTCATCATATTCCTTAAAAATATCTAATAACATTTAGTCTTCTGTGATAGGAGAATGACACCCATCACCATGGGAAGTGAGCTGAAGGGAAACCTCATAATGCTTCATGAGAAACACACACACAATAGAGTTGTGTGCAGTGGGAATGTCCAGGATTGCTGAATGCCCCAAAATAAATGGCTCAAGTCCTCTAATCCAATGTGTCTACAATAATGTGATAGAAACAGACCTATGCTGGAGATGTGAAAACCCTTCAAAACCCCTTACCTACATCCTCATTTACTTACTGGCTTTTGCTTATTCAACAGGAGAGTGTGTTTTTGTTATGTGATGTAGCAAGGTCCAGCTCTTATCCAATTGCACTATAGCACGCAACACACTTGGACCCCAAAGCACTCACAATATGAAATAAGACAGGCACAGAGTGGAGAATTTAAGTACAGGAAGACTATGCCCACAAGCATCCCAGGGGTCTGTAGCAGAGGCATGGACTAACCCCTGCTTTCTAGCCCCACCTCTTGCTTCAGTCCATCACTTGCTTTGTTATCATGTTTTTATCTGGCCCTTCTTTCCCTGAGGGCAGAGAAATTTCCCAAGACACTGGATCATTTTGTCAAGGGAGATAGATAACTTTCCAGTTCCTCCTTCTCCCCACCCTCTTCCCCCCATTAGCCAATCCAATTATAGAAAATCAAATATCTTGCTAAAGTCGACCAAATTCAATTACACAGGTACTTCTGGGTAAATTTTGGCAGTGAATAGTTTGCTGGCTTTACCCAGATTTTTCTCTTTAATAAAATGCTCCCAGTTCGTCAATATATCTCGTTATAAAATAAAACAGAAACCCACTTATGTATGCAAGCATAGATAAGCAGGGATGTATTCTTCAGACACTTTCTGGGTATAGATTTTTCAGCTGTCTCTCAGGACTTCTATACTACTTTGGATTTGAACTGTCAAATCCTGTCCACCTCTTCATGACTGGATGGCAGGATGGGAAGTCCTGCCTTTCAAAGTTGGGACTCAGTGGGCAAATACTAAAAATTACATCTGCTCAAAATACATTCCAATTTCACCTGGAAAAATATAACATTTCATGTACAAGTACATTTTAAAAATAAGGTATTTCATCTGAAAGCTGCAATTTTTTATTAAAGAATGTCGGAGCAACACCTGGTGGGAGTTGGAATGACTCATACTCTCATTTACCTCTGTAGGCTCAACCCTGCCTTTAGATTGCATCTCTTGTTTCCTGCGCTTTAAAAGGAGCAGTTCTTCGCCAGACATGAAGTCTGTCTGAGGATCACTACCTACAGAGGAGAAAGGAGACCTCTGGCAATTGCCCACTAGCTCATGAGGCCACATGGGAACAGACCTTTAGCACAGTATTTGGGCACTTCTGTAAAAACTCTGGGGTAAAAAAATGAAATAGTATTTTCCTTAGAAGGCAAATGGCTGTTTATAAGGTTATAGATGTCCAGTTAATAGCTGGACAAGTTTAAAGACATACCCCAATAATAGAGTGAAACAACCAAAAATGTAATACCTCAAACAGTACCTCATATGATTTCTTTAGAGATCCCTGAACCAATAATCAAACCTACACACACACTTCAAAGATTTGGGGAAATGCAAAACAGGCAACATTGGCCAAATTAACAAAACCTCCACTGTCTGGTAGTTATATTGCCTAAAAATGTTTTGTTGTGACTTTAAATATTTTGGAGCTTCATGCAGAAAAATACCACCAGTATCCTCTCTCCCTGAGCCCTGCAGTTGTATTCTTGACCTTACACAACTCATTCAGTAAAATGAGACACTGGGCTGGCATTTGAAATGAGGCAGAGCTGATATCTCTCCTTACTGTCTTGGATAATACTTCTTCTTCTTCCTCTCAGTAAAACCTTGTGTTATTCAAATGGGGTATAAAGACAGTGGCCCAGTCAAGAAACATGCACTTAAGATGTGTAAAATACAGGATGCTAACCATGTCCCCTGGATCCCCTCCAAGCTGGTTTAGTTACTAGACTTGTTTCATAAAGGAAATGGCTGGTAAATGTGAAAAGTGAAAATACATGGAAGGGCATTTTTCAGGCTGCTTTAACAATTACAGCCAGATAACATAAAATTGGTCATCTCTGATTTCAGTGACTGAAGTCATTCTTCTCCCTTGTTTCTTCAAGTCTGGGCAGAGCTGCTGCAAGCTGTTACACAGGTTTCTCAGTCCTGCCCAAACAAAAGCTGCAATTCAGGGATTTTTTAAAAAAAGTGTTGTTCCTATTCTATGAACCCAAAATTTTGACAATTTAGAGGAGGAGGGGAAGGGGGAGAATAGGATTAGACTTCTATTAGGTAGCAACAACATCCAGATTTATAATTGTGAGGATCTAAAAAAAAAAACAAACCTGGAGCTTCAAAGTGGATAAAAGCTTTCTTGCTTCAGTGCTTAAACCAACTTCTAATTAATGGGGTTTAGGAAGACATTGTCCTTATGAGTATGTTATCCCCATAGCTGCCCACTGAAGGGTGTTCTGCCTGTTGCAGAGGAGCAGATGGTATTGACCACTGTCTGAGATAGGCTATTGTACTAAGACTGACTGTTGATCTGGTCCACTATGTCTGTGCTTTGTTAATCTAATCTCATCTCATCTAATCTAATCCTAATGCATTTTTCTTGTATGTCTCAAAATTTCCCAGGTATACCCAGAAAATCTTTTTTTAATAAACTCCTCAATCTTGAAAGTGGTCTTCTGCTTTGAGATACCCTCCCACCTTATCAACCCAGCTATGAAATCTTCACCCCAAACAGTGATGTCACCATTATGGACATGACATTCCCATTCAAAACAGCCAGCTGTCC
This sequence comes from Strix aluco, assembly GCF_031877795.1. Taxonomy (NCBI): domain Eukaryota; kingdom Metazoa; phylum Chordata; class Aves; order Strigiformes; family Strigidae; genus Strix; species Strix aluco. Next base: position 87,834,208 of record NC_133971.1, on the reverse strand, counting down.
AATGTAGGGATCAATTACAAGCACTTCAATTTGGAAGGAAACCTTGGGCTTGGGAGCCAAAAGGTGGTGGTTTGTCCAGGAAAGGTGCAGGGTGACACACAAGCGTGTTTCAATGTTACAGAGTCAAAATGAGCCATCTGTGACGAGCTGTTTGAGGACACTGCAAACTGTAGATGAGAGATCATTCCTTGGACACAAGATATAGAGGAGAGTCTGTGACTCGTACAGCCGGGTATAAATCATGCCATGATTTTTTTTTTTTTCTTCCACCAGTCGAACAGTCAGTGTTTTAAAGAAGACTTTGTCATATTTAATAGTGCTGTCAACCTTGCAGTTTTGCTGGCCTGTTAATAAGAAATTCCAAAGTGACACTATTAACCACTCTTCTCCCAGAGCTGAGCAAAGCCAACCATTACAGAATCTTACCCGAGGTGGGATGAAAGCCTTCGTGGTACAAAAATGATAAGCTAAAGTCACCCTGAGGGTAACAGCAAGAGATTTGGGAAGCCACTCTACCACCTACCTTGACAGCAGCAGTTACAGGGGAGTGATTTTTAACCCTTTTGAGCTGATATGGATATTGAGGCAAAGACAGGTTGAAGTCCTTTTCAAAGTAAATAATTTATAGTCTATATATTGCTGCTGCTTTTTTTTTTTTTTTCTTCCTCTGGGTGCCATCACTGTGTGAAGATATACCGAGCTGGCAGGAAATATTCTCTCAAAACAGAGCAAGAAAAGCCTTGAGGAACTTGATAAATAAAATTGTACTTATTCTTCCCCACTCAGCTGAGAGGTTTACCCTTCAATAAAAGGTATGGCAGGAGCTCAGACAGGCAAGTTCAAACAAGTGCCAAACTCCTGCCAGAACAACTAAGTGATCTGCATAGTCACAATCTACTTCCCATTTTGTGAAAAATGAGTGTCCTAACAGATAACTTAGCTTTTACATTTGCATTTTAAAAACTACGGCTATGAGATGGTGGGTGTTTGCCCTGTGCATACAGTCAGTTTCTACTGTGTTTGCATATGCACTTTCACCCTGTTCACAAGGCCATCTTGTCTGGTAACAAAAAAGGAAAAATAAAAAATCCCTCTCTGTCCAGACAGTTCAAAAAGCAACTCACAGCTGGTTGGAGTCAAAAGGGTTGGGGATGTTGTTTTTGTTAAACCATTCACTCTCAAACATAGATTCCTCTCCTTCAAACTCTTCTGCTTCAGTCTTTTGACGCAGGTGTTCTGATCTTATGTGAAAAAAAAAATGTGTCTGCTGAGACATGGGGATGTTTTGGGAGTCATAAGCACCTAAACAACTGATTTCAAATTCCATAGGGTCCTCCCTGATGCCAGCTTTATTTTTTATTCATCACGGTGTTGACCTGGTTAATTGTGCATTGAAAACAGCACCGTTTGCACCATTAACATTGGGCTCATCTGTTCTATCAACAGAGGAACATAGCTCAAATAGATGTAAAACGCCTTTCAGCTGAAACTTGCCATGTGAGATCTGGTTCCAAAATAGATTATCCTCCCTGTAGTTTGAAGAATAAAGGGGTGGAAAAGAAAAGAATGGTTTCCCCTTTGTGAAAACATAGAGAAACTCACAATATCAATAATAAGTAGAAGAAAGGGAGAGAATGAAATTTTGCTGCTGTTCAGATAATTCAACAAATGTTTGATCCAGCATTCACTGAAGTCAGCAGGATTCTTTCCATTCCCTCCCTTGTCCAATTGCAGCATCATTAGCCACATTACTTCTAACTGTTGGGCATATACATCTAGTATTGCCCTCTCAATTGCAGCAAATAAAAATAGAAAATTAGAGAACTCAGCTTTCCACATCAGCACCTGAGGAAGGGAACTGAGTGAAAATTCCACCTCACTCACCCGATTACCTTCATGCCCAGATGCACAAGATTTTGAGCACCTTTCCTCCAGTTCAGGAAATATTGTCTGCTGCACAACATTTGCCAGGTGATGTTGTGAATGGTAGACTGTCATAGGCAAGATGCACGGCATGTTCCTGAAGCTGTAACCTTTGCATTTCCTGGTTTTTTTCTGCTTCATATTTGCAACATTAACATTGCATTAACATAGGTACAGGGTTTTTACTATGAGTATGCAGTCGTTTGCAAATCAGTTTGCAAAGCACTTTGGGATCATTCTGGATGAAAAGACTATATAAGTGTCAGTCATTATTACTATCATTATTATCATTATAAGTTCACAGGGAGACAAACAGCTGCATATGAATAACACTGGGGGTAGATTTTTGAAAGCTACAATGGAGATTTGAGCTACATATGAGTGCCGTGAATGCACAGTTAGTGGCAGTCCTAATGGATTACTAAGCATAGAGTGCTTTGGCCTTGTGCAAAGGAAGGGTAGTTTTAGAACTACAACTCCAGTCCTGAAACCATTGTATTTAGGTACTATCATAATTTCAGCATCTTCCTTTCCTGCTGTGAAGTATGATTCATATCCAGGCATGTAGTGGGGAATGATGGAGGAATTGATGGGAGGAAGATTTGTGGAAGCCCTGGAAGTCTGCAGGTGCATCAGGATTTGCAGCAGGTTTTGACCCTGTTGCATGGCATGCATATTCCTGGAGAGCACTGGCAATGCTCACTTTCTCCATAATTCTGTGCAAATTCATCACAGGGCAAAACCTTTCCTCTGGGTAGGTGAGAAAAGGAAGTCAAGAAGGAGTCTCTGGCGTTTTGAGAGATAGGGTGTGTGGCAGAATAGACCATCATTTGCTGGCCTCTCAAAAGAGGTTATGTACATTACAATTACACATTACCAATCTTAGAGTTAGAGTCTTCTGTCCTCACCACTGTTGTACAAGGGGCTACTGCCCTTCTCAGCTGTACCAAAAAAATTGCTTGTTTGGAGGAATTTTAAATTAAGTCAATTTCTGGTGACATTTCTATTTAGGATTGGAGGTTTCGGAGGTGTGGGTTTTTTGTTGTTTTAATTATTTTCTTTTAATACTCATTGTTTTGCCAGTGGATCATTGCATAGTTAAGTTGAAATCTCTTCTGAGGTCTCTGTGATGGAAGGATATCTGTTGTGGAACCATGTCCCAAGTTATGTATAGAAATATAGCCCTGAATTGTGAGTACCTCTATAAATGGCACAGTTTTTGCTTTTAATATTGCAATTTCATGCCACAGTCTTTCTTTCTCTTGGCAAGGCTAAAAGCCAAGCGTTTGGCTCAAATCAGACACGACATTTTAAAACATAATTATAAAGTAATGGACTGAAACCAGAAGTTATTGTTAGGAGGTTGCATGGCTAAAGTGGAAATGACCATAAACCTTACTTACCTACCTACCTGGATATACATGGATTTAGGGCTCATTTTATGACATAACAGTCTGTAATGATATACCAGAACGGAATCTGATATATCAGAACCTTTTTTTGACAACAGTAAAAGAAACAGTTACTGTCCTAACCATATGTGTTAGTATTCAGGCACCTACTTCCAAACAAAATTAACCCTCGATCTGGATTTTAAAACACCTAATTTTAGTCTACTTTCTTAAGAAACAGGATTTATGCAGTCAGCCGCTTTGTGTTCCTGTCCATCTGTTCCTCCTCCTCAGGAACTGTGGAACCACTGAAATTTGACTGATCTGTGGCATATTTGGGGTCTCCAGTTAGGTCTTGGATTTTGAAGTCAGTGGAGATAAAGCAGCATGAAATTTGGCCTTCTGAATGACTTGGCTTGCTTCTTAGTTTAAAGGAGAGACAGATCATGTTATATTCTATGTGCTAATGAAAAGGCAGATGCTACCAAGATCCTGCTGCTTTGCTGGGCAGGAGCATTCTAGACTACATTCTTCATAGTCTACTCTAAAGAAAGACAATTTCAGGTGAGTGCTGCCTCTGGCATTAGTCACACTGAAGTAAATCAAGGCTAAACCGAGGACGTACACCCATTTCCTCAGTTGACCAGGACATTTCTGCCCTTTTCACTAAATCAGGAGAGATTAAGGCCCACATGGATACCATACTGTCAAAAGAAGGGGAAAAAAAATGTAACTTTTACTTTTGTTATTTTTTTGTGATAATCCACCTGTCCATATGCTATTGTCTTATAATTACAGCAAAAGCCACTTTGAGACAGGAGTTCTCTTTACTTTGTTTTCTTTACAGTGACAATTATAAAGGGGTTTTGGTTCATGTGTGAAGCTCTATGTGTTCTTTTGATACAAATAATTCAGATTTTTGTTAAACTAGGCTCAATTAACCCTCTGTCCCTTAGTTTTCAGTCTGTAAAATAAAGATGATAAATATCTCTCACTTACAGAACTGCTATTCAAAGTTAACATTTGTACCACTGCTTTGCAAAGAGAAAAGCCCTTTGCGAGTCCAAAACAATTATTGAATGTGCACTTACAGATGTATGATGATAGACAACAATACACGAAAATCCAGCTGCAAATCCTAAACACAACTATTTAGCAATAGCATACTTCTTTAGTAGGCTTTATGGATTAAGGGACCAAAAGGGATTTGGAATAGATCAAGCCCTTCCAAGGTTCCTACTGGCCATTTATTTCCAATATAATCCCACTGTCATCACTATATTTTCATGTTCAGCTTGAAAAACAACATTCATTTTCCCATCTCTTCAAAGATTCCTGTACTGCAAAGTTGTTGATTACAATTCAGATGTTAATTGAGGAACTGGAGGATGAGTGTGGGTTATTTGCTGTGGAATTATTTTTGCTGGGGAAAAGAGGTGGCAAAGGATGTTTTTGACAAATACATGCCAATTTAATGCTGCTACGCACACTATTCCTACTCTCCCCTGCAGGGCCTTCCTTTTACAGTCCCACAATGTGCTAGTTTCCAGAGGCTATGCCTCTGATTATCTCAAAGTTGACAGCATTTCAAACAGTCAGCAACCCTGTTTTAAACTAAACTGTGGTGATTGGTTGAAAAAGACAGCCTGAAGGCCTGCTGATCCAGAAAGCCACTTACACTTATGACATCTTCCCCATACCCTCACTTCTTCAGATCCACTCAATACCAGTTTCTACCATGATAGTGCCCTCGGGAAATCAAACAATTAATAATGGCTGAGTAAAATATGAAGTTAATTGATGCTTGTTTTATTATTCAGTGAAAACTGTAGTTGCCCATGATAGATCTGCAATAGTATTTCTCTTTCTGTGTCTTCCCTTTTCACACTGCAAAGTCTTTGGGTCAGAGAAAGTGATTCTCATATGTATTTGGTAAGTCTCCGGTCTAAATTAATACTTGTGTTGGGAAAACAAGAGCTTTCCCCCTAATACATAATTCTTTTTTTGCTTCATACCTTGAACATGTCTTGTAGAAAACTAAAGTAGATTTAAAGATTTTAAGACTTAGAAAGTTGACTTACAGTTAAAATAAACTGTACTGTAATTTTAGATTAGTTTGTCTAGTATGATCCTTTGTGGTATCTTTACCAAACTAAAATGTCCTCTGCCATCAGAAATTTTTTCTTCTAATAGGTAATAATAAAGGGCAACAGACTTTTCCTAACCTTCCTTTGTAGAAGCTACATATGTAGAATCCCTAAATCCATTCCTGAAATAAGGGCTTCAAGTCCCAAACTAATTTTTTTTTAGCTCTTCTAGAGCCATCACTTTTTATCAGTATTCAGTTTGGAAACTGGGCAGTAGGAAGAAGCACTGTTTTGAAGTAACACCCTCAGTAAAGCCATATGGATAAGTCACATTTGTTGCTTTTTCCTCATTAAGCCTTCACTTCTGCAATTCACAATCCTCTTGGTCCAGGGAATCACAGAGGGAATTTGCCATGCTGGAAGTATGACTTGAATTCTTCTGGTCTGTTACTGCTGTTGTGTTCCAGATAAATAGTCTTGCTTTCTTTCTGTTGTAGTTGTGAAATTGCACTTGGGGAAGGGAAGGAAGGTGAATGCAGGAAGAAAAGAGCATTTGAAGGAGCAGAACGTGGAGACAGGATGTTCCAAGCATAACAGGGACATAAAAAGGAATGAAACATCATTGGACAAACAGAAAGGGGGAGAGAAGACAAAAATGTTGAGTCGTTGGCAAGCACTAAATCAAGGAGGGGGGCCTTGAAGTCAAGGGCAATGCCTTCCATTATATCAATACAATTAATGGCATCCTTATGTTCAGTTATTTGCATTAACAGCAAAGTTAATGCCGGCAGAGATCAATGCCGAGATTAGTGATGTCCAAATCAACATGCTTTTAAGCAAATTATTTCCACTGTCTGGGTCCCTCCCCTAGTTAGTAGCATGAATCTTTGGTGGTGTCTGCAGCTCCATCAGTAGATGCCTCTTAAGGACTTCTGCCTCTTAAATATAGTCATCCTAACATTAGAAACACTTGCACACTAAGCAGGAATATCAGGTCAATAGATCTACTCACTCTGTGTGTCTTGTATAGCAGCAGTGATAAGCAGAAGTAAAATCTTCCTGTTGAATTAGTTATTAATATTGCTATTATTATTAAGAATATTTTCATTTCCCTTTCTCTTCTTTCGTCTGTCACACAACCTGATCTGCTTATTTCTTCTACCAAAATGACACCACTGTCTTGAATCATCATCAAACCTAAATAAATCAATCACACAAAATCCCATGAGTCACCTCTATCATGTTGCAAACGAAAAGCAATCGGGCAGTTGTGGTCAGTAGTAGCTCCATAATATGATGACAACGTGCTTCAGGTGATAACACGTTTCCTGCCAACAGGAGGCCTGGGAGCTTAAGGCCTTCAGGAGCAACTTTGAAAAGATGTCTTTGGCGGGAAGCTGGTGAGAATAAAACTAAATCCATCTATCTCAAAGTATCCCAAAAACTTTTTAAGTGAAATATCCTCAGCAGCAGAGTCCCAATATGTTCTGCATCCAGTCCACAGTGAAAACTATTACTTAGTCCTGAGTACCTGGCTGTGTACTGATCGCCATTCAGCTATTCTTATATATTTTTCTCTGCCTTTCAGCTCTCTTAATAGAACTTAGAAATTCTCCACACTTGCTTCTTCCCCTACAAACACTTGGACTTGACAGACATTAAGTGACTTTTGGCATCTAGAACATGTGCAATCACCAGCGATGGTGCTTTCTACAGCTCCACGGAGACCACACCCAGATTACTCGATGTAGCCGCTGGCAACTCTGGGCTAGGAAGATGTTGGCAAGGGCTGATCAAAGTAATTTAGACAACGATTTTCTACTGAAAAATCATGTTTGAAAAAAAATGCATCATTTTTCAGAAAGAAATCATCAGGGAAGTCTCTTAGATTCAGGCTTGAATTTTTTTTTAAAATTAGTGACAGTGGGAGGGAAAGAACTCCGGCATAGCAGGCTTTCAGGAAAGTATGCAAACAATTCCCTTTTTGCTGATCAATCAGCTATTCTCTAGCATTTCCTTCTCTCTTTTTTAATCATTAAAATAAATCTGTATAGTTTGTGAACAAAATTTTCAGTTTACTAGCAACCCTGAAGTTAGAAAATTGAAGAGGATTCTTTAAGAAATACCTTCTTAAATACCATTCTCTTGGAAGACATGAAAACAAATTAATCTGATGTGCAGATCATTGACAAGGTGGTTTTGCTGGGAATAATAGAATAAAGTTTTGGTGATATAGCAAAGATACCAAACAGATGTCCAGAGCCCTGGGCTTGCATATGAATAGAGCAACAGTGATATCAGTACACTTTCTGATGACTGGATAGGCATGTAGACCATGACATGTAATATTCTTGGGTATCAGGTAGTATTGGATAAGCATTTCACAAAGAAATCTCTACTATAATTAAATACTGTGGTTTCAGCACCTTAAGGCACTGTATAACCTACTTGGATTCTAATTTCTCTAATTTCTAGAGACCCCGTCAACTCCCTCACAACACAGCAAATTTCCTCCCCCTACACATGACATTTCATGGTGCCAAGAAATACTGTCAGATAAGCAGAGTGCTTTCTTGCAACACTTTTCTTTCCTGATAGCCCCCAATCCTTGCTAGACTATTAAGGAAAGCCAGAGGAAGGTGAGGAGAAAGTCTCTGGGTTCTGGTTTAATTCAGAGCACCTGCTGTCTTCCTGGGTGCCAGACTTGTATAGCCTTGTTGGGAGCCAGGATGTAATAGCTGTGTCTGATAAATAGCAGCACTAAACGTGCTACAGCAAAGGTTTTCTGTACTATAATAATTGTAGGTGCTGACTTGGTGCAATATATCTTTGCCAGCGTGTAGTGATAGAATAAATAGCTGGTTTTAACTATAGGATCAGGACAAGCTAATGCAGTGATTGAGGGAAAGTATCCAGCTAAATGTAGTCTGCCTTTGATGTGCCGTCCTTCCAGCTCAGTCCTACCTGTGCTGGGGGGATGAATGATGGACTCCGGATGCATTAGCATCCAGTGCTCCTCCTGCACTCCTGTGGGGCACATTTGCCACAGTGGTGCATTGTCAGGGCTGTGTCTCCCCTTGTGATGGCTTCTAGGCAAAGAGAAGGAGGCAGAGAGGAGGCTGAGAAACTAAACGTTCCAGTGAGCTGTTGGAGAGGAAACAAATCAAGGTCATGAGTTCACATTCTTTGCAATCTGGTCAGTCTTTGTTGGCCAGGAGAAAATTAATGTGAGTCCAGCCCAGCTCCTGGCAGGATTTCCCTCCCACAGAAGGGTGCCATAATGGTTGGTCACCATGTTGACAGTCCTGCAGGGGCCGGGATTGAGAGGGGTCTGGTATCTCAGCTAATGTCGACTATTTTTTTCCTGCCCACACCTTGGATATTTTATCATGCTCAGGTGGTTGTAGGATATTTCACAGAGTCATTTTCTTCCCTACTGTATTTTTTTCTAGAAATAAAATAAACACAACCCCAGAGAAAAAACTTACGTATACCCTGCTTCAAGGGACAACCATCAGGAAAAAGATCAGGTTTTGCAAAGTGATGTCAGTGAAGAAGTTCTATTGTGGAGGGTCTGCTTGGAATGTAAGACCTAAAGGTTTTCCTTCCTGGGCTCCCTCCCACCACTCCCAAAACCATGTTGCATTTACTCTGCTCTGCAGACTATTTTTCCTTCCATTTCTGTCTTTTGTTGGCTCTTGCTGCTTGTACTAAGAGTACACTTTGCATAATTTATCTCTTTCCTAATGAGGAGATGAAGCCCTGGCTGCAGCTAATGGCACTGAATTAACTCACCTGCAGTCTGAGCACTGGATCTCATTTACCAAATCTGCTCTGAGTCCGTGGGAGCTTCTGCCAGCCTTTGGGGTGCACACCTTGGAGATATGGCTGGGTGGTCAAGAGAGTATTCAGGAGGGAAGAGTCTTTAGTCAGCTGAGAGTTAGGGTGTCTGGATCTTAAGTTGATTCCTCTGCTACAGTGAATACCATAATCTTCTGAGTCTGCTTCAGGTGGAATTAAAAACAAACTACTCTTATCCAGGACTAGTAGACCTAGAGAGAAAAGGTCTGCTTGAGCAGTTGATCTGGTGATCACCGTACTTGTGTCCTTTTGATGCACACAAGCAGTATGTTTCAGACAGGACAAGGAAGCCAGTACTTTGCTAGAGCTTTAGTTCATTTTAGTGACTTGTAAATGCGTTTCTTATGCAGCAAGAAAAAAGAGGTAACCAAAAATATCTCACTGAGGAGAGGTGGGGTTGTGCAGCTTTCATGGGGAAAAAAACAGCAAAGCAACACAAACAAAAAACCCCCAAAACCTAAAATGCAACCAAATCCTTCCAACAGAGCTTCCTCTGTAAGGCATCAAAGTTTATGGATAATCCTAGGAACATTTTAAAAGGTAGGAAAGGACTCCATGTCAGACTTGAGCACTGTCACTTTAGCCAAGAAGTCAAACTTTTCATGAACTTGATAAAAGAGTGAGGAATTGCAGGAATTTGCAGGGTATTTAAAATGTGGCTGTTGATTCTTGGATATGAATTCCATCCTTACATACTGCTTGTGGGGTGAGGGATCTCAAATGAAAGATAGTTTCATGTTCATGCTGTGCACATCTGTCCAAAGTGAATTCAGTGGTATACTGGTAGGGCTTTTTATGTAAGAGCATATGTACTATCCTGTTGACTTAGATTAAAGATTCATAGAACTAGTGTCCTGTCTAACCATGGCAAGTGGCACGTACTCAGGGAAAAGGTATCAAAAAGAAAGTGCAGCCTGCCAGTGATGGCACTGATTCATGAAACATCTGTATTTCGAACAGTGCTGTCTCACCTGGAAAGGGTTCTCATCATCACACACAAAAATGAGACATGTTCGCTAGGCTTGCTCCACAGGCAGTGGAGAGAAAGTGACATCTCAGGAAGACAGGATCTATCTTACCCTAAGATATGTAACTTTTCCAGGCAAAAAATGTCTCACACTTTAATTGAAACCTCATCATAACCGTTTTCTGAGTGAAGAGCTTTACGTATTCTAATACTTTCCTCATATCCTTACTCATTCTTTTCTTCTGCACTCTAAGCAGGCACAATTCTTTCTGCTATTTCTCGTGGCTGGTGTTTTCTCAGCCTCTAACCCTCCCTCCTCTAAATTCACTGATCAGTCCACATGTATCTTCAAGTACAGTGCCCAAACCTTTGTTCAGCTGAGGCTTTTTCAGTGCAAAAGGACTGCAAAAACTGTTCTTCATTTTTGTCTCCCACAGTCAAGTTTTAGCCACTTGAGTTAAGAGGTATAGTGGACAGTGTTAATGCTTAAAGACTGTGTCAGTGCCACTAGAGAATATTAAATATTTCATTGTTTGTTCTTGTTTTTCTCATCATACTCTATGATTTCAGCACGTTTCATAGCCTAACAGAGCTTACTTTACATAATAAAGACTGGTTAATGCAAGGCAGAAGATCTCTTGGATCATTCCAGTGGTCTTTTCTGGCCTTAGATTTTTTTGAATCTTTTAATGTATTTCCTTGCCTTTCTAATCCATACATAGGTGTCCACATATATGATGCATGTTAATCTACACACCTACCTGCATATTTATCCTTATAGCAATCATTACAGATATTTATGTGGTTGTATTTACATATAAATCCATGTGTGTCTGGGTTATGAAAAACATCTGTAGAGATTCCATTCCTAGGATGAGAGTCTGGGTTTGGCCAGGCTGCGTCTGTCACAGGAAGAAGGGAGTGGAGCTGGGGACAGAGCCCTGCAAATCTGATCTTTCTCTTTAACTTTGCTGTTAGTATACAGAGAGTAGTGGCGCAGGACGAGTGTAACATCTCCCCAACACACCCAACACCTCCTTAGATGAGAACAGGCAAGCTGAGGGGCAGAGCCATTTTACTGCCCCTAGTAATGTGCTTCTCTGGGCAAGTGCCCAGGCTTATGGCTAGAGCCATTCCTACATATACCTGTGAGTGTTTAGATATGAATTTCATCACACCGTATCAGTGAGAACAATCCTCCAGGACAAACATGTGCAGGAGAGCAGCAGTCCCAAAAGCAGCCTAAATAGCAGGAAAATGGCCAGAGCCTGCTGCATACCAGCCATACACTGAAAGCATCTCTAGCCCCACGATGAGATCCATGAATCCCTGGGCTTCATTTACTTCCATGCCCCCTGTTCATATTCATGAGTTCAGTGGCTTTCAGCATAGGTCTAGTTCTCCCTCTTCTGTTCTCCTTTCCAAGGCTAGCTAACTGCAGGTGTTCTGAATTCACAGATTTCTGTTTATTCATGAGCTTGAAAGAAAATGTTGGAAAACAAAAGCTGTTTCTGGCTCTAGATGGTCTCTCTGGTTGCTTGTTTTTTCAGATTCCCTATCACCACCTCCACCCTGCTACTCCCCCCCTCCACCCCCCCTCTGTTGGGAGTAAAATCTCTAAACATGGAGACAAAAAATATACCGGAAATCAGCAACTGGGCACTTTTTCTCTGAATTTCACATGCTGATGCAGTTCTGTGTTAGCCAAAAATAGCAACAAAAACAACAACAACAAAAAGAAAAAAAAAATGTTTAATGCAAATCACTTGCCACTGATTCTTTTCCAAAGCAGTAGCATTTACTCTATAGTGCAGTGCAGCTGGCTGCTGGTCCCCTGTGGAGATCTCTGACTAAGGTACCATTTAGAAACAATTTGGCTGATCCATCATATATATTTTTGGCAGATCTTTTCCCTCATTTCTTCTTTACTAAGAAATTATGACAGATGAGCCTCAGATAGAGATATCTGCTGCTGGTAATCATCTCCTAGAGGATTATTTGAAGCCTAGACCACCTGTGGATGTCCTATTCATCCTTTGGATGCTTGTCCCAAGCTCAGACAACCTGTGGCAGTCCTATCTGTAAACTAAGCTCCTCTTCTGCAACATGGGTAAAATCCAGGCTCTGTTGAAATCAGTGACAAAGCTCTGGCAACACTTTATGCTCAACGTCAAATCCTGCTCATCCACAGGATGATTCTCAAATTATCCAGATCCACATTATATGATTTGTTCATCGATTCATCCGATCTTCATGGATACTTTCACCCCATCAAATTTGAGACACTGTATTTCTAAGTGGGGGTCAATATTAGGTTTCCTTACAGTCCATGCATTGAAAGGGCACTCCAGGTAGCAATTTGACTCATTCTCAAGAGGTGTTGTTATTTTTTCAGATGACTGCAGAGGGAACCTGATACAACTAACTTAGATGCTTTGCCTGATGAAAACTGGGATTATCTTCAAATGCTTAGGGAAACACAAGGCTCTGTCCAACAGTCTCCATTTCCTCTACAGCTCCCCATTGCTGTACTGTCTCTATTTATACCTTCATAGCACTAACTTGGAAAAATTGCTCATCTGAAAGAACATGTGTTGCTGACTTAGGAGCTGATGCTCTTCCTCTTTGAGGAACTTTTCTTGTTCTGATTCCTGTTTCAGGCTTGTGGATTCACTGTGGGTCTCAACCATAATCCAATTTTATGGTTTTTTTAGGCTCTTGATCATGTTTAGAAGTGTTTTGATACCACTCTGATTCACAATTCATGTGAGAGGAATTGTTGTGTTACCTTGAGTAGTTTAGCATGGTTTTAAGAGGGAAGAAGAGTTTTGCAGTTAGGTCCCTGAGCTGACTTTCAAGAAATCCAGTTCCAATTCCTCTTTTCCATAGACAAGATAGTTGTTGTGACCTTCAGGAAGTCACTTAATCTCAGTCCTAGAGTTACTGTAACTTTCCATCCTTTACTATCCATCATCTCTCCTTACACTGTAAGGTCTTTAGGCAGCTTAAACTTCCTGGTAGCACTAAACCACAAATCATAAATTATAATCAGGTCATCTATGTTCTCCAATATTGCATTTAAACAAAACCTAAAATTTTTCAGCTGCTTTTCAACCACTGTTATTCTAGCCACTTCAGGCTGAAACAAGAGATTTTACTGGGTTGGATTCAACACGCACAGCCTTTAGATGTCTGGAAGCGAGGCTGATCTGGTCATCTAGAACCTTTCTATAGTCAATGGAGAAAGATGACCATTGAAAAAGAAAGTTTGTTTTCTATATCCTCGAGCTATGTCTAAGAACAAAAGAAATCTCTCTTTGGAGGTATGTGCTTCTCTTTATTTGATTATGGAAGGAACTGGAATGAATAGTTCAAGCTAAATGCTATACTGTTAAAGTTAGGATTGTTTGAAATGAAATTAATCATGTGATAAATACATATACTTTTTACTGTGTATACTTTTTACTTTTTATCCAATGTCCTGGATAAGCATGATACTGCTGTTTTTTTGCCGATTCAGTAGGATGCATTTTTCTTATTGATCGTCTTCTCTTTCCCATACAAGCACAGGACAGCATTGTTTGAAGTATCATTTTTTAAATTAGACTCTCTGAACAGGTGTGTCATAACATACCCTAAGATACAAAATGCAGCAGTAAAGATGTCATGTAAGGGTAGAACTGCCTGTGATTGTGCAGTCATGAAACATTTCTCCTCATCCTGAGCCTATCATACGTTTCAGGTATGGTGATAGCCCCAAATTTCTTTGTGCTGACTTTCCTATTAAATGAAAACAGCCCACTTGTGCATCTCTGTTTCCCTCTCAAAGATATTTTTGTTGATGTGTTTGAAACTTTAAGATTATATTGATCTTTCTGAAGGTTGAGAAATTAGTACTGCCATACCAAAGTCAGTCTAAGGATATCTGCTATTTTTGTTTCATTTCACACATCATGTGGTGATTCTTGAAGGTGTAGTCTATGAAATATAGTGACATGATTATGCAAAGATTGCAGAGTATGTTTCAGAAGAAGATTCATTACCAAGAAGCTTGAATAACCTTCCATGACAGAAAGTGATATAAATTATTTCTAAGATTTTGATTTAAAATAATTATATTTTAAAGGTGGCTGCATATATATATATACACGCATAACATTTGATATACAATTCTTTCAATGAACTCAGAAAGAAGAACAAGAAATGTATTGTCCAAACCCCACTGACATTAGAGAAGCCATCTTACTTGAAATCTACTTACCTCAATGAGAATTAACTCAGACTTGCCAATTTAACATATTGCTGTTCTGTTCTCTTTCTTTTCTTATCACGTGCTCTTTTTCTCTCATATTCTAGTTAAAAACAGTACAGTCTTACAAGATTTACAACAATGGGGTTTTTTTTCTTCTTTTGTTAACTTATTGTCTGGCTATAAACTCATGATAAATTTGAGACATAAAATGTGCCAAAGTCTACAAACCCAGTGGATCACCACATGGGACAAATAAAAAGCAGAGTTGCTATTTATCTGCCCTTGGAAATAATTAGTAACTGCAGCTCATGGCTCCCTTATATTCTGGATACTCAGGCATGATCAGAAGACACTTACATTTCAGGGTGCCTATTTATGTCTTGCTTACTATTAATTTCTTTATAAAATTTTCTCTTTGCTTCAAACTGTAGATTGAAGTGATTCAGATGCATCCTCCCAAGTTTGAGGTAGCTAATATGGGAAGAGTTAACTGCATACCTTTACCACATACAGACCAATCTCCTGCCCACCAGCAGAGAAAACACGCAACTTTACCAGCTTTGCTGGAGTTGATCCTGCCTTGTAGTGGGGGAAACTGACCTTTGGAGTTCCCTTCCAGCCCTGTTCTCTCTGATTTCCTTCAGGGAAAAGGAAGCTATCCAAAGCAATTTAGGGTGGTGTCTCTTGAGAATGTGGTATACTTTCTGCAAAGGGCAAAGCAAAGAAGAACTCATTCTGCTAAAGTTATTCAATGCTATCTCCTGCCAACATTTACTTAATTATCTTTCTGTTCTATAATGGCAATTGAGTTACGGCTCTTTCCTGGAACTTCTATATCCTTCCCTAGTGAATGTGTTTGTGTGTGTGTGTGTGTGTGTGTTTTAAAGAAGAATAAATTGAGTCCAGTCAGTTCTGCTTTGCTCAAGGCAAAATTTATGATGGCCTTGTTGGAAAAAGAAACCATGAGGCAGGACAGGACAGTACTGCTGCTATATTTTAGCTGTTAAATATGCATCATAAACTGAAGGCTCTTCTCTCCATACTCTTCAAAAATCTGTCTCAGGGATATCGTTGCCACTTGTCAGGATCATGTTCTGCCTAAATGTTTTGTTCCTCTGTACTCACTCAGCTTTTCCAGATTACCTTAGTGCTTGTGGACTGCATTCACCCAGACCTTAGGTGCATAGATTTGATGTTTCAACCCCATCCCCTCCCTGCAGAGGTGGTTTGATGGCCGTATAAAAAGGAAGGGTGATCTCCTGCACAGCATGTCTACCTGGTAAACTGAAGGCATAATTTACTCTGCTATCTACTTTCTCTTGCATTACGTTGGAGAAGACAAAGCTAGATAGGAATCTTCTCAGTTAATTTTAGCTCTGTAAAAAGGAAGGTATTCAGTCTAAGCTACTATTCTTAGCTCTCTCTATAGTCAATAAGGAGAGACAGGCACCTTTGTAAATCAATGGATGCCACCTCTTGCAGCACAGGATGATTCACTGCATGGGGCACCTGTCTCTGTTGATGATACAGCAACTGTAGATGCCTGGAATGAACCTGATGTCCAACTTTGGATAGTTAAATTTAAGTGAGATGAATTTATCTCCCAGATTCAGTCATGCACCAGGAAAATGAGAATAAGCTGACTTCTCCAGTGGTGTTGCAAGGGTAGGTACAGTTGTAGCTGTTGCTCAGTTGGTATTTAAATGGGACCATAGTAGATGCCGAGGAATCATATCTTTTTTCCTCCAAGAGCTTTTCCCAATACCTCCTAGTTAGCAGTACATGTTGCCATCAAAGTTAGTTTAATCCTCATTTTCATAGCCTACACTGATGTAACTACAGAAACACTGCTCCTGCGTCGACCCCAGGAAGACCATCAGCCATCTGCTGAATATACAAGTAACAGCATAAAAGAACAAAAATGATAGGCTCTTTCCTTGCAAGAGATGTTTGACACTTGGGACACATGAGTACCTTAAGTTTCAAGATTTAGAGGGTTCTCTCTCTGCTAACTTTTTGATCCAATTTTCATATATATTTGTTACATCTCTCTGCAGTATGAGGAGACCCCAGGTTGGGATCAAGGTCTGCTGTGCTGCCCTTTACCAGAAGAGAATATAGTCATGGCAACATGATGAAAGTAGAGAGAGAAAAGGTGATGCCAGTGATTGATCGTGCGATGAGTAAAAAACCTGCTGTTTAAAAATGCTTGACAAGCTTCCTTCCAACTCCCTAGTAGTGAATAGTTTCCAGCTCCCAAACAAGAAGAGACAGGACAGAGTCTGACTGAGAGGAAGCCCAAGGTGCCTTTGCACTAATCCTTATGTCCTAGGGTTATTTGACTTTAGTTTTATTTAGCATCAAGTTTTACTTCTATAAGGAGAAAAGAAAAAAAAAGAAAAGAAAAAAAAAAAAAAGGAGCTGATGAATTTTCCTCTTCCTATGGAATGAAATGCCAGCACTTGTTGAGTTGCATCTTCATCGCTGCCTTGGGGGTATTTGATTTCATGAATCTGATTAAATTATTCTGCTCTCAGTATTTCTTTAATATTGCTTTATAAAATACACTCCTAGTGGCTTCAGTAGTGAGAGCACTTGCTGTACTTTCTTTAAAGCTTGCACAGTCCCTCTTGGGGCTAGGGGGAAGAGCCCTTATTAAAGAGTTCAGTGATAAAAGCTTCTTCCTCTAGGAGAATTACTTTGAAACAACTGAAACCCACACATACTTTTTCATAATGATTACGAAGGCACCCATACTAATGCCTTTCAGCGTAAGATATGGCCATCTCTGATTTCACTGGCAGAAAACCTCTATCTGCAGAAATTTCAGAACATTGTCATCTGATTAAAGATACTATCTGATGGGAGCTGATAATAAGTCCACTCTTCCTCACAGTGGTGCATACCTGGAATTTGCTCTGTGGTGAAATGTTGTATTTTTATATAATGGGGGTTTCTGAGGCCCTGACTTTAGGTAGGGTAAAGCACTGTGTAAACATTCAGGGAGGAACTGTCCTTGTGGCAAGGACTGCACAGACCTCATAAGCAGTGTGGATAAAATCAAAATGGATGGGAAAAAAGCAGAGAGGAGGTTAAGTAAGGCCACTCCAAAGGTGAGTGGCAGAGCTGAGGGGAAAAAAAACATCTCATCTTTCCACCCCTTGCCCAGCACTGCTGCACTGTCACTCATCAAGGGTACTGTTTTAATAGGAAAGTAGCTGCCCTGCTGCTGCACTGTGCCCCTTGATCTGCTATCAGTTCTGGCCATGGGGGCTTAGGACACTGGGCTTTCAAAATCACATAAGAGTTTTAGGAGCATAAATCCCAAGGCAAGTCTTTGAAGCTGAAACTGAAGAGCCCAGCCATTTTTTTTTCTGTGCTTTACCCACAGAGTACATAAAACATGAGCAAAGGTACTATATACCAGACCAATGTGCCAAAAGGCATATGCAGACAGTAGGCAAAAGTTAAAAAGACAGACTCTAAGGCTTCTGATCAGGCTCTTTCTTCCCTAGTCTGATCACATGTTCTTAGAAATTTCTGTTCAGCATATTACTTGGATGCAGTGTGATGCGCAAGGAAACTTGGTCTTGTCCTCTACCTGGTTCCTAACTGGGACATTGTCCATCTTACTGCAGCTGATGAAAGCTCTTTATTGTTATTGTCTGCAAATAACTCTTAAGTTGCATTGCTTCTCTGGGAGTGACACATAACATATATAAACGTATATAATAATTGTTAGGAACAACTCAGGCATCTACTGCTGGTTTGCGAAATAAATGACATTAATCAACAGGATGCCTACAGAACTTTTGGTGAGTCATTTGTTATGCTAATTGAGCCACTTAAAGTAAACTGTCAATGAATAGAGATTTTTGACAGCTGAGATGAGACGTGGGGCTAATTAGTCAGCTGCCATAAAAACCCCTGCCCGATTTTAATAATGTAATATTTAAGAGAGAAGATAATGTTAATCATCTGACCAGACCTCTCTCCCAGAGGATATAGTAGCAAAAGGCATAGCCCATCATGAAAATCAAGTTTCTCTAGGAAGAAAGCAAAACAAATGGCTGGCTGTGCAGAGATGACAACCTTTGCAAGAGAGTTGATGTGTCCCATAGGTTATAGCAAACTTTTTAATTAATACACAAAAGCCCAACTTTTGCTCTAAATTACCTGTGTCCTTTTAGATCAATCCCCTTGTTTTCACTGAAAGTATTTTGCATTCATGCTAGCAACAATGAGATCATTGGGTCTGACTATAAGACTCAGTTTTAACCTACAAATCAAATGGATTGATTGGATACACATGCTGAGTCTCTAGAAGGCATGAGCAGCATTTTGGCAAGACCTCTGGAGCTGGGTTGTAGAAGATGTAACAATATGAAGTTATGACTGAGATCACAGGAGAAACTTCAGGATGCTACATCTCTCTTTTCATAATAGTTTCAAGAGCTTGGAATTACTTCCCTTGTTTCACTGTGCTGCCACTTTCACTCTTGAAATTGTCCCAGCCAGGGGCTGTGAGCTTGGTTTGGGTCTGTCCAGCACAGCAGCAGAAGGCTTTTTGAGTGGAAGCCTTTTGGTCTTAGGGCATACCAGGAACTTTCTACGTCTAACAGACTTAGAAATACTTTACAAAAAGTTACTGATCCTCCTGTACTCAGCTGCTGTATAGTATAAGTAACTAATATTGATTCCACTGAAGACATGCTGAAACTCCTGTTGTCTTAAACGACAGGACTGGCACTTACAGCTGCTAGTGCATTCCACCCCAAGGTGGTTGCAATTCTACAGCAGGTGAGCAATGACTCCAGTATTATAGCATCAGTAGGAATCAACAGTTACCAACTTCCCTCTGAAATTCTCCCTTTTATGCTTGCCAAATTTTTCCTCAAAACAATTTCCCTTTTATTGCAAATTTCCATTCTTAATGTCAGCCAGAAAGATTGTGTGGAATCAGACCTGCCTCATTTGTTCAGTACAGCTTTGGAAAGAAAATAAAATTAACAAATCAGTCACTCTTCTTAAATGTTGCCATCCAAATTTTGCTTAAAACAATAGGGCGAAATAAGGGCAGATTCTTGAATATGGTGAAGAAAAGCATTTCCATTGCTATTGGTACTAATTTCTATCAAAAGCAAGTGTGAGCCAGAAACTTTAATCTTGCTTTCTTTCTATTTTTCTCTTTTTTGATGCTTACTAGATTTCACAAAGCTCATTTGGAAGAAAATTGATTTTTGTAATTTTAAATTTTCAAGCTTTTAAAGGTAGTAGCATGGTACAAATACTTATCAGTTAATCAGTTAATACTTATCAGTAACCTAGGGAAAAATGTTCAAAGCAGCCTTTCAATGTGCTAAGAAACAAGGAAGGTACCAGTTAATGTATCACTTAAAAATGTCAGCATTACTGGTCAATGGCCATGTGTCTTTATCTGTCATCTCCTTAGTCTGTATGTGTATATGCATCTACATCTCTACCATGATAATACTTACAGTTTCAGGTACCATAACAATATTCAAAATTTAAAACATTTATTTCTGTGGGTTGATTTTTACCTTTCTTTTTTCTGTCATGCTGATTCCCCCTTTGACACATTAACATGCAAAGTCATGCATATGCATGTTATTCAATAGACTTTGAATAAAATCTATACAATGAACTGCATTTCCAGAAGCACTAGAAACAAAACAACCCATTTTTAGCATCTACCCAGGTTCACATGAAGGTCTGTGACATGAATGTCACAAATGTCACAAATTAGGAGCTGGTTCTGACACAGGCCCAAAGTGCTGAGACTTTTTTTGCTGCTGTTTATAGGAGGAGCTAGGGTGACACTGACTTCACCATGAGGGAAAGACAAGCATGGTAAGGCCAGTAGAAGAACTAGGCTTTCCCTCTGGTAAAAGAGACTGTCTCAGTGACCCTGGATCTGGCTTCTTCCACAGTAAGTAGCAAAGCAATGTCTCCATCTGCCAACTGGCTCAAGGCAGACCAGTCTTCTTGCTGGGGCTGGGCTGAAAAAATCCCATCTATTACTTGTAAACCCTGCTAATAATTGAGGTGGGTGAAGAATTCAGAATTCAGAAAGGCTGGTCCCACAAAATTCCTTCCATCGACCATGGAGATATCTCATCTTTCTCCAAAGCAATTCAGTTTAAGCAAGCATGAAGGACAAGTGCCATCACCCAAATCTCCAGACCTGCTTAATCTGACAGGTCTGAAATAAAACAAAGCACTCCCAGATCTTTCCTTTCTCTCTGCTTTCTGGTGTCCTGGCGCTTAGTGTCTTGCCCTGTCTGGAGCACTGTCTGAGTTGGAGTGAATGATGTCCTGTAAATTGAAGGGTTAGTGAGGACTGGGAGAGGTGAAGTGGACGTGGCAAGTCTTTAGATTGAGTTAACACACTGAACAATCTGTGAGGCAAGGAAAACCAAAAAAGTGATAGTTTCAGAAGTACCAAAGACTCTGTCTCAAGTTGTGAGCAACTACCAAGATTATTTCCCCTCTGTGTTCCAGTTAGAGATGAGAAACCACAGTTTGATGGGGCTCAGGCAGACACTCAAAGGCTTAAAATCTGTTCTGGGTCCAGCTGATTTGCCAAGTGTGTCCTATGCTGGGGCTTGTTCAGAGCTCAGACATGGGCTTCAATTGCTTAGGACAGGTTTCTTGCCCAGAACCCAGCTGATGTCTCGAGGACCTTTCAAATCCAATTTTACATGATTCTGTGCAGAAGATTTATCTCAGTCAGTGGTCAGTGAGTCTCATATGTTCCCCTTTTAATCAACAGAAGATACAAATCTTTCAAGAACTCCTTTGGCCATTTGTCTCTGGTTTTAGGAACATATATTTTCAGCTTTTGACATCTGCATTGTGCTTTTCAATGATAGCTATTGGAAGAACAAAGACAAACTGTCTGTTTTATAAGATCTCCTTAAAGACATGCTGCCTTTATGCTGCAGCAACTTCATGCAACATTGGGTCTTGAGCAATTTGTTGCTTTAAAGAGAGACCAAATTTCACATTTTTTCTTTTCCATCTAAAAAAAACCCCCAAACCTCACACACTTTTGATGCAGAAATTTGATTCAGAAATCTACTAATTTCTGTTAAAAGACTGATTTGGCTGATCCTTGTTCAGAACTGCAAACCCTAACTCTTGCCTACAATTTCCATTTTCTTGCTTTTCTGCTAATGCTGAGCAAATTTGAAAGAGACTCCTGAACAGAGTGCTGCAGCATAGGAAACCTAGGACAGAAGGCAGAAGGTTCATGTGTGGAGTAAGAAATTATATTTCCTTCACCTTTACTAAGTGCAGGGATTTTAAATCCAGAGGTTGGCATCTGTATGTGTTGGAAGGATCCTGCCTAAGAATATTCTCCTAGTAAACTCCAAATACTTCTTTAACTGGATTCCAGACTGATAATGCATGCATCAAAGTGAGCCTATGCCTTGAATTCTGTGTGGGGCTGAAATCTAAACTCACATTTTGCCACCATCCTTAATCACTACAATGACTTAAACCCTCCCAAATTTTGCTGAGAAAAAAAGGGTGTGAAGAAAAGATCCAACTTTACAGCCTTGACCTATTTCTAATCCTGTTCTGATTGCTAGTTACTGGGCTCCCTTCCAAACATACTGTTTACTTTAGGGCTGATTTTTCTCCATCCAGATTAAAATTCCAGTGAGTTTCTTTCATTCCTTTAGACTGTAACCCCAAATGGTCCATGGTATTTTATTCAGAATATAGTAGCTGGATAATGATGCTCTGAGCAACCCACAGAAACCAGGCAGTTTGTATATGAGGAGCTCATATGCACACAGAAACACGCAGGAGCTCATGCATACGATTCTGCACATTGTCTCATACACACACATACAGACAAATGTGCTCCATGAACACGCTCATGGCTACTTCTATGCTATGCACATATGGACTAAACAATTACACTCACCTATGAGCCTGTCATAAGGCAACAGAAATGCCAGCTGCCTTTGAAGTTTCCTGAAGAGCAGGAAAACGAGTCAACAGTGCTGGCCAACATCACATCATTAATCATCTATTAGCGGAGGTTGTGTGCTCCTGTCACCTGTCACTTTGTAATGCATGCAAATCACTCTAAGAGTAACATTTTCAGCCTGACATTTCCAGGGCCAGAGCTGGGATCAACCTGCTCTTTGTTTTCAAGATGAAAAGCGAGTAAAGAAACAAGTGGTGAGATTGTTGGAAGGAGACAGGAAAAACTAAAGAAAGAAGAAAAGTAATGAAATATTGCTCAGGAGAGTTGAATTTAAAAAATAAAGTTAAAATTGCAAGTTTTTTCCTATTACCAGGAAATATTCAGTTTAAAATCATGTCTCTGCTCCATAGTTCTTAAAGAGAAGGAACCATAGAGGTCACACTATTTTCCTGCTAGACTCTGTAGAATGGAAGAATACTGGCTATACATTTTTTTATTTGGAATTTACAAATTAGAAATCCCATCTACCTTTAGAATTCTGCATCTGAACTGTTTACTGTAAATTCCCATTATGGTCAATGGATGGAAATAAGATTTTTTTTTTTTATAAAAACCTATTATCTCTGGTTTAGATATGTACCTTAGGAGAAAATGAATTGCTGAAGTGCATGGAAGTAGGAAGTGTCTAATTCTATTTTGATTAACAAGGCTGTTGAAGGTACTAGCTCAGATGTGCACAACTACTGTAGGTATCTATGTTTAGTGAGTTGAATTTCACCTCTATTAATTTTTAACTCAGTTTGAATTCTGATGATTCAGAAGAGAGAGAAAGTGTGATACCAAACTAATTTCCTCTATTATTTTTGCCATGACTGTTGAAAGGGTAGGCTAATATAAACTACTCATAGCCTAGATCCGGCCAGCCTAAAAATGGAAGATTAAGTCTTCAATATGTTTATTATGTATTGTGTTCATTAACCAGGCACCTTTTCAGTAAATTACTGTTGCGTGACCAGCTTCTCCAGGAAGACACACTTTTCTACTGACAAGACTTCCCTGCTATAGTGAAGAGTCAGCTTAAAATCTCTTTGGGTAGGTCATATCTGACCAAATGTACTACAGTACTACAGCAATCTCCATTTAAGCTGGTCCACAACAGTCTGTGAAGAGAACAAGATGTCTTTAGGGTTAAATGTATCTCACTGTTAAATAAATACCTGGAATAAATCAGCTAGAGAAGTCCAGTAGTTCAGGTGACGTTCACGATTGTATCTCTTCAGATAGATAAGAGGGTCCCATGCTTCCTATCTCTCTTTCATAAGACATTCATGCTAAATTTCTGTACAACCTCTGTCACGTCAACCACTTGACTGAGTGGGATGTGACAACCCCCTCCTTCATTGACGTCTTTCCCTTCCTTTTCATTATTTTCACTTCTCCTCCCTTTGGCCCACTTTGGGCCAAATATGTCTTTCCTTTTCCATGTTCATCCTTACATGGATGAACATTGCTTCAGTGTGAGCAAGGGACACCCTCCACCTGAAAAGGTCGGGCTTCTCTCCTGAGGCTCCCCTCTGGCAGTGATGGTAGTGCTCTGTGCCACACCACATCTCATTACACCAGGAAGGCAATCACAAATTAATCTTGCTTATGCTGGAGGGGAGACAGTACTAGGAAACCAGAATATGCCATCAGCAGCCCTCACTAAAATTCAGTTCCTTGTCTCTGTCTTCAGGGGAAGCTGAGGATAGACATTTTCTTTCCCATTTAGAGGCTGAATTTCCTTTCTTTTCTCTACTGAGATAAATCAGCTTTATTCTTTAATTCCTTTGTTATTAGAGGATGTGAAAGGGGCTATATTTCTGCAGGGATCAGCAGGGAGACATCCCCTCTGTGGAGTCTAAATTAGGGTGCAGCACTCCAGGGACAGAGGGGCAATATTCTCAGGCAGCCCACAGGATATGTATTTGCAGGAGATTTTGAGGCTTATTTCTTTGGATAGATAAACTGAAGATCATGAAGGCAATTAATCACAGACTCATGGAAGAGTACATCTGGAAGGGACCTCAAGAGGTCATCTCATCCATCCCTCAGCACGAAGGCAGGATAAATGTATACAGACCATCCCTGACAGATGTGTGTCTGCTTCTCTCTGCTTCCACTCTGGATGCTCTCACACCATTATCCATCTAGTGAAGAAGCCGAATTGAGGTTATGAGGAGAAGCAGAAAATATCACTTTTTAAGCCCTTACCTATCTCTTGGGGCCTGAATCCAGTTTTTGGCAAGTGGAAGATCTGATCCTCACTATAAAATCTTATGAAGGGAAGGCGGTGTGAGCAATTTGTTCATTTTGTAGCCCAGGTTCTGCTGTAAGATGTAAGACCTTTATGATTGCTTGTTCAGTAGTAAAGCTCAAAATTAAATCTTATCTGGATATGTGTATGTGTAAAAAATGAGAGCAAAAGAGGAGGAGGAAAAATTAAGTAAAAGAATAGTGAAGAGAAAAAAAGAGACAGAAGGAGCAGAGAGGACGATAATATGTGTAAGATGAAGGTGAAAAGGCAGAGAGGGGTAAGGACTGACTGACTTGAAAGGAGGAATGAAGAAACAGGAGGAACAGAAGGAAGACATACGGGTTGAATTGAGAGCAGGAAGAGCTGCTGTTTCTTAAGCTGGCCATTTCTAACAGAGAGATCAGAAAGACTTTTTGTTGTTGTTGTCCTTAAGTGACTTCTCCCACTGGCTAACATCTCATTTTATGGCAGGTAAATAAGCCTGCCTAATTGGTCCCTTGTTCAAGAATGGGAATATCGAGCTGAGCCTGCTCCTTCTGAAGTGGGATCTTGTCCAATTTATGGTCTTAGCAGATGTGATCTCTTCAGGGTTCCACTGTAATGATAAATTGAAACATTTGAATGCTGCGTTCCCAGGTCTGGGCATCCAGCTTTATGAGTAGGGAGAGAGGATCTGATCAAGTTTCCTTCTGAAATGACAAATTGTGATTTCCAGAAACATGACTTAGTCCCATTTGCAAGCCTAACAGTTGTGGAGGCCTAGAGTGGGTTGGGCAAAGAAAGATGTACCAAGGTCACTTGAGTCTGAAGGACTCAGGTCTGGGAATCAAGATCTCCTTCAAGAATGAAAGTCTGAATGTGCACCTTGAGTCAGAAGCACTTTAAATTAAGGTGACACTTACAAACACTTTATTAATAATTAATAAGTGATTAATGAAAATTACTTTTTAGCTGATAAATTGCTTGAAGACACATTAGAGCATGTTTCAGAAAGACGTGGATAAATATTTTTATGCATTCCCCTTTACAAATGCTTAGTAATGGGCTCTCAACTTTCAGGTGCCTCAGCATCATTTATCCCCATCATCCTGGTAGCATGTTATAGAGACATCTTATAATCATTTATTTTCAGAATTTGTTCCTATTAATCATGTATTAATTATTATTAAGAAAACATTTGTGCACACTCTTAATCTGAATTCTTGCCTGACTGGTTTTCCTAGGAGTGTAGAGGAGCACCCATTTTACACAGTTCATCATGTTGCTCTAGAGCCAGGCAGGTGGCATTCTGGCTGGTGCCAAATGGTAGTTCATCAGACTACCTCAATTTACTCTAGCTAAGGATTGAGCCTAGCTTGCTCTGTCCTTGCTGCATTTTGTCCTAAGGAGCAAAGAGAGGATCTACAAGGATGTGTGTGCACTGCTACCAGTGCTAAGTAGCACTGCCATTTCTGTAGTGTCTGGGCACTACAAATATGGGGGTTCATCCCTGAAATCTGTTCTCCTGTGAAACAGACCAGCAGGTTTTCCTCCTATCCGGTAGGTGGCAAACCAAGGCACAGACGTACGGAAGTCCAGATCTTGGAAATTTTTTAGGCACCTATGGAAATTAACGAGCCTGCATATGAAAATGGATAATGACTTGCCAGCAGCTGAGTCCCATGCTGGTTTTTTACCCACTGGGTACAGCAAGGTCAGGTTTGATCCATCAGTGAAAAGTATATAGAGACAGGGAGGAGATAGGCTGTGTAGATCCTTTATACTGGGCTTTGGCTGAATCTGTTCCTCCATAAAAGTCAGAACAGCATGAAGGCTACTGTTATTTATATTAGCCTTAAGGATTGACAAGACATAGGGAAGTCTAAGGAAGTTATAAGGATGCCTGCAAAACTGGCCCTAAATCACAGAATGAATTACTGGAGTCAGGCTGATTTTTTTCACTGCTGGCAATAGGGCAGTAGACATGACTGCCTGACTGGTGATTTTCTGATGACTTTAGGCCAGCAGTTCCTAAGCCTCAGTTCAGAGTCTGTTGCCTTTAAGACCCTTCGACATCAGCCTGAACAACAGGAAATTAAAGGAATAACCTGTTAAAACCAAGTACTTGAGACAACACTTTCTCAACACTTTGGTCTTCCAGCCAGCAAAGGCCTGGATGATCTCTGCTCTGTCCTGTGTAAACACGGTAAATCACGGACAGCAGCCGTCTCAGTTTAGAAATTACTTCAAATAAGGATCTCAATTTATTCACTACATTTTTAATGGTGATAGAGGACAATATTCCAAAACACTTCCCCAGGGAAGTTTTTCAAAAACATTAATTCCTTGGAAAGTGAAAAAATAACAGAGCCTATTTCCCTACAGCATTTCATCTCATGATTACTTTCTCTCATATCTAACAAGCTGCAAACGAAACCTCCTGTGCCAATTGGTTCAAAGTTATTGAGAGGAGAGGAAAAGAAAGAGATATGTAAACAGACATTAGGATACACAATAATCACAAAATCCCTCGTTTCTTTAGGAAACCACACTAAAAATCATTTGAAAATTTAGTTGTTTCCTATGTCTGTCCCTGGATCCTATGCAGATCTCTGTGACAACAGACCGTTGTGCAGGACACAATAGCTCTGTGACTCCCGAACTGAATTTGTTCTGCCTGTTCATGGCCAGTTTGCGCTCAATTTTTATGTCTGTTGCAGCACACAGGTTAACCAGAAGTATTTTTCACAGACAATGATTTCTCCATGAGCAGCTGTGGAATATGCACAGGGCACTGACTTGCTGAATTCATAATTATGAATGCTCCTACTGGAAACACACAACTGCGAAAGTTATGCTCTTCCAGGCAGAGAACAGAAACAATTTATCTGCCTGCTTGTACTCCCCATGTCATACTGCGGAGTGCCTCTCAGTGATTACTTGACTTACATCCTCAAAAACTTTGGAAAATCAGGAAAATACTAACTTGGTGCCCAGGTGTGGGGAAATAGAGACAGGACAAGAAACCTGGCTGAGTTGGGAATTGAACTAAGGTCTAAAATCAAGTATCCATCCTTCCAGTTAAACTCCTTATCTGATCAAAACCCTCTGCTACAACTGGGTATTGAGTGTCTTGCTTTGCTGACGAATGGCTGCAATCCAGCTGTAGTGCAAGAAATGTCTCTGCCATACACATTTGTGAATAGCTCTTAAGAAAAATAGAGACAGTAGATACTTAAAAATAAGTTGGCAAGAGCATATGTATCAGATAAAAAAAAAAAAAAAAAAAACAAAAACAAACCAACTCAAAAAGCCTCAGTCCTTTCCTCAACCCTACAGTTGTGACTGATTTTTAAAATGAAACCAGCATTACAGGACATGGAGTTGCCTAGAGAGTAGAGCCCGAAAAATCTAAGAAAAAATGAATCTGGATTCTGTTCCCACGTTTTTATCATTGGGTGTGCTGCATGACTTGGGTTATTCATTTTCTTTCTGCCTACCTGTAAAATTAAGGCAATTTGGGGAAATTTGCTGAAAACTACTTCCCACAGAAGGTGTATAAGGCCTGTGTGTTGTTAATCACACCCATCTGGAGCTGTTATGAAAGAATAAGGAAAGGGCGGGTGTGCAGAGATAAAGAAATGCACGTGGTGAGTGGTGAATACACGTGGAGAGTTTGGAAGGCACATGAGACTGGGGTTTTTCTCAGTGCAGGAGCTGCAAAGAGCAGGTGTGGATCATGAGACAAGAGCTGGAGATTTAGAGATCTCTTACAGTTACACAGCTCAGTCAGACCACTGCTTCTGACACTGTGATCCCTCCTGTAGAGTAGCCATCACGCATTCCCTCTCCAGGCAAATGCTGCAAGCTCATGGTTTGAACTGATCTCTTCCCTCCTGCCTTATTGGGGCTGATGAGTGCTCCAGTCCAACACCACCTGAATACCAGATGCTGGAGAATCCTTGCATTCTTTATAAGATGCTCCAGGGGTAGCTAGCAGTATGTCATGTCTCTGCAGGTATTATGAGAAAAGAAGCAGAGACACAGGTGATTACAAATAGATTCAGAGATATAACTTTCCATCCAATTCCATCAGCCCTGGCCCTCTTTAATATTTAGCTATTTCTCAATAAACTGAAATGACAGCAGAGTCTCTCCTGCTGAGTCTTTAAAATATATGTGTATACATTATATACAGATCACTCCTTATTTCCTTCCCTCCTTATATCATTAAACTGGTGTTGTGTCTACTGCTCTGTGAATGTGTAAATGGCAGCTTCCCTTACTGATAGTGGAAAAGTTTGAATAGTGTGGTTTTGCTGTAGATGAAGGAAGGGAGAGGGAAGAGGAGGACTGTCTGCATGTCTACTGGGTGATGAATGCGTGGTTGGGGGTGTTAAAACAGAAACTATTTCCTCAGAGTCTTGGAGGTACGTTCCTTGACAGACTCCTACACCCATGAAAATGTTTATGTGTTTAAAATCTTCTTTAGGACCCTAATCTTCCTTCCTTAGATTGGGCATAAAATACCTAAATAGAAGTTAGCTACCTTGATGTCTTTGCATATCATTCAAGTATCTTCATTCCCAGTGTGCTAATTTTTATACATGGGGTCTTACCATGGGTCAGGGGTGCAGAACTACCTGAGGAGCTCACAAACCTACAGAGGGATGTGTGACTGTTCTGCTAAGGCACATCACAAGAGCAATGGCTTGTGCACAGCACTGTTACTGCGCAATATGCCTATCTCTGGAGCTCCTCCAAGCAAGGACTCAGGCTAGGAGATACACCACCTTGCAGAGGTTCTTTGGCACATCACACAGACCTCGGGGTTCATAGTAGATCAGTCTACCACAGAACACATAGGCATACCGAGCAGAAGAGGGTTTGTGGCACTTCAGTCTACAGGCATAATGTTACATGTAACAAGAGAGCACCCATTTGTCTACCCTTTGGGAGCCTGGGCATGGGTCTACTTCATAAAGGCTGCAGAACCCTCCTAAATCAAGGGGATATTGCCTATACACCTGGGATGCTGTAATTCCACATGTAGATAAGTATATCTAATGGAGAGAAAACAGCATACAGATAAAAGCTTCCCAAATAAGTCCACAATGAGCTATCAATCAATACAGAAAAACATACCTGTTCAGCCTCCTTGGGAGAGACATACCCAAGGCCCATCTGTTCAATGATCTAAAAGGGAATGCTTAGAAGAAGCATTTAAGAAACAAATGTAGCATGGAGTGACGCTTACTTGTATTAACCCACTCCACGGTTCTGGCAATCACTAAGGGTGTCTAAAACCTTTTCTGTCTAAGGTGTCCCAGAAACCGAAACGCTTCTTGTGAGATCATCAAGAAACACTGCTTACCCGTTTTAAGTTTCATAGCATTGTTCTTGAACCTTTGAGCGTGGACTAAAGCTTGCATTTAAAATTGGACCTGAAGTAGGCTTGATTTGTCCATGCAAGTGTACGCTCAGTCATGACAGAGCTTCTCAGCCTCTATAAAAAGCCTATGGCAGGCAAAGAAAGTGAAGTGCTTTCAGGTGATAGGAAGAGGTTTTGCAGCAGAGGATGTTCTAAAGAGAAACTGGAAGAAGCCATTCTGTCCTGGAGCCAAATTCCAAGGCTGGAGTGACTCTCACTTCATGTGCACTCTGATGGTGCATTTCTGCTTCCAGGAGACCTCCCTAATATTCCACTTTTGCCTGTTCATTATGGTAGCTCTGGTCATAATTAAACCTTTCCTTTAATATGATACCAAATCCAGCCTGCAAGGTATGTTCATCAAGGATTTCCATCTGTGTTAGGGGACATTTCCATTCACTTTGACTCCTGCCTTACCTCTCCTCCTCTGGACAAGAGGTGTCTTTCAGTAGCCTTCAGTGTATTCACAGGGAGACTTCATCTTCCTCTGGCTAGATGTACTTTTAGCCTCATGGCAGCTGGGAACCATGAAGATTGAAGGGGCTGGGGTTGTTTCTGGGCCAGGTGTTGAGGCAGAAGCCTGACATTGGCCAGAGAAGAGCTGTGTGCCAGGTTGCCTCATGGTTTAACCCATTAACATGGTCAATCAGAAAACATTTGCAAAGCCTTTCAGACCAAGAAGCCTCTGGCACTGCTCTACTGAAATCCGCTTTTCTGCTAAAGGCAAAGCTGAGGGGCAGCCTTACTGACAGTAGTTTTCTAGGCATGGACCACCTGGTTGCACTTAGGAAGGTGTCCAGGGATGCTGGGGGAGTGCAAATAGGATGACTATTAGACCTCTTCCCTGGAAACAAAATATGCTTATCCTTGTGTTAGCCTTGTCCATCATGCAGTTGGCAGTAATGCTCCCAAAGGCTTGCATTCAAAACACCTGATCCTGAGCTGGGGACAGAAACAAACTACAGAATAACTCCACTGACTTCAACAGAGCTGTGCCATTTTATGCCAAATGAGCATCTACATCAAGGCATCTTAGGGTAGCTTGAGAGGCTGGAAAATCACAAACTCTTAATTCTGTCTGAATAATTCACTGACCTAAGAGAGAGGCTGGATGTCATTGACTTCAGAGTCAGGATGTTTACCCATTTCCAGGGATGAGCAGTACTGTCTGCATCAGGATAAATACATCACACTGTAGCATTGTTACCCATTGTAAGAGATGTCAGTCTTACTGCTTTGGCCAGGGTGGGTCAGCCAGTCGGCAATGTGTCAGTATCCTAGGTTATATCATGGGTCCACATGGCCTATATGTGTATGCTCCTGTTTCTGTGTGTGTGGAGGCTTTCTTTCTGGAGCAGGAGTGCTCTTCATACCCAGTAGAGGGAGGCAGGGGGGAGGGTAATGAGAGAGAGAAACAAAAGTTCATGTAAATAAATTGTGCTTCTAACTCCGTTGCCAAATGACTATAGTACAGGCCTAATCTGCCTCTCTTCTTCTAGCAATTTGTGATTCTTTGCTCCTGCATCATTGCCTTCAAAAGCACTTTTTACACTGTTTTCATAAATTTCTTAAGGTTTTTTTGGATCTATTTATAATTTTGGCCACCACAAGATTCTGTGGCGAAGCGTTCCTCCAGTAAAATATATGTTGCATAAATAAACAAAAATTCTTACTTTGAGTTCAAACTTGTTCCCTGATAGTTTAACTTCTTTTTTTTTTTTTTAATATGGTAAATGACTCTTAACTGTCCGTTTAAAAATCCGTTTGACATTTCACTCATGTTTTTTGTATACATCAATTTGATTTCCACTCTGTTGTCTCACTTCAGCTGGGATATCTAGCCCATTTCATCTTCCCCATTCTGTGGAAACTATTCCTTCCCTCTGATCTTTACAGCCATCCTTTGCTCTGCCTTTTCTAGTTCTACTTTATTCTTTTTCCAGCTTTCTGGTGAATTCCATGCATCATCGTAGGAGACAGAGCCAAAGTCACTTAAGGATCAGGACATTGGAATATAGGTTTCTTGTCTTTTTATTTCTGTTAAAGGACTCTGTGCTCATAGTTCTCCTTCCAGAAGGAAGGGGGGAAAAAACCAAACAAACAAACAAAACAAACAAACAAACAAAAAAAACCAAAAAGATTTGGGTTTTATTTTTGTTTTCAATTAATTATTTAAAGAAGGGGGGGAAAAAAAGCACCCAAAAAAACTAACACCAACTTCTGTCTTGGGTGGATGGGTGTTTTTGCTGTCAGGCTAAAGCTGAATGCACAGCTCCAGGGCATCGCTCCAATATTTCAGTTCTTCAGCTAGGTGATACTTCTGGAGTGTTTGCACAAGAGATGCATCACAGAGTGGGGGAAGGAGGGGTGGAGAGGGAAGAGTCTGTCAGCAAGAGGCCCCATGCTAATCTTCTCCTTCAAGACGGGGCCCTTTTGGAAACCTGTTTTAATATTCATGGTCTTTAGGTAAATAGTCTCCGAGTCAGGCTGTCAGTTTCTGCAAATGTGGCTGTCTTGCTGAAGCTACTGCACATTTATCAGTGAGTAAACAGTGACAGGAGTAGGGGGATTAGAGAATTAAATTAGTGTGTAACCACTCTCCTTCTCAAGTTTTTGGCATTGCCTCATGTGTGTTTTGTTCCAAGAAGTTTTTTGTGGGTTTTTTTTTTAATCTCAGTCTTTCTCTTCCTCTCTTTCTTCCTCTCACACACACCCATGTCACATACTTATTTGAAATCTATGAGATTTTACTCATTTTCCATTTTTTAAAATTGTGGGGGTTTTAAATTTATTTTCCTATCAGGATGAGATCTTTAAAATAGCAATGAAGCAGGCTGTAGGAAAGGATCAGGAGATGCATGCTGACACTGACCAGCTCTGCACTTTCCCTCCTGGTCCTTTGAAGTTTCTCTGGCTGGGTTTCCCAATTGAGCAGCTCTGTTCCAGTGAGGAGAGCTGGCACTTCCCATCTGCACAAGTCTTATTTTTGCCTCTTTTCTTTCCCTTCCCTCCCCACTCCCCACAGGGCATGACATAGACTCTGCCACCTGCCTTGCACTCATCAGGTTATAAGCCAAATATGCAAGCGCCTTGGCAGCACCATGTTCTTGACATCCTTTGTTGCCATCCCCTGACACCGACACACAGACACGCAGTGGTCACCCCTTCCCCCATCCCATCTGTGAAAGGAGGAGACGATTTACTCTCTTCTGGCAGCTGAAGCCAGACCGTTTGCAGAGGATGCCAATTAGGCCTCGGAGACACTAACCAGGTCATGTCCAGCGAATTTCCCACCGGCCGTTGCGGGTGTCTTGGTCCCGGTACGGGTGCTGGGGGCTCCTGGGGAAAACGCACTCCTGATGCTTAAACAGCGAGAGCCCGATTAATCAGTGTCTTAAGGCACAGTGAACATTTTGGGGTGTCAGCATCGCAGGTAGCGCTTACATTGGTCCCATAACGTCTGTCTCTGTGTCGTAGCACAACAGAGCATATGTTGAGCATCCTCTTCTGTTTGCTGTATCAAAGCCAGTCTATGGGGAGCACCATGGACATGGCACCAAATTCCAGGCTCCCCTCCCAGCTCAGAGCAGAAAAAAAGTGAGAAGGAAGGGGAAAAGCAACCGCTTCCCCATGTATCTCCTTGCCTTGTGTTAGGCTGATATCCACTGGCATGTACACCGCTACAGATGGGACAACAGTATCTTGTTGTATATCCAGCCTACAGAGTTTGACTCGTATTTGCGTCTGCTAGGTTCAGCCGGGTTCGCCGAGGTGGGTGGCGGGGAGCCAGTGCTGTAGCTCTTCGGATTTATTATTAATACCCAGCTCAAATCAATGCAGGCTCCTCTTACAAACCTCATAGTAAGCTTTCTCAGGCAAAGGTTTCTTTACAAAGCAGAAACTTTTCCCCATTCTTTGGCAGCTGTTACTTCAAATTTGGGGATTGACATGCTAGGACTGCTCTTGCATGCAAGTCATTTGGACTAAACCCTGTAAAAGCCGCTGCATATGGTAGTTTGTGTGTGATCTGTCCTTTAGCTGTAAGGACTGGCCCATTTTATGTTCTGTTGGAGGCCTGGGGTGGCAGATGGGGCAGTTAAATTTGCTAATGATGGGCAGAGGAAAGAGTCTGCTGCAGATTTCCATGGGGCCCCTGAAGTCCTTTAGAAGGGGTAGGATGGGATGAATTTCTTCATCTGCCCTCACTTACCCTATAATGTGAGCCTTTTAAAAATTGTTGATGGATGTTTCCATGAAAAGGGCATAGTTGGAATAAGGAGAACACAGGGCAAATAAATAGGGTTGCTTTGGTATTTCCATCCCTGTGAACACCTACCAAAGCATTAAGAGCTATGTAACAAGCCTCTGAACTAGACAGAAATCCCATTTTGGCAAATTTGCTATTGACCATGTGGATATCCCTGTGACATTTCCCATACCCCCTCTCCATCACCATCAAACTCCTGCAGGGCAGGTCATCACTGAGGGGGAGGAAAAGATGGTCCCACAGATGGCCTGAGTTCAGAGGGTCTGTAGGAGTGAGATGACTCTCATTTCCAGATGTCAGTGGAAGAAATAAATAAAATAAAATATAAAATAAAATAAAATAAAATAAAATAAAATAAAATAAAATAAAATAAAATAAAATAAAATAAAATAATAAAAATAAAGTGGAAGTCACCCATGAAGCCCCCTCCCTCCCATCCTTGCATGCACACACATTACCCTGATAATGACATCCACCTTTGGGGGCTTTACCATTTGGAAATTCCACAGTAGATGGAGAATGCAGCTTCTGCCCCCAAGCAAGCACCCAGGCCAAACAAATGGACCTGCTGCCATGGTGTAAAGGCCTCTAAACTGTGCGTGTGCTCCCTGCCCAGGATACGCTCCTCTTTGTGACACATGGCACATCTCGCTAACAGCAAACATGCATAGATACTATCCAGCTGGGATGGGAACAAGAGCAGATGCTCCTATTAAAAAGGCCATAAGACTCAGTGCCCCTGTGCCCTGTTCAAAGGGAAAGTCCAAAGTGGTTTGTACAAACAGAGGCTCTTTTCCTTCTGTCACCTCCTCCTCCCTGGGGTTGAGTGCACTAATCAGCCATCCCCAAAGACATTTCTTCTTAGTTTCATGCTTTGTGGGATGTCATTTATTGTCATGGGTCTTGTCTATGTGCTTGTAATGGTTGAAGCTGCTTCCAAGACTTCCCATCCTGGTTGTGTTTTTTTATTTGGTTATTGGACCTCTGAAAATGTCCTAGTTGTGGAAGAGTGGGATTTTTTAAGTGGGGAGTATTTCCTGCTTTTACAGAAGATCAGTTGTGGGTACAACTTTGAACCTCACCTATGAGCTAAACACAGAACAGCAACTTTCCAGTGATATCAGGAAGAAATACTTTATTCCTTGGCATGGGGAAGTGTCTCTATGTGGGTGTTTTAGGAGAGGGAACTGAGATCAGGTGCATGGTGTGTCATCCCAGAAGACATCTGCATTTCTTATGCCCTCCCCTGGGATTCCTAGGGAGGGACTGTGTCAACGAAACAGTGTTTTTTCTTTCCCAATCCACTCCCATAATGGCCCTAGGGAGGAATTACAGACTCCCAAAGCTCCAGATCTCCCAAGTGAGTACGGTCTCAGAGAGTCTGTTTTCCTCTCATTAAAGACCAGCCTTGCTACACTGGGAGAGAATGAGGTTGAAAGGATGCCCTGTCAGCTAGCACACACCTAATCAGGATTGAACTGTGCCCTCAAGAAAGGGCTGAAGGTTCAGACAGCAGTCCTCCCTGTGAAATTCCTACCTTTCTTCCGGTCAGAGTGGAAGAGGAAGGTAGAGGAGGAGAGAGGCAGAGCACCACTTCCCATCCGGCATATGGCATTAGCTCTTCCACCCTCCTGCTTTTGAAACAAGCAGCAAAGGGAGATTAGGAGCAAGGCTCTTCTTTTCAAATCTGTATTTCTTTTGGAAATGAGACGTGATAAAATCCCATCTTCCTCTCCCCTCAAAAATGTCCTTGCTGCATGTGGTTATCGGAAGGTTAACCACAGTCCAGCCAATCAGCCACTAAAACAAAACCAGAATGAAAAAGCCTGTGTGTAGTGCTGCAGCCTGAAAAATAGCCTGGGACGGTGCTGTAGCCCAGGGATGGCTCTTAATGTGATGCACTGGAGAGAAAACAGACCTCTGGCATAACCAGCAATATGATTAAGGGGTTTCTTTGCTTCCAGTAATGCAATATTCCAGCCTAACACACACAGGATTAATCAGCCTCTTCCTGTAGACTGGGAGCAGGACATGTGTGAGAAGTTACAGCCCTCGTTTAAACCCAACTGCAGAGGATTTTGCGTGGTTTTTGCTCGTTCTTCTCATCTGCAAAACGCCACTTTGGTGGTTTATATCAGCCATAACAGCACCACATAATATTTCTGAGCCCAACTGGCCCTTATTTAGAGATCAGGAGGTAATGAAGGCACAGTGGAATGATATCGATGCTGCTGCTGAAAAATTTCAGCGCTGGATTGCAATTTGCCTGAGTGGGGGCCCCGGGGAGGGCATAACCGTGGGTTAACCCTTTCCTTCTCCTCCTCATCTTCACCCCAGCCAGCCTCCAAGTCCCCAGCACTCAGAATGAGCTAGTGAGAAGCTTGTGATATTACAAAGAGACTGTAAGGGGTGCCTTGACTTTTGGCTTGTCGTTGTTTTGCCATGTGGACCCAAGGCCAGTTTGCAGGTGATGCTCCCAGCGCCGGGGCTGAACCTTCTGGTGTACCGGGCCAGCTCGGTTTGCCTTTAGTCCTAATTTAACTTCCTGGGATATTCGAGAGAGCGAAATGACCACTCTTGCAAAGCAACTACTCCAGCTACTCAGGCTGATTGGATTAGCAGGAGCGATTGGATTAGCTGCTAATGAGTAGTTGTCACTTGAGCTGTTGCATACCTCACCGCTTTACTAAACCGGTATCAACTGCCCTCTGCACATCCTCCCCTGCTTAAGCTCCATTTACATCCTAAAACACGGTTTGGCCAAAGCTAGTGATTTTTGGGATGAAGGGGGGGATAAACGTGGGTGCAAAACACTCCTGGGTTGCACCTCAGCAACTTTAGAGGTGCAGAACACTGTACAGAACTGGAGGCTGAATGAAAGCCTTAGTAAGAAAAGGTAAACCAGAGCATGCCATTGCATATTGCTGCGTATTGGACATTAATATGTTAGGAAGGAAACAATGTAATACACAGGAACTAGCACATTTCCTGGAGTTCTGGGGTTTGGGGAATCCTTTGGATTTTTTTATTGGATTTCTCAAAAGCTACATGAGCTGCCTAACCTCGTCTTTCCTGTAATTCAGCTCATTCTGACGGTGATTCAATTGGGAAAAAAAAAAAAAAAAAAAAAAAATCTTTCCTCTAGCTAAAGGGGGAAATCAGAGGGTTGGATGTGTGAATTGTCAGAAGCCACGCACATGCGCTCACACACACCCTCGTCTTTGCATAACGTGCGAACACCTAAATCTGGTAATTAGCCTGACAGATAAGATTAGGGGGAACTGTTAGGTAGATACATTAGATAGCTTTTTTTTCCTCTATAACTTTTTGCTCTTTCCACATTTTTAACGCTTTTTTTTTTTTTCACAGTTTCAATATATTTTTCACTGCCTATTTTTCTCCGTGCTACTTTTTACTCTTTTACTTCCTTCCCCCACACACTCTCTGCTCCTTTGTTCTCTTAATCAGAACATGAACTCAATAGTATTACAGATTGAACTGAAATGTTCAAACATAATGTTTTAGTAGCTTTGAAATTAAGCAAAAAAAAAATTGCCTCCACCTCCCCAGCTCATAAGCAAGATCTGGTGGATTCTGTAGCATAACAAGACAAAAAGCTCTTTTCCCAGCGTTATTTTGAGTCAGTATTTATTAGCAAAAAAAGCTTGGTTTTATTTTATTGTTGCTATGCTGGCTCCGCCCACAGAACTGAAATTCCACTATTCTCTCCTTTTCCGCATGGCAAAAGTTGTACATAGAAAACTCTTGGGTTAAGAGGTGTCCATATGCCAAGTGGTCAGGAGAAATACTAAGGCAACTGGAGAGACATTCCATCAGCTTCCAGAAAACCCCCTGTCCTCTTATCTCCTTTCTGAAATGAAGGACTACAGCTACAGCAAATCATCTCACAAGGCAAGCAGGTGGCCAATGTGTTGGCTGGACCAAAAAGGAGCGTAGGAAGTGTTGCAAGCCTGGTTATAATTACTTCCCTTGCTCTTTCCTGCTTACCCTGGTTCACTGGCGCGTGGTTTAGTTTTCCAACCCTCCCTCTACCTGCTCAGCCTTGCACATTTATTTGGACCTAAGATGCAGAACGTGAGAATGCAATCCTGTTTACAAACACATGGACCTTGAAAAGTGCAGGAAGTGCTCTGTGGGGCTCTGGGTGTTCAGTTGCTTTGTCATCTTGCTCCAATAATCTCTCCCACTACTTGTTAAACTAAAGGAAAAAAATCACATTTTGGTCATCTCTTCTCCTTATCGGATTCATGCACAAATTTCAGGTTTGCATGATTGCGGTGTTGAGGAAGAGACCCTTGGTGCAAAGTGATAAGGGTTTGGCTCATATTGAGGGGAATAGAGGAGGCAAGATAAGGTCAGGAGGGGAGCTGAGCATAAACACCACTGTTACTGTTTCTGAAGCACTATTTGCCCAGATTAATACAATTTGTGAAATGACAATCCCTGCGGTGGCTTTGTCCCTGCAAACGTTTGCTTTTCGGATTAAGGCTCATTTGATTTTATTTTCTATTTCCTTCCCTCACAGCCCTGTGCCCATCTCTTGAGTCCTGCCAGCGGACACGGGGACTCTGTGCTGCTGAGGTGGAACAGGGAGAATTGCATTTCTTTGCTTTTCCTCCTGCTGTCCTAGAAGAGAAGGGTAGATGGAGGGTGCTGTGCACAGGCCTTTTCTCACACAGATATCAGTGGCCTTTATGGTCCTTTCTCAGTTGCAGGAATTTGAAGAAGAGACCCTTATAACTATTGATTCTTTTTCCTGTATACATATACACTACATATACGTATTTAAATGCATCACTGCTATGAAAGCTAACTATATAGACATAAACACATTTTAATCTCAGTCTGATGAAGTGAGATGTGGGAATTTGTTCTTACAACAAAGTGGCAATCCAAATGAGTTCTTTGAAACTGTAAAAATATTCCTATGTCCCTCTCACATATCACTGTGCTTGTAAGATCTCTCTTCCCTTCTCCCTTCCCTATACAGATTTCTAGCTTGGACATACCCAATCTTGTGAAATGCGTTCATCCCTCTATATGTATGCCTCCCATCAATCCCTATGCATTTTCTTCTGCTTCATCTTTTGGGTGTCCCAAGTCTGACACTTAAGACCAGTCCTTATCCCATTATTCCTATCTTATTCCCCTGGCTAGCTAGATTCATCTTAGCTCAGGTCTCTTCCCATCAGGCTACCTTGCTTTCAGGCTGGAAGACCTACAGTAGTAGACAATCACATGATGGGGAAAGAAAACAGGGGTTGCAGCCCTGGGAAGGCTGTGCTACTTGGTATGAACCAGAAGGGAGGAGATACATGATAAAATTTCTACTCTTTCACCAAATAGATCTTACTCCTCTAGGAAGGACTTCAGGGACACTCATTCCTCTCGCCTTGGCTTTACCCATGCCTGGAGGCTGATGCCACTTCCCCACAGCCAACACTGTTTCACAGAGCTGTCTCAGGGAGGGCAGGACATCGTGCTGCTGTGCCAGCATAGCTGATTGCCCCAAACCTCTGCCCCAGCGAGAGTGCTGGGAGCTGGCATCCAGAGCACAGGGCTCGGAGGCAGGAAGGAGAGAGCCGGGGCGGTGATTTCTGCCCCATTAACTCCCGTCTCCCCGCAGTGAGGGTTTACATAAGAGGGAATGGCATGTGCCCGCACAGGGCGCAGGATGGGGAGGACATCTGGACTCCCCTGCCTCTCGAGTGGTGTTGTTTTGAACAGTGTAACCAGGTAAATGCCTTGATAGACTAGACTACATCGCCAAGATAGCATTACTAATTTGATTATGTCTCTGTGACATTATTAACCCACTCAACCATCCTTTGGATGCTTCGCTGCATCCTGAACTTGCGCTGCTTTTCCTTCCCAATGACAGGCTAAGGGTTCTTTCTCCCTAATCTATTGTTCTACACGACTAGGACTTTACACAATAATTTCTCATAATACTCAGCTTTCCTAACAGCTAGCTAGCTCTCTGGCTTTTTCTTTTGTATTTCTGCCCGTCTGCCTCTTTCTATCTTTCTCTGCCTGTCTAATCATACTGTCTTCTATAATAATTACATAAAACATTTCTTTCTTATTTTATAACCATATACATAGGGTATGTTCTTGAAGAATAGCCCAGCCTCTCTTTCACTCTTTTTTTAAAAAATAAATCTCAGAATATATTTTACATGAAATCAGCATTGGATAAAAGGCAAATGCATTAACTTTTCCACTCAAAAGTGTGTTCTCTAATCTCTGAGCTGTGGAGATATACCCCTGTTGCTCCCCTTTCTTCTGCTCCATATATTCTTTCTCTCTTTTGTCACCAGTTTCACAGTGTTAGGATGTATAGGGTGCAACTCTCTCCCCTCTCTTATAGTGTAGCTTATAGCCTGGTGGAAAGGAACTTTTCCCAAGAATAGAGTTTGAGTCCCTTCAAGCCAAGAAAGGGACTCAGCAGAAATCTCACATGCAACGGATCATCTCATCCTTGTAATGGCTAAGCTGTTTCAGCCTGAAGCAGATGACACCCTACCAGAAAGGTCTCCCCACACTGTGTGTAGCAAAGGGATAGCCACTAAAGAGAAGGCTGTCAGGCAGACTGAATCCACAGCCTCAGTAATTGTGTTGTGCCTACATCTGCTTTCTCTTTGGGTGTAAGCTGTTATGTGCCCTGGTGCAGTTTTGAAACTGTGTGGTATACACACAGAAGTAAGCGTCACTCGAGATAGTGAGACTCAAATGCATTTTTAATTCTGTGCTAAATCAGGACCTCAGAGTGTTCCTGGGAGGGGATTTCTTCTCTAAGGCGTTGTGCAGAGCTGTCTCTTCATATCACATGAATAAGCGTGATATTGGGCTCTTAGTGTTAGAGATGCCTTCCTCTTTTAGTTATGCCGAGGAATCATTTTACTGGGATCTCAGCTCCCCAGACATCTTCCTTTTGCTCTGTTTCTCTACTTCACGTCTATCCTTTGCAGCAGCAGTAGCAATACTGTAGCAATAGCAGTAGCAGCACAGGGTCTGGGATTCCACATAAGGACCGGGATCCTCCGGCATTTGGGGTGGGGAAGGTCACAGGCTAAACAATTCTCTCCATCTACAGTAGTCCCCTGGTGTCCTGCAGTATGTCTTTGCTGTGTTTGAGTCTTTGTATTCTCCTGCCCATCCTGTGCTGACTCTCTAGTGCCTTAGTGCCCTCACGCCTATCGCATGAAATCTCAGTGCCTTTCCTTAACTGGGGCATTGACATGCTCCCTCTGCTCAACCTCATCCACCTATTCTCATGACCCATTTCAGAAACCAGTCTTTTGGAAGCTGGTACCATTTTGTCATGTCTGGTTGGGATTGGGCAGGAGGTTCAAGGCAGGCTGAGGGAAAGGGGAGAGAGCGGGGCATGCTCACGCACACAGCAGATGGGCAGATCATGCTGCTTTTCTGTATGGACTAAGGATAACATCACCCCAAAGTGTTTACAGCTTTCCTGTACTTTCCTGTTACTGCTTAGGAGCAACAGCTTAGTGCCGTTGAAAGGTGGCAAAGGCTGGGTCCTCTGTGGGGACACATGCTATATCTTGTCCAGGACATTATCTCTGCTGCTCATCTGGGCAACATCAGCTCACTGAATTGAGAGAACTTAACAGGACAACCAGAAGAAAGAAAAAAAAAAAAAGAGGGAATAAATTTTTACAAGACTAACAGGTTGAACCATCTCTGTGTCTTACAAGCACCAAGTCTGGTTTAGGTGAGGGTGGCAGGACCACATGGCCACAGGGAGGTTGGCAGGGGACGGGGACTGTCCTTGCCTGGTGGCAGCAGGGAGCTGTTACACAGTCTGAGCCCCACTGCACAGCTGCATGCTAAAGCAGAGAGGTTCAGGCATGAGAAGGAAAGCAAAGGAACAACACCGTGACACTGACTGCCATGAAAAATAGCACCGCAGTACACAGAGCACCTCACCCCTGCGCTCTTTTCTGCCTCTAAACTTTTAGGAGCTTTATGTTTAAGGAGATGCAGTGCTGAAATGATCCCTGACCAGAGCACAATGCAAATATGAAACAATGATGACTAATATTGAAATGAAGCTGGACAAAGCACCAAGAAAGCAATCCAAGATGGAATAATACATGAATTCCTTGGAGCCCCAATGCAGCAACTTAATAGTTCTTTTATAGCTGAGAAACAACAAAACAAAAAAACAAAAAAAAAAAAAAAAGGAAAGAAAAAATTTCAAAGATTCCCTTAGTTAATTTCGTTAAGAAATAATTTAGTAATAGTAACAATTATAAACATAGTAGTAGGAGTAATAAAAATAGCAATACTAAGATGACCTCAAATAAAAAGGAAAAGAGTTTCTTCACACACTTCTTCAAACAGCACCACATATAAAACAGCAACATTTGTACTTTTGCATCTCTTTGTTCAGTAGCAGCCACCAGGAAAAGTACCTGCCCTCACTGGCCATAAGAAAGGGAAAGTAGGTGCTGGAGAGGTTTGGTGATCTCAGCTTTTCTTTCGAATTGCTGATTTCTGAAGCGTGTTCAGCCTGAACTCTGTCTCATTTGCAGGATGCTCTGAGGAATCAGGCCTAATGCATTCCTTGGCCTGGCCCATAACAGTGCACGGTGTGAAATAAAGGGGATGTATATCATTTACAAAAATAAGCTAGTCTGTGTCAAGTATTGGTGAGCACCTCAGTTGTTTCTGCGGGTGCTGCATTCTCCACTGAGCTTCAGGGAAAGTCAGCAATGGGGTAGGATTTTTTTCACTGTTATTTTTCCCCCTCAATGCTGACAAGTGCTACAGGATCAAGCTGAATGTGAGTGGTTCCCCCTCCCCACTCTCACTGCTGAAGTAGC
The DNA here is from genome assembly GCF_031877795.1 of Strix aluco. Classification (NCBI taxonomy): domain Eukaryota; kingdom Metazoa; phylum Chordata; class Aves; order Strigiformes; family Strigidae; genus Strix; species Strix aluco. Next base: position 87,790,921 of record NC_133971.1, on the reverse strand, counting down.
TGTAACTGTCCAAACCCAGCTGTACGTGCACCCCAAACATTCATGTATGTGTAAATCATGTGTTCCTCAGAAACATGAAACAGGGGAGTGCTGATGCACGCATGCTGCCTGCTGTACCGCAGAGCCAAGCCAGCACGGCTGTGTCGAGGATGGCCATGCAGGCACCGTTTGTCTGAATAATTCACACCCTGCCACAACACAGACACACTCCTGCTTCGTGCCACGGAGCCCACAAGCCATGAGAGGTGCCCACACACATGCAATGCTCTTTGATAGCTACGTAGCTTGCCACAGCACAGCAAAAATAATGCATGCCCCACCTACAACTGTTTCCTAAGACAACTTTCTACTGAAAATGTTTACTATTTCACAGACAGGTGACCACAGTACAGACATACCACCGCACCGCACACACATGTACTTCAGCTGCGTAACCTTGAGCTGTTCATGTAACCTGCGTGTGCACACTATTTACACAGCTTGCACACATGCGCACACCCTACACATTCCCTTGCTTACCTTTTCCTTTAGTCCATCAGGCACCCACACTAATCCACATCGTGCCTGCACATCTGCAGCCTATGCTGTGGTCAAACAGGCAGTTTATATCATATCCACAACCTCAGGGGACAACAGACTGATGTACCGCACTCCCCCCTTGAAATCAACACAAGCAGAAGCACATACACCTCTGAATAAGGGAAGAAAAGTAAAAAAAAAGCAGTGCATTAAGAGAAAAATAACACTAACAAAGGCTAGATTAAGAGGTGTGTGCTCTCCTCTACTTCCTGAAGGGCTTTCATTTGAAATCTTGGAAATGTTAATAAGAGTTAACCAGGTGAGACCGTCAACAGAAGGGACAGTGGCTGTGTTGGAAGCTGCTCCGAAACACCTGTCCCCTCTTACAGTGAGCACAGTTCGGCTGCTTATAATTCCTCCTCCACCAGCAAGGGGAAAAACAGATTCCAGCACAGATTTTCTCTTTAATTGCTCTATAATGCCATCTTGTGGCTTTTTGACTCATGAAGTCGGTTGGTTGTTTCATCCCCAAATGAGGTGATTTTCCTGTAAAGACAGAGATGGAAAAAGGGAAAGGGAGAAGGGAAAGGAGCAAGTTAAGAGCATCTACCCTTGTGTCAGGGGCAAGGATGGCTGTGGGTGGTGGTCTTCTCCCCATACAATAACTTAAATTGTGAAGGGACCCAAGCAATGCTCTGAAACCACCTGCATCCAGCTAACCTCAACAGACTTCTCTGAAAGAGTTTTCACATCACTTGGAGTACCAGGTGATATGTTAAAAAGTACATTATTATTATTTAACAGAAGATCAAGCTCAGATAATTTAGCTCTTTAGTAAGATGGCAGTGTAGCAAGATCCTGTTTCCAAACGAGAAATGGAAGTGGTGGCATTCAATTTTATCTCGTATGTGGCAGGACTGGTGTTATAGCGGGGGTTTCAAAACAGGCAGTAGTCGGAGAGGAAGCACGCTCAGAGCATGTCGGCCACTGTTGTGAAAGATGGAAGAGTTGTGGGGGAGCCTGCAGCAGATGTGAAATGCTGGACAAGCCAGGCTGCACGCAGATTTCTTTGTTAACACTAGGTATGCAGCAAAGTAAGAAAAAAAAATATGAGTAAGGAAATGAAATTGGCAAGAAATCACATCACTCCAGTCATGGGATTCAGGATCTGCTCACCCAAGTGATGAGGTCAAACTCTGAACAAAAGCACTCAGCTATATGTTCAAACCTAGTGTCCTAAGGAGGTTTGTGCCAGGGGTCCTCTACGTGTGACTGTGGTGTGTTTTGTGAATCAAGGTAAAGGTACCCCAGAATTACATTTCTCATGCTGTTTCAAAAATTCACCACTCCCAAAATAAAAGCAACAACCTGAGTCTGTCACTGTCAGTTTCAACACAAGGACACCAAGAGATGAATAGACTTGCCAAATCTGGGATTCTTCCTTACCCTAAAAAAACCCCACTAGTGTCAGAAGTGTGATTTAATCCTCTTGAGTCCTAACAAAAGCAGAAAGGCAGGACTTCAACCTGAGCTGGAGAAGGTACCAATACCTTTGGGATCATGTGTGATGTCTCCCTTTATAACTTACTTACCGGGATCCACCACTGCACCGTGGATCCATCCTGTGCCAAAGGCACACCTGGGTTTTTGTAAAAAAAGTTGCAGTGCCGTTGTTAAAGAGAGGGACCCAGAACACAAAAGCTTCTCCATCTTTCCTCTCCATCATCTACCACCATTTCCCGTTAGTTTTGGCAAGTGAATGCTCACATAGGCAATGTTTTTCTATGAGATCTGAGGCAGCAGTGATAACAGAAATAACCGTGTGGAAAGCTGGTTTTATTCAAGGGGAAAGGAGTCTTAAAGAGTGGCATTTGAGACTAATTTGAGGAAAAGAGTATCAAGAGAACCCTCACTCCTGAATAAGTCTCTTCTTCTTCCTTATTTAAACCAACCCCTTGATTCATCTCTGTTAATTACAGGAATATTGGATGAAAATCGATTAATTAAAGAGAGAAGAGAAACACTATAGTCTTTAGGCCTTAAATTCAAATTAACAGGGAAGACACAGTTCTTCACTATCCTGACATAAACCAAGAAGTGCTGCATTAGTTTCAAAGTATCTGGATTTTTATGGCAGTGGTTGTGAGCAGTTTCCATCAAGGTACTTTTTAATTGACTGGTTGTTGCAAGAATTGTCCCATTTGACCTGCAGTGGACTCCTTGCATCATTTCATTCGGTCATATACATTTGTGTCAGACAACCTTCATACAAGTGTCCTGCTGCACCTAAAACCAGTTTGGATTTTGTTGTTGATTTTTTTTTTTTTTTAATTCACCTCACCTAACTAACCACCTACAGTGTAAGTGTCTCTGTCTCAGATAGTTACCTTGGGCTTTTACAGCGAGGGAAGAAAAACAGGTGTTTCTGGACTGTGATTCATATGGTCTATTTTGGATGCCTCTTTAGGGTGAGATGATTCATAAGGGATGCTTAATTCTCTCCATTGAGTAGAAGGGGACTGGCTCAGTTGTAGGCATCTGCGTTTGTTCAGATCACTCCCATTCTTTGTTCTGCTTTGGAAGGTTTTTCCACATCTTCGTCTCCTCATAATTTCTAGCCTAGATTTAATCATGGTCAGTCCATACCCATTATTTTAAACAGAGACATTCTCCCCCATTTTGGGCAACCAAGGAGCTCCAGGCTGCTGTCAGCCTTTGTCAGCTTTTGGGCAGGTCAAGAGAGAAATGTTAACAAGAGCGTGGGAGAGGCAACAGCAAAGGATAGGTGTGGTTCCCTGTGTGCTACATGTCAATATAACCTCATGCAATGCTCTATTGCCCAGGTTAGGTGCTTTGCTGTAAAAAAAGACCACGAGGTGGGGGATGTCATCCACTGTGTCTAAATGAGGAAAAAATTTAATGAACCTCATACCAGAGCTTTAACCTCAGGACATAGGGGGTTTTTAAACAGTTCTGTTTCCTCATTGGGTACAAACCTGGCTTTCCCTAGCAAACTACCTGTGAATTACCTATGAACCAGCCAGAAAACCTATTTACCACCTGTACCTAAACACATGGCAGGGAGTTTGGCACCTCTCCAGTGAGAACAAACATCAAGGACAAAATCATTTATAGGGTAGCTCTAGTCAGAGCTGTCTTGGTCTCTTGTTTGCAGCTGAGAGATTATACAGTGTTGAAACCAAACACAGGCTGGGAAGTAATAGGCCTTGTTATCAGCAGCAGCAGAAGAAAGGGTTTTGTTGTTGTTGTTGGGTTGAGATTTTTAAGTGTATTTCTCATGTAGATCTTAGTGTGGGAATTATTGGGAAACTGCTCAATCCTTCAAATTAAACACAAGATAAACCAAAACACTGTTCAAATGGAATAAAATAAAATACCATCCATGAAATAGTCCAAATCTAGTTTAGTATTTCTTCTCATTTGAAACCAGGCCTACCATCACAGCCCAGCAGACTTAAGCTGTCTGGTACAGCCACAGTAACTATAAATGCTCTATTGCACTGGGTTATAAATGCTGCTTTACAAGGTGGAAGATGAGGTTGTTCTCTGTGCTTTGTCTAATCCTTGTACCTGTGGTGTGCATGCCAGCAGCAGTACTGGCTGTTAATAAATGTGAGAGTGACTTTGTCCTCTTAGGTACCTTGTCCATGAGGTCCTAGGAATGGTGGCCAAACTCCTGCCTTTGCTAGTGCAGAGTTATTAGGCAATGCAAAAATGGTGCCTTTATTTCTGGCCGATTTGTGGAGGCAGAGGAGGGAGAACTGTGCAGAAGCCCTTCTTGGAACATGAAGCTTCTGGACACTTGGATCCAGCCTATTCTTGACTACCTTATGGTGGTCATTCCTGGTATCTGTACATGCAGAGTTTTGTGCCCTGAATCCTAAGTGCTGCTTGCTTTTATGGCTGCTTCAGTTTGCACAGCTACAGCATCAGCCATCATGCAGTTCCCCAGCTGCATTGTCCACCTCACTTATCTCCCGGGCAGATAATCCATTCATCGAAAGGAGTCCTGCATTGTAAACTGTGCATTACTGCACTTAAATTCCACATTTCAGTTGCTGTTCCTCCTTTTCTGCAATGAGCAGGGTAGAAAAGGAGGCACTCCACAGGTGAAAGGATGTGCATAAAGCCTTTGCTGATTTTTTTAAACAGTGGGATAGAAAGGGGTAGAGGAAAATGTATCACTGAGCCCTGCCCTATCTGTTGGCATCCTGCTGGATTTTCAGAGAATTTTGGATTTGGTACTAGGAATATAGCTTCAAAGTGGAGGTCTAATTTGGTTAGTCAGCACTACGAGGAAGCATTTAGCCTTGAGGAATGATGGAGGATAGCACAGATTTCTGATGGGTCTGGCTGAAACAGCAGTGTATCAGGCAGTTTTTTATTGTAGGGTGCTGGTAGGATTACCAGACAGTCTGATTAAGTTGGACTGATCCCAATTTGATTCACCCAGGTGAACGAGTAAAATGGTTTAGCCCAGTTTTAAGGATATATCATCTGACATGTTTGGCCCAGGACGTGCTGCCCGTGCCAACCTGGACTTGCAGCAGGGATATGGTAGGGCTGCTGGCTTTCCTGGATGATTCACGTCCTCAGAGAGAGCATCTCTTTAGGGGCTGATATGAATAATAAAGACATGGACCCTGCAAAGGCAGCATCCTGAGAGTATTTTCCTTTTTTGTGACTGCTCTGAAAGTTCAGGATGTTCCCTTCATACCCAGAAGAGCACTGACAGCTTCACCCCCTCCTTCTTCCCTCTTAATTTTTTTCTCCTCCCCACTTACTGCATTTAGCATCCCATGAAGTAGGCACTCCAGCACTGCCAATGAAATAAACTGCCTGCCACCTGCCTACCTATCTGCAGGTCCATTTTTTTTCCCTTCTCCCTGCTGTAAATATGTTGGCCAGAATCAGAGCTGGCCCCTACCATCTGCATCAGGTTGTATTTCAGCATTGCCCAGGTTTGTTGCAGTGGGGGCTTCTGGTTTAGGGCTGAGAAGAACAATAACTCTGAGCTCCAGAGGAAGAAACATGAATCAAGATATCAGATATTCCTCTGCTTTTCTGGAATCCGGGGCATGAAGAAAAAAGTTTGCAGGAGGTAGCTGACTTAAATGGACAGGATTAGTAAAGCAACCGCTACATGGCTAAATAAAACAGGCCAGGATCTCTTCTCTGGTCCCAAGGGCAAGCAGCACAAAACAAAACTCATCCATGTGGCTAAACTCTCTTTCTCCCAGAACAGAGAGGCCTCATCCAGACTTCATCTGGAACCATTCCGAGTCTGACCTATCCCCCAAATCAAAGCCTTGTGTTCAAGAGCACTAGTTGGCATCAACTAAAATCATGCCAAGGATCATGCTAACAACAAAACTGGTTGGGTGCTCTCAGTGCAGTGACTAAACCCATTCCCAGGCCTAATTAGTCTACTGCTGGAGCTGTGGCATCAGATACCAGACACCTCGGGAGAGGATTTGTCTTAGAGACAACATCACCAGCTTTGCTTCTGTTCTACTGAGAGTAAAGTTCAGACTACTCAAACGTCTGTGCAGTCCTAGAATGCTCGGACAAAAATCTTGTGAGTTTCCCCTTAGCTCATCAGATTGTTTTGAAATGCTTGTGTGAGTTCAGAGGGAAGAGTTATTGGGGTAAAGTTTGAAGACCTGTCAACTTGTCCAGAACTGAGAGGCAAAGTCTGCAGGGAGCTGTGGCTCCACACCTCTCTGGACCTTAAAACCATGGGCTCTGCTCTGTCCTTTTCAGGAGAATTTACCCAGAGACTTGTCATGCTAAGTCAGCCTTTGTCTGTGAGATCAAGCCGCCTTTTTGAGCACAACAAGGAATATCTTTAGTAAACCACGTGGGATTCACTTTTTTTCCACCTTCACTTCATATTCCAGCACTGTGATTAAATTAATTTTCCTTTGATAGACACCTATTTGCTTCTTCTGTGCAGTATACCTATTTCATTGTGCAGTAGTATTATTTGCCAGCTTGAATCACACTGGGGATGCTTATGTAAGCCAGACAAATACAGCATGAGTCAGTTGTCCCTTTGTAAGCAGCTGGACCAGTAAAAAGTAAGGTACAGGTGCATGCAACTCATCTGATCTCAGATGTAGGCTGCTATATCTAAGCAAGTCACCCCGGACTCCCTTTAGAGCTAGTGGGGGATTCATCTGAGTTACTTAGATGTCCACCATAAGATGAGACAAATCGCAAGCTAAGACTGCAAGGTTTCCCTCCATTGACTCTAAAGGGAGTCTGGGGTGGCTCTGTCTGATGGAGATGTCTATCACATATACCTGCTTTCATTCAGATGAATCCCACTGTCGCAGTGTAAACTAATGAGATGCAATTTTACAGCTTAAGATGAACCAAAGATCTGAAACTGTTCTTCCTCTGCATGCACAAATGGTGGCAGATACTAAGCAGCTTCCCCAGAAAGTCTCACCTGGCAGGACAAACCATGAGAACAATAGAGTAGGAATCAAGGTGTGTTTTTTTCCATGGGAATGTCTGTGTGTGTAGGTGATCTCCCCAACCAGAGTTCCTCAGAACTCCTGTGTTGCTCTGAGCCAGCCTGATTTCCAAGGGCTGCCTGCTGAAGCAGACATCTCTTCCTGTGCTCCCCCATGGGGGACTTCACTCATTCAGTAGAGTAACAAGCGAAAAAACACTCAAGCAGGTATGGTCTGGTGAATGTGAGGAGCAGAGCAGAGAGGCACTTAGGTGCTTACAAGCCACACAGGGAGCATAGGATTTATTGAGCCATGCTCCGAGAGATGGAACACCAGTGAGGGATACAGGGTGATACAGGGTTACCGCTGTAAGATGCCACAGTGACATGGTGAACTGCCTCCCTTTATAGTAGATGAAGAACAAGTAAGTAATGGATTTGGCCTCCCTCAGCTGCTCTACTGAAGGTCACCATGCCCAGAATCTGTACTCTGCTGAGCATGGGACACTGTCCTTCAAGCCTGATTACACAGACTGAATTCCCCTCAGATGAAAGCTGGAAGATGACCTGCCTTGCGGTAGCTTCAGAAAAATGAGAATAACCTTAGACCAGTAAGACACCACCTGAGACTGAAGCCATAGTACAGATACTAATATTGGGTCAGGCTTAGCTCAGTTTCACCCTAGTCCATCATGGGGACAGCGGAGATTTTGCAGGAATATTACATTAGTCTGTCTGAGGCCTTTCTGAGATGAGATGCCAGGGAATGGTCTTTTAGGAAGGCAGGGGTGAAATCTGAAACACACAGCTGTCAATCTGCATGCTTGTGCGGCACTTGTGCTTGTCTGTAGGGCCAGCTTTGCTCCTTCCCAGAGACACATACAGAGCTAGCAGAGGGCTTGCTAGTACTTTGCTGTGTGCATTATATAATTTTTCTCCTTATTTGCTTTTTCCCCCATTGTTCTATTTCTTCTTTGTCTTATTTTTATCTTCTTCCCTTCTTCTTTTTTTTCCTTTTCCCTTCTTTTCTTTTTCTCCTTCTTCATTCCTTCATTCATTCTTTCCTCTCTTCTCTCATTTATTTGTTTAGAGCAAATTTTCACATCCATAAACCCATTACAGCAAAGAGACTGTGTTGAGGCAGCCTCTGAGCCTGCAGATGTGGTGGGTCCTGGATTCCAATAACAGAACTTATTTGGAAAAAAACATTATCTGTAATGTGGAAATGGTTTGGCTTGAGGGTAAAATTTATCATCATTACCCTAATATCATCTCAAGCCTCAGCTCTGGCAGCAGCTAAAGAAAACACCAAGGCTTAATTCAGTCAGTGCAAGGAAAGAAAGACAGAGGATGGAAAATATGATTTATGATGGAAATCAATGCAATCATAATACTTTATGCTTGTAAAATTGGGCTGTTCCAACAGTGCTCACGGATTGCATAGGCAGCTTTCCACCAAAAAAATCATGGCAAGATAGAACGCAGTGGTATGATGGTGCAGCTGGCACAGAGGGACCATATTCAGGGTTTGGATGTGAAGGGGAACAGGTTTTGTTTTGCTGGGGTTCTCTTTTTCTTCCTTCTCGGGGGATCAGGCAACATCACTTACCAGAGGTCTATCTCCATAGGACAACAGAAAGATGTTGTCCTGCAGCTCCCAGAGGGTGGAGGAAGGGGGGAAGGGAAGGAAGGATGACAATCTGCAATACGAAAGGAGCACTGACTAGTTCTCCAAGTAAATGGCAAGATCCTGGCAGGAGCAGTATCCCCAGTGTAAAAGTGAAAGCAACAACGTGACTCATTCCTCTGCAGTGCGGAGTACCTCTCAGAGACCAGCTGAAGTATATTTACAAAAATTTGAATCAGGCTATTCACCTCAGCTAAAGACAGGCAAAACTAATAAGGCTTGGGAGGTTTGTTTCTAGTGCAGAAAACTAAAAAGCATCCGAACTTTCAAATTTGACCAAATCATGACTCCTTTCATTCAATAAATAAAATAAAAAATGCAGAGATCATGAACAAACTGCTGATGTAAAGTTGAGTTAGTTCATCTGTAGTGTAAAGAACATGCCTTGTCAAAATGCTATATGCAATTTCCCTGAACAATGCTTGAAGGATGTTTTGCACTTTGGTTGTATGGGTGGGAATATATCCCTGCAGCATTGCCTGTCTCTGGACAAGCAGGACAGCTCAGCATTCCCAGCAGCCTGGATGAGAAAATACAGTTGTTCTTAGGGAATGCAAAGAAAACCACTTATTTATTCATATCATTCCATCAAAGATGAAGTAGTTGATATCCAGGACTTGCAATTTGATGTAAGCTATGGCCAAAAGATGGTCAAAAGTGAACGTTTTCAATATTATTTTTAATGGAAAATATTTTTCCAAACCTATTATTAGTAAGGTGCTTTTGAAATTCTTTCAATATTTCCTGATTTGTGGAGAAAGCTGTGTGTCTAAAAGTTGGAAAAAAACTTTTTGTGGTTTCCTCTGTAAAAATAATCAAAATTTCTGAGTATAAATTTATTCTTCCTCCCCTCTTCCTCTCCCTCTTCTCAGAGAGAGTGGATGCATGCAGTGATTTGGATCTATAGGCCATGCAGATTATGAACCTGTAACTTGACAGATTTTGACCCTGGTAGTGCTGGTCTGGAGAATCGTATCTCATAATGCTGATATCCCTCAAGAAGTGAGAAGATACATAAAGTGAGCTCCTTCTTCCTCTCAGTTCAGTTACCCTGTTTCCCTAAGAAGATGCTGTTGAGGGCTGACACAGAGAAATATGCTGTAATGTGCAGTTTGGAGCACCACACTTATACAGAAAGAGAGGACATGCTGATGCGCACCCCTCACTAGACACTAGAAAAACGAAATGGGTTCGGCGCTTTCAGTACAAACCCTTAGGAAAACAGGCTTCATTGTCTTCAGAGCTCACAGAAAGTTTTTTCTGTAAATTCAGTGGCTGGCCAGACAAGACAGAGTCTCTCTGTCCCTTTCCAGTTCTGAGCAACTCCACAATGGTTACACGGTGCCTTCCAGCATTTGCTACCTAGAACCAGCCAAGAGGGAGTGTTGCTTAGGATACTCCACCCCTGAACTTTCATCAGGCAAGCTGAAGTGTAGCTATTGTCACAAAGGACTCCTGAAGTACTCCGTTGCAGGCAGGTTTGCATTCTCAGAAGGACCATCACAATGAAAGGTGAGCAGTGCACACAATACAGTGCATCTTCCACTCCCAGGGCCAGAGCTAGGCTTACCAAGGACTTTGCTGTGTGCTGGCAGGGTCATCCCTATCTGTAACTTGAAATGCTTAAAGCTTCCGAACACTGCACTCTTTGTAGGAATAGATAAAGAAGTAAAAGGACAAGGGAGCCTTTACTCTATTCTTCTTCATCTCATCCCAGTGGTACCTACAAGGACATTGATAGATGAGGCTCTGTGGTGCCAGAGAACTTGTGTCCCTCTCTGAGCTGAGGTTTTCAAATGAAACCCACAGGAGGCTGGTTTATGGCAGACATTGTGTCTTCCTCTTTCAGACACCCTGTTATGTCCCGTCAGGATCTGGCTGTCATTTTCCTCATCTTCCACCCTGAAGCTCACTAGCTAGTCCTCTTCTCTGTCCCCTCCCCTGCATCCACAGCTTTCCACCAGTACTCCCCACATACATGCTCACAATACACACACCTGTTTCCCAGAGATCTAGTTTGTGAAGCAGGGTCTGATCTGTCTGATGGACTAATTTACCTGATGGATTAACAAATGGCTTCACCACCCTCTGTAATTTTATCACATTGTCCCTGAACTCTTTCTTGCTTCTGGAAAAGTTTGACAGTGGTAGCAAGGGACTGGAGAGCAAAAGGTCCACTGAATGAAACAGAATTAAAAGTCTTGGACACCTGCGGTGTCAGTGTTGGACAGCCATCTGTCCCTCATTTGAAAGCGCCGTTACTGTCTGCCATACCTAATGTTGCTTGTCCCTGACAAATGTTAAGATACTGCATGGACTAGGTTGATGTACAGGGCCTTGATTTGCAAACCTGTCCTTTATTTTAAAGGCAGAAGAAAAGATATTCCACTCATTTGTCTTCCAGTATGTTACTTAGATCAGAAGAGTTACGTTTTACATTAACTTCTTTTGCTGTCTGGGACTGTTACCACAATATAAACCTTCTTTAGCTCACACCACTCCCTATCTGCACAGTGCCTGAAGTACAGAAACATCCAGACCAGATATGACAGTATTCCTTCTTCACACATACATGTCCTCTCCACAGATATGTGTATATATATACATATGTATATAAAATGACTTAAAATATGCTAGACTGATACATATGCATACCCTCACACATGCACACACATCCTTCACACACGTAAGTGATGAAATTTTTCATGAGACTAATGTGCTGGGAGCAAAAAATAACAAGAAAAAGCTTGTTTGATGCTAAATTCTTAAGCATACTATCCATCCAGGAGTAGAAGAAATAGGTCTTTAAGGACCTGATAGGTCTGAAAATTTCCTCCACTAACAGTGAAATATCAGCTTAACAAGAGAAAATCTTCAAGGGCCAGTAAAGGCAGCACAAATGGATATCATTTAGGTTCTCTAATATCTTCCTTATTAAAAAAAATACTGATTATCTATCTCCTCCCAGACTTATTTTTCTGTAGGATAGTTGAATTAGCAGAAGAACCGCAGGTTTTGTGTAGGAGACGCGGAAAAGCAGATTCTCTTTGCCAGTGTGCTTAAGAACTGTCTTATGCTACTCAAACTGGTAATGTTTCTTGGTGTATGATGATATTGAAACCAAGAGGTATCAAAAACTAGGAGAAATGTCTGTAATCAACCCAACTGGAAATACTGTAGGGCTCTTGCTGGAAACTGGAGAATACATGTTGCAGAGCCATTAACTGGTAGTCTTTTTTTTTTCTTCAGAGGACTTGCTATACTTCTAAAACCTTGTCCAGACACAAGTCAGAATCAGAGCAGGGATATTTTATGGTCTTTACCATGTAAAAAGTCAAACTATGTAGATCCAGTCCATTTGGCAAGTCAGTGCCATTGAGTCAAACCACATTCTTGGTAAATAAATGCCCACATTGTATAGCCATCACCATATTTAGCCTTCAGCAGTGAGTCTTGTTTGCTTCTAAGCACAACAGTTAAGATTGAATGTTCAGAGAAGTTGTTACATCTTCACATCCTTGGAGCTCAGTTATGCCAGAAAGAAGAGGAGCATGAAGGTCTTGTTGGCCAACAGAAGACAACAGATGCTGTCAGTCTAACATACTTATTTGCTGAAGTAATGAAAATAGAGCTGGTTTGAGTTTTTAAAATTATTTTCTAGCTGCTCAGGAATGGTTATCAGTAAAACCAGAGATAAGGTGCTTCTTGCTACCACCACTGTTCTTGCAGAGACCTCTTGGGGAGGAAGCAGCACTGGTGACATGGCTGAGCGAAGTGGGGAGTGACAATGTTTGGAGGAGATTTTCTTAGGAGGGGGTGTTTGTTTTTTTGTTGGTATAGACAGGAAGCTTAAGATGTTATCTGCAGGCTACATTGTGTGCCATTTTAAACACAGTGCTCTTAATAAATACCGACAGCAAATCAGGACAAGAACAGACGCAAGTTGTTTCAGGCGACTTCTGTCAAGTGAACAGTAATGCGCCAGGATTAGTGGCAATCCTCTCCATATTGCAGAGAGCAAGTCGCCTGCAGATGAAGTGCTCTAGGCATTGCAGTGGGTTTATCAAGGGGTCCTTGATATTCTGGAGCAGACGTGCAGACTGCAACATTATCAGTAGCTTTTCAATTCATCCATGTCCTGCTAAAAATTGGGTGGCAGTAGTGGTGGGAGTGGGAGGCAGCTGATTTTAATTCCAGAAGCATCCTAAGGAACCGCATCCTAGTGGTTCCCAGACTGCTTCCTTCACCCCTGTGACGTTGCTAATGCGGCTGGACTTGCTCTTAATAAGCAAAATGTTAATAGCACAATATAGGCAGGGCAACAGTTTGAACCAGTGAACCATTAACTTCCATTCCATTGAGAGCAATCAAAGGCAAAGTTCAAAAAGGCAATGGCAACTATCCCCAGTGTCAACATCCTCCCTTATACCGGGTGTTCCTTGAAAATGCTGTCTCAGAGGAGAACCCTTTACAGTATCATTTTGTTAAATGAGTGTTAACATCTTAATGTACATTACTCTTCTCTCCATCCTGAGAAAGGGAATGGGTGTGTTACTGGGTATGTGTTACCTCTTTATATATAAAGAAGACACCTCTTGCATAGTCCCAGATAAGGATCTATTTGGACTGACAATGCTGAAGTGCTACCAGGCCCATTCTTCCTTTACTTCTCATCAGCTTTATGTCATCCCACTGCTTTAGACTGCCTAAAACCTAGAATTAACAAATATTATTGAGTTACCAAGTCCAGAAAACCCTCATAACAGAGCCAGCTGTGCTTTTTTTCTAATAGCACCATCAAGGTTGGTTGCCAGAAGAACCTATGTGGTCACTGGCATCTGGTTTGAATTACTTTGCACGTTAGCACTGAGAGATGACTCAGTCCCTGGGCACCTCAAAGGTTTCTTTCAGGCATAGATTTGATTGCTTGCTAGATCCTTGTCCATAGCTAAGCATCTAAATTTGTATTTCCAATTCAATTTAAAGGAAGTATCCTGAGAAAAGTCTGTCCCTGTAAGACCTGTAGACTGGGAAATACTGAAAAGCCAGGAAATTAAGTTAAAAGCAGCATCTCACCTTCCATGTAAGCCATTTCTAAAAAACTGTCACTGCTTCTTCTGGGATTTAGCTGTGCAGCACTTCTTGCTAAGAGTTTTAAAAGAGGTAATTAACAAAATACATATTATGGTCTCTTCGAAGCTGCACGGTGGGGTCTTGCTCTGATAATTTTCACTGTGGAGCTCCAATTTTGCCCCACCTCCATCTTGAGCTCAGGGAACATAAGTAAGGGGAAGCCAGTCTGGAAGTCCTCTCTAAATGAACTTCTAGCACAGCAACAAGGTTCATATGGACTTTTCCCCCTTCTCATTCTGAATTTATACCTTACAGGAACTTTCTTTATTTTTTTTTACCCTTTTTCTAGCCTTGTTAGCCTTCCAGCAAAAATGCTGCATTACACATGATTCTGAGACAGTCTGTATTCTCCACACAGTTTTTATGCAGTATATAAAATAGCTTAATCAGACACATACCGAAAGAGGCATACACACAGAGTGAGAGACAGCAGGCACACCTGAGACTGAAGTGCATCGTGTTCATAAAGGGAGATATAGTGCTGATGGCATTTCACACTGAGGTATCCAGGGACCATCACATGGCTTGATGAGACCAAGGAAGCTCAATAGACTTTCCAAACCTAATTAGTACTTAATGATCTGGAGAGACACGGATGTCCATCACCTCTGCTTCTGCCCCTCTGTTCTTCCTCAAATTCTTAATTAACCTTTAAGGAGATGATGTGCTGATGAGTTTCCTAGGATATTGCATTGATTTTTTTCACACACGCACACATACACGCTCATGCACACGATCACCCACACCACACACTCCAGCACACATATTAAAGAAGCTCTGGTACAAATTCTCAGCTCCAATGCACTCCACACAAGGGCTCTGCTGATCAATGTTTATTAATGAAGCGCTGCCTCGAAAATTGTTAATTGATGGCAATGTACAGAACGTTGTCTGGAATTTAACCTTATTCATCATTTAAGTATGTTGGAAACTAGAGCGTGGTGTTAATTAATAGCATAAGAACAAAGTTGGATCGTTCTGCTGTGGATTTGAAAAACAAAATCATATGTGCAAAGAGAGGGAGAAAAAAGCTGTGATTAAATATAAAACCATAGCAAAAAAGTCAGAGAAAATGGAGCCAAAGCCAGTGTCATATTCAAGATGACTCACTTTGTGCTGATAATGAAATAAAAATTTTCTTGTGCGCTTATGTAATATTTTACTGTTGTGTCATATTTAATCAACTCTGAGTTTTAACAAGCTAAGTAGAAGGTGGGGGGAAGCTGCTACCAATGGAGTGAAAACAGATTAATAAGTTTTGAAAAGTTAATAGCTAAGTTTTCAGATTAAAAAAAAGAAATCAATGTTGGTAGCTGAATTCACCAGGGGGAAAATGACAAATGGAGAATGCCTTACTTAAAGTTCACTTAATAACAATCTAAATATGTGGTGATAATGTAGTATGCAATCTTAACAGCTGCACTCTTCCAGGCTTGTCTAGATGTTTTCAATGACTGTTTGTTCTCCAAGTCATATGCTTGATTAATGAAAACCTGTCTACCCAGATATTCATTTAACTGACTTATTACCATGGGGTCAACACACTGCAGTTTGAGTACATGCAACCCCTTAGTGACATTGCCTGCTACAGGACTGTTGCCCTTGCTGAACAGAGGCACTCGAACCACTTGAGTCTGGGCTCAAAGTTTAAATGTACAGGCTTCAGCCAGCTGTATCTAGGTAAGTGGACCACTGTTATGGACCAGTCTTCTGGTCCATGCAGGAGTTTCTCTGCCTGGAAAGACATTTGGCTGTATGCTGGTCATACCCAGCATACAGGACAACAGATGCACAGTGAATATTCCTGATTGTGCTGAAAAGCCATGGTACTGTTACCTTATAGACTAAAAACCCAGTTTCTGTCCATAATCACTCAAAGAGTCTGTGTAGAGCAGGGACTGAAGCCATGCATCTCATTGGACCTGCCTCCTTGTGCAATTTCTGCGTTTACATCATCTTGAGGTCTTATCCCTAAATAGATATTTCAGTAAGTCCTAGGTTTGAAAATGCTGAGGATGGTGTGAACACGTGGTGTGCTCCCCACTGCAGAAATCCTGTCATCTAAAGAGAGATTATGATCTGGGGAAATAGAGGAAATGAAAGACAAAGAATATTTTATTTATGTATTTATTTATTTATTTTTTTAAGAAAAATCATACCAAGAGAGAAACAGAGGCAGAATTACTGCCACGTTTTCCTGAATTTCAGTGAAATGCTCTCTAGGGGTTAGTCCAGCTCTTTCCTTTCAGTTTAAAAGAAAAAACATGCCATTTTGAAACAAAGAAAAATTCCATCCATTTTCTGTATTTCCAAAGCTCTTTTCTCCCTTATTTTCACAGAAAGTATTCTGGATGTTGAATAAATCTCTGACTTATTCAGGTCCCCTTAAAATGTAATTTTCAATCGACTTTTCTGTCGATTTGGAGCATATTCCTTAATTTTCGACTGGGTGGATAAGTCATGAAATGATGAAACATGGAGACACACAGAGTTTGTCTAACCTATCTTCAGGCCCTAAGGCAGGATTAGTTCTGCCTGTGTTGTTCCTTGAGTATGTAGCCCTTGAGTCACTCAGCTATTGTTGTCATGGGGCTGGATAAACACATAAAGCCCAGAGTAGAGTGGGAAATGGACAGTGTGGAAGGTACAGCACAAGAGAGAATAATTAAGAGTATAGCATCAGGGACCATGGAGGATGTCAGTGACAACCAGACAGAGATACTGGCTTGCCTAGGTCTCTGAAGATGAGAAGAAAGGACGTGGCATTGCATGTGCAATTTGAATTAAGTTCAGATTTCCTCTGATGCAATTAGTGACTGCTCATGCGCAGCACACCCTAATGGTTGGTTGTAGGAAGGTATCCAAAGGACACAGAAAGTTTCTGAGGTGTCTGGACTATGTCAGTAGCAGGATGGTGTTTTGCAGAAAGCACAAGGGAAAATTTCCTGTTCTGCACATCATGATATCTAGCTGAGGTCTGGTTTTCCTGGTATCACTCTGCTGTGTGGTTTCCCTGAAAGCTGATTCATGCTTTATTCCTTCTTCTGCCATCACATGCTTGGGGAAGAAAGGGGCGTGTAAAAGACTTCCCACTGATCATGAAAGCTGACATGTGTATCAAGTCATATAAGAGCAAATACCCCAGTTCTCAGTCAGGAAAGCTCTGGTGTGGGTTGCAAGAACACTCTCTTATTAGTGGCTATTAAGTGAATCACTTATTATTTCAAAGTCATGTGACTTAATTGTTTTTCTGAGAGCAAAAAACAAACAGATGTCCAAGAGACCAAGCTCCTTTCATTTCCCATCTTATCGGAAATCCTGACTACAGAACCTGGCAGCATCTCGACAAGTAGAGGAGAGCTATTTTCTCCTTCTCTCTCGATTCCTTTTCTTCTACCACCTACTGAGAAGAAAGTTTTTTTCCAGGCTGTGGAAATTTGTTTAGATTATCAAAGGAGGGTAAAATATATTGCCTAAATCTAGGAAAATAAAGGACTAATTAAAATGTTTTATATTTAGGAAGACTGTTTAATGGCAGACCAGAGCAGATTTGGGGTCTGGAAAATCAAACAAATAAACAAACAAATAAATAAATACAAGGAAACAAACCCACCTCCCCACTCTCTAGAAGCTCAGGGTTATTATAGATTCAGGGGTGGCCATCTAGATCACCAAAGGCAACCCAAAGCTGGCAGCTTAATGACTGTGTTCTTAGTAATGCTTAAACCCAGCCCTGGACATTAGAATCTGTTTAACTGAACAAAATAAACATGTTAATCATGATCCCAGGGATTAGCTTGGAGTCTGCTTGAAAATCGCTGCAGCATTTTTGGCCACCAGAGTTGCTCTTTATCAGAGCTGGTTTCATACAGAGATTAGGTATCAGCAGGGCTCACTGAAGTGTACCCAGCATACTCCCAAGGGCTTCTGTGGTCAGTGGTGAAGTACCTTGTAAACAAGCTCCTGGCATAGGTCTCTCAAAGACGCCCATCCTCATCTAGCAGAGACAGTGTTAAATTGTGGATCACTGTCCTTGGTTCAGTTCCTTTCTTCATCCCAACGATTGATGACTGTGAAGGGGTCTGTTGTATTCCCCATGCTTCTCCCCCTTCTTTGACTTATTGCCTATGTAGGCTAAAGACTCTGTGCATCAATGCTTGTCCTTTGTATTTGACACGCAGTCCTTGATATGGAGAATGCACTACTTTGGTGGGAGCTTGTTCTTGGGACACAAGCATAATGCAGAGGAAGTCCACTTTTTTACCTCCAGCATGGGCCAACCCCACCAGAAAGGCCCTGCAGAAGACAGTGCTCAGCATCTGCCAGGAGCCAGAGGGCTACAGGCTAGCACAGTGGAATATTCCTTGGCTTCTTAACCCTGAGAGAGAAGTCCTCCCTATCTGTTCTAGTTAACTTCTGCACCACTAATCCTTGTTTTCAACCAGGGAGAGCAAGAAGTGCCTTTTGATTCTGAAATCAGGTAACTATCAATGGTGATATCAACATTCAGCCTACACTGGCTTGACTAGGGACCATGCCTTTACATGGCACAAGGTCAGCATCCATTCCCAAGTGACTTGAAGTAAGCAGCTGGTCTTGGAAAAACAGAACACTGAAGTCTTTGTTTGTCTCCTAGACCTAGGAAAGCTGTGCACAGGGTGGATCAGAGTGGAACCATGAAGCAGACGATTGCAGCTCCTGTTCTGTTTTGCTAACAAATACACTTTAATCAGGCAGCACCAGTGGTGGTGAGTGTGGCAGTAGCTGTTCGGTAGGATGCACTCAGCTCTCTCCAAGACATTCACATACTAGTTTGAGTATCTCACTTGTCACTGGCAGGTACTTGTTGGGAAACAGGGCTTATTCCACACATTTTAGTTAGCTTTGCTACAGCACTGTCACGCACATAAGAAATTCACAACATTCTTCCTATTCCTTAGTGTCTTCTTCCAGTGACTAAACTTCTGCATGCCTATTAGCAAACAGCCTCAGCAACCCATTGTGCTACTTGAATGACACCACCGTTTAAAAACAAAGGAGAAAAAAAAAGACCCAATCCTAACTGGGGAATCTGTCTCTTTAGGGAGCTTTTCTCAGTTCTTCTGCCTTGACATGTAATGTGTTGATGTCGTTCCTTTTGTCCTCCTGCCGTTTCCAAGCCCATTTCCCCCTTTCTTCCTCCTTCCCTCCCCACTCATCCCTACAGGTATAAATAACCAAAAAAACATGTAGCTAACCATTCTGTGTCAGTCCCTGCTGTGCCAATTTCCCATCTGCTGCCTCCTTGCCCCATGCTGCAGGTTGAACACACGCTCCTGTCATGCTGAGTTGAATAGGTTGTATGCCTGTGTTTGAAATTAAGCATGTTCTGAAGCACTCTGCTGAATCTGGGACCTAGGCTGTGATGTTGATGGTGTACAGGTAATTGCCCCTTTACAAGTGGGGACCAGAATCCATTTCACAATGCAAATGCTGAGTATTAATGAGACTAATAGACACAAGTGTGAAATTTGTTGAAATAGCAATGTTGAGAGCTGGCTGATGACAATGTAGAAAGAGGTCTCTGCTCGATCTTCCTGTGACCATGCTAAAGGCTGATGACTTGTATGAGCCCAAAATGCATGTTGATTCAATTCCCCATCCTTATCCTGGGGTTCCTTTGGAAATGGAGTATTTGCTGAAATTAAATAAAGCAGTCATTACAAAAGATAGTCATTAATGGTGTGAACCTTCATATTCACCTTCCAAGACATCGGTAGCAACTCAGCAATGTTGTTCCCTGAGCACTGACTGTTGGGTTTTAATGACATTGTTCTATTACAGCTGTTTAAATTAACCATTTGAGAACCTTCTGGTTGCTGTAGTCAAAAAAAAAAAAAAAAAAAAAAAAATTGTCCTTGACATCCTTTTCCATCTCTTTGTCCTAGTCCTCTTTGGAGGCAATTTTTCATTTGGTATATATCCTGTATGTAGCCTGTCTCTCTTCCTTCTGCAGTGCTTGTTGGATCAGTGTAACTTTCCTGGGTGTGCAAATTCCTTTATGCTGTACTGACTAATAACTTTACTCAGCACTTAAATACTGCTATTGTTATGGGTGCTTTGTAGTTGCTTACTTGATGGTGGATCCTACTGTGGCTTTACACCTGTGAGCATTGGGCCATCATGTGTGTTACCTCTTTCATGCTTTATTACTTTGACTATGTATGTCTTTGGTAGCATATAACTAATAAATCTTAAAATCTGTCTGCTCACCAATCTACTTGCATGTAATCTAGTCTTGTAGTTGTCAAATGTGAAACCTTCAGAACCGTCAGGATTAGTCTAACAGGACTGTGTAGCTCCCCTTTTATCAGAATAGGTCTGCTTTTCCCCTTTCCATTGTTAAGTCAGGACTAATGAAAGGTAGAGGGACAGGTTTTTAGAAGTCAAAAGACAAGTTCATGCTGGTCGCTTATGGCAGACCTCCCTGAGAAGTTGCCATCTTGATCTTGGTTGACCATCATCTTGACAGTTAATGATTGTGTCAAAGTTTTGAAAATTAAATGAAGATTTGAGTGGACTGATCCCCAAGCCCAAACAGATGGTTTTATAACTAGGGGTGAATTCTGTCATCAGTCTTCCAATCTACTAAAACTGGAAAATAAGTTCAAGTAAAGAAACAGCTTATTCCAACATTATCTCCTAACAAGGGTTTAAATACCACATCACTAGCAACACAAATAGAGAGAAATTAGGTCTGTAATAAAAATGTAAACAATTCCATTTATGCTTCTTTTCCTCATAAAAAAAAAAATGTTGACAAAAACAATTATATGAGGCCCTTAAAATTGTCCATGGACTATTTTGATTGCATGGACAAATAATAAGTAAATGCATAAATAAATATTTATCTTTGAAAAGGCCACCATGCTGTGAATAGCAATTTGGGTAACTCATGCTTACATCTTCTTCCATAAACCATAATCCTAAATTAGACTACATAGGTATGGTACATATAAAAGTCTCTACTCTTAGTGGAAAAAGATAGTTCATCGTGGGAACTTTTGCCTACAAAGTATCCTGAGAGGTTTAGTATGTCTGGGAAGCCATCTCACAGCAGAGAATGATGGCAGCACAGGAAATGAAAATACACTTCCTCTGGCAGCATCTCCAGATTGAAATCTTTGGGGTGTTCAGGATTTGAAGGAAAATATAAAATTCTCCATAGACACCACATTTGTTTCATGAAAAAAACATAGAGCTCAAACCCTAAATTTCTCTGAAAATACAGCCTGATTTCACACTAAGTGGTGATTAAGGCTCAAGAGGAGAGGCTTCCTCTGGAGTGCAGCCACCCACCCCTCCCCCAGATTTCTTTAGCTAAAGAAGTGTTTTGAGGAATAAGATTGTCCCAGCCTTGTGGAGGAGTCTCAGTGAGATCCTCAGGATCTTTCTGTTCATCTCCAAGTCATATCCAGAAGCAATATCTTCCACTTTCTTCCCCAGCTATACTCCCAAGGACCATCAGGGAGACCACAGGGAAAATGAGCATTTTGTACAACTTCGGCTGATGTTCAACATTCACACATGACATTCCCTTGTCACCAGAAAGGCGATCTCTTTTTTCAGTCATTACCAGCTTGAATTTAATTCTGGGCAGTGCCCCCAAGGGGAGGAGAAAAAAAAAAAAAAAAAAAAAAAAAAGAAAAAACAAACCAGAAAACCCTATGCCTCTCCTATCACTATCCCTTTAGTTATCCTGTCCCCTACTGCAGCAAGAGACCTGCCACTAGCAAATTCCCAAACCACTCATTTATTGCCAGGGCTGTGCTGTGAAACCTCATTCTTCAAACATAACAAATCCAGCAACTTCATGAGTTGAGCTATTGTGGATTTTTCCCTGTGACTGCAAATGGGAATGGTCTGTACAAATGAAAGCCCAGATCTCTGCTATTGCAAGTAAAAGAGTCTGGGTGAAATATCTACCGAAGAATATATTTTATGTGTTTTCTTTAACTGTCCATCCAAAAAGTGCTGAGTGATAGTCGGGCGCTGTTAGGAGGCACTGGTAACAGCCTTACATTTATAAAGTACCATCCATCCAGATGGACCCCCAAAGTACTTTATAAACTTTACTAACTGGTTGTTCCAGCTCCACACATCACCTTATATCTATCCATCTGTTTACAGCTATAGCCATATAGAGAGCATTTCTCTCACCACTAAAGGGTGGCTATTTCAGATTTGGAATGTAACAGATGTTTAAGAGCTCGCATCAACGTGGAGTAACAACTTCATGGCTTAGCCCTGCTTTACTTCTGTAGCTCTGTTGACTTCAGCATGAATTAAAACTAGGGAGCATCGAATGAAGTTGCTAAGGAACCAGGTAAAAGAAAGACAAGGAGGTGATTTTCATGTAGCAAAGCAGAGTTAGACATCTCATTGACACCAGCTGCTGCAGACATCTAAATTTTATATAGATATGTTGGGAAGTTCGTAAGTTCATGAAAAATCTTGGTTCCACATCCAGCTCTGCCACGGAGATTTACAATGGCTCTGGGGAGATTACATTCAGCAGACCTAGTCCCCCTTACATCACAGCTGAATTTTAGGTGTCTGTGGAAAGGTTCCCTATTGCAATGTTCAGACAGAGGACCCAGCAGAAGGGCTTCTTGGTTGGGCAGTGGTATGCAACTGAACATCAGGGTATGTCAGCTCTGTAATCTCTCACTGGCTTATTACAAGGTGAATTTGCCCAGTTTTTGATCCTTCTTTACTACCTGTACTGATGCAAAGTCCTGAGTTGAAACTACCATTGCACCGGTACAGAATCAGGAGATGGTAATTGGGCCAACCAGTTTGCAGTTAAAATACATAACTAGGGACTAGTGAAGATGGAGAGATGCTGAAGGGAGAAGGAGGCAGCAAGGGGCGTGCTGTGAGCTGCAGAGGATGGGCGTACTGCTCCTCACCCCAGGTGAAATTGAAAAGGTTTACTCAGTGCTTCCACATCCCAGAAATTTTTAAACAAGATGCACATGTGTCACTTTAAACAGTCATTTGACAGTTTGGTTCACATTTGGTTTGGGTTTAGATCAAAATTAGAATCTGTTAAGTTCCAGTTTGTATTTCACTGTAGGAGGCATTTAGATTAGACAGCCTCTGCTTTCCTGAAATATACCCAAAGATCTGACATGTTTGTGTGTGGTCACACTATGATTTTTTTTTCTTTTTTTGTCCAGAGGATATGGCCAGACAGCAATCTATATTTGTATGAAATTAGGATCCATTCAGCACCCTGTAAAAAATCTAAACTGAAAGATTAATTGTTAGCCATGATTACTATATTATTTATTATTATTATTATTGTGTAATGTTGAGACTATATTTGGAACAGATGGGAATCCAATTAGCTTAGTTCTGCCTTTGTCCATTGGATGAGACATTAATTTCAGGGCCACTCTCCACCTTGTCTGAACAGCTACAAAAAAAGAAATATGGTTATGGAACTTCATGTTTTTGAGCTGGTTTGTCACATATATTTGGTTTTCTCATGAAAGGACACTACTGGCTGCTAAGCAACAGAGTAGCTGTGTTTTCATGTACATTTATCTATATATATGCACACATACATACATATGCAGACACACAGAGTATTTATTCAAGGACAAGAGTCCTCATCAGACTGGCTTTCAACTGAGAGTAATTCTATTAATTAGGGCTGCAGTTACCATCCCCCTTCAGCTTCCCCCACCTTACCCCTCCTCTTCTTTCTTCTGTTGCAACTATTACTATTTTTAATTAACGTGCCAAAACGTTCACTCCTAACTATAACAAGAAAAGAGAAAGACAAAAGGGCAGAAGCAAGGAGAGGAGCTCTGGTGAGAAAGACAATTTGTTTGGCCAACCCTTTCAGAAAAAGTCAGGCTTGTCAATGATTTGTCTTCAGGATGGTGTCCCATAACCAGGGGAGGGAGCAGAAATGCTTTCTAATGGGGCTTTTATCCCAGCCAGGAATAATCATGCCTAAGAGAAGCCTTAGAGCAGCCTTCTGCTTAGAGGCATTTCTGTTGCACATCTCAGTGGTTTGTTTTATTTTCCTTTTTAATGTATCTTCTTTTTTTTAAAAGGTGTTATGAATCCTTAGACTAGGAATTATCTCTCAATCTATCTATATGTTTTTCTTCTGTATTGATCGTTAGATTATTTCTCCACCACAAATCTCTATCCCTGGATTTTAAATGTTACTTACAATATTTGTTGTAATCCCCACACTTCAAAACCGAGATCCAGATCCCAAAGTTAATAGATGTAAACACTCAGGGCTCAAGATTGCCTCTGTGTTCTTCATCTTTAAAGCAGTTAAAATGATTAATTGAATACCTGTGAAGGGGAAGGTGATTAAGATATTTGTTGTAGGGAAACTGAGGTATGAAAGACAATATGGGGGTTGAGATGTAAACACAGGAGAAGCACTGGCAAAAGTGTTGATTGAAATTGTGCATGTACGGGTATGAAAATTGGCTTTTCAGCCAAAATAAACACTATGAAATGCATGCCTTTGTTGTTGCTGTTTTATTTAAGTTGAAGTTGTCTGGGTGTTGATGAAATACCAGGGGAGGGGAGTTCAGGAAAGAAAATCAGCTTTCAACTAAAAGAATAATGGCTTTGCATTTTCAAATGTTATCATGTTTTATGGATAATAATAATCTAAACGTTTGCCAGAAAGTGGAAAAAAAAAATTTGCACGTTTTAGTTTTTTTGTTCAATCCTTCTCCTCCTCAGCCTCCTCCCTGTCCCTTCCCAAAATGTGTGTGAGAAATTAAAAGCCACAGAAACTCGTGTGTTATGAGCCCCGTCCTTTCTGGCTCTGAGAAGATATGAGTTTTTAAAGCCTCCAGCTGGCATCTGCCAGCTCTTCAAGACAAGCTGTGGAGCTGGAGCCCACCGCTTCAGAGGTCCCTGATTCAAACTCTGTGGCTTTGTCAAGAGGGTGGTGACTACTTTTGCACACACACAAATTGGCAGTTTTCTGAACCACTCTGTGCAGAAATCCTTGACTCCCATTCACATGCGTCAGGCACTGTCTCTCATTTCAAATGACATCGGCTTATTTGACTTTCAAATGAGAGAACTAAGTATCGTGAACAGATGAAGAGATAATCAAAACATCTTTGTCCAGGTTTTTGGAAACTGGTTTTGAAAACTGAAACTCCTGAGCTGTTCTGCCAGTTCTCACAATATTTTTATCATTAAAAAACAACAACAACAACATTTGCTAATCTGTGTCCTAAATCTCTTGCCTTTGGAGGCATGTGAATTGGTGTTGATTCACCTTAATAATAATTAAATATAACTTAAGTTTCTATCTATCAGTGTTTATAGAAAAGCTTGAACAACATTTACTTTCAAATGAAGAAAAATTAAAAATCTGAGCATTTTCTAAGCCAAGCTTCAGAGCTGATAACAGTATTGTAGGAGGCACCCTTGCTTTGACAGCACTGGCATAAAATCAAAAACAAAATAAAAAGAGAAAAACACATGATAGTGAAAGAAATTCCTGAATAAGCAAGTCTGATTCTTTGCCACTGTATGAACTTGTCAAGGTCCATCTTAAACTTGTTCTTGTACCTTTATCCCTACTTTTTCTGCTGTGCTAGTGGTCTAGGACTTCACACTATTGATGGGAGATAATCCTTTTCTTGATTTCTAGTCTAAATATATTCATAGATGGTAGGGGTAGTTTCTCATCCCAAAGAATTTATATTAATGACTGGCTAATTGTTAATTCACCTTTTAAAATTATTCTTAACTATAAGTTGCATTTTCTCTCCCTTTTTGCATTTTTGGATAGTTATCTATGCATATTCACTCTTCAGTCTGTGTCAGTGAGTTGTGATCGATCAGCAAAATCATATGGTGTTGTTTCATATTCCTGACTGAATAAACAGACACATATCTCTGTGAAAATGGAGCACTCAGCTTCCTTTAAAATTTGCATGTATGTCCTGGAAATTTTGGGGGCTTTTGAATATTCATTGCTATACAACACAAGTGTTTAAATGTTCATAAGAAGTGCACAAAATAGGTAAAAAAAACATTATAAGCAATTTGCTCCCGTCCTTTGAAGAGGGAATTTACCTTAATTAAACAGCATCTGTGTTACATTGCATTTCAGCAATGTCATGCAGGAATTTCTGTATGAATTCAGTGTACTGTAAAGTACCACAGGACATTTTGGGATGTGGCTGTGGGTGTAGTTTGGTTGTGTCTAGACTGGTATTTTTTAAATGGACACTAGGGAACAAAATAATGGCATTTCATAAGGATGGGTGGATGCTGTCAAGATGAGACAGTCTAGCAGCATTTCTTAAGGGATTTCAGGGCCTTTGCCAGGCAATTCCAGAACTTCAGGCCTTGTTTGCTTATGTTTTTGGTTTAATTATCTGAAGTGAAAGGACATCTTTGCTTTGTATTTGAACAGCGACTCATCACCTGACCTCTCTAACCTCAGCTAACAGCATTATCTCCTCAGGTCAAGTGAGAAAGGCCAGTGCTCTTGTTGCTGTAGGTGACAGGTTCAAACCCTTATAATCATCCATGACAGCACTTGTTATACTTCTTTTTTATGAGATTTTTTTCAGCCTCTTGTTTTCAGCTTCTTTATAATGTAGGTCTTTGGTTTTTGCTCTTCACCACTTCCAGTTTTTACATCACTTCACTCATTCTCCATTAGCAGTTTTGCATTTCAATTTGTTTGTCTGCCTTGAACAGTTTCCCCTAATATTTAACTCTCATGTTCATGGTCCAACTTTCAAACCCGTGGTGTTAATGTAGATTTGAAGTAAAGCCAGAAGCATGTTACAGTCAAATGCAAGCACATACAGATCTCTCTTGCTTGGCCTCTTTTCCTCCAGCCTGGGAGCTGGAAAAACACATGCACACATGCACGCACACATGCATGCACACATGCATGCACACAAACAAAAATACACACACCCCAGGGCACAGCCATATCCCGTTCCTTCAGTTCAATATATATCTCCAGCACTATCAAAATTAAGAAGCCACCTTAATCCTGCTCCCTCATCCCAAAACCATCTTCTTTCCTGTGGATCAGCAGTTACCGGCCTCTTATCTTGGAGGGGAAGTAAATAAAAGTCAGGAAAAGAAAAAAATAAACCTTTCCCCTCTTACATAAGCTGCACAGCAACCTTCTTGTTATTGATGTGCGGCTTAAAGTGTTGTCTGACAATGAAAAAGTCACATAGACAATAAGATAACATCTGACTTTGGCAATTCCTGGTAAATTATTGTGCATCTCTGGCTGGACACAGCTTCTCCCACTTTCTGCTTAGACTTGGGCATGCTGACACCCTGGATCACATGAGTAATCCCTGGGGTAATACCTTGCCCTCACTAGTAGTGTTTTATGAATGACTACTTATCCCCCAGTTTCAGTCCTGCCATCACTGCTTTGACTGGGGTTTGCTCCGCAAGGAGTGGAGGAAGATATAAGGAAACATAATCATAAACTATGAGATTTGTCATTTTCTGTCCAGGAAAGAAAGGATGTTATCATCGGGACCTGCACTGGCTGGCAGAGAGCTCCACTTGCTGGTACCTGATCTGAGCTGCAGGACTGATGCACATCAGGGAGATTGGCAATGCAGTGCAGATGGGTGATACTGGGGGGGGAGAGCAGTGGAGAGATGGCACGCTTAGGTAGAGGCAGGCTTTCCTTTGTTTGCATGTACTCACATGTTCATGACTGTTCAGGTACTTGTACATCAGTAGTGTGCTTTCTACTGTACACTCAACTGTGTTTGTTCCTGTGGGGTGGATTGGGAAGAGGTGAGGACAGCCAAGCAGCAGCCCAGAGCACCAGGAGATATGCATGGTGGATCACAACACTCAGTGGGCATCAATCCATATGGGAGCCTTGTTTTTGTCACACAGAAGAGCAGTCACAACTTCTGTGTCCTGTCCCAAGCCTCCTGGATCTCATGAAAAACTCTGATGTCATTTGATACACTAACATATATTAGCTTTTCCCAGGACAGGGTGACAGGGTTGGTCCTTCTGGGGATGCATGTGATTCAACCTTTCTGTGGAATGAGAAGTGCAGTCACATGAATTAAGTCTGCCACTTTGCAGTGGGTGATGAGATTTTGTCGCCTGTGCCACCACTTCATTGTTTTTTCTCAGGAGGTAGTTTGTTGCATTATTGTTGTTCCTGCTGCTGTTGTTTCAGTCTTTCATGGGAGATTATATAAAACAACATCTCCATGAACCAGAACACAACTCTGGGGAATATGATGAAAGCACCTATATCTTAAAAAGCCATAAAGTAGAGACACACTGTAGAAAGTAGACGTTCCCAGTAATAAGTGCAGTATGACATCCAGGAAAGGTACCCTGTTGTGACAAACTTGCACACTAGTGCAAATCTGAAGAAATTTACATTTAAGACCACAGATTTTGCCATGTTTGTTATTTTAAAGAATTTTCCTTCCCTGAATTACTTCTTCAGCCAGAACAAAGCCCCTTAACCCTTGTCAGACTGTAGCCAGTTCCTGATGCTCCTAAGCTGTGAATCTTAAACTGATTTCTCTTGAAGTGTCCATCACAGACAACCTTCCTTAAAACAGCAGGTCCCCTGCATTTTGCAGGATTCATACCTTGTTGTACTCCAGCCCATGTGGACCCTGACTTTGATGGGTGAACAAGCTACTAAGGGGTTTTCTTCATCCCTGATCTGACGCAGAGATTACTTTCTGGGCTATATATAGTAGTTGGGAGGCCTGATAATGGGCTTTTTTCAAGTCTTGCAGGAGCTGAGGCAGGAAGAAAGGCTAACCAGAGATCTGTGACTGCTCAGTCACACAGGGACAGAAACAATCTCCAACTGTATATTTGCAAAGCATGCTGCACCACGGAGAAGGGTGCTCATTAGAAATAACTGTATTTGTACATGGAGCAAAGAGCACTGAGGACCATCCTGCTGCATCATCCATACTGCAACGCAGGAGGTGGAACAGGAAAGAGTTTCCTTTCTATGCTCCTCCACAATCTGCTAGGAGAATTCAGGGCACTGAGCTGTAACTACCTTGGGCCACACTTAGAGAGCTGAAACCTACATCCATGCAGCTAGTTAGTGAAAGAACGGGAGACTCCCAAGAGTGATTTAAGAGTGCCTGAGCAAGGTGACATACAGGGTCCTGTTTAGAGCTAGTGAATGGAAATCCCTGGGCACAGTGCAACTCGGCCTTTCCAAATATGGCCCCATGTGCCTCAGTTTCCCCACTCTGATCAGTGGGCAAATGATGCCACCAGCCACTGCCCTCAGTTAAGTTTTATTAATGAACTCCGGGACCATTAAGTCAATAGATCCTGGAGAAGTGTCACTATTACAACCATCCACAGAAAGGGAAAGCACATTCCCAAGCAGGGAGAGTGTGGAAGGCCTAATGAACATTGAGCAGAGCACTTGCTCTGCACTCGCTTTGTCACTGCTGGGCAGCCTTGCCCTGACAGAGCTCCTGTCCAACCGGGGACGTACATCCATTCATCATTAGTCCTAATGCAAGCTTGGGAGTTTTAAAGCCAGGGCTAAATCAGACCATCTTAATTTGCAGGCTTAATGCATTGCATATTATCCATATCCTTCCTATGGGATTTATCTTGATTAAGTGCTAATTTGTAACTGGTGGTGTACCCAGTGAAGTGACTGATGAGAAGGGTGCCTGGGCAGAGAGTCTGTGTTTTGGCAGCGGTGCAGACTGGGGATGGGAAAGTGCTGTTCCCACGGCAGACACACAGGCAGGCAGCACATTTTATGCATGTCCCCCTCAGCCTAATAGGTGAACTGTCCAGAAGGGTTTAGCTTGGGCTATTCTTCAGCTGTGACGGAAGCCAGAGGTCTACTGTGAGAGAAGGGACAAGTCTTGTAAAGGTTTTTAGCTGTAGTTGAAAAGTCTTCCCCTGGGCTATTATATAGCCCTGTCTGCGGAACAGCATGGGTGAGAAAAGGTGTAGCTGCTTCAGACAACCGAGAGTAGGCAGCCGTTTACAGGTCCCAGCTTGCACATCTTCAGCTGCATATCAAATCCCTCTTGTACATACCCACAGCTGGGCTGCCCACCCCATCCCCTGCAGTGGCACCAGCCCTTGCCCAGACCCTCCCTCTGTCTCGCTGTTTCCACTCTGTGATCACCAAGAACGAGCTAGGGCAAATGTTGAGTGGATGAGACCATTTTAGACATGATCACAACCCCCATTTGACCACAAAACAGCTGGGAGAGCTGGGGAGCAATATGAAAAAGCCTCTTTGAGGTGGGCAGGGCTTTTCCAAGGAGCTAGGAAGCTGTATTTCAAGATACTTTCACTCTGCTGACCTTCAATTTGGAAAGAGAAACAAACCTTCCACCTCTACCAGACACACCAAATCTCAGATCAATCTACATCAGCATGTAGATTTTACAGGGTTTGAGGAGAAACGACCTTTAAGCAGAAATGTGTTCTCAACTTTTGCTATCACAGTGCTGGCATTTCACTAAAATAAAAGCCTTTATTTCTGCTGCTGCTTTGGTATCTGAAACTGTGTCTGGTTCTGTAACCACCTGTGCCCCACAATTCGTAAAAGCACACTGAATACATGCATTAAACAAGTATGACACCCAGAAACACACACACACACACAAGTCAGGTCAAGCTATTTCATACTCCTATTTTAAAGAAGGGTGAAATAAAACTTTACCCAACATTCTTTGGCATAGTAATAGTAAACCCAAGGAAGGCATCCAAAAGTCTTAATTTCTGTCATATACTGTGCAGAGGTGTTCTGCATTAGCAGCATTTCTCCTTTTGGCTGTTTTTCCTAACACTGACAATAGTGGACAGTTTCTCAGCTGATGGGTACTGCTTCCTTTTACTCGGGTAACTAATGACAGCAGTTGAGGAGGGAGGGGGGTGTTGGGTGGAAGGAAGTTAATTAATTT
This sequence comes from Strix aluco, assembly GCF_031877795.1. Classification (NCBI taxonomy): domain Eukaryota; kingdom Metazoa; phylum Chordata; class Aves; order Strigiformes; family Strigidae; genus Strix; species Strix aluco. The sequence goes on along the minus strand of NC_133971.1, from coordinate 87,760,122 downwards.
CAAGGGTTTTAATCTCTTTCCTTTTGTACCAAACCATAAAACAAAAATTCTTCAGGAGCCAGAACATGTACCTCCAGTAATCGAAAGAGAGGCAAGGATCTGACTAATAGATATTACGTTCCATTATATGGTCTTGAAGTCAATAAACATTAGGTTACCTTCATGCAGTGAAAAAAGACCAGATTTATTAAAAAATCTTATCTGGAGGGTTTGCATTTCAATAGGATGTGAATTTGCATATTTTAACAATAACCTCCCATCATTCTGTCTGATCTGTGCTCAGTTGGCCATACAGATCACTTTATCTTGAATAGATTATCACCGGTTTAATAAACCCTTCATAATATGCAGGTATAACAATGGTACTTCATTGGATAAAGGAGGTATTAAAGTTCTTTTTCTGGAAATAGGGGTGGCCCAGCTAGTGATTAACTTTATACCTCTGTACATCCCTGTGCTGAATACTCGATTGAAGGAGAGTATTCCCATTATTCACATTCAAAACGGACCAGCTCTTCAGAGCTTCTGTTAACTCCTCATTGCCCATGGCAGCTGTGCAGACATGGGAGTCAACAAAAGTCAAGGCTGCCAGGGATGTTATCTCCAGCAGTGGCCACTACCTGAGACATCAGGAAAAGGCGACACTTTTCCTCCAAGCTGAGTCGCTCTCCACATACAGAGTGTGATCAGTGCCAAGCTGTTTCATAGAGGAAACACCTTCTCAGTGCTAGGTGGATGTAGGGTCAACACACTGCTCAGCAAAGAGCCATAAAGGCTTCTAAGCAGATAGATTAGATACCCTGTTTTCAATGAAAAAAAACAGAATTATTCTTCCTTGTCTCCTCTCCCAGGCTTTGACTTGTTCTCTGCTTCCACTTTCCATACAGTTGTAAAAGGTTGCCCTTTACAAGAGATAACTCCATCCACAACTCCTGTGTCCTGTCTTGTCATCTCAAAATGTTTGGTTGGGATCAGCACGTTCAGATCCTCCACAGGAACAAAACAAGTTGTTGCCAAACCACAGGGCTGCCTTTTGCCTCCTGCAGTCACCACAGGAACAGACTGTTATTTACACATGCCTGCCTTTTGAGGCTCCTGGCCACTTTTCTCGTGAGACACAGGGAAGAGCATTAGTGCCAGTGCACTAGTGACAGGGGCAAATATAATTTTCATGTTGTCCTGCAATTTTTGATTTCTTAATTTTTGTTTCTTTATTGATATTTGCACCCTGACTTGAAAAAAACCCGATATGCTTCCTCTCTTGGGTACCCAGTACAGAGCAGGCAGCTGTGAGCATTAACTGTTCACACACAAAGCTTAGACAACCCGCAGGCTACTGTGGCAATAAGCCCAAGCTTGTAGACCTTAATGAGAGATAATGTTCACTCAGGACCAGCTCTGTGGTCACACAGCCCTGGGATCTGGACTGCCTCACATCTGACCAGCTGGAAGCACAGGAATAATGAATTTTGGGGCTGAATACACATGCATGTATGAGATAGAGAGAGTATGTCACACACACGTTCCCCAAGATACTCTTGAGAGCAACCAGAACTTTTCACACTCTCTCCCTCCTCTGTTTTCTTTTTCTCTGCTCAAGCTGTGTTCGTGCTTGCTTTTCCAAAGCTCCCATCATGAGCTTTTTGCTTCTCAAGAGCCCACATGCTGGTGTGCTGCCTGACAGTGGGAGCACAGCAAGGCTAGTGAATAATTGAAAGTTATTGACCTATAATAACCTGGCATTATTGACCATAAATGATTTAGTTAAAACACACACACTCACGCACACTGTCTCACGTGAAGGAGCTGAATTTTGAATTCTCTTTGTCCAGCACTGGCTCAGTGGGGCTTGTTGCAGTGGGGAGAGGGGCATTTTGGCCCAGCATGAAATTAATGTTAATCAAAACAACATTTCTGGTGATGCTCTAAGTCGTCTCTTGTGAGGAATGAGTACAATACCTAGAGCCACAAGCAAAGTGGCTTTACTCAAAGCTCTGTGAGGGCACAAACCTTTCCTGAACTTCAGCAAAATTCACAGATTTTAAGGCTGAGGAGGACAATTTTCACCAAGCCTGACCCCTGCCATAAGGTAGGCTAGAGACTAACAAATACCAGGACCAATAATCTGTCATTGAATCGGAGAACAACATTTAGGGAGAAGGAAAAACATACAGTTTTGATGTCAGACTTCCCACTCCCCTACTATTTTTGATTTCTGCTGAGCCAGCTCTTCTCCTCCAAAGTGGAAGTGCTGACATTAGCTCCTTTGAAGCCACAAAATGTTGGTCACCCTGCCAGAAAGCCTGCTCAGGTCTCATGTCTGGCCTCAGGCCCCCATCGTCTGGTTGGATCTACAGGGTCAGGCATCCCCATCTCTGATGAAACCCCAACAGCTTCCTGTGTCCGAATGGAACCCTGTAGAAGTGCAGATGTCTGGGCTGCTGAGCTTGGCTGGGTCAGATAAAGATGTGAGCGAGTAACTGTTTAATTGAGCCAGATTTCTGAATCAGACATAATCCCAGCCACTAGCACAACTGCCATATGCCCTGCTAAGCTGGCTGTGTTTGTGTCGGGATCTGAATTTTGTGGCTGGCCCCTATTATATAAAGTTTCTGCCTAGCTTTTGACAGATGAAACTTTGCAGCTTGGACCTGTTCCTGATTAACTCAACAAACAGCTGTAAAAGCTTCTCATTAGCTTTGTGGGTGCTGTTCTTCATATACCAAATAGCCAGGCTAGCTGTGCATGGCTTATTTTGTTTTTCAGGGTCAGATGGATGAAAGAAAGGATTGCTTTGGTTTCAGATTTACATGACTTGGAGATCTTGAGAGATGATGCAAGATCAAAACTTTTAACTCCTAGTGGTGCTGACCCATGATACTGAACCAGCTATGAACTGGCATTTACAGAACAGAAAAGCGTCAAGATGGAGGGATTCATTCCCTTGCTTTTCCAAGTTCAGGGCAGATTTTTCCTACTGGCTCCAGCAGGCAGTGAAAGAGCCTGGTGTTACTTCCACAGTCCAAAATCAGTGCAGGCAGGCAATTGCTGGAGTCAAAGGTGTGATCCAGTCTGTGTACTGAAGTAAATAACTTCTGAGTACATTTTAAGTACCTAATGAAGCAGGCTTCCCAGAGTAAATCCTTAATTTCTCCATCTAGGAAATTCGGTCTGCATAATTTAGCTCTCTAAATTTAGGCAGCCAAGAGCTCCCTCTGGAGGTCTCCAAGCAGCCCGTTTCTCTGCATGGGCAAGGCCAGACACTTACTTCAGAAAGGCAATTTCATGAGATATCTGTGATTTAAGTACAAGGTAAGTCTTTTCATCAACCAAATAGGATCTCGCCCAAAATTTCCAATTTTCCTTCCCGTGTTAGAGCTAACCTAGGGGGTAAGGCCAGCTGGAAAGAAACAATTGAGTTTGTCTCTAACATCAGCTAAGGGGCATGATAACTTAGGATATAGCCTCCTTGTTTCTAAAAAATCTCTGGGAGCAGTGGGAGAAGCGCAATGTCTCATCTGTATGTGCGCACTGTCACTTATTTGTGCATACTCCTGAGACCAGCCCAAAATATCTGACTACAGTGGTACATGATGCCGATGTCCAAGATGGCTTCCAGCTCCGTCCTTCTTTTCTATCTGTATAATTCACTATCATACCGGCATTATCTGTGCCTTGATACCTTGGAATTATGGAGCTTCTAACAAATATAAATTCCCCTTTGCACACACCCCATTTAATCAAAACCTTGCTGGTTTAAGCAGTCTGTTTTATTAAATTACCAACCTATAAAGCCATTAACTCAATTAGAAGCAGCAGTTCTGTAGTCTTGAACAACCAAGGGGTAATATTGCAACAGTATAAGTTATGCAGAGTATGGCACGTTATAATAACACTGAGAGCTTATATAGCATTTTAGAACTTTAGAATTTTGTAGGAATAATATCTAATTAATCCTCACAGTGGGCCCTGAAGGTAAAGATTACTGCCTAACCCCTTTTTCCATGGAGGAAACTAAGTGGGGAAGAAGATGATAGGTAATAGACTTCAAAAAAGAGTTCAAGGCTGTATCTTTCCACACTCTGCATTCATAGTAAGTAGACTTCAGGCTTTCCAAATTGCTCCTATCCTTCCAAGAAAATCAACATCAAGTGGCCATTATTTCCCTCTCCTGTCTCCATATTGTAATGTGTAATGGGCTGAGTTTATTTTAAAACATCTCTCCCTTTTTGGGTAGTGAAGGGGATAGGAAGGGAGACCCAAGGGGACATAGAAATCTTACAGGAGTAGGTTACACCCATCACACATAAGCACCTTTGGTAACTGCCATTTGTGCTTGCTGTGATTGTCCTGTGCTTCTGGGTGGTTTTGGGAATAAAACAGGCATGGTTTCAGAAGTCAGCACCAATTAATGACCATAATTTCTCACAACTGTATTAAACCAAGAAATTTTACTTTTCACTGTTAGGCTAGAAACACCCACAAGTTCACCTGTGCCACCTCAATTATGTGATCTAACAGTAAATAACAAGGATGGTCACAGGAGCTCATCTAACTAGTTCTGGGTACCTCTGATCTTTCATGCAGAGACTGCAAAGATAAAAGGGTTCAGATGGGACAGGTCATTGTATATAAGGCACAAGAATTTATTATGGTTAGAAGTATCTTGGTAAAAAAGTAAATGGCAAAAATCTTGGAGAGCAATATCCAACACAAAAAACCAGACCCGTTGATCTCAAATGATTGTTACCATGAGGTATGTTTCCTTGCTAAATAAACTAAAGTGCCAGGTCCATCATACAGAAGCAACAATGAGCTGCTGACAGTAAGAGCAGGTGCTAAATGTAAGGGTTTTGACTAAAGATTTATGTATGTACATTTTTGTTCTATAAAATTTAGTAATAAAGAATTTTTGTTTTCTTTAGTTTTCAGCAGAAAAGGTTTTTTGGGGCAGCTTTATATATCTTTACTAGGTTTTGAAAAGTAAATAATGCAGAAGTAGAGATGATGAATAGAAACAGGAACTGGACTTGATTTGAATTTGAAAAACAAAGTGATGGATTTAGGATCAGTATCTGCTTTAAGCAAGGAGAGCAAAGAAAGAGCTTAACCCAGTGAAAAGCAAATAATGCTTCTAATAATTAACATTGCCTACTGTAAAGATGCATCAATCATAAATTATCTCAAACAATCATGTATGATATTATAATATAAATAAGAGCGATTTAATTTTAACATGCTCATTTTCTTTGAGGTACATTTTGAGCATTAAGAATTTTCTTTTATTCTGGAATTGCTGTTAAAAAGTTGCTTGGGTCCAGAAGCTGAGGATTTCAGGAAAGCACTACATGTCAGGATACTGATGGGAAAGCCTCAAAACCTAGAAACAGTGAAAGTGCTTGTAAGCAGGGCTAGATCAGCATTACCTTTAAATACTATTTAAATACAGAGAGGTTCGCATTATACCCTAATTCAAATAATTAATGAGTAGCTTATTTAAAGTAGATGATCAAACAGAGAAAACCCCATGATTGTTCTCAGTGGTCACAGCTTCAATTCATCTCATTTCATATTTACACCATGTAGCACCCAATTCACACTGCAGAGAGAAAAAGTGCAATCTGGCCCAAATTTTCAAATATGCTCAGCACCCAGTGGACCAAAATCTTTTAATTATCTGTCTATGTATTTGAGAACATCCTGTGTTTGAAACAGAAGGTTCCTTAAGTAGTGTGATTTCTTGCTCGGTTTCCTTCTCTGTGGTTTTTTTTACTCTCAGCATCACATCTTGAGAATATTTATCTGCTGTGATTTTGGAAGGACGCTGATAGAAACCATCAAGCCTTGTTCTCCTCCACACTGGTTCAAACATGTCAATGCTGCTTAGGCTTACTACTGATCCACACAGAAAAATCAGACCCTGCGAGTTCAGACACATACTGCAAAAAGGTTAATGGCTAATATCGCCAGAAAGTTTATAGCTGAACTAGTGGCGCTGATCAATGTTCCATCTTTAATCAAATGCCACAGCACAAGAATGGGGGAGGAAGGAGGGAAATGCAGTTGGATGAGTTGTCTCTTCTTGATGAGGCCTCTCTGGTTTGCCTCTTCCAACTTTATTCAAGCTGAACGCGCTATGCAAGCAAGTGAGGGGGTCAAGCTCACAAACAAATGAAAAGCAACGGAAGGTGAGGAGGAAGGGAGTAAATAACTTGGAGCTATCAGCTGTGATGCCAGAGGTGGCATGCTGCTTCCGGCCACTAACAGATGTGGACAGGTGAACCTTTACACCAAATCAATCATCATATTTATTCTAATTGTAGCGTAATAGTCCCCCAGGAGCTCAGTTCAAATGAGCTTGACATTATTAAAATTTTAATGCCCAGTTTTCATAGCTGAATGAATATTTAAAGGGTATGTCCCAGGCTTAAGTTATGATGATGAAGAAATTAATGGAATGTCTTGTTTAATGCTTTGGTACATGTTGATGCAAAAAAAAAAAAAAAAAAAAAAAAAAGTGGTTGTTCAGGGAAAAAAAGAAAGAAAGGCAATGTTTAGACATGATTAAAGGAGGAAAACATCAGCTATGCATTAGTATCAGACATCACTCTTGTTGGATAGGTCTCAGTGGAGAGGAAGTATTTATCATTTGGGAGGGGAGAAACTAGATACAGTCACGGATTAGAAGAGAAGCAGATCCATGTGAGTGACAGATCAGAAAGAAATCCCTGGGAATCTCCAACCACATCCTTACATGGTGAAATGGGATTGCTAGCATGTGCTGGCTGGAACAGACACAGAAAATCACCTTTGTTACCCAACCAAGGTGTTTGTTTACTGTAAGTACCCAGATCAACTTTGAAGGATGGCATAATTAATCAGTGATACTCATCAGTCTGGTAATTATGTTATAGATAATTGTCAAAACATAGGACCAGATGATATCAGTTATACATAGATGGGGGTGAGGGGTAGCTCTTTTTGTGTTGGAGGGCCTGATTCTGTATGGGCTGAAACCAGCACAGGGAATTGTATTGGCTCTCAGGATCTGGAAAGATTGTGGGGTTTTGTTTTGTTTTTTAAGCCTTCCATGCTTTTCTCAATTCAGGAAATGTTGGGGAAGGTAAGGATTTTTGTTGTCTCCTCTTTTTGAAGGCTATACTAGTATTTGCAAGGTTCCTGCTTGTGTTTGTTCATTTGCTGTTAGGAACACAGAACTAACTTGGGCAACTGGATGGGCTTAAACCCCCCACTAAATATGTATTTCCTAGCTATGAAAGAAGACTGAAGAAAATGTTAATACTCTAAGTCCTTTCACAGGTTTTTTTTTTACAGGGGAGCTGTCAAGATTCAAATAATCTTATTCTTTCCCTGAATCTTTCCTTGTTTGTTTGAAGGTTTTTATTTTTCACTGAGGTTCTGGAGCATGTCCAAAGAAAGGCAACGAAGCTGGTGAAGGGTCTAGAGCACAAGTCTTAGGAGGAGCAGCTGAGGAAACTGGGGTTGTTTAGCCTGGAGGAAAGGAGGCTCAGGGGAGACCTTATCACTCTCTACAACTACCTGAAAGGAGGATGTAGTAAGGTACTACTCCCAAGTAACAAGCAATAGGACAAGAGGAAACGGCTTCAAGTTGTGCCAGGGAAGGTTTAGATTGCATATATGAAAAATTCCTTCACTGAAAGGGTTGTCAAGCATTGGAATATACTGCCCAGGGAAGTGGTTGAGTCACCATCCCTGGAGGTATTTAAAGGACATGTAGATGTGACACTTATGGACATGGTTTAGTGATGGATTTGGCAGTACTAGGTTAACAGTTGGACTTGATCTTACAGGTCTTTTCCAACCGAAATGATTCGATGATTCTATGATTTTTTTGTTATTTTCCTTTTGCTAGCTCCTTCAGGAACTGCAGCCCTGATCCAGTGCACAGCTAAGGGGTTTATCTTTAGGCAGGGTTTTCACACATCTAAATTGAGGTGTGATTTCAAATCAGTTTAGACAAACCAGTGGAGAAAGTGGCATGGTTTGTTTTCTGCTCAAATGGGCCTTATTTCAGGTTATTTTAAAATAATTAGTCTATATTTGTTCATTAATAGAACTGAAAGGAAAGCACAACCATACCACCTGTATAATGATAGGGATATGTCTTGAGAAGGAAACCCCTGTGCTTCAGAAATGCTACAGCACCCTACTTGGAGTAGGTTTAGGTTTGGTCCTCCTGGTGTGCAGGACTGAGGTAATGGACTGTTATCTGTCACACTGCAGAAAGCTTACCCCACAGATAACCTTAACCCTTGGGAGAAGGGAAATTAGTGGGGGAGGAGAGGATGAACACGTCCATCACCCTTGAAAGCAGGGCCAGTGTTGGGCAAAAATCACTTTCTGGCTCAGAGTGGATCTAGTCCAGTACCAAAGGAAAACCCTGCTTGCAACCTTAACCGTGTGGTAGCCTCTTATATTTCCTGGGGAGACTATGCTTTAATTCAGGCCCTGAGGCTACCTGCACATTTGTATCAGTGAGAGAGCCTGTATTTCATGATTCTGGCAGTGGGTGAAAGCAGCTAGTTAATTTTCACTGCTTACTCAGTTTGTTAAATGGCAGTGCTGTGGAAAGCATTTCTCCATGGGTGAAAGGGCTGGCTGTGGTTCTTATCTTTGTGGCTAGGCATACAAAGCCACAAGCACAGAAGGTCTAATCTTGGATGGACAGTGGCCAAGCTCCTTTTGCACTCAAAGCACTGAAGTCAATGGGAGCTTGGCCTTGCCTAAAGTCTGCAGAGTCAAGCCAAGCAACCATTAGTGGCACAGGTGGCATTTGGGTCTTGCTTCAGAAGCAGAGATAAAGTCTAGAGAATGAAGAGTACAACAGAGAAGTGCCAACAGCCAGAGGTCATGGGCTCAGGATAAGGAAAAGACTAGAACAGATGTTCAGCTCTAAGTGATGGGGCAGGGGTTGTGTCTACAATGCCTTGAGTAACACATCTGTCTCTCTGGCCTGCTTGCCTGCCCCACTCATGTCCATAACGAAGAAGTTTCTGGCCTCTGTGCAGTGCACCTAATGCGCACATAATCGTGACATGCCCCATATGCAGACAACACCCTACTTTTCCCCTTATCTGCACTTCCTCACCAAGGCAGCTCCTGAGCATACTCCAAACTGTGCCTCTGCCTGGGTGAGCACCAACTGCAGGCAGGGCTGAGCAACCTCAGAGCAGACCAACACAGAGAGCATCTGTGAGACAACTCAGATACAAGGTCTGAGAGAAAGCTTTCAACTAGGCAGTGCAGGCACAGATAAACCTACAACTGCAAACACCCAAGCTGAGTACACGTTGCAAAACTGATCTAGGACACTTGGCACATATTTGCATCACTCATTTAAATTCTGTGTTGCCACCTAGATACAGTTATTTGTTAGCCATGCTGGGTAGTTTAAGGTATCTTGGTTGTATCTATATGGACTATCTTCATATGTGTGTATTATGCTGTTGCTCTTCCCTGAAAGAGTCTGGGATCACAATATCTAAACTAAAAGAGAATGTGGTTATTTTCTGCTAAATGCATGCAGAGTTGGCTAATAGAAGATTCCAGGGATAGAGAAGAACAATTTTAGATAAAAGATGGTTTGGGCACATTTTAAAATTGAATGTAAATTATCTTGAAATAAACTCAAGTGGGAAATTAAAAGAGAGGTGAGATTGTGGAAAATCTTATCCCTACTGATATTAGGGAAGAAGAGAGGAAAGGACAGCGAAAGACTCAGTTCAGTTTATATTAGAATTTGATGTGTTTATGAACAGAATTTCACCTTGTGATTGCTCCTGGTAGCAGCAGGGAACTAGATTTAATGAACAGGGTGTCCCTTCAAAACTTACACCTCTGCTGTCAGGATACAGGGACAAATAGACCCTTTTATATAGCTTAGCATCACCAGTGGGCCAATCCTGGGACTCTTTACTTGCTTGAGTATATTCACTAAATGTCCAGGGACTTCTCACATATGCAGGTTAACTACAGACACTTTTCTCAAGCCAAATTCAGCATCCACCAGGCTCCCTTCTTTCCTAGGAAAGACAGGTCAAGTGCACAAGCCAGACAAGATCCACAAGTGCAAATAAATACTCATCTGGATGATCGGGGCACTGGTACCTTAGGGCACACTCTGTGTGTGTTGGCACAGTCTAGCAGGTGAAGTAGACCTACCAGACATCATTTGTACTGTGTGACTGCCCAGAGCTTTAAGGGGATCTCCTGCTGTCTCTTTCACATGCAAATTTGCATATGATACTTAAAAAAAAAAAATTCAGTGCTGTCTCTCTTGTTTTGGAAAATAAGGCTTTGTTGTTCCAAGCATCCTGTGTTTTTTTCCTCCTACTGTCCTCAGACCTGCCAGGACTGAGTTAGCCCTTTACCCCTCCCCATTTCATTTAAAACCAAAGGCACCTGAGGTTGAGCACTATATTCTCAGCTTCCCCAAGGACAAACCAAAGGATTTGTTGTATTGGAAAGGTCTTATTTTGCTATTAACAAGATCAGTGGTTTCTTCAAACTCAAGCCCAAACTGTTCTGCAGGGAAAAAGTTTTGGATTTGAAGCCATAGGCTTCTGCACGTGATCCTGAACTGAACTTAAGATTCCTCTAGGTTCATCTGTATACACGAGACAACTGGAAAGATGAATCGATAGTTAGATGGATGGATTATAATGTGTTTTATATGATATATAGAAAATACTCTCAGAGTGCAGGGATGGCCGGTAGCAATCATTCTCAGGGGTAGGCACCAGAGCATTGACTGATTTGTAAAGGTCAGACCCTTCAAGATTTTTTTTTCATATCTCATACATTCCCATTTCAGGTCTTCTCATCTATTTGTGTACATGTCTGTGACACACATCTCATCAGACAGGGAAGAGGATGGTAGGGAGAAATTAAGTCTGCCACCCCGATAAGGTTTGAGATAGTAATTTCAGATGCAATGCAGTACTAGTGAGTGCTTCCCACAAGGCAAGCCAACGTGATATTTTTTCACCAGACTTTCTAAAACATTTCCTCTCCCTACTCTTTCATTAATCCAACATTGTATCAATTTGAATTGCCCACACAAATGTATGCTTAATGTGTAATCACATGGCAATTCATGCAACCACAGCACGGCACTTACCTCTATTCCCATGGGGACAGGGTTTTGCTCTATGCCTTACAGCTGCAATATACAAATACAGAAGGTTGGTTGTGTGACTAACCTATGTTGAAGCAGATTTCCTGATTCTGTAACATTCACAGAAATTTCCCTGAGCTGAGGACCTGGGCTCTGGCTTTGTTTTTTCTTCAGAGGAGATTGCTTTGGATTCACTATTATGGCTATCTAGTTTAGATCACTGTAATTCAATTATGTCACTCAGAATCAGGTACAGAGTGATTTACCTGAACTTTGCAATTACACACACACAATTCAACTGTAGGTGATTTTCTTGGCCTTTCCAGCTTTGACACTAATATACTTTGCATTTCTTTCAATCCTTCAGGGCCTTCAATCACAGCAGATTTTGCTCAATGCTTTAAAAGTTATGACCCACTCCTGCAAACACATTCCTGCCAGTACCTTTATTCACATAAATAGCTGTGTTGACTTCAGAGGAATTACTATTGTGTACATGGCAGACCCCCAAAAAAACTTGCAGAAGTGGTAAAATGAAATTCCTCTTAGTGTTTTGGGGGGTCGTTTTGAACAGAAAAACCTTTCCCACTGAAAAAGTAAGGAGCAACCATATTTTCTAGAAATTTCAGGGCAGTTATTAAAGTATTCATATCTCCAATGAACACCTGAGCCATGTCATGAGATCCCCAAGAACTACATGGCATCTTTAGGAGGCAAGTTGTTCTGGGATGGGCTTTTTTTCCATGAGGCTAGCCATCACCTACAGAGATACAGTAGTGCCCAATAACATTTGCTAAGACCTGCTAGCTCACATCACCATCCTGTCCTTTGTGATTAGGTCACAGCAGTGTTTCATCATTGATTTAGAGGGCTGATGCCTGAACAATGCCAAACACAACAGAACATGATTGAGACAGGAGAGTTTGTTATTTGCCACATAACTCAGGCATAGAAATGACTGGACATGTATTTGTTTGCTTGTTTAACACCAACATTTAGATACTTTTTTTCATCATCCGCCTTCATGGTACCTTAGGGTATATTCATTGTACAGAAGAGAAAGTTAAGAAGAGGCAGGTGAGAAAGCTGAGAAAGAGACAGATGTAATGATATGTCCAAATTAATATAGAAGGACAGTGTAGAGCTAAAAATGGGCCTTGTCAGAGGTTAACACCTCTATGTTCTGCACTGTACCAGAGTGGTTTTTTGGGAACTTCAGGAAACATGGACAATAGAATACCTTTCCTCACAGTTTTTGATACAAAGCCTTAATCAACCCCTCCAATCTGTTCTCAGGGAGTATTCAAATTTCTTAGATGAAAAAACTATTATTAGATAGATGTTCACTGCGGTCATCTTCTATGGTCTTACAAATTATACAAGCTCTAGAATCATTTTTTGTCTCCTGAAGAGATTTCTTCCTTAAGCGCGACCAGCAGATTATCTCCAACACAGCTCTCTTTTCTGCCTTGGACATGATCTTCCTAAGCATTAGTGGCATTTCAGTGATCTTCAGTAGCCTCCTCCCCTTCTCAATTTTCCTTCATATCTCAGATCACACTTGAAGCTATTCAGGGTTTCTCCATCCTTTTTTAATTTTTTCCCCTTTCTTCTTCTATTTATCTTTGCATTTGTCCATTCTCAAGCTTGGTAGAGCCTTAGTCCTGGCTCAAAACACCAAACATATTAATGACTAATGAAGAAGTGAGTGAGACAAGAAAGGAAAGGGTAGTAGGAAGAGTGAGAGGAAGAAAGATGGAGACAGTGAGAAATCAGCTGTCTCTGCTTCCTATTCTTCTATCCCAGGTGATCCTTCTATCTGCTCTAAATTAATATCAAAGCCAAAGGGAGAAGGAAAAGGTTGGTGGGGGAGAAAACAACAACCTTAGGAAAAGAAAAATCATGATGCAGAAAAGCGTCTGTCCCCTGTCTAATTCCTGCAGTGGCCTGTAGCTGATGGTGCTGAGAAAAATACAGCAGCAAGCTCTGACATTTCATTTCTGTGGAGAATTGAAAAAGGGCTTGCTGTAATTCATCGCTTCTTGTAACTCAAACCCTTTTTGACAGGAGTACCTGCGCTGTCTTTTAACAGTGGCACCACAATGGCTGTAATTGGACATGAAAAATGATGTCGTGTTTCTACTTGCAGTGAGGATTGGGGTGGGGGTATGTGGGGCAAGTGGCAAGTTGGTGTGAGAGGATGACATCTGGCATTATTTGAGTGGGTTGGTTTTAGGCAAAAGGAAGAAAAAGCCAAAATGAAGAGTATGAAGTGTAACAAGTACGATCATCTTGTCCAAGGTGTGCAAAGGTAAAGGTGGTTTTCAGCAGAGATGAATGTGCAAAGGATCAAAGGGAAATGAGAAGTGTGATGCACCTGAAGTTCCACTTAATTCCACCATCAACCCAAGTGTTTATGGCACTGGTGGAAATAGGATGTGATCACCTCTTCCAGATATGGGGCTGATTCACAGCTGTAGCGGTACCCAGTGCCCATAGTTCCCAATACAGACAGGGAATCTGAGACACAGGCTTTGCCTGAGGCCACACTTGGAACACAGTTGTGAATAAAACTCTCGTTTGCCATCTGCTTGCCACCCCTTTGCAAATTGCATCTGTCATATGTAACCAGACCCCCAGATTAAATTTTTTGGCTTTTGCCTAAATCCCTTTGTGCCTCAGTGGTCCTTAACACACCTCTATTAAGGATTGCTGCTGAGTGAGGCACGTCAAAATAAATTTGTGGCCAAACTGGATTGTGAATCATGAATGAGAAACATATTTTCCTGATTTATAATGGGTTTATGACTATTAGGCATTCTGGTACCATAATGTCAGGAATCTTCACAGTTTATACACAGAATAAAAATTTTTAGTCAGGTCCTAAAGAATAGGAGGAATAACTCTTTCTGGGTTAACTAATGGTAAAACAGTATACTTCTTTCACTGTGACAGCCCAACAGGGATAATATAGAATAAAGAACCATGATCATTTTTCAAAAGAAAGCACAAAGAGCATCAATGGCCAGAGGAAAGAAGGACCATTGGTATGGACAGAAGAGTAGCACATCCTAGAGGAGAGCCTAACAGAGTTCACCTAGTCCATCTGTCAGTTCAAATGCTGTATCAGCCTACCTAGGTCTTTTCCCATGTTGTTAAATCTCTTTTGAAGACTTCTAGTGCTAGAGATCAATAAAACCTCACATGATCCCATGTGGATACCCATGGTATTAATCAGATTTGCTGACTGGCAAATCTTTCTCCTATCACCTCTCAGTGTCCACCAAGACAGAACAGATATTAAAGATGTCCATATCAATATTCTCCCAACTGCTGCTCAGAAGACCACAGCTTGGAATATAATCTTTGGTTTCTTTACATTAAACCCATGACAATTCCCAGATGAAGAATAAGCAGACAGCTTGAACCTCTGAATTCCCTTCTCTCCAAGAAGGCATTACCCCAGACTGGGGAAGGTACATCTTTCTGCCATTTTATTTTGCCACTCAGCCCTTTTCTGCTCCCCATGCCAGTCCCTTGCTCACAGAGTGTCTGTCAAAAAAAAAAAAAAAAAAAAATTCCATAGATGGAGATAGAAAACTTAATTATTTTCCTCTTAGTGTTTCTCCCTATAATTGGTGTCTTTCAAGTGAAGATGATCTCAATTCGTATTGTGGGCTCCGTGCAGGCAGCACTTTCTCTTTGGTTTATAACGAAATTGTCAAGTATATAAATCATAGTGTACATTAAATTACGCTAGCCTTTTACTTATTAATTTCCCCAGTTTTTTCTTCCTCTGCTGGATGCTCATTCCCTCCCTCTTTTTTTTTTTTTCCCCTTTTTGGGCATTGTCTTCCTTTTCTCATGCCCCAATCTCAAAAAAACCCACCCCAAACAAACATTAGTCTCCTCTCATTTTTGGTAAAGGGTTTGATGATCTCTACCTTTTGCAGACTGACCACATCCAACTCAACAAGTAGGAAGAGCTCTGTCTAGTTTTTCTAAAAGCTGGATCCAAAGTTTACTCAAGTTCAAGGGGGATGTTCATGACTCTAGCAGGCTTCATATCAGTACCTGTGTTGGTAGATTTATGGAGTGTTTTGCATTGCAAGGCTGTGTCCATTTTGCACTCTAGACACTTCCTCTCAGGGCACACCTCCTATAAATTCCTGGCTACTGTTACTATTTCTCTTACTGACTGCTTGTGATGCAGGTTCTTACTGTCTTAGAGTAAGCACCAGGGACCTCTGACCACCCTCCTCTAACCATTGGAGTTAGATTAGGAACCCTGAATATATAGCGTGAGTGCAGCTGTCGAAAGTTAACAGCTCTCAAGTCAGACCTAGGCACATGGATGGTGTCAACACCAACCTGCCATAAACACAAACCAATTGCAGTGGTTGAGCAGCTGAGGGAAGTTAAAGCACAGTAATTGGGTGGTTTGGCCTCATTATCCTGCACATGAGAACAAAGATGGCATTCATCTCACCTAACTCTAACTGCATAGACTACCTTTATGATCAGTGGAAAGGAACAGGCACTGCAGAAGACCATTCATGCGTTTTATCTCAGACACCAATCTTAAGAGTGGCTTAAAATTGCACTTTTTAGACATTTGGAGTTACATGACATAAATTAGCCTCCTCACCTCTGTGATGTCAGATCGTTAAATGTCTGTAACAGCTAGCTGGTCACATGTTGTTACAGGAGCCCTGTGGCAGGATGTCCATCCTGCTGTTGCTAAATGTACCATCTCCAGCCCTCCTAAAATCTTGTGATATATGTGTGAGCAACAGGTCTTTACAGCTGTAGAAACAGAGGCTGATACAAGGTTTGTCCAGTACCAGATTCTTTGTTGTTTTTAGCACTTCAGCTGTCTGGAGTTTGTTGCATGATACAGGCGTACAGGAGAGCAGAAATTGCTCAGTAGCATCTGGAGCCATTGATCCTTCTCTTCCTCAGTGCGAGTCTAACTGTAGTCAGTTTATGGCTAAGTACATTTCCCTCTTGAGACAACAATACAGCAGGATCTGCTAGGCTCTCCATCATCTTAACCTACTTGTCAGCCAGCTTGATAACTTTTTATTACTAAATATGTGTGGAGAGCAATTAGAATAAATCTAAATGATTATGAACTACTTAAAAAAAAAAAAAAAAGGGAAATTAGGAAAAAAAGAATAAACAAAACTAACAGCCTTGCTGCCTGACTGTGATTAGCCACAAATAAGGGATGGACAGTGTCACCTGAAGGCACCCTGTGACTTGCATCAGCCAGTTTACGGTCTGACTTTATTGGGAAGCAAAAGCTTGGGAGATTCCCATTGCCTTCTGACTTGCTGTTCCTTGTGATGTCTTGAACTAGAACTTTCTTTGGTTGCAAATCTAAAGGAGAGTTTCATTCCACTCAGGGTTGGTCAAACACAGGAAGATATTTTGAATAGTCCGTCTGAATAGTGTATGGATTACTTTAACTGACATAGAGGCAGAGGCAGGGACGATCTTTCAGATTAAAATCTCAACTGGTTCTGATCCGATCTGCACTTCCAGCTATCGACAAGAGAGGCATATACTCACCCCTGTTCATCAGACACCCATATCGTGTCAGGCATGACCAGTGAAGGTGATTGTGAACATCTATTGCCCTCTCTCCTGGAAGTGACCAGCTCTGGGGTAATGATGTTCCCCAATGCTTTTGCTGAGAGAGAGAGGGGTAAGTTGGAGAACAGAAATCCTATTGACAGCATGATGACAAAGTTTTTATACTTGCTTATGTTCTGATATGAGAAAGGAAAAAAGATCTTTGAAAAAGCAACAGAGAGAGATATTTTGACTCATATCCTATCCTCTGCCCCCCCCCCCATCTCAATACCTGGCACTCCTGCAGCATGTGGACAAACCAGATCCAAATCCCATTCCACAATTGTGAAATGGAGTCTGCTATGTTATAGGTGACTATCCTCTTGATCTAACAGTGGAGGTGGAATTCACTTTTCCATTTTCTTTTCATCATGTCAAGTCTCAACAAATCTTTGTAATTAAAGTTTCACTGGTCTTCATGTTCTGACAAAGCATTTCTGTTCTGACACAGTAGTGTTTACAGAGGAAACTATTAGAAATTTAAAAAGTTATGTTTAAATTTTCATGACCTGTGTGAAGTGAGTCAGATCCCTCTCCCAATGTGATTCAACAAAGCCCCTGTCAGGTAAATGGGGTGACACTAATTTACCTCAGACCAAGAATCAGCCTGTACTCTGTGGTTACTTCTTTGCTTACTAATTGCCTTTTTTCCCCCTCATGGAGTAAATTCTGTTGTTAACTATGATTCATGGTAAAAAAATATAACAAGCCTCTATATGATTGTTTGATTCCATGATTAATTATGTGTCTCTTTTTGCTCTTTCTTACAGATGAACCGGCCAATCCAGGTGAAACCAGCGGACAGCGAAAGCCGAGGAGGTAGTTGACTGCATTGCTTTCAGCCACAGTGCTAAGTATAATTGTTGTCTCTGGCTTCTCTCAGGCAATGTGCTGATCAATTAGTAACGTAATCACTGCCAAAGAAATTCCCTCTGCAGCAAAGATTCTCTTTATTAAATCTCCTTTACTTCGTCTCGCTTTCCTCATATTCAATTATTATTTGATTTTAAAAGGCAGGCAGGTGCCAGTGATTGCCTGGGAAACAAATAACTGCCTCGTTAAGAAGTGAAGCATCAGGCGCTGACTTAACAAAGTTTAACAGCAGTGACAGCAATATAGGTTTTCAGACCAATGTTGGGCTGAGCTGCAGAGGTGTTTAATTTGGTTAGGATAAAGCAGATATTTTATGGTTTCTCTGACCATGCTGTTTCTGCTTGGACTGAAGCAACTCTACTTTGGAAAAAGCAGATTCTAAGGTAGCAGAGTTTTCTGCACCTGTATCAGCTTATCTGGATAAACCTGTTGTTGAAACTGAAGACTTGTCTCAGTCCTAGAGAGTTATTTAGGATTTGCACTGGTGTAACTGAAATCAGGAGCTGGTCTTTTGCTTTTCCATCCTGCACAGTGGATTTGGAAGGCTTTGCTAAGTGACTGTTCAATAGATCACCAGTGATAAGGTGTTTCCTGTAAAAGGTTTTCTACCAGAACTGATGTGGTGATACTTCACCGTACTCTTCTAATAGGGGCCTGTTTGTCAGATCAAACACAGAGCTCACTGAGAAAATGTGAGATGGTCCGTTATGCTGGATAAATTGCCACTCTGCTTTTTTTTTTTTCTTGTATCTGTACATTTATATATATACACATATATCTAATGACATGGTTCTTCCTTCCTCTCTATCCCTATCTCTTTGGAAAAATTAGAGAGGCTTTTGCCCATATATGCAGTAAAACCACTAGTGCTTCTGCATGATATAAGTGTGGGAGTAGATTTTGTCATTTAGTAATGATGTGGCTCTTAAATGTGTGAAAACTCTTTAATTTCCACCATAGATGTAAACTCTTACTCATTTATGGCACGACTATCTTTGTGCAGGCATTAGTGGAAATCTCCAGCAACAACTACTTAAAAGGAGTAAAATGCCTCGCAGACAAAAGGCACTGAAATTGTGTTCTTTCTTCAGTTGAAAGCTTTGGATTCCAGAGGCTTTGACTACATCAGTGTGAGGCTGAAACTCTCCAGTGACTCAAGTCATTGGAAGACTTTGTACGTAGCTTGTAGTTAAAGGGCTGGTGTTACGGAGTGGTGAAACCAGCAGGTCATCAGAGGCTCTTTAAGGAAGGGCTGTGGTGCCATGTAATTGCAGAGCAGGGGAAGAGCTGAGTGCTGGAAAAATGCCAGAAAGCTCAGGGATAAATATTGCACTTTTAGAGTCCCTGTAAAGTAAATTCAAGGGAATTTGGCCAACACTGGGTAGAAAGTATTTGATGGGCTCTGCGATGGCAAGTTCTGCTATCAAGGGCCACGGCATGTTTCTAACCTGCAACAAAGACATGTCACATCATACAGCATTGTCTGGTGGTTTTTAACAGAACCAGGTCAATTTATCCTCTTTCCCTTCCCGTCTGACGATCTGGCTCTATGTCTGAGTAAGAGTGGGTAAGCCATGGGCAGTTGTCAATGCCAATCTCCTAGGGGAAAAGGGAAAGGCTCAGCTGCCTGGGCAAATGAGGGGACATTATGCACATTCCAGTGGAGCTCGTGCCGATAGGGAGAGTGAAGGGAGGGCCTTTTGTCTATTTAATTAGACATACCAAAAAATAATAATTAGGCTGGCCAATTTGCTTAGTGCGCCTACAGGGTATGTAGTTCCCAATCACTCTTTTTTTTTCTGTTTTTTTAAATGCAAATCACTAATAGAGAACACATGCCTGGCTTTCTGGGAAGGGTTTTCAAACTCTTTTGCTAAGAGCAGCTGCTTTCAGGAGGGGTGGTTTGAACTGCAAAGGGCTCTGCTGGCGGTTTGATTCCACATTATCCGTCACACCAGTGGTTCCCTCCCCATTGTATTTTAGCTAATTGTCTCCCCAACACACACAGACCTTATCTTTTCTCACCCGCTCCGCTCCCATATTGCTTCTTCTATCAGTGGTGGCCATAAATGCAGGGGCCAAGCGGGTTCACTCATCGTTGGCATGAAAGACATGTTGTCCTGATTCCCCACTGACAAGCTGCTTCTGGGCTGGTGATGTTTCAGGACAGCATGACTCAAGGGCAACTATGGGAGAAAAGAACAATTGTCACCCAAGGGAGGCATTGTATGAAAACTTACATTCTTTGCAAGCCCACCAGTTAAAGCAGGCACAGCAAACAGAATGCTAAAAAGGAGGCCGTGTATCTTAGGAGCACATCAAAAGACTTCATTAGGGCTGCAAGATAAAGGTCAGTTTCAACAACAAAGAAACTTAAGTTGTAGCTTATTATACCCTGTCCATGTATTGGGATGGGACGTGATGAAAGAGGGGGACTTGGAAGATGAAGCATCTCTTCTGCACAGCACAAGTCTTTGGTCTGCCCAAAGCCCGTGCTCTGAATACACCTCTATCTTCTGGCTTATGGGGAATTTTGTGCCAGGTCAAGGCATTAAAGAAAGATGCAGTGCTCTTTGAAACTGTAGTTTGCAAGGAGGCATTTACTGGAAATGGTGAGCAGTGATCTCAAGGAAGGGAGATTGTGTTTTATATAGGGGCAAATACCTTCATTTTGCTAAAAAAACGAATCTCCCAGAACCCAAAGCTGATGGGAGTCCAAAATTTACTCTCCCCTCCCAATCAGATTCTGCTCAGCATTTTTTCCTGTTGTCTAGAGTCTGGACTCTGTTGGTCTTTAATCCTTCCTGTCTTGATTCTCAGCTGAACTGAAAGCGGGTGTGCTAGTATTTTGTGTGTGTGAGCAAGAATTTAGACTATCAGACCATCTAGGTTTGGGGAAGAATTCAAAATATGGCTTGGCACAAATTACACTCAGCCCAACAAAATGGAAATGCTGAATGTCCCTTATTAGTTTTGCTGTTTTTATTATTTTGTTTGTTAATCCCCATATTGGACTAGGAGCAAGGCAAAGCGTGCAATCCTTTTCAATAAAAAATGGCATTATTTACATTTGCCTAATCTCATGGGAACTAGAAATGAATGTATCCTCAGTACATTTGTCTAGGGAAACAGTCTAAATTAATGGGAAAATTTTGCATTTTGTGTTCCTGTCTGTTTGTGTGTGTGTGTATAGTCAAGCTACAAAATGTTATATAGGGGTATTCTGTCTACAGAATGCTTCATGAAACTTTGAATACCTGACCAGAAGGTCAAAGTCCTTTGACATTTTATAGAGACTTTAGAAGTAATGGAATTGATAGAATATGATAAAAAGGCAAAAATCTTGTATTTCATTCTGAAAAATCAGGGTGTAACTCTAGCTCTGTTAAGGGTATCTTAAAAACTCTCACTGGCCTTTGCATTGTCCAAATTTTACTTTGACTATAGAGAAACTACTTCACCATAGATTAGGTAGTCCGATATATTTTTAGGGATGTAAGCTATAACTCCATGTTACATTCTGAATGTGACAAATCCCAATTAAGCTGATATAATTTTCCCTCATTTTCATCCCGTTGTTGATGTTTTTTCTTGGTTCTCGTATTCAGCTCTAAAAATAGTCTGTAGATATCAGTGACTTAAATTTTGCAAACTTAGGAAAAGATTTCAAGTCTATTTTGTGGGTTGTGGCAAACGTTTGGAACCATTTTTTATTTTATCTGCAATATCTCTAGCTCTCACCAGACAACTCTCACTACAGCTGGCAGGGTTAACCTATGATAAACGCAGCCCCGAGGTCCCACTAGGTTGTACAAGAAGTAACATTTTTTAAAAGGAAAGGACTCTCCTGCTACTCTAGTTGTACTCCGTTAGTGATGCTTAGATGCTCCATTGCTCCCACATTCCTCTCAAAGGACAGAAGAAGGTCCATAAAGGAAGGCATGTAAAGATGCACACAGTGTGCTACCCAGGTCCAGTGTTAATGTCTCTACCACAAAACAATACATGGTGGTTTGGGGTCCTCCTGCATTTTATGGAAGAGATACAGGAGGTTTCTGGACTTTATAAAAAAAGGCAAAGTCCAAAGTGGTTTAGAGTTGAAAGGCTGCAATGTCCTGCAGAGGGTGTTGAGAGATTTGCAGGAGAGTCTGCAGTTCATCACAGTGCAGAGTCTTTTGCATGCAAGACTTCACAACTATACTAAAGCTTCTGTCTTTGTTTGTGTTTTCAAGCAAATTATTTTTGTGTATGTTTGAGGGAGGCATGTGCAGTGTGTCTTTATCTGCTATTTGGGGGATGTGATAGCAGCAGCTGGAACGTTTGGACTTCATATTTCAACTGACTTGCATCGTCTCTCTACCCGTTACTCAGTGTGCAGGCTCTGAAATTATCTGCTTCATTGTGGCTTCTTCCAGCTTCCGAGCAAAATGTCCAAACACTCATTTACAGTAAACAGCAAAACAGTGGTGCTTTGCTCATGCACTATGATCTGTTTCTTTTTATTCCATTCCATCAGTTCAGCAATGATGATGGGGCCAGAATGGCCTCTCCATGGTTTCTAAGCCCTATTTTCCTTTGGGACCTGAATCTATTTCTTATTCCATCAAGCTGATTTCTAACTCTCACTAGCTCTCTTCTGCAGCTGGCAGGGTTGATCTGTGACAAACACAGCCCAAGGTCCCAGTAACTATTTGGCATTTAGCTGTTTTCCATTTAACTGATCAGAATTCTGTGGCTTGTGCAGGTGGCCAACACCTCTCAGGAAGCTTCCCATCCAGGTACTAGCCAGATCCAGGCCTGTTTAGATGCCACAGTCAAGCAAGACTTGCCTTCAGCTTAGTTTGTCTTCACACTGGTACAATGCCACATGGAATGATTTCCTTCTTCCTTGGAAGTGCTTTGCAATGAGTAGGTTTGGTTGCTCAGGCTTTCAGACTGGAAAGGTCTGAAGAAGAAAGTTAAGGATAAGTCAGGAGATGGCAATCTTGACAGAGCTCAGCATCTCTTCTCCTGCGCTGCTTGAGGTTAGGCTGTGCCCGTGTGCAAGAAGTCCTGAAGTATGGGACTATGCACACATCAGAGTTGCACCTTTGTAATTCTCATCTTTTCCTTACCTCCAAGCCACATGTGTTGCCTGGCACATCAAGCTCTGTGAAAGTCACTTTACCAGCAGTTCCCTATCTTGTACCTTTGGTGGGCTTCTTTAAAAGACTTTTCACCCCAGAAGTTGGAGAGCAAGCTGAGGGAACATTGTGTTTCTAGGTGGCAACCTATACAACCTACCTTTATGTGCCCTGCCACAGCTTTTTCTTCAACTGCTCATCTCTTTATCTTTTATGGTCCCCACACACGTTCAGCAGGAGCAAGCAGGTGACACTGGCAAACACACCAGGGAGACAGATAATATTCTCCCTTCTCACAGCTGGGAGAAAAGGTCCAAGCTTATTTCTCCATGAACACATCCCCATTAACTCTTTCAACATCACTGTGAGTCCAGTATGACTCACCCTAATCTTCAGTGGTTTGAGTAGAGCAAGGCACAGACAGGAAATTAAAAAGGTCATGCAACACACATGTGCCAACCTTTGTTGCAACCATTGCACTTGCAACGCTAAGACTACTGGTTGGACAGTAACAGCTTCTGTCTTCACATTTTATGAGGTCTAGACTCAAGACCTCTGGACAAATCATTTACCACACCTCGCACCTCATATTTCCCTTTTTTTCCCTCAGTGCCCACAACAGTTTAAACAATATCTCTCTCCTTCTTTATCTTCCCTTGCAGTTTGAAAGGAGATTTCCAACTTCATGACAAATCCTGCTCCTAAGTCTCATACATCTCCTCTTCCTGAGATTTGCTACAAACATGATTAATCAGTTGGGTTTGAGTTTTCCTGCAGGAGGAATTAAAAAAATAAAACAAAACACACACCAAAAAAATACCCCCACACCCCAATATAAATATCTTTTCTCTATTAATTACATATCCGATATTAAACTGCACACTGGTGCTGAGTTGCAGTATCTCTGTGAAGGTTAAAGAGAAGGAATGACTGTTTAAAAATAATCTAATATTCTGTTAAAAAATCCACTGGAAGAGGAGATGAGCTCATGAGTCAAAGGAATAAAGAAAAATTGAGAACCTAACCAAAAGACCTTGATATTAAACTGGGAGGCAGCTTTCTTGCCTCAGAGGCTGGGGAAGTGTCAGGACCAACAGCAAACCTTGCTGTCATTGACAGGGTGAGTTCCTCAGGAATGGCTGTCGGAGATGCTGCAGTATTGGGAGGGAAAGATGTCAGCTGCTTGAAGTGTGTTCACCTCTCTGTCTATCTAGTCAAGGGCTGGGAAAGGAGCTGGGCCTAGAACCATGAAGGCCACCTTAGATATCCCACAGTCTTGGACATCACTCTGGCCCCTTCTGGCCTATATGTCCTGGTTTTCTCCCAATGTGAACACGGATGCATCAAGTCCAGGGCAGTATCAAGAAACTCACCCAGATGTGAACATTCTTCCTTTCTCTCAGTTCATGTGAAGCCAGTCTTTGAAAGGCAGATCCAAGCTTTAGACCCCATTGTGTGTGATGGAGCCTTCTACAGCAATGCTCAAAGTCACTGGGTTCAAAGGGAACCTGTCCCTTGGATTTTATTCCAGGTCTGAATATCTGTTAAAATCTGTAGTGTTTTTCCTTTAGCCCTAAGATAAACCTGATTTAGAAAGAGCATTTTAGTACTCATGGAAATCTCTTTCTAGCTGTGGCTTGTTGTGGGACTGATTACAGTCAATGGGAAATTAAAATCTCCTGGTTCATTGTAGCAATTCAGGATTGCATGACCCTACTGACAGCTGACACCCTGTTGTCCTCACAAGGCAGCGTTTTCAATCAGGCAGAATGTACCAGCATGCAAATGGATCAGTTAATTCAAAGTGGCCCTGGATGACCCCATTCGTGCTCTCCACTGTCTGGTAAAACTTAATTCTGGGGGAGTAAAAAGGCTCCAGTGGATCCTTGTTTGTAGCGTTTCAT
Organism: Strix aluco; assembly: GCF_031877795.1. Taxonomy (NCBI): domain Eukaryota; kingdom Metazoa; phylum Chordata; class Aves; order Strigiformes; family Strigidae; genus Strix; species Strix aluco. The sequence continues at coordinate 87,735,427 of NC_133971.1, read as the reverse complement.
ATTCCATGACTCTTCTGAAGGCTGATGTGCTCCAGTCCACACACACCTGCTGAAAGAATATAAGGAACATCAAACGCTTGTTCACGTCTGCCCTTTCGTTCGTGATTGAAATCGATGGAAGTGAGCCCATCAATAGGAACTGGAAAAGATCCACAGGACATTGTGTTCTAGCACATGTCCTAAGGACAACCTTTTAAAATCAAGTATTAAGGGAATAAAAGGAAAAAAACCCACATATTGCACATTTTTGACAAAGCATCTGTAACGTAATAGTTTACTGACAAGAAGGAGGAGAGTCTAGAGCAGAGCCTGGGGAGAGGCTGGGGAGTTCATCGCCTGGAGGTTTTGATATCAGTTCTGTTCTCTGCTACTATGCAACTTTTGATCAATTATGTAACTTGGATTCCCTTCTCCTTCTCCCCCTTCCTGCATTGCCTACTTAGGTTATGATATGCTTTTATTTGCTCATTTCTTGCAGCTAGTGCCTTTGGCATTCATACATGTCAGGCTGTCAGTGTTATAGGGTTAAGACACCAGTGAAAGCCTATAGCTATTCCCAAAATTATGTATACGGGAACAAAAATCAAGTATGGTGGATGATCAAGTGCCCTTACACTGCAGAGTGATATTTGGAGGTTTTTCAACAACAGGGCAAAAATGGAAGAAGCGGTGGGAGGAGGAGAGTGAAGGAAATAAAAAATGTAATCCTATAAAAAATTCCGCCTTTGTAAATACAGCTCAACCTCCTAGGTGAACTCAGGGACACATTACAATCCTAGTATCTTTTTTTTTTTAATGTAAAGGTTGCTTGTCAATGGGTTTTTGTACAGCATTAATAATACATTTATAGATACACTCTACAATTAATTGCAAAGCATTTATGGCACTGAACAGTTAGAATGCATTATGATAATCACTCCTCGTGCATTGACTTTATTGTAAAGGTTTTGCTGATCATTATAATTGGCTTGTTATTACACAGGGATATAATAACACCTCTCTGTATAGTAGTTTATAGCACATCAATAGCAAATGCATTCCCTTTATTGGAAGCAGTGTGCATTTTATTAGAATATAGCTGAACAAGTGCAATCCATGTAGACAAATGAAGTTTCTAATGAACTGTCTCACAAAAGAGTCGAAATAACAAGCCATTTATTATGTGTTTTTCTATTGACGAACATGTAGTTATGGTTACATGGGCATTTCTTTAAAAAATGGAAGGCATGTTTTGCTGTTCTTTCAGAGAAGCATTTGGGGGAACATATTGGCCATTTTTCTGTCTGATGTTGAATAAAGTAAGAGTGACTGATGCTCACACCTTACAGATTTCATTTGCTTGTAGAGATTTCCAAGCTTCTTCCTTGTGCGTTTGGTCTGACATTCACAAAGGATCAGAATGTTCTCAGACTGAGTCCAAGCCCAGTTTCTGGAGCAGTGATGCACCAACATCCCCTATTCAGTCAGCAACAAGTTAGGTATGAGGGGCTTGGTGTTGTCCTTACTCCTGTTGTGTGTGAGGTTTTTTCTGTATTTTACCAAGTGATACCTCAATGAAAATGCACAAGCAATCCCTGGGCAAGGCCTATAATGCATAACATCCAATCTCTCTCCCCATGTCAAAATGCCGTTGTTGCTGATTACTGTACCAGGAAGGCAGAGGTCTTGGAAGAGGTCTGGTGCAAAATGATGTGGGGAGAAAAGACAAAGAGAAGAATTAGTACAAAGGAAACTGAGGCATCTGGCAGAAAACTCATTAGTTGCAGGTCACTTAGAATTGGGATAAAAAGAGGCATGCTTTATAGTTAACAACAAAAAATGCTATAAGGTGTCCAAAGTTATTTCCCTGCCTGTCATCATTACTCTAGGTCTGAATTTCAGTTCTTTCTGGCAACTTACGGTTGCAATACATCTGACATGCACATGTAAATAGTGTGTATTTGTTTATTTATCTAACCCCAACTGTAATCAATGTCAGTCAAGTACCTAAACATTTTAAAAACCTGGGTCTAGCTGTTTCCAGATCTGGTACAGCTCATACAGTTATACAGTATTGCCAGTGTGTAAATTGAGTCCAGTGTTCAGCACATAATGCTGTGTGACTGTTTCTTCATGACTGTCACTTGTTTTTCGCATGCTTGCAAAGTCCTTTCACTCTAGAGTAAACCAAGGTCTTTCTGGAAAGTGAGTTTTAGTGTGATTTAGGAGCTAGCAAATGTCTGGACTATAGTCAGTACCCTTCAGCTCTTGACACACAGAGGTTACAATTGAGCAATTTAAAATAAGACTGGCTCAACCCTGCAGTTTTGATGCAGACAGAACTCTCTCTTCTCTGAGTGGGAATTTCAGTGAGAAGGGTTTTGCCCCTTTGCCTGCTGAGAGCCCAGATTATAGTATCACAGTTTGCAAGAAGTCTCAAGATTCAGGAGACACTGAAGGTCAAGAAAACTTTTCTCCATGGCATACATAGCATTTTCCAATTACTATACATATTTTGCAGTATGTACATGAAATCAGTTTAGGAGATAGGAAATCCCTATGTAAATAATTAAGCTCTCTGGGTAAACTGTATCTAGTGCTTTTACTCAAAAACTGGTCCTCTTAGGAGCCTTGGGCTTAGCGACAGAAGAAATTTTAAGCAGGGCTTCTATGCCACTCTCCTTAAAATGCTATTTCAGGCAGGGTTCACTTTGCCTAGCTTTAGTGCCTAGATACTAGGCATATAGTCTGTTACTCATCCAGGCTTCTCCTGTGAACAGTAGAAGGAGAAAGGTGGCTCCAAACTGTGACTCACCCCATCCTAAGATAGATGAGATAAATGGTGCTCAGAAGTTTCCCTCTCTCTCTCTCCACTGAATCTTGAACCTATGGCAATTAACTCAGATTTAGACATCTCACTTTTAGACACCTGAAGAGAGGTAAGATGAATCGCAACTTTCACCTTTTCATGCCATAGTTTTCCATCTGTATCATATGAATGATGATACTTGACTTTTCTGAAACCCTAGTTAAGATCTATGAATAAAAATTGCTATACAAAACGTATGGATTGTAGGAGAAGCTGGGGTTTTGTCCTAAAAAGGGAAGGCATCTTTCTTCATTAATGTGTCTGCTTCATAATGTCAGGGGAAAAATAGGAGGGGTTGCATCCCAATCAGCCTGAGCAATAGAGATAATCTGATCAATTTTAATTCCCCTTTAAAGTCAATTTCCATTTTCATTTTTGTATTTGGGTTTGCTACCACTCCCATTCTCATGGCAGAAAATGAACTCAAAAAAAAAAAAAAAAAAAAAAAAAAGGTTTCAAATTAAAAGCAATGTGTAACATCAATGTCTTTAAAATGTGTTTTCATAATTAAGAAAAATATTTTTATCTTTAAAACCAGCTTGTTTTGGAATCAGTGATGGAAAATGAATATGGCCCCTTGTAATATCATTTGTAGAGAGGTAATTTTCAAGGCAGCACTGCACTGAAACATTTTCCCCCAGGGAGGATAAACAGTTGGCTTCAATTAGTGAGGGACTGTTTCACTTCTTTTCAATTTTAAGGGCAGTCTTGCAGCCTGATCCCGCACAGAGGAAGAGAGAGCTCTACACTGGGCAATACATTGCCGCTTGGAAGACTGAGGCTCACCCTACCACAGATTTTCTCCTTGACCTTGAAGAGGTTACTCAGGGTCAGGCTATTATTCTCACTCCATTTCTATCTGGTGACTAGTATTATTTTTGACTGTCTGAATATACACATAAATTTGGCAGAACATTTTGCTCTGATTCCAGTTTCCTTCCATAAAATAGCATTGGTGCTGCAAGGATACATGCATTAAAGATTATTAAGTGCTCAGGTTCTCTAATCATTAGTTCCACAGAAGTAACTTAGTTAGATAAATAGAGATGTTCAAAAGTGTCAAATGTGTTTCACTGCTGAAATCTCACATAAAGTCAATGGGCCTTGGGTGTCTAAATATTCTCTTTGAAAATCTCCCCAAATAATGATGTTCTTCCAAATAGTTGGAGCCAACTTTGTGGGGCTAATTCCTTGCACTTTTACAGTGGAGTCAACTCAGATTCATTCCTGTAGGAGACACTGCCTGCTCATGCTTGTGGGAACTTCAGTAGGACTAGTCCCTTTCATAACACAAGTTGAGATTGCCCAATCTAGAAGAGTGTTAAAATAAGTGATAAGTAACTCGAATGCATTAGGGCTGGCCTTAGTGGAGGGTTGCTTTCTTGTAGCATCAGACTTAGCATGCAGGAATTCATAGCTAGTAAAATACTTCCTGCCTGTGAACTGCCATATGAGTGGTAATTAATTCCCCCAAATTTTTATTTTATCCATCTCTTGAGTTGCTGATGAATGCCCAGATACACTGATTATACACCACAAAACACCAACACTTCCAAGCAGCCATTCAATTAACATGAAATGATGTTGCCACAACGTAAAGTACATTGGATGAGTTGCTTTCTTGGATTTTTTTTTTTTCCAAAATGTCTATGACTATTATTATTATGAATCGCTAATGAAGAAGAGATGTGGGAGAATGGGCCAGAACCTCAGGCAAGGGGGAATGAAGATAGTATGAGTTTAATGACTTTAGAGATTGGACTGAACCAAAGCAGTCTCTCCACTCCCTAGATCAGAAATCTAATTATTTACTATCTATCTTGTGGCAGTGCCTGTGAGACCAGTTATGAACCATGACACCAGGTTCATTGTACAATGCAGAACAGACGGAGACACTCTGTTCGTTAAGAGCTTACTCTCTAAAGATAAGAGCAGGTACAGTGTCTGGATGCAGAACTGTTATATAGTGTCTTCCCAGATGTGAGGAAAAGCATTGTGCTGGGTTGCACAACCAGCAGTGAAACTAATACATCGGACCAGGGGCTGTGGCATTAGGGTCTAGCTGGGGAAAGGAAACATTAAGGACGGCCTTCAGGCAAAGCTCCTTTTGGGGACACATCCTCTGAGACAAAGCAAGTGAGATCCTGAATAACATACATAGGACCTTAAACTAATAACGTGTCCTCCTTCTTGACAAGGACCCTCCTCCTGCACACTCACATGTGGTCCTGGTTGGTGTATTTTGTCACAGCTAAGGCTGAGCAGCTGTCTTTTGTGTACAGATTTTCTAGGTGGAAAAGAAACTGAGATTTAGCAGATGACTGAGGGACACACTGCACAGACAGGGAGCTTGTTACGCCACCACGTCACTCACTATAAGGGAGGCAGGTCTGTGGATACTGGGAGAGAAACAAGGGTGCAGAGGAAACTGGGATATAGCAGTCCCTGAATACCAACTGTTTCTTTACAGGGAACTCTTCAAAGGGACCAGAGCCACCTAGGAAAAAACAAGGGTCAATGTCTCACAACAGAAATTCAAATCCTGATGCACGTATACTCTCCAGTGTTTGCAGTGAGCTGAATTTATCCCTGTCTCTTCTTGATCTCAGTATGTGATCCAGCACTCTTCCCTGGTATTACAGGAAATGTGGTTTTTATTAGAGCCTGTAATGTTCCCTTATTGAAGTTTGGACTTTAAGAGGAAAGGCCAAAACACTGGAGCACTAGCCATTCTTCTGGTGTTTCTGACTAGATTAAAAGGAAATGAATAGGTGTTAGATCTAGACGGAATTGTTAGATCTCATTTAACCTCTTGCATAAACTGACTGTAAAATTTCACCCATATGCTCTGTGTTGAGACTTCTGGCTTGCATTTGACTGAAGAATAAAGAAATTTAGCCAGAGAATGATTCTTTTGAGGCTTCAGCACAACTTTGATATCAAACAGGTTGGAATTGCAGAGATGAACTTTCTGAAAAGCTTTTAATCATTTTGAAAATCAGTTCAATTAGTAACGGTACATTTTTGCGATCAATTATGTGTAACAACTAGAGATAGTAGGATATATTTTCCAATCAAAATAATTGGGATGGAAACTTGCTTTTCGACCTAAATACATATGCCTCCCCCTGCCTCCCACACACAAAACCACGAGGGGCAATGTTTGGCTGAGACAGTTTTCCAGGTTTTTCTAAAGAGACCTAGAAAAGACACAGCAGGGTGATAATCGTGAAGTTGAACGGGTGAAAATCTTCATTGTGTTTATGGACACAATGGAGTTTATTCAGAGTACTGAAAGGGAAGCTTCCTGGAAAGTGGATATTCACATGCAGAGCAAGCAATTTGCATGACTCCTATATAGTCCCAGATGAGCAGTGCTGCCATTTCCCTCTTACCACATTTCCATACCAACACAAATGTTTCTTCTCCTTGAGTTTCTAGCTTCGTAGTCTCAGCATGTGCCAAAGAGGTGAGATATTTCCGGTGCTTTTCAGAAAGTTATGCTGTCCCCATCTCAAAATGAGTATCTCACCTGCCTTAGTCAGTGTCCACAGAAATGGGTCTTATTGCATGTTGAGAGACAGAATTTCCATGGGCAAATAATCAGGGAAAAAATCCTCCATTTTGCAGACATTAGTAACATGCTGACCTTTAACAACATTGCAAGCCTTCACTCTCTCTTTAAAGTATTATATCCGTCCTTAGGGGGAAAAACTTGTAGCTAAGGATTGAAATCAGCAGTGGATCATAATGCTGGCTGTGCTATTCAATTGCCCTGCTGTATTTAGGATCCATTTATTTCTAGCTATTTTTTTTCTGCCTTGAATCTAAAAAAAGAAGTGACCAGGCTGGCAGTGACATGTGATTAATAGATTGCACCTTTAGAAAAGAGTTAGCAGAAGGAGATTAGCATTGCAGCCTATTATTTATTAATTAAATGCAGACACCCTATTTATACCAATGCTGATGACATTAGTTCATGTCCATGCTTTGGGACTGCATTATCCACCCAGTCTCCTAGCATAGTAATGATTGTTATTAAGCCAGTGGATGTTGCTGGGCTCCTTCTGTCACTTGCTTCTGTTATGAGCAAAAAGGACAGCCCAGAAGTTAAAGGGCCAACCTGAACGTTTTGTTCGAGTGTCTGCTCTGTCTCTGACAGCCTCGGTTACCTTGGTCATATCTCTTGGATTCTTTAGGACATCACTGCTTGTTTTGGAACAAGGGAGATCTGTACCTCCCTATAGCTCAGGGTGCAGTAAAGATTAAGTGTGCAAGGCAGTATGCTGTGTGAGACCTTTTCCATTGCTTACAGGAGAAAGGATTACATTAGTGGGTGTATATGTACCTGCTGCTGCTGTTTCAACTAGCAGAATGGGAAAGAGCTATCACAGGTGGTGTCATTTAGCAGTGTCAGGGTAGAATATTATACTTCACATGACTCTTGTTTTGATAAGCTGGTCCTCCTGCCTGCAAAGTGTTCAAAGGAATGTCCTGAAGCCAATCCGACCCTGAGATTTCCATTATTCTTAGTAGCTATTTTCAAGATCCTACTGTTAAATTCAGGAAAACCAGCAAATAGGTCCCAGGATCTGATCCCACCTCACAGTGGCTCAGGGAGACTCATAGGCTGTTCTACCAGACACAAAGCTTGGGACAAGCAGATTGCTATAAGACTGTCCTCTTCGACACCCTTGAAAAAGAGAAACACATGTTGGCCCGGAACACAGTTCTGCTGGTTTTGTCTCAGGAAATAGTTCTTTACCAGCTCCAGACAGATCATAAACAACTACACGGCCCTTGGTTGAATTCACTGCAATCATATGAGCCAGCAGAGCTTATAGACCACATAAGTTTTGCCTTCAGAGTAAAGATGGAAATCCAGGGAAATACTCACGTTCATCAGTTGATGTCCTTGAAAAATTACAGTTTGGGTATCCACAATCCAAATGCTCAATTACCCCTGCAAGAAGCATGTCATAAATGCTTAGATTTGGTAGGTTTTCTTGACAGGGTGTAATGTGTACTCTCTTCTGTGATTGTGTCTGGCTCTTTTTCCACACATTAAAGGACAAGTAAAATGCATGAACTAATCTTTTAATGGTATCTTCTACATGTAAGCAACTGCTTTCACTGTCAACAGGACTTTCTGCAGCCAGGGCAGGCAGTCTAGTCCTGAATTGGAGTAAGGTTTTCTCTCCACTCTGAAAATTCGTGAGTCTCCAGAGGTACAGAGATGAAGTTTGAAACCAGTGTGTGCTCATAAAATTATTTAGAATTTGGTTTAAAGACTCCTCAGACTCCAGAGGCCTTTGGATTAAGACCTCCATGGAAGGTTTCCTCAAGAACAGTCCAAGTACTTGAGCCTTAAACACCCTCTTACCATCAATTTGGTGTTTGCTCCTATGAATTTTCTTCAGCAATCACGTTCCCTCTCTGAAAGATGAACATTGTAACTGCCAACAATTAAAAGCGAATATTGAAGTCTTTCAGCATTATCTACACCATGATACAATCTGAACACATGCAAAAGACATTCAAAAGATGAATGAAGAAAGTGAATGGGTTGATTTATCCTAGACTGTTTCTCACGGTGTGAAGTCTGCCTTTCACAGCCTGATGAAGTGCAGAGACAGTTCGTGGATTTGCTACCAGGAAGGGCACACATTGGTTTCCCCTTCTGCAAATGTATTTAGAGCTGAGATGTGAGCATAGGAAAAATTACAGCCAAAAAAGCAACCACTGAAAATGCAAACTATCATTTATTTTGGCAAGTTGGTGTTAAAAAAATACGTTGAGGGTTGCAGAAACTGGCATAGAAATTTTACAGAAGGATTTTTCCCTGCGTGTATGCTTCCAACTGTTTTTCTTCTCTTTTCCTTTTTCTGTCCTCCAGTTCTTGTAGCTTTCCAGTTAGACACTGCTTCCTACAGACATACCTCAAATACTAAACCAGTTGTGAACACATCCATTCCCGACCATAGAAAATAACAGAAAGGGGTGCAAAGTGAAACTTCTGTTCCTTCTTGTCCTCATTGCTGTATCAGCAATGTAAAGCTCCTCACCTTTACCCACAAAGTGAAGAAGAGCAGAAAGATGGCTTTAAAATGGATGATGCTCTGCTGGGTGGTGTGGATAATACTTAGCCCTTCTGCAGCTCTGTCAGTGGCTCTCAAAGCCTCTTACAGATGAAATCAGCCTTTTTGCCTTTCTCAGTGTATGGACAAGGAATCTAAGGAACAGTGAGTCATTGTGGTTTGGAAGCAGCACCTCATTACACAGCTTGGAGTAGAAGTCATGTCTTCTAAATCATATTCAGTCCCTTACTTAAATTTGGGCTTCTTTTTTCATTTTGTCCTCTTTCCCCATCTCAGCTTTGCATGAGTCTTCTGTTTTTTGTAAATGTGATAGAAAGTGAATCAGAGAGAACTAGAGTGCACCTGTGGGGGGTTTGGAGGGGAGTTGCCTCTGGGCCCAGTCTCTCAGGACCTTAGCACCCACTCATATGCATCTTCCCTGTGGATGGCGAACCTCTTGCTACTGGCATTGCAGGAAAAAAAGGACAAGGTGGTTCTATCATACTGGAGAGGATGTAGCCCCATTTCTGACCTCCCTGCATCCTCTGAGCTATAGGAATCTGTCATCACTAGCCCGTCAGTTCTATTATCTCCTGCATGCAGCCGTTCAAACATGCAGTAAAACACGTACAAGTGTCTGGTCACAAAGGGCTCAGCAACAGCTCTGTCCAAATAAAATCCCCCAAACAGACAGTGGGTTGGGATATTGTCCTTTTAAAGCTCCTTTGAAAGTTTGATTTTTCCCCCCCCCCCTTTTTATGTAAATCTGTTCTACCTATACCACCCAAATGCCAGGAAATCTTAGAACAGTAAATACCCCTGCAGCACAAACAAAATCGTGCTTCAGAGAAATTGTTTGGCTTCTCAAAGCCACGGCCTTGCCCTTTAAAATAAAGGGCATGCTTCTGAAAAGCTCTTCTCTTCCAGACCTTTGCTTTCGGCACACTTGCAGCTGTACCACCTTCACCAGTGACTGTATTGTATCTTCTCAAGCTCAGCAAGGACACTTGGCCCAGGAGGCATTAAAGTGATGTCTTCAAAATCCAGAAGGTGCTTTGCCATTGAGTTGTCATTAAAACAACATCTTAAGAAGGCAATAGGAGGCAATTTGCTATAAGTTATCCCATCTATTGGCTGGGACCAATAAAACCCCTGCTCCTTCTTTCCAAAGGAAATCAGACTTGTACAATCAAGCTGTTGTAAGTGTGTGCCTGGGCCCATCTATCAGTCAATCTGTCAAGGGCTCCTCCTTTGAGTTTTGAACCTACTGGGTAATTTAACCTATTGTTGATGGGGTGGAAGAGGTCCCAAAGCTATTGTGTTCCTATAAATTTCATGAAAATAGGCAGCCAGGCAGAGCAGAGAGTTCTCATTAGTGCTCATAACCCATCTTTTATTAGACATCAATGAACTCATGGGGGTAGGGACATTGGAAGAGGGTTTACACATTTGGCTGCCCATGAAGTAACTTGTTTCAGAGTGTGCACTCTGATACCCTGTCAAGAGGCCTCCTGTAGTAACAGCTTCTTGGTTTTAACAGGATGTCAGACAGATTTCTTAGCTCCTTTCTGCTGATTTCAACAGTACTTCACACAGCAGAAAAGTCAGCCTGCTTGTTGCATTTCCCTTCCCTCCCTAACCAAAGCCACTGGGGAGAGTTCCTGCACATTGTTTAACAACTATCACAACATCAGAGGTGGCTGCTTTTCAGTGAGGAGTACCTGAAGGTAGCAGGAAAAACAGAGGCTTATAAAATGGTTCTGGTTTATCAGCATAAAAAGTACTGTTCAAACATAAGCTGATATCTGTTATTCAATCACATCTTCAGGTTGTCTAGACGGACTTCATGGTTAAGAAAGATGTGTGAACAAATCTTATTTTCTTCTAACATGGTCCAGCCTGTATCAATTCTTCTTCCAAACTCTTTTGCATTATTAGTGTTGAATTTTGTCTGTCATGTGTAATAAATACATCTGAGCTGTTACTTAAAGCACCTCTGTTCATCACAAAGTGCAGGGAAGCACACTCTGAAGCAGATCTCCAAAGCCCCAGCTGTGTGGCAGTATATCTAGCCGCAGGAGATATGGTGCTTCAGCATCAGTTCTGGAATCCCTATGCTTTCCTGCATGGAAGTAAAATTTCTGGGCATTACCTAAGCATACCTCTAGACACAGTTATGCAGATGAAGGTGTTCACAGTATACGGTGTAATGTACTACAAGCAACATATAGGTGAAGCTCTCTAGCAAAGATTTTGGGTGTAGGGTTTATATATCTTGGCTACAAAGTGCAAGGAATCAGTGGAATTAAAACACACACACAGAGATATAAATATATAAAAATATAAAAATGCATAAAACTTCTTTTGCAATGACAGCATCCTACAGCAACTGAAATATACTCCCACCTCATACCAGTCATCTGGCAACCTGTATTTCAAAGAAAGGCTACTAAAAATCAATGCCATGTCAGAGTTACTGCTATTCACGAGCATCAGAAAATGCTCCCTCCTCTTATTTCTTTAGATCAAGATTTTTTTAAGTGTATACTTACATTATTTGTATAATGTAAGGATTATGTAGGATTCTAGGTAAAAGAAAAGTCAGTTTAATTCCTCCTTTCAAAGAAAATCACACTAATTTGAATAAGTGGATTTGCACCTGACTAGGCACAATGTGGGTTGTGCGCGCACATGCATTGTTCAGGTCCTATGTCTTTTTAGACTTTTTAAAAGTCAGTGGCAATTTTACAGAAAAATTACTGGTTTTATTTTCAATTTGTCAAAGTTTTGTTGGTTTTTTTTTTTTTTTAGAATTCGTTCCTAGAATTAATTTTTATGTTCTTTTTACTGGAAGTAGTAATGTATGTCTTTCTATCTTACCTTCTTTATTTCTTTCTTTTTTTCTTTCTTCCTTTCTTTCTTCCACCTGCCTGCCTCCTTGCCTCTCTCTTAGGTAATATCACCATAATTTCTAGAAGCTATAACAAGCAGGTGAAAGAATAGGACCAGCTTTGCTTCTTTTTAAATGGCAGTGACTAAGCAGTAACTCCACAAAAGTTCTTAAAAGTCAGTTTGATTTACTGTGGGGTACATTAGAGCAGGCTTTGGTATACATTATCCTGCCAAAGAAGTTGTTTATATGTATGGAAGACCAACAGAATGAAACTGCAAAAAAAAAAAAAAAAAAAGCTGGTTCCTATCCCTTCTCAATGAATGGAAGCAGAAAACAAGAGAAGAGAGGAGAGAGGGGGAGGCAAATCCACTGTGTCGAGGAGGGCATTTCTAGTGACAAAGATTCTGAACAGTGCTCTTGCACACCATGGAGCAGCCTCTTTATAGTTGGATGTGTGCAAAGTGACGAACCAGACAAGAGCAGACAGCTTGGCAGCAGGACGTGTTGCAGAAACTGAGGTTTATTTGCTGAAGGTAAGCCACTTTCTGTGGCCATCACTCACCCCACCCTCACAATTAATATTTCGTCCAGATAATCTCAATTCTGTTTACTCGAAGTGTCAAGCTAGGAATTAGGTGAGGAATGTCTTTCTCAAGAATTTCTAGTGTTTCCTGACTGTGTGAAGAAATGAGTCAGGAGAAAGATTGCAGAGTTACTTCTAGTTACCCAAACCTTATGATTATCCCTTTTAGCTTAGCCTCACTGGAGGGAGAACAACCTCAGAGCAACATCCCAGCTAAGCAGTAATGGATTATAGACTTTGCCATCTGTCAGTGTAGCCAACATAAGGGAAAATCACCTTTGCACTCAGCTGATGTTAAAACAGTAATATTACTTGTCTTGTTATTTGATACGCTGCAAGGATAATGTCCATCAACCCCTGTTGGGCGTTCTGTGGTAAAGGGACAGAACCATAAAGGCAACTGGGTCCACAGAGCAGACAAAATCTCTATGTCATCCAGTACCTGGCAGAGCTCTCTGAAATAATGGGAAAAATTGGATGGGGTCTTGGAAGAATTTTGTAGAGCTTCTTTCTATGTTTCATGCAAGTCACTCTTCCCAGTTCCCAATCTTAGAGTGAGCTTTTGAATACACTGCTGAGCTAGAAAACCAGGGACAATACTCCAGCCACCAGATTCCCTCAGGCCATGCTTGGCTATACCTGTTCTGATGACAGTTGGAGCACATAATTTTTTAGTGGGAACACATATTTCCCAAGACTAATTGACCCTTGCAGTAATTGAGACTAGATTTTTACAGGTCAGACTTTAACTCAAATTGTGCATCATTTTAGCCTCCAAGAAATATTAAGATTGCTTGAACAACTCCCCATAGTTGTTATTTTTCACTCCCGGTAGTAGCCCTGCAGAAGTAGTTTATTCTTTAACTTGAGCGGTGGAAGTCCTGACTTGCAGTCCCAGAGCCTCTATACGCCTCTGTGGTGACCTGTAATGGCCATATTTGCACTTGAAGGTTATGGCCATCTCCAGGCCTCTTGCTTCATTAAGGATGAAATTCAGCTGGGACTTGGAAGCAATTCTTTCTCTCCTTTGTCTTTTGTTGGGTTTGCCTGGACTCACTGGCAAGGTCTGGAACCAGTGTGCACTTTGAGTTTGTGATGAGTAACACTTCTTGATTTGGATGGCTCCTTTACTTTTGAACTTCTGGAGAGGTAAGCCATGAGTTAAACAGACACAGAAATTTATGGAGTGGCCTATCCTAGTGATGATCTTTATTTCCTTAATTTTGAATGTAAAAAGAATAGTTGCCTCCCTCCCCCCAAATTGTTCAATTTCTATAATTCACTAAAAAAGGAGTCCATCCATGGGCTGAGGATTTTTCCTACTTGCCAAAATCAGACTTCAATGTTTAATTTCTTTTGGTTTTTTCCATGAGCAAGGACAGAAAAGAGACCTGAAGATCTCATCCAATATCCAGTACAGTTCATGTTAACACCACTGTGGATATCAGGGAGTTCTGTATCAAGCCCGAAAAGTTTTACAAAATGTCTGGGTGCACACATGCCTGCTGGAGTTGAAGGGATACTCCTGGGCAATTTTGATCTTGTTACTGATAAAATTCAATAAATTCTTTATAGTGAAGTGGAATCCTCTCAACTGTCAGAGAAGTTGTTAGTAAGAGGTGGCTAAGGATTAATGTCTATGTGTGTGTCTGAGTGTGTACCAAGATGAATAATAATAACCACTTTAGTCAGGTGCTCTTTTCAGTCCTTTTCTTTATGTCAGCTGTTCTGTAGGTTTTAATATTTTTTTTCCCTTCAGGGGATATTTAAGTACGTGGCACTGTTAGCTAAAAAGAAGGAAAACAAATGCAAAAACAAATGTAACTTGAAAACGGCATTCACTCCCAATGGGTTTTGGTGCCTGGAATTTACCTAGCTTTTCCACGTGTCTTCAATTATTATTTCATACAATTTAAACAGGGACATTTACTCCAAGAAAAAATAATAACAAAGATGATCCCCTGACTCAGCTGTTTATAGCGAGTATCTTAATCCATATTTCCTGCAAGGAGGAAATAAGAGTCTGAGAGCCACTGGGTTTGGATGATCTGGATCAACATATTGAATCCTTTCTCCTTCCATTCTCCTCTGCTACTTTCCCTTCTTCCCTTCCCACACACTCAACTACTGCAATCCATTAAAAAAATTGAAAGTGTGATTCTATCAGGGTTTTGAGTTACACTCAGCCCTGAACCCAACTTAATCTTCCTGAGGGAACATCATCAGGAATGGAAATGCATATTTCCATTCTCTGCAGACTTTCCCTCCTCCATGCCCCCAAGGCCAATTTCTTTTTGTTTTAAACAAAACAGTTACAAATGACCTGTTTTCCAACAAAGTGAATTCTAGTTTTGTCTCTGCGGTTCACCGGAAGTTGTATCCCAGATCTGGAAGTGTTGAGACTGGACACAAAACATATCCCACAGGTAAAACAGAGATTGCTGGCTAGAGGGTTGACCCATGCATGAAGGAGCTGTCTGGTAAATGCTCTACAAGGGGAACATTTCAGTTTCACCAGATAAATTTTGTTCTTTCATGTATGGGAGCTAATCAGTCTGAGAGACATTAGTCAATGAAACAACTTTCTGAAGGAATCTTTATTGTTCAAGTCATTTAAAAACTGTCTGGACAATGAACTGCATGAATATAGGGATTCATTTTGCTCTGTCCAAGCAGAAGAGAAAGCATATGGGATGGATGAACTAACATGTCTTTTCTGTTGCTAATTGCAGTAATTCTGATAAAGAAAATGGGATGAGACCACTGCAGTAGGACATCTGGACCAGAGGGGTTAACATGTGTCATTCTTAATCATACAGTTAGGGTTTCGTGACAAGAGGACTTCACAGGGTACAAACACAGATAGCTCACACAGTTCCATTTTCCCCACTGGCACCACCTCTTTATGACTTATTGTGTTAATTATCTAGCCTGCTCAGTTCCATGGTGGAGCTAAATATGCAGTAATTGTCACTGGAGGAAGAGAGAAAGGAACTCTATGCCCAGCTGCATTGACTTTGTTGTTCTGCAGAAGAGTGGCTTTCAAGGAGGCAGCTTTGTAGTCACCCCCAGGGGAAAATAGTGTTCAGGCTGTCAAACAGTAGGGTGCTCTTCCCTTCCATTTGGTTTTCTGGGACTGTTCTTGGGACTTGCTGGGCTCCACTGAAGAATGGGGAGATGCAGTCCAGTCTGGGATCTTTTCCCTGCAACCATCTGGGCTCTGGTTCCCCAGAGATACTGTCATCAGCTTCAAACTGATGTGCTATGGGCCTGCAGGGTGGGGATTGTTTTTTTGTTTAGTTTTAAAGTAAAGCTAATTTCATGAAAATCAGTGTTTACTCATTAAGATTAAAAAAAAAAAAAAAATCCTTTCCCCACTTCCTCCCCACCTCTTTTCAAAAAAGAAGCATTTCATACTCAACCAAACTGAGTCCTGTCTTAAGGAGAGAGGATGTGGCAGTCTAGTACAGGAATAAGTGTGACTCAGGGGAAGGAGTGTCCCAGCCAGAGGATTGGAGGTTGTTATACAAATTAATGTGGTAATTACAATATCATCTGGAGAAAGCAACTGTGACTGTGTCCCTGTTCTGCTAAGTACTGTATGCACTGCAATAAAAGAGCAGTCCTGGCATGGTTATAGTCTCAGCAGACAATTCAGAAAAAAGGGTCCGTTATTACAGACATAGATAAGGAGCCAAGGCCCAGAGACATTTTAAATGTGCAATAGTCACCATCAACACTGGTGCTGTTTGTACATACTATGTACAAGGGTAAATTTAAATTACTGACAGAGGAAAGGGACATTCACAAGTGTTATCAGTCAAAGCCAGAGGATTTTTACAAATGCAGATTTCTTCAAAATTCCTTTTCTTTTCTTGAAAATTTCTAATAATTACTGAAAAAAAAAAAAAGGAAAAGAAAAGCTCTACCTTTTTCATCTGTCATTTGTTTTAGAGAGGAAGAGGGATTCTATCTTGAATTTCAGGAGAGAGTGAGAATGGATAGGAAAGATTCTTTCTAAAGATAAGGACAAATCATAACAGAAAAATAATCAGGGCTGAGAAAAGACAAAATTTTTTTTTTTGGTTAATGAGCTATATGTGTTTATTAGGTCCAAGCATGTCCCTCCAAAGCATCTGCTTAGAAGTAATTGACAGAAGGTCACATAAAGAAGCTTTGGCAGAGTAGTCTTGTTTAAGCTCTGTTTTAATACAGAAAGTAATGTTAATAAGATAACAAATGAACAGCTATTAAAAAGTATAAGCAGAGAGACAGAAAATGTGAGTATGTGAGGAAGGGGAGGATCAAAACCAACTTCTGCCCATTCCAAAACAAACCTATTACAAGTGAAAAGGACGTTAGACAGAGATTACTAAAAAATAATCCATTGCTCAGTAATGGCAAACATTTCACACCTCACATGGCAGAAGCAATAAATCCCATTGATTCCTCCAAGACAATTTACAATTAAACACTGATTTGCAAATAAATAAATAAATAAATAAATAAAGGCAGAATTCACTGTGGCACCTTACGCCGCCAAATCAAAGCAATTGGAGGGGAATTGAGAATAATTACCAGATGTGTTGCTTTGTGCTCAAAACAGCATCCGTTATTTACAACTACCAATGGTGTTCCTTATTTATTCCTCCTGCTGGTCTAATGACTATTGCCATTCAGCGTTCTTTTATTTAATCATCAACATCCAAAAAAAGAAGTATCTTTTTCCTCATCTTTTTTTTTTCCTCTTTTGGCAACAGCAGGGAGGGAGAAGTTTCCTAAACCCCAACAATAGCAAATTGCTCTGGAGAAATTCATCATTTTTTCAGTCTGGTCTGCAATGTAATTATGAGCATTGCCTTCAATTTATTGGCCTTTTACAGATGTGCAGTCCAAATGGATGCTACTTTAACTCCTGGAGTAATGAATATTTGTTTTCTCCTTGCCTATTTCACATCTTTTCTATGGAGGATATTTCTGGATGGAAATTGACTGGCGGTCATAAGCATTAAGAGAGTTTGAAGCTCCCCCAGGGAACCCAGTGCAGTCATAAAGTTGCAGTACATGTAGCTGTGCACACACAGAAAGAAAAGTGTTTGCAGGTGAAGAGACTCCAGGGACAAGGATTTTTTTTTTTTCTTTATTCTTCTGTTTGTTTCAATCCCATTTGCGGGCAGGGTGTTCTTCTGTCTCATTGTGGGTAAGGACAAAGGGAAAATATTCCTTGAGGAATGAAGAAAAGAAAAGGTAGATATTAGCAGGCAATTATATAATTTGGCCCTTCATATATTTTATCCTGAATGAGCCATTTCATGGGTGTCCCCACACTTTTTCTAGGATGTATTTACATGACCTCTCTGTTGATGTAGAGAAGGAATTCTGAAGGAGTAGATGAAGATGTGCTGATTTGTCCCAACTGAAGTCTGTCCTATAAATTGTCCCTCTTCTATTGCCATTTCATCATTTCTAGACATGAAACTTCTGTGACACTCTTTCCCCCTGCCAGGTTACTGATTGAACATTATTCTTATTTTTCTCTGTCTTTTTGGCTATTTAGAATGGATCCTAGTTTTTAAATAGAGGTTGGCATGCTTTCTGGCCCTTATACACATTTAGATCAAATCACATCTTAAATGATGATGAGCTTTTATCATTGTTAGTTGTCTCCAGGGAGTTTCCCAGGAGAAGCAAGTCCAGGTAGGTCTGACTTGAGAGGAAGAGTGAATAACTATGTGGCACAACAGCAATGAGGAAAACCTATTGTCCTTCATTTTGGGTGGAATCTGGTACACTGTCCCCTTTCCATCCACCCCTGGGCTCAGTCACTGCACTTCCACCGTAAAGAAAGTATTACCACAATACACCTGCAAAGGCTTTCACCCAGTACTGCAGTAAAAGGGTTACCTGATACAGGGTAAACTGGAAGCCAGACAATATTGGAAAAAGACACGAGGTTGTAGAAGCTAATGGTACTTCTGTCACTTCTAGTTTTCTGCCAAGAACACTGGAAATGGAAAGAGTATGACAGGCATTTTGTAGATACTAGGGATTACAAGGCATCACAAAAGGGCCACAGAAAAGCACACACTTGAGCAGCACTAACACATCCCTGTTAGTGTCCAAATTCTGCATGATGGCCTCTCTGAAGAGCTAAGAGTTCAGACTCTAAGATCTGTAAAAGGTTATAGAAGCAGGGCAGTTGCTGTCTAAGAAATGTACAGCAGGTTTCAGTGTACACACACACACACACAGAGATGCCAAAATTTCCTGTCAGTTGGGTATTCTCAGTGAAGACAGACATTGCTGCTCCTTGTTCTATGCCTTTAATCTTCCGTTTTGCTCATTCTGCTCTTTAATCGTCAGATGACTCATGACAGTAATTGTGGATGTCCCTGGATGGCTCAGTAAGAAATGTATCCTGAACAAACATGCCTGTCAGACTCCATTTAGCCTAGAGCATCAAGTTTATGACCTCATGAAAGAGAATCTTTCTTAAGTTTTCTAAACAATTCTCAAAGTTAATCTCTATTTGTTATTAACTATTTTTTGCCATTTTTCTCAAGAATTCAAGATAGGACCCTGAAAATTACATAGGTGCCAAACTCTCTAGGTTTATGTAGAACTTTGGACTGCAGTCAAGACCTCTGGGTCAATGTCTGGACCATTTCGCTCTGCCTCCCTAAATCCACCTTTTGGGCAGAGCAATAGCAGCAGAATGATATTGCAGGATGTTTTTAATAAAAGTATACTTCTCCCTCCAAATATTGCTGCAGTGGCATGGAGGACAAGCTCTATTTCTTTATTCAGCTTTGAGCATAGTACATTTGCAGTGAGAGTTTCCTGGAGTAAAGAAGTGAAGTGGGAGAGGGATTTCTTTCATTGTTAATTATTTGTGCTTCTGGTCTAGTGACCCAAACTATATTTAGCTCGCCATCAAAACCAAAACCTGAAAATTAAATGGACTGGAATGGAAAGGTGGTCTCTGTGTCACTCTCTGGATTCTGTTTCACAAGATGCAATCTTCCTCGATTTCCAAAACCAATTTTCTCCCATCATCTTATGAAAGTAGAGGTCATCCTGTGAAATGTGATATTTCACCAGTTTTTATAAAGGAATGTGCCCTTCCCCACGAAAGGAGGGTTCATTAAATCATGCAGCTGATCAGATTGCTGAAGCCTTGATTGGCCGACAGCCAATTCAAAGAAATCCATGGGGAAGAGGCACATGGCACCATCCAAATAACCTGGACATGTACTGGGGTATTTTAATCACACTGATACAGGGAGGAAAGGGGAGTCTCAGAGAAAGGCAGTATGGAAGCTTTATTGACTTTTAGGGTCAACAGAAGATGGGAAATAATCAGCCAGCCACATCTGAGTTCCACAGTTTAGCGTTTATTCCCAGGCACCACTTTACTGCTAATCAGAGTTCAAAAATAATTCATGACCCACCTCTGCCCTTGTTTCAGGCCTTCTCTCCACAGTGTCCTTACAGAAGTTGGAAGACTGCTGTTTGTAGCTAATACCAAAAGGCAACTAATTCTGAAGTCACAGCAATGATGTGCTGCAGGACAGAAAACCCAGTAAGTTCTGAGCCCCAGTCCATGGTCTGAGACAAGCTTCAGGCAAAATAATGCTTTGGACTAGCATATGAGCCAAAAAATCCTGTGTGTGCTAGGCAGAACATGAAAAAGTGTGCAGGAACAAGTGTAGTTAGGAAGGTATAACTTATGTTCAAGATGGACATCAGGTGTCTTTATAGACAGAGTAAGCATTGTTTTGAGTTATGGGATTCATTTATTCCCCAAACTCCATGCAGAATGAAAATGGACCAGATTTAGACAATATCTATTTTCCTTTGAAAGTGGTCAAACTCTTCTGACAGTCATGCTTTAAAGGATCACAAGGCTCAAGGTTCTGCAAGCATAGATAGCACTATACGAAGAGAAACACTTCACTGGGGACAGGCAACCTAAGCTGGTGCAGCGCAAGCACAAACTACTTCAGATGCAGCAGACTCATGAGGAGAGCTATAACCTTGCCTACCTCACTGGAACTTTCTGATGGTTCTTGCACTACAGATCTTACAACAAGGAATGGCAGGATTAGTTTATACCTCCTTTATTTTTAATGCATGTGTCCATTCCAGGTCTTACAGGAAGAATGTGGTTGCAGAATTGCAGCTAACATATTTCCAGTGGCAAAGATCTCCATCATAAGGTGTCAAAACCTCACTTTTGTATTTTATCTCAAAGTTGGTGAGAGGGATCTGAAAGACCAGGTGTCAGGGACCACATCTGATAAAACCTTGCAGGCAGAGCCCTCAGTTTTGTGTTTTTAGGGAAGGCAGCACTTGTGTCTGTCTGACATCTAATTAGGTGGATGTACATTTGGATGATGGTCTTTCCACATAAAGTGACAACTAAATGCAGAGCTATAGCTGGTGACTCAAAGAATAGTCAGGTCTGAATCAAAAGCAAAGAGCCTACTTGTTTTGGATTTGCAAGGCATAGATAACCTGCAACTAGAAAAAGATAAGAAGAACATAAGTGTCCCACTATTTAATAGAGCTGCCCAGGTCTCTGAGAAAAACTATGCTGGGGACTTTCTTTATTTCAGCCAAGAATAGGGGAGTTGACAGGGCATCCTCAATTCAAACACCTATTCCTCAGGCTTGAGGGTTTCGCATAGTTCAGATGAACAACCTCACTCTGACTTTTGATCTGCGTCAAATCTTTTGATCTGAATGAACTCCCCTCTGGCCCGGCTGGTCTGCCCACTTTTCCTTCCCACAGTGTTGTTAGAAACAGCCCCAAACTCAGTGGGCTTGCAGGTTCTCCCAGCTGCCACTGCCAGAAGTGGAGAAGCCCCTTAACCTAAACAGTCTGGAGGATGTGCTTTACTAGTGTTTGGAGATAGAGAGGTGCTTTGCATCTCAGCCACGTTAAACCTCTCAGGAGAAAAACAAGCTTTCCTGGGGGATTGCCTCTCTTTTCAGTGATTCCTAGACAAGCTGAACACCTTAAACCAACCCCAAAAGAGAGCAGCAAAAACCTCCACTTGTGGCAGTTCCACATCAGAGAAACGGCTACTACTTCAATGCAGTGGATAAGTTCCCTGGCTTAAGGGGTGCTCTGGTCCTGAGAGCTTCAAACCCAACACCAAGTTTTGTAGGGAAGCTATTACATACACTATTAATGCTCTGGGGTTTTGCCATTGTTAGAAGACACTTCCCTTTGATTTCTGGGGATAGGTATATGAGCAGGTCCTCTGAAAATCAAACCTTTCATTCTGGGACTTAGAATTTGAAAACAGATATGGTTTTATCAACTAATATCTATAACTAACCAATGCATTGTTTTTACATCCATCCTGTTTTGCAAGTGGGAAATTGAGGCACAGGAAGGCATAGGACTTGGCCTAAGATGTCCAACCATAGTAGGACTGAAAAATAATGCTATCAGAATAGACAAAGGTTTTCTTTTCATGTTGCTGCAGGGCACCAAGCTCTATCAAAGAGACGATGAATGATTTACCTCTTCCCAAAGGGAGCACTGAGCGATACAGCCTGCTCACTCTTGCTTTCTCAGGTGCTCCCAGGAACAGAGGTATCAGTCAGCAGCAACAGGGTCACCGGGAAGTGGTGGTAGGAGCCAAAGAGTCTGAGTTTGCAGAGGAAGGGCAAACTGGGGCTCCTTCACAGGAGTATTTTATGATTTCCCAATTACTCCCTGTTAGATGGTAAAAGCTAATCCTTCCAAATGGTCCCATTCAACTAAGCAACCTGAGAACTGTAAATTCAGTGGATGACTAGCTGACCCTTCATTCATGGTGATCAGCACACCTTTACTGTAGGGGAGGCATTCAAAGGCCATGTGCCTTGCTCACCAGCTGTTGTCTGAGCAGTTTTTCAACTCTTTGGAGAATATTGATATTGATTCTGGAAAACAAGAGTTAATCTGGAGAGACAGACAAACACACACACAAATAAAGTGCATTTGAGTTTAAAGAAAAAAAGTTAGCGTCATGCCATTGAACTATTGACAAGGCTGTCACAAATATCATCTTGTCTCAGTGTAAATAAACAAGCTTAGTGCTGTTATTTTAGAATAAAAGGCCAGAATAGGTTTTGTATTGACTTTCTAATACCCATTCAAGAGTTGGAAGAAGAAAATTAAAGATAATAAAGTAAAAGTGCAAACCATAAAAGTGGAGACAAACGGTGCATAGTAAACTGTGAATCTGAGTTCTCTTCAGTGCAGGAAACCCATTGTGTAACTCAGTAAAGGTCAGTAGCAAAGATAAGAAGTTGAGGTTGTCAGTGAATCCCCTTCTCTATTTGGAAGGATGATAGCTGCAGGATGATATGATCTTGGTCTGCAGTGATTCAAAGGCTAGTGCTCGTGTCCTACCTTTTCTGCATGCACTCGAAACCTGGGTGGTGTTTCTGGGCCCTGTCATATTTGTTTGAAGATGACCTGCTCCTGGGTAGCTTACCAATGCACTGGGCAATGCTGGTAATGTAAACTGGTAATCCCATTTTAACTCTGTTCAGTGACAGGAACATTTATATCTCCCTGCAACAGATTCAGGTGTGATCCCAAGCTCTCTGCATTTGCCTTTCTTACCAAAAAGATGCACCGATGCTACAGAAATTATTTGGTATCTTTTCTGGCGGTTGTCCCTCTGTGTCTTGGGCAAATTCCACCCTTACTTTGGGTGGTTTCCTGGACTAATCCCATCATCCTTATTGGGGTCTTCTTATTGCTCTTTTCCCTGGGAACTTTCCAAGATTCTCTGATACTTTTGTGGACTTTCTCACTTCCTTTTGTCATCTTAAGTGGAAGAGGATAGAAGGATTAAAAAAGATGGGAAAGGACTGGAAAGGGAAATCTGTTCCCCTTGCACCAACATCCCTCTCAGAAAGGGCAATTGATTTATCCTTTGTCCCTTCTCAGCATGCTTTGAGCAAACTATGAATGAGATGTTAGACCTGCAAGCCCAAGATGCTTCCCTTAAGGATAGCAAACAATGTGTGGGAGCCCACACATCTCATTTGGCAAGTAATGTGCTGCTAAATGAGCTGAGGTGTTTATAGAGTGGGTGCATGTGGTGCTTCAGAACCTCTTGTAAAAAAAGTAACATATATGTGCTCTGGAGTAAACCTTGAGCAGCTGCAGAGAAGACAAAAAAATGCCTCATATGAAAAGATGGAGGGAGATTTTGAGAACTGCAGAAAAACGTGGACAGAGATGAGGAGTTAAAGGAAAGTTTCAAACTGAGAGAGACCATGTTGATAATGAAGTTAAAGAAGGGGAAGAGATGATAGATAGTTGGAGGGAAAAAGAGGAGCTGACAAGATGATGAGGATTTTGGGCATGAGATCCAAAGATGGGACAGGGGAGAGAGACAGTGGAGAGATTATATGCAGCAGATGTGGAAGACATTAACTGGAATCAAACAGTACTAATGACTGTAGACTGCTGCTCCAAGGACATAAAAGCCATTTCTGCCTGAATATCCCTTCATTCATGTGACCAAGATCACATGTGAACAAGGGTTTCCCTAAACATGACTGGTATACATGATTTTGAATCAAATCAAAAATGTCTAGATCTGAAGTATTTCAGACCTCAGGTTCTGCCTTGTTCAGCTCCATGAGTTTTCAGTGATGTTGCCTCATAAGATCCAGCATGCCAAACTCATACAATTAGCGGGTGTAATGGCCCATGAGTTGTTGGATACATGCAAAGCATTCATGTAACCATTTAATTTTAATCAGATTGGTTACTGTGTCCAAATAGTGCCATTTAAATATGTTTCTTTAACATTCCTTTGTGAATTCCTTTGAGATGGAGAGTCAAATGTGAGGCAAGCAGAGAGGAGTTATTTGTTTTGTTTTCAATTTTAAGGGAGGAACTTTGGATGGAAAACCCAGAAATTCCAGATCTATGTAGCAGCTGCAACTCCTTAGTCAAAGAAGAGGTGGAGCTGCAATTGTATGGATAAGCTCTGGACTCCTGTATTGGGAGTATAAAGCAAAATGCTGGTACAAATAATAACAGCACCTTCAACTTTTGCACTTCTCCAGTGGAGGTTTAAAGGCCAGGAGTAGCCTTTGACACTTCTGCCTAGCCTCACGCACAGTGCAGAATTTCAGTTTGTGTTTGTAAGTCTTGCATCCATCCCACAGCCTCTGTCTCAGCCAGAGATATCTAATTGCCTTGAAAATTATCAAAGCATTGGAGAGGTTGCCACGTCCCTAGTCTCAATGGTTAATTACCCTCACTGGTTAATTATACTCACTAGTTCTCTTCAGTTACAAGATGGCTGTGGGTTTTTTTTCCCTACTGAATTTAATTTCTCTAAGCCACAATTCTACTTTTGCTAAAATAGAAGTAATAAACAGAGAGCAGATTTACCCACTGATGTAAATTAACACTACTGAGCACAAAACCTTCTTTCTTACCTGCTTCCGAACAGCCTTTGCACAGTGAATTTAAACACCTTCCTGTGTTTTCTAACTCTTACTTAAATCTATTTGGTTTGGGGTTAGACTCCTTTGAAAATCCTGCTTGTGTCCCTCTGTACTTTTGGTAGATGGGATGCAAAAGTCCTGAACATGACACTGCCTGTGAAATGATGCAAGCCCACTCTCTCTGCAGCATTGTTCTTACAAGCATGTATCATATCAATAAAATATTATCCAAGTGCAGGACTGAAAAAATAAAAACGAAGGAGAAAATGATTGGGAATCATTCGCAGCAGGTCATTTTGTTTGGGCTGCAATCAACATGCCAGGCTTGATAAGACAGGTATCTGAGAGAGTATTGATCTCAGATCTTTTGTCTTTTTAATTTAATTTTTGTATTTGTTTATACTTAATGCTTAATAAGCTCTGGGCATCTTGCTTGCTGGTTACACACATCCTCTGGCCTTTGTATTTTTTGCTTCTTGAAAGTTGCGTAAAATTTCTGCAGCTACTGGGCCAACCTCTATCTTCATATGACAGGTAAGGGTTCAACTCTTCTAAGCTCCTCTCCCTCGCTCTCTACAGTTTGTTTTGGCTTGATTAAATAAATCCTGGTGTTCATGAGTAAGACCACTGCAATTCCCTCACTGCACTGTCATTCTGAAATACTTTTGCAATGGGAAATATGCCTTGGTACTGTGATTTTGCTCCCAATTTGTGCATGTGTGGCCTCAGGATCACCATTTGCCTTCTGGTAGCAACTCCAGGTGCCCTCTGTGAGTGGTTTGAGGGTCCCAAGTGATGTATTTACACCTAATAAGAAACAGTAGTCCTTGATCTGCAGATTTTGCCAGGCCAGACAGAGAAGATAAGAGGGGAAACAAAGGCACAGAGGTGAAAACTACTTTTCCAAGGTCATATTGCTGACCATGTCAGAGCCTGCCTAGACCCCAGCTCTCTCAGCCTCTCTCTAGTGAGTTATCCCTTGCACCAGAAAACCTCTCCAGGGTGATTTAAAAGGGTGTGATTTTAACCAAGCTCAAGGCCCAGTGGTCTAATGAATCTTCTCCCAACAACTGGCATGCACATAATTCATCTTGTTCTTCAGGCCTTTGTGACTAATACAAGAGCTGTTCACCCTAACCTGCCTGTATGATTCATCTGTGTTTTGTACAGCCTTTGTTACTTAAACTGTAACTCTCAAGTGCAAGGGGTAAAAACAAAATTAAAGAGTGATATCTGACAGCAGATGGAGATTTAATAATATGAAGAGTAAAATTTTTTCCAGGATCTTGTTCCAAGTTGTGCCAGTGTTTATGATAGTTAGATTTGAGCCAAAAACAGCAAAAAGATTGAAACGAGAACTCAGATTTGATTCTTTTTTGCGGGTTTATATCCAGGATTTCTTTCCAGGGTCGGTCTCTGTTAGGGTGGTATCGTGCTAGGATAGGAGGCAGATGGTTCATTTACACTGTGAGTTAAACCTTGTTTCATTGACGAATTTGGTGTCTGTTCACTAATAATAAGCTACAGGTGAGCTGGGAACCAGGTATTCCAAAGGAAAGACTATATTAGAGCTGTACCTCCTTCTCTACCTGACTTCTGGTTTTGCACCACATCCAATCCATGAGTACATTCAAGGTTTCCCTGTCACCTTCTTCCCTCAGTCAAATAAATCTCCACCTTCTTTGTTTATTTAATCAGCTTGATAGAATGATTAAAAGTTAAAATATATGACAAGTTTGTTCTGCTTTATCATTTTGGATTTTTTTTGTTTATAGCCTGCTTCAGAAAATGTTGGCTTAAAGGAATGTAGTAGCTCCTACACAAAATTGAGTGCTTCCTCTTGTTAAGGAGATGCCTATGAATGCTATTTTTTTTCATTGTTGTTACTATTAACCAAAGAAGGTCAGTTTGGTTTTGAATCAGCTGTTTCACTCTAGAGGAGAGTCAAACTCTGATCAGGCTGCATGCCAGGAGATGCAGGAAAATAGTGTTTAAACACTCAGAGACTTTTTTTATTATTAAGTACAGAGCTGTCTGTTCTAAATAGCAGTATTGAACTCAGCTTTGCTATCCTCCACCAGCTGCCCTTTCCAATAATGACTCCATGACCGGTAGTTAGCAGGAGGAATTTTGTTTAGGACTCATGTTTTGGTAAGTTTTAGGACTATTAAAAAAACCAAAATCCTAAATGACAAGCACTGCTAAGTTGGTGGTTAACAGATTGCAAAGCACAGATCTAAAGCAACACACATTTTCAGGGAAAATGCACAACGTAAGCCCTTGGGGGACAGGCTCAAGTAAAACGAAATGGGGTTTGCAAATTCATTGAAATTAGGTGAAGCATTCAAGAGCCATCACCATTTAAAGAAATTGATGAGCCCCTGTCTGTGTGTGCAAGGCCATAGCATTAATCATTCACACAGACAGGAATGGACTACAGTTTTCAAACAGGATTTGCTGAGGGGTGATGGGTGGTTTGGAAGATCTGTTGTTATAGCTGGTGTTGCATATAGTTAGGTAAAGGTACATGTATACAGCTCTCACAGCTCTCCCTGCACACGATTACTACAATACATCTATCTCATCCCATAGGCAGTCCTGTTTTCAGCTGACACTGACCAGCTCTCAAGACTTCAGTCAGTTCATCTGTCATCTTTATGAGCCAAGGCTCAGGAGTCTGAATCCAAGCTATCCAGAGCAAGTCATGTACCTCTCCTTCTTGCCCCTGCCTCAGTTTTCTGATCAATGCAGTGTACAAAAGATGTGTATAGATCTGTCCTGTAGAGTTACCAAGAGGAGAAGAAAAGAAACATTTGCAAGATTAAATGAATGAAAAGTCCCACTGGATTTCATTTACTATTGGATTTGGGGAAAGTCCAGACTAGTTGCTATTTTTGTAGCTTTCAACTCCAGCATGCATTTCTTGGCTCCTTCCTCTCCCACCATTAAGGTGTGATCCTGCCACCTTTTACTGGAAAGAGTAAACTCTACCCTTGGAAACTGTATCATTGATTGCCATGTAAAAAACTCACATTACGTAGGGTATTGGGAGTGAATAAAGATTTCAGACTCAGAGTTACAAAGCTGGCAGTTAACATGGCTCAGTGAGAGGAGTCTGCTTCCACCCCTCAACCCTGAGTTGCCCTGGAGTGCAGGTCTATATGTTCAGTGTAACTTTCTCAGAAGAGATGTTACCTCAATGTCTTTGCCAGTGTTTCCCTCTCCCTGCAAAACAAAGCCTGTGTGTGAGTCGAGTGCATGATGACTTTCAAGGTTTAAATATGCAGGGCCAGATTGTGTCCTTGGTTTACAGGCTCCGCAGAGATAACCCTCCTCACTGCCACCACTGTCATCAAACATCACTCCATGAGTGTCTGGGTGGTGAACCACAGGATGAAGCCCACTCTCAAAGCCAGGCTTCTCTGACACCTCTTTGCAAACCCTCTGCATTAAGTCTTCATTAAGACATTGCCCGATACAAAAGTCCAGATTAGTTCCTGCCCACCAACAAAAAAAGAAAAATAGCATGCTGGGATATATACCAGGTAACTCAGCATTGGTTTAAAACCTCACCACTGTGGCTGCTGTTGTGCTGCACTTGCTCCATCTTGCATTTCTCACTCATCCAGCTTTTCCTCAGCATGGGTGAGTTCTGCAGTAGAAAGCAAAGATATGAGAGATCCCATGCGTGGGTCTCTCCTTCACCACACCACACAGGTATAGCCTGTCAGTACTGGAGGTATGTTATTAAATTTGCAGCTCTGTAGGCCTGCTTTGTTGTAGAAGCTCTTTAGTACTGGTGAAAGGCAGAAGGGCATTTTAGAGGCAGTCCCCAATTCCCCCTGTTCTTCCCCAAATCATAAGATCGTCTCCCTCCTCCTTCTTGCTCAGTCAAGGGGGAGACTGACTGTCTCCACAACCACAGCAGCTGGCTGTTCATTCATAGACTAACTGCTCCAGCTTTCTGCCTTATTGCTATTCAGATTCATTTTCCCCATCCCAACAGGCATTAATCCAGCAAAAGATGTCGGCTGGTTAGCAGAATCATCTGGGAAAAGTTGGGAGACCCTTAACAGACTTCTCCTTCCCATTGCCAGCCCCCTGCTACTGATTCAGATAGTCCCCAAAGCACTTGGGGTTTATTTTAGTTTCCTTTCTCTTTGTCTGTTTTCCTGTTGTTTGTTTTTTTTATTTTTTTCTCTTGGACCCAGCTGCATCTCTGCAAATTTGATCTCCAAAATGGAAGCTTGGCTGAGCTGGAAACTGTCAGCACCAATGGTTACTAGCTGGCTACTGACACTTGCCAGGGAAGGGGGAAGATGAGTCCCTAGGCATCAAGGCAGCACAAAAAGTGACTACATCTAAATACTTCAGCACATGATTTCTTTCCCATTACTTTGATTCAAATCTCCCTTAATCCTCCGCTGCGTTAATGCAGTTAGTAGGTTATGAGTGCCGCATGTGGATGCCACTGGATTTGATTCCTTCACACAATTGGTTGGTAAATAATTTAGTACCAGTTTTGCCTGGAACAAGACCTGAAAATAGCCAGGCTGCTTATAGATTCTGCTTTCTCTCTTCCCGCGTTTTTCCCCCTTCACAAGCAGCAGGGGGTTGTTTGTGCAAGTACAGGCTGGCAGAGACGGCCATTTTATATGTTACATCTTCCTCCTGTTCCTACTCGTCAAAATCTCTCTAAATTTATTTTCTAGGAGAGAAGGGAGGGGAGGAGTAGGGTCAGACTGGAGAGCTGCAGCTACAGACAAGAAAGCACCTGAACACTCCTGACTTGTTTTCTGCAATCAGTAAGAATTTGCACCAAATTCTGCCACCAAACCCAGTTTTGCCTTTATAGCTGGCATTTTTGAAGTAGCGATGTGTTCATTTATTTGAGATTTCCGCACTTTTTAAACTCAGTCAAAGGTAGACATGGCAAAGGCAGACAGAAAACGGTAATATGAAGGAAGGAATTTCCAAGTTTGGGAAAAAGTTCTGATGAACAAGGAAACAAGAATTCCACTGAAATAGCCAGAACTATCTGGGGTGGACCAACTTCCAAGTGTTGTGATATTTCTTTGGGCACAGCCATATTAGTATCCCTAATAATGTCCCTCACCCTCTTTCATTTCTTGCCACAAAGCTTTCTTTTATTACCCTGTACTGACCATGGTGCACCACACAGTCTACTGTTTCCCACCCTACGACTTCATACCACACACCACCATCCTCATCCATGCAGGACTGAGTTTCACCCACCAGAGATGTGCTGTGGAGCAGACTATGAATCCCTACATCTCATCATAGCTCATGGTTCTGCTGAGGTTCCACTTGATATGAACCGTGGGGTATTTTCTGTCTCCTAATCCTATGAAATGCTTATAAAGACAGAAGATGACCTTATAGGTGTTTTTGTGAGAATCACTTGACTAATATCTATGAAAGCAGTGTGGGGGACAGAAGAAGCCATGGACAAAATTTGTTGTTAAATGCTCTTCTAAAGAGAGGGTCTGGTTCAAACAACTGGCACAGAGAAGCTGATGGGTGAAATATTTCAGTTTGGGGTATTCAGGAGATTAGACTAGATAAAAGATGTCCAGATTCTTGATTTTCTGGTGACTGTTAAAGTGAATTTTGTTGAGACCTCTCTCTAATCACTGAGGCCAACCAACATATAGTACCTTGTGCTATCAAAGTTTGTTAGCTTCCAAAACAGGTTGTTCATACCCACACTGCATGCTGAGGATGGTCTTTTGCCTATCTTAACTCCCTAAACATCCAGGGGATTGTGTTGAAGCATACTAGGTAATGTAGACAAAAATACACCCCATGGACCATTATAACAGTATAAGAATATAAATTACCAAGCTCCAGTGGCAGGGACAATTTCCGGTCACTGTTTCATATACTGCAGTACACCAGGACCACTTTGATCCTAAGTCAGGTATTCTGGGTGCCAGACCAATGCATTCATGTTTGCACAGCCCTTGGCTTGACCTGATATGTCCCACAGGAGCAAACTAGGGGCCATGCTCCCCTCCTCAGACACAACCTGTCCTAGCACATTGCATTTCAGTTGGTTTGCCAGCCAGTCTGCCTGCCCAGCTGCAAATAAACCTGACTGCTAGCCAGATCCTAGGACCGGGTTGTCCATCCTTACACCAGATGGTTTTTGGAGTCTCTTTGAACTTCATAAGTGTTTATAAGCCCCCACCTCCCACCCCAGCCCCGTGCATGGCTTTCCAAATGCCTATTATAGGAATCTGCATGGGCTTACAAAGTTAGCAGGGCTTTTTCTGTGAGGTGTCATTTAGTAATATGAGGATGTAATTATACAGCTGCATAAAAATGAAAGATGCTTAAGCCCTGCACTGCCCCAATGCCACACTGTTGTGTGTCAGGACTTTCACTTGCATTTATATGCTTTGCTTTGCCTCTTTCCTGTTTGCAATTTCTTTCACCAAAGCAGTCGAGGTGTTTTGCAGACCCACTGCAGGAGAGATCCATACACTCAGCGAGGTGCAATAACCATTTCATAGAAGGGAACACTGAGGCATGAAGAAATTAAGGTGAGAAAGTTCATCCTCAGGTGCTTAAACACAGCAACTTTCTTCAGCATTTATAGACCAGAGGAGTGACCTGCTTGTCGGAGATGGTACTGCTGTGTGTTTGCAGATCCCGTTGGCTCCTGCGTGAGCAGTGGTTGCTTAGCAACTTTGAAATGAAGGCCAACTATTTTGATGTCTGAATAAGGATTCAGACATTTGATTTCAGGGACCCACATTTGAAAACACTGGTGTAGGAGAGTAGATGAAGGTCGCATGCAGAGATGGCAACTGAGCAGTAGGGACAGAACCAAGATTGCTCCTCAACATCCATTAGAACAAGGACCACCCACTAGCTCCCTCTCTAGACATGTTTTGGACCTTCGATATTAGGAATCACCCTTTCTGTCCTCACATGGCTAAAACTGGCCCCTGGGAACAACGTATTTGTGGAAACAGGTCAGGTGTTTTCAAAAGTGAGTGTTTGAAATGGCTGTCCACCCCAAGAGGCTACAGCCAAAACTGGTTTCCCTACTGATGCCTTTGGAGACATGGGCAACAAAGGGGCCCATGGGCTGGTGGTGGGGCACGGAGCTGCTCATTAGGAGTCTACAGCTTGACTCCTAGACCCTTCTTGAGGGTCCCACTTTTGCCCAGTCTGCAGAATGGGAATAGTGATGCTTCAACCGCCTTTGCCAAGAGCTTTGAGAGGCTTGTTTCCCTCCTACAAACACTACACAAGATCTAAATAGCAGTGTTATTCTAGTGTGTTATCCTGATAGCGTGAGAGGCATAAACAAGATCTACATTTGCTGATGGTGACTCACTGTGAGCCTTTGAGGGTTCTGTGGAAGGTCTTGCTCTGATGTTTTTGCCACTCTGAGATAGATTATTGATTCTCTTTATCTGGTGTTCGTCTTACAAACCCAAGGTGATGAACATCCTGTTAGTTTCAAGAGCACTGGTGCTATTTTTCTACTGCTTCAAGGGACACAGAATATGATCCAAGTACCCTCAAATGAGCAAAAAAACAGGTCAACCTGGTTCATATCAATTAAACTGCCAACTCCAGAGGAAGGCTGAAAAGTAAGATTGGATAACAAAAGCAGACCTTGTCCAGTGAGAGGGTCAGGAATTTTCCACTAAATTGTATTTTGCTTGGCTTGGATGGCTTCTTTTGTTGCTAAGTTTATTAGGAAATGCCAGATCATTGAAAATAGTGTCTTTCACCTGGGAAAAAAAAAAAAAAATCCAGAGAGAGATCTCAGAAAATTGTCAAAATGTTGTATTTTGACATTACTGCCAAGAAAAAAATTCTGATCTTTCTAGTTATAAAAGAATTTGTTATTTTAGAAATGCAAGCTTATTCCCAGGTAATTAATGTAAGAAAATGTTTGGAATCTAACAGATCTATATATACAGCTATCAAGATATAAGAATAAGGATTTGGCTTTAACACAATAGGGATTTCACCGTTCTTCTCAATCCGTAGCAGAAAAAGGTCTCTCCAGCAGCAGCTGCAACATCAACATTCCTTTCTTTGTAGCAAACCCTCCAGCCAAAAAATGCTAGATGCGAAATTTACCACACCTCTTTACAAAAAGCCTGGCTCAGCTCT
The DNA here is from genome assembly GCF_031877795.1 of Strix aluco. Lineage (NCBI taxonomy): Eukaryota > Metazoa > Chordata > Aves > Strigiformes > Strigidae > Strix > Strix aluco. The sequence goes on along the minus strand of NC_133971.1, from coordinate 87,702,389 downwards.
TCCCCCTCACCCCACCTTCGTCCTGCCTTGAAAGCCATAAATATGAAGAGGCCAGCTGAAGTTAACTGCAAAATACCCACTTGCAAACAGGTGTAACAAAAGAGCGAGTCTGAAATGAGTGCTCTGCAGAAAGGAGAGGGAGAGAGGAGGTGGGATGGGGGGCGGGAAGGGGGGAAAGGGAAAAAAAAAACCCACATGATTGAAGGCCTTATAAATGTAAATGGTTTGGCAGAAAAGGTTTAGCAGCCCTGGGTAGAAGATTGCACTTGGTGTTCCAAGGCCCTTATTTTCAAAATCGCAGCACTGGAGCCTTTTCGAAGCTGGTCCCTGTGTTTGCTTTTTCAGTCAATGAATATCAGGTTGTCTCTTTTCTTTTTTTTTTTTTTTTTTTTTTTTAATCTCTGCACAGGGATGTGCCAGGCTTAAATGAAACCTCTGAGAGAGAGAGAGAATGTGAGCTGTGCTCCGGACCTTTGAAAGAGCTCATCCCTGCTGCCTTTATCGCTACTTATTTATGAATCTCCCCCTCCTGACCCCCCTTCCTCACCAAGCCCTGTTTCTTGTTTTCCCGCAGCAAATCCCACCTTCCCTTTTGGATGTGCTTTTTTTTTTTCCCCTCTACATTTATCTATATATTTTACACCCGGTAAGTCAATCAGTTTCAAATTATTGGTCCCTGAGACAGATGTTTGGTGAGTCATTTAGCTGTGCGAAGTTCTTCAGACAGTTTGCTCTTCCACCTCCTGTTCATTTAAAGCATCTTTTGAGGCTGATTTTTCCTTTTCAAAATGTCTTTAACTGCCGAACGTTTGCTCCCACCGGGCAGTCTAATGATGTTGGACACAATATGTGTGAACATCTCTTTAGAGGCCATCTCCCCTAGGCTACATTCTTGCCTATAAAATCATTGTTTATTTAGTCCTTAGGCCTAGGAACCATCTGCAGTCCCCATGGCTCCTGTTGTTTTTAAAGTCCTATTAAGTTTCTGCACTTCTCCTCAGAGCATTATTTTATTTCTAAACAACCACAGACAACTTCCTGTCAACGTGGCTTCTGCCAGGCAAATTAGAGATGACAGTTTCATTCTTCTGACTATGGTGAGCTCTCATCTGATGTTATTTAATGTGAAAAACAACTGTTATATAGAGAGTGATTTAAAAACAATGAGGAGAAAAATAATAATAATTTAAAAAGAGAAAATAGGAGAAGGTAGCCCAGAGACTCTGGGTTAGGGTGCTCAGACAGCGTTTGCCAGTCAGGGAAACAAAAGGGATTGGAAGGCTGTATATAATGGTCATAACAAAAGAGAATCAATGAGTGTTGACTTGATGTCATTTCCAATCTTTCTTTTCCTGACAGGAACTGAAAACATTTTTGTTTGGTTTGATAGGGTTTATTTTTGCTTTTCCTCCTTGCTGTCTTTCCCCACATCCCATTCCCCCCTCTGCTGAGTAAGCACTCAGAGTCAGGGAGAGTGACTGAGCCCTGTCCCTCAAGGGAGAGCCCTTTCTGCTCAGCTGCTCATGACCTCAGCACCCAGGAGCTATGAGCTGACACTGGGGACACTAAAATCAACCCTTGGTCGACCAGCATCTCAGAAGCAGGATGTTCTTAACATCGAGAGGCACGTCCCCCTTGCAAAGCACTCTGTGTAGGACTCTGTCCCTGTGTCTTAGTAGAGGTGCCTCACTTAAACAGCTGTGGGTAGAAAAAGCTGAAGTCACTGTGCTAATGTTAGTGCCAGGAGAAGGATATCTGAGCAGCTACCTACCTCTGCAGCAGCCCCAGACTTCCTCTTGCTCTGCAGACAAATGAACTAGTGTAGATCATGCCCACACTTCTAGAAATACTCTTCTCCATAAAACCAGATTACATCATCCATTCTTCCTACTGGGAAAGATTCCTGGCTTGTGGTGTCCCCCAAACTGTGCCCAGGTATTGCCTGTGAGAGTGCTAGCTGTCCGGGGCCAGAACCGTGCCAGTCTGTACACTAGTAGCAAAACAATAGGGACAACAAGATCTCCCTCCTTGGACAATGAGATGACTGACCATGGTGTTTGACCTTCCTCAGCTTGTAGAACTGCCCCAAAGAACAATAAGCTGCTGGCTATGGCTTCATGCTGACCGCTGCTGATAAAAGTGTAATCGAGGAGAACGTGAAAAATCAGTAAAAAGAAGAGACAACCTGTGTGACCTCTGTGAACCAGTCAACATCCTACTGCATCAGTTTTGCCACCTGCAGATCAGCTGTGATAGTTGGGTAGGGAGGCTGCATTCAGTAGGGTTCATAAGGCTCTTTAAGTCATGCAGGGAGAGGACTGTAAATGTAAGTGGTTAGAAGGGACTGATGTGTTTTGGGAGGAAATCACACTATAGTAATGCTGTGGCTCTGCAGTCGAGCACTCAGACATCAGGAAGGAAGGTTAAGGTTGCTTCTGTAATCTTAACTCTGCCTTCTTCTGAATGTGCATCATAAGGTTGTCAACCAAACCCTCACTTGGTGGAAGTCTGTGTAACCCCACTGAAGTTTGAAAAAGTGTGAAATCATGTTGCATTATATTAGCAAAGAAACAGCACATTACAGTACCAAGAAAGGAGGCTGACATCAATGGAGCTGTGCTGATTGACACCAGATGAACGGTTTCCTTTTACAGCAATCACAGGTTGGTTTTTCAGATAGTTCAATATCACTTCAGATAAGTGTTTCTGCAAGCTTGGCTATAACATTGCCATATTTCTGCAACCTGTTTGTCTCTGAATGCTCACACTGGTTTTGGTCTGTCAGAGCAGTCTATGCTATCCTTATCAACTTAGATAGTTTATCCTCTCCCTATGGTTTTTATTCTAATCATTGCTCCTACCATCTAGTCTGAATTTGCTTCTGAAATATCACAGTAGCCTTACTGAGTTACAATTCAGGGGGATATGGCAATTCCATTACTATGAAGCTCATTTAGCTGCACACTTGGGTGGTCTATATACTCCAGTAAATTTTCATTGTTTATGCTGCAGCTGTGAATAATCTCTTGAGTGCTGTTCTGTTTCAGATAGGTTTTCACCCCATCCTCAGCACCAGCATAGTAGAGTGTCTTCCAGTCATGCATTAAGCAATATGACCTGTTTTTCTACAGTGCAGCCTCTTCTGTCCATTTTCTTCTCAGGGGGTCAGATTTAGGTACATGACCACTTTAGTATTGTTAGTTTTTTTTCTGAAGTCTGTCTCAATGTCTACAGTTGAACTGTGCGGTAGAGAAGGCAAGCCAAGGAAGCATCCTTAGTTCTACAACCAAAAGATGGCTGCAGTCTGTGGTGGCCATAGTTTTTGTGGGAGCTGCTTCTGCAGAGCCCCTGAGAAACTTTTGACTGTCCTGCAAGCCTTTGGTGTTTCAGAGCTGACACTGTCAGTCAGAGCTTCTTACTCTGACAGGAAGTTGTTATTCATAGGGCTCCAGGTGAATATGCAGCATATTTAGAGAGGCCAAATACACACAGGCTAAGGAGTGCAATAATGGGGTTCTTCTCCAGCGCTCCTCAGAAGAGTTGGGGACTTCTGGCCTGAGAGGACAATCTCAGAAAAAGCTGGTCATTGTACAGAAAGAGATAAGGGAGTGGAGGGTATTTGCAGAACTAACTCTCTGTCTCCATCCTTGTTCCACCATCCCAAAAGTGCAGGAACCCTTCACAGATACAGGGTGGGCTCTGTAACATTGACTTCACTCCCTGAGGTGTACTCACATTCAGTCCTCTCTGCAGCAGTCTCCTCAAATGACCCTGGCAAGTCTCTGAAGGTGGGGTTCATCTGATTTAATTTAGGTATCACAAAAATTTACTTGTGACTGAGCTAGTCACCTATGGCTCCCTTTAGAGCCAGCAGAGAGGAAAAGGTAATTCTAGATGGCAATTCATCTCCTGCCAAAAAACAAGACTTCTGGAAGAGCCTGTTTAACTCCACAGAGCTGTGGGACACCAGCCGTGACTTGGTGATGAATCTCAGCTGTGGCCCCTCTTGTAGGACCTACAGCATGGAGACCAGATCACAGAGTCCTATGTCACACAGGGTTAAGGAGGAGAAATTCTTTAGAGAGAGAAGAGGTGCCTTCCCATCTGGGAAGGAGCTGTGGAGGGGATGAATCAATGTATCAGTATCCAAGAGAGATGGGATATGTTATGAGGATGGGTGGGAATGCTGTGATGAGTAGTTGTGTGGATCTGTTCCACTGCACAGCCAAATGATGGGTGTGTCCTCAAACAAGCTTCTCCAGATATCAGTGATGTCTCCACACATGACATCCTGCTGTTCTTTTTATACAGGGGAGAAGAGAGGGGGAAAGAAGGGAATAAATGGGGAGGGAAGGAAATTAGTTTGAGCCATTACAATTGAACCCAGACAGTCTTTGGATGTAGCTGCAATTAAAATGGAAGGTCTTTTAGATGTAGGAAAGAAATCCTGGCTCATAGAGTCCGTGGAGAATGCAGTGTTCAGTAACCACCGAGGCAGGCATATATTATAAATACATCTGTAACTACTGGGATAGGTGTGAAAATGTAATTAACTGGAATCCTACTGAGTTTAAATGGACTTTTAGTTGTTTCAGGTTTTTTTTTCTTCTTTTCTAGCTGTCCCCCCTCCCATTCTTAAGTTAAGTTTAGACTTGTGGGTCCTCTAACTCCCACTGGCACAGTGTAATTTAGCAAAGGTTGTTCCAGTCGAATTTGAAATTAATAATTTCAAATAGGCAAATCAATGATATTTAAAAGCTCCCTCCTGTGTGTTTGTACAATCTGCACAGGTATAAAAGCTAATCACATCTTGCTGGGGAAGAACATTTGTTATCGGTTTTAAGTAGAGCTTGGCAGTTTGGGGGGATCAAACACCGTGTTTCTTTCCGAAGTGTGCGTATGCCTCTGTAATTTAATATTTCTCATTAACTTAGTGCTGCGAAAAGATGTCAGTGCTGACAAGGAGGAGCCAGCCAGCCTCCTGAGAGTCCATCCATTTTGTATCACCATGAGATTTGCAAATAGAAGGAAGGGGACTTGGAAGACATTATGCAGGATCAGAAACAGACAGTTAAAAATAAGGTTTCTGAGGGTATGGCTTGATTGGACAGTGAAGGTCTAGGTTTGGCTCACCCAGCAGCCATCCAGGAGGATGCCAAAACACAGGCTTCCTTCAAATATCCATGCAAATGCCATGTTAAATCAGCTCCAGCAGTCCTTGTTGTCCTTTGTTGTGATCATAGCACTTCCAAATATCACATACTTCACAAAAAAGCATCAGAAGAATAATGGACTTTACATTTTTCGTAAGAGCATTTCTCTCTAATGTCATTATTTAGGGTTTTTTTAGCATCTGCCTGGAACTAAGATATTGTAAAACCACTATCCCACACTTGTTCTATTTAATAGAATTTTGAATGGTATCACTATTTGCAAATACTACTCCCTTTCTAAGTCCTTGAAGACCTTCAGAGGCAATAATTTCTTGCAGCAAGGAGTTCCATAGATCAGGTCTGCAGGAAGCAAAATATATTCTATTTCTATGCCAACTCCAATGTATAATTTATTTTCTGGATTAGTATTTTGCCTGTGCTTCTACATGAAAGCATCCCATTCAGCCCAGTGCTGTCTCATATGGAGAAGAAAAGCCAGCTGGCTGTGCTGAAATACTCTTTCAAAAAGTTCCAAGAAGGAGGAAGACTCTCACATTTGTATTCTCCTTGCAACATCTCTTAATAATTTAATTCCCATTAGAAGTGCCTGTGTTGTAGGGGGGGAAAGATTTATAGAGAGATTTCACTCCAGGTTGGGTTTTTGTCTTTCTGTGTTTTCTTGGCATTTATCATGCATGTTTTAATTTGGATCTGAGTCTTGCTACCATCTGGTCATTATTGCAAAGAAATATTCATTTTCTCTGAGTGACATGGGCTTCATTCATCACGGAACTAGCTGATTGCCCCTCAGTTTTTTTTCCCATTACTTGGAATGAAGTCTGAAGATACTTAGCACCATACATAGCAGTAGTCAATAAAGTTTGCAAAGTTAGTGGCAGCTGGTAACTGGGCACAGGAAAAATTAAGATACACTTTTCAGGCCCTGATCCTTCCACTCTTTTCCACATCATGCATGGGAAGTGCAGATTCCAAGGCCAAGGCAGCATTGCAAAGGATGGGAAGTGAGCTAATGACTCTATTCCCCTTCTACTATCCAACCGTGAAGTGCTGTCAAGGTCAGAGTGAAACTTGGAAATTTTTGCTCCCACCTAAACACAAGGAAGACAAAAGGGAGACAATTAGTCCCAGAGGAATGTTGCAAAAACTACGCTCTGTTTCTCCCACAGAGGGAACAGACCTCCAAGCAAGACAGCCTAAGAAGAGGTGGGAATTCTTCATGAAGAGTTCTCAAAAGCCCTACTTCAAGCTTCGTGGAGAGTGTAGACACAATCACTTTTAGCTTCCTGCCATGCAAGAGCCTCCCCTAGATGCCTGTCCTTACCAACAATGGGCACACAGCAGTGGGGAGCAAACAGGGACTCTTTATTGGTTTTCTTATTCAGTGTGTGCAGTAACCCACAACTGCATCTGCACACCCTTTGCAGATAAATTGCTTGTGACTGTTCTTTCCTTTCCCTGGTACTTCTCACATCCTGTTGTGTAGTTCCCTGGACTAATCCATCTTTGGTTCCCTTTGTTTGTAAACAATCCTTTGTAGCACTTACTGCAAAGGGGAGGCTGTGTGTGTGAGAAAGGGAGGGGTGTCAAGAGGGTCTCCCTCAGTCTCTGCATGGTGTGAAAGCCAGGTGTCAGTCACAGGCTTCAACTAGACAGTCTGAAGGACTCACACCCCTGAGCAGTATCATTTCTGTACTTCTTCAAATGGGGTAGAGCTAAAAAAGGCTGGCCAGGGGCAGATGGCAACTTGGGATCAGTCATGAGCAGAGACAGATGGCAATGTGCTACTGGTTGGAAGACAAGTTATTGCATGAGATTAGCTGGAAATGGATGGGAATTGTAAAATGGGACTGCTTGGGAATGTAAGTCTGTATAGTCATTTGTAAAGTGTTGAAAATTAGACCACCATTCTAGCTCCCTTGGCAGTCTTGGACCTATCTACCTTTCCAAGCAGCACAGAACTACACAGATCTGTAGAAAGAAAAGTGACCTCACAGGGATAAGATCTGGCCGACATGATCTCACTATGACCTCTGGATTTGGTCCTAGAGGTTGGCTTCTTTTTTGGAAAGAACAGGACCACTGGTAGCAAGCATTGCAGTTTAGTGTTCATCAACAGTTGTCACTGTGCCCAAGGAAATATGTTTAACAGTTTTTGGACACACAGCACATTCTGTTGCACCATGTCTAGGATGGTTTCAAATGGAGTAGCCAACAACTGGAGAAGATGATAGAACAGCTTGCTTCAATTTGGAGCATCTGTGCCAGTGAGATTTTGGGGTTATGAATACCCAGTCTTCCTCTAGCCTAGCAAGGCAGAGAGAGAGAGAAAGAAAGAAAGAACATCTGTGAATTTGCTGGAGGGCAAAACTAAGCCCCATATTGGGCAGAGCAGTCTCAAAACATTGAAATGACTAGAGGAATTTGTTCTGGATCAAAATTAATTTCTAGTCTTCCTAAAGGTTGGCTTGTTTGGAGACTTTGTTCCTGCTCAAAATGATTTCAAGTTGATCAGGTCCCATTACTCCTAGTGAAACTAGTCATGATATATTCTAACACAAACAGGAGACTAAACAGTATATTTATTTATTTTATTTGATATCAAAAAAGAAGAGTGACAGAATCATCCAGTGGTAAGGGTGGATGGGTAGGAGAGAACCAGGGGCGAGAGAGGCAATAAAAATAGAAGGCAGTCCAGATGTTTACTGCACACTAAAATACTGCCTTTCCTCTCTACTGATAGCACCGAATGTTATTTTGTTTCTTTGGAATTCATTTTCTGAAAGTGTCTGCATGAGGAACATCTGCTCCCTCAAATCCAGACCTACAATTTGAATAAATTATCAATATCTGGCAGCAGCCCATTATTAATGGCTAGAGTTTTATAAGATTCTCCAATATAATAATAGCGAAGCTAGCGGCTGGCATTCCTCCCAGAGAGACTCGTATTTGTCCAATTTTATTCTGTTCTGTTTTTTTTTTTTTCTTTTCTGTTTTTCTCTTTGAATCTGAGCATCATCAGTTGATTTTTACCATGGCTCTGGGCTAAAAAAAAAAAAAAAAAAGAGAGAAAAGCCATTAGTATCCTATAAATCAAAAAGAAAAATGACATCTTCAAACATAAAAGACTCCCCTGAGTGTTTTGCTATTATTACCTGTACAAGGTTGCACATGTGGCTTCAGAAACATCTTCTTCCATCAGGAATCATCAGGTAGTAAGAATTCTCACTTCCACGCAAGACACAAGTTTTATTAACTTCCTCTTCAGCATATACCCTGGTAATTAATGATGCAGCACACCTTTGAGGTGTCCTAATGTAGGCCGTTTATCAAAAACTGCAACTGTGTAGAAAGAGGACTATGTTCTTTCAATATGATAAATCCAAGTGCGCACTGGGATGTTCTACATCTCTTTTTTAAGTACAGTCGCTCCCTCTAATTGCAGGGTTTGACTTTCATTGCAAGTTCTGACAAATCACCTTCTGGCAGAGAGACCCTCCCATGCACGTGCAAATGGCCATGCACCAAGAAGAAAGCTAATCACTTCCCACATTCAGCAGAGCACATGCCTAAACCCACGGGAAGATCATGCAGCCTAATTTTTGGTGCCTCACTAGGGAGCCTGTGGCAAAAGTAATTTCTGTCTAAGCTTTCTACATCAGTGAGGAAGAAGGAGAAAGCAGCAGGATCCCTGCATGGACTTTCTGCCCCGTGTTGACCCCTCAAACTAGCTTCTACTGTTTTGCTGTGTTTATTCCCCAGAGCTTGGCTGGGAGATGCCTGTTATGATCTGTACTGCAGGGTCAGGACCTGTGCCACTGAACTCATCATTGCATGTCCGGGCTTTTGGCAGGATTAAAACTGTTCTTCCAACCAGTTTGCAGAGAGCATGTAGGTGTCTGTATTTGGCCCATATATATGACCAGACTATTGGAAAAAGGGCAGAAAACCAGACTTCAAGGTGCTTTGGATTGGGTTCTGATGAAAAAGTTCCGTCATCCCATAGGGAAAAAAAAATATAGCAGAAAATAATATAGTCATGTCAGCAAATATAGTTGCTGAGCAAGGAGCCTCCAGCCAAGTCCGCAGGGTGTCCTTTGTCACTGCTGTGATTTGCTTAGAAATGCTGGTGCCTGTCTAAATATGAGGAAAGGCAGATTTCACAGATTCCCTCACATGTGGGTTCTGACAACAGACCTGGACCAAGCAGAACCCTGTGTCCCCTGGCTCCCACTGACGGCGGAGGATGGCTCTGAATGGATATGTAGGTCCTATAGGTGTGACAACCCATCCCCAGTGCGGTCCAAATATCCAGGGAGTCACCAGGACACAGGGATAGCCCTGGAGAGGGGAGTAACTAGAACAGGCTCTGCACAGCATCCCTCTCCGCATGGGTACACAGAGCATTGAGGTGAGTATTGGGGAACCACATGCCAATATTTTCAAAGTAAAAACTCCTTTAGCATATATCCATGCACAACGTCCAAAGGCAGCCCTGTCCTTAGGACAGGTCAGCTGTTTTTGCCCCCAAAAGTGGTCCCATCTGGATAGTCTGATTGCTCTATGAACAGTGCCAGTCCTGAATGCATGAGCTCCTGTGCTGCCTCAGTGAAAAGCTCCATCTCATGCAGGGATAGTGAAGATGAATTAGTTAATTACGTAAAGTGCTTTGAAGACGAAATGTGACACCTGAGTGCCAAGTATTACGATTAATAACAAAATATATACCACCTACCAGGTATTATTACTTCTTTTTTCCCTAAATAATATAGTTCTGAAGTTCAGATAACACCAGCACAAGTCAGTAGGAAAGCTTAAGACTTCCAGTGAAGAAGACATATTTTGATCTAACCCATCCAAAATTTCAGAGGAGCCCATTTTCTCCATGTCTGTCTGTATTTTACCACATCTATACCACAGGGTCCCAGTACCAATATCAAATCCTAACAGATTGCAAGTCTTGCATAAAAATCAACCCTTCCTTCTTCTGGTCTTTTGTGTAGACACATGAAGCATCTCTGTTCTAAGTCAAAGAAGACATCTCTGTAAGGTTAACAATATGCTTGATTCCTCTTCAGCAAATCACTTATGCACGTACTTAAATTAAAACACATGCTTTAGGCTTGAGAAAGCTGGGTGCCAAATTCTCCGTGGAGCACCAGTTTTACTGAAAGCCAGTGGGGAGCAAAAGGATAAATTTTCTCAAAAAATTCAAGCTCACATGAAGTGCTGAATTTCAGCATATGAAATGAGACGAAAAGACTGCAAAATAGGAATTTTTGTACTGTACCAAGCAGGGTATAAATTATATTTCAGATATGTGTTGATATTTAAACCTGTTTGGTATGTTCTTGCTGGGTCACTTCAAGCTGAACCTCAGTGACAAAAGCAACTGGTCCTTATTGATTTTGGTCTAGTACCATATTTCAGCAGAAAGACTCCAAAAGTGTTTTGTGAGACAATAGATAAGTTACAAACTCTGCTGTAGCAATGTATCTTATTAAAAAAGTATACAAATAACCCAGTCATATATGATAATTGAGGCCAATATTAATTAAACAAGTCCAAACAATACAGTGTATTTCTGCAAAGGGGGAGGAATTTACTCTGTATGCACCATACAGCAAGCCAAATTTAATATATTTTGAGAATGAAGCAAATTGTGGTACACACATCTTTGTCCTCTTCTCTTCCCTGCCCCCCACCTTTTCCTCTCTCTCCTTGAACAAAATTTGAAGGCATTCATGTAAAATGGCTCTTAGGAATATCACACACAGTTTTATTTATGGTAAATTTATTATAATAAGGATGTTCTCTGTCATTGTCTGAGAGATTTATTTATTGTATCACACTTTTGAAACTGCTGATATTGATTGTTTCAAGAGGTTGCCTTAAAGGAAGAGGGAGAAAAAAACAACAACCAAAAAATCCTCACAAATGAAAAGAAATGACCATGTTGCTATCAATTATTTCATAATGAGATATGAGGGGAGAATTTTAAACATTATCTCTAGCATTACAGTTGAACAAACAATATATTTACTGGAAATTATACTGCAATGATGAATGGCTTGTTTCAAAATAGAGGCTTCTCTAATGGGGGCCTTTCTGAACAGCAGTGACACATAGTCCAACTCACAATTATTATTGCATTTTAATTGAAACTGAATTCCGTATTTCTGTCAGAGAGTGAGAAGGGTGAAACCTATTTGCAAATATCTCTATCCTGATGATCCCCAAACAATAACAAATTCTGATCTGTCCAAAAATGTTTTAGTGACAATGCCGTCTGGAAGGAATTCATCCTTTTCCTCCTGCTAAACCCCTCTTGCTTTCTCTTTCGGTGTCCAGGAACGTTTTCAATTGCAAGGATTCAATGAAAAGGAATGTAACACTAGCTTTTCCCACCACTACCAGACCCTCCCCCCACACACACCTCATCTTATGTAGAATAGGGAATTGCATATTAGTCACTGCAGTTTCTAGCTATGACAGACAGTAATTTACCATTTTATTGTGATTCAGTGCCTTGGACAGAGGCACACATTGCCTGTCATGCTGTGTTCATCACCGACTGTAGAGACAAGTGTTGCTTGTCAAATAGTAGAGCCCTTATAATGAGGACACCTAGGTGTAACATAAAAGATTCACAGGCAAAAGGACTTCTTATGGAGGGCTTAAAACCTCTAAAGCAGTGTGAGCTAGTTAGATAATACACAAACTTTAGAAGTGATACGGACAGATATTTCCCCCTTACCTCTATTAGGCATACCAAAAATGTTATCAACAGAACAACATGTAAACCTTTGTGCAAAGTAGGCAGGGCAATTTATTTCACCACTCAGTGGAAGGGACGAAGGAGAAGGGTTGGAGGGTGGGGGGTGGGGGGGGTGACATGCACAGCAAAACCCCACAACCTAGAACAAGAGTATGCAAGGGAAAGCAAAAAACTTCTGCCTTTCAGGGAAGCTGCTGGATGGTCACTAATGAGATTTCCGATGATTTTCATTTGTCTTCATTTCTAGCGAGCTTGACTCTGCATGGCATTTTTTCATAAAGGGAAAGGCAAGGTGGGCCAGCAGGTTACAACACGTGCATCGTGCCATAAGCGGCTGTCAGGGGGCAGAAAACTGACACTTGAGATTGGATTAATCCTCCATCAAACCTAATTGGAAATAATGGGCTGGATCCTCAGCTGGAGTAAATGGACACAAAACCAGTGTCTTCAGTGAGGATATCCCCCTTTGCCTCCACTGGGGAGCTGCCCAACCCATTCTTTGGCAGTGTGATTGCCTGCCTGTTGTTGCCCACGTGCCTCCCAAGGTTGGAGCTGGTCCTATGAAGTTGCATCCCTTTGGGGTGTCAGCATCCTCTTGGTCAGTTAGGAAAAGGTCTGGACAGGAAGGTTTTCAGGGCATGCAGGAAATACCTTGGCTCATCTGCCAGGTGCTGTTCAGGCCCAGTGCTTTGCTTGAGGATGCAGACAGCTCTGACAATAGGAAGGAGCTGAAACCCTGCAAGGAGCCTGAGAAGTTGAGCATAAAGCAAGAGCTACGCTTGGCTTCAGACACTCTGCACCGGTGGGTACTCAAAGCAACCTCTGAAGTGCAGCACGTGCTTCACAGGCTGATGGCCTCTGTGGGTTCAGTTCCCTCTTGCTTTTTATCCCTCTCCCTCCCGCTCTAGCTTAAGTGGGTTTTGTTAGTGTGAGATTGCAAAGCGTCCTTTGAGTGTATGCTTCCAAGGGTGAGCAGTCATATTTGCATAAGTGGTCCCTGCATGCAGACCGTACACTTGCCTGTGTGGGAGAAAACAGAATGAGAGGTCCATGAGCCATCTTTTCCAGCTGGGATTTCCCATAGCCCATAACTGGATGAATAAACCCATGCCAGCTTTTCACTGGCCAAAGAGACAGCAGCCTTCTTCAGCAGTCCTTCCCCTGGGTCCCCCAAACCAGGACAGGGACACACGGCGGCAGTGGAGAGCTCCTATGAGATGGGATTTTCCTCCCCTCTCCTCCAGATCCTCTGCTCTCCCTTTCCTGGGGGTCAGGAGATGGAAGGAATGAAGATGGATGCAAAAGCTGCTGGATGGAAGTTGTACTATGTGCTTTTATACTTTCTTGTTTGCACAGTAATGTAAGCATACACAAGTTCATCTGTGCATTGTAATAAGCATATTTTCAGTCTTAGATGTTGTGTTACAGAAATCTGTCTCCACACACATGTCAGCATCATTTGCAGGCAAGGTTATGTTTTCCTTTAAGGATAGTTAGAAACACAACCAGTTTTAGGTACTAATACCAATTTAGGAAAGTGCATGTTCTAATAAAGGTAGTTTAAATGTATTTAGAGGCTGAGGAGTACTTGAACTTTTATATTGCCAGTATTAGATATACATTTGAATATTAGTGAAGCTAAACTGATTGATTGAATTACTTTAGGGAAAGGTGAGACACAAATGTAACATTTTAGTTAGTCTTATTACATTTTCATGTACCTTAAGGGAAATCGTAACTGCTTGAAGACTGGATATTAAAGATGCCCAGGTAAATTTTTGCAAGATTTTGTTTTATCACTGCATGCATATGGTACATGCTGACATTCATTTGCTAATGCTCCTTCCCATCTTTTGTCCCATCTCTCCTAAAAAAGAAAACAATATATGAAATTGAAAAATGGTGCTCACTGAGGGGTTTAAAGACATTTGAAATTTGGAATATATTTTAAAGGTCAATTTCAGCAGTAATTATGTTATAATGGTGAAGCTTTTAGAAAATGCGAAACACAAGATTAATATGTTGCCAGATAGAAAGTGGCAGAAGACTCTATCTTGTGTGTGTGTGTGTGAGTGAACGAGTACGTGTGTGCGCGCGCATGTTGCATGTGTTGAAAGTTACAGGCTCCAGCAATACATCAGAACAGATTTCACAAATACAAGGAACACTAATACACTTTGTACATGTATAAAACTTCCATTGATATGAAGGACAATTACGCTGGACACAAGCTTGTAACTGTAGTCTTGGAAGGAATTCCATATTACAAATTCACTCTTCCAGTTAACGAAAACAACAGTAGCATCAGCTGATCCTCACCAGAACTGAGAGTCCAGTGTGCAAGGTGCTGTAGGTCAGAGAATAAAACCCATAAAACTACTCATGCGCATTTACTCAGTCAAGACAAAAGTGAACCTTTTCATGCATTTTGAGTGGAACTAGAGACGTGAATAGATCAAATGAAATACTCTGTTTTATAATGTGTGTCTATGTAATAAACACAATAAAATGAAGTAATATTTCATTCTTTTTTAATGGGTGCTTTAACCACAAAGTCATCTATGTAACTTTACATTTTGTTAGATGAGTTATTGGTTCATTATGTACTCCTTGTTGCCTGATAACTTACTGTGCCTCAGTTTGCTCAATTGAAAAAAGAAAACCCCAAGTCATGACAATATCAAACTTTATAAGAGTTTTGAGCTCTTCTAGAGTGAGTTGTATAAGATGTTTCAGATCCTCTGAGGGAAATCACTGCATAAAGCATGGTGAGAACTTACTCAATGTAGCCAACAAACTTTTTTTTTTTACAAAGAATGCACTGTTGGAGGCAATCCTACCTCTCCATGAATGACATTATTGTGAAAACTCAGGCTAGGCTTTTCACTGGGGCCTGGTACAGATGGACACTCTCATCCCAACAAAGTTTCTCAGTCCTCTGGCTTCTTTTTGGAAATCCAAACCTGACAGCACATTTCTAAGGTGGAAACAGCCACAGGGATGGATCAGAACCACAGAGGGGAGTGTTAATACTATCTAGCTGTAGCTATCTGAAGAAAATCCCACAAAATCTGGAGGCCCCTGTGTATGCCGATGCATTATATAGGGGTGGGAGTAATCTCCTTTATTTTTAGCATTTAGAAGTCAGGAGAAGAAGTCTGAGTTGATTTTCTTTTAGGGCCAGTAGAGAAAAATGGGCAGGCAAAGAGTGTGGGTCACCCACCCTGTCCTAAGCAGGTATCCAGATTGTTGTTGCTCTTCTGACTACACAGGGAGGCTAAGTGACAAGCTCAGGGTAAGTATCTATCTCTTAGATACTTAATCCTTAGATGAATCTCATCTGTATGCTACTCACTACAGATCCTTCCATTTGCATTTAAGTTAGATGCCTAAAGACTCCAAGAAGATGGTAAGCTCCTGTCTCCCCAGCAAAGGAATGAATATGAAGGCAGAGCCCCCATAGCACAGGCTGTGATTGCTCAGGAACCTGCAAGGCACCTGGCCACTGCAGCAAGGCGAAGAAACAATAAACCAAAACATGATGTATACTGAGAGAACTAGTCATTTCCCAAAGCACATCATAAATAGTATATTTATAACATTAATTAAATGTCTGCAACTAACATTATTTTAAAAATGTCTGCAACTAACATTATTTATAATAGAGATGTGAAAACTGAATAGACTATTAGTGAAGTCAGGTTGTTTCATTCCAGAAGGAGTGGACAAAGACTTATTACACCGTATATGAAAGACTTAAAAGAGTCGCTGGCTTAGAAAAGTTTCCTTCCAACATGTCTACATAACACTACTGAATGTGCTATAGCGTATAACTTATGAGACAAAACCTAGTTTGTCTTGACTATTCTCTGACATATTTCCTGTATGAACAAGAAGATAACTATTTACTTGTATCCTAATATGAAATGTTAAAGAGAGCTCCATGAAACTTACATTTTAGTATTTTTGGGGGTTGGTTTTCTCAAGAGATTGTAAAGAAAACTGCAAGACTGAAGGCCAATGGGTTGCTGTCTTTATGGGCAACAATGCCTACATCTCTACCTGCAAATAAAACAGTCCAGGATGTTGGTGTGAGCCCTGCCCTACAGTTTCCCACACTACTGAACTACTAGCACGTCCTTTGGCAGTTTTGGCCTGGGTCCAAACTGCTTACTGGTCCCTACATGAGAGCGTATGTCATGTCAAGACCCAGTCCCAAAAGTACTGTGAATGAATTTCTGCCAGGTTTGTCTCCTTCCACCCTACTCTTGTTCTTCACTGTGTTTCCAGCAGGCTTTGCATGCTCATGGGTGCTGAGACATCCTTATGCAACGCCTCATGGCATTAGCACATCTCCTCATTTTCAAGCTTTGAAAACCGTGGTCTGTTATATGAGGTTTCTTTCCCATTACTCTGAGCAGAGCACACAGAAAATAACAGAGCTATTTACTGTGACTGTGGTCAGACTATGTCAGCTGGCCTTGGTGCTAGAGAATGGTCCCTAACCCTGTTTTGTTTAGCCGTGCAGACATACCCAGTGCTTCTGCTGCCTTTAGGAGGGAAGGGCAAGTTTCCAGCAGCTGAGAATCTGTATGTTTGAACATGGGAAACTTTTCTGTTCCTTCACTAGCTGTGATCTTGAGCCTGGAGGCTGAAGTGCTGATTACTCAGAGCTGGTTAGATCATCCTCTTTTCATACATCAACCATTTACTTACAGGCCACTCAGCTCGACCAGCCAATGACCAGGGAGAGAAAGAGGAAGTGGTGAGAGTAGTTGTTATTGCCTGTTGTCTTTGTGATTTGGATCCCACTATATGAGGCTATGAACACCCACCAGCCAGCCAAGATTAATAGTATATAGCAGGTCACTGCCAAACTCCATTGTTATTATGTTTAATTTTGATTTCATTTTCCTCTTCTTTTACCCTCCCATCTGAGTTTTCTTTGAGGTGACCATGACTACCCCTTGTTGCTTCTTTGTCCTCAAGGTCATGCATCATGAAGGTTTCTTTTCATCCAGTTGTATTAAGGGTAAATAAATCAGGAGAAATCAAGTCCCTCCATTCCCCACAAGTAAGAAATCTGCCCCCTGCAACTTCCCCTGGTCCTCTTAGTAGCTGTTGTCCATTTAATAAATATTGTAGCAAGACAGTGTCTCTCTACCATTTTCCTTCAGATTCCAAGACTCTGTGCATTAAAGGTTTGGAGCCACAGGGTGTGCCAAAAGCTGGGTCATATGTTTTGTTACGATGTTCCTACTATTTCAGCTTTGTCTATAAAGGGCAAATGGTAAATCATCTTCCTGAGAGTTAATGGAGCATTTCTGCAGCAAGAGGAAAAAGTGAAAAAGTTTCAAAAGAGTGGCTTATTATCTCAGTCAGCCAAAATTCGCCTTGTCTGTCACCTGCCTAGGAGTCTTCATTTTCCTTTCTTTATTCTTCAAGTTATTTTTTTTTCCTTAGTTTTCTTTCACTTTATAAGCTTCCCTGTAATTCTGTTGCTTCAGTTTCAGATCCACACCCCTTTTCAGCTCTCCAGTTACAATATTTTGAACTTTAACATTAAAACCATGGTACCTGTCTAGCATGTTTCCTGTGTAGGTTTCTAAACTCTTTGCAGACAGTAATTAACTGAACCTGACAACAATCCTGAAAGTTTAGGTTAGTGGAGGCACAGAGTGCTTGAATGGTCACATATTTAATAAGTGATAGAGCTAGAAAGAGAGCCTGGGAGTCCTGACTCCTTATTCCTTGATTTGACCATCTGATGTTATCTCACACAAAGCACAGGAAAATACGGCTCAGGCTATCATCCCTCTCCTCATCGTTCCTTGTCTTATTGTAATTATCCGCCCATATTTAATCTGCTTTATCAACACCAGATACCTTACCATTTTTTCTGGTTAATGCTCTGTGATACTCTGATTATTCTGTAATACAAGGACATGGACCTGTTTGGAGTGAGTCCAGAGGAGGCCACAAAGATGATCAGGGGGCTGGAGCACCTCTCCTGTGAGGACAGGCTGAGAGAGTTGGGGGTGTTCAGCTGGAGAATAGAAGACTGCAGGGAGACCTTATAGCGTCCTTTCAATACTTAAAGGGGGCTACAGGAAAGGTGGGGAGAGAGACTTTATCAAGGAGTGTAGGGATAGGATGAGGGGTAATGGCTTTACACTGACAGAGGGTAGATTTAGGTTAGATCTAAGGAAGAAATTCTTTACTGTGAGGGCAGTGAGACACTGGCACAGGTTGCCCAGAGAAGCTGTGGCTGTCCCCTCCCTGGCAGTGTTCAAGGCCAGGTTGGACGGGGCTTTGAGCAACCTGGTCTAGTGGAAGGTGTCCCTGCCCATGGCAGGGGGGTTGGAACTCAATGAACTTTAAGGTCCCTTCCAACACAAACCAGTCTGTAATTCTATGATTCTACTCTGTCTGCTGGTCCTATCCTTTCCCTTGAGATATACACCCCTGCCTGTTGTAGCATGGTGGAAGACAGGATTGCATTATTAATGATTATTAAAGGCTCACCTTCAGCTGCCCCAACCAGTGGGTCCGGTCAAGTAGCTCAATACTTTTTCTTTCCCCTATTTGAAGTTATTCATCAGCAGGGACACCTTTGCCTGGGAGGTGGCTTATTGAGCATTACAGGAGTCCTTGCTTGTGGTGAGGTTTACAGGCACATCAGAGCTGATTTTCCCTCCAACATGTGCTCAAAGTTGACACTGTTCTGAAATCACTGCTAAGCACACTCTTTTCTCAGACCTGACAAGCTTAAACTTATTTCTGACTTCAGGTAGGGACAACACCTTATGACAGGGAGCATGTGGATGCCTTCCCAATCTATCCCACGTACTTGTATGGCTCCTGATGTGTTGTTTTCTAGATGAAGCTCTTATGCTCCCTTTTGTGTGTTTGGGGTGAACTGGGGGCCAAATGGAGGGGTAGGGAGATGATGCTGCAGTGATGGGAAGAACATAGGCCGGTGAGCTCAGGACACTAGTACACGTCCTTCACATCTTCACAATGACATATTTCAAATTACTTTGTCCACAGTTGCAAAGGAAGCTGCAGAGCTCATGACTGTTTCTCTGCTATTGCTTAACCAGGTGTCTCCTTAGTGGTGAGGCCAACCTTCAGTGGCCCCATGCAGGTGTCTCGGTACAGCTGGGGCAACCAGCCCTTGCACATACTGGATGTGCTTGTCTCAGTTTCCGCACTGTTTCTAGTGTTCATCATTCCTCCCCATGCTGCCATCTCCCTGACTAATTAATAAGTGAGTCATCTTCTTCTGTGCCCTCGAAATGCATTCAAACTGTCAGTGGGGCATTTATTTATTTATTTTGTTGTGGATAAAGGCCTACTCTTCTAAACAATGAAAGGATAAATAAAATCAACTCAGACAAGGTTATTTCACATTCCTAATTTCCAACACCTTTTTTTTGCTAAAGCCCCACAATGCTTGTTCGTGTTCTCCCCCCTTCCATCTCCCCCCTGCTAACAAAAAACAAAATACATTTTCGAATCAAGATAAAGCCATCAAAGAACTAACTAAACATGATTAGAAAGGACCTCTCCTTAATGGGAAAAAAATCATGATTTAGACCTGGCTGCTTTCCAAATATCCCTGTGCAATCAACCAAAGAAACACATTTTAGAAAACAGAATTGTAAAAGTAACTTTGAAGAATCGGTTGCCATGGAAACAGATCTGTAAATACTTAACTGCAAACATTAAGTGACACAGTGATATTCCAGAGCCCAGGATACCTTAAAAGGATGGCAAATTTCACCCAGCTCTTTAAATAATCAACTCGGCTGTGCTTTGATTTTTCTTCTTTTTTTTCCCCCTTTCCTTTCTTTTTTTTCACACTATTCACTGCAATTGCATCCCTGTTCTCAGGCATGTGTGATAATAGAAATGCCAGATCTATTTTATAAAAGAGAGTCCTGATCTTTTATAACATGGAGGCAGAGAGGGAGGAGGGTGCACCAAATACAGAGTCAGAGCAACCTGTGGAGTCTGAAAATATAGCCCAGAGTCATTCTGTTTCCCTGTAACTGCAGGGTCAGAAGAAAGCGTGATTGATTGTGGCTTTTCACTGCAAGAAAAAAACACAAACGAGCAGCAATTTCTTGTCATCTGCCAAGGAAGAATCAGATGCAAGGGAATAAAAGGGTTATGGGCAATTTTAATTTAAACAAGTGGGTGCATTTATGTTGTACCCTAGCCTTAAATCTTTGCTCAGAGTTAACTCACTCCTGGGTTCCCCAATACTTTTCAGACACAACTCCTGTTGCCTTCAGTGGAGTAAGAGTGCCCTGCTCCCTTGGGGAGTCAGGGCCCCTCTCCTTTCTTGTCGTGGAGCATCCACAACAGTCAAGAGGATGACTTAATCTGAAAGCCTCAGGTGTTTGAGGGGCAAAACCTCTCTCCCCATGCTAAGATCAGAAAAGTCAACAGCACTGGTGTTTCCTCCTGGGAAAACAGTGAGGGGTGGCTGCTGATAGACCTTTCCCTGGCTGCAGGCACTGATTATGGAAAACTTTTGCAAGCCTGCTTTTCCGAGATTTTGAATGTGTTGAATTTTCAAACATACTTCAAAAGGTCTATATGTTCTCCCCGACCTAAAGGGAGGTGAGATGGGTCATCTGTACTGTAGTGTGAAGGATAACTTAAGGGATGGCCATGACTCAGTGCGTGAGAACAGCAGACTGTGGTTCAATATCTAGTCCCATCAGATGCCTCTTAATAGCCTTTCTCATCTGTTTGAAGTTTTGGTAATATAGGTTTTACTGCAGTTTTAAACCTAACATGGGCAGAGGCTGACTGCAGGTTAATTTAACTTGTGGAAATCTTTTGGGCAAGGTGATTCCTTTTTGGCTTCTGACAGATTATGCTCAGAGCCTATGAGCATCCTAACACTGCTAAAATATCATATGGCTTTTCCAGAGTAAGGGGCTAGGGGAGAGGAGAGGATATTTTCCCACTACAACCCTGCTGTTGGCAAGCACTTGGATGTGAACCAGAGATCCTCACTGCTGAGCAACAGCCTGTGAATATCTGCAAACATGAGTTTAGCTGTCGCTTTAGGAGGACCTTTAATAACCTGCTTGTTTTCATCGTTCTGGTTGGGTTTGAGGTTTTCTCTTCCCTGTGGGCTGTCTATGTTATCCTACTGAAAGCTGAGCAGTATTATCCTTTAAGCTGATTTTTCTGCCCAGCTTAGGAAAAGAAGGGATGGGCAGAGGAAGGAAAAAAGCATAGAGGCCAAGGGTGCAAGAAAAAAAACAGGAGGGGGCAAGAGAAATGCAGTTTGAAAGGAGCCCTGATCTCTAGAGTGATCACCTTTTACTTACACATTTTATTTGCTGGAAGTCAGCACAGCTGTAAGAGATTCTTTTCTCTTCTTTCTAGTCTTTGGGGTTACTGAAATGAACAGCAAAACACAGATAGAGGGATAAACCTAGATATAGATAAGTTAGCAATCGATTTATATATATAGATATATAAATTTTTTTTACGAGGTGTCTTTATCTCAGATAGCTGAAGAGTTCCCACTTGGATCTCTCCTCTGCCCAGCCTGCCTATCTCTGTCTCTCACATACATGTCATCTGTCTAGGAACCTCTGAGAGAAACCTGTGTGATCTTTGTGGAAGAAAAGTGAGGAAAAGTACATTTTCCTTTGTCTTCCTCCACTCCCTTCTGCCCCCTCCTCTGGGTGCATGCTTCAAGGAGATGTGTGTGTGGCAGGCAGAGACCAGCACAGGGCAGGGAGAGAAGAGGTGGCTCTCATTTGCAAAATCCATGGTGTTTTCATACTTGGCATGGTGGTGATGGGGTGGGGGAGAGGAAGGGGCTATGGCATGTCACTTCACTTTATCACTGCCTGGGCTCTCGCCTTGTCATTCGGCACTTGCCGTGAATCTAAAGAGAGTTTGGCCTTAATAACTTCACACAAGTACTGCATTGCCAGTGACTTTAGAGACGGGTGACAGCAAGCAAGGAATTATAATGAATTGCTGCAAATGCCTTCTTCACACAAATTACAGTTATTTTCCTCTGAGCCTGCATGGCTTCCAACATCAGGATTTTGGTTCAGAAGATAGGGTTGGGTGTTTATATGTCTAGGGAGAGAGGAATACATTTTACCATCACACTTGGACCCCTTCACCCCTTTCTTTCCCCACTGCTTCCCTGGAGTTTGTTTGTTCATTTCTTTCTTTCAGATTTTTTTTTCTCATATGCAGTCAGAAAACTGATTTTCCTACTGAAAGCGGTACACTGCTCACCACCATCCTGCACTTTGACAGGGAGCGGAAGGAAGTTTGGCCCTTGTTGTGACTGCAACAATTTAATTTGGGAGTAACATCTTCTTCTGTCACCATACCAGACTGGGTAGTGGAGGTCCTCTTCGCCACTGAGGACCATGTCACATGGCTGTTTAGCCATCCCGATAGGTGTGCCCTGGTGAAGGTGCTCTCGATCATCATGTCCACCTTCATCAGGGCAGCTGTTTTGGTCTCAGCAGCGTGGGCAACTGTTCCTGCAAGCATAGCTTGGTTGCTCAGCACCCAGAGTGCCCATGACTGGGGCCCCAAGAAAACAGGTTCGGGTTGGCTGTCACTGTTGCCTGTAGGTAGAACTAGCTTAGTCAGTCTGTGGTGCCTTTGAGTTCTGGTTATTGCAGGAAAGAGGTAAAGGTCTCCCACATACAGCATGACTTTCTTTAAACTGGTGCTCGTGGCCAGTACATGACCATTTCTCACTTCTCTATTACAGTCTTCATTGTTTTCTTTAACAGTTATTTTGAGAGGTAGTGAAGCTAAACAGTTCTTGACATTTCTAAGAAGGAATTGCCCAAAGTCTCCACAGATAGGTAAATTGCTCTAAATAGCCAAATTCTCCATCTTAATGCTCATCCTGGATCAGAAGAGATCTCTTTACTAGGGTTCAGTGCATAGCTGTCCTTGGGTTGAGGGCAGGAGAGTGCCTTGCTTTGTCACTCCCCACGCTGAGCAGAAGACTGGAGGTGGGACTGTCTTGATGTCTTCTTCTCTGTGCATGGGTTCAGGTGATTTCAGTGGTGGTCTGTAGAGAGCAGAGGATACACACCACACAAAATCAAGAATTACCTTCAGTGAGGTGTGAAAGGAGAACTGTTAGGCAGTCACTTTGTGTGATTCTGCAAAGGTCACTTCTGTTCTTGTTGAGCATCTTCCAACAGCACTGGAGTAAACAGGAAGATTTATTTTGACTGCCCTGGTTTTTGTTGCAGTTTGGGAACATGAGCTAGTCTCTCTATGTGAGTCAGAAGTATAACTCTAAGTGCACATTAACCTCATCAACTTTAGGTATTTAAAAGAATCACTAAATAATTTTGTTTGAGACCACAGGTCAGCTGATCTTTGGACAGGTCATGCAGCTCCTACCTGATTCACTCTGCCTCAGTGTAATCATCCATACAAGGCCTTGCTTCAAATGTTCAATTCCTAAATTGCTTTTAAAAGACATGATTTGTGTTATGGCTTGTGTTACTTGTTTAGTTAGCAGCTGTCATATGTCAGGATCAACTAAACGATTATAATGCATGGCAGAATTATTTAAATGACACATGGGGTTATTCTTAAGCACTTAAAAAAAAGGATGTGTTTGTCATTCAAACCCCTGTTATCCCGGAGGTGTACACCACCTGCTGCTGGGTCTCAGGTGCATTCAGGACAGACACTGGGTCTCCTTCTGCTTTCATTCCTCCACATGGAAATGGTTAGTCATTGTGAGGGCTGTTGTGAGACCAGAAAAAGTCCAGTTACAAAGCGCCCTGAGAAGCAGGGGACTGAAGAGGAGTACTATTAAAGAGTGAGTTATTTCAGTAGAGGCACCGAAAGCAGCATGCTTGCATTTGCTGTAGTGCAGTGTGTCTTTGAATCACCATGACTTGGTTACCGGCAGGGAGAATCTGTTGGTGCTGCCGGCTCTGCGGTGTCAATGCAGTTAAAGGGACACTGCCAACATGCTCTACCTCCTCAGGAACAAAATGTGAATTATAAGTAGTTTCAGGTGCTGCGTTTGCCCTTGAGAATCCTTTGCTGATTTCTGTTGTCTCACAAACATGTTTCGAAATGCCTTTCCTTCCCTTGCTGCAATGTGAAAGACCAATGACTGACTGTCAGTTGCCAAATGAGTGTTGCAAAGTCCATCACTGGTAGAAGGGTAATAGTTTTACTCTGGCAGTCTCCCGGTAAGAAAATGCATGACAATGTTATTCTGCATCATGCACCTTGTCGATAAATTTATCAATTAGGTTTCAAGGCAAAGAAGACATCCTCAGGCAGTATCAGTACCTGCTCCTACAGAGTTTTCCCACACAGCCACTGTTGGTCTTTGTCAGAGATGGGATGTGCTAATCTGGATCCATGGTCTCTCCCAGTGCAGTCATTTGTAGGTTATAAAGTATGGCATCTTTATTTCTTTACAGTTATTTCAAAAGCTGAGCCAGGTACTTTAATGTTCAGATCACAATTGGATTGGGCAGGGTTAGCAGTTAAGAAAATCTATATTTAACTTGGAGGTGACTAAACATTACTGGTGCCATCTCACAGGTATATGATATTGTAGTTAATTTTGTCCATAGCTGTAAAATCGGGAATGAACCTCAATTTCCATCTACAACAGGCTTGTGCTAGCGTAACTGCACTGGGTTGAAGTGTGGCCACATGGTCTAAAGTTATAGAACTGCCAATGCTTATGAGTTGCCATTTACCTTTTGGGCTTCTCACAGGGTTTTTTTGCATGCAGGGGTGGCAGAGCTAAGAACGTTGATGAGTTATATCAGGTCAACTGACAGAGGGCAACTAATTATGTAGGGCACCAAAATCTCTAATACAGGAGCTATGCACAAAGTGCTGCCCTGTTAATTTACCCAGGTCAGGTGTGCACACACAGTCACATCTACATCAGTGAGCTAGCTAGCACTGCTACAGACTTCAAGTTTTAACGTTGGTTTTGCATAGAAGAATAGAAAATAGATTTTCTACAACTGGGCATTAATCCCAGATTCTATCTGAACCTTAGGTTCAATCTGAAACTTCTGAAACAGAGTTAAAGCATCAAAAACATCAAAGACATTTGAACCAGCAGTATATAAGATCAGCACTTTGTTTCATGTGCCTGAAGCTTTTGTAATCCTTTAGCTGGAACAATATATCTGGATTACTGTACCATTTAACCAGGGCCTTACTTAAAAGAGTTAAACCAAACACTATTATTCCTTTAAGAAGACAACTGATTCTACCTTATTTTAAAACTTCCTAAATGAACTAAGCAGAAGTAGAAATGTCCTCACAGTCTTCTGCCTTGCTCTAACAAAACGAACCTAAATAGGAAAGCTGACTTAAGCAATTACAGTTTTGTCAACATTTGGTTTTGTCCTGAATTGGAATGAAAAGGCAGAATATCAAAACCTGTCTTGGCACAAGGAGTTCCAGAAATGCTGAAACTTTTTAGTCTGACATCTTTGATTGAAGAAGAACATTTAGACTTTTCTCAAATTGAAATTCAATTTCCAGGCAGCCAGACCTGAGCTGTCGCAGTGCCTCAGGCAAATGCTGTGGATGGGGGGCACCATGGGATTTGTAGCCTGGCAGGGGAGCCCAGCCCTGTGAAGGATGGGGATGTGAGACAGCTAAACTATTGCTCTCACAAGAAATGGCTCTCAGCACTATTATTTGAATTGTGGGAAGATTCCACTTTCATGAGAAGTCCTTCAATTATCTTTTTTCAAAAACCAGAAAATTATCCCCATTTAAAGGAGGAAATGATCTGTGGGTTTAGTAGATTTTTGAAAGGTGGAATTAAGTGGTTCATAATTTTGAAGAAGGGACAAAAAACCCACAAAAAAAAAACCACCCTGTTTGCTATATTTTATATGTGTTTGTGTTTTCAGTCATTTTGACCAGTGCTCTTCCATAGAGCATCTTGTCTACTAGGATTCGCGAGACATTAATGGCAGGTAACACAACTAGTGTTTTGTTGCATAATTTATGATGATATGTTATTACTAATTAAATGCAATAATGATAATAATGAATGCAGTCCTCAGACTTGAGCAAAATCAGTGACTTCAGGAATTCAGGTTCCTTTGTTTAGACTCTCCCTGTAAGTGTTTATCTTAAAAAAAACCCAAACAAACAAAAACTCTGATGTTTCACAGATATTTTTTTCCAAAGTGTTTCGAGTTACATCTCTCTAGTAAGGTGGGCAGGAGTAGTCCAGGAAAGGGAAGTGATGGATATTCTTTACAAAGTGAAGAGCTTCAGAGTTGTAGATGTACATCATACACAATTACATGTCCTGAATGTGTTAGTTCAGGAGAGAGGAAGGAGCTATATTTCATGTCTCTGAGGTTCTTGAATCTAGCAAAAGAGCAGTAATGGCAAGTGGATTAAACCAACTGCCTAGCTAAACACCTGCCTTCTTTATAGATGAACCTTCCTCTATGCCTTCTTTTAATTCCTTCTCTATTTTTTTTTTTTTTTCATTTGTTATTTCCAATATCAGGAGGAATTGGTTAAAAAAAATGCCATGGTGACTTTGAGCTGTGCATTATCCTCTTCTACCTTCTCCATGCTAGCTCAGAAAAGATTTTAACACCATGCAGCCAGATTGGTGATGAAGGTGGTGCTGGTGGTGGTGGAAAATATGGTAAGAAGGATGAAAAAGAATGAAATATGTAACTTGGTGAACTCAACCTCATACATTCATCTCAGTCCCTCAGAGCAAGTGAGGGAAAAAAAGACTGTGTGAAGGAATTTTAAGGAAATGGGAAAGGCAAGAAGAGAAAGTTGGAAAACATTTTTAAGATGTGTGGAAACACAGATTTCAAAAAGACAATGAGAGGTGTATTGTATGAAGCCATGTGGATTTTCAAAAGAGAGACAGATGTGTATGACCAGCTTCCCTTCCATCTTCTCTTCCCACTGTATTGTTGAAGTCCCAGCATCAGTGAGCAATGGGGAAAGGTGAGCCTGCTGTTGGGGGGCAGAGCAGGGACACTTAGTCCTAGATGGAAATCAGGCAGAGGAAATGCTTGGTCAGCTTAGCTTTGAATGAGAAAGAAAGAAGCCAAGAGGCAAAGAGAAGAGGAGGGAGAGGAGGAAAGACACTCTTGGATGCTTTGTAAATTTAAAAGTGCAGTGGCACGGCAGACCCTGTACTTGATGTTACCGATATGAATTTCAGGCCTTTCCTTCTCAGAGAGCAACAGGGAAGGAAACAAGAAAGGCAGAGGTGACATTTAACCTTTCCCTCCCTAAAGAGCAGAAGGAAAGGGCTGTCAGATGCAAGGAGGTCAAAGGAGCTCTGACTGTTACCACCTACCACTGGGAGAAAGGCTTACCCATGCTTGTGTTTTGAACAAGACAAAGAGATCTTGATGGAAAGAAAACCCATTACATATCTTGCTGTAATGGATTCTAAACACCTTTCTTTACCAGCAGCGGTGATAACTTTCTGTTGGTATCAAGGCATCACCAGCTAAAGATAAAAGAATCTCTCAAGTGATGGTGCATAGGGTCAGGAAATAATTCACCTGCTCTCTCTGCCTAGCTTTGCATAATTGACCCTGTGAATTATGGGGGTGAAATGGGGAGATCTTTGTCTTCCGAGGCAGCAAGCACAATCTGGGCAGAAGACAGGGACCAACACTGTACAAATCAATACAGCAAATTTTCTTGTCTCTTTTAATACACAAAATATTTCACCTGTAGAGACATCAACCAAAACCCAAAATGTTCAATGCTGATGTAGGTAAGTCTGCTGTTCTTTGTCAGACTTTGTCTCATCCTTGGCTAGGCTGAAATCTGATCAGTAGTGTAAATCTAGACTCTTTGTCTTTAGAATGCTTCCTGACAAACTGGAGAAGAAATTAACTCAATGGATAAATTTTATGTCTAGCCACCTTTACATGCTGAATTGCTATGAAACATACATAGCATGGCCAGTTCCTGGTCCCCCCATGCCCCACCTTAGTTTCTAAAGATAGTTCAACTAGGTTCAGTTTATCACAGAATAGTTGGGGTTGGAAGTGATCTCTGGAGATCATCTAGTTCAGCACCAGGAGGGCTTGGAGCTATTTTTATATAGAAGATAAACTACCAGAACTAAGGAGATGGGAGTCATCTTGCTGCTTTTGTTTGTGATTAGCAAAGAGCAGGTTTCCTTGTCACATATCCTACACTTTGCTTAGAAAAGAAAAGTGCTGGCTTTACCAAAATAAAATTTCTGCCTTCTTATTCCTGTTAAATGTGGGATCTTAAAGCTCAGTGGCAGACAGCAGTGGAATGATTGCTTCAGATACTGAAGTATGTGATTTTTCAAATAAAGGGCAGAGGGTTCAGTGAGAAAGATTAGGTGTGGACCACAGGAGCTCATCTCTGAATGCACACGCTTCAGTTTGGTTTTGCTTAAGCCAAGTATTGACTGAGGTACAAGAAGATGCACATCTTGGCAGTTAGCAAACCTAGTCCCAGAGATAACGACTCCAGCTTCCCAAACCTTTTCCTACTTTTAGGAATGCAGTTAGGTCCTTCACCTGAGGTAGCTATTCCCACAACCATGTCTTCTGTACTTGTATGATCTTTCCCAACTCCACCTGTGGGGCACAAAGAGAGCCTGGGCTCCCTTTGTCTTCCTCAGCAGTCTGAGGAGGAGGGTGACCTCTGGACTTCCTCTAATCAAGCTTTTGTCTTTGACACCCTTGGGATCCTGGAAAGTCCCTGAACCAAGTTCTGTGCTGCACCATCAGTATTTTTTTTCACTGGGCTTGTGAATTCCCTAACTATTGTACAAGTGACAAGAGGATATGACACAAATCTTGACATTTTACAAGAAAAAGCTTTAAAGCCTTTCACCGTTTCACAACTCTTCCAACCTACAGATGTTCAAAATTGATGAATAAGACCCCGTAAAAATCATAACACTGATCTCTTAAAAAACATGACTTTTTTCCTTTTTCAGTATGCAAATTTGTGGCTTCTTTTCCCTTCTCTTCTGGTTTTCAATTCTTCAGGGCTCAGGACTTGGTTCACATTTTCAAGCTTTTGTTGTTCACAGCAATTCATGTCTGGAAATGTATTTATTTTTTACCTGAAAGTTGTGATTTACACACATAACAGCAGAACTCTGGGAGGAGTCACGAATCAACACAACATATCCTAACACTCAAAGCAATTGCTGGAGTTGGTAATGTAGATTCATTACTGCTGTTTTAGTGGCTTCTTTGAAACCAGTAAGTATGTTTTTAAGGATGTTAGAAATTCAAACAGAAGAAAAAAATCCTGATAAAAAAAGTCAGTAGCAAATAACTGGTCTACTATGACAAAGATAGTTTTTAAACTGTGTAAGGATTTGTGGGAAATTATTTTTCATGAGGTATGTGCTACTGAGGTATTGATGCTTGCATCCCTAAGGAGGATATGTACACCCTCTAAAGTGTTCCTGGAGATATTCCATCTGAATTCATGCAAGAATTCACAAAGTTTAGTATCAATTTTCTTTAGCTCTAAGCAACCTCTCAGATGTATTTCACTTGCAGTATAAGTGTAAAAAGCAATGGCCACTCAATGAGCTTGGAGGGTGGGGGGACTTGGATATATATTAATTTTTTTTTTTTTCCCCACTGCTAAAAAGAAGGGCTTCCTCATGTAAAAGGGCCAAAAAACAGCTGAAGAGGAAAAAACAAAACCTATGGGACATGCAGCAGAGTCCTCTGAGAGGACCCAGTGGCTTAAGAAAGACCCTTTGAATGATCAATTCCCTTATGTTGTTCATTGATTTTCTCCTGGTTTTCCCTTATCTTTCTTTTCCTGTTGATATCTCTTTAATTGATTCCTGATTACAGATTACACCAGTTACAAAGTGTTATTTGCCAAACAATAGAGCCAGGTTTCTCTCTGCGGCTTCAGGAAATGCATGCAGCTCTTGATAACTTCAGGAGGTTCAAACTGAACAAGCTGTAGAGAACATAAGATGATCTGGTGGTAACTGGTAAAGAAGCAGTCTGTATAGAGTCTTCTTCAAGGAACTACCTTGTTTACACTCCACAGCCTTTATACTGCTAGGAAATCCTGTATCTTGCAAGAATTACAATGCAGTAGAATCTGCAACTGAGTTCAAAATGTGCTTCTTGGACTCATTATCAACTCCAGCTCTGTTTGCAATGCTTAGCATATAAATTATTTAAATTAAACTAACTACATAAATTATTCAAGTTTTTTCCCCCTTATCTTTAACAGACACTGCAGAAAGTTCAGTGTTAGTGGTGTCACACTTCACTGCCAATCAGATAGGAGTCCTAAAGGTATCTCACAACATTGGCAGTGCCCAAATGGCCATGAGACTCTTAGGAAGCAGCTACCAAAAGTTGAATGATAGTGACACTGGAACAGCTCATCACCAGTGATGGGCTGCATTCTGCTCCCCAGGGTAAATAAGGAGAGAGTTAAAAAGGGAATTACAGGAGGCATGGTTGTTCTGGAATTGGTACAAACTAATCCTGTTAAATGCTTTCTAGTTTTGCCTTTGGATGCAGTCAGGGCTTCTTGCTCTTGCTATGGGGAACCTGAAGTGGTCAACAGCCATGCTGTGAGCAAGCCTAGTGCAGTGTCAAGGGACTCTCCCCTTATGAGACATCATCCTGATTAGAATCCCTTCTTCCCTGGTGAAATATTTACCAGGATGAACAGGAATGTGGTCTTGATCTTTATTGTCTCCTCTTTTTCTGTCATATGCTGTATCAGCTTCATAGCCAAATTCCACAGTAGCTAGAATGAAGCTCTGACTTGAAGGCATGTGAAAGCTGACTGTTTCTTTAGGGCTTCAGCCAGACATCTGGTTTAGGTGCCTGGAGTAGACAGGTATGGCTCCCAACTCCAAGACAGCAATAAACTAGAGAACCTGCTTTAGAGGGAGGGCTGTCAAAGTCTGGTTCCTAACCAGTCATCAGAGAGAGGCAGCAGTAATTATAATAGGAAACCTGAACAGAGTTCTTAGTTTCAGTGGAATATATCTGAATTATTCTTTATACACAGATCTTTTCTTTCATGTTTTATTCTTGCTATTCTCTTAATTTGACATTTCAAATATGATTTAAGAAAACAGCCTCCACCAGGTCTCCTGATTTTGCTCTGATTGGTTTGTAAATCTGTGAGGACACAGTTGAGTTAGATTTCTGACTATGCCCAGACACTGTGATACATCACAGCTGTGGGGTTTGTGGGGGCCATATTTCAGCTGTATGGAAACAAATAAATTCTTTGTTCGTCACAGTCCCCATGGACCATCCATGTGATGGTTCACTACTGGTCTAAACAATACAAGACAAAATCCAAGATATTGATGGTTACCTGTTTACTCTTGAGTTAGTGTAGCTATTAAGGATCCAGGGTGCAAAGGAGTAAGACAGAGAAATATATAAGGAATTTATTAACCTATCTGAAGAACATATGGATGGCCATGGCATGATCCTTGTTGAAGGGAGAGGGGAGTACAGATCATATGGCAGGAGGACATGATGTTAAGAGAGACTTGTTGAGATACGTTGTGAAGTATCAGAGAAGCATCCCCTTTATCTCATGGCTCGAAACATCCTACAGACCAGGCAGTGGTACCACAGGGAAAAGGGTATGGCCTGTTTTGCCACTTCAGTGAATTAAAACCTGCTAGAAAGGCAGGCTCAAGGCTCAGATGATTTGAGTGTGATGGAGGGAGCAGACTGCCACCCTTGTGATTTCACAATGAGTCTCATGACACTTGGTGTTTTCCAATTACCTGCAGCTTTTACAAGTATTTGCGCATATAACAGTCTGGTTTTCTTTCATTTAAGAAGAGTAAAATATTACATCTTGATCACAGAGTTATGGACAACAGCTGGCAAACCTGAACCCTTAAAGCACAGAAGAGCACAAATAAAACAAAATTACCCAAAGTAATCCTTAAAAAGCAAAACAGAATAAATATTTTAATCTATCCTCATGATTCAGGGCAAACAGGGAGAACTATCTCATTTTTCAGCAGTTTGAGGTTGCTGAAATACAAACGGGTGAGAGATATGTAATATTCATTAAAGATGGATGTCGCATGCTTCTTGCTTTTTAGGCCACCAAGAGATGACATTCTGTGTGTGGTGATAACTAAGAGGATAAGATGGTGTTTCTATTGGCTTCATGCTTGCCTGTATTGGACTAGATAGACGTAATCACCCTGGAGATACTGTATTTACTTCTCCTTCCTTATTTACTTTGTTTCTTTTATTTCACTTTAGGGGACTAGGCTGGAATTGACATTTCTTTCTCTTCAACAGCCGCCTTCTCTCTCAATGCCAGGTCTCTGGGCACTGAGTTAAGCCAGACAGTGGAATGGACCTGCTGTAAATAGTGTTGATAAATTGGGTAGATAACACAGCGTGGCCTGGTTTACCCCAGTGCACAGAGTAATAAAAAGGAGCTTCCGCCTCTGAAAGGTCATCGTATTGACAAGGGGAATGATTGTGGGAATGGCAGTTGTGAGATGCTTGCTGCTAAAGCCACTTTTCCACAGGAGATGCTGAAGGGATTATGCCTGGGCCTTTTCCTCCCTACCCCCACTCCTGAGGTCACCTGATTTAATGGTGCTGAGTGTGACCACAGAGGTGAGGACGCCTGGTGCAAAACAGGTCAGAACAGCAAGGCTCCCAACAACTCTCATGAACCAGATAAGCCAACTATGTGGGAACTCTTCCAACTTGGCCAAATGGGGTAGACCCCCCAGGACAACCCCAGCAGTCCTTAATGTTTTGTCACCTCATCCTGTGTAGTCACGAGGCCTTAGTAAGAGGGGTGGGGTAGGGCTACAAATAAGCTGCCAGTTTCCCAGTTCAGTGATTTCATGTGGTAATTCAAATATGGTCCCTTTTTATTCTGTGTTTCAGTATCTCAATTCATGCAGGGGAGAGAAGTGTAATAGCCAACACATAATCCACGCAATAGACATCACTGAAACATCAGTTTGGAGGTGCCAGACCACTTGTAGGTCACAAATGTTGAGAAGAACTTGTGTCACTTGCCTCTATTGCACAACAGGCACAAAGGAGATCAGTCAAAGGGATAGTTCCAGTGGATAATTAGGAGTCTCAGACAGCTTTGAGGAAACCTACACCCAAAAATCTGGTCCTGAAAAACAAGGGCTTTCCCTTTGAGCAGTCAGAGAAAACGTTGTGTATTCAAAAGCACCAAATCAGAGATGATAGAACAGAGAGGACAGTGGGGTTGACATGCTTCCACAAACAGCAAATGGAATAATCTCTGAGGCCTTGCATAGACTTGCAGTCTTCTTCATGTCACAACACTTTTAAACAGCTTTCCAATTAACATACCCCATATCAGGACTGGAAATTCAAGTCTAATAAGGTCTCATTGAAACACAAGGCATACAGCCTACTGACTGAATGCAATGGACCATGCCAGTTGGCACCAGGATGTGATACGATTATATAATAACTGCCATTCTGTATCACATCGAAGGTCTGTGTAGTCCAATAGCCTTCCCTGACATTGGCCAGTAGAGCATGCTTAGGAAAATTTATCAGAACAAAGTGCCTGTACAATGATATTTGCCCCAGTTGCTCTTCCAGCCTCCAGCACTCCAGAGCTTATGGGATTCCTAAACTAAACTTATACAGAAAGCACTTTGTACATCAATGAAAAAGTATCCATAAAGTGAAGGCATTGCTACTTGGTGGGAAAAAAAGCCTTTGTTCTCCCCAAATAAGCTAAACAAGTATGATAAAGAATTGATTTTATCATTTTATTTTAACAGTGATGCTTGTGATGTATTAGGAAAGGGATTATTTCTACAGTAGAGTTTTTCAACTCTATAATGTATTGTGCTGCCCTAATGATATTATACCAGAGGTGGCTTTCTGAATGGGGGAGCAATGGCTTTTGCCACTTTCTCTGTCTTTTGATGGTTTACTTGGCTGCAATATTGGCTTAAGAGTAGATTCCAGCAGCACTCATGGCCTGTTCCCAGCTATATGTTGAACTCTCTGTTGAGTTTTTAATAAATGAGAATGAGGTTTTGGGGATATTCCTATTTTGCATTGAGAATTGGCCCATACAGAAGACTAGATTTGATGGATCATCAATTTGTGTCATGTACTACCATTCCAAATGCAAAGTGACATGGATTTGGAAGCCTCAGCTAGATGGGGAACTGTGGGGAAAGGGCCGAGTTTGGCCGGAGTGGGAAATTGTTATGCCGTGGGAAGATGACAGCAAACTGGCTCAGGGGATGTCTAAGCAAGACCCAAACTATGTCCTTTGAAAAGGCAATCTAATGATTTAATACCCCTGTTCCTGGATAGTGGTGTCATGAAGCCCAGAATGGTAATCCTTGCTTTGGCCACACAGCACACTCTTCCAGGGAGCCAAGACCAGCTCATTAGATGGCAAGATTTGCGCTCCTTGCAAGAAGCTGGTCTCCATCCAGTTCTGACAGTCTTAGCCAGCCTGTGCCATCTGGCTGGGACCGCTCCCCAAACACACAGCAAAGCCTTTCTCAGAGCCCCATCCACATGGAGGGAATGTTTCAGAGGGCTGGAAATGGTGGTCACTGTGAAGTGTAGTAGCTTTTGGCTCCAGTGGCCACTTCGTCACAGATGTTGCTGAGGTATGTTGTGATTTCCAGGCACTTATGGAAAACACAAAATGATTCAGCAATCACAAAATAAGAGCAGAAGTAGAAAACTAGAATTGGTTACCACCCCCTAATTATTAATGTTCACCTCCCCTGCCTCTGAATGCAGAACGTTCCCCTATATCGGCAGGGTGATCTGCACCTGAGTTCCTCTGAAGTGAAGTTAGTTTGGTTAAGTCTTTCAGGAGGCTCTGGGCTCTGGCTGACGATGGGAAGCAAGATAATAGGGCCCTCAGCAACTCACCCTCACCTCAGATTTGTCCACTGGGCAAGTATGGGCTAATGCATTCAGCTCCTATTGCTAAGCAAGTCAGGGTTATAAACATGATTTTCATAATTGGGTTTTAACACACATAAGAACCACCCAGCAGTGATAATAGTTTTGCACCAGAAGAGCCTTAAGACAGAGAACAGCTTCTCCGAAGTGTTAAGAATCCCAGCACATTTATCTTAATAAGTTTTATTACAGCCTGCCAGTTTAAACCTAATGACTAATTTATCGTATAAAATACCAGCAATATATTTTTTGATTTTGCTAATTAATTATCTCAAACAAAGGTGATATTTATAAAACTGTCCAGAAATGGTATGTGCATTAAAATTGCCTTGCAGCAGGAGATGGAATTATTACTAATATGGGATCAAATTATTACTGTATTGACTTAGTTACTTTATTACCTCATAATGGATTTCTTCATTATTTTCCCTGGGATTGTAGCATTCATGATTGCATTAAAGTCTGTTAATCTATGCAAATATCATTAGGAGCTACTAATAACCACTGCAACTTTCTTCAATTTCAAGGAATGTAGTAAGTACTCTCAACACATTGTTATGTTCTGTTAGTGTGATGGGATTAACTCAGCCCCTGAGTCCTTGGGACAATGGGTGGGCAGCAAATCCCTTTGAGCCTTTTCTTCCTTAAGAATAGATGAGGTGGAAGGTTTTGTTATTCTGCTTGGAAGGCAAGACAAAGGGCACCATTCTCAGCTTCACCAGGCTAACCCTGCCTGAGGTCAACCAAGTCACCTGTTAGTTTGCAAAAGGACCATGTCATATACCTTCTCTCTTTTTTTCCAGACCTGCTATTTATCCTCAAAAGAAGTAGCACCCACATGAGCACATGTGTTTTCAAACTACAGTGGGAACCAGTTATTTTCTAAAGGTCGGGTGATGGGTGGGTAGGTTTTCTACATGCAGGACAGGGCAGAAGCAAATAGAGTAGGTGAATTTTCAACATCGGGCACAGCTTTTGAGTATCCCATGTATGATCTAATACCTTCACACTGATGTTTCAGAGGTGCTTAATGAACCATTTTCAAGAGGGCTGAGTTTGCTGCAGAGCTGTGAGTGTGTGTGTCTGTGTTTGTATCAAGTGGTTTAAAAAATATTAAGACAAATATTAAGCCTTGAATGTTTCCTGTTCCAACAGCATTAAAACCTGAAAGATGCATGCATAAGTAGAAGAATAGGTAAGGGGAGTTAGGTATGCAGTAATAAGTACACATCTGTTGAATGGTACAGCTATTTATCTCTATTACCGATTAGTCCAATTTCACATTTCCCATGCTTAGATAATGAGGTTATAGACACCTTTGTAGTAAGGCACGCAAAATTAAACAGAAGAAAATCAGGTTAAATTGGATTGCTGAGTGACAAGGACGGAATTTCACCTTCTTACCCATATTTGTCTGTCTTTCTCTGCGTCTGTCTAAATGATCTAGATCCATAGCTTATGCACAAACAAGACAATCCCGACAGCAACTTTCCAGCAAAGATTTCTAACTGATCAGTGCTATATTATTCCTGCAATGTTAGGGCTTACATCGGGCTCTCCTGTCATTTCTGAATGGCACCTGAAGCCTCTTCAAATTGACCTTAGACTGAAATCAGTTTAGGTCCAATTATAAGAGCTACTGAACTCTTGCTGCCCTTGTTTTGCTCCATCAGCATGTGCACTACAGCTGAGAGAAAGACAGGCTTTGAAAATGTTAAAGATTTCAGTTTTTTGACACAAAAGCTGCATTCTGAACTATAAACAAGCAAAACAGGCTTGAGATGGTGATGAGCAATCACACAGCCCCAGGGGTTCCCAGGATCCCTCTATTCTCCCTTGAACAGTAACAAGAGTCTCCCTCCCAAAATCTGGGGTGTTTTTTTTTTTTCAAAAAAAAAAAAAAAAGAGAGAAAAACCCCACAACACTGCTGTGGTTTCAGAGCAAACAGGTGTTGGATTAGGCATTTGCACCTCTGTAAATGGATTAACAAAATGTGATTGTTTGGTGTTTGGCTGTCAATCTGCATTTGGCTCAGAAGGGATAATTTTAACTCAGAATGTGTTAAAAAGTAATTCCATAGATGGAAGCAGTCTTGGACCCCGTGAAACTTTCAGCTTTTGTGCTGATGAGCTGACCTTGTTTTAATAAATAAAAGAGTCCCCAAACAGTGTTCAGGAAGGGAAAAAGTAGGGTGAATCAAGAAAGAAAACCATGTTATTTCTTGTGTATTCTTTTATTTTCTTTTTTTTTTTTCAAAGATGAGTGGCAATGCTTCATGGTGAGAGGCAAAAATAAACGGAAAGCAAGCCCAGGAGAAATGCAGGCAGTAAATTAGATGGATTGGTTGAAGCTGTTATGCATTAATTGCATTTCAGGATCACCTGGGCCCCCTCTCCACCAGGCAGCAGAGCCCCTGTCTGCTGGGCACTATACACACGCTGAACAAAGGACGGTAACAAAACAACGTTAGCAGTTGTATCGAGGGTCTCTCCAGCTGGTTTCCTTTCCCAGTCCATTGCAGAATACAAGCTCATTAATTCTCTGAGTTTAGACAGGTTCTGTCAGTCAAGACTCTCTCACAAAACTGCTGAGCGAACCTCTCAACTCAAACTGGTTAGGAGTTTTGAGACTAGAAACAAAGGGGGCTTGTTCACTCATTTTTTTTTCACCCGACAAGGGTTTTAACTCAGCAAAAGACTTAGGTCAGCTCTGCTAAGGGGTTACAGTTGATTCAGATGCAAGGAGCCAGACATGGTACAAGGGTAAATATCTACCAGTCGCTACCTGAAGCATTAATTTGGAAGGAGATGGTTCCCACCAAAGAGTAGTTTGACTCTCCTGTGCTCAACATCCTTTTTATGCCAGACAGAGAGTGCAGCGGTTTAACTCAAAATGGGATATAAAAACACCTGCCTTGGACTGTTGGGAAAGTAGGAGGAAAGGCTTTCTCATTATTTAAATCAGACTTATTTGGAGTGGCTGACATTGGTTCTGAATGGCTTGATACCTGCTAATAGAAGGCTTGCTCGAGTTTCTAGCTTGCAGTTTAACTGGATGGTTTTAATGTAATTTGGGACTTAGAAAAAGTCTGTATTCTAG
Organism: Strix aluco; assembly: GCF_031877795.1. Lineage (NCBI taxonomy): Eukaryota > Metazoa > Chordata > Aves > Strigiformes > Strigidae > Strix > Strix aluco. Next base: position 87,664,337 of record NC_133971.1, on the reverse strand, counting down.
TGATGATGCCAATGCTGTCATTTTGAGCCCATCTCAAATAGCAGTGGGGGGACATAATTATCCGGTGTAAATCAGGGTGGTTCCATTGACCGTACTGATATACACCATCTGAGGACCTGGTTTAGCTGTGTTATGGCAGTGATCTGCACTGTCTAACCTCCCTGAATCCCTTGCATGGATTGTACACATCAGTTAACTTCAGGCAAGACTTTCTCACTTTGTCTGAATGCTAATTGCACTTCTGTGCTGCAGCTTATATTAAAATTAATATATAATTCAAAAAAAATAGAGATAATTGAACTGACCCAAAATATAACCCCTTTCCTTATTTCTTAAGCACTTGAGTTTTAGCACAAATCTCTTTTACTGCAGGGGCTTATGTTGTGCCATCAGCAAACGCAAAGAGCAATTAAACATTTAACATGATCACAAGGAGAAGAGAAAAGCTGCTGTTTAAACGCATCAAGAAAAAAAAAAAAAAAAGGAAAAAAAAGCGCAGGAAAACAACTGATTGGCTCTAATGTAAGACTAAGAAAAATTTGTACCACGGTCAGCTCAATTCAACAGCTTTCTTTATTGGGAATCTAGTATATTATTTTTAGAAACAAAATACCTACTTTGCTGAGCTCCTTAGAAGGAATTTCAAACAACCCTCATGCCACAGAGATGCCAGGTAGATGCAAATGCTTTCTGGAAAGTAAGCTTTATGATTTTCACCTTCTCTCTGTTGTCCTTACTTGGGATGGTTACCTGGAGCTTGGAGAACACCTGCTTCTGGAAAGAACTGTGCTGCATTTCCTCAAAAGGAAAAAAGAAACAACAGACTTCAAAACTCTGCATCCTTATTGACATTCTTCATTTTTGTTTCACGCATTTTCCTATTCTGCTAAAAGCACGTAATTCAACCTATGAGTCATCTTGGCCAGCGTTGCTGGCTATGCTCTAAGTATTAATAAGAGGAATTAGTCCTGTTTGTCAGTCTGTCTGTGAATGAGAGACGTGGGATTAAGTCGCTAGATGATATTTGTTTTCCGTAGCTTATAGAGAATGTTTATTCAGTTGCCATAAGGACATCAGGGTCATCCAGCCCAGTACGCAGTTTGAGCAGACAACTGCGTTATACGGTCCCATTCATGGGAACTTTGAGTCCCTGTCACAAAAAGGCATCCTGTTTTAACATTTTGGTTGTCCTAGGTACCTGCCTTAAAAATGCCCTCGGAGTCTGTTTCAGCAGTATAGGGACATGGATAGCAACACAAGCTCAAACAGGTCTCACTCCCTGATAAGGAGCAGATGGGGAGAACAGGTCCGTGATGGGACTCCAGGACTGATGTCAGTCTGACAAAGACTTAACGAAGATGCAGAAGATTTTGGGGACCTTAGTTTAATAGGATTTTTCACATCTTTTCATGGGAAACTACCATTTTCAATTAAGCTTTTATCAGGACAGTCTTCTCAATTCTGGTGCAGGTACAGAAAAGTGGACCAATGCCAGAAAACCAGATAAACAGGTAGCCAGGTCAGTCATCCACATTATGGAGTATCAGGGTACAGGTTACTGAGATTATCTTTTTGAATAGCGTCTAACATAGGGGAGATTTGCAAGGGGGTGCTGGTCACCAGAGAGGCCATCAGTTCCCCAGAGCAGGAATTCCCCAGGATGCAAAATGGTGGGAGAACAATGACCTGAACTCAGTTCCATACATTTTAGGAGGTTATCTGAATGCCAGAAAAGGGAGTCTGTTTCCTCCTGCTCTGAGATTCTTGAGCGTTTAGAATTTAGAGTGCTGCAATTTTTCATATTTTAATGGAAACAGCTTGAAAAGTTTTTAGGTTGAATTCAGAGAAAGTGGGAAAACTGCTCAAATATCAACTGCTTTCCACCTGCAAAAGCATTTTCTTCTCAGCTCTTGAATTAACACCTAGGCTCAGGCATGCCTGTGACACAGAGAGGCTCTCTATTTGCCATCTCAATTTTTTCTTGGATTGCAATATCAGACACAAAGCAACATTTTCTCTAGTAGATTGTACCACTAATACAATAAGGGTCTAATATATTAATGAATAAGGATCTGTAATATGCTAATATTTCCACATCACATTAATATTCTATTAGACTGATGCATTATTATGCTAATAAGTCTATTAAAAATGCAAAATATAATTATACGTTCTGTATGGCTCCACTATTGAAATCTGATTCCTGCCCTAGACACACTTTTGTGTGTATTTCTAGAAATTGTATTACCTGCTGTGAAAAGTTAACTTGGTCTACACCTGATGTACTTCATCACACACACCAAGCAGCCCAGCCAGGATTTCCATACCTCCAATACCATTTCCCACATGAAACAGATTAAGGGCTTTAGCAGGTCTGCATTTCAGCTGTGTGAGACATGCTTTATGCATACCTCTGTCTCTCTTGCTTTAGAGCCTGGTATTTACCTTTCCTTTCACAGAGCAGTTGGTTGAGAGGGGACCTTCCTCTGGGTGGACATGTTGTGCAAGAAGGGTCTCATGCACCTAATCCCTGCAAGTTGATCCCCTAACAAAGGGTGGTGTCTGAGACCTGTTCAGAGATGGGATTTAAAGAGACCCTTTTCTCTGCAGCATTTCATTCTGGCAAGTTTAGGCAGCTCCCTATTCAGTGTGCTGTTTATACAGTTTATTCTTTAATACCTAATTTCCCCTGACACCATCAAGGGAGCCTAAGCCACAGGCATAGCTGGCTGTGACTTCCCCCAGACAACTAGTCTCCAGTGCTGGGGCACTGTGGTCCCTACATCCCCCCATGGTCCCAGCCCTGGGTGTCCTCCTGCTCCTCTGTCACCGCTGAGAGAGAATTTGCAGAATGCCTCCCACTCTCCATAAACATATCCACACTCCTGTGCACTCCTGAATAATGGCATTTGGAGGAGAGGTCTCCTGCAGTTCTTTCTACCACAGCTAAATGTTCACTTGATTGCTTTTAGATGGGCCAATTAAGAATGAAAAGGGAAAATGAACAGCATGGTTTGGTTTTGTTTTAAAAATGTCAGGTTTGCCAAGTTTATTAAGCAGGAGCTCAGAATGAATATTGAATTTTCAAAGACTGGCTCTGATAAAGTTTGGGAAAAGAAAGTGGAAGGACATGTCCTTCCCCTTATTCCTGTCAGAATAACTTGCTGCCCTGTATCAATGTCTGCATTTCATGGCACCAGTCATTTAACGGATGTTACAAGAGACATCTTTAATGAGAGAACGGGGACTCTGTTATTTGTCTGAAGATATATTCAGTTCCTTATTGCCACTGGAAAGAGGCAGGAAATTGAATGGATACAGATTCTGACTCAAAAAATCTCTTCTAATGGTGAGGAAAGAAAAGTTGTAGAACTGGTTGTCTAGCGAAACTGAGGGTCTTCAGCACTGAAGGTAGACTAAGAATGAGAGAAATGCAACTGTCAGTAATAGCAAAGTCAAATCTGGTGTTGCATTGTGCTAGTTGAGCTAGTCAGCTTCTCCAGGGTCCTGCTAGTCGTTTGTTATGGTTCTGACCCTCCTTTCACAGGCAACAGACCCAAGGATTTGTGAAGAGTTTCTTAACCTCATAGATCTCAGGGTTTGTTTGGTATCTAAAGATCAAAGAGGTTGGGATGGCATGAAATTGTCCTTATAGGAAGTAAAGCATAGGAAGAAAATTTTACAAGTGCTTGTAACACTGGGAAGTGTCTCAGTGTCACAAGATTTAAGGCTGCCATAACCATCTACATGCTTCATGCAACCCACTTGTATTGCATTGCCTTGTGTGTGAGCAACCTTGTTCTGTGGTGGCTGTCCTTCCTTCATAGTAAAGATCCTGCTATCATTAACAGCAACTGGATTTCCCTTTTAGGGCAAGGGGAAGAAATCCAGACCTGGGGAAGTGAAAATCCAACCATTACAACATTGTTTTCTATGAGCATTCAGTATGATATATATACACAAGTGATACTTTATATTATGTGACTCCCCAACTTGAATTTGTCATAGCAGACATGGTGAATTAGTTTGGGACTCAATTACACAAGATTTGAAATAGTTTTATTTTTACTGTATCACCTAACTCATCTTAATTCCAAATTTCACCGTTTTCAAAACAGCAGTGGCACGATTATTTACTGAGTGAAGATACACAACGCACTGAATTCCCAAGTTTGGTCTACAGAACAGGAAGCTCATATTCCAATGTTTATACTGTCCATATTTTCAACTTGCTCTTGGTGTTCCAGCAGCCTCATAACAAATTCCATTAATGTCATTGTCATTATTACCGTTATTATTTTAATACATAGACTGTGTGCCAACATCTCCTGTGGTTTCTCTGAACATCAGGTGGTTTCAAGCTGCTTCATCAACTTGAGGTTCGGTGGAGCTACACTGATTTACATCAGCTGAGAATTTAGCCTGAAGTCCCTGTTGAAAGTGACAGAAAGCTTTTTGCTGGGCTGTCTCTCCCTTGGAAAGATAAAGCTTTTCACAGGAAAGCTGTTATTTGGTATGTTCCCTTATGTAACAGCACTGTTAACAAAGAAGAGAGACCAAAAAAGATAAGGACGCTAATACATGGAGACATTCAGGGTCCTGAAGTGAGCAACCTCTCCACAGCATGACTGTACTGTTGTTGAATGAGTCCACACAAATAAAGGGTTTTTAGGGAAATTTGTTCTTCAATTTCTGCAGATATCTTCAATCTAAATTTGTGTGGAACAAAGGCTTAAATGTAAATTATACTCCAGCCTTTGACTATGCCTGTGTTAATCTGCCTAGCAAAAATCTCCCTGTCCTGCCCTCCACCCATATTTCTGTTTCAATACATATTTGAAAAATTCCTTTTCCTTTTCTAATCAAAATCAGACCAGAAGTTAGTCAAGTTGATTGTCTTCCTGTTAAAGTGACATGTTGGATATTTTATACCTTTCCTTGACCTCTAGTTGGTCCATCCACAAACTGGCATTTTGATTTTTCCCATATTTTGGAAAGTAACTTCACTAGAGTGTGCATGACTGGAAATCTAGAGCTCAGCTCACTCTTGGAGATCAAGGCATATGAAAGCTAAACTGTAATTATGCTTCACGCACCCAGCAATCTCAGGAACTCCTGTCTAGACAGTTCAGTGAAGACAGTGGCTCCCCTTTTCCTAGCCTCTATTTTGCACTGATGTGCCATTTCTGCACTGACACTATCCTGTGAAATATCTTGACCCTCCTGCTACCTTGGGACCTCTCTTGACATTCTGGGTATCTTCTGGTGCTGTCTTGTCACAGGGCATGAGAACAAGTGGATGAAAGTAGCCCTATGTTCTTCAGACATAACCATAGATCTGTTGGATTAGTTCACAGCTGTTTCAATGTTGGTATTTGTTGAACCATCATCATCTTTAGGTGCGTAGGCTAAAAAACAAGAAAAGCCACTGGGGAGGCAGGTAATGTCTGTCTTAAAGCCCAGCCCAGATATTCCTGTGCAAGCCCCTGAAATTAGAGTTTGCTGCAGGAATCCTGAGCTGCAGAAGCCTGATAGCTCACTATCAATCTGTGAGTAGTTTTGTCCTCTTGGGCTTGTTTCACACCAGGATTAATAAGCAAAGATTGGCCTGTAAAGCTTACACAGATTGTAATTCCCTCTCCATATAATGCTTCTCCTTTTGATGGAGAAGCATTTTTTCCTTTCTAACTTTCTCAGTTTTTCTCTCTCTAGATCTAACTTTTCTACAGTCTGAATGCAGGCATGTGTAAAAAATCAGGGTGAGAGGATTTACTCTCTAGGCAAAGAAAACACTAGAGGTTAATTAAAAACAAAAGGAAGCATAACAAACAACCCCCACTCTCTCCTCCTCTCTACCCACATGGACCCTTCAAACCCAGGGGTTCATGCAGGAGTGGAGTTAGCCAGGACCAGAATGGATACAAGAGCCCTGGAGGAGAAAAAGGGTTTGTAATCTTTGAATGAAATAAAGGGTTGGGGGAGACCATCCCATCAGTGTAATCCCAGTGGCAATTTTATCTAGGCCTGTTGTTTCTTAATGAGTTTTTATCCATCTTTAATTTGATGGGTCTTCTTTCCCAAATGAGGACTAAGATGGCAAGGGGGAGGGGAAACCAAATAGTAGGGCAGAAAGCCAGCCCTCTGACAATATTTCTTTTTTTCCTTTGTTTCTTTCTCTCCTAACTGATTGCTAAAATATCTTTCTCACACTTTTCTCTGTTGTTTTACTAATATTATGGTTTTGTTTCAAAATACATGTTCTACATGAACACAGGGAAATAAGAACAGCTGCATCAAGCCAGACTATCTAGCCCAGTACCATCTATACACAGGAGCCAACAGCAGATAGGAGTAAAAGAATGAGAAAGACATACTGTGCTACTTTCCCTGTGATGTAGGCTCGGGATTTCCTTGCAGTTAATTTACCAGAGTGGTACACCCATGTCAACTTTTAGCGTTTGCAGTTCCCTGCAGCAAGGACTTCCATGGTATGCCCACATGTCACCAGCCATTTGGGGGTTAATTTAGAGGAGACTACAGTTAGTAGTCATTGAGCAATCATGCATACGTTTCGAGCATGGACAGGTGAATTAATAACTATTTTTATGTCACATTGTTGCTTTATACTACTTCATCTTTTCTTTGTAGAGTTGGTTTGGGCTGGGTTTTTTACTCTTCCCCAGTCTCCCCCATTTGTGTTTGACCTCTCTCATTTCCCATGCACTGCTCAGACATGGAAGCAGCAGACTAGAGTCTTGAATGGGAAGGGACTATTTAGCAGAAGTCTCCAAATACTGAGAGAAATTAAGAAAGCAGATTACAAACATTTGATACAGTGCCCAAAGTCATGTTCTGTGTGTGAGGAAGGCAGGAAGCCCAGAACTGACCAGTCCAACCCAGGTAGCAAGCAACTTCAAAAAACATGTTTAAGAGAAAGAAAGAAAGAAAGAAAGAAAGAAAGAAAGAAAGAAAGAAAGAAAGAAAGAAAGAAAGAAAGAAAGAAAGAAAGAAAGAAAGAAAGAAAGAAAGAAAGAAAGAAAGAAAGAAAGAAAGAAAGAAAGAAAGAAAGAAAGAAAGAAAGAAAGAAAGAAAGAAAGAAAGAAAGAAAGAAAGAAAGAAAGAAAGAAAGAAAGAAAGAAAGAAAAGAAAGAAAGAAAGAAAGAAAGAAAGAAAGAAAGAAAGAAAGAAAGAAAGAAATCCTTTCTTCCTTTTTTCTTTTTTAATTTTTTTTATTTCTGGGAGCTGGGAAGCTCAGCAAGAACAAAAAGAAATCTTCTTTTTATATCTCTTGGACCACATCTAACTGGTTACATCAAGCCATAATAGTATTTAAGGGGTAAAGTCACAGAGTTCTTATGTTGAGAAACAGGCATGTCAGGAGCAGGATGAGCTTGGGGGATATCCAGTTTTAGTGGCATGGTTTTGATATGATCTAGTCCTTGTGATAAAAAATGGGGGCATCTCTCCACCAAAGCATTCATCACAGATTAAAGTCCAGGCCAAACTGAAGAGCATGCTTGGTCATTTTGGTTGCTGGGGTTTCACACCTCTCCTCCCCTCCCTCTTTCAACCATATGCATGCCTCCCATTAGAGGAGTAAACTTCAAATGAAATATTTTGCACATCTCTACCACTGCATTACATCCCGCTGGCCATATCTTGACAGGCTGCATCAGTCAATAACGATGCAATATTAAAGGGTAATGACACAGCCATGCAGAGTAATGACAGAAAGCAATTTCTCTCACTATTTAGCCATTTACCAATCGATTGAATTCAAAACCATCAAGCCAAAAACACAGGGAGTGGGCTAAGTCCAAGAGGGGCTGATGTGTCCCTGTAATGTAGTTGTTCTGTTCAGCTGGCTGACAAAAAATGTCTAAGCAAACACATTGAGTTAAATTCTGCTCAGGGTCTGAAGACAGAGCAGAACAAAGGAAGAAAACTTAAACATGGACTTAAAGAGTAAAAGAAATATGAGTCAGGAGTAAGGACATTACAGACAGTAAGAGAGTGATGTTTAGGTCCATGCAGTGAGCATCAGCTGAGGGATGTGTGTTGTTTCAGCAGGTGTCTATTTCTATAGACTCTGTCTCAAGAGTGAAACTCCACTTTGCAATCCTTCCTGCGAATCTCTACATGCTCAGAAAACATCTGTGGTTCTCATGAGCTGCCCACAGAGAAGATTAGGATGGACAAACTTCATTTGCAATCAGGCAGAAACTGAAACCCAGATAAATTCTTAGATAAAGCAGCAGAATGAGAACAGCAGCCTACCTGTACTGCCTCCTTGTGAAACAGGGGAAGGGCTTGGATCTGCCATAAGCAAAGCCTGAAGACCAGATGTGGCCAGGAAAATAACATTTGGAAAAAGTGGGGAAGATATTTTATTCACTCTTTTTAGAAGTGGAAATAAGAGTGAAATTTCTAAATTGCTGCTCAAAAAGCGAGAGGATAAAGTTGGTGAGCAATACCCAGGAAACAGAGAGGCTTCCAGCAGTGGAGTCACTATTTTGTCTTCTTCCACCAGGCAATTTCAGGCTGATGTCACAGAACACTTCTGCATCTTCATCACTTCTTATTTCCAGTGGAGGTACTGATATTCCCTCCTCTAAAAAACAATGAGGATGTCCCTTTCTAACACAGCTCCTGGGGTCTTGTAATTTTGCACAGATAGTTACAAAATGGACCCTGCAAAAGGTGTATAGACCTTGGAGCAGCCCATCAGAAAGAAAGGTGACAAACTCTGTAACTAGCTGATTGTCACATGGTGAAGTGTTTGGCTTTACTAAACTGTAGGCATCCTGCACAAGCTGCACCCATGCAGGGAAAAACCAAATACACACCATTTCCTAAGAGGAGCCCTATGTGAGATGTTGCCCTAAAAGACTGTGCTCAAGTAGCTAAGAAAGGCTGTAGGAAAAGGACAGGGTGGAGAGAATAAGGAAAGACACTGGGACTCCAGCAGCGTTGAGTTGTCACAGGTCCTGGGCCAGGGAAGTGTGGAACTCAGAGCATGGAGAAACGAGAGGGATGAGGAGATGGTAAAGTATTCTTTCTTTTAATTTTGTTTTCTTAGAGATGTTTATAGGTGTAATCCTACAACTGCGGAGTGTAAACGCTGCAGAAGCCCTAGCAATTATTGCAGCTGGAGGGCTCTGGGTGGTTTTGTAACCTCTCTGCTCTGCTTCAGCTGCTGAAAACCAGGAGGGGAGAGAAGGGAAGGAAGGGGGAGAGATGGCCTCTAGCAAAAATCCTGATCCAAAAGCCCAAAGATTTTCCCAGTCTTTGGTACTTCATGAGCATTGTCCAGAATAAGAGGGAAGGAGGCACTGGCTTCCTCCAAAACTCCTTTCCTCTTATGATATCATCCCTCTATACTGGGTGTGTGTAAGGGAATGAGGTGTGCTGTGATCCGGCAACCAAAGCTGGTGCAATGGCCCGGGTTGCTGTGAGCAGGAGACGGCTACAGCTTTTAAGCCCAGCTGTCCTAGCATGTGAGCAGCTCCGTCTGGCACAATGCAGCACACTTGTCTGCAGCACAGCAGCCACAGGCAAGGGTGACACCCTTGTGCCTCGCCACACAACCCTAAATACTTCGATGAACTGTCTTAGGGCTCATGTGAGGGGTTTGCCCAGGGAGACTGACTGGTCTGTCAGATACAGAAGGCCACATTCAAGGGTCAGATGGTCCTTTCTGGCCTGATAGTTCAAACCTCAGTAAACCCCAAGCTATCAAATCTCCAATTTCCTTTCTTTGTTCATTGAGACCAGTTAATGATGGAAGACAGCAGCAATCTGTCCCTTCATTCTGGGGTTTGGGACTTCTCCTAGAGTGTTCCCAAATGCTTGTCCACACCAGGGAACCTCTGCTGGTCTCTCAGGCTGCTTTGATGGAGCTTCCAAAAGGACACATGGGATATGTGAGCAGAGGGAGGGTAGTTTTTAGCCAGTGGAGTGTGAGGATTTCTTCAAGTGATGCAAATGAAGAACACAGAAGCAGTCTTCTGGCAGCATTACTGCATGCAGGACATGTTTTTGCCCATGAAGCTGTGCCAGCGCAGAGAGGAGAGGACATGAGCACATCCCTGCAGTCTCCTTAGCTAAACAGGCTGCTCACGCCTTGGGATGCATCTGTGCAGCACCTAACCCAATGGGGCTTCTAACTGCGACCATAATAGAAATAACATACAGTAATAAAGTAAATAGACAGTAAAACTGTCTTCTATAATGTTATTCTCCAGGCTAAATGAGATGCCAAAAATGAACAAACAGCCTCCAAGTGATATTAAAATGTCTTTCACTTTTAATAATTTAAGGGACATACCAGTGAGAAAGATAAGGAAACTTTAAAATACATTATTTTTCAGCCTGATGGTCTCTTCCTCAAACTCTCTCCTGTCTGGTCCACTGAGGACTCATTGATATATCCTAGGCTGAAGCAGAGCATTTTAATAAGTTACTGGGACAAAAAGTTGTCCTCTTTATTTTATTTTATTTAGTAAGTTTGCCTTTAGAAAAACTGATTTGGTTTTGGGGGTTTTGCTTTTGTAAATAAATTTCCTCCCTCCCTCCCTCCTTCCTTTCTTCATCCCTCCCTCCCATCCCTTCCTTTGCTCCCTTCCCTCCCTCCCCTCCCTTCCTCCTTCCATCTCTCTTTCTTCATCTCTCTCTTTCTTTCTCTCATTCTTTTTCCTGGTTTGAAAAGCCCTAGACTGTCTCCTTGAGAGTTAAGGACAAACTGGCAATAATTTATGTTATAGCGTGATATGAAAAAAATTACATTACACTATAAATTATAATATGAAGGGTGAAATGCCAGGAAGGATGCCAAATGCCGGTGGAAGTCCCATTAGACAACAGAGTTCTATTGCCTACCACTCCCCACAGAAATCTTAGAAGATTTGCATGAAACTGTTTGTTGTGAGGGGGGAGAGGCAGGATGGAGGAGGAAGAAGAAATATAATATAACAGATAAAATGTATAAGCAGTCAGCTGGAGATAGGAAATTTTTACTAATGCCTAAAAAGAAAGGTGACTTTTCAATAGAGCTATAGCAATTTTGAATTTGGCCACCTGGGATATTGTAATGCTGCCTCAAGCTGGAACAGGGCTGTGTGGAGAAGCTGTGGTGTGTGTGTGTGTGTAGTGCTGTGGGCTCTTGGATTTTATCCTCCCAGAGAAGTCCCTGTGGGAGTCACAGAGGTTCCTCGGGGTCTCAGATAGCCCTGTTTCTTGCTGTAGACCCAAGGGGCTGTTTGAGGCTATACCAGGGTCTGTCTGAAGCCATGCCACACGCTGGTGGTTATTCTCTGGGAACAGGTCTGGAAACAGGGGTGGAAATTAAGAAGGGTTCACAAGAAGGAAATGACATCAAGGTGCAGATGGGATTCTGGTGCCCATCTCTGGCCTTGTGGTGTGGACTGTTGTTCATGAAATCGGATGGCTGAAGAGGCACAGGAGAAAGGTCATTTCACACTTGCTGCCCCACTTCTCTAAACACTCACCACTAACCACCCTGAGAAGATTCCAGGGACTTGTGGGCCATGAGGCAGACCTGTGCAGCCATCCTCATCCGCCATTGTTCAGTCTGATATATTTGTGTTATTTGTCCCCTGATGATTATATAATTCAGGCTGCCTAAAAATCTTCACATGCTGTCCCTTCCACCCGATCTCAGCCTATGTATCCATCTCTTCCTTAGGTGTGATGACACCAAAATTAGAAGTTGGGACAAATGAAATATTTTGTGCAAAGGCTATAGATCATCAACACAGAGAGGGTCAATTTACCCTGGGGTGGAATGGTTGGTGAAGCTGCTGTTCCATTCCAAGGTCACGTCTGGTGAAACAAGTGTTTGAATCCAAAATCATGAGACAAATTTTATGACTGCAGTGTTAGCAGAGAAGCTGGAGTCCTTTCTGGATATCAGTAAGATAAGTTCACTGTAAGAAAGGGAATATTTTTGTGATGGACTAAGAATGAGAAGATGTTCATTTTCCTTTAAAGATAAAAGAAATAAAAGACAGAAAAACTGATTATTATTTTACTTTCAAAAAAATAAAAAGCCCAAAACCATACCCAACATCCCAATCAATGGAGAGAAAAGCAGCTTTGAGTGCCTTATTGAACTGATCTACAGAAAAAGCTTCAGAGCTTCAAGCCCAAACAAGTCCCTGATAAGATGTGAAATGCAATGGAAAAATCATTTAGAGAGAACAACAGAGAAGCTGATTTTGTTCTAGTTTTACAGGTCAGTTCAATAAAGGTTCCTGAACTCTCTTTTTTGTGTAATTCTACAGAAGGGTCATTTAATTAATATATTTATCCAGAGGAAGAAAAAAGAAGAGCAAGGGGGGAGGAAAACAAGTTTAAAACAAAGATTGTATTTCACATTGAGCATTGCAGGTCTTGGTCGAGTCTGTCTAGCACATGAGCTCTCTGGGTACCCACAACCCTTCCTTCCACACAGTTGCTCTCTTAGATTCATCCTTTAATTTGGTGTATAAATTATCACAAAAACGATGGAATCTAGAGAGGAAAAACACATCCAAGCTCATTTCTTACTCATGTTTTCCTTCTTTAGCTCTTTGTGATTCATTGACTGCATTTTCAACCAGCCCTCCTGGTTTTATGAGAAGTTGAAAGACAGCGCAAACATTTTATTATCTTGCTGCCAACCTCCTGAAGAGTATCTGGCAGTGTTCAGGATACCCCCTGCTGTGGGACTTATGGATGTAAAACTGTGGGTCTCAGTCCTTGGCTCTGTGACATCACTCATCCACGCTCCTTGTTCCTGCCTTGGCTGCGCATCCCCCCAGGGCATGGCACAGCTGTGCAAACCCCAGTGTGCTGCAGACTCCCAAGTCCAGAGCATCTCCACAGCCTCTGGTGGACAGACCTCGGGCTGAAGCTGTCTCTCCGTCTCTTGACAGCTCTATTTCTCATGCAGACAGGGCTGCCAAGGGGACACACAGGGAAACAGTTAATCTGTCCCTAAGTTTGAGTAGGGGAGACTATGCTCATCTCTCAGTGCCCAGCCTGGGACACTGAAAGAGTGAGTTTGGTGATATAAAGATCTGGTCTCTCTGCAAGACCCTGCTTAACCTGGGCACTAAAGCCTTTCCACACCACTGTAGGTCTAGTCCTGCCTGAAAGCAGCCCCAAGTAACCTGAGAGGGTCCCCTGTGCAGTACCCTGTGAGCTATCTAGACCACTGTTTAGGAACTACAGTAATAATCATAATAGTAAGGTTTTGTTTGCACGAATAGGGTAAAATCACTTTCAGTAGTGTGTGGGCCCTCTGTGGTGCTCCCTATTTAAAAGCCATGGTGAAGGCAACAGTGCATCTGGAGCTGGGCCTGGCGTGTTTGTGTGCATGTTATAAATGGAGTTATTGATGCCATCTGTGTTCCTGTAGCTTTTCCATGTTATTTTTGTATCACTGAAAAATGGAGAGCATTTCCCCCTGCCCCCTTCCTAACAACACATTTATAAAAAGGGTGTTCTGCACAGAGGCAGGAGAAGGGTTAACAGAAAAACTTTTCAAGGTGAGAGGGATAGCTAAGCCTTCATGCTCTTGGGGAAATTGAACTGTGAAGAAGTAAGGAAAAAGGCTTTCTTCCCCTGCCCCACCACAATGTGGTCTGTCTCAAAAAAAAAATGATTTTTTTTTTCATGTTCTTCCAAATATCACTTCTGCTTGTCACAATATTTATAAAAACCCTCTTGCTATCTCAAGCTGCACAGCCTTTGGCTCAGGTTCCTGCTTATGCAAAACAGGGTCATAAACATGTCACTGTGTATTTGATAAATCCATCTTCCTCTTGTCATTGTCACCAAGAAGCTGAGATGACAGGAGATTACTCCGTCAAATCGCCGTGGAAACGCCTGCAGAGTTTATGAATTTTCATAGGCTGTAAGTCCTCTTTAATGGGAAGTGGGGCCCAGTGAAAGCTTACTATTTTTAAGGAAAAACATGTGCATCTGTGTGTCTGTATCCATGTGTGGGACTATACTGTACGTCCGAAACTTTACCTAACATACATGAGGAGTTATGCCAGTGCATCCCAGTTGAAAGCATTGCTGAGTTTGTGCCCATTTCCTTGTATCTATTTCTCTCTATATGACCCCAATTCACATATATATTAAGGCTCCCTTAAGCCATACTGGCTGTGTAAGAGGGATGTTAAATAAGTGAAAATGCCGTTAGAGTGTATTTACTGATCTAACACATTCCCTGTGAGCATTTTCATTACCATGTTTTGAAATGCTTGTCTCTGCCCCCCCCTCCTCCTTCTTCTGCAATCTAGTGAAGATACAAACACATCTTCTGTGAGAATTGCCTCTGTGTCAGGGTTCAAAGGCTAGCTGGCTTCTTCTTTCTGTAGCAAAGCTTAAAAGCAAACACGATTCACAGTTTTCCAAATAGGAAAAGTGTCCTTTTCTCACTCCTCACTAGAGTAAAAAATGGCTGAAAGTATTATGCTCAAACTTTAGCAAAACAGGAGAAAATAAGTAAATATGGATGTTAACCTTCAGGTATGAAACTCCATTGTGCCAGGTACTGAACACTGCTGAAGAAGTGAGTGGTACCTTGATGTGGCAGCACAATGTTCAGTGCAGGACTGAGCTCCTCTCTGGGGGATGTCAGTGCGTCAGGTTGAGTGGCGAGCTCATGGAGGCAAACCAGAGCAAATCTGGTTGCTGCTTTGAAGGACAAGGAGATATCAGCTAAAATATTGTAGAGACCTCCAAAAGCCCAACCTCTCCTTCAAAACAGGGCTGTCACCCACACATGGTCAGGTTAGTGGAGCCTTGGTCTAGCTGTGTCTCAGGAGTACACGGATGGGATTTACAGAGTTCAGGAGTGTCTTACACAGACTCAGTAAGGTCAGGTACCTGAGACCTCTTCCTCTTGTCTCCATTGGCAAGCCAGAGATGGGGAGCCTGTCTGTTTGCAGGGCCCAGGGGATCTTGAGCCTTAGGATCACACAGTGAAGCCATGCTTAAAGCACCACACAGGTCAGGCTTAAGCTGAGTTGTTGCCTGCAATGCAGGGGTGCAGCCTGTGTAGGTACAACTCTGCTTACCCTTCACCATGTTGCACAGGCACCTCTGGCAGCTGAACTTTGCAGAAATACTGAGCTCAGGACAGGCAAACTGCTGGTGACATCTTCAGCAGTTCAGTGGAATTTTTTGCAAGTTTCTACTGCCATCCATGCTGCTGCACCGCCAACACCCAGCCTGGGGAGCTTAGATAGCTCTGCTATGTAGACTCACCTTTTGGAGATTTTTACTGATGAGTTATGGTAACGTGTCCTATGATCTCAGAACCTTCGCTTCACATTAAAGTTGTTTTCCCTTCATTTTGCACCATGTTCAAGTAGTGCAACCTCCTGCTGGGGCAAGAGTATGAAAGGCTTTTAAGCCAGTACTTCTGTGTTACACTACTATTACTGCAGTGCTAACAAAATCAGAACCCTCCACAAATAGCTGCCCAAGTATGAAACTTCAAAAAGCAGGGGACATAGCTGGTTTTTAGCATCTCAAGGCTTAAAGGGAGCTAACCATACACCTTTGATCCTCTCTGCAGCAGTTACTGCAGTATATACATCCTCTGTGCGTTGGCGCATATACGCAAATAGGGAGATAAGTAGTAACTCTGTCTCAGTCTTAACCAAAGTAACCACTATTTATAACCTGTCTGCATTGTCTATATCTGTGTATGAGCATGAAGCAGTGCGGTGTCCGGGACAGCTGGACTTCAGTGGGATTTTCATCCAAGTAATCGCAGGAGGGGAGGGGTGCCAATTTTCCTATTTGCCTGTCAGGACCTTCAGCGAGCAGTTTCCCCACGCAGTGATTCCAGGGGATGACATTACCTCTGCTAGGGCTTGTATTACCACTATCTGGGCTTCTGTGGCTAACGCATTTGCTTTCTAACTCCTGTCTACTTTATACTTCCGTTGCTTCACCTCCACAAATTTCCTGCCAAAACTAAGAGTCTTGATAATTAGAAGTAAACTCCACTGCACACATTGGATGAGATCCCTTCCCTGTTATCTCAAGATAGTGCCATGCATTTCAGCAGTCCTCAAGCTGTTTTAGAGATTGTGCATGCTGAACTGCATTTACAAGCCATTAGGAAGTGGATCAAGATCAAGAGGAAAAGAAGGAAAATCTGGCAAAGCATTACCTAATATCACAATTCCATATATTTTCTGGAAACTGCTGACAGCCTATATTTTTCATTTGGGGTGAGGGCATACAACATAAGGAAATCTGATAAAAACAGGAATATAGCCTTGATTGGTAATTTAAAATTTTCTGCTTTTCAGTGAAGGCTGGGTTTCTGTCTTGTTTTGCAAGCAAACAGCAGCTTATCCTTCTCAAACTTAGCGTTCTCACTTTTGGAGGATGGAAGTAATTTTCAGAGAATTTACAAGGGAAACCTATTAATTAGCTTATAAATTAAAAGTAATTAAAAATTGGATTCTTTAAGAAATGTAACATCTGTGCTCACATTCTCTTCATCCAAATGATGTCAATAAGAGAATAGCTCAGACTTCAAACTTTCTCTATAGTTGTAGTTAATTGAATTCTTATGCTTGGGGTATTCTTGAAGAAATTAGGAAGTAATTAGGCTACGGTATTAACAATTGTATCTAATTGATCTGGTGGTATAGCCAACAAACAGGCCAAGGTCAACAGCTTATTCAGCTCTTAAACTTGATGTGATCTCAGAGGTGATGCAATGGACTCCATTCCCCCCTCTGTCATGAATTTTCTTGCTGGAGTTCTACTGGCTGTACTGGGAGCTACATTACTTTCTTTGGGCCAAATCTGCCTTATACAATACAAAGTCCGTCACTGCATGCCAGGTTGGGCATCCGTGCTTGGGAGACTGTATGGCCCTGTACCTCACACTACTAGGCAGCATTGCAGCAGCTTCCCAGCTTTAAACAGATCAGGGTATCCTACAACCCCTTTGGGTGGCTCTGAACCAGGTCTCTACTTGTAGGGCTAAACCAAGTGGACAACTCTCAATGCATAAACCAACTGTATGAGTGGAAAGGGATGTCCTACACCTTCACCCTACACTAACCCAAATTACCCAGTCACTAAAAAGACAGTCAAAAAGTAAAGGCTAAATTCAGCGGTACAGTTTGGCTGTTTGCATGGCTGTAGCTCTGAGCAGCAGTTACAAATCCAGTTTAACAGGCCAGTGCTCTGACTCCTGCATTGATCCAGCTCACCAGTGGATTTGTTCTTAAAGAATGAAGTCAAAGCTCCCTTTGGCTTTGCCAGGGTCTGGCTTTCACCCTGCAGAGCTACAAATCAATAGAAGCATTGGAAGACAGAACTCACTGTAATGCCTCTGAAGGGGGAAGTATGGAAAATGCAATTACCCAGAGAAGGGAGCAACAAGACAAGCTTTTTTTATTTGTCTTTTTTTTTTTTTTTTCTTTTCCTCTCCTGGTGGAGAGCAGTATCCCAGGACTAGACAAGAAAAAATATTTGGAGCATTTTATAATTCTTCCAAACTGAAGTAGTAAGAATACAGGAAATTTTCTTAAAGACAGAATTACAAGGATGCAGATGTGTGACACCTTAGTATCAGCCTGTTCAGCAATGCCATCATTAGAAAAAACATATATCTGTAAAAACTGTCATAATGTGGGGTTAGAACATCATGACTCAGTTACTTCATGGTGTCACTGATAACCAAACATCAGTGTTAGCAGTACTAGTGGTAGGTATGGCACAACTTCAGGTGCCTTAAAAATGAATTGTTATTAGGATTATGGCAGAACCCCTGTAAGAATATTAATGTTAAGTTTCTGGTATATATTCTTAACCTTTAACATCATTTTAATAGTGACTTTGGTTTCTTGGTTGCTGTTCTGTTTTACCTTTGTATGCATGTTGCACTGAGCTGTTTTGTTGTTGCTGTTCTTCACCCAGAGGTAGCCCTACTTTGCTCCCTCTGGAACACGAAAGAACATGGGACATGGTGTTCTGTACATACATAGCTCAGTTCCTGTGTTTTAAATGCAGCTACCTCTGGGGTTAAACACAACAGCTTTTTAACAGTTTTCAGTAGTGAAGGATAGCTTCTGCAAGTCAAACTGATTGAGGGCTATCTGACAGGGGGAAGGGGGAAGCAAACACCATGAATTATAGATGACAATCTGTCTATTTTACCATTACATATCCACTGTTGGAGCAGATTCATTCTTCTTGCACCTCCCATTGTGCAGTCGTCCCCATTGTACATTCATTTCCATTGTTTCTCCTTCCATATATTGTACATTCAGATCCTGTCTCAACTGTACATTCAGGCTCCGTTTGCAGGAGATCCATCCATGGGCTCAGCTGTTTCACAAACAGATCTAATAGCTGTAGTGTGCTCAGATGAGCATGATGGGTAATAGCAGAGCAGATTGAACTATATTGTCCCAGGAGTTCATATATTTTTATACACTCGTAGGGTACACATCATCTTGCTATGACAATGAGGCTAAGTCAAGCATCTCAGGAATGCAATAAAGCAGATTACAATACCATTCTTTCACTCATTTTCAGTACACTTCCCCTCCCACTTTCTTTTAACGACGTTAATCAATGCCAGGCTACTTTACACCCAATTCCCAAATGGTGGCTTGCTCTACATCTCCCTCCTGCCACACACATACACAGACATCTAGCTCTTATCCCTCCTGAAACAGACTTCCATGGAGATAAAACTAGGAATTTGTTAAATATCAAAGAAAGTTAAGGACATGAATTTCAGCAGAAAAACTCCCAGCAATTCAGGCTTAAAAGTGACAAGGTTAATAATTTTTACCCTCCCCAAGCCATGTCACATTATTAAGTGAAATAAAGCTGACAAAGGATGTCATATTCAAATAGCCAGCTTTCTCATTTACTGCATTATTATTACCATGCACCTTTCTTGTGCAGCCATGCTCAGCAATTAAGAGCCCAATTCTCCCCTCAGACACAGGTGAGGGGCTCCCCAGCATCTCAGTATAAGCTACAGATCTTCTTCCAGAGAGTGAAGATGTGACCCCAGCCAGGTGAATCACAGACTTAGCCAAAAGCTGGAGGAGAGCACTTATGTCCTTTCCTCAGTCTGTGCCCACTTAACCAAGTGACAACTGCATTCATCTCCTGTCATCTGATGCTTTGTGCAGCTTGTCCTCTTCCAGTCTGGGCAGAGTAACACTCAGTTCTCACACACATCAAGCAGGTAAATTGGCCCACGCTTTGCTGGTTCCCACTGTAGCATTCCTGATCCCAAATATTTAAAATCAAGAGTCAAGATTTACAGAAGAACAAAAGCTGCTTTAAAATCTTGAGGTGTTTTTTAACAGACACATATGGCAGTCTTTCCATTTGCATCATGTCTTGCCTATCTGTTCATTTTTTTCCATTCCTTCAAGAGCTGAGGAATGGGGGGAGAGAGAGGTCCAGTGATTATAATTCTTTGAAACTTACAGTAAAAATAAGCGTATAATGCACACTTCATTACACTATTGCAGGTGTTACTTTTAAAAAATTTCACCAAGTGATAAAATTTATGACAAGGTAAAATTTACTACTGCAAACAGCACACTGTACAATAGTAAAGTTAATTAAAATCTGAAATCTTTTGTTCTCACAGGACACAGCCTCTCCAGGACTACAGGTCTGCAAGAGCAGGATAGACAAACTTTTGTCTAGAAAAACAAAGTTATAGCTGATCTTGTCTTCTCACATGAAAAATTAGCTCTTTCTAGGTGCCTTCTAGCTCAACAGTTGTGACAGTCAGTGCACTCAATTCCACTTTGCATTCAGATAGTCTTTCCCACCTTGAAAGATCCCAGTGAGTGCAGCAAACCATATATAAGGAAACACATCTTCCCAACACTGACATCCGCCCGTCCCGAGGTAGCCACAAGCATCTATCTTAATGACCCGCAACACCACCAGACAACAAATATCAGAGAGAGTCTGAGATGATGGGCTGGTGTAAAATGAGCTGGAGCAGGCTCTGTATAGATTTACACCAGTGGAAATTCAGAACCAGGGACAGAAAATCGTTACTACATGCGATGGAAAGTAAATGTGTACCTTGGAAAGCCAAATACTGGATTGGAATTGGAGATTAATTGTAACATAGATGGAGCTTCAGAAAATGTATCATAGCGTACAATCATCCTTAACGATATTGACTCCTCTCACAAGGGTGTTGTGAAGCTTCGTGCGGTCTTATCAGTGAGAAATCCAGAGATGCTCCGTAAGCAGGAGCCATAGGAGTGCATCTCAGAAAGGACACTGCCTTCATCTTAATGACCCTAGTAATAAAGAATGAGAAAGAAAAACATAAATCTGGGAATGATGGAGAAATATGCTAGTTTGACAAATTTGCTGTGATTCCTTCTTTTTCTTTTCTACCCTCTCTCCACCGCTCATCTTTTCCCTTCTGGGCCCAACAAGACAAACACAGAGGTATCAATTACCTTGTTACATCTCCCTTTATTAAAAAGAAGTTGTTGTGTTCAGGATAAAACATATGTAAAATAGACACCAGCTAGGTATTAAACCATATCCACATTCAGGAGAAATCAAATTCAAGGTCAAAGCTGAGCCTGAACTTAGCAAATATCCTCCTGAGAAGGCCACTGCATTGACAAAATCTTATAAACTGGGCTTCAAAGTAATTTCAAGAAACTCCAAGAAACTTCCTAACATCATGATGGCAATCACATGAGGTTAGCATTTTTTTGAGAGATTTTCACCTGATACAAGGCAAGTGGATACAAATCAACAGACCGTTGCTCCTTTGCTTGTCTGATTCAGCTCCTGGTCAGCGCTTCCTTCACTATAGTCTACCCACCAGAACTATGACCTCAGTTTTGTACCTCACCAGCTCCCTGTAATCAGGCTGAGTCTATCTTACTGACACTGAGGTATTTAGGCTTCTTGTATCTATTGGCCATGGATTTCCATTTGGTCTGATGTGCCTAAGATGGATGTGCTGGCTGCACTGCTTCAATACTCTCCTCTGATTGTTAATGTTTCAGTTACAACACAGAAGCACTGGTTATGCTTATTTTTCTTTTTTTTTTTTTTTGTAAGACCATCTGATTTTGTTTGCTAAATCAGATGTGACAGGCAGGGATTGCATCATGGTTTTACAACTGCTCGTTCACTCACTTGCTGTGCTGCTGAACATTTAGTTAGGCTGCAGCAGAGACAGCGCTGAATATATCTAAGTTCCACAGTTCCTCTAAGCAAAGAACCTGGCTCTTTTCAAACCCATTTCCAGGCATCCAGTAAGAAATTATGTATTACATGTTGGCTGGGTTTTGGGAAGGAGGGAAGATAGGGGAAAGAAATAAAAAAATGAACTGTAAGATACAGAACAATCACGGTGAGCTGTTAGCAGGACTGAGGAAGATACTGTTATCTTTAAACTTTCATGTCTTGCTGTCCTGTTATCATTACCACACGACGCAATCTTAAAACATATATCTACACTAGTAAATTAAACAAGCCGAGGCCCATTTTCTGGCCTGAGGAACAAGTGACACAGTACAGGTTTTATTCACCTACCTAAAATCTCTTCCACCCAGACCAGGATGAGTAAATCTGAATTTCTTCCTGGAAAGGATGCCTGGCCCATAACAATCTGTATGGCCATGGCATAGTGCCGGGGTTGCCTTGGTTTAGCTGATAGATATAGACAAAGCCACAGTGTTAAACCTTTGCCCTCATTTCAAAATTTTGGGGAGGAGAAAAAGCCTATCCAACTACATGTGATATCTGCGAGCTCCCTTCCAAATTATAGTTCAGTACCTGGCTGTAAATTCAAGAAAAAAACAAATTTCATAAGAAAACGGTTCCAAGAGGATGAGATTGTCATGGAAGGAAAAGACTCATTTTGTGCTTGAATCCTGATTATTAAAAACAGAGCGGAGCCTAAGTTGTATCCAGACAGAGGTTTGAAGCCCCTGCACATTGGTATCCTGGGCCTTAGGGTTTTTCCTGTTATAAAGAACTGAGAGCAGAATGGAACTGGAGCCCACAAATATGCATATCTAGGGAAATTCAGAGATCTTTGAGCCTGAAATATGGCTCCAGATTAATCTTATATGGAGATTACCCTGTATAAAAAAACACTGTATGTGAAGATCAGGCTACATTTGCTCCTGGGCAGATAGCCGCAAATATGTTAATGGACAGAAAAGAATGAGTAGAAGTGAGGGGCTGAGATAAGTGTAAATTCAGAACAAGAGAACACATTGTTATGGTAAAAGCAATTCAGGCCATGGGGTGAAGTGCGTGGGATTGGGGGAACCTTTTGGAAGTGGTGCTGCTCAAGGTTGGACAAGACAGTAGTTTATCAGCAGAGGCTGCTCATGTCAATGTAAATACTGCCACTGCAGAGAAGTGAGGTGTTCTGTTATAGCCTAACCCTGCAAGCCCCAAACTTTGCCTAAGCCCCTCCCAGGTGCTGGATCTTTACATCTTTGTGAAGCTGTCCATTTCCAAAAAAGTCCAGAATTTACTACAGGGAGAAAAAAATGGAGCCCAAGTGCCATTAATAGGATCTATGGCGGCATTCTGTAATACATCAGTCCTACTTATAACATAATAGCCGTATAACTCATACAAGGCTCTGGCTCATGTGAGGCATGGAGGTCTACATTACACAGGGGAGGAATAAGCAACACAGTCACATATCCTGTAGCTAGGTAAGATTACAACACAAGCAGCAAGATTTCCAGGCCTTAAATGCTGGAGGAAAAGACAAGCCATAGGAACAGTTCGATCTCTGTTTTTTATGAAAGCTAGAGCATTTTCTTTGCAGGAGAACTGCAGCGATTCTCTGCAAAGCTCTGTGTATGTATGTGTGATCAGCAATAATTGTTAGTTGCCTTAGCAGTGAAAGCAAGGAATGAATCGGTGATGGGAATTAAATTTGCCTTTTTCTCCTCTCAAGAGGTGATGCCATCAGTGAATGGAGAGGTGAAATGAGACATATTCTCAGATGTGGTAAATTGCTACAGCTCGGCTGAAGTTACGGTAGCTCTGTTCCTTTATACCAGCCGAGGATATATTAAAGAATAAAAATATGAAGAAAACTTTATTGTTACAGACCACGTTTCTTTAAGGAAATAGAGAGCTCTGAACTTGCAGTATGACAGCTTTTTTGCAGCCCTCAATTCACATGGTTAGGCATAGCGGGGTGACCAACTTCAGATCAGCTACAAAACACGTACAGTCTGAATCCAGTCCTTGATTTTTTTTTCCTTTAAGACCTGAATTCAAAGCTTTGGGCTTCCACTACAGCAGGTGATGAACATTACAAGTAGCTACAGGTGAACCTTTAAAGGCTTGAGCCTTTCAGAGAGAGCAACCTTTGCCGTGGAGACTCAGTATCAGACCTCAATAATTCATGCATTTTAAGCCCAGAAGAGACTGGTGTGACAATATAAGCTAGCCTACTACATAAAATGGGCCTTCAGACTTCTCTGAATTATTTTACATTTCAAGTCCAAGAGCTATTGTCGAAGTAAAATATATATTTTAGAAAAACATCCGATCACATTTTAAAGTAGCTAGTGACAGGTTATCTTCTATAGTCCTTGGTAAAGATTTCTAACAGTTAATTACTCTTAAAAAGGTGCACCTTATTTCCCCTTTGCATATCAGGCTCTGTCTTCTAGGATTTGGTTCTTTCTACATCCCCATTTGCTAAAATAAAGAGCCCTGTATTGTCATATTTCTGTTCCACAGAAAATTATTAAATCAACTCTTAATTTTCTCTTTGAGGAGCTAACTAGTGCCTTTAGTCTCTTATGAAAAAACTGGTATATGACAGCTTCATAAAAAACTGAGTGTCTCAGGGAAGGTGAACAGAGAATAGTCATGCACTGCTACCAGTGTAACAACTGGGGGCCATCGAACAAAATTGTCAGGCAGCACACTTAAAATGGATCCACGGAAGTTAATTTTTAATGGGACCCAGTCAGGTGGTAAAACTCTTTTCTGCAGAACATATAAATAGGACCAAAAACGTCATTAGATGAGTTCTCCTTGCCCTGTTTTCTTTCCTTTCCCCAAGTATCTCTTCCTGCCAGTCCCACAGCAGTGTCACATGTGTGTCCATTTTTCTGTAGGTTTAGATGTTTTGTGGGTCAGGTCCAAGCTTCAAACTGGGAAATGCTTCAATAATAGATGATAAAGAAAAGGGTATGTGTCTTTAACAGGATTAGTTCTAGTATTTGCCAAACGTTCAAAGTAGCACAAATAGCAATGAGGAGGCTCCTTTCCATACTCAAAATTTCATGGCTCAGGTCCAGCCCCTGAGATCTGAGTAGACGCTACAGCTGCAGTGAGAAGTTTGAGGTCCTGAGTAGGAGGTGAGAATTATGTGCTTTCATGGACGTGAGCTGCAGAGCCTATCCAAAAAGACAGTGCTCATGGATTGCCTTCTGCAGCACGGGGCTTCCCTTGAGTGTCCTCACTAACAGCCTGGATCTGTGTGTGCGGAAGCAGATGTGAATACACCTGCATTGCAGCTGGCCAGAGTGAACACGCACAGGAGGAGAAGAATTAGTCTTTTCTTTCTCCATCCCCAGCCTGATCACAGGGAGGGTGGCTTAAAGCAACAGAGGTTAAAAACTAGAAAGCTTACCCCAGAATTAAGTCATAAGGTCTGACTGGACAGGGAGAGGAAGAGAGGGGTATGGATAATTGCACCCATAGGGCAATTAGAGTTACAAAGAGCAGTGGAGCTCCTCTTCAGTCCCAAGAGTGTGATTAATTGGCAATAACAACCCTCCTGGATTTGCTTTATTGCTATTATGAAGCCATGTCTTTATTTTTTATTTTATTATTTTTTATTTATAAATTAAATATTTAAGTGCATAACTTTGATCGCCAGGATCTGCTAGTTAGTGCCGGCTTCAGCCACAAGGTGCCAAGATTAAAGATTCATCAAAGGCAAAGGATTAACCCATACTGCTGGAATGCCAAGTAGCTGATCGGGGAGAGGATGCTGTGCAGAAGGCCTGAGTGAATCCCTCTTTGCTTAGCTTGTTCTCTAGGGCTGTGGATTTGGTGTCTCCCCTTTCACTCTGCCACTGCTTAGCTCATTTATTCTTCTGTACCTGTAACTTGCCTAGGAGGAAGAGGCTGATGCTGTCATTAAAAAATATAAATACTCTGCTAGTGTGAAGTGTTCTTCTCTTAAAGAGAGATGGTTGCAAAGATGACATCTCCAATGTCTAGGGTTGGGGACTCAACATCCTCTGTCTCGCTGTGTTTTATGGAGTATGGGCTTAGATGCCACCTCATGCACAGACCATACAGGTCCAGGTTTCCAAAAGGAGTGAGGCTCCTAATGAGGAGCATAGATGCCTGCTCTTTTCAAAAGCAGCCAAGGAGGAGAAAGCAGAAAGCCTGTCATCCCTCTTTAGGCACAATAACCATATATCCACATTTTCCCATAGAAATCTCCTTTATTTCTGTGTGGAAATAGAATGTGAGGCTATTGGATATCTGTCTGAGATTTCTGGTTATATTGTCACACCAATTGCCCCTGTGTGAAGCAATGTTGAGATTAACACCCAAATTCCATGGCTGTCCAGCAATCCATGACAGGGGAATGGTAATCTCTTCAGCAGTCCCAATTTCTTTGAAATCCCTATTCCTAGTTTAGGACTGACGGTTTGCAGAACACTTATTCACATGCCAAGATTTGTAAAAGTGGTCGGTCACTTCTTAGTCCTTTTTTTTTTATTCTTAGGCATGTTAAAGTGGCACTGCTACTAGGGAAGTATGTTTTGTGGCTTTTGGAAGTCCAAAAGCATCACCAGGATCTTAAGCTGCAGATCTGAAATTGTTCTCCCTCCTTTAAATCTCTATCTGCTAAATCCTTGCAAACATTAAATTGTTTCAGCAACTCCCCCCACCCTGGAAAGGACCACAGGAAAGCAGAGCTGTGTAAGCATCCACTTCCTTGTAACAGCCCACAGGGCTCTGCAAACCAGTTAGCTCACTGTTCGGCTTAATGGGATCTGTCAAGAGATGGAACAAATGGGGCGGGAGAGGAGCTGCCTTGGACGTACACGAGTTCATTCCAATAAGCTCTGTCTGCCTGACTACTGCCTGCCTGTCCCCCTGCACCTCTGGGGCTCATTCCAGGAGGAGGAAAAATACATCTATCCCTTGCTTCTCACATGACAGTATTTTTCCTTTTCTTTCTCTTTTCTTTCTCTTTTCTTTTCTTTTCTTTTCTTTTCTTTTCTTTTCTTTTCTTTTCTTTTCTTTTCTTTTCTTTTCTTTTCTTTTCTTTTCTTTTCTTTTCTTTTCTTTTCTTTTCTTTTCTTTTCTTTTCTTTTCTTTTCTTTTCTTTTCTTTTCTTTTCTTTTCTTTTCTTTTCTTTTTTCTTTTCTTTTCTTTTCTTTTCTTTTCTTTTCTTTTCTTTTCTTTTCTTTTCTTTTCTTTTCTTTTCTTTTCTTTTCTTTTCTTTTCTTTTCTTTTCTTTTCTTTTCTTTTCTTTTCTTTTCTTTTCTCTTTTCTTTTTTCTTTTCTTTTCTTTTCTTTTTTTTCTTTTCTTTTCTTTTCTTTTCTTTTCTTTTCTTTTCTTTTCTTTTCTTTTCTTTTCTTTTCTTTTCTTTTCTTTTCTTTTCTTTTCTTTTCTTTTCTTTTCTTTTCTTTTCTTTTCTTTTCTTTTCTTTTCTTTTCTTTTCTTTTCTTTTCTTTTTTTTCTTTTCTTTTCTTTTCTTTTCTTTTCTTTTCTTTTCTTTTCTTTTCTTTTCTTTTCTTTTCTTTTCTTTTCTTTTCTTTTCTTTTCTTTTCTTTTCTTTTCTTTTCTTTTCTTTTCTTTTCTTTTCTTTTCTTTTCTTTTCTTTTCTTTTCTTTTCTTTTCTTCTCTTCTCTTCTCTTCTCTTCTCTTCTCTTCTCTTCTCTTCTCTTCTCTTCTCTTCTCTTCTCTTCTTTTCCTTTCCCTTTTCTTTCCCCTTTCTTTTCCCTTTCCCCTTTCCTTTCCCTTTCACCTTTCCTTTTCCTTTCCCTTTTCCTTTCCCCTTTCCTTTTCCTTTCTCTTTTCCTCCCTTTCCTTTTCCTTTCCCCTTTCCCCTTTCCTTTCCCCTTTCCCCTTTCCCCTTTCCCCTTTCCCCTTTCCCCTTTCCCCTTTCCCCTTTCCCCTTTCCCCTTTCCCCTTTCCCCTTTCCCCTTTCCCCTTTCCCCTTTCCTTTCCCTTTTCCTTTCCCCTTTCCTTTTCCTTTCTCTTTTCCTTTCCCCTTTCCCCTTTCCTTTTCCTTTCCCCTTTCCCCTTTCCTTTCCCCTTTCCCCTTTCCCCTTTCCCCTTTCCCCTTTCCCCTTTCCCCTTTCCCCTTTCCCCTTTCCCCTTTCCCCTTTCCCCTTTCCCCTTTCCCCTTTCCCCTTTCCCCTTTCCTTTCCCCTTTCCTTTCCCCTTTCCTTTCCCCTTTCCTTTCCCCTTTCCTTTCCTTTCCTTTCCTTTCCTTTCCTTTCCTTTCCTTTCCTTTCCTTTCCTTTCCTTTCCTTTCCTTTCCTTTCCTTTCCTTTCCTTTCCTTTCCTTTCCTTTCCTTTCCTTTCCTTTCCTTTCCTTTCCTTTCCTTTCCTTTCCTTTCCTTTCCTTTCCTTTCCTTTCCTTTCCTTTCCTTTCCTTTCCTTTCCTTTCCTTTCCTTTCCTTTCCTTTCCTTTCCTTTCCTCTATTTTTCCTCTTTGTTTCTGCCAAATTAACATAATTCACAGAGGTTTGGGAAGATTTGAAATTTCACTGGCATCTGGTTAGATAAGGTTTCCTCCTCTATTGCTCTTCCCATCTCTCTTCTATGATGTAACTAAGGAGCCCAACAATCTGCCTTCCCTGCCAGATACCATCATGCAATTGGAAATACTATTGTTTTCTTTAGGCAGATGGTGACTCTCATCCTTTGATCTTTTCACTAAACTCATTAGAAAACCTGGCCTCAGATCAAATCTTAAAAAGAAGAAAATATCAGAGAGAGAAATAGATGTCATGGTGATGAAGGTAGTACATAAGATGCTGGATAGAACTGAGTAGAAGCACCTTTTTCTCTCTGTTTTTGTAGCAGGGATTTTTGCTTTCTGAGGTCTATGACTTTTTCTAATACTAATTAGGTCACACTGGTCTTTACACACACACACACATGTACACACAGAGACATATATATGTGCGTGTGAAAGTATGTGTGTGTTTGTGTGTGTAAAAGTAATCATAGGCATCTTCAGTTTGTTCAGCCCATGCGTGGAATATAAGAGACTGATAAGGGACTCACTGCACTGTAGTATGTGTTTCTCTGGTACACTTTGCTGTATGTTGATAAGACCTCTGCTGTATTTCTCATTTTGAAAATAAAGGGTGTTTTCAGAGGTTTGGGCCATAAGAAATAGGATGAATTGCAGCAACGTGACAGCTGACATGGTCCCTGTGCTTATCAAGCTGAGTGCAACTCCTCTACACTTGGCAAAGCAAAGTGAATACAGAGAGTGTGCCCAGCCATGAGTTATCATCATAGCTCAATGCCCCTTCCTTCTGTAGAGGCAAATTTATTGTGTTGTGTGGGGAAAAGGTCCCAAGTGTGTAATTGAGAGAGCAGGATGGAGGCAGGAGGAAGTGGAATAGCACACGCCCACTCTCCATTTTGTCTGCTAGAACAAACCCAAGAATCCACCTATAAAACAGGAACCTTATGAGGTGACATCAATGCACAACAGTCTTCCTCTAGCACCCAAATTAAAGTGGCATAAAGGGTCCCAGGTCTGTCCAAGCATGAAGTGTTGCAACACAGCCTACTTTGAACAAAGCTTATTGGCACAAAGCTGAAATGGATTTGTGTGACTTAAAACATTTGACAGGTGTGAGAGTGGTGGTCTCCACACCATCTCTTTTCTGCTGGGTTAGGGAGAGGAATGTGGAGGAATATCCCCAGATCCTCTAAGAGCAAATGAAACCATCCCTCCCAGAGGCAATGAGCATCTACCTGTATGGTAGTCCACCACCCAGGCTGAATTAGGAGGTGCTGGGCACCCCCAGATCCCATCAGTGGAGGAACAGTTATTTCATCCATTCAAAATACCAACCTAGTGATGTTTTCTCTCTAGCACAGGGCTGGAGTCAAATACTGCGACTGGACATTTTTTTTAATGGATTGTATAATTTTATGACTGTCAAGATGAACAAATAATTTGCAATGAATAATTTATCCAACAGATTTTGATTCTTTTTCAGCTTACTGAATATCCATGAGCAGACCTTGATTTCAGCTGGCTTATTTATTGTTTGAATTTATTTGACGTGTTCCCCCGTCATTTTTTTTTTTTTAAACACTATCAACTGATCAGAGACAGCTCCTGAAAAAGTTTGATAGTCTGCAGTTGAAATTAGTTGTAGCAGCCATGAATCAGGGGGTGGACAGTGCAATGTGTAGAAATTTCTCTTGAGCAATTTGGAATTAATTCTTAGATCTTTTACGGACTTCCAATGTGACCTTGGTCAAAGAAGTTGGGAAAAATGTCACCATTAAAAAGCTGTCCCTAAGTGACTAATCCAAGATCTGAGATAGGAACGAACACAAGAATGGCAAGACTATGGAAGACCAAACATCTGCCTTGCTTAGTATCTTGTCTTTGATTATGGCCAAGAATATATGCCTAAGAAAAAATATAAAATCAGGGCAAGCAGGCAGTGATTCTTCCCTAAAATATTCATCCCATCTCCCATGATTTGTAGTTCAAAGGAACCCTGAGCCAAAGGTGGTGTCTTTCTATTTGATAACCCTTGATGTATTTTTATTTCACATTAGGGGCATGAACCTGAGGCTAGACAGGACATTGGCCTCTGGTGTAAATTCTGTGTTTTATTCTATCACAGACTACCTGGGTTACCTTGATCCAGTCAATTAAGATGAGATTTATTTACCTTACCTAAAGTTAGCTATTTAAAAGGCAGAGTTTAGTGTGAGCTAGCTGGCTAGCTAAAGATGGGGAGGTGTTCAGATGCTGTGGTTAGGGGACCACCACGAACCCTTTAGCCACATGAGACTGATGACTGCCTAGGAGCATCAGGGTACAGGCAGAGCTCCACTCATTACAGCAGGGAGGATGCTGCCCTCCTCCAGAGATTTTGATTATCCTCATGTCAGGGGTACACAACAAGTAAGTGGAACAAACAAGCAAGGCGAGATAACAAACTGAACAGTACTGAGAGGGAACACTGAATCCAGGATTATGTCTGGCTTTGCCCATGAGAGGCAGCAGTGTTTTGAAGGCACTGAAGCAAAAGGTAGATTTTAATTCAGGTTCTTTCCATATGCAGGCTCTCTGTTGAGATGAAGGAGGTATTTTAATCCCCTGGTAGCAGAGCTATCAAATTGGCTGGATGGCTGCTTCTGTCACAAACAGCATATTTTACGCAATGTACCCACACTCTGATCTGTTATGGTAAATCAGCTTTTCCTTCTCTGATGTTGTCTGCAGTTTTGCATAGTTGGGTGGAGGGAAGGAGGGAGGAATGACCCGGGTGGACAGAGATGTAAAATGTTTTCTTGTCCAAAGAGAGGATGAACTGCTTGTGAACAGGTGGAATAGAATAACACTTGGTGTTAGATGTCTACCCTGGCTGTTCAGGGTAGCCCTGAGAGCTCAAGACCAGGAGATCACCCTCTGTGCAGATAATGAGCCTGCAAGAATGGCCTAAGGTGTGTTAAGCATACTCTGCTCACACTGCACAAGACCTCACATGCCCAGGGATACCTGGAGGGTTAGCACGCTACCAGGCAGGCCCAAACAAACTCTCCACAGGCAGGCAGTCCACAGGAGGTGGAGTATGCCATGTTTCCTGCTGCTCCAGATGGTGCCCTTTCAGAGTAATGTAGATGTAGCCACTGAGGTCCTGCCGAGAGACAGCCCTCTCCTGCTGGGCAGCTGTACATAAGATTGGCAGCGCTTTCCAAAGAGCTTGCGTGCTGGCCAGTCTGTCCTCGCTCCAGTCAGGAGGGATTGTTATCAGCCCTCTCCCTGGGAGCAGGATCAGGTCAGCATGGGGTGCTTTTCGGAAAGAAAATGGCCCTGTAAGTCTCAAGGCATGAGATCCTTCAGGGGTCTGTTTTCACAAGGTCACTTCTGCAGAAGGAGGAGGGAAATAGCAGATTTTGTTGCTGTCTTGGGGCAGAAGGGTTGGGAGGTTTTTTGAGGAGTAAATGCTGGAGACGAAATACCAGCCATTGTTCCTTCTGTCCTTTCTCCACTGACAACAAGGGGGATCATCTGTGCCAGAGTCACAGCTGGAGATCTCCAGCCTGAGGTCATTTTTAGACTCACTGTAGGCTGAGCTGAGATCAGAGATGCTAAACTCACTGCATTTTCTGCTCTATTCCCTCATCTTGGTGGATTCATGTTTAGTTTTCATTTAAGATCTTGACAGGTTAGAATAACTCAAGTGTCCTCAGCACTTCCCTCTACACCCTTCTTCTCCCTAGATCATAAGACGTCCCTTGTTATCCTTCCTCTTACGTTTTTCTATCTATAATGAGTATTGCTATGCTCAATGACCAAATTATCCCCCCAGTACAAGAAGGTTCTTTTCTTCCAGGCTGGTGTATTTGTTTTGGAGGTTGTCTCGATTCAGGTGAAAGTGTTTGTGGCCTGAATCTATCAGCTCCTCAGTGTTGCTCAAATTACTTTCAAAAAGTAATTTGTTGCTGATTCCCACATCCAAAAACTTATTGTCAATCTCGAGTTCTTGGTGACCGTCTCAGTAAAAGATAGTCACGTATCCAAAATTAGAACCCGGCTGTTGCAAACTCTGGGGAAATAAACCTGAGGTGCAAATGAAAAAGAGGTTTTTACAGACAAATATAGTCTGTTTCCAGTGCTCTCTTTGATTACTTGGTAGAAAGCAGTCTCCAAACTTTCTGTCCCTTCAGCAGCACTTCTAAGAAAGTTACGCACTGCAGGTGACATCTTATGGTTTTCTACCCACTGCTCTTAGATATAAAGACATGGTCTCATTTGCTCATGAACAAAGTCCAGGAGTCAGCAGATACCAGGGGATCCAACACAGGGATGATCACAGGTATGTCAATAACAGAGTTTGGACACTTTCTGCCAATCCACTTGGGGCAAGATTCATCTTCCCTGATTTAGGTGTCCTAAAAGCCAAATGTCTAATCTGGTTTAGTCATGCCAGGATTTCCTTGTAATCAATACAGAAGAACAGGCACCTCCAGAGGTCGTTTCATTGCAGTCAAAGTGTGTAAGAAAAACCAGATTAATTGTCCTCAGGAGGTGTTTATATAACCCCTAGGAACCCTAGGTTGACCAGTTTAGACATCTAACTTTTAAACATCCTCAGATGAAGAGGGATTCCACAGTTTTATTGGAAAAGCTAGTTGTCAAAACCAAAGCAGTTCAAGGCAAAATGTTCCTTTCAACACGTCTCCCAGCACAAGAGATAGAGGTGGAAATAATGCAAATTTCTTGTTTCAATATTAAAAAATATATATATATATGTATGTTTGAATTGGATTTGGTTGTTGAAGAAAGCATAGGCTATTCCACTAGAAATGTACTAGAAATGTGTGAAATGCAGACAAAGCTCCAGGGAAGAAAGGGCTACCATAAAAAGGGTAAAATATGTAAAAAGTTAAAATCATCGCACAGCATTCTGGTATTCACATAATTATGGAGATGGAAAGCCTCAGTGAGCCTAAGCTGAGAAAGAGTTCTTTCTTGTTCTTCAGTTTTGTTCTTAAACGAGCAGTTTAGCAAAAATATTGCACTTCTGACCTCAATTCAGAAAAGGGGAAAATTGTTGAAATTTCTAGAATTTACCCCATTCCTAGTTTTCCTGATTTTCTTTGAAAGTTACCTATATTCACACAGGCTAGCAGACTCACTGCCTTATAGAACATTTCTGGATAGGTATCTAAGGTGGGCATTACAGATAGATAATGAGTATTACACTTTCCATTGCTGATATAAGTTCTGAATTAAATAAAGGTCTTTTTGACAGCACAAGATTAAGGAGTTTTTCTGAAAATCACACTTATTTTCTGGAGGAAGGGAAAAGTCTCTCCAATAACATTTAGGCACTTTGCTGGAAAAACTTACCCATTAAAAGGCCGGGCTTCCATTGAAAAAACATAAGTGAAAATGGGAAAAACATGTACATGGAGTCTCAGCTGGGGGAACTGAAACAGTGAACTGTAGAGCTGAAGCAATGTAGACCCAAGGTCCATCACTTACGCTTAGCTTGTGGTGCTGGCAGGTATTTAAATATATCACAGGAGCCAATATGGAGGGGGAAAATGCCTTCCCTTCTTCTTTCATCTTAAAACCCAACAGGTCGCTGTTGCTCCTGCTGACATCAGTGCTGGGAGGAGGCAAACAGAAAATCCTGCTCAAGGGCACTGCTCAGGTCTCTCTGCCACAGCCAAAGTCTAGCTCTGTCTGTCCTCCCAGAGAGGATCCTCCTTGTAATTTAAAAATCACAACTATTAAGATGCACCCACGTCATTTACACTGCTGTATCCATCCATCACAGGGAGTCAAGGCCATTGATAGTACTTATTGGCTTAATCTCTCTGATAATTCAAAGCAGAGTTGTGAGCTGATACCAAAAATAAAGATGGTTCTCACTTATAGAGAAGCAGTTAAGTTTACAGGGTGAAAAGTGTAGTGGATGAAAAGTGGAGCAGACTTCTCCACTGAGGAATCATCCAGTTTGTTGTCAGCTACATCTGCTCTTTTTCAGGTGAAGGAGGTGCTGAGATGAATGGAGGTCCCCATTGGCAGCTGCATACCTGCAGCTCCTGTAAACTTCAGTACACCCTGCAGAAAACAACCACAGGATTAGGCTCTCCAGGAGACATATCAACATCTCTTTGCCCCATATGTCAAGATACTGAATGTAGGCAGAATATCCAATGGGTTTTGGCCTGATCCAATATACTGACCCAAGCTTTCTGTGGTTATTTTCATTTGCCATAGGCTTCTTGCCTCAAGAAGCTCGACTCCATGTAGTCCTAGCTCTGTTGTTGCACATTTCTGCTGCCAGCCTATGTTCAACAGGCAAACAAGGAGATATAACTTTTGGGAGGGAACCAAAGTAGCTTTGAGGCTAAACAGGATTTATGTGAGTCAAATTAAAGAGCAGTAGGAAACTGTGCCACCTCCTGACCCCTTACAAACACTCTTATAGCAAAAACTGACCTTGGTTTTCTCGTTACTGATTAGAAAAGATGGTGTCTTTCTCAGGGCAATTTTGTCAGCCTCACAAGTAAACCTCAGAGTTCTGCTTTACTTGCACACTTAAGAAAACATGCTATTTATGTTTCCAAAAATGTGGAAGCATGTACCTATATGTACCTTGTGCAGTATCATCTCCCCTGTATAGGAAGAAGCATAAGATTGGCCTTGTTCCAAATCATGTTGAACACGCCACCTGGAAGGAACAGAGACATCTGGAAAATCATTCCACAATCTCTGAGGAAATTACAGGAGAAATACCGGATGATTGGAAGAACAGCCCTTTGTGGGATTCTTACTTTATCAGCCAATTTCACTTAGATTTTTTTTTTTCCTAAGTAGCATATGTTCAGAACTTTAATAAGAAATCTTTGAGTTCTGGGGGTTTATTTATTTGTTTATCTAATTTTCCTCGTAAATGAAAAAAGTTTTAGAAATTTCACAGCTGGCAGGGCAGGGAGTGGGGAAAGAAGATAAAAGAAATTTTCGGTAGTTCGCATGTTATGGTGCAATAGTGGGAAGGATTGCTTCCTCACCTGGTCTGTGGACCAGATTCATTGAGCCCACAACAAGGCTCGACAGGCCTGGATGCAACAGATCTGGTTGCAGAAAGAAGTCTTCTTGGCCAATGATTCCCAAAGTCCTCCTGCAGACAAGCAGGTTTGTTTCAAAAACCAAGAAGAGATACCTCTGGTAGGAATGAAGATGTAGGTAAAGATGAACCTCTGTGTGCCCATGCAGAGCATTGACTGCAGTGTCTTCTGGATATGGGTGAATGAGGGGAAGAGAGCATCACTACATGCACTGAACTTCTACTTTCCATGCAATGTGTCTGATTCAGAGCTGCTCTATCTTCTTCTGTTGTGCTGCAGTTCTTATACTTTGGGCTATGACCCCAGCATTGTAGTTACATACTCCTACTGGGTCAATATTCCCTCTAAATCACCTCATAAAATGTAAAAATTGCCACAAAGTACGCATGGACAGCACAAGAGGAGACCCCAGACTATGTCAGCCCAAACTGCTCTGTCATATCACTAGATTTGATAGCATAACAGGAGGTGAGGAGGGACAAATCCAGACCCACAACTCCGTTTGAATGCACTTGCTATTCAGTGTTTCATTTTTTTGTAATTAGAGGAGGTGTGCAGGAGTGTGGAGGATGGAAGATGACAAGACATAGATCCCAGTTCATAAACATCTTGAGCATTTGGAAGCTTTTAAGCAGCTGCTATGCTGGCAAAGTATTTTTGAACCAGCCACCTGCATATGTTTTCTGTTTTTATTAAACTAAGCTCCAAAGATGAGAAGATACAGGTGGAAGCTTTGAGTTTCATGCTTTTCCCTACCTCCCCTTGTGTGTTTTAATCCTAATCTGTATCAACAAATATGAGTTGCTTCTTTGACACATGCAGAAATTACTTTGAGGCCTATTGAGGACAGATGACGAGCTTTGATTCCATAATCAATTGCTAAGAAATTCATTAGTGCCAGTACAGATCTTTCATGCAGGAGGAGCTCTCCCAATGGGCCTGCCTGCATCAGAAGAGCTCATGAGCAACTATTCTCTTCCGTTATGCTGGGCTCATCCCCATGCTGGGGAATAGCCCCTTCCCTGCCTTCATCTCAAGGAAGAAAAGCTCAGGAGCTAAAAGACTGAAAACTTGTCTTCACTACCGACTGCCCTTCACAGCCACTCTCTGTCTTGTTGTCTTTCAGCTCGAACATGAACAGACATCCACACCACTCTGCAGTCATGAGAGACTTGTAAAACAAGTATAAGGATGACATTTAGGGATAAGTGCCCTTATGGACAAAGTATTCAAAAAGAAGCACCTACTTTTCTCTAATTGTGTTTAGGACCAAAAGAAACTACCAAATTTTCAGAGTGTGGTAAGCACCCATCCAAGGATTTCTTTGGAAATAGATGGGGATGCAACACTTAAAAAATCAGGGACAAGCCTTTCAGAAATACTTCTGATTTAAATATATGCACCCTGGGTTCATCTGTGAGATTTATGTTATTTTTTTTTGTTTGCAATCCCCCTTTGCTTATGTGAATTTTATACTAAAAAGAAACTGAACAAACCAAAACCAGAAAGAGAAAGAAAGTGCATAATCCACCAAAACTCACCTGATACTTATCTACTTAAATCACTTAAGCACTGCATCCCAAATATCTCTAATGGAATTAGCTATCCTCTCTTTTAAAAATATTGGTAAAGATAGATATGTTATCCCTCCTCAGCTGCTTAGTTAAATATGTTGAATTGAACAGTATTTACCTTAAATATCCCCTACCAATAACAGTTAAACTCTATGCTTCTTATTGCTGTTGTGTGGTGAATATCAGAGAAAATATTAGCGGGATCAGGGAGACATCTGAGGAAACCAAGATTATAAAATGTAAGCAATTCACAGAGATCTCCACCTAAAAGGCCTTACTATTAGATTTCATTCTGCATTTAACAGTAATACTTACAGTTTAGCAGACTTCTTTCATTATGTCTATTCAGCTCATCTCAACATTTACCTGAATATTCAGGTATCTGCTGGCACTGTTTCTGACAGACTCACATTGTTGTTCTGGTTTGTGCATTTTTCCTCCATTAACCTGAACAAATTTCTGTCATGAACTTTGTGTTATACCTCCATATCTGGGACAGGAATCACCCTCTGGAGTGAGGAGTCTAAATCCTTCCAATGGTAATAGACCTTACATGGTTCAATTTACCTTTACTCCAAACTTTCAGATATTTGGTGCCATGTGAAATGAGTTCCAGAGATTCTTCCCTAAAGAGTTTGCAGATTTCTTTAAAGCCCAATAAAGAGGGAAAGATTCTACTAACTACATCAGACTTTGACCTAAGCCCACAGTAAATTCAAGCTTCAGTTTCCTTTTCCAAGTTGTTGATCACTCTCACAAACACCTCCTCAAACGTGAACAATGTCTGTGTCACAGCAAAGCAACCAGGTGCCATATCCACCCTCCAGTGTTTTCAAGGGACACATTTGTACCAGCTGCAAGCAGAGACACCTACTCCAAGAGAAGAGAGGATCCCTTGGTTTGCAGCTCTGCTCACTGGCATGCCTATGTGTTCCTTGCAAACTCTGAAACCTAGAAGAGCAGTGTGTAGATTGGGAGAAATGCTACTCTCTATGTGTCATATAGCTACCCACATACAGCCTTGGAGAGGGGAAGAATCTGCTGTGCAGAGTTAGGGAATGATGACACAGTGGTAGGAGTAAGTCTCTGGACAAGTAAAATTCACTGGGATCCTTTATCCTCTGTCAGAAAAGCCAAGAGAAGCAAGAGAGGATGCTAGCTGAACAACTCATCCAAAGAACAGGGTTTTTTGGTGCAGAAGGACTCCCCCAGTGCCATAGGTGTAAGCCCATTTAAGATAACCCCAGCCACTGAGGTACATACTGCTTTTGACAAAATTCTTTTCTTCCTTTCCTCTTCCTTGATATTGTCATTCAGTTCCTTGTGAAGTAATGTGAAAGCATCTGTTGTCTCTTTCATTTAATTTGTAAATACACTCCCGAAGGGCTGGCAGAGCACATGCAAGCCTAAGAGGCTACCACAGTGTCAGTGATCACTACCAAAGGCAGGAATGCAGGCTTCTGTCCTCCAGGAGATGCCCTCCATCCTCACAGGAGCCTGCCCACTGTACATCTGCCAGAAAGACGTTTAAAAAGGGAATGAGGAGATTTCTCCATGTACCTGGTGTATGGAGGTGGCCCAACAAGGTTTTTTTGTTTTCTATAAAGCACAGTCATATCTGTGGTGTTTTGTGTTTTAGACAAAGTTAGTAAGTAAAAAAGCCACCTATTTATTCTTATTAGACTGCATGCTAAGGATTGCTATGTATAGATGAAGGGGAGAAGACAAAATCTGGGTGTAAAAAAGCTCCTCCTCTGGTGTATTAGCTAAAGCAAGGAGCGTCTTTGCATTGCCTTTGCTGTATTATTACTGAGATAGTCCTTGGACTACAGTTCAGTCATTTAATCAGTCCTTGAGACAGCAAACTTGTCACTATCTTATGTGGTCGTTCTGCCCCACAGAAGACCGTTAAAGGCCTCAAGGTTTCACCAGTGATTGTTATGATTACTATAAATTATCTTTTTATTGCACATTGAAATCCTCAGACACCGAGCACCTACAAAATCATGTTTCTTTCAGCAGCAGGTGCAGGCTTTCAGTTCCTGAACTGCCTCTTATGGCTGCAGAGACAGCCGAGACAGCCATCCGCAGATGCAGGAAGGAGCATACCTGGTTCCCCAGCTCCTCTGCTCTCTCACTGTCTCACGCCTGACAGAAACAAGTCTTTCCTCTGCCTGGCAGCACACAGACTTCGTGGTGACATGGCTTGTACTGCTGGGTGCATCCCTCACCACAAATCCAGAGGCAGCATCTTTTCTGCATGCACTGAACTGACCAAAAATGGGGCCAGAAGTCTGGTTTCCCAGTCTTATGCTGACAAGTGGGTAACACTAATTAGCAAACGCTGGGAAAATGTGCCTCTTTCTTTGAAAGTGGGGAAAATATCAAATCAGTATAGACTCTGTCAGTTAGCTCTTGCTCATTCTTCCTTGATATAATTGCATATAATTGAGAGTATATAGTGCTGATGGGGCATTTTAAAAGAATCATATTCATTCCCTATGTGACAATGTTGTAACATGTTTCATGTTATCTTTACGTGTTTGGTCTGCTCTGGAATTAATCTTCATCCCTCAATTCTAGCACTGCCTTATCCTCCCAGTTTTACAAAGGGGGAGACTGAGGCACTTACCCAAGCTAAGTCAGCAGGAAGGCAGCAGAGCCAGTTTTAAAAGTTGCGAGTTCAAACCCCTCGACTCAGTCAAGCACTCCGGTCGCCCCAGTTCTCATTTTGCAGTGTTTATTTTAGTCTCTCTCCAGATGCAACCACCTGCCAGTCCCACCAAAGCCAGAAGCCCAGTGGGGGTAGGAAGAAACTCTTGCAGGCAGCAGCATGTCCGCTGGCCTCTCCCTCCTTGCACCTGCCAAACATATTGTAATAAACACATAGAGACAATTAGCACCTTCATAGACAGGCTTCCATACCAAGAGGGATTTCACCTTGCCTGCTGCTCTAGATTGGGATGATTGGCAAAGGCAGGTAAATCTGTACCCTTTGTTTAACAAGATGGGAGAATGACGTGGAGAGCAAGAAACGCCCAGACCCCTTCCAGGTATGAATGCTCAGGCTGATTTAAGCCCTTTCAAGAGGTTTTGTCTCTAGTGATTTGCACTTTCCTGCCTCCCAGCCCTTCCCCACCTTCCTGTTCCTGCCCCCAACTCCATCTTGCCACGT
This sequence comes from Strix aluco, assembly GCF_031877795.1. Lineage (NCBI taxonomy): Eukaryota > Metazoa > Chordata > Aves > Strigiformes > Strigidae > Strix > Strix aluco. The sequence goes on along the minus strand of NC_133971.1, from coordinate 87,624,697 downwards.
CCTTCCACTGCTGTTATTATTTGTGAAGCGTGAGAGGAGACTTATGACAAGGGAGGGATGTCATTAAACCACGCCGGGAGGAGATGTCAGCCGCCATGCAAACATCTTCCTGACACTCCACTTTCAAACGATTTCAGAAACTGCACTCAGATGATTTCAGGTTGGGTAGGCCTGTCAACTTGGATGGACGCCACGCGTTGCTTTGGTGCGGAGACAGCTCCAGAGCCTCTCAGCCGGCTGTTGCACACACGCGTACGTAGCCCCGTCCCCACACACACAACTGCACATCATTATTTTTATGCCACTCCAAGACAGATACCCTTGAATGCTGTTGGAAGCGTCAAACTTTCACTGCAAGTGAAAGCTTTAACATTTAGAGGGTTCTTGTGTAATGCAAATGAACTGGAAAGGTAGGAAGGCATCCCAAATGCCATTCACTGCATTTATAAAAAGATAAGGTGACTGTGTCCTACCCCACCATATCACTTCATTACCAAGTGTCAGCGAAGAGCCTGGCAGCTCGATTGGTTGATGAAATCACATGACCCAAGTGTTATCTTACAAAAACACATGAAATTACTAAACTTGAACAGCAGAGAAGTATAAATATCCCCACAGTTTATTCTCATTCAGCCAATCAGAGACTATGTATGTCTTTATTTCCTTTCCTTTTTTCTTCCCAGTGGGGAAAAAAAATAATTTTCCCATCTAATTTATAATTCAAAATATTTTGCTATCTAATATATTTATATTATTTTCCTCAAAATCTAATTGAAGTGCTTTGTTTATGCATTATTCATTTGATCTTTGTTTTCCATCCTCATTGTTAACTTCCAATGCAATTTTAATAGGCTCATGGTCAGAGATCAGGGTGGCAGACACTTTGATGCCGTGTTAATTCACTGACAAAAGGGCAAGAAGAAAGTGTGAGTAAAGAAGCCTTTAAAGCCATTTTTTCTGATCCAGATCTGAGCTGTCCCATGCTGGTATGTACCTCATTTCCATGGGGGCTGATTTCCTGGCTTTGCTGTGGTAGTCAGTTAGGTGTTTGGGTGTCATGATAACAGCAAGCAAGAAGAAAAATGTAATTGCCTGAGCTTCTGCAGATGTGGGACCTTAGCCAGTGCCTGCTGAGGTCTGTGGAAATAACGCACTCTGTTGCTCTTCATCCTTTCAATGTCTCTGCAGAACTGCTTGCACAAGTAAACAGAGGTGAAGGTGATGGATATGACATGTGAGACAGGAAAATAGTTTGGTTTTCAAGATTTTCTAGTACCTGGGGCAGTGCTGTGCAAACAGGAACATATACTAGAGTTGAGTAGCACTCTGCCATGTAGGCTGTGACTCAGCCACTAGACAACACAGTCTGCCATGTGCCTAACCAGAAACCAGATATGATCTTTCAACTCAAGGCACTGGAGTGTCAGCTGGGTCTCCACCTCTTGAATGTCTCATAAGCATGAATTTAGTAATGCAGTCACTCATTAACTCATGCCAAGCTGTCTTCCATGAGCAAAAATTCATTAACTTCTCTTTTAGCTGAAATATTGCAGCCCAGCCCAGTTGAGCTATAAAAGATTCAGGTTCAGTGCTCGCTCCAGCCAAAAGCTTACTTTCAGTTTTATTCTTTCTTCCCAGCTGATCTCAACAAAGACATTTTGCAGTAGCCAAAGAGTTAATAACAGTGTAGGAACTATAATTCAGCCTAGGAAAATAATTTATGGATATTCTTGGCATTTCTGGATATCAGCACAGCTGTAGCTCTGTCTTACCCATGAACAAATATTCTTGGCCAAGACACCAGCTCACACAGCCCATTAAAGGCGGCTTCTGTAGGAAGGAGTGCACACTGCAAGCAATGCTAACTTGAGTTTACAACTGCTGCCCACTGAAAGTTGGCATGGACAGGTAGTGGAAGTATTAAGTGATAAAATGCATAGAGCATTGAAAGTGACAGGCAGCAGATGTAAATAGAGGTAATTTTGTGCAATAACCCACCAAATTCCATTTTAATGAACTTAGCTCTCCAGTCTCCACGAGACAAGACATTGCTAGACAAGAGAGAGTGAGAGGGAGGTCCAAAAACAGTGTCATGAAGACAGAGGCTGCTAAGAAGTTGCAGCAGCAATCCCGCAGAGTGCACACTCATACAAGTAAACCCACCAGCCAGATTCAGTTTGCACCAGTGACAGGAATGGCAATAACACCAAGGATGCCTATGGAAGGATCTGTACTCACAGGATGATAAAAGGAAAGACATGAGGATTAAATTATACATTGCGCATTCTAACAAGAAACCTGGCAGCGGATGGTGGAAATAAGGGAGATTTGTGGGGGCACTGTTTCTCTGGTACCAGTGTGGCTTTGCCTTCCTTCTTCCCTTTGTTTTGCACATTTATTCCCCTTGAATTAACTCATGGAAGAGGAACAGATGCCATCAGGATTTAAAACATTTTCAGTAGCTTGAAACAAGTGCTTGAATGGAGGATGTCAGCATTTCCTCTGAATTGTACAAATCAGTGGCATTATAATAAGGCTATTGTTTATAGATAATGCTTTTTTATTACAGATCCTTCAGGTCAGTTGCTTACAAATATTTTTCAGCGAAATCTTGGGCCGGTTCTAGGAATTGTCTCTCTCTAATGATATATCATTTTCAAAAGTTGGAAATAACGTATTTCAGGTGTTCTGGAGTTTCACACTGAAATAAAGTTCTATGTTTTCTGGAGCAGAAATTCCTGAGTTTGATTCCCTTTTCCTCATGTTTGACTGACAGCCATTGACATACAGTTGTGAATGAAGATTCACTGTCTATCTGAACTCAATGGCCTCAGATTTTCCCCTAGATGAATATTCCAGTGACCAGAAATCTATAAATCTCAGAATGAAAAAGTGCAGAAATGGCATCTTCATTATTCTTCTAGAACCTTTTTCTCATCAAGGATATAAGTGTCACATTTTCCTGTGTAGCTGCTGTTTCAGAGTCAGCACTCTCATCCTCAGTGTTTGAGATTGTATCACTTTAGTCTTTGCATGTAGAAGAGGTGACCATGAAATGTCTGTTAGAAACTATTTTTGTACAAAATGTATCAAATGCTCGTAAAATATTCTCATATAAGCTATTGCTAGATACTTCAGAACCATGATGGCAAGTCTGGTTCTGAACACAGGAAGAAAGTACAGTATAGCTGATGGGCTTACCATGGGGAAAAAAAGCAAACAAAATGAAAACACAATGAAAATATTGCCCTTCTTTGTGGAAAATATAATTTTTCTCAACTCCCCTCATCTCCTATCTATTGTAAAATCAACTGCTTTAATAAGGCCACATCCTTCCAACACCTAGACAGAACTGGAACTTTAATTTTCTATCTCAAAAAAGTTTTGATGGGAAATTTTCAACCTACCCTGAAACAGCAAGTGTGGTGTGACAGCTGTCTTAGTCAAGCCCCTGGTTGTGCTTGGTCGTTCCTAAATGCTGATAATGGGAATGCAAAACAGTCATATGTTTGACATGTAAAAGGGAAAAATCATCAGAGACATCATGTGTGAACAGAAGAGGGACTGTCTCCCTTTCCCTGTGGATCTGGCCCTTTCCCAGGGTTCAAAAGAATTTGACTGCATGGTGGGGAACTATCTTTCTAGCATGAGAGAAGGAATAAAATGGGGAACAAAAAGAGAAAGAGAAGGCAAAGAAAATTCCACTTGATTAGCTTCTTAGCATCAGTTGGATGTGACAACTCTTTGAATATGGATGAAGTCTACAAGAGGGATCATCTGCCAGCAGTAGTTGTTACCAAGGAAGTAAGTGATGCTGGAGGTCGGAGGGCACCTGTCTCGCCAGCTAATGAAAGAATTGTGGGAGACAGAGCTTTTCTATCTGATTAATATAAGGGCTGTAATTCCTGCCCTTCCCACCCCCACACCTTCTCTGCTCTCTCTTTTAAAATGATACCAAGGCTATTGTTATTGTAAGTGGGATGTGAAAGAGACTGTCCTAGGAAGAGCTTTGCCACTCGTAAGTGATATTTTGGCCAATAACTTGTGCCAATCTCATCCTCCCACACAGATTCTGGAAGGGAAAAGCAACTCTTTGCTTTATTCTCTGCCAGATTTTTTTTTCCAATCATGCTGGGAGCTGAAAGTCACCCTTGATTTTCAAGGGGGAGAAATGCAGTGGTTAGAATGGGCTGATTAAGTGGGAATATGGGGATGGAAGAGTTAGAAGAAATAACTCAGGGATGTTTTATCCTTAAAGGCAACAAAGACATTTTAGAATACAAATGTAGTTATAGTGCCTCTGATCAAAGAGAAAGGTAATCCAGTACATTTTCTTAAGCAGTGTCCAACAGTAGATGTTTAGCAAAAATATATAAACATCAGGTAAATATAATGAATGTACTAAAGTATATCTTCTCTGTTTAGGGAGTTTTAATATGGATAGTGCATCACAGATGAGTCCCCATCTAATATGTATCAGTGTAGGCAAGAACAATGTCCATATCACTGTAGGTGTATCCCCCTGGTCATAAGGACAAATGATTACATGCTCACACTTACAGTGCTAAGCTCTTCTTCATCACAAAAAAGGGTGCCCGTATCCATACTGCAGACTGGGAACAGTGTTGGCCTGTGCTATCTCCAGAACCATACCCGTGCTAACAACAGATTTTTGACCAATCATGGGACATTACCTCAGCTCATTTTCTGGCCCAAATTACCACAGAGGTAACCTAAATAATTATAGAGGTAGTCCGTCTTTTAGTTACCCTGAGAATTCCACCCTTATCTCAGCAAAATCCATACAGGCAAAAGCAGACCTGTAGGCGGAACCATGGACACAGGCAAGGAACTGGCAGTTTGAAGGTAAAGGCTCTGAAAGTCTGACCTGAAAGTAGATTTAAGTATGTAGCATTTTACACCATCCGGTGCAGGGTAAACACTGCCACAGAAAGGTAGAACACATTAAAAAAAAAAAAAAATGCAGAGAACAAAATGGACTTAGGACTCACAGGATTTTCCAAAGCAAGGCATAAACCAGAGCCTCCTGGTCCCCAGGCAGAAGGACCCTCTAGTTATCTCAATAGCAGTCACTCTCTGGCTCAGTCTTTCTCTCAGCTGCAAATCCTCTCCAGAAGCTCAACCTTTCATGGCATAAATTGGTGAGTTTTAGTACAGCTTTGGTGGTTTTCAAGAGCAGATGACTTGGCCCATGTATTTCACAGACAGACCAAAGATTTTTCTCAACCTCTCTACAGTAGTACTGGGTTATTTATTTACCTAGTAAATTCCAGTCAGTGAATTTAGGATGTTGACAGAGAGTCTGAATCTACACACAGGTCTTCCATAGCAGGATCAGGTTTCACAGAGTTTAATTAATGCTGAGGATAAGACTTTTCCCCTCCACTGACAGAGGAAGAGAGCGAGGGAGTCTGGAACTTCTCCATTGTTGAGCTATCACTCAAAAACTTTGTTACACCATCAATCAATACCGTGCAATTGAGAAAAAATGCATATAGCGAAGCAGCTACTCCCATGATAACACACAGACATGGATAGTTATAAGTGGCTGTAGTGAAAGATACACCTATCCCAAGGTAGTGTGACTGAAGTGTCCTTCTTCAGCTCACGTTGAAAGGTACACAGTGATGCTTAAAAACCCCTTTCCTTAAACCAGGTCCACCAAAAAGATGTCATTGCTGTTCTACTGCTGCTGGATATACTTTAATCTCCAGGTATAACATTTTATTGGCTAACTCTTTCAAAGACATTGTAACAGAATCTATTAACAGAATTTACACTCCACTGGTGTGAAAGCCTTTATTTGCCACCTGATAAAGGCAAAAGCTGGAACGGGGTTACAGATTGCATTTTTAAGTGGATTTTATCTTTTGCAGATATATATAGTTTACCTCTTTCAATGTATGTGCTTATGTAAGTGTGGGTGGTGGGGGAAGGGGAGCTGTTTATATCTCATTTCTAATTTTTCTATGCATTTTAAGGTCTTAGTAATATTAAGAAAAAGAAGAAGAGTTTAGTAGAGAAGTGATACAGCTAATAGTGTTTCCTCTACAGAGTATTTGCACTTGCAAATAACAAATTGTGCACTGTTGTGCACATTTGATGCCTCTGCCCATAGGCATTTGATGTGATGTTAGAAGCGTTTATTTCCATGTTCCGTTGCACAGCCAGCTTTATGGAAACCATAGCCCTGTTAGGTTCTGCATAATCTTATTAGTGTCCTGAGCAGCTTTAAAGAAGGAACTCACTTTTAAACTAGTTGGGCAGGTTTAATACTCCCTAAATTTACCCACATCTAAGACATCTAATTAAAATGTAGATCCTTCCATCTGAGCAAGTCAGTCAAGACTTACAATATAGAACACGGAGAGAAAAGTGCTTTTTTAGGGAAAGCGTGATTTGGCTGAAAGTAGATGTCTGTTTTAGGATGAGAGTTGTGCCCTCGACTTGGCAGACCAGATCCCTGTTGATTACAGAAGAAAGCTGAGTGTGAATATCTCAGATGGAGGCATGCCTTGTTGTAAACACGTATGTTTCTTCAAATGGATCCGACCCTTTCAAAAGCAAATCTCTAAATCTGAAGATTCTCGGAGTCAATATTTAGTTTTCTTTGTAGACATAATGGAAGATTCTATTCTGGATTACAACTGAGGAAGGATTTTGGTCAAATATTTTATTCATTGGAGAAAAAAAAGAGTAGTTAAGCTTTGAATGGAAATATTTGCATGCTCTTATCAAATAATAACATAATACGATCAATTCACTTGAGTGAAAATGTGAAACTTCTATTTTACTGATGAGGCATTTTTTAAACAACCCCTTTTCTTTTCCTTTTTCTCAAGTTCCTTTATTAATCTGCTTGCTTTTAATGAAGAGGGAACAAAATGTAACAAAATTTAAAAAAGTTCCCTTTTGGGCCAGGAGAGTCACTCTTGGAAACTGGAAAATAATTTTTAAAAATTATTTTGTTGATGTGCATTTTGGCCAGTGAAGTAAACAGGCATTCAGACACATCTCTCAGTCCATATGTACGGCTGCCAGCACCTACCCACAGACCTGAGGAATAGCTGCATGCCCAGGGCAACCTTTAAGATCAGTGAAGGTCAGGGTTATGCAGAGTCTGGGAAGTCAGGCTCAAACAGATATATGGATGCTACATGGATACACGTAAGATGAAAAGAAAAAGCACTCCCTGAGCAGTTTTAGTAACCAGTTTCCTTCCACATACAATGGTATATTTTACCATAGCAGATGGGACCAGCGATGCATCCAGTCAGGTACCATGCCTCCAGCAGTTGTCTGTGCTTGGGGGTGTGAAGCCCTCCCTCTTGGCAGCACCTGGCTGGTGGGGGACAGAAAGGACAAATTTCTCCTGAGGCCCTGCAGCACAGATCTTATGTCCTATTGACACACATAAAGACAAATGCTCTGGCCAAATCTTTGGCTGATGCAGGTCACCTTTGTGTCTGGAGAATCAAGGGAGCCCATTAGGTTATGTCTAGGCATAACCCATGAATGCAGACAGGAAGTCCCATAGGAAAAAGTCATCTGTGGGGACTAAAATATCACCTTCAGGAAGGACCTGCAGCAGAGGATGTCCGAGGCCCAGGACTTCTTCCTCCATCATGGCCTGATGGCTTTTAGCAAGAGCTCTTGAAATGGAGAATGAACATATCCTTGGTTTAGATTCTCTGAGGCTTCATCTCTCTGCTTTAGATTTTAGGATGATTGAAACAGCTGGGTACTGCCAGTCATTATCAGCAAATGAACCCCCACCTCTATGCATCTGCCTGAATTTGAAGAACAAAAGACCAGGGACCTTTGCAGACATCAGGCAGAACACCGTAAAGGGAGAGGACAGAACCATGTGCTCAGTCCTGCCCAGCCCCACAAAGTCCAGTGCTAGGTCCAACTGCATTGTGCTTGGAAGAAACATGTTTATCTTGGACATTCATTATGAAAGCCTCATTCAGAACCTTTTGATCTCGTGTATTACGAAAGTTGTTGAGGAAGGGTTTGAGGGAGAGAGGAAAGAAGCTGGAGAATCAGATCTACTGAGTGAGGAAGAAGGGCGAATGCTTTAGAAGCTGGCTTTCTTGATCATTTTATCGGAGCCTTAAATTCGTGTTCTCTTCTGGAGAAAAAAAAAATAAAAGGAGGTATTTTAAAAAAAAGGAAAAAAAACCCCAGCCATTCAGCAATTCAGCTCCAGATCTCCATAACACTTTCAAATGAAGGTGCTTCCACAGAGCACGTTTTATTCCCAGAGACACTCTTGAGCTTGAGCAGAGGGGATTTGCATCTGTAAAAAGGACGGAGAGAAGGAGACAGCAAGGCTTAGCCTTTGTATCCATCGCCAGAGCTGGATGAGCAGAAAGCCCAAGAAAGGGGGTGTTTGACCCTCACCTGAGTAGCAAAGAGATTGGACACAAAACAAAAACATTTTCCTCCAACAAACCCACCTCCCCCAAGTCTAGCAGGGAAATCAGAACTACAATCTCCTATTGTCAGGGGCTAATAAATAAATAAATAAAGGCCCAGATTAGATAACAACAGCCACAACAACAACAAAACATGTAGCAGCATCAGGGGCAGGAAGGATCAGCATCGGCTTTAATTAAAAAATCTGCCTCCATTGATTTTTTTTAAAAGGAACACATTTGTAGGAAGATGAAGAAAATGTTTCTCCCCCACCATCTTAGTTCAATGAATGGTGTATGTCCGCTGTTAGCTACAAATAAGCCTTTGATCATTTTATTGCTCTCTGTAAAGCTAAAATAATTTTGCTGTGTATTTTCTTTTTTTTTTTTTTTTCTTTAAATTGGGAGTGTTAGGAGGGGAGTGGCAATAGACAGATCTACTTGGGAAACATCTGAATGAGGGTGGGGGAAGAGACCAGAGAGAGGAGAAATGAGAACAAATATACAGTACTGCAGCTAGAGAGGTGGGATCAGACTGCCAGAGCCCACGGGCTGAAACAACCAAGTGTACCAGCCCCAGCTAAGAAAACCCAAAATACCGTGCCTACTGCTCCCAGCTGCCTACATGCCTCTCCAAACATGTATAACAATTAGAAGCATGTTAGTATATCAAAATTACAAGAAAGCGTGCATTTGAGTCTAAATTCAGCTGGAGGCTTCATCATGTTCATCCTCACAGGAGGACGGGGGGATGAGGGATGTGGTGTGGAAAACACTGGTCCCCAAGGAGGGGGGACAGGGAGGATGGAGTCTTCTTTGCACGAGATGGCACCTGTCAGTGCAAAGCCAAGCATGCAGAGATGGAGGTGGGAGGCAGAGAGTTGCCCTCCTGCCCAGAGCAAAAGCCTGGGTATATGCAGTGGGGGTCCCACCTCTACTGCCAACTTGCTTGGTATTTTGTATGGAAATCACTTACGTTTCCTGCTGTAAAATGAGCTTAACACCACTTTGCCTGCCCCCCCAGGGCCTCCTGAGGGTAAGCAGATTAAAGGTTTGGAAGCGTGTGGGCGCAGCAGCAGTGGGGACCAGAGGCCGGCACAGCACAGCTTGGGCTCAGGGGGACGCGGAGCTTATTGCAGCCATGAGGGGTTGGGTCTTGCTGCCTCCAAAGCGGCCACGTCTCACAGCAACATGAGAAGTGCTTTGCAGGTGGTGGCACTGAGGCAAAGCAGGCTTGTTGCCTGGCCAAGAAGGGGATTTTAATCCAGTCTCCATCCATCTCCCTCCTCCCGCCCCAGCAACAGCAGCTGCCTTGGCATGTTGGAGCTGTCTCTGCTGCTGCTCTGTGCAAAATCCCATCCTCCTGATAGCATCAGTGCCCCATCCTAGGGCTGGCGGCACCCCCTTGCCTTAAGGGAAGGGCAGAAAAAAATTCAGTTTGTCCTACAGTCCTGAGGAGTCTGGAGCTGGCCTTAGTGGGAAGGCAAGGGCAGCAGTAGGGAGGCAGGAGGGGCCGAAGGGAAACATCTCTGCTGGGAACTGTGGGGTGGCACAGACTGCTCCAAGATCCCCAGGAGCAGACTTCTTGTGCCCCTTTTGGCTGTGGGCTTCTTTTTGGACAGCCTCTGAGAGGCTTTTTCTGTGGATGTACATCATCATGACTCAGTCCACGGCTTCCCAAGGACTTGGGAGGTACACAGAGTAGGACATGGTAAGCCACCAAACAATTACAGCTTCCTAACTCAAAATTATGACCAACACCACCCTTAACCTGTGCATCTCAGAGTACAGGTTTTGCTAGTGTTTCCTGCCAGGAAGAGGAGTAGGGAAGCTTTTCTTTCCCTAGGGACACCATGGCATGGGACATACAACACAGGGTCAGAGCACCAGAGCTTGCTCCTGCGTGGCCTCATCTCCATTGGCTCCACATCTCCCATTCATAGACAGCAAGGACAGCGTGAAAGGGTGCGTGCATGTGCATGTGTACCCACTATATTAATACATATGTATGTGTATTTTTACATATCAGTTCTATAGGGCTCAGCAACATCAAAAAGAACCTGGATAATCAGAGCAGAAGATATAAAAGATCAAACAGAATATCTTTTAAACAGATCTGAGAAGCTTAATTTTCATCCAATGTTACTGCAGGAGCTTTTCCTTCTCTCTTTTTTTTTTTTTTTCTCCTCTCTCTGTTTTTTTCCCACTTCCATGAGTTTCTTTGATCTGTTTTGATGTCTTTTTCAGCTCCTCTTTCAAAAAAATTCTTTTAAATTTTTTTTTCTTTTCCTTTCCCCCAAAGTCATGGGCCTTGTAAGAGTAAGAAACTAGCTACATGCAGCATCTCCCCACACACTTTCCTCCCCACAATGCATGTGCACTCCACAATCCCTGTTCTGCTCAGAAACCTCTGACTCCAGGGCAGAGGGATGAAATTAAAACTGCACCGAGTGAAATGTTATTTCCTTCATGTCAAGAGTTTTCAACTCGGTCACTTTTGAGTCCTGTTCAGGGTTTGAATTGGACTACGTTTGTGGCAAAAGCTGTTCCCTCAGTTGTATGTCTAGCAAAAGGCCAACTTCACAGAGAGAAACCCGGCAGGCTTCATTTCAGACCTGTGCTATCAGTTCACATTGACAAGGATGTGAGCATAGGGTCAGGTCACCTGGGTTTTTCCTTTGATTTCCTTAAGGCATGGACAAAGTTACTTAACTTCCCAAGCTAAATGCTGAAGAAGTTACTAACTTCTGCAGATCTGCCATGCCTATAGGCAACACGGAAGAATTAAATTTCATCCATGGATGAAAGTCACTGGAGAGGAAATGCTCTTTCTTCACAGCTTTGTGGCACATTTTCTGCTCTGGTTAGGACACCCCAGAACTTTCCCCACTCGTTCTCCCAGGTGGTTTGAGGTCGGGGACCCCTCTTAGCTCACATCCCCTCAACACCCTGCAGTACCAAGTTTCCATGCACAGCATTGCCCCATGGCACGCTCAGATGCTCCACTTCAACCTTGAACTCCAGCATTGCCTCCCACACTTCAACCTTGAACTCCAGCATTGCCTCCCAGCATTTCTCTACACATCCCCTGGCCACATGTGGGGGACGTGGTAGTTACCACATGCTCCCAACAGGCTCCCCTCTCCTGGCTGCCTTTCTCACCCCTGCTTTTGCTCCGCTCGTTGTAGCAGACATGCTTGCAAAAATCCCTTTTCTGGTGAAGGGAGCGCTCACCAGCATTTCAGTGCTGGGTCTCCACAGCATGCACCAAGGACAAGCAAGAGGTACACAATATCAGTTGGGTGAAGCCAGGCTGAATTTATGTGGCAGGGCACTGTAGGGGATGGCCGTCTGCCGGGGACAGGGCAGATAAAGCCAAAACCCATTTACTCTGTCCCTAAAGAGGTTGTGAGCAAAGTCTCTTGGATGCTAAGGCTCACGCTTCCTGTATTAAGGCTCTCCCTCCCTCAACAGATAGTGCCAGAGCAGTAGGAGTGCTGGTCCTGTGCTTCTAATTACTATGATTTCAGCCTCTCAGAGTGTCCTCAGAGCCCAGATAAAATGTGGAAAGTGTAAATACTGTACACAGACACACAGACTCACCAGACTGCCTCGTCTTTCAAGCCGAGTTAGTCTTTCTTGCAGCAAGCAAATGAGCTCAGAGGAACTGGAAAAAAAGACTGAGCTATTACAGCACAAGTTTTGTGTGAAACCAAAAACTGCCCTGCAGATTGGAAATCTATTTTCAGTCATTCCAGTTCCTTCCAAAATACTAATAATAATAATTGAAGTTCTGAGGCTTTTCAAGTAATTTTTATCCACCAGCCTCCTCTGAAGTACAAAGCCAGCTCATGCCTGTCAGGCCAGCTGGGCTGAGCTCAATCCGAGACACAGGGTGCCAGAAATTTAATCCTGAATTTCCCAAATCTAATCGAAACGGCACAAGCCGTGATTAATAATTCACTACTTTATTACTGATACGATGCCTCGGACTATCACAGCGTCTGAATAATTGATTTGCCAAGAGGGGCAACATGTCCTTTCCTAAAGCACAGAAAGTTTGACCGAGGACTTGCCGTGTAAAGCTGGCTAAATGTTTTTAAATAGTTTGAGTCTGGATATCTGACATTCACTTGGTGTCTAAGGACAAACTAGGAAGAGGCAGCTGGGAAAGTTTTATACCATCCACTAAAGTACAGGTCATATGTCTAGAAACATGGTCAAAGAGATAGCGTATAAATCATTGCTTTATATGTGGGGAAAAAATATGAGAAAATACTAGAAAAGAAATAAATTAAGTTACCAGAAGGAAAAAAAAATTACCTTTACATGCTTATGCATAGTAAGAATACTAACTACCTTTAGACTATGTCCCCTTACTCCCACCCTGATCCCTGCTTTGACTCATGCTGGCTCAGATCCGCTGATTATAATGTATGGTGAATGCCAGTTGAAGAAGTGAGCAAAATTTGGTGTAACACAGCCAGACTTTACATTTTCTCAGCCTGGAGAGCTGACAAAAATCTGGGTGACAGTTCTACTGTGCCTTAAGATTAGAGGCAAATGTAGTCTAGAAGCGGTGTTTCAAAGTTCTCCAGAACTGACAGCCCCAGATCTGAGTCTTGAGAAACTCTAGAGGTGAGCAGTCAGTATTACAGCTTGAACAGTGAATAAATTTTCCATCTCGTATCAAAACTGGACCTCAGTTTTGACAGTTTCCCCATTTGTAAAACAGCTATTGAGAGCTGGCGCACTGATTTCCACCCATTCCTCTGGATGGAGAAGACCTCAGAGTGTTTTAAACCACTGTTATCATCTTGACTGATGTGGGATGATGACAAAACCATGGAGGTAGATTTCTGAAGCATCAGAGAGACCTTGCTGAGGGCCTCATCAGGGCACAGAGTAGCCATGCATTTAGAAAAATAGGATTTTAACTGTTTATATTCTGTCAAGTACACAAACTGATAGCTCTACCAGGAACCAGTACCACCTTCACGCACTTTTACTGAAATCTTCAAAGCAAAATGGCACTTTCAGGAAGCAAAACACAACAAAAAAAAGGATTTTAACTGCTAGATGAAAAAACCACTCCTCTGCCTTTCTTCTAAATTTATTGTAACATGGAAGTTTGTACCTATAAAGTGAGTCACCTACTGAGTTAGTAGCAAAGGGGTTAATATAATTGAGACTGTTTTCTTCCCCTCTCCATTTTGCCTTTGGTAGTTAAATCAGAAACAAGTGGTACTGCCTTATTACTATCATTGTGCTGAGATATTGCATTACAGGAGTTTAGGGTTTCAAATTGAATGTCAAATATAATATCACAGTGGAAACTTGAAGTGCACAGCTGAGCTGCTTAGCTCCAGAGGGTTAATGCCGCCAGCCTATCTGCCCAATAGCACACCGAGCAAGTGATCTCCATTTCAGCCCACTGAGCTATCTTCAAATGCTCACCAGGACTTGCAGGCAGGAGAAGGGGGCCCTGATGTATGTCAGGCAGCTGCAGATGGAGGCAAAGAGAGTTTGGTGTAACAAATTGATTGCTGGGGAATTGATTGGAGTTCTGTATCCCCTCAGATGTAGCAGCTGATCATAACTAATCAACCCTTTGTCACTTCAAACTGGAGCAGCAACATGCATGGACCAGGGATGGAGAGAATGTCTTTCATTTTCCTTGGTAGAAAAGTTCCTTGTTGAAAAAGAGCTGTGGCCATCACCACATGATTTTTCTACCTCAGAGCCCAGCAGCTGAATAGTTTCAGGTTTAGAGTAATTTTCTAAGGGCATAGACACAATATTTTCAATGCCTTCCCCCAGTTCCTAATTTTTTTCCTTTCTTGGTCTGATTTATCCTTTTTCTGCAGGGAACACTAATGACGTATGGAAAAAGTGCATAGTACCACATGCAGGTTTAATACTGCACACAGGTTTTTATCCTCCTGTAAACGTGAACTAAAGTGTATTAAATTAAATCACTGAGAAAAGCAGATTAGGCCTATTCAAATTTTGGAGGCATTTATATGTAGCTCAGAGAACAAATTCCCGTTGAAGAAAATTTTCATTCGGTGCAACGAGTTGTCACGGTAAAGAGTTCCTGGGGTAAATCCTTTATTCTGGTACCTTTTCTTAAGTGGTTGGAGGACTGCCAGTGTTGTTCATCTTCCCCAGCCTTGCTGACATCAGTGCACTTGTGTCCTCCTTATACCAAAACCAGAGTTGTTTAGAAAACTCACCTGACACAGCAAAACTGTCCTTCAAGTGCTGTGATAATCCTAGGCTTAGCCTATACTTTTAGTCTGTTGAAATAATTTGAAAGTGCCCCAGAAACACTGTTCATAGTCTCTGGGTATGATCAATTTGAGGATCAAGAAAACTCTTTTCTCACCTCCTTCTCTCTCTTATTTCCTCATATATCCTACCTGAATATAGACCATGTAGGAATAAAAGGTGCCTTGACTTCTCCATTCCCTGAAGGACTGTGTCCTGGGATGTCAGGGATAGTCTCAAACTGCCAAATCAGACTGATCAGAGGGACTGGCCTACCATTTAGTGTAGGTAGGAGCTCATCAGATACCTTGTCTTGACAGCTGAGACAATTACACAAGACACACCCCACAAAGCACATCCATACACTGTATAACTCTGGTGTATGAAAACTGCAAAACTGCCTGCTGTGCCTGGCCACTAATTTGCAGACAGGACAGGGGAGACTTCATCTCTCCAAATTCACTGTTGAGCACATAAGTTGCATGTGTCCCCAAGAGCATCTCTGCCCCACAGAGAATTGTGACACATGCTGGACAGAAAGTATATGCTACTTCACACTCAACTTTAAGACAGGCTTCAGGTCACCCATGTGTCTCAGTGCTTTGCTGAACAGGAATGGGTCAAGTCAGACTTCCCCTGGGAAGAAGCACTTTTGCACTTGGCATCATCTTTTGATTATAAAAATACCTATAACAAGCAATTATCAAAATACAGTCAACTCATCACATGAGTTGTGATATGCACACTGCTAACCAATTGCAAATGAAAATTTTATTAATGCAAACATCTGAAAGAGATATGCCATACCCAAAGCAGGTGGAAATGTATAGGTATAGTTATAGAGCAAGTCTACTGAGAGTGAGAAGACTCCTTGTAGGAAAGTCTTGGATCAATTCCACAAGTGTGATACCATTTTTTCCTTTTACTGCTCCATGTCCTTGGAGTACAATGAAGAAAGATGGTAACTTCAGTTGATGCTGTGTCTTTGTGATTGTTTACCGTGTTGCACATTATCTTGTAAAAGATTAAAAACAAAAGAAACCTAAAAACCTGCGGGGTTAAGTTAGAATTTTATAGCCCTGTTGGGAAATAACATGGCAGGAGCAGCAGGCTCATCCTACAGATGCATTATATTTTGTGACAAACTCTGGTGCGTGCAGAACATCCATCAATCATCGAGATAATTTTCCATCTCATCAATTATGCAAATTAAACCACAAAAACTATGTTCAAATAACGCTAAGGGCCTGACATAAACCCAGGAAAGCGAGGCAACTTGGAGCGAAGGTTGAAATTCTACCCTCCCTTCTCCCTGCCGTGCACTGGCTTTTCAGGAGACACATTGCACACGACTGCCATGGTGAAGCAGCCCTTTTTGTTCCTGCCAGCAGCTCAAGTATCAGCAAACCATGGTACGGCTGCTAACATGAGCTTGAGGGACAGAGCTTGGGATTTCTTTGACTGGTATTCCATGCCCATGTTTTCCAGCCTGATTAAGGTCAGGACCTACCTCACGTGTTTGTGAGGGTGTACCATGGCCTTTAGCACCATGTCCTTAAATACTCTGATGCAGATGGACAGACTGAGCTATGATTCACTTGCTGGGTGTGTGGAGTCAGAGTGTGGAGGGAGAAACCTCAGCTCTCCGTGGCTGAGTTTATCACCTAAATAAGCCCCAAGAGTATAAAACTGCTCCTAGTATGGTGGTCTCCCACCTCTCATATGACTTACTCCTACTTTTCCTTTTTTCCTCTACCATGACATGACTTAAGGAACAGAGTCACACCTAGAGACAGGAAATTCATCCATTGTGAGACAGTGGTATAGGTCTCACACAGGTGTCAGCCGTTGCACATGTGAAGATATTGTCATTCTCCTAGCAGATGTTCCTCAAAGGCAGAATAGCATAGTGGGAGTTAAATATCTCAGAGCTCAAAGTGACAAGAATGACAGTGGATAAGACATTTGTTAGCTTTTCAGGGCTTTGGAGCAATCTTGCAATCAAAGCTGCTGTCTTCTCCCTGATGCTGTGTTGTCACCATGAGGCCTTGAGGAACTGCAAACACCAGTGCAGATAGTGTAAAGTAACTACTAAGTCATGGAATAAGGAAGATTCCCCAGTGTGCTGGTTATTTAATAATAATAATAATAATAATAATAATAATAATAATAATAATAATAATAATAATAACAACAACAACAACCACCACCATATAGTAAGGCTTCATCTCTCTCAATTTTATTTACTCCAAAATCAGGGCAGTAATTCTTTTGACCGAATATTTGACTGAGTATATGTGTCCACAGCATATACACCTGTATCTGAGTAAATCTCTCTTGGCTGCCTCTATAGTCAACAGTCAGGTGGGCAATATGGTCAGTGGAGTCTGATCAAGACTCATTTCAGCTTAGAGTAGATTCCATCATTTTGTTACAATAATTGTATCCTAAATAACACTGACTTTGATGAGATTGATGAGATCTCAGTTTCTTATCGGGGCATCTGGACTCAAACGTTCACACCTACACTGTAAATTCTACTATTAGTTGGGATCCATTTTATGATTGTCCCATGTCTGGAGCATCTAGTTTTAAGCACTCTCAGAGTTATTTCAACCTACAAGAGCACAAGTCAGTGTTTATAGAATTCCTTTGGTTCTGCAGCAGTCTGCTCTTGGAAATTTGAAATTTCTTCCAGTTTCCAGATAACTTACCAGTTTTCACCAACAGTAGAATGATACTGTCTCAGCTGGTATATAGAGCAGTTTTACTGCAAGAGTAGTCAAAAGAAAATGTACAGAGAATGAAATGATACTCAGTCAAAAAGAAAAGATTTTCAGACAGAAGGAAAAAACAGTGTACTTTTCTTGCCAAAGGACAAGGTGTTTTTAAATTCCAAATGCAAGCATCATAAGACAAAAATACCATTAAAAACATCTATCTATCTATCTATCTATCTATCTATCTATCTATCTATCTATCTATCTATCAATGCACCAGAAAGCTTGGAAAAAAATATTTTTAAATTCCAAATGCAAGCATCATAAGACAAAAATACCATTAAAAACATCTATCTATCTATCTATCTATCTATCTATCTATCTATCTATCTATCTATCTATCAATGCACCAGAAAGCTTGGAAAAAAATATAGACATTCAGAAAGATTGTTTTTATCAGTACACCCACACCACAAAACTAATTTTCCCCCTCCAAATTATTATTAGTGAAGCTGTTTAGCTGTTTCTTCCTTTTGCCCCTCCAGTTCTGATCACAAATGCATTGCTTGTACTCCCTGTTGGTCAAACTCCACATTTGGTATGCGACCATCAGCTCTTAAATGTACGTGAAGAACTATACTTCACTGACTTGTGTTAGTGAAGCTGTATTTGGGAGATAATTGTTCACCGGGTTTATTTATTACAGTCACTCTCACAGGATCTGCATCACAGTATGGTCACAGCATGTCTCTGGAAATAAAGCAAAATGAATTATATAAATAAATCGGGTACATTAACTCAACATGAGCTTTGCAAGAAGCAATATAGTCAATAGAACATACCAGTGAAATTGACAGGACATTATATATTCAATGACACATGTTAACGAAGGTAACAAGAAGCATTTATTCCATAAGGCATACAAATATCATGTAGAGACAGAGGAAGTTTGAGTCCCATCCAACTAAAATGGCTTGTTTTTGGCAGGTGAGCTGCACTTGACAGATGTCCTCATATACAACAGCACCTTGCAATGATCTTTGTACCCAGCCCAACTCATCTCTCATTAGCAAGACATTTCATTACCAGTCTGTGGGACCATTGCTGATTTCTGTCTGCCCAGCAGAAATATTGTCTTAGCCAAGAGCTTCCTGTAGGTGACTGTCTAGCCAAAGAGGGAACTTGGCAATCAATAAAACTCTCCAACTCAGGAGACACCTGAGGCACTTGCAGTCACGTTTCCTGAATATTACTCACTGCTCTCTTTTCTAAGAAGGTAGCTCTACACATTGTAAGAGAATATGTTTTTTTATCTATTCTTCACCTTTTGTCCCTCTTTCCCCTACTCTTCACCTCAATGAAACTTCCTAGCAGAATTCTAATACTTATTTCTCCTTGTGAAGAATATCCACTGACAGTGAGATCTGGACTGTCTGGAGAGCATGGGATAAGGAGAGGAAGGTATTCTTAAAGTTCTGCTTCTCTCTCTGGGAAACAAACCCTCTCTGATGCTGCCCAGTTATCTAAAAAGTTACCACAGGAACAAGGGGAACTTCTCAAGTGTTTGTCTGACAGGCAGAAGTGAACATTACCTCTGCAATGACTTGTGACTATGTTCAAAAATACAGGCATTTCCATACTGGAGCCTGCCTTTAATCTGGGAGAGGTCTTTGATAGCTTTGGGTATTTTGACGTTCAGTCCATTGATGGTCTGTCATACTGTTCGACTTGTTTGGGACAACCACCTTCAAGACAACTTGCCAGGGTATCTCCTTCACTGAATGATGCAAAGTCCATTGATATTAATGGGCATCCTTCCACAGAGCCATCCTAGACATAGGTCAAGTCTCACTTGCATAAAATTTTAACCCATCTTCTTAACCCACAGCCTGGACTCCATCATTAATGCAAGCCAGCTGAAGGTGTCCTCTTCAGGACACTGCAGCATGCAGAACAGATTTACTTGTGAAATTAGTTTAATGAGGCTCAGGCAAATGAAGAGTTAGGTGAGGTCCACAACTTGGAGAACATTATGCACTGATGATTGTTCCTGTCTCCAGAAAGAGATTAACATCAAAATGGTCATGGAGAAAAATGACATTTCTTTACTGTCATATTCTAGATGCCAGGGAGAGAACTGTCAATTTATTTACCTCTCTCTGCCTTCTGTTCTTGCTCCCTGCCTCTAGTCTATGTTCATGCATTAAGCCTGACACTGTGGCATACCGAGGTGGTTCTCTGCCTCTACAGGATTTATTCAGAGTACTTAGTCCTGGGAGAGCTGCCAGTGACCACAGTAGAACCCCCACATACACGAGTAAGTTAAATATGAAAAGAGCTGATTTTGCCAGAATGCTGGACAGACATTGTAGTTTAGCTAGTAAACCATAAAAGGTACTTTACAATTCTTTCATTCTTTTTCTTTATGCTCAGCTTGATTCTCTCAGCCACAGGTTTCAATTAAACAAAAAATTTGTTTTGACTGTTTTCAGGACATGAACATTTTTAGAAGTAGAACAGAAGTTTATTATGGACTCGAAGGAATGGATGGTTGTACAAAAAAAAAGGAAGTATGTGTGTGCATGGACATATGTACTAGTGTGGTTGACATAACTCAGGTGGAAATAAAAGCATCAGAAACATCCTGCTGCAGCTCCAACCTACCCAGAAATAACATAATTTTATGTTATTGAGAAAACACATAAACTATATATAGCATGGTTTAATAACACTAATCCCCCTTCTTTCCCCTTTTTCATACCTATTATTCCTTTCAAGAAGTGGTTTACTTTTGAACCGTTTTCTCTTCAAGATCCACAGACTGATGAACAAAGACATGAGTTCAATGATTACATTTCCATTGTTACTTAATGTAAACCATATAATTAAGCCCAAAGAAATCTTTATCCCATCAGTTATTGAATGGCTCAGGCACATTTTAGGTAAATGACCATGACTATGCTAGAGGTAGTTAAGCTGTTTCTGGTGAAAACAGACTGAAATCCATGTGCTTCTAAAATCAAAGGCAAGTCCTAACTCTCTTATTACAGCTTGCCTTCATCCTGTTCTGTCCCATGTCCCTGCTACCATTGCTCCTCAACTCAGTACATTGCCATTTTGCATCACTGTTACCTTTATCATTCTTCCCTCACTCATCCACTTTGGCCAAGACCAGAGGCATCTGCTCTTCATAGAATCATTGAATCATCTAGTTTGGAAAAGACCTTGAAGATCATCTAGTCCAACCATTAACCTAACACCGACCATTCTCAACTACACCATATCCCTAAGCGTTATGTCCTTCAGCACACCATGAAGGGAGAAGGTTGGTTCCCGTTTCTATGTCCTCTGAAACAAATAATACCAAAACCATGACACATCCCTTTAGCTAACGAAACCCTTCCCAGAGCCACTACTGCTGGCCAAATCACCTTGTGATTTATGTTCATTAACATCAGGAACATTACTGTGAAATTTTTCACCCTGGCACCGTCTTCTTCAAGCAATAAAAAGTGAATAACTTCCACCAAAAACTCTTTTGTCACAGCAGCAGGAAAGCCATTTTCTGAAAATGTGGTTACTCTGCCTCAGTTTGGGGCAGAAGTCAATGGGTGCAGCTCGCTAGATTTATAAATATTTCTTAGAATTAATTTATCTGCGGAGTCTAACATCTTCCATGTAGTTGTACCTGTCAGATACAAATGATTCAGCTATGCAAGATGAAATCCCAATATGTCGATATGATCTACTGTAGAAACAGGTTATTTTTCTTTCCCCTTTTTCCAATATTAGATAACTAAGTCTCCATCCAGAAACAAAGAAACAAAAGAAACCACACAATATACCCAATAGCATTCAAATGCAATGTTTAATAGTAACCTAACCAATGGGATGAGAAATTCTTGATGAAAGCAATGCTGTTTTACAGCATCTCAGCTCTGCATGCTTTTCCAGACAAGCATAAATTTGTTTCTGCCATGTTGTTTTTTTTCCAGTGATTATTGTCCTGACGATGTTTCTATCCCTCCGGCCCAAACTGAGATAAGTTCATCCTGGGGTTCTGTTCCTTTGTCACACTTTTCACTTGGGGTTTTCTTTTGCATAGTACAACTGTGGTTACTGGAGGATTATAGTAGATATGGCTTGATCTTACAGGGCTTTTTTATCAATTTACATCAGCAAAGTTAAGATCTCGTATTCCGATTTGTGGGAGGTAATCTTCGGAAATTAAATTTGTTGAATGTTCATTTTGTATCCCTCTCATGTCAGATGCAAGAAGGAGATGAAGCACCTTGTTTCCACTTCTGTAAGAGTCTAAGATTAGAAGGAAAAGATATGCTCATATTTCATTCTCATGTGGTCCAGCCTTTGAGGTCAGTTTGTCTTCTGTCATTGCAGAAACACATCATCTATGAACGATGTAGCAATGAAAATGTTTTGAAAAAGCTGCCCCCAGATTTTAACATCTCTATAGTAAATATGTGGCATATGCAGAATAAAGGTTCAGCTATGTGTAGCTGTGCTATTACTCAGTGTAGAAGATTGTCCTCTTTGGGGGCCAAAAAACTAGAATTGTAACTGAACAGACATGTCAGAGAAAGACAGACTAAAAATATTCAAGGAGAGGTACTTATCACTTCAAGCAGGGAAGACATGATAGCTCTATGAATGTGAGGGGGCAAATTGAAGCTGTGGTGTTCTTGTGAGGTCCAAACAAATTACAATTAAGAGAAAGCTGAAAATGAGGAAAACCTCAAAGAGAGTATGAGAATGATGAGATTTTTTTTGATGGTGGAAGTATGGTCCTTCCAGTGAAGTGGCAGAGGCTCTTCTGATTATGTTGTCTAATTTGAAATTGGATCGGACAAAGTAGCTAATTTCCAGTAACAACAAGCTGTGCTGAAACTTGAGGTGAGTTAAATTATTCTAATGGGCCTTGGGAACAGAAAGAGGGAAGAGTCGACTGTGATGATCAAAGAGTTTTAGTTTGGGCATCAGTGTGCAACAAATTGTTCATTAAAACAGTAATAACTTCTGTCTAATGATTATACTTAAACATTTCTGAGCACCAACAAGAAAAAGTGCTGTTAGCAGCATTAGCCTACCTCTGTCTTTTGCATTTTACACCCAAGTCACCTGCAACAGAAAGTGAACTCTGATCTCAATAGCTACATTATCCATCTTAAAGTTAGCCCTTACTGCTCACTTTCACTATTTACACAATCATAACCTGTCTGAGGAAATTCTGGTGCCATCACCAGCCCATGACTTACTGTGTAAATAATTAGGAAAGTGAGGGAAAAACACATGGTTAGTGGAGTTGATGCCATAATAATAATAAGTCAATCCCCTTGCACATTTTTTTTTTTAAGATCAAAAAGTACTTTCCAGACGTTCAACTATTAAAGTCTGCACAGGCTTTGATAACATGTGTTCACAGGATTTGCATTCTGTACTGCTTATTACTAACACTATTAATGATACTGTTTTGCGTTGCAGCAGCAAATAGAGATCTTAATCAGGGCCCAGAGGCCTCTTTCACTAGATCCCACAAACCTATACAATTAAAACAATTATTAGTTTCAGACCTACAGCTTTACAGCATTTGGGTGGGATTTATCTCACCTAACTTTCACTACCTAAAAGCAGGTATCACAAGATTGTAAAATGACTGTGACTGTCATAGTTAGCAGCAGACAAGCTGTGTTTCAGTCAGCCACAACTTACTGGGCTTCTGCAAGGACATGAGCATGTAGCAGTTTGGGATATCCAGGGAGTGAGATAACATGTTCTTACGGGTCTATGGATTTTAGATGTTGTAAAACCTTGAAATGCAGCAGTCTGCTTTGTGGGTGTGTGTGTGCACTTGAAATGTTTGTGTGTCCATCTGCACACAGAGAGAAATATGTATACAGATAGATGGATATTTTTATATGACTCATACCTATATTGCTATTCCTGAATGGATGCTATTTGCTTCTTTTGAAACCATCCCTGACTAGTGTATCAATCCATATTATGTAGTCATCATGGAGAGAGGCATAACAAGAAGCAATGACTTGAATCCTAAAAAGGAAACATTTAGCTTAGACATTAGTTAAAAAAAATCTTAATGATAAGGCCAATTAGGCACCAGAATGAGGCACTAGAGGTGTTTTCAGAGGAGGTTAAAAAAAGGACTTGCATCGGGGTAAGGAAGAAAATTATGCTTGTAATACAAGTGTTTCAGGGAGATAGATAGATAGACAGACAGACAGACAGACACACACACACGCACACACGCACACACACACCCCTACCTCTGTGTGTGTGCTTATATGTATAACATGCATAACATCATTCTGTACTTTGTGTATGTGTCTACATAGATGTGCACATATGACAGGTTCTGTGTGTGTGTGTATATTTACAAAGGCAAAAATGCATCTATATGTAGGCATCACAGACATGAACTGGCCCACTAAATATTTACAAAATGCAACCTACAAAATCAAATAAATTAGGTGGGTTTACATGTCTGCCAATCTGACTGTTAAAGAGCTTTTTTATACTTGATATAAAACAAAGTGCATGGAGTCTGAATGAAGTATGGTGGAGCAGCATCTGTACCTCTCGACTCCCAGACAATGACTTCTTCAGTGGTTAATGTTGTCCGTAAGGCCACTCATAGTCCATATCTACCGAACAACTATGTTAGAAATCCCTGAACTTGACCTTCAGCAGTTGTCCACATCTATGCTCTAAGCTGTGCTTGGTTGCCATCTCTGAGATAGCCCCTCTGTTACTTGACTTCCTTGTCTAGATCTTCTCTTTGCCCTCTTCAAGAACTGGGTAATCTTCAAGAACTGTGTTCTCTCTCTTCTCTGCCCTCTTTCCTCTATCTGGGATAGAGACAAGTATAGACAGAGAATCATTTTATCTGCAATTCAGAAGCACTTTACACCACACTGCTTTACAGTAGAAAGCAACTTCCATATAGATTTTATGTATCTTTGAAGACCGCCACCCTTTGGGTTCAAGTTTAACTGTGTTCTTTAGGAATCAATTTTGTTAATCTTGGCATGTTTAGTGATACAAAGATGGGGAAGAAAGGTGTTGCAAGGTGTGAAGAAGATGTTTTTGTGCACCCACTTCAGCACAACTTCCAACTGAAACAGTTATAGCCAAATAGGACGTAATCCAAAATCATCTGCTTCTAGCTCAGCTTCAAGGCTACAGGATGTTGAGCAAATCTCCCCTGGCCCAGCCAAGCATGTATACACATGCTTCACTTCAGGGCTAGAGTAAATCCTGTTGATTTCCAAGGAAAATTAAGCAAAGCTGGTAACAAAAAATTTATTGCTGAAGCAAAAAAATGGCTTGCCCAAGGCCACAGAAATTTGTGGCAGAACCAGAGACTAATTCCAGACCTCCCAGATCCTAAAATATTGCCATAACTGCTGGAAAGCACAAATTATACAACAGGAAAGGTCCGTGCTGTTTGACTGTGACCAACACTGAGCATGTCCAGAAGTCACAGTCTGCAATAACATAGGGGAACAGTAGAGGAAGAAAGTTATGTTCTGCTCACTTTAAATCAACCCCTTTCCCCACAAAGGAGATGGGCTATGTATATGCTTATGGCATTCCTAGGCATCTTTCCCAAGCAGCCAGCCTTTCCATGCCAGGGGAATCTGACGCCCAGCACTGGCACACTGCTTCACTCCAGTTTTCTTGGAAAGGGAGAGCCAAAAGCAATCTCTGGATGGCAGCCTCTGGCACTCAGCTTTTCATATTTTCTTTAGTTACTCTTCTCATCTCTCTTTTTAAAATTTCTTTTGAACTGTAAGTTTCATTCCAGCTGGTAAGGACCAAAATATAGTTGTTGGATATGTGCAGAAAAAGCCGCCATTGTAGAGGAAAAAAACCATACAGAAATAGAGGCACACCTTTGGGCTCTGCCAAATTAATACTAGGGGCATGTCTGCATGCATTTGCATGCAGAACATACATACACGTGTACATGTGTGTACAGATGCCAATTAATTTTCCAAAGCAGAAATAGGCTTCAAACTGCCTTTCCCTGTCATGGGGAATAGCCAGGCTGCAAATATCCAGCCTCAGCAGATTGATGTCCTCCATCAATACACTGAATAAGCAGTAACAGAGTGGTTCCTCTACACTGTTTTTCAAAAATTTACCTGCACTTCTTGGTGGTGAAGAGGAATAAGAAGAGACATGGACAAAGCAAAACTTAGCTCTTGGCCTCTTTTCTGGGACTGACAAAAAGGATGCTAATATGCTGGGAAAGTTTTGGAAATACTATTCCTCTGAAAGTTAAATGGAGCTATAGGTATGCAAGCCTAGTGCCATCTTTGGGTTAATGCAAATTCTCCATTAGGCAGACACTTTGTGCCACCTAGTCCAAACAGTGGGTGCTCTACCAGAGAAAAAATCTGTGCAGTTTTGGTCCCTGATCTTCCCCGCACTGAGGCAGCCTGAAAACCTGGCAGATCCCTCTGCTCTGAACACTTATCACGCTTATCTAATTAACGAGGCAATGTGATGGAAAATATGCTTTTAGATAGCATAAAAGTGCCTCTGAAAGACACATTCTTCATTGAACAGTTTGTTTAGGCTGGTACAGATCCAGTCCAGCTATTCTGAAATCAGCAGTTGTGTTTCAGTTTTACACCAGCGTAACTCCCAGCAGCACTTGGTCCTGTCATGGGAAATTAAATTCAGGATAGGTTTCAAATAGTGTATGGGTAGCCTAGGAAGACTTAGAAAGGATGGATTTGGTCAGGCTGACAGGTGTGTCTGTGCCAGCTTCTTACCTGCAATATCGAGACAACAAATACCTTTCAGAGGGAAGCTGTGGGATTAATTTCACTACCACATTTTCTATAATTCCCTAACAGGAGATGAACAGTTCTATCTATTTATGAGTAAAAGTGGTGGAAACAGGTGACTTTGGGGCAGTGTAAAAGCCAGGAGCAGAGGTCCAATATACCTTTGCATGGTGAGGACATTGCATGGTTTCCTCCTGCAAACCACCCTTCTCGTTCAAGAAGTCCCAGCTTGTAAGGCACAACCTGTATCACAGTCACACTCTAACCCACAGAAGGTCAGCTCCAGCAAGATACTTCTTTTTTCACTTGTCCCAAAAATCACATAGTGGAAAACCCCTGAGAAACCACAGCAAAAGCTGCAAGAACTGCCCAGTGCTTTGCTATGCAGGCAGTGGTTCACTTTAAAGTCTTTCTTTTCAGCACAAAGTGAGACTTCTTAACCACCTAAATCTAAAATGACCTAAAAAATTTTCTTCCCCTACCTGTCCATTTGGATTTCTGTGGGCTGAAAAGAGGAGCACTTCTCTCAGGCATAGCTTTGCCATTAACTAATTACAACCCACTGTCCAGCACTGCAGTCTTTTTGGTACAAGTCTATTTTCCATAAGTGGAGATTAACAGACAAACCCTGTCTCAGTTGGCTCTTTGCTTTGTCTTCCTTTCCTTCTGTCTTAATGTTATTTTCTGTAATAAATGTTTTAAATGAGTTCAGAACTTGGTAAATTAACTTCGTTTCTAGTGCCATTTAAAATAACTAAATAAATGTGCTTAACACCACTTACGAAAGAGCTAGACCATGTCTTCCCAAGCTCTGACAGTGTTAAGGTCTGTGAAACTCAGATGAGCTCATGTTTTAGTTAATGACAGAGCTGGGGTTTCTAGATACTGAATTTTTCAAGTAGTAGTTATGATACCCTATGTTTGCTTAGTCTTTTCCATTCCAGCTTTTCCCATAGCACATCCCAAATGTCTTGACAGCCTCCAAAGTGCAGATTCTTTATTCCTTTTCCACTAAATATTTCTTCCCTGCCATGGGCTTTTGCCTGAGTTAGGACTTCAAACCATGCTCCTATGTACACTTCTGTTTTGCTTTATAAGACACTCAGAACAATTTCCTCTGGGATCAAATACATCAGCTGTTTCAGCAAGGGAAAGCCACATAACTGCCCAGGTGTCTTCTTTCCTGTTGCTATAAGTCAATGGAGATGCTTCACTGGGCAGAAGAGGAATCCCTTAAACATGACGTGTAGAACAAAGCAGGGAAGCCTTTGCAGCCTGCATAGTAAGGGCATTTTTGTGTTACCTTTTTTTTCATTCGTGGCCAACAAGCCACCTGCCTAGCAGACCAGCCAAAAAGCTTGAGGGGATTTATGTGATTCAATTTGGACAGTATCTTCCACCTTGGCTAGAGATGGTAGGAAAACTTTCACAATTTTGATTAATTTTTTTCCCCTCTCAAAAGCTTGTGTTCCAAGTAGAAATTGCAGAAATATTCTCTCAGAAGTTCTCGCAAGCGTAAACTTGGCTCAGTTTTTGATCTCCCTGCTCACAGCCTGAGAAACAGTGTCACTCAGTCTTTCCCTCTCCCTTAGCCAGCTTAAGACCCTTTGTTTAAGGGCAAGTGTCCTCCAAGGAGAGAATGCAAAACCCAAGAAGACTGATAAGCAGTATTTTGTTGTTTGTAGAGCAGCATCAGGCATCAATAGGATCTGTAAGGGGAAACAGGAAAGAACAGTGCCCAAAGAAGCCTGCTCTCTGTCTGTCTCCAATGGCTCACTCCTCTCCCTTCAGCTTTCACCCATCTCTCAGTAAAACCTCTTTTTTCAACACAAATTAATTGTCACTGCAGAAAGCAGTGATGGAGACAGTTAGTTGACCCAAATGGGCAAATCAGCCTCACTGGAATGGAAAGGGGATAAAAATTAAAAGCCTTGAAAGGGTGATCTTACACGGTGTCAGCCAGCAAGTCCCTGGGACAGCAACTCTGTGGCACATCCCTGTTGCACCAAGGACCTCCACCACTTTGGAAAGGAGGGCAGGCTGTGTTGTACCCACATCTGCCCAGTGAGATGGTGAGGACGTGACACTGTGAGTGGAAGAACAAAACCAATTTCTTTTTCTTGTCTTCCTCTCGCTATCATCACTCTCACAGACAGCAAGGAATCCCTGTGACAGGTCCAGTAGAAAAGCTTCCCTGTATCTTTTTCTGGTGTTAGGATGGGCATCCTCTTCTGGAAATATCTTACTGATCATTGGCCCAATGAGAGATGTCACATTTCCTGTCCTGTCCCTGGTTTCTTAAGCGCCAATACCGCTACAAACATTTCCTGCTGTCATGTCACCTCAAATTGTCACCCTGCTCAGCTCAGAAATGCAAATCACTGCAAACCCAAGTGCTGACCTGTCATTCCCCTGATATACTGGGGAGCAAATGACATGGACATCTGCATTCTTGTCTGCTGCTGCCTCTGCCACAGTTTGCTGCAGAGGGGAAAAAAAAAATAGATATATATCTTGTTTATAGCCCTCCTTCTAACCTTCCTTTCATCTCGCAGCTTGGGTGAATCTGGAGCCTCTCAGAAGCTCTCTGGTTACTAACTGAACTGAGCAAACTTCAGAGGGAATAAAAGGGGTCGAGCAGGATTTCAAGAGTTTCTCCCCACCTTTACTGAACCAAATCTCACTCCTCCCACTATACCTTGGATCCTGGGTTTTGATGTAGTTTTGCACAGACAGCGAAGCAATTTAGTCTCAGATTCAAAGTTTAGGGCATTTCTGAGGGTATAAGAAACTAGTAGAGGAACTTAAATACACAGATAGATAGACCTTTGTGTGAATAAAACTAGCTTATAGCTAGTGAAATAATACCTCTGACTGCCTGTGCTTCCCTTAGGTTTCCTTTGTGCTGCTGGGAATATGTAACATATTAGTTATGTTCTCATTAGTGTAGCTCGGAGATGTGTTTGTGTTCTCCATTTAGCTCAGTCTTTTTTATCTGCTCTTCTGTAGCTCCACACTCACACTGAGCAGGCTCATACCCTTCATTGTTGAGCAGGAATGGAGAGAAGAATTACAACTGCCTTTTGTAGGAGCACAGCTGTCCTCATCAGGAATCTCCATGCTAGGGAAGCAAATGAAAGGACAGGATATATGCTCCACTTGAATATGTCTTTGCCCTCATTTGCCCTTTTCCAGTGCTGATGTGGTACTATCTCAATGGGCTCTGGAAACTGGAGGCAGGGGACAAGCAATGCGAGTGCAAGCAGATGCCCGGTATGCTGAAAGCTAAGGAATGTATTTTTTCCATTATTATTTTCACATTTTTGAAATGAAAGTTGGGTTGGGAATCCAGTAATGTTTGTTTCTAATTCAGAAACAAACTAGACTCCGCAGCCTGACAGAAGCTGCAGAGTCTAGTTTCTCCAAGACATAGCTTGACACTTCTGATCTGTTCACATCTCATCAGCAAAGCAGTGTTAAATCTGGCTAAGGCAGGACTGGGAATGTTCCAGGGGGAGAAACGCTGCTACTGTAGAAATCAGAGTTGGTGAATCACTGTACGCCACTTCCCTCGCACACTTCTCTAAAGCAGCACTAGGAACATTGCTGGCATGTAAAACAGAAGTCCCGGGTATTGCTTCAAAGGCTTCTCTTTACATGTACAGTCTATTGTTTATGATCTGAGCTATACTCCAGCTTGGGCTGTTGTGTTTTGTCAATCATAGGTGCAATGGGATTGAATTTTTTTCTTTACTTTCCCGCAACACCATACAGCACTACAATACTTTTTCTTGCACCCCTTGATGTGCACCCCTCGATGCCCTGCCTTAGAAGCAGCCACATTTTGAAGGAGGTGGTAAAACAGCTCCTCTGAGTAAGGGGCTACAGTCTGAAGGAAAGAAAATCTGGGACTGCCTCAACCCATTTAATATGTGAATGCAGCCACGAGGAACTCTTGCACCTCAGAAAACCTGCAAGCTCAATTCATGCAAGGAATATGTGCTCCTGTCTCCACTAACAAACATTTTGAGGTTTGGGAGTTTATTTCTGTTGCAAGGATGCCTGCTCACAGCTCCATGCGGGCAGCCTGCATATCATCCAGGCCACAACATCATGCTGCAAACACAGGGAAAGAGAGAAGCCAACACTGGAAGTCAGCAGGACAAAGTGGCCCATTACCTTCCCTTTTTGCAAGCATTTGGCAGTCTCACATGCCATCCTAAATTTGCCCATTGTCATCTTGAGCCTCTGTGGATGCTCCAGTTTTTCCTGTGTAGTAAAAAAAGCAGTGGAAAATGATGCCAAAGAGTAAGTCCCTCTTCTTAATGCAGGAGTGGCAGAAGGACTGTGCCAGCCTTGATCCTTCTAAGCCCAGTGGAAAAAAAACCCACTATGAAGCGTAAACTTCTTTCTCTCCAACATCAAGGTGGCAACTGCAAGGTCTAAGCATTTATTTATCAAAATCACTGTAGATATTTTCTTCAGTGGGAGACTCAGTACTTTAGGCTGAAATCATCCATCATAACTGGATAAAGAAAAAACAAAAGGCTCTTCACCTTCATGGATTTTTGCCCTCCCTTCATCTCACCTTATTCATGTTTAAATGGGTAGAAATTCATCTTTTTTTCTAAAGATCCAGCTGGCTGCAATACGCTCTGTGCTTAAACAAGCTGCCTGCATCGGAAGCATTTTTCAGGCTCTCTGTCTCCCCCTCCCCGTCCCCCTGGGCCCCAACTGACGTCTCATCTCATTTTTATGTTTGACACCTCAAAAAACAGCCTAAACGAATAGCCCCTATTTGTAAAGGAAAAGCAACTTTTCTCAAAGACAAAACAGGCTTCTCGGTAGGAGGTACGCAAAATCCTCGGAAAATGGTCTTTGCTACCAGCTTTGTCAAGGTGGACTGTGTGCATGTATATGTGTGTGTGTAGCTATTTTTGCATGCAGCATGTATACATTTGAGCGTGCCTCCATGCTTGCATCTTGTCTAATGTTTAATTTTGCCTTTCCTTAAAGCTGATATGGAAAAGCAAACATGTAGCAAAGTCGCATGACAACTGCTCTGGGGCTCAGAGAGCGGGATGGCTCTTTTATGGTAACAGCTTCGATATAGTTGCCAGCAGCTTCTCCTGTAGTGTCCATGAGGGCACCTGTGTGCTTAGAGCAGGAGACATTGGTTCAAGACAGGTCATCCCAAATATGCTCAGATTGTCTGACAAAACCACTCTGAACTGGGAAACATGAATTTTTCTCAGCTTGCTTCGGTTATAGAGTGAGCAGAAACCTCTGAGGGATGTGGTTTTATGCTGACAAGCTTGATGGTGCGATGGGACCGCCGAGGCTTCAGCTGTCTCTGTGGGGAGAAGGGCAGAGCAATGCCACTGTTTTTACTTCAGCAGCCATGAAATGGAGCCTGTAGACTTGATCGGTTATGAAAGGCGATTGCATCCATATTTATTGCACTAGGAGGGAAATTATCACTTGGCAAGGGAAAAGGAGAAGAAAGGGATTGACATACTTCTCCCAGGGAACATGGGATGCACGTTCAGAAATGAGGCCAACGCAAAGCATCTCTGTTCCCACTTTTCCCCATGCCTGCTCCCATTTTGAAGGGTTAGTCAGCTTCGAGTGAGATTGTCTTCCTCATATTTGCATAGGTCCTGGGAGCCTCACAGCTTCTCCCAACAAAATTCTTCCTTGACGATCTGGAAGCAGTTGGTGTTTTAAAGCTCTGGATGGAGCAGGGAGGTTTTGGTTCCCATGGATCCACACAAGTGTTATATCTCCTCTTCTATCCCTAGTCCACTATTAGTGAGAGAGATGTTGGGGCTGGAATAGTGATACTCAGACATGCTGGGTTTTCTCATCCTGACAGAAGTTCTCTGTATCATTCCTTTCATCCATTTACACAGTGTAGAAACGGTTCTGATGAGCTATTTACACGTCAGCAGAGACAGACAAATCAGCCTATGTGAGTAAAATGCCAGGACTCTCCAAGACACCAAGAAGAAACAGCAAACTCATCTTCTCTATCTTTGATCTCAGATGATTACAAACAATGAAGCTTCCAACTTTGCAGAAAGCAATTTTCATAGCTTCAGTGAAACAGCTCAATGCCTAATTCCTTGGCTCAGCCTACAGCCTATAACCATAAGCGTGTGGCCATTATAGATAACATGGCACTTTGGGGAAGGCTGCAATAGTTAATGCCTTTTCCAGAGCCAAATTCCAATTTGAAGGGTCCGTTATGCCTATCTATATACCCACTCGGCACCACACAAGCACAGCAACTGGCTACGAAATCACGCTTTGCATTGAAATCATGTTTTGCATCCTGCTCTAAACACTTTGTTATGCTGGTGCGAAGCGTTACCACCACTCCCCCAGAAGGAACTGAGTTTTTAGGCAAGAGCGATTAATCCTGAAAGAATAATAGGGCATTCACTGGATAGATAGAAAAGCAACCTACAGCTTTTTGGGATAGAGACATCTTCTCTGCTTTCCTCCAGTGCAGTTCTGCACAAATTCATGTCATCCCAGCAGCCTGTATGGGGAACATCACATTAGATGGAGCTAATAATGAGAAGAGGTGGAACCTCAGACATCCATATACTAATCGCTATCAAATGTATAGTCTTTAATGGGGCATTTCAGGGGATTTTACACTTTTCTTTGAGGCATTGATCTCTGCTGGATACATAATAATGCTGGATCAGAAGGCCTGAAAGTCTTTGTGGTTTACATCTCTCTGCTTATTTCTGCTAAAATTATATGAATCCCCTGAACATTAGAGTGCTCTCTAGAGCAAGTGTCTTTTTCTTTCTTTCTTTTTTTTTTTTTTTATTTTGGGTCAACCCAAAATGTTCTTTTTACATGAAATATACATTTGTGTTTAATGTGGGAGTTATTTAACCCATTTATGCCCTTTTAGAAATCAGGTCAAGCTTTAGATAAAAATTTAATATTACTTTGAAACAAGAATTCACCAATTGCACTTTGACCCAAGATCAAACATGTGCTCCAAGAAAGGCAATATTTTTACTTAAGACTAGTCAGTGTTCCTTGATCCAAAATCACACATAATTTAAATTTTCACATGAAGTTCTCCTCTGCATTGAATGTAGTAACTGACAAAAAAAAAAAAAAAAGTCCCCATAAATTCTCAGTCAGTTATGTGCCATGTATCCTTGGGTTTGCTTTTCTTATTAAAGTGCTCTTATAGTACAATGACTACTGAGAGGCAATCAAGTCCAGCTTCACAATGTTTTCAGATCCAGGTTTTCTCCCACATTTGAATGTTCTGGTAAATCATATGCACTGACATGTGCTGATTATTTTGCATAAAGATCTGAGGATATATGCAACAATCATGGTGAATGCTTCACAGTAACTCAGTGTAATAACCTAATATTAGGGTGCAATTTTCTGTTGGTGTAATTCATCGTGTAACCTTTAAGTACGAAATATTTCCACCCATTCAAATCAGCAGAGGATCTGGGATCTGAATCTGGTTTAACTGTTTGGTCATTAAATTAGAAGATTTCTAACCTGGATGCAATTTGTATATGCAGTACTAATTCCTAGTCATTCACATGAGGCCATCTGAGCTCTCTGACTTCAAAAGGATCCTCATGCAAACAGCACTGTGAAATGCCCAAATTGCACTATGTAAATTCTATAAACTGAGAGCAAATGTCTTTGTTAAGTCCATGAGGAAGTGTAAGAAAATCCTATTTGCTGACGTGCAAAGGCTTTGTGAGACAGAGCCCCCAGCCTGAAATCGCTTGATTTGTGGATCCTTGCGATTAAGTTGAACTGAATGACATGCAAAGCTGGCAATTGAGATAAAGAATCACTCCAGGCCAGGGAATGGAGGCAGCTAAAATCTGAAAACAAAGGTTGTTAATCTCACGCTCATCATCTTTAAACAACGCACGTTAAAAGTGCAGGTAAAACTCAGTTGATGCCTTCAGATTGCTGGATGAGTTGTTGTCTTTTGTCTTCGCAAAACTCATTTTGATCCAGATGCTGACAACTCCCCCCCCCGCGCTTCCCTCCCCCGCGTCCATCCCCTCAGGCGGAACATCGCATCCCAGCGGAGCCTCTGCCGCTGCCTCAGCCCCGCTCACAGGCAGGAGAGAAATCCTGCCCACATCACGGAAAGTTCCCTCACAGTTCCAAGCCTCTCCCAGGAGTGCGGCTTCTTTGCTTTCTGCCCCTTCCCTTTGCCACCGCATCGTCTGCCTGGGCTCAGGGGTCCTGTCCAGACAGCAGTTTGCAGACAAACATGACACCTTGCTGTAGGACATGTGGCTAATCTGTCTGTCAAAACCTGGAGACAGCCACACAAAAACAAAGACATTTGTCCAAAGTAGATGTGCACAGGCTGGAGCTGAATCCCATTCCCAGAGTTAGGCGTGACAAGTCTTATTTCTGAGTCAAAGACCCGAAACTGTGTTGCAGGCTTGTACTTCAGCATCCCTATCAAATACCCAGGATCTCAGTGTCCAGCATTTACCATAGCTTGGCACAGGTGCTCCCACAAGTCTGTGGACAACAAGTATTGTCTTGTGAAAATTAATGCCATAGCAGGCTTTGGCAGCAACCAGCCTCAGCAGGGTAATCGGCAAAGGGAGATGCTTTTAAGCAGTATTGGAAACATTAGAAACATTCCAGTGCTGCAGGTTAAAACCTGCTCCAGGATTGCAAGTTCGGCATTTTAGGAATCAGTGGGAGATTTCTCTGGAGATTAAGAGCAATTGAAAAGATCGACTTCCTCTCTATAGAGAAGTTTTAATAAGGCTGAAAATAAAATGCTGTCTCCCTCAACCTTCCTGGCAGAAGAGATCCAAAGCGCCCCCCTGTTGTTCCAATAATTCAAACTTCAGCTTTACCCAGCCAAATAGGCCTGAAATTCACCTGTGAAAGTTCACGAGGCTAAGTGGGATTCAGAACAAACTCCTCTTGTTTCCAAACTCATGTATAATGCAGTGAGGAACTTTGCTCAAAAGCAGCTCCGGTTTGCTGTTATATTTACGATGCTCCAAAAGAAAGAACAGGAGGCAAAATGATAACACCACATCACAGGCAGCAGAGTAGGAGGGGAAGGAAAAAGCACAGCCACCAATTTATAAGCTGACATTCCTCTGTAGCTGGGCAGCACCTAAATCCGCCTCTTCTCCCTCTTCAAAGTGAGATCACGGCATTGCCCGAATACAGAGTCCATGTCCTCCAGAGGAGAACAAAATAAATAGATAAGACAAGCACTGAAGGAAGAAGAAACACAATAAGGAGGGTTGTTTCATTAGCCAGTTGTAAGAGGAAACAGAAGATGAACATGAGTATTGCAAGCCTATCATTTTTGTCTGAAACATTTTTATTTACACAGATGTAGACTCAAAGGTGTGTTGAAGTCAAGCTCTCCATCTGTCAATGCCGTTGGTTTGCTAGGGAGTCCTGGGGCTGGCTCTGGGGTGACCCAGTTACCCCTGGCAGAAGGCAACCGTTCAGTGTGCCCGTAGAGCACCACTGCCAGATGGCGTTGGCCTGGCAATGCCACTGGATGCCCGGACAAGGTGGAAACTTCAGCTTCAGCAAGCTCTGTTGTTTTGTTTCACAAAGAGCAATTCAGGTAGTCCAACATGTACCCCCCTGGTTTTTTTCTGCCACAAACTCCATGCAGCAGACTAAGAGCAGGTCACATCTAAATTCACTTCTCTGATGGCTGGTGTAGGTGACTTACCCTGTTTGTTTCAAAACCCTATCCTCAGATTGTAAATAGATTTCTGGAAAACTACAGTTATTGCCTATAGACAGAATAGACACGTAAATTTTAGGTAGCTGGTGTTCAGTGTGTTAAATCCATAACAGTATTAGGAATCAGATTCTTAGATCTATTTTGGTTATCGTTGTTTCACTGAGGAAATATATACAATGGTTATGTCTAATCATGAATTCCGGTGCTGATCTGAGATCTTTCTTCTTTCCTTCCTTCTCTTCTCTTCTCTCTTTAATTACCTCACTAACGTGGTAAGATGTTTGTTGTTGTTGTTTTCTTTCAAGGATATGATTTTTGCAGTTTTCTGGGACTGGAGTAAGTGAAGTGTAGTGAGTGACTCATTTGAAACAGTAAATATTTAACAACTAAATGGCACCCTTTTTTTCCAGATCCCTAGGTTCTTTATAGCTCTATTCATACTATATATAATGCTCTCTATATATATACTCTCTTTATGTATATACTGTACCATCTATATGCTATTTATTTATATTTGTCTTAGAAGTACATGATGACATTAAAAGATGACAAATATTACACAACAGTCTCTGAAGACATTTGACAAGGCCAATATCAGGCTGACCCAGGCAGATTTAATTCACTCAATTGTATTTCTCTTTCATGATTTCATAACTCACTTTGTGATTGCATAATTGCACAAGGTTTTTTGAGAGCTACCAAACCTGAGAGTACAAAAGCCATAGCTGGAGTGAATCAACTTGGTGTGCTCATTCTGAATAGCACAGCCATCTCAGGTTGTTCTGGACACCCCCTCCCAAATAAAAACAGCAATCACTTTTCAAAATTAAACTATTATTGGTGCCTTATAGGCTGCAGTATGCCTACGTAACAACCTCTGCAGGCCTAGGGACCTTGATCAGCTGGATGGGCTGGGGGATATGTTTGCCTGCCTTGCACCAGGCTGTTTGTTGCTACTTAAGAATTTGGCTGTGTGTTTTTAATGTTGATCATATTTACAGGTTTGCTAAGTGTATCAGGGAAAGGGAGTGAAAAACTGTACTTCATAATATATAGGATCTAAAAGCTGAAGATATACTGCAGAATTAGTTCTGGGGTAAACTTGTGAGAAGTAGGAATGTTGCATTTATGCTTCTTGATGAAACTCTGTTCCCTGCAACATTTGCTGCATTACAGTTAATGGAATTTATGAGAATGGCTTGTAATTCTCCAAAACTGCCTGGTGCGGTCATTTCAACCAGCGCAATGTGAATTATGCAATAAGCCATCGCCTTAATTAAAACAAATTGCGTTTACTGTATCAGTCCGTACTATAAATCATTCCCTAGGGCCCCTCTTCAAGGTTTGCACTTGGCCTATTCTTGAGAAATGTTGACAGCAGCCTCCATTACCAAAAGCATTTTTGAGCATTTTGTTCTAATATCCTTCTCCAGGATCCAGCCTTTGAGCTCAGCACCCTGATATACAAAACAAATCTTATCCAAAAAGCAAGACAGAAATCACGTGAAAAAGACAGAATACCTCATTTTTCTTTCTCTCCTGGTTTTTCCGTGTGCATTTCAGTAGACTGTGGCAGTGGAAGATAAAGTTTATTAATTGCAATAATGATAATAATAAAAGCCAAAAAAGGAAACCTGCAGACTAATTGTTTTCATCCAAAGTTAGGAGGCACATGGGATTCCTCACACTCCCTACTATAATTAGACTGAACAACAAGACAACCAGATTATTAGTCCTTTGTGTAGCTCCAGTTTAATAAAGAGAATGACCACTGGGTATTTATATTCATTTGAGCTCAAAGCAGCTTAAAATGAAGCGTTAAATACAACATATCATACTGCAGGATGAAGTAACTGGCTTTTTAAGGAGAAAACGTCATCTTATTTGTGACCTCTGATGTGGAAGGAAAGATTTTTTTTCATTCAGTTTGGATCAGGCTGAGACCATTCAGATCTACCTAATATTTAAACGAGTGTTTGTTCAGGTTCCCTTGTATTGAAAATTAAAATAAGGGAGTTAAGTATTTTGCTTAAAAGCGATGTAGTTAAGAGGTCCCTGAATTAGAATATTAGACTCAGAGTGGTGATTTCTGGTTTTAGTCATATTAGAAAGATACTATTGCAAGTTTGGAGGAGATGCTGTTTAAGACAGTCCTGCACAGGTTAAAATGCACAAGGGAATCCTAACAGAAGGCTAATGAAAATTTAAAAAGCTCAAGCAAGCCTTCATAGTCCCTTTTGCAGGAGTTGCTTAACTCTCACTAATTTTGGGGATCCTGTAGGTGGAGCTGCTTTTGCAAAATTTATGAGGGAAGTGAACCATTTATATCTAAAACTGTTTGGCAACTCCAGTTACTTTGAAATTGCTGAAACCTCATCATGAACAACCGGGTCATTGAACATAAAATCAGACCCTAGAGCCTGATTGGAAAGCCATTAAAGCCAGTGAAAAGGGACCCACTGGCTGGAGCCAACATTGGAGCAGATCCATGGAGAATAATCTAAACTGAATCTGTCTCCATATTTATTTTCCTCTGATATATACCTAAAAGAAGCCTAGGTAGCTTTGCAGCAGCCATAATATCTACCTGTTTGTTGTAAAGATTATTTTACTTTACATCAAAGCAGGTGTCCATCTTGCCCAGCAGCCTCACTCTGACCATGTTTAGGTCTTCTGATGAAAGCCTCTGTCATACAAACAAGAAAACATATCCGAAGAACAGATTTAAGCACTGAGAAGGAAACAAGGCAATATGAATTTTCATTCCCTGAAAAGGAAAGTGGACACAATTGGTAGCAGCATATGCCCAGACTGTGACTACTGTTTCATAAAAAATAAAGTCTGAAAATATTTGGCATCAAAAAGTATTATCAAGGACTAGTTGGAACACACACGTACTGAAAAGTGAGCAAATACCTTCAGAACAGTGGATAAATACCTTAGTTGCATTTGCCTATATATTTGTTGTGTGGCTGTGACTGACTTATGAATTCAAAAAGCATTTATTAATGCTGTAGTAAGGGCCCACTGCACAAAGCTCAGGAAAGTCAAAATGCTGAAGCCAGCAAAAAAGGTCCTTCAGCTTCAAATAACCATAAGTACATTTTCCATCTCTTATTATTAGGATTGCACTGTATCTCAGTGGTTTACAATTTCTCATTGTCTTTAATTTTTTTTTCCCAAATTTAATAACAATAAACAGGCATCTCATGGAGCCTGCATTCACTGTAGTTTTTTGTATTACAGTGTGCTGAAAGCACATGCCTACTTTTTCTTTTTAATGATGAAAACTAGGAATTTTTTATTTTTCTTTGTTTTTTTCCCAAAGTTTTGATAACGCAAAAATAGCTGCAGATATTATCTTCCAACTTTCTAAATAAATTCACTGCTGGCCTGTGAATAAGAAAGCGTGAGAAAATTTCAGCCCCCAAAGGTAATTTTTGGGAAAAGTTATAAACCACTGAAAACAGCAGCTTATAATGAAAGTGTCATCTCAACCATAAAAGGTACCTCAATGCACTGAACAGGCACCGTAAAACATGATTGAAAGGGAGTTTAGAGATATTGTTAATGGCTCCGACATAAGGAGTGTAGCTATAAAAGATGAAAAGATGCATGGCTAAAACTGCCCACTGCAAATCTTTGAAGAGCATCTAACTACCCAGGCGTGCCAGAGATGCGCGATTGCTAACAGAACTGGTCATGCAAATCTGCTCAGACAGAGAGACCTTCAAACACTTCATGCTCTTACTTCCTCTGAAAGTAATACAATTGTTCAGTGGAGAGACAGCTCGTGTCCCCAGGCTCGTGTTGGGGGGCACTGTCTGGCATTTGAACGATGGGGATGGTAGACAGTGAGGCAGGACCATGGCACTCAGCCTCTAGCTCTTGAGAAATAATGTGGCCTGTGGTTAGAAACTCCCCATGTCTTTCTGTCTCAGCAACTGACTTTCCAGGTTACAAGTAGTATTGTGCCAATTTCATGAAATTGTGTAATTTTGGTCGGAATGGACCTCTGGAGGACATGCAGTCCAGCCTCTTGCTCACAGCAGGCAAACTTCAAAGTTAGTTTTGAAGTAGTTCTGTTATTCTGATTTAAGCCAAGTGATCTAAAGTTTAATTAATATGTGCAAAATACTTCAACAAGCTGAAAGTCATTTCATGGACTTTCAGAGTTTGCATTTGGCCATGATTACTTTACAACATGGTCCTTGTGATATCTGTAGTGAAAAGAGTGTTGGTCTGTGTTGAGATTTGGTCATGAGGATTGTTTGGTTAAATTTATCCTACCCTTCAGGGAGTAAATTCTGATTAGGAGCTATATTTTTAATATTTGTTGGCCAAGGTTATCTGTGACCATGACTATGCATTTTATTTAGGCCATTTCAAAAAGTGGATTGGAAGGTAAAGCAGTGTTGAAGACTATGAGGAAGAATATTTTTTAATCACTGGTCAACAGCTGAAATAATAACAATAAGAAAATCTGTGTTTGGGGGAAAAGCCACTCTCATACTTCAATGCAAACTTTCTGACTAAGACTCCTCTGTTTGTCTTTCTGACTGACTCCATGTTAGAGACATGAAAAACAATATGTGCATCTAAGCCTGTGTGGTGGTTTGACCTTAGCTGGACACCAGGTGCCCACCAAGCTGCTCTATTACTCCCCCTCCTCAGCTGGGCATGAGTGGAGAAAAAATACGGTGAAAGGCTCATGGATCAAGATAAGGACAGGGAGGGACACCAGTTACCATCACAGGCAAAACAGACTCAATGCAGGGAAATATTTTTAACTTATTATCAATCAAATCAGAGTAGGGTAATAAAAACCAAATCTTAAAACACCTTTCCCCCACCCTTCCCTTATTCCCAGGCTCAACTTTATCCATGATTTCTCTACCTCCTCTCCCCCAGCAGCACAGTGGGGCAGGGGATGGGGGTTGCGGTCAGTTCATCACACACTGTCTCTGCTGCTCCTTCCCCCTCAGGGCAAGGACTCCTCACACTCTTCCTCTGCTCCAGTGTGGGGTCCCTCCCACAGCAGACAGTCCTCCATGAACTTCTCCAACGTGAGTCCTTCCCACAGGCTGCAGCTCTTCACAAACTGTTCCAGCGTGGGTCCCTCCCACCGGGTGCAGCCCTTCAGGAACAGGCTGCTCCAGCGTGGGTCCCCCACGGGGTCACAAGTCCTGCCAGCAAACCTGATCTGGTGTGGGCTCCTCTCTCCACAGGGTCACAGGTCCTGCCAGGAGCCTGCTCCACTGTGGACTTCCCACAGGGTCACAGCCTCCTTTGGGCACATCCCCCTGCTCCGGTGTGGGGTCCCCCACGGGCTGCAGGTGGAGATCTGCTCCACCATGGACCTCCATGGGTGCAGGGCACCGCTGCCTCACCATGGGCTGCACCACGGGCTGCAGGGGAATCTCTGCTCCGGTGCCTGGAGCATCTCCTCCTCCTCCTTCTGCACTGACCTTGGTGTCTGCAGAGTGGTTTCTGCCACATATTCTCACCCTGATCTCTGGCTGCAATTGCCCTTGCACAGTTTTTTTCCCCCTTCTTAAACATGTTATCACAGAGGCGCTACCACTATCACTGATGTTCTTGGCCTTGGCCAGTGGTGGGTCCATCTTGGAGCCGGCTGGCATTGACTTTATCAGACATGGGGGAAGCTTCTAGCAGCTTCTCACAAAAGCCACCCCTGTAGCCCCCACCCCGCTACCAGAACCTTGCCACACAAACCCAATACAGATTGATTTTGTAAAACTCTTCTTGTATACAAGCTTGCCCAAACTTGAAAATACAAAGAATTTTGCAAAGTCTCCAAATATTGATGAATATGTTTCTGGATATTTTCCCAAGTGTTATCAGAGTTGAGGATCAAAGCTCCAGACATTTGCTTGGTATTTATTAGCAACTTCAAGGACTCAGAAAATATAAGTCAGACCTAAAGGTGTTGTGAGATTTTACTTATTTAATAATAGATTTGAGGTTCCTTTATTTGTCTCCTACTGAGCCTTTAGCTTGAACTTGGGTCACTTTCAAACCTTGGTACACTCCTGAGGTCTAGAAAACTGGAGATTTATTGAACAAGAAAGAAAAAAATCTCAAGTGTGCACATGACAGCAGAGGGCAAAGCCTCAAACAGCTTGAGATTGCTGTGAAAATCCTGATTGGTTTCTAAGCCCTATCATTGCTGCAACCCTCTAGCAGGCATTACCCCTCATAGCCAGTTACGTTCCTCGTGGGAGGCTGCAGAGCACGCAGCCCTTCCCCAGGGCAGAGTGGCGAGTGTCTCAGGGAAGATGCTAGCTTGACATTTTTAGAACAATTTAATATAGATTCTTTAAAGACAAAAAACAAGAAAGAAGACCAACTAAATACGAAATTAATTCTCTCTACTTTTCAAACAATTTCTGAGTTTACCCTCACTCCCCATATGTGCAGTTAGCATCTCCTCCTCTTCCTCTCTCTCCTGGGCAAGGATGGTGCTTACCATGAAAGGTGATTTCACTATTTCCCTCCAGCCTAGGGAAGGATATGGAGGAGTAGGGTGAGAAGACTCTTGTTTCAGTAACAAGAGCACCTCTGAAAAACTGTGGAAGTGGTTTCATTTTTTAGGTAATGGTGTGCTTCTCAGGTTGTATTGGGTGCTTCCGAGAGAGCTTCCAGGACAGAAGGATATCCTAAGGCTGAGTATGCTGTGGTATGAACATGCCCATCATGGGGTGCTCAGCTGTCAGGCATCACCTACTGCCCTCCCAGATATTTCCCATCTCCTCTGCAGCAGCAGAAGATGCTGGGGGGGACAAATTAGCTTCTGCCCAGTTACACACCTGATGTACCTGGGCTGGGAAAGTGTTGCCTAGGGGCTGGAGCACAACAACTGGTAGACATTACTCTCCTTCAGACCTTGAGAGAATGCTCTTCACTGACATCGGGTCATCCCAGCCCCAGGGCTGAGCTGTTCACACTGGTGACATCTCTTTGCAACAGCCATGCTCCAACCTGCACAGATTTATCCTGTTACCAGGGTGGGGTGACATAAAGGTGAGAAACACTATGCCTTTCCAACATCACTTCCTCTCAGTGATGCCCTTCACCCCTTGGTGTTGTTCCCAAGTCCTTCTGCTGGGACAACTCACTGTAAAAATGTAGGGATGGATTTTGACAGTATGCAACCATTTTTTGTCAGTATGACCAGTGTGAAGGGGTAGTGATGCACTTGGAGTGCACTCTGTGCTCCCCCATCAGACAAAGGAGGGTAGCAGAACCACTGACAGCTTGCCAGGTGCTTGGAGGTGCTCAGGAGAAACAGGCAGCTCAGTGTAACTCTTTTTCTACGTGTTAAGACTCAAAAGGAAACCCACTCATCCTCCTTGAAAGCCTCCTCTGCAAACCCGTGTGTATCTCTAATTGAAACAGGGCAGGGTCTGAAACCATAGGAGTCCACAGCTGCTATTTCTATTGTGCATGTCTGAGTCAAGGTGAAGAGAAAAGTCAGCAAAGTATCCCACAGGGTGAATTCTCCATGTGCCAAGAAAGCTGACTCCACATTAAAGGTGAGAGCCAGAGCTTGCAAAGCAGTGATGGCCTGGGAAGACAGAGGCCTTGATTCCCTCCAGCAGCCTCCAAGTGTTATTCCCATTAACACTGGCACTAACCATTGCCCTGAATACCCCATGCACCAAAGGACGAGCGAGAGAGAGCAGGAGGGAGGGAAGAAGGTGATAAAGTTGTCAGGCTATAGGCAAGGCTATAGTCACTGAGGACTGTCAAGGACTGCATTGTTTAGAGATATGTCCTGGGACATATTTTAAGAGTAGATCATAGACACTCAGGATAGGGTGGATTTGCAGAAACTTCATCCTGGGTCAGTCTTCAGTTCACAGTTCCAGATAATCAGGGTTCTGCATTTCTTTCTCTGTCTGCATTACCAAGGGAAGAAAAGATCTATGTGGCACAAAGACTTCAGAGATGGCAGAGACAGTAACTTCCCACACGTTACAAATTTTAACACTCAGTGATTGCTGCTAACTCTGTAGCTGATGTCCGGTTCACAAGACATCTGCCTTGCATGCCACCGTGGATGAAAAATATTTTCAGACCCTCTCCAGCAAACAAAATCTCTTCTTCAAGAGCACAGTCCCCAGTTAGACTGTGCCATGGGGTGACAGAGGGGAGTATTGCTTTTGCACTGGACCTCTGCTTGGGCATTGAAAGAACAGCACTTAAATAAACCCCAAAGCAGCAGACAGGACCATGTGTTTC
Organism: Strix aluco; assembly: GCF_031877795.1. Lineage (NCBI taxonomy): Eukaryota > Metazoa > Chordata > Aves > Strigiformes > Strigidae > Strix > Strix aluco. The sequence continues at coordinate 87,580,413 of NC_133971.1, read as the reverse complement.
TCCCACAAACAGTTCTACAAGACACACAGAAAACAGAAGTTCCTTGTTAACAAAGACAAGATACGACCTCTTTTAAGAGCAGTACAGCCTTTCCGCAGAAAGTTTAGCAACTGGCGCAGATTCAACAAACCAGCCATTCCTCCTTTCCTTTTTTTAATTCTCTTCCTCCTGCCTCAACATTGAAGTGCATTAAGAAAGTAAGATGTCTGGAAGATGTCTCCTGGATCACTGCTGCTCCTGCAGCATCTTGTCTGCCTTCAGGCTCTGGCATCTAGTAGTGATCAGCCTCCTTCCTCCAGCCCCCTGCCCTGGAGTAGCAGTTTTCAGACGTGACCTTCCACCTCTTCACGGCTCCCTGTGTCTCTGAAACGTCCAGAGGTCACCCCCTTGCTGCCTCCGTAAGGAGACCTGTTACAGAGATTCCTGCCTCGCATCAACCACATCTCATGTCCTTGTCATTTCCCATCATGTTACTGAGCTGAAGGGGATACCAGGAGTTTGTATGGTGTCCTCTGCCATGACATGGACTCATCATTTCACTATTTGTTGGGGAATGGCAGCTGTGCGCTGCTTATGGAAAGGTAGCCTTGACTGACTAGCTAAAAATCAGAGGTGACCTAGCTGTACAACGTACTGCTCGGGAACAATGTGACAAACTTCATCTTTCTTCACTGCCAGCCTCTAAGGTTAGAGAGGGCCATTACCTGTCATGGTGGGGAGGAGAGAGACAGGTCTATGGATGTGTCTGTCTGTGCGTGTAGAGGAGGGGAGATTAGTGGGTATGCTCTTATTCTTTCTTTCCTACTTCGTTATATTGATTTTCAGTGGCTTGCACGCTTGGAATGCAATAAGGGAGCAATTCCCTTCTATGCTGGCTAGTAAACATTGCCTGTAACTTTATTCTGGGTCAAGAAAGTCAGCACTTAAAATTAAAAGTGGTTTCGGAGGAGAAAAGCCATATTTTAAGAAATTCCAGCTGGGGGTTCCTTGCTACTGTACTTAATTTTAGAATCCAGTGTGTCGTGTCATGTCATATATGCCTTTAAAAAAGCATTTAACTGATATATATTCTCATCTGCTCTTTACTTGCAATATTTCAAGCAGAAAGTATTTTTTAAAAATCAGTTCCCTGGCTCTCTGAATTTACAACAGAGGCCACAGACTATAAAGTGGAAGGAGTTGAAATTAAACCCAGGGGAGAGAGAAGTGTACTAGAGAGAAAGGCTCGTATTCCAGGTGCTTAAACACATGCATAGTTTAAATCCTGTACCGTCTCCCTAAAGCCAGTGGAGCTGCTCTTGTATTTAAGATAACACACCTGGCTTAAGTGCTCGGACCTTGATCTCTAAAAGAAGGTGTATAATGCTGGGGTACAGGCTGTGATGTCCGTAAGCTGTTCCAGGTCCAAGGTGCCTCTGTGCAGAGTTCCTGTGCTCAGGTCTCAGAAAGCTGAAAGGGTTCCCTGAGACAGGAATACATCTGTCCCAGATGGTCAGCTTGGGGAATGAGTGCCCTTGCTGACACGTGGCTTCTAGAGATGACTCCAAGCTGGGATTCAGGTGCTTGGGATGAGCCTTATGTTGAAGTTTCACCCAGCAAAGGCTCATATCTTGAGTGCTGGGGATTTTAGCCTGAAAGTTTCCTTCTTGTGGAGCAGACACTCATTGTAGACGTTTCACACGTAGTTAGACATCAGCACTGAAAACATGGTGCATTACTTTTTAGATGGATAAACAGGTATTTTACAGAGGTCTTCTCCTGACACTGCAAGAGCAAAGTGCTGCTGGAAAACACCCAATGTAGGAAGCAGGACCAGTGGCATGGCGTGCTACTGTACAGGGTGCCACCTGCTTTGCCAAAGCAAGCCTATGCCAAGTGCCCCCAGTCCCGTATTTCCATCCTGTCCTGCTACAAAAACCTCCCTGCAAATCCCCTCTCTGCTCTGCTGTGTATCCACCTGCCTTGCAGCAGGGCTGTCACCTCTTTGTCAGGTCTCAGGACATCTGTGTCTGGAAACCCCGCTGGGGAGATGAAGGAAGCCTGGACAGTTTACGAGATGGCAGGAGGCAAAGTACATCTACCTGGCCCTGACCTCTGATGCATGGCCTCCCTGCTCCCCACTTGACATTTACAAACGGTGACAAGCCCTGTCACCTGCAACCCGATGCAACCACCCCGAAAGCTGGGAAAGTGTTCTTAACAATTCCGGCATCCCAAAAGAAAGCCCCAGAGACTTAAGACAAGGAACTGCCTTGGCTCAGGCCAAATGCAGTCGTGTTAGGAAACCTCCAAAGCTGGATCCCTGGGTGAAACAGCATCTTGAAAGGAAAGGGGAAAGGCAAACAGACAGACAAAGGTAAAGACAGACAGTGCTGGTGTCTCATCCCAGCTCTTCTCCTTCTCCATTCTCTTCCTATGAGAGGAGAAACCCCTGTCTGAGAGACACTCAACTCTGGGAGCAACATGAGACACTGCAGTACCTTACATCAACCCTGTCTATGGCTCCCCACATGCTGCTTTCCTGCTTTCCCCTGGCCTGTCTTCTCTAACCACAACGAGGACCCATGGAAGCACAGACATCAGCACAAGCCGATCATCTGAGCACCTCCCTGGGGTCCTAGCCAGCTGGGCTCTCAGTACCCAAATTGCTATTTCTTGCTGATAATTCACAAACTAGAATTTAGGGGCTAGAGAAGGTTGGGTGTTGCCTTCTCTAGGAGAGCAAATCTCTAGATCTGCAAATCTTTGCCGTCAGCAAAAGACCTCCTAAATCTCCTAGATTTCATGATTCCAAAACAATTCTCACAAAATAACTACTTTCAAGACACAACATTTTTCAGGCTGCTGTTGCTGTTACTCAAGTCTCCATCTAAGCAGTCATGCAACAGCAACACTTTCAAACAATGGTCTGTTGATTACTTGCTTCGTTAACAATGATGTAATTCCCTGAAGAGGTTTATTACTCTTGTTTTGTATTATTTTGTGCCTTATGATTTGGTCATTAATGGGTACGCTTGCATTTCATTTCATTGTAACAGACTTTCCTGGGAGAAATTCTCAATTCAGTCCAAAAATGTTCATGAATAAATGTTTACTGGCAGGAGGTGTGAGAGTGTTGCAGGGCTGTATGGATGTTTTCATCCTGCTGATACAGCAGTAAATCAATTAAAAACATGATTGATTGTAAAATTAGGGTAAACTTGCTTTTGCCTTTGGATTTCACATTACCTAAGTTAGGCTCTATAAATCTAACTATATATTACTCATACAGTGATTGTCTTACTGCTATCTACAGTGAGAACTGCTGTGCACACAGCTAAGGCAAGAGCAAGGGCTAAACCCGGCCTTGGCGTATCCTGCAGCTCTGCTCCCACACAGAGCACAGAGCCTTTGTCCCACTGGTAATTTGACTCCTTTTGGCAACATTTGACTAGATTTCCCTTTACCAGAGGATGAAATAAATTGAAAGGGGTCTCTACACAGATACGTTCGTTCAGATTAAGGTATAGTCTACATTTAACGTGGAATAGCTTTTCTTAATTAATTCCCTGTCTGGGTGCTTTTTTTTTTCAGTCAGACTGCTGTAGCTTAAATTAGATTAATCGACTTTGGATATTCTTGCTAGCTATTACTTTCTCTTATTATTAAGCATTACTAATATTAGTTATTAGAAATTAATGATTCCAAAATAACTGCCCACATTTAGTCATATTCCAAAGTCTCCAGTGACATATGATGGCCAGTGTACTCTGGGTTTAGTGAAAGTCCCCATGCTCCCAGTTTAAAGTTTGCCAACAACACTGGGTTGTGTCTGAGGTTATAATTTCAGTTTTAAAATAAGTTTAAAAATCTTCTGTCTTGATCTTCTGTTAGTCTAAAAAATCTGCTGCAGTGAAAGTAAACCTCTTTGTAACAAGACCATAGCCAGAAGCCACTGCTCAGCACACAATGATGCAGGGGAAATGTGGTGCAAAGAATTAGAAAGACATGAAAAGACACAAGATAAGGACAGAAAACTGTATCCCTGTCTTCCACATACCCATCCAGGGCTTCATCCAAAACCCAGAAATGTTGATGGAAGTCCTTCTGTGGGCTCTAAGTGCAGACCAGGAGAACTGCACTGTGTTATCTCATGGATCCTGCCACACACATCTCCATGTGTGCAAGTCTGCAGATACAGGGAGAAAAACAATGTACATGACTGTGTGCTTGAATATAGATTTACAGAGACAGTGTGCATAAATCTAGATAATTTACACAGTGCCACAAATACAAACAACAACTGCCACCCCTCTCCCTTCACAAATTCATACACACAAATGCACCTCAAGTATGAATAATGAAATGACAAAGTGAGCTGCATTTGTATGGACATCATTGGTATCAGCAGTTAGCAATAATAGTTGTCTAATTGTAGTCTTTCATTGTGTGCTATGTCAAAGCGTGGGTGAGTAATTGCAATCATCAAAACCCTTTCAGAGTGTGAGCAAAGCCCCGACCCCCATCACCTGCCGTCAAGCCTATCTGATCCACTGCACACATGCACTTACTGGGCAGATGAATTAGCTAGATGGGCTGTTCTCTTTTTATTATTATTATTTTCTCTTTTGTTTTGTGCTTCCCTTCCCTCAAGGTTGTTGTGTCTGGGTTGTGAAGAGTGGTTAGACTTTTTTTTATTATTATTGTTACTCTTATTTTTTGATGTGTGTGTGATAGCTTTTTGGGTGAAAGAATTTAGACGACGGACAACAACAATTATACAAAATAATATGGTAACCAGCAACTGAAAAAAAAAAATAATTGATTCTTGTGGGCTGCTGAGTGTACAATTTGAATGTCTTTCTATTACAATCCTTGTAATAGACACAGGGAGAAAGCAGGGAGGAAGAGAGAGAGAAAGAGGGAGAGGGAAATCAGTTCTTTTTCAAACATTACTCATAAGATGGAAGAGAAGATATTTTCAGAATGCAAGTGGGACTGATTCCATTAACATAATCCCATTTCTAGTATTATTTTATTAATATAAACATCTTGGCTCTGGGAATACCTCCTGGATCATATATACCTACAGTATTCTGCATTGGGTTTAGGGGAAGGAGAGTGCTAAAAAAAAAAATTGAACTTATTTGTTATATTCATTCTGAATTGCCAGCTGTACAGTACCTGAGTGGAGCAGCAGATTTGATTATCAAATACAATTAAGGCCTGGTTTTGTCGATGTGGAGTACCATGTAAGTGCATATTGTAAATATCTGTCTAGAAGACAGCAACAGCATAATCATGTGGGCTACGTACTCTGTCTTTCTGCTGGAGAGGACTTGCACTGATTTTCTTTGGTTCAGCCTCCCGCAATAAGGCAACTTTATCAGTGCTGTAACAACAGCTATTACAGAGCACATCTTGTTCATGGAGCACACAGGTTCACAGGTAGATACTGGCTTTAAACCTTTAGAGGGTCTCAGCTCTAAGTTTTGTTGTGTCTGCCTTTGTGTCATAGATCGTATCTATTAGTAATATATAGTACCTTCAGAGACTCAGCAGTGTATGTCCTTTTTGCTGCAAGCATCTTCTATTGCTTAAGGACATATATGGTTTTCATGGCTGGCAAACATGAGATTGGATGGGACTCAGACTTCTGCAACAAGACAATTTAGAGGTCTGTAATCAAACTCTCCCACAAAGTAGTAGGAGCCCTATTTTGTACACAAATTTCAAGTAAAGGGGACTTTTATAGAATCATAGAATCATTTAGGTAGGAAAATATCTTTAAGACCACTGAGTCCAACCATATTTATTTAATTTATACAAAGTTCAAGGAAGAAAGTCCTCATTGTGAATTTTCTTAGATTGTGGATGACGGTCCCAAAGGGAGGAGATGTAACTTGCTCTTTGGACTACTTAAAATGAGGATAGGCAAAAGTTTTTCAACATTCGGTGGGAGATGTCCCATGTCACCAGAGGGTCACATGACTCAAGAATTCTTTTTCATTTCTGATTACTGTAAGTCATCTTCATAGTGTTATCTGACACTACTGTCCTCACCCTGCTCACTTCAAACTTGCTTTCGTCTCTGGATGAAACAAATTCATACATACCAAAATACACATATTTTATAAGAACTCAAAGCAATCAGAAACGGTGATGGTATTGAAGAGAAGATGCTGTAAAATATATGATTGGAAATGTTATAGACTATGGAGTTTTTCTCTGGGAAAAGCATTGCCACTGCAGAGGTCACCGCTAGTCAGACAGCAGAACACAGGTCTGGAACTAAGAAGAGCAGAATTCTGGTCTTATTCTTGCTGTATTGTTTGGGGAAAGTCATTTAGGGGGAAGTGTGTTCATCACCAATAACTTCTGTCTTATGAAGGTTAGGTGGTTATTCTTAGCTGTTCATCTGAGATGCTTCAACAATCAATAAAGAAGCAAAAGGGTACTCCCACAGGGTCATTCATCCACTCCTAAGACAGGTGAGGATGAATCACTTTGTGGAAGTTCACCTGTATCTCTCCACATTTCCTGTAGAATCTGGCCAGCTAGTTTCAAGTAAATTCCTAGATGACAAAAGTTAGAGGGGAAGAATGCCTCCCCTAATATCTATTTCCACTCCATGTTGAAGAAATGGATAAATTCCCTTTAAGAGAAATGTTGGATTTGAAGACCTATAAGCAGCTTTTTCTCATCTGTAAATGTTTAGAATAATGCTTCCTGCCACAAGAAGGGGATTCATCTCTTCCGATGGAGTTTCATAATGACCTTACAGTAAGGATTTGTTTCATTATTATAATCCTTCTTAAGAGTTAACTGGACTATACCTTCATCTTAACAAAATCAGAAATGCTTTTTTTCTTAATCAGAAAGAGCTGTTACTGATTTCCAGTTCCATTACCTATTGTTCTCTGCCAGCAGAATTTGGTCTGGATGTATTGAAACATACTGCTAGAAAGATCCTTTCTTAAACACTTATTATCCACATGATAATTAGTGCTGAGGGAGATAATTTTTCAGGCAAAAATGTTAATTTTTCATGATTCAGACTTTGGGAACAAAAGTAGTGGATGTGATAAAGCTTTTATTGGGGAGGTTTCTGAGGTCCAGGATGGATTTTTTTCAGTAGCAAGTGCTCCAACATGTAAGCCATACGCTGATGGCATAGGAGACACCTGTGCTGCTGAGTCACCCTAATGTCTGAGCTTGGGGTGGGAAGAGTGATGATGTCAGCTCAACCATTCTTTAAAGGTCATGGTCCAGAACAAAAATTACGTATGAAAACTTGACATTTTCTGCTAAATGGAACTCTTGTTTTCCACCTCACCCTAATTAAAATAATGTTGAGAAATGCTTGTCATGGGGACAGACTGTACCTTCCTAGTGCTTTTACAGAGACCAGTAAAAAGCACACCCAGCTCCAAACTTTCTATAGCACAAGGATAGTAAAAGAGAAGGTAGAGACAAAACCAGAAAACAGAGTATAAAAAACAATGAGGCAAGTTTCATGGCAAGATGAGAAGTGGTTTCAACACATTCATGTTGTCAGTGTTGTCAAAGCCATACGTGAGCACCATAGCAAGCGGGACAGGTTTTGGAGAAATTTCAAGGAACATCCTGAGATGGGATTGCAGCTCTCTTTAAGGAGCTACTACCATGCATGAAGGGGCAGCATGGGAGAAAACAATGAGATACTTGTCTGAAATTCAATTACTGAGTGATAGAGGATGTTATCACAGGATAACCAAAGATGAGAGCTGGCATTTCAATAGCAAATGAGAGATGTTAGGTAGCAGTGAGATAGGCTGTGAAGAGCCTTTCAGAGGTCCCTGTATGGACATTGAACCATAACAGCCACTCATCAGTGTTATAAAACTACCAGGAGCAGTATCCCCAGGCTGGGAAAGACTCTTCTTGGCAAGCTTGTGTACCACACCATGCCATCAGATAGAGCCCGTCCTATTGAAAACTGAATCCCTTCGAGTTCCCTGGAACAGCAGCAGCTGGAGGGGAAATAACAGTAAAATTCTATGGCCATAATAAAACGCATTAGCCATCTGAACGCTCATTTCAATCAAATAATGCAGCCTATTCATATTTAAACAGGAAATATTGTTTAATGTTTATGGTAATGATCAAATCAAATTTTAAAAATTAAACACGAAATTAAACATTAAAGTGAGGTTCCAACATTTGGCACTTGGGACACCATTTCCAACCCACAGCTGATGGCTGCAATCATCTGGGTCTACCCTCTTAACTTTGCTTAGTACAACTTCTTGAGGAGGATGATAGAAGGAGTCTTTGGTGTCACATGAATGAACACAGTTGGTGAAGGGTAGCTGATCTGGAGTTGATTATTCTAGTCTCCCCTTCCATCCATTTGGCTTTCTATGACAATGAGAGTTAATGGCTGTTGAGGGGGAAGTGGAAACCCAAAGGAAAATTACTTTCATCTGGAAGAAGCTAAATGGGAGTTGTTTTTCATCCAAGTTCAAGGCAGTCATGTGTTCTATTGAAATATTTTGGACTAAATTTTCCCAAAAAGAACAGGGAGAAGAAAAGGTACAGAGGTTTTTCCAAAGCACCACTGGAACAGGAGTAGAAAATGCCACTGTACATAATGGTCATAGGAGATAAAAATGCAGACTAACATCTACTTGCTCTTTAAATACTGTCCATTTGGGGTAGAGCACAGCAACTGTTACATACCAGTAACACACAGCCATTTCTGTTCTGGTAGTAATGGGTGTAGAACTCCTCATTTTGGGGAAAAAAAAAAAAAAAAAAAGCTACTTTACACCAGTGGAGGCATAAGCTATAAGCTCTGCTGATTAATTTAAAGTTTTGACAGAGCCGGCCAAGTTTGTGTTCAATGAAGACCTTGGAGTGATAGCTAGCAGTTAGGGTATTCCTTTTAGACCCTATCTTGTGTTACAGTAAACTCAGAGCCAGGAAACAACTTTCTCCCTTACCGACTCTGAAGTGATTTTATTGATACTAAGCCTAGCAATTCTTTCCCAACTCTCTCCACTTGAAGTTGGCAGAAAAGCAAAGTTTGAAACAAAAAAGGTTTGAAACAAACCCATTTTCTCAAACATCCCTATGATTTTCGGCCATGGACCTATCTGTGCTGTGAGCCTGTGCTTCGGTTTCTTGAGCTGTGCAGCGAGGTTAACCTTTTGTTTTAACAGTAGCATCTTTCAAGGGAGTATATCCTCAGTGTAAATTAATATCAAATTAGTATAAATTAATTTCAAATTAGCAATGCTTTGGACTACCAGAAAATTGCATGTTTTTCCTTAGAGTAAAAACAAGCTCATAACAAAAGGCAGAATCAATCTGTCAATCCCCATTCTTATGTCAACTACTTGCCCAAATTTATTATTGAAGGAACATGCACAGAACTTTCCATGGTATGAAAAAATAAATAAAATGGCTGAATAAATTATCTGAAAAAGTACAGCAAAATGGCAAGATTTATCTTAACCTGTGTCTACTGCTCTCATGCACTTTAAATTGGATTGGTATCCTATAAGAGACTGTCAAGGATTTCATTTGTTCTGCTTGACATACAGATGTACAATTGGTAAAACTGCATCTTATCTTAGTAATTGTCTACAGTGCTAAGTCTGTACCTAGTTATTGACTTCAAAAGTCAGGTTTCATCTATGCAGTTCCCTGATCCAACATCAGTCTAACCACCTCCAGCTCTATCTGTTCATCTTTTGGCTCACATTCCTGAGTTAAACCACCTTCCTCTTTGCAAATGCTGGGTTTTAGCTTTTTGCAATCAATCAAGGTCTGGTTTGGGGGATAGAGGAGAAAAGAGGCCAGTTCCTTGTTTCTTGTAACATCCTTGTATCCAGTGTGTCTAAAAAAATCCATTGTGAGCTGGTACTCCAGAACCTGGTGAATATTTTGAGGGCTTTTAAATCAAGAAGGGTTTTTCTAGGGTTTGGAAGGGGATGTTAGGTAGCTCTAAAAACATTTCTGTTTACTAACAGAACTGTAGAGTTTAGTGATCACATACGGAAATTTCTGTCTGTCTGATGGCCTTTGAACACATTCTGGTACAAATCCAGATTAGCGTGCTGACACTCTAATGATTCAACAAAGTGCTTTTCCAAACTTGCAACAACCTTTTCTGTTCACAGACACATGCTGCAAATAGACCTGTTTGTAAAACGGGATATTTTTTCCTGCACAACCAAAGAATTCCTGTAAAACTAGTTAGTTGTTTTGCACTTCCAGATAAGACAAGCTTTGATTTTTGAGTTTTTATTTTTTTAAAACCAAGTAAACATCCAGATTTTTTCTGGGAAGCAGACACTGCCTTGACATACTGTGTGTTAGTCTGAATGCCTGGTGTTTTCTCTACGAATATTCTTCATGCAAACTTTTTGAGGAAAGGAAGGAAGGTCAGAAAGAAAACCTTGTTTTCTTCCTTTTCTTCCCCCACCCCAATACATACTAGTGCCATCCTGGGGACCAGCCTTGTCTTACTCCTGACTTAGCCCAACAAGTGGATGTCTCATTATTCCCATTCCCTGTTCCTGGCAATGTGAGAAATTAGAGTCATAGGAGGTGACTACAAATTTGCCATGGTGGAACACTCTGCTGGGAACAGTTCTCCATGGGTAGCTGCAGTAATCCCCCATTCCCAACAGCACCAATTCACACTTCCCAAGGAATATCAGAATATAAGAACATGGAAACAACAGTAGCTGGTGAGACCAACAGTTATTCTCACACATATCCCAGCTCCTAGAGTAGTCAATCATAAAGTGGAGAGAAAATTACAAGAACAATACTTTCCCAGCTTCCTGAAATTGGCAACTCAGGGATTTCCTGAGCCAGAGGTACTTTCTTTGTATCAGTAGATTTCAATGCATTTTTCTTCCATGAGTTGTCCTGTTGTTTTTGAGTTCATGAGGCTATTTTAGATGCTGGTTTTGCATCACTGACATTTCTTATTGTTTAAGCAGGACCATTTGTCCCTGGGGAAGGCAGAAGTTAGACAAAGAACCTTGAGACTGGCAACTTGTACAATCATTAAAAAATTCATTAAGTATTTTTTCAGTTTCCAAAATGCTGCCAGATAAACAGTAAGTGTATAGCATGACACTTTCAGAGAGAAGAGCCATGGGTCCTGGCTGCACAGGGTGATGATGTTTACCAGATGTCATTTCCCAAGGTAGAATCCCATATCAGTGGTGGTTTAAATTTACAGGAGAGCTGTAAACTGCAGGAGTTCAGCAGCTATTGTACGAACAACTGTAATAACCCTGCAGGAACGGGGAACATCCAAGGCAAGGTTGGGTGGATGTACAGGTGAACCAGTTTCACCCTCGAGTTAAAACCACCTCCAGTCTCAGGTGAGAGCCACAAGATGAAGAGTATGAGATTTTCAGAAGGTCCTGTAGCACCTTTGCCATGTGCAAGTGATCCAGAAACAGTGTTTTCTAACAGCTGGTGAGCAATGATGGTTGTATGGATCACAGGCTGTGCCCAGACCTCCTGAACAATGTGCCAACTCATAGTAAGGAAATTGTTCTGCTCTTAAGGAGGGGTGGATAGTTGTCAGGTTTTGTTGGGAAATGGGCAGGAGGTGGAGGGGGGGGTGTCCTTATTTCTCTTCCCTTGTTCAGTGTTCAAGCTGCCTTAGATGATCGGTATTTGCACTAAAATGAAACGATGCTAAGGTAGTTGGAAAGACACACAAAAGCAGATACACTTGTAAACAAAGTTGGTAACTAGAATAGGATGCAGATCTGGGGTTGTCTGTTACGTCAAGAGCTGTGTTTGTGTGTCAGCTTTACTCCTGTGCCTCCTCTCTGAGGTGTCCTTATTTCAGGGCTTCCTGAGAAATGCAATATGGCTTTTGTTGTTTGCAAATTTTTTACATTAATTTCTTTTTATTATTCTTTGATTTCTTTATGGACTCCCCAGGTGCCCATAACAATGTGGCAATCAACAGGGATACCTGCAGTAGCAGAATTTTCCCTTTACAAGAAAATCTATGCAAATATGGCAATCTACCTCAGGGCATCTTTCAAACCTGGGGAAGAAACAGCAGTGAAGGAATCACATGATGCTTCAGACAGAACTTGCACCTGAATGTGGAGGTTTCTTTTGCTTTTTCTCTCTCTCTTCTCTCTTACCCTCTCCCCTAAATATACTTGCAGAAAGATAAGTGAATAAAAATGGCATCTGTTGTCTTCAGGGATCCTGTGTGATGCCCAGCAGTCGAGGCCCATTCCCAGAGGGACAGGGTATGGGAGGGAGCTCAGGGACATGTCCTGCTTTCAGATGTGCACACACATCTGCTACTGGCCTCATCTTGGAATCCCCTGCAGGCACAGCTGAGAGGTGGATTTGAAACAGTCTATATTAAAATAAAAAAGGAAACATGGCATCTTTGGAAGAATAGAGAGCCTGCACATGTTCAAGAGGGTGCCATGGTACAGAGTCCCGCCTTCTGTCCTCAGGGCTTGCCACCCACACAACTGATTGCCTCAGCCAAGAATTTGCAAGGAAGGAGGACATATCTTAACCTTCACAACAAGACTGTCTCCTCAGATAGACTTAGATGTCCAGGAGGAAATGCAGGCAGACAGGTTCTGCCCCACTGATGTCCACAGTAAGGGCCAAGTGTCTGTATGGTGTGAGGGCAAGGCAGTGGTCACAGGTCCCAGCAGAAGTGGTGCTGGGGAACATCTGTCACCCAGCTGTCTCTGAGCTGCAGAGGAGATGCCCTCCTGGAGTGAAGTGGGAACTAACTGTGGCCCAAAACATCCCTATGTGATGACCCTGATAGGATCCAATTACCTTTTCAGTGGCTTGGGGAACGCTTTTTTTTTCTTGTTCTCTGTTACATCAGAAACAAGAATATTAAAACATTCTTATGGTGGTTGAACTACCATGTACTGAGGGAAATGGGTGAAGCCTAGTACCATTTGACATGAATATACTAGGAATAATCTGAAAGAGTATGAACATTTAGGATTCCAAAATCCAAATCCAGCACAGCTCTGCAGGGACACAGCTGGGAACTCACTGGGTGAAAATACCTTTCAAATCCCAGGGCAGGAGAACATAATATTAATAATATATAAATATAGATAATTTTCACAAAAAATAAAAATCAAGACACACTGTTGGAGCACAGATTGCCATAAATAAAGGTAGCCCATGGAGATGGGTTCCATGTAAGGAACAGAGCAGAACAGAACAAAATTGAATGGAGTAATCTGAAGGAATATAGTTTAGATTAAAACGGTAAAGCAGTTCCTCTTTAAATGTTTTCAAAATACATCACCCATGCTAGAAAGTACCTTTATCACTTTAAGGAGAAAGGAGACTACCGGGTACCCCTGCAGAGGCCCTTCAGCTCTGACAGCTCAAGTGTCTCCACCATACACATGCGTTACCACTGACTACTGCCTGTGTTTGCCATATGTCATCCTTTTTTGTTCACTGCCATTTACATGCTGGCAGGTTGACTTTTTATTGAGGTAGGTTGAAGATTTCAGATGTGGGTGCTTGAGAGACCCTCCCCTTCATGGCAAGCTTAGCTTTCTCAGTTTCAGCTTAAGCTGACATTATATCAAACTGTTTCTCCCCAGTGGGGACAACCACAGATTATTCTCAACATACAATAAGAATGTCACATTAAATGAAGATGAAAGATGTGCAGGAAGTGTGATTGCTGTCTGAGCTTTCTTAAGAACTGCTTATTAAGGAAATTGTCCTTTTAAGCAGCAAACAGCCACCTGAATTGGCCATGTTCAATACTGGGGATAGGATTTGACCTGCTAACCAACACAATCTATTGATAACATTTCTCCAATTGTAATGATGCCCATACTAATGAGCATATTAATAATAAATAACACTGTGCAGTTATCATGTGCCTTATTCAAAGGGTGGAAAATGCTTTACCAACAAGAAAGTGTGAAGTCCCAGAGCAGCTCTTTTCTCTGTGTGGAATCTATTGTTACTGTAAGCAAAGGGACTTTTGCCACCTGGGTTAGCAAAGAGAAGTGGCAGTGGAACCACTGGATTCCAGTCACTACAGTGCTGCTGATTCATGGTGTGAACTTGGGGGAGTTATTTCAGTGCTCTGAGTCTCAAGTTCACCATCTGTAAAATCAAGATAATTATATTTACAGTGCTTACCTCATAGAGCTGCTGTGAAGATTAATTAACGCATATATATTTACAAAGTGCTTTGAGATCCTCAGGTGAAACCTGCTGCATATGTGTAAAATATTATTTCTCTAAAATATCTTGAAACCTCATGAGCTGCAGAGTCTTGCCAGCTATCACCACATTTTTGTATGCTTTAGTTCTTTGTCTAAGGAAGTTGTTTTGCAGGTAGCTGTAATGTATTGTGTTAATGGTGTAATATTTTACAAATAATAGTTTTTCCCAATTTCTTTTGACTTGTTTTTCTCCTCATTCACTACATGCAAGCAGATTATGGGTTCATCAAACAGTAATTTTAGATCATTACTAAGACACGTATTTTGAGCATTTTTTTAACTCTGTAGATTTTATCACAGAGAAAATCCTTGTGTTTATTTGATATTGGCTGTTCCACTGTGTTGGTTGTTTGTGATCGGTCAGATAAGCTATGATACATATCTGTACCACTTCCAGCAAGAACATACCTGGAGGCACAGCTAGGGACCAAAGATTACATATGTTTAATTTATGTGCCACAGGCAGGATTGATCTCATCTAAATTTAGCCATCTGAATATTAACCATTAAGTCTAAAGTAGTTGTCTGAACTTGCATCATACTCAGTTGAAAGAGATGGGCACTTGCCCAGAGCAGTTTGCCCGACCTTTCTTAGATAACAGTGTTGATAGGATGAATCAGCCTTTGGAGGCACAAATACCTCCGTTGACTGTGAAGGGATGTGGGAGTGATGTACTCAGATTTAGATGTCTGATGTGATGTGTCTGAGGCTGAATCCTGTTCTGCAGACCCTGGTGATGTTCCTTGCCCCGGCAGGAGAAGCAGCATTACATTGAAATAAAGGATGGCTTTTTTGAGCAATAACACAGCTCCAGACCGAGAAACCTAACCTGTCAGTTTGCAGATGTCGGTATCTACATGAGGGTGAGGAGCCGATGTTCGCGTTGCAGTCAATGGAGATCTTAACAGTGCAATATGGCTTCTAGAGAGTGATGCAGCTGACCAAATATAGGTCTACTGTAGATACTATAGGAATCTACTACAGAGCAAGTGGAATAGCATATTGAGCTTCCCTAACTCTACAACTATCTCTTCACTGGTTACCACAATCTAAATGGCCAGTCTATCTGTAGATACAAAATTTGAGTATTTTAACCGGCAGATTAAATCTCACCCCAGAATTATGGCTTCATTAAGAGGATGAATACTGAGTTATTTGATGCAGGCAGATATGTTGGTGGTGCCACACTTCTTACAGCTAAACAACGATGGCCTCTGCAATACTGAATAGTCCGTAAGCACTTCAGTGTTTGTAAATCAACTTCAAAGAACAGCAGGATTTGATAATATGAAACCCATCTACATTTACCAATTCTTATCTCTGCCTATTTCAGCTATTCCATAATTGTGCATCTTAGTTGTATTGTGTCTAAAGTTCTCAGACTGTGTTATTTCCACCACCTTCCTTTTAAGACAATTCTTCAGTTTTAGGAATTCAATGCCAAGAAGCCATTTAGTGGAAGTTTTCTTCCTTAATTCTCTCTCTTACATGCAGTCAAAGCCCTGTGAATCACATCATTCAATTCTTCCATCTCTCGATGCTTATATATATGTCTCCAGATAGCTGTCACATCCATACACACAAGATTTCTTCCTAATCTTTGCCCATTCTAATCACCTTTGAAAAATTTCTGTATCCAAGTTCTATGAGAGTGTAAAAGAATATTTACACATGCACACCTGTATACCCAAATGTCTTGCAGTCAATGCATTCAACTCACATGTGCAGGAAGCAAATAGATAATGAATGTTTAAGCATCCTCATATACCTTCCCTACTTCAGTGGACCTTTACCATTGAGTACCAGCTGACAATCTGCCTTTATATGTACATGCACACACAGATGTATGTATGTTTATATATATATAAAAATTTACATTGGAGTATCTGGGAGAATAATTCTTTTGATTTTCTCTGGACATCTGATGTTCCTTAAGGCAGTTGTCATCCCACATTAATTTGTCTTGTTCTGCTTCAGCTCACTCTTTTTTGTCTTAAATGGCATATTAGACAATGTTACAAGCCCCCCACCTCCTTTGACATACCCACAATCCACCTGGGCATGTAGGGAAGCATGCCATGATCCTTCCTGACACATGTCAGCAAACATCTCATCAGGGGCTCAGCTGTGTCACCCCCAATGATATTGCATAGCAAGATCAGTCCTTGGCTACATTACACCCTATCCTGCCCTCAGGGGAGGTAGGAAGGACTATGCTAATTGGTTCTGACCCTCCAAGATAGAGGGGGAAAATTGCATTCATCCAGTGCAACGTGCCAGATCTGTTCAATAGAAACCAGGGTGCTGCAATGAGCATAAACCCTTCCAGTGCCTTCACAAGATGGCAGAAACCCATGTCTGTGCATGTGGTGAGATGATACAGTACAAGATTTACATGAGCATTTCACCTGAATGTATTCCTAAAAAATACAAGAGCATCTTCCCACTCACAGCACTGGAGAATTTCTCAGCCTGGCTGTGGGGTTATAAAAACATGTGCTTGGATCCTGCTGCACAGCTGTTACTTCCATGCTCTTCAAGGCCCCCTCAAAAGACCTGGCTTCTCTGCAAACTCTTACTCCCCAGGGACCTCAGGAGTCAGTGGGGCTGACTCTGAAATTGAGGAAAAATACAGAAAATCAGTACATTTCAAAATACCCTGCCTATTCTTTACTTTCTTGAAAGGAGGAAGGTTTTCTCATTTTCTAGAGGTATCACCTGTTCTGCCCAGCACAACAGAATACTAAATGTAGGGAGACACAGGGTGTCCTGCTCTTGACAGGGACTTGCCCTCAGCCTCTTCAGAGACTGACCCTGAATCAGTGGACCAGCAGACCAGCAAGGGGATTAAAGAACCAGTTGCTCCCTGACCTGGCTTTGTATGTCCACTTTATCAGACAGACACCTTCACGCTGCTTGTCACTGTATTAAAAGAGAAATGCAGGAATGAGTGCGGCGAGCTTTCCCCCATCACATTAATTATTTTCTTTTTTTTTTTCTCTCTTGTTTTCTTTCTTTCCAGTACTCCTTTTCCTGCTTTAATCATGTCTCACTAAACATGTGGTTTTGTGCATCTGATGCCAGATATGTGTACAGATCTGTGGCTTTACATTTCCCTAGCATGCAGATATTGCTGCCCTGTCCTTTGCTAGGCCAGAAACCCAGAGTCATCATTTCCAACAGAACCAGAACCCTTTTCAGATTCTATATGCTTAGCTAGGTTGCAAAAATGTCTTGAGGAGAAATGAAAGTGGGCACATTATGTGAAATAGTTAAAGCAACACCGGATAAAGAAGATAGATCGAAATTGAATCTGGTAGCTTGTTTTCAATCAAGCTTTCAGAAGCACCAGGTGCTCTAGAAGAAGCAGAAGGCAGTTTTAAGATAGCCTTACACCAAACTAGATCCTTGCCAGTTTTCCTGAATTAGACGTTGGCTTTCATCCTGTGAGATAGATATTTTGTCTCTTCCCAAGTCTCAGAAACAGCTAGTCCTTGTGGAACAAAATCTAGCAGAGAAAACTCCTTTGAACTATATGCCAAGACAAATAACTTGTTCTGCAACGCAGGGTGGGGAAGCAGGGGGTTGGTAGGACCTTAATACAAGTTGGGGGGGGTTGTTGGGTTTTTTTATGTGGTTATCAAAGGGATGCTGAGTGGGTGGTGCCAGATTTTGCTTGAACTGCTTGGGTTTAAATGCACATACACATACACACACACATGCAATCAGCTGCTTCAACGCTGGGGGAGTGTGGAGCTGTCAGGACTATGTCATGGCAAAGGCATCCCATCAGCTAGAGGGGGAGATTTTCTGGGCCTTGGTTTGAGAAGCAGACAGATGACTGACAGGGGTTAAAAGCTTCCTGCTTTCTTTTCTACATTGCCTCCTTGATGGTAAAGAGTTCCCTGTCCCTCACACAGAAGGTGCTCTATGATTTCAAAGCATTTTGCTGGAAATACTGTACAGACTATAATAAGCTATTGTAGCCCTTGGCAGAGATGCCCAGCTGAGCCTAATTCCCCATATCCTTAACTCATCAGCCTCTGATCATAATGCAGATTCAGTGTCCTAGAGGACCATTAAATAAAAAAATACACACACAAAAACCCAATTAGTACATTTCATGATGGTGAGAGATGTCAGACTGAGAGCCCTGGGCATAGCAGTCCTCTGCTTAGTCACAAGACAGGCAGTGTAATCTACCCCCCAATCTCCTGTGGGCCTGACCCAGAGGACCTGAAACCAAAGGGTAAAAAGGAGCTCAGGCTCCTTCACTCTTTCACTTTTCAGCTGCTTGGCTGAGGCTGTCACAGGCGAACATGGTCAGTGTTGACACTCAGAGCATCATCATGCACACCTGTGTGCAAGGAGCTGACCACAGCCATCATGACCTCAAACACTGGCAGCAAGGAGGGAAAATATGTTAATGGTAAAGGCTACCAAAAGGAAATTAGGAGTAGGTTATCCAAATGAAAAGAGAGAGAAACATGATTCTAAGTGGCTGTGGTGTTCCTGCAGATCATCACTGGGACCAGTGAAAAAAGTGGTGGCACTTGTCTCTGAGACTGTGATTAATATTACACAAGAACAATAATAAATAGATTTCCCTCACAGCGCAAGAGAGTTTGGTACTCAGCTATTCCTGAAATAGCCCACATTTCCTACAGGCTCCTTTGCAAATCCCCTATGGGGAAATTTATTGTCAGCCTTGCATTTAACCAGTTCCCTCTCCAGAAGAGATGTGGACTTGTTCCATCCATGCCTCATTTTAGCAAAGACCTATAAAACCTAACAAGCAGAAGATGGGACTTATGGTCTTGTTGTCCAGCACCACTTTCCTTAGAAGAGACTGAATCAAACTTTCTAGAAGATACAGGAAACCTCACAGTTTTCACAGAAATGGGAGAATATGACCTCTTAAAAGGTCTCATTGGTTCATTGAGCCTGAAGCTGAGACATCATCATGACACATGTGCTGAAAACACCTAAATAGTTGAGATCTCAACTCAAAAATCACACCTCTGAGCTTCATTATTTAAATGTTTCTATGCCTGAAAATAATTATGCCAGACAACTATCATGAAAACACCTTCTCCTTAGCCAGGAGACAGTATAATGGGCAGCAGCCGTGACTTCTTAGCTCCCAAGTCTAGTTGTGAGGTTTCTGTAGTTGTTGCTTTATCTGTTGCCGTTTCCAAGCGAGGGTGGGGTGGTTCATACATTCCGCTTGGTCTTCAGCTATGTCAGGATGAGCTTTGCCAGCTAACGATGCCTTTGCCAAGGGAGTACAGGTGCAGTTCAACAGCGCATCGCTTAATATAGACTCTGACCCATTGAATGTGATTAAATGGATCTCTCTTGGGTACAGCATAATACTAGACCTATTTTTTTTTCACTTTGCAAAGCAAAACATTCAATTAAGAAAACAGAAACAGGAAATTAAAAAACATTTTATTTCTGTGGTTTTCTTCTATCAGTTCATTCAATTGGCTCTTCCTAATAAACAAGATTCATCCAGGATCAACAGGTCTCAGGACTGATTATCATCAAGGGGAGTCGGCTTTGTTGTTAACCTTTCCATTTATTTAAAATGCCCTAGATTTCATATTCAATTTTTATGCTCCCTGTTTCTGATTGTTTCCTTGAAATGGGAACTTCAAGGACTTTGATAAATGGATTGAAAGGTTGCCTTATTTCTCTGTCACTTCTGCCTTTGCATCCTCTGCAAAATGCTGTTTTGCAAATCATAAAGCTGGGGATTGCAGTAAGTATTCATCAGAGTAAGGCACAGAGGGCTGTAGGGGCATAACAGATTAGATAGTCCCAGTGAGGGGCCAGGAACAAGAGCTCATGGGAAATAGTCGTGAGCTGAAATTAAGACAAAAGGACATAGGCTGGATATCAGTGCAGTCTTTTTGGTGGTGGTATCTATTAGTTGAAAGCAGTTTTCCACTGCTGTGGTCGGTGGTCGTCTGGAAGTCATGGAAAAGGTCCTTCAGTGGGTTTGTGAAACAGCTGACAAATTAATTCACTTATTAGGAACTCTAAAATTACACTTTTTTTCTAGTAACTCCAGTTGAAATAGTACTGATACAGGTATGTGTGAGGCTGTGAAGGAGGCTGATAGTTATCCATCATTGCACAAATTATCTAAAATGCAAATGACAACACCCCACCACTCCCACTTCTTTAAGATAGGATCACCATTGCTGGGGTATTAAATACACCTTTGAATGATGCATTGCAAATAAGCGTATTCCTCAGAACAGGTTTTCATGAAATGAGTCACAGCTAATAGATTTAAGCACTTAGTCCTGATACTTTCCCCATTCAAGACCCAAACAGCACCTCCCTCTAAACAGTCCAACTCAGTGCTTAGGTAACTGCAGAATGAGAAGCCTTAAGCACTATATAGGTTATTTCACTCCTGGATGAGCTGAAATTGGGTTTCTATCCCTCCTGTGTTACTGCATTCATTGCACTGGAGCCCATGCTGGGAGCACCCGGAGATCTTGGTGAATGCCAGAGTGGTTGGCCATTTCATAATGAAGTCGGTCAATGAGAAACATCCTTGTGTCACCAGACAGGAGGCCTCCCTGCAGGGCAAGCACCTGGGAGTGCTGGCTCTCCTGCTGTTCCTGTGCTCAGCTTGAGCAAGACCCCCAGAGTCCCTCAGTCTCCTTTCCACCTTCTGAGCTCTCCCAGCCCCATGAAGGGCATCTCACTGTAACCGCTAAACCAAGAGATGACTGAATCCACAGCCCACGGCGGTTCACAGGGAGTCATTTTCTCAGAGGGACATGACCATCCTTCAGCGTCAGCACTAACGCAGCAGGTAGTGAAAGCACAAAGATCTTTCAGATAATTCAGATGTGTGACTATCACACTTGTCCCTTCACACACTTCCATAAGGGCAGCCAGGACCCATGTTCCTTCTGGCTCTGTGCTTTTCACTCCCTTTTGCTGTGTTACTATGGCAAACAAGGGAAATGTTCAGCTCCCAGCTCTGAGTCATTGCCGCCCTCCCAAAAACAAATGTGTCCCGGACTGCTCTTTCACAGGAGCTGCCAAGCACGCAGCCCAGTATTCACCCTCACTTCTTAGGCAGATGCAGACTACAACTTGTAGCAGGAACCATTAATACTATTAATAACCCCTTTTTACATGAGACCTTTTCAAATTGCAGGACCCAAAAGCACTTGACGCATTATACTACCTACATGTTGGAAACCTACATCCTCCTAGGAATTTTATAGCCATCACTGATGCAGGCTGAGCTCCTCATAACTGCAGAGCAACAGCACAGACAGACCTCAGGTTGTCCTGCCCCAAACTCATAAATGAATGACCATACGAAAGAATGACAGGTCTTCTTGAGCAACCCAGCTACCTACTGTGCTTTGATGCACCATCGCCAACTCCAGACCTGTGCAGATAGGGTGGTGCTGAGCATTCCCGTTCACCAGAACATTGCAGGTAGTGTGCAAACTTCCATCTTCCTGGATCATTTCTCCTAGCAGCAAAATGCTGGTAAATGTTCAGCTGAGACCAGCAGACTTACCATGCAGGTTAACATTGCATCTAAATGGAAGTATCTGCAAGAGATTTCAGACAGGAAGAGTGTAATCCTTTTAAGAACATGACTACCTACTGGAGCTGTGATATCCTGTCTAGTTTGTTTGTCATTATATACAACTGTCTGTCTATCCATCCATTCACCTATCCACCTTTATTCTTACTATAGGTGAGCGCCTACAGTTTCATGGAAAGGGCAGTGCACATTTGTTCATCAGTGGTCTTCTCATTTTGATTTATTTAGAAGGCAGGCCTATTCTTTTTGCTTACTCTCACTTTGGATGCCACAGCTATCACAGACTTAACAGAGCATTTCTGACCTTTACTGCCTGTGACCATTTTCTGCCAAATATGTCCTCTGAAAGAGCTTGATTTTGTAAAGACACCATTTGCTCTAGGGAACAGTGAATTTCTTTTCCTTTGCTTTCTCCACTTGTGTGCTGGGGAGAGGTGGTGTCGGGAGGACCATTCTGCCACACCCTGGGGTCTGAGAGAGAGTTGAGCTGATCTGCATCGGGGTGAGACTGCTTGTAAGGGAGGGAGGGAGGGAAGGGGGAGACAGAGATGCAAGAAATTGCATCACTTCCACAACTGTTACTGCTCAGGAGAAAGCAGCAAAAGAAATATGTATCTGCCTGCCTATTAATTTAAATCTAGACCTAGGAAGAAGTCAACGAACTGTAATTTATGAGCTGTCAAAGCCTGAAAAATTCCTTTTGACACTGTGTTTTCAGTTATTACATGCTTTCCTGCAAGACGACAACGTAATTCTGTAGGGAGCCTTCTAGTGAACAGCACAATGGCAGAGGGCAGTGGGGGCTTTCTTATTATCTTTGTTCCCCCTTTTTTCTTCTCTCCCCACTCCTTTCAATCATCCCCCTTTTCCTACCTTGCTGCTCACCCAAACTGTTACAAAGAAGCAAATCAGCAGCAGTTCCCATCCTCCCAGGCCTCCAGCACCTCCAGCTACCTAGTCAGTGCTAGACTGGATCCAGCACCGTACAGAGATTTCTGAGGACTCACTGGGTGGTAGGAATGGAGATGAGGCAGTGACCAAAAAGAAGGAAAAAATAGTCTCTCAAACTCTCTCTGGCATTTTAAATTCTTTAATTCATTTTCCTGTGCCCATGTGAGGCACCCACCACTCTTGATGGTGCATCTTTTGGTTGGGTCTCTCTCATTTGTATTAGCATTGATCGACAACTGCCAGCTACCTCAGATCCCCAGAAGCTGGCAGCACTGTCTGCCTGGCTCCCTGCTCCTGCATAAACTGAACCAGAGCAGTGGAGAGTCCTGGCAGGGTCCTGAGTCTCCTGTCCTCTCCTGATGAGGCAGCAGTTTCTCCTCTTTCCCAAGCCCTCCTACAGGTTTGCTCCCTAGAATGCCGTGCCAGGCTCTTGGGACAGAGATGCCATCACACACTTGGACCTCACATAAAACAGAGGGTGGGGAGGCATTTTGGTCATAGTGTTGCTGGAGGGGAAAGCACGAAAGGGCTGCCTGCCCATAGACATCTCTCTGCATGTCCATCAAGTTATGGGGACACATGAGGTAGGAGAGTGATGACAGTGGCACCATTGCTGAATGCCAGTTCATGGGGGAACGCAAGAAAATATCAAATGAAGCTTGACCTGAGAATGTTTTTGTTGCCTGAATCCAACCTGAAGTTCTCCTGGCATCCAGCTCATTTCCTTATCACTTGGGGACAGGAGTGGGGGAGGTATTTCACAACAAATGTCATTTATCCCTGTATTTCTAAAGCTTTCTTTTTCTTACACACACAATTGCTTTTTAATTTGACTTGCTAGTGGTGGTGGGAAGGTTGCCTTTTTGCTTTATTTTTTTCTTCCCAGCTTTGGTTTCTCACTTACAGCTCAGAAACCCCTTTTAAGGTCTATTCTCTGTGATAGGCACTTCGCCTCGTATTTAGGGAATCACACCCACACGCTGCACGCATCCATATGCAAACACACAGACGTACACACACACATTTTCTGACTGAACTGAACTCCAAATCTTGTGCTTTAATATAATTTAAGCAGCCTTTGCAGAGCTCTCTGCAGTCAGGATTATGGTCTAGTGCTTTGAAAGCACTGTAGAAAAGTCCAGACTCAGAGGAAAGGACTGTGCCTTCTGCTGGGTTGTGATGCAAGGCAAACGGTCACAACTCCTGGAGTCTATTCCAGGCTATGCTCCTCTTTAACTTCACCGTGCCTCAGTTTTCCCAAAACTGAACTGGGGCCAACACCACCACCTGCTATTACTTGGGTAATATTTGAAGGAACATTTTAGAGCAGTGTTATAGCTCTGCTATTATTGCTGTGATAGCATGTTCTTTCAGAATCAGATATCAAAACAACGAAGGCCAAAATTCCCCTGGACTGAAGATGGAGGGATGAAAAGATGAAAACAAAGAGTTTTACCCAGAACTACTCTCACATTTAATAGCAGAAAAAGGGAGATAAAGGTCTTCTCTTGAGTGTAAGACCACTGCCTAGGGAGCTGGAGGCAAACTGTTGTATCTTACTCGTGAGTGGGTAATTGATGGGCAAACTTTCAGAGTTTTTGTTAAAATTCAGGAAAGCCTGCACCAAATCCCTCAAGCCTCTGTTCTCTGTTCTCCACTCAGACAAAGTGCATGCTGCTGCTGAAAGAAAGACAAGGCCAATAGTTATCTAAGACCAAGGACCACGATACCACTCAGGGCTAGATCTTCCTCAGTCTGGGACAAAGTGGCTGGAACAGGCCAAAAATGAGTCAGGGCAAGCCAATAGTTAAACAGTGGAAGAGTCAAAACAAGGTTCAGTGCATCTTCCTTGACTTTCTTTTGGTTAACATTACATATGCTAAATAAATGTCAACCCAGCTGGGATCTGGGCTTTGTTTCTAGCTCAGAGAAATGTTCAGGGAAGCTGAATGATAAGAATCCTATTGCCTTACATTGCTTCACTGTGCAGGGAAATCTCTGAGTGCATTCAATACAATTACTTCTGCTCCCAGGAAAAAGATGTTGAGGTGGGGAAAGGAAAAAACTGTCCTGCGTTTCCCCTTGCATGAAACAGTCTTCAGAATTGTAACTTTTTTTCCCTTTAGTTGTTGGTCTCTCCAGCTCTCACACTCCCTGTGGGACTAGCTTGTAGAGGCTATTTCATCCCAGGGTCCTGCAGACATAATAATGGCAAGGGCATGATAAAGAATAACACAATCCTTCTTATGGTAGCTGAGTCACTGTATTTACAAAGGTAATGTCTACACCTGCATAGTGAACACAACCTGTGAATGACCCAGCCATTAGCAATAAGCCATAATAACCGAGAGAAAATAACAGAAATAACTAAAGTCTATGTCAAACTTTTGTGGCAATATCTGAAGAACACGGCCTGCACTTAGGAAAATACAATATTCCTTAAATGTTAGTGTTAAAGAACTTTACTGTCACAGAGGTGAAGGCCTGCTGTTCAGACTGGTGAGAAGGAACAATGCCAGAGGCAAGGGAAGGGAGGAGAGGGGCTCTGTGTCTTTGAGATCCTATCATCCCCTTGGCAAAACTGTCTGATTGAGTTTTCCTTATCAGTAGAAGCTATCATGAACTGCAAAGGTTGGAGCTCTAGAATTGGAACTTCCTTGTAGTTCCTGCTGAGTACAGCGTTCAAGAAGGTGGACATTAAATGGATTAAGAAATGGGTAATAGACAAATCTCAAAATGCAGTTGTCAAAGGGAAAGCATGATAGAGTGAGGGTATTTGTAGCAGGGCTCTGCACGGATCAGTACCAGCTCTGATGCTAGTCAGCATTGTCATGAATGATGTGGAATTAAATATCCTGGCTGATAAAATCTGTGGATAACACAAAATGGAAAATTGTAAGGACAGGACTCTGATACAGAGACATCTGAGTCACTTAGGTCACTCTGAACGAGCTTTGGTGGCTGAGGCATTATGTGCATGTTTCTGCAGAACCAAATCTAAGCTGACTCATGGAAGAGTAAGCCTGAAAAATAGGCCTAAAGAATGAGGGGTTATATTTCATAAGACAGTGACCTAGAAAAGTACCTAGGCAATGACCTAGAAAAGTGTTTAGCATGACTGAGGAAGTCAACATTATCTCCCAGCGTGGTGGTGGGCAAAACCTTCTAATGGGACCTCTGGCTGTATAAACAAGGAAACTGGAGGACAAATGATTTTTAGTAGGCAGCGTTGGTGGTGGAAGTACTCTGGCAAACTGACCCCAGCCTGGTTTTCATCCTTTAAAAACTGTAAAAAAATTTGAAAAGACCTGTAGAAATGAAACGGATGCCTGCAAGTTTCAGGCTTAAAGGGTTGTGCTCATCCTTGCCTGAGAGAGCTTCAAGAGACTTGGGTCTTTATGGAAGTATCTTTTATGGGAACAAAAGACTGTATACTAAAGAGGACTTTAATCAGCTGGAGAGACGCTGAACTTTTCTCGGAAACTTTTCTAATTTGAACACAATGCCAAACACATTAAAGTGAGAAGTCAGAGACAGGCTCTTGTCCCAAGAGGATGCACATCAAAGCAAACTATGATGTTGATAGTTGTCCTCATGGTAAGACTTGACCCTTCTCCAGGACACACATTTTAACCAAAACACAACCTGTGGGGATAGCTGTAGGGCAGCAGCAGAATGGATTAGCCATGGTGGTTCAGCTGTGGGATGGGAGGCTCCTGGGGGAAGCTCTCTGGGCATCTCCTGTACAGAGGATGAGAGACCAGATCATGAAAATCCCTTTTTGATGATAAGCAATGCAAACCTCTGACTAACCTGGGGTTAAGGGGGCTTTGGGAGGAAGAAGGGGTTGTCACTACTGTATTTTTTCCTGTACAATGCCCATCTTTGTTTCGTGACTGATGCTGCAGATCATTGGAGAGGGTCTTTAGCATGGGGAGTGTGACGAGACCACGCGCTGGCTCTCTGTGTCAATGTTATCACTCGCTGTCACATTTCGAAAGAGGAAGCGAGTCTGTGCCACGCATGCAGAGAACAAAGCCCTCGCAGAGCCGAGTGAGAGTTACAACTTGTCAGCGCGTCTCTCAGCCTGCCGAGGGCCAAACATGAAACACAAAAAAGGACTGAAATGAGGGAAAAAGGGGGAAATAATAGCACAGTGAGCTCTCAAGCTCAGAAAAGGCTTGCTATAAAACAGCACCTTCTCTCTCTGTCTCTCTGTCTCTGAGTCCTGGCTACTGATGAAGGGAAAAGCTGACTCCCCTTAGCACTGTTACAGTACTGTTGCAGTAATAGGGACCAGAGACAGGTTCAGATCTGGTTTGCACAGAGCTGCTTTCTCCACACACCCCAAAAAACACTGTTAGCCAAAAAGTATTATTAGTGGTGATGAAAGAGCCTACCGAGGGTTATGTTTTCCCGCATGGACAGTGAAGCCCTAGTAGCTGGAAATTTGCCTTTTTGAGACTTGGATTTTACTGTGAATAAGGAAATTAATTTCTTCAGGCACTAACTTTGGGTAGGAATGGGATAACTGCTTTTTATATTCGCTGATCTGACCATAGATGTGTTGGTGAGAGAAATAATTTTATCATTGCATGATGTATGTCTGTATTGTTGATTTACACCTACTAAAGACCTTGTTTCAGGAAGCTTTGCAGATTTATGCTTACCAAACATTTGGTACAGGTGTATAATTTTCTGTTTCAAGTACTTTTGTCACAGATAATATACCATGGCATTCAAAAGGCAGTAGTATGGTCAGCACTGTACAAGGGTAAGATAACGGACCAACTTCAGTCCACTTCTGTAAAAGCAGAGATGCGTTTATATAACATGAATGGAGAAAATTGACTGAAAACAGGAGACCAACATCCCCACTTCAGTTGTTGCTAATATAGTTGGTAGTATATGCATCTTTCAGGCTCTCCAGTCTAATTAAAATTAGATGAAGCAGACCGCTGACAGCAGAAAATTACTTAACAAATATTTGTCTTGTTCCCATCATGGCATTGTGCTGCATCTCCTCCTTCTGGTACCCAAACTGATAAGGTATTGAGTTCCTTCCTGTATGACTCACCTGCTGTTAATCTTCTGTGTAGACTAAGAGATGCCCCTCCTCTTGCAGTTGTTGTATGGAAGTGCACAGTCTCTGATCCCCAGCTCTTCCTGTTTGCTCTCCTTCATGACCTGCATAGCACAGGGTCTCAGATATGAGCTTGGGAATGGCACATGTCGGATCAAATCATGGTATAAAGCCAAGATTTTAACTAACTCTTGGATGAGCAAGGATGTAAGTTTATTAAGCCTGAAGGAAAACAAAAGGACAATAATCGTCCTTCAGAGAGTGCAGGACCACCCAGCAATAACACTTTTACAGAAGCAGAGACCTAAGACAGTCAGTTAGAGTTAATAGGTAGTGTTGAGCTGAGCTGTGAAGGATTTAAAAAGACCAGTGGAAAGAAGGAAATCAACAAGGAGACAGGCAAGGCAGGATTTGGCCCTGAGCACTCCCATCTCCCTGCATGCTAGGGAAGTAAATGGTGGCAAAAACCTCTGCTGGTGCAAGCCACTGATATATCATAAATATCAGCCAATACACACTTGCTGTGAGTTCAGACAACAGCAGCCAAGATCAGAGTCATGGTGTTGTCCCCACAGGCCTGTCAGGCAAGAGCTGACTAAACCGTGTGAGCAGAGGCATCCCATGTCTTCTCCTGGCCAAGCTTACTTCTGAAACCCACCTGCAAACGGAGCTACCAGCAATGCCAGTGCCTGGGGTAAACTGACTCTACACCAGGAGGCTGTTTATGAACTATTCTTTACTGCTGGCATAGCACCCAACTCGTTTTCACCTTTCTTAAAGGTTAACCTCATTTCCCTCTATTAGTTGGTTTTAGCGAATGCCATTCGGCGCAGCAGTTAAAGAGCTCTGTCAGCGGATGGAAATGACGGTGGCATTTAAAGCCAGTCTGAGTAGAGAGTTGGGGGGTGGAATAGTGGGTGCAAGAAATAATCTGCAATAAAACGTTTGCAGGGGATGTGCAGGGGGAAGTGACATCAAATGAGTTTCACTTTCCCCAGTGAGAGGAGAGGTCTTTGGCTCAATGCACTGAGTGGGACAGGTCTTCCCTGAGTTTGAAACCAGCCCAAATCCAGGGAGATTGAAGTGCCTGGGGAACTCCAGACCAGGGCATGGGACATCCCACATGTATGGGTAACTTCTTGCTGGGTCCAGCAGGCCTTTCTTCCAGCCAAGTGTGTGCTGAATATTGCTTTCACTAAAGGAAGGTTACTCTGTGAGTGTCTTGGTTATAAATCTTATTGTAATCCCTGCATCACGCGATGCCATTGTTGCTTGGCATTTCAGGCCACACCATCTGATCGCAGTTTTCCTGCGTTCCCTCACTGCTCTGTACTTCTGTTATAAAACCTGGGGTCAGGCTTGCAGGAAAGTCTTCCACTCAGAGGAAGGAGGAGTTTTGCCTGTGCTGGAGATTTCACAGGGTTTTGTTTTTCTTTTCCTTATCGCAACAGTGTGGTGAAAGAAGGCTAAGAAAACAGGCCAAATCAGGGAAATGCATACAGACCCCCAACCCTAGTACACAAAAGCTGTGATCAACATCATTCTGGCTCTGCCGTCCTTCTGTGTTGCCTTCACCAGACCTCCCCTGGCACGGGTGTAATACATCCTTCTGAATCAGGGAAAATCTGCAGTACCCAGCAGTGGTAGGAACATACTGAACAGCAGTTCAGCAAATCGAGGGTCTGATCCAAAGCCTGCAAGGCTCTGTGGCACTCTATTTCATTAACTTCAGTAAGCTTCATCTCAAACCCTGAATCCCTGATGTTTATTTCAAGGACTGGTGTAGCACCACTGGAATATGATGTTCCTTCCCTTACGCACCTTAGGGTAACGGTCTAAATGAGTACGTGGATCAGTAAAACCAGATCCTGCCAGGCAGCATCCTGAAGCAGACCCATTCATTTCCTGGGTCATCTGTAGAGCTGGCCAAAGCATTTCAAAGGAACAGTTATCTAGCTGAACGTGTAGTTTTGTAAAAGACAAAGCATTCCCCTGGAACAGGTCCATTTCAATGAGATTTTTGCCAGGGGACATTTTTTTTAAATTAATGCATCGAGTTCTCATTTCAGGAGGTACAAACCTGTCATTTCAACAGGATCTTTTTGATTAATTTTGTTTCAAGTCTGTATTGTATTAAACCACTAAGAAGATAAAAGCTTCCGTTTTGGGTTAGACCAAAGGTTTGTCTAGTGCAGCATCCTCTGCTCCAGCAGTGCCCATTAGAAAGAGTAAGAACAGGGCTTTTATAAAGAGTGACCCTTCCCTTAATATCCTTCAGCTTCCAGCAGACAGAGGTTTAGTGACTAAGATAGATTTTGCATCTGGATCTTCATGTTTAATAACAGTGAGTGGACACAACCACCACTAATCTGTCTCATTCTCCTTGGAGCTAGTTTATTACTTTTGCATTCAGCAATATCCCATTGTAGAAACTTCTTTCCTTTATTTATATAGTGTGTGAAAACGTACTCTCTTTTGTCTGGCTGAAAACCGCAACCATTCTACTTTATATATTTTATGTTTTGAGGTTATTAAGACAAAGCCTTTTTATTCCTCTGAGGCAATGCCCTGTAACATTTCACAACAGAATAATTTCCATTTCACGAGAACTTCGGCCTCTCCAATTCAAAGTGGAAACACATATTTTGAGACATCAGTATTTCCCATAGAAAGAAAATTCTGTTTTTCATCCAGTTTTAGTCATTTCATTATATCAGTGTAATTGAGGGTCACAGCAACAGAAATAATAATAATAAAAAAACTCAAAACAAAACAACAAAAAACCTGCTTAGGTACCCTGGAAAAAACTGGCAAGAATGAATGAAAGTTTCACAACAGCAGCTTCTTCCTGCCAGCTGGGCTAAGAGAGTCACAAGGACAGTTTAGGGAGATCAGTCACCCCAGCTTCATCACACTGGCACTATCATATGCTCCCACCTTATAGTTTAAATGCTTATAAGGCAGATAGTATTCTATATAGGAGAGGAGTCCAATTTTCACCTTCATTTTTATCTATAAAACCCCCAGACTAGGATTTCTACCTAGATAAAGTGGGACCGTTTTAAGCAAAGATACATCTTCTCTTTAGGTGATCTGCCTTGTGGGGAAAAAAATGTCACTTTTAAGGTCTCTTTGCAGACAGTGGGATGTCTGAAGGATTAAATGGATGGATCCCATTTAAGTTCAGATCTTGAAGTAATCACCTGCAACTGGGCATATGCACTGCATGTCCAGCTCCACTGCTCACATCCATAGGCAAATCCTTACAGGATTTCAGCTCTTTGTCTGTAAAGCAAGGTGCAATTATATTTATATTTCCAACCTCCTTACTTTTCTGATTACAGTTACAGGCAGGACTGTGACTTTCCAAGCTTACATACACAGTCTGGCACGCTCTACTTTTGATTTCAGCTGAGGATTCCAGGTACAAGCATCAAACAAATAATACACAAAACTTCTGTGTGAAATATGGCTTCATAACTGAAGTGAGCATTAGGCCTGAAGCTGTATGATGTAGGAAAGGTGTTATTGAGACCTATAAGACATGCTGCTTAGATTCCTTTATTATTATTATTATTGTATTCTTTTGCCTTTCCTTCATTTTCTTTGTTTGTAGACGAGGGTATGGAGAGGAAGAAAGCCAGCAAGTTTATAAAAGCAAGAGAGAAAGGAGTTGAGGCGTTTTGTGGAGATCTTTAATGACATTCTGTGTAATTTGAAAGTGGGGAGGGAAGGGGGGGAGAGAAAAAGGGAATTAGCAAAAAAACTGGCAAAAGAAAAGTGGAATGTGGAGAGAAGCGTGTGGATGAATTTTAATGCAATCAGAAAGCTGTAATAATGGTAATAAAGGAATATATTCAGACGTCAAGAGAGGGAGAAGGGAACAGGACCCGCGACACCAGAATTTAAATTAGACATAGGCGTATAATTCTCTTTTCTTTCCCCCCCCTTTCTTCAAATGAAGGAAATGGAATTTTTAAGCACAGCGAAAGAGGGATTAACAATTGGCAGGTTTTCAGCCCTTTGTCTTTTGGCGAATCCCATTTAATCACCGTCTTTAATATTAAGGAGGCTGTGGCCATGCGGGGCTGTCTCAGGCTTGGGGGAAAAGGGATGATATACAGAGGAAAAGAGAGATAACACTTAGGTTCAGGCAATTGTGAGGAAGTGTTTCAATTACCTCCACTGAAGTCTTTAAAAACTGAAGTTTAATTTGATCTGAAATGTCGTCACAGCTCTTGCAAGAGAAAATATGTCCTTCTCACCCCCTTCCTGCCCATGTCTTTGCTTTCTCAACAGTCCTCAGTGCTCAAGACTGGAGTGCTACCACGGATTAATGTCCTGGCCTTCTAGGTTTCTGGAAAGGGTTTCAAAGCCCCAGCAGGTCACCAGTGAGATGAGTTTAGGGACTGAAACTTATTTTCCTGACATACCAGCCTTGACACCACTGACCCTGTGGAGTTTGTCAAGAAGTTTCTAAGCTTTGCTCTGAGTGAGTGTGAAAACCAAACGGCCCTTCAGGCTCAGCCTCAGCCTTGTGTGGCCACAGAGTGAAAAAAGATGTTACACATAGGAATTAAGAAGTGTTAAACTTCCCGGAACCAAAGGCTGTAGGAGTTGTATTCAAATCTGAGCTGCCTCTAAAAGATGAGTGTAAAAGTGTGATTCAGTGTTCATTTGAGGTGTCATCTGGTAGTACAAGACAGTCTTCTCCTTCACCTCTTTCTTCTTAGGGAAATCTGTCAAACTGGGCCAGGGAAACATTCATAGATTTGCAGGAGGAAGAAGTACAAACAGTTATGGAAAATCCCGCAAAGTTTAGTTACAACACAGCTGCATGCTTCCACATGTCGATGCTGGGTCTCCTTAGGTGCTTTTCTCTCAAGAACATTTCCAGGGGTGTTCCCAGAAAATGGGAACTGTAAGCACAGGTTTCTAATATCTAGGGAAAGAGGAATGATTTTTTTTTTTTGATTTTTCATAATTGGAAGGCTGATTTGAATTCAAATATTCTTTTTATTGTGGATGGATGCTGAAGAGAAAGTGGGAGTTGGGGCTATAAGTTGAATTTAGAAAGATCAGATTTTGATTCCTGAGTCTTTCCTAAAAAGCATCGCCTCATGAATCATTCTCAGTAATATTCCAGTTGGGTGTTTCAGATAATGAATAAACTTCGAAGAATTATGATCTGCCAGGCACAAATCAGGCAGGGTCTTTGTGCTTTGCATGACACCAGGTTTTAGACTGCTCTCACCACCAGCTTTCCTAAGCAAGGACTACTAATAAAGTGGGTCATTGAGAGTTGTTTTCCCAGCTCAATATCAAACACCATAAAACCTGTCATTTAAGATCTGCACAGGGAATAACATCACTTGGCAATGGACAGTTGTGACGGCGCTGTTCAGCAAATCAGAACTACTGATATTTGTCTA
This sequence comes from Strix aluco, assembly GCF_031877795.1. NCBI lineage: Eukaryota > Metazoa > Chordata > Aves > Strigiformes > Strigidae > Strix > Strix aluco. The sequence goes on along the minus strand of NC_133971.1, from coordinate 87,547,100 downwards.
GGGGTTATAATATTCTCAGCTGTACAAGAAGAGTCTGCTGTTAAAAGAATCGTTTAGGCTATGTCTTGATGGCAGGGTTTGCTTGGCCTGTTGCCCAAGTTTTGTCTGTAACCTATCTGTACAGAGGAAGCCTGAGTGCGCTTTCCTGAGTGAACTGTCCAGATGAGGCTGAAGGTTTAAGGTTGGTTGTCATGTCAGTGCAGGTAGACAGCAGGTCTTGCCACAGGAGCACAGGCCAGTCAAGCCCAAACAACATTTATCATCTTGGTCTGAACCATCTTCTCTATCCCCTTCTATTTTTTTGTCCTAGCTCTGCACTTTATCCATCCTGCTCCTGTGCTTACACTCCCAAACAGTATCTGGACATGGTTTAGCAGCTGATGCAGACCAAGGACCTCTTCCAGTTCACTGTCAAGCAGGTCTCTGCTCAGGAGGATAGGACCATAGGATGGATGAGGACCCCGAAAGTAGAGAATAGACCCAGACAAATTTAATGTAAAAACATAATCTTAGAATTTGAGATCACCAGTTAGCAGCATGTTAAATGTCTTTCTAGTGGCTCATGAGGCCAACAGCAGCCAACATCTGTGTTGTCTTGGACACATACACCTAGGTCACTGTGGCACTGTCTTTAGGGATCACACCGCTTCAGGACATGAAAATATCTCTCTGGAAGATGACTCTAAGATCCACAGCTGTCATTTGCAAAAACAGGGCTTTCTGTTCAGAACTAAACCCTTCCTTGACTTACCCCCACCATGGACTCCTCTTGCATGAAAAAGGAGTTGGGGAATCTCCAGCTATTTAAATCTGATAGAAACCATCAGAAGGTTCAGACATAGATCTGATCACCATCTTGATAGGTGCCTTTCAATATTACTGCCAGAGCTCCCTGTATTCCTGGTATGTGACAAACACCGAGGAACCTCAGCAATGCCCAATTTTACCTGCTGCAAGCACCAATTGTTCTTTTTCAGATGGGGAAACTGAGGCTGCCTTTTGTACTGGGTAATTTATGTAGACCATATTTCCGCTGAGGCCACTATCCTTGGCAGAGATATATTGTAAGTATTTAGTAACAGTAACTACATGGTCATCCATCTCTCTGGTACCAGAAATAACAAATGACTCTAAGGGAAAAGTGATTTTGCCTTCCACAATATCCAGAGCATGGCTTGAGATGGGACCCAGGAGTCCCAAATACGAATCTGAAATGTACAGACAGAAGGTTTGGCCAAGCTCTTGCACATTCTCATGGGTCCACTCTTCCATAACTGGGTCAGGAGTGATTTCCACTCTTTTCCAAAACAAGATCTAGGGCCTGTCTGTTGAAAATAGTTTGTGCATGTTCAAAATAAACAAAAGGAAGTGGTTCCTAACACAACACATGATTAAGCTGCAGAACGTCTTGCTGCAGGATGTGGTGGATGCTCACAGTTCCCATGGGTTCAGAAGCCCACTGAACAATTACATCAAAGAAAAACACTTCAAAAAATATTACGTATGAAAAAAACCCCCAAACATTACAGACTCCAGAAGTCCCTAAACTGCAGAGCACTGGAGTCTAGGAAAATATTTGTGGGGATTAGCAAAATTGCTTTCCCTGTTCTTGTACTCTTTCCTACACATCCACAACTGGCTATTGCCAGATGCAGCACACTGAGTCAGACGGACCCACTGTCTCTCATATAGCTGTTTTTTCACTCTGTATACAGGATCCATGTCCAAGTCAAGGCTCAGAGTGCAGCCAAGCAATTAAATAAGAGAAATCCTTCAAACTTTTTCAGATGCAACAGTAGAGAGTAATGCACCTGTGGGATGAAGCTTCCTTCTTTGTGTAGGAGAATTATGCTCCCACACCTGGGCTTATATTCATTTGCGCTTGTCCCCGTCACACAGCTGTTCAGATTAGCTGTTATTCTCTCTAGCCCGGGTGTCTCAAAGCCTCTGTCTCCAGCAGTCAGAGACTGGCAGCTGTGCAATCATATCTGCTAACGTATGGGATATAAAGAATCTGTTAACTAAAACCAAACCAGGGAGGGAGGAAGGGAAGAGATCAGCACAAAGAAATCATTCCTGCTAAGATGTGATTAGGGATGCCCCACAACACCCAGCTGCAAGGAACAGGTGAACTCAGCAAACATTTTAAAGCCTGCAGCAGAATTAGCCCCTTGTGGGTGTTGTTTGATATGGGGAGGAGGAGTGAAAAGGGGGGGAAGTAGGAGCCCATGCAGGTGGAAGGAGGGTTCAGTTGCTATTGTCTGGAGTTAAGTAGCAGTAGGTTTCTGTTGTTTCTGGAGTGGGTAGGGTTTTTAGTTGTTGTTGTTTTTTTTCCGCTGTCCTAATTTTTGAAACACCTCCATTTTACAAGGTTCATGTATTTTCCAGCAAGGTACCACGGAGAAGATAATTAGCTAATTTACAATTAGCTACAACAGAATTTGTAATCGCTTCCCCTGTGGAAAGGGCTGTAATCATCATCACAGAGCTGTAGGACTGCTGTGAAAATGGCAATAGGAGTGTGCAGCCTGGGCCCCAGGAAATGCCCTGCTTTTAGCTTATCGATCCGCCTGATAAGGCTTGAGGGTTGAGGGGAGCGGTGGGGCACTCCAGCTCAAGAGGGGAGCCAGTCTGAGCTTGCAGATTTGAGTTCAGAGCTCAACCCAAACTTTCATCGTATTCAGGGTACCTACAGGTCACCCCTCTGCTTTGTACTTTCTTCTTTGGCCTGAGGAGGATACTTTGCCCCCGATTGAAAAAAAAAAACAAACCACAAAACCAAAAACAAAACAAAACAAAAAAACAAAAAAACACAAAACAAACAAACAAAAAAAAAACCAAAAAACACAAACCAGGTTTATAGTTCTTTTTCACTACTGTGACATTGACAGATCCTGATCCTACTGCATGGACTTGGGGGTACTGGTGGATGAAAAGCTGGACATGAGCCAGCAATGTGCACTCACAGTCCAGAAAACCAACTGTATCTCCTGGGCTGCATCAAGAGAAGTGTGGCCAGCAGGTCGAGGGAGGGGATTCTCCCTCTCTACTCTGCTCTCACCCGCCCTGCGGTGCTGTGTCCAGCTCTGGGGTCCCCAACTTAAGAAAAGACACAGACCTGCTCAAGCAGGTCCAGAGGAGGGACATGAAGATGCTCAGGGGGCTGGAGCAGCTCCCCTGTGAGGACAGGCTGAGAGAGTTGGGGTTGTTCAGCCTGGAGAAGAGAAGGCTCCAGGGAGACCTCATAGTGGACTTCCAGTACTTAAAGGGGCTACAGGAAAGGTGGGGAGGGACTCTTTATCAGGGAGGATAGTATGAGGGGTAATGGTTTTAAACTGAGAGACGGTAGATTTAGATTAGATATAAGGAAGAAATTCTTTACTGTGAGGATGATGAAACACTGGAAGAGGTTGCCCAGAGAGGTGGCATATGGTCCCTCCCTGGAAACATTCAAGGCCAGGCTAGATGGAGTTGTGAGGAACATGGTCCAACTGATGTCCCTGCTTATTGCTGGGGGGTTGAACTAGATGACCTTTAAAGGTCCCTCCCAACTCAGAACATCCTATGAGTCTGTATGTTTCTATGACTGTCACCCTCAGTGCCACCTCCTCTCCCCTCTCTGCCTAAGACGAGTCAGGAGAGCGAGCCAGGAAGATCCGCTCTGCCCCTTGCATCATCTCTATTTGATCTGCCACTTGGTCCTATGCACCAGCATTTTCCTCTGACCCACATCTGCACAGAAAACTTCTCTAGGCTGCTCCTTTGTTCTGTTACAGTGCTAAGGAGATAAGCTTAAAGGCCTTCCTGGTGCCTGGACCAAGGCACTGCAGCTGGTTCCTCACTGTATGTGCAAGCAGTGTTTGGGAAGGAGGAGACTAGCAGCAGGCACAAATAATTATTAGCTATATAAATAATGGAACTTATTAGTATCTGGTTTCTAAAACAAAGCCATTCGACAACCTGGTCCTGATGCTTAGAAAGCCAAAAACGTTGAGTAACATTAGAGAGCTGCTCAGGTGATACCATGCGCATACAGAAGAAGCTTGTTCCCACATAGAAATATGCAAATGCTAGTTTTGTTCTTGCACAAAGAAGCACACACTGTCCGTGTGTGATGCCCTGGCAGTGAACTCAGAATTAAATAGGGAAGCTCATAGGTTTTAGAATAAGAGGTTTTGTGGCTAGTAGGGATTGTAGTGACCTTCTGGTTCACCTTCCTGATTAGCCTGGGCCGTGAAGGTGGTAGATCTGTCTGTCTTTATTTCCAAGGCCCTGGATGCGATGTTCTAGATGATAAAGCTGGTTTATGCTTTCCTGATACAAGGATTCAACCTCTTTGTTTTGCATGAGGAATACAAGAACACAAGTGTATTTATATGCTCTTATCTAAATGTACCCCCACGCACACACATATATTAGCGAGAGCTATCTGGATAAACACAAACCTGTGTCATGTCTCTCTGTGAGTGACCCTAATTTTCCCCCAGTCCCTCCACAATTGCTGTGATTCTTGTTCTTGTCCTCTTGCTCCACAGAGGGTCAAACATCCTGCATCTCATTGTCCCTTCTGTCTCTTTAATTAGTGCCCATCCTCCCCCTTCTCCCCCTCGCTCAGAGTCCCCCCTTCCCATCTTCTCTCAGCACTTAGTTTGCAATGCTCTATTATTTCACCTTTCACGCGTGCCATCTCCTTCGCCCGGGCCTGTCTGACACCTCTGCCTTATGCTTATCATAGAAACATAACATTTAAATACAAATAGAACAGGGAATAATTTAACCCCTATTTGCACTGGGGAAGGTGCCGAGGCTTCATATAAACACAGCAGAAAAGATTTATAGATGCTGTATATTTATCTGACAAGTTACATTTTTTTCACCACTGTGCCTTGTAACCAGCTTTTCCTGATGGACACAAGCCTCTGTTGCTGGCAGAGCGGTCAAGAAGAGGGGTGTTTGGTTTCATGGCGATATTGAAAATGTCACTAAGGGGACATCTCTGGGAACTTGTTTGTCATTGCTGTGGCCTTTCTCTCTCTACCTGGGAAGAGTGGGTGCTGCCAGCTCCTGTTGTTGTTGTGGCTTGTTTACGGCAAAATGGGGTAGACTCAGGATGAAATTAATTTTCAATATTATCAGAGTGCCTCATGTCACTCATCGTAAGGGCCTCATGGTGCACCAGCAAGAACCTTCTTGGCTGTCCTGGGCACCACAGCACAGAGAAATAGCCATCGATGGTTATTTCCATGGCCCAAGCAGGCACAATGGACTCAAGTTGTGGGGAAAGACTGATAATGGGGTGAACACTAACAAAGGAAAACAAAAATGTGGGGAGAAGAGGCTTACATGGACACCCCACTCAGCCCCCATGCTGCTGGGCAGCGTCACTGCTCAGACTGCTGCTAAGGGCTGCCTCTACAGCAAGATTAGAGAGGTTTCTTCACTAATATTTGGGTGTGAGATAGAAACTGAAACTGTCACTTTCATGTGTGCAATAGAAATTTGGACAGGCCCTTCCTGACTAAAGCAAAGTGGACATAATTGGATGTGCATCAATACTTAATGGCCATAAGTGGCTTTCAGGAAGCTGCATAGGTTTTCATCACACCTGTCCTTAGACATGCTAAATAAGTTCACTGTTTTAATTTCCCTCAAAGGAGGAGATAGAGGCTGCTCCCCATGGCAGCCCACCTCTGTGTGTAAGACAGGGTGGTACTACAAGGTACCACTCCTTCTCCTGTGGCCATGGGCCAGCTTAGGCTGGAGCACACAGTCATGCCCCAGAGCTCATGTTGTGGGCACCCCAGATCATGGGCTCATGTTCGCCTTCTTTTTGTCCTTCTCTTCTGCCCCTGGACAGTGTTGTTTCTGTTCTCCTTGACTGTGTGTTCACTTTGTCCTCAAGCCCAGGTCTTAGGGGGTCTGGTCTGAAGGTTTTTTACCTCTCAGTTCCACAACCTGAAATGAGGAATGATAGCATAGAGCTTGGCAATGGGGGTCATGGAAGACTGAGTCTGCCCAGTGCAGATGAGGGTCCTGAAACACAGATTTGGAACAGTGTCTCACTGAAAGTGGAGGAAGCATGGGATTCAGAAGGGTGGTACTGGTGGACTGTGGGTGGTAGGGATGGACCCTACATCCTACAGACAGGCAGACCTCAGGGAGAGCTTGATCTGGGGACTGCTCCAGGTTTCTGTGCAGCCTATACTGTTGGTTTCTGTGGGATGTAGAGTGGCCTGAGCAATGGTACAACAAAACACTGCACTCCATTATCATTTGAGGACACTGGGAAAGTCTGGAGGGGAGCACCTGTGGTGTGAATATCTGCTCACACACATCCCACTGACACCAGCATATCCTCTTTTCATTGAATTTTGTCAGTCTCATGACCTTGTTCAGACATATTTACAAAGCAGAAGTAGTTGCCCTGGTGCATAGTATGTCAGTTTTTTGTTTGGGACCTGGAAGAGCAGCATATGAGGGCACTCAGGGTGTAAGAGGCTCATAGAGGCCAATAGAGGATAAAGTCATTAACCAAGACCTGGAACATGCTGAATGGTCCCAGCTGCTGGACCCGTCCCTCTCTTCCCACCCAAGATGTGCAAGGGGCATTGTTAAAAGACACTGCTGAGCTCCCTGGCAGGGCTGGGACATGAAAGGTAAATGCAGCACTTTGTTAGAAGAACCTCTCAGAGCAAAAAGCTTGTTAAACTGACTCATTTTTTATCAGCTAAGTGTGTGATTGTGTGGATTTCTGAGACAGTACATTTGACAAGTGATTCCCCTGACAGCCCAAGGCACAATTTTTCAGGGGGAAGACAAGGTGTTGATTTGGAGACGGGGCTGGAGATGATGTCCAGGCAGCACTGAGCCCCAGCTGGCCACTGGCCAAGGGGACCCCTTCACGCTACCTTCCCTGGAGTGGCTAGACCAGCAGCCCCTGTAGAAGGTGCTCTTCACCCTTGGCAGAGCCTGTTCCTGGTGGTCTGGTGGTCACCTTTTGGACAGCTTACCAAAGCACTACGTATTCTGCCAGCCAGCTCTGGGGATAGGCATCATCACTCCTAGTGTCCTGCAGAGATGCAGAAAAGGTATATAAAATAAAAATTAAAAAAAAATAAAATAAATAAAATAGAATAAAATAAAATAATAATAAAATAATAAAAATTAAGTAGTTCCTAAAACACCTGGTTTTAGCTTTGCATAAACTAAACCAGACAAGGCAGTTTCAAACCAGTTCCACACTAGAGAGTTTTGCTGACAGAGGAGGGATGTGATTTTTTTTTAATGATACATCTATATTAGCAAAAAGCCTGGTGAAAATACTGTTACACAGCTATAGGAGTGCTTTTGCTGATGCAGCTTATTTGAAACAGGGGAAACTGTATAAAGTACAATTTAACAGACACTTCCTCTGTGCTTCCTCTAGTATTTACCAGACAAACTTTCTGGACAAAGTCTTTTGCCAGTGGTGTTCCCAGTTCATTCCCACTGATCTGCCTCCTTAAAATATCTCCCATCTTCCAGGACAGCTGGTGTCATTCACTAATTGGGTTTTCATCCAATATCTGGACAACCATTGGAATTTGTACTGGACTCTTTCTCCAGGGCTTTGTCTAGCCCTAGACTGAAAGATGCCCCACAGAACACACACTCGAGTAGCTGCCTCTCTAAGGATTATACTTCACCTCTGAGAGTCTCTTTTACAGGTCAATTTGGCCATCAAGAAAACAAATCTTTCAAATGTCCAAAGCACCATCTCTTAAAGTGGGGATACCCTACATGGTATTAGTTAGGGCTTTGTGCATCATTGGAGCCTGAACTTTGTGTTGCCAGCAAAGACCTCTGTCCTGGTTTTGGCTGGGATAGAGCTAATCAAGTTTTTTTTCCTTCCTTCTTAGTAGCTAGAACAGTGCTGTGTTTTGGATTCAGTATGGGATTTGATATGAGAAGAACGTTGATAACGTACTGATGTTTTCAGTTGTTGCTAAGAAATCAAGGACTTTTCAACTTCTCATGGCCTGCTAGTGCGTAGGTACAGAAGAAGCTGGAGGGGGGGGAGCACAGCCAAAACAGCAGACCCAATTTGGCCAATGGAATATTCCATATCACCTAACGTCATTCTCGGTATATAGATAAGGGCTGACTGGGGAGCTCCACTCGCGCGTTCGAGATGGTGTTTCAGGGTTACCTCTTCTTTGGGATGGCTAGCCGGGAACAGTCTGGGCATCAGCCAGCAGGTGGTGAGCAATCATATTGTGCATTACCTATTTGTATTTTCTATTATTACTGTTATTATTATAATTATTAATTTGTCTTTATTTTATTTCAATTCTTAAATTGTTTTTATCTCAACCTACAAGTCTCTTTCCCCTTACCCCTCCAACTTTCTCCCCTATTCTCCTGGGGTGGGGGAGGGTGAGCAAGTGGCTGCATGGTGTTTGGCTGCCAGCTGAATTTAAATGAAGCAACCTCAAAAATTCCCTTTGCTTAATCAATTCCAACATAAAGTAGGCATATTTCTTGCTTTAACATGTGTATCAGAAGGCTATTCCTGTTCTTCTCCCCTATCAGAAATACACATGTACCCTCCTCAACCTATTTTTCCTACCATTTCAGCAGTCTAACTGAAGGCAACATAACTCCTTGTTTTCTGTGAGGAGTACACTTTTCATTCACATGGATAACTCGACTGCAGGATTGAAAGCTCCTAATATCCTCACTTGATATCCACTGCATGAAAAATTATCCTCATCCAAGGCTATAAAGTAATTTGCCAATTTGCAGGTGCATCCTGGAGAGGGGAATTTTGATCAAACACTGGTCGAAGCAGAACACATTGCCTACACCAATGATTTCTTGGTGAACAAAAGTGACATAAATCACCCAATTAGTCAGCCAGAAAAGGGTTGTTGCAAACCAATGTTTTGTTCAGCTTTACATTAACATGTGCATTAGAAAGAAATAATTTTTTTAAATCAAACTATTTATTTATTTATTTACATATATTTATTCAAATTGGTTACATCTGCTCTGTAAACTGCTCTGAAAAAAACTCTTGCTTCACACATTTACATAGTGTTTAATGAATGATAAATAAGACATTTATGAATCATGTGCAAATGGCCTGTTTACATACACGATGTAAACTGCGTAGATTTCTTTTATTCTTGGTGTAATGGTACTGATCTCTGAACATAAACTTGATCTAGAGGCATCACTCAGTGCCCTCTGAGATCTTTCTACCAACTCAGCAATCACTAGCTTGGTCTGTTTTCATCAACATTTTCTGAAGGTGTTTTGTTCTGGACTGAATATCGCCATACTTAGTATAAGTCCAAGTATAAATAGTCTTCCTCATTCAAAATACTAGCTATTAGCAGTCCATGTCCTGCTTTAACATGAAATACCACCTGCTTCAGCTATCTATCTTAGATATTAGTAATCATATAAGTTAGCTTTATGTTTCAAAAAACTATATATGTTTCAAAAAACTATATATGTTTCAAAAACTTTGGGCTTATTTCAAATGAACTTTAAAAATGTATTAAAAAACTCATCCAAACTTGTAGATATGTGTCTGTGAGTGGGTACGAATGATGAATCTGCCTTTACAGGCTGTGTCTTCCATTAGATTTAAAACAGCTTATGTTAAACATTTTTTTCCTGCAATTTATTTAGTATTGTGAGGGCTACTAACATGCTATTTTTCATTTGGACTTTATTTCTATATGGTATCTTTATCCACATTCCTCTCAGATCACAGTCTGAGCAATGTTGTGGTTTCACTACTGCAAGCTTACTGCAAAAATTGATCAGAAAAAGCTGATTTGGAAGACTTTGGTGCCTAGATTGTGAGAAGCAGTTAAAGATTTCATATATAACCAAACCTTTCTGGTTGTTTTTTTTTTTTTTTTTTTAAATTACCAAATGATTTTCAAATACTCAGTGGAAGTCAGATACTATTAAACTTTTTTCAAGCCAGCCACCTGAAAAACTAGCAGCTTCTGAAATATGTCACCTCAGTGAAATCACCGTTTGTTTTGCATGTGATACTGAGCCATCTTGGCTTTCATATCCCTCCTGAAATATGGTAAGCATCTCCTTATTTTGTTCCAGAAGACAGAAAACTCTTTGTGGGCATGCTCAATAAGCAGCAGTCGGAAGATGATGTGCGCAGGCTATTCGAGGCATTTGGCAACATCGAGGAGTGCACAATCCTTCGGGGACCCGATGGCAACAGCAAAGGTAAGGTGATGGCTTGTGTCAAGCTAGACCTGGTCTCAGTGTATATATAACTTTCTGGTGTGACAACGTCACTATGTAGCTGCCAGGACAGCATCACTTACATTACCAGAGGGTCACATTTGCCAAGGAAGGCCATTACTTTGCTGGTTGCTGTCTGCTTGTGCATGTAAAGAAAAAGCTGATTGCACTTAAAAACACATGCCCCCAACGAACTGTGTCTCACCATGTGCAAGCTGATGCTCATTAGTGTTTTCTCGCAGGACAGAGCCTCCTCTCCTAACACAAGGCCTTTACATTCACTCAAGATGTGCTCTCCTCACCCAGCTGAGCAGGTCAATTCCTTCTTTAAACAAAATCAAGGGTGCTACTTTACATCTTGACTTACCAACTCCACCATCTCTGCTTCTTTCTCTCCCCCCAGCCCCAGGTCTTCCCCTTCTTTGCTTGGTCTTTGCATAGATACACACCAGCCATTACACACCAGCCATTGATCACAATTACACGGATACAGGTACTGATTTAAATATTACACTCAGTAGACAATTACCGTTTGAAACACACAAATGCTTCATTGCAAAACTAGATGCCTTACCTCCTTCTGACACTTTTTGACGTCACTTATTACCTGGATAGCACAAAGGATCCTCTGCTACAGTCCAGGTGTAAGAATGAGGTTTCTCTCTTGAACAGGAGGGTCATTTTTTTCCCCATCAGTCTCTAGACAAACTTCAATTTGAATAGGAAGCCCTCTTCTCTTGACAGTATAATGTGTCCATTAAATATTGATCTGCATATAATATATCATAAACTGTGCTGGAATGTGCAGCACCAAAGAAGAGACCAGTCTTGCTGACGCAGTTCGTATCTCATTGGGTATTTTGACATGTGACAACATCAACTGGCATATTTTTGCAACAGAGAAGCAAAAAATCCAAATCCCAGTGATACACTGGAGAAAGATCATTTGCAGCCAAAAAAAGACTTAAAACCAGCATTATAAGGCAGCTGATTAATATAAGTCAGCAACCTCACCCTTCCTGATATAAATGGCTGAATATAAACTGTAGGCACATTTCTTCAATTGTATGGCTACTATAGTTTCATGATACCCAAAGATAGGGGCTGCCCCACTGGAAAGTGGCAGGCTATGTTGGCCTAGAAGAGCTCCAATCGTCATAATGGTAGGCAGTTAAGCAGTCCATTCACTGAAGAAATCAGTAAATTGGGGAAAAGCAGAAAAATGTGTCCATCTGCCCCCACCTGGAATTGTACAGAACAAAATCTAATGACAAAGGGGTTAAACAGAGTAATAATAAAAGCAATAATGCCTGAGATTGATAAGAAACAGAATCCAAAGGAGATCCAACCCACAGACTTGTATCCATACTTGTTTTATCTTTTTTCTTTTCTTAAACAATTTCATTATAAGTCTGAATCTGAGTGGCAGCTTCATATTGCTAACCAATTTAATTATTAGTGCTAGCAGGCTGCAGTCTCAGGCTTGCATTTCACTGAGCTGTTCAGGATCAATACTGAGCCTTGACAGAGTTAATATTACCAGCTTCCATTTGCTGGTGCTATTTACTGAGAAAGTGAAGCTCCTAATTTACACACATACCATTACATACACGCACATATGCACCCGGAGCAGTCAATCCAACAGAAAACTTAAGGCTAGTGCCCTTATCTTAGGAGACAGTCAGGAGAGCCACAACTCCCACAAAGTTATTCCCAGTCTGTAATGTTTTCCATCTGCTAGAAGCCAATATGTGACACACATTGCTTGTGAGGTACTTATTTTGGGTAAAACCCATAAGGCTTACATTTTACCTAAATTAAGATTTAAGCAGATTGTCTAAGTGCCAGAGAGCAATCAGATCCCATGGACTTCAGTCCTACCCAACCCATTATGTGAAGCCCCACCAGGCATCCCTGTGGTGAGCCTCTAAATCCTCCAGGTACCTCGATGCAAACAATGCTCTCAGGAGGTAGGTCCCAGATTCCCGCTTTCATGCCATCATAGTCCAGTCACAGCCAGAAAGCTGTCCCAACCTTGCCTGAAGCTGTGAGTGATGTCCTGAGCCATGAGGTATGCCCCTCAGGGGGCTGCAGAAATACCTCCTGCATGAGCCACCCCGGAGTACGGGCAGTGGATGGAACATGTAACCAGGTGGCAGAATAGCTGGGACTGAAGCATTTCTCTGCCTGAAGGTGAATGCAGAGCCTGTCCCTCCTGGGACAGGAAGGAGCCCTCCTGCACACCTCCAGGTAAAGCTCACCTGTGTGCAACAAGAAGTGGAGGCGTTCTCCAGCAGGAGTCCTCAGGTGAGGAAGCTGAAGTGGACCCAGTTCAGTAAGCCAGCAGGACCAACAGGGTCTGCAGTGCTCCTCTCTGGACAGTCCCGTTTTCCCCCCTATTTTTTTTTTCATTCAGCAGTTGTCTACTTCAGTAACTCAGAAAGATTTCCCACGGTACCAGAAGTTACACAAGAGGAGTCTTAACACCCTCTACAATTATAACCTTAGGTCCTGACTCTGCAGTCTCCTCCAAGCTGACAAGACAGTAAGAGCAGGCCTTCCAGTTCTATAATCTGGAAGTAAGGAAAGAAAAAATACTTAAGAACATGTATCTCCCTGTTCAGCACAGGTTATATATCTCTCTGTGTGTCAAAATCCCTTCAAACTCCAGATCTGCTCCTGTTGAAGTGACACCATGGTTCTGAGGAGAGTGACATGACTCACATCCTCAGCTCATGGGGTCCTGGAGTCAGTTCTGGTGACAATGGAAAGGAAGGAGATTATGTGCACATTTGGTGTTGTGTACAGAAGTCAACCCATTGAATACAAAAACAACAGGGCTAGAATGTTGGGATCTCTGCTATTGCCTTGCCACCATACACCAGGAAAAGCTGAGTTTTCACTTGTCCCCCTACCTCGACACCTACTGGAAGCAGTGAGAGGAATCAGTAGGAGGGATCCCATTAGCATCTTGGGCATTAAACAGGATAAATGTCTGCTACTCCCTTCGTTCCCACCTTTATCCAGCTCCACTGATCCATCAGGTTCCTCAACACAGGGGTGAATTTCACCTGAAGAGAGTGAAGCCTTCAACATGACAGCAACACTGCAGTCAGAAATCCTGCTTTAAATGTAATTGGGGACTGGAGCTGGAAAGCTTTTGTATATTTGCTAATGAGCATCTTCTTTTTAGACGCAGAAAGTACAAAAGAATCTCTGCAAATAATTAAACACCCTAATTCTGGATTATCTCTGATTAATGAAGAGGAATACGCAGTATCTCAGGAGCCCGGGAATGCTGGGCTGCGATTATGTCATAATTGATCCCTATTGTTTCCAACTGAAGTTTATCTATCTAATTTTCTCATGATTGTCTCCTCTCAGCTCCTTATAAATTAGATCCAACTATTAGCAACAATCGTTGTGCTTTTCCTGAAATAGACTCTGAGCATAGTGCTGAGCGGGTAATGCAAAGTGAAGGGTTCCTAACTGTAAGCTAATTTCATGTGTGTGTATTATTTTTAGAGGGGGCTATCACTACTTTCTTCAATCTCACTTCTATCAGCCTGCAGTGATGATTTCGGGGACCTTTGAGGCTCATTCTTCTAGTCTGCAAGTGGAGTGTTCTAATGTTTCACTTTTCACCCTGCACTGTATAGATCCATAAGGGTGTGTGGACCTTCTAAAGATGCTACAAAGGGAATAAAGGAGAGACGTCCCATTGTCAGGACTGGCATCCCCTGTGCAGCGACCTGCACCCCTTCAGGGAGACAGCTAGAGCATTGCAAATTGATTAAAAGCTCAAAAGTCTTTGGTAGTAATAGAAGGGATGGAAGCCCTCTCAGATCTCTCCCAATCTGTTCCAAAAACTGCCTTAGCATATGGAAATTACTCTTCCTTTCTCTGAGTCAGTTTGCTTGTAGCTAAGAGTGTTAGCAATACTTTCCTCCACTCTAGTGGTGCATGTGACCCTTTGAAGTGTTGATCATTTCTGTACTCTAGCACATATTTATAAATGCACTTTTCTGCCCTAAAAGCTTACATAAGAGTTCAGTGCAAGATTCCTCACATGGCAATGCAGGCCAGAGAGTCATTGCATACATTTCTCTAATGTCCAGAGGAGAACGCCTATACAGGCACTGGCTGTGCAACAAAGAAAGATTAAGATTCAAATTTTGGTGGTGACAAGATGGTAATCAACACATGCGGATCTCTCCCATCCCTGCTTTTTCATCAGAAGCTGTCTCATGCTTTGTCAGACCAAAGCTGCTTGGAGCCAAGACAAGCTCTAAGCAGTCTGTCATTGAGCTCTACCAGACAGTGATGTGATAAGGTACCTTTTGGGTTTGGAGTAACCTGAGTGCCTTCTGTACATTTTGCTTGTGTTTGTTTCTAACAAGTATGTGTAACTTTCTGCTAATTTTTATACACTTCCTTACTGTTTCTCATGACCCCAGAGGGAGGAGCATTCAGCATTGAGTTCAATACAAATAAAAGACAATTTTTTCTCACCCAATAAATTGTAAAATTGCACAACACTCTGCATGGGAAGCTGTGGAGGCCAAAACATAAGTGGATTCAAAATGTACTTGGTAAGTTTGATTCTATCAGTGCCCATTACAAGCAGCATGAGAATTCTGGATGCAGTTTTGCCTTAAAGGGACCCCAGGCTGCTGATGACTGGACTTTGGAAAGGAACAACCAGGAGTACATTTGCTTGTTATACTTTCTTTACAACCATCTTTATCGTCCAGTGTTGAGGACAGGACACTCAGCTAGATGGACTTTCACAGTATCCATGCAACCTTTCTTACATTCTTCTTTTTCTTCTTCCAGGGTGTGCATTTGTGAAATATTCTTCACATGCAGAGGCCCAAGCAGCCATCAATGCCTTGCATGGCAGCCAGACAATGCCGGTAAGTAGTTCTGTTACACGGGCAAGTGCAGATTGATCCAGCCTTTGCTTCCCTGTGGCCTAATTAAGGAGGAGGGATGATTTATCTATGTTTTGCAACTCATTTTCTGGTAAGGATGGATAACAGCTCAGGCGTGCATGGCCTTGGCTGTGCTCCATCAGTGGAAAGGCCAGGAGGACACTGTCATTTCACAAGGGTGCAGAACCCTAACAGGTACTGTGTTCTGTCACCAGCAGTTTTGATGCCCTGAAAAAAAAAAAAAAAAAAAAAGACAGTTGGTTCACAGATACCAAAAACATTGGGTTAAACTCAGCATGAGTGTAACCTTTCAAGTTTCAGAGGGATGAATCATGTAGAAACTTGTGTTTAAGGGCTTTTTATTTCCTGTCCCCAAAGAGTCCCTGACTCTAGGTGAATGATAAAGAACATTTTGACAGCATTCAGTAGAGAGCAGCGTGTTCATGGGATGACACTAGAAACTAGAGACAAATCGCACGGTGATGGGCACCTCTCACTGCTACTACAAAAGTGCCTACCTAGGCATAAATGTGGTCCCCTACCTCCAACTTTTGAAAGACAGTCAGATCTTCCAGGAAACATTTGAGTGATCAGTTCACTTAGACAAATATCTAGTAATATGGGGTTTCAAGCCTGATAGTTCAGGAAAGTAGAAGTGAAGATGTATTTTTGATGCAAAATTATAATTGTACACCGTCACACAGACCCAGAGGAATGTAAGGCATTCCACTGTCAGCAGGGAAAGACAATCTGGTCCAACATGGTTTGGTTTATTATAATAGTATATTATTTTTATTACTAATTATTCACAGCGTAAATCATGAAAGGCTAAGAAGCATGCCTACAACTTGGAAAGTATACAAGAAAGATCAATAAAAAATATTTAAGAGTGTAAAATTTCCCTTTCAATAAGAGACTCTAATGTAAATTCATGAATTTATCAAAATAAGTTCAAAGTGGGCCTGGCAGATTTTCTCTAGATCTTTGCAGGGACAAAAATGGAAATTTCTTTACAGGAGAAAAGATTCCTAAAAGTAGCAAATCTTCAAGATCTCATTATTTGGAACTACATCTTAGACAAATCAGTTTAAAAATGGTGCATGTTTACCAGTGATACTACTAAAGAAAAAATCTCCTTAAAGATAGAGGTCTCAATTTTTTTAAGTATTACAATATTTTTAGTAGTCTCTTCCTAAAAGGTTCCTTCTAACAAAATCAGATGTTGGGCTTGATGCTGACATTCCATAGTGAAATATTATGGTCCTAAGACAGGTCAAAGACGTACTTTTACTGACTTTTTCTCATACTTTGACACAAAGTGATAGTGTCTATAAACTGACAACAGGAATTGCAGTTTCATAGAGTGTGGTATCACAAAAAAGCGTAATAAAAAGACAGTCCCTGTCCCAAAAATCTTGCAAACTCATGTGGCAGAGGTGAGAGGAAGACAGGAGAAAACAGACAAAACCCAAGGAGAGTTGAAAATTTTATCTAGATCTAGTATACCCAAATATCCTTATGTTTCCCTAGCCCTTATCCTTCCTACTTTCAGCACACTTTAGATAAGAAGAAAACACTCATCTGTTGACCCTCTGGGAACAAATTTCTGTTCCGTCCTGCTGATATCAACTGATCTTAGGATGTGCAAAACAATGAAGAATTTGGCCATTTCATGGGTCAGTTTTTTATGGGACAATTTATTCTGTTGACTTATTTGATTCAAATACCTGTTATGGAAATGTTCTTAAATAACCAGATCTGGGCATCTGAAAAAGCATCACAATTTAATTCTTACTAACTGCACATCCCAGGCTTACAATCAAGTTTCCATGGCTTGACAAGTGTCCATGAACTGGCTGAACTTCAGCTGCAGTCCACATACCTACTCTTATTTCACAGGAAAAGCAAGTAGAATATTATTAATTTTATGTTCTTCATTGTAAGCTAAGTTATGTGGTGTTGTTTTGTACTTCCCATGAGCTGTCAGCAAACACACAAGAAGTTACTCTGGCTCAGCAAACTAGTGAGAACCTGTCAAGTGACCACCACTTGATCAAGACATGGAGCACAGACTGTTTTTCCCACTGACCCTCAAAATTTCTAAGACGCTTTGAATGAGATGGGCCAAATCCTGCAAGCGATCTCTGTTCCCATTCTCATTTTCATGGTGCTTCAAGGTGCTTTCATGCAGCTTCTTTCAGGGTTTGGATGTTCACAGAGAAATGCAGCCACCTCGTGGTGAGATGCCGATGTAGCCTTCGTCATTGGAAAGGAGGGGTGTATTCCTGCCATCTTCCATCAGTCCCCCCTCCCATTTCTCTCACCATTAGGAGTAGCCTTTTTTGTCCGGCTGCAATGCCAGCTCAAACTTGTTCCTGTGGTTCAGCCAATTTAAACGTCTCTTGCCTTGTCCTCGTGTACTACCAACGGGGCATCCATCATCATTCTTGTCAGGTCTCAAGACGTTCGTTCCTGCAGCAGACTCCTGTTTCTCCACAGCTGTCAGGATTATTGCTCTACTGTGACTTCCTGTTCACACAACATATGTTGCCTAATAGTTTCAAAAGGCAACTTTCTTTTATGAAAGTTTGGGGTTTGGTGGGGGGTTTTTTTATTAACCTTTCCTTGGACAGGTGCCTGACCACCATCCGTCACAAGCCCACTTCTCTATTGAAGTCATTTGTTTCTCCTAAGGGCCCACCAAACAGATCTACAGCTTTCTGATTTTCACACAATCACTTGCTTTTAGAAATAACTTTCCCAAAATCCCTTACTTCTGAGCAGGCTGAAAGTTCCTTCTGTATCTGCCTGTCAAGAGAACTTTATGGGGTCTTTTTAAATCATATTGCCTATCAACTCAACAGCTTTACAACAGTGTATTACTTGACCTCCATGTCCTCCTTTGTGAGAGATCATAATTTTCATGTACTTTTGCATGTATTTATAACAATTATATGCCCTGTACTTTTAGCTTTGGTTACTCTGTCGCCTCCTGTCTCTCTTCCCCATCCGTATGGGGGCATAAACAGGTCTCTTCACATGACTCATTTCCCTTCCTCATCCAAGCCTTGTCCCTATCAGCCTTATCCACCAACACAAATTCAGTTACTATTTCTATAGTGACAGCTTGCAGATCTAACTTCTCTATTGCAGGACTGACTCCTGTACAACTAAAATCTTGGCCTGTCTTTCCATCATCTCCTAGTGGATATCTAGCTGTCAGATCAAGCCCAATATGTATAAAACAGAGCTCTTGAACTTTTCCTCTCAAACCCCGTCTCCTCTCTCCTCCGCCTCCATTCTCAGTCACTGTGGACATTACCATGATCCTACATGTCAGTCATGCTCCTACCTAGACATCATCTTCAACATGGTTTTCTCCTTCTCTCCCTGTCTTCATATCTGGACAACAGCCAAATGTTGAAGGATCGTTCTGCACAACACATCTAACAGATCTAAGATACGGTCTTGTCCATCCACCCACTCAGAACAAACTCTCCTCCACATTTCAGCATACATACCTAAATTGTAGCAGCCTTTATCCTACCCAGAAAGTACACAGGGTTAAAAACTATACTACTGTTGCACCTTTTTCACCATCTCACACACTGTGGCACCTCAGAATTTATTTTGTTATGAATTAATTCCTAGAAGGGGTAGAACAGTACTGTTACCTACATTTTCTGCATAGAGGTGAGAAGAAATAAAGAGTGTGATTCATTTGATTTAGCTTTAACAGTCTAGAAGTTTGTAATCTATTCTGAAGAACTTCTAGGATTCCTACAGAAAGGAGAAAGAGAGACATTTATAGAGATTTGTGCATTCTTCCCTTTATCTATCTGTGTTAGGATGGGCTAAATCACCTTCTGAGGGTGCCTGTCCCTTTCATTAATTGTAATAGAGATCTCCATAATGGCATTAGACTGAATACCTGAGGTGGGACTCATCTCACCTAATTGGGGACATCCAGAAGCTAAAGAACTATGTCTGAGGTTGTCATCTAAGTGTTTGTCATTTAAGTTTCTACTATAAACAACAGAGAGAAATAGATACCTCTGGAGGAATTTTATTTTACAGAATAGATTTTGAAACCTGTCAAAAGAAAAGCCAAATAGGTGTCAGATTCCTATGGCCTGCCAGTTCCAAAATAGTGGTTCTTCACCTGAAGTGCAGTTTAGAATGAAAAAGAACCCACACTGCTTAACCACAAAAGAACACCTGCTTCCTGCAGTTGTCTCAGAGTCTACAACTGCCTTTACTCACCAGAGATACACTCTTGCCACCCCAAAATCTTTCTGCTGCACTTGTTGCTTCCACAATAATCCTGCTGGAGTAAAGATCAAGGGTGACTCTACACCAGCTGACATTAACCACCTACAATCAGATATTAAAGGTTTTCACTTGGCCTCTTCTCTGATGGTGATTCCTCCCACATAGTTCAGACATGTAGTTTAAGATTACCTGACTGAGCCATGGAGACATCTGCCTCTTCGTTGAGTGTGCAGACTTAGAGTAGACACTTAATTTCATGTCCAATGGAAGGGGAGCTGAATCCTGTTCTGGGTGTTTGCTGTCCAACTGAAGCAATTTGGAATGCAGAAACCTGGCATCCTGCATCTGAGTTCTCTAACTCCTGATCCATTAGGTGTATTGTGAACTTGCCCAACACTATGTTCATTCTTTATCTTTCTTTAATTAATGAAATTTAAGGCCATTAAGACCTCCAGAACCCTGTAAGGTGGCTTCTCCCATCACACAGGCCAAATCCTCTTTTGTTTTACTATAGAAGTCTGCAACAGCTTCGTCAAACCACAGCATTTCTTCTGTGTCCAGGCAATAGCATCCCAAGTCTATCTCTGCCTGGTTGAACATCTTCCATGAAAATTACTTTTTGGATAGAATCCTTGGTTTTGTGAAAAGAAAGGAAAATGTGAGACTTGGATACAAGCACTGAGCAGATGTCTGCCTTTCAGAGAAAGATTCAACTTAGTTGAACTTAAAAAAAAAAAAAGTGCTGCAGCCCAAAACTTTGTTAACTTGGGGGCTTTCATTTCAACATTTTTCTGTGCAGCTCTTATAAACACAAATGACAAAAATAACTTCAAATCTCTATTCAGGAACCACCTATATCAAACTAGTGCTCACTGTTGTTAGGTGACAGACTGATCAGGTCTTTAATTGTTGTATTTAATTTATTTTTTATTAATCAAAAAAATATGAATGACATAACACCTAGAACAAGGTTGACTTCGAGCCTCCTCCCACCAGGTTCTTTGGAAGTCCACCCATAACACTGAAATTCCCAGCCAAACATTATTAATAGTCAGGTGAAGGGATTCTCTTCCTGTATTATACAGTGTGCTATCTATCCTCTCATACCATAAGAGATTTTTGCTGTTAATTAAGCTGGAGGAAATTTTCACCTATTTAGTTTACCAAGCAAGAGTGACTTAAATATGAGATTGACAAAAATTGCCCCAAAACCAAGTGTCTTTGTCAATATGTCATGTGCAGTGGCCCTCTTCCAAACTAATGGCAAATGGGGTACCGGTTCTCATCTTCCTGAGTTTGGATGCTCAAGCACCGCATCAAAGAAACCAACTCTGGCTCATGTTTATGACTGCTATTATTATTGCTGTGCATTCCTACTGTGAAGTTACGACTTTACAAAACACTGTGAAGTTGCCTTCAGACACAGTCCCATTACAGAAACTGGCCGAGCAGCTGTTCTCACCCCCTGTCAACACAGCAGAGGAATATTTAGGTGAATTAGGGATGGAAGGGAAAGCAGTGAGAGTCTGCAGAAGGAGCTCTGAGCAGGTGGAGGAAAGATGGAAAATAGGCCTTTGTGGGCATGATGAAGTTGTAGCCCGGGTGCCTCGCTTGCAGAGCGGCGGGGAAGCGGCTGTTATTATGTGTGCACGCTGGCACCAAAGCGCTGAGTCGGCAGAAACTCCCTGGGAGGAGCAGCGTGGCGGCTCTGGTGAGTGGGGGGCCACAATGCCGTAGATCAGCTGAGGTATTTTTAACAATTATTTTGATATAAACAGCTCTGAACTTGAGGAGCTCCATGTAAATGGGAAGCAGTGGGGCTTGTAATTAGATTTGTGTACACTTTCATAAATTGCTGGGAAACATCAAAGCCGTGATAGAAGGCTGTGGTGCACTTTATTTCCTTCTTCTGTTCTTCTGTTAATTGAATGGTTGATGTGTGGATAGGAAGTGTTGGCTTCGCGGAGTACTATTTACAGACCCGCTGACAGCTGCACTGTGAAAATTAACAGGAACAGAGCAGCCTCTGTCACAGCTCTTCCCATGAGGGACTTGCTTCAAATTGGATCATTTCTTTCATAGGAGAAACTTTCCTTGTCTCTCCTCCCTTCTTTGCAAATACGCACACACATCCAGCTACACACTCCCCTTCTCCTTTCAGGCTCATGGCAGTCTTTAGTGCTCGGAAGGAGGGTTTGTCATTTCTACAAAGTTGGGGGAGTTCATCTGCAGTTCAAAACTTGTAGCATATTCCACTTCCAGCAAGACAAATCTTCAGGAAGTCAGACAAATCTGTGAGCCAGGTGTGTGGAGCCACAGCTTCGTGTTTGTAGGTCTCACCTCAACAGGAACATGATCTTCACCCTCTTAGAAACTCTAGCAGATTTCCTCTCAGACTACTACTGTTGTAAATGTGGTTATTGCAGATCTTACATGGAATTGCTGTGTGCTAAGCACCATGCAAACCTCTTACAGGAAAGTTCCCATGCTCAGCAGCTTACCAACTAAAGGCCAGGGCTGACCTGGCTAAATTACATCAAAGTGTTGGTCAAAGTATAAAACTTTGAGGTCATCTGTAGTCTTATCACCTACACTTCTCTTACAGTTGATGGAGACAGACTAGCCCCCCAGAGAGATATCTGTATGTCTTAAAAAATTGGTGGTTTAGAATAGATACCCAAAAGGTTGCAATTAGGTCATCCTAATGTCCCTCTGAGGGACAATACTCAAGAGATAAGCAAAAGAAACAACAATACAATGTTTGGGAATGAACTGATCTTACACACAATTAATCAGTATATTTAGCTAGTTTGTAGCCAAAGTCACAGCAATTCTTGTTCCTCATCCCCATAGAGAAGTAATAACCAGTGAATACCTGAGCATCTAAATCTTAATATTTACTTAAATCTGGACATCATAGAATTAAGGTCAACCTTGAAGCCATTAGTCTACCACCTCACTTCCCAAGGGTGTCTTCAAAATATCCAGGTAAAATAAACAGAACCTTAGACAAACTCATAATACAAATAGATAACAATTAAACAGACCATGATTCAGAGTATCAATTAACCAACAAAATTTACTCTCATTGAGATTCCAGTATGGGCTCAAGTTCTCAGTTAATATAAGCCACCTTGTGACAGTCAGTAGAGAGATAGAGAGTCACTGACCCCCTCAGGCTGTCAGGGTAAATAGGAAATGGGAAAGTCATTAGACTTTAGCATTACATGAACACAGAAACATAAAGTGGGGATTTTAAAAGGTAATTCCAGGTGAAAGTTGGTGACAGTCCAGTATCTAAATGCCTTTCATGCCTTGCAGCTGAATATGCCCTAAAGTTACTTGCCCAAAGTGGCAAAGTCTGGGGCAGAGTGAAATATCATCAGTGAAAGCTCATCTGCTCAAATTAATGCAGAAGGCTGAGGCCTTGTTTTACACTGTTGATGTTGGAGAATCTGATGGAAGAGAATGGAGATGTCAACTCAGACCCATTTTTTTGCCTTTTCACTGTTGATCTTCTGCTCTTTAAAGAACACACACTCCATGCAATGTCTGTGTAACACACAGACTGGCTTTAACTCAGGGCAAGGCACAGCACACCCATTCCTTCTATTAAAAAATAATAATGCATTAGGAACCCATTCATAACTCACCAGGAGCAGCCCTGGCCCTCCTTCCAGTAATGAATGATTTTTATGAATATGCTACCTAAACACCATTTATAAAGTCATGTGTTGTCCTTTGGGATGAAAGAAGCAATGGATGTGTAATACCTGGATGTTAATTTGCAGTCATCTCTTCCATCAAAATCCAATGGCTCTTGATAGCTCAGCCTTGTTTTCCTTTGGGCAGCTGGTTCTGGCCAGAGGGGGACTAAGGTTCACAGACCATCCCACCCCACTGCTGCCACCAGGAGACCTGATTCTACAACCTTTGGGCCAGTAGTTTACCAGTGTTACCATAATTTCCCTTAATTCTTTCCATAAAAGATAAGATCATAGGACCGTGTTCCCTGCCTATCACCTTGTTCCATAAAAGAACTAATAAATCACATGATTCTGGGTCCCAGAATAGAAATCCAGGCAGCCCGGCTGCCTGACAGGGGGTATGAATCATACTGGCGCCAAAGATGGCCTTTACTTCTCGAGTCACATCTCTGTAGTCGTGCAGGCATCTGGCAGGACAGTGAAGAGACCCATGGGATATGGCAGGGTTCACTTGCTGGCTTCTCCCAGCTTTCTTGTTCCCTCCGAACTGCAGCATTCATTCCTTCCAAATGGGATAAAAGGGATAACTGCTTGTGAGCTGCATGGCCTCACTCCAGACAAAAAGATTTAATTGGCACCATAATGTCTCTTTACGGGTCCAGGGGGAGTTGGGAACTAAATCAACAGCTGTGGAGGCAGCTGGGGGAAAGCAGGAGCAGGACTGTGCCACTGCTGAGTGGTGCCCAAGTCCTGGTGCCGGCAGCAGTCCCTCCGAGGCTTGCTAAGTTCAACACTTGTCTCATCTGGATGATATTAGGACTTGCAGGAGCTAAAATAATTCGCAAGCACTGACCTTTCTGGGATATCAGAGACATTGATAAGCCTCCAGCCTGAGAGGCATAAAATGCTCCTTACCTGGCAGGGGTGTTGCTAGCCTGTTGAAGGGAGCTCCACTGGGCATCATGACCTTCCTATAACAAGGATGTTCTCTTCCCACTGTGGAGAGGAACAAAGATGTCAGCATTAGGTCTTTACCTCTCTGTTTGCTTTGGGGGGAGTTTCTTTCCCCCTCTTCCCTTCCTCTTTCTTTTGCTCCAAAGCTCGGTGGGATCTTCCTTTTGATTTAACTGGGCTCTGCATCAACATTAAATCACTCCAGATGCTTCTGTTTTTTTCCCTTTAATCCACCCCTTCCCAGCCCTGCTCAGGTGTGTGGTCTGGATTGATAACATATATTCTAGTAAGGAAAACAAAGACCTTAGTAATTGGTAGATTGCAATCCCTTTCTAAAACATAGCTGGCATTAAGTAATTCAGTAGCTATTACCCCAATTGGTTTTGCAAAGATCAAAATTATTTTTTAAAGGGCAAAGATGTATTTAGATCAAAACAATAACTTTCAGATAAGACCCTCAATAGAAGACTGCACAAATTCACAGATGCAAAGCCTCCTACCAGACATGAATGTCTTTGCCTCGGATGTCCCCTGGCAAGTGAAATCAGATAGGAGAATATGCATGACTTCCCATCCCAAAGGTCTGTGTGGTATTCACAGGAATAGTGGTTGTGAAGACTCAGCAGCAAGGAGACACGTTTCAGTCTTGGTAGAGTGAAATGAAGTAAGGGCAGATCCTTCAGCATAAACCAACTTCCTATTCCACCAAAACCAGCAGATCTTCAATGAGTTCACACCATCTTATAGCTTCAGTTAGCCACTTTTTTCACCATGATAAAACATGGGTGATACCTCCCTGCAAGCAGAATCATTTATCAATTAATAATCCTATGGTTGTACAGTGCTTGGAGATCTTCAGTTTAAATACGCTGCAAAATGCTTTACACCATGACAGCCTGGAGTCATACAGCATGACAGTGATCTGGGATGCCCAGTCATGTGCAGCGTGTTTGTAACTCAGTGCCACTGAAGTGTTCTTTTATGTCACATGCACAGTTGAAATGTATCTGCCCAGCTCGCCAGCTCGTCCTCAACATCTGTTTCTTTCCAAGTCATCTTAAGCTGTTCAAGTCCTTAACCTGAACTGCCAAGGAAGAGAGTGGAGCTCATGTGGGCAGAGTTCTGAAGCATCACAGGCTCAATACCTGGTTGTGATGCTGCCTTGCTGTGACAATAGACATTTCACTTTATGGCTCTGGAGTTATTCCACTTCTCTTATTTTCATCCTTGCCTATTTAGCTAGAAAGAGAGATCATTTGGATACTAGCTTTCATGGGGCTCTATGCTGCAGCTACCAAACATTTTCTTAATAGTAATACTAATTTATAAAAAATTTATATCAAATCATCATTTGTTGTCATCAGAATATTTTCAGAAAAATGTATATTTATAGTAGTTACAGAACTAAACATATCTTATCTTCCAAACCATGTTACTTTTACTCAGAAAGGGAAACCTAAAATATTTTCTTTTCAATTCTGGATTTTAAGTTTTTTCAAATAGACAAGACTGAATTATTTATTTTCTGAACTGAATTATTTCATATTCCTAAATAGCAAGTAAGGATTTCCAGTCTGTTGGTATAACAACACTTTCCACTTCATAATGTATTAAGGAAGGTGAATGATTCTGTGAGGACTTTTATCATCCATAGACTGAGCTGAAAAATGAGGAGCTGCTTGAAGAACTCTGCTTTGAAGTTTAGGTTGTTTGGATATCTGGTTTTGATTTGAGGGGCATACTAATACCAACTACATATTGAGTTCCTCCTAATTAGAATTGGGTACAGAGCCACCAGGAGTCAATGATTCTGTTGCCCTATGGAAAGCAATAACTTTAGCTCAGAGAGACACCTGCTAAGTAGTGTATGGGCAAGTAAAACCTAAATCAAGCTTCCACTCCAAATAAATTATAGCTCTGGAGACCTGTGAAGGGAAAGTACCTGCAGCAACTCTCTCTGCTTAGACACTACATGAAGAATCCCCTCTACCAAGGGAGCATCATCATCAAAGGGTCTGTCACTCCAGCCCTGGATGAATGTCTCCTTTCCCCACTTCGTCTCTGTCACTCTCATAACAGGTGTGTCTAAACCAGCTCTCAGGACTGAACAGTGGAAATCTTTCCTACTGACTGCCATCCTACTCATCTTTCAGATGAGACATGAAATTGAAGCCCTGAGTACAGAAAAACATCACATATTTCACAAGAGGGGAGGGATGTTAGTTCTGGTCTTCTGGCCATCTTCCAGCATGGGTAATTACATTTCTACCTAACTAAAATTCCCTCTGCTCTACGGTTTTAATTGGACAGTAGTTTCTTTTTTGCTTGTCTAAAATCCCAGGTTGGGGTCAAACCCCCGCTGGCTAATTCAGCAGCCCTATTTTCAGTAGAGCTACACAGGTATTTCCAAAAAGAAATCTGGTTTTGTTTTCAAATTTAGGAGTCATCATACCAAATGGCCTGATCTGACAGAGCCCAAAGCAAAGAAATCCTCCTTTTGGCTTTCGGGCCCTAACATCAAGGATCCTTGTGTGAAAATACCACCTTGAATGCCTTGCTGAAGGTCAGCATCCTCACAGCTCTGTTTTGTAGTCACAAAAGGAGTGCTAAGACAAAATTTCCAGCACAAACAACCCCATTCACATGGTGACACTTAGGAAGGTAGTCTGATTGCCCAAATGAGAAGTATCCAACAGCACCTATTCATTTAAGCATCTTAGCTGGTGTGCACATCTGGCATTTTGGAAGGTACTTAATAGGATCTGCACATTCAGATCTCTTATACTCAAGAGCTTTAATCACTAGAACTTTAACATAATGTCTTTTTTTAAATATTTTTTTGACCAGAACTTTTAATTGGCTCCCTTTGAGCTACCCAAGATATAAAAGTCCACCTGTATGAGAGAGACACCTTTGCAGTAAAGTACTTGAGTGTATGCTTACCTCCAATAGGACATTCACTAAGCTTAAAGTGAAACATGATTTAATGGCTTTGGTGAATTAGGCCCAAATTCATCAGTTTTGCAAGAAAAAGATGTCTAACCACCTGTAGAGATCAGTAACATATTGAGTCAGAGGAGACTTATAGGGCTGACAGGAAAAGAAAATTCAGACATATATTCTGCAAGGAAACATCTTCACAAAACTTTTCCTATGAATATTGTTCTAGGGAGAAGCAACTTTTCCAGAAGCCATGCAGTATTATCTGGTCTCCCAAAAAGCTTTTGCTTAATTTGTGTATACACTGAATTTGAAAGGCCATAACTAATGGGAAACAGTCCCAACAACCAGGCAAAAGATTTGTTTTCCTTTGCCTTTAAATGAAATATCAATGGATGGATATTTTATTTTTAGTTGAATATGAAATTTCACAAGCAACCTGTCAAGTTCCCATTTTCAAGAATTACTTTATTTCACACGTCAAGACAGGCTGGGAAATTAGGTTTTCCCACAGAGGACTCTGATTAGGGATTACAAAGTGAGTGTGGCACAGAGTGATTTTTCCTCCATCTTTTCCCTCACCCCACCAGCGTGGAGCACATCTGACTCTGCTGACTAAGGGGAGCAATTCATTACCGTGCATGGAAGAGGGACAGGAAACAAGATAGTCATATTAAGTAGACTTGCTGGCCCAAGAGAGAATAGGGAAAGCATAATAATACTTAGCCCTTATATGATTCTTTTCATCAGTAGATATCAAAGCACTTGAAAAAGGAGGTTGATTTGATGGGAAAGGAGATAAATGCCAGTTCCAAGTAGCCTATTGCAGAGGTGCCAGCAGGAATGCTCACTTTCATATAGTC
Source organism: Strix aluco (assembly GCF_031877795.1). Lineage (NCBI taxonomy): Eukaryota > Metazoa > Chordata > Aves > Strigiformes > Strigidae > Strix > Strix aluco. Next base: position 87,519,167 of record NC_133971.1, on the reverse strand, counting down.
TCTTTTGATTGTGGATCTGTCAGGTAGAGAAATAAACAGGTCCTTCCCTCAGTAAAATGCAGAATTAACACACAGATCTCAAAGTACATTTCAAATATTATTGACTTACCCACTGTAATTCTCTTGGGGTTTGGCAAAATGTAAGGTCCAGTCCAACAAGCGGAGAGAGCAAGAGGGATATTATGTATTACTAATAAATGACTGAGCAGACAAGATCTATTGCCTTTGTCAGCAGACAACAGCTGATTTACACCACGGTTTAACTGTTTGTGGAAGCAATAAATAGTCCAGATGAAAGGCTCCGCAGTTTTTACCCCATGGAAAATCTGGCCCGTTCTGGGGCATTTCTAATGTTATCCAGTGGATTAGTAGGAGTCACTGGAGTAGAAAGCAGTCTTGTTCTGCTGTAGATGAACAACATTGTTTGGTTACTCTGCTAAAAATCCTACACTGGGTGATCTGATAGAGTTTACTGCCTGATTTCCTTTGGGTCACATGAAAGGGCTGCAAATGAGAAACCACGTACAAAAAGTATCAGTCCCAACCTCAGTCTTCAGATTCAAGAGCAATGCAGTATCTGTACTGCGCCCCACTGCAGGACACTTAAAAAACCCTTCTTTGTCTCCTCTTTTTTGTAGTATGTGCTCTAACTTGTTTCTATTTGCCAATGGCCTTTCTGCCCTGTGTATATAATAGTGATGTTCAAAGAGGCCTGAAGTCCTGCTGCGACAGGCAACCCAGAAAAACATCTCATAAGTGGCAGTCTTAGATCCCATTGGGTCAAATAGCTGCTGTGCAGTCAGTATGACTCACATCAGGAGGGAAGAACACTCCAGGGGCAAGAACTTCATGTGGAGATTACCCATGTTTTCATGATGCTATGTACAATAACAGCTTGGTTTTCAACAGTGCGAGGCATCAGCAATTTCCTGAGGCAGTTCTCTGGCCTCAAGACTTTGGGGGCAGATAGAGACAGAAAGAAAAGGGGAAGGAAGAAGACACCAACTTATTTACACGCCTCTGTCCTGCTAACAGGACACATCTTCAAAACCCATTTGCAAGATAGATATTTATTCACATTATTCAGTTTCAAAATCCTCCAAGCTGCATTGTGCCCACCACACTGCAGATTCTGCTCTGCAAATCACAACAGCAGTTCTGAACAGCCCAATCTGCTGTAGACCAGTGCCTCCCTCCAAATAGGTTTAAATCATTAGATTCAGGTTACCAAACAGTCTCTTGGATCAGGGTTAATTAAATGAGTGTTGAAATCTAATTAAGGACTGGTCCAGGTGATAATTAGCAGGAAATGTATGCATTAAAATATTCATTTGTCAATGAGCTGCAATTAAGAGTGTGATTTGGGGAAGGATCAATAACTACATCATGTGATCTAAAAAAATGAAAAGTCTCCCAGCCTTGAGCAGAAATGCAGAGGAATTTTGGCTAGATATTTTTTCCTTCCCTTCCCCCATTCGTTGCTTTCTATTTTGCTCTTATAGTAACTTCTGAAGACTTCTCTCTACCCTTGAATAGAGTATTCATCTCTCCATCCCTTTCTTTTCCTAAAGCACTTCTTTCAACCCCTTGCTCTTCACCACATTGTTTGAGTAGGTTACAGATTTACTAGAGAGAGACTAATAGGTCAAAAAGAAAGATTCTTTACCAATGAAAATCACTTCCTTCCAGAACAGGCTGCTAATCCAGGGGAACATTGTTGATTGTGCGGCCTTAGATTGTTTTGGGGTTTTTTTTAGCAAGTGAATTCCTCAAGTCTTTATTCATAACTGAGGATCTGGAGACGTTATTGAATATGCATAGCTTGGACTTATGTATACGTAAATCCATAGTTGTGGTTTACTATGCTATTCCCAATTCATAGCAGAGCTACTCTGCTTTCACTGAGACTATTTTTTCCTGTTTAGAGGTACATAGGGGTGTGTGTAAGCCAGTTAATAACACTACCCCTGTGCAATCCCAGGCAATCCCACCTCTGCTAGAAAAACAAGGGCCCTGAAACAGCCTAGCTCCTCTGGCATAGAGCTGGTCTTCCTCTACTGCCACTGCCAGAGGCTGAGCTGGCAATTTCCCCACTGACTGTATTTCCATGAGTGAATACCAGTGTGTCAAAAGGGAAGCGTACCATGGGAGCGCGATGATTTCAGCTGCTCTTTGTCAGTCTCCTGACAGCTCACCTGCCCATCTCCCCAGGCTCGATGGCAGCCCAGCTCCTGAGACAACTGTCTGCCTGCTGTCGGGGCTGCTGCCAGATCCCCCCCTCCCTTACACCCCTCTTTCCCCAGGGAGACTGTGCTGTGGGGAATCAACCGACCCATGAAGTTAGGACGTCCTTGGAGCCAGACAAAAAAATATCAGTGCCTTCCTTCCTGAGTAGATCTATTTCTTCCCATCTCTGCCTCTACCAGAAATCTAAGAATCACAGTTACTGATCTTTCACCTCATTCTGGGGACAAGAGGGATTACTTTCATTCTCAAAAGCTCTACATTTTTCACAAACTTCTGCAGCCAGCTCTGATGATCATCTGTAGTTCTGCACTGGTACTGAGTGCAGACATAACCCAAACATCATAAAGCTTTCCTGGAAAAGTGTAACATTAAATGTGGGCTCTTCTGTGCTAACCTTTATTTCCTACTGTTCATGGAGAGGAAGCTCAGGTCCATCAGGTACTATTTTTGCTCCCCTAGTTTATCAGTGCTGAAGAGATGCTGCCTTGTGATGAGACATACACTTTGCTCAACATACTGACACTTGTCTCCAAGGCTGGGCATGGATTTCTCACTGGACATGAGGGTTACAAGATACGGCAGTATGAAAGGGTGATCCAGCTCAGGAGGTCTGGCATGAACAGAACTAGTACATTCCGTGAGAATAGATCCGTTCACAAATCCTACCACATTCATCCATGAAAAGCCCCTACATTTTGCTGTACTGAGTTCAGCTCTTTGTCCTCTGATGGTACAACCTGCTGGGTCAGAAGGTGTTCTATATGTTGAAAGAATAAGGCAACAACTTTTGCAGAGAGAACATTAATGACAGCCTGGAGATTTGAATTTTGGAGGAAACTAGGAACCAGGCTGCTGGCCTCAGTCATTCATCCTCCAGGATCCTTTACTTCCTCCCTGGTGCTCTCAGCCTCTTTGCAAAGGTCAAATTCAAAAGGCCTGAGAGGTTACATGGGAAAAAAACAACACCAGCTGGATCCCATGCTACCACATCTGTGTTAGATGTATGGATTGCATGAGACAATGTGTATTGGGCTAATTCCCTTCTGTGTCCCCTTTTGTTTCCTGTCCTGCAGGGAGCCTCTTCAAGCCTGGTGGTGAAGTTTGCGGATACAGACAAGGAGCGTACAATGAGACGCATGCAGCAAATGGCAGGACAAATGGGCATGTTCAACCCCATGGCCATCCAGTTTGGAGCATATGGCGCCTATGCACAGGCAGTAAGTAGAGACACTGGCTCTATGCATGTTCATGGGAATGGGAATAACGCCTAGAACTGCACAGAAGCACATGTGAGCAGAGGAAAAACTGAGCAGAGGAGGAACCAGTGATTTCTATGTTAAACTGGTTACATAATGGGAGCAAACTAAGCCATGCCATCCAGAGCAGACAAGGGCATCTCCCAGGCAAGTCTCACAGGTGCAATTCTAGCAGTAAGTTCACTGTGATAATGTGTGAACCCATGCAAGACACTGCAGATGGGGTCTCAGCCATTGCTGTCAAGTCCAAACACGACTAGCATTTGAGGATTTGGATAAAACAGGCCTGAATTCATCTTATCCTAGTTCTCTGCCCCATGTCAGCACCATCTGGTGCCAAAGAAGGTTTATGGGGGCACAAATACCTTTCTGGCCCTCCTCTGCTCCCAAGCCACGCAGACTGAGCTGAGTGGAGGAGGTGGCTCTGCTCCATTTGTCCAGGCCCCTGCTGTCGCATGCATCATTGCAGGTACCTCTGGAGTGACCGCAGGATAAAATGGCAGCTGTTGACAGAAGTGCTTTTAGATTCATGAAAGCATGCTAGATAATACTAAAATGGACAAGCAGACATATGCACACATACAGTCCTGTCTCCCCAAAACTGTATGATTTAAGCACACTGGGAAAATGCATCAGCTATTTGAAGCAGTGTTGCACGGTCTAACTTCAGGTATCCTACTTACATACTAAACCTGAACCCTGGGCCTCTGAGAAAATGTGACTGTCCAGGCAGCTGGGCTCTTGACAAAGCTCTGAAATGGCTGCCTCTGGCATAACTACCTTTCCTTAGGCTACAATTAGCAAGGACCTGCAAGACAAGATTAGGTTCAGGTAACTTGGTCTCTCTGCCAGATATTTCAGAGGAAGGCAGAGATGACCCCTGCAGCACGCAGACAATACTGCCAGGTGACTTTGGCTGCCTTCTCTGGAGCAGATTTGCAGGCAGTGACAGTGTATCTAGGTGATTCATCTGTTTGGTGGTAAAATGCAGCCCTCTTGTACTCTGTGCTGGACTTGTATACAGGAGGGAAGTACCATTAATCCCATTTTCCAGAGCAACATCTTCCTGAATGAGAGAGACCAAATGCCTTGCCTTAGGTATACAGGGCCAACTCAGGAATCACACTCTAGTGTACCCATTCTCCCTCCAACACACTGACCACAAGGCTCTGCTTTCTTCCTTATTTCTTTCCCATGAATGAGTGCCATGGATTTCCCATCACATTGACATATTCTTTTATTAACTTGAGTGCCTTGAAATTTCTGTCCTCCATTGAGTGTCCTGTGCCTCACTGAACGCTTGGTACAACCCAGCCTATCCCTTGCATGAGCCATGTAGACTCATGAGGGCATGCTGTAGAGCTCCACAGAAGTTCCTCCTCTCCTCCCAGATGCACCCCCTGGTGCTATTGTAGACATTTTTTTTCTCTTCCCAGCTGAAAAATTCTGGTTTTCCTTCCATTTTGTCCTCTTTAGTTTTATTTCCAGTCAAAAGCAATCTTTGCCTCTTCCTTTGTCCAGTGCTCCCCTCCTCACATGTCCCTCCCCAGACTGGCTGTGTTTAACTGCTGTCCTGGCCAGGGAAGGTTACAGGAGGAAAAGAGACAGTAAATCACAGCTGAACCCAGGTCAGTGGCCAGCAGCCAGGCAGAGAGATGCAGCATCTGTGCCCCCGTGTACCAGAGGAATTAACAGGAGGTGACCCATGGGCAGCTCAAGACAAACATCTGCAGAGGTTGTCAGGCAGGAGATATGGCTCCAGTGTTACACTGCAGGCATTGATCAGGCAGCTGGAGAGGTGGTAAAGACACCACTGTCCTGATGCTCTGGTCCAAAAACACTTCTCACATCATTTTTAATGTGGAGTGATTCTTCTGATTTCCAGCCTCGGTTTATATTGATGTAAAAGAGATTGCAGTCTGCATCTTTGCACCACAAAAGTTCCCTCCATCTATTTGTCACCAGATAATATGGGACATTATGAGATTAGGTGTTTGAGTGAGGATTTATCACTGAAGGAAGAGTGAAAACAATTTCTGGGTCTGCTCCCAGTCCAATTGAAACCAATGAATATCTTTCCTATTGATTTCTGTGAAAGCAGAATAGGACCCATCCTTTTTTTTTTTTTTTTTTTTTTCCTGGTAAATATGCTAATATGGGGGAAAGAATAAGTTTTAGATCTTGACCCATTGAATATGACAAGCTGGTGACACCAATTACCCTGGGGACTTCAGAGCTGTCTAAATGATGGGATCACATTTCCATGTGGCGCCTGTACACCCAGAGCGTGCTCAGATGCTGTCTCTCAATCAGGCTCCCTATCTGTGTCTTTCCCTATCTGCTTCATCTCACAGTCTCACACAAAAGGGAAGGAAGGGAATGCCGAGGCTCTGTGACGTTCCCTCGGTCCCGATTAATCCACCTCGGACTGCTAGCTCTTAGATATCAGGGTGATTGGCACCTCACAAATGCCAGCGGGAGATGGAGGGATCGATAAGAGGAGAGAGAAAGGAGGGGCAATTTTATTCAGCCTGAACTGAAGTTGAAGAACTAAGGCAAGTCAGGAGAAGGGAAGGTGAAACAGTGAAAATGCAAGAGCAGGACAGCAATGACAGCTTATGTCGCTGCCACCAGCAACTCATGTGACCTTGGGTGAATAGTTTGACGCCCTGGTCTCATTTCCCCATGTACAAATAAAGCTGATGATCACATTTATTTATTTTCCCTTCTCCCTCAGGGATATGGTTCTCTCTTGTGCTGTCTCTCCATGGGTTTTCACACAGGGGTATGATGGTAACACAAGTTTAAGAACTACCTCAGTGCTTAGTAATAAGGCCAGGACTAGCATGAGGCACTAGGCTCTCTGATTCATACTCGTAACCTGTCCTCCCAGCTATCCCACTGCAGTTCAGGCTTGACTGATTTCTCTATATAAGCAATCCCATGAGAGCTGGTTAACCAACAGTTTCTAATGGTTTGTCCCCATGGAGAAGGTTTCCAGTCAGCTGTTTCTTTCTGAATCCCCCCAAGAGAGGCATCATGCACATCACCGGGACTGAATTAGCCTCCTGCAAAAAGGTCTTCATGCATCAAGGTGGCCAGTGCAGCAGAAACCCACACAGTGTGGCTGTTTGAGAGATTAGTGGGCAGGAGTGGATTTGCAATCCCAGCAGCAGCACTGGGGAGAAGCAGTGAGGGTCTCAGTCCATCACTGTTTGACTGATAGCTGACAGTGTTGTCACCAGGACTGCTTTGGGCCCCAGCTCCTCTTTGAGTTACCTCCTTTGCAGCTCAGCAAATAGCCATGACACAGTTCACTCCTTGCTGCTGCTCAATGTCAAGCCGCTCAACCTCAGCTTAAGCAACTTTAACCTTGATAGCAGCAATGGCCTCACATCAGCTAAGCAACTAGTCCTTGGGTTCAGCAGCCATATGGCCTCAGATCCAGAGGTAGAAAAATCGGGAAGCAAAGGGAGTTCTCCTCTGTGTGTGGTTTTGCCTCCCCTCCTCATGTGCCACCTGCAAGCAGACCAGACAAAGCTTGGCACTAACTCTGTGTGCTATTTCAGTGACACAGAAAGTCACATCAGACCCACCTCACCTCTTTTGTATGCAGCTCAAGGCAAGTCAGGTTTCATGGCTCTCTAAAGCTCCCAGAGCCCCTATACTAATTTGTTTCAGGTCTTTTTGATTGTTTTAGGTTTTTTCTTTTCAGCAATATCTTCCCATACTCATTTAACTTCCCCTTTTATGGGGCTATTATTTATGTTAGTTCACACATGTATAGGGCACCAGCCCTTTTTGTTGTCAGGTCACTGTGGATCTACATCAGCTGGGTATTGATAGCTGTTTCTGCAGTCTCGGTTAAGGCCAGCTTGAGGTATAGATCTGAACTGAGCCTGGAGAGAAGGAGACTGATGCTAGGTGACACCACCTTTGATTTGCTGCCAGTTGAGAAAAAGCCTGCAGGCACACACTTCAGCTCAGAGCAGCACAGCACACCTTCTTAGACCCTGGTAAGCGGTGGGGTGGCCAAGCCCAAAATCATGAGCAGTAAAAGTCAAACCCGACTATAATGGTGGTAGTATAGAGCTGGTCCAAATAAGCAACAGTGGCAAAAATTCCTGCAGGTCTTCTTTCTGTGAAGAAAGTAACAAGTAGTTAGCAGCTGTCTCATGCCACTGCTGCCCCACCATGCAGAAAAGGAAATGTGTACAGATCAAAAAGTGTTGGGAAGATGGGAAAATGCAGAAGAACAAAGCAAGAACAAAGGAAGAAGCCTTGGAAAGTGACAGATACTGTATAAATTATTTAATTTTTAAATTATTTAAAATAAGATCAAAGTCATAAATCAAGTTTGCATAAAAAATGGGGTGGCAGTGTTAGCCACGGTCTCCTGGCCAAAATCCAACCGTGGGACTGATTGCATCTTGCAGCAGGGGACAGGCATAGAGTTAGTGAGTAAAAACAGACAGATGGGGACAGAGGCAACATAGGCAATGGTAACATTTGCTCTCCAGCCTGGAGCAAGTCCTTTCCCATCAGTAAATCCCAGCGCCCCTCACTCTGAAAAAGTACAAATAGTTGCAGCTCCTGAACTGCAGACAATAACTGCAACAAATCTGGGAACATCCAGCACAGCAAAGCTCTCAGTCATCATCATAAGCGGTCACCTTGGGAAGTTAGGGCAGCAGTGACTACCATGCTGACCATAAAAGTGTACGTGTCCCCCTCTGCCTCCCTGTCCCAGCTCCTGTGGAGATGAAAGGATATTTCTGCTAAGCGATCTGAGCTAGTGCTGAAGGGAAGAATCTCTTCTTCCAATATTTATTCTATTCATACTGTGAAATTATTTTGGAAAGATACTTAAAAAATTCAACTAGCCCTATCAAATCAGGGAAAATTTACTGAATATAGACTATCTTCTGTACATAATAGTTATTATATTTAAATGACCAAAATGGGATAGTATATTTGGTAAATAATACCTGTTATGCAAATCACTTGTTCTGATCCGTTCCAGAAGAGGAAGCTATTTCAAAGCCATAATACTTTGTAGAAGGGCTAATACCATATTTCTGATTGTCAGCTCCCTGGTAATTCAGAAATAATGAACACTCAGATTTGGGCTCTATATACTTTTTTTTTTAGGTTTTGGGTTTTTTCCACAGTTCTCAGGAAGTTAAAAATGCAAACTATTGTGTATCAGGCTTCAGAAAGACACTGAGACACATGAATCCAGGTGTTGCACATTTGTTTGGCCTTTTTAAAATCTTAATTAAGTTTAAATTTTATTTTCAAAGCATAAATTTCTGTTTTCAAGAAAACATTAAAAATGTCTGAAGGACCATTCTAACTTTTTTACAGAATATCTTCTGTTTGTTTGAAGTTGTCAATTCTGTGATTTTATCAAATATGAGTCCTCTTACTGCTTGATTAATCACTTTACTTACCTCTTTGTATCACAGGGATACCGTGAGTATTAATTAGCTAAGTGTTTCTATAGATCGTTAGAGGTGGGAAGTGTGGGATGTTGTTATTACTTTTATTATTATTACTGAATGAAGAATATGAAAAGTCAAACAAAACATCATGTGGTTCAGAGATGATAGGAAATAACACTAAAAAAAAGTGGGAAGGTCATCAGATTCTTCAGAGTAAGGCTTCTCCAAGGACAATGATCATGCTATTTCAAAAAGAGCACATCAGAAATAGTCCTTCACTCTTCTCTTCCCCTTCTTCAGTTTCACATGTATTTCTTTGGGGGCTTGAGAAGGCAGGCTGTAGCATCCTTGTCCTATTTCTAGCAGGGGTTTTTGGCCTTGAGAAAGTTCCTTCCTCTCTTCGTGCATCTGTTCCTCCTGTAAGAAAAGGACAGTATTTCCTTTCCTTGCATGCAGTTGCACAATCCTGCTGTCTGATAGTCACCTGATGAGGTGGCTGTCCCATTCCCAACCCCACCTCTGGCCACATGTCCTCACCCCAAGCCACACATCACTGACAGTGACTACAGAGGGACCACTTCTGTGAGGAAAGCTGCAGTAAGTGCCACATTTGTGATGTATGGTTAATGCTCTGCTGGTGTTGTTTCTGAGCTTGTGCTCAACAGTGTCAGGCATCTATCAGTCCTGGTGCAAAGGTAGCAGCAAGACATGGAGAGGGAGCTGTGCATCAGCAAGCTTTTGTTTTGGTGCAGCTATGCTGCAAAACTTCACCCTTTGCTGTTTTTTATCTTAATCTCCCATTCTAGTATAAGCCTGTGGAGGTGCCTACCTATCCACTCATGACAGAGCTGGCTGAAGTTTAGCCACCTCAAATTGAGGTAGGAAAAAGGTGTGTGAGATAAATCCTCCCATCTGTCTGTTAACTAGCCATCACTATCACCCCTTCCCATGCTTTGGATGGCCTTACCAGTGTCTCTCCAGCTGCTTCATCAGTTCTCAAGCATTGGGAAAGGGACGGCAGGCTCTCAGCTCTTCAGGTTCTGTCCATAGACATGAACTAGTTTGGCAACATCTCCTGGTCTCCTCAGAGGATAAATATTTGAGTAATAGTAAAGGGCAGGTTAGAAGAAAGAGGAAACTAATCTTTAAAATTGGATGGGAAAAAGCTTTAAATGCTGAGGCAAAGATCATGCCAAAGAAGTAAGAGAAGCAAAAGGAAATACGTCCTTTCAGCTGAGGAAGGGAAAAGCTCCTCTTCGTCCCCTTGGATCAGTCTGAGATAATAAGGCTGCTGCCTTTCTGATTAGTGCTCTGTGGCCCCAGCCCACGCAGGGAAAATCTGCATTTCAAATGGCATATTTTAAAGTACACAATACCCAGGGGCCCTGCTGCTATTGATTTGCCTCTGGTGGGGTCACTGCCTCACTTTCTACAGCTTTATTAACTGGGACCATACACTGGGCCTCTTTCAAAGTGAAAGGAGAGTGGATGGGACATTTGTCTTCAGGGGGAGAGCTGGGGAAGGAGTGGGGTGACTTTTATTAGGAATGCCCCAGAGGTTTTATAAGGGAGACTGCTGACCCTTACAGGACTTGCCCTCCTTTCTAAATTTCCCTGGAGCCACCCTGGGGGCAATGAGGCAGGTCTATGCTGTCAGCTTCTTTCAAGGTGACTGAGTTCCCATCCTCCCACCCCCATGATGCCGCAGCACTCGGCCAGGCGGTGACCATCAGCCACTGGGCTGGGAAGGACCCCCCTCCTCTTCCCCCTTAACCTTTACCCCTGAGCACCTCTGATCAGAGAGGGAAGGGCATGAAAGGGAAACATGGCCGCAGAAGAGTGACAGGAGTGTTGTCAAGGATTAAGATGTCCAGACATGGTTGGGACATGCCTGGGCCCCCCTCTCTAACCAAGGAAGTAAAGCCAGTCAGCTGAGGTTCATGGCTGTGTTTGTGTATGGGATGCTATATTCCTTCCAGCTCTGGAGGAGACCCTGGTTTACCCCACAGGCTGGCTCTGAAAGCTACAGTGAGGTGTATGTTCTCAGGGTCATGACATACAGGGCTCCAGCTCATTTCAATATACCAGGGGGGTTTCCAGGTCTTCAGGGCATCTTGGGTATCCCCAGAGCAGTGAGCATAGCAAAAATGGGGTGGCTGCTCCCTGCAGGATGTCTGCTATAGCAGAAGCAACTGAATCTGGTTTCCCAAATTACAGGTTAGGGCACTATTTTTACTACATTATCTTTTTAACTCTAAGCTAAATTTAACCTCTTTGCTCCTCAAGATCCTAATTCAGTCTCTGTGGGTTTACACCAGTTTTAAGTGACTGTTTCACTGAAACCCACCAGGCTTTAGGCTGCAGACCCTGCACCTTCAATGCTATTTAGCAGATTAGGATCACCTAGTTCTTCTCATGAGAGAAAGTATCTTCTTCTCTCTGAAGATCTGTGACAGAAATGCATGAATGACAGTACACTGCAAAAAGGAGCATGCACATAGCCAAGGTATATTCTACAAACATGCATCTTCCAGTGCAAATTTATAAGCCCTCTGAATACACAAGAAATCACACACTCAGGTTATGTGGTTTGCAAACTAGGAGGAGCACCTGCCATTGTGGAGTTAATTCTGAACAGCTTAGAGACATCCATAAGCAGAAGGAGAAGTTGCATAAGCCATAAATAATGTCACAAGTGATTGCCTAGCTCTGCTGAGTGCAAAATGAAGATTGTCTTTGGAGCAGCACAATCATTTGTACTACCATTGGTAACACAATATCTTTTAGATAGAGCCCTGTTTCTCTTGCAGCACAGGTGAAAAACAAATGAAAAAAGGATTAACATTTTTCATTTAAATGGTTCAGAACTAAGGTCCAAAAATGTCTTCTGAGGGTCAGGTAAGGGGTGGGAATGGTTTCATCTAATTGTGTTAGTACATGCAGCTGAACTGATCACCTGGGGCTCCACATACAGTTAATAGGTAGAAACAAAGCTACAATTCATCTGCCCAGAGTCATTCCTGTACAGAAGGGGGAGATGAATCTTGGTCTAGTCTCCTCTGTCTGTTATCATGTCAACCGTAATAGGTGACCAGCTCAGAGGAAACACCATCTGTATTTAGTTTACTGAATCTGACAATGGGAAATGCCAGAAACATAGTCCTCTGCCTGTCCTAGAAGGTCTCTGATACAAATACCAGGCTGTTATCTGCCAGCCAGACTGACCACAGTACACACATGACCAGTCATACGTCACTCCATGTTCTGAGGTTGTTTTGTTCATGCAGCTTTGGTCAACTTTGGAGAAACACAGAGAAAAGTCAGCAAAGGCCAAACTGGGACTGTCCTTAGCCCTTGCAACTGCGTCCATCTCAGAGAGATGCTTCTTTGATTAGCAGCAGTAAATGGATCCCATAAACACAGATCTGCAACCAGCCAGTTACATCCTCAGCTGTCCCCAGGTGAAAATACCCAGCACAGAAAACGAGATATGGGTCAACACACCCAGCACTGGAGTCAATCCAGTGTTAAAGATGGATGGATTCCCCCTTCCTCATTCACTTCTTACTGAATCATACTTACTAAAATCACCTGCTCAGTGCCTCCTCTGGAGAATAAACTCAAACAATGCCTAGAAACAAATGTACTCCTTAAAGGGGAATCAGCATTGTGCTATAATAGAAAAGATTGTCTAATCACTCCATCAGTAATTATAAAGAATAGGATATTACTAATTAAAATGTGAAAGTGTCTTATGCAGGGTATAATAAAAAAGGGTAATTAACAATCAAAGGAAAACCAGTACCTTGCCACCTATATGCATTAGGCTTCAAAAAACAATAGTACTCAACTCTAGTACAGCACTTTTCATCTGTAGATCTGAAGGTACTCCTACGTGGGGAGGCACTTATCCTGTGTCCCATTTTATCACTGGAGAAACCAAGGCAAGTTTACACAACTTGTGCACAGTTAAGCAGCAGGTTGGTGGCAGAGCTTCCTTTGCTTTGATCCCTTTACTGAGGGTGACAAGGAACGTTTCAGCATTTGAATGAATGTAGTGATTTCAGGGATTTGTTTTAGTGTGTATGTGTATGAACAGCTAATTTAGCTGATATTTCAATATTAAAGCAAACAGTAAGGAACAGTCTGTTCCTTGCCATGACTTCTGAGGTCTGTTTAATGCTGAGAAGCATGTCCTGTGTGCTTAAACAACAGCATCAGAGGGTAATTTCCTGATGGAAGAGAGAATAAAATCACAGAGAGCAGCAAAACAGAGGTACTCCAGTCCTGGAGACAACAATGAGTCACTTCTAAAATCACTACAGAAAAAGTTTCCTTCTCCACTATTATCATCAAGTCACAGATTATCAGAGGCTGGGGAATGGAGTGAGGATTCAGTCTCTGTTCATCGTCTTTCCCCCACACTTTCTCTAAGCATCCACCACCAGCCACTAGTGGGGGTTGGATACAGACTCAAATTTACCTCATCTGGCTCTTTGTATAGCTCCAGGGAAGAAGACAGGAGGCAGCTTCATCCAAACTATCTTCTTCTTCACGCCCACTGCAGCCATACTGTACCAACTGTGTGCTAGGTTCAGAGTGTAAAATAATGATAGCAAAGTCTGGTTTTAATGTAAGAAGCATTTCCAGGATGCATAACTATTCACCATTCTTCTGCTCCAAAATTTTTACTCCCAAATGTCTGAAAATGTAGCCTGGGTCCCTTATTTCTGCCTTTGTATATGCCCTAAAAAAGGCAGCATTTTGATCACTTTCTGGAAAAAAATAATTAAAGAAGTCATCCCAAATAAAAACCACAGGGAATGGATTTTCCCACTACACAGTATTAATCTTGCTAAAGTAGGGGAGCTGCCTTCTCTTGTACAGCTCTTCCGGGAGTCTCTGCTTGGTTGTGTTGGAAATAAGTGCTATAATCTGGTTAGAAGGTTTGGTCATGGTTTTGCTCAGTGCCCACTGGAGGCCTCCCAGCAGCATAAGAAAAAATTATTTTTGTCACTGACAGATGGAAACAAATCATGTTATTCCCAAAGAACTAGCTAAACTTGCTGCTCTGGAGAAGGGATCCCATCTCCCTACTGCTCCACATACACTGGTGTCCCATCAGCAGCCACCAGTGCTTTCCCAGAGCTTTGCTACAAGCAGTGTAAACCATGAAACCTCTCTGTTCAGGATATATAAAGCCTTTTCTCTGCCTTTTTCATCAGGGAAGTACCAGGGAGTCAGAGGGTTGAGTCCAACTCTTGGGAGATCTCCACACTAGGGAACACATAGTGGGAGTGGGGACCATAAAGACCCCAAACTTTGCCTCTGGCCCTATAGCGAGAAGGAAGACCAAGGGTGGGGGATACCACAGGTATGGTGAGCTGACATCTCAAAACAGAGGGATGCCTCCCACCCTCACTGAGTCCTCATCCTGGTACCGGTGCCACGGGCTGCCCTTCTGGTGACTGCGTGATATTTTTTCCCTGCTCTCTTTGTTCCAGCTGATGCAGCAGCAAGCCGCGATCATGGCGTCGGTGGCGCAGGGTGGCTACCTGAACCCCATGGCAGCCTTTGCTGCGGCCCAGATGCAGCAGATGGCGGCTCTGAACATGAATGGCCTGGCAGCCGCCCCCATGACACCAACCTCAGGTAAGAGGCCGGAGGGGTGGAGAGGACAAAGGGCAGGAAAATCTGTCCACATCCCATGGAGACCTGGCAGGTCATGATAGCTGTCAGATTCTCCTCCAGTGAGCGTTTACTGAAATGTTGGTCTTGTTGGTGAAGGCCACCAGAATAGAGGAGTTAAGCTGACCGGTTCATTTTGTGGTCTGGGAGGGAGGGAAAGGGGCAGAGAAAAGCTGTTACTGCCTCTTCCAGGGCTGGGGCCAACTGGGGATCAGAGTCTGTATCATGAAATAGTTGTAAGGGCAAAATCAAATGGCTCACCAGCGATGGGCTGTTGGGCTAGCTGTGCCTCATGCTGAGAGGAGAGCTGTGAGGAGAGAAAGAGATCTGAGACCCACTAGAGCTAGAACACAACAGGATTGTTGGGGAGGAGGAAGGATGCTGGCAGAGAAGACACTGGAAAGGGCTCTTAGCCATGACCCTTTCCTCTCAGCCTTATACCTTACACAACTTTGGTCTTAGCTCTGAGAACCTTCCAAATGGCACAAAACATCCCCCAGTGACCTACACTGGTGTACTGGTACTGCGTATAGATGTCCAAGCAGTCAGTGGTGGTGCTGACACAGCCAGGCTGGTCCAAAGACAAACAAAATAGGGTTTGTGGTGAGATGCAATATCATTGACAAGATGAGCTATGTCTCTGGGACCCATAAGCCTTTCCCCTACTGTGAAATAGGACAAGACGTACTCAGGAAAGACCTCTGGTGCCACCTGGAATGCAGTTTGGTGAGAGAGTTTCTGGTCACTGGAGTAGAGAAGTCAGTGAAGGGCTGCCAGGATCTGGCTAGGCTGTAAGGTGTCACAAGAAGCCCATGCTAAGAGCTACAGAATATGATTCAGTGGGCAGAGAATTAAGCTGAGATGGAAAGAGGACTGGCTTTCCTGGGGCTTGAAGCACAAGGAAGTCATTTGGGCAGGAACACAGGACAAGGGACTGGCAGGGCTTGTAGTCATGGAGTGGCATGTGGCCTAACAGAGGGGAAGTAGGTCAGCAGGGAAAGTGGGGCCAATCGATGAGAGGAAAGAAATGAGAATTTGGAGAGCTTTGCAGTATGCCACTGAGTCTGGTAGGGGAGCAGAGAACTCAAAGGTATATCTTCAGAGGATCGTTTCTAATGGACAGGTTGGGATAAAAGGGTCTCTGTGGTGATACAGCTTGTTCCTATGAGAGGTGCTGGAGATGAGACTGTGTTCAGAAAGGTATATTATACCAGTGCCCTTGTGTGAGCCTTGAAGCACCAAGCCGGCCTGGAGGGGACCAACCTGACAAAGGTTTGGGGTGAGATATGGGAGGAGTGAGCTATGCCTGAGCCAGCTGTGGTGCAGGCAGTGCTGGGCAGAGCAGTATCTGGGACTCCAGAACAGAGCAGTAAGAGAGGAAAGAGGCAGCTTTATTGTTGAACATGAAGAAATCTGCACCAGCCCTGCAGCAGGAAAGGGCGGACTGACAAAGCACCCAGGAAAGATGCCTCTTGGCTGAGAAACACTGGATGGCAGGGAGATAAGGCACTGCAGCAGCACAGGCTTGGGTTCCATTCCTAATGAACTGAGTTCTGATAACCTGTCTGCCAAAGAAAACTTCCCCATTCACACACAGCTTCGCATGTCTCTGCAATCTGTAGCTGGGAACAATGTCAGCAGCTACTGGATCAGACACTTATCTTTTCCTTTGCTTGTATTAGAATATGAGAAGGGGGAAAAGAGTGGGAAAAGACAACAGATCTCATTCCACGTGAACTTATGGAGACCCAAGGAAAAACACTTGACTCAAAAATCTTATACCACACATTTCAAAATAGATGTTTACACAACGATAAATGTATAAACAACAAGTCGATGGAGCTACTGCAAATCCAAATAGAAAAGTATCTTAATTATATGTGCACCCTTTAAGCCCAATGCTGGAAAGATTATCATATTTGCATTAGCTAGATTTGTTT
This sequence comes from Strix aluco, assembly GCF_031877795.1. NCBI lineage: Eukaryota > Metazoa > Chordata > Aves > Strigiformes > Strigidae > Strix > Strix aluco. The sequence continues at coordinate 87,502,592 of NC_133971.1, read as the reverse complement.
TGTGTTGGTGGGAGCAGAGAGAACGTCAAACAAACACTGCCTGGAATTCAAATGCTCTCAGGGCCTGAAAAGCTGAATCCAGGCAGTGGTTTGTGATGGCCCCACCATAAAAGACCGCAAGCTCTTTTGCATATAAATAAGTCTTGAGAATGAGTAAGTTCTGTGACATAAGTGTGTAAATACCAATATAACAGCCAAATTCTGTGCCTGCCATGGTATACAGCATGAAAAATATTCCAGCCCTTCTTCAGTGTAACCTCTGCTCCTCTTCTGGTGTGCCCAGTTCCTTTTGTGGACTGTTAAACTCTTATTATCAGAATACAGAAGAGGAAAGCTCATTTTTGTAACATGCTTTCCAGAGAACCCATGACTCGTCATTATTGAAAAAAAGGTGCTGGTTTAGATGATCCCTTGATCCTTTTCATGGTGGCAGATTTTGCACTCTCCTTATGACATATTTTCAATCAGGGAGCCTATGGACATTGGCATTATTGCAGATTTACATTGAATGGGTAGATTCCTTCATGAAAACCTCTGTAACAGGTTGTGGAAATGTCCATTGACAATTATTCCTTGGGTGAAATGTTTAGACTTTGAAATGACTCCTTGTATTACTACAACACTCACAAAGCTTGTGATAAGATGTATAGAAAATGTTTCACATAATATCTGAGCAAGCAAGCTTACAACACTAGCAGCGATTTCTGAGTAGCCAGGAGATATCTGAAGCCTAACGTGAATTCTCCTGCTGGTTTTTGTTAGCATTCAGAAAGTCAAATGGAAAATGATCATTCTGCTTCATAGCAGGATTTCCAGTCATTGAAGTATATCTTTGTTCTGACTTGGAACGAAAATGAAACATTTCAAAGTTCTCTGAAAAACAGGCATTACAAAAAGTGTTTGGAACATTGGGAAAAAAAAAAAAAAAGTGTTTTGATCTTTCCTAAGCAAAAGAAAAAATGTACTAGAAAAAGGACACTGGTAACCCAGAAGTCCTAGAGGCTTTGGAGGTATTGGCTGAGCACAGTGCCTCTGTGCTGGTATCTTTGGGCCTCCTAATCCAGCTGGTTTTCTATACATCTCGCCTCTAGGAGAGTAGGTTCCTTGGGACATGACCATGAGTTCATTCAGGCTCATGAGTTCCTGTGGGACCTAGGAATTTAAAGAGTTTGGGCTCAAGGCAAATCTAACAGACTAGAGACAAGATCCGTCTCACCTGGCTTCAGCCATACAAAAGTTAGACATCTAGTTTAAACTAGTCACGTGGTTTGCCTACAGACAATAGACTGCAGTAGGCAGTCCCAGTGGGTAATTCAGACATTCAAAAATTTGATTCTGTTTGCTGGCATTTTCATGGTTGCCCATCAAAAGTCAGATTTATCTCACACAACAGTCAGTAATTGTGAGGCAATTAAATCTACATCTCTGAAAATTTGGTTCAAGTTTTGCATTTCTCCCATCACTGTAATAATCTGGGTGAAAAGTGAGTCTGCAGGGGATCTGCCACTCTGTTCACTGCACAGAGGGGTTAGAAATGAAATTTCATTTAGGCTTCCTTCCTTCCTTTATTCTCTTCTCCCTCCATGTTGTAAATCTGCACCTGGTGTAGCTGCAGCAAGAGATCTCAAACCAAGGATGAAATCCATAACTGGCATTTACCACCATCATTTGTTCTCTGCAGTGGCATTATGCCAGTTTTACTCCAACTACAGATCTGACCTCTCCAGGGGGGTTCTTTATAAGAAGAAAATTAAAGAATTGCGATGAATATGCCTAAACTTCCTTAGACATGCATAAAATAGCAAGCACAAATCCCTTGCTGCAATTTTAGAAAAAATTACTTACATTGTCTATGCAAATAAAGGAGAGATCCAGAAAAGCAACTGAAATTTTAACTAGCCTTTGTGATTTGCAAGCTGATGGCATATGCTAAGAGCATTGCCTTTGGACTTCAGTTGCCACTGCTGGCTCCCTGTACCTCCACAGAGGACATTTTTAAAGGCCAAAACCATTTAAATAAGCAAAGGGGAAGAAGCAGCTTGGCTGCTCAGGGTGTAAGAAAAGAACTGAAATATTGCCTGTTTTTTGGGCTACTAAAATCAGAACGTATTAAAACATCTCATGCAACTATATTGGCTTTCTTAAAGCACCAACACAGATTCAAGTAGTCATTAAAGTGTGTTATTGGACTAACCCATCATGTAATGCTGCTATGGTGAAGAAAATTCCTGCAATTGGTTTAAAAAATGGGTTACTGCAAAAATGGCGCTTTCAATCAGTGGTATACCCCAACACAGAAAGATATTGCTGAAGATAAGATAGTTTAACTTCCCACTGACAGATAGCAAGAGCAAAATATGATTTCATACTTATTGAAAACTCATTTTTGGTCCCCCAAAACATCCTGAATATGTTGCAAGAAGCACAGACTGCCTAGTCCTTTTAAACATACATGGGAACAGACAATGAAGTAGCACAGGGATTTAATACTCCCCTCAGAAATTTAAGAATTTGCTACCAGTGGGTGAGAGGATCCCACCCAAAACATAAAGACTAAATTGTTCTTCTGAAATAGCAGCATTAGTGTCCCACACAAGATGTGTCTGGGAAGAAGGGGAGGAGTATGATTCCATGAAAGAAACAAATCTAGCCCAAATTTTGCCCCTGTTGAGTGGGAGATGTCTTTTAAAACTCCATGAAATCAAGTTTGGGAGGAACAATGACACCAAAATAAGTATCATTGGCTGCCTTTAAGCTACAAATCAACTTGCCAAACCTTTTAAGGATCCCTGGTGCTGAGAAAGTTCAGAATGAATTTGTACATGAAGTGTGTATTCATGAGACAGTGCAGACAGAGTAGTCCTGGAAATTGGTACACCCACAAAGCTGACATCTCCAAAGATAAACTGAGAGGAAGTGCTGTAGAAAGATGGGACTGAGAATTTGCTTCTTGTGTTAAATGATATTTAGGAAAGAAACATCTGCTTATTTAGCAGTTTAAACAGGTAATACTCCAGGGAGAAGGTTGAGGGTGATGTTTCTATAGTTTTCTATTTTTTTACATTAGCCATGGGTCTAGTCTAGAGACCATGATCACCAAACAAAAGGTTCATTCTGTTGAAGAAAGTTTTACAGGCTTTTCTTAAGTGCTTTCCAAACAGAGTAGCAGTGACAAGCAATCCCTTTCCTTGCACAACAGCTTGGGAGATTTTTGATTTCTTGGATTATAAGAAGGTTTATGTGTGGTGGTCACATTTGTTACGCAGCAGTTTTCTCCGTGTAGTTATTGCTTCCAGTAATCACCAGCTCTGAGTTTTTGTCCTCTCTACTTGCAGGTGGAAGCACGCCTCCTGGCATAACTGCACCAGCTGTGCCTAGCATCCCATCTCCAATTGGGGTGAATGGTTTCACTGGCCTCCCGCCGCAGGCTAATGGGCAACCTGCCGCAGAAGCTGTGTTTGCTAATGGCATCCACCCTTATCCAGGTAAGCCAGACCAATGCTGTGCCCACAACCTGCTCCTTCAGTCTGAGGGAGATTGTCCACATCCACAGGCTTTGTTTAGCACCACATCCACAGGCTTTGTTTAGCATGAGCCACCTCAGAAAGATTATACCCTATGCCATCAGGGCACTCTATCATTGATGTAGTTAGTTCTTCCTCAGCTACAGTTGTTATACGCTTAAATCTGGATGATAGACATCAAGAGCATTTTGGAGGTGGAAAATCTTTATGCTGAAGAATTGAGTGCTCATCTACTGGTTGACTTGTCTGGTGAATACAATCAGGACACCCAACATGCTTTGCTTTAGCCAAAATTTGGTCTGAGGCCTGACCAGTTCATGCTGGCAGATCTCCTAGCAATACTCCCAAGAGTCTTGCTCCTGGCTAGCCTTGAAGGAGCTGTGCTAAGCCTGTTTACATCTCCTAGCACTCACCATTGGTATGTCCTGCTGGGATTCCCTAGAAGCCGATGGCTCTGGGAAGATGACCCCGGAGGTTCTAAACTGCTCCATGCCTCAAACCATGTGCACATACAGCAGGTGTTGGCCTCCAAAATGCTCACTGTATTCAAATCCTCTTGCCTTATTAGGCCTGGAGATGAAAGCTCCCTTAATAGAGCCACAGAACGGGCTCAGTTTCACCCTTTTGTGGCACACCACCAGAGAATTGTTGCTGGGATTCAGACTGTGACTAGCTCAAAAGGTGCCAGTCCTGAAGGACTGACTTTGCAAGCCCTGGCAGTCAGGGGTGTATGAGGGAGATTAAAGGATACATACCTGCCTCTATACCTGTACTTATAAATATATGGACGCTCTGAGGCTGTAATCACCAAGAATTCAGGAGTTTACAAGTCTTTAATGTGCACCAACATGTTTTCAGCATCCTCAGGATTTGAGATAGCCCTCTCCTCCAAGCTGTACTTCTGCTAGGAAGACATTCCTTACCATTGCTGTACACATACTAATAATAACAATCATAACAATAAAAATTCAAGTAAATATTACTAATTGATCCTAGCCACCATCTCGGGAGTATTTTACCCTGGGGCACTCATAGATTGATATAGTCTGTTAGGAAATCAAACACTGAGTCAGATGCTTCAGCCAAAATGCCTACAAAACCCCTAAGAAAAAAAATTCTTTTGACCTCAACCAGTCCTGAAAACTCAGAAGATTCAACATCACAGGGGACTTTATGAGCTACAGGGAAAAATATCACATAATGTAGAAATACAAAAGTCTTTTACCTAGTTACTGTTCAGACAATGTCACTGAAAAAAGCCATCCTGTGAATGCAGCAAAGGAAAGCCCAGAAATACCAAGAGTATTGAAGAATTGTTATTATTGTCCCCCCACACACTTTGTAAACATTTAGCCATGAGTTCAACTTTAAGCAGAATTGAAATCGAGGCTTACTGTGCTAAAAGTTAGACATGTATATACATGTTTGTAGTAGCTTAGAGGTGTGGGGAAATCCTGGAGGCTTACAGAGGCATCAGAAGATTGCAGGGAGCCCTTAGTACGCTCAGTGAGCTCAACCACAGCACCAAGAAAGCACCCTGTCTTTAAGATTATATAAAAATAGCCATCTGTTCAACTATCCATCTAAGTATCTACCTGTTTGCCAGTCTACCATCTCTCTGTTTATTCACCCATTTCTATGTCTTTTTCTTGTTTATCTAGCTCCTTTTAGCTAATCTTCCATGATCTATTACTGCAGATATCAGACGAAAGATGATCTTTCTGGCTGAATCTTAATGACTTAAGCTTCTGTTACTATGTCTAACTACCCCCCATAATTAAAGAAAGCTTTCAGTTAGGTATTTAATCCATGATTATATAAAAGTCAGTGGCCTTAATCTGATTCTCTGAGTTTTGGAGAGACTTGCTCAGACAGCAGTTCACAGTAAGTCCTTGCACGAACACCAACAGCCTAACACACTGAAAGGTGACAGTCATCCTTGCTTCACTTTGCTGCAGAGGGGTTCCTTTCTGCCAGCAAAGCTGATATCCAAATAGTCTGCTTTGTGTAAAGTTTGGATTTATCTCAGTGTGTCTTCAGCAATATATTGGTCTTTCTTGGTGCTCAGCTTCCCCATAACTTAGTGACATCTTAAGTTATAGCAGAGTTGCAAAAGGAACGGTGGCAGGCCAAACCCTCACCTCCCATTTTACTTCTGCCTGTCCCCATTAGCAGTGAAACCCTGCAAGCAAGCCCCTTTGTAGCTGTTTGGGTGTAAGACACATCATATGTTTGCGCTGTCTTATTCTCTTCCTTCTCATAAGCATTTATGCACTCTCCAAAACTTTACTCCTTGCCATAGGCTTTATTGAGGCCTGGAGCTTAGCAGCATAAAAAAAAAAGGATTAGACATTTATATGGGTAATGAGAACATCCACAGCCATATTAGACTGGATAAAATGTAGAAAGGACACAAACCTTCATGTTTTATGATATAAGCCAGCCACTAATTGCTTGGGGTTAGAAAGAAATTTTCATCACTGGGCAGCTTAGTCCATCATTGTTCATTATGGGATTTTTCTCACTTTCCTCTGCAGCATTTGTTACTGGAACTGCCCTGTGGTTCTGCATGTCTGTGTTTCTAAATGCAAGGGTAGAAATAAAATATTAAAGCTGAGCATGCAATTGCACTAACATTATAGAGAAGAGAAGAATATGCGAGTCCCCATCCAAAGTCAGCATCTTCCAAACAACTTTCTTTTATGGTATATCTCTCATTCTGAAAGTGACTAAGAGTGCTGCAGTATTATGTACATAACCATAGTCTTGCTATGATTATGACTTGTCATATATTGTTTAAAGTCTGAATTTTGCTCTCAGATACTCTTTCATACTCCAAAAAAACCTCAAATGTGGGTTCACACCATTATATCCTGTAGCAGAATGTTCATTGCTGCCTGAAAATAGCAAAACAGGACGATCAAAATCTGTAAAGCCATGAAATTCACATCATTCAGACCCAAATAAATCCCATTAATTGTGCAGTTTGTCTACATGTCCACCTTTGTGTCTAGCTATAATATTTGTGATGCTGCATCTAAAGGACTCCAAAACGCCACAGTCTTTGCACTATAAAAACAGGTCCATACCATGTAACTGTATTTACTCTGTAGTTCCACTCTGTTTTATTCTGTCTTCCCCTGTGCTCTTTAAGATTCCCGTTGGAGCAGGGATACACACAGTACCCTTTAAGTCAGAGCACTGAACCATCCACGTTTTTGAGGCAAAGGCAAGAGTAGGTCAAAGATCCCTACTCACTAGGTCTCTGATCACAGTCCTAGACCCTGCAGGAATTAGCTTTTTCTGTGGCTCTGGCCAGGCTATGGATCCTTGCAGTAACACTAGAAAACCATTCTTTGCAGACATACTCTTTGTGAGCCATGCTTTCATCTTCTCCAAGCTCAGCCGGTATATAATGCCTCACAGTGCACTTTTTGGCATGGATAGATTAACAAGGGAGTAAATATTTCCCCTTCCACTGGTCTGAGCCCCTTTGGAGATATGACCTTTTTATGTATTAATGCCTGCCCTTTAGTCTTTTAGCTTGCAGAGCTATTGAACACGGCAATGTGTCACAACATATAGTGGGGACAAAGAGCATAATCTGTTGTGCCATGATCTTGTGAGTCACTTTGCAACAGCACAAGAGCGTTTGCCATTTTCACATTACCCACAGTAACAGGGATTGCGCTCTTCTGCCAAAGCTTCTTAGCCACAAGAGCTCAGTGCCTCTCTTGTAACAGTGTGGGATGTACAACAACAGTGGAGACCATCTGCGCTGGTTTCTGCTGTGTCTCACACCATCAGCACTCTGCTCTCCAGTAACAGGTCTTGCCCTACTGGATTGCATTGTGAGGGACTGGACAAAATGCTCACTCCAAAAATAAAGCCACCTTGGGAAGAGAAGAGGAGGGAGATATGAGAAAACAGGGAGAGCAAAGGGCAGCAAACAAGAGAGAGAAGGGATTGGCTGCCAAAGGATCACTGAAATGAGGGAACCGGAAGGAGGCATAGAGCAGAGACCCCAGAAAAGAGTGAGGACTGTTCTGTGGTGTGATCACCCAGTGATGTGCCCAGGAAGAAGCAGAAATATAACCTTTAGCATCCAACAGCTCCCAAAAAACCTTATTCCTCCTGGACCAATGTCTAGCTTGACCAGAGGCAGGGATGGATCCAGTGGTATGGCAGCTTTGTGGAGCCTCAGATGGGAAATGCTTTCCAGGATGCTGAGTTCTTCAGTGCATTTGGTCTGGGCTTAGGTTGTCAAGGAAAACAAAAGAAAAGTTCCCTCGGTTGCTCGTAATACATTAAAAACATGTCATCTCATTTACTATTCTCAGGCACACAGTGGTTCTGTTTCTGACTGCCCACCACTGCCAGGACTAGCTCTATCTCTCCTCTCTGCAGACACAGCAGAGGTCCCCCCACTCTCCCTTGCTTACATTGTGGGTACATCTGGGCTAGCAAGACAACAAGCTCCACTTCATAGCCTATTTGGGGTCCAGTCCTCTCCAGTGAGGAATAGCTGTCAGTACAAATGGGCAGCCAAGCCTTTATGCCCACATGTTTCCAAGCCACCACTGAGATTGGCAGTAAAGGTGTCCCCCACGGGTGAATTCCTGTGCTGTAGAAACTCATGTCTTAGGAACTGAACCGAGACCATCAAATCATTTTCCTTGGCTCAACAAAGAGCTATAAGGCAGTAACCAATTTCATCCATTGCCAGAAGAGACAGGATTCAAACTCCATCTGTAATTATTATCATTGCCCAAACTAATTTTGTAGGGGAGGAGTTGCTGGCATGCTAATAAGACAGACTTATCTATTAGCTTGTCAATTAACTAGCAGTGTTGCTCTGGACCAGTCAGTCCAGGATCAGTCCTGATCATGATAGACACCATTCAGTGGCACTGGACAAGATCAGAGCTTCACTTGCACAGGCAGAGACAAGGACTGACTTCCCCCACCCCAGCGACCACTGAAATGTCATATTTCAGTCCTGAAAGATGTCAGAGAAGAAGAGTTCAGAGAGGAGGTGAATCAGGAGAACTGACCTACCTGCACCTGTAGAAGGTCCAGGATGAAAACCAAGCCCCACAGCATTCAGCCTAGACATACACCATGCCCTAGAAATGTACCTGGCTCAGTGGCCCAGAGGCTAAGTTACTTACCATGGCAAATCTTTGGCTGTGTTATGTGTGTCTACCCTAAATCTCCGGGTGAGCACTTTCCTGTTCATAATTTGTATCAGCGGTTCCAAAACTGCAACAGTGAGCACCTGAAACATCATTATGACTAGAAAGCATTTATTTGACCCATTTGTAACAATCTGCCACGTGCCATAAACCACGCTTTACTGGTAAAATAAATAAGTGAAGGAATGCACTCATTAAAAATATAATAACAAGTTGCCATCTTCAATTGTAGTCTAAGCTACTTTAATGATGCCATGTATTTCCAACAATCATGCTGCAGACATAATGAATGAGATTGTTTAAGGCAGTTGTGGGAGCCTTTCCAGAGCCAAAATATTTTCTCCTCTGATCTGGAAGAAGGTGTAAATATGAATCAGGCCCTGTGCTGATGTTTTCAGAGGCACCTAAGTGAGTTAAGACCTTGAGCTTTATTGTTAAAGATGACTTAAACTGAGGTCCTCAAAAATATGGAGTTAGAGTGCCTTAAAGGCTTTTAAAACCTGACCCTGACTTATGTGTTTATGGCCTTAGGCAAAGGGAGGGAAGTCTGGTCCTGACTCTGCTGATGAATTAGTTTGTCACCTTGGCCAGACACCTCCACCTCTCTGCACTTCTGAGTCTCCTGTGCCTTTCTTGCTTTGTCCACTGGAAACTCCTCATTACCAGACATGACTCCTATCATGTTTTTGCATAATGCCCATCTCAGCAGGGGCCTGATTAAAGATGGAGCTTGGAGGTGGGACTATTATGAAAATAATAGAGATAATCCTGATTTCTAGGGATTAACTATATGAATTTTATAGTAGGCCCATACGTTGTCCCAAACAAACATCTAAAATACCGGGGGATGTTACCAAAATGTTTTTTCCAACTAACAGCATAGAGCAGAGGGCACAAATGCCATGGATTTCTTGCCTCCTTTGACATGTAGGGGAAGACACAGTGGGACAACATCTTTGACTGAGTGGTGTCCAGCCCCTAAATGGTGAAATGAGACTATAAAACACAGAATCGGTCTCTGTTTTCTGCCGGATCAGCACATTCTTTCTGTTATTGCAGTTATTGTTGTGTCTGAATACCTAATTAATTACAACAGTAAACGCTGGCTTCTTTAATCACAGCATCAGCTGTCCTAATCAATCTTAATAATATGGAATCTGTACTATGGCACCCATGAATTTTAATCTACATAAATTTCTTAAGACCTCTCGCAAGCTTGTTGTACGAAATGATATAATTATGGATATAGATTAGGTCTGTAGAGAGTGATTTAAATTGGATTTAAGGAGAAGGTGAATAGAGCCCTCCCACTCATTTATTTATTTATTTTAATCCTGGCCTTCAGAATGATTTTTTTTGCTATCATTATTTTATTTCCCCCCCCACTGACTGTACAGTGCTGCCTCTCTTTGATCGCACTCCACTCCCATTCACCCTCCCAGAGGTGATAGTGGTCAAGCTGCAGCTCCTGGGAGAGGTGTAAAATACCTCCAGGACAGTGATAGGAATGGATGGATGGGGCAGAGCACAAAGCCGTGGATCTGGGTGATAACACGCTTTTGTAGACCCATGCAGGGAGCAGCACTGCAAAACGGAGTGAAGTAGATGTAATGTAACATGTCTGTCAGGAAATGCATAGGCAATCAGAAGCAGGGGGTGAAGAGGATATTATATAGGTGTAAGGTTTGCTGACTTATTCCACCAAACTGAAATCCCAGGGTGTCTTAGGCACCCAAAATGTGCTAGACACTGCTTTTGTCTCTCAGAGCACTGGGTCCCTCCAATTTCAGAGTCAATTTCTTTGGCTTTCTCTTACCCTGAGCTGGGACATATCCCACTGAGAGAGATGGAGGGCTCCCTTTTGATGACTCAGGCATCATCCATCATCCTTTTCCCTCACCACCCCCACTGGCTTCAGTGCAGGTCCTCCTGATTTACATACCTGACCATCACAACTGACTTCAGACCTCTGTCCCCTCAACCATTTTCAGCTGGGGCACCTAAGAACAGCTTGTCTTGGCCGAACACTGTAGCGAGGTTACTGGCATCTCAGAAGGGATTCTTTATAGAACATCACTTAAAACTATTTTATTTATTTTTAACTACGTGATTTGTTCTGCCACCTTCATCCTTTCATTGTCTGACAAAAGCTAAATGTCGGGCCTAACACTATCTGAACGCCCCTTTAAAAAGGTGGATTTCAATCTAGAGATATATCAGTAGTGAGAAAGCTTCCTGGTGTTAATTTTAAAGCACTGGTATTTCATGCTGACTTGGGAAATCATCCTTGGTTTTTGGCATCAGGCAGAGGATTTGTAAAGTGACATTAACAGATCTACTTTCTTTGAAGGACTTGGGAGTCATTTCTTGACTTCTGCCTAATGAATAAGTGCTGCCTTCGTTAAATTTATATTTATGGCCATATAGTAGGTCATTGGCTTGTTTTATGTCTCCAGGTTTATGGAAGGTTATCTGCCATGGTCACCTTGTGGCATCTTGGCCAGGATCATCTTGCAAAGAGACAATTGTATCTGAGCAGGATTTTTCCCATGGAGATATGGAAACGATCAAATTAATATAGAGGCAATGTCCAGGGATAAGGCTCATGCCCTGAGCTGCCAAATTAAGTTACTGTTAGCATCTGTTTTCACAGTACACGTTTAGTTTGCCCTGGCAAGACCAGATCCTCAGCTTCTGCAAAGCAGCAAGGCTACATGGACTTCAGTGAGGCTGACGTGATTGATAGTTGTTCTCTGCCTTCTCAGGAGCCTCTCTGCTTCTTTCACATCACCAGCTGATTCTCAGTGTGTACATTACGTCACTTTTAATCTCTTAAATGTCTCTATGTTGGACGTAAGATCTCCATGAGTCTGACAACAAGGAAAGGATTTTGAATGTTATCTATGGGCACATTTGCACAGTGACCAGCACATCCAAGGTCTTTTGATGCTGTTACAACTTAGAGACATACTAGTTCTGGTCCAGAAGCCCCTTTAAGGTTCTTTATAATATCCATGTCCCTCATCTAGTGTCTCCTATATCTCTATAGCTCTTACCAGCTCTTACTTAGTTATTTACCTTCTGGGCAATGGTGGGCTTACACCCTGGCACAGACAGCATGCAGAGGAACTGAGATCTGTTCCCTGTCCTACATGTCTGTGTTCAACTAATATTTGCAGTAACAGACAAGACTGGCCAGTTGGATAGGGAGAAAAGGTGGCAGACACAGGGTAACTCTCCTACCTTAGTGGAGCATGATCTGTATGAAAGCCACAGGGGTGCACACCCTACTAAGTTATGTGTATCTTATGGAGGAATAAAGCAACCTTCCATCATGGTCTCCTTGTGCTGAGATGCAGAAATGATTCATGTCTCCCCATCACTTTGAATCTTAGCACATCATGTGGTCCAACCTACATTCACATGTAACTCCTGGGGCAAGTTGGTTCTGGATCATGAGTCCCTCATATATCTGAGCCCTTGCTGAACTTCTCATGCGGCATTAGTATGTAGGAGGACTGTCACTTTACTGAACAACATGGCCACAACTTCCGCAAATGTCTAATCTGTGTCTTGAGATTTCTGGATCAACACCAGCTGTTGGCTTCATCTACAATACAGCTGGGAGTGCAGGCGGTTATGCCCTTCACTAGGTTTAATTAGTCTGGCAGAGTGAGCAGCTACATGAAGATATGCTTATGGCTGCTCAAGCTACGCTGGCTTTGTGCTGGGGCACCCAGCTAGCCCTGGAGTCTGTGTCCCTGCACCTTTATAGGTTGTGTTGCCATCATGGACGCATCCACTGTACTGAAGTCACATCATCATTTGCTGAGTAAACACACTCTTCAGGCTAAGGAAGATGAGTTCTTCAGTGAGCAAAGGTCATCACTTTGGTTTCCAAGACCTGTGAGGTCCAATTCCTGCAGGTGGTGACTCACCAAAATTGCTTTTCCCAAAGAGCCAAGATAGGGTATGAGACTACAAGTAAAACAGAGAGCCCCAATCCAGGGGTTGCTGCCTCCCCATGCTGTCTAGTCCTGCAGCCCAAGGATGCATTCAGCTCACTCTTTTTCAAGAACATTCAGGGATGGTTGGGTCAGTGTTAGGGTCCTGTGTGTTAGACCAGCCACCTTGCATCTTCTTTAACTATGAATAAGTGATTCCCAGCTTGGAGCAAATCTGACTGAAACCAGGGGACAGTCTTTCCACTGGCTTGCATGTGCTGTGAGCCAGGAGGAAATTCCCTGCATGATCTGGGGCACAAGGCAGACTCCTGAGAAAAAAAAAGACATGGTTAGATACTACCCTTGCTGACAAGTCGTTAAGACTCAGGAAGTTAATGAACTCTAAAAGCTTTGTGTGGGAGGGAAAAAGGCCGCATTTAAAAGCCTCTTGTCCCAAACCCTTTAAATAAAGCATTTGTCCAGTTTTAATATTTAATATTAAAGATGAACCATGGTTTTCGGTGTATATTTCCCAAGCAGAATGGCTTAGTTATGAGGGGCAGAGTATGGCTCCAAAGACAGGCAAGATATCCACAGATAGGATAAGGATTGCAGCTCTGCAGTGAACAAGGTGGTCCTGTTCAGGACGTAAACTCAGCTATAGCTGGGAGAGTAGGCAGTTCCCGCATGGTTCCAACTAAGGCAAGGAATAAAGGAAAAGACCGCAGTCAGACAGGTACTGCTCAGTGACTTCTCCCATAACAACAAAGAGGCGGTTATTGCTAATTATCAGCATGTCAGGGAGAGAATGAGCACGCCTGAGTCCAGCCTCAGCTGGAGAGGAAGGAAATGCTGTGTATATCTCCTGAACAGCGGAGACAATTTCTTCTTCTAGCTCTATAAACAGATGAGCGCAGCCAAGGAAGGGCAGTTGCCTTTGAGGCAGACACAGTAGATCATTTCTTTTACTGTAGAATGCAAAACCATAGCTGTCTTATAAAGATTCGCTCCCTTTACCACATGTCCCCTCACCTTCCTCAGGAGATATCTTCTACATGACAGGACTTAGTCATTTTGCAGGGTCCAAGTTATTGTGATCCATTCTCCCGAAGGGGTGCGGGAACTGATGTATCACTCAACCTTTCATAGCCGTTCAGTTTTCTTCTAGAGCAATATGCTCAACATTCTGTTTTTAGAGGAAAAGAGTTTTGAGCAGACGTTAAAAAGAATAGATTTTAGTTGTTTCCTTCTTCAAGGAGGCAGGAATAACTGGAAAAAATTTTTATATTTTCCAAGCATTTCCTCCAGTTTCCTGGAGCATCTATACTTTAAAAATGTAGCTTTGCACCACTACTACACCTTCCACTGATCTCCCAGAGGTTTTAATGCATCATCCTCACACCACTTTTTAAGGGGTGAAAATCCTTAGAGTAGGGCAATGCTTTCACATTTCACATACACACATATTGAGGGATCTGCCAAAAGTCAGCCAGGAAATCAACCAAACAAATTCCAACTTAAGACTGAGATCCCACTTATTTCTTCTTGTGACTAGCCCATCCTCAGATTCCCCATGATCCATAATGCCCATAATGAACAGGAGCCTCCAAATCTTAGACAGCTAATTGGGTTTATCCCCTCAAAGTTTCGTCTTCTCATCATTCCTCCTTGTATTTTGGGAGAAAAGTGGAAGACCTTGCAAGCTTCCATCATGATCAATTGTGATCTTTGAAGTTAAGGTTCAAGCTGGAATTTGCATCTGTAAGAAAACATCTTGTGCATGTTCTTGTGTCCATAACACTCATGTTTGCCAGCCTTCCCTACACTTTGGCATACAGTCAGTGTTTCTCCTTGGATAGGTCAATGGCACCAGATTTCCTTCCAAGAGGCCCACACCTTTACATCCTCCAAGCCCTTGCCTCCAGCCACACCTCTGTTCTTGTAAGAAAGAAGAAGATGGGGTGGAGGGGGGGAAAGTGGTAGCTCCCTATGGGATCATCGTACAAGAAGCCAGAGGGACTGCGTAAATGTAGAACTGTGCAGCACCAATAAATACAAATTAAACTCATAACAAGAAGTGAAATATTAGGGCCAAGGTGACATTTGGACTGGAGGTTCAGCCAAGCTTTGCTTTAAATATTTTATTGCTGCAGATAAAGAAAGAGCTTATCCAACATGTTTCTCAATCTCTCCCTCTTTTTCTCTCCCTATCAACCAAAGGGGAAAAAGAAAAAAAAAAAAAATCATAACTAGCTTTGGTTGTATTTGAGCTAGACTTCAAAGTTTCACAAAAATAAACAGTTTTAGGGGGATGGAATGCACACTTGTAAAAAGAGAAAATGCACTTTGAAGCCAGCAAGGGACTGCATACCTTACGCAGAGATTCACAGCATCCTCCCTGGAGCAGACAAGTGGTGTTCCCCTCCCCTCCAAGCAGCACCTCCTCTCTCACAGAGGGCTACCTGGCAGCAACACAGTCATTCGAAGGGATGTCAGGATGGCATGAGCCACTGCTTTTTTCTCTTCTCCTTCCTCCTGCTATGCCCCTGTTGTTTTCTGCTCTGATTGAAAGTTTCATGTGGCTGTATCTGTCACTGAGATCTGAGTTTGCACAGCACCTAGCACAGTGTCAGTCCTGGCGTAAGATGAGGGCTCTTTGGGGTTGATTACTGTAATGCCAAAAATCCGCATGATCAGAGGTGGGCTCCATAGTTTAAGCTTGGGAAAGAAGGGGAGAGGTTTGTCTGCCTTCTGCTCTGAAGTCTCACAGGGTGACGGCTAGGAGACAGAGCCCTCCTGGCCATCATGTGGGGCTCTGTGCAGTCCTGTCTGTAAGGTGAGCAAGCTGCTCTTCTGGGACCTGCAGCCCCTGGGTTTGTCTGTCTCACAACACATAAGGATGAGAGAAGAGAAAGGGAGAGTGCCTGTCATGTTTTAACCCCTTAATTCCTTCTGTCTCTTGTGTCTCCACAGCACAGAGCCCCACTGCAGCAGACCCCTTGCAGCAAGCCTACGCTGGAGTGCAGCAGTACGCAGGTCGTTAGTATTAACACTTTCTCCCAGTAAAACTTTCTAATCTCTAAAGCCTTTAATCTCCGAACACACCTGAAGGGGGCTGGGGGAAGAGAGGTGTTTGCTGACACAGGGGCCAGCTGGGGGCCAC
Source organism: Strix aluco (assembly GCF_031877795.1). Taxonomy (NCBI): domain Eukaryota; kingdom Metazoa; phylum Chordata; class Aves; order Strigiformes; family Strigidae; genus Strix; species Strix aluco. Next base: position 87,486,766 of record NC_133971.1, on the reverse strand, counting down.
AGACTCTCAGATAAAATTTGCACTTCTTGTGAAAATAAAAACATAAAGCCCAGGGTCTTCTGTCCCTAAGGAGGCAACCTCCTCCCTTTCCCCAGGGAATGGTTTCCACTGACCTGTACCTCCATGCATCTTCTTTGACAGGACCAGGTCCAGTCTGCTTAGCACAGTGCATAAGCATAAAATCAGGCCACTGATTTGGAGGCCAGTTTCTAAAACAGGTCTCCTGAGTGCTGCAGCGAGGAGGGGAGATGGGCAAGCAGTCCCTGCAGAGGTACTGCTGCTGTGCCTGGTAGGGTATGGCACGTCTGCTCATACCTATGTTTTAGGGTATGTCTACACTGGCCATACCCCAGCTATTTAGTTTGAGGCTTGCTTAGGAGCTACACAGACATACCACTGGCTTCCCATCAGCTTTCTCCACGGCTCCCAACGGGTCAGCCTCCACTCGCATAGCCCTGTATGCTGAGCACCTCCTTTGCAGTTGATGGACTGACACCAGCCAAAGTGACCTGGTGCAGACCATGACCCCGCCGTGTTCGGCCTCCCCTCGTGAGGTGTCCATGGCCAACTTTGTGAGGAAGCTGCCACCCCAAAGTCATTATTTCCTGTGGTAACTGGAGCAATCATGGGCTCCCGCTGAGGAATGGCTATTATCTCATGTCAGCTCTGTATCTGGAAACTTAATTTAATTCTCCATGTAGGGCTTCATTTGCCGGTGTTTTAGTTATTGTCATTTATTGCTTGTGAGGTTTGATAGATGGGAAGCAGCTCAACCCTTTGAGCTGTTAATTAACCCCTCTGCACACACATGGCCCCTATCCCCCTCTCTCTGGGCTCGCAGACGACCCGTACTCTGTATTTTTAGCAGCAAGGCACATCATCTACCATCTGTGGTACTGAATGGCTCCCCTTGTCTGCTTAGTGGGGGAGCTGAGGTGGGGAAAATTGTTTAATAGCTGCACACTGTTTCCACTATGTTTGTGTGAGAGAGAGGAAGTCTCTATGGACATGAAAGAAAATGTATATCTGAGAGTGTATGTGCAACTGTGCCTATACCATGTGTGGGCATATGAAGGTTAGAGTAGGGGAGGAAACACACATATGAATTGTTTATATAAGCATGTGAATTAATCAGAGTCCAAGAGAGATTGCACAGGGAAACATGTGCATGCGCTCTGTGCGTGACTGTCAGCACGGGCATCAACGCGCTGAGCTCGTGAATGAACGTGTTTGTGGTACCATCTGGGATGGTTACGCATCTCTGCTGGGAGAGATCTCAGCAGGGACCCCCATTTACACCACATGGCTGTCCCTGGTGTTACTGCTGATGAAGCTGAAGGGAGGGTGGGTGCTCAGGGCCACGTGGCACCTCCTGAAGCACGACCATGGTGCTTCTGACACATCTCAGGCTGCACAAGGTGGCCCTTTACAGAGCCAAAATGCAGGGGAAAGACAACCTCTAGCTTGGTATGATGGCTTGGAGTGAAAGCTCCTTGCTTCCCAGCACTGAAATCTGTCCCTCTTTCTTCTCTCCCTTTCTCTCCCCTGTAGCTGCTTATCCTGCTGCTTATGGCCAGATTAGCCAAGCGTTCCCACAGCCACCTCCCATGATCCCACAGCAACAGAGAGAAGGTGAGTAAATGTGCTGCCCTCCTTTCTGTCCCCAGCACACTATTCCACAACATCAGTTCCCCTCCTCATACGCTTAGGGAGTATCCATTAAATGCCCGATTGCTTTGAATCCCAGGTTCACTGAGTCTTTTCTCCATTTCCACATGTGGAACAGCATCATTGGCACTAACAGTAATATACAGGAACATCCCCACGGGGCATCGCCGCTGAGATATCCTCCGTCCCCAGGGAGGGGAGCATGCTGATTTTCGTGGGCCATGGAAAGTCCTGCTAGCAACATAGCCAATAATGTCCAGTGGGGTGTCTGTGTTCAAGACAAACAACACGAATGCAGACAAAAATGCAATTGCATTGGAATAAAGAACTTAATATGAAACAAATCTCTTGTGGCCCTTCATTAGAAGCCAGTAACGTGATTTCAGACACCTGCCATTTAGAGAATGAGGACCTGCTATTTAGAAGAGCTGATCTAGTCGTTTCAGCCTCCTTTGATAATCTGGAAACAGAAATCAGCTTTTTAGAGCACAATCTCTGTATCAGGATGAGATGAATCGTGTAGTAAAAGTACCTATTTCTTTACATCGACTATGAGACGAGCCTTGGTTGTCTAGTCTGCAGGACTGAATGGCTTCACTGAAGACATGAAAATGAGAGGTGAATCTCCTACTATTTCATGTAAATGTTTGGGAGTCAACCATGCCATGTAATGTCCCCTTTACAGTCAGAGGGGAGCAGTGGGATCCTCAGAGGCAACCCACTCTGGTAGTCCCAATTGTCCACCAGGGAGTCCACTGCTCCCTTTTGACAAGAGGGGACTGCTTGCCTAAGTGAGGCATTTGTCAGGTGTTTCAGATTAGTGTAGATACCCTCATTTTAAATAATTACATTTCAACTTTCGTCCTCTATTAGATCACTGTTTCAGATATATTCTATGTGTTATTATATATATGTATAATGACATTTAATATTTTAATACAGTGTAACAGTCAGAATGAAATGAATCAAGATTACACTATCAAACTAAAACATTCTGATGGCCTAGAACTACTTTGGGGGGAAAAACTCATTTTGTAAGAAAATTAGAAATGTCAGCATTTCGATCTAATTTGGAATTAATTTTTTTCTGATGTCAGAATTTCCTGGGGAACACAACTTCCAGCTCCTGATTAGCTCTAGTACATGTCCCTGCTGTGAGAACAGATGCACAGACCTAACGTATCATTACAGAGATGTTTCCCCCATGCTGAAGGACTTTGCTTTTTATTACTTACTGGGGCTAGATTAAGTACAGGACAAAATGGCGAGCAGATCATTGCTCAGCATAGCATAGTGCCAGGAGCCATCAGAAGCAAGGGATAATGGTTGTGCACACCTTGAAGACCAACTGCCCAAAGCCCTCTGTGTTTGCAAGACATAATGTGTCTCTATGGGTTGAGGGTGAGTGTCACCCAGTGGACAAATTATCTCATAACTCCTCGCTCCTTCCTGTAAGTAGCTGGTATTGAGGATGGTTGGGGGCCAGATATATGAGATGAACCACCAGTCCAATGCAGGCTGCTGTTCACCGTGTCCTCCATTTTCCTGCAGTGTTTAGTTGTTATGGCTTTCTCTGCTGCTTGCTAGAGGGAGAATCTCTAAGGCACAACACTCCCTTTTAGCAGACGGTCAAGACCTTTAAGAATCTCTAACCTTTAACAGGAAAACACAGCAAGAGGGAAGTCTAATAATAATAATGCTCAGTGCTGAGAAGAGTACTTTATGTTTGCAAGGATGTGCACAAACATTGATTCGTTAATGAACCAGCCCTACCACAACAATAACATCAATGATCACATTGTTAATAACAATGCTAACTCTCTGCTCCCAGATCCCAGTTGGATAACAAGCCCAGAGCCGCTTGGCTGCTGCAGTGTTCCTGTTAGAGATTAGTCATTACTTCCACATGAGCGCTGAGGCTGCTGGCAGCTGACGGGGTGCATAGGGTGGAACAGATCCAAAACAATCAAAGCTAGAGATGAAGTCTTGATTTAGGCCATGTCAACCAAGCAAAACTTGGGGGTAATTTTAAATATGTATGGTATTACTCATCTTGACACAGTTTCTGAAACCCAGAAGTACACTTAGATATTAAAGTGGTGCAAGCTTGTGACTCTCATATGCCCTGGCTCAAACATGCTGGGGATTGAATAAGAAGAAGACTCAAAAAAGGCAAGGAAATACCAGCTTCTGAGTATTTGCTGTAGAGGTGAGGTGTGCAGCTGACCAAAGGGCTGCAGGCTAACTTAACACAACCTTACAGGACAGTCCATTTATAATTACTGTTGGAAGACCAGTCTAGTCATAGCCTTTCCTTATGACACCGATTCCCAGTGTTGGGGATGCAATGATATACAGCTGATGTCAGCACAGGTATATGGAGTTTACTCATGTTGACAGGGGACACACAGGGATAAAGGCTGGTTCTGCGGCTATCTCCATGTAAAAACCTAACAATGAGCTGGACAGTGAGGAGTGTGGGCACAGCAATGGCTTAGCAGCTCAGGTCCAACCAAGCCAAATCCACATGGACCCACCATAGAGTTCTCTACCACATGCTTCTGTGCTCTCAATCAATTTTTTTTACGTTATCCAACATGGTTTGTCTGTAATTTACAGACCATTCATAAACTGTGCATTTCTTAAAACTTTTCTTTCCCTTTTCTCCGACTCAAGGCTATCGATGTTTCTTGTATATTAATGAACAGAAATATCTATAACTTAAATCCATAAAACCAAGAGCCATGGTAGGTGTCAGGGTAGAAATGAACCTTGATTCTCTTCTTATAATGTGTCGTGAGGGTTAGATTTTGAGCTGACTTACAGTCTTTTTGAAAGCCAAAGTAAAGAATGTGGTAAATAAATTTAGTACTGTATTCAGCTCTAAGCTGCCAAGTATACTGATCTCCGATAATCCTTTAACTCAGTCCAAAACAAGACCTTTCTCTCCAACAAGATAATTGGAGTCTTCACTAAGGTTTTGCCATAGCAGCTGTGAAGTTCCTCTGGCTCCAGAGATCCTGATTGAGTCCTTTAAAACTCATTGCATTTGTGCAAAGAGAACTAACTTAGTTCTTCACAGCATTCTGAGCTGAACAACTCATTCCTCTGGATTCTTAAAAATATACATATATATATACAAAGAGGCAGCCATCCACATAGTCTTACATGGAGTGCCCAGACTAACTTGACTCAGGAAAAAAAAAAAACAAAAACCCAAGATAGAAGGGCTGCGGCAGACAGATCTTCTTTTGTGAATTATTTACCAAGGAGTCTAACTGTGTTAGGTAACTTATGGATGGATAGATTTTATGAGAAATTTTTTGTTAATTTTCATATGTGGGGATGGTAGAAAAATCAAACCTACCCCAGGGTGTTTCTCAGTAGCAGGTGGAGTTTTCAACACTGGAAATTAACAAAAACCCTCTGTTGTTGAGAATAGAGTAAGTTTGGCCTTGAATGTCGGAATTGGTATGGGAAGACACAGCATGGGTTTCCCAGCCACATTTCAGAGCTGAACTGGGCTTTGAGAATGGTCTCTGCTTTTTCACATCCTCCCTGGTCTCTTCTTCTTGGTCTCTGAGCAGTATGAGGCAAAACTGATTTCAAGGTGAACTAAGGGTTGTCCTCTGCTTGAGCCCAACCTCTAAACCTGGTGTAGATGAAGTTGTGTGCCTCCTGGTCTGCCTTATGCCTTAGTAGGTGTTTCTCAGCACATGCAGGCAGAAACCCTACTCATGCACAAGCCATCCAAGACCCCAGGAAATGCAGCTGGTATATTTGAAAGAATTTGCCAGTTTTACAGAGTAAACTGCTGGCTCTGGTGATGTCAGTGGGAATTTTGCCACTAATTGCAGAAAAGCCAAGATTTTACCCATTCTATTATAATGTGGATCTCAAATCCCACAGCAGAAGTGCTCTGGGGCATGTTCAGATGAAGGAATGATTTTTTCCCTGCTATTCTGGACCATGGTCTTCTCCTGGGCAGAATTTTCTCAATTCTAACAGACACCTAAGGGGGTTGGTGTTTGTTTAACACTTTCAGACTGTTTCATATCTAGTTTATCGTGCCAATAACCACATTGTGTGGAAATGAACTGCAGCAAGGACTGGAGAAGGGATAGTTTCTCAGTGATGAGAGTAAGGAAGAGTCAGACGGGAGATGGGGGAAGATGGAAAAGCTTGGCATGAAATAGGAGAGCCTGATTGTGGGCCACTGAGGTTCAAAAGTAATTTAGCTAAGCAGATGACCGGGTGCCTAATTAGTTAATTATCCCACCGTACCACTATCCCCCCCATTTGGAAGAAACCTTGTTACCATCCTTATGACCTCTAGGAAATGCACAAGATGCAAAGGATCAGCTGTTCCTTCATGACAGTCCTTTTAGCAAATTAGTGGGGAAAATTGTGCTTAGCAAATATTCATTAGGGCTTCATTTTCCATTAATCCAAAAGGAAATGTGGAGAGCCTGTGACTTCAATCACGCTGAGACCCAGGAATTTTAATGAGCTTTAAATGGGCATCTGTCAGAATCCTGACTTCGCCGTACTTCTCCTGCCAGCCGGGGGGATGAGTAATGGCTAATAAAAGGTGGGAGCATCTAGGCGAACTCCTCTCCCTAACAGGAAAGGCAAAGTTGTAATTTGCTGTGTTATGACACCGTAATTATGCCCTGATGAAGAAAACGACAGTATTAAAAAACCCTTTCTTTCCCCACTCTGTGCCCCAGACATAACTAGAGGAAAATTGTCTGAGCAGGTCACTGTAGGCACATGGGCTGGGGGGAAGGAGGAAACCCTCCTTCCTTCTGCCCTCTCACCCTTGCAGCAAGAAGCATGCACTGTATGTTGCCTTCATCTCCACACCCTTGAGCAAAGCAGAGCTGGAGTTACCTGTCGAGGTCAGTGCAGAGCTGGGCAGCAGGTGGAAGTACCTTTGGAAATAAGACCATGAAGAAAACAATCCCTGCCTCACCAAACTATACAGTTTTCTGCTAGTGAACACTGCAAGGCATTTAAATGTGGGTTTTTATCAACAAAACCACTTGGACACACCTGTTCCCTTTTGACTTTTGCTCAAGTACAGCATGGTTGAAAATAAAAGTTACATTGAAAAGTTTCATTCTAGGCTATTTGACCAGAGGCAGATTCTCCCTCTTCTGCCCCAAAATACAATTGCAACAGAACACTTTCTGAGGGTCTTTACTTTAACAAATCTGCATGTTCCAACTAAAGATTTCTCTCTGGATAATTTTCCAAGCACCCTCTGAAGTCTAAGAGTATATGCTACAACACTGGGGCAAAAAAAAGCAATTCTTCTTGTCTAGTAATTTGGATTTAAATCCATCTGTAATCTCTCTTGCAGAACCCTCTGGAATGGGGGACATGGCCAAACTGTCCAGATCTGGGGGAGTCTTCAGGATGAGTCGAGCTGGGGGGTTGAATGTAAAATTCTACAAAACAAAATAACCATATGGGTTTGTGTATATCTTTCTACTTGTTGTCACATTCCTCAGACAGATGCAAGAAGGATAACGAAACTTCTGCATGCAGACGCTGAGAAGAGGCAAGGGTTAGTGTGGGTCACCCAAAACTTTATAGATTAAATGAGATTATGAGAAGCAAAGAAAAAATATGAACTGCATTCTTTCATTCTTTTTGTTCTTATTCCTCCATTCAGTCTTTCCATGGCCACATGTGCTGCTGCCTTCCTCTGTCTCTAGATTTTATCTTGGTGTCTGTCCGGGAAGGTTAATGAAGTTAGCATAGCCTCCAGGTGACTTTCTGAGTTCCTGGTCTTCTGCTTTGTCCATTGTTCTGAGAGTCTACAGACTGCTTCCTAGAGGTAACCCCTCACCAGTCAGAGAGAGAGGATGCCAAAGTAAATCTCCACCATGTGCTTTCTCATATCTTATTTCTCTCCATTCATGGGTCTTCTTTTTCTCTTGATAGGACCAGAGGGCTGTAACCTGTTTATCTACCATCTGCCCCAGGAGTTTGGGGATGCTGAGCTGATGCAGATGTTCCTGCCTTTCGGTAATGTCATCTCCTCGAAAGTGTTTGTGGATCGGGCGACAAACCAAAGTAAATGCTTTGGTGGGTAAAGATAACAAAACAATTAGATTCATCCAGGAAAGGGCTTTCTCTGAATACTTTACCTTTCAAACTGCTTTCTTTCTGCTTAAGCTTTATGATTTCTCTCAATTTACTCCTGTCGATACTTTCCCCCTTCCCTCTTTCTTTCCTAATTGTCTCATGCTCAGAGTTGTGTGCGCTGCTTAGAGGTGAAGATTTGGCATCTCACCAGCAGTGGGGGGCTGCAGCTGCTGGTGGTGGGGTGGAAAATATCCCTCTTGGAAGGGGAGGTGGGAGGGTACAGAAAAGGCTAAAGCACGTGATGTAAAATGGAGGGGGCTGGGCAGTAGATGAAATGTTGACAAGGTCAGCAGCAGGAGCATGTGGCAGAAGGGGAATTTCTGTACCTAAGGAAAAGGAAAGACAGGTCATGGTGTTGAAGGGAAAACAGAGCTGTGGGGACAGCTTTCCAGCAGCTGTGATGCATTAGATTGCAAGAAGACAAGGGCTGAAAGCCTGGTCTTCTGGGGGGATGGCTGCTTGGTGGACCACAGGCAGCCATGTTCTGAGCCTGCTGGATCTGAGCCAGCACCACAGCAGATACAGATAGACCAAGGTAACCCTGTGCCTCAACTGAAAGGCCATGCTAAGAGGCTGGGCTTGAAAGCTGCACAGTTCTTACACAGCTCTGTCCTCTCTGTTGGCTCAACCCCACCAGCTGGAGCATAGAAAGAGCACAACCTCAGCTGCCTGTGAGCCACCAGCTAGGGACACCCTGAGCTGCACCTACAACAGGAGGGCTCGGCCAGCCAACAGCCATGTGGTGTTGGCTGTTGTGGGATCCAGCCCAGTGGTATCCCACTGCAAATGTGCTGCTGTGAAAGGTCCCTTCTGGAAGTGCAGCAACATGGGGACCCTACAACATTTGATCCCATCCCACCCAGTAGAGCGGGAATCTCGCCCATCCACGTGCCCACCACTGGGATGTGTAATTTCTGGTTCTCTGCCATCCTGCACTCTTTGCAGACCTTCCCTTAGAAATACAAGGGTACAAACTGTTGCTTTTCTTTCCCTGTTTCTTGCAGCTTATCTGGACTCTGTTTCTCAAGCAGACTTCCAGAATTAAGACTTATTAGAGTTTCATTTGATTTTAAAGCCACTCTCAGTCTTCACACTATGCCTTCTTCCATGCTGCCTTCCCCTTTCCCCTTCCGGACAACCCATCTCCTTAAACCTCATCCCTTGCTAGCTATGGTGCATGTCATACACTACTTCCAAGAGTTTCATGTCCCTTCTCTATGCACAGTTCCTCCTGACCATACACAGAGGGTGTGAATGGGCTATTTTCCCCTTTGATTGAAGGAGCTCTGTCCCCTGATGTGAGAGGACACAACATTCCCCTTCACCAGTAGTCATTGGATTGTTGCATTCTCAAGCACTAGAGGAATGAAAGATAAAGAGTTTGGTGCGAAGAGGCAGTTGGGAAATTCAAATGAGAAATTATGAATTAGCCCCATTCTCTCCAGAGCCCACCTGCTTTTTAGAGCTTTAGCCATACAAAAGCTCATAACAAGATGAGCAGACCAGCATAGCTCTAGGTGACACTGAAAACTAATGATTCAAGGATATCCACGTGATAGAAATGGACCTTTGGCAATGAAATTACCATTCCTGTCATAAATTTTCAGGGGACTACTGAGCCTGGTTCTCCACATATTGACAAGTAGGAAGACCAAAGGTAAATGGAGAAATGATGTGAGAGCTAAGTCCAGTAAGGGAGAGTAGCTTCTAGACAGGTATTCTCTTCATGTCCTCTTACCTTAAAGGCTTTCTGGCTACAAGGCTTCATGAGGATAACAACACATACCTAGGTTGTGGGCCAGGGTTGTGGGGCTGAATTTACTGCTGCTTCCAACATACTGTGAGATCATGGCTGATAGCTGAGCAGGAATTGAGGGATCTTTGCAGAAAATTTTCTTAACATTGAGTCTTACTGGGAGAAACTAAACATCAGCTTGTTTGATGAAGTAAACTCCAAAACTAATGGTGGGACTTTCACCCTGAAAGCAGGAAGGTTCTGTTCAGATGTGTTGACTCAAGTGTCCAGGCAAGCAAAAGCAAGAATTAGAGATTGCCAGTGCATCTTAGTCACCTTATGTTAGCTTCTGAGACACAAATATCCAAATCCAGACAGTTCTGGGCCCCAGGGGTCAAGCCCCAGTTTGCTCTGGTTTTAACTTACTTTTCCATAGAGCTGAGTGGCTGCTGTGACCATTGGTCTCAGACAAACATGTTGACTGTGCTGCCATGTGCACCACCTGCAGAAGGATAGAAATAGCAGAAGTACAGGTAGTTAGTTATAACAAGTATGTTACGCTGCTCTTCAAAACCTCCCACCCTGCTGACCTTCAACTTTAAAGCAATGTAAAAATGTAGAAGATATTACAGAAAATCAGGCCTTTCATTTGTTTTGCTAAGTCCACTGAAGATGGTGCTGATTATAATTTTTTGTTCAGAAAGTCAATTTAAAAAAAAAAAAAAAGAAATTACTTTTTCCTAAAGGACAAGAAGGGATTTTGCTAACTTTGAAAGTAAGAAAACTCTTTCCTTTTCTGCTTAAACATTTCCCAAAACTCAACATGTAAAAACATAGCATTTGCATTCTGTTTCGTTTTTTTTTTAACCCAGCTAGAGCTCTCCAACTGGTAGCCTGGGGGGACAATTCTGTCTGGCCCCAGAAAGATATTCCACCATTATATGACCTTTTAAAATGTATCTGCTATGCAGATCCCAAGTAAATTGCTGTAACAGAGTCTAGCCTGAGGTTGTCGAGAAATTGTCAAGAAGTCCTGCTTTAGACAAACTTTAAAAAATTCTATGGAGAAAAATGTCACCATGTTTTTTTTCTATGGGAACAGAAAATACTTCATTTGCTGCTCTTATCTCACTGTTGAACTAGCTGGCCCAAATTGAGTGAGTTAGTAAAGCGGCATGTCAAAACAGGACTTCTATTCCTTCCCATTTGGCTCCAAATTCTCCCCTGCATTTCCAGCAAAAAGTTACCTCCTTGGGCCACTACTGACAGGATAGTATAGGGGCGGCCATAAGAATGTTAGGAAGAAAGGAGATCAGCCACAAACCTTTATCCTGGTTTCTAGAGTCCACGACCCTTCACAGAATCACTAGCACCTGCACACACTGAAGAAACCACATTGTGGTCATGAAGCCTTTGACTTTCCCAATTCAGAAGCTTCTGCCTCCTAGCTGAAAAGGAGCAGTGAGGAATGCAAGCTACAGCAAACACCAGTCTCATGTATAAATGTGCAAGTGCTCAAAATACATCTATTGTTTTCCATAGCAGGACTGCTTGCTGTACTGTGTAAGACTTCCTGAGAAGCAACCCTGACTCCTCACTGAAAAAAGCCATTTAAATTGGGAGGCTTCATTGCCTTGGACTTTTCTTCTGCTGCACACACCCAGGATAGACACAAATCCTTCATTTTCTCTTACAATTATTCAAACCTCTGGCTTTTATTTCCCCCCCTATCCTGATGTAGCTGTAACATGGCCAAGTGCAGACCACACTTGTCCTTCCCACTCAACAACACCCTGTCTATCCCCATGACCTGAGCCTCCATCACACAAACCATATCAACATCTCCTTGGGTTTCTCCTCAGGTGCTGCCTTGTCCACCCTCTCTTATTCAGACTTATTGATGTCACCTTCACAGCTCTTCACAGTTCTGCCCTTCTCTCTTCTTTCTCACTAGTCCTTCACTCAGTGCCCAGCTGAGACCCGTAGCTTCTTCCCAAGCACTTCTTTTACAACCAGCATGTTTCTTCTACTGGGCCATGCTGTCTATTTCCAGTGAAATGGCAGGACCACAGTACAAGTCATTGTCTCTCTCAGGGGAAAATCACACTTAGTTAGACACTCCTTGAAGACAGTGACTTCCATTCTCACAGCAGGCTGACCTAGGAAGTCTTGCACTGAGGCAGAGTGTGCCACAGCCTGAATGTCAACTTCTGCAGGACCCTGGAGCTTGTCTCTGAGCAAGGCAGAGACTGCACAGGGTCTCTCACTTTCCTACTGCAGGGGTGTAAGTTCTTCTGCGTGTAGTTATGCTAAATGTCAGAGGACATGAAATATATCTATGTGCTGGTTTCAATGGTTCTGGTGATAGTCCTCCTCTCAGTAATGCAGATAATTTAAATGTGATCGGTTTGTGTACAAGACAAAAAGAAAAAGAGTAAAATGACACTATTAAGACTGCTAAGGCAAGTAGTCAATGTGAGAAGAGCTGTTATTCTCGCTGCCCACACATGGCTAACTTTACCTCTGTTGTAGGGTGACACTACAATAGAGTCCTAATTTCAGGAGCACTCACTGTTTTTGCACAAGACACATTTTAAGAAGGCATCTGAAGATGTTAAATTAGTGAAATACAGAGACAAGACATGTTCTAGGAAAATGTTTTAACAGAGAAAAGAGAGAAAAGAATAGGTTTGGACAATATTAATTAGGAAGACATGACAGAAATTAGAAAAACGAGGATGTGGATGGAGCAGCAGAGGCCAAATGGTTACCCCAAGGTGTCACATAAGATGTAGATAAATTAAAGCTGGAGGAATTGCTTTACTGGTGCACTTAGAAACTCATTCCTCCAGTCATTGCTTTCTGAGAGCAGTGAGCACCTGGATCTGTCTGCTCTTTGCATGCCATTGAGCAGCAGACACTGCAGGCCAGTTCTGCTCCTTGCCCTCACTTTGTCCCCTACATGTGTCCTCTTAGCATGTGCCTGTTCCCCATACCTGCTGGTATGGCAGCTTCAGCTTCTCCCCATAGGACAATGACTCCAGGAGGTTGTGAAGAACCTCCCTTAGGCCACAGAGGCACTGTGGTTTCCCTCCACTCAGCTCAATGTGGTCTGACACCCCAGGTGTGAACAACCACAGCTGCTGGATGTTTTTCTCCTTTTCTATGCATTTCAGATGGACTTTCATACTGGCAGAAGGGATGTCCCACCCCTTTTTGTAATGTTCCACATTAAATGTAGCAAGGAGAATTCTAGCTCTGACTACAGACTGCAAGGGCTTCTTAGGACTATAGATTTATACAGCCTAAAGGAAACATCTCATTTGACTCTTGGTACAACATAGACATTGTTTCATTCCAGATTCCTGTAGAGAGTACCACTTGAAAGTTGCTAGTGAGCCACCCCATTTGATAAAACATCCAATCTTCTCTGAAGATGCCAGAAGAGAGAAAATAACGTCACTTGATGAGGGTCATAATAGTTAGCTACCTTCGTTGCTAAAAATTTGTATTCCCTGCTAAACTTTTTCTGGCTTCTAGCTTATGAAAAGAGACAGGGAGCCAAAGCAGAAAGATTAAAGGTGAGAAAAGCAGTGAGGAATGAGGACTGGACACAGGAGGGGGTGAAGCTCAGGAGAAGGGCTGAGGGATGGGTAGAGCTTGTATCATGTTATTAAAAACACACTGTGGTGGTTCATGACTGCAGTGTGGTGGCAGAAAAGTGGAGTGGGAGATGCAAGGCAGCAGGCAGGTTGTGACAGTCTACAGAGTATCAACCTGGGAGTTGAAACAGAAAGAAGAAAGAAGCATTAAGAGATGAGGACACCGGCAAAGCTATGCAGGGCCCTGGGACCAGGTGCATTGCAGATCAGATCTAAGGGCATTGGTATCACTCCATAAGTCATAGGAGTAGAAAAACAGACCATGTGTCAGCACATGCTCACAATATGACTCCAACATGCCTTGCCAAATCTGGCAATTTTTCATTTGATAAGAAAACCCCCACAACTCTCCTTAAGTTCATCCAGGGAAATAAGCAGGTCCAGGATTAAGGTGATGTAAGGGTAAGAAATTCCAGTTGCATGTTCCTGCCCCATATGGGCTATCATTGGTCAACCTAACTGTGTGCCTTGCATTCCCCTTCTTTTAGCCGGACACTAACTCCATTGCACAGGGCTTTAGGATCCATGGTTAAAGAGAGTTATTTATCAGCTCAAAGTTTTTTGGCATTTCTCTTCTGATTCTTCTTTTGGTAAATAGGAAGATTGTCAATAGATAGAAGAATTATTAGAAAGCACTTGGGAGAGAGGTGGAGCTTTGCTTGCTGATGTTACCAGTGTTATGATTAAATCTGATTTTTTTTTCTTTTTACTTTTAACCTGATTTCAAATTTCCTAAGAAAAGTCTCTACCTGAGCCTTTCTATAGCCCATGGAATTGGGCTATGTCCTTTACTTTGCATAATCTAGTAGCAATGCATTTTGTTTCAGGTCCCCGGACGATATCAGATTGTCATTCCCATATAGCTGCAGGTTACAGACCAAAGCTCAGAGTGTAATGGAAGAAGCCACTAATTTGAGTGCCTGAGTTGAGACAATATGGGAACAATTTTTAAGGCACGTTAAGCATGCCTGATGCCTGTGATGTTTCAATTCAGAACAGCACTAGTTTGTTGTGGTCCTCTCCACTCTGAAGGACCTGGCACAGACAGACGGCCAAGGAGAGATTCATGAGGTGTCCAGCTTAGTTGGAAAGTAAGCCAAGGGGAGGAGGATAGCGTTAGAGGGGTGCTTAGGGCTCCCAGAGGAAAGGGGAAGGAGGCACAAAAGTTTATTATTTGCTACCTACTCTCTGTTATACTCCAAAGCAGCCAGGGTCTGAGACTTCAGGTCTGCAGAGTAAAGATGAGACTTTTCTCTAGCTGATAAGAAAAAAGTTGTGTGAGTCAGAAAGAGAAGGAGCTGTTCGTCAAACTTACTGAACAGCACCTCCAACCATTGCAGTTGGTTGGGGGAGGCTTTAGGGGGAGGAGGAGGAGCAGGAGAAGTATTAGGGCTGTGAGCCACTATTCATTTACAAACTATAATTAATTTGATGTTTAGATTAATTTCTGATGCACTCTCAAAGGTGCACTGAAAGCATTTTTCCTTTATTATAATGTTGATTGCTTATTGGGGAGATAAATCTAACTGTCAGTTATGCACTGACTTACCAAAACTTTCAGACCAAGCAAGCATGTATGCATAAGGAACAGCTGTTTGCAGCTCTCCAGTTAAAGGGACAGCTCTGTCTTTTCCCAATAACTCACATTAAAGAAAATCTATACATTGTACACAGGGACTTCTGCTTTCTTTTGTAGAAAATCTATACATTGTATACAGGGACTTCTGCTTTCTTTTGTAGCTTAACAATTTATTAGACAAGAATATGTTAGCAGAATCTATCTTCTATTTATCTGTCAGTCCTTGTGTCTATCACTGTTCTATTCATTTCTCCACACAAGTGATAGAGTCCATCTAGAATATTTCTAAGTTATGGATATGTTTGTACATGCCTACTCACATGCACACTTATACAATCATTTAAAATGTTTTTACTCATGAGATAATTATATGGACGAACTCATTACTGCAGGGTCTTTGTGGCTACTCATTTAATGACCTTCAAAGGGGGAATGGCCATTTACATGACTAATTGAAATCAGCAATGTTAAGAATTAACGCCAGAAGAAAGAAAAAAGAAAAAGAAAAAGAAAACAACAAGAAAACTTTATAAAGAGATTAAAAACTTAATGCTCTGGGCTTCAAATCAGTCCATCAGCACTGGGACCTAGGAAAAAAACCTGACCGGGCTCTTGTGTACTTGCACAGCATGCTGTCTGCTGCCAAATCCTCTAAAAACCCTTTGACATTAGATAGAGTAGATCAACCTGAATAGTCTATGGCTGGTCCCACATGTACTCCAAGGATATTAGAGTTTCAAATGCAAACACCCTTATGTGTAGAAATGCCAGAGGAAGGTCTCTAGTGCTAGTCTCATTCATGTCAGAAGTTTCTGTTCAGAAGTCAGAAATAATGACCCCTCCAATGGCCAGGCCCATTTCTGAACTCAAAGTGATTGATCTGCAGAGCACAGACTTACAACTTCACACTCTTGTGAGACTGCAGGCCCACTGCAGTGTTTTGGCTACAGATTACATCTGTTTTTATTTTTGTTTTCCCAAGACTTCTCTGATGCAAGGTGAATTTCAGCTGTAGAATGGACGAGTCTCTATCAATCCATCCAACCATCCATCTGTCCCCCCGTATATCTATATTCAACTTCTTTATATCCATCTATCCTGTCTCATTCACTGCACAGGACTGTTCTTCAGCATTTTGAAGTCTGGCTAGCTAGTTACTGAGCAGCTGTTCAATAGATCCTCACAGCTCCGTGCTTGGCCTCAGGCCTTCCTTCCCGCACAATATTCAAACCCTGCTATGAATATGAATTTATTATTATTTCCTCATCTGTTTTCCTAAGGCCCTTCCCAGCAGAGCATTTGAGAGGTTCACAGAGCTAAGTAACAGAATTTTCACAGTGCTCATGGTGTCTTTGTTTCACCCAGGGGATGATGAGGCATAGCAAGATATTCAAAAGTATTTCTTAATCTTGGATGCTTAATCTGAGATGCCATGAGTCTGATCAGTCTGTTTGCTTGTTTTCTCAAAGTATTTAGCACAATGCAGGGCATGCTGTGTTTATGTTCGCTTCAGATGCAGGTACAGGCAGCAGCCTTTCTGCCAGTGAAATCTCAGGTCACACACAGAGCACCAAGGAAAGAGGAACACACAGTAAAGCTTCATCTTCACTAGCAAACTAAGGAGTCCTCACATATCTGCCATAATTAGCCATATCTTTTTAACATTTGTGTGCCTTTGGCTCTATTTTGGCCATGACAGTTAACTCATGGCTGGATGTTGCTTGGGCATGGCTCGGCAGTGACAAGGGCCAGGGACTGTCCCTAGACAGCAGTATAGATAAGACCACCCTCTTTTGAGGGATGAGAGTTTAGGCATGTAGATACAAGCCATGGTGTACCATTTGCACTCAGAGCCTGCCCTATTTTATTTACTAGTAGAAAAGTAACCTAGGAATTCTTATTAAAGGAATTTTGTGATATATGATATACCTAGCGTAACTGCGATGTCATAGCAGAAACAGGGATCAATTCCAGTTCTCCAAGGCAGCATTTGATTGTACAACTACAAAACCATCCTTTCCCTGTCTTATTTACTATCTACATTCCAACACTTGCAATAATGAGTCTGATACATTGCCATTTTCCTCACCCTGTTATGTTATTCATTCTCTACAGTAATTAAAACAAGGAAGCCATGAAAAAGAAAAATACAGATATGTGTGGTTAGTAGCAATGTCTTAATGCATATTCAAAACAATACAGAATTAAAATTTTATAGGTAACATCATTTCTTGCATTTCTAACTCAAGTGCTTCATTTTGCAACCTTATCACTGCTTTAATGTATTGGTGTATGTGATATCTTCTCTTTTCAAGTAAGCAAACCAAAATCAAAAAAATCCCCAGATGAGATTAACATCTTCAAATAGTATATACTGACATCTTCAAAAGTTGTCATCAGGGTAACAACTTGCAGATCCCCATAAAAATAGGTATACCTTTCTTAACCATTTCTAGTTTCATCTATCTCAAATCCCCAACCAAATTCAACACCATCTCCACTTTCTCCAGTCTTGATCTGTAATACATCACATATGTATAGGTATGTGCATTATGTATGTTCTATATATGTATCTATTTCTACAATAGCAAATATGTCTGGTAGTTATTAAAAACAATGAAAACCACTGAAAAAGTGGATTGAATTTGGGCAACCTGCTCCAATGCTTGCTAGCCTTCAAGGTGGAAAAGCTTTTCCTTATATCCAGTCTGGACGTCTCGTGTTTCAATTTATGTCACTTGTCTCTCATTCTCCCACCATGCACCACTGTGAATTATAGAATCAAAGAATATCTCAAGTTGGAAGGGCCCCGTAAGGATCATTGAGTCCAACTCCATGCTCCTTGCCAGATTACCTAAAACTAATCCATAAGACTAGAAGCATCATCTAGATGTTTCTTGAACTCTGACAGGCTTGGTGTCATGACCGCCTCCCTGGGGAGCTTGTTCCATGAACCAATCACCCTCTCACTGAAGAATCTTTTCTTAATGTCCAATCTGAACTTGCCCTGATACAAAGAGACTTTCTCTGTCTTCTTGCTCTGACGGGGCAAGTGCTCCAGCCCTTGTCCGTCCTGATGGCTCTATGATGAATATACTCCACTTTGTCACTGTCTTTCCTATGCTGGGGGAAAGGGGTGCCCAGAACTAGATGTTCAGGTGTGGTCTAATGAGTGCTGAGTAGAGAAGGGTAGTCACAATTGACTGACTGTGCTCTTGTTATTAGAGTTCAGGATGTTGTTGGTCTTCCTTGCAGTCCAGGGCACATCTCTAATGAGATCCTCAGTGATGTAACCCATGGAAAACCTAGAGACAATGGGACTCCACCCCTTTCACCAGCTGA
Organism: Strix aluco; assembly: GCF_031877795.1. Taxonomy (NCBI): domain Eukaryota; kingdom Metazoa; phylum Chordata; class Aves; order Strigiformes; family Strigidae; genus Strix; species Strix aluco. The sequence continues at coordinate 87,468,624 of NC_133971.1, read as the reverse complement.
GCTTCAGTGCCCTTGATATGTAGCCAGGCATGTTTACTGTTATAAAAGGGAAGTGGTGCATCTAACATTTAAGAGCAGTTGCTGTCTTTGGCCTTCACAGGTAACAGGTTTTCTTCATTTTTGGCAACATGACCTACAAATCTGTTTGTGTTCTGACCATTTAAAGGTGAAATTATATGATTATACTAAAGATAGGCCTCTTTCCAGAAATTGTAAAGTATTTATCCTGGTTATGGTGCATCTTATGACATGGCTGAACAGGGTCCAGAAGGATTATTATGTGATTGGGCTTTTAAAAATTCTTATGAGAGAAGAATTTTTGCTACTTGACTTTAGGAGTCAATGCAAGAGTCACTTTTTTTAAAAGCAACTCATATTTTTACCCCATTCCTTCAAATTAAGATCATCCAAATTATCAATAACCATCGTGCCTTTCTCAGGTCTTCAGTTTTTCTAATCAAAGGCACTTTCATAAATGTGTTTTCCAGCAATATTCTGACTCCATTTATTTCAGTAATAAAAACACAAGCTTATTTTCCCATCTCCCACCCAAGGGTGGATCAAGAGTTCAGACAGGTCATTGGGCAGGGGCCCCAGAAGCCAGAATTATATCAGGCTTTAGTCAATCTATGATATGATTCAAGTCCCACAGATTGAATGTAACTATTCTGAGGGCAGGATTCAGGATACTCTTCTGAAGGTCATTAATGGTGAATGCTCTGTTGACAGACCGATAGGAATTTATCAACATCCATGCTATAATATGAAGGTGCTTCATTTCTGTTGATGTTGATGACAGAAAAAGCTAACTGATCATTTCCATGTCCATTGTGGGTAGTTGAAAACACTGAGGTCTTACATTGACACTGAAAGGACCACAGATACAACAGCTGATTGGATCTGAACAGTATGTTATCTTCCAGCTTAAAATGTACTTGTATAACTCTTTCCTTTCTCCTCTTGGTACCCAGCATAGTTCAGCGCCAGTCCACAACTTCCTGGTCTAGATAGTAAGAGATTCTCTCTTCTCTTTTTCTTTCCCAATGACTTACTGCATATGAAAATTTTTTTTCCTGTTGATTTCACTTTTAGTTTTATTAGCTGGTTTTCACACCATGGCTTCCATAGAAAGTAAAGTATTGGTTTGAAAAGTGTGGCCAAAAACTAGTCATCACTACTTCTGGTTTCTAAATAGAAACTTCCAGACTGTCCCACAAGAAAAGCTTCAAGTCTTTCTATATCTGTTGGGTTGTCCCAACCTACTCATAATGAGGTATCAGATGTTGTGGCTTTCTATATCAGATTTTTACTTCTTCTCCTTTCAGAAAAAGTTAACCCTGATCAGGTGCCCTCATTCCAGATGTATGTATGAGTCAAAATCCTAGATGTGACCACGCAGTAATTTAAATTGTTCAAATTCTAGTCTAATCTTAAATCTTAACCTTGTGCTTTTAATGTGAGTCATGACAGTAATTTCTGTATGGAAAAAAAACAAATAGATTGTGAAAGAGAAGACTCACAGGAAGAAAAGTCCTTATTTGTTTGAACCACCATGTTCAGGGTCAACATCTGCAACTCTCAACCTTCTTCAGAGAAGATACTGCTTCTCTGAGACACTATTTTAAGAGCCTCCAAATGACAATGCACAATAACAGGAACCACTTTTCTGTATGTTCCAACTCACACTGCCTCAATGTATAGAAGTAGTTCCACGCACAGGAAGATGGGAAGGTGACATAAGGAAGATGCTTGTCTATTTCAAGCTACCTTCTGCACTGGGTGTTCTGACCTTTAGAGAAAGTTAATCATGCCATCTACTTTCACTCTTCATTTAATCTCCCCTTCCCATCTGTTCAGTTTTTCTCAGCTGGAAGCAAGATGAAGAACGAGTACCAGTCAGCTGTCTCAGTGGTCCGCAGCCCACACTTTGGGGCCATTTATTATAAAGCATTACCATCAATTGTCACCTCTATCATGAATGTTACCGCAGCCTATGCCAGATTAGTAGGCAAGAACTGATTTTCTAAATATCTGAAATGTGAAATGAACAATAGACAGACAGACAGATACGTACTCTCAGAAGGGACTGTTCTGATCTTTGGGATTGAACTCTGAAATAACATATGCCAGATACCTCAGCTCATGTGACAGGTTCAAACCTCCTGCTTGAGTCATAGCATCCCTTTTAGAAAATCTCTTAATCAAGATTTCATGTGATAGGTGCTCCACTCCTATTGCTAAACAAGATGTTCCAAAATAGTTAATTACCTTCATATTTTAAAAATGCAGACTCAGCGTCTTATTTCCATTTTAAATTTGTCAAACGTCTGCTTCCATCCAGAAGAAATCATCAAGCTCTTTTTTTTTTTTTTCTATATTAAAAAACCCACATTCTATTAGAAATTATTTATATACTGTGGTCAGAAGACTGTTTAACCTTCTCTTCGATAACCTGTGGCAACTGTCATTACTTTTTCAGACCTAGAATTAGTCTTATAGTTCTGAATAATTCTTAAAAGTTACTTTTGTTGAGAAATCACCAGAACTAAGTGCAGAATTCCAGTAAGGATCTTTCCTGAGCCATACTGTACTGAGTCTTGGAACTCTGAGTATTTTAACGTAATCCTGAGAGCTCATATATTTGGCTGTTATCATGACACCCATGTTCTTCTTAGAATCACTGTTTGCTAGTGAAGATTTACCCTTTTTATGAATGACCAGCTTGCTTTTTCCTGTGGATGCCTAATTTTGCATTTGGTTGGATTAAAATAGACACTCTTTAACTGAGTCCAGCCTATGCAGTGACCCAGGTCAACATGACTTACTTCTATCGTTATTTACCACTTCACCATTTTTGTATGATTGGCAAATTTTACCAGTAATTACTTTAGATGTCTTCCAGGTAATATTAAAAAAAGAATAGCACAGAGCTTTCAGCATGCTCCTGGAGGAGTCTTCTAGAAACTCCTCATTATTGTAAATCGCAATTTACAGTTTTTTTGGTGGTCTACCTATTATCCAATTTTAAGAAGTTTGTTACAGGCTGTTTTCATTTTCTGTGAAGAAGGGCTCTCTCAAATAATCTAGAAAAATTTAAGTAAACTCTTTGAAAACTTAGTTTAATAATCAAACCTGCAATTTCATGGGATCAAGTTCATTTGATATATGTTATTTTCCACGAAACCATGATGATTGATATTAATTTCACACCTTTTAATTCTTTGCCATATCATCTCATATAAAAATTTTCATCATTTTACTTAGGCTTACGGAAGATTAACTAAGTTTACCAGGTCATCTAGTTTACATCCTTAAAAATTAATAATAGAATTTTTTTTCTGTAACACTTTGAAGATTTTCTATTATTCCACAAATTTCTAAAATTAATATTAATGGTTCAGCAAATTTCTGAGCCAATTCTTTGAATATCTGAGGTTCCAACTATCTCATCATGCAGATGTGAAATATTTACTAGTAGTTGTTTAGCATAATTGTCAGTTACTGACTGTTCATATATTAATGGATGGATGGATGGATGGGATGGATAACTGGATAGACAGATCTCACTTGGACATGATTAAACATCAGTGGAAGGTTAAATATTCCAAAAAGTCATCCAACCCTATTAGACACTGGAAAACAGCTGAAGTGCTATGCCCTTGATCTGCAGACGAACTCCTTTATTGAGTATTCCAGTACCCATAAATCACCTTACAATACAATACCTTCCAATGCACACATACATTATAGAGCTACTTACATACAGATTGTATCCTGAAATTCTTTACAGCACTAAAAAATTGCAAGACAGCAGCTAGTACATCGTGTAAAGAACATAGCAAGGTAAAGACCTTGCAAGGCAATTAAAGGAAAACCTCCATTCTCTGATAAGACTAATAAACATGGAGAAAGAGAAACTGAACAGTCTTAGGAATGAAATGGACTGAAGTAGCACGGAAATGCTGAGGAGTAGGGGGCCAGGTCCCAATGGGAGGAGAGGGGCAGGACCTCCTCCCTAGCACCCTTCTCGTAGAGAAGACTCCCGTGATTTGAACACCTTATTGTTGCCTTCCCAGCAGAAATGCCTCCCTGACATTCCTAGATCTCACTCTTCACCGGTTAGTAACTAAGCAAGGAAGCCATGTGCTAAGGGGACAGTTATATTAATCACCTCATTGTATTAATAACTATTTCCTTAATTACCAACTCAAATGCTTGGGGGAAGGAAAGGAGTGGGGCCTTTGGTCTAAACAACTGTCAGTGCTTTCTGCAGCTTCCTCTACCTTAGTAGTGTAGCCCAGGCCCCCTCTTATGTCCTGGGCAGAAGCACTTGGGTCACAAGGGAAGCAAGGGTCATAGACTCCTCCTGTACTAATATCAAGCCCACCTGCACGGTGTTTCTTCTCTTTCACCACATGGGAATTTGTCTTCCACAGACTGAGAGTCAGATCCTTGCTCCTCTGTTACCCTCATTTCCCTTTAGTGAGATGAATATGGGTTGAATGACAAGAGGGAAAAGTTCAGAAGAATGAGATCCTTTCCTTAGATAGTGACTGTCATAAGTGAAGGCCAAGAAAGATCTCTCAGGCAGTCAGACAAATACACTGACAGTCAGAACCAGAAAAAAGTATCTCTGGCCTAAAAAAGCTAATAATCACCAATGTCTATTTGTTTCTGTTGCAACCTCTTGCAAAGTGCATCTCTGAGATGGTAGTTTTGTGCAGCAAGTATCTGGAACATAGATCAAATAACTCTTCTTAGTTTTAAGACAAATTAAATATTTGTTTCTTTGAGGCTCCTCTTTTCCTTGCCTTGCCTGAGACCAGCCTAGTTACATGAGTGTTGTTTCTGTAAAACTATTTGAATTCAGAATCAGAACCAGAATTTGCCCCCAGTTCAGGAGTCTGGATCAAAAGCTTGCATCTGGACCTGTCATTCACCATGGCCTTGACTTCTGATTTATGGGATGCTCAGTGTAGTTACCAAGGCTTGGGCTCCATCCAGAGGAAAGCTTCTGCTGAAGAGAGGCAACATGTTATTCCAACCTGGTAGCAGATCATCAAAAGGCTGTTTTGCACATTAACCGCTAATTCTCCTTGCAGCATGCAAAGAGAAACAGAAAACTCAGAAAGACCAATTAGGGATCCATGGGAACCTAACGATATGCTAATTCAGGTCTGCACTTAGTGCACAAACTAATTCATGGCCATGCAGAGACACTACTCACTATGAATGAAAACTTTACAGTTGCAAAATAGTCTTCAAATGCACTCTGAGATAGATTGTTGATTCTCTTCTTTATCACTTCAGCTGATTAAAACAGAAAAACAGCCCTTCAGTAATATCAGTTACATAAAGCCATTAGTGATCATGCTGGCGTCATGAGAAGGGCATCAATCTCCCTCAGCATGCCTCACTACCAAGACATCCCATGGAAGAAATGGGGAGAAACCAAAGCACTTTCCAAGATGTTACCCCAGATTCTGCTCGCTAATCATTTACACAGTCATGTAGGAAAAGGGCAGGCCAGAAGAAGTCATAGACTCCAACATCAGTACCTTCCTGGAAGATGATGTGCAGAATCAGGAAGATTATATGCACTGAGCTGCAGTCCTAGCAGATTTCTTCATTCTTTACTGCTTTGATAAATCATTTATTAGAACAGCGTTTTTACATAATCCCTGGGGAAAAAAAAAAAAAAAAGGAAAAAAAAAAAAAAAAAGAAAAAAACCCCACAACATTCCCCCCATAAAATAGATTTATCACAAAATCCTGTCCTCCTACCAGCCATCTTCAACCAGAACATATATTTCTCTGATTATTAATTAACTGATGCACAGAAACAGCTTCAAGCTTTTTAACCTCTCCCTTTCTCTTTTGTCCTTCAAGAGTGTAGATGGCAATACAGGGGTGGTGTTTAAAACACAGATAGCTTCTTAAGCAACTACAGTACTACCATCATGCTTTGAGCCTACAGTCATGGGCTCAAACATTAAAGACATTCAGAAAGCAAGTATTTAAGCTATTTTCCCAGTACATACATTCCGTTCCTAGTCATACATGTTTAAATCTGGCATAGCACACTGCCAACATTGACGTGGAGAAGCAAAGATGGTTAACTGCCAATAGTGCATGTCACAACAACAAAAAAGTCATATAATCTACCAGTAGGTATTTGACCTGAAAAGATAAAGGAATATGATAGTGTTAGCACAGCTTGTCTGCCTGTCTATCTGCCTATCCCTTAACACTGTGACATCTCAACTCTCAGGATAAGCCACAGCTTTTCTTCTATTTGGAGTCCATCCAAATACCTTCAACAACATGAAATACAACTCCACATAAATAACAGGAAGGGGGAGAGCCAAATGTACCAACAACTTCTGAGCATATCAAGCCCCCTGAAACTAAAACAGTGAAATGAAGTTAAAGGAATTAGCTGCTCTGTCCCTAGGATGTGCTCACAAGGAAAATGCACAATTATTGGCATTTGCCCTCCTCCTTCTCTCTCCTCAGCCCTCCCACCCCAGCCCCCCTGATCTCAGCAGCTAGCCAGTGGAGATTTTTATATTACAACAGTGGATATTAGGACAACTAAGGAGAAAAAAAATAAACAATCCAAATCTGTAGGTAACTAATACCAATAACATCAGAGTACAACTCCCAGCTTCATTATGTGGTCTAAATGAAATATAGTGAGCAAATGCACCTCTGATCTCTCTTATTAGTCCCATTTGTTAAAATGTTGTCTTATTTACAGCTTTGCACAGAATGAGGAAATGGCCTTAGAATTCCATCTCAAAAGCAAAGTAATGATAAAAACTAGTGTAGCTTTGTGAGTTTATCAAAAGGCAAGGTTCTTGCAGAGGTACAACTGTATCAGCATTTCAGCACCAGGGCTTATCACCAAACTAAAGGTCTAGTCTTGGCAAAAGTAGACAAATGACCTGGTTACCTGGGATATGGAGAAGGCTGAGGTACTCAATTTTTTTACCTCAGTCTTCACTGACAGGTGTTCCAGTCACACCATCCAAGATGCAGAAGGAAAAGGCAGGGACTGGAAGAATGAAGAACTGACCACTGTAGGAGAAGATCAGGTTTGAGACCATCTAGGTAACCTGAAGGTGCACAAATCCATGGGATGTGATGAGATGCATGTGAGGGTCCTGAGGGAACTGGCAGATGAAGTAGCTAAGCCATCCATCACGTTTGAGAAGTCATGTCGGTCCTGTGAAGTTCCCACTGACTGGAAAACCAGAAACATAACTCCCATTTTAAAAGGGGAAAAAAGGAAGACCCAGGAAACTACAGGCCAGTCAGTGTCATCTCTGTGCCTGGCAAGATCATGGAGTGGATTCTCTTGGAAAGTCTTCTAGGGCACATGGAAAATAAGGAAGTGATTGGTGACAGCCAACATGGCTTCACTAAGGGCAAATCGTGCCTGACAAATTTGGTGGCCTTCTACAATGGGGTTACAGCGTTTGTGGATAAGGGAAGAGCAACTGATGTCATCTACCTGGACTTATGCAAAACATGACATCCTTGTCTCTAAACTGGAGAGACATGGATTTGATGGATGGACCACTCAGTGGATAAGGAATTGGCTGGATGGTCACACTCAAATAGTTGCAGTCAACCACTCAATGTCCAAGTGGAGAGCAGTTACAAGTAGGGCTCCTCAGGGGCTGGTGTTGGGACCAATGCTGTTTGACATCTTTGTTGGCAACATGGACAGTGGGATTGAGTGCACCCTCAGCAAGTTTACCAACAACACCAAGTTGTGTGGTGCAGATGACATTCTGGAAAGAGGGATGCCATCCAGAGGGACCTGGACAGGCTGGAGAGGTGGGCCCAATGTGAACCTCATGAAGTTCTACAAGGCCAAGTACAAGGTCCTGCACATGGGTCGAGACAACCCCAAGCACAAATACAGGCTGGGTGAAGAGTGGATTGAGAGCAGCCCTGCAGAGAAGACTTGGGGATATTAGTGGATGGAAAACTGAATATGAGCCAGCAATGTGCAATTGCAGCCCAGAAATCCAACTGCATCCTGGGCGGCACCAAGAGAAGCGTGGCCAGCAGATCAAGGGAGGGGATTCTCCCCCTCTACTCCACTCTCACGAGACCCCACCTGCAGTGCTGTATTCAGCTCTAGGGACGGCAGCATAAGAAGGACATGAACCTGCTTGAGCAGGTCCAGAGAAGGCTGCGAAGATGATCAGGGGGCTGGAGCACCTCCCCTGTAAAGATAGGTTGAGAGAGTTGGTGTTATTCAGCCTAGAGAAGAGTCGGCTCCAGGGAGATCTTATAGCAACCTTCCAATACTTAATGGGGGCTACAGGAAAGATGGGGAGGATGTAGTGATAGGAAGAGGGGTAATGGCTTTAAACTAAAAGAGGGTAAATTTAGATTAGATGTAAGGAAGAAATTCTTCCCTGTGAGGATGGTGAGACACTGGAACAGGTTGCCCAGAGAAGCTGTGGCTGCCCCCTCCCTGCAAGGGTTCAAGGCCAGGTTGGACGGGGCTTTGAGCAACCTGGTCTAGAGGAACATGTCCCTGTCCGTGGCAGGGAGGGTGGAACTGGATGATCTTTAAGGTTCCTTCCAACTCAAACCACTCTATGACTCTATAAAATAGACTTCCATCATACTTGGCAACATTTCTGGTGCAGTTTCCATGCATTAGGAGTTTGATTCAGCAGTTAACATCACTTGTGAGTGACTCACCCAGGCATTAACCAGTTAACAACATCTTACCTTGAGATGTTAGTCCCAACTATGGAACAAGGTAAATCCCACAATAGAAGTACTTTGATTTAAGCTAGGTGTCTGCCTTCATTGCAGTCAGCACTGGTCCTTGTTGCACAGTGAGTGGGACTTGATTCATCTGAGCACAGCTAGGAGTGTCCTGAAAAAAGAGAGAAATTGTGCCCTACACTCCACTGACTATATTAACTAGATCTCCACTGATTATTTTAGGGTGCCAAGGTTATTTTCTCACAAAAGGATCCATGTGTAGACACACTCTAGATGTGCACATTTAGTCAGAGGAACATTGCAACAGGACCAGTTACAAGAGTAGAAATCAAAGTTCCCAGGCAAGCTAGGTTCTCTAAAGACATGACATAAGTAATTATCCAGCTGCAGCCAACTCAGCTTTGATATTTGGTAGCTGTGTCTGTATTAGTAAAGTAAATATACCTGGCACTTTCCCCTAGCACTGGAGCCAGCTGGCACAGAATGGCCCACACCCAAACTATTAAATTCTCTTACTTTCCAGAATATCATGGCCACATCCAAGCTAACTACTGAAAACAGCCTCTGTTCTGTGCTAATACTCAGACTTTGTCCAGGAATTGTCTGGAGTTAGGCACAGCCAAAACTATGACAAGGACCTTTATGAAAATGCAGTGGTACAGATGATTGGATTCCAGTTTCTCTGAACTTCCCTGGCACAGTTTTAGTTTACTGTTATAGATGTAACTGATGGGTCTTGGATGAAGTATTAGCAATTCAGAGGTGATTTTAAAAAGAACTGGCTTTCACTATATCTTATATTCAAAGATGTGAGGTGGCTAGACAGCAAAGTTCAAGCTGAAGCTCAGGTAAAGCATTTCCCAGCAGTATTTAAAGACTGAATCAACTCAGGTGACATCAGGAGGTGTTAAGTCTGTTCTTTTGCTGAAATCAAATCATAGCACCTTGTTGACTGATAGATTATTCAACTAGCCAAATGTAAACTGGGAACATTACCAGGTGCTTACTGGCTAATAAGAGATTGCAAAAGCAGATCCATTGTCATTGATTAATACCCCAGCTCATTACTCACCATAACTCTCCAGTTTTCTGTCTAGAGATTGATGACTGCTGTGAGGCTTGAACACTTTTGCTCACATCTTCAGAGGTGCAGCATTGGTGCCTCATCATCCAGGTGGTTGGCAGGAAAACTGCATGGACAGCCAGTTACTTGGAGCTTTGGCTTCAAGAGAGGAGGATAAAGCGAGATGCCTGTTTATTCCATGGGCCTTCCTCTTAAAGCTACATCAGCCATACTCAGCAAACTTGTTGTCTCACTTTGACACTAAGACCATGGGGTTTATGACCTCTCATAAAATTATGTTATTATTGAAAGGCAGGGAGTACAGCTTTAATGCAAGTGTGAGAAATTGTGCTTGTATGCAGGTGTGTGCGGGTCTTTTTGAAATGCAAGCCACCCTGTATCACCTGTGAGACTTGTTTTCGAGGAGAAACTAGACCAGGAAGGAGGTGCTGCTGAACACATTCACAGTACAGCCCAAGGGTGTGAGCCTTGCCTGTTACTGCTGTGGGACCAGGTGTATACCTGGCAGCAAATGCTCAGGATTAGCTTTTTGAGGGGCTCTCAAACCGTGTCTTCATTTCAGCTTGTCTACTGAGAGACACTGGGTTCCTACGATTGATTTGTGCTGCCAGAGTTTTGCAGGAGTGGGAGAACAGATGGCTTTGTCTGGAGTGCAGGCTGGTCCAGGCTAGTGTTACCCGGAGTTTGTCCTCAGAGATGTTGTTGGCACACAGGGACATTTCTGGCAAAGGTAGCAGAAGTAATTCTGTGATGTGATTCTGTGATGGCCCCCTGCCTCTCTAATATCTCAGACCCATGGTCATCCAGATAAAGTCATATATAGTCTGGGCAAATGAGGCCTTTTTCTGTAGCTAACATAAAAAAAACCCACAAAAATACCCCGAAAAAACCCTACCCAAAACTCACACTGAAAACCCTCCCCAAAGCTGAATGGGTTAGATTCATTGCCTCCTGCGTGGTTCTGAACTATCTTGGCTCTTCTGATCCCCAGAGAACAAGTCTTCCATTGAGACAAAGAATGTCATTTTGTGTGGCCTGTAAATACAATATTCAGTCACTATAGGTTTTTCTACTGCTGGGTGTGCTCCATGGCTGATTGGATGATTTTCTGGCAAGATATGAAACTAGTTATGGAAACCATTTTAGGAAAGCACCAGTCTTCGTCTTTCTCAACTGCAGAGTCAACATAAAGTCTGCAGAAACTACCACTTAATAAAGCTCGTCATATTGCTTAAGTGGCCAACAATCAAACTATTCATGCCAATGAATACCGTAATGGAGAACTTATTAAATTCTCATTTTACTTATATTGCCATAATAAGGAAGTAGCAGTAGGTATATCAGGTTCCCTTCATTGTGAATATTGGAAGGCAAAGGAAAGGTTATGCTGCTGAGTGAAGGAGGGTCTAGAGATTTACCCAAGTCATGGTGGAGGGAAAAAGAGCAAGACAGAGTGCCTTGAGACCATGCATCACATCTGTTGACACTGAGCTCAAAGGTGACCCAAATTTGTGCTGGTACTGTGGCACCAACATGTGGATCCCCATGCTTCACATAATCTTATGTTCAAGCTGGCACTCAGACCAGGCATTGCATCCTGGGACACTGATCTGTAGCAACTCCTCTTACCCTTCATCCCTCATTGGCAACCATCCTCTCCACACTCTCCTGCCCATCTGCCTGCCCTCCTACCTGCTCACTGCCTCCCTCCCACTGCCCTCACCCCCTTCCCCATGTTCATTCTCAGTGGTCGTTGCATGTACGTGCCTTGGCTCCCTTCAGCTGATTAAGCCCCCTGCCTTGCCTCATGTTTTGACAGGTTTTGTGAGTTTTGACAATCCTGCCAGTGCCCAAGCTGCTATCCAGGCTATGAACGGCTTCCAGATTGGCATGAAGAGGCTGAAGGTGCAGCTGAAGAGGCCAAAAGATGCCAATCGTCCCTACTGAAGGGTTATGGGAACAACTGGATACAAAGCACTAGCACAGGTAACTGCATGGGGAAGGGGGTGTCAGCTGTGGTTGTAGCCTCTCTTTGTGTTATAGACCCTCAAAAATATTCAGCTCTGCAACCCTCTAGCTTCTGCCTTTTACACTTAGGCCTCTGGCTAGAGCCACACTGCACAAATACGCACGCACACATAAACCAGGAACCGTTTGTGTGTGTGTCTCTTTAGAAAAAGAGGTGGAAGGATGCTTAACGAGGGATGAGCCAAGTTCCCCACCCCAGGGGCATCCTGCATCTCTAGAAAGTCTTCCTGGTGACTAGAGGAGAGCCAGCAGCTGTCCTGAATCCCTTGCTCAGCCAAAGAGAGCATTTCTGGTGGCTGAAGAAAATCTGCAATTAAGAGATGGGACTGGGCTGCAGTTTAATCCCAGGTGACTGGACTGGGACAGTGTTTGTCTCAATAGCTCTGTCTTGCAAACGTTTCAAAGCATTCTTCATTCTTCATGCGGTATAGTCTGTATCCAACTTCATCCCAGCATAATAACTTTATGTAAATATGTCTTTCTGACAACTAAATAACCCCTAATTTTTTTCTTCCCAATCCCAAGAAATTAACAGAAGGATCCATGCTCACTTCTTGCTCAGTTACTGTTAACTTCCGTGTGTAGATAAAACCCAACAAAAGCCGAGGAAGCTTTTCCTGAGTGAGGACCTAGTCAAATCTGAACACGGGTCTCGTTGTTAGACTCATCTACTCTGTGTTGCTGGAAAGGAGCCGGCTTGATGCTCCAAGGGAACTTCTGATACATGTAACGGTGTCAAAAATATCAGAAGATGCAGCTTGTTTCATTGGAATCCCAGCCTATCACCAGTAACAAAAATGGAGATATTTCCAAAAATAGAAACATTTTCCACCACTGGCTGGTTTTTCCATTAGATTTCTTTGAGAAACAGAAATATAAAACTGTATGTGTTCGTTACAGAGACAGGAGGTCTCCCTGTTTTTAAAACTGTTCCACAGCAGAGATTTCCCAATCAACCCAGGACCCAGGGGCCTAAGCTCCAACAGGCAGTCTGCACTCCCAAATTAGTGACAGAGAGGTGGGTTAGGTGACCTTTCTAGGCCATTATAGACATAATGTCCAAGATTCAGTGATTTTGATTCAGGCTTTTTTTGATCCATCCCAGGTGCAGGCAGGAAATCTCTATCTTCAACCTTCCCAAAGAACTATGAAGTGTTCTAATTTTTACTGGTATCTCCAGTATCTTTGAAAAATGTATTGTTCTGGTCTTCAGAGCAGTATCCTTTCCACTGAGAATTATGGAATGGGATCAAAATGCCTTTGAAAGAGGTGCTGCACTGAAGACAACATGAAGTGGATTAAGAAACCTTCCAATAAACATATTAGGTCCATGTGCAATATACAGCCTCCATAGTTTAGACTCTCCTTTATATGTGACTATATGAAGATAACTGTGAATGCATTTTCCCTCTTCAAATACCTCTTTTCTTTTCCTTGCTTATGACAAGGCCCCTTGGAAGCTTGAAACCAAAATGTGTTTCCGTATCCAAATGCTTTTTGCTTCATCACACTGGCTTTTCACTGCAGGTTTCGCTGGGGGAGAGTGGGAGATGCATGCATGAATTTTGTTAAAGCAGGGACTGTCTTTGTCGGGGAGATTTTCAATAACATCTGCAAAGGGATTGAGGAACACAAGTGTATTCCTAGTTGTCTGGCACCAAGCAATAACTTTATATCATAGCATAGCTGTGATCACTGAGGATATGCTTGTTTCTTATAGTCATGTAAGAAAGTGCAGGGCTGTAGACACCTGTGCGCTAAAGATTCACTGGTATGAGTCTATGGTCTTTTCATTATCATGGATCATTGTGAACTGCTTTGCCTCTACCTTTTCATGATCAAGATGATGATGAGGTCTCAGCTTGTTTCCTATAAAAAGATTACTCAGTAGTAGGACTAAGATTTGTTGTTCGGGGTTTTTTTCCCCAATAAATTATATACAAAGGAATCAGCTCAGAAAATGGCAATAAAATTCCACATCTCTCTCTTAGAGCATTTTTTTTTCTTTCTTTTGCTTCTGCAAAGCAGAACAGTCTTGCATTGCCACTTCTGAATAGGAAGTCCTTTAGCTTTCCTGGCTTTTACTTTGATTTTAATGCTCTGTTGTCCAGCAAAATCAGTTCAGTTGTTACCACCAGATCTCTTCCATCCTCTGCTTATAAGAGCCTTTATTAGAGGTACAGACAGTCCCTATCAAAATGGAGTAAATGTAGCTCAGAAGTCCTTATTCTCTAGTAGACTCCCACCTTGGTGAGTCCATTGCAGGAGCTGAAGACGAACTTGTCTTTTAGCAGGAGAGAGTTCTCCAGGAAAAAGATTGTGTGCCTGGTTTTTCACACCTAACAAAAGGAGTTGGCCAAGTGCATGTGCTCCCAGAAGGACACTGAAGGATCATGTCCCAGGGAAGGATCTCATTTAGCATAGGGAGTACCATGCCAGGTTAGACTGGAGAGGACACTTGGCTACAGCAAGGATAGCCAGAAGCTCAGAAGGGTGTAGATCCAGCTCTTTCTTCAGCTTATCTGCTCCCTAGTGCTCAAAAGCATACATACCACCACCCTAGAAGCAGATAGAGAATTTTTAGTCATGATGGCCACAAGTCACCTTCCCGTCAGGGCTGTGCAATAACAATCAACACAGGGCTGCGCTCTCAGTAATAAGGTTTACTTAGAGATAGGTCAGTTGTTCTTGGCTCAGCGCAGTGTTATCGTACCCCTGTGGCTGGTTTGATGTGGAACTTCCAGTCAGCCTCCAAAATGCCCCTGGAAGTCTCTGATTTTCCCGTTCAGTAGACAGTGACATTACTGCAACAAGATGTTTCCTGAAAACACTAGGACAGAAGCCAGCTAGGCCTATGGGTACAGCACAGATAGCTATTGCAAAGCTTGAGGACAGACAGCTCCCTTAACTGTCAGAAACATAATAACTCCTGTTTGTCTTTTATCTAGTTTTACTTTGGTCACAGCTCTTCAGGGTCCTTAATTTCAATTTGAAGCATGTGCATAACCATATTGACATCAGGGCAATTACTCATGTGCTTCAAGAGGATGCTCAAGAAACTTTTTAATTGGGATTTTTCTAAGGAAGAGCTTTGTTTTATTGAACTCCTTTCCAAAAATAAGAAGCAGTCAAAAAACAAAAAAACAAAAAAAAAAACAAAAAAACAACCACAAGCAGCACCCAGTTTGATGTAATCCACCAGAGTGTTTTTTTCTAACCAAGAAAGAAAGATCTTCACTCAATTTTAATTCTGGATGCACTTTTTTTTAAACTTATAAATCTCTGTTTTGGGACACAAGCAGTCTAGGCCACAGTGATTTGAAGTCCTTTGTTTTCCTTGCAAGTACTCTAAAGTTGCTGTCAAACGTTGAAAGGGTCTCTGTGATGTGGCAGATAAGCCCACAAGCTGCGGCAAGCAAAGCCCTGAAGAATTCAAATGGCAAAATATTTCCAAAATGGCTGCCTATCTTTTTTCTTTATAATTAAAAGGTGTTTGTAGGAATAAAAAAAGGGAGAGGGGAGAAGGCAAAAGTAAGAGAGATGGATCCAAAATCAATATATTCTATTACAAATCCCCCCTCAGGAGTAGGAAGTAAGGATTCCGAGGCACTTCATGTGTCTTTCAGATAGTAAATGTGCAAAATAATGAAGAGAAAAACACCCTGAAACCCATAGCTCCCTTGGGTGGCCATTCCTAGGAGCCCTTAAGTACCCTGTGATATGGCAAAATTGCAGGTACAACCTGCAGTGCCTGGGGGTGCCTGTGAGCCCTCTGCATGGCCAGCACCGTGGAGGGTTGCTAGAACAGGCAGAAAGATCAGCTCTTCTTATCCTCCCCGTGGGAGCAGAAGTGATCAGTGTGATTCCAGACCTTCGCACTGGGTCTCAAAGTTGGTTCCCTTGTGCCCCATCCATGCTAAGTCGGTAGGAGCCATGGTAGGACAATATTACCTAGAAAACCCCATAATTCACAGCTCTTTCAGTATTAAGGATTTAACAGAGCAGCACAGAAGCATCCAGCTGATAGATCAATAAAAGACACTGCACAGAAGAGCAATGAAAATCCTGTCCATTCCCCTTCTGTGGCTTCATTTCAGTGACTGATCATTAGTAAAGTGTTATTTACCACCTCAGATAGATACTCTGCAGCTGAAGTTTTATTTAAAGCTAAAGATGGAGAGATGTTTGGGTGAGATTAACCTGGAGCACTGACTGGCATGAAACTGAATAAGACAAAGTGAGTGTGAGTGAGACAAACTGAGTGAGGTGAAAGTGAAGCAGAAGAGTGGGAAAAAAATGGCCAACAGTAAGATTTTTTTCAGCTGTGCTCCTAAGACTAAGGGCAAAACATTAAAAGAATGCACTGTCCAGGCAACCTGTTTCCCCAGAATGCCAGAGGAAATAACATAGGCCAAAGTTCAGGTACGAAAAAAACGTTCAGAGCTTCTTGAACATGTGCTGATGTGTGGTTTATTGTAGAAGGTGCGAGATGCTTGTTTTTGCAGCTGGCTGGAAGAGGTGGTATTTTTTTCCCAGAGGAAATATCTTTTTTTTTGTCCTTGAATTTAATAGGTCACCAAACTGGAAAACTTTGCATTTTCCTTTTTCTGTGCCCTGAGAAGAGAAAAGAGAAAAAAGAAAAAAAAAAAAAAAAAAAAAAACAAAAAACAAAAAAAACACCTCATTTTAAAGCAAGCAGGCATTATCAACCAAAAATAAAGAAGCAAAATTTCAAATGCCCATAAACAAAAAGATGTGAATGGAAAATTTCTGGATGTCTATTGTCATCTGAGATCTCTTCAATGCAAAGTCTAATGCAAGTGTATTTTTCACTGAATTTTTGGTTGCTTATGCCCCTCAGATAAGCCTGTATTACCTCCAGTGAGAGGCTATTCTGCAGTTACATTGATCTCACTACTGTCTATTAGGCTGTTCTTGAGATTTGGACTAAATATCCTTTATCAGGATCTAATCCCATTTCTTGTAGTTATGCCTCCTAGAATCATGCTAACCAGTTTCTCTTGCTCCTGCACAGATTATTGTCATTTCCCTCCTTAGTCATCACTTAGATCATTTAGGGCTTGCTTACATTATGGAAATTTGCACTAGTATAATTACATGAAAACAGTACTCCAGCACAAGATTTAATATGAGTGAATAAAGTGAGAGCAAAATCAACAGAGCTTCATTTGGGAAAGGCTGTTTAGGTACTGTAAAAACATCAACTCAGACAATATTTTTTTTCTTTGGATTACTTTTGCTTTTAATTTCCACCGACAACTGACAACAATTAAACATCCCTCACTGTGTTTGTAACCCAAACTTTGCAGTGTTGTGCTCATACATGGGAGAATGGAAGTGAATGCTATCAGGGGAGGCTAAAACACAACTACTGAAGGTGTCTGGAAAACTGAGAAGCAAACCCTTTTCTTTTCTGGCAGATCATTTTTAACCTGTCCGCCCATTTAAATTACCAATAACTTTATTATGTTAAAATTCTCATGTCTGTTCTATAAACCACAGTTTCGATACCAGAGCATGCAAAATCCCATTTGCTAATTATTGTAGTTATTCTAAGATTGGCACACAATATAATGCACTGATGGAAAACAACAATAATTAATTACTGCATTTACTCCAAAATTACAATCAGTAATTACTGCTCTGAGACTGAATTCCATTCAGCAATATTTGGAACTTGTTCTTCCTCAAAGCAGGGCAGCTTTTCAGGAGTATTGCTGTGTTTGCATCTAAATGAGTCCATGCAGGTCACTAACGGATCTGCACTATTTGTCATGGGAGTGATAGAGCAGCACAACGTAATACCATAACACTTTCCTTCAGTTCAGAGCATGAATTCTTCATTAAAACCCATGTCCCATTTTTTAAAAGCGTTAGATAATGCAATTATTTCAGAATTAAATAATAGATATGAAAGCAGCCTCCCATTTCTCATCTCACTCTGATGCAGTTGGTCCTGATGCTCTAAAATAAACATTTGGATACTTGTGAGAACTTTTCCCGATGACTCAGCTAGCAAAGAGCTTGCTGAGTTGCCCCTACTATGAAAAGATCAGGAGCTCAGTATGCTTGTGTCACCTTCAGAGGCTTCCAACAGCAAAACCTCCAAAGCCCCAGGGTTGACTGGTGTTACTTTCAGCCACTTGACCAACAAAATTACCATGGAGTCTCATATGGACCATATCATGCAAATGGCCTGACTAGGTCAGATTTAGAGCCTTTCTGAGGTAAACGATGTGAGATTTGATTGTGTCAGTTAGTGGGCAGCTGCAGTAACCTGAAAACAGTAGGTTTTGAAGGAAACTTTTTACTAGGTTCATCCAGCACAGAGATTTACTGGGCCTGTGCACAAGGAACTGCCACTTGAAGAAAAACTGGGAATTGTAAAAAAATGAAAGGGTAGATGTTTTAAGCAGTTGTGATTTGAAATAAGAACCAAAGAAATGGAAAAACACAGGAGACACCCATAGACAAAATGTTTGTTTCAGAAGCAGCAAACGTTGACAGAATGCAATCCTCTGTTACATAAAATAGGTACAAAGAGAATGAGACAGGGGAAAGACTCGCAGTGAAAGAGGCTTGTGAAAACCCAGGACGAGGTTTAAAAACAAGTGTGGTCATTTTCCTACAGGACCTTCACATAAGTGACAAGTCAACAAAATCTGTTGATACTGGGGCACTGGGGAGAGCAGTACCCACTAAATAAGCAGACAGGAAAGAAGCATGTTATCAATTTGCAAATACAAGCAAGTACTTGGGGAGAGAGCAAAGGGCAAATTGTTTGAAGCTCAGTGTATGAGACCATAAAGGTCTAGGACTTCAGGCTGGTGATGTTCTTAGATAGGTCTATGTTTCATACGCTTGAAGGCTGATAGTTCTGTCTCTGATGTGTTTAGTGAAAAAAAAACATCAGCATCATGAACAAGCTTTTTGTCTAGATAAAGACAATATGGACACTACAGGCCAAAGGCAAGGCACAGCCCTCAGGCCCTAAGGAAAAATGCATCAATAGAGAAGATTGTTGTCTGAAACTGGAAACTCCAAATAAAGTCAAAGTTACAAGTCAACTCAAACACATGGTTCACAGGACTTAGGTCACTTGTGTAGCGTTGATCAGTAGGCTGAAAATCATCTGGTCTTTTTGCCACTGACCTTTGAGAGCTACTGCAGAATCATGAATTGAAACTGTATGGGGTAGTGTTTGGCACTTACACTGTAGGTATAAAGAAAAGGGAGGCTAAAAAACTCCATGAAATTTACTCTTCAGGTGAAAACTGCTACAGGGGTTGACAAGAATCTTAATAAGGGGTTGCAGAGTGCTCCATCAATGTGAGCACCTTAAATTGATGTCCTTATGGTTTGGAAGGCATATACAATCAGCTGCACTAGAACACTGTTTCTCATTCCCATAGTTATACCCAGTGATATATCAAATGCAATAATTGCATGTTTGAATAATTCATGGGTATGGTAACTTTGGCCAGATACAAGTAAATATCAAAACTCTGGTCTCTGGAGTGTTTGATTCAGCAGAGAATCAAAGTTCAGTAGCAGAGAACTAAAGGCTTATGGTGTAAACCCTGTTTCTCAGGTGTCTTTCGTTCTGTCCTGTGACTGCAGTTAGAGAAAAGACAGTTTTTATTTCAAATGGTTCATTTTTCCACTTAGCTGAGCTTCATCCAACCTTTTTGAAATATTAGGTAAAAGGCTGAGTTGGAGGGGAAAGGAGAACAGCAGTCAAGTCATTTCCCAACCAAGAAGCACAGTAAATGAAAACTCAATGCTCTGTCTGGAAAGGTACTAACCACAACCAGGCAAAGTTCTCAGGCGGCGTCAATCACCAGCTCCCCTGAAGTCAGTGAAGTGACACTGATTTATGGCAGCCAAGGATTCAGGTCCACTATTACTTATTTAACTCTGAATGTTCTCCTAGCAGAGATGTTTCAATTATTTGCAATTCTAGAGGGAAATGCAATGTCACTATTCTGGCTGCTCTGTATTTTTTAGAGCTGTGAGACTAAGGAATGAACATGCTTATCTCCAATCACATCCTTATGGTTTATTTTAAAAATCCCTTTATGCAACAATGACTTACAAACAGAAGAAATTCTCTTGCATCCCTGGAAAGCTGCAATTGTACACTCAAGTGATCCTCTTTAGAAAGCAGATTTCTCCCATTGTTGGGAGAGATATTCTCCCTCCCCACGTCTTCAGATGTCCCCTTTTTTCTGTATCGGACAGATCCAGTAGCTGGTCTGTTTGAAGCACCCATTCTATGCAGATCAGGGTAACTCTTTAATATCCTCACAGCAACAAGATGTCTAGCTTTGAGATTTCTGGCTATATGAGGCCCAGTCTTTGAAGTCAACAGTCATCTTTTAGTTTCTTTGGGTGTGCTGTGGACCAGAGTCCTGGTTGTCATGGTAGAGTGCTATAATACAATATCTGTCTTAAAAAGCAAGTTGTTCCAAATGAAAATAGTTTTCATTACCTTGATTTCTAAGGATTTGGAAATGATTTAGCCATGAAACCCACATGTTGTACAGTCAGCTACTAATTTTTCTTTGCTGGATAAGATTCTCCTTTTTTGTCCTCTCTTGAAGCATCTCCACTCATCAATAGAGGTTGCATCCCGTCTCCTGTGACATGTGATGAGTGAATGCTCTCCATGGCCTTTATTTCTGTCTGTGCATTCTCCTTGCATGGCACATATCTCACCACCATGGCAGACTGGGCGCTGGGAAAGGGAGCCAGGCAGGCAGCCCAACAACTGCTTTAGGAAACTGGGCTGTTACGTGTCAATCATTGAGATTTGGTACTTTCAGAACGGGGTGTATGTGAGGGTTTTCTGTCTTCTGCTCTTAGCTTGCAAAGGCATTATGTGGTGCAGATCATACAGACCTTGTTAGAAAAAAATCCCATCAGGAATCCCCAGGTCTTTTCCCTGTTCCCCCTGAAGGCCAGTGTAATGCAATTTAGAGAAAGGTGTACAGATCCTGATCCAGAGTAAAGGAATATCTTGCTCCTGGAGAAGCGTTCCTAAACTTAAATCTGAATGTAGGAATTAACTTCTCAGTAGATGGCTTTGTTGAGGACCACACTAAAGGACTGTTAGTAAAGGCACACGGACTGGCACCATGGTTGGTTTTGGGGTCTTTTTCAGCACAGCCCCACTTCCTAACAGTCTGGTTTCTGGTACTCACCAGTGATTCCTGGAAGTAATGGCAGGGTGATTCTTAGGATTAAGATGAATATAATTTCTTCCATCAGAAATGCTCTAGAATAGGTTGTCCTGAGGATCACAGGTAGCTGGAGAAGTGCTGGGTCTGCCCTTCAACTGGGAAAAAAGATATGCTTTAAGGGAGCAATGATGATTTATGCCAGCTAAAGTCTTATTGTGGGATTTGGCCACTTACGCTCAGGGAGCAGAAATCTGCTTTTTCTCTACTGATCTTTCAAATTGGCTCTGTAATTTTTCCCCAAGTTATGTGTGTTCAGTGTGTTCTGTCGATGTGAGAAGTGGTAATGTCACTCTGCTAGGAGTTTTATGGTTCACAGAAGGTAGGATTTGTATTGAGATAGACAGATAGATGGATGTTTGGTGCCTGAACACAATGTATTACAGAGATTGACCCAAAATTTTCAACACTAAAATCCCAAACGATAGACTGAGAGGATCTCTGCCTGGGAGATTTCAGATGGATTTTATCTCTTCTCTCTGATTAATACAAGCCTTTAAAAGCATATCATCCCTGTCCCCTTGCCCAAATAATTGGAGAAGATCAGAGTAAAGAAGAATCAATATCAAATAAGTAGTCTACATTTTCTCAGGTGTCAATGTAAAGGAGGTCAGACATGGCACACTGAGAAGGGAAGAATACACAGTTAGGGGGGTCTGTTTTACATTCAGATAAGGATTGTTCATTGTGACAAAGGAGAAGGTGAATCTTGTTGCCCAGGCAGTTGGTAAACACAGGGAAGGTAGCAGTGATGCTCATGTCCCACTGACAAGCCAGGCTCAGGGCCACGCTGAGATCTGGGCTCTCTCTGTACATGAGGGGGAAATGGAAAAGAGCAGAAGTGCTGGCTGAGAGGAGCGGTAGGGACACCACCCTGCCAAGCTGCCTGCAGAGCCTGGAGCTGTCTCCTAATGAACACGAGCGGCTGGTCACAACTGGACATGAGCTGTTCCCCATTTGTTTGTGCTCCTTGGAGTGGTGGGGATCCGCTCTCCATCAGAATAATCCAATTGAACAAAATGATTCATATTAGCAAGCACATCTGTCTGAGGCCAAAGCAGAACCCTGGTGTTAGTTTAATAAATGACATTCATTAAACTCAGCTGAAAATATAATCTGGAGAGACTGATGGGGTGAACAGAGCAAAGAATAAGCAAAAGGAGTTAGCAATTATCAGATGTCATTTGTTCTACTGGTACCATGGAATTGGGGCTTGTTTGCTGAAATCTTAATTTCATTTTGCTGAGGCAGAATCCATCAGAGAAGTTTGTGTTGCAGCTATGGTTCCTGTTTGTCAGACCTTGGTAGGGAATGGGGCATTTTTCTTTTCCCCTTTCACCTTTTCTACAAAACAGAACACTGAAGGAGCACAGAGCTCAACAAGGACAGGAAGAATGAAGGAAACAGCCTTGCCTTTGCCACAAAAATACTGCTGAGTAAAGTTCCCTGTGCTGCAGTGCAGGGAGCATGGGCAGCACCTTAGGACAGGGACCCTCCACTTTTCCAATGCAGGACCAGTGATAGATATTCCCAGATCCTCTGCCATTTTCCCTCCATACCAAGGAGGTTTGTAAAGACTCCTCATTTGGCTTCAGGAGCATTTTATACTCTATAGATGCCAGGGAAAAAGACTACAAAGGCTAGGATCTTCTTGGTCGTCAGGTCAGGGAAACTCCTAGCAGCTGTGCAGTGGTGGCCACCCAAGGTGGCTCAGTGGTGTTTCATGGAGTACAGGGGAGGACACATGGATACTGAGATGCTCCAGACATCCCACACGTTCAGAGCTCAACCCTGCTGGTCCCGGGCTGCCTCCTTCAGGCACAGCTCACACCCAGTTGCCAGTTTGCTCAGATGCTTGGCATTAGCATTCCTGGCCATAAGTCTTCACACAAAACATTGAATCCAGAGGGCTTGCTTTTAGGAGGGAGAGCTGTCTTTCTCATTTCCCATTGAGCAGAGTCAAGCTTCTTGGGCCTGACTTACAGCAATTTACGGTCAGCACTTGAAGATTGGAGTCTCAAGCTGTTTTTTGTCAGTTGCTTTGGTTTTCTTTAGTTTTAACTTCTCCCCACAGGTATTCAAATGTTCTTTGGTGTGTTCCAGAGGAAGGCAAGAAAGGCTTTTATATTTATAGACTTGCCAGGGCAGTGCTCAAGTTCCAGCCAGTCAGAAAAAATCAAAAAAATAATGGAGGAGAAGGTAAACCTTGACCTCATAAGCTTTCAGCATTGATTAGTTTGTTGGTGTCAGGAACCTTTTCTTGTTCAGGGCAGACTAGCTGTGAAATGATTTTTTTTCCCCTTCTCTTTAATCTGTGTCCTGTATTCCCATGGGGAAGGAGGAGCCAGTACCTGCCTTCCTGGAGTTCTGCAGCAGAGGAAGCAAGTGAAGGGACTTGCACACCAGCAGCAAGGGACTGGGGTTTTTTTTCCAGACACTCATCTTCTCAATGTGCCCTTTGGCAAGAGGCTGAGTACCTTCAATTTCCCTCAAAACTGTGTAAGAATTTGTTGCAGACATGAGCTGTTCTGCAGATGGTCAGAGGTTGTTCTTGCCCTGGAGAGTGTGGGAGAGGGAGACAGAGTTGCAGAGATAGGCAGCATCTTTCTGACATTTGCCATGGACTCCACCATCACTAGAAGGCTTCATTAGCAGCCATGGAAGTGGGTGAGACATGCACTCAATCCCACCTCTACCCCACCACCATTCCTCACTCAGGTAAATAAATCCCTAGCCCTTAGGCACAGGGAGGAGCATAAAGCCTTAAGCTAAAGTGAGCCCATCATTTGTGTGAGACTGGTGAGAAACTTGCTGAATTCACTGTAGCACAGAAAGCCTCATCTGAGATCTCACTCATGGCTCGTGTGAAATGAGCTCTTGGGTCTCACCTTGGTTCCTCCTAAACACATCTCTGTAACATATAATCTTTTATTGCTACCAGGCTGGCAAGTGCATTTGAGAGCTAAGGACTGGAAGAGGGAAGAGAGGTGAGAGGCTGTTGCACCCCTGTGGATAGCTTCTCTAGGCAGGCACACTGGCTAGTGAAGTTTCTCCCTGCCAAAGTCTATTCATGGTCACCTTTCACAATGTCTTTGTCCTGTTGGTACTAAAAATGTAAAAGAAAACAAAATAAACCAAATCAAATTTAGATATATATAGTCTTAGAAATAATGAGTATAGGTATTAAACCTCTCAGCAGTTCTTTTGAGATCCTTTGACAAAATTTCAGGACCTCAAATTACTGCAGTATTTTTCTAAAATTCAAACGAATGAGACCATTAATATTAACATTAGGGAATGAAATTACAGGGCTAGGATATGAGGCTGGAACATCAGACACCCCTCTACAGCTTATGGTCATAGCCACACTTAACTTTTAACTGCAGCAAGATCAGCTGACAGGGTTTCCATTTCCAGATGCTCAGTGTCTCCTCCACCACCTCACTTCTGCCAGTTGAATGGCTCATGTGATAGCTTCCTGACATGTTTAAAGTCAGCTAGACCAGCAGTGATCTGCTGTCTCAGTCATTTAAGGTGAACAGGTTGTTTTATTAAAAATTTATTATAAAGCAAAGCTCAGCAGCAGAGCTGAAGGGGTCCAGCCTTAGGGTTCAGCTGTGTGGGATCAGGGGATGATAGCACTCCCAGCCAGCACAGCTGCAGGCACAAAGGAAGCTTCACAAGCACAGGCTGTCCGAGGTGACAATGAGCCAGAAACTCAAAGGACTAAGACTGATCAGACTCTTCACTGGATGCAAATGGAATTTGGGGTTGATTTTCAATACCTTTTTCAAAGCACACTGAAGTAATCTTATGAACAAGTCATCATGGGAATGAAGAAATCAGCACATTGGTTTTCAGTGTTTTCAAAAAAATTTGGTTTGTTTTGGATTTATTTTTAAATTCTCAGACAAAAAGTTTTGATTATTTTTTAGGCAATCATAATGTTTGACTGATCACCTGCATTTTCCACCAAGAAAGGCTTTGAACAAAAATGTGATCCCTCTCTAAATCAGAACCATATAAATACCTCAGCTATAGCAGTGAAATGACTCATATACATAAGTCACATACATAAGTGTTTTCAGAATCAAATTCTGAGATACTAAAACAGCCAAGAGCTGTGAATTCTTCAGATAAAAACCACACAAACTATATGGAGGAATTCTTGTCTTATCTTTCTCAAACTCAGAAAAAGTTATCGTATCCTTAGCGAAAGCATATTGTTTCAGAAACATCATAGAGAATGTGGCTTCAGGAAGAGCTTTTTTTTTTAACAAAAAATTAATAACATTTAATAATTAATAGAACTATGTAAGCTTATTGAGTCATCCCAGGCTTTAATCAATTTGAAATATTTGGGGCACCAATTTCCACCTTACTGCTCCTCGCTGGAGGTACATTAGAGTTTTAGTGCAATTAAAACGAAGCAGGAAATATTTTTAGCTAATTGCACTGTGCACCTTGAAGGTAATTTGAAGCTGCAGGCAAAAAAAATAAAATATCAGAAGCAGTAATTGACTGTTGCAAGCTGGGAGTATGTGTTCCTGGCTGCATTCTGATTTAGAGGGGTACAGAGGCTAGGCGAGGTGCTGGAACAGCCTTGGCAGAAGGGAATGTTCCCCTGGGGAATGGTCCTATTATGTATCACAGGGAAGCAGACCCACAAGTGTGACACTTCACATGGGAAATGTTGCAAGGTACAAGTCCTGACATGCAGGGCAGGAAGGAGTGTTTTCTGCACTTGGGAATTCTTGCATGATCATGGGGCACAGGGTGCCCCTGCCACCCCAAATACAGGCAGGTCAGGTAGCTCCCAAGTCCAGCCCTGCCTCCAGCCACCAACACAGGACCAGGGTTGGGGGAGTCACTGGGAGGAGAGATGGAGTCTCCTCCTTTTCTGGATGCAAACCCACAGAAGCACCACCCCAGTAACTCCTTTTTGTTCCCAGTGAAAAATTACAGACCAAATTCCTCATCCCCAGCCTAGCAGACAGCTGTGGGCTATCATGTCTCGTGGCAGGCACTTAAGCCCTGGGTAGGGTGTATCAGGCAACCTACTTGGAGGTCAACGGTCAGCATAACCTGCTGAGATCCATGAGCTGGGCTTGATTAGGTGTCTTGAGATCTTCCTAGGAGGTGCTGTTGTCTGGTGGGGAAAAGGAGAGGGGGAATGGGCATAACATCTCTATCTAACCCTCAGCAACAAAGAGAGTGAAGCATCAGGTTCATCAGCATTTTGATAAGCTCTAGTCAATCTACAAAGGGATAAAAGCAGAACCAGAGGAGATTGGGCACAGAGTTTCGCTCACAGCTTCCCAATTAGACTTGGTTCTCAACCATGTATATTTTTTTAATTAAACTGTTGGTATAATGCTCAGGAGATAGCAAACTCCTTGAGGCCCCCTTGTAATAAAGAACCTTTCATTATGTGCAGGAAGGTAGCTACTACACAGCTTAATTTCCTCTCCCACCTAATGTTCACTACCAGCAAAAGCAGGAGTGAGCACTCTGTACAAGGCAGGACAAATGCCCCTCAGGGCACAGGACCCACTGAGCTGCCACCAGGTGTGAAAGAGGCTACAGGCTTTGCTGGAGAAGTAGCCACATAACATACATTTGACCTCTACCATCCATCACAACCATCCTACTTCCCAAAATGACCTGTGTTTATTGCATTGACCTTTGCCTGCAAAGCTCTTTGTTGGTAAAACACAGCTGAGAGAGAAAAAGGCAGCCATGGCTATATTTGTATGAGCAACTAGATTCTGAATGTTGCCATAGAGGACAACCAGCGCTGTGACCGCTCAGCCCTTACCCATTGCTCCCTACTGCAACCCCGATGCTGGGCAGACTGGAGCTCTCTTCTGCACCAGCCGACCCTTCATCCCCACTCTGTACCACCCCAGCCCCGCTCTCCCTCCCACCACACAGCTCCACATCTCTTTCAGGGTGTCTCCACCACCCCACGATCCCCATCACACTGTCAGCACCTCTCCTGCCACCGCTCGGGGACAGGGTGAGAAAAGGCAGTACCGTGCAGGGAACCAGTGACATTTTCTGACCATCCGGGCTGGCTTCTCCAAGAGCAACTGCTCTGTTGCGGTGCCTTTTCATCCACTGCTTGAGACTAATGGCTCTAGAAAAATAGATAAATCAGAGGTGACACAGCTATTGCTGCTTGACATTTTTTCATCAAACTAGCTGGGGGAGGAGGGGGTGACCAAAAAGTGACATTTTGACCAAACTGGATGTTTCCACAGCAAATTTTCATTCTAGTAGATTAAAAAAGAAATGCCAACAGCACAAAAAAACAAAACTGTCTTGATTAAAAATGCTGGCCTTCAAAACACTAAATTCCTGTTAAAAATGTACTGGTTTCCAAATTGATTAAAAAAAGACAAAAATTAATCTTCTTCTGGACACCTCCCCCACCCCAAAATTGTTTTGTTTTTTAACTAAAATATTCACAGGAAAGAAATCCAAAATAATTACAATTTTCCCCTGGAAAATAATTGTCATTTTTCAACTAGCTCTTCATGTAACATAGTTAAATGAGAATAATCCTAGTAAAAACACTGCACAGCAAGTAAGTCATACGATTATTTGAAAGATGGACATTACAAATTAAGAGCTAATTTTTATCATCACCTTTAATTTATACATGGGAAAAATGAGGCAGGGTCATCAAGCATCTGAAAAAAACCCATGGAAAACATTAGTATTCGAAATGCTGTACTCCCATCTCCCTGTTAGAATACATTAGCTTCTCTGTCCGTATATGTGTAATTGTCTCTGTTGATATGTATGTATATATAGTACCTTTGTACGTATACATATGTATGATACGTATGTGTGCATATTCATGTATATAAAGACTCATATATACTGTCTCCTTTTTAACCTTCGGATGTTAGAACTCAAGCATCAGACAAAAACATTCTTTTTTATAATTTTCTTTTGGTTTTTCTTCTTCCTCAAAATAGCACCCCAAGAGTCCAGGTAAATGCATTGATTTCTAGTGTAAACGATCAGGCATCATTTAATTCCAGCATGGATGCAAAATCCCCTTCACCACACTGCCCTTCCTGCTCTAAGACATTTGGGCTCCCAATCTTGGACTCCCCATGACAGGCTTAGCAGCAGTTGTTACAGGGATGGCACCCGTTTTGGAGACCTCTGGCTCCTTCCTCCACCTCTGCCGGATAGTCCAGGCAGGAGCCGGAGAAGGGGATATGGGCGCGGGCTAGTATCGGGGTACGGTGAAGAGGAGGGCTGAGGCAAAGGGAAATCAGAGCTATCCAACATTGGAAGAAAGTTGGTGCAGAGGCATAAAACAGAGAGAGAAATTGCTGTAGAAACAAGAAGAAAGGCAAGGGAGAAAAACACGGGTTGGAATTTTAATAATATTGATCAGCCTCAGAGGCAATAGCTGTAAAGATCTGTCACCCATAGGAAAAATATCTCCACTGCCTTGCTCTAGGTGTGCTTGGGCACAGGCTCCAGCAGATGGAAGAACAGGATCCTGACTGCAGTTTTGAATGGGCTCACAAACACACACACACATGTGTGTGCATGTGTGTGTGTGCAAACAGAGACTAATGTGTATTGTATAAAGGTAAAGAAGTCTACATACGTGATGGGCACATGAGCAATGTTCAGCTGTGATCAGAGGCTTAGGTGTGAGCACAGGAGGTTGCCACTTCAGTGCTGGAAAAAGTGATGGCCTTTGAGTTTCTTTAGGGAGAGATTCCTTGCCTCCAAGACACCACAGAGAAAAGGATAGAGAAGGTGATCCATGGAGACATGGCTAGGAAGGATTAAGGGGAAAGACACAGTAGAAATCATGAGGAACAGAAGGCAGAACTTCACTGGTAGCCCACCACGATGGAGGCAGTGTTGTGCTAATTCTGTGGTCCTGTGAAGACACAGAACAATCTTGCACCTGTATCTGGTTGCATTTGCAGGCTTAGCAGGTACATTCATACCCTGACAGCAGGTAAAAGCACTGAGAGGTGTGTGCAAGATGCTGCACAAACCTAGCAATCCCTAGACTATATGGTGAATGTCACAGAGCACAGGATCTGTGTACTATTAAAGATCATCTGCATTATATTAGTTCATAAAGTCTTTGGGAAAGACCTGTCTTTCTCTTGCTTTCAAAAAGACAGACACAAATCCTGCTGCACGTAACAGCTTGACTTTGTCACACTAACAAGAGTAGTGATCCTTCTCCCACTGATGCCAGGGCAGTTTGCCATTAACACCAGCAACAGACAGGGCAGATTCCTTCCTGCTGTGCACAGACCTGGATTCAGGCTCTAACTACCCACCAGGTTGGTAGTGTAAATAGGACCAAAGCTGCCTCTGCATCCTATTCTCTATACTCTGGTAAATCCGTCCTTGGAAAATGATCCAGTGGTCTTGGCGGTATAGCCTAGTCTGTCTCCAGAGCCCTGTGTTTATGGCTGTCAGGCCTCAGCAATGACTTAGCCCTGCGTGTAGCAAAAGGAATATAGATGAAGAGCTGAACAACTAGAATCAGTTGCAAGGGACATCATTGCTCTTTAACAAGGCCATGTGTGTGTAAAGTAGGGATGGAAGGTATGAACAGATTGCCATTAAATGTCTCTTCTGGGGTAACCACACAGAGAAGCTTTCCATGGGTTGCTAACTTGACCTAAATCACTTACTGAGTGGCCTTAAATTTCGATTCTAGTCTTTGGAGAGTAAAAGAGACACCTTCAAGTCCCATTCATATCTTAGCTAAGCAGAATCATTATTCTTCTTCAACTTCATGGACTTTGCAGATTTTAGGGTAAATGGACTCCTAAGTTGAGTGTTTATATCTGGATGAGATGAGTCCAAGCCAAAGACTTCTGGGGGAAGTAAATCTTACTCTGGCTTAAACACAGACAATGAATGTCTCCCACATTGCAGAGCTGATCCATACAGCCTGGTAAGAAGCTGCTGTTAAAAACTTTCCTGTGACAGAGCATTAGAACTAGTGCACTGACAGCACAGGTTACAAGGACATGACAAAAGTTACATTTGCTCTAACCAAGACTTTGAGATTCATTTCCCTTGATATTATAGACCTACACTGTAACTATCTCCTTCACAGCTAGTTATAACCACAAGAGTGATATAGGCTCCTTCTGGCCATGGGACATAGTCTGATCTGGAACGGTCCCTTAGGACAAGTGAATTGGGACCTACAAGCCCTGTCTGTGTCCTCTAAAACCAGCCTAGAGCAATTTGCTCAGATGGAGATGTCTGCATCTTGAATTCTATCATTAGGACTTTAAGCCATTATATCTATCCAATGTGCAAGGAGAACAGTCTCAGGCTCTACTTAGATGCTTCAAAGAAGGAATATTGGCATTTACCAGATGCATTTGGCTATGGTTTGTTCAGTGGAGCAAGTTATTGGTCAGTGTTACCTGTGGTAAAAATACTTTGCATAATTTGTTCTTGTGCACAGAACCTAACTGCTTGGGAACCTAACTGCTCCTTCTTTATCTCTAGGCGCCACTTCTGAACTAGGGTGTATATACTTGTCTTAATAACTTTAACACTTTTACTCACAAATTTACTTTAGCAATACTCAAAGTTTATACCCATTCCCAGCAAAGTGAATTGCTTTTCTTGAAACAGATGAGTTTGGCTGGTGTCCAACCTATCTAACACAGATGCCTAACTTGTCTCTCAATTTCAGGCTGCTGATGAAGCAGTTCTCATAAGATAGGTATCTAACTCCTCTGCCTAGTCAACAGAGAAAGGCATTTGCTTCTGTAGCCCTCCAGAAGAAAAGTCCATCTGCCCAAGTTTAAGACCTGAAAAAGAGATTGTGCACTTGAAAACCTATTTCACGTAACTCACTCAATTGACCTGCATATATTACCATTTATTACAAACCCTACCTAAACTCAGGTAAATCATCTCTGCGGGCAGGATATGTTCCTAGAGACCATCAAAGGGTCTTCTCTTTTCCACTGACTCAGTAGGTGCTGTAGACCCCTGATTTAGAAGGACAGCTTCATTGGGTTCTTGAAATACTGGCCCAAATTAGGCAGACAGGATACCCAGATGTTGACTTTCATGTGAAAATACATTTGAAGGGGGGGGGGGGGGGGGGGGGGGGCAGGGCGGAGGGAGCGGGGGGAGAGCGGTTGTTGTTCTTTTAGCTTCAGCAAGTCCTAATTTTTCACCTGTACATATATATGTTTGTGTGTGTGTGTCGCATCCACAGTGTCTGAGGGTGTGTGTGGAGGACAGGCAGAGGGATGGCAGTACCCGCTTCAAAGCCACGGGTCATTGGCAGACCAACCTGGTCCTTCCTGCTCCACCCAGAAGGGAAAATGTTTTCCCCAGTCAAGGTTATGTCAAAGAACCTCTCCTCAGAGAGTTTTGAGAATTACCTGGGGTTAGCATCCACATCCAGCATTGCCCACGGTACTGCCACCCCTGATCCTGCAGCCAGTGCCATCTCATACTCCAAACCCAGACAGGACATGTGTGTTGCTGCCATTTCCCAGGGATAGAGCAGGATATTACTTGTTCCACCAGATCTCTCCCATTCCCACTGCTCCGTTCATGTGAGCAAAGCCTGTTAGCCCATTTTCTCGTAAAGCCTAACCCATGCTGCTGGCATGGCTTCAGTAAGGAAAGAGCCAGATTTTGCTATGATGGTGCTACCAGCTGTCCTTCCTCCCCCACCTGCTCTTTTTCGTGTGGTATGACACAACCAGAAAGCCCTGAGGTGTAAGAGGCTTTTTTCTCTTCCTAATGCACAGCCTGGACCTGTACAGTTGATGCTACTTGTTCTTGGGTACCCAGTGACACAAGTGACAAAAGCTCTACCCTGAGCCATCTTCAAAAATAGAGTTTTCTCCTTCTTGGCTTGTGAAATAATTGTAGACCTAGACATTGCATCTGCCTTGGGGGTACCAGTCTATTACCTTCACCCAAATTCCAGGAAACTCAGGTTGATACTTTCAGCTCATCGAAGGGCAGCGCATTGAGGCCAGGCCATCACGAAGGATTCAGCTCCAACTAAGACAACAGCCAGCTGTGGGAAAAGTGTTGAGCTGAAGCCAGTGGTCAGATCAGGGGCTTAGTTCAGCATCATCTCTTGTCAGCTGAGCATAACTGCTGTAACCACAAAGCATGTTCCAGCTCATAAAAAATATAGAAACAAACAAAAAAAAAAAACAGAGAAAGAATTTTCTCTAGCCAGCGTGCATGACTTCAGGATGAGAACTGCCAACAACATTCTTGTGACACCCAAATGCAAGGTGAAATTTCAGTCGTGTGCAGTGACTTTTCAGAAATAGGCTGGGAGGAGAGATATGAGCCCTGCCAAGGGGATAGAAAGGCAATACCTGAAGAACAGGGTGCAGAGCTGCTGACTGAGACAAGTGTATCGTTCTGTGCAGTGATTTTTGGTGTTTACTGAGGCAAAACTCCCTGGGCCAGTAAAGGAACATTTTCCTTTGTAAGAAAGGAACAGGGTGTTTCTGGAGATTGTAGAAACCAGCCCCTGGCAGTTTCTTTTTTCTTTTCTGTTTCTCTTTTTCTTCTTTTTCTTCTTCTTTTAATTCTTCTTTCTCTTTTTCTTCTTCTTTCTCTTTCTCTTCTTCTTTCTTCTTTTTCTTTTTCTTTTTCTTTTTCTTTTTCTTTTTCTTTTTCTTTTTCTTTTTCTTTTTCTTTTTCTTTTTCTTTTTCTTTTTCTTTTTCTTTTTCTTTTTCTTTTTCTTTTTCTTTTTCCTTTTTTTTCTACTTCTTTCTCTTTTTCTTTCCCTTCCTCTCCTCTCCTCTCCTCTCCTCTCCTCTCCTCTCCTCTCCTCTCCTCTCCTCTCCTCTCCTCTCCTCTCCTCTCCTCTCCTCTCCTCTCCTCTCCTCTCCTCTCCTCTCCTCTCCTCTCCTCTCCTCTCCTCTCCTCTCCTCTCCTCTCCTCTCCTCTCCTCTCCTCTCCTCTCCTTCTTTCTCTTCTCTCCTTTTTCCCCATTGTTTTTTAAATTCAGGCCAGAGCCAAACACTAAAGGAGTAAATGTCCTTCTTTTAATGATGCTGATTTAGGGACCATCTTATCATCCGAGTCCTCCTACAAGTCTGCTTCCCACACCATACCAGCATTGCTGTGTTCGGAACCCGCCATCCTGTGAACCGCTAAATGGACATGCAGCAACCAGCAGTAGTTGCTTTTCTTTTTTTTTTTTTTTTTTTTAAATTTTTATTCTCAGTAGCCAAAGCAGCTCTTGGTCTATTACTCCCCCATGAATTTAAACTTGGGATGTAATCGAATTAGAGCGGTACCTGCTCCGGAGTCCATCCGAGGAAAAGGAAAGACTCCCAGAGGACTTTGGCTAGCCGTCCAGCAAAGCCCAGGATGCTGGGGGTGGTGCGGGAAAGGCCGGTGCTAATGAAAGCATTCTGGTTGGCAGAGAATGTATTTATTTTCCAGACTTTGCAAACCGATTTGTGTCTGCGCTCATTCATTCAGTGCATGCTCTCCTCAACAGCTGCTGCATAACGTTCTGTTACTGTTCACTGTTGACCGTGTGTCTACATTTAAGTGTGTGTTTTATGTGTGTGTTTCTGGCTAGGCCTCCTCCTTTTTCTTCCTTTCTT
Source organism: Strix aluco (assembly GCF_031877795.1). NCBI lineage: Eukaryota > Metazoa > Chordata > Aves > Strigiformes > Strigidae > Strix > Strix aluco. The sequence continues at coordinate 87,434,862 of NC_133971.1, read as the reverse complement.
TCTTTTCTTCTTTCTTTCTTTTCTTTCTGTTCAGTTAGTTTGTTTTGCTCTCCTTCTTGTTTCATTTTCTACAGTATAATGGCAAGTATTTCCATTAGATCTTCTTGACCAATGCTGTGTTTGTAATTTTTTTTTAATTATCATTTTTATATATATCTTCTTTCCCCACCTTTCCCCTTTTCCACACTATATATAAATATATATATATATAAAAAAAATCTTTTCTTCTTTTGTCATTCAATCAAATTCCAACAAAACCAACCAAGAGCCAGTCAAATCCACCACAGTCTCGCGCTGAGCTAGGAAAAAAGTTCACGTAATGACATGAAAGTGGAGAATACAGTCCCCCAGGCCGTAAGTTCAAATCAACTCGAAGTTGAAAGTGTGACATGATGGCGTCATGTAACAAGCTAAGAATTGGTTGCATGACATGCCGTCAAGTTTCGTGCAGGTGCCGTGATTGAAGCATTTTTCTTGGATGTTGTATCAGTTGATGATTGGCCAGTCATGATCACATGTGCCTTTTTTGACTTTGTGCTGCCACAATTTTTTGCTGTGCTCATTTTCGTTTCGTTTTTGGTGCTTGCAGTGGTTTCTTTATTTGTCGTTTGATTTCTCGTCAGCGTTTTATGCTTCTTTAGATGTCACATAGAAGGAAAAAAAAAAGATGGATTCCTAATTCTTTAGAAAAAATGGGATTGTTATAACTACAGATAATTTGGAAAAAAAAGAGAGAGAAAAAAATGCGTGGTTAATTTTTTTGCACTGGAAATCTTGTGATTTTATTTTTTTTCCGGAGAATTGGGGGCCTTTTTCAATTGACATCTTTTTTTCCCCTTAGGATATTTCAAATCACTCTCCAAAAATTAAAAAAAAAAAAACAAACAAAAAAAAACAAACAAAAAAAATCAAAACAAAAACCAAAAAGGGTAATGATAGTAACAGTAGTTTGAAACCTATAGCAATCCAAAAAAGCAACCCCAAGAAAAGCCTCATTGTATGTCTTTTCAAGAATTCCTAATTCTAAGGTTCCGTATTACAGCAACTCCAGCCAAAATTAATTGCTCGGGGGAGGGAGGGATTGTTTTGAGTGGGAAAAAAACCATCCAGATCAAAAACCAAAATGCATCTTTTTGTTTACAACTGAAAAAGGGTCCTTGACGAGTGTTTTTTATTTTTTTATTCTATTATTATTTTTGGTGTTGTAATTGTTTAGACTGCTGTGTACGGTTTGCTGTTTGTTGAACCAACAGTGTGAAAACCTGCCAGCATGGATTGATATTCCGCATGACACTTTTCCACCAGAGTGGACCTTTTGCAGTTTCTAAGTTTCTTGATGTAATAAATCACCGAGTGTGTAAGAAGAACCTGCTTGCTAGAAAGAGATAAGAGCTAATCCTTAATGATTAAGCATCCTACTTAAATGTCAAGCCTAGTCGGATCATGATTACATTTTTTTAAACAACTTTTTTATTTAAGAAATGTTAGCTTTACATTTTTTTTGAAAAAAAAAAAAAAGTTTATTCCAACAGTCTTTTTTTTTTTATTTAACCTCCTATAAATTGCCTGTTCAAAGTCCTACTTTCTGACACTCACAAAGGAGTAGATGTTATTGGCAGCTATGTCTCCACAGAAAGCTCATACACTGTCATAGATGGCACCCTATTAAAATGTAGAACTATTCTTTCTCGATGCCTTTCACACTACAAAAGCTCGCCAAGCAAGATTGTGATCTGGCATTGTAAAGTGGCACTTAAAAATAATTAAAATGCAGCTATCTGCACATACATAGTGATACAGATTTATGCAGACATGCCCTACTATTATTTTGATTTATTATTATTATTATTATTACTCTTAGGAACAATTATATTTTTCTCTATCATGATCGTGACTACCTTGCTCACTTTGGGTTTGATCCGGTTCTCACTGAAGTCAAGGGGAATCTTTCTGTTGACATTGAGTGGGAGCAGAATCAGAGCCAATGCCTCCAAAAGTAAAACACCAAACCAGAAGCCCCATCCTGTCCCAATTGAAGGGAGAAGAAAACACCCATTACTTTCAACAGGAGCAGGATTGGGCCCAAAAGAACAGGCTCGTTTTTAATTTCATTTTCATTTTTTAGGTCTTTTTTCCCCCTGTCCCAAATACCCCCCCACCTTCCCTACTTCTCCTTCCCCTTTTTGATTTAATTTGCAATGATCTTCTTCATTTTTTTAGGGCAGCAGCTGAATGGGCCACATTTAGGAAATAAAAAAAAAGTATATATATATTAAAAAAAAAAAAAAAAAAACGTGAACTGTTGGATTACACCTTTGACATATCAGCAAATATCAATCAAGCTGAAGACTTCAGACTTATTCTCTCTTTGATTGTTTAGACTGTAACATTTCTTCAAGAAAAGTATCACATCTGCTGACTTCGAAGGACATGCGCTTGAAAATAAACAAAAAAAACACATAAGTAAAATCAGAACAGGAACAAGATCAACCAGGATTTCTGAAGAGACACTGATATCACCACAGCGGCTTTTCTTCAAACAGGAGATGCAAACCTGGATACTGAAAAAGGAGTGCCTGTTTGCCACCAAGGATGCAGTTACCATGCTTGACCCATGGTAACAGTCACTAAGCATCTTTATCTGTCATTCCTTAGCTATATAGGGACCAAAGGACAAAACTTTTTACCGCAGACTTGTAGCTGTATGTAAAATATGGAAGTTCTTTCCTTTTCTCTGAGCTGTTCCTAAAACAGTTTTTGAGAGCGATTATATGAAATATATAAAAACTAAAAAAAAAAAAAAAATGCTTAAATGCTTTTAAAACGGCAAGATAATAGTTCTTTGATACTTTGGGAGGTTCTTTGGTTATACATTAATTAGAGTCTATGAAGCTTTCATATGGTTTTCTGTATAATACGTAAGGATCGCTCTGTTAAAGGCAGGTAAGATGGATATCTATGAAAAGCAAAAAAGTAAATAAATAAATACATAAATAAATACATAAAAAGGCATAGAGAAGAGAAAGGAAAGATGGTTGATAATAAATGGAAAACAGAAAAGGTTTGTAAATGCTTCTAACTCTCCCCATTTAAAATCCTAATAGTTGTACAGAATTTAAAAAAAGAAAGTTTAAAATACCTATATAATAGAAAAAATTAGACAACATAAAAAAAAAAAAACAAAAAAGCAAAAAAAAAATAATACTACATAGAAGTTAGCGTTAATGCTAAAAACAAAGATGTTGTAGAACTGTAATTTTTGTAGAGTTTAGATTGAGCATAAATTCCTACTCTGCCAATTGCTGTTGGATGCTGTTATTTATCGAGGAGAAAAAGGAGAGAAATGGCTATTTTGGCAGCTTTTTTAACTGCAAGCATTCCAGCTATTAAAAAAAATAAACAAAACAAAACTCAATTCTGTAGACAATGCAAATGGGAAACAAAACAGCTGTCTTTTTATCAGACGCTAGTTCTAACTTGAACAACAAAACACAGCTAAACGCTTCATGTCTTCATGATCTGCTGTCCGCAAAATTCCCATCATCCTATGCTTCAGTAGCTTCCATATTTGCTCTAGAAACCTTCAGGACAAGGGGTTAGCCTAGAACCTTAATCTTAAAAAAGAAAAAAAAAAAAAACAAAACACAAAAAAAAAACCAAAAAAAAGAAAAAAAAAGAAAAAAAAACCAACATAAAAAAAAACCAAAAGAAAAATAAGAAGCAAAAGTAAAAAGAAAACACAATCTCTTTGAAGAATTTCTGAAACTGTTTACAAGGAATTTTGAAAAACAGGGGGATGTTTAAAAAAAAAAAAAATAAGATGCTGGCTCTGTTTCTGTAAATAAATTTGCATATTTTGTAGGACTTTTAATTGTAATGATAGAGAAAAAACAAGGAAAACTATTTAATGAAAGCACGATATTTATCTTTGGTAAATGACTTTAGAGCAGTTAAAAAATAAGACATTGCTTTAAAAGATCTGACTCAGAAAAAACAATGAATTATTTAAGAACACATATATTTTAAAGTATATCATATTTATTACAATTTATTTTCACAATCTTAAAACTTGATTTACATCATTCTCACACTTGTTTGCATCGACTGAGCAGTGTGATAATTGTTTCTGATTCTTTATTATGTTTTACTCTGTTCTAATGCTCGTTTGTTTTTCTTAGTATTTTTTATCTTGATCTTGAACTTTCTTCCTTTCTCTTTCTGTTTTGTTTTTTTTTTTAATTTTAATTCCCTACTGGGCCTGATCTTCCAGTCCTTACTCTGTCGGAACTCCCACTGGGATGTAGCGGGTATTTTGCCTGAGTAAGGACAGCCAGACTGAGCCCACAGCTAGGAAGTACAGATGTGTAATGCAGCTGCAGTTCCATACAACTGCTCTTTCACTCTCAATTCCCTAAAACTCCTTGTAATCTTCTGTAATTATTGAATGACGCTTTCCAGCTTAGCCCTAAATAAAGCACAGTTTAAAAAAAAAATGCCATGTTCTTTACTTCTTGATGGCTTTCCTTAATGTGTTTGCTTTGAGAACAAAATGAATCTATTTCAACTCTTTCATTAATATACATTGTTTGAGTATCAGAACAAATCCCTTTGTTATATAAAACGTATCTCATTGGATTGAATTAATGACACTGTTTCATTTAATGTCTGCTTGATATTCTGCTGTGGTTTACCTTAAACCTAGTAGGTTAGAAGATCAAATAATAGTACATACAAATTAGAACATTGTAGCTCCCATTTGAAGCCTGTTGTTTGATTTCACGCTCATGGTTTTTTCATGCTGATAAGTATAGAGGCCAAAGCTTGGGACATTGCTCCTTTTGCTGCTTTGGGAAAACCTTGTGAAATTCAGCAATCTCCAGAGATGAGGTTCAATTTCTTCCTGAGCATCCCTCATGTCTTGTCTTTTGAATGATTATATTTTTTCCCCCTGAAATGGCTGTACCACATCAGCTGAGGTGAAGCTGGGGCTGAAATCAGGAGCCTTTGCATTTTCTTCCTGATTCTTGCGGCCACATCTGCATTTGGACAAGTGGCACCAGCTAAATACATCTCTAAATGGGGCTAATGGTGCTTGTCCATAATTTGAACTCCACAGATGGAAGGAGTTCTATTAGTAGAAACTCCTATTATTACTATTATGAGTTACGAATATCTATTCAGGGCTACAGAAATAAATGAAATGTAAATCAGGTGATGAATAAAGGAGGGAATACAGTCAGTATTTTCTTTTCATCTGAAGGTAAAGGCAAATACAGAAGAGCACATACATCAATCCAATCTCTGCCTTTGGCAGAGAAGATGCTCTGTAGAAGGGTGAGTAGACTAAAGATGTGGTATTGGCCTCAAATGTCACTGAGCTAGAAAATGAAGACTAGACCTCCAGTAAGAAGTTTTTGCTCCAAAGACCATTCAGCATCCTGCCCTGAGCTGTGGTGATTAAGGGAACAAACAGAGACACATCCTCTGACCCGGGCCAGTTTGAGAATTAAGGGGGTGGTGGTGAAGATCACCCTTAAGGTGGTCTTCCTTAAGGGTCCACCCTTAAGGAGGAAGGAAAGTACAAATAGGGAAGTTCTATTTTCCCACAACAATTGTAGCACTAAAAGGTGTTGCCTGATTCCCTCCCCGTTTCTCAGGCTGCCTTCCCCACTCTCCTTTGTGACCCTAAAGCTCCCCAGAGCCCTTCCTTAACCACCTTAAGGTAGATGCTATGTATCTGCAGTGGAGGTGATGTGTCCTGATGTATTTGCAAGGACACAGCCATATAATCTGACCAGAATGGGCTGCATCCCTGGGACATCCAGCTGGGAACACCTCTAGCTGCTGAGAGAGTTGTGGGCTGTCAACTGACGATTGTGAGACAAGATTTCAGAGTATTGTTTCAAGCATCCTGCAATACACAGAAGATAACATATCCAGTGCTGGGCAGCAACCAGCTCCCAAAGGGAGGCCAGAAAACACTGTTAAATCTGCCTTTATCACCCAGGTCTGTACCCCTAAAAATATTTGACTTTACAAAGACACTGTTGGGTATACTGAATTGGGAAATCTGGCTATGAGGACCAGCAGGGACAACCACTGAAACCATGCATGGTCCTCACCTTTCTCCCATTATACTGCAAGGTCAAAGAGTGGGTAAATCTCCAAGTCCGATTCCCAAAAAGAACAGAGGCACCACAACACTGTCAGCCCACTGGAAGTTCATTTACTTTGGTGTGCTGCGGAATAAAGCACTGCTGTGACCACAATGCTGCCTGAACTAAGTGACGTTTACTTGCCACACTCAACTCACTGGTTATGGTAGATACACGGATTAAAATAGGATGGGCTGAAGCACAAATGCAGATATGGCCTTATGGTTGATTTAAACACCCTTCTATGTGTTGTACAAACATACCAGCCCTGTTTTAAGATTTAATTGCTTGTCATACGGAGAGTCCATGCTTCGTTCCAAAGGAAGTTCACCCCTTTACACTATAGGTGCTGTAAAGCAAAACAAATAAAGCTTTGCAGCGTGGGCCTGTTTTCGCATGGTACTGCATTGCTGAGTCTGGAAAGTAGCCAAAGAAAAAGCCCCAGTCTGAAGCAATGAAAATTAAGAGAGAGGCCAAGACAACCTAAAAGCCTGTAGCTGCTTGCCCATGTGTACCACAACACAGCAGATTGGGAACACTCTTATTACAGAGGTTCAAAAGCCACGGACTGTTTGATGCTGACTCCTCTCTCTTATTTGTAGCTGTTAAATCACATTACATGAAACAAAAGGTTTATTAAAGGTCAAACATCTATCTTTCGCCGAGGTGCTCCTTGGCACTGGTGTGATTATACTAAACTACAATCTCATCCCCATGAATAGCTGGGGGCAACCTTTGGTACAAGTACAAGGCATGGTTTGCAGTCATTTTTTCTGGAGTCCCATGGAGACACCTCAACAACTAATCACATTTCTGTCTCTAAGAAAGCAGTAAATCCCTTCCTGGAGTCACTTTTCCATATCAGCATTTCCTGACTTAGCTGCAGAGCCACTCTTCCTTTGCACACTCAAGAGGAAACAATTCCTCTCCCCACTTCCACCCCATCCCCATCTACACAGATGTCTGTTAGACAAGTTTCTTTTATTAAGAAATGATCAGGACTTTGAATGAGGCTACAGAGCTCTGCTTGTTTTCTCTTCATGTAACTAGCACGGTGATACCATTTGGAAATGTCCTTGCGAAGCAAGGTGAGGACTTTTCCGCCTTGAATATTCCAGTTTCCAACAACATATTTCCCCTGGTCCCGAATACATCAGCGCAGTGATCGCCCCACGGGTATAGCAGCATACAAGGTGTTCACATTTGTGGTCCCAGGAAGAACTCACACATCACAGGGGTTTGGCAGATGGGGAAACACATATCACTGGGTGCTTCAGTGCAATGTGCAAATGCTGCCCAAGCAGCTTACACAAACTTGTGCACAGCATCCCTTGGAGAAGGAAGTTGCTGATGCTGTTGCCTAGAACGGTCCCTTAGCAAACTTCTTTTCAAACTACCTGGCTTGTTCTAGGACTCCAGAACCAATCAAATACGAACAGGCCACAGTCTCAAGTTAGTCAGCTGTAGAGTCTGAAAATGCTTTTTGGACTAGCACTGCTGTCCTATTTGTTGAGGAAATCAGCCCTTAAAACAGGTTCCAATCCCATAGCTTCCCTCTCACTACAGTAAGCACTCACAATAGAACAAACACATCCCCCAAAAACATTTGGAAGGTGCCAAATCAGAGTCCTTGTGCTCCATTTATTAAGGGAAGGAGGTCATGCTGGTGTCTCTGTGTTGGAAGGGACCTCTAAAAGTCATTTAGTCCAACCCCCCTGCAGCAAGCACTGACAACTTCAGCTAGATCACGTTCCTTAGGGCCCTGTCTCTTTGCACACTTGCACTCACCACTAGTATTGTACAAGGTTTTGTCAGTGCCCACCCAACCTTAAACATTCTCACATTGCTACCGACAAACCTGTATAACACTATTACTGGTAAACACAACAATGGGTTCTGGTGGTAAGAAAAACCTTAGTAGCAAACGTCCTCTCTCCATGGGATTCATAACCTGTCCTGGATTCTGGGTCTCGATCTGACAGTGCTGAACTTGTCATGGACTACCTCAAGTGAGCACAGACTGGGAAAGGAGGTTCCTTGCACAATTACAGGTAAGCATGTCCTTTTCCTGAAAGTAGCAGCCTTGCAAGGTGCAGTGCATTCACATGAGATACGATACGCACAGGTTCAGATTCTTCCTCTGTCCAGCTGGAAGCTGGGATTTGACCCCTGAGACTCCCATGATGCAGAAGATGGCCCTGATTATACAATCACAGAACAGTCCAGGGAGGTATTCACAACTCCTCTCATTGATCTGCCTCATTTTGTTTAAAAGGTGGAAATAGAAATGGAAATGGGGAGTGAATGATATCACAACCTCTCCTAGGACACCCAGGCTCCTAACACTGCTCCCATGAATGTCATGCACATTGTACAGCACACAGGACACCTCACCAGGAGAAAGGGACACAGACTCCTGGCTGCTCATGGCACTCTCCTGGGTTGTGTACATTGTTGGGTTGCAGCTTTCAGCTTTTAAAAAGAAGACCTACAAACCTGCGAGTTTGCAGACAGATGGTGAGTGGGTGGGTTAACTCTCCCCAGTGGGGAGTCACCACATGACATCCCAAAAATGGGCACCTCTCCTCCTCAGAGAGACAGAGGCTCTAAAATTCTCCTTACCTTTTGTGGCAGATTGGATCATGTGTTTTACTTTTTCCATAAACAGCACGGAGAATGCAATTGCCTAATTCAGTGTTGTGAGTCCTACCAGAAAGCAAAGCACCCACAAATTAGACATCATGACTGTGATGTCTCCTTTGTGAGTCCCTCCTCCGGAGGGTAAGGGAGACAATTCCACTTCAGTGAGCTACAGAACATACTCCAAAACTGGAAAGGTTGTCAGAAAGCACATTGCACACAGATCCTCCTACCAACTCCTACAAGAAAAGGTTACCTTCTTTCAGCTAGAACAAAGAGCTATTGAGTGAGACAATGGGCCTACCAGTATGGGTGAACCGTCTGTCATCAAGTGTTAGACAGCAATATCTTTTTTAAGCCAAGCCAACAGAAGCCCCCAGCCACTGTTACAGTGGCATATAAGCACAGATGCAAAGCATCAGCCCAATTTTTACTTCTTTTAACTCCTTCTGGTCAGTCTTCTGTTATTGCTGGGTTTTGTCGCAAGCCGAGAGCATGTCAGAGCACGTGAATTTTGCACAGTAACCATCAAACTAAAACTTTGCACCATATTTCACACAAGTGCACTAGAGTTGGCTCTGGGCACCAGCCTGGTTTGTTTTAAGGGCAGACAACGAGGAGCCTGATGACAAAGAGATACTCATCCCCCTGGACCCACGTCTCTCAACCCCAGGAGACAACTATCCAGAACATGTGCACTAGTGTTCCACAGCCCAAATGCCAAAGACAAAGGGGCCTGAGTCCCTGTGCATACCTCTGCTAGCTGATAAGCAGCAAGCAGCCAAGTCTGGGATATGAGAAGACAAGTGATTTTGGACTGAGACACATAGCAACCTGAGAAGAGCAGATTGGCCCTATGTGTGGGACCAGTTATTAGCCTCCTCTGCCCAGTCTGAGCACCACACTCAGGAGATGGTTTAGGGGGTGAATGTCAAAATTCCTGTTCTGATGATTGCATTGCACAGAGCAGTTCAAGCCAAAACAGGATAAAGAACTAGAGAACTACCTGGCTCTGCAGATTAAGCTCTTCAGTTTAAGCAGCAGTTGTCTTATTATTTATACCTTTTATTTATAACTTTCAGTTTCCAGTCCAAAAGCCAGATCTTAAAGCTTTACTAAGTAAATATTTTCTCTCCTTGACTACCAAGCTTTTGCAGTGCTGGGAGAGAGCTGAATTTGGGTGAAATACTGGACATTTAAGGTGTTTTATTTTTCTGGAGGTAGGGAATCTATGTAAAGCAACACACTTACCTGAAAGACTTACAGTCCAGATCCAGTTTAATTGGAGACTGGGGAATTTTTTATTCCATGAAGGGTCTGATACCACCAATGCTAAATTTTACGAAGGGTTTTCAACTATCAAATTTAACGGAGCACTCCCTCCCCACTAACTGCAAATGGTGAACAAAATTGGGCAGAGGTCTGTACAGCTGGGGTGAGAGGACAAACTTGGCCTGACTGGACCCTGCTTTGCCTCCATACCAGATCACTAGTGATAGCTACTTGTCATCCAGCTGGTCAGTAAAGCCTTCCTCTGTGAAATCTTTTGATGGTCCTAGACCAGTAGGGTCTATATCCCTGCTCATGAGCCCAGCTGGTGCTTTTGTACACTTTTAGCAAAGAAGCCAAGAAATGAGTGAGATCTCACTTCTCAGGGATTAGTCCTCCAGGGCCTGAGCATGCAGATTCACCTATCTGTCCCACAAGAGATGGATGAGTGGTCATGGCCAAGCATTACACCTGGCTGAATTAGGAAACACTTTCAGTGCAGATGGAAACCACCAAATCTCAGCTGGAAGGCAGTAACTGAAAGAAGCCAAGAGCAGCACAAAGTAAAGCAGATTAAGCATGGTTTGCACTTACCATTTGAAATAGCCTCAGAGAGTGCACACATGGTCAGGTTCTGCATACTGAAGTGCTGGAGTTTCTGTGCATCTCTTCCCTGAGCTGAGCAGTAGTGACTTTAAGCCAACAGGCTTGAGGTGTGTTAAGGCAAAGAGACCATAGGTTCACAGAAGGCAGGTTTCAGGGCTGTCGATCCATCTTCTCTCACTGTTTGGAAATGTAAATTCAAAGACAAAGACAAATATAGATCAGTTCAATAAAACACAACTGGAATACAAGCCAGAGGGGCAGCTATTGGTCATCATCACCTGGCAGGGACAGAAATTATATGAAACAGGGTCTCTGAGAACTTCAGCCATTTGGCTGTGGGATTAAACTGTACAAAGTGACTGATGTGGAGACCGAGTAGATATGATGGTGGCATGGATCACTGCACATGCAAAATAGATAACAAAGCTGTTATATGACCTGTACTGGTTGCTGTGAAGTTGCACAATTTTCATGGTAACTAGAAATGCAAACGAAGAAGGCACTTGGTTCCTCAAATTTTCCAGTGGCTGGTCCTTTGCAAAGCTCCTCCCAGGTTTTTGCAAGTGCAGTTGTCAAAATCACTCAGCAATGGCCTCTTTCTGCAGCAAAAAAAAAGTTAATAGGAACATTTACAACTGCCTTCAGTGAACACCTTACAAAAGTCAACAAGAAGCTGCAATTTCTTTCCAACATAAAGGTCATTTAGCATTGGATACAGGCATTTTAGTGTGTCAGTGAAGCCAGAATATCCTGTCCCAACATGCCCATCTTTTACCCAATAAAAACACGATTGGTGTGACAAGTTGTAATAGACAAACAGCTATGCTCTGCCATTCTTCTGTGTGAAAACCCCTTTAGACCCTTACTTTATCAGGCCTAAAGTCATTCCCTTGGCAATAAGATCAACAGAAACCTCTGCAATTTTCTTCCAACAATTAAATTATTTATGAGCTTTGAAAATAATCCCACTTTGTCTTCTAACCCTAGTTTTGCATATATACATGTCTTTTTCCATGTCAACCCCTGTGAATACTTCAGCTAAAATATGCATTCATTAGAAAAACATTTCAGGGTATTTTTTTCTCTCCTCTTTATCTACTTGTTTGAATATGTTGTAAACTTGATTAATGTTGCCTTCTAATCTCTTTTTTTCTAGAGAGAACACCTGCAGCTCTTTTAACCTGCCTTAAATAAAAAATAAAATGGAAAACCCAAGCAACCCAAGTTGCAATGTCACACCTTCACAACCCTTTCCTTTCCCTGGCCATTCACTGATCCTCTCTAACAGGGTGGACACATAGGCAAAACTTGTGTCAGTGAACCTACAGAGCCATGGATTTCTTCTAAAGCCCCCTTCCTCATGCTCCTAGTAACCTGCTTAGTTTTTAGTCTTTCTCTGACTAGAATAGTTTGGGGAGATTTATGACAGTAATTCTTCTGGTTCCTTTCACAATGTGTTTTCTGCTATTCTCATCTATCGCTCTGCCAACATGCATCATTTATTTAATACCAGTCAGTAGCCACGTTAAACCTTTTTTTTTTTTTTTTTTTTTTGCGGACATTTCCTCCTGTACCTGGAGAAATTGTGCAGGTAAATAAAGTCTGAGCCAACAGTCTTGGACCTGCCTTTTCTGCCTCCATCCAAAGCTTTCCATGGGCATCAATCATCCTTGAACTAGGATTCTTCTCATTTTAATTATGCTAATATCACCATAATTTCATTCTCATTAACAGCAATTGAGTTTCAGTCTCTGCAGATGGTGGAGCTGGACAGTTACCAAGCCACATGCCATCTTGAGAGGAGTGTATGGACCAGTGCTTAGCCTATGGCAGTGTTACTCATCACCATTTCTAGATGCATCACTTCACCCGTTTGTGAAATGACATATGCCTTTCCTTCATATTGGTTTTGAGGTTTACAAAGCAGATTTTTAAAAATACAAAAGAGAGTCCATTGCACAACTAGCTCATTCTTGTTAAAATACAACCTTGCCTGCTTTGATAACTTCAGGTGAAGGCTACAGAGGAAATATGTTATTGATTTAAAGAGGACAGATACTCTCTTCACAGGGAAGCACATGGAGAAGACAAGGGACAAAGAGTACAAATTACACCAGGAAAGGTTTCATCTCGATATAAGAAAGAAATTTTTTACAGTGAGAACAATCCATCACTGGAACATCCTCAGGGATATAGTAAATTCCCTGTTACTGGAGGTTTTCAAGATGCAATTGGACAAGGTGATAGATAATCTCATCTAGTTTCCCTTTCCCACAAGAGTTTGGACCAGATGATATTTCGAGGTCCCTTACAATGTGGGATGTTTCATATTTCTATGGTTCTATGATTGCTGTAAATGTGCGTAGATCTATGGGCACGTTAATACTTTGGACACCACCCCTCTGAACTTTCCCAGCAGAGCAGGTATAGAACTCAAATTACAGAAAGTCTGACAGGAAGGGACTTCTGTGATTTTTCTCCTCCAGCCTCCTACTCAAAGCAAGTCTACCTTATGGCCATGTCCCTTGTTATTCTGATGAAATAAAACTATCAAAGGCTATACAGGTAGACTTGCACAACCACTATTATACCTGCGTTGTGGTACAGGCACCCAGTGCAGCCTTCTCCTCACCACTGTCTAACCTGGTAGGTCTACCAGGGTTTACTGCATTCCAGTCCTTTCTGGACTGGGTTTCTTTTCAAGGAAAACCAGTGTGGATAGGGATGGTGGTGAGAACAAAAGCATTTACCCAAAGAAATGTTGGGGTACACAAGGGGTAAGGACTTCAGTGCGCATTGTGGGGAACTACTCTGCCCCACACAGTAATTCCAGTTCCACACAGTGGAGAGTAGGTGGTTTCCCACATGCGTACTGGATAGCTTATCACTGGCTGCCCTCATCAGGCCAAGTCCAGCCTTACTACCTGTGAATTGAAGCCAGGACATGTTGTATGCACAGTCCTGATACTAGAACTCATCTCTAAGATGAGAGAAGGGTGACTTGATGAACTGTCACTACCCCTTGACTGATATGTAGAGGAAGCTTCAACTTAGACCTGGCTACAGGTCAAAAATCAATACAGCATAAACAAAACTGCACCAGTCCTGCAGGAAGAGCCTGACATTGTGACTGCAAGCATGAAGAATGATATTACATGGATTCAATGTTTTTTTTATGTTGAGTACAAAGTCTGGTACAGCTGATAGAAATTATGATGGACTATTGCAGCCTTCAGGGCTGGAGAACACATTAAAATCTCTTCAGGATGTGATATCTGACCAGCTTCTGATGCAACTGTTGCCGCCTCCTACTCCATTTGACAGCTGACCTCCCTGATAATCCGGTAAGACACAGATGGTGGCTACACAGCCGAGGTAAACATGAAATGGTCTCTGTGACAGCCCAGAAGAGTCATTGCTTTCCCACTCCTCTATGCTTAGGACTCCCTAAATCAGATGGCAGTATGGGATCCCAGCCAGACCTATCTTTCCCTAAGCATTTAAAGCACACAAGAAATGAAGAAGCACCCCAGTTGGAAGGGTGAGAAAGAGTTTCACTCAGATTTTGTGTTGCAGCAGGTCTTCTGCAGACACCTTTAGGATGTATTTTTAATCCATGGCAAAGACTTTGATTTTTTTTATCATTTCATATATTTTGTTAACAGAAAGAACTAATTCAGGTACCACCATACACAATAATAATGAATAAATGATCTACTAGCGCTCAAAAACTGGGAAAATGTGACATGAAAAGCAACACAAAACCAACTGTATTTATGTCAGGTATAAACCAGTGGCATGTGTGTCTGCACTTTGGGGTAGCTAACTTGGTGGGAAATGAATTAAAACATGAGAGTCACCTTTTAAGGTAAAAAGGTCTTCTGCTTGATGATCAGGATGACACCAGTATTTATGCTGATGGCAAATAAGGGCATTTCTGACTCCAATTTCATTTCCAGAAAACATTAAACGTTACCTCACAGTGCGTTATTCGAATCAGCACACGTCGCCAGGGGTTGAATAAGATGGTTTCTCCACACTCCACGACAGAGTACCGACACTTACTAAATTATGCTGTTAAATACTGTAGTATGGCTATAAAATACAGTGAAGGCCTGTGGAAAGATGCCAGCCCTTTTCTGAGAAAAAGAGAGCACTTTTTGGAACCCTGCCTGTGGCCCGTAATTTTCACTTCCTCCCACTACAGTGTGAAGTGACATGAAAGGACTTGTAAAAAGTCAAGTCCAGGAGACTGGTGGGGATTTGAAGGAGTAAAGCTAAAGTTAGATCATCAACAGTAGCATTTGACCTACTTGAACTTTGTGGGGAAAGAAGGAGAAAGCCAAATCTCCCACACGTCTCCTTAGCAGATCTCACTAGAAGAAAAAAATTGAATTCCAGCATGCAAAACATACATTTTTCAGCCCAGATGGGGTCAAAATATTCAAAATACAGAAACTTTTAATGGAGAAAATTGTTGATTCACAAGCAGTAAAATTTTCCAGAAAAGTTGCTAACTAACAAGATATTCAGTATTTCATAGGAAATAGCATTCTGTGAAGGAGAAGGACAAGTGGCACAGGATGGAAGCACAGTTTACACAGAGTCTCCTGTCAGGTACTGCAGCAACTCACATGGACCCTGACTCATGCAACCAATAATTAAGTCCTTTACATCCAGCAGGTTCAAAATGATTTTTTTTCTTATTATTAATTACCAAGGAGATGAAGGATGGAGGAGGAGTCAAGATTGACCTTTCTTTGTGGAAAATATTTCATCAGGAAAGATTTGTCCTTCTCCAGTGTCCATTATCTGACTTGTCACACTGTATGGGTGCCTAAAACCTTTCACTGCAGGAACACAGACCAGATGGCAGCTGACCAACAAAGCTTAAAATTTAACTGAGGAACAACATAAACAATAGATGCCACCTATTCCGATCAACAGAAAAACACTATGACAGTGTCTGACAAACAACAGATACAATATGTTGCCCACCTCTTTGCTACCACATTTCTACAGAGGATGGTTAGTTTATTGGAGGAAGGGTGAATCAGAGGAACTGAATTATGAGGTGGAAATGGGTGAGCAAAATTCCACCAGACTTGTCTTCCTAGGTCCATACGCTATCTTCATGTATTTCTTATATCCCTGCACCTGTAAATTTATACAGAAATTTAGCATCCAGCAAGTGTCTGGAAACAGAACAACCACTCAGGTTAAAATGTATGTCCTTAGTTGTCTTGGATGTGGTCCTCCTGCAGATGGTCAAAACTGGACAGTAGCAGAATTTTCTTAGTGACAATGTTTAAGCAGAGGAGAACTTGGACTTAACCAAAATGCCCTATATTCATTTGCTGGACCTGGTGTTAGCTGAAGTTGACTCTTTGTTAAACACTGTCTCTAGAGCAGATCGTGCTTGAGGCATGATTTTCAAATTCATTACAAATTCAGAACAGCTCTGGTGGCTGCAGAAACTCTTCACAGGCTTCCTAGGGGTAATTCTGTCAGCAAAGCTCAGAGCTACCTTATTCCAGTCAACCTACTTCTTAAAACTCTCTCCAGTCCAGGCACATGTGGACAGTGATTGCCAGAAGTACGTTTTAGGAAAAGGATTTGAAAGGAGTTATTAAGGTTACTGATACAGGGCAGCCTGGAGATCTTATGTCCAGCCCCTCCTGCTATTACAATGGAGGAAAATAGCACTAGAAAGCACTTTGCCTTAGTGCCAGGATCCCTGGCACATTCACAAAACATGCACATACGATGCAGGAAAACACCATCAGCTTCCAGTGAGTGCAGGCTCTGATGGGTGGACCTGAAATGCAGGAAATGGCATTAAGGAAGATGTTAAGCCTTGTCACCTGAAATAAAGATTATGTCAAACAAAATCCTCCATGCTAGCAGCGTAGAGTCACTGTCCTTCCCTCTCTTTAGTTGCACTTATGGAGCAAAATTCTCAGTGCAATTGGTCACAGCAGTTCAGCTGGGGACAGAGATGAGTATCAGGAGAGGAACAAAGTAATCAGGAGGGTTCCTTTCACATTTTCAGAGACACAGATTGTATTTTCCCCTTTCCCTCATGCTCCGTCACTTCACTTTCAACTCCTACAAGGAGCACTTGGAGAGCAAAGAAAGTGGGGGAGAGGTGTGAGAAAGCTGAGCCGTAAGCCTTGAAGGAGAACAGGGATTTGGGGCACTGGCAGATAAGCTCTGCAAATATTGTCATCGTGTCCTCAGGTTCTGCCACGTGCTCCTGCATCCTCAGCCCCTGTCATGGGTTCCCTCACACATCAAGAGTGGAGAAGGAGAGTCCTGGAGTGCTGACTAAGGCAAATCGATAAGATGCCAGACTGCCAGAAACAGGCAGAAGTTTCCCTCTCTGCTGCAAGAATGAAGAGTTGGCAATAAACCGCTGGGAATAAATGGCAGCACCTTCCATCACCAGTGCTGTCTACTCCATGAGCAGCTGTTGGACCGTGACAGTGAGGGCAGAGAGAGGGATTTAGTGAACAGCTATGGCCTCTCTGACACCATGCATCAAAAACACTTTCCTACACCAGCCGTCTCCAGTCAGGACTGTTCTTGCTCTGTGGTTTGTCTGGCTGTAGGATGTCATTTATTCCTTTACCTCATACTTCCTAACTTCCTTTCAGCACGAATCTCCTCCCTCCACCTCCTTCTCCCCATTATAAATATATGAGTATGTATGTTTCTTATTTTTATGTGATCTCTCCTAACTGCCAAAAAAAATAAATCTCCTGACATAAATCTTTTTGGCTCAGGTTTCTTGACAAATATACGCTAGATTTTCTTTATCACTCACACCTCTCTCTTCTCCACAAGCTCTCAGCAAGAGTTTCTGCAAACTCTCAGCTCTCAAGTCCTCTTCATGAAGCGTCTCAGAAGTCACTGTGCTAAAGCTAAGGCAGAGGAACACTTTCTCTGCCTGTGGAGAGTGCATAGGACAGGGAGTGGGTGTCTGCCCAGGACACTGCAGCATAGTGTGTCTCTGTAGATGTGCCATTTTGCTTCAGTGCATGCATCCCTCCAAGCATAGTTATGGTGGAAATGGTCCCACCTAGCTTCCAATGCCTACATCTGAGCCTGAGGTCTGCGCCATTATTTGGGTCAACAGAGCTCTTGTCAACAGATATAGATGCCTCATCCAACAGCACACACAAAACCTGCAGCAAAGAGCAGAATCAAGTCCCAGACCCCAAATTTTCACCTCCTCCTTGAGTGCTGCAACCATAAGGATGTTCCTTTCTGCTTTTCTTGGCTGCAGTCTGAGATGCAATGTCAAATTGTCCATCTGAACTCACCTTTTCTTGAAGGATTTGACACTAAGTTGGCCCATGCAGTGTAAGTCTGCACCCAAGCGCTTCCCTCTACGTTCTGGCTTTGGTAGTAAAGTAGAGGGGAGGCAGAACACGTACAGCATACAGAGAGAGAAAAAGAGATCCTTGTCCCTGGCATGAAGGACTTCACAGAATTGCTTAGGATCCAAGCGGATCCAGTCAACAGTTTTAAATCCTCTAATGAAATTCAGACTGAACTTACAGACCTCACTGACACAAAAGAAGGAAGCAGAAGAAGAGTTTTTCTGGGACTGACCTGTGCCTAACTTCTGGGCAGTGAATGAAGGAAATGCCTAAATTTCCTGTCTAGTCAATGGGGAGGGACAGGTGTATTTCAAGGTTGCAGAGAGTGTCCTGTTACAGAAGCTGGGAGACAGGATCTTGAAAAAACACCTTCTCAGATTCCTGGCTAACAAATGCCAATGGCTCCACAAGGGCAATGGCTTCACTAGCTACTTCAAATACAGATGCAAGCCTGGTGCCTAAGCCGGGGAGACCTGTTAATACTCAGCTTTTGTATTTTAACCTCGCCAGAAGCTCCTGTTATGGTGAAATATATGGGGCAGCAGAGCACGGCAACAGAGCTAAAGCTCATAGATCATGGAGTTAATATCCTACTGTGGGCTAAAAGTGAGTGCACACAGTTTCAGCCCACGTGTTGTTTGAAGTTATGAGCACCCGAGAAAAGGGGATTTATAATGAGAATGGCAATTCAACCTCAATTATAGTGTGCGACTGTCTGCACACTATAAACTGGAAGTTTAATAATGAAGCAAGTAGGCTGAAGTAGAGAATTTCATTGTGTCTGTTTCACAGCCTAGAATTCTTACGAAATTCATCAGATCACTTGAGTTCTCCTGACAACTGTAGCAGTATAACTAATTTTAAAAGGGTTTATTGTACATTAAGGCTGCAACAAAAGATACAGTCAGAGAAAACCTTATAGCGAAAGAGAACTCCAGATTGAGGACTATAATGTATATGAGATTTGAAGGAAGTAAGTGCTAAAAGATGTAGACAGCAGTTTTTCAGGGTCCTTAACCTTGATGAATAAATGAATAAAATCCCTTAAAAAATTGCAGTGTTTCTTTCAAGTGATTTCCAGCATGTTAATGATCAAGAGAAGCTGAGAAAATTGCTGGGAAAGGAGATGACTTTCCTCAATATGCTCTTACCACAGAGACTCTGAGACAGACCTGAATTGTAAGTAAATAATATGCATTGCAAAGTATGACAGAGGAAGAGAAGAACAGAGACTCTTTAGCTGTCCATAATGCATTTGCATACAAGTGTGTTGACTGCAGGACTTTGTGATGTTGCCAAATCAAAGCTCTAATGGAGACTTGGAGCCTTCCAGTCCTTCCATATCCAGGTACTTAGACAGGGCTCTCCTATATCGTGTTTGCTTACCTTACTACACCAAAAGAAAAGGACCTAGATTGAAAGAGGGTACAGAGAATACACAGAAGTCTTTATCTACCACCATAAGCATCCTGCTCACCATGTACAACCCCCCACCAGCTAATACTGAATACCAAAGGGGCCTGAGCTGCCCACCTCCCTCATTTCTATCAGCAAAGTCTCCTAGGTATTCCTAGAAAAGTTAAAGATGCATGAATAGAAAGCACAGCAGCTCACCCCTCAATGCAGACCACAAAGGAGGCATGTCTCTACGTTCTGCAAGACAGGAAGAGAACATCTTGTTGGTGTCCTGGCATGGCCTTGCCCCAGGAGGCCCTGAGGACTGAAGGAAGGTGCAGATGAGACAGGGAACATCAGGCACTGATGGGCAACTTGGCTGCTGAAAAATATGGGTGCTCCCAGATTTAGCAAGCTGTCGAAGTGGCAAATGAGAAAGGGGTGCTAAAGATTGAAATTTTGAAGGTATCATCTCCAGCAGTGTTTTCACCTCTCAATTTTACTGGTTGACAGTGCTTGCAGACAATGTTCTTGTCTCTCTGTGTCTTTGAACCCTCTCCAGCATCCATATCACCCACACACCCCTTTTGTCTCCTGGCCCCACCAACCCTTAGCTAATAACATAGCTGATTAGATCTTTCATCATTTTTATTGTTATCCACCCGCAGATTAATAAAACAGTGCTCTGGCTGTTTCTGGCTGACCACATTCCCTAATTTATCATAAAGGCTTCGCCTGAAATACTTCTGTGTGACATGCGGGGAGAGTTGCAGTCCCTCCCAGCCAAGCATATCTCCGAGAAAGCGCAGCACAATGGTCCGCAGTGATATTGCCCATATTCTCACCACACAGAGCAGAAGTTAACGCTCCGCAACCAAGCTGCTAAAGCAAAATTACCAGAGATTGGTACCAGAGGCACGGAGGTGGAAAAATGGGGAGTTAACTCCAGCTCACTGGAGCACACTGCTTCATACCTGTACTGTCTCTTAATACAAGGGAATCTGCTTTTAAAGCACTCCAAATTTTCTTTTTAAAGACAGTAATTACAAGGGTGACTTAACATGGCCTCAGGGACTATCCTGCAAGAATTGAAAGACTTGATCTCTTAAAGTCAAGAAGCTGGAGGAATCATGAAAACAGAAATGGATATTTTTCCTCCACTTTCTTCTTCTTCTTCTCCCCTCCCCTCCTCTCCGCTTCCCTTCTCATTCCTCTTCTCTGCCCTTCCCTTTCCCCCTTCCCTGTTCCCTCTTCCTCCTTCTCAGGGTACTGATTTAAACTCAGAAGAAATGCGAAGCTCAAAGGTCTTGCAGTTCACAGGAGGCTGTGAGCCCACAAATTCAAAACCCATCCCCTCAGAATCACACAGAGCTCCATTGAACTAACGGTGTCATACATTTACTTTGAGCACATCACATTCACTAGATGAAGATGAGTTCATCTTTGTGTGGCCAGTGTTATACTGGGGGCAACTGAGACCTATTTACTGTTTTCCAACACAAAGTAAGAACAAAGTGAAAAAAATCTGTCAGTTAGATGTTTTTATAGGATTTTTCCCATTTTAAACTGAACAACATTAGCAATTTTCAAAATACCAACAGAGGAAAGAAAACCAAAATGGTAAACAATTTTTTATTAAATAAAAAATGGAAAATTTCTACATAACTGATAATGTTTTATAGAAAGATTCCATTTAATGAAAAAGTCCATTTTCTGCTGAGAAATATTTTCAGGGGATACATTTCAGTCAGTACTGTCAGCTGTTACTTGCCTTTCAATCACCGACTGATGCCCTAGCTCATATCCCCCATGCTAGACGTTGTGCAAAGATGCAATAAACAATCTTTGGCTTACAGAGCTGGGGTCTCATTTTGGGAAGAGCTGAGTGTAACAAGTAATGGGGTGGAGGTACAATAACAAGATCCCATGGATACAGAAGCCAACATGGGCAAACAACATAAAGGTAGAGCACTGTTTGAAAACAAATAGCTGCCTCCCAGACAGCTATGCCTTGCCTGACTTCATGCAGGCAACTTTAAAGACATCTGGCACAATCTTCAGTGGGATCTTAAGAAAAGATTGAACCAAGAAAGGGTCTGCAACCTTTCAAGACAATGCAGTGCCAGAGATGTAGGTAAGGATGTAGAAGGAAATAGACAGAGAGGGGAGATGTGAGCTGCCTCCTCCTCCCAGACACACATCCATTTGACTCACACTGCTCCTTGGTAAAGCCAAGCATCCTTATCCTCTGTAACACAAGGCCATGGAGAACAGTCATGATTGCTGGTCTCATTAGGAAAAAGTAAATGTATCTCTGTATGAGCTGAGAACAAGCAGAAAAAGCCCAGAGCTGTCAGTCTCTTCCAGGGAAAACATCTTTCCTACTCCAATATCTAAAATATTCTGCTCACTTGGATCAGTTTCTGGTGCAGTTATACATTCTTTCCTTTTCTCTTTCATTTTTCCCTATTCCTGTGTCTCCTCCTCTGAACCAAAATAAGATTTTCTGTGAACTGAAGAACCAAGACTCATTTCCCATGACCCAAGGCAAAGTCCTTGTGTGAGCGTGTGTGTGTGTGTGTGTGTCTTTCATTGTCTTATGGGAATTCTCTGCTTATAACAGCCTATCCATCAGCAGGAGGAGACAGAGGGGATAATACTTGTGAACATCAATAGCAGTTTAGAGGACACCTTTCCTCCATGCAGATGCCCATCTTTACAAAACATGAAGTAGCCTAATAACTTGCAAGTTTCCTTCTCCTCTACCTAAAACTTCTTTCATGGGGGTTAAAAGTTAACATAAGAGGGGTGCCAAACAGCAGATCAGCACATGCAGTACAACTGCATTAACGCTTCCATTCTTAAGAAGCCAGACCTTGATGACACACATCCCCTCCTCCCTCTGCCTGACAGTCAGTTCATGCATCCTGCCTGGCTGCCTCCAGACCAGGGTTATCTTATATCCTTCATCAGCCTCATCTCTTTCTCCCTTCCCCTTCACCCCTTCAAAAGTCATCTGAGACAGAAAACAGCAGTTAACAAGATTATCAGGAGATGGTTTCTGGAATAGAGACCTAAGCAACAAGTCCCTCATGAAGAAGTGATACTCTGCCCAACTAAGACCAAAGAAAACCCTGACAAAGTCATCCTGCAATGAACAAAATGCAGCTTCATTTAGCTTCCCCAGGCCAGGGAGGACATGAGTCTAATTTGCAGCTCACAGGCCAGGTCTGCAGTGAGAGTTCCTGCCTGGAACTGAAGGAGAAATGATGATGTAGGGCCATTTCCTTCAAGACGCCATTCTGTCACCATGGAGGCAGGCAGCGCGCTCTCAACAAGTTTATCTGCAAAGTAACATGAAAATTCCTCACAGCAGGAGAGATTTGATGGGACGTGCCTAGCACAGCTTCATAAAAAGGTTTCTTCAAATACTTTCAAATCCTATACATCTTTTTCTTGCTTTATCCTCCTTTTCAACATCCTTCTTTCTCTTGCTTTTTCTTTTTTCTAATGCCTCCACAAGGCACGTTTATCAACATCAAAGCACATTCTCATACAGCTCAGTTTTTTCCTCTGAATTCACTCTTGCAAAGTCCAAACCTACCAGTACTCTCCACACCCAGCAACTTTACCAGGAGTAAAACTTTCTTCTGTGCATGAAATCTCCTTCAAAGTCTAGGCAGTATTGATGTCGTAATGTAGGGACCAAGATCCTTTACACCTAGGTGAATTCCTCTGAGACAGAGCATTTTTTTTTGATACTCCTGCAGACTCTATTGTGCCTGGGCTAAATTTTAATGACTGTCCCTTCCATGCATTTTTTTCCCTCCCCTACCAAACCACAGGTGTACACCAGATTATATTTGCAGGCTGCATTCAAGATGCTTAGCCCAGACAAACAAGTGCTCTAGCTCTGTGCTGTTATCACCAAAGAGATGCCTAAGTCTTGGTCCCATGGCCATCACACTGCCCTGTAGGCAGCCTGTGCCTGGGTAAGATTCTTTCTGCTGTAATGGCAAGCCAAGGTCAAGTCCTTCCAGACTAGTTTCATGACCGAGCATAGCACACCCAGCCTAACCACATGACAGGACATGGTTTTGTGCGTGCTGAAGATGTTGCAACCATGTGTTTCCTTCCCATGTGGTACTCAGGTTTCCTCAGGTGACAGTTACTCTAGGAATGTGTCTACACAGCTGATGTGAAGGCAAACTTGGACTTGGACAGGTCTAAGACTCTAGTCCCATGCCCTCAAAACTGAGTATCTGCTGTTAAAACTACTCTTCCTGATTTCTTCTATTTTAAGGAAGAACTCAGCCATGCTCCATCAAGCTTTAGAAGCTTGAATGTGTTTGCATGGCATAGCTAGGAAGAATTTTGAAGCCCAGCATTGATCTGCAACTGTATTCCAGACAAAACTTCTTCATACACTTCTGCTTTCCTAGTGCATTGTTATAATTAAAAACACCAAGGCAATACCTACAGGATCTTTTCACCATCTTTAAAATCCAAACCTGGATCCTTACTGGATGGTAAGAAAGCCTTCATCCCCAAATCCTTCTCCTCTCTCTTGCTTACAGCACATGACTTGGCTTTGTCACTCTAGTGTCACAGGTGAACAGGTTTCTCTTCCTGCCATCCTCACCAAGCAGAGCTTTAAATCTTCTGTCTTTTGCACAGACACTGCTGTGGGGACAGGCTGAACACAGGAGCAACCTCAGTGCAACTCTCTCCACCTTTTGGCAAACTCCAATTGGCAACTGCCCATGAGAAAGATGGAAAATGAGCTAAAGGATGTATATTCACTTTCCTCATTGTGTAAAGGGCTGTGTGTGTTGGGGTGGCAGTGGGAGGAGAGAAGGTGAAAGGGGAGTTGGAACTGTGAAGTCTGAAGGTGAAAAAAGTCTTTATATCTGGATTAGTGGAGTCCTGGGGCCTTCAAAAATAGTTAAAATTCCCTTTTTTGAGTAATGGAGAAGTAGTTTGCATTGATCTTAAGAATTTGCTTATAGTTTTCCCTGGAGTTCAATGTACTGGGGAGTGCAAAGCTGACACAGCTCAAAAGTTTTATGAACCTCAGGTAACAGCGTGAAAGGAAATTTTAATAAATATTACATTTATTTAAATTTAATTTTTTTCCTTGTTAATAATAAAAGCCAACCTTGGTCTTCTGGGCTTTTCTCATATGCCTGCTTAATACAGCAGCCGAATCGTGGAATTATTTATATTTTAACTTCGTTTTCAGTAAATCGTCAATCATTCACCTTTCAAAAGCATTAAATTCAGAAATGAACAGCAGGGGAGAGGGAGCCTGAAAAATAAATATTGACTTTCAGGGGTTTGTTTTGGTTTTTTAAAACACAGGGTTAGAAATAGAAGCTGTTGTGGGTGATGAGTAAAAACACAGAAAAAGGAAAAGATATCTGTGCCTATAGATTTCTTCCCATCATAGACCTGCAGCTCTATTTCTGCTTCATTTGCAGGAAGCCACTGCAGTACCAACAGGTAGTGGCCCTTAAGAGGCACTTGGCTGAAAATTTGGGGTCTGGTCATCACTAGGTGAATGGTCTTCCTCACAGAGGACATCTGCTACTAGCCATGTGTATTGGTATTGTGAGCAGTAGCTAAGATACCAAGGAAAACCCAAGCAGAAGAGGCATAACAGAGTTGAGAAATCCATCAGAATTGCCATATAGTGACCCTTGTGCTATGCAAAGACTCCAAAGACTCTTTCTTTTAAGTTCAGCCACCCAATCAATGCCTAAAGATAATGATGAACTCTTGCTAATGGTCCCTCCTGTCCTCTGGGACAGAAGGACTGCAGCCAGCCAGCTGTCCCCTTGGGTGCTCTAGAAGTCTTCTCTAGAGTTCTTGCTTTCCTGTGAATGAAGACACCTCTTCAATCTCCAAGTAACATCTACGACATCCACCCTCCACATTGATCTCCCCTGTTACTCCACCCACTGACCTATGTGAATCGTAGCCCATGCAGGCTAAAAATGCAGCAAGAGATGCAACCTACAACCTGTCAGCTACATGGAGAGCAGACAAATGCCATACATCATGTGTTGTGCTCTTGACCAGGGATAGTCAGAGCTAAAGTCTACAGCAAGAAGAGCCCAGTCCGCAATCTTGGACATCACAGGTCACAACACTGCAGTGAGTCACCTGACAAGCTGGGTTCAGCTACAGTTGCACAGCTGTTATTCAAAGACATATGGAGATGAAATCTTTAACCAGATCTTTGGCAATTTGACCCCAGAAATTATGACCAACAAAACAGGTTCCTGGATTCCTGCTCAAGTTTATTTGTGTTCAGCTTGCAGGCACTGGTCTGTCTTGTACCTTCTTTCTCTTGTAGATTTAAAAGTACTTTTATATCAGGTGCACACACCCAGCAAGCCACCACCTGAGCTTGTTGATGATCTGAACAAATTGCTCTCCTGGAAGCATTTTCTCCAGCCTAGATTTGTGTGGACTCCTGCACCCTCTCTGGTTTCTCGTTGTCCCTGACAAACCTGAACTGTTCCTGAACTGGAGATGGGTTTCTGTTACCTGTCCCCTTGTGACTTACAGTGAGCTAAAATTAATCCTGTCCTTTCACCAGTGTCCTTCAAGGTGGCATTAGATGGTCCCACCACCATACTGAGAATACAGGTCCAGATGAAGGATTTTCCTTTAGGATCTCTCAATCTTCTTTGGAGCCTTTGTCTTGCAGAGGGGCTCCCAGTGCATACTACGGGCTAGCCAGCTGGAAAGCAGCTTTGTAGAGAAGGAACTGAGGGTCCTGGTGGACACCAAGATTACTGTGAGTCAGCAATGTGCACTCGTCACAAAAAAGGTCAGCAGCCTCCTGGGCTGCATTAGGCAGATCATTGCCAGTAGGTGGAGGAAAGTGATCTTTCTCTATTCAGCATTGGTGAGACACATCTGGAGTGCTGTGTCCCCTTCTGGGCTCCCCAGCACAAGACAGTACAAGACATATTGAAGCAAGTCCAGCAAAGGGCCACAAAGACAATGAATAAACTGGAGCATCTGACATGTGAGAAAAGACTGAGAGTAGCGACTGGTCAGTGTGTTGAAGGGAAGGCTCAAGGGGATCTTATCAATATGTACAAATATCTGGTGGGGGTGAGTAAAGAAGGCAGATCTAGACTCTCCTCAGTGGTGACAGTGAAAGGACAAGAGGAAAAAACTGAAATACACGAAATTCCATTTAAATGTAAGACACAGCTTTTTTTTTACTGTGAGGGTGCTAAAACACTGCAACAAGTTGCCCAGAGAGATTGTGAAGTCTCCATCCTTGGAAATACTAAGAACACAACCAGACATGGTTCTGAGAAACCCGCTCTGGGTTCTACATGGCTGGGGAGCAGCTCTGTGGAAAGGGACTTGGGTGTCCTGGTGGACACCAAGCTCAACATCAGTGAACAGTGTGCTGCAGCGGCAAAGAAAGTCAACAGGATGCTGGGCTGCATCAAAAAGGGCATCACCAGTGGAGATAAAGAAGTCGTTATCCCACTGTACTCAGTGCATGTCAGGCCATACTGTGAATACTGTGTTCAGTTTCGGTCCCCACTATGCAAAAAAAAGATGTGGACAGGCTGGAGAGGATCCAGAGAAGGGCCACAAGATGATCAAGGGACTGGGAAGCCTCCCGCATGAGGAAAGGCTGAAAGAGTTGGATTTGTTCAGCCTTGAGAAGAGAAGGCTTAGGGGAGACCTTATCACCAAGTTCTAGTATTTAAAGGGTGGCTACACAGAAGATGGAGAGTCCCTTTTTACCAGGAGTCACATGGAAAAGATGAGGGGTAATGGGTACAAGTTAATCCTGAGGAGATTCTGATTGGACATGAGAGGAAAATTTTTCACAGTGAGAACAATCAGCCACTGGAATAATCTCCTCGGGGAGTGGTGAATTCCCCAGCATTGGACCCTTCTAAGATTCAGCTGGACAGGGTGCTGGGCTGCCTTGTCTAGACCGTGCTTCTGCCAGAAAAGTTGGACCAGATGATCCTTCCAACCTGGTATTGTATGATTCTATGATTCTGTTCTGAGCAGAAGGGGTTGGAGTACGATCTCCAGAGATGCCTTCTCACTTTAGCTGTTCTGTGGTTCTGCTATTCACCACTCCATAGTTTCAACCTTTCCTCCTGATTCCTATTCTGTCTCCCAATTTAATGCTGTGAGAAAGGTTGCTTTACATGTCTAGATTACTGATGGATGCAGAGGCCTTTCCACACATTCCTAAGCCATATTAACCACTCCTCCAAACTTTAGGTTATCTGCACATTTCAGCCAGCAGTGCTGTTTTTATTTATCTTGAGACCATTGATGGAAACATTAAATTGTATCTAAGCTATGACTGCCTTCTCAGGAATGACATAGAGAGGTGATCATTAAACATAATTCCTGCTCACAATTTCTGTCCAAGATCTGTCAACTACCCATTATTTAATGTATTAAATATTAGCACATAAAAACCCCATAGATTTCCAGTGCATGTAGTCTCTATGTCCTTTTTCTATCCATTAACAGCAGCAGACACCTAGGATATGACTGCAAGAACTGCAACACATCCACCCGCTCCCCACGTATTATCCCAGCTTCTGACAGCTGGAGGTTTAGGAGTTCTTGTAGCAGTGGTAGCAACTAAACCATTGTGTCCTATGGCCAGTAGTGGACCTGAATTAGTCTACTTCTTTTTAACCTCTTTGCACTTTAGTTGTTCACTGTCATGATAAATTCTCTAACAGGATTGTATGCCCTGAGGGAAAATACTTCCTATCTTTTGTTTTAAACTTGTGTGATATTTTTGCTGGATGTCTTCTCCTCTTAGTAGTATGGGAAGCAGCGAGTCATCTTGCCTTCTTCATGTAATCTCTAGCACTCAAGATTTCATAGCCTTTCATTCAGGCCACCTTGTTGAGACTTGTCAATCACCTTGTGAAAGCAGGGCTTTGTCCTTTGAAGCCATGGTTGCAACCCAACCCCACTGCCTTTCCAGCGCCAGTTGGCTTGAAATCACCCCTATCTGGGTTGCGTCCAGTTAGGACAACACATTTGCTTTAAAAGTGGGACAAGGAACCTCTCTGGTTCACAAGAAAACAGGGACTGGAGCTCTTACAAGCTTCTGCCCTTTGCAAAAAAGTATTCTCCTTCCCTGCTGCCCTCCCCAGGCAGGCAGGCAGGCAGCAGCTCACCATGTGAGCAAGCAAGTGAAAGGGGAAACAAAAGTTAAACAGAGGTTAAGGGAATAGGAGAAGAAAAACATATGACCCCCCAGAGTCTGGGGCCAAGCAGCACAAACAGTAGGAGCCCCTGGAAGCCAGCTCATCCATGCGCACTGCCCTTGCTGACTTCCAGTTCCCAGGAGGGGGCCTAATAAATTTTACAAAAGAGCAAACAGATGAAAAATGCTCGTATTTAAAAATATATTGAGAGAATTTGCATGTTGTTCCCTTTTGTGTGGGGATGGCATTTATACACCCAGCGTTTCAGCAGCACCGCATCTCAGAGCACTTTACATAGCAATTAATTACACACTGGTAGTGGAGTGACTGTCTACAGGCAACCTCATCAGCCATTATCCACTCAGCAACATCCAGCATACAGCTGTGAACATTTGCATTAGCAGAAAGTCGTCTTGGCTGTCATTAGCAGGGTGCGGGAATGTCAGGGAGGATGCTAGGGGTCGGCTCAGCCCCTGCTCCTTCCCAAAAAGCCTCTAACAGCTACCATCACAGCTTTCACAGTGGCCCTTCCCTCATTTCACCCCAGCTTTGGACCACGAAGATGTCATCAGCTTACAGCACACTGCAGTCCAGATTCTGCACCATAATGCCATATTTCCTATAACACAGGAAATATTCCTCGATGGGAGACTTCTGAGATAGCACATAAAAGTGGAAAAACCAAGTCTGTACAAGGAATAGCTTTATGGTATGGACTTTGCCCACAGCCAGTGCAAGTTTCTGTTTCATATCCTTTGTGCAGTTAACCACAGAGCAGCCCCTCTGCCCCAGGATTACTGTCAGTACTCCCCAGGTCGCTCCATAAATCCGCCTGGAAAGACCCTGCAGACCTGAATGACCAGCTTCTGATGACTTCCATGGCCTCAATGATATTGTGAAGTCCTTTGTAATGCCAGATTCTCTCCTGAGCCCCTTTTTGCCTCTGCTTTGCCCACACCATGGCAAAACCATATGTGCAACTGCCACCAGGAGATTAGAGGAAGCCTGTTGGTGATGGGTAATGGGAAGAATCCCAGCAGTGCACTGACCTTCGGAGGGGACCTGAACAAGAAACTGATCAGCAGTACTCATGAAGAACCTGGAGGTATTCTAGCTAGACCTGTAACACAAACTCCCAAGCTACATCTTTACCACCAGAACGAACAGTTGCAAAAATGTCCCTGGACATTAGAACTTGATCTTCTGCATTGTAAGTTGTTAAAACAGTACCTGGCATGTTTTTGGCACAATTTAGCTAGCATTTTCCCAAATGATGCTGAGACACAGCCTGGGAATTAGCACAGACTAGTGCCCATTCTCAGTAGGCAATTTGGATGCAACCCCACTTTTTTGGAGGGTGAGAGAATTTAATAGTACAGATGCAGGATATCCCATGCCAGCTGGCTTTTGCACAAGAGAGAAGACCCAGCTACAGTTAATTTACAGGTATAGACGCAGACTCAGAGTACTGGACCCCATCCAGACGACGACTGCATCCTCCTCCTTTCAATTCCACCAACCTGAAATGCAAAACAAAGCTACAATGCTTCTAATCTTTAATTGCTGCTGTGTACTGTTGAAATGTTTCTGTCCTTTGATCCTGGATAAGGTGATCTTTGAATTTCTGCAAGTTAAGGAGTGTATGAAGTCTTTGGGGTTTCTTTGAAGGGCCACAGGAGATATGATTGCAGTGCAAACCACTTGGGTCCCTTTTCTTTCCATCATTTCATGTGTGCTAAAATATTCAAAACAATACTTCATTTTGCAAGACTGGCATGTCTTTCTTGCTCGGCCCACCAAGCCATCAGAAGACTGTGGAGAACAAACAATCAATCAAAATCATTATTGTAATTTGGCAGATAACAAATCTTATCCAAGCTGGAGATATAAGAATCACCTACAAACCTGTATCATGGTAGCACAGATCTCTTTATGATTTATAAGAATACAAGTTGGATAGATGGGGAAAAAAATGATGGACTTGTGAGGACAAACATGGTCTTTTTACAAGTGCTGTCCTTGGTGTGCAAAGCCAGCTCTCCAGCTTTGGGCTTCCTCTCACTGAAAGCCAAATAAACCAGGGTGCTGGCAGCATGGGAGCATTACCTGAATGCAGAACAGGTCTCCTTGCTCAATCCTCCTGTCTACCACATCCTGCACTTGCTGTCCAGGACTGCAGGACCTGTGGCACTAAAGGTGAGCAGACATGAACTCATCCCAGACCCTTTTACAGAAAGGAGAAGGGAATCAATGTTTCAGTGGCTGGAGAGGGGGGAAATTCTTCCAAGTATCTGGTTTACAGCAAAAGAACAAAGTCTTTGGAAACAGAATGAGATAATCTCTCTGGGGTTTCCTTTATCTTGTCTTTGCTGCTAAAGGTAATTTCCTGATTTCTAAACCTCCTTTCAGGTATGCAAGGCACATATTAATGAGCTTTAGGGAGATAGGGTGTTTATTCCACTCTTTAAGGCAGGCTGGATCCCATTCTGCGCTTGCCTGCTATTAAGTTCTGCCATTAATTGCTCATTGGTTTCCTCTGTCACTTTCCAACTTCTTCCCCAAACACACCCCAAACCCTAAACTCCTTCAAAACCCTGGCAACTCACAGAAATTGCTGACTGCCATTTGAGGTTTCAGTGGTGTGTCACTGTTCAGGGACTTCTATACAGGCAGTGAAACAAGTCAGGAACATGAAAAGGATTTTCCTGAAGAGATGGAGGAAATGGGAACAGTAAAGTCCACAGTTATGTGTCCTCAAATCAGATGTCCACACAGACTTCCCATGAGCAGCCAGCCACGAAGCTTGTTTTGGCAGGACTCACCTTGGCTTGGGGGTTCACTTCCCATGGGCTCCTGAACAGTTTCTGCAACCAAAGCAACATTTTTCACGTTAATGCTATAGGAGCTTATATTAGATTCATCTATTTTCCTGTCAAAGCATTTATATGAGAACAAGCCTGGATCCCACAGCTGTAGGGAAGGGTGGCTGATCCCCTGGCTCTTACCTGTTGGTGGCAGCCCTCTCCACAGTTGTCTTCCAGACAGAGGAGGAGAGCTGAAGCTGCATTTTCTGTGATGCACAGCCACGTACATGGAAGCAGTGCTGCAAACCACCGGGCAATTTCACAGATTCCACTAGAGACCATTTCAGACAAGTCACTGGGTTTGATAATGCTGATTTACATAGCAGTAAAGCTTCCCCCCACTGTGGGAATTGCTGGGTGGCATTCTCTGGCCTCCACGATGCCGGAGGTCAGGCTGCTGATCAGAACAGTCCCATCTGGCCTGAAAATCTATAAATTCAGATCTGGATGAAATTGGGCAATTTTGGATTTGGATAAGCATTCATGAATTTAAATGAATAAATAATAATATAATAAATCATTCATCTCACTGTCTAGCGTGCGAGTCCCCTCGAAGACCTGCAGTTCAGATGCAGCCAAAGTTTGACTACCTCTGCAATTAGAGCCAATGAATTTCAAATGAGGGGAAGAAGGGGAAAAAAAACAAGAGAAATGAAATATTTGGGGGAGTATTTATCCAAAATTACTTCCCCCTCCCTGCAGGCTGTACAAGGACTGGATGCTAACAAACTCATCCCACTGCTGGCTTAGGGTAGCGGCACCAATAAAAGCTTCCATCTCTCACTACATATACTCAAGACAAGCAGGACCCATAAACCCAGCTAGTCCCAGATCTGCCATGTTGATAGAAAAGTTGCTGTCTTCACAGCTAGCTTCACTGAGCTAGACTCAAGAGCCCTTTATTCAATCCCAGGTGATGATGTTGGGCAAGTACATTTCCTTTTGGTTAGTCACTGTCAAAAAGAGCTTTGGGCAGTGATTTATGCTGCTGCAGAATCTGTAACAAAAGGCTTTCCTCGCCAGGTTAGAGCAATGCTATGTACTGGTCAGGTTCAGGTTCCTTCCCGAGAGCCAGAGGTAAATTTATGGCCAGTCACCACAATGAAGAGGAGAGAAGACAACAGGCTGGGCTACGCTTATCATGAGCAACCTCCACATCCGATCTCTCTCTACCAAGAGCTGTCTCTTCTTTCCTACTGACAGGCCTTTGCCAGCTGCTCACTGCAGTCTAAACACATGGCATTATTTTACCCTCCTTCTCCTCGTCCTTTTGACCATTAATACCCCCTTGAACCATCCCCAAATGAATTCTGTTCTGATTCTCCCTGGTGCGTTTCTGCCCTCCCCAAATCTTTGTATTTTATTTTGTCTCTAAACCAGCTCTTGCAGCTTTCACAGTTTAGCCTCCTCCACTCATTTCATTAACATGCTGTTTACTTCTGCTTGTAGATCATTAGCAACAATATTAAACAACTGGCAATTTGCCCAGGAGGCTGCTATCTCTGGGGTTGATGACTTGTTTTATTTTCCCTCCCTGAGAGAGCAGCAAAAGCAGCAGAGATGGGTGGACCTGGAAAGGCCTGAGCCACGAGCAGAGTTGAGAGAGGCAGCTTGCTTGCCTTTACTAGTAAATCTCCCACTCTACTTTATCATTAAATTCCTCATCGAGGTCCTTCTCTCATGAACATGCTTCTGATACTTTATGTGGACCTTTCACTTGAAATAAGCCCCTGTTACCCCTTCATCCCCTTAAAACTTCTTGGAGTCAATGCATCCATATCTAGGACTGCGTTTCAGGGCAATCTCTTCCCATACTCCTTGTATCACAAATCCCTCCTGCTTTGCAGCTGAAAGCTGAACCAACAAGCTTATTGACTAATTTAGCCCATTGTCTAACCTGCTCTGGCTCAAGGATTTATCTCCGTGCAGGAAAATCCATCTCCACAACTCAGACTCTTGAGGTTTTCATATCCTTCCCTCAGGCAAATTCCTCCAAGCAACTTTGCAGAGATGCAGGAAAAGTTTACGTTCAACTCAGGAACTCAGAACATCTTTTTAGTAACCCAGACCAAGTATGAAATGAACCCAAAGCAATCTGTGGAGCGAGAATGAAGCTCAGACAAGGATGAGGGAGCTTGGTGTCCTGTAATGACTCCTCTGTTGAGAACACAGCAGAGAACTGGCAGCAGATTTTCGTTAAATATTCATCCTTTTTCTTTCTAATATGATTTTTTTAGGGGGAGGGGGACAAGAAAAGATGGAAGGAAGGAGGGGTGAAGGGAAATTAGTACATCCAAAATCTTCCAATATCTGACAAAAATGTCAAAAGAAAAGTCACTGGAAAATTTTAATTCAGATGATTTTGACCATCTCTGATCATAATATTTTCAGGACTGACACACTGGTCCCTTGGTCTGTGGGCCATCTTATCTTTGCACACTTAGACTAAAAGTACTATCCACACAGGACTTGCAGGGACCTGCTGTTGAACCCATTCAACTGCTGTTATCTCTGTAATAATTTCCAATTCTAATTCTGAGTCATATTCAGAAAATGCTCCTTCTTCGGTCTTTCTCTTTTTGAGATGAGGCTGTTGCCAGCCATCATCACAAAAGGATTGGAAAACTAGATCTAGGCTGCTCACTCATCTCAAGACCAGTTTACAGCAGTTTGTTGCTGCTCTAACATTGCCTTTTCTCCTCCACTCTGCCCACAAGGATATTTCTGGGGACCCACTGGATCCCCTCCTGGCACCCAGTTAGCTAGGTTAAGCAAGCTGAACTCTTTAGATTCTCTCTACCTGAGGTACCGTGTCTCTCCTAATAGCCCACAGTTCAGCAGATTCTGCCATTAGGAACCGACACGGTGCATTCGAGCGAAATGTCTCCTCTCCCAATTTTGTGCAGCTGTTTCATAACTGCCCCTGTTCTGTTCAAGTGACTCTTCCCCTGATGTGCTGCAATTTCAAATATGCTTGACAGTGTTTCTCACTCAAAGGCCTTCCATCACAGGTTGCTCATGTGGGGCACAGACCTTTTTTGCAGTATTTTTGGCATTACTTAGGATTTTTCTTCTCCTCCACCTTGCTGCCAGCCTTCCCAACACCTTCTTGGCCAAAGGCATCACGTCCTGTGTCCATCACTCTACGGATACAGACTGCTGCATCCCCACTTTCAGCAATTTATGGATGAGCTGTATGACAGAACTTGAATTTCCTCTTCACAACCACCCCCAGCACCTAATGTCCTAACGTGGCCTTTTATCTCTGCTTCCCTGGCCACTTGTATTCCTTCAAATTATTCCCAAGCCAAATGTCAAGCTGTAATTCCCTGCTTGCCTTTCCAACCTTCCCAAATCTTTTGTTCTATTTCCTCTGTCCAAACCAGTTGCTCTAACTCCTCCCAGTTTAACTTCACCCACACATTTCATTAACATGCTCTTTACTTCCACTTCTACATGATTAGCGAAGATATTAAATGACTGGCAACCTGCCCAGAGAGGCCATTACCTTTGGGGTTGATGGCTTGTTTTATGCTTCTCTCAGAGTGGTGAAAGCAGCAGAGATGGGCAGGTCTGGAAGGTCCTGAGCCTCAGGGGAAAGATCCGGAGGAAGCTCCACATCTCTACATGTTCACATTTTCAGTGCAACGGTGTGTTGGTGCTTCCAGCCCACCACCATGCAGAGCCACCATGTGCCCTGGGAAAGCCCCAGGCAGTGGCCTCTTAAGTGGGGACAAGTGGGCATGAAGAAGAGATCTGGGAGAGAACAGTACTCTTCATCAGGGATTTCTCTGCTCCCCCAAATTGGGCGAGAGTGGCAACTGAACAAAAGCATCCTCTAGCAATGGCACACAGTCTCTTCTCACCTATAACAGGTGGGGAGCGATGCGACAGCATGATGTTTGTAAAACCAGTAAAATTCCACATTTCTTCCTGGACCCACAAAAGGGTGGCAGGTTCCCACAGGCTGTGAGCAAGGAGGGTGTTTTAACTCTGACTCAGCTGAAATCAGTTCTTTTGACAAAACACCAACAGGGCACCAACATCTACCACAGAGCCGGAGAATTGGGTAAAATCCCTTCACAGAGCCTCTCAGCCTTCATGAGTCCAAGTTTCAGCAGAACCAAGAGTTGTCACATACCTATTGTAGAGGGGATGTTTTTACCAAGCACCCTGGTGGGTCCTGGGACAGACGTGGAGCTGACACCTTGGCCCCTTCCAAGCTGCAACCTGGGATCTCTGCTTCCAGGCCACTTCTCCTCCAGATGGAAAGAGACTTTCCCCTGAAAAAGATCACCTTTCCAAAGCACCATCCAGCACACTAAACCCTCCAGAAGGCAACTTACAGCTGAGCAACCTGTTTCCTGATGGTCACCTTACTTGATTCAGTGGTCTTTGGAGCCTCTTAGCTTGCAAGATTAGTCTGGATTCTCACTAGACTGTCTTAGAGCAATGAATTTGTCAGGAGGTCTGAGTACAACAGTGGCTCCAGGCCAGAGACCTTCCACATAAGGAGTCACATTTCCACCAGCCAGGCTGCTTCAGTGCAAGGAAGATGCTGGTCACCCTTCCAGAAAAGCGCTCTCTTTGGGGGCTTTTAGAAATACAGATCTTAACTGCCTTTTACACTTCTTTAAAGAATGAGATGCAAAGCGATCTCTTCCCCAATGAATAAAATCACTAAATTGAGAAAAGAAATGTACCAGGTGGCTCCCACTCTTTCCCACCTTTAAAAAAAAAAAAAAAAAAAAGGAAAAAAGAAAGAAAAAAGGCTTTGAGCTGTTCTTCAAAGGCTGTCTGATTTGCTTTGAATAATATAAAATGATGATGGAGGGAAAAAAGAGAATATTAAACTCAAGGCTGTAAAAGCTCTGCACTCAGCCTCAGCCACTGAAAAAGATCCACGTACACTTTTTATGAAATAACCACAGTGATCCCTTCTTTTCTCTGTAACATTGGGGGGATCAGCAGCAATGCAGAGCTGGGTCCAAACATGGCATGAATAACAAAAGCCAGGGTGTACCTTTCCAGGAGATGTTTCCTCACCCAGTTACATCCAAGTGCCCCACATCTCATTGTGGGTTTCTCCACCAACCTCCTGAAATGGCAGAGCTCCCAGAGACAGGAGGACAGATGCAGAGAAGAGGGAGAGACACACAGAAAGAAGGGGAAAATGAACGAAAAGGTATTTTCTTCTGAGTTCCCCTGAGAAAATGAGTGCGAAGCAGGAAGGAGCTGATTGCTGTCAAGGTCTGCCAGAGCTCAGATAGCCGGCTGCAGTCCCCAGGCACAAATGTGATAATAGCCAACAAGCTAAAATCATTAACAGTGACGACTGCCTCTGAAAAGACCCCAACACCTAAGAGAAATCAGTGACAGGAGAGGAAGAAAAAAAAATAAAAAGGGAAGGGAACAATTGTAATTTCCTCTTAGCATTCCTGCACTCTGTTTTCCATAACCCTCTGATCCCAATAACTACTGCCCCACTCAGTTACGGCTCATTCGGGCTTTCCCCAGCTGGAGTCCTATGAGCATTTTTTCTCCCTTTTTTTGCTGGTGGGAGAGCAGAGGGAATGAGGGGGAGGTAGGAGAGGGAAATATCTGGTGAATATAGCCATCACCTTCTGCTGGTCCTCAAGGATACTAACAGACTAAAAAAAAAAAAAAGGATCTTCTAGTTCTTGGCTGGATGGGCCCAGATCACATGAGAAACGTCTGGGTTTTCCCCACAGCCCATGACATGTGACACAGAGGGAGGGGAAAAACTAATTTCTCCAGAAGATCTCTAAGATTACTTTTGGAGGCCTTGTAGGTGGTCCTGCAAAAGCCTTGGAGAAGGCTGCCCAGATAGCCTGTCCATCCCAGAGTCTATGTCATCTCCATTCCTGGAGGTTTACAAGACCCAACTGGATAAAGCCCTGAGGAGCCTGGTCCAACCCCATAGCTGACCGTGTTTTTAGAAGGAGGTTGGACTAAATATCTCCTGAAGTTCCTCCCAACCTGAATTATGCTGTGATCTGGACCAGATGCTGATGCCTCTCCTCTCAGATAGCCCCCTGGGTCACACAGGTAGTTTCACCACCCTTGATCAGCCAGGGCATCTCTGTCCACTCCAACATCCTGATGCCCCTGGGAATGGCGGTCTCTTGCTGAGGAACTCTTCTGTGACAACCAAAGTTGGGAAGGAAGACATAATTAGTCTGTATGCTCCTCCTGCTCTGTGTCAAAATTAAACTTCCTCAGATTAGTCCCTTGTTTGCATAGTCCCCTTAAATCTTTAGCATTTCATGTACCAATCTGCAAAAGCGCAAAGAATTTCTCCTTGCTTCTCAATTCCTTATCCTATCCAGGCTTTCTCTTTTTTCATTCTTCTCTCAAAACAAACTCCATGTGAGCAACCTTTGGTAAAACAACAGCTTCTACAAGAGAAAGAAAACAACAGTAGCTTTTAAAAGCAAAACCAACAGACTTTGGCTCCAGTTTAATTTGTGAGAACATTTCTCTGGCACTGAGATACGGGATTTCACACTTTATCTTGGTACAGTCCCATGTACCAAGCGGCTGTATCCCATCCAGGGGTAGATGTGCCTGGTGATGGGACAACAAAAAATTATGAGACTGATACTAAAGCACACGGCCCAGAGCACGCTCTACACAAGGAAGTCTTAATATTAGGGGAAGCGAAGTATATTCACCTTAAAAACAGCCAGTGTAAAGCAAGGCTATATTTACTATGTTCTCTTTGGACCAATTTGCCTTTTTGCAAACAACTCTCTGCAAAGCCGTGGCCGACATTCAGAAGAGAGCAATGAAGTGGAGCACCAGGAGCTTTTCGCACCAGCCAGTAAGACCATTGCTAAGCTGCTTTGTGTAGAAGTAGAAATCGCATCCCATGCTGATGCTCACCTTCTTGGGGAGCTGGCTGGGAAGACTGGGTTCCCTTCCAAAGATTGTCAGGGCTCAGAAAAGCATTTAGCAAAGCCATACTGAATCTGTTTGGATGCAGCTGGAGTTTGTGAAAATGGTGAACCCTTCTTCCCAAATTAATTCCTGGCTTTGCATTCGCCTGATGTAAAAAGTTTAATTTTCCACCTCAGAAAACTCTGTGCTGTTCCTTTAGCGAGGGATAGGGAAGGTCCCCAGTGTTCCTGTCCAGGACCAGCAAAAACACCAATTCCTAGACTGTTCCTGGGAGGTTTCCTCCTGCAGCTCATCTGCCCTATAGAACATCTCTAAGTGTCCTTCAATCCCAGGCTCAGTCTTGTGCTAGGAGAACATTGTGCCAGCAGCCACAGGAAGAATCAAGTAAGAGGCCATGTGATCTGCCAACGGGAAAAACAGGCAATGACTGCGGGATTCGTCCTGGCTCCTCCATGACCTGCTAAATGACCTTTAGAACATCAAACTGGATTACTTCTGTCCTTAGCACCACCAGCCCCTCACAGAACTTGTCGGTGTGGCACACCCCACTCAGGCCTTTCCGAGACCCTGACAGCCCCACAACCCACACGGCTCCCCAGTGGCCTTGAGGCAGCCCACCTCAGGTGCCCTAGCTCTCCAAAGGACCACAAAGGCTGGCCCAGACCTCTTCTTGGCATTTTCCGGGGACTCCACAAGGGGCTTGAGCAGCTCTTCTGCAAGGTGCCCCATCTGGTGTCTTATCCTGGCTTCTGGACTATTAATCAGGAGACATGCAAGTGGGTTTTGGGGTGGCATGGTGCTTTGTGGAATCCGTCCTTCCCCAACTGGACTTTATGTTGAGATCCCAAAGGCACACTGGCAGGTTCATGATATAGGTGGAACCTGAGCTCCAAGCCACAGGATGTTGCTCAGACACCTCACATGCACTCAAATTCATGAACTTAACAACTTTGTTTGAATATTAGGAAAATCCTACATGAATATGCATTGTCACGATGCTTGAAGGAAGATCTCTTGAGCTTTCCCTACTCTCACCACACTCTGAAACACTCTCACTGCACTCTGAGTGTCTCTGAAAAGCAAGCTGGCCAGTTCTCCTCTTAAAAAGAAATGTCCATGGATACTTTACAAACTATCTCCAGGATGCTGAGAGTCAATCATGTGTCATAGCCCCAGTTTGAAGAAAACAGAAAGGGGGAAAAAAAAGATAAAAGTAAAGAGAAAACTCCTTGTATCTTGAAATGGGAACCAAAAGGTGGAGAAATCCCATACCAATAGCTCCATTCAGAAATCCTGGCAAGGTTTCAGACATCAGACTTCACAGCCAAGTAACTGACGGCAGAGATAGGAATAAGAAACTGTCAGAAGTGTATATAGTGCACATATCACCTTGATAACTAATTAGCTAAATGCATCTGAGACTTTACTCAAAAGTAAACTTTTCCCAATGTTCAAAAAAGCTGAATGAACTTTAAAAAAATAAATTAACAAACAAGAGACCCCAAACAAAGTGATATGGGACAAAACTTGGTCAAAACAGCAAACATTTTAGGGCTATTATCTCCAATTTACCTTCTCTTGAGATTTCCCGTCCTTGATGAAAGACCTGCAATTTTGATTTTTGAAGAGTATGTCTGGGCATTTGCTCAACCTGTGAAAGCTCCAACAGCATCACTGTCACTCTGTACAGACCAAGACTGGTTGTCTCATTTTATAGAGCATCCTGCTTCTTATACACCTTCCATCCCTTCACAAAACAGCTGGGAAAGCATATATTCCCAGTACGATCACACCCAGTCTCAACATCTCAGGGCTTGTCTACACTAGGTCATTCGGTCTGAATTAAATAAGGTATAATGTAAAATGGATTAGTCAAACCACACCAGCAGCTCCTCAGACACCTTCATTCGATGTCAGAGGTCTCTCATCACTTTCAGTTAATTAAAGGGGTCTTACTTCAACTTATCTTAATTCTGAGTGTTGAAACAGGGTCCTGATGCAGTTTAATTAATCCCCTTTAAAAGTGAATTTGAGTTAATTCTCCCATGGGTCTCAAAGTAGACAAGTTCCCAGACATCACTACATGGCTTAATGTTTAGCATGAAATGAAATTCTTTCAAGGTGAGCTACTAAACCCTACCTGAAGATTTCATTTTCCTTATTGCTGGATGTTGGAGGAAATGTTTTAATTTAGAAAGCAATTATAGGCAGTACTGTCAGGCTCGTGGTTTGATTGTAAGCTTGATGATAAAGGGGAAAGGTCACAGCTCTTGATGTCAAGTGTCAGGATGATATTCTCACCTGCCCTGTAAGTTTACAGCTCCAACAAACATCGAAAAAAGCTTTGAAGCAAAAACAAGACCTCAAATGTATTAGTATTTTTCTAAATCACACTTTTTTTTCATACTTGTGGTTGGCAATATAACATACAATAGCATCTGCAAAACACTAAGTACTAGTTGAATAGACCAAATGCTTAGGAAGGGAGCCAGAAAAATGTTCATAGCAAAATTTACCAGCCCTTAAATTTAATTACAAATCCAGAACTAAACCTGTGCTCAATGAAAATTTCACTGTAGTGGGTATAGAAGAGATGGGCTTAAGCCAAAAGGTAGCAAAGAAGCAAATCCAGACCTCAGGGGATGGGACATTCCTCTGAACTTCACAGCTGTGTAATGAGACTGAAAAACCTGGACCTGAGCACTGCTCAGTTTGGAGAACTCAAAATCTCTGTCAGTCCTGAAGGTCCTTGGTTGAATAAACCTAACTTGCTTTTGCATGAAGTGGGGCCACAGTATGAGAAAGTCAGATGAGACTCATCAGCTTTGGCTGCATTTCAGATCAACTTTCTGCTTTCCAGAAGAATCAGTCAAATAGCAAAAACTATTCTCGCATCCAAACTCACGATACGCCACATCCATTAGTCATGTTGGTTGACACGGGTCCCTACCATAATACATTGACTCACTTCTAACATTGATGGGAAAGCGTTACTTTTTGTATGCCTGATGGAAGCGAGCAGGCATCCCAGTTTTGCCTGTGTTTGGTCACCAAGGGTGGCCAAAGATCATTTTCAGAGCCAAGGGAACCTGCAAACCCAGGCACACTGCCTGCACCACCCCTCCTTCCCACAGGTGCCACCACCAGCTCTGATGGGGATTGCCAGGGCCACTGAGAATTTGAGACTCGGCAGCACCACACACACAAAGTAGGCAGACAAGTGAGATCTGGCACGTACTAACAAATGCACTCTGACAAATGTTTTTGAGCCGGTCCTTGCCAACAATAATCTGACTTTTCCTGGCTCTTTCTCTTTCAATCTCTCCAATACCTGACCACCTTCCCACCCAGTGGCCAAATCCACAACGCCTTCAGTGACTTTAAGGAGAAGACTTTTTTTAAAAAAAAAATTATTTTATTTCTCCCTCTACTAGATCTCATGGGGATTTGGCTGCCTAGTATCTCTGTTCTGGGAAATTAAAACAAGAAAATGAAAAATCAGAGGCAGGCCCCTCCGTCCACAGCAGCCGGTGAGCCTCAGCTGTAGACAACACCAGGCGTTGGGTCACGTGCAGTCCTGTTGTGCAGAAATTGTCTAGCAGAATAGATGGTCTTGTAGCTCTGCAGGACTGTCTACATTTATTAAGTGAAATCACTGCCTGTTTTCTACAGCATTAAAAGTGAGCTGGAGTACAATATATTTATTGATCACTACTAAACACACACCCTGGACCTTTGTTCAGCTCCCCCTTGCCTGTTTATTCAAGCAAAGCCCAGAGTGCATGCAGACACCTGCATCCCTAGGATGGGCTCTCCATGGAGCAGGGGACCCAAAACTATTGCCCAAACCTCTGTGGTTCATCTCTCAGCAGTGGTGGACTTCCACAGCCAGGGACTGGGGAGATGGAGTCACAAGGCCAGAGAGGGAGAGAGAAGCTGGTGATGGGGCCACTGGGCAGCAGGACACACCTACTAGAACTGGCAAGGAGGAGGCAGTGGGTATTAGACCCCTGGGAGCAAAAGAAGAAGCACAGATGAGGAGGAACCAGTGGAGAGGCTGATGGAAGTATCTCCACAGCTTTCCCCAGGCCAGGTATAAGGAGTAAAAGCAGGGTTGTACTGAGCCAGCAGCAGAAACAGATGCCAGAAGGGACACCCAGCATTGCACAGGGTGGAGGGGATGGAGCAGAGAAGCCCAGGTCCAGGCACAGCTCATAAGGTAGTGACTCCCGCTTTGTAAATACCCCCTGACACCCTGGGGACCCATGGCACAGGAACGAGCCCCTGGATTTATCCCCCTTTTCCAATTAGCCCCATTCCCCCTCCTCTTCTCCCTCCTCCCTACTGGAATCAATCCTCGTCCTGGCATTTTAAAGGGCAATGTGCACGTTTTATGGCCATCCCCTATAAAACCATTCTACATGATAACACATCCAGCCCTTTATTAGGGACGTTTGGCAAGTTTATTGGCCAGACATTTTTCTGCGCTGACAGATGAGGTCCTGCCATCACTTCTGTGAGCACGCTGGGCCCTCTCCTGTCCCCGTGTCCCCTCCTCCCCTCTCCTGAGCCATCCAGCCTCGTGGTGCAGGCAGCCCGCGGCCATCCTCCATGCACTGCCAGCCCCATCCCTGGACAGAAGTCTTCGGGTGTCCTCCATCTCACCTGCAGCCAGGGGAGGGGCAGCAGCAGGACTATTCCCCCCTCCCACCGGAGAATCAGCAGCATTTAATTACCCCCTGCTGCAGGCACATCCACCAAAGACACATTAACTCTTTAGAGCCAGAGAAATGCTCTTGTGCCTGTGCAGGAGCATACTGGGGGGCAGATTTTCACATCACAGCAGGATGGCTCTGCACAACTCATTTCTCTACAGGAAGGTATCTTGGGGGAGTAATCGGTCTCATTAAATACTAGGGAATCAACTGGCGTTTGCCATTTTGAGCACTGTGCTGCTTTGACCCACTCAACCCTGACCCCAAGATCAACACAAACATGAGAACCCATTCCTGCAGCACTCCGTGACAAGACGAAGCGGTCTGGGACACAAGCACTCAGCAGACATTTACACGGTGCAGCGGGGCTTGGCTTTCCAAGAAAACCACAACTGTGCTGCTGAAGATTTGTCTCAGACCTCAGACGCTGGTGTCACTGAGGCTGTCTCTGTGCCCAGCTCCTCCTCCACCTGCCCATAAGGACTTCTGTGAAGCCAGGAAGACTTGATGCAGAGCGAGCAGCGGGTTTTATTGTTTTGCTTTCACAGCCATCTACATGTGTAACAGTGAGTGGCAGAGCCAGCAGAGGTTTAATGAGGGGTCAAGGATTAAGAACAGAGACCAAAATTTATCTAAGTGCTTACCTGGTGCCTCCTTGCCACCCTTCAGGGGTGCTGGTGGCCGCTGACAGATCTGTTCCCTACGCCCCATCATAGCCAGCATGGATGAGGTCCCTGGGAAAAGGCTGTGGTGGGTGCTTGAGGTCAGTGAGGGGAGGATGATGCCAGGCTGGGAAGAAAACCCCTGGCACAGGTCCTGCTCCAGTGAGGCAGAGGTTTGGCAGCCGCCCTCCCAGGTCACAGCCAGATGGTCTGTGTCACCTTTCAGGTGTTTCGATCATGCGTTGCACAGTAAAAGGGACGTGAATATAAGGCTGCGTTGTGATTCCCACCCTGCAGGGAGCTTTCCACCCAGCTATCGGTTTCGCTCGCTGATCTTGACCCTTTGTCACTTGTTTAACTCTTGGCTGTGCCACCGGGAGTGGTGGTGGGGTCCCTCCACTTTCCAGCCCCCTGCCAGGTGTTGGTTCACATGTCACATTTTCAGGCTGTGTTATTCTTAAGTATTGTAAATCTCTCACTATTATTCTCCCACTTGATATAGTGAGCTGTGTCATTTTGAAAGGAAATACATAACAGTATATTAAAGAAATCATGGATCTCCTCATTCATGTTTAAAACAAATTTATTACAATGTAAGAAACCCTGAATAGCATGAATTTATTATAATGATTTAAGGTTCCTGGCACTTGAGTTAAAAATGTCTCTCAATAAATAACTTTCCCTTGAAAACACAGCAAATTAATATAGTTTACCATTTCCAAAGTTATATAAAACCAAGAGGCTTAAATCAACAGTATGCTGGATAAGATTACTGTTGCTCAGCCAGAGCCTAGTATCACAGCTCAGAAGGATGGAAAAAGTAGTGAAAAATGTATGGCTTTTTTTTTTTTGGTCACCTTTTTCTCCCTTCCACCACCCTAGGCTATGTCTGTTCTATGAAAGTCAGACTAATGTGAAATGGATGAAAGCAGCTGTGGCCTTTGCACACAGGTATCATTAAAACAGAGTGGCTACTCCACCATCAGACTCAACAAACGCCGCTCTGGTATTTCCCCAAAGCGCCTCTAACATGCACGGCCGTGTTGCTTTCGGTAGCGGCGTTTTAATTTGGCTGCCAGTCCAGGAACCGAGATGTCTCCAGCTTGGCTGACTCCAACTCTGCTGTGGTCTCTCAAGTCCAGGGCAAACCTGGGGCT
Organism: Strix aluco; assembly: GCF_031877795.1. Classification (NCBI taxonomy): domain Eukaryota; kingdom Metazoa; phylum Chordata; class Aves; order Strigiformes; family Strigidae; genus Strix; species Strix aluco. Next base: position 87,389,863 of record NC_133971.1, on the reverse strand, counting down.
CTCTCCTCTGCAGTGCTGGGGAGGATGCGAGACGGCTGTGGTCTCAGTTAAGGTTTTAAATAACCCTCACCATAAGGCTGCTCTGTAATTATTCAGACAGGCCACCTTCCCTCTTCTCAGGGGTCTCCAACTCAGAAAAAACAGAGCGCAATGGCCGCTCATATTTGGTAGGATATGTGAAAAAAAACATATTTAGTGGGTTTGTGCAAAACTACAGGGGAACTGTATGCACAAAAAAACCTATGCACGAACACCCACCCCAGCCCAGGTGCAGGAATCCCCATGGGTGAGACACAAGTCGGGCCATGCCCAGGGCAGAGCCTGCCTGACCCCCAGGGCTGGACCCCGCTGCATAGGGGCAGTAGGAAGGGAAGTGAAACCCCACGCGTGGCTGTAGCCCTCAGTGGCACCAGCAGGGTTTTGGCAGGCACAGACCTTGCCCCAGGAGCCATCCGTGGAACTCAGCAGCTCTCGGGGACAACAGCCTGTGCACATCTGTGTGTACTAGAGAGCAGAGGTTTTGCTGAGCTGGGTGCACAGCTGGGTGACACCAGCGCCTGCCTGGCAGAGGGAAAGGCTCACACTTGCTCCCTCTGCATGGACCTTCCCACCTGACAGATCACCGTGCGGGCAGCAAGAAGGTTGAACAAGCTGGGAGCCCTTCCCAATCAGCCCTGCACTCAGCAAGGTCTTCAATGGCTTTTTATTTTATGAAGGTCTAATTTTTTTCCCTTTACTGTCAGTGTGTCAATTTTTTTCCACAACATAGCTGATGACTATTTTTTTAAACAAAGTACAGTACCAGTGACATTCTGACAGTGTCAATACAGCCAGAGTACACCCACCCGAGCTTTTCAACATGGGAAGTTAGGGCTGCTAAGAGTCAGATTGACAGCCTTGGTAAATTCAAATCCTCTGTACAGCAGACGACAAGAAGTTATTAGAAACAGACAAGGCTTTCAGGTCACCCAGTCCATCTCCCACCCCACCTTTTAATTGTCTCTCTCACCCAAGCTATAAATATCTGACTCTTCTCATCTTGTTTCCTCATTATGTCAATTCTAGCAGTCCCTGATCATTTTTATTACTTCTCACTGAAATCCCTCCAACCTGCCAGTAAACTCTCTGGTAATGAGATCCCTGTGCTGAAGACACTAGTGCAAATAGAGGGGCACCAGACCCACTGACAAGGAACCATTTCCTCTGCAATTTGGAGATGTCATTGCCTCCTCACCTGCAGCTCAAAAGTTTGTTTTTGTTGCTATCAGGTATTATTGCCTCATGCTTTCTTCACTATTCCCCTTCTGAGGGTTTCTGCTGTCTGGGTCTCCCCCACCCCATCAAGCATGTGTGGGTGAGTTCACACATGCTGCACTCCCAGGTTCACACTCCATCCCAAGTTGAATCCCATGACCTTTTTTTCTTCCTGCTTGGAATTCCTACTTCACGTTATTTCTTCTTCCTCAGCTCCTCTAAATTTAGTAGGGTCTCCTGGTTTCACTCACACACTTTCTGCTCCCAAGAAATAGAGCCACGATCTGAAATGCAGTGAGATCAGGTACCCAGCCCAACACCTCCAAACAAGGTTCCTGAAAGTTGGGGAGGGAAATACTGTTCAGAATGAGGCCACACTGTCACCATTCGCAGCAACAGCACCTGGAATTGGGCATTCTGATCTAGTGCAAACACTTCAAGATGCATAAATGCTGGAGAAAGTTTAGAAACAGGCCCCCTGCAATCATCCAGGGGCTGGAAAGCAGACATTAGGACACAGGCGTAAAGGACCTCATCTCATCAAAGAGAAGGCTGAACCAGAAGTTCATCGCTGTGTTTGGGGTACTTACTGTCTGACAACAGGGGAGCTTTGCAGTCCTGCTTCTGAAGGCACAACTAAGTCCAGCAGCTGGAAATTAGACAAACTCAACCTCAGAATAAGGCAGTGTCATAGCAGCAAGGGTAATTAAACACTGGAAGATTCTGACAAGGTGTTTTTAAAATTTCAATGCAATTTCCTCCTTTTGTGTTTGTGAATTCATCTTTCCTTTCTTACCAGGTCTAGCAGAGAAGAGGAGTTCCCACACTGTCCTTAAAGCTGACGACAATCTACACTTTGTGTTTGGACAATGACTTTAATCAAATCCACACTTCAGAGTTTTAATGTAGTTGTCAGTAAGTAATCAGGAAAGATGACTTCTTCCAGTTTTTCACTTTCCTCCTGTCTGCAGACAGGAGACCAGAAAGAATGAACTTGCACTGTAAGACTGGCCATTGAATGTTATGAGGGAATGAAGGGGTTTTTTCACATACTCAGAATGACTCCTGAATTAAGAAAACCAGGAATTTGTGGCTCTTGCTGCAGGATTAGTTTGTCTTCTGGGACCGTCCAGGCATCTCTCACCTCACATACGTCAGGGCCTCACCTGTCAGTGACATCTGAGTTTCTCCAGTTTAGTTCCCCAATGCCCTTCAAGCCTCAAAACATAAAAGTCTGAGAGGTCCAACTTCTGTCAGATAAGAATGACTGGCTGATATGTTTCTGCTCTTACAGCTTACAGCTCACAAACTATTGGTGGGTACGTCCAGCGCTTTCTGCTGTGGGCACTAATGTAAGTCACAGCCCCTCTGAGATGTGGTAGTAAACGCTTCAGCAGAGCCCAACATATGCTGTGGAGGGAGGCAAAGAGACTTCCCCAGAGCTGGGAATCAAATCCAGTCCCTCCACATCTCCATCCTCTTGCTGCAGTTGGGATGCAGTAGTATTCCCTGTGAACAACTGTGGCAGCCATCAAGCACCAACACTGACCAGACCAAGTTGGGTTTCTTGCTCTTCTTTAGCTGACTTCTGCTTCCAAACACTCTCCCCAAGGATCACAGTGAAAGCTCTGCTACACAACCATACCAAAGATGCTCAAGGTAGCCTGTTCTCTCACAGCTACATGGAGGCACAATATTGTAAAATGTTTATTGCCATTGTGAGCAGATAAGCCTTCAAGGGATTGCAGGGAGCAGCTATGGATTGAGAGAGGCATTTTCCAGAGGAAAGCCACCCAGTCAGAGCAGACTTCTCTGTTTCTGCCAGTTTAGATTACCTCATTCAATATTCTGTGTTGTCTTATGTAGCATGCAGTTATGTAAATTTATAAATCATACACTAATTAGCACACAATTTCATAAATTTAGTAACAGTGAAAAAGGAGGTTTCTAACTAACTAGGCCGTGCTCTCTCCCTCTCAGATGGTACAAATTCAAACACTGCCTGGAGGTCGTATTTCAGAAAATCTCTGCTGTAACTTTTACAGTTTAACCCCTGGCTCATACGCGCTTTCAAGGAATATCTTTCCGATATCTCGGGCTCAATCTTTCTCAAGCATAGCTAAGTCCTTTCGCCTCTTTCCTTAACACCAAACCTCAGTTTATTGGATCACTGCAAATTTTGGTTTGCTTGTTTCTCCCTTATTTAGATTCTTGCTGTATCCAGTCTTACATTCTTCTGTCATCTAAGTCCACAACACCATCCCTTGCTAGCAATTAAATTCAGTCCTTGACTGGGTTATACCTGTGTTCTACCCTATTACCCTCCCTGTGCTCTGGCCTTCCTGTCTAGCTACTCTAAAGGAGAGCAGCTAAAGTTAGGTCATATCCTTCTTTCCCTCATTTGCCAGGTATCCTTTGGACAGTAGTTCCCCAAATGCAGGAACAATATCTGGAAAAGGAGTGAAGAGTCATAAGCCTCTTCTGGGAACCAGTGCTTGAAGACATTTCTCACTCCAGGATATAAGCACAAAATTCTCCTTCATCAACTTACTATATTTTAACAACTTGTCTCTACCATCTGGCTCAGTTCTGTCATCCTTTGGTACTCACATCCTTATCCTTTCTTGCCTTTACCTCCATCCTTTCTTCCTTACTCTTTAATTCCACCTTTTTGTCCCAAAGCATGGTGCTGGCTCTCTCCTCTTCCCTTTTGTATTCTGAGACCTCTGCCCCACTTCACGCTTCTAAAGAGGCCTTGATCCTTCTCACACCAAACCCCATGTCCTGGAAAGGAAAAGAAGGCTTAAAATGAGTTCCTCGTCTATGGAGATTTACAATATATATGACATGACAATGTGGAAAGAGGAACATATTGTCCACGGTAGAATTGACATCTGAGTTGGACAAAACAAACCACAAGATAAGTCAAATAAAAGTCTGGAAGAATAAATGAAACACCCAGATAATTTATTAGATTAAGACTTCACATACATATATAAATATATGCTCAAGATGGGATTCAACAGCAAGACTGGAGAGGCTGGAAGGGGAAAGGGTGTGACTGCTGCAAGTCCATGGCGTGCAAAGTGCACAAAAACAATGACTACACAAACACTCGGCAAGTGTGTGGGTACGAGCCACTCAGGGAGAACACAAAGTAAAGGCATGAGTGGGAGCCTTAGCAGAAGTTACGTTACTCCACAAAGCCTCATGTAAAACACAGCCAGATGTGTAGCTGAAGCATATTACCTGGGGACACTCTGGACAAACAATCTATTGCTGGACTAACTCCCCAACGGCAGCTTCCTAATGTAGGAGCTTAAACTTAAAAGGACACTGTCAAGTGATTGTTTTGCTAGTTTAATTTTTGCATTTCCTCTACTGTTTTAGCAGATGGAAAACAATTCCCCTCCCAGTCCCAACTACTGATTTTGTCCTTTCCTATTCGACAAGCATTGATTTCTTTTTCTAAGGCTATAAATGTTTTAATAACTTCAACTTTATAGTGCCTCCTGGCAAAATATCTTTGCTTGCGCTGACTGCTAAACACTATTCCTAACATCCTGCTGATAACAAGAGCAAGAACCAGCATTATAAAAAATTATTTTTCACAGGGTTTACCAAATTAGTAGCTTTTGTTTCTTTGTCCACATCTCAGAGACAGTTAAAACATGAAGGTCTTCACTCATGAGACATTTCAACCATCTTAATTCTATAAATCTTTGCTTCATAAAGGTATGCCTCCCATACAGCTCTGACGGACAACACCTTGAGCACAGAGCCCACAACCCTGACAATGTCCTTTTTAGAAGAGCTACTACCAAAATATATATTCAAAAGTCACCCTCAGAATTAGAATTGTTAATGGACAAAATGGATCACAAGGAATCCCAAAGCACTGAAATATTGGCACACATGAACCAAAGAACAGAACGCTACTGCGCAGTGTTCTCAACTGGGTACACAAAGGCATCTTTCAAGAGATATACATGTATGTTTTGCTGTTTTAAAAGGTCAGTTAGCACTTATTAGAAAAGGCAATTAAAGTTTCAGTCAAACTGAAAAAGAGAAGAGAAGCAATTGGACTGAAATCAGAGAACTGTTCCTTTATAAATGCCAAACCTTAATAAAAAATATCCAACAAAACAAAAAAACACCATAAAACAATCCAAAACCCTAAGATCTATGTGATGGTAATTTCTTCATGGTTTTACACAGTTTTCCTGCTGCTTCTTGTACATTTTTCTCTTCTTTCCCCTCCCTTTCCCTGCTCTCTTAAAGAAGCACACTACTCAGCCAGCAGAAGGAGAAAACCCATTTCCCCCTCTGCTATACTTGGGTCAGGGCACTGAATACATCTTTGGGGCTTTAAGCAGAAACCTGTGCCTTTGCAGGCTCAGGGAGTAGAACAAGAGGGACATCCAACAGCAGATGAGCATATTTAAAAGAACTATAATAATTCACTGACAGTAGGACAGACCAAGCCAGACCTTTCCACAGTAGTCATTTTCTGGTCCAGCAATGTGGCTGCCTTCCTCTAAACTCCTCCAAGCAGCATTTAAAATTCAGCTGGGATGCACATATTTGTGATTAAGACTGGGCCTGAATGAAGCAGCTCAGAGTAACCTGAGGTTCATCTTCCCCTTCATTCTCCTTTTGTTTTATTGTTATAAGAGCATGGTGCTGCCAGGGGCACCTGCTAGATAACCTGCACTGATGCTCTCATCAGACATGCACCAAGGGCCTCACTGCTGAGCCTTGCTAGCTTCTCGCAGAGCACCAAACATCGTGCAGGAGCAAGCATGTGGGAGGCAGGCAGCAGCAATACCCCAAGGATCAGTACAGCAACTCACTGCCATTAAGATAAGCAGGCTCGCCTAAAGAGACTGTCAGAAAATCTGTACTGGCCCACGAAGTAGTGTTTGGGAGCAAATGGCCTAGAACTTGCCTGTACTGGCTCAAATTTACCTTTCCCTCACTGCAATTTTACTGTGCAAAATGAGTATTTTAGCCTCATATTTCTAGGAACACATGCCGGTGGCTACTGTTACAATAAAATATGAACACTGCATTGTGGAGAAAATTACCATTAATCCTGTAATCTGCAGTCATTTTTACCAATTCGGCACATTTCTTTAAATAATCAAGTACATGCAGTAGATGGAAGTGCATTTAAATAAACTGAAATAGATACAGCATGAATAATTAAAGCTGGCAAGGAAATGTGCATCGCGAGCCGCCAGTGGAAATAATTACTGATTTGTCTTATTTACAATGGAGTGGGGATACAGGATCAAAATAGTGCAAGTTAGTGAAAATGTCTTAAGACTGTTCTTATACTACCACTACTATATATCTCATCTTGAAAAGTACATCAAATAGGTTTTGGACCACTACAATGTCTGTGTTCTGCTATTTCAGGGTTAGGTTACCCAGCACATAAACTCTGTCAAATAGCACTGATTTGAAGAGGAATATATTTCAAACAGATTCTTAGTACATCAACCTGTAACATCATCTATTCATATTATTAGACACTGTATAGTTGAACTTACGATACATCACCTAAAAACCCAGCATGTTAAATATCAGAATGTTGAAGGAAAAAGTAGATCATAAAAATCACTGAAAAAAGTACTAAAGTGCTTGTATCTTTATAATATGCCAGGTTTTAAACTGACTTGTTTAATTAGAAAATAATCTACTTTGAATGTAGCGGTTCTTGAATGTTAGGCAGTTCTTGCAAACTGCTTCAGAGCTAAAAATCGATAATGAAATATACTTCCAATATGAGGCTGGCAAAACTGTGACTTCAATCTATTAGAAAATGTTATAGATTACAAAAAATTTCAATTTTAGAATGATTACTTGGCACATGAAAGGTTTAGGAAAAAAAGTTAACGCTTTCTGATTGGTCTACCCCTACAACATTCTTGCACCATGATTACTATATCCAAAATGAAACTGGATGTTAATTAGCTATCTTTTAGAAGAGGAAAGACAAGCAGTTGTCACTCAAATAATTTAGAAATGGTACTTGAACAGAAACAAATCAGCAATATAAAGGTCCTAAAAATTCTATAGAAGGGCTGTAGACCAATGAGGTGTGTCAAATGAAGAAAATCTCCTCAAGGAGCTGGCTCTCCTCTAGCTCATCTGCTCTGCTTCTGGAGCTGCGAGGGGACTGGTACCACGACGATGGCCTGTGGCTCACACGACAACGCGTGTGTATTTTGTTCCTGTCATAAGATTCTCTGCAGAGGCATCCTGGGGCAGATATCGGACTCATAGCTTCAACCAGGTCAAGAAGAGAGGCTTCATACCTACAGAAACACACCAAGAAAACAGAGCTCCATTAAGCATCACAGCATCATGCAGGAATTCAATCCAGTCTTCCTGCCTTCATAATTCAGACTAGACCTAGATTTGTCTGATAGGGCCCTCCATCACAGAATGAATTTTGCTGTATGGGTTCCTATGACGAATACCAAGACATATGTAGTGAAAAAGAGGCAAGCAAAGCATGGGTGCCCAGGTTATTTTAAGCTATTTCATCAGCTTTTCCATTTGAGGCATGTAATGTCTTAGTCGTGCTCTAGAGACTGAGGACAGACCTCAGAGATATGACAGCCAAATACACCGAACAGCTACAAGGCAGACCCACACAGGTAATGGTAAAGTGACTTATACACATGCTGCACTTTTTTGAATAGACCTCTACACTTGATTTAGTTTCTCAGGGATTTGAAAACAGCAGGAAACTTTATTATTATTGCCACAAACTACACGTGCTTCCTGTAAATCTCTATGCACTATATGGAGTCTGTCTGATGGAAGCACTGAAGGAATATAATCTAAGCAAGGCAATACAAAATCAACACTTGAGGTACCAAGAGAAAAGGTAAAGGTGCTAAACATTAGTCAGGCTGTCCTTTAAGTGTGAGTACAGATGTGGGGGAAGGTTGCAAGCCAATGTTAGCTGGTAAGGCACACTGAATAACGGTAGTTACTTCAGACAGAGACTTCACATTAATATTCACACAAGACAAGACCTGATCTAAATACCAGCACAGGATTGATCATTACAATATATTTTCTCCTCTCCATTTTTAAATGTCTTAAACAATACCATTTCCACTGCTTCCCAGGGAGGCTGTTCTCCAGTCTAAAAGATATCACTCAAGAGTTTTACCCAAAACTCCCCTTTGTTCCATCCTGTTGTTAGCATCAACCTACCTGATATTCCCAACGCTGAAATAATTCACACATGCACAGAATATTATTCGCAGCTCCCAGCCTAAGGTACCAGCATGGCTGCTTGGTTTCCATAGGACCCTCTCTTGTAAGCAGAAAGAGTCAGTCCATAGCATGAGGAAGCACCTCAAGCTGTTTCCTGCTTTGAGAAAAGCCTCTGTTTTTCCTTTCAGAACAGTGAGAGCTTAGGAAGACTAAGCAACTCAGACAGCTGGGGCAGATTCTTCACCTCAGATCGGATGAAAAATTCTTAAGTACGAATATTCAGAACAGTTTATTGATATGAAAGATTAGCAACTGCCAATGTATCTCCCAGAGGCAGACTACCACTTGCGCTGTCCAAGAGCATCATGCAGTAGCAGCGTCGGGTAAAAAGACTTGCTTCCCTAAACTAGCAATGCCAGGCAAAATATCCTTCATTAGCTCCAACAGTGAGTGTTATGTCCGAGCCATCATCAGAAAACTGACCATGACAAGGTAACTCATAGTTATTTCTGAGACACAGAAATACTTCCTCAGCTCAAAGGAGTTAACTGTGGTACTGACATGTTAATGCTGATGTTAATGACAACCATTGGAGTTATGCTATGATTGTTTTGAAAAGTCAGCTCTTTAATTTCCTTCAACTTTTATTGTTTCTTCCAATCTGATGGTCACCATCATTTCTAACACAGTCTGACTTGACATTACTGCCTCACAGGGCTCTCTCCTCTATTTGACTATCTATAGACTGTTTTATTTTCCTTTTGATGTACTAGCTTGCATTTCACCCAATCACCCATTTTGAAAATGGTTCACATTTTAAGCTTGTCTACGTGTCTTTCTATTAGCTGTTTAAATCACCCCAATAGCCAAAACTGAGCAACTCAAAACAAAAAAATACAGCTTTAATTTTGTTTCAATTGCACGGTGTAAGTGGCTAACCCTATGCAAATATGATGACTTACAGTTACCCTAACCAAAAATTTTGGAAGGACATGGGGGGTTTTGGGTAGCCAAGTAAGACCATTTTAGAGGGGTCGGTTGTTTCTATTAGCATTCAGAAAGTACCCTCTAAAAACTGAGGCTCCTTAAAGATATCTCCAATGTAAGATGGACTAAGCTACACTGATAGTGAGAACTAGCACATAGCTGTATTAGACTTTTCACGTAGAGAAAGTTTTGGACTAGACTCTATATAGATACAGGCAGATGCTTTGAACCCCAAAGAAACCCAGTTAACACATACACTGGTTTCATTAGCCACACCTAAAACTTCTTTTTAGATTAATCTAGTCTAGCATACAAATGCTTATCTCCTCTGACTGTAGTGCTATCATAAAATTTCAATTTCTCCAGCAGCCACATTCAATCACAGATTAGGTAGGGGAAAACCAAACCAGCCAGTGCATTTATAGCAAACGTGCAGGCCCTAGATTTCAGCAGTACCTTTGAGTTCATTTCTTCTGCAAGTTTATCTAAGTTTTACAGCATTTCTGCTATCAGGAAGGCTAAATGATTTGGCAGATTACAAGCACAGCAAATAGCAAAGATTATGTAAAAGACCAGGTGTTGTAAATCAGTCTATTTGACACCAGAGTTATATATGCAATAAACTGAATGAACTCTGCTAACAGAGCACTATCTGATAAAGAGAATACTCCTTGCAGGTATTTAGTGTTTAATCCCATGATAATGGTTTGCCCTGGTTTGTCTAGGCAACATCAGACAGCATCTGGCTGGAGGCAACAGAGTAGACCTAGAATGGTTTGAAGCTCGCAAAGACAATTTTCTCACCATTTATTTGTATCCGAATATTTAAAGAGACACAGCCAGAATGCTCAAATCTTGAAATGCAACTTTCTCTAAAACTAGCACATGTATTTCTTGCACAATCTGAACAAATGCATAAGTAAACCCAGGCTTCATTATTATTATTAGTAGTAGTAGTATTAATATGACATTAATGGCTTCAGTGAAGTAAAAACTGCAGAATCAGGCACCCAAGAGTCAGAACGTTTCAAACAGGAAAACTGATCTGGCAAACTTGTCAATACTGAATGCTCTTTTAATGCAAATTGACAGCCAAGGGGGCCCTTGTATTGTGCAAGCTTCCAAAGGAGAAAAAATTCCTACATGTTCTGCAAAAGTACCAGTACTGTATGTTAAGCTACATAAAGAAATTCCTCACGTATAGATGTTCAACCAAGAAACCAGATGTCCCATCAGTGCTAGGTGCTTACACACATTTTCTTTGATGGGTTTTGCCCTCTCAACAGAAGGAAAATAAGGTGGGCAACTGTCCCTTTGAGGATGGTGATAATTCAGTCTGTCTTCACCTTTCTGGTACATCTGCCAGTGTGCTGGAACGTCAATGAGCACCTCCACAACAGACTGGAAAACAATCTCTTTTCTAAGCCTGGTTTTGACACTTCCCCATGTATATTTTTTTCATCTAACTTTCATGAGCCTGAAAGTTTGCATGTTTCATCATGGGAGAAGAAAAATTGTAAAGTCTACAAGTTTGGATTAGAAGTCTAACTATTTAGACAGCTAAAGTTTGGTGAAAGCAATCTTATCACAAAGTCTCCAAAAATTCCATCCAGAGAGGGAACACAAAGAATTCATATAACAAAACATGAGGAAGGCAGAGCCACACACAAGAGGACAGACGTGGGAGCAGAGAGAACAGACCAAGGTAAGCTTTGAAGCCCTTCTTTCAATGAAGAAATTTGACCTTTGCTTTTAATATAGAAGGTAAAACTCCAAATATGGCTCAGAAAGCAGCATGGAGATGCCTGAACTATACGAGAGGTAGGTACCACCAGGATCGAGCCAGTATAGCTGGGTCAGTGCAGAACTGTGAGCTGGGTGGGTAAATCCATCCTGGTCAAGCACTGCACAGTGCTGTGACAGTATCCCCTTAATCTCCTCTGTACAATTAACACAGGTTGCTGGAAATTTGACTCCTCAGCCACTAAAGTGCTTTTGGAAATTTTATTAGAAACTTTCAGCATTGGCTCCTAATTAAATAAGTAACTAGTAGAGTTTATAAACTCTTAATGTAAAAGAGTTTTGTAGTCCCTCACGAAGGTAACAGGAAACATCATAAAGCATTATGATTCAGAACAGCTCTTTACATGTTCACATTTTAAAGAGAAAAACAGCACAAAAATAAACACAAGTTGACACAGAATCTTTCCTTCCACAGTATTTCTGTTTCACTGCCTGTGCAGCAGGAATACAACTCTGAACATCTACAGGTGCAACTTACTTTGCATTGTGTTTCCAGATCGAATGGGAAGGAAGGCTCTCGCATTTTTATGACAAACACGCAAATGTGGCTGTTGCTCTGGGAACCATAAGACCACTTATTCCCAGGATGGTTGCTGAGAAATCACCTGAAACCACTTGGTATTCTAATAAAACCTGCTGGGCAATCAGAGTTCAGACAGTACCCACAATGTACAGCACCTAAAAAATGGTCAGATTATGCAAAAGTGATGCACAGAACTCATTACTAGGCAGGATATTAGAGAGGACAGTGCTCCTGAAGCTAACCACAGAGCATCCTTGCATCACTGGCTGAACAGTGATGTTTGTTTGTTTATTTATTTAGACATCTGGGATACGTCATTGAATTTTTAATGTTTGTCTATTTCCCATTGCTGGTAAAACACATTATATTTCTTACACACTGTTCAATTTTTAAACTACACTATTGTGTTTTCATATTGTGCAGTCCCATTTAACTAATAATATCATTTGTTCCTTCCTGAAAAAACAGCAAAACCCCAAACAAGTCTGATATTTGGAGAAGCAGGAATTTCCCCATGAGGCAAAATAACTAAACTTATTAGAGTCATAAATACTCTGGCAGTGAAATATATGTATATTTCTTTAAATAAGCAGTGTCAGATATTATTTGATCACTATGTTCAGAGATATCTTTTCATTTATAGTCTCTGAAAATTTATTCTTCAACCATAAATGTGTACAAAACACACAGAATGTCTCTTCTGCAAGGTGATGGCATTTCAACAAAGCATACTGGCAATACGGTTCTAGAGATTAGTAGCTGTATAGGCTTACTTTATTTAACTGTATATACCAGAGGAAATAAAAAGGTTTATTTTTATACTACTGCTTATATTTTCAACATAAAGTTCAAAGTGATTTACTAATGTTACATGAATTGCCTTTGAATTACGGTACAGTATCGTGCCTAAGTACAAAGCCTAACACTATTCTGTATTCATAAAACACCACTTGCCTCCAAGCACTTTACAAATGCTAAATACAGCTAAAAAACATTCAAGGGGCAGGGAACAGACCCATTTTACAGAAAATGAAACTGAGCTTACTGTTATTATAAAGCAAATATCAAATCCCTATTTGACTAAACAAACAGGGCAAACAAAAGCAGAGGAAAAACAGATGCAGATAAGTGGCCTTAGCAGTAGAACTACCCCAAACCTGAAGACACCACTCTAGTGATACAACCTGAGGTTATCTGGAAGAACAATCTGTGATGATTGATCACCCACCCTCAAGCTAAGCCAGGATCTACAGACAAAGGGCAGAACTCTACCCACATTAAAGAGTCCTAGCCACTTTCTGCCATCTTTATTCTTGCATTCACAATTGTTGTAGGGATACTAGAGGTACGTCCCTGGCTTGTCCTTTCAACATCCCTGTACCAACCTGTTGTCCAGAAATTTGCCTAAATCCTTTTTCAACGTGCTGCTTCCACAATGTCCTGTGACAGCAAGCTCAGGAACTTCATTGCTATTGAAAGGTATACTTTTTTCTTCTGTATTAATCTGACATCCCGCTAGTGCCATCAAGTGCTTTTTAAGGATTGATTGCAGTTAAGTCTCTCTCACGTGGTGGGAGCTGGTGAAAAACAATTCCACATTCAACTTACCCACCACCTTCACAATTTTGCAAATCCTGATCATTTTCTCATTTAGTCTTTTCCTATCCAAAGTCATAGCTTTTTGGTCTCTCCTTATACAGCACCTGCTTCATCCCCTTGATCAAATTAATTGTCCTGTGCACCTTGCTAGTTTCCACTATGTCTGTCTTGAGAAGCAAAGACCAAAAGTACACATTGGAATCAAAATTTGGGTACACCAAGGCTTGTGCATCCACAAGCTTTTGTGAAGCTCTAGGAAGCTTTGAACTTCACAAAACCTAATCACCTGCTCTGAGATCAGTAGCATGTAGCCATGGTGTTGATAACTCTTCCTCAGGTAAATTACATTTTTGTCCACTCGGTTTTGATGCCTTTTTGGAGTTTCTTGTTACTGACGTGGCATTTGACTATCTGAAAGAACTTAGTACCATCCACAAACTTATTAGGTCACCCAGATGATTTCGCTTCTCACTTCTTGCTCCAGATCACTGATGAAGAACCAGCCCAGTGTGTTCCTGCAAGACCCCACTGCTGACTGTTCTGCATCATAAAGAATGAACATTAAGTTCCTTTGCCTGCTATCATTTAATCAGCAGTAAATCCATAGAAGGACTTTTCCTCCAATCCTGCAGAAACTTGATTTCTTTAACAACCTTTGGTGTAGAAGGCCTTGGAAAAGGCCTTTTGAAAATAGAAATGCATTATGTTCACTGGATCCTCTTCGTGTCACCAGATTTCTGGGTTCAGGATCCATAGGTCTGAGCTGATGTCTCAGATTCTCTCTTCTCTTCCTCCCAGCTGTATGAGTAATCTAGGTTTTAACCAGCATGCCATTTGGCCTAAAGCCCGAGATGAACACACCAATGAACATTAGAGGCTGGTTGGATAGGAAATGAAAGATGAGAAAGAAAAGCTGACTTTGCAGTCATTCCCTGAAAGGCCACAAAGATAGAGGACCTTGTCTTTCATGTGTGAATTGCATCTTCAGTGACCAAAACACACCCTCGGGGGATGCTCCCATGTACTGACTCTCAAGACGCCAAAACTAAAAAAAGAACAGAGGGAAGTGCAGTTCTTGAGGCTGAAACATCAAGAGAATGAACAAGATTAAATCAAGAATCAGAAACAAAGGGACTGTGCCAGTTAGCCTGAGATTCCCATTTTACTTTCATGCAGGTTGGGACTCAGAGTAGACACTTCACTGTGGGATACAGAAGGCAGCAAATTCAACAGTGCTGTATAAGCATTTAAACGAACTCCAGGTTGGGGTGTATTTCTTGCCTGTAATGGGTCTGTATTTTCCAAAGGCATCTCAGAGTTTCTTAATTCTTAAAGAAAAAGATCAGACTGCAGAATATTTCAAAGCAATTAAAAAAAGATCTGAGCCTTTTATTTAAAATACATCACACAATGTAAAACAGAATATATTTACACAGTGTCCTCAGCAAGAGCCTCCCGGAGTGCAGTAAAACCCACACCCACATAATAGAGAGCTTACAGTATCAGAGACTTTTAGAGAACTCTCCGAGGCAGTATTCACAAAATCATAACCTAGAGAAGGAAAAGACTTATTAGATCATCCAGTCATCTCCCTGCTGACGGAGAACCGTTCCCTACAGTGTGCTTCCTCACATTTGTTGCTAACAATCAGCCTCTCACTATTCTCCTTGGGAAGCCATTCCACAGCCAAATATATCTCATGCTATCATTACCATTATTACTTATTTATAGGCTACAGTATAACCTAAAGGACCTTGATCAGGATCAGGGGGACCAACTCTACTACAGCTTATAAGAGCGATCCTCTCTCCAAAAGAACACACAGTCTAAATAGATAAGTCAAAGTCCAGTAGGAAAGATAAAACTTACAATTAAAGAGAACAGAATAGGCATGGAAAGTGTCACAAATGTTCCACGAATTTTTGCTTTGGAGTTTGGTAGGAGGAAAAGGTATGTGTCGCAAACAAGAACATGTTTCTGATAGTCAGCTAGAGATAAACAAAGAGGATTTTCTTCCTCACAGATTCATGCTATTAGTTACAGCTAAAGATCTGGCAGGGTACTGAGAAATGTCTCCTTTTCTGGTGCATATACTCTGTAAGTATTTGAACAATACTACATTTCTCTCTTCTGCTCCAGTCTCAGTCAACATTTATCTGAGCCACACGTATTTTAATCTTCTCTCATAAATCAATATCTCTAGCATAGCAACAGATTTTGCCACTCTCCTCCAATCTTTGACAATATCTTTCCAGTAAGTGATCACCCAGAAATGAGCACCATATTCCCCTGGTGGGGTTACACAAAACCAGAGAGGAGATCAGCTCTCTCCAGCACTCACACAATGCTTGTCTGTGCGGACTCAGATGACAATGGCCTTTTTGTTGCCACTTCATTGCTCCACAGGTCCGTCTCTCATGTGTATGTATTGATACGCCATACTGCAACATATCCCTGTATACTGCAAGACCTACAACACCAATGAACTCAATGCCTCGTTTTCTGGGGTTACTAACAATTATCACTAACTCTTGTGGAAAATGGCATCAGAGATTACAGCCTTTGCACAGGAGAATTTGGAGAGAAGCAGCAGAATTGAGTAACAACATCACACCTTTGCTAACCGAAATGCTGGTTGGCAGTGTTACGGGACAACACTCCCTCCTCAGTGTGATAAACAGTAGTAAAGAGATAAAGAGGACTTGGTCTTCAAAGGAGCTGAGCACTGCTGGTTTGCCCCTGGACTTTTATACACCAAACAGGACACTAAATACACTAAAGGACACCAGATCCAGCCACAGCATCTCAACACACTTGTCCCTAAGACAGGGCTGATAAGAGATTTTTCTTCCTCAGTTTTCACAGTGGCTTCACCTATGATAGCATCCAACCGGCTGTCATTACTGCAATAAGAGTTACTGCTGTTCTCATTCCTCCTTGCTACACAAACAGGCCATTTTCACCTACCCCATAGTCAGAGACCAACACCCGCTTTCCTTACCTTCCACACTCCTGTCTCCATGCTCCCATTCCTCAGGTATCCTACCTCTTTGCTCCTGGTAACTCAGCCTTTTCTATTATTTCCTCATCGGACTTTCACTCAGACCCTGCTGCCATGTTATCAACCTGTCAAATACAACTGAAAGGGCTTCTTCATTGTTTTTGTCTCTGCGTGCTTTTAGTAGCTAAAAACAACAAAAACACCCCCAAATCATTTCTTTTAAGGTATGGCTGCAGGCAGCTGAATTGGCATAACTGGGGTTGTAATAATTCTGGAAGGGGAGGGTGAAAAAAGACATGAGTGCTGGGAAGTAAAAAACCCTTTAAAATCAGATCTGTCAGTGACAGAAGAATAATTTAGACAGAAGTTACATTATAAAAGAAAGAAATTACAGAACCACAGAACTACCATAGAGTTTAACAACCACCTCTGCAATCACCCTGTTTGTATTGTCCTTCTCTTCCCTCCCACACACCCATTTCTGTCTCATCAAGTCTGAAAGCTCTTCAGATCAGAAAATGAACCTCAGTATATGTACAGCACCTGGGGCCCTGATTCTGCTGTGATATTACATAATAACTTTGCACTTCAGAGCTTGCTTAGCTTTTATTCTCTTTAAGCACTCTGTCATCACAGCATGTCTTCGGCAAGATCTTCCCCCTTTATTGTTCTGGGCCAAAACTAAGCTGTCATCATCTTTTCTGCTATACCTCATCCCCCTACTTCTCCTGCTTTAACAGCCTTTCTCCTCAAATTTTTGCTCTTACAAGTTTGTCCCCAAGCATCTTTCCCCTCAAAGCAAACTCTAATTAAATGAATCATCCTTAAAATTCTGCTTTTTCTTTTATAATATACTAAAGCCTCTGACAAAAGGTTGCATATGTAAGCCACAGTGCAATTCTGCACCTCCTTTCTGTCAGTCTCAGTGTCGCCCATCAGTTCTGGTTTCTTTTCCATGTTTCATCTCTTTTTCCTAGTCTGCTTTTGGCAAAGCTGGGACTACACCCTGTAAACTGCCTAGAACTTTGTGGGTACTAAATAAGTACAAAACAATTTTAAGGGGCATGGCTTAGGGGAAAAAAAAACCCACTACATATAGCTTGCAAAGTCCATCACCATTTACATGGATTAGCAATCTGTCTTTTTTCACAAGCTCAAATTCCCAGCCTGGCAGGTAATAAATCAACTTTTTGCTTCAATTGTACAGTCATTGGGAGATCTGCATAGTTTTAGGTCAAGCACTTATAACCATTTTATGATTCCAAAGTTTCTTACCTTGTCATTTAGTTACTGAACTGTGAGCTTTCATTGATGTTCTAACCATTGTGGCAAGAACTGCTACTAGCTGTGCAAGATTTAAAACCTCACTGAGCAGAGGAGCAGAATCAGACTGCGGTAGTTTTAAGTATATATTGGGGTGGAATCATGACCCTATGGAAGCCAATGGAAGTTCTGCCACTGGTTCACTGGGGCTGGGTTTCTTCCCTGCCTGCTGCCATTTGTTGTGTCGGGGTGAACAAGTATTGCAAGCTCTCTATTTTACCGTGGAAATCACATGCCTCAGTGAATGCTTGAAAATTATTTATTTTACCTTTCTCTCTTCTTTTTTTTCCTATCCTGGTGAAATATTTTACATACAGTCAATTGCTGTACCTAAAACCAACTCTTCCTGTGGATCTGTATGATCCTTCCTCTCCTGCTTATCAGCTTAATTTCTTCTGCTGTGGCATGAAGTGTTTAATAGCAAAATCCAGCACTCAAATTCTTCTGTTTCTTAATTATCTCTGCCCTGTCAGCTATATCAGTGAAAACAAGTTACCATTAGACAATTCAGATACCAGTAAACACCAAGATGTGATAATATAGAGTCCTGTATTACTGTCATTACGGAAAAAGCTGTTTCAGGGAGATTTAAAAAAAAATTAAATAAGCCCTGCACTTCTAAATGGCCAAAAACCTAAAGATATCTTAATTATTCTTCAATATATTAATCATTCTGTAGAATCATGATCTTGTATAATGGCCATTTTAAATGAAAGGTTTGCTGCTCTGCACAGTTGCCACTTCCTTCTAATTGTGAATTAAAGTGTAATTTAGCGTGGCTTTATGCCAGCATGACTAGAAAAATTTACGGACACTAAACTCTGGTTGAAATAGGGGGGAAAAAAGCAGTTAGATTTCTTTAAGTAATAGAAAATCACTCACGAAGTTGTACTTTAAAACAAAACACTAGAGCTTTAAGTTGACAAACTGACTTGAATTAAACCACATAAAAAAGTGCTTGCACTGTAAATCTTACAGGGCAAAAGTGATGGTAGGTTATCATTCTGTTCATTAGCATGCACTTTGGAGAGTTCAGGGCAAGTATGGATACGCATTCATTCCATTTTATGCCGCACATTACTGAAAACACGTTCCCCATAAATAATTCATAAATGCATTGTCTGAAATTTCAGATTCCAAAAATACAACACTGTTTTCAACTTTATGGTTGCTTGGTCTTCAAAACATAAATAGACAATTGGATGGATGGACTTGGCAAACCTGATAAGAACCCATCAGTCAGAATTACACTCCAGAGGTAAATGCAAACATCTTCCAGCTCCTGATCCCTGGAACAGCAAGGCCATGATGATAGCCCCTGTGCTTATGCTATCAGTCCCTTGGTAGCGAACAGTGAGAAAAAGAAAAAGGGATGAAGTAACCAAGTAGTGAGAAGAAAGTGTTCAGTCAGATGCTTGACTTTAAAAAGAATATTTATTAGGAAAAAAACAATGCCTTGCTGTTCTGTGCTCATGAGCTGGGTGCATAGCAGGAGAGTTAGGAGAGAAAAGGACATTTTACAGGATGGTGTGGTGGGGAGCTAATAAGTTAAAACTGCCTAGAAATCCAGAGGAATTTAAATTTAAGGTATAGTAACAGTCAAAATACAGAGAACAGACATACTTTGCCTTGCAAAAAGCCCATTTTTCTGGCCAGACTGCACCACAAACTTGAGCTCTGCTTGTGCTCTTAGCTTTTAATTGGTATCACTTCATTAATGCTAATGACATAGTAACTGGCATCATCCTTTATGCCAGCTATGTTAGCATAAGAGAGGTGAATAGGATCTTGCAGTTCATCTAAAGTCTAATTTCTGCAGGGAGCAGAGTGACCACAACACCCTCTGCAGAAACTGAAGTATGCTTCATAGGCTAGAGTGCTTGAGCTTTATATGTCTTGTGATTCTGTATCTTGCTGACATTATATATGTAGTTTATGCTAAGTTGCTTCTTTTTCCTTCATAATGTACTCAGAAGACTAACATCAGATAGCAACTGCTTTTCAGACAGATTTACATTCGCTTGCTCTGTTCTACTCACCTCCAAGTGAGAGGTACACACAGTTTCGGGTATCTTATCTAGCAAAACCCTTGGTGCTTAGCCCCTAACAGAACAGACCACTATCTCCCTATTTGCCAGCTTTTTATTTGAACTCATTCACTCCCAGTTTGCCTGAGAACAAACATTGCAACTGAGCTCAAATACTTGGCATCCCAACGTATTGATTCCTTGGGCGCAGACCATACATGAAGAAACAACGCGCTCATAAAAATTGTATGCCTGTACCCAGCTGCTGTAAAACTTCCTACTCGGTGCTCCAGTGTGGAAGGACTGGGACTATCTGTCGCTCCATTCATTTCCAGGTGTGCTGATCTCTCTGGGGTAATCTTTAAATCAGCTGAGATTTCATACATCAAAGATGAGGATACATAATTCAATAGAAGTCACTGAGATAAAACAGTAGCTGTAAAAAATATCGCGTGTTGGTAGTGACTGGTTTAGCATGTCAAAGAGGGGTGACTGCTGGCAAGGAGTTCCACACAGTCGGCACAAGAGCATGGCGTGTGGCAAAGCAGGTAGTGTCGTTGTAAGCTTCATAGGGACACAGGCCCTGAAATAGGCTTGACACTGTGCAAGTACCAAGTTAGAAGGCACCCTACAGAAAAAAACAGCAGTAAAGCATGGAGTACAAGGCGCTCAGGCCTAGTGTCCCTTGGCTGTAGTCAACGCACGCTAACAACCTCTTTCAAAAACTTTACACAGGTGGTAGGTGTCCCACTGAGATAAATTACCTACTTTCAGTTGCTGAACAGATGGGCAGGGAAGTGAAATTTTAGTTTGTTCATTCCCAGCAGTAACTAGCAAAGATGATCTCAGGCTCTGCAGGATTACTTTTCGATAACCATACACCTGCGGATAGTCCACATTTCTGTTAGAAACTACATAAGGTCATTGATACGCTACATAATAAGGCAGGGCATTTAATGGCTCAAGAGACTGACTCTAAGTCTCTCATTCCATATTCTTCTGAATATATTCTAGGCTGAGAGGCGCCAGAAAGTGTACAGAGAGCGACCTCAACAGGCAGGAGAAATGGGCCCACAGGACTCTCACAATGTTCAATAAAAAGAAACATGAAGTCCTGCACTTGGGGAGGAATAACCCCAGGTACCAGCACATCCCAGGTTTGACTGGCTAGAAAGCAGCTTTACTGAGAAGGACCTGGACATTCACTGTCCTGGTAGACAAAAAACTGAACATAAGCCAGCACTGCCAGGAGGTCAAGGGAGGTGATCCTTCCTCTCGACTCAGCCCTGGTGGAACATAGCTGGAGTGCTGTGTCCAGTGCTGGACTCTCCATACCACAGAGACATGGACACACTCAAGCAAGTCCAGTGAAGGGCAATGAAGATGACTAAGGACCTTGAGTATCAGACACGAAAGGAAAATCTGAGAGAGCTGGGACTGTTTGGCCTGGAGCAAAGGCGGCTCAAAGTGATCTTATTAATGTGTATAAATACTTGATTAGGGAAAGAAAGAAGATAAGAGTCAGGCTCTTCTCGGTGGTGCCCAGTGAAAGGACAAGAAGCAATGGGCACAAACTGAAATATAAGAAATTCCATTCAAATGGAACTAAAAAAACTTTCTTAATATGTAGGTGGTTGAACACTGGCAAAGGTTGCCCAGAGAGGCCGTGGAGTCTCCATCCTTGAAGATATTCAAATC
The DNA here is from genome assembly GCF_031877795.1 of Strix aluco. NCBI lineage: Eukaryota > Metazoa > Chordata > Aves > Strigiformes > Strigidae > Strix > Strix aluco. The sequence continues at coordinate 87,368,409 of NC_133971.1, read as the reverse complement.
CTGACCTGACACAGTGCTGAGCAGCCTGCTCTAGCTGACCCTGCTCTGAGCAGGGGCTTGGAGTAGATGATCTCCAGAGGTGCCTTTGAACCTCAGCTATTTTGTGACTTTGTAGTGGGGTGTTTATCTTCACCAACACATTAAACCTCACAGACATCATATGACAAAAGGGCAAGGATTGACTAGCTCAGACCAGACTCTGACTTACCCATACAGTATGGGCATGGTAGCAGGGAAGCTTAAAACGCCTGCAAACCAGGAAGCTCCATAAACCAACCAACATTAACCAAGGGCTTCTGCCCGGAAAGGTCTGTGACTTACTAAAACCAGGATGTATAGGAAACTTGACAATACATTTAACAAGGGTTTTCCCTCCCTTCCCTACATACATTACCAAATCACTCGCATCTATTCATATACAAATATAGTGTAGCATACAACCCCATACACATTTTTTCTTTTTGAATAAGATGGTCACAGCCACACTGTAAGAAACTTAGTGGAAATATTTTTAGTATCTTCACTTTAAGCTTGTAAATATTTTTCTGGCAGAAATCCCCAGCTAACTTTACAGCAAGATCTCTCAAAGGAAACAGAACTCTTAAAAAAAACCCAACACACACTATAAAATGAATGTGACCCATGGACTTACCCTTCTATGCAACAAACCGAGCAGAGTGCACAGAGACAGTGAAGTCCGCAGGGCGTGAAATTAAAATTTTCACACAGATACAATGAAGTAATGATACAATGTTACAACCTTGGCACAAAAATCTTCTGGTTTGAGTAAAGTCAATGTCATGTGATGTTACGGTTTGTGCACTGGTAGAAATGGTCTGCTGCTAAAAAGTTTATAACAAAACAGAAGGAGTGAAAGCAAGAAAATTGTACGGATAATTACAATAGGCCTATACATTCTAGCGATCTAGACGTTCCTTAAGATGCTCATCACACTAGTATCTAGCTGTCACTGCAGGCTGAGTTAAGGAAGCACGCTTTTCTTTCACACCTAGAAATCCAAATTCTGAGATGCCATTAGGAGATAGGAAAAAGAAGATTGAAAGAGATCTGAACTTGGCAAGGAAGGGGGTGGGAGAGAACATCTCTCTTATTAGATCGGTTTGTTGCCTACGAACAAGGTGGATATGCAGGTTCCAAATTCCAAGCATATGGATAAGAACAGGGATGCACAGAGCAATTAACAGAGTCAAGCAGAAGCTGCGATGAGCAGCAGCTGGAGCACTGTTAAAGTCCTTCTAGGAATTGCTTCAACTGTTACGGTAAAAAGAAAAGGCGGTGTTGGAAGAACACAGGCTTCCTCAGCAAGGACAAGGTCATTGGAACAAGAGTGGAGCTTGAAAAATTCCAGGCAGATCCACGTGCAGGGGCACTGACACTATTACAAGAACATGCCACGTCAGGCTTGAGGCAAGTTGCAAACAGCACCCTTTAAACTACAAATATACCTACACAGTGCAACACTGAATTATCAGATAATCTGCATGGAGCAAGAAGCATTTTACTTCCAAGAGTATAAAAAAGTCTGCAAACTCATAAATCATAAAGCTGCTTGTACATTATGATGTTTCACAGATACCTGATAGACTGACAGACGTGCACACATTCTACAAAATATATTTATAGGTCTGAACTACGGGGGGAAAAAAATCTGAATTCAGTACTGCTGTTCATCTCAAACCACAATTTTGTGATCACAGGCACAGAAGTTGACACACACAAGAAGTATTGGTAATGCATTTCCAGTAACCCTTCTGGAAATGTAACAGAAAAAAATCAGTCTGACAGTGCAAAGGTCGTTCCTTACAAGGCATGTTTCTCACCCTACTGATCCAAGACGGTACACACAGAGAAAAATACAGTCAAATGTGACTTAATAAAATCTTCAAGTCTTCAGCTTATTAATTTTTTTAAATTTTTCCAATTTCATTCCAGTGATTTCATTAGGTTAGACTTCTTCATCTTTATTAAAAAATAATCAGAACTGAAATGTTTCAATAAACCCAATTTCTCTTTTAAGTAGTAAAAGATGATTCAATGCAGATGAAGCAAAAATGAAAGTTAAAAGTACAATGGCATTAAAGGCTTTGAGAATCTCCTTTAAAAGATTTTAAATACATAAATTATATATTAGTACTCTAGAATGTCTTTGGTTGCTTTTTAGAGAAAAAAAAAGGAACTTTAAAAGCGATTTTTTCATAAAATCATAGAATAGTTTGGGTTGGAAGGGACCTTTAAAGGTCATCTGGTCTAACCCCCTGGAATGAGCAGGGACATCTTCAACTAGATCATTTTCAGCACGTTCTCCAGCTGTATGTATCAATACAAAATCCGTTAAAAATAACCGGTGGGAAGAACCAAAGGAGAAACACACTACTTAAGGTGCCACTATTAAAAAAGACAGAACTAACTTTGTACAGCACAGAAAACAAAGATACAATACTATCTTCAGTAAAAGGTTTAATTTTCCATCACGTTTTCAAATTATTTCCTTCCCAACACGTTCAGATTAAAGGAAATAATTTAACTTTTTCAAACTTTTTTTTTTTTTCAACCCCAGGAGGCCACAAATAAACAGCACAGAACGGATCAAAATTATCATACATGACCCCAAATTACCTGGGAGCTAGAAGCATGTTGCATTGAGAAATTTAAATGCTAAATATAATCAGTATCTATAATTAAATAAATCATGAAAAGAAACCCCAAGATACAGTTTTCCTTTAAGACTATCTACAGGTTGAGGAGGTAACTTTAGTGCTCTAGCGACAGCCCATCACAAAGCCAAACAATGTTCAATAGCATGTGTATCTGAAAAGGAAATCTGGACTAGGAAGAGAAAAAAGTCACACCTACAGTAAAAATAGGTGCACTCAGCTTGAACAAAGACCTGTAACCAGGGACTACACCATCAACTCTTCGCTTCCTTGAAATCTGTATCAGAAAACTAGAAGGTATGTTACATGATTCAGGGTTCCCAAAAGTAATGCTGGAAAGCCTACAAAACAAAAACGTATTTAACAGTTCAGTCTTCTTTACACTGAAACACTGCCATGACTTTCCCTACCCAAATGGGGAGGATAACTTGGTTATTTCATTAACATAGCCAGGAAAAATCAGGGCCCAAATCTTCTGTTATTATGTCCTATTGAACTAATTCCAGATATGTAACATTATGAGATTGAGACTTAAATCCAGATATTGGGTTTCTCCACATCAGAAATGTCTTAACAAGGAAGTTAAGAGATGAACATGTAGTTTTTAAAAAAATCTTTATTATAATCCATATATTAGAGATGACTTTATCTAAAAAGGTATATAATTTAGAGAAAACTACAATGACAATGTTGGAGTATGCGGAGTTAAGAGCACAATAATGATAAGAAGTCAGGATACAAGCTAACTGGACCTCTGGTCTCTATGTAAATGTTGCATGCTCTGAATGTGGCATCTCACAATTCTGTCTGATGGCCACCAGTTTCTCCAGTAGACAAGACAAAAAAATAATTGTTCCCTACTCATTTTCTGCATGTCACTTTTGATTTTATGTACTATTAGTAGGATCCTAAACTTAGTCACCTCTTTTCCAAGCTGAAGAGTCCTAGTCTGTTGTGTTGTTTGTTCCACAAAATCTTTCTCACATCTGGTTCCATTGCACTGCTCAGATGTGATGACCAAAGGATAACAACACACATTAAGTACTGATATTCAACATGTCTATGGAGCAAAAATGCACTATAGTAGTCTTTCACTTCAGAAGTGGAAACAATATAAAAATTAGGAAGTTTGTTAAAAAGAAATTAAAAGGGGCAGTTAAAAGGGTAAAAATGTTTGCAAATGGCAAACATTTGTCTAATAGTCATCCTAGGGCTCCAAAAAAAGGACACACAACCTACAGAGAAAGACTTCAGAAGGATGAAATGGAGTCATAGCAGTTAAGTGGACCAGTAAAGGAGACAGTTATGTCCAGTCAGGTCTAAATAAAGAAAACAGCAAAGAACAAACTGATAGATCAAATTAAAAGAAAACAAAACAAAAACACAATCAAAAAAAACCCCACAAAACCAAACCCCACAATAAATTCCAGACAAAGACTAAGGGTTATCCTGCTAAAAGCATAAGGTCTAACAACAAATCCCACTTTAAACATGTAAAACATAGGAAGTCTGAGTATCTGTTAAAGTCAAGAGGAGATAAAGTTATAAAGGAGCACATAAGGATGATAAGGCCACAGCAGAAAAGCTCAATGAGCTGACACATAATCACCATGCAGGAACTTAGGAAATTCTGAAACCACAGAAGACACCGTGGAAGACTTGTCTCAAGTTGAAGTGTTGTATAAATACATAAAATAACTGAACTATTAACTGTAGAGCATAACTAATTGCCTAAAACTGCTTCAGTTCTGGGGCAAATGTAGGGTTTTCTTGAAGTGATCTGGAATGACACACAAATCTATAAATTAAGAGATCTGATGTTTAGAACAAGAAGATTGATAGAAATTTTAATAAAGAATCGATAAACTTGACGTATTGGCAGAGTCTTTATATTAAGTCTTAGTTCAGTGGGGACCTCTACTAGATTTATTATTCACCTGAAAAAGGAAAATACAGTTTACATAGTCTATCTGGAGTTCCAAAAGCTTTCCAGCAAATCTATCACCAAAGACTTAAAAGTTACCATAAACTAAGAGGAAAATCCATTAATGGATAGATAACTGGTTAAAAGGCAGGAAATAAAGAGAAAACATTAAAATTGGTCTGTTATAAAGTGGCCAGGGAGGTCACCAGTGGAACCTCACAGGGGCCTGAACTCTTTAATGGATTCATAAGTGGCCTAGATAAAGGACAAATAATGAGATGACATTTGCTGCTGATATTATGCTGTTCATGGTAGTAAAAACAAAAGCTGGAGGTCTTTATTGAGGCAGGGAATTAGAATATCATGAAGGAAAAAAAACTACATTAAAAACTGGAAATGGGGCAAATCAAATAGTATAAAGTGCTGGTTAATGTCCTTAAGTGACAGAGAGGCAGGAATTACTTTTATAAGTAGTCAACTCAGCAGCTGGAAATAACTGAGAGGACAGAGCTGTGTCTGTCTGCTCAGACCATCTCCTGATGCACAGTACATTTGGCTAGCAGAGGTGTGACATGACTGGTGCAAGGTCCTGCTCAGACCTCAGAAACACTGAGGTATCCTGTGTTTGAGTTACAGAGCGTCACTACTTCATGTCACTTCTAAAAAGGATTCTCCAAAGCAGTCAAACTTCCATCCTTCCCAGCCTTCCATGACTGCAATTCTTATTAAACACATTACCAAGTCACAAGCTCATGTTCTACTGAGGAAGAAACTATATGTTCACAATCATACATATCCACTCCCTCTCCCAGAGTGTTTGGTACCCAAGCCCTTTGATTTATAATGTGAGCATTAAAACTGTGTTAATAATCAAGGCAACGACCATGTAGCACATAGGTTAACCCTGCATTTGCCTCTAATCCATAATCAAAATATGAATGACAAACAACTTATTTTTAGTTCCACATATGCAGCTACAAGAGGAATAAGGTGTCAGTGCATGTTACTCCAGGCTTATTTTATGGTCCATGGGATGACATGTATCACCAGAAGATGATTTAGCTGATCCTCAAATAACTCATCGACCATAAAGGAGCTGAGGGTAACTAGCTCAGTTGTCTCAAGATAAGCAAGATGAATTCCACCGTAACTATACTAGCATCGCAGTTAATCACTGTTATTACATGGACCAACCAAGCACAGAGATTCACTGTGCCAGGATCCTGCCCTGAAGAGTTTACAGCCTGAAGTCCAGGCAGGTGAAGGAGAAAAAGAGGAATATATTAACACATAAGCAAGGTGGTGTAAGTATGACAGAGCCATCTTTTGGGAGAATGCCTTCTTAAAGTAAGATGCGATTATTCCATATATATTATTAATCATTTCCTCCTATCTCAAAAAAACCCCACTCAAACAAGAGGAAAGTCATCTGAAAGAGGAGCAGAGAAGTGGCTGCAGTGCTAGGAAGAGAACCATGCAGAACAGTTTCTTAGAGAACCAATTGCCATCACAGTAATTCCAAGAAGACGTTTAAAAGCTACAATGCACAGCACTCAGAGTATCAGTGGAGGTAGAAAAGACAGTCAAATCAGGTTTTTTGACAAAGAAGTAAAGCAAAGCACAGAAGGAACCTGAAAATATTTTTTCAAAAAATATTTTTTCAGAAAAATATTTTGAGATTAAGTTTTCATTGCCGTGATTACAAGTGCAAACAGGAATCACACCCAATGAACCAACAATCACTTATGATTTAATGTGGTATTTCAGAACCTGCAAAAGCACAGAGGGGGGAAATGTAAAAAAAGTAATTAAGATAACAATGAAAATGATGATAAGAAGCAGGCGTAAAGAGTTAAGTCAGCTTCATAATATGATTTGTACTCTATTTTCCTTTGCTTATTATTACTTTCAAACTACAATCAAGTTATTGTCATACCACTGAATGATGGAAACCTTGCCAACTACTTCAAAACTGACACATTTTCTGTTGCACTGAACATTCCCAGAAGACATTTCCCCTCATTTTAATACAAAATCTTGTCAGATCCACAGAGCTGAATGAAAAAAATGTGTAAAGGATATGTAGCTGTAATAGACCTCCCCTAACTAGTCAACTTTGGAATAAAAGATGATCAAAAAAGACTCAAAGATCCAGTGCTAGATTAATGCAAATATCTGCCTGTTTGCAAGTGTACTTTTTGATTAAACTGGCATACATCAAGTACAATTAGAAAGGTTATTTATAACTAAGAAATACATAATTCTGCATTTTAATGAGGGTGACAATTACAGCCAACAGTTGCTAATTAACATTAATCTTTTTGCACTGCAAGTCAGAATTTCCCAATATGATTTTCATTGTCAGCAATGGACATACCAAAACTGTTATCGCAAAGCAGCTATTAGGTAGACTGCTTTGACACAAATAGGTGTTCCTGTTACACACAGTAAAGAAACAGAAGCTGATGATGTGTTAAATTTGATAACCTCAGATGTAAATACAGACTGTCATTTCAAAATTTACTTGATGTCTACAACATGAAATATAATCAGCGCTTATCATTTTCATGGCTGAACCCAATTCCAAGTTTCCCAAGAGCCAGGCTTCACAGTTGAAATCTGATTTCAACACAAGCTTGAAATCTCCCATTGTTAAATTTGGTTTTGATCCCAGTCCTAGGTTCACATCTGCATTTCACCCCTGAGACTTCAAAGCTTTTAGTGGTCATAACTGAACAGCATAGATAAGGACTAGCATTTGCCCAGTCTGTATCAGTTTCTGAAGCAAAACTCTGGAGCAAATACTAAAGACAGATGATTACTACTGATTGATTTGCTACTATAGTATAGCCTTATTGCAAATATTTTTCTTACACAGATTATCAAGAAAATTTTGGCTCTCAAAACCACTGAATTTTAAATCCTAATCTTCCAAAATTGCTCTAATGTATTTCTATTCATTGACAAAAAATTTCTCTGTAAATAAATACGTCTATAACAACAACTGTTGACCTAATTAAACCCTTCTATTTCTGATACCCGTGATCCTCTAAAAGAGAGATGATTTAGATTTGCTATGCATGTCTTTCCAAAAGGGAAGTTATCTCTGTTTTAGACTTCCAGCCATTGTCTTTTCAGACAGAAGCACTGGAGAACTACCTAACAGTCTCCTTTCACACTGGTCATTAACAGGAAGAGAAACCTGGTCCAAACACCATCAGAGGCACAAGATCATAACACAGCCAGCAAATAAAGTCTCTAGAAGAGTGCTGAGGTGCTCACCATCTGGGTCAGGCAATTGGAGTGGGATCAATGTCAGATATAAGTAAATGAGAAGACAGAAAAGGAGAATTGTGAGGACTAACCAAAGAAATCTACAATACGCTTCTTACAAAGAGCTGTAAAATTCACATTTATTTTGTAAGTATGAGATAGATGGGTTATTTCTACATACAGAGGTGCCCAACTAAAATCAAGATAAGTGATATTAATGTCCTATGGTCAGTATTATTGAACCTCGAAAGCAATAAACTATGAGTCGATAAATATTACATTTGCAACATAGTTAACATTCTTACACTGTCTCTGGCACTTATTACACATTGTAACCGCAAGTCTACAATACATTATTCATATTTGGGGTGTCACTGAGTGATGGATTGCTGTAAGAGAGGCTGTCCTTTAAATAAATCAACAAATAAAAATGCAAATGTTAACATTTTCAGCCACAACTTTTTCCATCTTGAATGGGGAATGAAAATTTCACATTATATCGACAGCCAGCAGAGAGAACAATTAACAACCTACACTGTGAATAAGAGAGATTAATTTGCCAACGTCTGGTTTTATCACTTGCATATGGAACTATATTGGACTTTTTGTGCTGTTGGCTTTCTCAGGAAGTAGGCAAAACTTGCGTCTCCTACCATGTTCAGCACCTAACTCACCACCCCACTCCAAAGGCACTTTTAATCCCTTTAAATGTTCCTAAGTTAGATCTGGAATGAAAGTTTTCTCTTCCTCATCCTCCTTTTGAATCTTGAATGGTTTCTGACCCTAAGGGGGGAAAAAAAAAAACCTCTATTTCTTTGATAGTGCTTGCTTAGACTCTACAGTAGAAGGAACTTCACAGTATCATCTTAAGAGCAGAACCATATTTACGCATCCAACATGCACAGATCTGAAAGGCATCTTTGGCATAAGTAAGACAAAAGCTTAAATCTCATCACTGTCGTATTTCCTAACACTCAGCATAACAGATCTACTCTAGACTATTCCAGTGTGCATTATTAAGTACACAACTCTGCACATTATATTTTACATCAGATATTAATTTGCTTAAAAGTCCCTGAATACACATTCATCTGAGATGTGCTGGGCAATTGGGTAAATAGTTTTGTTTTTAAAATGTCCCTAAACACAAATTTACACAATACAATCTGTTTATGAAAACTCCAACAGGCCACTGTAGTCTAACAGATAATAATATAGCTCGAATATAGTATTCATATTGCAGGAACTTCTAAATCACTTATTTTAATGGCTACAAGAAACTTCACTCCAAGACAGTGCATTCAGCTAGCATTAAAGCTCTGATTTAAAACCGCAACAAGAAAACACAGGCTTAATGCTGAAATCCCAGGCTATCACTCAATCCCTTAATTTACCTAACTCTTCTTAAATTCACTTCTTAGATGCCCAAAGTGAAAAATGTTACAGGAGTATTATCTGTTTCCATGGTGAGCAGAACAACCTTTGCCTGTGTCTTTTTAAGTGCTTGATTATCTGCAGTGTTGTAGGACTTACTGTGCCAAACTCAACACTACAACTGCTTCTGCGTGGGGAGAGCCTGACAATTGCACCAGGGCTGTAATCAAATTAAACGGTCTTTCACACGGCACACTTTACAACAGTTTTTTAAAAAAAGAATAGCTTAATATTTTGATTTAGAGCAGTTTCACTCCTGTTTTGCAACACACTTGTTTTGCTGAAATCAGTACCTGCTTATACCTAAGGTAAGATCTAGTTCATGTAAAAACTTCTTCACTACTAAAGCAAGCATACAAATGCCACTACCTCCCCTTTCGAGCTCCCTTTCAGCTCACAGCCAAACACCAGTCTTTCTTCTACGCAAACAACAGTTATGAAAAAGATGTCCCTGATCACTAAAAGGTAATATTTAAGATAGTCAGAGGAACTGTGCTTTAGGGGTAATGAATAAACTTACTCTTCAGAATTTGCCCAGCCCCAACCTGCCTGTGATTTTTTTTCCAAATATATCGGCTTTGGTCTAGATAAATAAGCACATGGAGTAGGAAAGCTTTCAAGACCTGCTGTGAACATAATTTCAAGGGGCTCATGCAGGTGTAGACACTTGGCTTAAGAACACTGGATAACCAAACATGCAATGCTTGGCTGTTTTACAAGAAGAAGCTACAGGCATGCATAGAACCGTCATGGGCAAACAAATCCACTATTAGCCCAACTCAGAATGCCAGATAAATGCTATTTTTCTTTCAGAGATCTCACTGAAACCACCTTGTGGACATTCATTCTGCAAGTCTGGTCCTTCTACAGGTCTAGCACTAAGGCTCTTAAAGCACACACCTTTAACTTCTAAGGACACTTATTTCTTGACCCAGACATGATTCATTCCAAGAAAGAGAAGAAAGTAGGACTGCAGTGATTATTCCTCAAGCAGGAGGTAGCTGTAACACACTGAAGCCTCCAGTTGAGTCTTGCCAAGACAGGCTATCAAGCCAACGCATCTTCTACCTGCCATGCCTGCTTATCCAGCCAGCCCTCCCCTGAAGCTGTGCTAGCACCCTGATGCCTTGCGCTGGCAGGGAGCTTCTGTCACTTTCCAACACCTTCTCCCTGGCAGGCTTTCCATTGCTGCTACTGCCGGGTGCCAGGGTTTGTGCTAGTTAAAGCTGGCACAAACATGAGCTGAATCTAGTCCTATAAATTTAAATAGTCAAAAGTAATTAGGTTTACACGTACTGCCGAATAAATAAATTTGCTCCTAGGCTAGGGTTTTGTGCTGCAAGTTTCAGGTCCGTGCCAACTGTTGTGGTTAAGCTGTTAACGTGCCCCGCCCCCCCCCACCCCCCCACCCCCCCAGATTATAACGAACATGCTGACAAACCCTAACTTTAGTGGCACAAAAGCAGCAATAATTCTTAATATTGATTAATTTAGTTAGTTAAACCTGCAGTCTAAGCTTATAACCATTCAGTGATAAATTGAGACCGACCTGCTGCCCAAGCAGGTTTTTTGATGAAGGATAGGATCAGCTTTAGGTCTCCGCAGAAATACTTGTCCATTTACCATTTTCAATTAGAGAAGGCCATGAGTAAGGGAAAGCACAACATGGCTGCTTAAACTGGTCAATTATACTTATAGCACTGACGGAGAGAAAGAAAGCAAGGAAGTGTGGGACAGAGCACCCCAGAAATACAGGATTTTTAAAAATTTGTCATCAGCTGGTAAAATAAACCTTTAAGGATGACAGCTAATCAGACTCCTTTTACTGATCACTTTATCTGATATGATTTCTAACAGCATATTTCAACAAATATTTTACTCCCCTCTGTGGAAAAGAATGGACCATCAATCCTCTTGAATAAAATTCCTTTTTCTGAGCAGTTGTTGTGTGATGTGAATAATTATATCTACTGCTCAGTGCTTGAATAGAATCTCAACTTATCACTATTAGACAGTATCAAGCAGTATCTTTACACACTCTTCATCTGATATTACCGGCTTGCAAAGGTAACCCTTGCTTCTAAGAGAAATGCTTAGGCAATCTTGTGGTTTCTGTTTGTTTAAACATACAGATACTTGTGGGAAACAGAGTCCAATCTATCTCAGTTCTTAAATCCTCCCAGAATTATCAGCCCTTCCATCAGAAGAAAAAAAAAAATTGTTTCCATAGCAAGTAAGTACAAATTTGTCAATATTGATAGTGGTTTTTCACCTATTATGTATCGCAAGTTCTCTCAGAAGATAGAAATAAACTGCCAGCTGCTGCCAAGAATACAGGGATGCTATCAAGCATACATTTTCCTACTCCACTGGGCCAAGAGAAGATTAAATCTGACTCAAGCCCTCTCGTTCTCCAAGAAACATTTAACTCTTCTTATGCACATTCTTGTCATCCCACTGCACAAAGTCATCTAACTAGTGGTGTAAAATACAGCAAATTCATACTTTAATGTGCATTTACTTTGTTGCTTAACTAAATATTTTTTTATGAGAAAATGTAGGATATGATAAAGAAAAGCAAGGATTGTATGCTGTTTTTCTAGGCACTTACCGCTAGAATTGTAATCCTGCCTAAAGAAGGCAAGTTGTTTTTAGACTCCTAAGTGTAACAACAATGCAGCTTTCTGTTTCTTCATTGGAGCAGAAGTGATAATACTGCCTTTCCAGTGCATTTAGTGCAGATATATAGTATAATCAGGAATTGCTGACTTAATGTGATTTTGTTGCTTGTCATTAAACATAAAATAACTCTGGTACAAAACATTTCAAAAGAAATGCCATTTGATAAAATGAGAGGGGGGGGGGCCACGAATACAGGGGGATTAAAATCTTCAAGTGGATTTAAATCCTAACAGGGGTTAACACCATCCATTCAAATTATTTACAAATGTATTTAATGTGTCAGGACTTGGAACATAAAATACTTTCTGTTCAAAATCTAAGTAAAATTAAAATGTTAGAACTTGGCATATTCCTGCTTTACTTATTCTAACAAGCAATTTAAGGCTTACTATAAATGTCAAAAGGATATAGCAGTTTTTAGTTTATATTATCCAGCTCGTGCTAACATGAAATATCATAGAAATTCAGCCACTTCCCTCCATCTAGGAGAATGCGATGGTTGTGTTTGCAGAATCTTAAACCATAGATTACCTAGCATCGTACCGTGAAGTGTCATGCTGGACTACTGATGTGGCTGTGGTTACAAGCTCTTTGCTGTTGCCTATCAGCACAGGAGATGTAGCTGCATCCTTTCTAGGTCCTGAAGTTGTCCCTGTGGAATGAAGTGAAGACAAGACAGACATCAGAGGCTAGTAAGTTTTGGATAGATGCTTTGTGATTCTGCATTATTACAGAACACTGGGACTACAAGTTGCAGCATTTCTGGAGTGCCATCTATACAGTGAAATGGCAATCAAAGAACTCATCAGTTGATGGTACTGTGCATAGCATGCATTTCAGGATCATGCAGCATCAAGTCTGTAGAATAAGTCACACTCTACAGCCTCCATCTTACTGCCCAAAGTTTGACAGACTCACACTGCTATAATTTCTTATAGTGGTCCACAGGATTCAGCTTGTTCCACAGATGCAGTTCTCATGACATACTACAAGATGTCAGTTTTCCAAGTGTAAATATCACTATAATGGTATTTTGCTTTCAATAAAATAGAACTGTTAGTCCATTCTTTCTCCGCCCACCCCCCCACCCCCCCCCCCCTTCCAATAACTTTTTAATTACAAAATAATCTAGGTTGAAAGGTGAAGTGAGGAGGTCAGGTAGTACAATCCTCCATTCAAAGCAGGGCCAACAAAATCAGTTTTAAGGCACTTGTGCAGTTAGGTTTTGAACATCTCCACTGATAGTGAACCAATCTCTTTGGGCAACTTCTCTGGTTCCAGTCTTTGACCACCCTCACAGTGAAAAATGTCTTCTGTATAGCTAATCAGAATTTCCCGAGTTGTAACTTTTTTCTGTTGTCTCTTGTTCTGTTGCTGATGTCTTCCACCAACAGTCTCATTCCCTCTTCTCTACACCCTCTCCTTAGGTAGCTGAAGAGAGCAGGAAGATCTGTGGTGAATCATCTCTTCTTCTTAAGGCTGAACACACCCAGCTTTCTCAGCCTCTCCCAGTAGGTCATACGTGCCAGCCCCCTGACTGTCCTGGTTGCCTCTGTTGGACTTCCTACAGTTTGCCAATGTTCCCCTTGCACTGTCGAGCCCCAGCCTCTACAGACACAGTCTCACTAGAGGTGATCAGAGGAGAAGTGTCACTTCATCAACTTGAAGACTACAATTTTGCTATTATGGCCCTGTCTGATGTTTGGATACTCCACCACAGAGGCTGACTTGTGTTCAATTTGTTGTTCAGCAGGACACCCAGTTCTTTTCTAGCAAAACTGCTTTCTAGGTTGTCAGCACCCAGTTAGTCGTGTTACATGAGATCGGTCCAATCCAGGTGGAGGAGCTGGCATTTCCTTTTGTTGAATCTAAACAGGTTTCTATCAAACCATTTCCCCAGCCTGTTAAGGTCCTTGCATACTGGGCCCTTCCCTCCGGTGGGTGTAGTATGCAAACTTGCTAAAGGTGCATCCTGTCCTGCTGTCCTGGTTGCTAATGTTAAGCATTAACCACTAGCAACTGGCTGTCAGCTGGACTGATGACAACCCTTTGAGGCTGGCAGCCCAGCTAATTTTCCACTCATCTTCCACCTTTCACCCACCCAACTGAGAACTGGGTTTTACAGACAGGATTTAGTTAGACAACTTGCATACAGGTAGTCAGAGGTAAGTGGAATAGACAAATTAGGAGTAGTCTGGTCCACTACACAAAACCCTGTGGGTTTGGGCTTTTTTAGACTAATTAACTCTGTCCAACCAACATCACTTAACTAAAACAGTAAGTATAGGAAAAACTACAAGTCTCAGCAAAAATTAAAGTCAAATCAGTGTTTAGCTCTTTAACTAATTCTGTCATGCCTAAATATTTCTCAGATCTGTGAACAGCAACATTATCTACTATCCACACTGAAACATGAAGCAACAACAAGGTTGTAATTTCAGGTTCAGTGCAAAATTCAGATGTTCAAGGGGTTGAAATTATTTAAAATACTGCATTGATTTTAGTTGTATACAAATATACACAACATAGTAAAACCCCATGTTTTAAGGTGTATTCCAGGGAGGCTAACAAATAAATGTGTTCTTATCGTCCTGCTACAATGCAATGTGCTTCAGTACCATGCAGTGAAAAAACCTCGCCCACCAAAGAGTTAATTATCAGTGAAGTAACTCTTAGAAATATCATGGGGATATACATTGATTGTGTGTCCCTGGTGACTTGATAGTGTGCCAATCCATGATGAGAAGAGTGGGTATGCATATAAAGACTGGAATCCTCTTGCTTAAACTTCTGGTTTTATGATCGAATAAAAGATTTTTAGAAATCATTTCACATGACAGTGGAATGAGGCAGCTGGATTTTAAGAAACTAATACTGAAGTAATAAAAACCTGGTGAGCGTGGGGAATATATTCAATTCCTAATATAAGAAAAGGCAGGCACACGGTCAACATACTACATTCATAGCAAAGTAGATGTATTTCTCCGAAAAATAAAATATATGGACTCGGAAGTGGCCAATACAGCCTCAAGGGGACTGTTCAAAGACACAAGTTTGAAAATATTACCAGGGCTAGAAATGGAAAACAAGAAAAGGAACTAAGTAGGAATAAACCGAGGCTGTTAGACTGCACAGACATAAAACAGGGGTAGCAAGAAATCACGAATAAGTGCATATTTGAACAAAAAAAAATATTTAAAAATACATCTTGAAAAAGGCATGCAAGTCAATTGAGAGAAAAGAAACACCAAAGAGGAAGCAGGTCTATGAACATATGAAGAAGATTAAATCAATAATGATCCTAAAATGGTCAAGCCAGTAATAATTTTAAAATACACTATAAGAAAAAACAAAGAAAAGGAATATTGGCAAGCAGGAGATAATGAAGACCATGTTGATGTATATTACCTGCCTATATAAAGCTGATGAAAAGAAATTATCAGGGGGGGAAAAAAAAAGATACAAATACTTTAGTCTGAAGGATATATATTTCAGGGCTAAAGGGAATTAGTTAATGAATTTATGAAGTGACTGGTAATTATTTATGAAAAGTCATAGAGAACTGGGGTGATACAAATGACAGCAAATTAATTAGATTTGCAGGTGTTGGAAGACAGTATGAGACTGGAGACCTTGCAGATGATCTAGAGAAGCAAGAAACATGGAAAAAGAATAGACACGTTCACCCTTGAAAAAAAAAAAAAAGCGCTCATATATGGTGTGATAATCTAAATCCTGACACCAATGGAGAGAACCTGGAGTAGCAAAATAGCAAAAACCAAACAAGACGTAAGCTTGCAAGGCAAGCTACACCAAAGCAATTACAGATGTATTCTAAATGGTAATGTTAAGAATACTATTTTCAATTTGGTTAACTTGGTATAAAGAATGATTTAAAGTAGATTAAAGACTCATTTGAGAAAATTCAAATAGCAGTATATTTCTGCTTGAGAAACAGACAAGTAAAACATGAAGAAAGTGGGGAAATACAGCAGTCTACATCTTGAAAGTGTAAACACTAAGAATGAAGAAATACAGTTGAGGCTGGTTCAAGCAGTAATAGGATGAAAGTAAGCAAAGGGAAATCTAGGTTGACAATCATGAAAGAAATCTTTATGAATTGAATACTACTAATATTCATAATACTTAACATTTATATACTACTTCACATCTTCAAAGTGCTTCACTAATACTAACTAATTGCTCTATTCAATTGTAGGGAAGAGTCTTCCCTCAAGGGAAGAAGTTCCAGATCCTGAATCCCTAAGAAGCCACATTAGAAAACCTACCAAAAAACAAACACTATACAGAAAAATCAGCCCCTGGAAAAGTACAGATTCTGTGAGCTAAAATATTTTTCCTTCTCTGGCTTTTTCTTTTACTTATAGAAAGGAAAGCTATACATGCTATACAACATCATGCAGATGCTATGTCCCCCAAAGAGATACAAAGGGAAAAATTGTTCTTTCTTTGTTTCAATGCAGAGATATTTCAGGAAGGGTGTGAAGAGGAAGACTTTAAACAGAGATGTAGAGAAGTGGCCATAAAGCAGCAGAATGCAATGGATAGAATCTAGTTTAGTTTCCCAGTCCAAAAGCAAAATTTTCCAGGGCAGAAAGGAAGAGAAACACACATTTCTGTACTCCAGTGCTTTTTAACTAGACAAGTTGTTAGATTTTAGTGCAAATTGACATAGCTGCTGGTGACACCAATAAAAACAATTTACTGCTGAAAATATCTAAAACTTGAGGATTAGTTCATCTGCTTAAAGTTTTGCTGGTAAAACCAAAAAAGTTTGGCTACAAGACACAAACACCTGTTAAAGCACAGGAATAAAAATCCAGGAGCAAACAGAGATAAGAGACAAAAAACAACAGTGAAAGAATAAAAGCTGATTTCCCAAGATGATCCAGTAAGCTTCCACCCTGAAAAGAGAGCAGAAGTTCCCCTTTCACTCCACAAGGTGATGGAACCAGCTTAACAATGTTCTTCTCCCCATTACTAATCATCTATAGGGAGAAATGAAACCTTTCCAAACTCACTTCATTCGCAGTAAGTGAGCAGTCCTGCAGGCAGTAAAGCCTTGCACCGTTCCAACATGGGAATATTTTCCTGATTAATCATTTTATCTTGTCAAAAAAAAAAAAAAAAAACCCACAAAAAAAGAAATCTAAGAGAACAAAGGTAGTCGAACAAGACAACACCAAAATCTGGTACAACAGCCTGTGTTGCTGTGGAGGGACACTATCATGAGTTGCACCGTCCCCCAGATACCTCCACCGTTCCCAGTGGTACAGGGAGATTATATAGTGAACCCAAAGGCCCACATCAGCACTGGCACTGCACTAAGGTGTGCTTGGAGACACTCTGCATCCTGAAGAGTATGCAATTTAAATAGACAAGACAGATCAAGGCATGAGAAAAACAAACCTCTGTAGCAATAGGTTAATATCTGACTGTCAAAAAGTTTTCAGTGGACATGTTTCTGTATTCAGTATCAAGCACTGCTGTCTTCTGACCAAAAGGCCACCTTAAGGTATGTGGCTAAATAAC
This sequence comes from Strix aluco, assembly GCF_031877795.1. Taxonomy (NCBI): domain Eukaryota; kingdom Metazoa; phylum Chordata; class Aves; order Strigiformes; family Strigidae; genus Strix; species Strix aluco. The sequence continues at coordinate 87,350,868 of NC_133971.1, read as the reverse complement.
ATCAAGTTTCATGCCTCAAGATGTCAGCTTGTTGACTTCATTCCTCTTTCCCACATCTCATGGCTTAGCTAGAGCTCAAGTAAACACACCACAGTAGAGGGATCACTCCACACTGACATAACAGGTACTGAACACTGTCCAAGACAGACCCCCAGGCTTGCTGGCTCAGCACTCTGACGCAGTAAGGCAAATACGACATTTTTATAAATTTCACCACAGAAAACAATGCTAGCATCCCTCATTTTATTTTTGAGAGATGCTACATAATTGCGTCCTAATAAAATCATACATTCTGAAGCAGCAATCCCAGGTCAGCAACAGATGGAAAGATCCAGCAGAAGCAAGGACAGAGGCAGCTAAGCCCAGAGCTAACTAGAATTAAGAAACTTGACATTGTGCCCTGGTGATCCCCAAAGATGGAAAAAACACTTTATGTGTATATGCTTGTTAAAGGAGACCAAACATATAACAGAGGGAAGCCAATTAAAAAGGTACTAAATACAGATGACTTCAACTTCAGTGATTAGCACTAGGTAATTTGCCTCGTGATAAACAAGCCATTCAAATCAGTAATAGAACTGAGGTTCTTCCACAGCTTGAAAGCATTTCTCTGAACTTTATCTGGTATTACAGCAAGTGCTAATGTTTAAGTTAAATTTTGCCATGCAGCTGTACATCTTCAAAGCTAGCAATCCCAGTAAGTGTTTGCGAAAGATACCCACCATCTTCAGACATTACGATCACTAAATCAGCATAGGTGCAGCTCAGCTGCTATGTGCAATAGCCAGATGCAGCTTGTAACTTCTACTAAGTAGTATACAAAATGAAATGAATGAATGAAGAAGAGGCCAGGTTGGATTTTTTTTTCCCCAAATCTATGGAAAATAAATTACTTTTTGGGGACTATACCTATCCAAGGAACAAAACCCATCATCCAACTGAAAAATCTCAATTTCATCACTACAGTATTGAGAAGGAGGGGGGGTAGAAGGAAGAGGAAAAGAGAAGAAAAAAAATAATGATAGCTGGAAAAAACATAAAAGAAAACCATCAGTGAAAATTGCCCCTGAAACTTTGCAGAATTGTAACGGCTTTCTCTTGCTTAAATTGATTGGTGTAGCAATGTTATAAAATGACTATTAGGATTCATTGTGCACAACAGAAAGTGTGAAATGTCAGCAGACTATACAGCAAAAGTAATGGGTCCTGAACCCCTGTTAGTCAAAAATGATTTTGTTTCAAATTAGAAATTGATTTTTTTGGACACAAGCCCTTTACAGGCTTCCAACTTTTGTAGCTGTGCCTTGGAAGAGATTAACCTCAGCCACTGTTTGGGTCCAGGCTGATGATACCCTTTTGAAAGTTTCTTCACAGGGACTGCTTTTTAATGTTGGTACGGTCTTAACCAATAACACAAGTTATTTGTTCCTTTGAGAACTGCACCACATTTCTTCTCATTTTGCCATTTTCTTTATTTTTATGCTGACATATACGGCAAACGGGCTGACAAGTTAAAATAAAAAAAAAAGCTAGCTCATAATTGAACCAAGGATTATATTCAAGGCTTGGCAGTGAAACATCCAAGCTGCTTTTGTTCCCAACCCTTTCTATTCCTAAGAAAGACTGCTTCTCTGCTCCTTAAGTGGAGGTACTAAGCTAAGAGCAGGACAGATTCTAGCTGTACAGACATCCCTGTGTGGCAAATACTGGGTTGTGGTGGTGGAGCCATTACTTGGGGAGGAAAAGAATGTGAAGATGATTACCTTTCAAGAGCAAGCCCCACTGTACTTATTCTCTCTGCTTGCTGGGAAAGGAAAAAGAATTGTTGAAGCAGCTTTTTGAAATTAAAGGGCTATTTTTTTCCTTCCATCAGGAACACCAACCAAGAAGATCACTTGTTATTTACAAGGTTTTCTATGCTTTTTATTATTTTAAACATAGCTACCTTTTCTTGGGTTGTTTTAAGCAACTTGCAATCCTCTTTCTCTAATTGTGCATTTTACTGATGTGCTCTTGAACGCATATATACAATTTCTAAATGCCATTAGCACACTCATGGCCCTACAATACAGTATGCTTCCCCTTACCTTTCCTTGACTTGGTGCCTTCCCTCTTGGTTTGCATCAGAAGAGTTCGCCCATCTTCCACATTTGGACCAAAACCAACCATTTTCTTCCCCGAACTGCCCCCACCACTGTTCTGCGGTGTTCTGGAGGTTTTGCTCACTGGAGGTGTCCTCGGAAAATAATCTTCACATTTCAACACTGGCACACTGGGAGAAAAGAAAGATCACACTATCACATGATGCATTCAGCCCTTTTAACACTGCACCCAGCCCTCTCCTCTACTTTCACTCTCCCAAATCATAACTGTCATGCTGCTGGTTGAGCTCTTGTTGAATCCTTTTACAATGTCTGAAAGCAGGATGCCTTAGGATCAAAGAGTTACCAACCTACTTTATCAGGAGTCTTTAGTTAGCAGCAGCTGGCAGCACTCTGACAATTACGTTTGGAGTTTTGTGGCATTTGGCACATTCCCTAAAGCATCAGGTCTTGGATTTCCTGAGTGGTTAGGATAGGACAACTGGGATGAAGATACAGAAAGTACTTTGTCCAGCGCAGTGTAGCAAGGTTGGAGGAAAGAGTAATTTAAAAAATGCTGACTTTGCTGGGATAAAGGGGAAACAAAGATTATGTGAAGAGATAACTGGAGCCATGGTTTGCAAAAGGGAAGCAGATCATAGAATCGTTTAGGTTAGAAAGGACCTTTAAAATCATTGTGTCCAACCTTTAACCTAACACAGCTAGGTCCACCACTAAATGATGTCTCTAAGCACCACATCTACACTTCTTTCAAATACCTCCAGGGATGGTGATACATGGATTCAAGAAGAAAGGGACTGAGAGGAGATGAGACAACAAGAGGTGAGATGAATGAAAGGAGAATGTATGAGCAAGCTGGTGGGAGCGTATCTCGTGCAACAGGTGCAGCAGTTTGAGTAGAGAAAGAAAAGAGAAAGCTAACCAGAACCATTATGGTTCAAGATGAACTTTGGCACAAGATTGTAAACACTACACAGGTAGAGCCAGGAGGCAAATTTGGTGATGTGGAGCAAGCATGACTTCAGTCTCTGCAGACACAGGCAATCACAAAACATTTTGGGAAGACAGAAAGCCATGGAGACCCATCTTTCTCTCAGTAAAGACAACCTACTGCTTTCAAATTCTATTCTCTGGGAAACAACAACTTTAAATGAGGATTCCCAACATGCATATGTCATTAGCCCTGTCACTGTTATAAAAAGCAACTAAAAACAAACAAACAAAAAAAAAATCTTTGGATTATCCACATGAAGGAATACAATCCATCCCAAGATTATAATTATCTATTTGCAATCATGGGAGTGATATACAGCTTTCCTAAGTTATCTGAAGACTGAACAAATCTTTCTCCTATTTAAGCACCGATTTTACATGGGCGACCCAAAGACTGCCAATGAATTTGTATTATTTGGGATACAGTTTTTTGGAGGTTGATTCACAAGAATCTTTTACCTGAAAGCTTACGCTACTGAAGTTACTGTACATCTGAGGAAAAATCAGATATCTGATGTTCCCATCAGAAAATAATAGCTAAATTAAAAGTTTCAAATCAATGTGCTGTATAAGCCATTGTTTAATAGGGCCCACTGTGCCTGTTGGACAATTAGTATTACTCCTGTATTATTAATGCAGAACATTATATAATGGCTTATGACCTGTAATAACTGACTGAAGTGTTGGATAAAACTTCTCTGAATAACCTCCGTTTACTTTAGGGCTTCAAACTGTGTGGCCGCTAATAATACTGCAGTGTTATTAAAATTTATGGTGGACTAAATTAGTATCTTATTTGAATGATGTGAAACTATTAACCTACTAACTCCTGCAACCCAGAGTACAGGAAGAGATGGGTTTGGACCCTAGTTACTGTTTAAAGAGGCTTAAAGGTGTAATACTTGACCACATTTCTCTGATAATACAGGACTTGATAATCCATTTGCCCGTATTTGGATGATTAACAGCATTTAAAAACACTGAGGTTGTCATTATTTGGATGCTTTCTGAGTTTTTAAAGTACATTTAATTACAACCTACAGATCTTCTGTGAAGACAATGACCTTTGGCTTGTAGATGAAGAGGTGATTACTCGAATGGTTCACTGCAATACCTTTTACATGGTGCAGTTACCTCTAGAATACTGAGTTCTGGTTTAAATAAAGCTATGGCAGAGGCAAGTCAAACAGAAACAGACACCAAGAAGTTAAAGAAGCTAATTTATGAAGAAATAAGAAAAGCAAGTGTATTTGCATTTATAGCTCACTAAACAAGTAATTAGTGCCTGGTTCTTTAGTCTTTAATAGAAGAAAGCTCACAGTAAAGTTTTGCTCAAGGATAGGAAGTCAAATCTTAAAATGACAAACACTTAATCTGAGAGGTGTGCAGACTGAGGAGGGAAAGGGATCATGCAGAGAGATACAAAAATTTAATACCAACCAAAATCAAACACAGAAAACATAAGGAAAAAAAAAACCACCTTATTTCAGAAGATAGTTACTTATTAACCTGTAGAATAATTAGTTAAATGAATGACGTAACTACTACAACCTGGAAAATTTAAAACTAATGTATGGTCCAAGGGGATCGGTCATGTACAGCTAGAGAGAGATTAAGCGACAAAACAGGTCCTTCTCTACTTTCAAATCCAACAATCCATCATATCACTCAAATGCAGCACGGTTAGTGGGACTTCCTACAGGGCACCACGATATCCGATGAATTTTCATGCTACTCCCTGAAACTACACAACAGAGAAGACTGTCTAAATAAAGACCTTATTAACCTACCTAACCTACATACTAAAGGCAGGAGTTGTAGAGTAGCATCACCAGAAAAGAAGCGAGTCTCAGCACTGTGGCCTCCTTATGAATATCAAAGTACATCACCAACAAAGGAAAACACACCTTGAACATTTTTTTACATTTTGTCTGCACTTCATATCGCGATATCCCTGCTGAGCGTGAATGGCAAATTTTAAATGTCATTCAGGAACCACTGAATACTCCTAGTATTTGCATTCCTTAAAAAGTAGAAAAACATTAACCTTTTGTTTTATTGAATTAAAATGCCATGGAAATGCTGATGTAGTCTTCAGAGACTGAAATACTTTTACAAAGAAGAATAGCTGTCATTTATTAGACACAAAGAACAATTACTTGATAGGATGCTTTCTGACAAAAAGCAGATTGGTATTCTCATCATAGAAAAGGCATTGTAAAAAAACCCAGCACAGACCTCTGAGACTTGAATAATTTAAAGCTGCATTTGGTGCAATTTGAATTTTTCTTTAGGGAGGCAAAGTTAAATACCTTTAATTTGTTCTAATTATTTCAAATTTGCAAGTTAATTATGGCTGATCATTAAATAACAAAAAGGACTATCGTCTCCATAGAGTTTTACCTCCTACCCTCTGCATTACTTAAGCTAGATTTTAGTATGCATGAATTAACTTTCTAAATAATCACACGGTTTGACTAAATGGCTCAGTAAAATGAGCTCTGATCCTCAGAATAAGCATTAATGGACATTAGAAAGGCTATTGGGACCCATGTTACTTACATTATAAGTATTTTTAATGGGGTCTTATTTACTAATCTTTATGTACTGTTCAAGTTAGGGCACCATATAGATACATTATTCTGCTTTAATAGAGAAAAGTCAGTTCTTCAAGATACTAAAACAAATGTCCATTTAGAGCCAACTAAATTCATTTTTAAATTAATGCAGGAAAACTGTGATAGAATTTAACTTGTTTTAGCTGCTCATCCTGATGAAGCAATCCAACATAATGGTAGCCCTGGCCTGCAAATGAAGTTTTACAGAACTATTGAATCACTAAACAACTCAAGCAGCTAAGACTTAGACATTTACTATCAGCATGTGTACGCCCACAAGGTTTCATCTCCTCCCTGCTCCATACCTAGCACACATCTGACTGGTTCCCAGCCATCGATCCTGAAATTGGACACTCACCTTTCAGTGAACTCCAATCTTCCCATGCATTTTTCAATGCAGATCAGTGGCATCCAGAGAACACGACATTATAACTAGTCAGAAACCCAAAACGTGAGGCAATTCAGGCCTCCAGTATACATGTTCAACAGATGGCTGCCTTAATGGTACCCTACTGCACCCTGTTGAGGAAAGGGCTTGCAAGTTTAACCATTATCAAACTAAGACTGCTGTGGTAGGTCAGCTCCAAAAGCAAACATGCTGGAATGTTATTTTCCTGTTCCGCAATTTCTGTTTTAAAAATAAAATAATTAACAGTTCATGTGCGCAATCTGCTGCAATTATATCAGGCCAAGAATGCATAACACTTAATGATGCAAAACTAGTGATAATTAGACAACCCAAGCAATACGTTTTTGTAGCTGGAACCTGTATTGCCATTTCAGATGCAGTTTGGCAAAAGGCTGAAAATTTCTTCCCCACCACCACTTTGGCTGGTGGAGCTTTCAGCCAGATCAGCTTCCAGAGTCAGCTTGGTATAAAGCAGCAGTATCACAAGTGCTGGGACAAAGAGAAGGTGTTAATATCCCATGAGATCTTCTCTTCAGCAGGGGTCTAAATTTACATCAGTTTAAATTATCAAATCACACTTTTGAAAACCACTAGTTCCAAAGTGGGACTGTTTGGGAAGTTGGTTGTCCGCATGGCAAACAAAAAAAATATTTGCAGGAAGAAAAGAAGGACTGCAGACTCTGGATGAGTGGATCTATGAAGCAACAACAGCGGTCTCCTGAACAACCACAACTTTTTTAGTCCTATCAAGTGTACTGTGTTATTCTTTGTAAGCCCCTACTTCCAGAACTACCAAGTGTCTCAGATATTTTTTCCAACAATGTGTCAGGTAGGGTGGTGTGATTACCCTAATCCACAAGGCAAAGAAGATAAGAAACTGATACAGTAAAGAAGCTGGGCCCCTGGACCCAGCAGAGGTGGGAGAGAACTGGAACTGACTCCTAAACACTCAACTCACTGAGAAAAGGAGACACCTGAAATTAGTGCATACACCATGTGTGTCTGCTTAGACCTAATCATGAGGAAAACCCTGACAACAGAGGGGGAGCTTATGGCCCTCCTTAGCAAACCTCTATCTGCAACCCGGCGTCCTCTTTTGAGGGGACACAGTCTGTCCCTTCTTTCCAGCAGAGCTGGGGAGAAACACATCAAGATGCAGAAGCCAGCAGAGACAGCACATGGGAAATAGAAGGCAGATTGGTCCACTCACTACTGCTTTGTGTAGGGTGTGCAAATCTACAGGATGGCCAAGTAGAGCTGGAAGAAAGGTAAGAGCATTGCAGGTGAGGAGGAGAAGCACAGCACGAATTTCAAGTAAATCTCTCATCCCTGAACACCACCACCTTTCCATTCTCCCCACAAAACCAATCTGCTCATGTCAGCAGATCAACAACCTTAAAAAAATACCATTAAAAATATAATGCTTATCATATTGAAACAGAGTGCCTGAAAAAAATCTAAGCTTAACATTTTTCCCCTCCTTTAAAAAGCAGGAAAAGTATCATATTCTAATACAGACCTTGAACGCCATATTCAAGCCTAGAGTGAGATTTTGTTGCCCAATTATGAAACCTGGCATTTTGACACTTATGTTAGATGCATCGGAATGTTAATGACACTTCTGGGATCCAGTGTATGTTAGTAAGAAACAGCTGCTTTCCTTTCTAAAGAGCATGTTCATTTATAGCTTTGAGATCACAGAATCACAGAATAATGGTTTGGGCTGGAAGGGATCTTTAAAGGTCATCTAATCCAACTCCCCAGCAATGCGCAGGGACATCTTCAACTACATCAGGTTGTTCAGAGCCCCGTCCAACCTGATTGTGAATGTTTCCAGGGATAGGGCATCTACCACCTCTCTGGGCAACTTGTGCCAGTGTTTCACCACCCTCACGGTAAAAAATGTCTTCCTTGTATCTAGTCTGAATCTAGCCTTTTTTAGTTTAAAACTATTACCCCTTGACCTATCACTACATATCCTATTAAAAAGTTTGTCCCCATCTTTCTTATAAGCCCCCTTTACATATTGAAATGCTGCAGAAAGGTGTGCCTGAGCCTTCTCCAGGCTGAACATCCCCAACTCTCTCAGCCTTTCCATATAGGAGAGGCATTCCATCCCTCTGATCATGTTTGTGGCTCTGCTCTGGACCCGCTCCAACAGGTCCATGATCTTCAGGCCCAAGTCCATCTCCTTTTTCACACATTTTTCTAGGAAAAAGGCAGGAGGGCAGGGACAGGTAGGGGAACACCTCAGAAGCCAGCAAGAGTTCTGAAACGGAAATATAAGTATTATCAAATCTGCTTGTAACAAAAAGATTTTTTGTCATACAAAACAGGCAGTGATTGCCTACAATCTATACATTATTACGCACACAATATATTGCTGGGGAGAGATGCAGAGTTTTCATCGTCAGGGTCAGTGCCCTTGAACCCAGTAATGCCTATGACTATCAGGTTTTGCTGTTGGTTGGTTGTGTTTTGTTTTTTTTTTTTTTCTTGAACTGTCTCTCTTGGACCTACTGTATTTGGTTTACTTTTCTTTCATCTTGGAGGAGTTATACCAGCTACTACACTAAAAACTCTTCCATATATCAGGCTGTACCAGGGTACAGTAATCCATGGCACAGCTTCTCCAGATCACTCTTTTAGAGACCAGTTCCCTTCCCAATTCCCTCAGTGACTGGTGCTCAGATATTTAATTCCACCAGCAAGAATTAAGGCCACATATGCTCTTAATTAGCAATGACCTATTAGATCATACCAGCCATAGGTGAAACCCTGGCCTCATTGAATCAATCAGAATCCTGCCTTTATCTTCAATGAAGTCAAGACTTCACTTAATATACACAGTTAGAGGTCCATTTGTAGCAAGTACTAAGCTAAATTCCATCTAAAATTATATTCATGCCTTCCCTTTGAAGCCCTGTCCTGATTCTGCTTTAAGTTAGCTATATTTCAACTCCCTACCAGTATCTTTCCCACATATCTTAGTTTTCCTAATAAACAGCAAATGAGATCTGATTACTTTTCTCTCTTCTCTTCTGAATCCAAAGAAAATTCCAACATAAACGTTTTCAGTCTTAGAGAAATGGCCACAGAAAGCAGACTGGCAAAGCTTTAGCAGGACAAAATGCTGTGATTGTGTGTTTGGCCTTTCTTATAGAGCAGAGCAGAGCAGCTGTCGTTCCAGCAAGCAATGCTGTCAGCCTTCACAAAAGAAAGTCATGTAAATGTCAAGTCATAGGTATAAAAACAATCCTTCAAAACAGTGTCTGTATATCTGAAATGCCTGCCTAGCTGTCACCATTGAAAGTACCATAAGGAATGATGCAAAAGCCTGTTTAGGACAAACAAAGTTTTTGAACTAAATCCAAACTTCTCCAGTAGATCAAGCCACATCACTCTCTCCTTCAGAAGGAGAATCACATGCTCTTCAGCAAAGTGAATGCCTGTCTTAGTGCCTTATACAGCATCACTATTGTTTGGCTGAGAGTCAGCCCCGTTCACAAGGTGCCCATCGAAATGCCATATGCAAGCTATCTCTTGAACAAACACCCCCCAAATTAGATTGCAATTTGATTGTGATAAAGACATAGAAGAACAATGCATCATCCCTTCTCAACTTGGCTCACCCAGAACAAAAGACTTCACAGTAGGTGGGCTGCACTGCAAAACAGGCTGTGGCTGAGCTGTTGCTGCAGAGATCGATCTGAGTGTGCAAGCTGCACCTGCTTGGTGCAAGAGTTCTTATGTTTTCCTTTGCTAAGACTATCAGTACATAAGCACTCTCTCCTTCATAGGAGTTTCCAGACAGGCAGATAGGTGTTGATAACAGGAGCTTTCAGTAAATGAGCAGCAATTGCAAAAGCCCTTTCTCTGATCATGGATCAGACCATGGAGCAATCATTTGCTAAGGATAAGTGACGATATAGCAGAAGAGGGACACAACAAGAGTTGAAAAGTAGGTACTCACACGGTTTCCAGTATGCCCTACTAACAAGACATTTTGAAGAGATGCCTAACTAAAGCAACAGATATTTAAGACTGCATTCTTATGTACAGGTATTATGAAGAGTCACATACACACAGAAAATAAAGCTCTGGAGGATCCCGTAGTGCCTGTATGTGAAAGAAGCATTATAAGAGACATAATATCTATAGATGCTTCTGTTCATTGACAACGTTGCACTTGATAGATGCTGATTTTCAACATTCAGGATACTGTCATGATAAATTATCATCCCTGGTTTCTAAGGGAGGAAATGAAGGAACAAAGTTACAAACTTCTCACACTGATAGCAATGAAAATTAATAACCACTAACCTTGGCAAATACACATACCCCTAAGGATCCCAATGTGACCTTCCAGGGGTCACTGACAGGTCGCCAGACATCAGGGAACATGTTGCAGTGAAATCCTTTCATAAATGCATCAAATTCCATAATAAACAAAATTAGAGGGTTTATCTTATCTTTCCTATTCTTCTGAGGCTGCTGTCCTTCAACCTGATTTCTCTAATGATTAGGAACAATTAACACTGAAACCAACATGGGGGGCACCCTTACAGGACTCATCTCTTTCCATGACAATTCTGTCCTCTTATTCTAATCATCTTTATCTGTATCACATGATGACTGAATCAAGCATTTTAAGCTTGATTAAGTTTTCTACTGGTTTTCTGGGTTATACAGGTCTGTTAGTGTCAAAGTGTTACAAATCTGGAGACTAGTCAATCTGGAGACTGCAATACTTTTCTTACGCCAAAAGCCATCAAAGGCTCTGTGTGTTGGCATGGGCTCAGCCCAGGTATAAAGCACAGCTCTAACATGATGCCAACATGTCTCCTCGCACCACACTGGCTTCCCAGCCAAATATAAACCTGACACGGGTTTTGATTCTTGTTTTATAGTGATCAAAAACAATGACATGTTAGAATATAGCCAGATCTGTAACTATAAATGTACAAGGCATCCTAAATGCTCTCACGCAAGGATCTTTTAAAACAGTGTCATGTAATATTCCACTTCTGTTGGAAACACCACTCCTGATGGATCTTTACACTTCATCAGCCTTTTTTCCATGATTAAGTCACATCTGTGGGACATGGTCACTCTATGATTAAGGAGTATATCAGTGATGTACTACTACACTTGTACTCATATATATTATATTGCTTAGTAAAATGAAAACTTTGAGACTGTTTATTGATCTACTTTTAAAAATATCTTATAGCCCAAAAAGAAGTAAATATAGTAGTTAGACTTCGAACTTTACTCAGATTAGTGGATTACCATGCCCAACAGATATAGATTTGACAAGGCAGCTCTTGGTCAAGATTTAAAATTTCACTTCTGTCCACTACAATTGCCTTGAACCCACTGAAGTTACATATTTCATAGAGAATGTTTGATGGCTAGTGATAGAAAAATCAGGTATTTATTGCAAGTGCAATACAGACTTAGACATCTAACTGATGGCATACAACTCTAAAAACATGGCCTGGGCCTCACCAAAAACAGCACTCTAAAGAGTGCCTCTTTCAGAGGATGGATTTTATGTGAATGTGCCAGCACCACTGAATATTGACTCAACCAGGATGTTTACGGAATAGATTTTACATATTTTTGTACTCTTATATTCAGGAAATAAAGAGACATGATAGAATTGAAACCACACAGAAACCATTGGCTTGCTATGAGGCACATATCAGTGAGATATGTATTGGCGTGCTCTGATGTCCAGTATCAAGGGAAGGAATAAAGGGAAGACACCCTGGCATGAGGCTGTGTGCAGTGAAGCTGTGGGTTCTACCCAGGATCTGGGCTGCTTGTTCCCTGCCCCTAGAAACTGAACGTGACAAATACACCACATATTTTTGTTAGTCCAGATACAAGCGATTCTTGCCATCTTACGGCTACTGACGTTAGGTCTTGGAACTCTACCTTTGCACAACTTTGTTATAACCTGTTTGGAAATGTCTGTCCAGAGCTGTTGCCACCAGTGCCACTCTGACACTGTGATGTGGGTTTAGGGGCTTGCATTTTTTGTGTTGCTGAACAACCTCAGCCCTACTGAGTCTACAGCCAGTATATAAATTTAGCCCATCTCTCAGAGACATGATTTTCTCAAAAAGGATGCAAGATGGAGAGGGAGATTAAGGGAGCACCAAGTCAAAAAGTAAAAAAGGATTAACTACATATCAGTCAAACAGAAGGGCATGTTAGTTACATGAAGAGGTGAAGCATAGCACTATTGGCAGAAGACTGAAGATACTTGCATATTGTTTTGTTTCAAACTCTTGCATGTGCTAGAAGACATACCTAAATTTTTCTACACAGAAGAGCTGATAATTTGTCACTGCAGTTGAGTTATAATACTTCTCTCCCTAGGACAGTGGTGATATCTTTTGAGTATGACTTAGATTTTAGATGGACTTACCAGGCAGAGACCATCCTTGTAGTCAGTGGAAATAGATGCATTAGTTTGAAACTTATCACACTAGGAGTGAGGATGGGGAGGAAAAAAAAGCACTCAAACTGTGGAAAAAAAAAAAAAGAACTGATACTTGGTCTTCAAAAGAGAGTTTCAGAGAGGCAACAGTGACAAGATCTGAATAAGCAGCCAAGATAGCAATTTGGAAAACTTATTTTGAAGGAGGAGAATGAATATTGAGCAGTCAAAGACGACTTTACAGTTGTCAAGGTGGAAGATGAAGGACTAGAGCAGGGGGTGGTGTTTTAACTGTTGACACACTGGAGGTGTGTTTTTGCTGCAAAGGAGAAGGAAGCTGCAATAGCTGTCAGCAGCCCAGATGCGTATGGAGAAGGAGAGTGACCCCAAGGTTACGAGTCTGAGTGACAGGGAGGATGTGGCGTTATCAAAATCAGAAGTGAAGAGCGATTCAGAAGCAAAAGTAAGAAGTTCTGTTTTGGCGAGATTACAAATGATCTGAAGGCAAAACAACCAGGATTATATGTCAGGGAGGCAGTCAGATATGCAAGACTAGATGGAACAGAGCAGAGGGTTTAAGAGTTATTGGCGGAGAGATGAGAGCCAAATCCGTGTAACTAGATGTTGTCATCCACGGACATGGGTACAGAAATCTCCAGACAAATCAAGGAGCGACTAAATCCCTTCCCTGCCACCTCACAGAGGTTCCTACCTAGTTCCAAAAGAAATTATCTAAAATAGTGCTGCAAAAACATGCATAAAAAACCCTGTCCCTCCATAAAATCTAAAGATCATACTGTTTCTAAAACTAGGGCAACCACTAAATGAAAGTTAACCCGAACAATAACTTTAGCTAAACTTCAGGTCACATGCATTTAATATAATGAGATGAAGAATATGAAAAGGCCATTCATAATGGAATTCATCGAGTTAGGAATGCCATGCTTAGCTGCCTTATAACATATAATTAATGATCCTATAAAAATCCAGCAGTACGAACTCTCCCGGCTGCCCGCAGAAGTGTTCTTTATGCTGGGTAGGGCAAGCAAGCATCTGCTTCCACAAATACTGCCCTTTGAGAAGCTGAAAAGCTTTTTTTCCCCTGCTCCATCAGGGACCACACTGCCATTTCCATGACACGCTGAGCTTTGAACCGTTACCCAAATCAGACTATAGCATTTGGCAACCCAGTACACATCTGTCATGATAGACTGGTTATTGGTGAAAAGTTAAAGAAAAAGTCATTAACTCTTTTCCATTGCTTCTAATACCCCACCTTCCTCTAGATTATTTATAATCCCCACTAAACCCACCCTCTGTTTATAGTCTTTTAACGCAACAGAGAAATACATACTGTCTGGAGAGCTGTCTTGCCTTATACCACTGCCAACCATTTGGTACAACAAAAGACATTCTCTCTCCATCAAAAGGCCTGATCCCTCCTGAAGCCTTGATGCTCAGATTCAAGGTTAAAGGATTAAGGCCTGAAGCATTGAGTACCAGAGGAAAGGAAGCCAAATATCAAAAGAAACACAAAAATCAATCCTCTTCACCGCAGGAGCAATGTGAAGAACAAATCAGCTGGGCTGAATCTAAAATTTTCTCCGCGTGGCTCTCAAAAATTAGCACTGTTATAAACGTAATGGGTAGTTCTGTAAAGCCTCAGCACCCATGCAAAGCCAGAGTTCAGCTCAACACACCAGTACACAGTCTGGAAAGTTTTATGTCAGAATAATTCAGTAGCAAATATACAAAGTCCACTTCAGAGGAAGTGAGAGCTGAAGAGCAAGCGAGAGCACGCGTGCCGTTATCTTTATGTGTAGTCTGTATATCTGCAAGTGGCAGAATCTAGTATTTACCGGAGTTTGCCTTTTGCTTCAATCCTCTGTGTGCTGAAGTGCAGCCAAGGTCACAAGAGGGGTGGGGGAGTGGGTTTTAGCTTAGTGCAGCCGTGATCATGGCCAGAACAGCAGGGTACAGCTGATTTCTTAACTTTGTAATACCAATAGCTTTTGTTCTTAGTCCTGCCCCATCAGTTCTGATATAAGCTTTTAAATGGCATGAAAGTTGTGCGGGTGGGTTTAAATCTCCTAATTTAAAACTACCTTCCAGAACATTTTGTTTTATAAGATTTTTCTTAACTTTTCCAACTCACAAATTTCTGGGACATATGAATATCTAGATTAAACATAATTCTCTCTTCATCCAAGATTACATATAAAAATAAAAAGTAACAAAATGTTATGTCTGAAAAAGTAATCCACTCCAATTTATAAAAATAGAATTCAGGTTTTCAAAATTCAATTCAGGCAGTAAACTAACAGTGTCTACATTTCCCTGTAAAGGAGGCATCTGCAAATGACTTGCAAAAATGTCTCTCACTGTCTGCAAGTGTTGGCAAGGAACAAACTCCTTCAGGAGATGCATGAATTTTAAATATTTCAACCCAAAGAAAAAAAAATCTCTGGGCATTTTCAGTTCTGATATGTGATATTACAGAACTATACCCATGGAGAAGACTGGCAGAAAATGTACGTTTTGTGAAAATACCAAAGCATTTGAGTTTTAGCAAGCCTATTTTCACTGATTGCCATCCTACGCTTAGCAGTGTTTCTAACACCAGAGTTCCTGTGCTTTTTGAAGACCTCACCTACAGGTTGGCTCCATCTGCCTACAGAAACTACTTATGGTACCTCCTACTTGCATCTTATACCTCAAGTCAATCAGTAGGCTTCCTGCTCAAGGTTACTTTGGACTGTAATGGAAATGATGTAATACTGCTGTGTGCAGCATACGTAATCATGAGAACAGAATCAGCATAATTCAGGTAAACGTAACAGAGGCAGCTTCAAAACCCTGTCGCAGTTGAAAGTAAACCTGAAAATGAGATTAGTGAAGCAACCAGGTCAGCAGAAATGAACTCCTCACTCCCCAGTCTGATAAGGATCACTGCCTACCTTAAAAAAAAAAAAATGCATGCATTGATATGTAAAAAATTGCCACAATAAGCTTTTAGTAACCATATCAGAACAAAATACTTCACCCTGCACAAGAAAACCTAATACCTTCAGGCTCTGCACGTGGCACTAATGAAGCAAAAATGTGTATCTAACACCAACTATACTCTCCTGTTATGTCACAACTGGCAGCCATCTGTTGGAGGGATGCTGTGCCTATGTATAGCCAGACAACGCCATGAAAGAAGAAAAACTCGTATCTGCACCTAATTCAGCATTTGCATTATTGGCAGATCTGCAAGCACTTTTTTTACTGGCCAAACAAGTGTTCGCTCCACAAATATCCTATCTAAAAATGATACAAACTTCAATGTAAAATTATCTGGAACAAGAAAGTAACTTGGGTGTTAAAAGGAGCACTAACAAGTGAGTAAGTGGCTTCCAGATACACAGATTTTATGGGCCATTTGCAAGCACAGTTGATTTCAGCCCGATTTAATGTGCCAGTCTGCCAAAACAGCAAATAGATGAAAAAAAAATCCCAACAAACTGTATTCAATACATTCCTAAAAGTTGGCCAAGTACTACCTAGATGCACCTCAAGACACCAAGGACAACTCATAGATGAACTGAGGCCTGGGAGGCCTTGGACAATGAGCCAACTGTGGCACTGGTGATGGTTTCTCCTTCAGAGGCTCAGGACAAGAGTAACAGGAGGTGATGCACGCTGGTATGAAGGAGAACTGTCAAGAAAACTCCAAACAGGAAACAAAATGGGTGCTACCATTGCCACCGGTTTTTAAATATCAGTCCCCTTCAAAAATGGGAGTAACGGGGCCAGCACAAGTCAGGTCTGAGGTGGCAGAGCTGTGTGATTGTGTGTGATTTTTATTTTCTTTTTAAATTACTTGGAGGAGGGGGGGGATTGAGCAAACCTGGATATGCCTGGGACAGCAGGGGGAGCTGCGAGTCTGCGTTCCTCTGCACATCTATTTAATTGTGTTGAATATTTGGACAAAAACACAGAAGTATGCTTGCACATCACCATAGAAAGATGCCTGCATGTCTAACAAGTCACAAAAAACAATCGAGTTCATAACAAAGCATTAAACAAGGAGCAAGAGATAATTGTCACCTTCTCTCACAAGATAATAAAAATAGTTACACCAGAAACATAAAAATCTTTTAAAAGACCCCTGACAGCATTCCCTCCTGGAACTATCACCATAGCAATGAGCATTCAAATAGGGGGAAAGTACTGCTGAATTCTGTGTTTGATATTTTCAACTAACTAAAAACAGAAACTGGAAAAAATACACATGGGTGATATACAATGAAGAACACAAACATAAAAAGCCTTCAATGAAATTAAAGGTGGCAAATTCCACCTGCAAATCTTCGATACTCTAGGAGAGAAATCCTTTAACCAGGTAGCATACATTGAAAGAGTGCCTGCAGATAACTGTAAACCCATCCAATAGCTGCTGTATCCAACAATTCCTATTTATAACGTTTTGCACAGGTCCGTGCAGAGGTACAGTGGCAGTATTGTGTGAAATCTGAGGGAAAGCTGTATGTTAGAGAGAAGGCAGTAGAAAGTTGTACTGGCAGAGCCATATAGGAAACCTAAGAATCAGAAAAGCAGGGTACTTTCTATGTTAAGATTTAGGCACAAAGCACAACTCTGGGGAGGGGTGCTCACAAAGTAGCAAACCGTATCTCCTCTAGTTGGTGCTATTAAACAGGTCTTATTTCCATGACCTTCAGATCCAAAGTTACAATTAAATAAAGGAGAGAAGAGTGGATTGTTTTAAAATTCCTCTCCCAGATGCAGACCTCAGGAGCACACACAAAAGCAGGTGCCGGGTGTACTGATCCTACTGAATAGGCATGGAGTGGGTACTTGAGCATGTACCGAGCATCTGCATCTGAGGGATGGAAAGTGCTTTGTAAAAGGCTGTTTTATGCTAAACAAATGCATCAGGTTATGTTTTTATTTTGAGCATTTTAAAGCATCTTGCACACTGGGACAGACTTGAAAAGAAATTATACAGACAACCAGACAACTTGCCATTAATTGTACAAGTTACTATCTCCATAGCTGAAAATTGGCTGTGGGCTCACTTAGGAGCACTCCAAGCTACTGAAAACCATCCTCAATAGAATCTGCTCTGTCTGCTGCACCTTAGAGAACTGGAGATCCCGCATCTGAAGACTCTTCAGGTCCCACACACTGGCCCAGCTGCATGCTGACACATGTGACAGACACATTTCTTCCCAACAGCTCCTCAACATACCCAGCAGGGAAGTAACAAATTCAACATTGCAAATTCATACCAGGACCATACAAAGAGGCTGAGATGGACAACACTTGCTGACTTTGATAATGAAAAAAACATAATGGCACATTTAGAAGAGAAAACAAAACAGGCCTCCATTAGAAAATTTGACTATAGTTTGTTGTAGTGCCCGAGATAAAAGTTTTTCTTTTCACAGACAGACAATGACCAAAATCTGTATCAGAAATCAAACTCCGTACTGCATTTGCTCATGGAATCTATTTTTCCTTTTTCAAGGAGGGAAAAAATTAATCCCTACAGGAGATGACAAGATGCCTTTTAAAGTACATATCTCATTTCTGACTACAATTACCTTTCAATAGCCTGGCACAGCTGCACGCTCCTATTTGCTTTTTGTTTTTCATTAAAGGCTCCTCTATTATTTGTACTCATCCTATAGCATTTAAGCCTGGCAGTGATGCACATTCCCTTGCCTACGATTCTTCCCACAGATAGTAGAGAATAAATTGCAATTAGATTTTCGTAATTGTAGATAATTAACTCAAAATGAGCTGTTAATTATAAAAAAACCTATGTTTTTCAGTTCTTGATTATATTATTTATTTTACTTCTGAACTCCAATATATCACTTCAGCAAGTTTAGTATTTTAAAGGACTTTCAACATTTCCTTTAAAATACCAGGATATTTTTAAGCTAAGTTTTGCTTATTTGAAGACTGAAATCAAGTTTCATGCTGTGAGGTTTGCTAGAGGAGCTCTAATGTATGAACTGAAAGTCAGAGAGGGCTGATTTTCCATTTGGGTTCTGATAGCATTTGCTATAACAAGAACCGTTTTGCAGGTCAATTAAAAAACAAATAACAACAAAATTAAACCCCCAAAAAATGAACAAAAACCAGAAAAGAGACTGTCAAAGAAAGATGTATTCCTATCAGCTCTTCCTCCTTTCTAAGCTCTAGCCACACACTTGCACACTCTCTCGTTAACTGAAGAAAACATCACTTACATATTCAAATGCATAAAAGAGACAAATGGACTTGTCTTCCATAGCCTCTTCCAGCCTTACATTAGAGTAAATTATTTAGGGACCGTTCATCTGGTAACCTTTGCGAAACTGAAGATGGCATATACGAAGAAAACTTCCAAGTGTTTTGCTGCCAAACTTCATAACCAGCTGGCATGGCAACTTGAGACTGCACGAACACATATTAACTTTGAAAAATTACACTAAATTAAACCAGAGGAATGAAGAGAGGGCGGGGAACCTTTTGAAATCTGGAACTCTCATTTTGTTAACAGCACAGGTTTTCCTCATTTTTCCTGCTAGGCTGTGTAGATTTTTGCAGGTTTTTGGTAAACTGTTGACAAGAGGCCCTACAGGTGTTCTAGGTTACATTTTTCCTCCAAGGGGCTTAATGCTACTTCATCTTAAACATATCACAACTCTCCATCTCTTTTGTTACAGCAAACACACTTTGATCACTTCAGTCTGTGTGAAAATGAAATAAAAGAGCATCAGAATACAATAAGGATATGCCAGTAATTCACAGCAGCCAAACATCTGGTTAAGCAGCAAAGTATTCCAAGAAAACTAACAACTGTTCCAGAGAAAGAAGTCTTATTCCTTGAAAAGGAATCTCAAAAAAATAAAGTAAAATCAGTATCACTTAATGTTAAAAAAATAAAAAATAACGCATCAGACCCTTAGTTTATAAATAAATAAACAGTTCTTCCAGTATTCTTATAGTGGAGAGAAAAGCTTATTATTTTAAAGTCTTCTCTTGTCACTAAAGAAGGGACCATTCAGAGGACAGCTGCTCATCTTGTCTACCAAACAGGGACTACTTTGGTCAAAGGAACATCTATAGTTGAAACAGAACAAGAAGCTGTCACTTTTTGAGAAAGGAAGAAAAACTCTGTCAAATCCACAGTTTTTATTTGTTGCTTTTCTAATAAGCCTGAATCTTCTTCCAGTGGTAACAGGACATGCAACAGGGTAGGATAGAAAGAAAACACAATAATGTATTGATTAAGGTTTTAAATAGCATGCAAAATTGAGATAAAGAGCTAAATATTGGCTTAACTCTACTTCCAGTTATTTCAGTGGTAGTTTGCTCTGATCACACTGAAGCGGAGGTGCAACACAGCACTGTTTAAAAAACAAGTAACTGTCACCAATTATAAAAGACCATTTCTATCTGGGAGTTAAAGGATAATGTATTTTTTACATCAGGTGCAAATCAAGACTAAAGAGATGTTCCGATCTTAACTGAAAAAAATAACAAGCAGTACCTAGAACAAAGAACAAAAGCTAAGATTATGTGAAAACTCCATTTTGCACTGGGCTAGGTTAGTGTCCATAAGAGATAACACACAAAACCTGAGACCTCTACAGGAAGTCAACCCCTAAACCATGAGTAATAACAGGTCAGCATAACTATTGAGTTGACTCATAAAACACAACACCCAATGAATTTTACCTTTCCTGCAGGAAAAAAGCTCTTAATCTGAAACAAACACATGAACAAATACACTTGGCAGCCAACACCACACTGTCAAGAAGATATACTGACACTGTGAAGTACTTAGAAGTGAAGAGAGAAATTACCTTAGCCCCATGCTGTTGCCGTTCATCATCAGAGCAAGTTCTCCAGGTGCTTCATCAATGGGCACATCTTCCGAACCAGGTACGTGGCCTCCAAACCTGAAAAAGCAGAGTTAGCTCGTTTTGCAGCTGGTCAAACCATCACACCAGGAACTCGCCACAAAAAGGTGAGTTGTGTGCCTACAAACAGGGCACTTAATCACGTTAAATACAGAAGCTTTCATGACTGTTTTCACACTTTCAAATATACTTTTGTTTTGGAAGGCTGACTTACGTCCAGTGCCTTTGCTTCTAAGGGTTACCATTGGGAAAAAGACTAGAAAAATTTCATTTACTGATTTCCAAGGACCAGCTCCCTTAAGGAAATGGTCACAGAATCCACAGTATGTGTACACTGCATAAAATGTAGAATTCGGCTGAGATGGTTGTGTCTCCTGAAACTGTGGGCCCACAGATGATGCTCTATTTTTAATAGATCACCCCACCTTTTTCTTTCTCTCCAATGAAGATATAAAAGTCAACAACAGAGGTACTTCTCCCTTTTCATTTGAATAAAATTCCTGCTTCCAGGATTTACCATATTTGTCTGCTCTGGTGTGGCTGGCATCAGGAAGAGTCACGAAACTGCCCGTTTCCCTGCACGCACAACATTTTTCACAGCCAAGCAACTATTTCACGTAGAGGGAAACTGCAAACTCTAAGTACTATGCTCACCTGAGGCTAAATAGGAAAATGGGGGGAAATTAAAATGCAGTTATGATGCAGCATGGCAAAAAAAAGGATCAATTCATACTTTCGTTAAAAGAGCAGAAGAGTTAATAGCCAATAATTACAAATGGTCAGACCTTGTACTTATCATTCGATGACAATACTTTCAGCAGGTCAGAATGGACCTTAACAGCACTCCACCCAGGCAGAAGGACAGACAAAAAAACCCACTACCTGGAAATGGATTTTTGTTGTATTGCTTTTTTAAACTGTCATGATGTTAAGAGATGAACTACATTAGAGCCTCCTGACAATGAAGCAAAAGGTATTTAAGCTTAGCTAAACAAAATTTTATTGTTTGTAGTATATAAAATTACCCTGTTATCAAGTGCAAAAGTGAATTATATACCTAGAACTGAAACAGAACTGTGATGCCTGAGAGATTTACCTGTAAATATCAAACATTTAATTCTAAAGAGACTGAGTATTTTTTAACAGCAAGCACACTATGTTCTAGTTGCTTTTCTTAGAATATGGCAAATGTGCTTTCACCTTCACCTCTGAAAAGAGAACACAAAAATACTGAGTCCTCAGATTGATCATATATGATTTTCTTTCACAGAATTCTTTTAGGTAACTAGAGCTCTGTAAACCATGAAGGTTTTTTTCAGAAAAACAACAGCTAAAATAGGCATAAGAGCTTTAACAAGCTCATCATTATAGATATATTTAAGGTCCATTTTTTTCTGGGCTTATGATGCCTCAAATGGTAAAAAATATCCATTAGTAGCAAAACCACCAAAAACCTCAGTCTGTATGTCCTTCATATTCTACTTGTTTTTCATTAGAGGGATGCACGCATAGAATTAAGGTATCTGATGATTAAGAATCCATCTGTTCCTACTTAATTCTCACCTGAAGTCATAATCCTTTGTTTGTGACCTCAGTGATTTTCAACACACAGAATTGTGATTGCCTTTAAGACAGGTATTTTTAAAGCCATATAAACACATTATTTTCAATGGAAGCCAAAATCGAAGATAACAAACAAAAGACCACCTAAATTATGGTATTCTCTTTTAGAGTTTGACAAGTAACCAGGGGGCTGGGATTAAGAAGAGAAAGTGATATATTCCTCCATGGTGGTTAGAGTACGTGAATGTAGGAAGTGTGTCACATAATGCAGACTCTCATGGGATGCTGTCAGCACTTGCCATATTAAAACAGCATAGAAATAATCATCCTTGTGAAACACCCTTATTGCTTCTTCTACAAGACTGCTACATTCTCCCCCATTGCTTTCCCTTTCTAGTGCTGAACTGCTAGTACCCAACTGAGTTACACTGGCTAATTCAACTTACTTTAACCTGCTCCCTTTCACTGTTCCTCTTTGCTCTAGTAACATGATACCAATAAACCAGTTTCTCCCTCTTTCCCAGAGACCCCATTTACATTGTCAGGAAGGTGTTACCTCACCTTCTACAACAAGCTCATGGGCCTTTCAAGCCACATCCCATATTTCTATGGTTATTGCCTTTACCTTCTTCTAGCCTTAAGCATGTATTGTGCCTCAGTCTTGGCATTCTTCCTTCCACAATCATCACTGGGAAGAAAATGTCCTTGCTACACAGAGCTCCCTTCCCTTTCCATGTGTATATATGGGAAAAAAATATTCCATATATAAAGAAATTATCTCCATCTCTTCTGTAAAACACACATCTTCCAGTCCTTACCTAGGAAGGTGCAATACTTAAAACGGACCTCACCAAGGAAAGAAGGGGGAGTGTCACATCTACGTCATCCACGCTGACATTGCTTCTTGCCAAATGCTTCACTCCTTCAAGTGCCAGCACTAACATCAACCTCTTGTTTTCTTCTACTGCTCCTCTTTTCTCACCTAGTCTTTTACCACTCTGCTTTTCTTATGCCTTTCTTTCTATCACATACTGGTTTTCTCTGCTGCTTTCCACAGCTGTCATGCCATTTCCCAACAGTATATGCTAATACATTAAAAAGTTTCCTCCGCTCTAAATCACTGTTAGAAAGAATTTGTGCCACTAGTCTTGCCTATCTTATTAGTTCCGTTCTCCCACTTTAATTATCTATTGCCCACGTGTTCATTAGAAATTTTAGATTTTTTTAAAAAATGACAAATCTCAAAATCACCTGTTATAATCCAGACGGGATTGGTGTAGTTGTTGTTGTTTTAGGAGCAGTTTTGCTTCTTGCTTAGCCAATAAATGTTGGAGGCGTTCCTTTTCAATTTCCAACTCCATTTTCTGCAGAAGGAGCTTCTGCCTTCTTTCTTCATACAACCTTTTAGCCTGTTCTTTTCCTTTAGGCCCTGAGTCCATGCTGTCATTCTGCCCGGAAACTTCAGAGCTCCTAGAATAATCACAGGTTTTGTGAACTGGCCCAGAGTGTCTTCTAAGTACCTGGCTGACATGGTGGCTCTCTTGCATGCTCCCTGAGCTCCCTACATGCCTGCAGGCACAACTGTGACTCACTTGCTGAGGGCATGTGCTCTGAAATTCATTTGCTTTCTGGTCCATCTCCTGAGCTGGTTTTACATGGTGAGGGTTCCTCTGTTTGGCTGGGGAAATCATATTGTTACACTTTCTGTGCAAGTCATTTTCTACCGGATATTTCTTCAGACACGTCTGATGGTTGTAATGGATTTCAGTCCCGTAATTGTGATTATTCCTGCAAGGCTGAGACAATGCAACACGGGCTGGGTTTCCAGCCTTTGATGCTCTACTGTTCTTATAAAAAGTTTGAGGTCCCCCAATACCCAAGTAGGAACCATCTAGATCCAAAGATGGTTGTTGGCATAAGCTCTTCTTACTGGATACCTGCAATAAAAGAAACAATTTCCTGTGAATCATCAAAATTTATCTTTGCTCATTAATTTCATTTGGTAAATGTGTTCTCTCAGAAACAGACTTGCTGCATCACAGACATAGAGCCAAACCTGAAAAAAATGTTTATCAGAAGACAGACACGAATCTGCTATCAAATCTACATTTCATTCCATCTACACAAGTGTAATAAATGTAAAACTACTGCCTGCAGGATCCTCAGCATAAAATGAGTCACTTCATAGTATCAAGTAGTTGTGAGCATCTAGGGTTACATAAAATCAACTTGAAGAGTGGCAAAAAACATTAAATGTTAAGGTTTGAAAATGTTTAATTTTGAATACCAAGCCAAAAAATCCATTCAGCCACTATAAATACTCTTTGATTGGCCATTACACAGCAGGAGATTTGATGTAAAACATTTCACCTTGCACTGAATGGGATATTACTTACTGCTGGAAATTTGATGAGAGTTTTTGAAATATCTTTACAGAAACACAGATAAAAACCAACTACTTTCTGTAAAAAATGGTTGTACATCAAAAGCTGTCATTTAAATACAAAACATGTTTAAATTCAGCTATAAACTGAAGTGATTTTTCAATTAA
Source organism: Strix aluco (assembly GCF_031877795.1). Classification (NCBI taxonomy): domain Eukaryota; kingdom Metazoa; phylum Chordata; class Aves; order Strigiformes; family Strigidae; genus Strix; species Strix aluco. Next base: position 87,326,259 of record NC_133971.1, on the reverse strand, counting down.
GCTGGGCAAGTGATTATACTCTGATAAAACTCTGAAGAAAGAAAGCAACTATAACTCACATTTGTCAACCCAGTGCTAGCAAATTCTAGTGGTTTTGTTATACTTGTGGATATTATGTAACAGACATCAAAATCCTACTTATATCCTGGAGTATCTTTGCACTATGGTTCATCTAGGCAGTTAAGCATTTGAGATTTTATGCACATCAGAACAGCAGTGAATCAGGCACTCACATTTCTTTTGCTAGATCTGTGCATTAATTTCAATAACATACAGAATTTAAGCTCCTCCAGCCTTTGGAATCGTTCACAAAGACCTGATTTTTCTAATTGCAGAAGCCAGGTTTGTTAAAGATAACAAAACCACTGCAGTGAAAGTAGTTTAGCAAGGAAAACTGGTATCCATTGATGGAAAGAAAAGTATTATTTGCACTCTGGCAACGCTTTGTAAGCATTGTATTATTGTCCACATAGAGCGGAAAGACAGTCTGCAAGCCCCAAAACACTAGAACTTAGGAATTCAAGCAAGCATCCAGTGATGATTAGAGGAGAGATATAATCCAAATCTACGCAGTGTTTATATGTATAATTTAAATTTTTTTATAAATAAACAAAATACCAAATAAACTCTGCTGTCCTTCAAGACAACCAATTACAAGTTTCTTGTAGACTTCACAGAATGTAAATTAACGTGGATTAGCACCTGAATACTGATATTTTATTATTTCCAGTCTTGTGGATACAAATATATCCTCTCTGCCATGTGATTGAAAGCGAAGGATGTCATGTTTCGCCCCAAAGGGCCCAGTGAGTTGGAGGCATTTGCATTAATGTCAGTGCTAAATGTCTGAGGAAAGTCTGGTGCTTGGACTGGGTGAAAAGTGCAGGACATTAAAATATTTTAAAGTCAGAGGGGCTGGCAGGGCAACTAAGCAGAAACGCAACATGCTGCCAAAAAGACGGAGTTTTGATATTTATTATTTGTAGCGTGCCATCCTTGTCTGCAACTTTTCTAGGCAAATAAAGGCTACAAAGCCCTTTTAATCTAAATTAGATAATACATAAAGGGATGACCAGCAACAGGAAGAAGTATTACAGAATAGGAAAAGTAAGAAAATCCTGTGGCTACAATCTGTCTCAGGTTTCCCACCTCACCTGCTTCTGCTAATAAAGCATTTAGGGCATCAAGAGAAAGAGGCTTTCAAGGTGGCCAATTTCCCAGCCCACTAGGACAGCAGAAGGTGGCAGACCTGAAGGTATTCTTAGAGGATCCTATCAGAGCTGGCAGCTTAGGGTGGTCTACAGAAAGCATACACCTACCCTTCTGCAGCCCATAAACAGAAGGAAAAAGGGAAAAAAAAAAAGAAGACTCAAAAGATTAAATACCTGAGAATGTCTTTAGTTTAGCAGTTTGTTTTATTGACTGAAGAGACAAGGCAACGTTAAGAAATCTAAGCACACGAATGAAGATGGTACAAAATAATCATCAGGAGCAGGCTTAAGAATAAAGGTCCACACCGCAAATTAACTTCATGGCTGAGACTCTATTAAGAGTCCCTGAAGGCCCTAAAAGAGAGGTACCAGTTAGCATTTGTTGACCTTGGTCGCCATTAAATCTGCCCTGATGGTCTCAGAAATGGCATTGACATTTAAAGACTTCATAACAAGGCAGAGAAACTTTAATGTTATTTCACAGTTACAATATGTTTGCAGGGGGGAAAATTCTCATTAATGTCATTGAATATGAGTGGGGTTTTTTATTTCTTTAGGAGGAGGAGGTCAGGTTAGGCAAAAGACTGAGTTCCAACATGCCTTTGACTGATACTCAGTTCTTTGCAGGGTCTAACCCCAAAGAAAAATTAACTTTAACTATAACTTTATTAACTTTAACTATTAACTAGTCAGAAGCTAGTCAACAACTTTTTTAGCAATTTGTGGTTTTCTGTTAATTCTTTATTGAAAACTACAGCTGGATGGTAGAGGCTGCAGGGAAAATGGACTGACATTTACACTTATGAGGGATCAGGTGGGACCAGAGCATGCCATAACAGATGAGTAAGATGCGGGCAAGGTGAAGGGGAAAAGCAAAAAAAAAAAAAAATATCAAAAAACCCACTTACTACCATGAGTCTAAAGATGCACAAGCATAAGGAATTGGGTAATTTTACAAGGTGAGTATAAGAAAGATATTGCCTACGGGACACATAGAAACCATGACGGACCATGATGGAACAGCTGTGCTTTCCCCTCCGTGGAGCTCTTCCAGGCTTGCTGTACGGTATTTAAAGATACAACTTCCTTTAACTGAGGCTTAAACAAACAAACATACTCAGACTGCTCCTTGCAACATATGGAGTTAATAAGACTTGATCAGATGCGAAACACTTGCATAGAAACGAGAAGATATTAAAAAATAGTTAAAATAACCTTTAGAAGGGTTTAAAGAGGAAGACATGTGGGGAGCTCTACAAAATCTTTACTGCAATCCCAGTAATTTTTGATCAGGGATTCAGAGCAGAGCTTAAACAAACATCCAGTCCTTAAAACTTCCTACAAACAGACAAACAGCACACCAGTTTTATGCACGCAGCATTATGATCTCTGCAAATTCTTCTTAAATGCAACTTGTGTGCTCTGCGCTGCTAATTCACAGTGCTAGCAGAGGAGACACATTTACAGACTGACTCCATCACACAGGGCTTTGTACTGCAAGGGATGAACTAGTAACAGATCAGATCTTACAATCTCAACATAGGCAAGGTTCTAACAGATTTTACTGGTAGCTCTTCATGTACAAAACATGTTTAAGAAACAGCCCAAAATACTCCTGGGGAGATTCTGATTGGACACAAGAGGAAAATTTTTCACAATGAGAACAAACACCCACTGAAATAATCTCCCCAGGGAAGTGGTGGATTCCCCAGCACTGGACACTTTTAACATTCAGCTGGACAGAGTGCTGGGCATCTTGTCTAGACTGCTTTTGTCAAGAAAGGTTGGACCTTGAGGTCCCTTCCAACCTGGTATTCTATGACTCTATGATTACCTTGAGAAGTCTTGCACTCTGAGGACAAAAACGAGGGTCCCACCAAAATACAGTGCTGTTATGGTGAACAGCAAAATTCCAATAGATGTTAACAGCATTAGAGTTTAACCATTAGCACCTGGCTTTGTAGTTAGATAGAAACATATCTGAAAACAGAAAAAGAGACAATGAACTAAACTTGATCTCAACTGTATCTTGAGAACATTTCACTAACCTGGATTTTCAGATCTGGGGTTTCTTTTGGTGGGGTAGAAACAGAGGGAGGAACCTGCAGGTTCAGAACTAGTCCATTGTGCTGATATGAGCGTGGACCCTGGAGGAAGCCAAGGAGAACAAACAGGTGCAGCAACCAGAGGAGAAATACAGAAATTTAAAGCTATTTAAAGATGAACCAAAAATTTCTAAATGGACAAATGAGAGGCTACCATACACAGGGACATTTTAAAGAGCACCAAGGGCACAAATTAGGGACCTAGCAGATGCATTCATTAAGATATACATCCTAAACCTGGAACTCATCACAATGCATTGCTGATGTATGGGTCTCACCTGAATAAAGCTTGGCTTTGGGTTTGCAGGTTTATCGACAGTATAAGCATTCGCTCTTGTCAGTAGAATGAGGAGAATATCTTACAAATAAACTCAGGTAGGATACCAAGCCAACAGAAATGTCGTTTTAAGAACCATTCTTTCAAATGATAGGAATATTTGAAGTACATTACTAGTGATTAAGAAGCTATTCTTTCCAAGAGTCTGTAAGAATTTATCAAGGAGAATGTAAAAAGGTAAAGATTTTAAAGTAAATTAGTAGGACCTACAGAAGTCTATCTTTTTTTTTCTTTAAATCATATAATCCTTTATTAAAATCTCTACCATAAGTAACCTAATATCAGCCATTACAAAGTGCCTACATAATAGTTCAGCAACTGTCTCTGTCAGTACCTAAGATAAATACAGTAGATAACTCAGAAGGTAAGCTGACCATTTTTCAAGCAAGAAATAAGCACCATTTTCTGTGGAAATTATGTATAGCTATGATTGCCATATTCCACTGAATAAAACAAATGGTCTCAAATCAAAGAAACTATGTGAATGACAGTCACAAGCCTGTATTTTTCCTGTAAAAATCTACTGAACTCAATCTACTGAATAGGTGTAGCAACAAAAAAAAAAAAATAGGATCCCATCACAAAAAAGCGAATCTGTAGCTTCTAGCTGACAGCAGAGGAACACCTCCTATGTTTATGTTACCTTCAATTTTTTCTTCTCCTCTTTGTTAAGAGGGTTTGGAGCTGCGATGCCAGGTGCACAAAAAACCTGCATTCAAAGTGGCATGTGAGCATTTGCTGGCACTCAGCTCTAAGTGTATATTTTGCATTCATAAACGTGCCACCCTTCTTCTCCAGCTACACAAATATTGTAGATAATCTCTCACAAATGCCTCCATTTCAGATCAGCAAACTGGTTTTACGCTGGCTGATAAGGCAGTTATTAATAATACAGTGCTCCAAGAAAACTAAAGTGAGGTGTCTGTATGTTGAGTCTTGGAAATCACTGTGAGCAGAATGCCCATTAAGCCCAAACCTGCATATGGCAATGCAATACCTGACCACTAAAATTAAGCAAACATGTTTGCTTTCTGAAACAAAACTATAGCGTTCCTGTTTGCACTACAGAAAAATGCCACTATACTAATCTTGACAGCACCAGGTCTAACTATTAACATTCAATGTGCTGCCAACATTATAAAAACGAAAAATCACAATCTTCTGACTTCAATTTTTTACTTCTGCCCTTTATTTTACTGAAGAATCAGTAGTTCAAGACCTAGATAAATATTTCAAAAACTATACTATTTGTGAGCAGAGCAGGTCACTACCATTTCCCAGTGCATTTGGAGTTCATGTGAAATAAGGGCAGAAGAGTGATGAGCTGCATTTTTAACATGGGCATACACAGAATAGTTGTCTAGCTGATAGAGAATGCGTAATGCAACATCTGCACAGTACGCCTTGCCAAAGCCCATCCCAAATAAATGTAGTGCATTCTCCCTAGTGCAATTAACTCTCGTACTCTGGCAGGTTTTGCTAGAAGATCATCAAGGTAGATTACCTTCCAGCATATGAACTAAATACTTACAGGTGTTATATCATCAGTTATTACTTACAAACTTCTGCATTTAACAAGACATCCAGGCAAATGAATGATCTAATTTATGAATTATTTATAAGAATTTCACAGCATGCTCCTGGCGTCATCCATGGCCTTTTCCAGGTCATATGACACCAATTAGAGCTGAATTTTAAATTATTCAATAACCTGAACTCTCTTGTCATTTAACATATAGATATCAATGCAGTAAACAAGTTAAGTCTAATGGGCCCTGGAGGTTTGCGTTCCTCCGCCCATCAGCAGCAGAGGCTGTATGCTACCACTGGAATAGAAAATAATAGAATGCAGCAGTCAAAAACATTTGCAAGGTTTTAATAAGTTATTTTGGCTCCCTTAGGGATTTTAGTATAACGTACAAGCACTGAATCTAAAACATATTAAAGTCCTTAGCTATGTGCTTTTAAAACAAAATTAGGACATAGCGAAAGAGCAAGTCTGACACTAACCCTAATTTAGGCCCTTAATTTGAAATGTAGTGGAAATTATGGAGTAAGCAAGATTTACTATGCACAACTCATTACCTTCAGGCTCTCCTACAGTATAGCCAAAAATAGCCCCTCTCCCAACACATATACACCTGTCTGTAAAGATAAGGCTACACACAGGGAAATGGAAATGTTAATTTAATAGCTATCAGTTGACAGGTATACCTCGTATTCCTTAGCAATTGGGTGGAGAAGGGACCTCCACCATTCTTCTATCCTAACAGCACTGAGGAGACCATTGCTCTAGAAACCCATGCAGATTTGGGTACCAGCTTCAAGATATACCACTTCAGAGGAGAGGTTTAGGACATTTGTGGCACATTATTAAATAAGAGAGGGAAAGTAACAGCCTCCAAAGCACAGATGCAATAAAAGACATCTTAAAACCATTGTTTCCCATGATGACTACAAGAAGAAGATATCAACAGCAAAGGTACCCGAGGTGAACAGCACAATTAGATATCTGATTATGCCTCAGTGTAAAGTCTGCAAGAAACGTACAGCAAGCATGACACGTCCTGGCTCCGAATCCAAATTAGTTGGCCTCCAACATCTCATGAACCTCTGAGAATGGCTTTATGACTGAAGGAGGTGTACAGACTTCCTGTCCAGTGCTGATCTAGCCTAAGAAGTCCAAGACATATGGTGGAAAACTTTCGAGATTGGGTGCAGCTCCATACAATCCTAAACTGTGCCTAGCACCAATGGGCTTATTTTTACAGTATCTGTGTCTCAAGTTTCTGAATGCCGCTGTAATAAACCCCAGACCCACAACCATAGATGGGCACTTGCAGACCCCTGTCTTGGAGGCCTCAGTGACCCCACTCATGCACACACATTTCCTTTGCATTCTCACTACTTTGAAAGGATTAAAAAGTTTCCTGAGCTCTATCCAACAGCAAGAGGAAAAGATGAAACGGAGATGTTAAGTTTATCATTTTAAACGCTAGCAAAGAGTTGTCTAGCTACTGATGTCAACATGAATGCCAAAAAAACAATAATGTTGAGAAAACATCATGCCAAATAAGTAAAACCACACTTATCCAAAATGTCTAGCCAGATTAGGAAGAATAAGGATTTAGATAAAAAGAACATAACATTGGATTTTCTGCCCTCAACCTTATCACAGGAGGGGGTTGCAAGAAAGCTTTTTTAAAAAAAAAAAAAATTTAAGAAAAATAGCAGAGGGGGGAAGAAAAGACAACTGCCTAATCTCACAGCACACATTTTAAGAATATACAAAAATAGCTATAAGGAATTTTATTTTGGTTACCAGCCAGACTTAGTTTCATTCCTACACTGGGCAGCATTTGATCATTTCACATTAAGGGTAGTAACATGTTGGATGATAAGAGGGAAGTTCATACTAGTTTTCATTAAAGAGTAATATCCACCATGTATTTGCTCCTTCAAGGTAAGTTTTTCAAAGTTATTTTAAAAAGCAAACAGTTTTCTACTTGGAATCACAAGCTTAGCATATCAGGGGCTACACATGTTCCCAGCTACTGCCAGTCTCTTTAGAATTCAATCAACATTTGCTCCAAAGTCATGCTTTCATAGCTCCAGACACAAGACAAAAGGGCAAATATACCGTGACCCTTCTAAATAGCCCTGATTACTATGATCAAACAGAAGCCAGATACTTATGTGGATAAGAACGTGTAGAGTTTGATGTGTGAAGATTACTGCAGAAGTAGACACTGAATCAGCATTTGCCAACATGTACCTCACCACGACAGCCAATATCACCTTTCCCCTGTATTTACAGTAGGGATAACTGTAGTACACATTGGCCAGCGATGAATTTTAAGTAACAGCCACTGTTCCCTCAAAGATTACCAGAAAGTTTTACTTCCTTCAGAAGAGAAGTGTCTCCTGCAGAGTCCCTGGGGTATGGACATAGGCTTTGAAATACCTTTGCTGCACAAACAAAGAAAAGAAATGGATAACATCTAAGAACTGAAAGCATGTTCAGAAGTAGGGACAGTGTTTTTGCGAAAAGCAACCAGGAAGTTATTTAAATAATACAGAAATCCCACAAAAGCAAAAGCAGAAAATCTTTTGACTTTAAGAGCAGAAAGGTGTGCCCAAGCGAGCATGTTCTGTCAGCAGTGTCCTTGCACTAAGAGCCAGCCAGCATTTAGATTCTGCTAATGATCCCATCTCTGGGAAGTAATTCATAAAAAGTAAACAGTAATTTTCATGTGCCTGCCCTTTTGATCTTACATTTGTAGGAAGTATCCTGAGGCTAGCTGTGGGCGCCCCCGTGGCTCTGGCTGATTGACCTCTAATCTGCCCCTCAAGTAACGATCATGCCAAGGAATGACAACAAGAGTTGCAGACATTTCAATGCAATCCCACTAAAGACAGGCTGACTCACTTCATCTTGTCAAAGAAGTTTCATGTAAGAAATAAAAGCTTTTTAGAAGGACCCTTTTATTTTGTAATGATGCTGTTCTTCAGAACAAAGACTGGAACAAGACTGAAGCACCAGCACCTGACTGGTAGATAGCTTTACATTAACTGGCCAAATGATAGTGCAAGCCAGAACAGGCAGCCCCAGGATTATGTGTTAAATAGTCTTGGTAGCAGAAAATTAAGAAAATCCTCTAGAAGAATCAAGTCAGAAGCATCGTACTTGGCCTCTCCACATTTCAAAAAAGTGTATGCACCATTTATTAAAAGGCAGTTGTCTAAAGGCTTAGACACCAACTGTTTATGGTCTCATCTTCTTTGAGATCACAGCTTGCATGCTTTCACCCCACACTAACCCATAGTAAACACAAGATGGTGTATATGGGGTACCTTATGTCTCTATCACTAGGAATGAAGCTAAGGGTCAAAATGGCCAGTCCAGAGCAGTTGACATGCAGAAACTTGTTGACATGCCAAAACTTGCTGTCATGTCAAGGTGACTAAATTACCAGGAACAACTTCTTTGAATAAGAGAGTGAGGAAACTACAAATTACCCTGCTAGAGTACATAGAAATATGAGCACAGACTATTTCTATTTTACAGTAATACTGAAAAAACATGTATACCCCTAACACACTGAAGGGTACAGTGCAACATACAGATGGATGAACTGGTACATAGGCAGTACTGCAGTTGCTACCAAGGCACTTGAAACGCTAAGTCTTCTCTGAATGGTGGTAGAACTCCATCATGGGCAGATATTACTTATCTATTATGTTTCCAGTTCCTGCTTCAGTCTTTCCACAGTTAGTTCATGTATCTGTTTAATGAGACTTTTGTCAGATTTTCTTGCATTAGCAAGCACTCCATTTCTTTTCAGAAGTCAACATCTTAGTTTACAATTACATGGGAAGTCCATGAAAGCTCAAATGGCACTCCACAAATGGAAAGGACATGAACATTTTTGACTAAGAACACACGTAGCTGGAAGTTTTCTGCAAAATACAACTACCCCTGGAGAAGTTCCACCTAAGCAGTTTCACAGCATGGTATCTCATAATCTGTTACCTAATCTGGACAGGTGTCCCCTGAGACCTCTGAGCAACACAGGCAAACTATCTCACTTGAGTCTTGGAAAGCTCAGCTCCCTGAACATAAACATTCAAGGTCCTCTTGGCATACAGGCTGTGATTTCAGTGAGACTTGAAATGTTTTCTATTTGGCAGGCTGGCACTATCTCCACAGATATATAAATTAACTAACGAAAGACTGACTCAAGGAGTAGGAGCAGGCATGGAGCAAATACCAACCTTTCATACCCCGGGGCTAAGCCAGCTGTTACCTTTTGAAGCTCACCATGAAGATGCTGACTTCAGAATACTCCTACCACCCTTGAAATGCCACTGAGGATGTCCCAGCAGACCTTCCATCTATGGCTGAGATTCCTTAAGACCTGAGGTCATTCTGCAGTGGGTTTAGTACTGTTGAAGGTAGCAACAGCTGACAGAGGGAAATGACCTCTGATACATCAAGCTACAAAGATCAACTTCCTCTTGACCCATGGAAATGATATTTTACAGTCCTGCTTGACACCATAAAGTATAGCCATGGTATCACAGCTATAATTTGCATAAAATGGTCCTAGATGTGGTGTAGAGCAGTTTGACAGTCCATCTTGATGGGTCTCAACTGCAGAATATTGATATAAAGGCTCTTCTAAAGTTACCATAGGCCATTAGGTTGTCTGAATGGACATCCATCACTACCAGCTTGTGTGAAGGAGAACATTAAGTTAAAAGGGCATGACCAAGCATAAATTGAAAGGCCCTCCACTACTCCAGGGCAGCAGTGACCTTGTGAGGCAATCGCCTTCACTCTGAAACACTGCAATCTGGACAGACAGACCAAGTAAAACCCATCCACAGGTTTATTAAAGAGAGTTTAGTTTAGAAAAGCTCACAAGTGTCAGCATTTGCAACAGCCTGAAAGGAAATCCCTGCACAAAGCTGGGCCTTTGTCATAACCACACACAAATATGCAAAAGAATTAAGTATGTTTATAGTCCTACATTAATAGCAAAACACTATGCCCTGTTTACAAGCTGAAGGACAGGGGACATGGAGGGGCAGTTTCCAACTATGAACCCCTACAGTAGAGTCTCTCCAAGTTAGAATGGAGAACCATTATTTTATTGTGCTGTGCCAGTCTAAGAGCACTGGCTCTACAGCTATAAACAAGCGTTACATACCTATTTTGTGCTCTTTCCAACCAGTACCCTAACAGCTGTGCATTTCAAAAGAACAATCTGTTCCCCACTTGATAGCAATTAATGTAGCAGATATATGACACCCAAATTTGACATTAATTACGCTCAAGTAGGGAACCAATTTTTGAATGGAATTTTTTTCCCAGGGAAAACTGTAGAAGTTTGTATTTTTATATTTCACCTTTGCTCTGGTTTATCATTCCCCAATTTATGAACTCAATCTATATGATAAGTCTGCACAAACACAGAAAGCAGAAGGAGCCCCTGATGCAGAAAGCAGAGACAGGCCATGATGGTAAAAGGGATGAATTTCTGAAGTTCTGACTGAATTCTAATGCAGAGTGGAAGGTTCCTCTATCTAGGTTCCCAGGCCACTTCTTTGGAAAGAGTTAGTTAATAAAGGTATTCTGAGTACCAGGCTTAAGCCTTCCTTATTCCATCTGAAAGAGCTGCACTTCAGCTCTCCTTCTTAAACTCTGGATTCGACAAAGAATAGTAATGCTTTGAGGGTGAAAATCTCTAAAACCACTCAGTGCCAACTTTAATGCGAGCGGAATTAGGTCAACAGTAAAATTCACCCCCTCCAGGAACAGAGTTGAACCATCCAGCTGAGCACAGAAGAAATTCTCACCATGTGTTTCCATATCTGTAAAGTCCCTTGGGATTTGTAAATAGTAAAAAAAAATTTAAAATATTTCCAAATACTTTTGTAGAGCAGAAGGCTCCATCCTACTGGAGAAGTAAAAAAGAGATTGAGCCTCCCTCACAGCTACATATTAAATAAGTGCATGTTTTCAAGTGACACAAACCTGATGGGAGAGAAGATACGAATTCGCAAGTATTCAGAAGAACTGAGTGGGGAAAAAAAAAGAAAGTAAGAAGGGCCAAGAGTAAAGAAAAGAAGAAAGCCAAATCACATTGATTCAGTCAGGTATTTAAAATGGGTTTTCTTTAATTAGCTGAATTGTAATACAAATTAAAACTGAATTTCTTGTTCACAATATATTCATTGGAGGGGAGGGGATGCAGCTGGCTATTTCCAGAGCAGTTCAAGCTAAAACAGACTCAGTTCTGCAGGACTGAACAGGAGCCAGTTTCCATCCTTCTCAAAAGACTGAAAAGCAACTTGGCAGCAGAGAGTCTGACTGCAAGCTCCATCTCAGAAATAGTTATGAAGGATGACAAACCTGTGGCAATTGTGACTGAACTCATTAAAATCACTACAGATTATTTAAAGCCCTCATGCCTGACATTCAGGTCCTTTATTATGCTTTAAATGCCTAGGAAAAGAAGCGGTAGACATAGGGCAGAAATGAGGGCTTTAATATTGCAGCTGATCGCTCAGTGACCAGAAAAGGGAGTTTGGTGCCACACGGTATTTTTGGCATGAAATGTTAAACAGGAATGATTGCAGAATTTCACTTTGTTTTTAAAATCTTTTGCTTTCTGATGACAGAACTGTTGATGATAAAAATGCCTAAACCCAGCTTTCAGCCTGGATAATGACCAGAAGCAAAGTAATCAGATCTCTTGGATCAGTGTCTGTTTCATGATACGAGGCAAGATTAATAGTTTCATGCTGATTTGCCATTTCCTAGAGTGGTGTTAAATTACAAATTTACGGGGGGGTAGGGGAGAATATGTACTATATGAAACTCTCAGAAAAGGGCAAAACCAAAGCACAGTTATCATAAGATAAAACCATAAAACAATCACAGTCCTTGGGGGACCAGAAGCTCTGTGCAGCCTCTCGTGTCAGATCATCATAGGGTGCCTGGTTATTTCATGATAAGATTATCTAATGTTAATCTCACCATCAGAATTGCCTGCAATAAAAATGTTACCAACTTTCTAATTTTAATTACTGAGTTCCTGAAGATAACTACTTCAATCCTGTTTAAAAAACCCACTCCCCATGGTTTCTCTGAAGCTGGGAGTACTTCAAATATCAAACTTGTGGATTGGATGACTTTCAATGTCTTTAATTCTGTGATTATTAACTCCTTTCTTCCCTCCTATTTTCATCTAGTCATCCTGACACAAGACAGTATAATATGCGTATAGCATAACACAATTTTGTCGATTTCATTTCACAAGCTACACTCAAAAAATGCTGAATACCTCAAAAGAAATCCATAATATACCTATAAGTAGGCATTCTTGAAATAATGCAGAAGGGGAAAAATTATTTCTTAACCCAAAATTGTCAATGTAATGACCTCAGGATTAGCCAGCAGAAGTGCCAACCAGCAGTGTAACAATCTCAACAGCAGAAGCCTACAAACTGATTCCCTGGATGAGGTTTCTCTTGAGCAATCTCTTCAGAACCCACCACTAACTTACTAAAGAGATAATCTCAGGTGTTAGTTACATCACCCAGTGTTACAACACACACACACACACCCTCCTTGTATTATAATTCCTATACCTTTTAAGCTTTTTAGCAAATACCTTTCTCCCACTATCCAATGCATAGTAGCAAATTATGTAAAGCCATATAAGCTATTTATTGTCACAAGACTCCAACTGCAGACAAGAAATTTCCAAAGGAGATATTATGGAAAAACCCTTTAGGGAAACAGTTTAGAGGGGCAGTGGGGGGTGGGGTTCCTCAGGAACAAAAAAGAAGTGCAACATTAAATAGAAGGAAAAATAGCAAGCAGGAGAACTCAGGCAATTTCAAGAACCTCCCCATTGTATCACAAAGCAGCTTGATCTGGTCCAAAACCACTCTGACCAGGGACCCCAGTTAACTCATTGGTAGTCCACAGTTTGGGTCTGACTCTGTTTTTAATCAAACCCTATTATAATCAAACTAAGAACATCATGTTACAACAGAGGTATACAGAACAAGTCTCTTACAAGAGTTGTAACATGGTAAAAAGCAAATAATTATATCCTAATCACACTGTCATTCGGTATTATCCTACTATTGTAATTTTCCGTAGAAGAAACTAGAGAATAAGAACAGTTGAAGACAATTTAAAGAATAGATTTGTCATGTTATACACTAGTATGATACAATTTGCTTATACATCAGTTATTTTATACATGCATACATAATCTATTGTCTGCATTTCTCTTGTGTTTTTAGCATAAAAATGGTTAGAGAAACATCTAGATGTGTATTTCTCCTGAGTTCACCAGTTCCTGCTGTTTGTTTCTCACCTGAAGTCATAATCCTGTCTTTGACATCATAATCATTTGCACAGCCACCAATTGAGATGTCACAAATGGAGGATTATGGCAAGGTGGGGAATAAGCAGCAGGAGCAGATGAACTCTTAAGAAGCAAAAATCTTGTTTTCATGCAAATGTCCTTCATAATAGAGAACAAAAGAACAAAGGAAGAAAAATACAATGGGAGAGAAAACACTAGAAGCTGGATTGTTTCTAAATACATGATCTCCCTGAAATTTCCTCTGAGGAGTCAGCTGCTGATTAACAACTACATAAATCATTATAAAAATAAAACAAATCTTGATATCTGATGATTGAACCCCAAATACGAGCCAACAATGTGCACTCACAGCCCAGAAAGTCAACTGTATCCTGGGCTGCACCAAGAGAAGTGTGGCCAGCAGGTCGAGGGAGGGGATTCTGCCCCTCTGCTCCACACTTGTGAGAGCCCCCCTGCAGTCCTGTGTCCAGCTCTAGGGCCCCCAGTGTAAGAAAGACATGGACCTGCTCAAATGGATCCAGAGGAGGCCATGAAGATGATCAGGGGGCTGAAGCACCTCCCTTATGAGGACAGAGCTGGGGTTGTTCATCTGAGAGGAAAAGGCCTTCCAGTACTTAAAGAGGGCCTACAGGAAAGATGGTGTCACGGATGAAAGTATTAACACTGTGATGTTTTAGCAGCAAATCAAGATTTATTAATGACTAGCAGCACTTAATCATTAACCAATTTACAGATTTACAAAATAATTCAGTAAAATATGTTATAATTAAAATAGCAACTTAACTATAGATTTGAAGATGACAAGATTCACACTAACTTACTATATGGTACCTTAAATCAATACGTATATACGTGCGCATTCACAAACACAAGACATACAAGCACACAGACAAAAAGTATTTGGATCCAGTGGAATAAGTATGTACCCACGTTCATGAAAATAACTGTGTATATCAAAACACATTGGTAGGTAGAGAGAATGGGTGAAAGAGAAGCTAGCTCAAAGTTAAAATTTCCCTCTTCTCGAGCTTATAGTAAATACTCACAATGCATCAGCATTCCTCAACGGGCAATAATTAAGTCTCGAACAGGTTGACTTTGCCCTGGCCTCCTGTCAGCTCTAATGGCAGATGGTACCTTAAGGTTTTTGTTACCTGAGAGGCGTCCCAGCTCAGGGGAGATGCTGGTCACAGGCCCGCTGCGATCCAGGAGAGTTCAAAGGGTCTCATTTGGGTTCGCTATTTACAGGATCCAAGATAACTGACTTTTGACAGATACGTTTTTCCACTCCGGCCTAGCTCAAACTATAAAGTATTCTGGTGTCTTCCACCAGTCGCACAAGAGCTTGATGGATATGCAATTCTGTCACTGCTCTCCCTTGACCACATCATTGGTACAGGTGTAGCAGGCTGGCAGGAGGTGATGGATGGTTATAACTGTTCCCACGTGATAGGGAGAGCAGGAGCCAGTTTAGTCAAAGGGGTGCTCTGGCTCACTGCCATTAGCAGCCCTCACCTCCCCAGGTTGGTATGTGGCCCAAGAGGGGGTTGGAATCACACCAAGCACTGAGTGGCCTCACAAGGACAGAGGAGGAGGGGAGGAATTGCACCACCACAGATGGTGAGGGACTATTTATAAAGGAGTGTAGCAACAGGTGGAGGGGTAACGGCTTTAAACTGAAAGAGGGTAGATTTAGATTAGATCTAAGGAAGAAATTCTTCCCTGTGAGGGTGGTGAGACACTGACAGAGGTTGCCCAGAGAAGCTGTGGCTGCCCCCTCCCTGGAAGAGTTCAAGGCCAAGTTGGACTGGGCTTTGAGCAACCTGGTCTAGTGGAAGGTGTCCCTGCCCATGGCAGGGGGGTTGGAACTAGATGGTCTTCAAGGTCCCTTCCAGCCCAAACCATTCTGTGATTATATGATGATACTATTTATATACATTATGCCTGAATATTCTTCGTAGTAACTAAGCACTGTTATACTTGTTCTATAGATGAACACACTGAGGTCAAGGAACACAGGGGACCTCTCTGAATCTTAGTCACAATCAGATTGCTCAAGACATAGATATTAAAAAATTCAAAGCTGAAGTGGCACAAATTTTGGAGGAACAGAAAAAACATATCTTGAGTTACAATCCTACAGAAGTCTGTTACAGAAATGCTACTCCGGGTTAGCAGTTCCAAAGAGTTAAGAGAATTCCGAACAATTTTTATATTTAAAAAAATCATTCACAAATTAATCTGTCTGAAATTGATTCTAGTTATCAATCTGAATGCCAATATGCAGTCACTGAAAAAAAAAAAAAAAATCAAACCTGAAATCCAGATCCAAAACAACAGAATCTTTATATGTAAAAAGAAATCCAATCAGCTACACTGATATTGCTCACACTATAATGTTGCTGCAAAAAAACATCTATCAGAAATTATTCTGGTTCCATTTCTAGTCTCTTCCTTTATTCAGCTTTGCGTAAGCAGTGCTAAATTGTAAACTGTTTAAATTGCCATGTTCTTGGCACTGCTGCTATACCCATATCAGCAAAATTGGTGTTTCTGCACCAGTCTAATTAATAAATATAAGAAATTCATTTTTGGAAAGAGTAAAAAACCATGGTGCTTCACATACTTGTGTTCTGCCTCACTATTGCCTGTGATGATGCTGAACGTATGCCATTAAATGTGACAGCATAGATAGCCTACAGCTCAAACAATTCCATCATCTGCCTGTATTCTAGTTCCCATACAGTCTTCTGGACATATCCTGTCCAGATCATGTCACAGCACAGCAGATGTGGCAGCTCATTTCCTGAGCAGTAAAGTAGAGGAGGAATCTTAGCATGAAAATTGTGCCTTCTGTCCTCTTATTTCCCCTTCTCCAATTTACAGTGCTGAAATATCAGGACTATTTCAAGTTCATTTGAATTGTCCAAATAGCCTCCCTGTAAATAAATGTGCCATTTGACAAAGGAGTTAATTCAGAAAAAGAAACTTCTTGGCTTTGCCAATAATCACCTGGAACTGTGGAAGCAACCCCCCCCCTTTCCTCCAAATCTGAAACAAATACAAGCAGAGTTATAAACAGCATTCTAGCTTTTAAACACTGACAGGCTTGAGAGCAGACTGCTAACAACACATAATAGTCTGGATATCTGTACAACACAATTACACTTGAGAAAACCTAAGTACTATGTATGACATTTATTCATGACTTCAAGTAAATGAGTTGCTGAGTAACTTGAGGCTAACCTCGGATTTTACACTTGATGGACAAACACCTAAACATCCTAAGTAGATATTAACCAAACTGTAATTGCTTTCAAGTTGTATTTAGCTTTGAAATCTGCTGTTTCCATTTCAGACCTCAAAAAAAGTTTGGCTGCCCAGAACCTTATAAATTTTCCTAGGCATACCAGTCAGGTTTAATAAAAGGTATTATGTCTACTAGAAATCTTGTCCTGCATTTGCTTTTATACCTATGCTGTAGTTTTTGAAATAGGAGACTTATTCATCCACAATGTATTTCTGAGCATCTTCTTTAAACCTGTCGCTTTCAGAGTCCAGATGGTAAAAGAATGTTTTACTCTTGTACAAATTTATGCATTATGTATTAATAAGGCTGAAATTCTATATTCAGAAAGCAAGTATGGATATTTATGAATAACCTAAAGAAAATCACTTTACAGAAAATACATTTAAATTCCTCCCTCCATTTTTTATAAAAGATGACAGGTAGTTTGTAATGCTAGTAACCACTCTGAACATGCAGAGTGATGTTTAACTGTGTTCATGTGTCTTACTGGTGGCAGTTACCATGCTCACAAAACTTCTTCTATTCACACCAAAAGTGACAGACATCCAAGAACATGGTCAAATTAAGATCAGGTGTGGGTCATAGTTCTCTCTCACCTGTGCTGAAGCCTATCCTCTTATGGCAAAACACTGATATTTTTTATTTTCACTTCTCTAAGAATTTAAGAATCTGTACTGAATGCAAAAGTTCTATAATTCTGGAAAGAGCAACACTATGTTTGTATACCATCTTTACTTTTAGGTGGAGGGAACACAGAGTTTAATCAATTCTACACTATATATACATTCAAAATCTGTATTTCCTTAACAACTTTATAAGGTGAGCAGCACCCGTGATGGGAATCACCCATTGAGAACTCCAAGACACAGACTCTAGATAACATACTGCAGCAATGGATAATGGATGTTCTAAGAAGAGGCTGATAGAAAAATGCCAGTTAAAATATTTCAACACCAAGGAGATAGTAAAGCTTTAAGAATGAAAAAATTCTCCTGTTAGAAACATAAGTGACCAAATACATTGTACTTTGTCCAAGGTAAAAAGAATACAGGATGCAAAACCATGAAACGATGGACAGAAGGCCACTCCAGCCACACCTGTACATAGTCTGAAGTAGCAGCGTTTCATTCCTAGAGGCCATTGGTGTCTGCTGTTAAAAGGAAAAAGTCTGCTAGGTAACAGCATAACCAATGTGCCTCCCAGCCAAAAATCCTTACTATTATAAAACTGATTGCTAAGCAGAGCTTTAAATAAAGTTTGGAAGTGAAATGCTCTCAAATGTTAGCCTGTGATTTCTGAAATTAGAGGTCAACTCTATTACCCCTTGATGCTTGACTTCTGAAATTCCTTAAAATATGGCACTTGCTTCCCATTTTCAGGAACGCACTTCATGCAGTCAAGCATATGGAGTCAATAAAGGTGTCTCTTCATCCGCCATCTGAAGCTTTATTTTTCTCACTTACAAATTACAGCTGGTTTTAGTAATAGCAATCCCTGCACACATTTGAAATGCACTTCCATTTTCCACGTTGCAGAGCTATATGACTTAGTAAATACATGCAATTTAGGTTCAAAACCATAGCTCCAGGCACTACATATCAAGAATTTTATATTACTGAAAATTAATGCCTTTTTTGCATATGCTTGAGCAATAAATTTAAAAGCTATGTCTTATATCTATCAATTGGGATTTTCTTAGCCTTCATTTTAAAAAAGAATCATGCATACAGAGTTGTACTTCAGTTTCGTCTCTGGGCTTTTAATAAGATAATATGAATTTATTTCAATTCATCAAAAGCAACTAACTAGAATTCTAGGAGTCTCGTATTTTGTACTGAAATTTGTATGTGTTCAACTGCAGCAATATCAACCTCTGAATTCAATTCTACAACTGAAAAAAACTGACACCTCCATGTACTGTACTCATTGCCGTACCCAAGTACAATAATCAAAGTAATAGTCAGAATTTCTTTTAGCACAGAAAACTACAGTCCCCATATCAGAGTTGGGTGGAAAATAAATGAGGTTATGGTAATGCTGGAAGGGGGACACAAGGGCTAAATAATGCTTTGAAGCTGTTCTCTCTTAGAGAGCTCTATTCCATCCCGAAAACTCCATTCTTCTGTGTACGTGGAACAGAAACACTACTCTCCTGGCACTGCCTGCAGCAGGAAACTAAAGAGGTACACAGGGTTTTCTTAAGCCACATGAAGAGGGAACTCAGAACAGCCAACTGGAATTGAGCTTTTCCTTCCAAGTTTACCTTTCAGACCCCTTGACTGCTCTTGCCTTACCTCAGCTTGCTACCAGAATCATCCCTCCAGTTACTTTTACCCCACCTGTGATAAGCTCTAAAATAGCAGAAAACGAGCAAGTTTTGTCTAAACTTCAATCACATGGCCTATTTAGCAGCTAGATTTTAGCATTTACTCGCCTTGGCTTTTATCTGCTCTATGTTCTGATAGACTGTGCTACATATTTACTATCTGGCTACCTACAGCGATGCACATGCACATCTATCGATTCCCTAATCTTTACACATGGATTCCTGCTGTTATCTGGAGCTATTCCATCTCACAAGTGACATTTGTTCTAGGCATTTGGTTTACAGTTCACAATTAATCCTGCCTGACTTTGGTGAACAAAAGGCCTTTTTTCATTAGTCTTTCAGCATCACCCAGTATTATTCAACATTATTCTTCCTGTTTAAAAGCCTCTGAAATACATTAGTTTCTCTGCAGTTGCTACATCTAACATGGCTTACGTCCACACCTAACACCAATCCGTTCAAAACGGGTGCAGATCCGTAGCTGTTTGTAACCTGAACCTTTGGACAAACCAAGGATAATCTGGCTCAACAGTTTGTTCAGGAATATAAAATCACCATACCAGGTCAGAGGGAGCATCAGCCCAGCTGAGTAGCTCATCTCTAGCCTGATGCCTCTCAGCAGCCCCAATGACAACAAGGAGGAACTGCTCTTGCTGTAGGGATGCACCATCAGGAGGACTTCCCACAGTTCCCACATGGCCACCCCAAAAGAGCACTGCTGGGATGAACCATAGGGCCTTGAAAATATCACCTGTCTTATATAATTGAAGAGAAAAAAAAAAAAATATATAAAACCCCAAAGTCAGTGGGGCTTGGGACTCTGGAGAACTAGTTACATTTCCTGCCCAGATGGGATCTTCCTGCACATGGGATCTTAAGGAAGATGTTTAATCTCCTCTGGTGGTTTGTTTTTTTTGTTTTGGTTTTTGTTTGTTTTTTTTTTTTTTTTTTAGATGAAACTATGGTTATTACTGAACGCTTATTGAAGGTGCATAAGAAATAGGGGAAGTTTTATTTTCTGGTTGCTAACATAACCTCACAGCTTCTGTAGCTTTCTCCTTCCCACCCCAGGCTGATCAGTTACCAAGGTTTGAATGCTGCTGTAAGCCATAGCTTAGGGACCCCTTAAAATTCAAGGCTACAATGGAAGTGGCCCAACAGATGGCCAAGGAAAGAGCTTTGAAACAATTGTTGGTTCTTACTCCTCTTCCATCCCCTTAGGCATCACATACAGTCTCCCACTATACAGAAGGCAGAGCCTAGACTCAATTTAACCTAGATAGCTGGAATGCCAGACCAGGCCACAGAAGACTCAAGGACAGAAAGGCTTCATCCTGAAATCAGCAAAAGGTCTCAAAAACCACTCAAAACAAACATCTCAAACACACCTGCTTTGGGAAATGCCTTTCATTTTTGTCATACATTAACCATAAAGAAGATAAATTGGAAATTAAGCTTTTCCTTCTTCTGTATCTTACTTGCTGCACTCAGAATATGCCTCTGCTCCAAATTCAGATTTAAACTTGGGGACATTATACTTCAGAAAGTAAAACTAACATGGAAAAGATCAAAAAGTACTTTTAACATGCAATCTAATACAACAGTTTCTGCCTCCCAAGTACAGACAGAAGTAGTAATTCAATAAGCCAGTGGGGAGGGGAATCTGGTTTATTTTCCTGTGAATTTTAGATGTTCACTTGTTTTATTAGGAATTATACTATGTGATTTCAGCAAATTCCACTAATTTTAAAATGTCTTATTTCATAAAAATCTACAAAAATAATTATATAAATGGGAAGAATAGGAAAATAAATATCACCTTCTACTTCATAAGGGCAATGAGTGAGCCAGGCTGCCTGCTTATAAAAGAGAGACCTAAAAAATTATAAACATCTTTAGAAAGAAAACTTTAATCCATTAGTGTTTGAAAGGAACATATACAACTTGTATACAAGCCAAGATCAAATTAAAATTTTGGGTTTGGGTTTTGGGGTTTTTTAAACCCTCAGACTATAAAACCTATAGAGACATATTTTTCTTGTGTTTTTTCCAGCAATGGAATCTCCCTGGAACTGGCATAGTGATAAAACCCTCTGTTCCCACAAGGCTTGATCTCATCAATGGAAACCTTCCTACAGTCACTTTTTGAAGGTAACTTTCAAAGTCTTTCCTATATTACAAATATACTAAATGCACCCAAATATAATTTTCTCTAAACAAAACGGTATTCATCAAATCTTCAACCTATTATCCCACATTCTCTTTTGGAACAGACATGTCAATAGAACAGCATCGTCAATCAATCCGATAGATTTTGAGTGTATCCACAATGAGTCTACCCTGCAATAAATTGGCTTGAGTCATTTAAAAACTCCTGTTTTAGTGTTAGGAGAAGACAAATTACTATTTTGATCTATTCCTCCTCCTCCTAAAGCACCTTGGGCAAGGGCTAAGCATTAAAAATAACCAAGAGCTGTATTACAGCAATCAAGCCTAAATAAAAATGACTGATCAATCCAGAGGAGAAAATATAAAAGACATCATTCCATATAAAATACACAAAAAGATTTTAACTCAAAAGTTTTCAACTGTGTAAAACATGTTACAGTAATTAAACAAGCAGACAGGGTGCCAAAACAGTAGGTAGTTAGAACACCCACACTTTCCCCCTTTTCAATCTTTCTCTCTAGATTACCAAACCATTTAAAATTGTATCCTTTTACAAACACTGTTCTATCAAAGTACTTAGCAAGAGCACCATAGGAAATGATGACCCAGAAACTGTTATGTGGATTTCTCTGCTAGTATCTACAGCACCACAAGAAGTGAGCCCAGGATTCTCTCCTCCCTCCTTGCATTAGGCAGGAATTTGCAATTCCTTTTCAGAAACTATACACATTACACTTCTTCCTCAATGCATGTTGCATTACTTCTCTTGGATGAATCCCAGCTATGTTGTACTGCATCTCAGACTCCTATCAGCTCATTTTAAAAGCTTGTTTCCCTTCATGAAATGGTTGTGCCTGAAAATAGTTACCACTTAAAAATATCATAATTCACTACGATTTGATCAAAAGGCACTGGCAATTGCTTAGCTCAAATTATAAAGAAAGAAGAAGGTTCACCAAGAGACAGTTTCTGCTGGTCGTATAAAACACGTCTTGACATTAAAGCAACTTAGTACTTTTGAAAGGTGCTGAGGTCCTCAGTGCTCTCAGCTTTCACCAATATCAAACAGTCAAGAACACTCAGCATCAGCAGTATTAGTTCAAGACCATGTCAAATAACTTTATCTGAATATATATTTAAACATGTAAAGTAAGCTACAAATATAATTGAAAACAGCAACGTGCATGGAACAGAATTAAGCAGGCCAGTTTCACAAGGCAGAGGATCACCTGCAAGGAAGTAGCAAATCACCCTTCCAAGGGCTAACCGAGAAGTCCTTCAAAAGAATCCCAAGCCAGTATTCCCTTACACATGAGGCACAAACCTGTCTCTAACCCTTCGGATACTGTAAGATCACCCTAAGAAGTTTCCCCAAAGTAACTTTTAGACAGCATCTATCATTCTGTTCAAATCAATTCTCTTCAATGCACTGCACTAAGGAAGACTGGCTGAGATACGGCTGGCATCAATGACAGCACCATGAAAACTGAAAAATTACCTCTAAAAGGGTTTGAGAAGAAAATGCTCAACACTGTATTTCATATCACTGAGCCTGAATCAGAGCATGCTGTTCTATAATGCTCTTTCAAAGTACTACCATTAAAAAAAAATTAAGATGTATTAATGATAGTTGGTAATTTACAACACCAGTGAGCCGGTTAAAAGACAAACACTTAAGAAGCAAAGCATCATAGTATGAACTAACAGGTTAACACCAAATAATAGGCAACAGTTATACTGAATACTAAAAATGTGTGTAATATGATGAAACAGGAAATAAGGGCTAAAAAATGCTTTCTGATAGCAAACCACAAAAGAAGTCTTCCATGGGAAGCAATGGAAGCTAACTTTCATGATATTTTGGCTGGACAAAAATGTTTAAAAAAAGATCTAGAAGGAGAAAAATCCTTTAGTGGGAGGAAGGAGGGTAAGATGAAAGGTTTGATGACACACCTAGATTGTGAATGCAAGGATTAGATGAAGTACCAAAAGTAAAACTGGAAATTTGGAAGAAGCCTGGAAAATTGGGAGGGGGATAGAGAAGAAAAAGGGTAGACAGTTCTTTGTGTCTAATGTTTCTGATTTTTATATCGTTTTTATATCATTTCTCCTATTCAATGAAGGAAAGCAACAATCTAAGTACAATTAGCAACCACACAGAGAGGCAATAAATGTGGATTGGAAGTGGAACATCCAGTAAGAAAATAAAGTCTTTTTCTCTTGCCTGCAAATGGAGGATGATGATGATTCAAATGAAAAAAACATAGCAAACTATATTCATAATGCATGGTTTCTGCAGGCTACAGAAATCATTGTGAGGTGCTGTATACTGCAGAGTTTTATGACATTTTTTGGCTGAGTTCATGATTAGGAGATTACATAAGCTGTTTATTACTTGCTGCAGCCTATGGAGCGCAAAAAATGAACTGGTCATTTAATTTACACTAAATTTCTACCAGATAGCAGAAAAAAGCAAACCAACTCACTGAAGACAGAGCAAGCATTAAAATGCTGTGACTGAGAAAACAGCATGATTTTCCAATATTCTGTTGTATAGGGAAAAGAAATAGTTTGGTAAAAGACAGTATAAAAAAAGCTCTTGAACTCTGCCTGGACCCATGGATTAATGCCTAGCAACAGAAACCTCTGCATGTGTATTCGCATGCACGCATGCATGAGCATAGTGGATGGACAAGGGAAGAGCTTGAGAACAACATGGGGGAAGGGAGGAAAAACACACCAATTCAGTTTTCATGTTTCCCCAAAGTCTCAACTAGAAGTAATCAAAATGAATTCATCTGAATGTCTGTGATGGCCAAAAATTTAGTCACACACAGTCTGGCTGTCCAAATGAATGGTGAGGAAAGGACTCACATCAATCAGCTTCATCTAAGAAGATTGGCACAACTTCAATAGGGATTGACAGAGTTCAGTGCCTGCCAGACTGATGAGCCAAGCACCAAGCTGAAAATGTTCTGACTCTTCATAATGACATTGCAGTCTAGGGCCTTTGATTAATTAATTCAGGAACTAAAGCTTTCAGTTACTGTAAGAAGAATATCTGAGGTAGCTGTTTCTCACCCTTTACAGTATATGAAATCCACAACCCACCACTCCACACTCAAGCCTGCACTGGTGCCATTACTGGAATGCCTTTGACTGCTGCTACACAGGGTCTAATGTACACTCCAGTTCCTCCCCTCTCTCAAACAATTTACTTTCCTAGAAAATAAATAAAACAATGTAAGTGTTCAGTGCCTTGCCTTTGAGAGGTTTTGCTAGATGAGCCTTCTACAAGCCACAAAAGAAACATTTGTCTTAATTGTTACTAATAACATTATCTTTCAGCACTCTCCAAAAATCTCTGACCAACAGCAGAGTCCTCGCACAGCACTGTTAGAAATGTTGCTAGGTAGCATTACCCATGCAGACAATTAACAGCTTAAAAAGAGAAGGTTGATCATTTTATTGCATTATTGTTCAGACAGAAGAAAATTCATTTTCATTAAGATAAGACCTTTCCACTCATTCTCAGCTCTAAATCTGGTTAGAGGAAGGCAAGGTGTCTGCTCTATTAATGTATTCCAATTAAACAAAATTGGGTAACACAAATAGGAAACTTGAACAAGTTGCACTGAAGTTAGGGGGCTGCTGCTACACTTTCTTGGGAATGCAGTTCGTCACATCGACTGTTTAACAGAAAACATGAGGACATTATACAGAAGTCAGACTGAAAAATAATCCGTGTTCCAAGCTCTCCCCAACCTAAATTATCTCACCAAGTTTGTCCATGTATTTGAACACATTACCCAATACAGACTCAGTCTCAAAGTAGTTGCCATTTCTTTCTTTCAGTGCACATCTTTTTTCTGTTTAGTAATGCTGCCTTCTGTAGCATAATACTTTAAAGGTGCACAGGAAAGCATTTTAAAAGGGAAGCAACAAGCTTGACATAAACAGTAGAACAGCAGATAACAGCAGCAAGGAAAAAAATGACAATTAAAGTTGGGAGAGGTTCTTAAGTTCATTACTTCTCCCGTATTGACTTTGCACCCAGTGTGCATTTATTTTTTGAAATTCCACTTGTTCAAAAACAAAGACTTGCATGCTTCTTGCCGGAACAAAGTCAATCAACACAATTGTGGCCCACATTAAAGGACATGAGTCCACAGTCAGACCTGAGCTGCTTTGATATGAAAGGGAAGAGGCATTTTCTTACTTTTCATGGCCTCTTAAGAGGTCTTTTGGTTTTAGAGTAAGTCTCACCTGGCAGGAGACCATTAAGCCCCAAAGCACAGAGGATTCACAATGCAGTGGCATGAAGGGCCACTACAAGCCACATACCTGATAGAAATACCACAAGCCTAACAGAAATACACTTGGCAACAGTGAATGCAGCAAACTCAATGAATTCACAAATTACAAATGGATTGTAATTTGGAGAATTGTGTAAGGGACACACAAAGACTATGAGGCCTATTATAATCCAAAAGGCATATTTATAGGCTTGTGGCTGTTCACAGCTTTCAATTTGGATTTAGAAAGCTTCAGTTTTGCTCCTGTTGTGAATAAAATATTCCATATAGAGACTATTTTCTTCTCCTTAGCACTGGGAAGCATGACCTTTAGGACATTCTGGCTGAGTTCAACTGATTTGGCTGCATTTCTCCCTTCCCTCGTTCCTTCTCAATTGAAAGTTATATAATTCATCTGATCCGCAAAGCCTAGGGAAGCCTCCATGTAGAAAACAGTGTACTAATCTATTACAAAGCAACAACAGGTAAAGAACTATTTATTTCCTCTTAAATACATACTTTCTAAACAAGTGATTTACAGTAGTTTCTTGTAGGAAATAAGAGTGTCTGTAATGCCAATACCTAATTCTGAAATCAACATTGAAAAAAATAGATCAGAGCAGCAGTTATTCCAAAGCAGAAAGATGTGCACAAGACAGTCAAGGAAACAAAAAGAATGCTAATTTAAAATGAGTTATTGAGATTGAGCAAGTCTCAATGCAAATGAGACCATCGATGACTAAAGCAAAGTCCCATCAAAGATGTCTATACACAAACCTGTACTCGTTTCATTTCAACGATACAGAAAGTGACACCTTCCATTAAACTGGTAACAGCTGACATGGAGAAGAGACTTAAAATCTTTACTCCCTTCTTCTACGTTGCTGTCATTGCTGTGCACTTCAGCCTTCCTGGCTCTTGGCACAGTCACCTCTATGAAAGCTACAGAAGTATTGCAAATTGACTAACAAGATTAGCAAATCTGCGCTTGACTTGTTCAATAAGGTGTTGATGCATGCAGATATATTTGCTGAAATGACTTCATCCATGAGGCACCAAATCTCACTGGACCCCCTTCTATTCTCAGTCCCTAATCCCTAAACCTTTCTAACCTCCATATAACAAAAAAAAAAGGAGCTGAAAAGGAAGGAGAGGAGATAATGATGCCCGCCGCGAAGGCAGCCGATCAGGCAGTGCCTCCCCCAGCCCCTGCACACACAATCAGCACCAGCTGTAGGCCAATTAAACCCAGCCGCTCACAGGTGTTCACAGAAATGACTAACACAAAAGAAATTCGCACTTCAGAACTGCAATATTTAAAAGCTTTGAGGTGGAACCAAGAAAGATAAAAGCCCAAATTAAGTTTATTGCCACCTTGTGCTTCACTCTAATGCAGGTTTTGAACAGGGCCTCCCACTGGTATTAAAAGTTGGATGAACATCTGCATTTAAAATACAGGAAACCGAGCACGTGAAGTGCTTTTAAAATGCCAGTTGCCATAGTAGATAGGGGGCTTTAGTATATGTTCATTTATTATTATAGTTGTACGGCAATATGGTAAAATATATTTGCCAAGTGGGCAATACAAGCTCAACTCTAAGTCAACATAATATGCTAGATTGCTTAGATTTTCATAAATATTTTTGGTGCTTATTTTCCCTAAACATAACTCTCATTTCCCAAAATAACAATTTCTTTAATTTTTAATGAGAACAAAACCACGGTAAGATCTTATCATGCTCTCTTACGTTCAGATTAAAAACCACAAGAGGGGAGAAAAAGGAAAAGAGAGGCAGCCCCCTGATAACTCTCCATGTTCTCTTAAGTGGTCAAATGACAGGAACTATCCAGTAAGTGAATTCTTTCCCTCTCTCTACAGAGCAGCAAATAAAGTATCTGTAAAATGAATTTCTCTTTATGGTCCTATACCGAAAATATGTATACAAATTAACATCCAAATGTCTTTAATTCCCATGATATGTCTATTAAGCAGCAATTCTCCATAAGACTGTTTAGCTATCCAAACAGCAGCCTAAAATTATTATCTCTATAAGCTTTCCATAACTTATCACTCAGTTCCTATGAAAAGCCATTAATTTTGGCCTCTCTCTATCTTGGTCTCACAGGAAATATTCTGCAAAGGGATGTAATAAAAATGTGATTTCTGCCATCATTTCATTAAAATTCCCTGTTAAATTTCTATCTGAACAGTGTACATAATATAAAAAAACTCAGGGCTCTTATTAATGGTGCTGTTCCTTATGATACGGACTTTAAAAAATAATGAAGACCATTTCTTACTTGTAAGAATATTGTTCATTTTTCATTCCTATTAAAATTTAATCTGGAAGTTGTTTAAAAATGTTTAAGTTTCATTACATTTCAACATCTTAAGAAGGGGAAGGAGCTAGTGAGTTCATGAACAGAAATGCTGTCACTCATCTGTCTCTCCCACTGATACCTCAACAGTAAATCACTCAACCTATCTATGACTCAAGACACCCATTTGCAACAGTTTACTACTTACCCATCTCATGAAAGTGCTCTGAGGCAATGTTTTCTGAAGACCTTCACCTCCACAGGTAGAGGATGATAGAGAACCGAGAAGCAAATTATTCCTCTACTTCACAGTACCTTTGAAGTTTCGGGAGAGGTTTGTTGGAGGTTTTGTTTGAGGTTGGGGTTTTTGGTGTGGGTTTTTTTTTTTGTTTTGATTTGGTTTGGCGAGGGGGGCAGTGGGTATTTTTGAAGCAAGCTGAAATGACTGCAAAAAAATGTGGTCAATACACCATAAAAAACACATTAAAAAGCCACTGAGTCTTC
This sequence comes from Strix aluco, assembly GCF_031877795.1. Classification (NCBI taxonomy): domain Eukaryota; kingdom Metazoa; phylum Chordata; class Aves; order Strigiformes; family Strigidae; genus Strix; species Strix aluco. Next base: position 87,297,769 of record NC_133971.1, on the reverse strand, counting down.
AATATGAGAGCATTCTTAGCAACCACTCTTAGAGCACACTTAGCAACCAGCAAACTGGAATTGCCTTTTTGAAATTGGAGAGCCAAGTTGTATAGAAGCATGGTCTGCTTCTCAAAAGTGGAAACCAGCCAGCTCTCCCCACAACCTTTCATAGCAGCACCAGGTTATTTCACATTTTAAGAGCTTCTTAGATGGTATTAGTGGTCTAACTTTAAAGAGTCTTCTCTCTGCTTCCTTACACCTACTCAGTGGTGAGACAAAGGTCCACACACATACTGTGGAGTCCCACCTACCTCGCTGCAAGGGCATATAACACAGGGCACATTCCTGCACTCACTTCAGTAGCACTCAATGCACTTAAGAGAATTAGACGTTTTGTGGCAACACTGAGTTAAATGAACTGACAGTAACCCACCAAGAAAACTAAAATTAAACTATCAGAACTAGGACATGCATCTCTCTACAAACATTGTGCTTAAGCACTTTCTACAATCAGGTCTTTTATTCAGGGGTTTAATTTTAGACATCTAAGTATAAAAATTCTGGCCCATACATTTAATGGAAGCACGCGATTGCCAAGCTGAGAATGTTAAATCTAATTTTAGTTTTTCTTTGCGTACTTGTTTTTTCACACAATTTCTGCAACTGAACAGAAAAATATCCATGATATTTTCTGGACTGTATTCACAATACTCATTTTAGTCATTGCATTTTGTGTAGTTATAAAGCCTACTCCAATGAATTGGAGCTTTTTCATTATTGCCAGTGAGACCAAAATTCCATTCTCAGCAATCAAAGTACTTTCTGAAAAATTTTTTTAGTCCTGAAAATATTTCTATTAAAATTAATGTTAATACTTTGTGATCTGCACACATCCTAAATTAGCAACTAAAACTTCCCTGAAAGTCTTCCTTTTAGAGCTTTTTATGCAGTTATCATCCAGTTATTGTGTTACAGGCAAATTTTTGAATTTTCTTCCTCACGTAGATGGTTTCATAACAGGGATATATTGATTTAAACTAGTTTCATTACTACTAATGCTCTGCTAAATTTTAAAGACAACGCAGTATTGAACAGAATAATGTGTTCTATTAATAAGCATGCTATTGAAATACTGAACAGATTTATTGCATTTGGATGTTCAAATAAACACTAAGATCATTTTCTATAAATCATCTCCTGCCTAAAAAGATGACTGAAATGGGATTTGATTTTTAAAAAAAAGTAATAAAAACAATGAAAACTCATTTGAAAAATTAACCCATGGATTTTAATCAAAAAGAGTATTCTCTAATCAGACATGTTTGGGCCTTGTTTAAAGCAGTACTTATTCCCACAGGTACAAAGGGCCTCTAAAGGCACTAGCTGTAGCAACAGTTTGAGGAAAGAAGTTTAAAAAGAGATTCAAGCTCTGTTTTGTAAATGAAATAAAGCAGAAATGGCAAAACTTTAAGTCCACACTGCAGAGTGCTTGGCTCTTGCACGCATACTTAAGCTGGCTTAGGAACCAGGAGCTAAGTATCCATGTCAGTGCAGTATCTGCTTGAGCCTGCTAATTAAGCTTGCTGAGAAGAACTAATTACTGATGCAGCTCTACTGCTTCTGGGAGCTGAGCTAATACTATGAGGAGGTACAACATATTAGTCCGTTTGGAGCAGCCTCAGGTACCTGACCAAAGCAGGGCACAAGCATGCCCTTAAGTAATTCATTTCTGATATCAAACAACACATAAAGATTCTGTTTCTTCAGCAGTGACCCAGCATGTGATCTCCCACAGGCCCCCTCCTCTGTGCCTCATCTGTCACATACAGAAAACACTCTTGCAAGAGTGCCTGAGCAGGGAAGGACTTACTGAAAGACAGGAAAATAAGCACCTTCTGATCACTACTGTAACTGAGACCAAGGGTTTGCACACACTGAAATCTTCTTCATTAACTCTGCAACAAAGCATCCTCATTTCCTGTGTTTTTGATTGCCACAAATATCATATTAAGTGCTCAGGTTAAAAGAGAACGCTTTAAGCCATTTTCCAGCACGGATTTCAGCTGCCATAAAACATTCACTTCCTATCTTGCTCTAACAGTTCTCCATAAGAATACTGCTAAAATTACATGGGAATCCAAGCTGAGGGAAAAAAACAAGATTGTAATCAGAATAGCAAGCCCTGCTAGGTCTAACAACAACTGCTGGTTACTACTGCTAGAAGATAACAGTGAGACAGGCACAGAGCACCACTGTGCACTCAGCAAGCTCATATGGCAATATGCTTCTGTGGTCACCCTGTCTTTCCATTTCTGCTATCATCACTACATATTTTCTTTCCTTTCTCTGTTGCCTGTACCCTAAACTGTAAGCTTTACAGGACAGAAACTGTTTTATTTACATATGTAGCATCTGCCTAAATGAGTCCAGGATTGACAATCGTGGTCCCTCCGTTTCCCAGCATCTCTGCAGTGACACAAATAAACTAGAAAATCTCTGAATTTTGTTTCTAGTTTATTACAGCAGTTCACAAACCCTGGCAGCTCTCTCAATAGTTTGTACCTCCTTCCCGGCTCAGGACCCTGTTGCCCAGAACAGCACCATGCTTAGCGGCAGACCATCACGAGCTCCTTTGCCAGAGTACTAGGTGTCACTGTCTGACTGCCTAGTACAGAGCCCATATGCTGGTGCAAGCATCAAGCTGTGCTTCTGCAAAATCGCAGCGTGGGCCAGAAGCCTCTGTCTTCCTTTAATATTCATGCTACACCTGAAAGAATTGAGCTTGAGCTTCTAAGAACTATCACAATACAAACAACTACAATAATTTTTTACAATCTGCCATTTCTGCTTGCACATGCTGTATGGCCTACAAAAGGTTATGCATATAAAATTGTTAGGTTACAGTTATTATCTTGTTAGAGCATTTTAAGAGTGTCTCAGGAATGAAAGGACTTTTTATTAATATTTCAGTAAAACTATGAGTGTGTAGTACTTGCTTCTGGTGTAGGAAAAACTCATTTCAACTCAGTAATCCAGCATAACTACATCCTCAAATCCCAACATGTCTCCAAAATCTTAAAGATACAAAACTGGGCCATGGTCAAACTCTAACCCAACCTTTGCTATCTCAGCAGAGATCTTCCACTGCCTAAACAAGCTCTGTAGTAACAGCTATGTAGAAATCTCTGTCTGTCAGATATTAAATCTTTATAATCCCAATACTGATTAAGTGTTTTTTAAAACATTCCTAAAAATTATTGCCATTATGGAGGACGTCTCATTGACCTATGCTTCAAACTTTATACTGTTCTTCCAATCATTTTGCTCCCTACCCACATCCCCTTGACAGCCTACCACAGAAGCATAAAAGCCTTTTTTTATTAAATGCTCTCATCTTCGATGGGCAGCTGAACTTGGCAAACTCACAACACCCACTGTGTAGGAAAGGCATATACTTACCCTTACTTACAAAGAAAATTTCAAACTTTTTTCCAAGTTTGAGAGAAATATCAACTCTGGATCTCCACAAAGCCCTCTTACCAACACTACATGCTCTTATAGATAATCTTCACAATGCTTATCAGAGTAGATTACCCTCTCAAGAAACAATAACCTGGATGAATTCTTCTTCTCCTGGGACTATCTACTGAGATAGCATTATCATAGTCCATAAATATCATCAACAGAGCATGGCTACATCATCTCCCCACTTCTCTGCTTGAATACATCTCCTGTTTTTACCCTGTCTTTTTCTCATTCTAGTCTTATATTCCCATTTCCCCCATTTACTGTTAATCTCCAGATAATGACTTCCGCAACAAACAAGTTATGAGTGCTCTAGGTAAACATTATGTAAATGTCAGAGGTCTTCTGCTTATCTTCAATCATTATCTACATTAGCTTATAGAATAAGTTATTTGCCGATTGCTGTTAGCCCTCTTCTCACTTATGTCCTAAAACAAGCTTTAAAAATTAAATTAATAAATGAGGATTAAGCTCCTCAGGTCTCACTAATATACTGAGTCTTTAGCAAATCACTCAAGATTATTCCATGCACTTCTTTAAGGAGAACACCCCTTTCAGTCAGCAAGCTTCAGGATTAGTTCCCCTGCTCCTACCTTCTCTGAACAACTAATTCGAACAATGATGGGGTGGACATTACAAACTAGTCACTGGTCATTAGCTCATGACCTAGCCAGCACCACTACCTGGCACTAATACTTTGATTTCCATGAACAGGCATGATTCAGGCACGTTACTGCACAATCAGTTTACTGAGACGTGAAAACTCAGGTTCTCATCTGAGGTTCTTGGGATTATTTCTGACCAAAAGGAAAAGCAGTGTTCAAAAGCAGCAGTCTGAGACTAACGATCCCGTTGGCATTTAAATGGTTTGCCATTTTGCATGAGCACTTCTTATGGCTATTTTATATCTCAAAAGTAGAAAAAAATTAACAGACCTGATTCACCACCCTTAACTCCAGCACAACTGTGTTTATTTCAATAGAGGACTTCGGTGCAAAGGAGTAATGCCATTATGAATCATGATAACGCTTTGTACTTGTGGTTTTCATGCACAGAACTTGGAAAGCTTTACAAACATTGGTAAGAACTGTTAACATCACTGTACAAATAGTGAACTTAGGCACAGAAAGCTGAAGTAATTATCCAAAGGTCACACAGTGAGTCAGTAGTAGATGCAGAAGAAGAATCCACTTACATTCACTCCCAAATTCTCTAATGGAGCATCCCTCCCCTTACTGCAATGAAGTTTTAAGTGTAAATCAATAAGTGAGGTCACTGAAAACTTTCTGCATGCAGACTGTAGTGAAGTCACCCTTTAGGAAAGCACTGACAAAGAGGAAGGTGCTGCATGAATTTTTCAGTGGTCCTTACGAAAGGATACGGCATTCCAGGAGGAGGTGAGAGGAGAGGACGCTTGCTCAGGAAGCGCTGTAACAGGGCTGCAGTGACAAATCATTACTCCCAGAACACTGCTCAAGGAAATGTAATGCTGCCGTTTTCCAAATGCTGGGTTATAAAACCTTTCACACATACAATATTTAAAACCGTGAATTACCTTCGAGAATGTATCCAAACATCTAACAGTATCAAGTCATGCTAACGGTTATCTGTTTATAGGTCAGAAGGGCAGTAAATTATTGCAATGGAAAGTAGTAAAGCCTGCATTGTATCTAGTTGTGCTGTTTAACAGGTGATAGTGAAAAGTAGGTGATGCATGGAAACTTCAAGTTTTTATAGCTCCTGCCTCAATCTGTATTCACTTATATAAAGATGTCACATTTTTAAACATTTAAAAGTCAAATTGTCTGGAGAATAGATTCATATAAAATTTATTTTCAGAAACCAATATTTAGCCTACTGCTATCAGAGTTGATTGCTCTTATGTATAAGCTTTATTCAAGTTCCTACAGGTTTGAAAATACAAAGACTGACATTTCAGATCCCATACTCAAGTGTGTCATTAACCAGAAATTGAAATGGGAACATTTCCACTTTCTCAGAAATACTCAGTTTGTTAGGGTGATAACTGCACTAACTGCTTTTGAGTTTTTGTGAAGCTACTAAATATGACTCTACTTCAACACAGACAGGAAGGAGGAGTCACAACAGCAAAAGAAGAATTCTGAATTGGTGCCTTACCCAGCACAATATGCCCTGAGAATTGAATAGTTTCAAAGCTCTGCCAAAATAGCTATTTGTAAGTGGCTAATGGCAAAAATGTTTTATTCTGTTTATGTCAAAGACATGTTTGTCAGGCACTGGACAGCCAGACAAATCAGGGTCTAATTACTTCAGTCAATTCCCTCAGTTTTATCCTTTCAGTCTACATTGAGTTATTAAAACATCAGAAATAAAATGCTACTGAGACAGCAATAAGGGAAATAAGATGTCAGAACTCTATTAACAATGGCATTTTCAGGAAGGAATGCAAATAGAAAATCAAATTTATGCAAGAAATATATATCAGTAAGTAATACTCAATATAATCATCCTCCATTTATCTTTAAAGCAGGTTTCATCTCCAGCTGATGTTAAAAAAAATGCTTCAACACATTGACATAGTGACTTCTTTGGAAAAGTGACCATCATTCAGATTCAGATGCCTACCTAGCACAAGAGGTTATTGGTCCCCAACCCAAATAGTACAGTTGTACAAATAACAGTATGTGAGTAATAATTTATTCCACCCTCGACATTTAGCCAGCTCAGAGAGAACGTGTGACAGTTAAACAGTTGCAAGATAAAAAGAACCGGAAAATGCCACATTCAACTGAAATGACAGGAAATATTTAAGTAGACAGAATGTAATAAATTTGGCAGACTTATGGGAGTTTAATTGCCCCTTTGTGAAAAGGGATAAATACATGTAAAAACCGTAACTGTGAGGACCACTTTCTGGGAGGAACAGCTTTCTGTTAGGGGTGTCTAAATATTCATTACTTGAATATGACCATCACAGAAAGGAAATTTTCTCATTCCATGGCAGTGATGGTTGTGTTGGTGGCAGCACCTCCCAGCTCTGTGCCAGGCTTCATGCAGGCACCAAGAGGACAGCAGCCTCTGGCCCCAGAGGGGCTGTCACACGTACCAGCAACTTTCTGGTCTTAAACTGGCTCACATTTACTAGCACAGCTAGCAAGATGTTTCCTACTTCAGGCAGCATCTGCCACCCAAATAATTGAGCCTCATTTGCTCCCAGAAGACAGTAGTATGCACTTTTTTTCTCCCCCTACCACTGCGAATTAGCTCATCTACCATGATGGCTGGAAAGTCCCACTTTAGCTCTCATCCAAGTGTCTCAAGTCATCCTGTCTATTGAACCATGATACAGAAATATTGCTTCACTGAGGAAAAAAAAAATGGTGGTTTCACCAGAACCTTCACTGGATAAGGAGAGATTTTTCCTGAGCTTTTGTTCATTGAAAAAAAGTGACCAGCCCCCCATTTTACAGTGTTTGACATTTCAAAACATTTCCGTAATATCCTTAAACTCTTTCCTACTAGTTTGTCATAACAGAAGTATTCATCTCTTATTTCAATCTATTAACTTTCTCCTATTATGGAAAAAAGTCAAAAGCGCATAATGAACATAACCATTTTTGCCAGGTCTGTTAGGCAGTCTGGCACATGCTCCCACACAGGTTTAGACTCATGGGCCTAAAAGGCTGAAGACAAATTAAAAGGAATACTTACAATATTTACTAATTCTAACACAATGGATTAGTTCAGCATGTAAACAGCATTAATGATATGTCTGAAAATCAACAAGCCACACCAAGAAAAACACGGTCTTATTACTTAGGATTGCACACTTTGTGTTCAGTGTTGATCATCTTAGTGATGATGCCATCTAATCATTCATGAAAAAATAAAAGCAGTATATTGATAATTGATAAAATAATGAGGATTTCAGAAGGAGGATTTCAGAAAGAAGATGCCCAGATTCTTCTAAACTGCATCATCAGCTGGATTTGAGTAATCTTCTGGAGGTGCCTTGTGCTTCCACTCTTGCTTTCTACAGAGGGACCCAAGAGTGACTGAGGCTCCTATCACACACATCCTTAGAAAGAAGGAATCAGGGAGTAACTTTCCAATATGCTAGTGTTCACTGAGTTACATGGCCTGACTGACAAAGAACTAAAAAATGCAAAAATCTACGAGTTTTGAAATACTTTTTTTTAAGCAAATCTGCAGTCCTCTACATGTACTTAGTCTTAAATAAGCATGTTGTTACAATAACAGTACTTTGGATAAAACGTTGTAATAAATTTACTGCTTAAAGAACCAGATAATAAGAATGCATACAGGACTCTAGTGTTTTCTTTCTCTCGTGTTTTACTTACAGAAGTGTAGACTCTTTACTTCAGATGACATGACCCTTTTTACCTCTGATGAATAAACATGCCCGTAAAATGAAACATATGTGTATCTGCCCTGTGTCATACAGCAACAGAGGGTTTTCTCCCATCCTGAGTACTTGTTCTTTCTAACCCAGTGCAGGCAAAAAGACTACCTTTTTACAAGAATTAACTTATGTACAGAGAAGTCCCACACCAACTGAGCTCCCCTTACAGTATCTTATAACTAGACCAACAATTCGTCTTTGCATTTACACAGCATTTTAAATTCACTGAGCTTACATGCTCCAACAAACAGTGGGCATCATCTTCTATTTAAAAAGCAAGAAACTAAGCCAGAAAGCAATTAAATGACTTGATGGCAAGACAGTAACAGAACAGAATTAGATCCCAATCATCAGCTTGCCAGCCCTCACTTACCTGGTAGACCACAGCAGCAGTCCCAGTAGCACACTTGTATGCAGAATTCTCATGGTCAGCACAAGTAATGAAAAATATTAATCAAAACTTCTCATGTCCCTTTAATGACATTCCCATGGATAAAATGAAAAACAAAGGCCTAAATATTTAAAGACCTTTCTGTATGTGTGTCTGAACTCTCATTTGCTCAAGTAAAAAGGACTTCCTCCAGACATACCATTAGCTCTGATTTTACCTGAAGCTTTAGAATCTACACAAAGGACCTAAGATAATGTTCCAAAAGGTTGAAATCTGTTAACTAGAATGTTCAAGTCAAAAATAAATTTGAAAAAAAAAATCAAATTGGCACTTATTTCTGTGTTAAGCCTTAGAAAAAGTAGAAAATAATACTTTCACAACCAGAGACAGTATTATATTCAAAGCTTTCTTACATGTATATCAATTCAAATGTGAATGCTGAACTTGTGCTGGTGTTTCAGCCATAGGTTTGTGTCTTCACCAGGTGCTACACATTGGTTTGAAAAACAAGAGGTTACTTACAAGTCAGTCTGTCTATACATCCACATGATAGTTGGTTGCACATGCACCCAGGCACACAGAACAGGAGGATTTCTGCATTAGCAGTACTGGTCAGAAGTAAGTCCTTCCCCCACATATGGACATACATGCTGCTCCCTGAACAACACTGTGCATCCCAGGTCCTCTGTTCCTCTCAGCCTCAAAACCTCTAAGGACTCCAAGGCAGCGCACCCATACTTAATGCAAAAGTTACAGATCAAAATAACGGTTCTTTCTGTCTCTTTCAACCCCATGCCTAAACGTACACACTCATTACAATGGACGCTATCAAATACTCCAAAACCACAAATCACTAGGAGTCACAGAGTGCCTAACTGAACAAGCACTTGAAGGATAAGTATCCAAAAGGAAGAGCTGCGCCAAGAAGCTGTGGAGTGTTGTGCTTTACGTGATGAAAGTATGGATCTCAGGAAAATAAGTGGTCTCCACAGCTGTTACTTGAAATCCAGAGAGCGACCTTGGTTGCTCACAGGCTGTTCTACCTTCAGTCTCACAAGCTCATTTAATGAGACAAGTTCTCTATTAAAATTTTCAGTCTCGTTTTCTGTAACCATGAACATAAATGGTTCCTGTCAACTGATGTTCTCAATATCTCTGCGAGTAGAAGCTTTTCTGCTGAGGTTTAACAGTGACATTATCCAGCAAGACTGGGTCCTTGACCTAGCTATAAAAGGCACCAAGTTCCTTACTTCTTTGTGAGAAGCCCTCTGTCTGAAGTTTTAGAGCAGAGACATTCATCTGACAGTCTTCAGCTAAGGTACTGATATTCACAACCCAACTCCAGAGAGTAAGAGGAGTTTGTGAAGTTACACAACAGAAAACAGAAGACATCCTGAAAATCTGTTTGGCCTGCTCCAGTCAACAGGATTGCTGCTGCTTACAGAGAACAGAACATATGGGGAAAGATGTAACATGGACTCAAATGCATCTATTACAGATTGACTAGAAATTACTTTCTTTCAAGGCAGAGACCAACCTCAAAGTAATCCAGACTTCTGAGACAGATTAGAGGACATCATTTGCTTTCCCCTACTCTAAATATTAGGAAGTAGCTCAGACAGTCTGAGAAAACATGTAACTGTGTGGTTACCTTTGACTACTTTCGTTTCAGATTGACACTTTTCTTGCACTGCAAGAGAAACTCATGTATCCCTATTTGTGTTGATGGTACCATGAATCATCATTGGCACATGACAGTCCTGAATGTCTGCATGGCCTGTTTCTACCCACACCCCAAGCTCTGAAATCATAAGGGCAAATTTCCACAATGAAGAGAAATGTGTATTACTATACATCTGAAAGTGGGATATTTCAGACATTTTCTGGCATCTGCCATGGATAGATGGCAAACAAAATTGTTATGCAATGATATTTAACGCATTCACTGGATCAGAGACAGGTAACCAAGTTGTTCTAAACCATAGTCACATGCAAAATGTATGCAGTCTTGCAATAAATGCCGCAGATGCACGGTCTGTGCTCATGCCACCTCATTGGATATATTCTGCTTACATAGAGAAATGAGTCCAGTTGTCTCAAGAAATATACGAATTTGTCCTATGGTGGATAAAATCCCAGGAGGAGACTCCTTACAAACTTCAAATGGCAAACTATGCATCAGAAAAACTTTAAGTTTGAACTTTTTGCAGCTCAAAATGAAAAACTCAAGCTAAATCTTAGGGTATTCAGAACTAACTCAAAGAGATATTTCTGCAGGCAATCATCCTGGTACAGACAGATAACGAATTCTCACCTTTATAGCTGAAAGAAAATTATAGTCCTGGCTCTCATGAAAAATCTTTCTGTCATACAAAGACCAACCTATAGTGCCCTGAACTGATAATCACCTGGCTTTCATTAAATAAAGACACAATTAAACAACCTGATCAACACACAAAAATGTGTGCTCTGTTATCTTTCAGTATTACAAACACTAATATCACGCTACCTGGAATTTAAATTGATGAATGAATGTACTTAGTTTATGAAGTCCCAGATTAGTCTAGAGCCTCTATTTGTTTCAACAGCAAGATATAGCAACTCTAATCATTTCCACTTTAAGAAATAAGAAGTAAGAGTCAAGCTGCTACTGACCCAGAAGCATTTTCACTTTTTACCAGAACAGGTTCTCACAGGATGATCTCTCTCTTGAAGGGTTCGTGAAGAGAGAATACAGAACAGAGTCGCCAGAAAGTTCAGGTCGGAAGGGAACTCTGTTAGTTACCTGGTCCAAACCTCACCAAAACAAGGCCACCTTCAAAGGTACACTAGGTTGCTTGTACAGTTAGGCTTTGAAAATCTCCAACACTGGTTTTCAACAAGTCAGGAACTTCAGGAATGTAATCTTGATCACAACATACACTTAGAGGAATCCAAGAAGTCTGTTACCAGGAACTGATGAATCAAGGAGGTTGGAAGTACATGAGAAACAGATTTTCAAAAGTTTTCTCTTTTGAAAAAGGCCAAGGACAGCAGAACCACAGGGGGTATGCACAGGTCAAATGGACTATACAACTGAAAGTACCACCATACAGATAGGCAGCTGGGAAGTCTGCACTCCTAATGGCTGTCAAGTAAACAGGTAACTCCACAAAGTGAAGGGTAGAACAGAAGTTTTCTTCCTCAAGGTCTGTAGCAAAATATAAAATTGTTGACTGCAAGTGCAGTCTTATGAAGCCTTGCTTTCACTGAAGAAGCCTTCTTTCACTTCAAAGGGAGATTGAGAGGGTGCTGGTGAGTGTGGTCATAGTGCTGTCTCCCAAGACCTACTACAAAGGTTATGCTGAAGAAATTGCCGTATCTGATGTAAGAGTTTGTAAAGAGCTTCCAAGCACAGGCAGTCCTGCTATGAATTTCTTAAATTCTCATAAAAATCCAGAGATATCATTTCACAATAGTAATAATAGCACCAGAAGTCTACAGGGCCAAGAGAATGTTTTGCTGGAAAGGAAGGAACTGTCTTCTTTCCAGATTTATCCCTCAACAGAAAAATACATACCAGAGATGGGTGTCCACCTAACAAAAAGACTTCCATAGGAAGGACAGTTTTTAAAGCCAAGTGAATGAAACCAAAAGAGGCATCTTCAAAGAAAAAGAAAATCAAAAGACCCTAAAGAGACTAAAGACAAGGCTGATTAAAGACAATAGAACAAAGAGAGGGTGAACTGGCATAGATTTCAGTTAACCAGTGAACTGCTCAGACCTCCCTCACTTAAGCAGTGAGCTGAGATTGAAGTGCTTATCACCACGAATACAGCATCATTCACAGCATGCAATTAGATGGGACTTTTATGCAAGCCAACAGGTTCTACTACGGCACACATTTCCAGGGGATTGAGTGCAGGTGGAGTTCTGTTGTGAATGCTAGCAATACGCAGATATTTCAATACTGATGTTTCCTTTTCTTTTAAATATTTATGTCCGTCTGCATTGCTGTTTGGTGTTAGTATTTTTTAGAAGAGACAGGTAAATTAACTACAACCTAGTAACCTAGAGGTTAAAGGAAAAAACATGATTTTTCTTCATCCTGTTACAAGATAGTTTACTCCAGACCACCTTAAGTTTGACATATCATTGCTAATCACTTTGAACACACATGAAGCAGCACCCAAAAACTGACATTCTCAGTAGAAAACAGAAAGAGTAAGGACAGAAACATTATCTCCCTTTTACAGATAAGGGAGACACAGAGAGAGATCAGAGGATTTGCCGAAAGTAACACAGGTAAGGCAAGGCTATTCCCTATATTTACTCACACTAAAACTGTCTCTGTCTGGCCTTGTAAAATTATTCCAATACCCTTGGGTCCCCAGTCAAATTAGGTCTTAATTTATTATCCCAATTCTCAAGTATCTTTCAGATGGACTCATCCATTGTTCCCATACAGCTGGGTAAACAGACAAAGTCAATTCTATCATGCAGGTTTAATTTATAGCATGCACAACCTTTGCATAAGTAGGATTTTCTTTTCCTTTAAGCAAGCTGAGAATGTGTTTAGAGGTGACCTATGTTGAAAAAAGAAGAATGCAAAAGTTTCAGGACAATCAGAAAGGAAAGGCTTCTGAAGATTGACTCATTTCGATATCCTTTTCAGAGGAAAAAAAATAAGAAATCAAATAACCAATGTTTGAAGCTTTAGTATGTAATCACCCTTACTAAGGCAAAAAAATGACAATGATATGGCCAAGAATTTTAGTCACTGACATGAAAAGAAAGCAAGGCTTTCTAGTCCTTGCAGGAAAAGGCTTCCTTTGGACTTTACCATGAAATGACACCACAACTGTGTCAACAATTTTTAAGATGAACAAGTGATTCAAGAGAAACAGTAACATAAAATAAAAAAAAAATTAGCCTCCCCCAAAAGTTACTCTTCTTAAGATTTTACAGTCTTCACAAAGCAGACCTTGCCTTTCAGTATGCTTGCACAGTGCTCAGTATGCAGCAGTAACTTGCTCCTGATGAGGGCCTCTAGCATTACTGAAATATAAACACCAAACAGGAGGCAGATGATGTAATACACAAGAAAAGGGGAGAGCAGATATCCTATTGAAAATAAATTCTTGATAATCCTTTGTCTACAATCCCACCCCATATCTGTGTCATTTCTACACAGGAGGAAGAACGGAAGCTTTAAACGCATACACAAGAAGTATCTATGTAAATCAAAGGAATTAGCAGATGTGTTGGTAATCTTCCACAAATAAGAAACAAAAGCTGCCAGCTGTACTTGTAAATTCAAAGATTAACATTAATAGGCAACGCTGAGACTACAGGTATTACCATTCTTTTAGGGGAAGTAGCTCAAGAATCCCAGTCCTGCAGAAACTCAGCCACCTGTCCAACTTTTGTGACTCAAGTCCTACACTATACTGATGAACATCTACAGATTCATCAGCCAGAGACTTGCCAAAGTAAACTGGAATCCTGCCACTGTTTGAGATGGCAGTGAAGAGGCGACTAACTAGGTCAGACCTGATTACCTAGAACAAGGGCAATTTTCTTTACAACTCTGTAAAGCTTCTGAAAATGGCAAAGACTGAACATTTGGGAGCTGCAGAAAGAACATCCAAAACCCATTTTTAAATAGAGGAGGTTTAACTACATTTTCATACAGATGGTATTTTCTATTAACATCAGGGCAGAAGCCTATTGTTCAGTAGAGCTCTTCACTTCCTTTACACAAGAGCTATCTCTTTGAATCTGTCTGAGTCAACTTTAGTGACCACTTTAATATTCGCTTTACAATTAATGCTTCTTTTTATGGGTTGGTAGAAGGTAAACCAATTTCAATTCGGCTTCTAGGTATTGAATTTATTATAAAAAGTTATGTACTTAAAACTCCTGTAATGAAACCAGAGGCATCATGAGATATTAACCTAGAGTTAATGCTGAGAAGGCCAGTTTGAATAATTCAATTCATGTCACCTTAAGTATCTTTTCAAATGGAATTAACTTTATCTCACAAAAAAAGGAAGCTCCATGTTCCAGTTACTGATTATTGACTCCATGAGAGTTCTGTCTTAAATCATCTCACCACTGTCTTCCCAGCAATTTTATTTCACTACTACCAGAATGCCTCTTCAAATTTTGAGGGCTGACTTTCATTACAAAGAAGCAATATTAGGTAAGAGGAAAACGTGGGTTCAGAATTATTGCTACTGTTAGGTGATGCTAAAATAGACAAAAATAAAAGTTAACACCAAAGTATCTACATTAGTTCAACATAGCTGCAAACCAGGGCTGCATTTCAGCCACATGCACACAGCTACCGCAGTTGTCTGCTTCTCATACAACTCCACCTCTTTTTGCAACAATGCCACTGCAGTTCTCTTGGCCTGTTAATTGTCTCATTCTAACACAAAGCCCAGCATTTAAACGCTGAAAGGAGATGCTTTCAAATACCTATCTAAGCCCAGGCGAAAGTGACAGCTCGTGGTCAGCATTATTGTACAGTAAGAATGAGGGAGCCAGACAGGTGAAAAGCAGGTGATGTTAGGATATAGGCACAGCATTAGAAATTAATCAAAACAAACAAGTAGGGAAAAGAGGGGAAAATGAACAGAAACAAGAACAGCTCATAACAGGCAGAACAAAAAAGTGCTTCAGTACAGAGTGTAGCTGTGCAGTCCTATGTTTCTGCAAGACACAGGAAAATCAGAACGACATCTTACGTTGAAGCACAGATGCCCTGGTAACATCAGCAGTCACCTGAAATAGGAAACGCTGATTACCTCTCCTAGACAGTTCAAAGATGTGAAAACTAGGCAGCAAGCTAGTATCTATTGATTTAAAGCCAGAGATACCCAGGATTTCTTTAGCCCAGCAAAAAACAAACAACAGGGAAAAGATTCCCGATGGATCAGGATTCAAACAAAACTCAGGAAGACTTCTTTTAGTCTTATATTTGAGCAAAGTGGTTTTTTTCAAAGTCCAGATTATGGACCAGAGTGGACAGCACTCAGAGCAGGAAGGGTCTGTCCTCCTCACAAAAAAACCCTCCCTGCTGCGTTCCCCTGTGGCATTCCCCATCGAGGCAGACACCAGAATGCAAGCCCTAGGCTTGCCTGAACCACTCAGAACAAAATAAGACTGATCACAACCCTAAGAGCTCACAGTTCAGGTATTAAGAAAATAACGCAAGAGTCCAGTCCAAGCAGCCTAGTGACTTTTCTTCAGTTTTGATAGCTATCACATAAAGGCTTGTGTTAAGGAAAGAACAGATGCAATGAGGCAGTCCTGCAAATCTCTCCACAATTTCTGAGTTGTGAGGAGAAACATAGCACAAAGTGCTTGTTTGGAAAAATAGGTAACAATTTATAAAGCCAAATGTATTCAAGATATAAACAGCTCTATGCCTACCAGGACTACATAGAGAAAATTGAAGAGGAAGGCTAGAAACATTAGAAATATTTTGCAAGTTATAAGAAAAACCAGTTGAAACACGCTTTGAACAGGTTTTTATCTATGCCTACAAAGCTTTGCACAGGGCAAGAGGGCCAGGGCAATTTCAGACCTGCTAGGCTGGAGCTGTAGACTAGGTAACCATAAACAATATGTCAAGGCAAACCTCAATAGAATATCTGAATTTGCATTTGTGGACAAAAGTACCTGTAAGTATAGAGAAAAGAAATAATGGAATTGCAGATAAGCTTGATTGATGGAACCTTGCACATGAAATCAGAAAACAAGTTCAGAGAAGTCTCTGTGTATACACTGATAGAATGATTAGGGAGACAGAAGAACAAGTGGAAGTGAACGTGGATAGCTGTACCATCAGATGCTGATTTGACAGTTAATGGGCTGAAGGCTCCCTATTATCTGCTTCTATACTTTTGCGCTATAGATGTGATGAGAATGGATACCTTTATACTAGGTGCTAACCTAGTACAAGATATATATATTTAAAGTTGAAAGGCTAAAGGTGGAAGATTAAGCATAGCAAAACCCAAGAGAAGTATTACCATCATCCCAAACACAGCTGCCATGATACTGTTGGACTACATGGGCTCCTCTGAACTGTTTTCCATGGAGATCCCCAGCAAGTTGCATATCACAGGCAAGAATGCAAGCATCATCCATTCTCAGAGAAAAAGGTTCTTGTTTTGAACTCAACGGCACCACAAAATGGATGGCAGATAAAAATACAAAAGAATGGAAATGAAATGTTTATAAAGGCTAAAAGCCTGACAAAACAGCTCAATGTCCAACAACATATTTTACAGAAAAACCCATCAGCAGGATAAAAAATGATTCCTGATGCCGATGAAGTCAGAGAAGTATTGCTAGCTGCTTCCTGAACAGAATTAAAAATGACTTCTTCCTTCACAAGGCTCCTGAGAAGTATGATCTGTCTGTGTAATTCTGTTAAGTAAGGAACCACTGAGAAGCCAGAATCAGGCCACCTTCTGGATACTCTGTGCTGATGACTTTACTTCTAGCCCTGTTCTATGCCTTTAAGACTCACTCAGCAAAAGAAAGGATCAAGGGCCCAAACTATAAAAAAAGGAATAGCCTTAGGTAGGATAGACTCTGGAGATCTGCAGGTGGAAGCTACTGAAAGAGAATAGCAGGTAAGAACATCAGGTAGAACACTTGCATAAGTAGCCTTCATTTCCAGGGTGTAATCTGCTATCAGCAGGGATGCAAATCAAGTACCTAGCTATCAGAAAAAAAATCTCAAGCAACCATCTTTTTCAAGGCTTTGGGCATATACATTTGAGAAACATTTTACCACTTAATTTAACATGTATCTCTAGTCAACATTTTCTGGTTTTAAACTGCATATGTAATTATAGGTCTTCTATAAACAGCTCAAATCAGATGGGCTGCCTTACAGACTTGACAAAGCTTTTATTGACCAAATACATCATCTGTAATGTCCTTTTCAATTGTTAAAAGCCACAGTGAAAATTTGAAAGACTTTATCTATAGTGACTGCAATTATTTTACTGTTTAAGAAAGAGGACAGAAAACCGAAGTGCATCTTAAGTTTTTCCTTAGCAAAGGCATGGGTTCCTAAGATTCCTACTCCATTACAACATGGTCAATTAACTTCACCCATTTTATTGACCCAAAACTTGGGGGTTTTTTTGTTTTCCTGCAATCCATGTATTAAGGGAAGGACTCTAGGGAGTCCAATCACAAAACAGTATTTGACACTGTATAATGCAAGACAATGCACTGAAAGTTCTAGTAAAAGAGAAAAGATGTTTCAAAGATGTCATTAAAAAGGAGATGAAGAAAAAAGAGCTTACCTTCTGTTCCTTTTCTTTGGCAGCACTGAGTTCAGAAAGGGAGAGTGATAGTTTTTCCTGCTGCTCAGCTAGGTACTTCTGATAAAGGCTCAAAAGTTCCTGGCATTCTCTGTACTGCTGCTGCAGAGGTGAGACATCAGAAGTTAAGGGAAAAACACTCTTTAGCGAATAGTTAGAGTCAAATATATACCAACTTACTCTGTGTAAATCTGATTTAGATCCATAACAGTTCAATTTAAAAACAGATACTGTGTGTTTGAGTACTGCCTAATGATGATAAATCTGCCTAGAGATGAATGTTCAAGTGCAACCTTCTTTCTAGTCAGAGTGTGGAAAAAGAAGAATTGCACCAAATTCTTTTATTATTGGAAAAGGGACAGCAGCAGGAGGCAGGTGATGACATTGTTTCAGTTGGGACAATTACAACCCTCTGATTTGTATTCAAAGCCAAACACTACCAATGTTTATTCATAAATAAATAGCCAGCCAAGTAAGTAAATAGTCCATTTTTAAGCACAGACATGGATTCACAAGCCCACATACCCAAATTCAATCTCTTTGCTTGAGCACCAATGGCTCCAAAACCCAGAGCCACAGATGCAGCACTACAGGCCTTTTAGAGACCAGCAATGATTTTTGGACAGTAATCTGGAGAAGCAGCAACTGTGGTTTTGCAAGGATATTAGCAAGCAACAGTGTCCTGCTTGCTTGCAGCATTGAAATTCCAATAGGAGATAAATCTGCTCTTCACCTGTCATTGTGTAATTCCCTCCCTTGCTCATGTAGCATGGTAAACCATTTATGCTCCCCTCTCTCCCCCCTCACTTTTAATTATGCATGCAGATGGGATAAGGGCTCGCTGTCCAAAGAGATTACTCTGAATAAATACTTTAATAACAAGTCACTGCAATTAAGGTAGGGAACAAAAACTTCTTCAATCTATAAAATGGTGTTGAGTTACAGATTTCCTTAACATTTTTATGATCTAATCATTGCTTCTGGGCAAATTCATGTTGCAATCATTTTTGCCAATCATGGCTGCATAAATAACTCACTGCTTTGTTATTCCCTGTTATGACCCTGAGGTTTTTTTTTTTTCTTTTTCTTCTTCTTCTTCTTGTCCTTTTGAGGGAGGGGGAGCCTTGCCAGGGTTTTTTGTTTGTTTGTTTTTCTTTCCTTTAAATAAAAGGCCACACGGAGAATAAGCAAAACATTTTAGGAAGGAATGGGAGGTTATTACACACCAATGTTTAAATCAATCAGGAGAGCTCCTAGAACACCTTTGCTCAGCACCTAGAAATACGGGAAGGTACAAACAATGGTCTAAACAAACTAATTGCTTTCCAGAGCCAGCCTGCCTGAAGCCTGAGCTGTTTTACATTTCAGTTCATTTCGTCAGAGAGCACCAAAAGGCTGAAGTGATTTGTGGTGGTCTCAGGAGTCTCTGCCAGCTATGATGTATATAAAAGGAATTTTTTATTCCGGTTGTAACCATAGGCAGTAATGTTTATGGTAGGTGAACATATTAGCCTGGACGCAGGGCATGAATTTTACTCTAGAAAAAGCCAGTTCATTTATACAGTCTAAGAGTTAAATGTCGGTATTTGAAGACAAATTATAGGGAAATTCATTTAAACCCATGTTATGTGGCAGAATATAAAAACAGACAGTCCTATCTTTATCAATTTTTTACAGCCCTCTTAATTCACTTTGCTTCCAGCAACCCCTTCCCCACAAAACAGATTTTACCCTCTTCTCCCTCCAACTAGCACACTGCTGGCACAAGGAATGAGTACCCTAAACAGCCTTGGGGCATACGACTGATGGCCATGCACCTACACTCACTCTTACCACAGTGTTAATGTCAGTCCTGCTGGAAAGCTAGGCGAGATTGCCTCCACTCCCAAGCTTAGCATATACATGGTGCAAGTGTACCAGAAGAGACGCCCAAATTGCGTTTTACAGGCTGCAGAACCCTTGCTGTGCACATGATGCTACCACCTCTTTATTTGAAACACAGCTTAAAACATTACATGCAAATTTAACATTAGGAAAGCATGCAAGCAAATCCTGACTGTCCAAAGGTCAGTTACGGGATCATAAGTGGGAAGGGCAATAGCTAACCTGAGCTTGAATGGCAGCCAAGATCTCCCTGAAATTCTTGTAAGATTCAGTCAGCACTGTAACTGTTAAAATTTCCTGTATTGGAAGATTAAAACCTTGTTCATTCACACAATCACTCTACGTTAAGCAACGTATTGTTACAGCCACCATAGCCTAAGAGTCCAAAGCCCTGCTTTGCTTACTAAGTAAGTAAACATGAAGTTTCAAATAGGAGAAAAAAAAAAGTTCATTTGTTTAAGACACATGCAGAATAGCTCTAAGTACAGTAATTCTCCATAATGTCCTGGTACATTTACTGCAGAATATGTTCTTAAGGAAAAAAAGGCCTTAATATTAGATCTTACTCTTCCATTCTATTGAATTTCTGCTAAAAGCAGCAAGATGATCTCTTTTTTCCTCCTACAAATTAGCCAGGCAATATACAACACTGCCACAGAAATATTTATGTCATTCACATATAGCAAGGGCACACATGTACTATGGCAATGCAGTCTCTAGACAAATACATTGGTAATGATAAATATTTTCATAATCTGCTTTAAGAAAAGAAATGTTATAAGGGTGAAAAAAATCTATAGGACAACTAGTCCTACAGATTTGCATTCCACAGAAAAAGTAATGTGCTTAAATGCTCACATCAGTTATTTCTTCATGTGTTCAGGAGCACAAATATTGGATTTACAAGATGTTAGTTACCTGACAGAAGTAGTACTTGGCATTTTACTGAACGGTAGTTTTATGTCCAAGAAATATGCATTTGAATTTATCCGAGTCATACATTTTATGCAGTTTGTTAGTAAAGTATTATGGTTGTACATGGTGGGGAGGGGGGAACAAAAAAAAAAAAATCAGAAATGCAAAGGTTAAGATTTCAACAACCACATTTACATGTCATACTGCAAGTACTATATATTTTATAAATTAGTTAATTTTGTCACTGAATGTAAGTCACAGAATTAAGAGTTCATTTATGGCTCTGACCAGATAATAACCTCAGTGGAGATAGAATTGGCTTTGAGAAGAGGGACTGCTAGAATGCAGCAGTGGCATGCTTACAGAGGCCAGGAACAGATTTCCAGGGAGAGGGACATTAGGCAGGGAACAAAGAGCTTTTTCTTAGGGGTGAAGCTTCATGAGAACATGCAGCCAACCTCATACTCAACTGCTGCCAAAGACACACTCCCGCTCACCCCTCCAGTTTCACTCCCTCCATCTGCACCAGCTCTGCAGCTCTCCCAAACCACTCACCTCACTCCAAGAGTCAGTCAAGCACAAGAGCTGGCACAAAGTGAGCAGAGAGAACAGGCAGCTGGGAGAGGGGGACACCCCTTCCAGCAGCAGCAACCTTGCAAAGTCTTAACCCTACTCTTTCTCCAGTTCCACTCGTAAGCCTCAGGCTTTTAAATCTGAAGTGTTTTGGCTTAGAGCATTCAGCAACTTCCTAAAAAGCTTTTGAATTCTAGACATCAGCCTCCACATCCTTCTGTGAGCAATGTTCACGCTACAGCAGTTCAAACACCCACTGGTCTCTTCATCTACAGTCAAGGTTTTCAAATGAAGCCAACACCAGGCTACTCCACAAGGGCTATTTGCTGAAGTTCTGACTTCATTAAATCACTTCTTGTAAGAGGAACAAAGGAAGAAAAAAGGTACAGGACCTTCTCTTTAGAAAGAAGGTTTTTTTAGCCTGTATCATTCAAGAAGAATGTTTAGTTTTACTTCACTTTGTTTTAAAGAAAAAATAAAAATAAAGCAGCCTCCAATCCTGGGAATCTGGGGCTGGAAAAAAGTTGTCTAGAAGCTACTAGCAGGGGGAGAGAACACTACTAATGAGATTTTTTGGGAATCAATCTAATAACAAAGGCCCTTCTGTATTTTCACAGTGTTTGTGAGAACTCCTCACCTAGTGACTCCTCAATGGATTGTCACAAGCATTTTTGGGACAGGCATAAGCTCTAGTGTCCCCTTTTTACATGCAGAAAAACTGTGTCACAGGGAGTCTTTGGGCATGTCTGTGCACACAGGTACAGCCCATCAGTCCCACACTCCACAAGCCAGCTCCAGGACACCAGTCTTGCAGCGGCAGGGTAAGCTGGGCAGGGTAAGCACTGCTCAAGCACAGCACTAAGAGACCAGATTGATCTTGCACCTGATTAGCTCAGAGTGCAGTTTGCCTGCATTCACCCATGCAGACAAGCCCTAACAGACTTCCCAAGTATCAAATAAGATGCCCAGAGATAACAGATTCCTACAGTCCCTGACTGTATCTCTGACTTGGACTGTCCTTTCATTCAAGGCTGCATACTCAGATCCATGTCCAGAAGAGAACACAAGAGCTAAATCTCCATCTTCAGCAACGCAATGCTCCAGTCCCATCAGCCCCTATATCCAATGGAACATTCTCTAGAGACTCAGAGCTATTACAGAGATACACAAAGATGAATAAAGCAAGCAAATGAAGGAAAAAGTCAAACAGGCAGAAGTTAGATTTAAATTTAGATAAGATAGCAATAATTTACACTTTTGGTAGATATGCAAGAAACTCTCAGGGATGTGATTTCAGCACTTGATGAAGAAAGCTTTTTGACATCTGCAATTGTGATCTAGTAGACACAAAACACTTTTTTAAAATCCCTGCTAAAGTACATGCATCTAGAAAGCTGACTAGTTATCATATTGGCAGTTTCAGCAAAAACTGAACTCTCTTCACCACCTCAGGTAGTCCCTTCAAGACAAAGGCTGTGAAAAAACTCAACTGAGAAGGAGACACTGAGGAAGTATCACTGACACTATGCTGATGAGGCTAAACTGAGCACTGAAAGAGAAGTCTTTGTTCTCCAATGAAAAATCTACTCAGATACGTTGCAGGTAGACCTGAGCTTGTCTGCCTGCCCTCCAACCAGGTGTGTATAAACCAGACCTATTCAAGGAGCCACACACAGCCACAGTAGCACAGCATCAAGCACTTCATGCCTGATCTAATTTACCTTGCTTTTATGTTTTGGGGTTTTGTTTTTCAGTTTGGCTGCAACACCAACACTACACCAATGTGGCTGACAACTTGAACAATGTCAAAGCAAGCTCACATCAGTTTAATAGATACACCTTTGCATCTATAACTTTGGCACCTTGTACTACTATGGCATTCCACTGCACTGTTACTCCATAGTCCATCCTTAAAATGCTGCTGCAAGAGTAAGAAAGCATTTCACCAAACTCAAGCAAAGGCTAAGGCCCAACATAGCTGGGTCTCCAAACAATACTCTCCCTGTATCTACAACTAAGGCTCAAGCTACATTTAAACACTCATAATACACGGGAACAGAATTTGCAGAGTCTGCAGAGCCCCAGAGGCCCACAACAGCCTCATGGCAAATTCCACTACAAGTGTGCTCAGTTTGAAGTGGGCCCACATTTTTCCATGCATCACCCAAGCATATATTTTTCAGTATTTTGACACATGAGGCAATGAGGTTTATTTTCTACCTTAATATTTTGCATATCAATAGGAGAAAAATACCATGCCTTTTGGAAAAGAAGCAATATGTGTGTCATTCTGATTTCCACCTGCAGGCTCTCTTCTTCTTAACCAAAGAAAGGATTAAAATAATGCAGCTTCAACTACTTACATATGAAAAGTCATATGAATAAAAATAAACTGCTGGTATTAATGAATTAACATCTAAAAGGAACACTTTAAAATACAAACTAACATATTCTAAGCTCTTTCCTTTAGCATTAAACAATTACATATTTCACTGGAAGCTGACCCACATTTAACTTTAAAATACAACCTGTGTTTAATACATATACAGTTCTGCACTTTGACAATCTCATCTCCGAAGAGCAACAACAGGACTGCATTTCAGAAATGAAACTACCCAGTCACAGATCAAAGTCAACCCTAACATGTTTCCTCTGCCTTTAAAATTAAGAGAAATAAAATAAGTGGCTTGAACCTATATGAATCATTGTTCTGTGAAAGGGTAAAGACTAGTAACTTCTATGAAGGTTTATTATCTAAACTCTGAAAATGCTGCAAAGACTGAAGGTAATAAAATGTTTTATGAACAACTTCACTTCGCCCATTCTTATATAACTGAGTTTATGTGGACTCCTTGGCAGAGTGATGCTAAGAACCTGTAGGGAACTTTCTGCACATCCACTTTTCAATGTATTAAAGTAATCATCTGGTGCGGGTCTGAACCTTATGAGACTTCAATTCAAAACACAATCTCCTGATCCAGAATCCTCAGGAAGCACATTTCTGAAAACACTATAAAGAAGCAAGTCACATACAATAAGATAGAGTGATCTCCAATCTGAAGCCCAACAGTTACATTTTAATTTAGACTTGAATATTTTAATGTTGCTATCCAGCCAGTAAATTAACCCAAGATGCAAGAATAAAGAGGGAGGATGCATAGGGAAAAAGGTCACAAGGTCCACAAAAGTTAAGAACTTCACTTCTGTTTGAAGCATCAGCATTATGTTGTTGAACGCCACAGCTCTTGTATAAAGGAATTGCTTAATACATTCCCATTCTGTTTGAAGGGAAATTAAATTTACATTCTTTGGGAATATGGTATTGTAATTAGTTCATGACTTGATTACACTTTGAAGTGAACCAAGACTGCATATGGCGCATACAAATTAGTTAGGTTACCTACCTAAAGAAAAGCTAGAGAGTTAAGAAGAAAGTTAGGGACAAAGTCAGGACAGTCCTTTGGAGCTTTTAGGAAGCATATGTAAAACATCAAATTCAAATCTAGCCTCTGGACTTACTGATGTCAGATAGGAACAGAAATAAAAAATTCAGTTTCCTAAATAGCTGAATGAGTTGTTTGCAAACATATTTCCATCTCCACCCATACCACCTGTAGGGCAACTGTTAAAATTGATCCAAAAAAAAGGCAATAAAAAATACAAGATTTTCTGCCCTGGTTAAATTCACTGATATGATTTATTCCTAGTACCTGTAATTTTTTAAACTTTTTTTATAGACAGCGTAAGTTTTATATCATCTACCAACATGCTCTGTTCCACCCAGGCGATGAAATTCCCAAGTTCGCTTTAAACATAGTGAAAAATATTGAGATGCACAATTCTAAAATTGGCCAAACAAAAACATAGCCAGTATGACTTGAAGAGAGCAAGGAAAGCATTTAAACCTAAAACTAATTCCCAACATAGCACACGAACTCAGAGAAATCTCTATCACACTTTCAAAATGCAAAAGCAGTTTAGGGCACAGGATTTGGTCCCATGTACTGAAAATCCTTTTCACAGGATATGCCAAGCAAACTGGACAGCTTATCTGCCATGTTCTCTGGTTCAAAGGTGGGTAAGGACAAAAATATCACACACCATCATATGCCAGCAGATGTGCCTGGATCAATAAATGCAAATACCATCTCAGAGCTTGCACTTTCCATTCCAAGTGGAAAACACATCTCCAGCCTTATCTTCATTCGTACAAACAAAAGGATACTTACAAGCAAATAAAAAAGAAAATAAAGGTTTATTCTGCAGCCTGGCTGTGCTAACTACTTTATTCTAGTGAAAAGGAAGGAAGAATGCAACACACAAAGGCAAGTTAGGCCACTACACACACTGGCAAAAACATGTATTTTCATAATGAACATAACGAATCTGATGACAGAAAAACTAAGAACCTGAATACATAAAATAAAGACCTCACAGATCATGGTAACAAGCTACTGGTCCTGGCATCGGCCATGAAAATTTTTACTGTTTGCTTAAGAACTGCAATGGCAGGAGATTTTCCTCACTGGCAAGAAAGTTTGGTCAGAACATACTTGCTGCTTTCAGGGGAGCTCTGCCAACATCTACAGCAACTTTCAGGATTTAAAGACTTCCTTTGGCATTTGCTTAGACGGCAGAGCTACCCAGCCTTTTCCACTAGAAACTGTTAAGGAACTTGTTACTCATGTATTTGTTGATCAGCTAGTAAATGTATGATCCTTTTCTATAGAAAAAAGGAGCCTGGAGATTCAGCCATATACAATTTCTGTGCAAAACAGTCCCAGCATCCGAGAACACCACCACACATTTCATCATGTACGACAGAAAATTATCTCAACGTGTGCTATGTAAGAACATGAAGCCAAAATAAGGTATTGCACCTATCACCATCCACACAAAAAGAGTGCTATTTTTTCCTTTTACATATTTAGAGTGCAAAATTAAACAAATAAAAGGAACACTGCATAATTTAGCTTTCAATTTCTATCAAATTGCTCATAATTGTAACCATAAAATGATAATATTCTACCATATGTGCATCTGCAAAGCCGACAAAAGCACTGGTCAGCCCCGGCTACAAGAAAAATAGACCTGTCGCTCCACCTAGTGACCTTGCTGGATATTACCGCTCTCCTAACAACTTGCACAGAGTGCTTGTCAAATTTTGAGGTTAATTTTGTTACAGAGGGGGATCTAACACATCACTTTGAAACATGAAAATCTGCCATGCAATCCTCCTGCTACCGTTCTTCCTCAAATTACACTTTCCTCTATCCATACAGGCAGTCACAGCTTTACATAAAATACCCATCACTGCAAATACAGGCTGTTTTAGTTGCAGGCCTTTGTGAGAATTAAAAAAATCTTTCACAGTTGCCACCATTACTGTTTACACAAAGCCATTTGTCATATCAGTACTACTTGATATTAAAACAGACATGTTCTTTACTCTAATTTGACAACGGAGCTCCTGGCAGAAGCCCGAGGAGAGATAAGGTGCTTTTAGCCTATATGGGAATTGAGGTATCTGAGAAAGGATGTTCAGCATGTTATGTTTAGACACAGTAAGAGGAGTTATTTAACAGGATAAATGTGAGCTCGGAGTCAGATACGTGGAGGAAAGGGGATGAAGAGGCAAAAGAGAAATGGAATGTAAAACCTGAACTTACTGGAGCAGAGCTACAGCACCTCCATCTCAATTAAAGAACATGCATAGTAAATCAAAAAGGTGTCTGCTTTGCAGGGAATGAGAATGTAAGATCACAAAACATCAACTCGTTTTATAACGAAGCTAATCAGGTTTGTCTCGGTTACTGTCAGAATGGGGATCACCTGAGAATACACAATGGTGTCTGTCTTGTTGCTTCCTCGCAGGAAACAATCAATCATCACTCTTAATTTTATATACTTAATGTCTCTCACTGAACTTCTTTCTTACAGCCCTCAGATGGGAATAATGCTCATGGAGAGAAGCAGACTCTCCTTCAGCCAAGTTCCCACCACTCTCAGAATGAGAGATTCCTCATTCGGGTCTGTACTGGAAAGAAAACCTGGGCACTACGGGGAATTCTTTTGTTTGCTGCTTCCTCACGTGGTTGCCTCTCTGTATCTTGCACAGTCAGCATCAGGCTTGGGTATTTCAACTTTCTTTTTCCACCCTTTTAAATTAGAACATACTCAGACAGGAGCACATAGATTTTAATCTATTGACAAATGGTGCAAGTGGCAAGATGAAAATCTGTAAATGTTGCTGGACCAAAATAGAAAAAAAAAAATAAAATACCCGTGAGCCATTAAATCTTACCCTTCTTAGGAAACTGCCTTCAGTGTTACAGCTAGAACAGCATGGAATGTAAAAATTGTAGATAATTCTAGATAATTTAAGTTTTTCTTTTAAAACTATTGCTATTTTGACAGTCTTTCTAACCTTGTTAGAACACAATCTGTTTCCATGCTGTTGATGAGAGAAATGCAATGCTCCTTTTCCTATAAGGCAGCTGAGGTCAAATCAAGCTCTATACAAGCGTACGAATACTAATTTTAAAGGAGGTGTCCCCAAACCCAAAAAAGGAAAGTATTGCATGTCACTGTGCTGCAGAGATCTTTTACATTATGTGCTGTACATATCTCTAATTAGATAAGTATTTCAGAATGACTTCAAAGGCCTCAGAAAGTTGGTCCTTTCTTGTAAAAACTGGCCTTAAACATGCCAAACTGAAAAGCACTGGTTTCACTGAACTGAAGCCAGTGAAGAAAAGATTTAATAACAGCCTCATTATAAGGTTCATTGTTGTAGGACTATTTAATATACAAGATTAACACATCTTATCTCCCACTTTCACTGAAACCTATTATACCCCTCATTAATACATGCACATTTCTACATCATTTACAGCACTAAGGTCTCAAATAGCATTGTCTGAAATGGGGTGTGTTCTGCTGTTTTTCCTGGTGGTAGGCTCTTTTTGTAGTAACAGTCCTTCAAAAATAAGCCTCACAGCTCAAAATGGAAGACATGGCTAGGTAAAGTAAACAGGGCTTCTTAAAACTGAGAGAAATTAAAAATAAAAATAATTTGTTTTGCCAACACTCTGTATTTCATTTCCTGACTTCAGTTGCCTCACGCACATCCACATAGACAGGAAACTACCTTTCCAAGCTAATGGATAATGATAATATTTTCTCATGACAATTTGAGATTGAGAAGTAGATAAAATGAACCACAGCTCCTCAAATTAACAGACATTTAAAAATTCTTCAGATCTGGATCATCGGAGCAGAAAAGGAAGCAGCGTGGTACAAACAGTACAACACTTTACCAGATTAAATACATTTGTGTCTGTAGATACACCAGGACAGACCAGAACAATGTACCTCAATATTATATGAAGGGGAGGCAATCAGATAAGGAAAAATAGACATTTTTACATTCCAAAGAATGGTATGTAAACCTAGACCAAACCAACCTAGACCAAAGGGACCAGGTTGGTCCTTACTCTTGCACAAACAGGAGAACTGTTATGAGTCTGATAAATACAAGCCTCAGCAAGACAGAAAATTTCTACTGGAAGCGTTTCAGGACAGAGAGTATGCATTTGTCCACCAACTGAACAGATAGATTCAGGTGTTTACAAGCTCTTCTGTACTTCTACCCACAAGGTTCCAGATAAAGAAATGGAGAAGATTTTTCACAGAGCTCCCCTAAGCTGCCGAACTGCTCTCCACAGGTTGCTGTAAACATTTAAAGTTTACATGGACTCAGCTAAATGAATTCATAACAACAAAAAAAATCCATCCAGTGCTATCACAGAGAAACATTATGACTGCATTTTTTAATGAACAGGTTTCTGGACATGTGGAGACTTTTGGGTGCAAGTAATACTATTTGCTTACCCTGTCCTTACACTTTGCCACATGCTTTTGGCCACTGTCAGTGTTAAAACACTGAATTTTGTCATCTGACACAGTACAGACATTTTATGTTCTCATCTTACTTCAATTAACAAGTTAAATGTATTAAAACTTGATAAGTATAGTGAAGATATCTCTTCTCCAACCACCTGAAGAGAATTGCTAACACTCATAAATTGTTAGAAAGCAGGTTAGCAAAATTCCCTTTCCCTCACACAACCTTCTGAAGCTACCCTATGCCAACAAAAAGGTTTCCAAATCAAATGGTTAATATTTATTGAAGTGGAGGAAAACTAGTAACCTGGAATGATTCTACGGGGAAGATAGTGATAGCAAAGACAACTTCTGGGAGCCAAATGTACAGCTCCTGGGATTTTTCTATTGTTCTTGGAGATAAAGATGCTTACTCTGGCTGATTAGTTTTGTATTAGAAAAAGGGTATTACCAGGACAGGCCTATTCCCAGAGTGACACTGACCCATTCACATTTACTTTTGTCTTTTTGGAAGTTTGCATGCCTTTAGGTAAAAACAAGTTTCAGGAGGCTCTGGAATTGCTATCTGCTGCAAGAAAAACACTCATCCCTATAACCTCACATTTATTACCACAGAAGAATAGCTGCCATTCTGGAAGTCTTCCTGGCTTCTTACACAGATCATACCAAGATATCCAGCTAGATGTGTATAAACCAATTCTAGTGTATTGGTGGGGAAGAGAGAGAACCTGTCTCCAAAGCTATGACTTTTTTTTTCCTCACTATAGTTCTCCATTCCTCTCAGAGAACCATTGGTAAGTGTTAGCCTTGAGGATATCAATGCTGGAGGGCCATTACTCTGGAAGACAGGAATTCCGAAATCTAAACTCAGAAGTGCTCATCAGAAGGAAAAATAGCTGAAAAGACTTTGCATAAAGACAGTTACTGGCAGCAAGAAAATGATACTTACAGATATTCTCCTCTCACAGGATTAATATTTGAATAAGCAAATAGTTCTTTGGCAAATTCTTTACTTATTGCAATACAGTCAGAATCACAGATAGATGCCTCCATGCATACAGCCACTCTGCATAAAAACAAAACCAGAAAAATCTGGGATCCAGTGGGTCTGCAGGTAATGCAGGGCTCACCATGGACGCTTAGAAGAGCTTAGTCAAGTCAGGTACTGAAAAGCCCTTGTTAAACACATTCCTGTGATTATAATAAATTTCTGAGCCATCAAACCAAAGACACTAAAAGGAAGTGAGGAAAAACATTCAACACTAAAAGATTCTATACAAAAGGGGCCTAATAGAAATCAGATAAATTAGGGGCAATTTCCAGACCAAAAGTTCATGAAGGTAACCTGCATACCAAGCTATATGGGAATGCTTGTTTCTTGCCAATAAGTAGGAAAGGAAAATGAGTGTATGTGAACACCTTGCAAGGGCACTAGAGTAGAAGCGACTGGCTTTCAAAAAGTGAACCATAAATAAAAATAAATAAATAAATCTAGAGAGCTACTTTCCTTGAAGAAGTTCAAAACACAAGACAGGAAATTGTTTGGTGAACTTGAATACCAGATTCTACAGGTCTCAAGTAATACTTCTGCCAAGCCCAAGGCACAAAAGCATGAACATTGAATGAGGTGTTCTCATTCATAAACATCGTGGAGATCATGGAGGTGTGATAGCCCCCAAAGAATTAACTTTTGAAGTACAGGATTAATTTAGAAGGCAAGACTGCACCAGGGCTTCTCAGTATCTCTAATTTCAACAAACCAAGGAAACACATATAACTTTTCCATCTCAAATGAAAACCTACTTCTGTGCCAATAGCTAGGAAACACCATCATTGCAGTATCTGAATAGCTTACAGGTATCAATGGACTTACTCTCATCATCCTTGTATGTTCACTCTACAAGGAGGGCCACATTTCATAAAGGGGAAGGCGAGCTACAGAGAAGGTACATGATTTACATAACTTCACAGAAGTCTGTTCAGTGCAAGTAGGAGAATTCATGCGTCTTAGATGTCAGATTACTTCCACAACAGCTTGCAATGCTATTATTTCAGGACCATTTTCTGAACTGCTGTGCCCGGTACTGGCAATGTAGCTTTGTGGTCAGTGCTCTTTCATTTTTTGACAGTTTTCACCAGTAAGACATTTCATATATTCTTGCCTTCCCCTTCCAAGGATTAAGGTGAGAGAGAACTGAAGCAAAGTAGGAGCAAAAATTAAAGCAGCAAGTGTACCATAACACATCTGCCTCTGAAGCGGGAAGGAACAGACAGCACCAAAACATCTTCAGATCTCACAGGCTGCTTTGCTACCAATCTGCACTAGCAGGTGAGACACATCACTCCATGACAAGTATCAGAAATAAGGGAGCTTAATGCAACTGCAAGTGTTTTAAATGATTTATCTCCATCATGCAACGGAAGACAACAAGCAGTTCTAACAAAACCTGTGGAGAGTTTTCTCCTGAGCTGCAAAGTTTTGAAATTAGCACTCTGTGTGTGCTTGTTCTTTTAATATCTGCATTTATTAAGGAGGAAAACAACCATGCATCTGAAATGCCAGAGAAATATGGATCCATAAATAATGCCACACTCCTATTCACACCTAATCTAAATATTTATGTAGTAATTTACCAGCAAAAGATGCAAACTATTCTTTAAATGTTACATTGTATTAAAGGTTAACCACATGACATGTTTTATTATGAGGCTCTGAATTATGTTTAAGACAAGTTTTTATTTTCAGTTGAAGTTCTGGTGTTGAAATGGATGGACAGAGGCAAGAAAGTCTGGTCACCTCTCAAAGATGAATGCTGAAGTTCAGACTTCTTCACTATTTTTCAGTCTACATAGCCATAGGCCATGCAACTCAGCAGCATACTGACTGAGAGAGGAAGGGCCACCTTCTCCACAACTAGAAGTGCTAGAATAGATCTATTAGTGAGGCTTGGTACTTATAACAAGACTGATGATGCTGAGTTTCACTTGGAAAAGCAGCCTCTACTGAGATTAGCACCAAATCAGAAAGGCTGTGTGCATACCCCTAAGAGAAATGTTAAATGTAACAGCAGAATTGCCCCCAGTATAAACACATGCCCTCAGATTTCATGAAGTGCTAGATGCAGCCTCATCTTGTCACTGATGTAATACTTCTCTGTCCAGCACCTTACGTAGAAATTCATGATATAGTCCTCGCTCACTCCTACAAATCCAGCTTCTTTCATTTCATACCCTGCTACAGTCATCATCACATATTTATTGTCTTAACTGTTCCTTTTGGTTCCTCCTTGAGCTCTCACCTTCATGCCTTCTGTTCCTAAAACCTTTAATATTAGACATAGTTTCCAACTTATCATCTATTTTCTCTCTTATACAAGGCTTTCTTTAGAAATATTACTTTACTGACTTCATTTCCAATTCTCTTGATCTCTACATGATCTTCCACACTGAATACTTTCTTCATGTCATCACTTTCCTCAGATGCAAGACCTTTGAAGCTCACTACAGACCCAGCCATGTAGGAACTGAAACAAAGATATTCTTGTGGTTTGGTTTTTCACTAACAGAGTCACTTCCATTTACACTACACTGAGTAAGATCCACTCTTGTGTGACTGTTTTGAGCCTATCGGTCTGCCAGAGTTTCCAAGGTTGTAAAAATGGAGGGGAGGGTGGAAAAACACACTTAAGTAGTGTTCTAAGAGGGAAGTATTTTCCAGTTTGGAGGACAAGAACAAATTGAGCACTATTGACAATATTACCACTTCCTACCCTGAAATCCTTGTGAGAAGAGAAAATCCCCAGCTCTAAGCACAAGGTATTCACAAATAAACATTACAACCCTTTTAAAACATACTCAAATAAGAATATAAAAATAGGAATGGTTAGAAAACACTGCTTAACTACTTCACATTTCCTTTGTGACTGTTAAAGCATACCTCTAACTCATCGGTAGGAAAGGCTCATTTTTTCCAGATATAGCTAATCAGACAGAGTAACACGAGGAGGTCTATTAATGTTCCCTGCTTCAGCGACACATGAAGTGCAGACTTATTGATGGAATCTGCATTTTTGGTTATCATTTGTCCTGCTTGAATAAGCTTACCAACTGAGGCAACATTTTCAGACACTGGTATTTTGAACACCATTGGTCTCTGGGACTATCCTTTTTCTCCACCCCACTATATCTAGATCAAAGAAACCTTGGAAAAAAAATGTAAGAGGCTGGAAGCATAAATGTTCACTCTTAAGATGCAGTAAATCTTTCATTTCAAGGATATACAGAAGTACTCAGAATGTATTACAGCTGATCAATGCCGAAAAGAAATATAGAATACTACTGAAAATAGACCTTATTTGTATGCACACCATACAAATATGTTAAAATATGTAGTTAAATATGCTGTTGGAGTTAAATAGCTTTCACAGAAGAGAATCATTGTAATTATCAGTGGTAATAGCAAATCCTCTCTGATACAGATGTTTACTTCCTGTTCCAAGAACTACAGCAGGAAACAGCCCTGTTAGAAATATTTGTCTAGCACCAGCCATAGTGTTCCTATTTGCTACCCTTAAGTGTACAACTTGTAACAAAAATAGGTAGCTTTTTTTCTCCCCCCGCCAGCATAACTTAATATATTTAAAATACTTAGTCAACAACCAAATGCCCGTTACTGTATTTTGTTACAAGGCTTCTCTGACTACGGTCCTATCTCCTCGGTTTACAACTGGAACACAGAATTAGTCATCTCTAGGAAACAGATAGCATTAGCTTTTCATCACAAAAAGCTCAATTAAAACCCATTTGAGAGAAGATGAGCCACTACTTTACTGTATTTTTTCCTTTCACTGCCTCTTGATAGCTAGGCTGAACCTAAGTATCATTAACTGCTGTGAACACTAATATGCAAAGCCTATGTATAGGCCTATCTATAGCAAGTGCATCAGTTTTGTTGTATAGGGAAAAAAAGGAAAGAAAAAGGCATCAACATACAGACAGTTTCTTCCGAATGCCCACATTTACTTCTTGCCAATTTATTTTGGAAAATGGTAGAGGTGGAACTGTCTATTCAATTTCTTAGATTTCACTGTGCACCTTCTATTTCTTAGAACATGGCAAATACTGTCTCTACACAATATCCCTAGTACTTATAATGCAAAACACTTTATGACACTTCTAGCTCTGGGAGAAGAGAAAATGAAGCATGAAATAAGAAATATACTAGCAGAACAATATTCATTGACACTGGTAAGTCTGTATACTGCTGCACTGGGAAAGTATTAGTATTTGGGGTTTTAGGCTTTTTTAAATATGTTTGCCCAGCTTTCCTGATATCAGTGGTATGTTAGTCCTTGCAGCTTTTCTCATGTAACATGCAACCCAGCAGCCAAATTCATCAAATCATGCTCAAACCCATCAGATTTATATGTTCTCATTTAAATGACAAATTTTTTTTTTGCTATCTGAAGTATGTAATTCTCCTCACAGTTCTTCAGAAATCCCCCACCCTTGCAAAAAGATGATTACATTTTTGAAGAGTTTGAGCCGAAACACAGAACTAGCAATAATCTTTTCTTTCCTAGCAAGAGTCAAGATAACAGATTCACAAACAATAAAGCCATGAACACAGAACAAAACCATAAAAGAACATCTTGACTAACCAAAGATTGACCTTAGTTGAAAAAGTTTTTAAAAATTATTCTTTGTTTCTTGTGACCTGTATTGAAATTGAAAGAAAATGCCGCCAAAAAAAACATATTCTTGAAGTCCAGTATATACAGGTAATGTACAGTTTAACCTGTGCTAATTTGGTCAGTCTTACCCTGATTTTGTATAATATGCTCTCACACTGGTTTTAGTGTACAAATGCTAAAAATCCTGCAGAAACACATACAGGCAATGTGATCGTATATAAACAGCTAGTGCCTCATGCCACAAATTGAAAGAAGTCTGAAAACCACAACTCGCTTTTCTTTTGGACTGTATAACCAGTACAAACCTCTTCAGATTCCACTTGTACTCCTGCCACCTTTCTAACAGCCCAGGGAAGATATTCCTCTTTTCTTTGTCATAGGAAAACCCTTCCATACATCAGAGGAAGGGATAAGACAGATCAGCACATCATTGGGTGAACTACAGTTAGAAATTTGGCTAGAAGTCATTACAGCTAACTGACAAAGGCTTTTATTACCGATTTGTTTGAATAATATATCAGACTTGCACTAATGTCATAAGCAAGTTGGAATAAGCATCCCTGATTTACCAAGGGTTCTCTCATTAGGAATTTAAAGTACAAAACGTATAAAATACGTGACAAAAAAGCAAAGATAAATGTTACAACATTCATTACCACCAGGCCCAGTACAATACTGACAGTGTCATAGCTACAGCGTTAGGAATTTACACTGTGAACAAGTAATAAACATTTAAAAATCACTCTTTTTATCTCCACTTTTTTGTTTTCTTTCACTGGCTTGGGGACGGATCATTCACACAGTTTTACCCTGCTTCAAATCCACCTGGACTTTTTTTGAAGGAAGAAGTTGATATTTCACAGCTTCTAAACCATTTTCAAAGGCTACGACTTTAGTCCTGACATGTTTTCAGCGTACAAAAGGAACTACCCCAGCTACCCTTTACATGCTAAAAAAAAAAAAAACGATGCAATTTAGGACATTTAGACAATTTAGAATCTTCTCATACTTTGCAGCAACCTTATTTACAGACTGCCACAAATGGACAATAGTATTTTATTCAGTTTCCTTAAGGCAGGAGGGATAGGATACTGCCAGGGGAGACAGCAAAACCAAAAGACGACTTTTAACATCCGATGTAGGTAACACTACATAGGTGCATTTTTCATTTATCTACCAAAAAAAGATGGGGTCTTACTTGTAAGCAGCAGTATTGAAAAAAGGTGCTTAATGCAATATTTGCATTAAGAATGGTATACATTTGGTACAAGTGTCTTGCATTTCTTGCTACATTAATGAAGACATTGACTAACCACCCTAAAATAATCTCATGCCACAAACACCACACACTGCTCATCACAGCTGAGATGCTGACATTTGCTGCAGGGCTAGTACTGCTGCACTGAACTTAGGCACATAATCCACCTCTTTTTTAATTTAACTAGAATCTATTCTAGTATGTAGAAGAACTGCAATCTTAACTGCACAATATGTATATTTTTCCCTTGATTGCGCCTACTTGTTCTTTCAAGGGCATTCCCATTAGGAACAAACACTTCTCCATCCTCTCTCCCCCTTAAAGCAGAGTGAAAATAATCCTATCAAGGGAAACTTATTACTGTTTCCAAATTGCGTCTGGCTCTCAGCAGGCACACTCTCCAGGCAACAGTTTTGCCGCTACATTATGACTAATTTTTTATTTTTTTTTTTCCAGATGACATTTTGTACTTTAAGTAGGTAGAGGAAGGACAGATATATGTGATTTGGGATAAGACAGAACCTTACAAGCCAAGTGAAATAGCAGTGTCTCCCCTCACTCTGCACCCTCCTGCAAAGAAATTTCTTTTTCACTCTGGAGAATGATCGTAACACGTTGCACCATGCACACACAGATCCTTTCACAAATTAATTTTTTAAGAGAAAGATGAGACCTGTAGTTTGTTCAAATTTGGAGCTCCCGCTTACTTTGTGTAATGAAGAAATAAAAGAAAAAAGGAAAAGGGGGAGAACAAAAGAAACCCAAAAAGCAATCATTTGATTTCTGGCTACCTGGACAAAGCACACGCTGTCTAATGCTGCCATCTGCTGTCTACGTGTAATGGCAATGCAGCTCTGGCTGTAAAAAACAATTTTCAGGAGTATTATCCAGACTGTTCTCTTCCACAACTAGTATCTCCTGGATCACCATTTTGAAAAAACAAAACCTCTCCAGTTCCTTTTCAATATTCACAGCGTTCCACAATCCTTACAAATAGATGTACACGAGTGTTTTAAATAAACTGTTTCCACTAAGCAAAAAAAACCCCAAACAAACAACTAAATCAAGCCACATTCAACAGAATAAAATGCTGCGCATGTGATTTTTAGAGAGCAGAGAAAGAGCAATTTAAAAATTAATTCAAACTGAAGCCACTGAGTCTGCTTCAAGATCAATTAACAAAAATGCCCCAAAGTCACAGGTAATATCGCTGAACAAAGAGAAGTTTATCCAAATACATACTAAGGAATTTAGGTATCATTTCTAGCTATTTAAAGAGAACATACATGAACACACAAGCCTTATCTATAGAGCCACATGAAATTTAGCAAGATGTAACAACCGTTTGAATCAACAGAAAGGGCTTCATATCTTATCAAATTCTTCTGAGTAAAATAAGCAGGGGAAATAGACACTTCTTTGTGGACAGGACAGAGGGAACACAGGAAGAATTGTATATTAAGAACAGAGAGCTGTGTACATCGGAATGTCACTCCAAACCAGGCTAAAGAGAAGTCGGGAGGCAGGTTCCAGCCTTTAATCTGTAAATGTAAGTCCAGCAAGTCTCAACCCACCTATAAGAAAGGTTATATTTTGCCATTATATCTACTGGTAACCCCTACAGCCCAGCTCCTACTTGGAAGAGTCTTAGCTTAAGGGCAGGTTCAGAGGTATTATTTAGCCACATCATGCTTAACTGAACATTACACTATTCTGCATTTTATCAGCCTCCGAAGAAATTTAACTAGCCACATCAATGTCCTTTCTGACCACATGCTCTTGTGTTCCTAACCTGAATAATGCACTTGCTCCTCACCACATCTCCTCAAGCACCAGTAGGATCCCCTTCCCCACGCAGAGGCGTTTCTGAAAAGCTGGAGCAGTCCTCGATTCCACAACTCAGGCATGCAAGCCACCCAGATTCACAGCATTCATACCCTTCCTGCTCACAGAAGTGAAAAACAAAAGCCTACAAAACCCACAGCTTGTTAAAGCTTTAGGAAAATGTACTACAGGCATGATATGAAATAAGGACTTTGTTAAAAGACAGCTCATCAGCATCCCAGGCCTATTCTCTAGATGATGCTTAAATCTAACTTCCCACTTTCTGCACAGCACCTTTTCATGTCAAATACAACATAGTTATAAGATAGTTGCTTAAAAATCCTTTTGGCCAATGGAGAGTAACACTTTAGAAAAGTCAAAAGAAGAAAGTAGTAAGAACTATACCACAGCTGAAGTATCAAATTTAAAAAATTACTGATGCACAGTTTTACAGCGGTGGTGCCACAAAGATTGTCAGGAATGACAAAGCTTTGAAGCCACAAAATCCTCTTCGAAGTTTGGCTCCAAGCAACTATCACTTTTAAGTTTCAACTATTCTGTACTGCAATTTTAAGTGAAAAGGCCTAGCAAGCCTGAAGCACTTTGAATAAAGAAATAAATAAAAAAATAGTAAAATGGAGACCCTGTGATTTAGCTCCAGCTTCAAAAAGTACAAATAAGATGACTTATGCCAGGCTTATTTCTTTAACTGTATGGAGGGAAGGACTTTGTAAAGCACATGCAGACTTTTCTAAGTAATTTAAATACTGCAGATATGAAAGGCCATACTGGTGCAATACAGGCCTTTCTAATTCAGATTTCCGTTTCTTATGACTAGCAAGTATCATTGAGCAGATTTAGTAATTTCTTCTTCTAATTCTCAAAAAATAGGCTGACCTTGGTCACTAAAATCCTTCTTTTGGTTAAGTGAAACAGAACACTTTCTGCTTATGAACTCGCTGCATCCTTCAATACAGCACACAGTCACTGCATTCTCATTCTGGTGTCCCTTGGTTTCCAAAAATGTCACATCAGGAGGACCAATCAAAATCAAATCACTTTTCCCTGCACAGGTCTCCACAAGCACAGGTCTCCACAGCACATTCAACTTGCTGTGTTTTCTATTGTTTAAATCTGTGATGTCCTCTTCAATTTGTAAGTTTTTAATTGGAACCACAAGACAAGGAATTGTTCTCCCATTTCTATAACCCATACCACTATGGTCTTGTTACTGAGTGTTTTACTCCACAGGGTCTGCCAGTGCAACTTTTTCACCACTCTTTTTTTGTCACAATCACTAAACTCAGATTTCTACTATCCTATCCACTCTTTTACTAGAGTCAGACTCAAGTAAATTTTTATCACTGTTCACTGCCTGTATCACTCTGCCTAAGTACCTACTGTCTTAGAAATTCAGACACAAAATGGAAAGGTTGTACTTGCTTCAAATAATTTACACTTGAATGTAAGCTTTGCAGTAAACTCTCCATCTTGTTTCTCTCCTCATCATGATCATAAATACAACTGAAGTTTGTATCTTCTCTGAGCAAGATTCCCCAACCCTATCCTGAATTAAGTCATCTAAAGGAATCCATTATCTTAGTTCGATCTAATGCTCAATCTTGATTGTGTCTGTGTCTCAGCTGTCACTTCTTGGCTTCTCCACATCTTCCTATCACTTCAGTGCTCTGCTTCTCTACCTTGCTACCCACGTTGTTTTCAGCCTTTACTCCCATTGCTCTTGGAATTCAAAGAGAACTTACATCTGCTTTCAGTGATGTTCTGCATAGGAATTAACATCAGCTTGCCCTCTCCATTAATGGTTACTCTACAATCTCATCTATTAAGTTGCCATTTTTAATTACCTTGATTTGCAAGATCTTTGAATGGCAAATGTACTTGTAAAACACTGTAAATCGCATGATTAACACAAAAGCAGAAATACAGTTCCAAGCAAGTCACATTTGAACCAGAAAATATAAGGCTGCTGAAGTAAAATACCAGTACTTTGAATTAAATTTTGGATGAAACAAGGCAGTAGATCAGAGATCTCCAGTGTGCCATACTCAATATAGCTCACATTGCTACAATAAGCAGCAAGCAGTGCTCTAGCAGAATATTCCAATTGGCTTTCAAAATAAATCTCAAGTAGGGGGTGTAATAATCAAGTTGGTAAACTCAATTTGAACATGAAACGTATTGATTTCTTCTGTGGCTAATCACCATCATGATTCTAAATTATAAAGATCAGAAATTCTCTTCTCCCTCAATGCATACAGTAAATTGCAAACCAACAGCAGCCCATAGAGCCGTAATTGCTATCCTGACAGGATAAAAACGCCTACTTGTCCTATTGTTTCTGTCAGTCCATCTCCTCTCTACCCTTTTCCTCTGCTTGTTTATTTTATCTGTTTGTTCACCACAAATGTGAACTTCAGGGCTATAAAAATGAAGGGCCTTTTCCAGATGTTGCCACAGAGCAACAGAGAGGACCACCTTCTCACTCCACAAACAGGGTACTTCATTGGATGCCCCAAAACTCCGCTCTGTCCAGTAACACACTGCACATTCTCAGTTTAGTCAATAACCAAGATTAATGACTACTGTATCCCACAGATTCCAGTATTACTTCTTTATAAGTTGCACTCTTTTCAATTAAGTATCTTCATGCATTCTGTTAAGCACATCCCTCTCTTTTATTTTAAAAGCACAGTCATCCCATTGCAAGTTACTCCTAAAATACTGATTTCACCCAAGAGTCCTGCAACACTTAGCCAGGAAGATAACCATCCCCAGAGGTATTCAGTTCAAACTCAGAAGTTAACAGGATCAATCACAAACATCATTCCCCAGTTTGGGGTATTTTGTCACATTTCAGCCCCCAGATTTCACCTCCAGTATCTATTTAAATTCCAAGCCCTTCAGAGTTACACCAGTCTGAAGTGTCTAACACTTTTGATACCATTAATACATACCTACTATGCAACTTGGATTATTTTTCCCAACTCTGTTAGTCTGTGTTTTTTCAAAATTGAATACTACCATATTATTGTCTACTGCTTTCTTGGTTCTTAAAAGAGGAACTCAGTTTCATGAAGGTAATGTTTCACAGAGGTAATGTTTGTACCATTTGATGTAGAAAGACATGGATAATCTCAACTAAATTGGCTCACAGGACACCCACAAAAGAAAGCAGTACACATTCTTGTTGGGATTACTGCAATAGAAAACTAAACTCTGTATCTTTGTACCTTTAAGTACACACAGGACCCAACTTCGGGGCAGGAAGAATGAAGAAGTTGGTTTTTTTCTGTTCTAAAGCATCCAAAGCAATAATGTTGAAGCTGTTCATTCTGAAAAGAATCTGCCACATTCAGAGATCAGGACACACAATATGGGAGATTAGGCTTCAGTAACTAACAGATATGGATGAAAGTAAGGGTGGGTGCAAATGAAAGTACAACAGGCTGGAGTTTACTAGAAGGCCCTGAACTATGACTGTCATCTTTAACCTTAATGATTACACAAAGAGTGATAAAGATCACTCCCTGGAAAATAACTGTCTTGAAAATTATAGGAGGAACAAGTATTAAATATCCTACCTTCACCTATTTTCTTAACAGTCATCTGCAAAGGGAAGGCAAGGTTGGAAAGTATGGAATGTCTTTTTTAAGAGGTATAAGAGACCTCTCAGATGGTGCTTATTCTCAATATCTGCCACAAGATAGCTTACATCTTCCCATATTAACCTCAAAACTAATATTTCAGCATAACTGACTACTTTAAACAAAACAAAAAAAGCAGCTCCTTTGAACAGAACATCCTGCCTCTAGCATATCAGACAGCATTCTTGTTCAACCAGTGATGATACTTTTGGGAAAATAATTATACTTTTAACCAGGGCAACAGGAGCATTTTTCCCCCTTAAGTAATCTGTTACTTCTGGTGCTTTACAGTTTCTGTAAGAATAATCTACACAGAAAGGCTGAGGGCACAGGGACTGTCTACTCTCCTGCACCTCTCACTGTTCAGTCTGAGAACCTTTCACCCTCACCGTTTTCAGTCTATGCATATTCAGGTGTCACTCCCACTTCCAAAACAAGATTGGTTGCAACTAGCAACTTCCAAGTCTTCAGCAGCTAGATACAGCTTTGGCATTAAAAACAGAGGGATGCCGCTACTTGAAAGGAGTCTGTTGGATGCCATTGTCCCCAGCATTTGCACAGATGAACTGCTAACAGAAGAATTCAGACATATTTTCATTTAAATTCTAAAACATCCCCAAAAGCTCCAATTCTGTGACAGAAATTTCATCTTCCTGGGCTTAAGCAAACACAAAGAAGAAATTCATTTGCATTCTCCATACAAACAAGCTTTAACAACCGGAAAAAAAGAAGGCACTTCCCTGATGTCAAGAAAAGAGGACTATTGTTCAGATTACTTTTTATCCACAACTGGCTGCCTGCTCACATGAGGGCCAGACCAACTTAATCATTCTTAAATTTTGATATTGTGAAGAAATCCTGCTGAGAATTTGTTTCCAGTTTTAAAAGAGAATTCATTTTCCGTACCTTTAACTCTCTACGTACCCCAAAAGCACTACATCTCTCCATATGCCAAACTGGGACTTTTGCATTTTAGAAGTGCTCCATTAGATTCCTACAATTTAGGTCTTCTGTTAGGCCTGGATCTCACCCAAATCTGCCTGCCAACGGTAGCTCCCCTCTGAGAGGTAAGTAAGGAAAAGTGCCCTAGAATTATCCACTTGGTCAATTCTCCCACTACATAATTACAGCTCAAACAGAAATCTGCGCACCTCCCACCAACCAAGCAGGCTGAGTCATAAACCCCTCCACTGGTACAGAAGTCTTTTCTTTCCTTCCCCTGGCAGAAGGGAAGGAAGCAGTGTTTCTTAATCATTGCAAGAGTACAAAATTGTGTGTATACAAAGAAAAATTACAAAATCATACTACAAATATTTGGAAGATGGAAGGTGGAGAGGCAACTCAATAAATCAGTTGTAATCAGTAGCAACAAGCCAATCATTTTACATAGATAATTTTCCTACAGAGTTAAGAATACCATCTTTCTAAAAAAAAGCAAGAGAAAACTATGTTTTTTCTTAACTGATCAAATTTTCAAGGACAGCTATACCATTCCACAAAAGTCTTTGGACACAGCCTGTATGCAGCTTCATAATACAGACTGCAACCAATCAGCAAAAAAAAAAAAAAAACCACTCTTAACAGAGGGAACGAAAATGTAATGATTAAAGCAAAAAGAAGGCTGACTCTTGCAGACATGTTCTTGGACACTCTGAAGTAACTTCATTTAAGGAAAGTTACAAAGGATAGCTAGTCAGAAACAAGAAAAGATGTCCCTCAGCTTCCTCTGTGCTTTAAAATCACTTTCCTCCTGGGAAAAGAAAATTTCAACATACAGGCATAAAGACATTTTCTCTGATGTAAATTCCTACACCTATTCAGAAAGGCCATGTTGCCAAAGGTGACAGATACCATACTGCACTTACTGTATCTCAGCTAGATAACAAATCAAGTTTACAATATAAAGTTGTTCAAGACAAGATAAAATATCAGCATCCACACATACAAACAGATACTTAACATGGAAATGGCAAAAGATACTGCTTCAATTTTCACCGTTTGATTTTGTAGAAACCCTAAAGATGTCTAAGGACTTAATGTCCACGTGCAGAAAATGCCTAAATGTTCCACAAGAAGATTAAGGCCAAGTCTGAAATGAAAATATAGAAGACAAAAGCAGCAGTAACTTGCAAGAACCACTGTCAGATAGTTTCTTGCAACTTGCAGAAAGATACGGTTTGACACAAGCAGGTTTAATACAACCAAAGCATCTTTAGAAACTGGGAACTTGAAAGAATACAGAATGGGGCATCTAAAGTTCACTCTTTCTGTGAGCAAAAGGGGATTATTTACAGACTACTGCTATTTACCCTAATTGGCAATAAAACTCATCTTCCAGTGTTTTAAATGAAGTCCTAGTCCTTCTGCCTTCAGTAAAGGCAGTTTTCACCCACAGTCCTTATTGTGCAAGCTCGGAAAGTAGACAAAACCAAAGGAAAACACAAGTGCCAGATTAAAGATATGTGAGTTCTGCTACAGCTTTCCTTTAATATGTTGAACAAATTCTTAAATTTATACTTCATTTTCTTCATTTTTATGAAGATGAGATGGCAGCAATACATTTTAACTCACAGGATGAGGACAGAATTATGAGCATTTGCAAACCACTCTGATCTCCTTGAACGAAAGGACCTAGATTAGCACAACACATTATATCAGT
The DNA here is from genome assembly GCF_031877795.1 of Strix aluco. Lineage (NCBI taxonomy): Eukaryota > Metazoa > Chordata > Aves > Strigiformes > Strigidae > Strix > Strix aluco. Next base: position 87,253,758 of record NC_133971.1, on the reverse strand, counting down.
CCTTGGAATGAGCTGATTTTAAGTGAGCAGCAGCATTATGTAAATTAGTTATAAGAAAGTAGAAATTAGGAGATGATTCAAATACAGTCGAAAGGTTGAGTAAAAACAGAATAAAGAGTTTAGTACAGATATATACCCATTGGCTCCATATATACATTTTCTGTTTGCACACACTAAATGGAAGTTAGCGCATCTCCTAATTATATTTCAAAACAAGCTGACCGTTCAATGAAGTTTCACTACATTATTTTAATTCAGTAACTCTGTATATTCTCATAAAGCATGAAACATTTTACACAGACACACACATACACATCACCATTCTAGTTTTATAATCACTGAAGGGAAAAATCACAATGTATACACATCAAAGTTTCAAAAGTTTTTCATTGACTGCAAACCACAAAAAAAACCCCCGAGATTCCCCATCTCCTCAACAACACTACTACTCTTCCTCAAAAAACTAGGTGTAATTTTGCATTTAACACCACACACAGTAACTTTCCAGTTCATGTAGAGTTATTACAAGCTGAACAATTCTTAGAATTACCAAAGTTTCTACACTCACAAGCTAAATTGCATAGTGCTGACTATGTCCAGAAAGTAGTTATGCATCAGGTTGTTTTTATGGTTCATCCTCTGAAAAAGGAAGAAGTTGCATGGGAAAGAACATAAAATGCTAGGTACAGTTTAATATCCACAATTTCATGTTTATGTATGCTTATCCAGATCACAAAAAAGTGATAGCAAAAAATAAATCAATTTGACCTGCATAACCAGGATATAACTGAGAAAAGGTCTATTTTCAGGATGGTCCCAGGGAAATTATTAAAACTAGTTATAGAAATTAAAGATGTGTGAAGGTGCCTTTCCATGATGACAAGTCTAGAATTATTGCCTAGACAAGCAATAATGACAAGCCTAGAATTATAGTTTTAGAATATAAATTCTTGTATATTCTCAAGCATTTTAGTGAGATACACTAAAGTGGTCTCTTTCAAGACATTGAATACTTTTTCTGTGGCTCTTACAGCAATAATGTAAGGGTTGTCAACTTCACTGAAATAAATCAAAACCTAAGGCAAAATAAAGGCAAAAAATTTAATCCACCATTAAGGTTCACAGTAAGAAAGTAACAATTCAGATCTCAGAACAAACATTACTCCAATCATGCTGCATATTCTGTATGTTTTACAACATATAGTTCACTAAAAACAATAAAATAAATTCACGTATAACTGAAAAAGGAAACACATAAAGAATATACAATAAACACATTAACACTGCAGACAAAAAGACTCCACTGTAAACAGGTCTAAAATTCCAAGAGTGATTTCACTAACAAAACCCCCATTTGGGGCATTTTTGTTCATGTTACTTCACATTAAACAACCAACTACTCATGCTCTGTCAATCAGCTGTAGTTAACATCTCCATACTTTCTGTATTCTGTCCCAAACTTTCAAATGTTCTCTTAAAAGGAATTGAGCTTCTCAACTTCTATGTCCTCTAACAAAAGTCACAGCAACCTGGGAAACATTAACCACAATTTTTCTGCCACCCTAGATGCCTTTATAATCAGGAGGTTGGCTGAATTCTTCAATTGGGAACCTTGACTTAAGCAAGGAGATGCATGCAGTGAAGCAGTATAAATCAAGGCCATCTCCATTCCTGTACATATGCCACAGTCATAAATGAATGCATCGCCCTTTCAGAGAGCACAGAAATCTTTTGAAAGCCATTGGAAAGGATACAAGTCAAACCTTTGCACTATTCAACAGAAACAGTTGCAAATATGCTTCAGACTGGCACTGAAGGGCAAAATTAAAATGACAAGTTGAAATGGGGCTTTTCTTCTTCTCCAACCAAAGGTGTTTTTCAAAAACCCCAGCAAGTTTAGCTTTTAAGACAGAATATGTGTGTCCATCCTCATATATTCGCTCCCTTTTTACCGATCTCTTCAGTTCCTCTCCTTCCCCCTGCAAAACCCAGACTCTCATTTGTGATCTGTAGCAATTCAAGCTTGGGAATTCATGACGCTGACGACAAGTCCAGAGAACAGATGTCTTTAAAGAAAGATAAAGTTATGCTTGGCATAACACAGCCCCAGCCTATGACTGTTGGTTTCACCTTACTATCATGAATTGCTAATACAATGCAAATAAAAATATACACACCAGTGCAACCTGACAATATTTGGTTCACACATGCACACAGTTAAACAGAAACAGCACAGTTACTAGAACATAAGCTTCTGTCACAAGATTGATGTTATTATTTTAAAAGACAATCCCCAATTTTTATTATAGCAGTAGTCCTGTAATATGACTTGAAACAGATCCATAGATGTCCATTAACAAGCAAATGGAAGTTTCTTCTGTGCCCATAATGTTTATTACAGGATCTCAGTTCTGTTCAAACAAAAGCTTTAGAGTCTGAATTTTTTGCCTAATTAGGAAAAGATAAAGCTACTTCACTTATGAAGGATAGATTTGCCATTTGGATGCATTTCTGTAAGACAAGAGAGAGCTAGAGAAATATAAAATAGTATGAGAACTGCATTACATTCACATAAACTGTAGTTTAATAATTCAAAGTTTATTTGGAGACTTGTTTGCAACTGTAGAAAAGGTCAGACCTTATACGCATAAGATATTAAAGTTTGCACATAAAGTCTAAGGTAAAGATAAGTAACAAGGCTTATCCAGTTGCTCAGAGTGTGCAGAGAGTTAAGATTTTTAAATCAACACAGTGATAACAATACGGATTACTGAAAAGATTCTGCATAGAGGTCAGCACACATGCATGGAGAGTTCAACTGGAAATCACAAAATCCGATAACACATAGATTGTGTGAGGGAAGTTTTATTGTTTTAAGAGATGTGTGGCTTTGAATTACACTTAGCATTCTTATCTTAAATTTCTCATTGCTCTTCCTTGCACTTCTCAGATTTAATATTTTACCAGGCAGACTCATGCTTTTGCATTAAACATTTTCCACACTGTTTAGTGGCAGTCAGTTACAACAAATTGGTAAGGTTAGACCTGGCCTGTGCTGTTCACAAAAATCCTCATTACACCAACATGCATCTACTTCGGGCATCCATAACTGGATGCAGAGAGAGGTATATCCAAGAGGATTCAGAGATACGTATGTGCTGCCGCTGTGGGACTGCTAGCTAAGTGTTTGAACACATACCTGTGCATATTCAAATATGCGCACATTTTCAAGTCTAGCTAGGCTCAAACCAACTCTGACCAAAACACTGTCTCAAACAAGACAGTGGAACACCAAAAATAAAACTCAAGAGTATCATATAAGCAGGAACTCTGATATCATTTATTAGTAGCCAACAGAAAACAAAAATATTCCACAGCTGCAGAAAACACAAAAAGTATGTTTCAGGAAAAATCAAACTTTGGGCTCATTCAGAAATGCTTCCACATCATCTATTCTACCTTAGAAGGAAAGCAAACATGAAAATTTCTAAGCCTTGAAGAAGAATTATTTCATTCTTCTAACCTAAGCTCCACTGATGAAATTCACAGAATTCTTAGTAGCATAAATTTAATTTCATTAAACCCTTTTTCCTCTTGATCTACAAACAGAAGTTACTGCTTCTCCTGCAAACCACTACAACCTATCCGTACCATCCTCTCAAGTATCTTCTGGTAGGAAAGACAGCACCAGAGGAGATCATACACTAGCATAAGGGGCCACAGCACTAGACTGCATCTAGAGAGTTCACCTGTGGTAGGAATACTGTGACCATTATCTCTGCCTGCCTTTCAGGTCTGAAGCAAGAGCAGAAGACCCTACACGCTGGTTCAGCTAACTACCAAGCTGCCAACCAGATGCATTCAGAACATGCAGTCACCAAGCTCGAGCTTCACCATGTCAATGCAGTACAAATACAAAAGAGGTACGCTTAACTGTGAGGAAATATATGGTAGGCATCATCTGTGGAAGCCTCACATTCATCATAAAAGATATAACTAGTCTGCACCTACTTTAACCAAGAATCAGCAATTATTTTATCCTTTTTCCTTTACTTACTTGCACTTTCACATCAACATGATTTTGTTCTGTGGTTTAAACATGATTTATACCCTCAATTTAACTTTGATTCATAGTTTCTAATAACATCAGTCCATTGTCCAAACACTACAAGGAGATATTAAACAAGTTTAGATGGTCTGGGGAATTTGCTTACCAATGTTAAACACAGAATAAGTGGTTGCCATGATCTTGTGTTAGATAACTGTTTCAGATAAGCAAAGTATAACTGTAATGTGCCTGCTCTGACAAAAAAAAAAAAAAATATTCAGAAACCGTAAGACAATATTGCAAAAACTTGTATTACTGAAACGTAAGAGGTTACAGGTTATTCCAAAGAACCGTTACCCGGTTTCAAATTATATAAGAGCAACACAAATAAAAATTTTAAGTTTTATGAGTGGTGAGTGTCCACAGCTCAACGTGAAGCTCTATAGTCTTTGTCCAGACTCTAGTTTGCTTACTAGCTGCAAAATGTCACCCTCAGGAGCTTACATTAAATTGTTAGTGTTTTGAAAATTCAGGCAGCTGGTAATATATATACTCAGACACACACACATATATATTTTAAAATATAAAATTAACACCATACCTAATAGGTACACAAGTTGGTTTTGAACCCTCCTTATTAATGGGTACACTTCTCTGTAGAATAAAGAATGCCCTAAAGATGAAGTGTTGAACAGATGGCTTTTTTAAAGTGTCATCTAAATATGTGGCACATGCGTGACATGTGCCTTTCCTTGATTTTCCAGACGCTAATTGTTAAATAAGACTTCTGATGTACTCATAAATGCATGGAATTCAATAATCAGTCAAGTATTTAGACACAAAAGAGAAGTCAGCAGAATTTTATGGATAGACAAAAATCAACTTACCAAAACTAAAATATCTTCTGTACTAAAACCAGTCAGCACTATGAAAAAAGGTTACAATAATACAAGTGCTTGTGCACATACAGACACACAAAGGAAATTGTTTCCATTTCACACCTAAAAGCATAAGCAACTTTTAGAATTATACTATTTCCCTTATAAAATCTAAATATTAATAAGCAAATTGTTTATGAGAAATCTATTTTTTCCCCCCTTTAATAGGGGATATACTTCTTTGTCCCAGCAGTCTGATACTTTTTTTTTTAATATTCCATATTGAATATGCCATTGCCTTTCATTCACCTCTGTATCTTGGGCTTGCCAGTGCTCCTTATTCCAAGCACTCTTTCCAGCATAGTGTCATCAATATTTTGTGACTATATATTCCTGCACACACTGATTCCAAATACAGCAAGCATACATACTCCATACTTGCACATATATCGTTAGGAGACTTTTAGGACCTTATCATGTCAAACCATATTAAAGTGACATTTTTAAGGCTGACATTCCATTTTCTCTAAGCTTGTTTTGAGTAGACATTTAGTAGAAACTTCACCCCATTCAGGATTTTAATCAAGAGAGAAAATTAAGAAAAAGTTAAGTCTGCTATCTAGGAAAAAGATCTATTAGGTCTTGTCTGGACTAGAGAAATGTATTCTTCTAAGAATCAATTTAGTCTTTGCAGTGCACTTGTAAAATGTCACACGTTCACACACAGAAAGCATTGCAGATACTGTTAAAACTAGTTTCATTAACTCTAAATGCTATTTCAGTCAGGCTGCATTAATGCCAGCTAAGTTAAAGGTTTACTGGCATTGTAGTTCATGCTGATCAAACAGCCTACCCACCACTTTCCCCACAATATAACTCATGGCCCTTTGAAATCTGCCCAACTGCCAGAAATCTGTGGGACGGGTACCCAAACTGCAGTACCTTTCACAAAGCACAAGTGAGAACAGAGCAAACCTGTGACAGCTTGGAAGGTTTATCGGCAGTGGACGCTGCAGAGCTTAATTTGTTGAGTAAGAAACAAGTCAAATTTCTAGCCTAGAGGAAGGCTTACAGCTATGACAAAGCCTCCAAATTAGAATGAACATCTAAGCTTCAAATTCAGGTTATCTGGGCAAAGAACTAGAAGACAAGAGAGGAAGGCAGGCTGTGATCCATCCTCTATTGGGAAAGAACAAGATGCCTAAAGATCTCTTTCACGTCTGTTTTTCTAACATATGCTTCTAAAGTAACACCGACCTTTTGTCAAAAACTCTTTTCCATCAGAAAAAGAAAAAAAAATAACCTGCTGAAACACAAGAAAACCCTATTTCAGAGAGTATTTTCATTTTGCATCAGATGTTCAGTTGCTCTCTGAGATTTTGTATCATCACATACAGAAATTGTCATATTTTGCTCATTATAAAAAAAGTCCTAATGATATGGCAGTAGCTGAAAGTCTGAAAGGATGACTGACATTCAGTATTGACATACCATTATGTTGCAATGAAAGACTGACACACTTTTAAAAAAATAAATAGATCACTTCCATTATGTCAGAGCACGATCATCAGGATAGCAGGATCACAACATGCATCTCTCCCTATGTCACGAAAGAACATAAAACCAAAACATGGCATCACAAAAAGTCTTCAAATTTGTTTGAAATACATTTTAGTGGAACAAAATTGAATGTGAAAGTATTAAGTTCTGTCAGGCCAATGAAAACAACCAAGTATCTTGCAGTGTAACACCATCCCACTATGTATCTGTTTTATTAATGGACATCAAGTGCAGCTTAAGGTATGAAAATGTTAAGAGTGAATTACTCTCCTGTTATCCTACACTTTTCTTGGCACTAGGCTTGATATTACAATTGATTCTCAAATTGGTTTTGTGTGCTGGGTTTGCGTGGCTGGGTTTTTGGTAGCGCAGGAGCGGGCTACAGCAGTGGCTCCTGTGAGAAGCTTCTCGAAGCTCCCCCAGCTCCAAGTCAGACTCACCTCTGGGGTTCTGAAACTCTTAGGTTCCTAGCCCTTTAAAAAGTAGTCAGTTCTGATAGTTCTGATGTGAAACCTTACAAGCAAGGAAGAACTACTGTCCATTACCCACAAATCCAGACAGACAAACTCTAGAAGTCTCACTCTCCTTGAAATTAAATTGAGATCCCAAAGGGGAATAATAAAATTTAACAAATTCTAGGGGAAATGTATCTAATACTAATAGACTACTATTAACTTATAGTTTCTCAACTCTTTGCATATTCAACACTACATGACTGACAAAAAGTGGAAGATGAACAGGAAAAAAGAAATACTGTGTGTATTCACCTTGATTTATAGGTGAGCCTTCTCACTAGGGAAGAATAAATCCATGTGCTGCACTCATGATTTGCGTTGTGACAGCTTACTGCACTACTTTCTGGATATCTCTACAGACACAAAAGGCATTCTCTGAACATATCAACCGCGGGTCCATCCATAGCGCTGCATCACAGACATGGCTGGGATGAAGGTGGGCAAGGCAAAGAGTACCGAGGCAAAGGGGAGGAATGAGCAAATCAGGATCCAATGCATCTCTACAATGAGTTCAGCACGGCTTAGACTGCAGAGACGGTAGATGGGTCATGGCTTATCTTTATTACTTAGCAGAGATATGAGGAAGTCCCAAAGATACACATCCAGAGGCATGATGTTGACAGGATGTCTGGAGTAGAAACTCCAAGAGGTCACCTCTAGTTATCTTCATGTGATATTACAGCATATCTGCAGTCCCCAAAGGAGAGGACTGCTTATCCTCATCCATGCAGTTGCCCAAAGAAACTGTGGCTTCAAAAAAGTCTCTTGAAACTTCCTGCCCCCTCCTACACCCATACTTCTCCTGACTAAAAACCTTATTCACTCCAATGCCAATAGCCGACTTTAATAAACTAGATGTTAAATCCCAAGATATGCAAAATACAAATGACACAAATATGGTGATTTACACATTTGCCTTACTGAACCAACCTATAGCGAATACACAACACAACCCTTTCAAGCAAACATCTAGCATTGAACTACAGACCCACATTAGGCAACACACTTCAAAGACAGTTAGACTAATTGTTTTCCAGGAAAGTTCAGAGAATGTGCCTGCCATACTGTCTTTCCTAGGGAATGAACTTTCACATCATCTAGAAAGCACATCCAAATACTGAAGAAGAGTTTAACTTTATGTATAATCTCATATATTCTTTGTGTGTCTTATAAACTTCTGGCAGATTTACTAATCTTCCATAAGTCTCCATATTTCACAAGTCCTATTAAAATTCTTGACATTGAAAGAAAGAAAAAAAAAAGTACAACACCTTAAGCAATGCAGTATTATAAAAAGAGAAGACAATGAACCACCCTTTATTACAGCTCACAAACACATTCTGGGTTGCTCTTGAGGCCAAAAGATTTACTGGAGACAAAATACCACTGATTCAGCATGCCCACAATAATTTTATGTCAAAACTGTGAACTACAAAGCAAAGCTCCTGCAATGCAAGAGCTACCCATACTTTATCTATTTTTAACCAGCCTTTAATCATAGCATATACATGCATTTAAGTTTGACCTTTGGGGACTTTCCATAACACCAACCAGAAGTTTTGCTATGCAGCTTTGCAAAGATGAACTTTGAGACAACTGCCATATGCAAGAAAAAACAAATCCCAATTAGTATACATTACTGTTCTGACTTTGCTAAGCTCCCTGACCTTTCAGTCATACAATTCTTCTCCACTTTGTGCCATTTCACCAAGATTTCTAGCATGTTCTAATCCTGAAGTCAAGCAGTTCCCAATATTCATGCAACATGCATCCAAGTGAAAGAGAAACTTCTCTCACCTTGTCCTCTCTTCTCCCTTTGAGATGAGGAATGTCTATTGCTCTAATCCCTTCTCCCTAAACATTAAATAGAAGGAAGAGCTATTTAAGCAAAACACTGGCACAAGAACAAGCACGTTTAACCTAGCTGTTATTGTAGCTAGCATGGAAAGCAAAAGGTGTTGAAAAAACATTAGAGGATCTTTTAAAACACTGATCCTTCACAAAAATGGCACAGTGGAGAGATGTAACAAGTGAAGCAAAGCAGATATTTACAGCTTTATGAACAGAAATACGTTATGAGAATTGTTCAAGAGCGCCAGAAGGTTTCTGATGGTCATCTGTCCCCTGCAGATGAGCAAGGAGAATCTCCAATGTATTCACTGTTCAGTCAGAAAAATACAATTACATTGTTGTTAAAGTCTTTGGACTGTCCTGTGGCTGTTTCCAGAAGGAGGAGTGTAATATACAACATGAACCTTGCCAACATGAGACAAGTTCAATATAAACAGTTTTTGAAATCAACTAGGATTCACGGGTGATGCAGAGATCCCCAGACATCGCAGCAGATGTACCTAAGGCAGTGTACCAAGATGGTTTTCTGAGGAAACTAAGAGGCTTTTCAGGGTAACCAAATCTAGTCTCACACTACAAGAGACCGTACTATGCAGTTTTCCACAGTCAAACTGTCCTGAAGGTAAGCTTATATTACTTGCTCCCATAACTTCTCTCTGCAGATAATTAGAAATGCATTTCTAATTTTTAATTTCATTCTATTCACAGGACATATTCAGTAGATTTATTGGCAGGTTAAAGCAAAGAGCATTGGCAGGTTAAATATGGTTATCTGCATTGAAACACACAGTAAGGCCTCACAGGACTTGTCCCGTTACCTGAAATGACAGCTGAACATCAAGAGCAGTGCTCACTTGAGTCTTATTCTGCACTGTTAAGAGATGATGAGTAACATCTTTAAAAGCATCTAAGGATCTTTCATCAATGTCAATAACGATATTTATAGCAACCAGAAAGTTCTCCCTGAAGATAATGAAAGATAAAGAAATCCACACAAGCATCTGAGCAGTGTAACTGGAAGAGTTCACGTACTATGAAGGCTGTTTTAAGTGCTTTGCTCACATTTTTATATAATTACTGAAGTTCTACTCTCCAAAGAAACTACATGAAAGCCGCACCCTCTTATTTCAGTATCCTATTCACTGGATGTAAACAAAATTAGATCTGACAATTACTGTGACCACAATACATTTTATTTACCACTTCTTTTATTTTTGCATTTTGAAACCTGAGCCATATTCTACTCCTCCTCTTGATGCTTCATAAAAAATTTCAAGGTGCCATAGCTTAATGTGCACAAACCTGCTGAAAACAACATCTACAAGAGGATCACTTAATGCCAAAATTGCACTCAAAAACTTCATTTACAGGACTTCAGCAGACAGCAAGGTGCCACTTCACTGTCAAATTCCAAGCTGAGTTTACAGAACTACTAGGTGGGGAAAAAAATTCATTTTTACTAACAAGGACTTAAAATATGCAGAAGTCAAATGACAGACCTTCAAAATGGCATTTTCAGATTTCCAAACAGTGACACCAAGTACTTCAGATGGCAAATACGTGGTTTTATTTATCAAAACATGTGCTAGACTGGCCAGAAATGAAACTGTACTGGGATACTAAGAAGCCTGGCTGACTGCAAACTGCTGAAAGAAAAAACACATAGCTAGATCAATCATATTTGAACCTTGCTGGAGGTAGATGAATCCAGAAGCAACAGTCTTGGCCTGGCAATTAAATTTAAACATAATCATCATCTGGTAGGCTTAAAATCATAGTTTAGGATGCCATCACACCATGCTGACTATTCCCTTGCTGCACCTGCACTGGCACCAGGCAGGAGCGATGACTGTAAACAACGCTACTCTTTGGTTTCCTGGTTCCTTCAGCGAGAAGGGTTTGAGAAAGTTTTGATAGCCATGATTGTTTTATTCCATTTTATTCTCAATACTTGGGATATACATCCTTCAGCTGGATCATTTTTAAATCACTTCAGTACTTAAACTGTCACACTTGATGCATAATCTGACACCACAGAGTCACAAGTTTGAATATTTCAGTTCTATTACTTTCAATTCTGTACCAGTTAATCATATTTTATTTAAAGGTAAAATGTTAATCTTCTGATGTTAAAAATCATCATACTTTACCTTTTTATGGCTGCATATTAAAATAAGGATACTTGCCAATTACATAGAGCCTTCTTTTCAGGATTCAAACGAGAAGTTGACAAGAGGTCAGCTCTGAATATCTGCAGTACAACAGTCTGCTCTGCATGCCAGAGGTGCTCCCTTTAAATTTCCCAGTACTTTGCAGCTGAAATTGCTACCCCACTTTGGTGCATCCTATTTTTAATCCTAAGTAAAAGGTTTACCAAGAAGCACCTTGCTCCAAATTGTTTCCTATAAAGTGGTTGCATGCACTATTGCAAGCTCCAAACTGTAATAGAAATACTTCAAAAAGCCAATGGTTCTCTCTGAGATAATGAAAGCAAAATTTTGTTGTTTTAATATTGCTACTTCTTGTGACTTAAAATATAGTTCTACACACACCACCAGAATGAGGTCTTAGACTGCAAGCATTTCCCAGCAGGGATTTTTGTCTCTCTACTTGCCTGCAAAGCAACTAGCAAATTGTTAATCATCTATAATTAAAGACGCCATAAGCCCAGAACCCATCAGAGTATATCTCCAGTTTGCTCATGTGGCCCTTTATGCATAAAATATGCCTCTTCATTTCAGCCCAAGTACTCTTTTCCATTTGGGTTCCTCCTTCAAACCTTCTTCTATGACAAGCCTAAGAAGGCAGGCATTTTTTAACATTTATTTTTATATAGAAAACACAATGAAAATGACAAATCTGTGTGACACTTCTCTCAGTTGTTTGCTTGACCCTAACATTTTTGGTTTTATTTAAGATTTTCACAGATATACAATGTTTGCATTGCTCAAGGCTGAGGGTGTCTGTGAAATGCCATAGCTAAGCAATATGCATGCATTTAGCCTTTCATGTCACATAAAGACCAGCAAGCAGTACCCCAAATTTTAAATAGGCAAGCAGGAGAGAAGACAGCAGAGTTGCCCAATGCCATATAAGGTAAGTCAGTAAAAGCATAGAACTGACCCGGAGATTCACTGGGTTTCCATGTTCATTCACATGGGTCATGTCTGGCTCATAAGTTACATACTATACATCTTGATATATCATTTTTCCTGTGATTGCAACTGCATACTGGAGGTTGCACTCATCTGCTCTACCTTTGGCACTTTACTTACAACTGTAAGCAAGTCACCCTAAGATAAAGTTCATACAGAACAAGAAGTGACATATTAATTTCATTTTAAAATGGAAGAAAAGCAGTGTGGTTTTGGTGGTGGTGGTGATTTTATTTATTTTTATTCAATTATTTCCACACTCAGAACTGCAATTACTGGCCATTATCTCTTCAGTTTTGATGCTCTGCTTCCACTGTTAACTTCAGTACAAGTATCAAAAGCAACACTGATCATACAACCAACACCATTCCCACTTAGTGAGGCCTCATATACTTCTGCCTGTCTGCAAGATTACAAAACTAAACAAATCTATTTTAAATGTAAAACTAAAAACCTGACAATGTACAATTCCAAATGCACTTCTGCTGACAAGCACCAAGTCTAGTAGCTGAAGCTGCTCCCTCCCTGAACCTTCTCCACAGCGATGGTCTGCTACCAGGAACGCCAGTCCATGGACCACTGCTTAGACAGGCAACTTGCTATGTAAGGCTCCATGCCTCAAGGTTACAGTCTTTATTTTAACACATCATTACCTTGAATTTCAGAAGACCCTTCTTCATGTATAGTCTCCCACCCTTCATAAAGAAGGTATCTGTTACAACAGTTGGAATTGACTAGTAGGGGTGAAAGCTTAAGTTTCATTTCTTACAGATTCTTTAGAATGAAACAAACTGTATCTAAAAAGTGCAGATATGCTTTTTTATTTCTTTTGCAATTCAGGGGAGGGAGGAGGGAAAAGCATCTCTGATTTGTATATTAAAGCACAAGCATCTGTCCTACTGATGATATTCTAGGGAAGCACATTAGCATAAAATTTAACGATGTCAAATAAGTGGATGTGAAATAGGGACTGCGTAAAGACACTATTTCCAAGCCTGACAGAAACATCACTGTTTAGAAATGCAAATGAAACCATTATGTTCAATAATTATATGAAAATATGAACAGTTCAGCATGTTTTCCAGCCCTGATGGCGGTTAATGGGATGTACGCTTATGTAAATAACTACTATTAAAGCTAATGCTGAAAAAAACTAATAAATTCATACTAAAGCAACTGATTTAGTACGCTTTTAAACCCCAGCAGTGCTCACTTATTAGAAAGGAGTGCATTCTTATGTTTAGAACTCATTACTGTTACAAGTCACTGCAACTCCATCAATTACCATGCATTAATGAAAATGGGACACATACAAAAAAAATTATTGCCTCTCAGCAGTTTTCTTTAAAGACAAAATATAGGGGTATTACCATCATGGGGCCTTGAGGGGAACTTATCAGCAACATAATCTTTATTACTACAACTGTATTCCCTGTGCTATAACCCTGGGGTATTTTTTGTCCCAAGAAGGGGCTAAACTTTACGTAAAAGTCTTGACATATATGCAATGAAAGTGACCGCACTGCCATCAGTAAAAACTTGCCATTTTCACAATTAAAAATGCATTAAATAAACATATACACACTAGTATGTGAACTGGAAAATGTAGATGTGAAATGAAAAACTCAATTCTTTAAACTAGAGCAAGGAGGTATAATGCAAATAGAATTAACGATAAAAGGTACAAATGGAAGTCTTCTATGAAGTTCTTGTATCTGGATAAATTCTATCCAGTTTAACACACTTTTAATGACCTCCTAGAGAGCAATGGAATTAAGACTTCAAGGATGCTATTCATTCTTCTTTGGATGTTTTCTCCAATTCGTCAGGATTACTCAAAAAATTCTTAGCCGTGGTTAAACATCACAACTGATAGAGGAAACAAAACCAATACAGTGCTGTTATAGCAGTAAATCCCTACAGAAGTTAAAAGCTGAGATTTATTGAATGTCTGTAACTCCACAACTAACTTACTTTCATTTTCTAAGCAGTCTCTGAAAATGAGATATTAACGTAACATCCACTAGATCCTAAGAAGTTTATCAAGGCTGAAAATACTTTTACATTTGTTTGCATCGACTGGCAGTTTAAAATTGAGGATGGGTTTAAACTGCCTTTCAAGAGACTATGGACAAAGAACTGATGCCAGATGGAGAAGATTCACATAGGACAGTTATCTGTCCAGCCTCAGCTGCTGTAAAACTCAAGTCCAAGATGGCATTCTGCTACTAAAAGTCACAGCACAGACTTGCAACTTGTCTGACTACAAAAGCATCATCAATAAGGACTATGAAACCCCGTAACAATAGAAAGGAGGAAAGAAATAGTTTAAGTTTTCATCACGAATGAACAGTGACAAAGACCATATAAGCCAATGTCCAGTATAATAACCAATGTTAAATTACTCTATGTTTAAGTGCAATGTACTCTCCACAGCATAAGGGAAAAATTAAAGGCTACTCCAGCCTGAAAAATTTACAATCTAAAAGCAGGTAACAAAACTAGCCTTTCAGAGGGCCTGCAGCTGACAGCATACAGCAGCAAACACAAACGTGATGGCAGACACTGTGACAAATGTTTGATGGGGAGGCGGTGGAAGAAAAAACACAATATCTGATTGCTTTCTCTAAATCTCTGTTGAAAGAGAGGTATGAAGTATTTTGCTATCTAGACCATTAGAACTATTTCATGAGCGAAGGCCACTCTAAGGTTAAAAACAGTAAGACAAATTTGCTACTGATTAATAATAAAGCCATTCATTTTATTCTTCAAATCTAAAGTAATTACAAGCCAGAGCATGGCAAATGGATTTAGCAGAAGCCATTACGTCAGAAGAATCCTTTAAAGAAGAACAGTAATTTAAAGACTAAACTGAATAATGAACTCTCCTGAACAACAATTATTATGAGATTGATTTATTGAAAGTGTATTTAATCATGCAAGAAATGTTTAAACTTTCCAAAACAGTTCAGGAAGACACAGAAACCAATAGCAGAGTCAGCCCAACGTCCTCATTATAGTTGAGAAGTTGAAGCAGATGGAGAATTCATTTAGTTTGGAAGGATAAAGTACATCAATTTCTCTGAATCCACATTTCTAGTCAATTTGTTACAGTACCAGCTTCAACAATTAATGATCTCATTTTCCCATTTGTGCCTCCTTTTAAGAGATCTCTGTCTTTGTTTCCAAATGAGCCAAATATCATAAAGGAAAATTTAACTCAAAAAAAAAAAAAAACACTTTGAAAGCTCACATGCCTAACGCCAAATGTTTCAGCAATAGCCACAAAAGCAGGGGCCAAATTCAAGCAGGTAAGTAGCCTGGTCAGTTTAAGTGCATGGGAAAAGAAAGATCTGCCTTGCACCTGAGACACAGCTCTTCTCACCAGTCTGAATTCTACAGAGAAATACCTTTTACCTGACCTACTTCAGGGTTTTTCATTATGGTAACTGATGTTGATGTACGAGATTGCTATGGCTGAAGCTGCATTTCTAATGACAGGTCTCTCCCATTAAATTCAGACGGGCTGAGATCCACACCAGATAGTTAGTACAGATAATATCATGTCTGTACTTAAGATACCATTCATCTTCCAGAGCTAAAAGACAGGTTGTCTGTGAAGCATATACCTACCAGTGGCTATCAACAACCTGGCAGAGCAGAAGTCTTTAGCCAGTAGGACTGCAGCTCAGAAACATCAAGTCTCTAGTACCAGGAACAGATCCCCATAGTATGAAAATGTCATGAAACAGAAGAGATGCAAGAATGCTACTAGCCCTCAATCCTCACCTCAGTGGGCCTCCAAAATTCTATGCCAGAGCTGCTGGGTGGGAAAGTCTTCTCCTCTTCAGTCAGGCACACACACAACAATGTCATTCCACACTTTACAGTAAATTACAAAAGCAACTCTCCTTCTCTTATCTAGCAGATATACTTCTGTATTGACTGCACCATCTCACACAGTTCTGCACCAATGAGAGGGAAGTCTTAGGGCAAAAAGCCTATCTAGCTCATATTCTGAAGAGGCTGCTGTTGACTGTTTAGATGCTGCCTGTTGATTCTGGATAATTTCATAACATGGACAACGTGGCTAGCTTGTGCTCTAAGGCACTAGCTAGGATTAAACATAGAAAGCTGAGCTTTAAATAAATCTCCAGTCATTGATCCATTTGAACACTCAACATTACAATATGTTTCATCTTGTTTTAGTTTAAAAGTTCATGAAAAATTCAAAATATCTTATTTACCCAATAGTCCTTGACTGATTCGTCTACATTTAAGAAGTTCTTAAATACATACATTATTTAGCCAATACCGCCGTTACAGAATAGCATATAAATATTCAGGGACTTTTTAATAAGTTCAGCTTTTATTCAACAGACCATAATGGTTGCTTAGGAACATTTACTAGTAGGAGACCTATAATAACAGCAAGGGAAACACCTTCAAAGAGTGAAGCAGTTGCATAAAATGGAAGAAAGGAGCAAAATACTTATTTTTCATTCTCCTCACATGCCTTCAAACAAATTATGATGCACAAAAATATATATAGTATGCATTCACGTATGAAAAATAGGAAGAGAAAAATTTAAAACAATAAGCTGAGGAAGCCAAGTTGAGAAATAAAAGAAAAGCAATGATGGTTATTCCCAACCCTCAATTCGTAACTTGTCAGAAACTCTACTATCAGGAACTGTACTACAGAATCTATAACAACAGCAAAAATCACCCTTAGTCTTAGCCAAAGTTAAACTCTGAAACTGTTACTGAGTTTTAAATAAACAGCCTGACTTTCAAAAGCACTAGGCACGAATTGCCTGCAAACAGCAAATTTTTCTATCTATATAAGTTTCCTCCTTGCCTTTTATTATTGGGGTGGGACAACAAGTCAGGGACCCAACTTTCACATGTACATGCTTAACTATACTGTTAATTTCCATACCCCATTTCTCTACAACACTGTGTGTCATTGTGAGTTCAGACTAACTGTCCTTTAGCAAACGGCAGCCCTGGAGAGGTACACACACATATATCTGTTAAGCAGGACACGAGGACCACACATTCAACAAAGTAGATTGACAAAGGCTTTCTATACAATATCTTTGGGTTTGTTTCTTCACCTGTGATGACAACTTGGTGGGTTAGATTAAAAAAGTAAAGGAAATAGAAGTGCCTATTTCTCTCCCCATTTTCAGAAAAGCATAGTCAACATTACAGAGAAAACTATGACAGAACAAACAAGTAAATTCTGTACTCTGATACCTGCTTTTCTATCATTTTGTTCTTTGGCATTAAGTCAGCAACTATTTTTCTTCTGAAAAATAGTATTAATTCTACGTTAACACAGAAAGAAGAAGGAGAAAATATGTAAATAGCACTAATTTATGAGTATATGCAAGACTCATGTAATGAACAGCACTAAGGCAAAACTAAAAGCATTTTATTAAACACTCTAGATAATGCTTATAAGAAGCCCATTATTCTTCCAGCAAATTAATAATCTATGTCTCACTAACAGTATCAGCAAATGAACTGTTTTGGTTAAATTAATATTCATGTTAACTGCATGCAAAATCAACTAATTAAGTAGTCCTAAGTTACAATATTAAGAACATATGTAAACAGAGTTTGTGATCATTTTTAAGACTAGTCAAGTAAGTCATATGGGATTTGTTGTAGGAACTTGGCTGGGTCTTCAAATCAACAGATCATGTTCAGTCAGAAAATAATTCCAACAAAAAGCGTAAGTAATCCAGGTACATTCTAAATATAAACCAAAACAGCAGTTTAGTAGGGCTGTTGAGTTTCAATTTACAAAAAGAAAACAGTAAGTCTGAAATAAGCAGAATCTCTTCTTCCCTTTACTCCCCTATTCTTTGTCTGCAAAACGATCATTTCAGCATAGCTTAGAATGCAATAACCTTTTTTTTTTTGAGAAGTTTCCTCTTCCCCAATCAACAAATCTTCACAGAAATGTTAAGGCTGTTTTTGTTTCTTCATTTATGCAACACCATCAAATTTAGATTAAAAAATCCTTAATAGTGATAAAAAAACAAATCTAAAGACCATAACATGATTTCTTTGGGCTTTGAAATAACAGTAGTATTTGTTTCTTAATAATCTCATTATTATAATTTTTTTTCCTAAGACATCTATCATGACAGTACTGGGGCATCTGACAAAGGTATTTTCCTGTTTCTTAAATTAAATCATATTTGGAACCTAAATTAATAATAGGTGCCTGAAAAGATCCCAGCAAAACAAAACAAACCACAAAAGTCAGAAGCTTTTCTCTTAACAGCTCCTGGCAGATGTGGAAGAAGGGGCAACACAAGTAGCCTAAGAGTGTAATGTGGTACACACTGTTCATCCCTTATTCCAAAAATGCAAATGAAACAAAAAAATAAGAACACTGAAGTTGCAAGTCAAACACCCCAAAGGCAATGCCAGAATTCAGACTGCCACCAGAAGCACAGTTCAGTCACCTGGTATGTATCCATCATGATCTGGGAATACAGAAGCAATAACAAGACAAATACTAAGAACGGATGCTGAGGAAGACATGGAGATAGGTTACACATGGTGAGCCTTCTCACATGAGCTTAGTCCCATATTCTGTTTCAAAGTTTGGAGTGTGCCAGAATACACTGAACAGACACATCCCTGCTTTCATCAGGTGGTCTCATAACCATCTGACTGATCCTAGGCCACCTGCCTCCATCCTGGCTCTTCCTTAACCCTAACTGCTTATCCCAAATACTTTTCAACTCAGTCACAGGCTTTGTTTCTTTCACATCAGCCACGCCCAGCCCAACCTCCTTTTCCAACTCTTTCCTTCCAGCCAATTTCTAGTTCTCACTTCCCCAGTACAGCCTCTACTTATGTTTTCCCCTCTACCTCCTGCTTTATTGTCCTGTTCAGAAGATTCTCATCCTCATAGCTGTAAGATGCTTTCACTGTGGAAGGATCACAAGAATGGAAGCACCTGTTACTGGATTTTCCGGTTTGCCCAGTTAGGCAGATTTTAGTAAGAACAGCAAAAGACGTCATCACAGCACACACACCTTACACCAATAAGCATCATATCTCCAAAGAATAGCAGCACTAGAACTTTTTAGAAAAAAGGCTACAAGAGTTTATAAGGTTTGATCCACTTCTGGTTTTGGAAGTAGTTGAAACACTTAAGACCAAGGGTTTTTTGAAAGAAGTCAGTTTCAAGTGGGAACACCCTGTGAAAAACTAAGCCAAAATATCTACTTTTGACCAAATTATGACAGGTCTAGTGATACTGCTTTAGGGAAAAGGAGTAGACCAGACAACAACTTGGAATCCCCAATTTTCCTTAATTTTGTGATAATAAGTATTTGGCAATCCTGACAACAGGCTGGATTATTTATGGTTCATAGCATGCTCATCAGGGTTGTCCTCCATTAAGTGTATACCCTAGTAAGAACTACTCAAATTTCAAAGTTTCAACTGCAATGGAAGGACAGGATTGACTTTTAAATTTGCACAAAATTTTAGTAGCTGTTCGCTACCCAGAGATCACTGAGCAATTCCAAAGCAAATGTAACCTCAGGCTGCAGACAGATACTATTTTTTCAATACTGGTAAATTACTCAAGAGTTTTGCAGTGAGATCATACGACCCTCACCCCACGATCATCAGTAATGAATTTAAATGCATGGGTCCACATAGCTTCTTAAAAAAAAAAAAAATCAACCACAACAAAATGACAAAAATCTGCTCTAAAGTAGGGGTTTCAAGCACACAAAGTATATCTTTGTTGCAAGAGCCTTGGTAAGAAAAAAAACAAACAACAAAACACTGAAAAAAATACACTCCCCATGCTATTCAAATTAAACCCTTACGAAGTTGAAATTACACTTCACTGAATAACTGCACTTATATCAGAAGCACTGATTTATTAGTGTAGGGTAATTTTAAATACTGGGCTAGATAAAATAATTTTGTAAAGAATAAATTAGCTTTGGGAGAGAAGAAAAAAAAAAGGTAAGTAAAATTGATTTTATCACACTTTAAGGTTTTTTTGTGATGGCATTATACCCCTGATATCTTATTTGCAAGTGAACTCTCTACATTTCAGAAAAACTTGAAGAATTTCAAGCTGCTGCACTTTAAAATATCCAGGATCTGTATTGAACTTTGGCAAGTCATTTCTACCATTTCTTGTCTCTGCAACAAGTTTTAACATTAAAAATTAACTGGTCAGAGATATGTTGAGGATCCTGAATCATTCATGTATGATAGGCAAGTATTGCAGTGGTTAAAGTTATATTGTTTTAAATTATAACCTTGTTTTATACTTCTAGATTTTACAGAGTTTTATGAAGTGTAAAATTGCATGCATTAACCTTCTGCCATGTCTACCAGACTTCTGAAAAAGTATTCATGCTTGTGCAATCTATTTCTAGTAAAGGAAAAAAACAAAACTAAACAAAAACCAAGCAAGCATGCCTACTTCCCAGTAGCCAAATAAACCTCAGATGTATTAGTGAAAGCTTTATGTGCATAAATTAAAAAATATTAATCAGGACCATACATCCCACCCACATTCATGAGCTGATTGAATACCCAAGACATAATATACAACAAAATACTGGCTTCAGTGAAATTAATGTAAAAGAGTTGTAGTCACATCTGATGGCTCCTAAATACATCAAATTTAGTATTTTCCAGGAACTGTTCCATGCTCAGCTAACCTTGTTGATGTGTATATTATTTAGTACACACAGACCAAATTCCTTCTAACAATGCAAGTGCCCCTGTGCTACAAGAGACCTGGGTCATCAAGGGCAATCCCCTGCTGACAGAGACAACATATCACTGAATTCCTTTCATAAGCCAACCAAGCTCCATCATAAAAAAGCTTCTTTTTTGTTAAGCCTTCCAGTGCACTAAACTGTAAAATATGACTGCTCTAATTTTCAAGAACCGTCCTCTAACTTCATGTTAAAGTTTGTAGACTGTTTATCTCCCTTTATTTCTGTTCCAACGCTGGCCTATAGCTTGAAGAGTCCCTTTTTGTCTCAGCATTGCATCGTCTCTCCCCCTATTCACCTTACCACTATCTCGACCTACTTCTATATGGCCAGTCACTATACACACACACACACTTTAGTCCCTTCTCAGAAAATAGGTTCTCCAGGCCCCCTATCATCTTAAGTAGCCCTTCTCCACAACTTCTGTCATTAATTTCGCTTTTTACTTCAACAAGGGATAACTCAGGACTGCAAACAGTATTGCACGCTAGGTTTTATCAGTGCTTTTTGAAACAGCATTAATATTCTCCCTACTTGAAATACAGCTCCTGATGAATCACATACTATTTGCTTTTGATGTAGTTGCAGCACTGTTGCTTCCATATCCCACTATAGTCAACCGTTAGCCTTCTGAAGAATTAAACAAGAAAGCATCAATATCAAAGATTTGGAAGAGAAATGAACAAGAGAATTTTGTAAAGGTCTGCCACACCACACTGAAGGAAAAATTTAATTCCTGCAACATTGACTTTGCATGTGATATTCCAGGATTGGAACTAAGCATATGCAGCTTAACAAAAATGGAAGTTACAGCCCGCAAGAAAAGAGAATCAGCTAACTTTATATAAAAAAAACAAGCAAACAAACAAAAGCTACACCAAAAAAAGTCTGAACTAGCTAAACCTCCTAGTACATACATACAGTTTAAATGCCTTCAGTGTAAGTTGTCTTATTCTGAACGAACATGGAGCACTGAAATACCATGCAAGTTTTAGACCTCAATTACAACAACCTAAGAGGATTAAGTAAAAAAAAAATAAATCTATAACCATATTTTAACGCACAAATTCCTTATTGTCATTTTTAGTTGACAAATAACTATTTCATAGCAAAACAACATCACAGGAACAGCTGGATGGCAGTTTTAAGCTCAAATGAACCAGTGTCACATGCTGACAAGTCATCTCTCTGATTGTTTTTGAATGGCAGCACATGCAGATTTATTCTCTGCCATAAATTAGAACAATTATTTCTCTGTAGTTCACTTTTTATTTCAGACAGTGAGCCCCTGCACATATTTTTAAAGGATATCTTCCCTTTCCTTGATGATAAGTTCATTCTGTTCCTCTAGCTGTCTGATCTTCTTTTCAAATGACTCTTGTTCAGCTTTCAGCCGTTCTTCTGTCACCTCCTTTTCTTCGCTGACCCTGAAAAGAATGAGAGAAATAAAATATATGCCCATAACCACAATGCCTAACTTGCAACTTCTCTGCTTTACAGGTAAATGGGTATCACCCTCTACACCCTTAAACAGGTTAGTTCCTCATAATGTTTATTATATTACACTGGAAGATGCATGTGACTATGCAATACATTATTTTTTCAAAGACACTGGCCTCACTAGAGTACATGCACATTAATGGGCAGCATGGAACAACTAAGTAAGGACCTCAACCCACAATTAGATTTGTGCAGTCTGATTCCCTGCAGCCATAATGAAGATGCACCAGGATCCTTATAAGCCTAGGGCATGTAGACCGACAACTCAAATGGGAGAGCTTAGCTGCTGAGACAGGAAGGAAATTGAAAAACTTTTCTGTTTCTTGATCTATAAACTAATCCTTCTTTCACATTTACTGGTCAAATATAAGTCCAGGAAAGGAATCATTTTTCTTGTTAGTTTTCTCCAAACAAAATACTTCGTCCTCTGCTGGGGATTTTAAAATATCAAGCCACAGGAGTAAATTTTCCTTTCTGTCTGGACCATGGCACCCTGTATCTTGCTGCTCAGTGTAAATAATTGGATCAAGATTAAAAGATGACAATGTGAGAAAGGTTTACAATGTTCATTTATTCTGCACCTCAAGAGCAGGCTGTAAAAATAATTATTCTGGTATCACGTAGGCAAGAAGACCATTATGCACAGATGATCCTGTAACTATACTAAAAAACATGGCTTAGAAATCATGGTTCTATAAAAGCTCTACAAAAATATTAAGTAATGAGCTTAGACTAATAAATATTATTGCTCTGCACTTAGGCAATTTCTGTTGCTGAAGGCTCTTAAAGTTCAGCCTTTTATGATGATGAAACAGCTACCACAACACAGGTGACAGGAGACCAAAGCAGTACAACTTTCAGAAAACTTCAATTTTATCTTCGTTTAAGTGGAACAATCCTATAGGAAGAGGAAAGTGGGGAAAAAATATAGAATTTATATATAGGCATTAGACTAAGCCTTCCACTCGTCCCATCAGACTCACTGACATTATTAACAGAGAACTCCATTCAGGGACTGAGCCATCCATTTGACATCATGTTGTTTGCCTTAAGAGGGCAAATTTTGTTTTGATATTCCAGTGGAAAAACCATAAATACCACAATTGGGTCTCCCCCCTAGGATGAACTACAGACAGGCAATATTCCCCAACTTTAAGATCAACCTACAGCCCTTCCCACAGCAGTTTGAGCAGACTGCATCAAGTTGGAAATTAATAATACTGAAACTCACACCTTTTCTCTACAAACCTGGAGGGAGAAAAATAACATATAGCATATAATCAAATTCTGTAAATCAGAGTGGTTGGAACAAACTATTAATTGGAAAGCTTCTAAATTACACAAAAAAGACATGGATTTAGCATAAAAACATTCCGCTATTCATATGCCCATGGTCTCATTTACAGTCCTGTCCCCTGCAGTGTTCATCAACTCACTCCTAGGCCCCTTTGCCTCCACTCAAAGGCTGTCAAAAAGGGGTGTGCACACATCAGAAAATAAACTATGAAAAGGGACAGCCGTATTAACTCTGGATCCATCTCAACACCTACATACTCCTTAGTTAAGCAGGCAACAAATTTTTGAAACTTATCAACCATACATCCTTGCTACCGAAGCAGTTATTACTATGGTGCATATGCCACGGGCTGCAGACCCAGGCTTTCGCATCTAACCCCACCAGTTTGTTTTCTCTGAATCTAGTGCAATCAGATAACTGACTACAGATTATATGACCCTCCTTTCACATAAACAGGGAATGATGCAAGAATTCTTCCTGTTTCTTAGAGTAAAAAGAAAAGATAGAGAACAGAGAATAAAAACAGTCAGTTAGAAAAAGACAATGAAGACAGCAATGACCATGTAGATGAAAGACAGGCAGGAAACGAGAACAGGGGAGTAAAAAAAAAAAGATCAGAAGGAAAAGAGAGGCCAAGTATCATCTCCAGGGCACTATAATAAGGAAGGAAGCTTGCTTACTAGCTGCTGGAGTGATGCATTAGAAAAAGTTTCAGGACAACTGAAACACTGGGCCATGCTGGCACCTAAGAATTTTTAAATGACACAACAGTATAAGAAAATAAGGTAAGGTAAGGTAAGGTAAGGTAAGAAAGAACAGAGGACTAGAGAAATTAGACTAAATCTAGCAGGTTTTACCCATCTCTATATTCTGTGATTTGCTGCTTTTATCAGTCTGCATCACATTCACGTGCTGTTTGTATTTAACACAGATCACAGCAATCTGTCATACTCCCAGACATATGAATATATTGTGCCACATATCTTATGCAGTGTATGACTGAGAACAGTAAGTGATCTCAGAAGGAACGTGGTGGTATGTGTTTACGTATCACAAAGCAGGAGACAGTCCATAAAGGGCAGGCGACAGATAGAAAACTGTTACTCACAGGAGGTGGCAAAAGGAAGTTAGAGAAAAGGAATACAAGAACGTCATCAGATTATGCTGGATTTATGTCACATCCTATATATAGCTCAGTGAGATTTTTTTTAACATATTTATTTCTTTGCCTTCTGGCAGTAAAGAACAGATGATTTTTAACAGAACTAGGAAGGACTTCATTGATGCCAAACAGAAATATTAGAAGGCTCATAATGCTCCTCAAAAGGATTTTCACCCACTTTTCATCTGCTCGTGGCCAGAAAAGAACGGTGAAAGAATGAAGGCACTGCAACTACAAAGGGCACAACTGCTTCTGTTGGGCAACACGCTGGTGTCCAGCTCCGTTACCATTGTTTCCAGGACGAAATAGGGGTCTGACAGCTGAAAGCAAAGATGATAAATCAGTAGAACTATTCCTGCTGTTAAGTGTCTGAAACATTTTCTTGCATGCAATTTACATTCACCCACCTTGTGTCAGGATATACATCATCTTTGTTCAAGATTTGTTTTAAATTCAAAACATCAAAGCTTATGTAATCCTAGCTGCATCTAAATAAAGAATTTAATTTTATTTTACAGGAGTCTCTGTAGGAAAAGAAAAATTCATAATGCAGATATATTGACAAAAAACCCTCCTAGGACATCAGCCTTAGTGTTCAAATTAATTCCTAATTCACCAGTTCCAATTATTACGCTGCACTCCCAAGTCCATTGCTGATACTAGTAGTTCTGACTGTCTGAAGAAGGAATTGATCAACAAGTTTGCTGATGACACTGATTGATTCCACTGCGTAAGCAGGATTGATGCTCTCCAGGTGGAATTTTTGAAGCACTGCACAGGTCAACACCACTTAAAGTTTTATTTGTCTAATGAAAAACTGGCATGCACAAGAAAGAGCCAGGATAATACTCACATCAACACGACACTAGGGACAAAACTCAAAAGAACTCTTCCTGACTGAAGGCACTTACAGATCTTTACAAAAGAAAAGAAGAGCTGAAAAGGCAAATTAAAAATAGTGTTTTCTATTTTTAAAAAAATGTTAGAAAAAATTGAGTTTTTACCAAGAGAAATCTGAATACATTAAGAATTGTGGCTGAGCAAGACAGAAGACAAAATAAGCAAAAAGAAGAGACAGACACTGGAAACTTCACTGATCAGTCCTTACTCATTGAGAACCTTTATCTTTTAGGGAACACTCACCTGATATTAGTCTGCCAACTAGCTAGCAAAGATGAAAATATCTCAGTGACAGTTCCTGAAAACCACAGGTTTTAAATTCCAAGCAAAGAATGGCATCTGGGACAGGCAAGGCCACAGGGGGAGGAAAAATGGAGCAAGAACCAAGATAAGGGCATCATGAAGAGCCCAGCACACACAGAAATCATGGAATGAAATCAAGTATTCCAAGTGAAAGATGCACTCCAAGAAGATGAAACAAGAAGAACTGAGCAACAAAGTGACTTTTAACACCAACATGGCAGAAGAGAGAATGGCAGCATCTTTTGACTGAGGACACTTCACAAATCTGATACATTTTACTCAAGTATTATGGGCAGTATGTATAAATTAAAAAAACAAAAAAACAAAAAAACCAAAAAACCCCCAACAATTTCAAAACATAATTGAAATTGCTGCACAATGGATAAATTTTATGATATGCAACTTGCAAAATACAAAACTACATCTCACAGCATGAATTTATAGCTACAAATGACTTTTTAAGCACAGAAGGTGTGATTGGTGATACAATAATCCTAGGCATGCTTTACCTATCAACAAGAAGTAATTTCCAGACAAGCTTAGAGATCTCATTTGCAGTCTCACTGCCTGACCAATTAAGAGAACTGCAGCACAATATTGCTCCGAAAGTAGCACACAGGAAAAAAAAAAAAAAAAAGAAAAGAGCTTGACACTGAAGTTAAAGCCAGGTTAACAATTTGGTTAAATATGAGGTAGTGTAACCCAGGAGAGAAGGCAATCCAAAAGGCCAAACACTGCAGATTTGTAATACCGGCTTTCACAGGCAAGTTGTCCTTCAAAGATCCTAAACAGCACATAACACTCTACAACAGTTTCACTCTCCTCCTTTGTAAAGCTTTCCAGCTCTGTAATCAAATTAACCTTCTGTTTTGATTCCCATATTCATCTTTTGTTGGAAAATTCTCAATTTTAGTTGGTCAAGTTCATCTTCATATGAGAAAAGAAAGCCTCCAAAAAGCAATGCCAGTAGAAAAGACTAGCATCCTAGACTGCCAGCACCCTACAAAAGGTTTAGGAATCCAAGGTCTTGGGAAGCAGGAAGCATTTTCTCAATAGGGACAAAGGGCCGTCTGAAGGCTGTTTTACTAGCTGCTGGGTACAAGTCATTCTGGGCATGACAGTGGTCTTTGCCAGAAAGACACTAATTTGATAGCAAGAAGTATCTTGCATCTCATTTGAAAAAGGCTACCACTCCCTCCTTTGGGTGGATAAGGGCATTATGATACCCTTCTACCTAAATTTTGAAGATTTGTTTGCAAAGACAACAGGGAGCCAGCTTTCCCTATGTTTAACTTATCTGAAAAAAGAATACAAAGTAGTTAGATACCAATTCTCATCAATAAAAGCAAAAATTAAACTTTCATGAACCATTCCACATCACTTAGTCAACGCCTCTTGTTCGTTCCAAAGCAAACCGCATATGTGAGCTGTACAGGCGTATGTGAACTGTGCAGTCAGGGAAGAAGTATTTATGATGTACATGTCATAGTAGAGGCCAGAAAGTCACAGTACTATGGCTGTATATCAGTAAGGAGTGAGGTGAATTGAATGCTTGCAAGCACACACAGACTCACTCTCTCTGCAAAGAAAGTTATGACCCTCTCCATTCAGCCAAATGCCAAGACAGAGAGCTCTCAAAATCTGCATATCACTGAAAATATTTCACTCCAGAATACTATTTAACCATTCTCCAAAGGGTGTCTAGCAAGTCCTTCATGCTCAACAGCCAACTGGCTGGGTCCCAGAGGACCTTGCAGTGCTCGCTCCTGGAAGAGGCTAATGTGTCCTGACATTGGCGCAGAGTAGAAGGGTAGGAATCTTTCAGTGCCTTCACCATGTCACTGCTCATTTCATTACATAAGCTGATGACTGCTTCAGGAGTAGCCTGCAGTAATAAAAGCTCAGAGAAAGTCTTTTTTGCCTCTTAAAAGGACTCTGCTTCTAAGGAGAGCTAAAATTTGCGCTTACTGCGCCTGCCACTTTCACCACCACGCCAGCAGCACCTTGCTGAAAACACAAAGGTGCCATTGCAGGTTGTTTTTGAAATACTGGTTGATCACACTTGAGAATTTCCCATTTACTCACAAAGCACTTTGACATTCATGGGCATGACTCATTCTACTCAGAAATTCCTCTACAAAACCAAATTTGGAAAGAACCTGCTGACACAATTTAAAAAAGTTCAAATTTACAACATTTGAGTCTTTTAAACTTTGGATCCAGTTTGCCTCTCTTGTCACCTTAAGGGGGAAGACAGACTGGATGCATTCAAAGAAAGGCAAAATAATGGTTATTTACAAGTGGCAGCATAAAGCAAAAACTAAGATTATTTAGCCTAGAAAGGAGGATTAGAAAGGATACAGCTGAGTCCCTTCTTTCAACCCTGCCTCAAAATTCCATTTCATAAAGTCCCTATCAGCTATCATGATGTCAGCCACTGGAATCCCCAGCAGCAGAGCATTACAGCCCAGAAATTGATTTTTTTTTCAAAGGAGAGGAAAATAATATAGACAGCATTAGAATTTACTCACACCAAGACAAAGTCTGACACTGCAACATCTTAGCTAATACATAGGCACACACCTTTCCAATGTTCAAAAGCGCATTGGGAATGAGAGTTGGAGGAAGAGAAGAAAAAATAGGAAGAGAAAGAAAAGTAGGTTAGCTCTCCTTCAGCAGTCGCAGAAGTCACGGAAAAGACCAATATCCTGAACTGCTCAAGCAAGACGTCGTTGAAATTCAAGCCCCAGGAGTTAAACATACTTTGCTACCAGTTTCCACACAGACAGAATTTTACCACTTTACAACTGCCTTCATGCAGACAGTTATTAACCAAACTATTTCTGTCCACCATCCTGCAATAAACGTGCAGGAATTAGCCCCAACTACCATCATTTTAATTCATAAATAGTAGGGAAATAAGGAACAGTGAAGTATAGCTCTGGTCAAGTGAGATCTTTATTATTCCAAGTATTTACTGCAGGACAGTCTTCCTGGAAAACTTTCAGGACTCTGATGGTTCTTTTTCTTCTCTGAAATAGCAAAGAATGTTCTACTGCATGTAAAAACCCTTCATCATTGCACAACTAGGGATGAAAATTATGGAGAGTTTTAAAAAAGTGACGAGGTGAGCGGAATTAAAGTTCAACTTCCCTATTACTCTGCAAAGGACTTTTAATTACATCCAATAAAAATATGATTAGGTTTAAAAATAAAAGAGAACTAAGTATAAAATAATAGTGTTCCACTAATTTTACTTTTCAAAATTAATGTTGCTGCACCTTCTATTTTTCTTCGAAGAAATGTCAGGCAGAAATATCAAACTGTCCTCAGGGAAAAATCACAGCATCTGAGATTTAAGAAGAATCCCATGCTCGAATGAGTTAGTGTACTACTATTCACTAGGGAGCAGTGTATTATGAGGAACAATGTAATAAAAGGCTTTTTTTAATATTAGAATATACCTCTATATAATCAACAGTGGCAACAGTGTCCGAATAGCTCCAACATCTGACAATTTGTAACCAGGCTTCCCAGCAATCTACTCTTTATGACAGCCTTAACTAGACATTTTCTAACATGAGGTAGGATAAAATAGAGTTGCAAGCATGAAGAACTTCAGAAATTACTAAAATACTGTATAGCAAGAAATCCTATATTGGTACAAATTATTAGCAGGCAAAATGGTCCACTGGATGAGGATAATCAGAAAGAAAATACTCCTAGCTGCACCAGAGACTTATTGCATGACCTTGAGCAAGTAGCTTAATATCACTGCCCAAATTTTCCTATATAAAAAGGACAGTAATGCTTGCCAATTATTGCACAGACATATGAAATCTATGGCAAAAAGCACTTCATTAATACCTGAGAACCTGCACTTTGTTCTAGAAAAACTTTGCCTTTATAAATTCTTAGTATGGACACTAACTTTTAGCCCAAAGCACCTGAGATCACCTCACAAGACTTTCCCCTCTGATGCTGTGCGAAAGTCTGCCGAAGTCCCATGTGCTCCTTCTCAGTTTTATAGCCACTGTGCAAGAAGCAGATTTTCAGAGATTCTGAAGTGTTAGGGACACAGAACAGGAGAAAAACCTCTTCACTCAAATTCAACCTATTTTTCACATCATTTATCTTCGTGAATGCAACTAGCACTGGAATGAAACTTAGAAAAAACCTTTTGCTAAAGCTGAGATACTTGCCTCTCCTTTCAAAGAACAGGGAGAACTTGAAGAAATTACTCAAAGCAAAAGAAATTTTGGCTAGATAAGTTAAAATTACACTCGTCTCTTTATTGATCTACATGTGCAAACACAGACAAATACTGATTAGCATGTTTCAGCCACAAGATCACCTATCCACCTTTAACAAGGCATTCCATATAAAAGCTTACTCCTGACAAATAAGCACTACAAAGTTTGTCATTTCCAAAAGACATGTGTTTATTTAAAGCACATGATACAAGCAGCAAACAAAACCCCAGCCCTGTGACTAGGTTTATATGGATGAACTACGGCAGGTCACAAAACTTTGGCTCTTGTTCTGATCTGTTTAGGAGATTTTGTGTCAGGAAGCAAGGAAAAGCCGATCAGGATGCTCCACTGTTCATACTTACTCCAAAAAGAAAAATTACCTTATGCAAATATTCATTTCCATAATGGAGTTCTACATTGCTTGACGTTAATTAGAGGAATGACTCTCCTTAAACATAATGCATTTTCAGGTGATGCTTATTCTTACCTGGCAAGTTCTTTAATTAAATTTGCAATGCGTCTCTTGTCCTCAGGACACAAATCCTTTAAAGAAGCACTCTTCATTCCTCCTTCATTAGTGACCTGAAAATTTAAAGTAACATTTTAGAAAGTACTCTTTAAAGAAGAACAAATATTTCATAAGATATTAAAAGCATTTCAAGACCTAATTATTAGAAGTTGAAAAGTAGACAAATTCCAACTGGAAATAGAATACATATTTTTTAAAATGTAAGTACAGTTCAGTGAAATAAAATAATTCTCCACAATTTGGTAAGAGATTTGTAATTCAAACGCAAGCTGCAAGCTTCAATACTAAACATGTTGGGTAGTTTTAAGACATACACTATTCATCAATTCATGTTAGATAAAGGGTAGTGGTTTCTCAAGACTTAGAAATCTAGCAATATCCAAATCCAAGTTCAAACTTTACTATATTAGGATCCTAAAATAAAGAGTAAGAAAAAAACATTCCGCCTTTGTGTTTACAACCAAAGCATACAAACCAGCAAAAAAGGTATGTTAGTAGATGGTAAGTCCTTATTTCAGTTATTTTAATACACAGAAAAGTACACACCCTTTCACACGTCACTATCGGGCTTTTTTAACCACTTATTTGCTGCCTTCATACGTACTACTCCTTCTCAAAAGAAACCTTTAACATACTCCAGTACTTCGGTTCCTTTAATGCATTCCTTCGTCACACTGAGAACTGCAGCATTTGTTGCCAATGTCCACCAGAGGGCATATTGCTCTCCGTGTTGCCCACGGTCCCTTGTATTATTGAGATAACTGGCATTACATTTTTCGGGTGTTTCCAAGCAGAAAACAGTTCTAAATTGTTTTTATTTATCAAAAAATTTCAGTCATCGGTGACTCGGTTCTCCAGTGGTAGTGATAAACACAAAATAAGAATCTCAAACGAAAGCAGCAATAAGAACTATGCTATTCTGTCCAAGATGTTGGCAAGTGGCGCTTAACATGAGATACAAGACGTTACCAAATGCCTTGCAGTTTGGCCAAGTTAACACAGCACAGAATAACCTCTGCCCATACAAAGCAAACACTGGGCTCCTCTCCCCTCATTAGCAGTAACAGCAGCTGATCTACACACCAGAGAGGAAGTGCCCCCTTTCATCCTTAGCTAATTGCTTCCTGAACAGTGGTTTGAAACAATTAAAGGACTATATCGCTTTTGAAAGAGGTGATAATTTTATACAGACTTATGTTATACCCACCTGAACCTTCAATACACTCTTATTTTAACTTCAGGGGGAAAAAAAAAAAGTTTCACGAGGCAAATTAGACTTCAGGGCTTTGCAAGGGGACATTTGATTTCGCAGTTTCCTTCCCAAATATGCTATTTACAGTCACACAAATGAAGAGAAAATGTCTTTAACTTAACTGAATTTAACTTCAACTAAACATATGGTTGAAGGATTTCCATATTCCACGCTAAAAATGTCTGAAAATCGGGGTTTTTTTTAGCAGTTAGATGATGAAAACTTTTTTAAGAAAAGTAAAAAGTTACATTTTTCACTCAAAAAAGAGGCAGAAGCTTGATCACATTAGTGAAGGAGATTTTAACAGAAGGCACCACAAGCTATTACCCAAACCTATGTACATACTGTCAGACAAACATTTGTGGGATGAAGAGGAAAATCTGAAGTGTTACTCTGCTTTTTTGTATCACCCACAGGTATGGATAGACAGCACACAAAAAATCTCCAAGGCATGCTTGTACCAATACGCATGTCAAAATGAAGCTGTAGAATTATGCACAGCAACAGCTCCACCATCAAAACAAGATGACAAATGAGATAGAGGCCAAGACTGTATCATCTCCTTTCTCCAGATTTCTGTCCTTTCTACATAGCTCAGAGTAGAACACAGTTTCATAATTCAGTATTTTCTGGATGAAATGTACTACATAAATGGAAGATTCTCTCAATTTATAAACCACATCTTGGCAGATAAGAATTTGCATGAGAGAAGCGGAGAACTTCTGTCAAACGGAAAGTAGGAAGATGGGAAATTTCGTCAAGACCAGTATAGCAAACCACTGATTTATTAAAAGTGCCAGAAAAGCTCCAGAGCTAACAAAACCTTTTTGCAGTCTTCCCCAAAACTCTCATCCCCCTTTGAGTTACGCTAGTCTATCCGAACGAATAAAAGGTAGATCAGTTCTGCCAAGATTCACATTAGAGCAAAACTCAATCCATTCTCCTCAAAAGATTATCATAAATCATAATGGTGAGCTACCTACCAGTACAATAGTGTAACTTATACAACAGTACAAGTATATTAAAGTGATCAGCTCCCCCTAGACATGCACACAACACCTTGAAGAAAATTAGTTGTGTTGGCGATGAAAACTCCTTGCAAGAGAACTTTGTGAAACCTTCTTCTTCTGTAACAAGTAAAATGTATTTGTTCTGTTTGTTTCAAGTAATTCAGAGCTTATCTTCAAAGTTAGAGTACAGAGTTTCCATGAGGATTTGGCAAGGTAAGAGAAAAACAGAAGGTTAAAAAAGAAAGAGAAAAAGCTTTGAACACATTTTATTGTCAATTTTATAAAAGCACGTTTGAGTCTCCAATTAAGATTTTGCATATTAGGCATTATATGAAAAAAACAAAGACCATTTCTACCCCATCAGCTCTCACAGGGAAATAGAAGTAAAAAAATCTCTAGACAACAAGTAATGCAAACAACACTTATTTTTTAAATTAGATTTCATTTTTAAGTTTTTAATGTGACATATGAAGGCATCTATGAGGCAGTGGGCTTGTAGATACTTAAGAAGAGATGCTTCTACATAAAGATTCTGCATAATGGGGGCTATTTGTGAAATTTCTCTGTATGTCACTTAACTGCATCATTTGCAAAGTGTAGGTACATACCAGCCTCCTAAAAGCAAGTACTGATAAACAGAGAAATGGAAAGGAACAAGTCCAGGAGGGGCCCTAAAAATGAATACCGGTTATTAGAGTGTCATGCTGAAGGATTTGAAGGACAATGACACTGTCAAAGCAGTGAGACATGAGTGATCTGTGTTCACATCAGAGTTTTGAATGGACATGTGAGGCACACAACATTTACTCAGCACACAGAAGACACAGAGAAGGACATCTTAGCCCAGATGAACAAGATTTAACTGCACGATAATACAACAGTGATTCAGTCACAAGTTTTAGATCTTGCCTGTAAGTGGGAGGATACAAAACTGTAGTGACTTATAGGCTTGCTCAGGATGACTACTAGGCAAGAGACTTAACAGTACTCAAATGACTGACATAGTCACTGTACTATACAAATTACGTTAGAAAAATGGCATCTCTCAACAGATTTCTGAATATCACAATACCTATCACAATACAGAATAACCTTCCAAAGGAAAACCCCCTGCTTTGAAATTTCTAATGCAATAAACTGTAGGAAAAGCATCACCTATTGTCACAGGAGTAGGCCAGACAATTCAAAGCAGAGCCAAAGATAATGTCAACTGACAGTTACTCTTACTACTCAGATGCATTTTTACTATCAAAAAGAGAAAGTGATTTTACCCTGCTAACATGAACAGCCACAGCAAAAAAGGTCTCTCAAAATAATTTTACAAGTCTTGTTTCTAAGTGGTATGTCTACAGCAATAAAACTGAATAGACTGAAACACAACTTTTTGCATGTTTCACTAGTTATATATGGATTAGGGGCTACTCAAACCTACACTCACTCTCTCTGTACACGTACACACATAGAAATAATCTGTTTTACGTAGCCCCAGTTACACATCACTTACATAAATTAGTACATTCAGTCTTTGTTCTCTGTAGGTGGGCAAGTGATCTCAGTAGAAAGGTAATTTTTGCCAGCAAGCCACCATGTAAGTGGGCAAAAAGTGTCAGAGATTGAAAAAATAATAGGATTTTAAAACTATTTAAAACTTTTCGATCTTACAATTTTCTGCCATTTTTCTACTATGTGCAGTCTTAAGAGCAAGAAAAAATTGCCTTTACTGACCTGCTGCCCTGTCAGATCTCTTGTGCTTCTAACGGGATCCACAGAAACAGAAGTCACAGCTACAGGCACCTTTAGCTCTGTTTTACTTTTCTGACATTTTGGCAAATAGCTTGTTCTTAAATTTCCTTTTGTAGACACTCCTGTAAATGAAAGACAAGCAGAACACACAGATTATAAAGTCAACAGATTATAAAGCCAACAGGGACCCTTCTCTTGCCTCCTACAACAGGACTTTCACAGAAGCATCCATGCCTTAGCAGCTCTTTTTGAAAAGAATGAGCATTTCAGGTAGGTATATGTCTGCAGTTCCCCCCAGCCTCTCACGCCATACAAACTTTTCTTAAGAAGAACATATCTGCAGAAAAAGAAGTGCACAGCACTGAAGTGCACCCAGCCACAACGAACATCAAAGCAAATTCTGAAACATACATATTGTCTTCTGAATGTGGTTCAGTGCAAAAACCCATGTTTGTTTAAGATGCAAAAGCAGAAAATTGAGCCTCTGCTTTGCCACTCCAAGACAATGGGGAACCAAGCAGCAGTAATGCTGTTAAGAGTACCACTCATATAATAAAACTTTTTTCTGTTATACAGCCAACCTACTGATTGCTCAGGCTAATGTTCCTTTCAGGACCATGCAGTTGAATAAGGTAACACTGCAGAACACACTCCACAGATCATGTGTAAAAAACTTCCTGACATATTAAAATTAGCTCACCGCTGCCAATGGTAACATGAAAGCACTGAAAATCCTGGTGCAAAAAGTGTTGAACAAAAAATACTGATTTTATACTAGCAGATAAATTACATTTATTTGGGTAATGAATTTCAGAAGTGTACCAGCAATTCAAATGGAAGAACTGAATTATAAGCTTTAACATCTCCATGCCTGTACACGAGGGAAAACAATGTTTCTGAAATTCTGTTCCACAGAAGTGGAAAAATATTTCCCAGAGTGAATCCATTTCCATCATTTAGGATCACTGCTTTCTTTCCAGGGCACAGCCTATAACGATCCGACATCACCTGCCTTGAACGATGCTAGCTACAAAACACACGCTGAGATTTTTAATAGAGCTGTTTGGCCAGTAGTTTTGTAAGGCAACCATGCTAGTCCAAACCTAGGGAGGAGGATTCCTCAAAAATTTATAACTGCTCGACATATACACAATTTTACCAGAGTTAATCATCCCCAGGTATGTTTTCAGGACCTGGTAACACTGTAAAAGCTGTGTTTGAAAACAATTAGAAAATTCTGAAGGGGGACTAAGAACACCCATCTTATCTCCAGGGATGTACACAAGCATGCACTCAGTCAATCAAGCTCAAGAGAACTATAAGAAAAAATTTTATTTTTCTTTACACAGTGAGTCTTCATTTTAATTGTTCTCTTCAAAATTTACAAAAGACCTGACCATCTCTCATGCTTCAACATTCTTTGGAGACCACGTAAAAAATGTAACTCACCTCATAGATTGGATAAAACTATCCTGTACCTGCAATAGGAACAGCTCCCCTGAAACTGTTCATTTTTATACCGTATGCTTATCTAAGCAGCAGAGCATAAATCCTCTGCTATAATCCTGTATGTCCCATTACAACTTGTGATGACTCTGTACCTTACACACTTACATACACAAGCCACGTACCTGAAAAGACATTGCAAAGTTTAGCATTCACAAAAAAACACTTTGTTTACAGCTATTGGAAGGTCATACCTGAAACAGATACCATCAGCCGTTCTTCGTCAGAAACTGCATGTGGCTTTGTTAAAGGTGATAAACAAAAAACAGAGCAAGCTTGGCCCTTTAAAGAGAACTATAAAAATAAATATTTTAGCTCTTGATTTTAAAAGACTGTTGATAAGAAAACAAACTGGCAACCCTTCGGGAACACCAAAAGCAGTAAAACTTGACTAGAAAAAACAAACAACACACAGATTACTAAAACAAAAAGCATTACTCCTCTTTCACTGTGCATTAACTTTCAGCCTGTGAAGATTATCTTAGAGGTCACCTTCACAAAAGATCCCAGGGACCAGCCCCAGTTACAAGTGCAATTACTAAGATAATGAAGTAATAATATTTATTTAAATTAGAGCAGGTTATGATTATATAAGGAACCTCTTGATATGTAGGGATGAAATTCCAAAATACCATATATCCATACTGCGATGAAATACATTTTGTACAATATATTCTAAGAAACATAAGTAAGGATAAATGCAAAAGGTTTCAAAGGAAATTGGTCATTCTCATCTGATCATCACATGATGAGTAGCAGATGAAAGCCTGAGGACTGATTTTCTTTAATAAGTTTCAAGAACTTTCAAATAACCTAGAACTTTAATTATTAAATTACTTGACTGCAGAAAACACTTAAAAATTACAAAGGAACAGGCACCATATTATTTGTGCTATGTTAGCAGTCACTGAACTCGCCTCCTAGAAGTCATTAAAAATAGGACTCAACACAATTCAGGGAAGGGTGTAAACTATAGTGTCTTCCTTAAAGCAACAGTTTCATTTGGCTGAACGTAAAGATTTTTATTCCCACGTAAGTAACTAACATGATACTAAAGTGAAAAACACAGGGCACACAATTCTGCTCCGCTATCTTTTGTTTATACCCCTTTATTTTCCTCAACCTTCTAAGGTTGGCAACTTAACTCAATTACCTAATTTTTGTACTATTTACAGATAAACACATTTAAGGTTTTGCAGCTGTCTTCATACAATAAAGTCAAATTGTGAAAATATCTCAATTAACCTATCCAAACTCTTGCCTTCACTGAAATTTGATTTTGATAGTACCATCTCAAAAACTTAATTTAATAAATTACCACACAGTGGAGAAAACTAGCAACAGTCTAGAAGCTTCCTCCTGTGGACAGCAATTTCAGATTCAATCGATACCCACTATCCATCACACAACTGGTACTTGGCACACTGGAAGGGTTTGATCACTGGCTCACTTGTGATCTTGTTGATCCAATTTATCACTTGTAAACAATTATCACTCATCAGTCTCACAGCAGTTTGAGAGTATGTTCACTTAGTACTACTGTCAAGTCATCTCTCTCTACAAATGCTGAAAGCACTTTTGTTCTCACTAGTAAGCTGCAGCCTGCTATCTCTAGGTGTCACAACACATGACGGGGTCCTGCCATGAACCAGGTGAGGAAGCTGGACAAGCTCTGAAAGTAAAGGGTGAGGAAGCTGGACAAGCTCTGAAAGTAAAGCACTCTGACCTCTCCTTTCAAAAAGCACCAAGGTAGATCAAAAGTCCAAGCCTGGATCACAGCCCAGCCCAAACAGCTGTGTCAGCACAACTACAACAGCAATCTTCAGGACACTGAGAGCTTTAGGACATCTTCAACTCGTACTACTACAGGAAACAACAAACTTCAGCACAGGCAACTGCTTTCTCAACTGATGTATGGTTAATCTGTGTGTAAATACACAGCTATAGAAAATAAAACTGATTTGCCTAAACATTTGGCTTTTGAAGTTCGCCTCCAGTATTGGCACTGTTGTGGATAGATACCTAGGAGCAAGGTGAAAAAATTAGTCAAAGCTGTTGCTGTTACTCCTGGAGCTATCAGGACCACTCTCCCATGAAGGCTTGCGGCCTAGCGTAATTAGAATAAACCAAATTCAGACCAGCTTACCTTAATCAGCTGGACTGAAAATTGCAGTGACTCAGGAGCTGATTCATAAACAGGTCCAACATCCTTGTCTCAGAGTGAAAGACTGAGGACACTACCAGCATCAACCATTTAACATTAATCCACTGCCACGTGCCTCTCAGGACTCCCACTAAGGTGACTATACGCATTATAAACCTTGTCCCACCACAATTAGTGTTCAAGGCAAGAGCAGAGACAGTCACACAGGCATCAGAGAATCTGAACGTCTTGTGAAGCTGTATGGCTCCCCTACAGCAAGCAACAGTGCATTTGCCTTGCTATGTTTTATCTATTCAGCAATTATAGAGACACATTCAGTTTTCCAAAGCTATTAAACCAACATTACCAAATCTCCCGCATTTCCCACCCCCACCCTTTTTGAAAGCATTCATAATTATTTGTTCTTGTGCCATAGGCTTTTCTGGGTATTTAAACTTTTCCAAGATCAGAGGCAACACTACCTACTTGCAAAAACATGCAAAATGGAAATGGTTGTCAGGAAGAGCCTCATTCCTTGGAATATCATGACGCATGAGGACACTGCTGGGCTCAAGAAACCACATTTAATGTCATGGTTTAAACCCAGCCAGCAGCCAAACACCACATCGCCGCTCACTCACCTTCCCCTGGCCTAGAGAGGGAGACAATTGTAGCAGTACAAGTAGGCGACTCATAGGATGAGATAAAAACAATTTCATAATTGAAATAAAATAAAAATAAAAGAAAATAAAAACGAGCAATGCACAGTGCGATTGCTCACCACTCACGGATCAATGCCCAGCCCATTCCCAGCTAGCAATCCCAGAGAAGAGAAGATCCTGAAACCACAATCCTGGAAGTGAGAGAGTCAGCTTCCCAGACAAACCTCATCTATACACTGAGCATGATGTTATATGATATGGGATATTTCGATGGCCAGTTTGGGTGCGTTGTTCTGACTGTGCTCTTTCCCAGCTTCTTCTGCACCTGCACACGGGCAGGACATGGGAAGTTTTAAAGTCACAGAATCATAGAAAGGTTTGGGTTGGGAGGGACCCTAAAGATCATCCAGTTCCAACCCCCCTACCATGGGCAGGGACACCTTCCATGAGACAGGTTGCTCAAAGCCCCGTCCAACCTGGCCTTGAACACTGCCAGGGAGAGGGCAGCCACAGCTTCTCTGGGAAACCTGTCACAGTGTCTCACCACCCTCACAGGGAAGAATTTCTTCCTTACATCTAATCTAAATCTACCCTCTTTCACTTTAAAACCATTACTCCTTCTCCTATCCCTACACCCCCTGTTAAAGAGTCCCTCCCCAGCTTTCCTGTAGCCCCCTTTAAGTACTGGAAGGCCACTATAAGGTCTCCCTGGAGCCTTCTCCAGGCTGAACACCCCCAACTCTCTCAACCTGTCCTCACAGGGGAGGTGCTCCAGACTCCTGATCATCTCCGTGGCCTCCTCTGGACCCGCTCAAGCAGGTCCGTGTCCTTCTTACACTGAGAGCCCCAGAGCTGGACACAGCACTGCAGTGGGGGTCCCACGAGAGCGGAAGAGAGGGGGAGAATCCCCTCCCTTGACCTGCTGGCCACTCTTCTCTTGGAGCAGCCCAGGATATGGTTGGCTTTCTGGGCTGTGAGTGCACATTGCTGGTTCACAGTCAGTTTTCCATCCACTAATACCCCCAGGTCCTTCTCCGCAGGGCTGCTCTCAACCCACTCATCACCCAGCCTGTATTTGTGCTTGGGGTTGCCCCGACCCATGTGCAGGACCTTGCACTTGGCCTTGTTGAACCTCATGAGGTTTGCACAGACCCACCTCTCCAGCCTGTCCAGGTCCCTCTGGATGGCACATCCCTTCCCTCCAGTGTGTTGACCGCACCACACAGCTTGGTGTCATTGGCAAACTTGCTGAGGGTGCACTCAATCCCACTGTCCCATGTCCCCAGCAAAGATGTTAAACAGCGCCAGCCCCAACACCAACCCCTGAGGAACACCACTCGTCACTGCTCTCCACTTGGGCATCGACCTGTTGACCGCAGCTCTTTGAGTGCGACCATCCAGCCAATTCCTTATCCACCGAGTGGTCCATACGTCAGATCCATGTCTCTCCAATTCAGAGTCAAGGATGTCATGTGGGACAGTGTCAGATGCTTTGCACAAGTGCAGGGAGATGACATCAGTTGCTCTTCCCTTATCCACCAGTGCTGTAACCCTGTTGTAGAAAGCCACCAAATTTGTCAGGCAGATTTGCCCTTAGTGAAGCCACACTGGCTGTCACCAATCATCTCATTATTTACCCTGTGCCCTAGCAGAGTTTCCAGGAGGATCCACTCCATGATCTTGCCGGGCACAGAGGTGAGACTGAATGGCCTGTACTTCCCTGGGTCTTCCTTTTTTTCTCTTTTTAAAAATGGGGGTTACGTTTCCCCTTTTCCATTCAGCAGGAACTTTCATAGTCTGCCACGACTTCTCAAATACGACGGGTATTGGCTTAGCCACTTCACCCGCCAGTTCACTCAGGACCCTCGGATGCATCTCATCGGGTCCCATAGACTTGTGCACCTTCAGGTTCCATAGATGCTCTCGAACCTGATCTTCTCCTACAGTGGGCGGTTCTTCATTCTCCCAGTTCCCACCTTTGCTTTCTGTGACTTGGGTGGTGTGGCTGGAGCCCTTCTTGGTGAAGACTGAGGCAAAAATTTCACTGAATACCCCAGTCTTCTCCATATCCTGGGTAACCAGCTCTCCCATTTGCTTCTGGAGAGAGCACACATTTTCCCTAGTCTTCTTTTTATCACCACATACCTACAGAATCTTTTCTTGTTGCCCTTGACAGCCCTGGTCAGATTTAATTCTATCAGGATTTTGGCCTCCCTAACCTGGCTGCTCTGACAACTTCTCTGTATTCCTCCCAGGCTACCTGTCCTTGCTTCCACTCTCTCTAGGCTTCCTTTTGAGTTTGTCCAGGAGCTCCTTGTTCATCCATGCAGGCCTCCTAGCAATTTTGCCTGACTTCCTCTTTGTCAGGATGCAACACTCATGAGCTTGGAGGAGGTGATCCTTGAATATCAGCCAGCTTTCTTAGGCCTCTCATCCCTCTGAGGCTTTATCCCATGTTACCCTCCCACACAGATCCATGAAGAGGCCAAAGTCTGCTCTCCTGCAGTCCAGGGTAGAGAGCTTGCTGTGCACCCTCCTCATTGCCCTTAGAATCTTGAACTCCAAGAATTCCTTGATTTCTTAGCAGTAACTAAAAACATCAGTATATTATCAACATTCTTCTCATAGCAAATCCCATACTGAATCTGAAACACAGCACTATTCTAGCTACTAAGAAGAGAAGTTACCTCTATCCCAGCTGAAACCAGGACATGTAGTGATCGGAAACAACCCATCACCCCAGGAGTTAATTGATATAAATACACTGTCATTGCAACTGCATCAACACTTCCACAACTGAACAGAGTAGTGACGGTGTGGCAATAAAGCGGGTAACTACCAACCTTCACCCTCTCACATCACAGAGCAAGCTGTAGGAAATTTTTTCTTTTTTTTTTACAAAAATAGGAAATCGTAACAATGTGTTCCCTAAACAGTCCATTGGACAGTTGGCCCATTTCATTTGTGCATTGTTTTCCAGTGGGTGTGCAATCACACATAAATACAGGAGCACTGACACATACTATTCTTTTCACTTCTAGCTGATGCTGGAATCCCACTCTCAGTGTGAGCAACAGCAATAGCTCAAGTCCCTCATACCTGCCCTAAACTGTCAGCTCCTAAATTTCTGCCAGGCCAGACTGACAGTTCCTGTCTTCATGTAGCTGGGCTTCCAACTCAGCCACATGAGCCCCAACATCAATGCCAACTCCTTGTGGTTCTCAGAACCATGCAAGCACACCTCTCTTTAGCCAGGCTTTCACAGGCTGAATCCCCAACACCACAACCACCACCTACTCCATCTACATGTCCAGCCCCATGTAGTCTCCCACAACTGGAGCCTGCATGTCTTCTGCAGACAAAGCCACCACAGCCTCCCTCTCGTCCCTCACAGATCGAGCACTCCAGCCTCCATTAGGCTTACCCTAAATGTCATGCTTGTACTCAAGCACAGGCACCATTCACCAAAGACGCTTCTTTTTCTTGCTGACTGTTCAGCCACTAACCTCGGTTTCTCACTGTTGATCCCCTTGAAAGTTTCCATAACCTGAACCCAATTCCCACATTTTCTACATATTTACCTCCCCCGGGACTTCGCAGCCAGATCACACAGAGAGTGGCCACCCAAGCCCCTCTCTTCTTGCAGGCCACCTTTACTTTCAAACCCCACTTAACTCTCCGCTCCCCGCACACAGGCCCCTGCCCAACCTCTCTCCCCAGGCCGAGCTCCCCCACACTCGCAAGCGGAGCCCCCAGACCTCCCGCCCCACGGCCACAAAACCCCACCCGTCCCACGGCCTTCTCTACACCCAGACCCCAACGCGCACGCCCCCGTCGCCTGTCCTGACAAGCCGCCCCCCTCCACCTCCCCGCTCTGCCTCAACTCAGCACCCTCCCTCCCGCCCGTCCGCTCCCCCCGGGCCCCCACCCCCGCCACGGCACAACCCCGGGGCGGAGGCCCCGCCGCGGCCCGCCCACCCCGAGCCGCCGCCGCCACTACGGAAGGATACTGTCCGGACTCCAGTAAGCGCCTCCGCCCGGCCCGGCAGCCACCTCCGCCATCTTGAAACAACCGCCACTCCCAGCGTGCCCCCCGCCGCCCCCCCGCCGCTCGCCGCCCATTGGCTGCCCGCGCCGGCCTGGCCCCGCCGCTGCCGGGGGAGCGGGGCAGGCTGGGAGCCGCAGTCCGCCGGGCTCCCGCCGAACGGCCGCTCCCCTCGGGCCGCCTCACGCTTCCCGCCCGCCACAGCCTGACCGAGGCACCGGCCAGGGGAACTACGGCTCCCAGCGCGCCTCGCGGCGTAGCCGCCGCTACGGGGTGGGAGGAAGGACAAAAGGGGTGTGTGGGGGGTGTGTGTGTGTGCCCGTCCGTGCCCCCCCCCCCCCACCCGACACACACGCACACGCCCCCATCGGCCTCGCCCGCGTTGACTGTGAGGGGAGCCTGTGAAGGATGGAGGAGAAGCCTTCCGCCAGCATCAAGCCCTACCTGGACAAGCTCACCCTGGGGGTCACACGGATACTGGGTGAGTAGCGCTGTGCGACAACCCGTTGGGCCTGAGGGGAGTAAGGCGGGGGCGTGGGGGTGTCACTCGGTTGTCATGGAAACCGCCCCGCGGCGGGAAGAGGCGCCTCCCTCAGCGCTCAGGGTGGGGGTCCCCGGAGCGGCCCTGTAGGCCCCAGCCCCGAGGTCCCCGCCCCGAGGCCCTTGCAGCAGCAGTGGGGCTGGGCCTGGCAGGGCAGGGCCCGGCTGTGGCTGCCCGTGTCGGCCCTGTGGCCGAGAGCCGCCGGGCAGCCCCGGGGTGTGAGGTCTGGGTGCCTGCAGCGCTGGGAGCCACGGTGCTGCTGGTGGGACCCTAGTCACACGGTTGCCGAGGATTCGTCCTCCGGAATCACATAGCTGTGCTGCTTCTACACACACACAACACCCCTGTTTCTAGTGTTTGAATCAGTGGCAGATGTCCTGAATCTCTCGACTTAAGAGAGCGCTGCGGTTTCAAAAAAATCAAAGACAGAAGGTGGTGTTTTATTCCAAATCATGCATAATTCTTGGCCTCTGTTGTAATGTAGGGTCAGCAGGTAGCGTGCCCAATGGAAGCAGTACAGTGAGGTGCAGTGTTCTGGCAGAAGACTAATCTGTGAATCTGCTCAGGATCAGCTCCCCATAAGTAGTCACCCTGCAGCTTATTCCCGTACCATGGGACTTTTTCCACAACATGCCCAGCTTGCCATCTCTGGTTTTTGCTCAGATCTTGACCTTTCTTGCATCCCAGGAGTTCCCTTTGAAGTTCAGCAGGAGTGCAAGACAGCCAAGATCTGAAAGTAAGGCTTCTCAGACTAACCTTTACTAATGGCACTAGAATCACAAGAACTGGTGAAAGTATTTGCACGTATAAAGCATTTTAGCATCAGACCTTTCACCTGGCAGCAACCTGGGGCACAGAATCCATGTACCAATACTTCTATCCCAAGCTTT
The DNA here is from genome assembly GCF_031877795.1 of Strix aluco. NCBI lineage: Eukaryota > Metazoa > Chordata > Aves > Strigiformes > Strigidae > Strix > Strix aluco. The sequence continues at coordinate 87,209,232 of NC_133971.1, read as the reverse complement.
GCATATGACAACATTACAAACTGCAGTTCCAGAACTTCTTCCTATGAATTTTAAAGCCAGAAGTGACTGCTGTGGTTACCTCACCCAACTGCTGTATTGCAGGACTGTGAATTTCATTGGTAACCCAAGTGTATCGTTAATTGCACATGTTTTTAGATAGCTGCTCAGACAGACGAGATTAAAAGATCAGGGCAAAATTCATGCTGTGGGCTTCAGTGAGGACAGGACTTCATCTGCGCTCTCTGTTCAGCCTTCTCTACTGACTTATTATTGGACTTCTTGGGCTTTTTTTGGTTTGTATTTTTCATTTTCCAGTTGAGAGGTCAGGATAACTTCACTCTACTCTGTGAGAGCATTAAAGAGGCCAAACTACTGCTGATCGACCATGATGGCAAATGCTTATTTGAAGTAGCCCTTTTTAAAAAAATTACTAGCCCTTCCCACATTTTCACCACCCGGGCTCAGATATATGAGATCTGCATGGTGTTACTACATCCAGAAGTAACGTTGACATATAAACTGTTTTGGGTAGGTGTGTTATTTACACCAGCAGGGCATGACAATGCAGGTTTGACTCTGAAAGTCCTGTAGCATCCCTTTCACAGAAGGTGTTGCCTCATTTGTGTTTGGGTTTTTTTGTTTTTCTGTCTGTATCTCTGACAACCTGTATTGTGCAATATATTAATATGCACCCCAGTCCATTGCAGTGATGATTTACTTTGGTTCTTTTCTCTGTCTCTCCACTCCTGGGTATTTTGCACATTTTTTCCCAGTGGAGTAGACCAAATCATGTAAATTGTGCCACCATATTAATTGGAATTGCTGAACTAATTGGGAAACGTTATCAATCTGTTCAGTGTTTGTTTCTTTCAAATAAAGAAGGATTTCTCATTCAGAAAGATGCCTCACTCAGTAGTTTGCAGCACTAGAAGCTATCTTATTTTAAATCTTTTGGGAAGTTTCATGAAACCAGTAGATACTTTTCTGCGTACCATAACACAAAAGCAGTAATAGGCTTTTAACTTTGTTGAGTTTGTGAAACATTTTTTTCAGGAGATAGAAATGATCTTTTAATGAAACTCAACATACTCCTTTTAAGCAGGAAAATTTTGCACATACATTATAATGGGAGATTGAGGCCCAATTTTCTAGTACCTTTATGAACAAATGTTCATGGCACCATTTCAAAAACCCTTCTTTAAGCAAATTCTATATATGAGGCTGGGGGGGGTGAAGGGGTTGTTTTGTTTTTTTTAACTTGTAGTCTCTGTGGAAGTCCCTACAAGGTGGGAGATTTCTCACAAGCATTATGGAAGTTATAATTTGAGAAAAAAAGACAAACATCTTTCCCATTGCCAGTATGATTAATTTTGCTGAAGTTCCGTGACTAATAGCAAATTCCAGGAAGGTTGATTGCCCACAACTAAATCTGAATGGGAGGTGTTAGCTGTTCTGGTCTACCCAGAGCAGGACTATGCTTCACTAGTAACTTTTCAGACATTTAAAAAAGATGCTGAGTGTTTATCCAACTTATAGGCAGTATTAGCAGTACTGTGTCACATCATTACATTGACTCTTTCTGATTAATAGTGCAAAGCATTTTTGGAAGCTTCCAGATGAAATGTCCTAGAAATAGGACAGTTTACTGTGATCTTGATTCAGAATAGTTAATAGAAAGGAGTCACCTGACCTAGTTAAGCTTTATCCTGTATCTTTTGTCTTAAAGTAGGTGGCTTCTTTATTTCTTCCATGTGGAAGAAGAAGCAACCCATGGCAACTTCTGTTGCTCATTAATGTTTAATGGAGCTCCTGTCCATACCTACGCAAATCTGTTAAACATGGCCTTCAGTTTACCCACAGGATATTTTTAGTATAACATTCAGGCTTTTGAGACAGAATTTCTCTTTCTTTTGATCTTGGATTTGGTTCAGACCTCTTTAGAAGTTTCAGTTCTCTTATTCCTAGACATCATCTTTGACTGATATGATATTTAATCTTCTATCATCCCAGCCAAGCCGTTGTGCATGATGAATTAAACATCCCTGCCATTTTCTTTGATCACAGAAATAACAATTACTCTGTTATTATAATCTCTTGTCATAAGGCTTGCATAGCTTAGATGGAAAAGTCCGGTTAGATCATTGATTCCGCACACTTCTTTAGAAGCAGAATACATGTGGACAGCTTATAATTGAGCAAGAGACACATCCCCCTGCCTTGCACCCACCTATTGGAAGTGAAACTTGGTGAAACGTCAGAGTTTTCTGTATGTTGGGGTCCCCCCTTGGCCATACAGATTAGCTAGGTGACCTACCATGATCTTATTTTTTTACTTTTTTCTGTCTTTAACTTGGAGCTTGGTTTCCTGGTGCTATGTTTTGTGTTTTAAAGTATCTGACAATGTACCAATCAATACTTCCAATTAAAATGAAGTTTAGACTTCCTGAAACTGAGTACTGCTCTTCTACCCACAGAACAGACAAGGACAACGCTACTGCTAGAATTAAAAGCCCAGCGCTGGAGATAAAAAAACAAAATCTCTCTAGTGCCTGCCTTTCCTGTCTAGTGCACTGTGTATGTTTTACCAGAAAGCAATTATAATATGTGTGACTGCTTTGGGAGCCAATACTTTCACAGCAGAGCCGGTCTTGAAAGCCCTGCATAGTGATCACTTCTATTCCACGCCCCTGTGTGCTGGGCTTGCAATTCCCACAACAACAAGTTAGTAGTCTTTCTGGACCTGATCCAAAGTGAGTGAAGTCAGTGGGAACTGTTTCAGTTGGCTGTAGATGAAGTAAAACATTATAAAATAATAAGTGCAAAGGGAGACTGTTCTGCCGTGGCACACCTGCAAGGATAGCACCATGTAGATTAGTATCTTGCATTTATATAGCATTCTTTCCCATAAAATATTCAGATTATTTTTATAAATTAGGAGCCTAGTGCTTGTAACAAATTTGCATGTGTCCAGCTGTGATTCCAGAGAACTGATGTTTGTTCATGCAGATCCCTTCAGCAGGTTCAGATTCTGCATCTGATCATACCCACTGAATCCAGCACTGAAGTGTGCCTGTCTTTGTGGAGTATGGTTGTGAGCAATTCACAGCAACACTGTACACAACCTTGTGTCACGCTGAGTATATCCTACCCAACGGAAACCACAGGGCATGCTTACAAAGAAAGATTCATCTCTCTTTTAGAGTTTGACCAGGAACCCATGGTTGATTTTTCCATGAATCCTCTGCAAAAGTTCACACCTTGAATACAAAATGTGTGTGTATATGCATCTATAAAAACCATCAAAGGATGGCATCATGTGCAGCACTAGGCATCCTCATGTCAAGACATGCTGAGTACAGTTACAAACAAAAGAAAGTGACTGCTCAGTCACCAGCACAATGCTTGCAGTCATTAATGCCTTCTCCCCAGCTGTCAGTGAAGTTAACTTGCAAAATTGTCTGGCTCACAGTGTTGCTGTTACTCATGCCAGCTGCAAACATGCTCCTCTTTTCCTTTTAGAGACTTCTCCAGGAGTTGCTGAGGTGACGTTTGTGGAAAAGGAGCCAGCTGAACGCCATGCAATCATTTCATGGGAGCAAGTGAGTATTTTCCTGATGATACTGCAGTGAGGTCAGTCTGAATGTACAGCAGCCCATGGAGAATGTCAAATCCAATGCCTACCTTGTGTTTGTTTGTGAGACAGACTGCTACCAAGTTTGATGCACAGTGGAGCCTAAACAGATCTTTTGGGTTTTTTTAATCAGGTATTACTCTGTCTTCTAGGCTATCACATGCACCTGATCTTTTAGAGTAACTTAATCAGTGTGCATGTATTCAGAATGACAACTCTAAGAAGAAACCACATGACTGTAGTAGGCAGCAACACTGGTGACTCAGGAGAACAAACATTGTTCTGACACAGGTCTGAAACCATTTTCCCTCTCCCTTTCAAACAAAATAGAGAAGCTCTTTATTACTCATGACCATTAAAGGTAAAGGCCTCAAGCTGAAGAATACCCCTGAGCCACCCAGTTTGTTCCAGTTATCTATTCCTCTTTTCAGTCTCAGCTATTCGCTTCCTTTTCTCATTGCCCCTCCTTCTACCTCCTCTTTGGCTAACTGGCCCAATCTTTTGGCGGTGGCATGTCCCACTGCTTGTTCTAGAAGACTACGAAAGACTCATGCTTCCTTCACTCCACATTAGCTGGCCCCACTGCATTGGACTGCATGACCAGAGGGTTCCTGAATACTGTCGTGTGACGCTGGTGGGCAGAGATGCCATTTCTGGTTCCCTTTTTAAATATACATGTTTTTATCAGTCCTATGACCATGGGGGAATAAACTGATTTCTAGGAATCACTCATATGTAGGGAAGGGACAGCAGAAGCTGACTGGCCTTTGGAAAGGGGCATGTCAGAGGATGGAGCTGAGTGAATCATCCTCCCTCTGCTCCAACCCTGGCATGCCCTAGTGTGCATCCTCCCAGAGACTGCGCTTGTTACCACTACATAAAATAACTTCTCCTTTGATGATGCCTTGCCATTTACAGTTTTCTGTAAACAGTAGGGAAAAATCTTGCACTGATTTTGGTAACATCCTATCCCAATTAGTGATATTTATCAAGAATTTGTAAATCAGATCAGAATGTATGCGATGTAAACCTGTGTTGTTTACTGAAACTTGTATGGTAGCCAGCAACTGTGCTGAGGCAGAAATGTCCGTTTTTTCAGCTTCATGTGAACTGATACCTGAATTCCTGTAGCTGTTATTTAGGTATCAAGTTAACTGGGCTGGAAAGTCTGACGCACCCTGGCTGTGAGCCAGCTCAGGTCTGGGAGCAGCAGAGTGACATTCATTCTTCGGTTGAGTGGAGAGGACTGCTTCTCCTGAACACAGCATTGCTCTCATTTTCAGGTGCTGCTACTCCTCCAAACCAAATTGGGTTTGTTTCAAAATTGAGCTGTTCTTGTAAAGCCAAACTTTGAAATGCTGTAGCCAAAGCACTTTGCTCCAAAGATGTCACTCCCCACCACCCCAGTGATGGACTAATTGTGGAAGTAAATGGTGAAAATTAAGGAGATACAGTTGAGCTGGGCTCCTCATGGTGAAGGACTTAGCTATCTGTTTCTTTGCTTTTGGTTCCAGCTGCATTGACAAATCCTGAAATCTCCCTTCTCTAATTAAAAGATAACTATTTCCTTTTTCCTTTTTTCTCTTGAGCTTTGGGGATAAAGTCTGATATCTAATACAGTCCACACAATTGCAGTATGTCCTGCAGTGCTGATTAAGTGTAAAGCACTCAGCACGTCACAAGGCCCTTCCAGGATGAACTTGTACCTCACTTTTCCTCAAACTCATCCTGCTTGAATTTAAATGCAAGTTTATGTGTACCTAATGTTTACTCTTATCACTGGTTTTTTTTTCATAGCCACTAGGTGGCAATACTTATGCACGTAATCATTCCTCCGTAGTTGAGATTTTAACAAGATCTTGTCACAGTCTGTATTTTTAACTTTCCTCTACTCTTTGGTAATGAAAGTATTGGCAGGGCGTTTTGTGTGATGTAGGGAAAACTAGTCAAACTATTCCCAAAATTACATTCTTTTTCCAAAAAAAAAATCCCCCTCTTCCCATTGAGAATCACCACATAAAAGCTCTATTCTTAAGATTATTTTTTTTTACGTTTTTTCTAGAGGCAATTATTCCAGTTCTATTTCAGTTTTGCAATGAAAAGGTATTTCTGCTGAGAGAAAATCTGTGGTGTTCAGAAACTCTTAAAATCAACCTTTTTAAAATTATGAATGATTAGAATGATATACTAATAATGCTGGCAATATGCTTTTTTTTGTCTCCATCAGCTGTGTTTGTTCAATTGGGCTGTGCCTGGCTTGTGCTAGTATTTCACTGGATACTGTGATGGAAGTTTTAAAATCTTACATCAGCTTGCTGAGTGTCCATTAGCTGCCATGAGGCTTTGCAGGGGAAGGTGGGCTTCATGACAGGAGACAGTGCAGTAAGACAGTAGGAGAGCAGAAGAGTTTTTTTCCAAGTCTTTCTGTAGAGGTGGAAAGAGCTGTTAAATCCTACACTCAGGAAACAAAACCTGAAATTAATCCTGAATATTTTATTGGAAATCAGCACATTCACAAAAATATTGAAGGTATATGGTGGTCAAGTGTTTACATGGGTAGCATTGCTTCCCCAAAACTTTCAAGCAGATCAAAATATTTTTTAAAATACCGGTTAATTTTTTCACCTTTCCTGATATTTAGACCTACCAAGATGTTATCTTTTCCCCAAGAAAGTAAGGCAAGCAATAGAACAGGGAGTAGAGACAGAGTTACCAGGTCATTGGAACACCAGTGCTAATAACTGTATATTGTCCTATGAACCTGTTCCCACTCCTAAAATTAGGCTGTCAACTGCCCTGCTCCCCTCCACAAGTAGTTTTTAAAAGTAAGTGTTATACTAAAATATTGCTAGGAGGCACTCTGATATCTGCAGTGACAACGTCTGAACCACATTTTGCCTCAACCAGAAAAGAAGTAAGTCACTCACATCATTGTTTTGGTTTTCAAAAAACAGAAAATTGTGTTCTGTTAGGGGGAGCTGGAGGTCCCAGAGCTCAGCACCTCAACAGGCCAAACCAAGTGAAGGGGGTCATTTTACCTGTTCCTCTAATTGGCTTGTTAGCAGGGCCTGAACTGCCCCGGGCTGGCTGTAGGTGATCCCTGCCCATCACATTGCTGGAGCTTTGATATTCTACAACTCTGTGTGGGAAATTTGTTGTTTCTCCTTAATGCACTTTGTCTGCAAAGATTTATTTTTCTGTGATAAAATCATAAAAAACCTCTCAAGCAATCTGGTGCTTTCCTGTTGTGGACTGTCTTAGGCTGCCAGACAATTTAGGAACTCTGCATGTAAATCTCAGGGGAACTGTGGTGGTGGTTCCTGGCTATTCTGTAAGTCTTTCTCATCGCTTCTACCGTATCTTTTTTTGACGCAAAAGTATACGTGCAGGCGTGCGCATCCACAAGGGTCCTTCTTGCCATTCTCCTCGTAATGTCCTCCCTCAGTGTTAGGCGAGCCTGCCATCTCCGATCCCCAGGAGCACAGGATCTGCCCATCTTGAACCTGACCGTGGGAGAGGCGGGGAGGTGAATCCAGCAGAACCAGTGTGGGAGGAAAGGTATATTACTTCAAGCTGCATAACAGAGAAGAAGCTGGAGGACTTTAGGGAGGTAGATAGCATTTCTGACACAGCGTTCACCTCCTGTGAGGCCTGATTGAAAAACTAGGTACACAACACCATTCCTCAAGAGGATTACCAAATCCTGTTCTCTGCAGCAGGGGATCAGGTCTGCCCCAGCCCTGTGGCTTTCAGGGCAGGAAATCCAAGCAAGGTGATCTCCTGGAAGCCCCCCCAGATCAGATTTATAAAAGGTGCAACAAGAACATCTCAGTATGTTACATAAATTAACATCTGCATTCACTGGCAGCTAGGGCAGACCAGTTATGAAACAGCATGATGTTAGGAACAGGGAAAGGTGGTTGCTGATTTGTCCTGTTACTTGGAAGCCCTGAGAAATTACATAAATCCCTTCCTTCTCTCCCCAGAAATTGGATAAAACTCATTCAGTTTTTTAAAGAAGTCTCTAGAGCTATATGTTTCGACTGCTGTCCATTTCTTTAGGCTATTTGCTTGGGAGGCATTGTTTCAACAGTGCTTTAAGTGAATTGCCATATGTCAGTGTTTTAGCTCTGGATCCAGTGCTGATCAGGTCTTGGCAGGAAAACTACCCTGGTTCTGTCCTCAATGGACTGTGCTTTCTTGGGAGACTATGTGGGGATATTATGGATGATAAACAAAAGAAATAGACCTCACACACCATATTGGGCACTTGGGATATTTTGTTTTATGAGCTGATGAGTGTAACCAGATGACTGGAGCGAAAACAGCTGCTTGCCAGGACTATGGTTAAGTCACTTCTGGCACATTATTAGGAATATTGTATTTTATGGGGCTGAAGATCGCAACCCTGGAAACTACCAGTTGAGCAGGAGGAGTACAGAGCTTGAGAAGCCATTTTTAATATATAGTAGTGGTTTGTTTCTCTGACTGTGCTGTCAGAAGACCACCATTTTGATGTCATGGGGTCATGTGGCTGAGCATAATGTGACAGATCAATCAATCCTTTCTGTCAGATGGGAGAGATGGGTATTAGTGAAGCTTTCTATATACAGGTCTTTTCCTATAGACCCCAGATCTGCTCTGGTATAGCATTTTCCACCCGCGTATTTTACACCATTATTTGAAAAGTCATGCAAAGGGACATGGTTAGGAGAACCCTAAAATAATTTGGGAGGGCAGCCATTTGGAGAAACATGCACATGTTAATCTTTTCATCCAGAAAAGGAGGATTCGGAGCAGAAGGCTTATCCAGATGTGGTTTTTTCTTTGTCTTAATCAGCTGTGTTTATTAAATTGGGGTGTGCCCAGTTTGTGGTAGTATTTGACTGGATACTGAGGTGGAATTTTTAAAATCTTATATTTTGTCATCCCAATGGATCTGGTTCTCCTGCTTAGAGTAGAACACCCACTGAAGTCAAGAGAGCTGTTCGCATATATATTTTTACTGCTGGGGTAGATTAGTCAAAATTGGGGGGGTTGAAATGGACTGAAAGTGCTGTGTAAACATTTGTACTCTTCTGAGGCTTTGTAGCAGGTCTGCCGTATTTTCTTTCTTCATAGTTTTAACCCTAATCACTGTGCTTACAGCTACAGCTTGCAACTGGAAGTGGTGAAAGCATAGCATGAAATTATAAATATTTAGGACTGAGAAGAACCCACAGAAGAAGGTGTGTTTGTTAAAGGCATTTGAAGAACTTCAGATATGTCCATGTGGTTTAGTAATCTTGTGAAACTTACCACCAGGGCCTCAGCCATCAGCAGGCTCTTATCAAAGGACAATAAATTCTTAGTTTCTGCAATATCAGATTCTCTGCTTTAATACCTGTTGCCTCTGAAGATTTTCCCTACCTGGGTTAGGAAAGCACTGTGCTAGTGACCAGGCTGCTGACAGTGCAAGTAAAGTGACCTTCCCTATCGCAAGCTGCAAAGCCATTAATATCTGGGACTTGTCAGTAGCAGTCTGTCGGCATAAATGGATATGCTTAGAAAGTAAGTTAACACATAGGATTGAAGATTGTGGGTGGATTAGAGGGTCCTGCACAGCATATACACCACAATTTAGGGGACAGGGACTGTAACAACTCAAAGAAAGTGTCTGTGAGTAAGACTTTAACAGGCAGAAGGGCTGCCCTGGTCCTCAGGAAGGGAGGGGATGTGGACAGGAGGAGGCCAGCGCCTTCACTTGCTCATGCCAGTCACTGATGACTAGAGGCCAGCATTGCAGCTCAATGCGCAGCTGGCAGGTAGCTCCTGCTGGATAGATGCATTGAGGCAACATCAGGGCAGATAACTGGATATGCACAAGTTGCAGACACAAGGAGGAATCTGATCATCTTCTCTTGAGATGTTACAAATTCATGCCCCAGGTGAAACAGAGCTACCTGAACTGCATGTGCGTGTTTCTTTTCCTTAGCTACTCGTTACCAGAATATTCTTTATTTTATAAGACCTTGAATGTTACATTTTCTAGTAGCTGTAGGTAAGTAGTCCCAGCAGAGGCACAATATTGGAAAGCTGTTTAACATCTGACTCCCCTGCTTTCTCCAAAGCAATTCTGTAACTGCTCCAAAACCCACCCAGGCCTCTGAGCCAGGCTGTGAATACCTACCTGAATAACATCTTGATCTGTGGCAGGGCAAGTCTGTATGAGAGACAACAATACTGACCTATAAATGTTCTTAAAGTTTATAATTCTATCTTTTCTTGCTTTGAGTGTCAAACTCACTGCACAAAGATCAGGACATGTCCAACAACATGTTTTTAAAACTAGCTAAATGCAAGGAATACACCTCTTTTAGAAAAGGCTGAAAATGATGTCACAAAAGTACTTGATTTATCAGACATGCTATGTTGCAAATCTCACATTATTTGTCCATTTTCCCTGTAAAATGTAGGTAGGAACAGAGGGTCACTGGTCTGCAGCCAGTCCTGTCACCAGGAGCAGTGCCTGCAGTTGCCTATAAATCTTTGGACTTCTTGTTCTGAGGACTAAGTCTTTAGCCTTCCTTCCTCGTATTTGTTGTTTATCTGAAGAGTCTGAGTTAAGAAAGGCTCCTTCCACAACCAAGATAGGTATAGGAAAAGGGTTCTGGTTCTTAGAAACACTCTCATCAGATCACTGGAGATGCTGCTTTCACTGTTGGCTCAGAAGGAGGCAGGAGTCCCAGCCAAGCACTGAAGTTTGGTGAGATGAAGCCAGACCAGCAGGTTTGTGAGACTGACTCTGTGTGTATTTGCACACATAGTGAAACATCAAACCTGTTCAATTATGTGCAATTACTGAGACTATGATTCTCTCACCTACTTGGAACTGAAATCCCTCAGAAGAAAAGAGTCCTTGTGCTAATATTGTACATGCTTTGTCTGATTGCACTTAAAGCAAAACTCTGCTCTCGTAAGCTGTATATATGAAAAAGTCTATTGTTCTTATATATGTGATCTTCAAGTGGCTGTTAGTTCAAAGGATAATACGTCATCTCATTTGGGGAACAATCCTGTGATAATCTTTTGATGACTGACTGCTGATTGTGAAATTTTCCCAAGTCATCTTTGTTAATACAGTAGCACAGACCCAAGAAATACGCAATTTTCTTTCAAGGTTTTAAGATGAGATCTTTGAGCTGATTTGAGTCATATTGGAGTTGAGCAAAACATTTGGTGGCAAATATTTCTATACCAATACTCGTTGTTCTTTGGGTTTGAGGCACGTTCTGCATTTTCCAATAGCAATTTGATTGTGATTTGCAGAAAAACTCCTGCATATTGCCAGAGGATTTAAAGAACTTCTATCTGATGACAGATGGCTTCCAGATGACCTGGAGTGTGAAGACTGATGGTGAGTCCGTGTATTCCTCTCCACCTACACCCTCATTTCATTGCAGCCAGTGTTTCCTTTGCGGAACCTCTTTAATTTCAAACTTACTTTCTGCTCAGTCAATACAGATCTGTCGGCATCCTGCACTAGTCTGAGCAAAAGCACATGCACCAAGTCATTTTGAATGAAAAATTAGCACCATTCTTTAACTCACAAAAAAATTAAGTAGATTGTTTCTGCTAGGCAGCTTGATCAGTGACTACAGAAAACTGACCTCTGAATTAATAAGTAAATGCAGATCTTCATGGGGTTGTAGTCCATTTTAGAGATGTCTTGGTGAGGAAAAATTATGACTGCACATCAGAGGTCCCTTCCTGATGCAGCAGGGCAAAGCCTATTGCTTGCACGTGATGGACTTCCACAGAAGAGACGTGTACAGTGAACACTGGCTAGAAACCAAACAAGTCTTTGTGATATAAATACCATTCTGTAATACACTGGCCATCTGTTGACACTCAGATTTAGGTATGTGGTTTAAATCTCATACCTAGACTCCCTCTGTAGTTCCTGGAGAGAGAAGCAGCTCTAGCACATTATCCTATCATAAAGCAGTAGGGTCACCCTCTGATAATGCCTCTTTCTCATTAGAAAGTATATTTATGTGCCAGAGCCTGATTCTGCTTTCCACCAGCTAAAGTCCTTTCACTGGAGTTGTTTCTGGAGTCAGTGGTAGAAGTGAGAACTGGACTGAGCTTTATTGTCCCTCCTTGTTTCGCAAAATTCAGGCGGTTCGTTCACTCTGCGCCGGGGGCTTGCAGCTATTATTCTGACTTTCATTGCCTGCCAGGGAGTTTGTCAAATTGGGCTGTGGATACTGCTCGCTTCTGGGGATGGGTGTCAAATACAGGGTTTTCCTCAGGAAGTGGAATTTCATTTCAATGAAGTGGCTGTAGCTAGCCAGGATTTTTAATAGCCAGTTTCATGGGGCTGGGCTAACAGCTGCAGCACAGGCTTAGCCAGAGGTGTCATCCTCATGCCTACACAGCTCTGAGATGATGTCACATCACCTGTAAGTGTGATTCAGTGTTTGAAAAAGCCTAATTTTTGCTCCCGTGGAGCCTGACTTGGTTAAGTGTCGAGGCCTGCTGGGCATACCCATCTCTTCTCTGCATCTGTGTTTTAGAAGAGATTGAGTTGATGTGTGGAGGAGAAGAAATACCTCCTATGCTTTCCTGACACTGAATGTGATAAATGATCAGTCTTATTGCAGATACCCCAATGCCCCTGGGCTCCATGGTGATTAATAGTGTCTCGAAGCTATGTCGGCTTGGGGGTTCCCCTATGTACACTCTGCCTAATGCACCAACTCTCGCTGACCTGGAAGATGACACAGATGAGGAAGGTAAGGTCCTGTTAACAGGCTAGAAAATGTGCTCTGTCTCATCCCTCTTGCTCTGTTAGGGTAATGTTAGGATATAGCACATGGATATAGCAACAGAAAAGGTCACTCCAAGTAGATGGGGTTTTCTTTGTCGCCTGTGCTGGATACTATATGTCCTGTTAGTCCCCTAGAGCCTTGACAGGTAGATCTGTGTGCTTTGAAACTCATGGGGATTGTTAATGCTGCCAGTTGCTAGTATTATTTGCATCCTCTTTTAACATCCTGGCAGCCTTCCTGTTCTGCCTTTTCCCTGTTTAAACTTCTAACTGAGGCTTCCTCCAGAGATTCAGCTTCTGAAGTCTTTGTGTGGTTATGATGTTACGTGAACAATCAGTTTTTGTCTTAGTAGTGAAAAGACAGCTGGGTATGCCCTTTGAAATTGGAAAGGTAACTCTGGTAAATACATGTAAGTGTGAGGTAGCACTGGAAAATGTGTGTTTCCAGACTGCCTAAGAGTGCTGAGCATCCTGCAGTTTGGAGATAAAAAGACAAAAAAAGCCCACTCCTTTCCTCAGAACTCTTAAGACTGGAAGAATTAAGAAAATAAGAACAGAGCCAGGTGTCATGCTGACTCCTTAAAAAATTATTTGATTTCAGTCTTATCTCTGAATCTCTATAGCTCTTGTAGCTTCTAAATGTGGCTGAAAGTTTCTCTTCGCACATTCCAGCTTGGCTGCAGTCCTGATCTTCTAGCCATTGTAATAAAATGGGCCAAATTCTGCTTCCATTTAGCCACTCAAACCTCCACTGATGCACTTATAAGGTACACTGAGAAAAGTTACATCCCCACAAGAGTTCACATCCTGACTTTCATGGAAAATTCTTCTGAAGGGTACAAGTCTTGTGTCCCTCTTCTTCCTCAGCAGCATTAGAATTGAAAATTATATTCTGTAGGAACTTGCAGCTACATGATCCCAAAATGATCCTGTAGAAAGGCTCTGTAGTGGTTGTGGGTCACGAGTTGAATATGAGTCAGACTGTGTGGCTGTTGAGAAGGACACAGATGTCACACTGGAACGTATGAAGAAATGTATATGTCTCCCAAGTTTATCAAAGTCTTCTGTCAAGAGAAAAAGAATAAATTGTTCTCCCTGTCCTCCTTAGAAAAAAAGAAAGTAGGGCAAAAAAGGGATGGTGGATAGAACAGAAGTAATGGGCTTCAATTGCAGCAAGGAAGATGCAGGATCCACATGAGGAAAACTAAGTGATAATGATGGATCTGGATTGACTGCCTGGAGATTATGGCATCTCCAACACTGAAGAATTTCTAGAAAAGATTAGACAAACACCTCTGAGGAGTGACATCTGTAAAGCTGATCATGCTTTATGCCAGGGAAAGACTACAGGGCAGCCTGACGTCTTTTTTCAGCCATCTGATTTTGACTCTGGTTTGTTTTCCTACTGGAGATAAGTTTTTCTCACTTTTTTTTTTTTTAAGAGGGAACTTAATCCTTTCTAATAAGTATAAATATAATAGTTTTATTTAGTTCTTCCTCAACTGATTTATATAATAAGCATCGAATAGATTGACTCTTAGCAGCTGAGTCACAGTCAGTTTTTCAAACATGTTTCATAAAGATTTTTTTCTGTTTTCAGGTAATGCAGACAAACCAGAGAAGCCACACTTTGATTCTCGTAGTCTTATCTTTGAATTAGACCCATGCAATGGGAATGGGAAAGTTTGTCTTGTTTATAAGCACGCTAAACCAGGTAAGACTGAAAAGAGCAAAGTTAGCCATCTCTTCTTGCAGATTGTATCTGGAGGCCACATGTGTAGAATTGTCTTACACTTCTGATCGTCTTTCCAGTTTGTAGATGGGACTACAAATGCAGGGATGTCCTGTCTCCACTGAAGTCAGGGGCTAAACATGTCAGAGACTTAACTAGAGCTAACATTTTCCCTCCTTTTAATGTTGAAGTGTGAGTTATAACTTATGATTTCTGCATGCATAGAAACAAGAAAGCATTCACATGTGTCCTACAGACTATCATGTTGAAATAATACGGAGAGCTAGAGCTCAGCCACTAATGTATCTCTGGTTACTTGCATGTCTCAGAACAACTCCCTTATGTTTTGGTGAGAAAGGCTGTAACTCTTCTAAGAAGCAAAGCGTAAATGGTAAAATAAGGTCCTTAGCTGATTGAGACAGAGACTTAGACTGGTTCTTCCACCTTGTGCATGGATGCAAAGCCTCCAAATACTACCTAGGCCAAAATTTGTCAGGAAGGGTTGAACAGGAGAGTGAAAGATGTGAGCTGAGCTGTTTCTTCTGACAGATACACAGAAAACTGTTATCAGTGTGTGATTAGTGAAACACCCAAGTTGCTTGTAAAGTAGTTGGCATCTGACACTGTGCACAGGTCACTAGGTTTATGTGTATACGTGTATGTTCACGGTGTGAGGATATGCAATTGTGATATACCTGCTCTTAAGAAAACTCTTTGTTATCTTATGTCTTTCATTGGGTGTGACTACAGTTCCTAAGGCAGGAACTTCTTACTTGTCCTCTTGCCTTCTGGTGTTAATGATTTCAGCACATGCAGTGCATAACTTGGGCAAGGGGAGGGAGTGTTGTGGGGTGCCATGTGTTAAGTTGACAATGTTCAGCATCTCAATTTCCCAAGTAAAATCACTTCTTTTTATGTGACAAAGGATGTCGCCACCAGAGAAATATTTGATCACTGTGGAAAGATTTTGCAAAATGTGTTTTTGTTGGCAGCGCACACTCCCATGACTTCCAGACTCTGGACTCTATTCGGTAACCCAGATGGCTGACAGTTGAGTTAGTTGCTTTTTACTTTGTGGCGCAGATAATGTTTGCCATAATTGTACTTTGAACTTATGCTACAAAGTTGCTGATGTCCAAGCATGTTCCATGTAGCACATCAGTCCCAGGTTGTGAAGGAACAGCTTTGCACCCATTTTACGGTGGGTAAAGTGAGTGTAATGCTATTGCAGAAGTATTTTTAGTACGGCTGGGAGCAGAACCAAGTCCATTCAGTCTCCATGCTCTAACCATCACATTGCCTCTGGATAATCATCTCTGTTAGTCAGGGATGCTTCGTTGTAGAAGCTGCACCCTTTCTGATAAGCATGTTGTATCTCCCACCTGCCAATGGCCAGGGGTTGATCTTGTCACTGCAAAGCAATAGTGTAATTTGTGTTTGTTTTGTTCTAGTTGTCTCCCCAGAGACAGAGATATGGTTCCTGGACAGAGCTCTCTATTGGCATTTCCTCACCAAAACTTTCACAGCCTACTACCGCCTGCTCATCACCCACCTGGGTCTCCCACAGTGGCAGTACGCCTTCACCAGCTATGGGGTCAGCCCCCAGGCTAAGGTAGGACAGCAGGATCCAGCTCATCAGTATTTTGCATAAGTATAGACTGGGAAAACATCTTCCTACCTTTTGGCAAGCAGTCTGTAGGCTCAAGTGTGCCTCCCTGGTGAGCCCTGGAAGGGGCCATCAGTCTTTCCCCTATAGCATGTTAACAGTCATTTGTTTATGTTAGTGAATTCACTAACATTGTGTTAACTCTGCTTTTCTCACCTGAATTAGTCTTTACCTTTGACCTCTAATAGCAGGTGATGGAACCCTAATTATTTATTTGCTTTCTAGATTCTGAAGCAAACCTCTGCTTCCACAACTGCTGGCAAGTGAGCAGATGTAAAGCAGTTCATCCCCACAGCTATGTAAGATTTGTCTAGATCAGTTTTCTGGGCATAGCACTGAACAAAAGCCTCCTGCTCTCTGGGTGGAGAGGAATGTCCAAGTACACATTAGTCAGACACCCAGAGGAAGACTATGAGCCTGAGCCTTGCCAAGAATATTAATTCCTTTACATCCTCCTCAGTCATGAAGGGATACCTTGATAAAAGTGATGCCCAAAAAGGGGCAATTTAAATACCAGCAGTCCTAGAAGTAATTATAGGAGAGCTCCAGGTACAGCCTTGTGACCATTCCAACCCCTTATTATTATTAAAATTGCTATTCTGCTCTGCAGAACCCTGCTATTAGAGGCTCCTGCCATTCCTCTGTGTTTGACTAGGCCTTCAGCCCTAACCCTGCTTCCACCTTGTGAGAGGTTGGGGAACAGATCTGACAATACTACCAAACACAGCACTTGGGGGTGTTCAGCCTGGAGAAGAGAAGGCTCTGGGGAGACCTTATAGTGTCCTTCCAGTACTTAAAGTGGGCTACAGGAAAGATGGGAAGGGACTCTTTATCAGGGAGTGTAGGGATAGGACAAGGGTTAACAGTTTTAAACTGAAAGAGGGTAGATTTAGATTAGATGTAAGGAAGAAATTCTGCCCTGTGAGGGTGGTGAGACACTGGCACAGGTTGCCCAGAGAAGCTGTGGCTGCCCCCTCCCTGGCAGTGTTCAAGGCCAGGTTGGACGGGGCTTTGAGCAACCTGGTCTAGTGGAAGGTGTCCCTGCCCATGGCAGGGGGGTTGGAACTGGATGATCCTTAAGGTCCCTCCTAACCCAAACCTTTCTGTAGTTCTGTGATAAGCCTATGCAATGTGTATGCATGTTGGCAAGGCCTGGTGGGATTCAGTGAGTGTCAGCGTCGCGTTCCTTGGTCCTGCTGCAGCCCTGTGCGTACATCAGAACTACTCACTAAAATCACTGCTGATTTCCATCTATCAATGGCTGCAGAATTTGGTTCTTTGTATTTCTGGTGTCTTCCCTGTTATACTGTGCTCTACTCTATCAGTAAAGGTTGAGTACATGGTAGTGTAGCATATGCCTGTGCTCTGCCTTTCTGTAACTTTCCTACTAGAATATTTTATTATGTTCATTATATTCACAAACCTTAGTGAAATCATTCATGTATTCCCTAATCATTTGCAGCCTCTGTTAGTTAAAGTCCTCCTAGTATGTTAACCATTATCATTTTTAAAGGTCTTCAAGGGTGGTATATTAAAGCTGTTTTCCATTAAGCAGTACATGAATAGATTGCCATCTACATTTTGGTATTGATCTTTTGTTTACCTTGTTCAACAGTTTGCTGATGGTTTCAGTAGGATTTGTGATACCATAACCCCCACAGTTTTATCTCCTGACTTCATCATTGGAAAACTGATAGGAAAAACACTTAAGATAGGAGAACTGCTGGGCATAATGTTGTAGTGGTATCTGGGAACAAAAAAAAAATTTTTTTGGTCACTTCTAGATGTAAAATCAGGCCAAAGAGAAGCAAACACAAAATCCTTTGTGTAAAGAGTTAAAAAACCTGCATTATTGTATGTGTCAAGAGAGGGAGGGAGGCTATATTTTGAGAAGTTCAACTTGTTTGGTTCCAATTTATAAGCACTTTTAAATTCCAAGGTTTTTTAATCTTTTCTGCTTCTCTGAATCTAAATAAATGTGGTTTAGTTTCATCCCCTCCCTTTGCTTTTCCTCCTGTGGTTTAAATCGGGAGTTGCTTCTGACAGGAGTTACACTGCAGGAAAGGTAGTGTTAGGTTTGTGTCTGGTTCTCCTCTTCCCTGTCTGGAATGTGGGGCAGTTCCAGGGCTGTAGCTGTAGCTGTGCTTTGTGTATCCTTATCACAAGACACTCTGCATGGTCCTGTAAACTGCAAACTGATAAGTGGTGTATGATTAAAATCAGGTCTCAGGGGTGAGGGGGAAGAGGGTGGAAATGTCTAATTGCACTTCGATTTTTAACTTCTTCCTTCCCCACCATCCTGCCTTTCAGCAATGGTTTAACATGTATAAACCCATAACCATCAATACAGATCTCCTCTCTGAAGAAGCTGATTACTTTGTGAACAAGCTGGACCCCAATAAGGTATTTAAAAGCAAGAACAAAACTCCAGTGATCAAAAAGAAACTGCCCTCCCAGCCAGCAGGCTGTCAAAAGAGTCACACAAGCATGACCTCCTCCAAGACATCTTCACTAACTGGGAATTCTTCAAGAAAGTGAGACTCCCAGATCTTACCCTGGACAGCACTTGCAATAAGCTTTGATGTTCTCTGATGCAGAGTCTCAGTGGTTCAGACCAAGTTCCTTGTGCATGTATAGATGTGCCTGTGGAAAACACATTGCAGCATTTGCATGAAACATAACCACAATGTACTTTGATGTGGAGGGCTGTAGTTCCTGGACACTCTGAGAAAAAACTTGAGACATTGATTTTATTCCCTTCTGCTACTTGCAGCATGAACTTTTCAGAGGACGTGAAGAAGCCCTTGATGTCACTGCTCTGTAGGGAAGCTTTTGTTCCTGTGTAGCTACAGCACTGAAATGAAAGTAATAAGCGATAGGACAAGAGGTAATGGCCTCAAGTTGCACCAGGGAAGGTTTAGACTAGATATTAGGAAGCATTTCTTTGCAGAACGGGCTGTTAGGTGTTGGAATGGGCTGCCCAGGGAGGTGGTGGAGTGCCCATCCCTGGAGGTGTTTAAGAGTCGGGTTGATGTGGCACTGAGGGATATGGTGGAGTTGAGAACTGTCAGTGTTAGGTTAATGGTTGGAGTAGATCACAGAAAAGGACTTTTCCAACCTAGATGATTCTGTGATTCTGTGAAAGAAAATATAAGTCACCATTACTTTAATAGACCCATGCTGAAATAACAGCATATAATGATATTTCTGCCATCTCCTTTGAAAGAAACCTGTCCTGACCTTGCTTGCTAAGGGAGCAGACTGGAACACACTGAACAAAGAAACATTTTCTGCTTCAATCAGAATCAAACTCCGCACCTCCCTGTGCTCCTTCCAGCTTCCACTCTGAGATTCGTGGTACAAAGGGACCTGGGACTTCCATGTCTCTGCATTGGCCTAGTGGCTTGTTCTACAGCCCAGACGGCCTTTGTGCCATATCTTTTTCAATAGTGATGTCTGTGTGATGTCCTTCCCAATAAGCCTGAAGGCAGCCAGAAGCTGCAAGATTCCTCCTTGCCTCTGCTTTCTCCTGTGGGAGCTGCTGAGCGAGGGCGGGTCAGTGGTGTTAAGAGTCCCATAAGCCAGGAGGACCCCTTGGTTTGTCACACAGTCTTTTGTAAAGTTGACCATTCAAACAGCCTTTGTCACTTTTTAATTGGACAGGATCTGACCAGGGGCCACTGAGATCCTACAGACTTAGAAGCCCCTGATGCTGTTTCCTATACCGTAAGTTTTCAGGTTAGAACTGCACTTTAACCTATTCTCTGCTGGTTTTCAGTTACAACTGATTGTTTCCATTACTTTTCTATGCCATTCTGTCTTCTTATATGTGCTGGAAACACATGGTAGCAACCTACACATTTTGTGCCTAAGCTGGGAAATCAAAGTCACCATCTTCAAATAAGCATTGATTATTTAAACAGCATCATCTTTTATTTATGAAACACTCACATAATTACATAAGACAAACCTACCTCACAGGGATGTTGTGAGGCTTTCACCAGTATTTGTATGGCCTTCAGAAAAATGAAGCCACCCTGTAAGTGCTTAATAGCATTTTAATAAAGATTGTAATATTTTCCTCCAGAGTGATTGGGTATTTGAAGATGCTTTTGGGAGCACATGCACAAGGATGTATGGTAAGAGCAGGGTGCAGGCTGGATTGTTTGGGGGGTTTTTTAAATGCAGTGGAGAATCTCTCACTGAGAAGGGATGGGTTACGGTGTCTTTTAGCTAATCCCATCTTGAGCTACTCTGAAGTTCCCAGTGTAGTTCACGTAGACCAAAAGACTCGGCTGTGTGACAGCTGTTCCACTTCTGTCCTGCGCTCACTGTTCAGAATGCCCGCAGCTCTGGCACGCTTTGCTGGCTTCCAGCACTGCCCAGGGCCCACCCTCCAGTGCAGCTGCTGCATTGCCTGGCAGCTGCCCTCTGCCACCCCAAAATGAGAGAAAATCCTCTAATGCTCTTCAGCCCTCGTAAGCCGATGTGCATCTTGTGCTGGGTGAAGATCTGCTGCAGCTGCTCTGCTTATATAGGTCAGCTTTAATGAGGAAGCAGAGGTGTCAGTACGTGCCGCCCCACCCCATGCCACAGTAATACATTAGTCATTCTTCTAGTAGTGAGATGTGAATGACCATTAAAGACAGTAAATGCCATATTCCAGAATTCTGTACAGTAGTGATGTTCTGTCACTTCCTACTCTTGGAGATCCCTGCGTTGTGTGTTCATGGTACTCAGCCCTGGGACTGCAGTCACATGCTTGGCATACATACTGAACTTCCTTAAGCACTTTATAGAAAAATTAAGACGGTTGTCACCCCCTTGGGAACAGGCAGTTTCTGATACTGTTTTAATCCAGTGATACCTCAAACTTGTAAAGCTGTTGCAGGCCCACTTCCTTATTCAGATGGAGATGGCAGAATTCCTGCAGGAGCAGGGCAGCCTCTTTCCACATTTCTTGTGCATTTATCATGGAGAAAAAGGGGGGTATTTTTGTTGTTTGAGCATTTGGGGATGCTGCCACAGAAGTTGTCTGAATCATTTCATATGGTGGTAGTTGAAGTCTAGCCTGTCAGTTACACACATGGTTCCATAATGCCAACGTGTTCCAGCAGAGCTGTGCCAGGATTCATGAAACCCTGTGGTTTGGTTTACTGATTTTTTGGTGCTTCCTCAATGTTTGGATCAAAACTAAACAAATCACAGAAAAAAAAAAAAAAATCATGTTCAGATTTCTATTTCAGACTGTCCTTGCTCTTCTCTTCTCTGTGCTCTGCCAAATGAGGTGTTTGTTAGGGTGGCAGATCAGCAAATAGAAACAAGCCTAGGCTGCTCGTCCATCAGTTTAGTATCTACCTCTTACCAAAGAATATTCCAGATCAAAATTTCTTTAATTCAGTTAATTGTTTCTGCCACTGTTGGATCCTGTATTTTGATTTTTATGAACATACAGGTATCTGGAGTCTTTCAGCTCTGCTTTACTTTTCTCCAGAATGTGATGATTTTTTTTTTTTTTTGGTGGATTTTTACACAAAGAGATTGAATAATTTCTTTGGGTCACAGACAGGTCTAGCCCTACCCGGGTACACCCAGTGTGTCAGAGACCCAGTTTGTCTGGTTAAGCAGAGTAGGTTTACTGAAGACTAGTCCCTCATTTCTCCACCTGCAGGGTAGAGAAAGGGTGTGCTCTGGCAGCACCACTGCATGTGCCCTTCTCCACTTGGTTACCCTTTGGCTATCAGTCCGAACATCCATCTAGGCTTTGCTGTCAGGCCCTTTCCTTGGAGCATGTGACCGTCACAAAGTAGAACTCTCCACCACTGGCTGTCCTTTCTCATTTTCACATTCTAGGACAGGCTGGTTGTGAAAATCAATGAAGAGTTTGTGGATAAAAACACCAGCAAGGCTTCCCAGAGTTGGAGCTGTGAGTGGAACCCACCACCAGTTGTGTCCAGCCCTAAAATGAAACACAGAAGAGGCAGCCGGTGAGCCAGATGAACCGCTGCCCTGCCGCTGCACGGCGCAGGGTGAAGTGAGCTGAGTCTGCTGGGGCAAGAGTGAGCTGTGTGAGCAGAGGTGTCTAGTCCAAATTCACATACTGGGCTTAGACAAATTCTCTATCCACCAGTACAATTGCTGGAGGGAGGGTCATTTTCCCCATTGGCCTGGGAAAGTGGCCCTGCACTGTCTGCAGGTTTCTTGTTCTCCTACTGAAATAGTCTGGGTGATCCTGATGAGTGTGACTGTCAGACAGACAGACACGCACCCCTTTTCCCTCCCCATTTACAATAATACCTGCACCTCCTCTACCAAGCTCTCAAAGATATTTTCTGGAAATGTAATGAAAATGGCCAGCC
Organism: Strix aluco; assembly: GCF_031877795.1. Classification (NCBI taxonomy): domain Eukaryota; kingdom Metazoa; phylum Chordata; class Aves; order Strigiformes; family Strigidae; genus Strix; species Strix aluco. The sequence continues at coordinate 87,187,032 of NC_133971.1, read as the reverse complement.
AGGACAGGAGACTGTGCTAATGCCCTCACCATGGGAAAAGCCATATCATTGTACCATCTTACTAGATAGGGGACGGCAAGGTTTCATCTGCAGAATCAGACATCTAAATTTAGGAGAACTTCTCAGCAATCCAGCTGCTAAGTACCTACTCTCAGGTGAGTGAATTGCTCTCTGGCTCTCCAGTCACTGCAATAACCAGCTAGATCTCCAGCTAACAGGTAGCCAATTTGGTCCCCAAACTGAGATGAATTCCATGCTAGAGAATTACTGTACCCCAAATTTTGAGTACATAATGCACAGGCCTCAGCTATGAACAACGCTTGCTCTCCAAGAACAGAGAACGCTCTCTGCAGTGATACCATCACTTAGTCCAAAGAAAAAGGCTTCATGACTGTTTTATGTTGGGCTTATCTCCTCTCCTCGAGAGCTGAGCAGTGTGTAAAAGCGAAATGGGTCACTCACGTGAAGACGTCCATTCCCCAGCCAGCAACTGCCGTGAAGACCCTGGGGGGCAGGTCCCGGGACGGGTTTATGGCGTAGCCTGTGTTCAACCCCATCCCCAGGCCAATGCCCAGGACCAGGATACCCGTGAGAAGGGCCTGCGTGCCTTTCAGGGCTGCATTGTTTTTCTCGTCGTGGATGATCAGAATGCCCAGGAGCAGCATCACTGTTGCTGTAAACTGCAGGAGCAGGAGAGGGAGAACAGGTCAGGGGAGAGAATGGTGAAGGCAGAAAGATCCTGCTCAGCAGAGAGGAAGAGACTTCCCAGAATGGAAGAGCAGGTGGGATTCATGATCTGATCAAATCACAGAGGACCCCAATGTTATTCCCTCCTCATAGGTGGACTGAATAAAATTCTTGACTCATTTCCCAGCAAAAATGTCTCCACCTCATGACCAAAAATGCTCTAGGTCTGATACAAACTTCTCAGCACTGTCCTCCCCCTCCTCTTTTCAAGTCAGTGACATGGGTTATTTTAAGTACATTTCATCTAATAGAGGCAGAGCCATAACAAACTGCTAGCAAGGCAAATCTGATCCTCCCTAGAGGGAGTGATGTTCTATATAGACTGTTGTGTTAGCCGTTTCAGGACTAAAAGCAGCTACTGGATTCTCATCTGGAAAACTGAATCTGCTGTCTGTGACAGTATGTAGCTGGCATTTGTAGATCTGCAGTGCCCAAGACATCAGGAGCTGTGGTTTGAATAGAGGTGATGACTCCTGTCTCTGCTTCAGAAAATGCAGCTGGAGAGCCTTGGACTGCTTGCAGAGATGCCAGCAAAAGCAGAAAGCTGCAGCTCTTGGCAGCGCACTGTCACTCTCATTTGCTTTCTTGTGCAGCAAGGATACTGCATGCTCCACAGGAGGCTGACTGATCAGGTCCCCACCTGTAGGCTCTCCAGCTCTCACCATCCTCCTCATCATGCCAAGGCAAGAGTTTTGTCAGCTCAGAGACTAAAGCACAGGCTTTCTCAGATTTGAATTGGAAGTGAATCTTCCTTCTCCAGTGTCCCAGTGCTCCACATCCCCTGAAGCATCCCCTTCCTCTTTCTGGACATCTGGACATTGTGTTTTATGCTGGGAATCAACTGTACACAGTCTAAATTGGACTGTTCAAACCCCAGAGGTTCAATCCAGACAGGCTGTGTTCATGTGAAGACGATCCCGGGTCCTCTGTGCCTGTGAGGGGCAGACAGCAGAGCTGCCTGGGAGCGTGGAGCAGGTGTAGGATCCAAAAAGGGGAAGAACAATTCAGGGAGCTGCCCAGAGCCCAGAGGAGATGGTTCCTGATATAGCTCAGCTTCTTGTTGCTTGGGCTGCATGCAGGAAAGGTGCTTGAAGGCACTCAGACCACGCTGCAGAGCAGCAGTCATTACCTTTTAGGCTTGCTCAGCCACCAAGGTGCCTTGGATCCTACCTGTCAGGCACCTGCCTGGATGGTGGGCTCCTTGGAGTAGAGGTTGTGATTCTGTCTGCACACATAGCACTGTCAGTCCCCTGTAGCAGACCTACAGTATCACCTGCTACCACCCACCTTCTCCTAGCACACCACGGTGGTCCCCACTGACCTCTGTGAAGAAGCCCCCCACCAAAGATACATAGGGAGCAGGGTAAGTGGAGAAGATCGACGCTGTGGCAGTTGGTCCCGTTACTGTAAAGTTCCCCTTGGTGTAGTCATACAGAGCATCTAGGAGAAATGGGAATTACGGGAGTTAGCACAGAGTTCATCCCACATGGCACGTACGCAAGTCCACCATTGCAGCCAGCACAGACACCAAGGGGAAGAGAGGCAATGGGAGATATCATGGAGGTGACGCAGCCCTCGCAGGACATGATCTCACCGATATCTGTTACCTGCAGACTTTGGTCTGCAATTGCTTCCTTATGCCTACCAGTTCCCTCTCCTTGCTCCAGGAGTCTGGGGCAGGCTGGATGCTCTGGATGCAGTGGAGGCCTCCATCCTTCTGGCCCTCGGAGACTGAGACATACTGGAGCTAATGGGTGATGGATCCTCTGCTCACAACTCAAAACCACAGACGACTGCTATCCTGATTTCCACAGACCAGGAGAGTCCCCCAGAGCTCTAGCTGTACCAATACATGGTAGTCCATCTAACTCAAGACCTTGCAGACCCTGGAAACAAAATGCTGACAAAATGCAGCTACTGGCCTTGAGCTGGGGACAGGTTTTGGCAGTGGGAGTGCCGTGAGCAGCAACAACTGTGTTCTCCAGGATCTGCACATCCCTCTCAGAGATACCTGGGCCCTTCTCTGGCCTTGAGCTGTGAAGGTCTGTCACACAAGCCAGGAGCTTGCCCTCCTCACCCAGACATCACACTGGCTACTGTATAAGGAAATGTTTTTGTCAAACTCAGTTAAGACTGAAATGGTGCCCACAGCAACCCCTGTGATAAAAGACACAACCATACCATAGTAGAGGGCAAAGACGGTGGCTGCTGCTGTAAAGGAGCCCAGGAACTGGCCAATGAGATAAGCTGGGAGCTTTCTCCAAGGGAGGTTTCCTAAAATGCAGTGTGTGAGGGTGATGGCAGCGTTCAGATGCGCTCCTGCAAAAACACAGCAAAAGAGAGTGGCCTCAGCCCTGATGCAGCTGTTTTGGAGCATGTCCTACGCTCCACAGTAACCACCTAGACCTTGCTCCAGAACACCAGGACTGTCTCAGGGCAGGGTCTCCCTCCTGCACAGACTCAAAACTGACATGTTTTCCCTGAGAAGCTGAATGATACAGGACAGAGAGATGCTAACTTCAGTCTTCTAAAAATTCTGTAGACCGCAGGCTGCCTCCAAAGAGTGGGTCATCTCACCTGCAGAAATACCTCTCTTGGCACAGCCTGAGTTTCCCTTTGTATGGGCTTCTCTCTATTCAGCTTAAAGAAAGCCCAGAACTTAGACTCATCACCCACCTTTTCTATGGCTACGGGTAGATGAGGCAAATCTTATCCCAAACAATTGCAAGGCTTTCTGAAAACATCTGATAGACAAGCAGGGCCTCATCCTGGCAGAGATGAGCACCCCGGCTGATGGGAGCTGCAGGCCCTTAGCACATGTGTCAGGCAAGGCATAAGATGCTGGGGAAACAAACTGCAAAATCAACCACTGATGCCCCATGTCTTCATGTCTGCAAAGCAAATCCTACACACGGCTGTCAGCAGGGACTCAGATTAGCTCTTAGATGTCACTGCCTTTAGAAGGGGTTACCAGGATGGTCAATCCTGCCCAGACCATGGTTCTTCCCACGAGTGTGGAGCAGATCCTGTCCTTCCCTTGCAGAGTTTGTAATCTTGGTCTGCATTTCCTTATGTCTCTTAGTAGATGGCTTTCATACATTTCAAGACCAGTTTTCCCTGTTTTGAGGTGAACTTTCTGTGGACGAGGTTGGTTTCACAATGGTGTTTTTGGAGAAGGACTAAGTGGATCCAGGTTTAGTGCCCTCAGTGCAAACAATGTTTGTTCTCCAGCTCTCATCTCCCCCACGAGTCCAGAGGAAATGCTTGCTTTTCCTGACTAGTAGGTGTAAATTTTGGGGGTCAATAAAAGTTCCAACCTTAGGGGCCATCTCCTACTCCAGACTCAGAAAGGGGTAGGATGCAGACACACATCATCTCATCAAAGTGCAGGACAGAGTGAATGAAAGCGCATGCACTGCCTGCTACGGTCCCACAACCACAACTGAAATGGGGTGAGAGTCCTTTTTCTTTGAGTCTCTGATCCTTTGCAGGTATGACCAGTCATTTCAGAGATCACAAGAAGCATCTTGTGACACAAATGAAGCCAAATTACAATGCCAGGAAGCCCTGAAGCTGGCTCTGGAACCAGACCGTTGCTGACTGATCTGAGACCCCTTGTCCCACCTACCAGCCCTCAGCTGATCAGCTTCACCTCAAATGTCACCTGGAACTGCAGGGACCTACTTTCCTCAGTCTACTTTCCCCAGAATGTACCCACCAGATCCAAAAGGACAGAGAGACCAAGAACTGACTGCTAACATGGAAAAATTTTCCTCTCCAAGCCATCCCCAGCTTGGACATCTCTTTCCTCCAACAGTTCAAGAGCAAGGACTTGCTTTAATTTTCTGCTCACTAGAGCCCTTAATCTCTTCTCCTGGTGCAAATGAATGCAGAAATTGCACAAGGCAAAGGTAATGCTCTGTCATGTGATAGATACCACCCCATGGTCCTGAAACACCACTTCCTGAGTTCATGTGGGCGTGTGTGCATGGGTGTGGATGATAAGGAGAAAATTTGCATACCATTCCTTGTTGCAACATCAGCAATAAGCTCTCCTTTGCAATAAATTATTTACTTCCCCATGGGTCATATTGGCAGAGTGTTTTCAGAGCTCCTTGTCTCCTTGGGCCGTGATGGCATACCCCAAGTGCCTATCAGGGGGCACTGCTGAAATCTGGCTCCACTGACCACAACAGGAGTGGGTGGCTGAACCTCCACCACTCTCCCCGTCCCACTTGCCCCTGTCCCAGCTAAAGTCACGTATTTGAGGTCAGCACACTGTAGGTATCCTGTGCCTGTCTTGTCCTCTGCTTCTCCTGACCTTGTCATGCCATCACGGCGTCTCAGCTTGACCTCAGACCTGCCTCCTCCCTGCAGACTTGGCTGTGATCACTGAGTCACAAGGCTGACCCTGGTTATGGTCACCAGACCTGCTCTGCTCTTCTTGCTTGGGGTCCCTAGGACGGCCTTTTTTTCTGTTGAGGGCACTGCTCTGCCTTGCAATGCCATCACCCACCTCTCTGCAGACCAGCCGTGCTGCCCCCAATGCATGTTGTCTTTATAGGACATAGAGATGTCCCATGCTCAAGTGTCCCGCTCACCAGAGATTCCTCCGGCTGCATGGATGCCCAAGGTAACACCAATGCCAAATCCCAAATTGATGCTCAGATGCTGCCCAAAGTCTCCTCTTCCTAATACCACTTGTGCCACAGAAGACAAGCCAAAGACCTAGTGCATGGAAAAAGAAAGAGAGAAAGGAGTGTTAAAAGTAGTGTTATTGCTGTGGTGGACTGAGCTTCTTTGCTACTTTTCCTGCAATACTAATAAATTCCCAAAGACAGCAAGACTCTAAGGTGCCCACAGTCAGAAGATGAAGAAAGAATAACCCTCCCCTGCAAAAACTGAAACAGTACCTGCATCATTCCTCATTGGTGCCCATCACACCAAACCAGGCACTCTAGTCATGGTTGGGTTTTGGGAGACAAACCCCAGACACCCACACCAAGATCCAGGGCTCAAGAGGGATCACTCACACAGCCACAGTAAGGGTGTCTGTACCTGAAATCAGGGATATGAGCTAGGGGAGCATCACCACAGACCACCCAGAGCCGGCGCCCAAGCCGGAAGGAAGGAGGCTGCTCAAATTCTTGTTTTCTTTCTTTTCCTGGTGTGCAATTTATTGACTAAAAATGTAGTTTGGGCAGCACACAGCTATTTTCCAAACCAAACTCTAATTTTGGTAACTTATTCTGGTGAAAAACAAGGAAGGAAATTCTGGGTTTACTTTTCCTTTCAACATATATACTTTCAATTTGAAAACCACCAAAGTTTCAATACTTTTTTAGTGACTAAAGCGGAACCAGGAGAAAAAAAAAAAAAAAGTAAATACTCTTCAGCAGGAAAAGACATATTCAAGAAATTGCTCTGGCCTGAAATGAAATTCAATTTCACTTTTTTAATGTGGTCAGAGGGTGGAAAAATCAGTTCTTTGCACAGGTCTTGGAGAGGTCTTTCTTTGTACTGAAATCTGGAGGAGGACAAAGCTTCTCTTGAGGTCTCTGCCTCGAAAACCACTTAGGGCTTGGACAGTGTATCCTGTTCTCTGTACTGCATTGGTGTTTATCCAGGGTGACATGTCCCTCCAGTACAAAAAAGTCAGTATGTTCTCCAGCATCTAAACTTCTGTTTTGACTGTTCTATTTTGACTGTGATTTTTTCTGGCTACTCTGGCTGGCTCCAAATTTTATTTATCTCATGTGTCTGCTCTCCCTCTTTGCTTTCAGAAATCACCAAAATCCCCTGTTCCCCAGAAATATTGTTCTTATCTCTCTCATATACACAGACCACACTCTGTGCTCTGCACAGAGCTACAGCCTTCACAGTGTGAGCCCATCTCAATCTGCCTCAGCAAAAGCCCCAAAAAGCAGTGTTTGGGATGTCCCCCAGCATCTGCAAAGCCCTTACAAAAACTCTGCCTACTCATCTCTGACTTTTCCAAAGCCACATCCAGGAGAAGCCAAATGCATAAGGCACAGGTTTTGCAGGACAGCACGCAGGTGCAGAGAGGGGTGCAGGGCAGGAGACATGGCTGTTGCAGCTGAACACCAGTATCCTGAAAAAAACACAGGACAGGCCACAGAATCTATTTTTCAGCACAGATTCAAACCTCTGGCCTCTTCCTCTATTCTTACAGTTCCAAAATACCCTTTTTTTTTTTCCTACCTGCGTACTCCTTGTGCTGTTTACTCCAGCTGCCTGGCTTCCTCCTTTATGAACATTGCCAGTCCATTACAGCGACAGGCACTGGGCTGAGTGCTGTTGTCCAAATAACAGCCATGCAGGCATCCTGCAGATGCATCCAGCACATTCCTTGTTGAGCTGAGGGCCAGGGGGTGCTGAAGAGTTGGATGCTGGATGCTGCATTCTGATGCTGGATGCTGTTTGTTGCCAGCCCTTGATGGGGGTCCATCGGCAGTGTCCCTCCTCCTACTCTATTCCCTCATGGGGATCAGTGAAGGAAGAGTCAACGGGAGCTGCAGGCTCCAAAATCTGCCTTGGACTGTCAGAGTGCAGGGAAAATTCTGCTCCCCATGCTGCTTCCCAGAGACAGCCCTGGCAGGACACCTCTGAACTTGTCCTTTATCACCTGGGAGCTTCCACCACCAAAAAACAAAGGGAATGGAAAAGGAAAAGGGTTTGCTCAGCACCTGCTGAGAAGTCACATATGCCTGTACTCTGAATTCCAATGCATGCAAAACTACTTGTGTAGTAGAGTGAACTTCAAGGAGCTGGATGTGCAATAAGATGTGATAAAAGTAAGCATCCTTTGTACATGTAATCGTTGCCCTTGAAAATAAGCACCTTTATCTGTACAGACAGCTGTGTGAAAAGGTCCCCATGCTTACACAGATCTTATCTTCCTCCTGTGCAAATCTCCAAGTACAAGTTATCTGGGTTATCCCCAGCCCTTCCATGCTAGTCTCTGTCCAGTCCAAAGTGTCTCAGCCCAGGCTAAGACCAGGGTGGTAAGTTGGCACAGACAGCTACTGGACTTTTTCAAAGGGAGGATCTCGTTTTGCTAAGTTGGTCCAACACAGGAAGGCTGTGGTCCGGGTGGGCACCTCACCCCCACCAGGAATCAGTTCTGACTGCAAAGCCTTCCTCACCCTGTCTCCAAACACCTCTGAAGCAGGCGAACAGCAAAAAACCACTTTGCTTTTTCTGCATGGAACAGATTTCTCATGCAAGGGAGGAGTTTCTGTATGATTTGGATAAGCACTATTCATTTGCCAGCAAACCAAAAGCAAAATCCTGGCATGCTTTACACCCAGTTTCCTAACAGTGAGTTGTGGCTCCAGAGAGTTTCATGGGCATTTATTACCCTGGCAACCCAGGGTAAGAGGACCCCCCAACCACACCATTGCCTCTGGCACAGCAGGAAGAAACTCCTCAATTCAGTGCATGGGATCTTTCAGGGGCTTTGGCACAAGCATTGCATTGCCCCATCTGACCAGACACCGCTCTTTGGTTTCATTCCCAGACTCTCTCTTGCTTCCCTCCTAGAAGAGAACTGAAACAGCGGCTCATCCCAAACTGCTTCACCCTCTCCCAGTGCCCACCTCCCACCCTCCACATTGTTTTTTTCCTCCAGAAGGTTTTTTGACAGATGGTCTACCTGATAGGAAGCTGCAGCCCCACCAGAGCAGAGGAGCGAGCAATAGCAACCAGCTGCTGAGCAACCCTGAGGTCGTGGCAGGAAACCACTCACCTTACAAATTAGTGCTGCAAACGCTTACCCTCTCACCCGCCCTGCACACACGCACACTCACATGCACGGACACGCACGTCTGGGCCCATCTCTTCCTTACCATGAGGATGAACATCCCCAGTGCTTCTGCCAGCAGCTCCCTGACGGTGCCGCTACGAATCCTGAGCGCCTTCTGAATCTTCTCCAGCATTTTGCTCTCTGGCTCCAGCCTGTAGCCGTGGGAGCTCCTGTTGTGACAGCACACTTCATTGCGCTGAGCTAAGTTACCCTTTGAAACCTGGCACCCTCCCTTCACCCCCAGACACCTTCATTCATTTGGTTAACGATGAACAAGTCAATAAACTAGCAACCAGCTTCAAAGCCTTCACACACACACTTGCCATGCTTTTAAAACGCTATGGTAAGGATGCAATATTTCTGCTACTGGGGCATTGCAAATGCTCTGCCTCTGCCCAGGAGCAGCCTATCTCCAGAGCGGTGCCTCTGTCTTTCTCCATAAGCTTTTCCGCAGAAACTGAACAGGAATTTTGGCTCTGCTCTGCATTGCAACCCACTGGCTGGTTGTTTGGTGCCATTTTTTTTTAACAGGTGGGATTAGGACCATTTGACTGTGCTTTGCAGGACTATTTGGATGCCCAGCCTGCAGTGAGGATGCTCTGACTGGAGCTGGTGTGCACCGCTTCTGCAGCTGGGAAGAGCTCAATGCCTTGAGCATTGCTTCAGGTTGAATATTTGCTCTTGCTGAATGCATCTGTGTTCACCGCTCCCATCACACCAGTGGAGAGCCTCCCCACTAAACCCCTGGTCTGTTCTCTCATGGGGGGCAAGGAAACACCAGTCTTGGCAGTGGTCCCCAGAGACCTTCAGTCTCATCTGGCTGCCAGAGCAGAGCCCTCACTGCCCTGATTCCTCCTCCATCTCCTGATTCCCTCTGCTTATCTCCCTACTCACCAGATGCTCTTACCTCTCCACTGTGAAAAGGTTTTAATGCCTTTGCTGAAAAACTTGAACCCACTGAACACTCAGGACCTTTTTCTGCGAACCTTGTCTGGTTCTTTGCTGGTTTTCTTCAACTTCCTCTCAACCTGCTGCAGCTTCTTGGTGTGACTCTGGAGGGTACACGGTGCACAGCTCTTTGGGGGGTTACCAGCAGCTGCCCCAATGGGCACGTAGTGCTCTGCTCATGCTGCCCTGCTGTCATCTCCCTCTGCACCACTGCATTGCAAAAGTTCTTGTGCTTTGCCTTCACCCACAGGACACTGAGCAGCTGTTTGGAAGAACTGGGAAGCTGATTCTCCTCTCTGGTCCATAGGTGATTGTCTATCTTGTGGCAGGGAAGGGGTTTGTGGACTGGAGTAAATCCTCCTCCAGCAACAGATTAGCTCTTGACCTCAGTGAACGCCTGGCTAAATATGCAGTAATTTACTAGTCTGTCTCTGATACTAAGGACCATCTAATCATGACGGATGATAACCAGCCTGCTGGCAAGGGCGTTCCTACAGGATATTTCCAGGTGGGAAGGTTTTTTGTTTTATGAGTCTGTGAGCCATGCTGTGGCCAATAAATCTTTCCAGGTCACTTCATTCTCTGCCATACAAATATTTATTGGTGGAGCGCACAAACACAGGCCCTGGAGCACAAGGTCAGTGTGGTGACAAGAGCCTCAAGTTTCTTCTGCACATGGGAATTTCCAGCTGTCATGTGAAGCTGAGGTCCTGGCATCAGCATGTCTTGGAGATCTCCCAGCCTTTCTCAGATGGATGAGCTGTGAGTGGGTCAGTATCCCCCCCAGCTGGACCTACAACTTCATTTTTCATTCCTAGATCTCAGGGAGTCTTCCAAGTGGATTCCTCCCCTGTGGGCAAACAAGACAGCTGCCTGTCTCTGAAAGGCTTTATCTCCTGCATTCAAACATTAACTACAGGCATCTCCATATTCTAATTTGGGCTGAAAAATGGACAGGTACTTCCTGGGAACACCAGGCTCCTATAGACTTGCAGTCTTCTCAGGAGAAAAAGGCATCCCAGTTTGCAATAGAAATCTTTGGTTTGGTGATATTTGCAGCATAAACCTTGATATTGCCACCAAATTCCCTAAACTCTAGCACGCTTCTAGGATAGCATCAAGAATCACTAGATGTGTTTCTTGTCACTGCTTGTCCTTTTACACAGGTCATTCCACAAGATGGCACTGAGACATTAATTTCTCCCTTAAAAGTGTTCTGAAGGGTTCCTCTGTTGGCTGCTGAAAATGTGAGAACCCTTTAGTTTTAGGGTTCCTCTGGGCATTTTTAGGCAAAGTGATCTGCCAGTGTTCAAGGAGGGTAACAACAACAAAAACAAACACCTTCCTATAGGTCCTGCAGGGCAGAGCATCTCTGTTCTGACAGCACTCAAAACTGAAGTGTGTGAACATGTGCCTGTTACCCTCCACTTCATAATCAGCAGAAGAGCTGTTCATCCCCACCTAAATAAGCATCTGAGGCCAGACCTATGAGTCATGCGGGATGCTGGCAGTTTCCCTCCAGTGTCTGCTCTGGGCCTGTGGAGTGATCAGCTCCAGCGTGCACACCCATGTGGAGGTATCTACCGCCAGGTGAGCTGGACTGCCCTCCCTCCCTGAATCCAGATGTGCTGATCTTGAGCGAGCGCAAACAACCACATGAGTCAGCCAAGGGCTGGAGTGCAAAGATCTCCCAGTTGCCCAACATGACCTGTTTGTACTTGCATGGTTTCACCTACCTGCAGGGCTGACGAGGATCTCTGGTGTCACTAGATATAGTCCCCTATTAACATAGGCAGCCACACCACATCTTCCCTTTTGTGACCTGGCCAGTCACCATTTTAAGGGTAAGTGCTTTTTGCCCCAACTCCTCTGGAAGCCTGTTACCAGCACTTGCTGCTCTGGAGATAAGAGACTTTCTTTTACTTTTCAGCCAAATTCTCAAAGCCATTTGTTCATGTGCCAGTGTTAGCCCATCACAGTCATGAGTTAACTTATTTCTTACAGGTTCTATCCCTGAAGTTTTCCTATAACATTTGTTAGAAGAGTGTTAGCTGCTTGCACTTAGCTCTGCACCGCCTCCTGATGTTTACCTTGACTTGCTCACAGGTTGAAACTTCACTCAACGTTGACCCTACAATGATTTTACCATGTTTTCCACTGCACATTAAGCAACCACCTGCTAAACCAAACCCATTTTCTTCCCTAAGGCAGGTGTGCTTTCAGCACTAGTAATAAAGGCCTCAGTTTGGAGAGGAAAATTTTGGCACAGTCAAGGCCCACTAACTGCTGGTGATGATACCCATGGTACTGAGGAGGTGGAGGAACAACCCCCCTGTGCCCTGATAGAGCAGCCCTGGGAAGGATGAGGTCCCAGGGACTCTAGGGCAGTCATGCTTCTGCAAGGAATAACTTCTCTAACTCAGTTTGACAGTGCACATGTTTCCTCTACACCCAGGAGCTCATTTAACTCTTAATTGCGCTAATCAACAGCTGGAACATCGCCACTCCATTAGCTTCAGCCCTTCTGGTGAAACAATAACTTCTCCCCAGAGGCTGAGACATGTCTAAGCAGACAGCACAGCAGAGGAGCTCCTCACCGTGGATGAAGACAGTTTGCTCCTCCATCAGACCAAATGAACATGGCACTGAGACATCTCCAGGCCCCTTTAGGAAGCAAGGCCTGGTCAGAGACACTGGTATGACCTTAGCTGTCCAGAATAGACCCCACTTCATGTATCCTAGAGCACCTGCACCCAGTAGTCTCACATTTAATGCTCATGGTCTATCTCCTCCTTTTCCTTATGGATGGCAGGCACTGAGCAAGTCGCAGACACCCCAGATATTTGTCTCTCAGTGGAGGGCTTTGCTCTCCGTACTGTTACCCAACTCCCCATCCCCAGGATACCAGCCTCTGTGGCCTTTCAGGTCACCCTGCACACCACCACCCCTTGCCCTGAAGCTGGACAAAGGCACATCACCTGCACATGCTCCTTTCCAGTGAAAGCGGGCTAGCTCTTACCGTGCCTGGCAGGAGTGGGAGCTGGAGAGACCAACGGAGGAATGTGGTGGCACAACGGGTGGAATCCTGCTCTGGTCTGCAGTCCTCCACTTCGCTCCCCAGGGGCATGGTGCCTCCCCGCCCCAGACTGCTAAAGCTTGCTCAGCCGCAGGTAATCCGCGAGGCGGCGATGTCAGCAGGAGGAGAATTACATGGCTTTTGTTGGTCATTAGGGTGAGAGCAGGGTTGTCCAGGAAGAGGTCGCCTGGGTTGGCACTGTCCCCATCGTTGAGCAACAAAGCAGACAACACCTGGGCTCCCCTGGCCAAGGACCTACCCACCTCACCTTGGACCACCCTCCCCTCCTGCCCTCGTCTGGCTTACCAGACAGAATCCGGTCATTTTTACACGCAGCAAAGTGTGATGGTTTTTGAGGCACTCAACTAGCTTTAATCTGGACAAAGCCCTGGAAAGTGTCCCCCATGTGCTGGTATAGGGCGTTCAACAGAGAGAGAAACAGAGGCACTGGGGCACCTCAAGTCCAGCAAGAGACTTGGGGTACTTGTGGGATTTCAACCGAGGTCCTGCCAGCTCCTCACCTGCTGTCATCCCCCATTCCTTGTACTGTCCCTGACCTGTGAGCATCTTTTCTCCTGACCTGCTCAGGGCCAGGCTCCCACCCTACCCCTGTGTGTGGGAGCATCCCCCTGCCTGCCCTGGAGACACCGCTGCAGGACTCCCCAAGACCCAGCTAAAGAGTAGCGGGCTCTGTGGGTGCAAATGCTTCTGCCAAGCTTTGAGCTGCCTGATTGGGTCTGCTTTCAATCCACAGATAAGGTGAAAGCCAGGGAAACCACAGGGCTCACAGGACATTGTCACCCTAGAGATAAGAGGAACCAGGCTTTCTCCTGGAGGAGTGTGAACACCCACACTCTGAAAGGAGAGATTAAAGGAGAAAAGCTGCAGGCTGGGGAGGAGACACTGGATGAGCTGGATGAGGCCCTGAAGTTGCAGAGCCTGGTGGAGCCAGCATGCTGATGTGAATGTTTTCCTGCTTCTGACTGTACCCCAGAGACAGCAGAGAATGACTGTGTCTTCATCTCAGGATGTATGCTCTTACAAATGGTGCCACTGACAAAACCTCTTTTACCTCATCTTGTGTTCCCTCCTCTATCTCATCCCTCCCCCAGTCACTCCAGTCCAGGACAGTCTACAGGACCCACCAGCCCAGCATCTCCCTAGGAAGCACCAAAAAGGCATGAGCCTCTGTTAACAGTCTCAAAGAGCAAAACCAGGGCAGGGGCTGGCAACAGGAGCACAGCCATGGCTGCTCCCTCTGGAGCAAGGCTGAGCCAACAGTCAACAATGTCCTCCTTTACACCACCAGATGTTTAAGGGTGGGCTGCATCCAAACATTCCACTCACATAAGATACACCTCTAAACCCTTCAAGAGATGATGCTGAACCCAGAGGCAGACCATCTTCACTGCTAGCTGTGATACAGATATTTTGTGGGGTGAGGAACCAGCTGGTGACTGCTAATTTTCCATATATATAATCAGAGATTTACACAAACCCCAGGTGTCAGCCACACAAACGTGTTCTCCTATATCACACCTGCCACGGGGCATCCAAAGACCATCCAGCAGCTGGCATGACTCACGTTGGTGGTGAGCAATGCTTGCTGTGTGGGATTTGTCCTTGCTCTCTCCACAGGGGAGGGAAAGGCTGGGATGTAGGTGGCTGGATCAGCTTTCTCAGAGCCAACCCACTCCAGCCAAGAGGGCTGCTGCTGGTGTGGACGTGAAGGCATCCAAAGGAAACCCCTGATAAGCTCCCACTATCACGGCAGGGAGGAGATGCCACAGATTCCTTGCAGACACACACACAAATCCCCTCGGATGCTACCCAGCATTTCAGTGGGGGTGGAGGTTTGCTCCAGCATCTGCCAGACACCATCACACTTGTGCTCTCCTAGGCCCTTTGGTCTCTTGTGCTGTTTTGGAAGATAGGAAAGGTGTGGTGGATCTGGATGACTCTCTGGTCATTCCCATCCTATCGGTTCATACATGAAAAGCCACTGACCCAGAGCAACCCATAGAAACTGAGAATCCATCTGTTGGTGTCACCTGAACAAGAGTCAGTTCTCCTTGCTCGTGTAGTTTCTCAGCACAAGTTCTGCATGACAGAGTGACAGCTTCACAAATTGACCCATATTAAGCAGATCACCAACATGCAGTCTATTTCCCTAAGCCCAGGGCACCACATGTCATTCATTACTGGCAGTGCAGATGTTCCTAACCCATAGAAAATACTAGATACTGTCACTGGTCTTTATTGTCCCTACGTTTGTTTTTACATAGACACACAAACACACATCCATATCAGCCATTTCCTAATGAAGAAGTAACTGTTGCTTACTACTTTCTCAATTATGTCTTCATAGGGACCTCCTTGCGGTCAAAATATCAATTTATAATCTCATGAGAATGGCAGAGGATTTATGTCTCGCTCCCAACATGAACCAGTTAGAGCTCTCTGGCATTGTCTCAGTGTATTTGGATAGGACCTGACATGATGGGCCCCTGATCACAACACAGTCTCCAGGCTCCGCCACAGGAGCAACATATACACAAATCACAACAGGTCTGTGAAGCTACAGATATCAATTTTTGCACCTGAAATGTTCATGCATGTGTCAAACTGCAGCATTAGGCACAACAAATGCCTGGCTGGGCCTCTCACCTGCAGGAGCAGCCAGTCCAGTTTGTAGACTCTACTGGGAAGTACGTTGCTTTGCTCACATGGCTTTGACTGCTCACACTCACAAGAAGCTCAAACTGCTTTTCATGCACTGGGGTATGTAGTGCATCTCTAGAAGTCCTTGAGACAGGACGCTGTGGGTGCTGCAAAAGGATCTAAAGATGGTTATACAAATTCATGAAGGTAAAAATCCAGCAGTGACTACTAAACATGGACACCCCTCTATCACAATTGATCTCTGTGTTGTGAATTGTTGGAGATTGTAAAATAATTCTGGGGAAATACATTTGTTCTATTCTCACACTGTTGTCCCATCACATCTAGGATCTCCTCCATGGATCCAGCCTGTCTCAGTGACCGCTGCCTGGCTGACTGTGGTGTCCAGTGGAGTAGGATGTCCATCACTTCAGTCACAGGAGCAGAAGACTAGCAGTCTTCAGTAGCACATTCCAGAATTGCTCAGTTGTCCTGAGATGACATGAGAATACTTGGAATGTGTTCCCAGCTCTACGGCTCACCAGTGTGAGTCCTGAGCATCCACTCCTCCTCCCTGCCCAGTTCCCCATACCCAGGGAGTGACCAAGACACCTCATTCAGGAGCAGCTTGGGATGGGCAGAGGAGACATTTGCAACTGCTCACACCATACTGTGTGATCTTTGCTAAAACACCTGCCCCAGCTTAGTGCTGGAAGCACCATCAGTTCCTGAGTCATCCTAAATCATCCATCTTCTCATTGCTCTCTCCTCCTCTATGCAATGCAGATAGTGACCCCTCCCAGACCCAGGACAGTCAAGGACACACATGTCTCAGTTTCTATTTCATCACTGGTGAAGTCAGTGGTCAGGAGAACAAGTAGGAATTTCCTTCACACACACAACAGGTCAAGCCAGCAGAACAGCGCTCTCAGCTCACCAGAGTACTTACTGTAATGCCTACAGCTGTGCAACAATTCAATGGCATTTTAGATACAATAAAAGCCTTAGAAGAGGGAGATCTATTGCACTGTGGTGCAGTCTCCCTTCTCTTTCCCTCCAGGAGCTGGAGGAAGCCACATCATATGCGTCATTTAAAAGCAGACTAGAAACAAAAGGCACTTGAAAACTCGCCATGGAGAACAATTGTCCCCTGATTTAGGGCACTAAATAGCTGACTTTGCCTTGTTCATCTCATATTTTATTACCTCTGCTGTTAGTACAGTACTTCACGGGAGAAAGCGAGTTAACGGAGCAGAGAGCCTGCTCACCACTCACCTGCCTCCTCCCCTGCACAGGCATCATGTCCCCTCCTGTGCTTTCTTTCTGCACAGCTCCATAAGATGGCAGCTTTGGTTGTGGCACCACCACACCACGATCACATAGCACTGTCAGCAAGGGCTCGCAGGAGAAAAAGCAGTGCCAGAGCCACGGGAACATTGCAGAACCACCGCCGGGCTCCCTTCTCTGTGTCCAGGGTGAGGGCTCCCACCTTCCTCCTTCCTGGTCAGTCTGGTCCCTGGTCCATGTGGGAGCAGTGGTCTGAGGAAAAGGAGTCTCAGAGCAGGGTCTCACTCCCTTGCAAGTGCCATGGGGTTTGCCATGTCCCATCCAACCACCCATCCCCAATGCTTGTGGTGCCTGGAAATTTAGGATGTGAACAAAATCCTCTGAACCCACAAGACCTCTTTTAAGACCACAGAGAAGCAAAGGGGACATCTTATTACCAACAATTTTGTGGGATACAGCATGTTTGTTGTATGTAGCCACAGCTTGGTATGGGGGAAGAGAGATGTCTAGCTTCATAACAATCTTTAAAGTTCTGGCTAGTTGTTATTTCTGTCACACAATTACCATGTGTTTTTTGGACTCTGATTTGTTTGGAAGCACCACTAAAATAATCCATCACAAATGCCTTGCACCCGTAGGCAACAGCCTGATGGAAGACATCCTGCTCTGATCAGCATCTGTGCAGAGCGAGATTTGAGCCAGCAGTTGCAAAAACATGTTTTGTTCTAGGCTGTCAGCACCGAGGAAAAAAAAGTTCATAATTTGCATTTGTTGATTCACACTTGCTAACAGGTTAACAAGGGTTGATCAACACAGAGAAATCGAGGTTAATAAATCATAATCACCTTTAAGTTCTCAACAGACTGACCCTAATCTGTAACCCAGGGTCAAAGCCTAAAGTATTCTGTCTACATGCCAATATTAGCTAACTCGGTACCCATCTATTTCTTGGAATGAAGATAGACCCTTTGGTGAAAGCAACCTCGATGCCTGTGAATTTCTCCCTGCCTGCTGATAACCCACAACATGGAAGAAAACTGAAAATCCCATGGAAGAGCCCTACAGTGTCAGATGGTGATTGACTTGCATGACCACAAATATAAACAAAGATGGTGCTCCCATACCCAGTGTCCCACCCAACCAGCTGTCTGTCTAAAAGGAGTGTGTCCCTCCCCAGATGCTGTCACCACTTGCTGTAGCACTCAGCTTTAATCAGAGGTTTCCCTTTCAAGCGCTGACCCATCCTGCCGGATCAGTCCTGCTTAGCTTTCAGCACCTGATAGGATCGTAAGCTGAGGCAAACGTAAGCAAAGGATAGAAACAGAGGATAGAGATCTAAAATAGGCAGTTACACATACAACAATGTTATGTTATGCACAAAGGTGCATGAAATATGTTAGAGAAGGAAAAAAAAAATCAGCATAGATAGGAGAGTTGCTCAGGGTCCAGGATATTATCAGATCTGGAAAAATGCCGTGTGAATGAGTCACTGGAGCATCAGTCATTGGCTGTGTACAGAAAAGGCCACAAATCTGGCTGTTGTAGTCCCTCTCCAGCATTCATATAGTATCACTTCATGGTTTCCATAAATGATTTACTAAAATGTGCTATGGGCCACTTTCTTGCTTTATAGTTATCTGCCCCACTACCCTGCTCCAGTCCAATCCCTACTCACACCCGCCTCCCCTTTAATAAAAAGTATATTAATGAAACTTCTTTTTTTCAGGTCATCACTGGAGAGCAAATGAAGGCCATCTGAAAAATATTTTACATATTCCTCCCACAGCTGCTCTCCAACCAACCTGCCAGCATGGTTGTGGGGTAGCCTGACACCAAGGAGGGACATCGAAGATGACTGATCCAGCGAGTTTATATATGCCCCATTCCTTCAGGAAGTGGAGCAGAGTACCTCAGCTCCCCAGCATTTAGGACCTGCACAACTTGAAAGCTGAAGATCTGCAGATCAAGACTGGAGTCCTGTTGCCAGCAACAGGTGCTAGGGCACAGAGGGCTTGTAAACCAGAGATGGTGCCTTCAGTCCCAGCTAGAAGCTGACAGTCAGACTGCAGAGATCACACAGCACTGGCATCATCCATTGCACGTGCAACAGCTCAGCGCATAGGTCTTGGCTGCCTCTCTACTGCAGGATGGATCCCTGCTCTGAGCTCTGCCCTGGGCTGGCCTCAGACAGGCAAGGACCTTCACAGCAGGGGACCTTTAGTCTCAGTTTGGATTTCAACCACACCAAATGGGCAAGGATAAAATAAAAGGAGTCTGGGACTGAAAAAGGGGGGTCAAGGGGATCTGTCTGAGAAAGGGCTGGGAATCAGGAGCCCCCTGTGCCGACTCACTTTGGTACTGCTTGCGCAGCAACACTATGGGACACAGAAGCACATGGTGGGCTCCTGGACCTTCTGCTCTGTGCTGGGAGCTGTAGGTCATACCAGGCTGCTTTTGCTTTGAGTCTCACAGCAGGATGGGTGGGGAGGATCAACAGGGAGAGGTGGTGCCTGAATCTGCCTCTGCTGTTGCCCTTTAGTCGGCATAGGTCAGGTGATGCCTCTTACACTGTCCCTCAGAGTCCAGAATTGCTGTTTCCACCATTACAGCTTGCATTTTGGGGGGGGATCCAGGACAGAGACCACTCTCCCACAGGTGCTAGGCCCAGACAGTCCTTCCCACATCTGCTTCCCACCCTGGGAGAGGCAGCAGGGAAGGTCTGTTCTCTCATGTTGCACACAGCAACATCTCACAAAACTGGAGGTGCGCTCCTCTATCAGCACACAGGGTCTTCTGGCCAATGTAGCAGGGAAGACCAGCTCCTGGTCAAGCTCCTGGCTCCAGAACCCTCTTCATGACTCCAGAGAGAAGTGTCAGCATCAGTATGCCTTCACACTCTATTTATTTACTGGGCAGCTGCTTGGATGGCTTTAAATGACTGAGTGACAGCCAGTTTCCCATGCAAATGTGGACATGGGCAATCTAAATGCCAACCGGTCTAGACCTAACTCTTGTGCCATGGGGACTTGGCCACTCACTCAGTCACCCTGATCATCCAAGCCTTACTGTTAAGCAAGCCGGATCACACCTCATTAGCCTTGTGTCATGGCAGCCTCACAGCCCAGAATCTGTCAAGTATGTCTGACACCGATTGGGAAACCAGACCATGTCCAGAGGCAAAGATGGGGGCAAGATTTCACATATACAAGTCAGCTGCAAAGACCGCCTTGTTGTTTGTGAGGAGAACCAGTCTGCTGGCACTAGGAAACATTTAGACAACTTTGACTAGAAAGCGCCTTGGTGTTATTTGCACATATTTCCTGTGTATTTTGTGTTTCAGATTGAGGCACAAAAAAAAAAAAAAATACACAAAGTAGAAGTGTTTGCACACGCAAACACAGTGCGGTGAAGAGGTAATCATGCTATGACTGAGATACTTTTACCTCCCTGAATAATAAATACATCCTTCATTCTCTCTACTACTGTAAAGACTGTTAATGGAGAATCCATATTTGAACAGAGGATCTGCCCTCTATCTCCATATCACCATTTTCAAATTGATTATAATAAGCTCTCTGGAACGAGGACTGACTCTCCTAATGCATTTGTGTAGGTTTGGCACAATCAAGCAGAGCCTAGAGGTACTGTTGTAATAACCGTCTGTGCCAACATGAGTTCTAGCAAGGAAGATGTACAGAGAGATTTTTGCATCTATTACAGACAGGTGAGAGTACGCCTCATGAGTTCTCTGTGTTAGCACCCTAGAAGAGCTACAACAGACCCTAGGAAACATGTTTTGCTGGAAGAAGACCCCCATGTGTCTCACCCTACTGTCACGTTATGTCCCTTAGAAGAGTGCTGCTGCGTGATCCCATAAGGTGATGCCTATCAAGTGTTGTCTCCAAGTTCTGCTCAAGTGCAAGCTCAGCTCTCACTGAACCAAAACTCAAATCAGCTTTGAGCACTCATGAGTCTGAGCATAACACATCCATTTCCAGCTCCAGGCCCTGCACAGCTGATGAGCAGTACCACTCACCTTGCTTTGCATTTGCACTAGCTTCTGTTTATGATTAGGAAAGGCAGATCAACCCCACACGCAATGTGGGATTGTCCAGGAAATGAATCCATGCTGGGGTCCTGCAGTGCTCTGTGCCTTGACACCAAGTCCCCATGCGTTTATCCTTGGAGCACTCAGAGACTCGCATGTACCAGGGCTTTCTCTGTCCAGTCCAGCTGAGTGCCATATAGCCATGACTCACAAACTGAGTCAAACCCCATGTTGCCCAACTTCAGTCCTATTTTGTCCCAGTGAAAGTCAGATTCTCTACTTCAACATTTCCCCTAAATGAGTATCACAGCTATACATGTTTACACGTCATTCATGAGTATCATGAGATGTTCCTGAGTTCATGAGATTAAACTGGTTGGGATGGGATGAAATAATTCATTAGAGGGTGGACCAGAAGAGTCATGGACAGCTCCATGACCTTCACAGATGGTGGTGACATGAACAAGAAAGATCAGCAGCCTCCCCTGATGGGCCAAGGAGAGAGCCACAGTACAGAGGATACGGGAAAGAGGTTTGGACACCAGCTCCTGAATCTGGTCTGGATCTGTCAGACACCCCTCTTGACAACCGGGAGAGCAGATCATTCTGGAGACCTCCTCTTGCCCATTGGACACACTCCTGTGCATCTCCAAGCTGTCTTCAGGAGTTCTCCAGGGTGGTTTGCTGTTTTTGTCAGTCCTGGTGCTGTCAGAGTCTGTCACCAACTGCTACATATTGTAAAAAAACATCAACTCCTGCTGCTGAACAGATCACAGAGAATCAAAGATTAACTCGAGCAGTGAGAAGGTCACCTTACACTCCTCACAGAATCTAAGCCCAGCACCTCCAAATCTGACTTTTGCACTTCCCAATTCAAAAACTGCCACTATCATTTGCTGCCCACCTGGATCAGGTGATGTGCTAGTGAGGGAAGGAGCCTCCCAGTCCCCACTCTGAGCCATTACTCCCAAAATAACTCAATGCTTAGATGAGCGTGGACAGGTTTGACTATGGTAAGCTCCCTCTGAATCTTGGGCTGCTACAAGCAACAGCATCAGCTGCCACTGCATTCTCAGAGAGCAGCAAATCACCTTTACTCCTTGTTTCCAAAGGTCATGGTAGAAGGAGCACAAACTGTCTAAAAGACCTTGTGTCTTCAGGATCACGGCTGCCCTCGATCAGGTGCCTCTCCATCAGCTCCTTTGAGCAGTAATGAACTCTGTCCTTCTGCGTAGGAGGAAGAGTCTGTGTGGGTCCAGCCACATGCTGTGGAGCAAAATTTCCCAAGAACTAAAAGCTATCATAAACCTCTCTACCTTCCGGTGTACCTCCACAAGCATAAAAGGAGAGCTCTACGTGTGTGTCCACATGTGTGTTTCTGTGAAAAAGCCAGGGAGAGACTGACTCGGTGCAACGAGGATTTCAAACAAAACAATTTAATTACACATATTTTCCCCCCATAAGCAGGATGAGAACTAAACATGTAACAGCTGTTACTTAATGCATTCCTAGATAGCACACAGATATTAAGCTGATAAGCACCACTTAAGAACTGAGATAGCAAAGGAGAGGAAGAGAAGTAATGACGTTAGTTACGCAGAGAACAGGTCAGATCTTAGTGTGACTTTAAAACAACCTGGTTTCCATCCCTCCATTTATCGCAGCGTTTACAGTAATGCATATAGCAGTGAAGCATTTTAATAGCATTTTAGAGGCAGTAAAAGCTTCAGAAAGGTGACATTCATTGCACTGCTGTACAGCTGCCCCTGGAAACTAGAGAGAGTCACATCATATGCACCCTTTAAAACCTGGCTTGAAAAAATACCCTTTGAAAGCCAAATGTTGATATGGATACTGTGCTGGTTGAGGGTCTGGATGAGACCATATAAATCATACCTATTTGAGATCTTTGACTTTTACCAGAGCACAGATTACCAGGGGAAAGACATGAGCAAAATGAAGAGGTGACCACCCCATGCTTCCCACACGCTGGCCTCTTCCAGTGCACCATGACAATTCCTCCCATGCTGGGCTCATCCATTATTCCCAGCTCCAAGAGGTGGCAGCAGCACTCCTGCCTTCGGGAAACCACTCTTGTGTGGGACTGCATCCTCTCCTGCCCTTGGAACAGGAGAAGGACTGACACCTTGGGGAAAAGCAAGCGCACACCAACCCACTCAGCACATCCTCAGCATCTCTAAGCTGGACCACCTGTTGCAGTAGGCCTAGCACTGTAGACAAGCATAGTATAAGGCACAAAGAAGGTGTATTAAAAAAAATTAATAATTTATTTGCATCTGGCTTATTTTTTTCATGTTAATGGAGGAGAAAAAACTCCTTCTGGGATTGAAAAAAGCCCTGAGTCTCTGCTTATCATTCCCATGGGGAAGCTTGCCAGCATTGCTCATTACAAAAACCTTTGCAGAAATATCAGCTGCATTGATTCTCTCCAAACATCTTTGAGACTAAAGGTTGAAGACAAAGTCACAAACATAGGTCAGAGAAAGAAAAAAGGAAAGAGAAAAGAATATAGTCCTTGTCTCAAAGACAGTTCAACCTCAACAGACCAAACGTGATAGGAAAAAAAATTAAGAGAACCAGGAATAGACAAAAGCTTCTTGCATCCAGGGGCAAAAAAACATCCCCAGTTCTCAGTACAACCCTGTAGTACCACTACTGAGAAAATTAGCAATGATGTGCAAGTCATGAGTGACACCGTTGATGACTCCATTACTGCTGGAATGGGTGAGCAGGAGCAACACTAATGTGACAATTTATGAACATAGATCTCAAAGACTCACCAGACAGGGTCCTGTGGTCCCTATGTATGATGGCTTCTTTTGTTTGGGGACCTCCTCTTGCAGCCACAGAATACAAAAATATTTGAAGGTCTGTATCTGTCAAAGTATTCAGTAGCCCAGTAAATACAGCTTTCAAAATTGTTAGTGAAAGACACAGGCTTTGGCATCTCAGGATGTCTCCAGGCTTATCTTGTCCTGAGCTGATGTTAGTTTACTTTAACAATTCCTAACGGTCAGGTAACTTCTGTATAACCTGTTCTAGCTTTATCTCTGTGATACCATATATGGTAAAATGACAAACATAGGTAGTCACTACATAACAAAAAATAGCCCTCTGTGTTAACTGAGGCTGGGGGAAGCTGTTGTGCAACTTTCAAACTTTACCTGGAAACCACCAAGAAGGAGTGTGATGAGAAAAAACATAAAAATAAGTCCCAAGTAGACTCCAGGCCTGAGGAAGAAGGGACTGCCACCATGAACATTGTGCTTCTCCTGGTGAAAAACTCAGGACACCGATGACTCACAGAGACAGCCCACCACCTCTCTTCTTGAGAAGGCCAGTGCCGTGAACCACAAGACTCAGAGGGACATCAGAAGGTGAGGATAGCATTGGAGAAGAGGATTAGATATTAGTAAGTTTTCTTTTATAACAGTTTTAAGAGTATTATTATTAATGAGGCTTTTCTGTATTAATCTGGATTATAAGTGTTAGTATTATTTCAACTGGACTAATAATAACTTCATTATGGCTTGATTAAGTTAAGATTTTAATTAAGCTTTTGGCTCTGTATGACTACAATGTGTTCATCTTTGCCCATAACAATATTTTAAGTGTAGCATGAGAGAAGCTGTCAGAAACCCAAGACTCATTTCCAGGCACTAGCAGAGCTGAGAAAGCCTCTCCAGACAGTGCATTCAAAGGCATGAGTAACCCTACACAAATCCTTTCCCTCAAAGTGTATCCTGCCCAGTTTACCTGTTTGAGGATGCATAGGACAACTGCTACTCTCCTCCAGATACCTTTTGGCATCAGGACCCCAAATTTTTGTCAACAGCCTAGGTAATAATTGCTTCAGAGCTGCAGCCATTTGAGATGCTCCCGCTGGGCCTTTTCCAGGAATCACCTTAAACAAATATATCACCTACTCCCAATTTGTGCCCACCGATGCACATACACCCATCACTTCTTTGGCTGTACATTTAGGCCTTAATTTATCCAAATTGACCTTTTTCACAAACTCTTATTCCTCTCAAAGAACCATGAGCTGAAATAACCAGTGTGAGAGGGATCACTTACACTTAGGACAGTGCACAGGCTCACTGTCTTTGACCACCTATAGTCAGTTCATGTTTAGAGTCCTTCTTTGAGAAGGTAATTCATACCAAAGAACTCCAGCTGCAGCTGGAAACACCTCTCCAACAAGAGCCACAGCTTGGAAAGTAACATGTTTCTCACTGCCATGCTCATCACATTATCCTCAGATGTTTCCTGATAAATCTCTGCTCTAACTCTGCAACCTCCTGTCTGTGCTAGGGTCAGGCTGAGCATCACTGAAAGTACCTGAAAAGCCCCAGAAATGTCACAGAAACCTCCTCACCTCCAAAAACTCACTGCCACCATGCAAACAGAGGTAGAAACCACAATAGAAACCACAATGCCATGTCACCCATGCAAGAAGCCCAGCTGATAAGTAGCAGAAGAGACCAGAATAGCCTGAAATTATTCTTGAAGCTGTGAAGGCTTGAATGGACCCAGATTTTACTGTCAAGCTGACCCAACAAAGTTACTTAGCTTAAATTTCTATATGCCAAGCTCCTGCTGAAATACATTTTTACCCAAGAAAAATGTTCATTCTGAGAGTATTTCACTTGCTGATAGGAAAGTGTAGTGTGGGAATTCAAAACTTTTCAATCACTCTGGATTTGAAAACATAATTGTCAGCCTTCTCCTCCACTCTTCATGAGGTGGTTCATGCTCACAGCAGTCAACCGAGTGTTTACTCATTTTAAGACATTATTCAAGAATGAAAAGTGTCACTTGTGTTGGAGTTTATTTTTTCAGATTTTTGGGGGGTTTTCTTCCTATGACTTCCAGTCATCTTTACCATATGTAACAGCCTCCAAAGACTATTCCCGATTTCCCAAGGTCAAAGAGGAAACAATTCCAGACTCTCCTTTGTAAAATAGACAGGGAGGAATAGGAATATGGGGAAGGAAAAGTGGGAGAGGTATCTTTGGTAAAGGCCCACCACAGACAGACTGCAAGGAAATGGAGGCATCCTGATGGTTCATACTCATCTTTGATGTAGGAGAAATCAACCTTTTTAAGTCAAGGAAGACGTAAAGGCCCAAATGTTTCTACCTATTTCCACAAATCAGGTTTAAAAAGACAGATTTTTAAAAAAATAAAATTGCAATAAAACTGTGAGATATGACCAAAAAATATTCTGCCCCGAACAGATCGATTGGGCTTTGAAGGCTTCCAAGGTCCCTTCCAGTCACAATAGTACATTGCAACTTGAGATAACCCTCTGGAAATATCCCCTCATCCCCATCACATATTCTAGCAAGCAGCCCCAGAGGAAGAGTCTCTTTTGGTCAGCAGCTGAATCAAAACCTGCTTTATTTACTTAAGCCAAAGGTTGTGCAAAACAGCAAGCAACACAACACCTTCTGCAGGGAAAGATGACTCATCTTCTGCTTTACTGGCTACAACAGATAGCAATATGACCCCCCCCCCACTGGATGTACATTCAACTCCTAGTATTATCCTCTTACCTTTAGGTCCTGCCCATGACTTCCCCCAGTCTTATCCACAGTGACCAACAGAGCTGAGGATTGCAAAGCAAATTCACCTGCTGCACAGGGAATACAGCCGAATGCCTTCTGCTGACACACTGCACCATGCCCTCAATAGGAAATAAGTGGAATCTCCCAAGGGTGTGCCGCAATGTCTGAGTAGACCCAAATGAATTATAAAAGGGAAAATAATTTCCCAGCTGCCCAGTACCCAGATCTGGAGCAGATTTCTCAAACTGATTAATTGCCATTCAGGCACAAAAGAAGCAGTCAGATATTCAAAGTAGCTCAGCATCCGATGCCAAGAAGGGTCACAATGTTAGCCTTTCAAAACATGTCCACTGGTCTCTTGTTAATCCTCTGGCTTTCAACCCACGTCCCAGTTTGCAGTGCATGTGGATAAGCAGTGATTTCAATGGGAGCCAGAGAAGACAGCAAAAGGAGGTGGGGATCGGCTCGAGTAGTGGAGGGGACATTTACAGCACCTCTGTGGAAGCCAGCTTCCTCCCCTGCCTCCACTCCTCCTATAAATTCATTACAGCTCTTGACAAGCTTCTCAACTTTTATGGCTTTTCTCTGTGGCCTATGACCACTCTTGGCACCATGCTGCATGCACCGAGTGCAGCGTCCAAGAATCCAGAGCTGACGGAGCTCCTAAAGACACAAGAATTATGTCTGGAAATTGAGAAGAAAAGTAAAGTATTCTTAGCCTTGTAGGGAAAAGACGCTATTAAAAATAAGTCATTCTGTGACCAATGGAGTTAATAAAGTGTGCTTTCCTACAGTTCCCCCCCCAATCTCCTCCACCAAGATACTCCCAGCTCCTTCCAGAACCTGCTACTAGTTTGGCTGGAGATCTGTGTCCTGTGCTGTGGCTGGCTGGCTTGGAGCTATACTTGCATTGCTTTGTTAGCCAGAATATAAGTGCTTCTCAGCCAACAGGCAGTAACACCAGAGTATATATTGTACGTTGTGCTGAACTCTGCCTTTGGCTTGTGGGGAGGGAGCGGGGAGCAGAAATAATGTGGATGTTTCTGCTCTATCCAGCTGCCAGTTTTCACAAAACTGCACACAAATTCAAATCCTGGAGATCTCTCACTAGATGAAAAATATGGTAGAAATCATGCTATGGGTTCCAAAGCTTTTTGGGGACATAGTGGGGGAAGGGGAAACAAATAGAGGGGAAAGAATAAATGCAAAGCTTCATTTCCCTAGGTAATTAGGTTTTAAAATAGTGGCAAATGGCACTACTGTGGACTTTACACACTAATTTAGCACAAGATAGCCTGCAGATATCAATAGGAATCCATTAGGGATACACTGGAAGTGTGAGGTCACGCTTGCTGCAACCTGTAAAAGATCTGCTGGGCCCATTAAAGTCCTTTTCAAGCTAATTTTAAACAAGTGTGAGTAATTACCACAAAAGCCAAAGAGGGAAAGGGAGAAAGAAAAAAGAAACACGGTAATAAAATCTAGGCTGAAAGACAACCTCTAACTGGCTGCTAAATTGTGCGTGCTCCTAAGCAGAAAATGGACATGGCTGAGAGAAATTAAAATCCCTTTGCTCATGAGTAACTGAGTGGGCACTGGTTTGGTGAATTTATCACCACGAGGGGCCAAGAGATTGTAGCCTCACTGGAGGTGTAGTGTGACCCCATTTGAGAGCCCACCTGGTCCCCTGGAAACTCTGATTTTCCTGGCCAATGGCTGTCTGCAGAAAACCAGTGAATCCAGAGGAATTGCAACTTGCAGCACTGCAAAAGTGTTTGGTTTCTGACAATTCTTGACGTTCCTCCATCTCTATTTTTCTGGGATACTATGGTTTCTCCTGAAGGTGTTGAACATTTGTCTTTTGAAAAGGAATTCTTTGAAAAGCTGCAAGAGGAGATAGCAACAATTATGTTAGAAAGCTGCACCTCTGCATCTGCTGCAGTTATCATTACAGTCTTTTGCTGCACTGATTGAGGGCACAATAAGAAAAAGTAGAATAAGAATAGGGAGGGGACCTTTAGCACCATTAGCACATGGCATCAAGATCTGCCAAGTGCCTAGTCCACATCAGAAAATATTCTGACTCCCAGACTGATTCTTTTGTTTGAATTTTTGATTTTTTCCAGATTTATGTGATGCATTTGTCCCTTTCAGTAAATTTGATTCCAGTTATTTTACCCATTTTCTTTTCTGTCATTAAGGCCTATCTACATAATAGCTAAGAGGTGAATAGTCAAGTTCAGGGCATCAAAGCTCAATTTCTTTCTTTGAATTTCCTTGTCAGCCTCCTGTCTTGATGAAGAACTCCAGCTGTTATTGAAACCCAAAAGCCAAAATACAGAGAGAAAAGGTGAATCTGGTGCCAACCTATGTCCTCCCAGAGAACCCTCTGTGAGAAAGCTGTACTCCTTGTTGCAGTCACCTAAAAACCACATGGGTAAGGAGGTGCTGACACTGAGAAACAGAGGGATGAGCCTTCCCAGAGAGTTTCTGACAAAAACAAAAGAAAAGCATTTTTTCAGGAAAAAAAAAAAAAGTTTCTACTTGTCTCTTCCCTGTTTCTCTGAGAGGTATCCTGCCCATTATTTCCCCATGTTAAGCTGCTATTGAGCTGTCATTTCAATGAGAAACCCTGTGCCACATAACTGCCTGGATTTTAAACCAGGTCTTCTCACTCTGGCTCTTTCCCATGGGTTGCATTGAGGC
The DNA here is from genome assembly GCF_031877795.1 of Strix aluco. Lineage (NCBI taxonomy): Eukaryota > Metazoa > Chordata > Aves > Strigiformes > Strigidae > Strix > Strix aluco. Next base: position 87,158,143 of record NC_133971.1, on the reverse strand, counting down.
ATCAGAGATCTGTAAAGCTGAGCTGGTGTGGGTTTGGAGGTTTTGTGGCAGTGTGACTCAGCTGTGGAGGGTTTGGTACAGAGTGGGACTGCAGCAGCAGGATCTCTAGATGCAGCGGAAGGAAGAGCCTGTGCCAGAAATAGCTGCGGTGCTCCAGCAGGCCCCGCAGACCACCAGGCAGTCACCATCTTTCTGTAAATTACAGAAAAGGGAGTGTTGAGCAGTTCCTCATGTGCCCCAGATGGGCTGCAGAGAGAGGAACTGCCATGACCAGGCTGCCAGGGTGGGTGGAGGCAGGAGAGACGATGGATATGTACCGGGAATTTTCCTCACAGAGCTCAGTAACTTCTGATCCCCCCATCAGTCCTTCCCCTCCTCCTGGTGAGGACTGTCCTGTGCAGCATGGGAGTCTCCCTCTGGACAGGCTGGGTCCACCATATTTGTTGCTTAACCAGCCATGAAACACCAGAATAATTCTCCATGAAAAATGAGTGAGAAAGATGTATAGAAGAAGCACAATTTGAGCCTGGTCCAGGGTTGGGTTTTCTGCAGGGACGGAACTTCAGCCATCTAGATGCAAAAGGGAGTTTCCACAGCCACCCGTCACGGCTTACCCTTTAACCTTTCCCACCAGGCAATGTGAACAGAGCCCACAGGCAGGATTTTCTACACAAAACTGGAGGGAAGAGAATCCAGAAATGGGGAATGGCATTCGTTAATGGCTTTGTAACACTTGAATGATGCTGGTTAATGACCAGGTTTACTTCTACTATACATGGCTTTTATACTTCCTGCAGCTCGTTAGTGTCCTAAACACCATGTGCTTTCAGTCTGGGGACATTAATGGCACATGGTATCTGTTAGTAGTTTTGGCAGCTTATAGCAACTCTGGTGCGTAATTTGCATTATGGTCAATTCCTGTAATGTGACGAATCTCATAACACTAGAATGAATTTCTTACAGCACCCCTCTTGCTATCATGCAAATATTAAGGATCTCAGCTCCCATTTTAGGAAAAAAGAGTTTCCCACGTTCATGTCTGCAAATTTCTTGAGTGAACCATAAAGATTTGAGACCACAAGGCAGATAAATCAAGCCACAGATACAGTCTTAGACCAAGGAGACTCAGTCACACTGCTCAAAAACTTCTGGACAGCAATGCTGTGTGTCAGACTACTGTCACTGTATGTGAGTACTTGGCCATGTAATCAGCAACATAGTAAAGAAAAAGGAGGGGCGAAATCAACCAATTAAAACATCTTAAACCCATCACTTTACAGACACATTGTAGGGAAACTTAACCACATATTAAAAGCCTGACTTCTTAAGCATAACCTCAACCTTGCACCGATGCTATAGATTAGCAGCCTGCAACACTACCTGCTAAAGCTTCCACCTCTCCAGAGGTGAATCAGCTCTTACATCTTGAACAAGTTCCTTCACTGAATCCAAGCTTCCTGCCAGACATTTTGCATAGGCTGTGACAAGCTACTTCCCAAATTGCATCAACCCCCTTGGATCCAACAAACACTACAAGATGGGTCCTCATCTGGAGGCCTCAACAGGCTTTGTACTTTCCAAGAATTGTAACCTCAAAGCTCCCTTCAACCTGCACAGAGCCCAATACCTACAACCAGCTACTCTTTCGGAAACAAGCAGCCATTAATTTTCATGTTTTCTCTGGCAAGGCACACTATCCCAGGAGGTCTCCAGCAGAAACCTGGTTGGAAAACATGTGCTATGATCTGATATTCCCTACCTGATTCTTCTGAAACAGAAAATCTGAATTCTCCACTGCAACAACACAGGCTTCTGGGCAGGAGGCCCAAGAGCTTGTTCCTTGGAGATTAAATCAGACACGAGGTGTGACTGTGGGAGGCAGTGAACTGTGGAAGGAAACTTTCCCTTCCTGTAGTCTGCAACATCCTAAAACAGAACAACTGTGTCTCCAGTGGCAGCAACCAAGCATCCAGTCCCAGCACTGACATGCACATCAGTTCTTGTCCTAATAACTGGTAAGTCTTAGAGGTATGGTTGCTTGAAGTGGTTTGTTAGGTGATTCCAAGATAGGTTCAGGGGCAAATTTTATTTTCATACATTCATCTGCTTGAGAGCTCTGATAAGTCTGAACAAGATGGTCTACCACAGTTCGGATATGTATAGGGAGGGAGAGTTGCTTCTCCCGAGTGGCAGCAATAGAGATGGGCACCAAATTCTGTCTTCACAATATGCATTCCAGAGAAGAGCAAATATATACTAAGGTTTGGAAACAGCAGTTTTCATCCAGTAGAGTTGTCCAAGGAGTTAGGAGAAGAGACCATGCAGCTTTTGACACAAGGTTAGCTTATTGCTTAGTACAGTGGGCTGTGGATCATTTGCTCTCTGTTCTCCATAGCTTTAAGGTAAAATATGTTCTTCAAGGAGAAGATAGGACCCTGGGGATGGGATCTTCTCCACCTAACATTGTGCGTCTACAATAGAGGTACCTCTGTCAGTGGTAAGCCTCTCAATACAAATGGGAACCTGCAGTGTAATTAGAACTAGAGAACCTGATCTCCGAGGGCTGTGGTGACTTAGTTACCCCAGGAGCTTGATGACATGATTGGAGGGACACACCTACCCATTGCAGAAGCCCACCTTTGATCAGATGGCCCCAGATGGTCTCTTTCCTGAAAGAGACGTTCAGTGTCTAGTATGCAGCAGGACATATATTCTTCCTGTCTACAAGAAAGATTGCTTGTTCACTCACTGTTTGTCTTCATTTTGCCTTTGAAGAAGCGTAATCCCTAAAATACCTACCGGACTGCTGGCTCAGGGTGCTGGACAAACTTCCTTATAAGACTCCTGGACATTATATAAAAGAAACTTGCAAACAACTTTGCATTCCTTTGCAAATACAACCCCAGGCCATGCTCTGGCCAGATAAACTGTGTCTCAGTGTTCTGAGTTCCTGGTGTGAAAGTGCTGGGGGTGGGAACCCTTCCCAAAACATGGAAGAAAAATCATTCCCAGCTCCAGATATGCTGGGAAGAAGGAGACAAGGGGTTTTAGTATCTGATAAGAACTGCCTTGCATGGTGCGTAGCTGCACAGAGACACAACCCCTTCTCCCCAGTTTCTCCTGCCCTGCTCCTCCCCAGTCCACCCACAGAGCTCAGAGCTAAGTTCACCAAATGACAGCTCAAATCCTCACCTTCTCTCATCCTACAAAATCACCAGCCTGTTGGGCAAAATTCCTGCATGTCCACCTCCCTATCTCAGATCACTCACAGGTTTTCTGGCTGCCACCAGACTTTCTGGCTGGCTCATCATTTTGGGAAAGAACCAAGACTTCAGAGGAGAGGGAACAGCAGGAGATGGCTAATTTTCCCCTGTCTGGGGAGCAAAGACAATGGTCCTTTTCACTATGTAAAGGGGGAGATCAAAGCTGTTGTTGACATGGTCGGTATTGCAGGTAAGGAAGGCAGCAGCCAACCGTCCAGGGCTGCAACTGTATCTCGCATGCCTGGTAGCTGAAATGTCTGCAAGATCTAAGGAAGGATCTGGTATTTACATGTCTGTGTGTATACATCTGTGTGGGAGTAGGGTTTGTATATAATATAAGGAGAAACTGCAGATGGAAACAACCCAGTTTGGTGTCTAGGACCTGGTTCAAAAGCCATTAAAATCAGCAGGAGTTATTCCACTTACTGAGATGGGCTTTGGCCACATCTCTCCTTGCCCCACCCCAACATGCCTATGACCTCAGGGCTGCTCTCTGATGCGTATCCTCAATTAAACCCTGCAAGCAAGAGGCTTCCCATATTCACCATGGTGGCTGTTTTACAGGGAATCACTGGAGATGCCCACTCCTCTGGCGTTCACACCCTGCAGATACTTAGACACAAGTGTTGCTCATTCATCACTCCTTGCTCAATATACCAAGATCCCATTGTTTGATTTGGTTTTGTAAATTGGTGCCACCAGGTTTTTTTCTGTCTTCTGTGCTGCTTTTATCTGAACACACTCCAGCATCCTCTCCTTCCCCAGGAGCCAGATTTGAGATCAGAAAGGCTCATCAGCTCATCACCTTCCTCCATATCCCAGTCTATCACATTTCTACCACCTCTGCTGAACTGCCTATGACCTGTCTGCAACTAAAGCATCCATTTCTGAAAGGCCTTCATGCTGGATTTGCAGACATCAAAAGCTGATGACCCCTTTGCTCTAATGGCTGCTGTCTATGCACAGTGATGGTGTGACTTTTTCTGCTTTGGATTTGTCAGATTTCTGCTGTGTTCTCATGTATAAAAGAGCCCTTTAAGATCTTATCATTCCCATATAAGTGTGTTTATAGTCTGTAAACAAGCCACTGCTCTATCTTCTTTTCAGTAAGATCACAGGTTTTTGCTCCCGAAGACTCACTGTAAGGCATTTTATTTCACGCTTTTTAACAGCCTTTTAAAATGTGGATGCTGGAACGGGACCAAGCATTAGTGTATCAGTCATAAAGATGCAGGGCTGTTTTCACTTGTCACTCCCCCATTTATACAGCCACAGATTGCAAGAGCTTTGTTTGCCACAACATTGAGTTAGAGGTCAAAATTGAGCTGCTTCTCCTCTCTGCACCACAAATCCTTGTCAGAAACATTGCTGTCTGCTCTCCTCCTCGTTGTTCTCCCCTAAATGCTACCCCAGCACCATGGCTCTCTGGACATGTCTCACCTAAGTCTTGACCAGGCTGAACAAACCCATTTAGCTTTTCCATCCCGATAACATCACAGGTCAAAGTGGAACAAACAGAAAGTGAAGGACTGAGCCATTGAAGCGGATCGAGATCTGCCATGGGGGTGCCACGGACAGCAATGTAATGTTCTGCATGAATGTACAGGAGATGTGTTCAGGGATAATGTGCTTGCACAGATAGAGAATTTTTTTAATTCCAGGGTGTTATCAGATCTGGAAAAATGCTGAACGAGTGGGTTGCTGCAGTATCACTCTATTGCTACACCATGAAGGGGGAGCTGTATTCCCTCTCTAACATCCACATTGTAATTGCACAGCCTCTGCAAATAATTAACTGAGCATAACCAGACTCTTTTCCCTGCATTAAATCTGTATTATCAGTTCACTCCCCACCCCAAAAATTAATTTTCACTCTCAGACCCACACCCTTTTATTATAATAGATAATGTGAAATTCTCTTCCATATAATTTGGTGGGAATATTAGGAAGAAAGGAGTTTCAGCCTGTTTGGGAAGAAGAGAAAGTCTGGGGGAGACAGAAATTACAAGAACATTCAGTCCCCATGTGGCAACTTAAAAGCTGATCACATATATATATTCATGCGTACACATGTAGGCGTAGTCATCTCACTACTGCCACACATTATGGTCTAGTTTCAGCAGCCAAGGCTTTCCATAGTGCTCTCTGCCACAGCATTGAACAAGGAGATAAAATTGAATTGCTTGATTGCTATAACTCCACGTCCAAAACACTACACGCTTGCACTGTGAGGCAGGGTTATTAAGGATAGACACAATCATGCACTTTGCTTAATAATCTTGCAGTCTGATCCAAAAATAGGACACTCATCTGGGAACAGATGCAGAGAGAAAAGTTGAAGTTTGCTAACACCCCTCCTACGCTCTATAACCCAGCATCTCCCAGAGCTCCCACTACTTTATCCTTTTGCCTACAGCCCATACTACCTCCTGGGTATGGCGATGTTGCCTGATGTGCTGTTTTTTCTTCAGTGCCTTTGTGTGGGACCAACCTAAGATGAGCCATTAGGGCTGATGGTGGCTAGAGCAGAATAGCCAGGTGGTGGTGAATGTAGAAGAGGGGAGGCTATACCAGCTACAGCAGTAGTTTGGCCAACAGAAGGGAAACAGGCACTGGGCTAAAGCTTCCCATTACTTGGACTCCCAGCAGTCTGTCACCATAGAAGACTGCCTATTTTATGAAGGTAAGAATTTATTCCAGCTAATCATGAAACCTGAAGTAGAATGGGAGACTGTCTGGTAAGGCAAGAAGAACAACAAAAAGGAGAAAGGATCTTGCCAGGAGCAGTTTGCTGGTAGCAAAGGGTCACTGACTCTTCTCTGAAATGAAGAATACTTCAGGGCTGCCCAGAGGCCACAGGCAGCCCTCTGAGCTGAGGGACTCCTCCTGCCATGACAAATAGGATACAAGGGAGGGGAAAAAGGGCAAGCTACCTCTCTAGTCAAAGTGAAACTCTCAGGAACTCACCTCCTGTCCTTTTCAGAGCCTGGAAAAGTGGCTTTGAAACTTATAACTTATCCTGAGATAGAGGATGTAGACTCAAGATCTAAGTCTTGAGAGCTCCCATTGCCTGTGCAGTGTATGGGCACCTTGTGCAGTCTCCCCTGGTCCCAGCGTGGACAAAGCACTAAGAGAATGCCACACAAAACCAACCACAGCTGAACCTATGAAGCTTTAAATCAGATTAAATCAATGAGGAAACAAAAGAAGTGCAAGTAAGTACTGTCTTTATTCTGTGAAAATATAAAAGAAGAGCTAATTTGAAAACAAACTCGTCACACAGAAGAAGCCACAGCAAACAGGTCTCAGTGCAAATCACTGCTGCAGATTGTTGTGGGCTTTGCTTAACCCACTACTAGTGAGAGTCAGAAAAGTACCTTCTCCAAGATGAATCCTGACACGACAGGGAGGAAGAGGGTGTCTAGAGGGGCAAACCCAGAACTCGCTCTGGTCAAAACAGAAGCTGGTTTGCATTGAAACCGCCTTAGCTTTATGTCCATCATCCCTAGTTTGTTTTTTCCATCTCCTACAATACTGCATTCAGAGATAGTGGTGCAACCCTTCATGGCGGCTTTCAGCGTCAGTCCACCTACACAGGAGAAGAAGTACATGCCATGCATCAAGAGAACCAGTTTCCATAGCTGTTCCCTCCCTGGCCAATGAGGTCCCCATTTCCACCCCAAGAACTGCCCATTCCTTACATCCAGTTGACTCCACACCCACCAACCTATTCCTGTCTGTATCCATCCCCTGAATGAATTTGAAGACACAGCAAGGTCACTTTGGTTGACTTGAGATACAAAAGGTTTAGGGTTTGTCTTTCTTTCTGCTGAATAAAGATTTTTTTTTAAAATCTAAACACTGTAGATTTAAAAAAGGAGATGCTTTTAAATAGTTTTCTTTCTCACATTTAAATATTCTTCTGTTCAAACCTTGCCTAGCTTCCTAAAGAAACCAGGGCTGTGTGACAGTACTCCAGGTGTTCATTTTCTCCTTCTCTCTCTGACCCTCTCATGACATTTGAACTGGATGACCACCTCTCAGCCTAATTTGACATGGGGGTGAGAAGTCTCAAAGACATTACAGGCTCAGACATTTATTCAGATAAGTCCATTCTCTAAGGCCTTATAGGATTTAGCTAAACCAACAGAGAAACCCTGCTCACTTGTCCACTGAGGGAGAGCCCGAAACCTGAACTTGTCCTTTACCAACACTGGAACATCTACCTGAGAAGGAGACCTGAGAAGGTGCTGGGTGCCTAACTCCTCATTCAGATATTCTTGTTCCTGTTGCTTGCTTTTGCTGACACTGCTCATGTTTCTCTGCTGCTGGAGGTCTGGAATATTCTACTGGACATTTTTATCTCAAATACAAATAACGTATAAGGGCACTTCATTAGTTCCTCATCTTCCTTTGCTCCCCTACACCACTGTTTCCTCTACACATCTCATCAGACCACACAGGTCTCCTCTATTTACAGTGGCTGATCAATCAAGACAAGACAAGTTAGGAGCATTTTTCATTTCAGTGGTACACTGAATTAATTGCACCACTCTATTTCCATTGCTGTGACTAAGAAAATACTTGTTTTCTTTTATGTTGTCTCTGTGAAACACTTTCTAATTCAGGGTTTGGACAACACACCTATAAAGTATATAGCAAAGACCTTCAGGCATTGTATTATCACCTGACAATATTATCAACTCAGAGAAAGTTCATCCAAACCACACACAAGATTTTTTTTTTTTTTCCAGTTTGCTTCTACAGCAGGTGGAACTGCCCTTAATTTCCACATTATTTTTCCTACCTACTGGAAAATGGATGGAACTGCCACGAAACATGGAAATCTTTTACCTGCGGAAGTGGGGTAAAGGGGAGTGACAGTCTATTTTCCTCTCTCTAATTACAGCTCCTGAGGTGGGAAAAAGTTTTCTGAAGGAGAGCATTACATGCTTCTGGTGATCCCAGGTGTTCAAAGACTGGAGTTCCCTCACAAGGAAGATCTTTGCGTACCCCAAAGGCTCAGCTGCAGCATTCATGGGGAGGGACGTGTAGGGCTCTAGGGCTCTCTAGGAGCAGAGGCACCACTACAACAAGCAGTGTTGTGTCCCCAGAGGCCAGCATAACCTCATGAGAAAGCCAATGGCTCTATTAGTTTCACCTGATCCTCCACTAAGTAGGCAACTGGCTTAGATCCAGATTCATCCTCATGCATTCTAGCTAGGGCCAACAGGTTCAGGGTCTTGGTCATATTTATTACATGCTCATGTATCAGACTGCTTCAGGAGTCCAGTTCTGCTCCTGACCTCAGTTATGTCATGCAATGAGGAATCCCAACAGTTATCCATGCATGATGGGGAAAGAGGAAATAAAAACCACCTCTGCCCTTTTATTAGTTTCATGGATATTCCCTTTCAGTTCTGTGTCTCTTCCTCTGTTTTTTCCTTTACATTTTTTTCCCATTTTTATTTCACTCTGATGCTTTCTCTTAGGCTGGTTTCACCCACTTAACCAAAAAGATGAAAGACAGCCCCAGATAAAAGGCAGTTACCAGAATTCATCAACCCAGCAAGGTCAACACACTGGGTTTCGGATCCAGTGCAGTTCACGATTTCATTACTGCACTGGAAGGAGTCCACGCTGTAGCAGGCAGGACACTGGTATCCATTGGGCACATTGTTCTCTGGCGGCACTGGAAGGAAAGAGATGGGTGGTAATTGGTTTTAACAAGGGAAGGAGAGGAATGAACCAGGTAACGACTTAGCCTGGAAAGCCTTACCTCAGGTCAGGGCAGGCAGAGAAGGGACGGGGATAAGGAAAAAGGGAGCTTACAGGAGACAGAGGTGGTTCGACAGTCGTCGCCCATGCAGCAAGCCAAGTGGCTCCTTCCTTTTACCTTCCCATAGTTCATGGTAACAGGGCCAAACTGGCAGATGCTGGATGGCAGGCAGGACTTGATGGATGAAGGGATTGCCATCCCCCCTGTAACAAAGTGGAAGGTGGCACCAAGTCATTAACCACAAGGTAACTCCTTCCCCCTCCCATTAGTTCCTACTGCAGCAACTGCTAAGCAGCCGCCCTGGGGCCTGAGAGGGTTCTGGGGACAGCAGAGCCACCCCAAAAGCAGCCCTGGTGATCTTGGTGATCCCTTCAGAGAAAAAGGATGCCATTACATCTGAGACACTAGTGAGGAATTTCTCCTTCCCCATGTTGTGCTTAAAGGCAGGAGGAGAGCACAACTCCTCACAGCCAGCTGGCTTTGTTGCAGATATTAACCTTACCCAGAATGCCCCAGCCACAGTCCTTATGGGGTGACCCACATGCCTCTGACCCACTGCTCATGCTTCTTCATGCACACTCCGCAGAGCACACAGTCCATCACAGTCACTAGCATCTTGACACAGGCAAGTTAAGTCTTTCCCATGAACCAAACCCAAAAGGTGTAACACGGGGACAGATCAGTTACATTCCGGTCTACTGAGGCCCCATCAGCACTGTGAGGAGGAAGGGTGGACTTGCAAACACGGAGAGAAGACATGCACTGAAGCTGCCAGGACCAAGGGTGGTAGGATATCAGATACGCTCCAGTCCAAAAGCCAACAGTCACATTATCGAAGCTAAACAATTGCTAAGGCCACGCCACTGACATGACCAATTGTGTAGTTGTGTCAGAGCTCAACACCCATCTTTGGCTTATCAGCCATGGGGACATGGTGACCAGCTCAGCCCTGGTGGTGCCACCAGGCTGCCTGGTGTCCCCTTCCCTGCTCAAGGAAGGGAGTCAGATGCATAACAGTTTCTCCTTCCCCCCATGACCAGTGCACCCTCAGTGCCAGATGCCGGCAGCCTTGTCTCCCTCATGGTCCATCCTCTCAACCCAGCTACTCACCTTAGCCAGAATTAAAAGCCAATATCTCCTCCCAGTATGCTGCCTAGGTCCTCCCCTCTACAACTAAGAACCAAGACCTTCCAGTAGGAAACTGCTGCTCAAGATATAGGAATAGAGAGTTTTTCCTATCCTGGATCATCCTGATCTATGGGTCCTCTTGTCAGTGAAAAGGAAAATGAACAGCTTATCCAAGGACTCACCATAAAGCCAGTGACAGAGGTGGCAAGAGAGACCTGTCCCCCAGCCCCGCTCTGAAAGCCGCGCTGACACAAAACCATAGTGGATATCTCACCTACCTATTGTGACCTCATGCAGAATGATGCCACAGGTATCTTCACCATCACTACAGGTTTTCATGGGGCCAGAGCAGCTTTTTCCTATGCTGTGGCAAACCTCGCACTGAAGGGAAGTCCCTGGGGAAATAAGGACACATGGCTGGGTAGCAGTCATGAGGGATCTCACTTCCCCTTTAATCAAATTTTTGCTTCAGCATTTGATCAGCACTTTTCACATTCCTTTTCCCTTATTTTCCCTGTTTCACTTCTCAATTTGTGAGTTCTTTTTTATTATTTCTATTATTATTTATTCTAGTATGAATCTGAATTTGGTCAAGCGAGGGTAAGCCATTTTGGGATAGCACTTCACATTTTAATCACCGATATCCAGCTAGTTTCCCTTGTCTCCTATACAGTGATGTCTGTTTTGCTTTCCTGGGGCTGTTAAGGAAAGCATCCCAACAGACCCCTCTGTCCTGGCAGGTATTCAGGTGTCCCTGGATTCCCAGACCCCAAATTCTCTCTTTGCAGTGTCAGGGACACCCAAGGGGTTCGGGAACAAGAGGCTGGCAGTGTGTATTGACTGTACTATGTACAAACTGGGGAATGGCATATCTGTTTGTAGGCATTAGGAAAAACCACTTTACCTGCTGGAACATATTAAGCAGAGCGGAATATCAGGCAGGCAGCAGGAAACACTTAGAAAGGAATAAAGTGTTAAACAACAAAAGACAAACAGCATGTTTTTCCTGACATATACTCATCAGGACCCAAGGGTCCAGCATGTAGATTTAGAGGTTCAGGGCATGTGTCAGTTCCATAAACCCAGGTGCCATCTAAGGCACTTTGTAGTGGTTGTCATCTACATGGGGTGGCAGGTTTGACACAAGATGACACCAGTGCTTTTCTGGAGCAGAGCTGAAGGACAACTGAAATGACATATAATGTCTAAAATGTCACACAATCCTGGGCATGAGCAAGATAAGTGACCCCCTAAGTTTGTGGTAAATGGTAGCTGGAGATCAATTCAGCTGACCAAAGGTCTGTCTGCCTCAGAGTAACCTGAATCACTCCTGTAACTGTCTCAGCTAGATCACCGGTGACCACCACGGGAGTTCAGACAGAAGGTTCACATTGTAAATGCCTACACCTTCATCTGCACATTGGCTCATAGCACCAAAGATCCCTCAAAACCAGTCATCCCTCTGCAGGGCAAATCTCCCCATATGAGGGGTTCCTATGGCTCAGGTGGCAGGAACACCCCCACATGCAGACCTCCCATTCCCATGTCTTGTAGCCCTGCAGGTCCCAGTGGAAAACTCACCTGGGTCCAGGAAAGCCAGAAGGAAGCTGAGGCCAAGGGACACTCTCATGTTGATGGGAGGTATGCACAGGGAGCTGCCAAGTCTTGCTGAACACAGCACTATGTGCCACAAGAGCTTTATAAACTGGAAGGAAAGAGGGTGATTTTGGGAAGTGGCAGTTAGGGAAGTGTTCTGAAGAATATAGATGCTGCAGACTACAAGCACCAGTGTTTGTTTTCTCACTTAAAGCAGAAGTTCTGCCTTTTCCTCCACATGAGTAATGTTGTTTGTCTTTACCCAGTCTAGAGTATCCAGCCTGCAGGAAAAGACTGGTTTGCCTGGGGTCTAACAGGTATGTCTCCTGTGCAGACTTTGTCTGAACAACATTCAAGCTCTGCCATAAATATGTGTCCTGGGTTTGGCTAGGATGGGGTTAATTTTCACAGGAAGCTGTGAGGGAGCACAGCCAGGACAGGTGACCCGAACTCGACAATGGAATATTCACCACCATGCTGACCTCATGCTCAGTATATAACTAGAGGAGCTGGCTGGGGGAGTGGGGGTGATCATGGCTGGGAGAGGGGCTAAGAGTGAGGTACCGGGTGGTGAGCAATTGCATTGTGCATCATTTGCTTTACATATTCATTTTATTAGTATTGTTGTTGTTATAATTTTCTTCTCTTCTTGTGTTGTTCTATTAAACTGTCCTTATCATAAGCCATGAGGCTTTATTTTTTTTTTTCTCCAAATTTTCCTCCCCATCCCACCAAGGGGAAGAGTGAGCAAGTGGCTGTGTGGTGCTTGGTTGCAGCTGTGCCTAAACCACAACAACATGAATGATGGAGAAGAAACCATTTGAACAGCCCTGTTGTGCTCTCACAGTTAGGCCCAAAGAAGCAAAGTGTTGCAAGGACCAGCTGGGAATTTTCCTCATGGCTGAGTTTTTGCTGGCTGGTTTCCCATCTCCCTTCCCATCAGACAGTCAGGAGCTCTCACACTCCAAGTACAGTGGCAAAGCAGACAGTGGCAAAGCAGTGAACTTCCTCTCCAAGATGGCATGAAACTCCTGTTTGCAAAATGACTGCCAATGTGCACCTTGGAGCAGGCTCAGTCAAGGGTTCCTGGGGTTGAATATGTCAGAATTGCAAATCAGGTCCTCCAGGGTGTGGGTTTTGATATAAAACACTTGGAAGTTGATAAGAAAGTCTTCTACTGTACCTCTGGTCTTTAAATCAAACCAGCCAGCAGGGAGAAAACATCAACATGGCTATGAGACAGCCTGGTCACAGCTTAGGTAATGTTATAACAGGTTTTCCGTGCACTGAGATCTGGTGATGAGCTAATGCCAAGTAGCAGTGACCAATTTGCCAGTGGCCCAAAGGTTCCCTGTCCTGTGTGCAGGTTTTATCAGGATGTGCTGATGTGGGAATTAAGAACTGGTAGTTAGCAAAAGGTAAACTGACCTTAAGGTTGGAAGGATGACTGTGGATAACTGAGGAACACTACAGAACACCGTGTTGCGAGCGTCAGAAACAGCAGGCCGGAACACTGCCTGCAGAATGCATGGTGAGCATATGAGCAGTAAACAGATAAAACCTGAAGGTCAGTAGGACGTAGAAGTAAAAACAACCCTATGTAAACAAGTGGGAATAAATTGGGAGCTTGCAGACAGTGTGGCGGCATTTGCTCTTGGCAGTGCTCCCCCTTAACTGGTGTGAGTTTGTTATTATTCAGCGCGTTGCCCCAGTCCCGGCTGGTCTGAGACCGACATGCTGTCTCACTGACACTGCTCCCTACCCTGAAGATATCCTCTATGCTCCTGTCCTGCACCAGATCAGACACAACCAATCAGTTTATGGTCCTCCGGGACTTTTTGCATGGCAATAAGGAAGAACTGAAACGCCCTTGTGCTCCCTCTCAACCGCAGTATCAGCTCTTTGGGTGAGATACTGCTCCAGGAAGACTTTTTGCTGTCTAGCACAGCAGGGGTGCTGGGCTCACCTGGCCTCCAGACACAAGGGCAACCTAAACAACAAGTCCTCCACAGCAGGGTCATGCACGCCACAAATATAGAGAGGTAATGAATCTCAAACACAAGGTGTAAAGACCTTACGAGGCTCACCCAGTCCATCCTGCTGCCCAGGACATCTCTAGCCCAGGACAAGGGCTGCCTGTGGGGATGTATCATGTAGCAGGGAAATGCAATCTGCTGGGGAGAGGGTCTCACCCTGAACCTAGCAGAGCTAGGTGTTTGGTGAAGAGCAGAGGGGGTTTCACTGCTGAGGTTTCCTACTGATGCACAAATGTCCTGAGTGCTGTTCCTGGCTCTACCAAAGACTTCCTGCAAATCCATAGAGAAAAATCACAGATCTCACTGATGTGTCCACTCACTCTTTTGCTTTGATTTTCTGTTTCTCTCTGCTACCTTACTATCTGCTTTTCCTTCAAAGAAAAAGCAGTCTTGTGACATCTCCAAATACATTGAGTAGTCCAGTGGGATCTCTTCATAGCTAAACCTACAGCACTATGAGAATGGAAATTAGTGCACTCACACCGGATAAAAGCCTAGGTCCCTCAATGTCCATAAAGCTGGAACCACAAGAAGACAAGGGAGAATGATATCACCACCTTGAACTTCTTTTTCGACTCAGAAATAGTCTCATGCCACAGCAGGTATGTTATAATGAAGTCAAACTTCTGACTTCAGCCAGTCTGGGATTAAAATTTATTCCTCACTGGTCTTAAACCTCAGACTGAATAAAACCCTATCCCCAGGCAGGCTGGGGTACTCAGATCAGGGTGATCCTGCCATTTAACTACATGTGGGACTGCAGATGCATATAGGTAGATGGGTGGATGCTGCTGTCTCTGGTGATTTTAATTTCATGCCCTTTCATTTAAGATGATTATTGAAGTGCCTGGGGGATTTTCCCTGAATGACATGACTGCACTAGCCCCACTGAATTATGTTGAACTCACCTGTTTCCCACCTCTCATGGAGGGAGGGTGTGAAGCTGCAGCCTTTTCATGTGCATTTTCAGAGATTAAACCAAACATAGCAAGGAGGAGCCACAAACTGCAGGAATAAGAGACCTGGAAAATAAGAATTATAAGAGAAGGTGGAAACAATAAAGGTGCTCAGAGACACCTAGTCATGTCACATATATCTGCAAAAACAAGGGCTGGATAGGAGAAACTGTCACAGGAGGCTTACATTAGGCACTGAGAATTTTTTAACGGTGACAATAGTGAAGTTGATTACCTAGGAAGGTGTGGATCCTCCATCCTGGGTGGCTTGGAAAAACAGGCTAGACAAATACTCATTAGGGAATTATTTAGGTTGATAGGATCCTGCTCCAGGGCTGAGAGATGGATTAGATGCTCTCTCTCAAGATCCTTTCTAAATTGGTTCCTATACTTTAATTTCCTGGTGTGCATGAAGCGCCTGTCTTCTGCAGCATGTCCATGTTTCCAGAAGCAGAGGAGGGTGATAATATGATAGTCACACTCTACGGGGAGGTGAGGCAGAGGCTGGGGAGATCATAGAAATTTGTGAGGCAAGAAAAGTTAGAATCCAAACTTGAAAATAGCATTGGTAGAAGGGTGAGAAGAAGGGGATAGGTTAAAAAAAAAGACATTCAGCAGAAGAAAGATGCCCATCCAGGCTGAAGCATGGACAAAAAATCATATGTGAATTTGTCATGGAGGCTTGTGGCAGAAAATGCCAGTGGGTTTCATAGAATCATAGAATCATTTAGGTTGGAAAAAACCCTTAAGATCATCAAGTCCAACAGTTAACCTAACACTACCAAGTCCACCACTAAACCATGTCCCTAAGTGCCACATCTATATATCTTTTAAATACCTTCAGGGATGATGACTCAATCACTTCCCTGGGCAGCCTGTTCCAATGTTGACAACCCTTTCAGTGAAGAATTTTTTCCTAATATCCAATCTAAACCTCCCCTGGTGCAACTTGAGGCTGTTTCCTCTCATCCTAAGAGTCCAAACATAAAGATATGTCATCAAAGATGAAGCTAATGAATCAGGTTTACATCATAGCTGAATAACCAGAAAGTTTTGGAAAAAGAAAAGTGGAAAAGGTGTGACAAAGAAAGGAAAATATAGAAAGGGCTGGGGGTGCACAGCTTGTGTAGCAGATGTTGGGGAAAAGCCTTATACAGACCTAACTGGGATTGAAATGGAAGGAGATGCTCAAGAGAGAATGACAGTGATGGCTTTAAGAAAGAAGATGTGGGATCAGAGCTAAGGATAAACCCTCTGATGGTGAGATCAGCTGTGGCTGGGATGAGCACCCTGTTCCTGTGATGAAACACTTGAGAACGAGTCAGAAGGACAGAGTGTGCCTGGGTCAAGGGCAAAGCCCACACAGCCCTGGGACTGGGCAAGACAGCAGCTGCAAGCCCTCATCCCTAGCAGTTACTGTGGCTCCAAGGGATGTCAGCACTGTAATGAAGGCTCCCCTTCCAGCAGCTGGGAAGCCAGCAAAGCACTTTCTGCAACAGCAGACAAAAACAAGAACCCAGGCACAGGGCCTTTGCCACGCAACTGCTCAGCTTGGAGGCACAGTTCACATTGGCAATCTAAATCCAACTGATGCATCTCACTAAATGCCACGTTGGCAGATATCCTGGTCTGCAGACACCCTTTGAGGAACTGGCAATATTTATTTGAGATTCACTGGAGGTCACTAACTCTGTGAAACAGTATCTAACTCAGGGAGCCCCAACACTGAAGTAGTTGAGGCTGGCAGACTAGTACAGACACAGGAGTATCATAGATGTTTGCTCTGTTCTTCCTTGGGGCTCTGCTTACATTCACCATTTGGTTTTTGTTTTGGTTTGTTTTTTTCCAGGCTCCTGTCCCCAGTAGATCATGGGTACTGCATCCTGCAGCCAGCTCTAGTGAGCAGCATCTGCTGGGTAAGGGTCAGCCACCTACCAGCTACAGCAGCAGCTCGATGAGGTTAGGGCAGTTGGAGATGAGCAGAGCAGCCCCCATTGTGCCTGCTGCTTGTAGCTGAGCAGAGAGGGGGAGCAGGTGAGGCTCAAATCAAAGCAGAGACCTGAGGAAGAATATGGTCACGTTCATGCTCCAGGTCAAGGATGGTATAGTCAGATGCATTTCACCATGTCAGGATGAAGCCCTGTACACAAGGTCCTTGCGTGGCCTGGATCCTCCGCTGAGTCCGGAGAGTCACGAGGGCTGTTGGCAGCCACAGCAGTACTGTCCTCACATTACCAGGACAGAGCTCTAGAGCCAAGCTGGAGGGGCCATCATGGCCAAAATAACCATTTTTAACCACAATGTGCCTCTTTGTCTTCTTTGTTAGAGGACAGTCCTGACTCTTAAGCCTTGCTACGCTAACATTTGAGCTACGCTAACACAGGGCTGCCTGTGGCTGCAGGACCCTGTACATCCCCAACAGCTCTGACACCACCAGTAAGAAAGACCAAGTCTAACAATGTCCCAAAAGCCTAAGCACAGCTTTTGTGGGAGCAGTAGAGCAAAGGTCTCCCTTACCTCCCTTTACCCATGGTGCAAGAGGACAGAGCCACAACATGTTGGGACATTTCAACAGTGAAGTCATCCACAGCCCATAAAAAAGCTGTAGAAGAAGAATCAAACGCACTTATTTTCTGAGTTGATTCCTTGTTCTCCAGAACAGAGATTGGCAAAACCTGTCAATCTGGTTAACCAGGCAAGGAAACATAAGAGAACAACCCTAACCACACCATGCAGGGATCAGTACGCCTGTCCAAAGGGTGAGAAGAGTCATCTCACTGCTTGCTGGCTACAGACTGAAGAATTTCTTGATGGTCATTTGTTTCACCTGTGATTGAACAAATTAATGAACCAGCCAGGTGCTGAGAGGTCCATATAAATCTAATTGCTGCCCCTGATCAGGATCTTCTCAACAGACCACAAGGTACCACCTCAGCTATGTTTCTCCCATTGCTTCACCACCTAACCCCATCCTAGGCTAGAGAGGAGGGGATCTATTATCTCTCCCCACAACATTGCTGATATGGGCTTAGTGCTTAAAACAGCAGCTAGTAGCACCCAGATGGTTCAAAGAGCAAAGCCATCCCTGCTGCCTACATGGGAGCTCACAGTCCCAAGGGTTTGTCAGTGAGGAGGTTAGTGCATGCCTGGGAGAGCAGCATGCCTGTAATAGGTGCTAATTGACACACATTAATTTCCTGTGAGGGCTCCTCTATGCACAGCTGTGTATTCACTTTGAATGTGATGCTGCTGTTACTAATGGAGCATCAACAATGCAGCAAGGGGGAACCACACCCCAAAATGGAGCTGAGGCAGAGGCTTACGGGGGCTGCAATAGCAAAGGGCTCCCCCAGGGTAAATGGGGTCTCCAACACCATGGTCCCACTGACTCCAAAGCAGCTGCACTGAGACCCATCCTTGCTCCCATCCCCAGCCATGGGTTCCTTCTCACTTCCAGCCAGCTCTGGACCTGCCCTGCCTGAAAACACTTTTAAGGGATTAATTTCCAGACAGGTCAGTCCCTTAAGGGTAGAGGTCCTGTTGGCAAGGAATTTGGGAACCAGGGAAAATAAGTTGAAGGCTGGAAATAATATGAATGTAATAACATAAAACTGCTGCTTAAATGTTTTCTTCTGTGGCTAAAAAAGATGGTATTTAACATGTTAACACATGTGCAACACCACTCTAGTGAAAATACACACGATTGAATTACTGATTATCAAATAATGTAACTTCATTTTTCAAGAGATCAAGTCATTTAAAGGAGTGGAAGGGACATTTAATTTTACCTTTGATCCTACACCATTTGTGGCAATGATGGCATTAACATTGATGAATCTTTGGTACCCTGGCCAGTAATTACCTTTTCAGTTGAAATAATTGCCAGGGAATCCATCTGCTCTTCAGGCATCCTGGAATGAAGATAGATTTGTATGCACATTAGCATGTTCAACGAGCTTTCTGTTCTGGCATGAATGATCAGCAATGTCATCTTCAAGCAATCAAGACAACAGCAACTACTTAATCCACTGGTGGATGATATAAAAAGTATGTCCTTATTAGTCACAGTCCTTATTAGACATTCATATTTCAACCTCCTGTTCAGTGAGTTGCTCCAACATGTGACTTAATTAACATTTGCCAGCAGCAGTTTGTTTGCTAAGAGAGTTCCAGGCTGGCAGCTGAGGCAGACTCCTTTACCAGTTTTAACTGGTCCATTAAGATAAAGCTAATGCTGCCATGGGCTGGTGTCAATAAACAATGAATGTATAAGAGGAGGGGAAGTCTTTTAATAGGATATTAATATTTATATATTTTATTTATTGTTAATGGCAGTGGTTAGGACCCTCAAAATGGAATAGAAATTCAGCGTTTCAGGGATCATTTCTAAGTGGGCACTCAAGTAATTTGTGTCCTTTCTTGTCCCTTGGAAAACTGGCCTGACCCCAAGTCTATGGCAACTTGATTTAACATGCCTGAAAGTCTCTGTCTCTTCTAAATAGCTTTCTTGTTTGCTGCTTTCTACAAAAAGAGCCCGCCCCTTCCATACAGCTGAAGCTTGAGGTTGGTGATGAAGGTCCCAAGTCCTAGGAAGCACAAGTGGCTGTCTTTTACATCATGCTGGAATTCATGAAGGAAGCAATGAAGGGAACAGGAATTTATAAACTTCCTTTAAAAGCCTAATTTTGTGGGCAAAAAATGGAGCCAGCCAAAGCCAACCTGGAGATGAGGCATCCATGGAGTGCAGGTACTAGGTTGATCTGCGGGATTTTGGAGGACAAAGATTCATTCAGCCCTTTACTCACCCACTCCTTCCCTCTGGGTATTCACTGCTCCCATCTGGGCAACTCTGGCATGTGAAGCCTCCTTAAAACAGACTACAAGATACTTGACAACACAAGATGTGAAATGCGTAAAGGGATTCATTTTTGCCCTTGATTGCGTTTATTCTTAAAAATATGACTTCATAATTTTCCCAACCTCTCTTGCCTTTCAGTCAATTACTAACCAAGTCTCACCTGCAGGAAACAAGATCTTATCATGAAAATTAGTAGTCATGGCTGAGTAAGACCTGCCTTGGAAATGGACAGATGCAACCAAATCAGAAAAACGAAAAATAAATGTGTTACCAATAGTCTTGAGACAAAACGCTAGGCTGTGGATACAAACTCTCCCTATGGTGGGAAGTATTTGCATGCAGGTATTTCTTTGAACCATCACACAGATGCAGCGGCTCTGTTTATACCAGAGGTCTTTGAAGTCTGAAGATCCAGACAACCTCATTTACCACCTTTTCTTAAATTGAAGCGATCTGGTACTGACTGAACCCTCATTACAATTTTTAGCATCCCATCTCTGAGACATGTGACCTCACTCCATTGATGCCATTCTTTCCTGTTGCAGGATTTTTCCTATGTGTGCAAAGCATACGTCATTTCTAATAAGCCCAGGTGCTGTGTGCCTAACAGTGCCAGCTTTTGTCTCCTCCTTCCAGTCCCTTATTGTGAAGCATGACACATTGCATAAGGAAGAGCCTGTAAAGCCATGCCCTGCAGCACCAAGAGACGTGCTCCCAGCTTTCAAAACGATGCTCATCTTTCCCATCACTTTCCAATACAACATTATTCATTGCATGATAAGCATCATAAAACCAAGGTATTCCTAGATGAGTGTGTCACACAGTGCTAAGAAGAACATGGGTGCTCAAAGCCTGCATTGGTTTGAGCAGATTTTCTTGTCAACAGCCACTTTCAGAAAGCAACAGCTGTTCTTGTGTTTGCGTGGTTGTTTTTAAGAGCTGAAGAAAACATGTTCTTTGTTCTTGCATTTTCTTACACATTAATGAGGAAATGCATCCATTGCCCAAGGTAGGGTGAGCCCCCAGGCAAAACAACTGTTTGACAAGCTGTAATACTGTGGGATGTTCAAATATTACAGCAAACATCAGATAAATACCCAGAAACAGCAAACAATGAATGGCAGGGGGAGAGATCCAAGCAAACCTTCACAGCACTCAACATGAAACACCTGTGGTAGCTCAGCATGAGCTGGTACAGATTATGGCACAGCACCGTGTGGAGACGTCAGCTCAGGTCCTGCAAGCATGTTGGATATGGGGGTGCTATGCCGACCTCCAGGATCCAGAGCAAAGGGTGTTGCCCCATGCGACACAGAGATGCTCACAGCAGCCACCCATCTGGTTACACCAGTGACTGGGGGGGTCAGAAACCAGTGGCAGCTGCTGGTGACCAATGTCCAGAGCTGTGTATGCAACAAGATAAATGACTTTGGCATTGCTTGTCCTGAGCTGGGAAGATTAGAAAGAATGAGGCAGAAACAATGATCAGAAAAAGATGAGCAACCCTGCAGGGGACAATCAAATTGTTTCATGGATGCCATGCTCCTACCTACTCAGCCCAAATGGACGCGAACTGGGGTTTCTCACTCCCTAACAAACATCCTGGTTGTGGAGATAAAAACCATACTGGCAAGGAGCTCTCTCCGGGCTAATGTATGATAATAAATACATTTTCACACATAGGCACTCACTCTGCTACACCAGCCAAAAGGTAACTGGTTTCAGTCAGGAGACTAGGCTACAGAGATCTTGGGGTCCTTTTCAAACTGTTTATTTATATGAAATCAAAGTTTTACAACAATAATGTCCCAATAAAAAGTTTCTTAACACATCAGTGACATAGATGCAAACAAAATCCCCCAAAACATGGTCTTTAATCAGTCTACCCCACATCTTCAAACCTGGGATATTATAAATATACCTGACAGGGATGATATACTGATAAGTGGCTGGGGTTTGTGTGTCTTTTAGGCCTCAAGGAATCATCTGGGAAACCACAGGATTTTAATGAGCTTGCCCCAGAGACATTAGGTTTTATGGAAACACATTAAAAGAATTTTACTTAACAACTTAATCATGCAGTATAACGAGTAAATAAAAATAATGCCATACAGATAAGACATGGGAAATTCCAGTGGTAGTGATATGAAATGTATGGAAATTATAATTAGGTGGATACAGGATGAAAATTAAAACAAATGTGAAAGAAGAAAGGCAGATATGTAAAACAGGAATTATAAGATTATTAAAAGACTAGGGCAGTTCCATATTAGAGCAAAAAGTCCTCCCTAACGTAACTTTTTTCAAGAAAGTTTTTGTCATCTTTATATTTGAACTTCTGCATGAACATAGAGTGAAAGATTGAAGAATACAACTGGGATCCAAACCTCTGCATTGTCTTAAGGAAGTCTTTAAAATATCTATATCTCAGTTGGAGGAAAGCCAAAATTACATTCACTGGTTACATGGAAAACCTTAGTGTGAGGGTGACACAAAACAAAAACTGTGGCATGCTGGTGCTGCCTTCTGGGAAGGCTCTAGGGCAGATTTGGGGGCTACAAGAGGGAACATATTGCAAGGAAGGACCTTGGTGAGACCACAGGAGTAATATTCCTCCTTTCCATGACAGGACCTTCTCAAAGTCACAATGCCAAGGAAGACCTGCTGACCATGCACAGATATGCGGCATCTCTTGGGCCATGCCTGGGTGGGAGCAAGCCAATAATGCAACTACTGGAAAGACTGCTCCTCCTATTGTTTCCTTTCTTTAACCAAACTGATGAAAATAGGGACAATGCCTTTTGTATCTAGAGAGAGATTCAGCTTCACTTCAAAGGAGTGCATTAACACTTTCACCTGTTTTAAGTTTTGACCAATTGTGAAGTGAAATAATTCTTTATTGAAACAGTCTACAAAACATTACCTCCTCAGCTGTCCTGTCCGATGCCACTCCACCGTACACCAGCTCTATACTTCTTCATGAATAGAAAACACATTTCCCCCCTGGGACTTTTACCTGATGCCCATGACAGACAACTCATGTACTGGAAAGTCTGCAACAAGCAGTGGGGAGCTCTGAGCAAGCACTCTGAAAAGCAGAATGTATCAGGATTTCTATAGCTTCTGGAGAAGCGATTCAGGCCCCCTCAGTAGAAAGCCAGAGCCCAACTAGGTCTGTCTCCTAGTCACATGTAACCAAACCCTAAAAGTGTGTAGAGTAAAGAGAAACAAGCAAAAACATCATGAAGGGGGTTCAGCTTCTGTCTCCAGCCTATGGATGCAGAAGGGGATTGGTGTATCTTCCCTTTTCTCTTGCAAAAGGAAATGTTCACTGGAGGAAAAGATGAGCTTCAACAGGGCAGTCAGACATCCCATTGCCTCATGGGATGACAGCACTTTGGGAGTTGTGGCCATGGACAGAGTGTTAGAAATTATCACCATGACTCTCTTGCCGGGCAGATCAGGAACAGGATTGGTGCAGACACTGCAGACCCAGAGGTCCAGTAGCTGAGGTTGTGTTGTGGAGCACAGGCCAGGAAACAATTTCTGAGGAATTGTCTCTAATTAGACTAACGGAGAAATGCTGTTTCTCTCATTCCTTCTTCCCTGCCTGACTCAGACATGGGAGTTCAGTTTAATACAAGTGGGCAAAAAACCTCAGAAAACTCTGGCATAAAGCACCACCACTTTGTGATCTGTTAATTACGGACACATCTGCACTTTGAGGGAGTAATCTGAATACAGTTGCATCCTTAGAAAAGAGCGTGACATCAGTGGTGAAAGATTCACACATGCAGCTCCACATGCAGAGACAAAAGAGGATGCAAATAAAGATGAAAACAAAGATGACACTGGGGCTTTGAGAAAGACTTACACACTCTTCCTATCAGACATCACAAGACTGAATGGAAAAATAGATGAAGCATAGACTCTGCACACCCCAACAATGGGAAAGGGAGTTTGCTGTCAGTTTTGTGGCTGAAGATCAAGAGAGGTGCTCAGTTTTGGGGCAGCACAGTGACAGAGATAGTATGGGAACCCAAACAGAGTTGTTGAGATAGAGCTCAAAGCTGCTGCTTGCTCTCTTTGAGATGCTATGCTAAGCTGCTGCCATGGATTTCTGTAATTCCTGTGTCAGATCTGACAGCAACGTGAGGATTTTTCAGATTTTGTAGGGTATTTCCAATGTCACCTAAATGCATGAGTCTTAGCCTGCAGGCTGAATCCCATCTTAGGAGCCTGTGCGTTGCATCATCCCTGGAGGCTCTACAATGTTCCCCATATCAGGTGATCCAAAGTTATTAAACCCACAGATTCACAAGATGCTCTGATAGAGCTTTGCCTTATACAATCCTTAGGAAAATATAACTGCAACAAAATCCAGTTATGCCAGCACTGTATGTATGCATAGAAAGAAGTAACACCAGGTCCTAAATGCTTTAGTGAAGAGATCTGAACACAGAGAGCTAAGTGACTTGTTCATGGTCTCACAGACAGCATAAGTGCCCCACCAAAAGTGATCCTGCAAAGGACCTGCTGCCTGTACTTACATCACTCAGTCCCCATAACAATCCCGTTGTGATGACATCTCCATGTGGCAGGATTAAAGACAGCAAGGTCTCTCCTGCTTTGAAAGCAATGCACAAGTAAGCCAAGGCACACGGCATCACACTAGGGTTGCTCCAGCTACTCCGATCTAAACACAGCTCTTGTTATACCACCTGTTGCTAAGGGAATAGCCTTTGTGTTCCACATGGGTTTGCACTCATCAAGACCTGCTATTTATGAACCAGGCAGAAAACAGCTGTGAAAATACAAGTCTTGCCCTGCCTTTTGTCTGTGCCATGGAATAGATCTTTCCTGTCATACTGGGCTGTCAGAGCTAAGTTGTTCTGGAGGATGGATCTGGGTAAGCAGAAAGCCAGTGCCCTCTCTGTATGCATTCAAGGGTTCAGGAGGGCTCCCAGTATGAGAAAAAGAAGCTGTAACCACATGAAGCAAAGCTCTGGCACAGCAGAAGTTGACACTGCTGGCAGAAATGCATTCCAAGGATTACCTCTGACCTGGCAGGCTTTGTTCTGGATCAGACCCAGCACGTCTGTACTATGTTATCTCTAACTCAAATCAGATGTCATCTGGCTGCACTAAGCCTCTCAGGTATCACACCATGGCAGTTAAGCCAGTTCCTTCTCCCATGTTGTCTGCTCTGTATGTTCTTCTCCTCCTCCTTCTCCATCTCCTCCTTCTCCTTCTCCTTCTCCTTCTCCTTCTCCTTCTCCTTCTCCTTCTCCTTCTCCTTCTCCTTCTCCTTCTCCTTCTCCTTCTCCTTCTCCTTCTCCTCCTCCTCCTCCTTCTCCTTCTCCTTCTCCTTCTCCTTCTCCTTCTCCTTCTCCTTCTCCTTCTCCTTCTCCTTCTCCTTCTCCTTCTCCTTCTCCTTCTCCTTTCTCCTCCTTCTCCTCCCTTGCACCATTGCCAGTGCTCTCGTGCTCCCCTGGCAAGATAGTCTGGGGAGTGAATCTATCTAACGCTCACCCAGCAATGAAGAGGGCAATATAGTCAGGCCATGTGGCCAAGCTGGCAGGGACAGAGAGGACAAGGTGGCAGCAGCCCGTATTTGTCTTGGCTGGCATTGGCAGGGAGCCACACACTAACTCTGACTTCAACATAGTGCTTGTGCTGGGTCAAGCATGTACAAAAACATACCTGCTGCCTAAAGACTGTATTATGCATCCTGGCTAATTGAATTTAAATTTATTCAGGACTCAAACCTGGTTTGGTTCAAATCCGTGTTGTGTCATGACCCAGCAGCATACAGACCTGCTACTGAGGGTTACAGAAACACAACCCCCATCTCCATCATTCACGCAGTCCCTGGATCTTTTTCTGGGACATCTTTCAGGGTTCCGGGTTTGTCTTTTGCGATGTGGGCACATGTCCATCATGGACAGAACAACTCAGTGGCCCTCCAGCAAGAGAAGTTAAGAAATTAATTCCTTATCACATGGGGCTGAACTGATGTCACTCAATACTTGAAAACTTGAATATGTCATAGGACTCTTACAACATCCCCATTCCAGGAATGAACTGGCGATTCCAATTTCTTAGACCTTCCTATGCCCCAGGCTGTCCAGGGTTTGGCTTTCTATACTTTCAAAGCTAAGAACATGATACTTAAGCTTGTCACCAATAACACAATGTGCATATAACATGGGATCCCCTCCTCTGCTGGGCTGACTAGGCTCACATTCACACCAAGAGAAAAAAACATTCTTCCTTCTGCTTTTGCTCCTGCAGTCCATAAGAGGAAAAAAACTGCTTCTTCCTCTTACAGACTGCAGACAGAGGAACTGATTTCCACAAGGGAGGATGAAGAAAATCTACATAAAACCAAAACCAGGATTAAAACACAGTAATCCCAGACAATAGGCCAGTGCCTACTGATCCAAAATGCCTTTAGCCCCAAAGGAAGTAGCTGTCTAATTAATATCGTTAGAAGGAAGGCATGTGCACAGCTCATATGTGCTCTCTGCCAAGGTTACAGTTGACAAGAGCACACTTTACCAAGAGCAGCCTGCTGGCAAAGCCCCATGTTTTCCACAGCCTAGAAGCATGTGCTTCTCCTCATTTCAGAGTTACCTTCCACTACCAAGTGGGCTGTTCCTGACATTTTGAGACCCCCCACCTAGGCACTCTAGTCTCTCCAGAGTTAGCCTCTGCTTCCACTAGAAAAGGGATCTGGGTCCCTTATGCAATATTTAACAAGCCCTCAAAGCCAGAGATGCTTTCGTCCCCATTTCAGCCTAGAGCATGGATGCAAGACTCAGCTAGCCCAGAACTTTAACTAAGCATCACCAAGATGAATCATTACTACCAAGTTATATGATTACTTAACATTCTGTATGCATAACTGGATGAAATCAGTTCTCTCCCTTCTCTTCTTTCTCCTTTGTCCAATCTCTCCTATTATCTTAATATATTGAAGCCAAGATCCTTTCAGTACCTCCAGCTTGCCAGGGAGAGCTGTCCCAGCTTGCTAGCTGGATTATAACACACCCTCCAAATAAGACTGTGGCTCAGAAATCACTTAAGTGAGAATATCCCTTAAGTGCCTAACAGGGAAAACACAGTTGGATGAGTAATTGATTCAATTTGGATTGAAATGGAAAAATCTTGTCAGGTGCTACTCTCAGTTTTATCCTCCTGTACTTGCACAGACTGTGGCAGGTCTGTTCCCAGGGCTCTGAGATGAGTTGAAGGCTCTGGGCTAACTTTCCTGTAGAGGTTGGCTGGCTCGGGGTTGTCACCTGGCATTCACAAGCAGCTATTCTCTTATTGCTAACAGAGAGCTGGGAGAGGGAAACCCCGGGCTGTATGGGTGAAAAAGAGGTAGTTCTTCTGCTTAGGGTCTTATCTGAAGGGCTGTTTTGCAGTGGGATGATGCCCAGACTTTCAGGACTTGACTGTAAGCTCTAAGGTTAGGAATAGCCCCGGGGCACAGCTTAGACGTGATTTTTGGAAAACAGAGGGGGTTCCTGTCAAATGGGGAGAGGGATGGCCAATAGGGAGCCAGGTGCCTTCCAGGGGACAAAACAGGATGATGCCAGCACTACAAAAAAGTTGAGGACATCTCCAACTTTTTATTCAGGAGAGGAATTGTGGTGGTACAATTCTTCAAACCAAAGATAAGGGGAGGTAAGATACATGCCTCAATGCCTCCATGAAACACCCAGAGTAGTTAAAAGCAGAGATGGGAACACCCTATGAAGCAGCTGTCACTGTCCTCTCATCCTGCCTTGACCAGTCTGGGGCTGTAGGCTCTCTGGCAAATCTTTCACTAAATGCACGTGCATCAGCTGGCACAGAGGAGCCCAGAGCCCAGCAAGGCTGCCAATCTACTAAGAAAAATAATAAACATGGTAGATATAATCTCAAAGAATGCAGAGCAGAGAAAGCAAGTCTCTCACAGGGCAGGGACCTTTCCTTCTGCACTTCAAGGGAGATCTTCAGCAAAACCAACTCATTTTAGTTTGTTTAATGTGTGGGAAGGAAGGACTGTACAGGAATATGTGATATAGGAGCAAGCGTCAACTTAGCCATGTCTAAGACAGTACAGACCTTGTCCCTCTGACATGCCTATCTCCAGCTATCCTAGCAGTATTTCTGCTTTTCCTCTGCAGATACTATGTTTGAATACTTTGAGAAGGACACAGGATGTAAATGGTGTCAGCTCTGTAACGCAGACAATCTGCACCAATAGCCACATTACAAAACTGTTGTATGCTCACATTATCACTGCCCTCTCACCAGTGGTGGCAAGTAGAATACATTCCTTTTTCCCTAGGGGGGACAGCAAGAGCATGGAAACAAAAGTCCATGGTCCATATAATATAACACCTACCAACAAGGTCTGGAGAGAACACACAGGTCTCCTTCATGAGCTTTGTGTAGAGTTTTGAAGAAAGAATTGTGGCATCCCTCATGGGACCATCCAAGATATAACCCTTCATTATATCACCCTTCTAGAAGAAGCACAACCCAAGACACTCAGGCTGGCACAGCTCAAAGCGGGAAATTAGCTCAGGGCTTCCTGGGCAGGGGAGGAGGGCTTTTCCCCAAACATTGATTCTCAGTGGATTTCCATCTTTGCTTCTTAATCTTCTTTCTGCACACTCTTGATTCCCACCACTCATCTACCCTCAGGGCATTCATTTGAGTGTTGCCACTCTATTAAATGTGAATTGAATTAGGAGGCAATTATCTGTGCTGGAACTTTCCCAGGGTATCAGAGCTAACTTCCTCAGCAATATCTGATGAGATCTTTACAGACCACAAGCAATACAGGCATTATTTAAAATGATGGTGCTTCCCACACTGTTCCTTAATATGCTTTTGGGACACTGCGCTGCAGAGTAAGTCAGAGGGAAGAGTTAAATCACACCCCTCTTCACAAAGCAGTTGGGATTTTCTTTGAGATCTCTTTGAGTGCAGGTTTGCTGCTATGGCTTTTTATTCACAGGTGGCTGAAAAACAGTCCTCTGGCATGAACCATGTTTGGTGTGCAGACTGAGCACCCACTTACCATGCTTCTGACTCCTGAGGAAGGGTCCACCCTTAGTGCAGGTATCGGGGAAGGACATTCCTGCCCTACCCTGACCTGACTGTGATAGCTTACCCTATTGTTAATGCCAGACTGATTATGAGCCAACGATGTGCTCTCATTGCCAACTGGGCAAACCACATACTGGGCTGCATTAGGACAGCTGTGACAAGCAGACTGGGGGAGTTACAGTCTCCACTGTTGGGCCCCCAGTTCAAGGTAGGTATCAAGAAACTGGAGAAAGAGGAGGACTACCAAGATCAGGAGACAGAGCATGTGTTCCAGAAGCAGAGACTGAGGGAGCTGAGATTGTTTAGTCTGGTGAGGAGGATATTGAAGGAGAGATCTAATAGCAGTCAACAACTAGTTGAAGGGTAACTACAGTGGTGGTGCAGCCCAGCTCTTCTCAGCAGGGGCAGGTGATATAACAAGGGGTGACAAACTGGATTTTGGGAGGTTCAGGTTGGACATGAGGAAAAGCTTTTTAGCTGGGAGGGAGGACCAGCCCTAAGTTTGGTCACCAAAGTTATCTCCATCCTTGGAGCTTTTCAGGACGCATGTAAACAAATCCATGGCTGGCCTGATCAGGTGTTGGGCATAGTCCAGCTAGTTGGAGCAGGAAGTTGGAGGGCAAATCTCCAGAGATGTCTTTGTACCAAAGCTCCTGGGGTGCAGTCCTTCTGTCAGCTTTGCCAGCTTTTTGTGTGTCCACATAAGAGGTCAGTGAACTGTTTTAATCCAAAAAGAAACCAGAAAATGGTGATTTGCTTCAGGCAAATCTGTTCTAAGAGTTCCCATGCCAGCCTTGGAACAGAGATGAGTGGTCTGTGGCAGATGGTCTCTAAGTTGCCACCACTACCAACAAAATGTACATGGGACCACTGGTAATCTAAGCAAACATCTATCTCAGAGAAGTTTATGTTTTGGGACTAACACATCTCAGTAGCTTCCTAACAGAAGCAGTCTCATGTCAATGTAGAATATGAATGAAGGATTGCAGCCCTCAAAACCTAGGTTAGGGATCAGTCTTCCTCAACCAAATCATCCTTGATTTACTGCTTGTCAGTCTCAATCCAGAGCCACGTGTGTGACTACATGTATGAGTACAAGAGTCCTGCCTCATTGTATGGTAACAATTCAGCATAAGTAATTTCACAGGCAAAAGACTGCCTCCTAATCAAGTCAGTAATGAAGGAGGTCATTTGTGGGGAGAGGAAGCAAGATTTGTATCTGAACAGAACTTCAAATAGAGTTTGGGTACAAAAGGAAGATAAATATTGAAATGCACGTTTGCTCCCATGAAGGACAATTTAAGGCTGCAGAGTTTGCATAAGAATAGCACAACAGGACAGGTACAGAAAGGGGTCCTGGGCTAGCTGTGTGATGCACAGCAAGAGAGGTCATGCAGGCCAGCCTTAGGATGACTAGTACAAAGTGTGGTTTTCTCTTATTCATCTCTTCTTCCAGCACATTCAGCTCTTCTGTTTGTTTTGCTTTCATAGACAAATTGTTTACTTTTCTTTAGCTTGGCTGGCATTGCAGTTCTTGTCAAATTAATTGCCACTCCAAGAAGACCATGCCAATGGGTGTGATAATGCTCTCTCCTGCCTATGATATTACACTACTCCAGGAAACTAAAGGATTATAGGCTGCACTTCACTTACCTGCATGGACCACACTGGGGGTAGGTAATGGAGAGGGCATGTGAAAAAGATGTGTTACCCAGGAAAGCTCTTTGCAATGCAGCAGGACAGTGGAGAGAGTCTCTGACGTCCCCCAGGAAGGCTGTACTGTGAGTCTTACAGTACCTGTAACCTGCAGTAGCTCTTGCTCCAATTGGAACAGCATCAAGGTGCAAAATGTGGGTTTCTAGTCTCACACCCTTCCTCAGTTTAAGCCATTTGCTCTTCTTTTTACCTTTTGAATAATAGCATTGCCTGACCCAGGAATAGTGGATCATTTGTCGGTGTTATGTGTCCTTGGCCAAAGAGATGGTGACAAACGATGTCTTGACAGATGGGACAGACTGGGGCCACACAGTTATTGCAACTCACCACAACTCATTAAGCTGTAATATCTTGCTTGCTACTGTTCACACATAGTCCAGGGTGGACCAAGAGGGAAAGGAGAATCAGGAAATCTTAATTCTCGTCACGTCACATGTCCACTATGAGGCCAAAAGCATAAGCCAACAGCAACAAAGCTGCACTATACAGTATTAATAACAGCTTCAGAAATATTTTTCCAAGCTAGACTCCCAAGAAATGAGTGTCTGAGCAGGGCTGGAAGAGCAAAAGTCAGTTGTGAATGAATGGTGCCATACAAGTTGAGCAAAGCCTTTGTATGGTAGCACCCATTCTGGCTGTACTTTCAAGGACCTTGACAACCATCATGCCAAGGACTAAGCCCAGAGCTGGAAGGATTTATCAGACATTGGGGTGATGGTGAGCTACCAAAGTCACCAGGATGTGCAATCACTTTCTCCAGCTGGTCAAATCCCATGTGGGAAGCCATCGGTGGTCACCAGAAAGGGTTTGGCTCCCAACCAACCTTGGTTATCCAGGTATCCTGTACCATTGCCTGCTGGTTTTCAAACATATACATTTATATTTTATGCTATGCTCCTCATTCCTCAAAGATGATCCCCAGAGACCTCACACCCCCTGCCTCTCACCTTCTGGCACCCTTCTGTGTTCAAACCACCATTTGTCAGGCCGATCCTTAGGGCCCTTCTTCTGCCCCATAGATCTTCATCCAGCTGTCATTTCTTTGTCTGCCATCGGCTGTAACCACTATGAAACAGGCATATGTCCT
The DNA here is from genome assembly GCF_031877795.1 of Strix aluco. Lineage (NCBI taxonomy): Eukaryota > Metazoa > Chordata > Aves > Strigiformes > Strigidae > Strix > Strix aluco. The sequence goes on along the minus strand of NC_133971.1, from coordinate 87,126,616 downwards.
TAAACACTGTGAGGCACAGAATAGTCCACATCCATGATTAGGTCACTTACTTATTCTGGCAACATACTATTATGGCAACGGAGAGGAGGGGGTGGGGAAAAAATGCACAAACACTGTAGCAATAATCTAGGGAAACAGGACCTGGAGGAATCCCAAAGCCTCCCTGGTTGTAGAGCCAACATCTAACAGTACAGTCAGTCAACATTTTTATTCAAACCGCTTTTCAGCCAAATGTGGCCTTCTTAGGAAATGGGAAACTTCTGCAAAAAGCTTAACGACACCCACATCTCTGAAGCTCAGTGCAGAGGGAGCCAGATGATGCTCCCCAGGGACAATCATGTTAGGCAAACCACCAACTTCTGCTAGCTCACGGGTCTGGCCCATCTAGCCTCCTACGAAGCCCTGCCGTGAGGAGAAACACTGTCTCGGACACTGACAAGGCTGAAAGACACAATGTGAGTCATCTCATAGCTGTCTCTACTCCAGGCTCTGTGTGTCACATTCATTTTCTACAAGACACTGGAACCACAGCAGCTGACAGATAAAAGATGTTCAAGAGCCAGAGACAGACCTACTCCAATAGGAAAACTACCCAGCCCCAAAGGCAAAGAATAAGAACAAACATGAGATAAGAAAGTGGAAAAACAGGGTGAAGGGAAGGATGGCAAAGCACAAGGGAAGAGCTGTCACCTTACACCAGAAAAATAGAATAGAATAGGCTATTTCAGTTGGAAGGGACCTACCTCTCTAGGAATCCTGTTGCAGTGTTTGACCACCTTCTCCATAAAGAAATGCTTCCTAATGTCCAGTCCAAACCTCCCCTGGCACAGCTTTGAACCATTCTCACACGTCCTATTGCTGGGTACCAGGGAGAAGAGATCAGCACCTCCCTCTCCGCTTCCCCTCCTCAGGAAGCTGTAGAGAGCAATGAGGTCACCCCTCAGCCTCCTTTTCTCAAAACTAGACAAACCCAGAGTCCTCAGCTGCTCCTCACAGGGCATGTCATCCAGCCCCTCTCACCAGCTTTGTTGCCCTCCTCTGGATTCATTCAAGCACCTTCACATCCTTCTTAAATTGTGGGGCCCAGAACTGCACACAGCACTCAAGGTGAGGCTGCACCAACGCTGAACACAGCAGGATAATCACCACTTTTGACCAGCTGGTTACTCTGTGTCTGATGCACCCCAGGCTGTGGTTTACTCTCCTGGCTGCCAGGGCACACTGCTGTCTCACATTGGGCCTGCTGTCAACCAGCACCCCCAGATCCCTTTCTGCAGGGCTGGTCTCCAGCCACTCCTCTCTCAATCTATACCTGTGCCTGACATTACTCCATCTTAGATGCAGAATCCAGCATTTTGACTTGTTAAATTTCATCCCATTAATCATAACCCAATGCTCCAACCTATCTAGATTCCTCTGCAAGGCACCTTGTCCCTCAAGGGAGTCAAAAGCACCTCCCAGTTTGGTATCATCAGCAAACTTGCCCATGGTGCGTTCAACTCCTGTATCAAGATTGTTTGTAAACATATTGGCCCTAGAATTGAACCCTGAGGAACACCACTGGTGGCCAGTTGCCAGCCAGATGTAGCCCCATTCATTACAACTCTTCAAGCTCTCCTCTTCAGCCAGTTCTGCAACCAGCACAACGTGAACTCACTCATCTCACAGCTGGTCAACTTGTCCAGAAGGATACTGTGAGGGACAATGTCAAAAGCCTTCCTAAAATCCAGAAAAACTACATCCACCACCTTCCCTTCATCCACTAGTAGGGTGACCTTATCATGAAAGGATATTTAATTAGTTAAACAAGACTTTCCCTTTGTGAACCCATCTTGACTGTGCCTGATGCATCATTCTTTAAATAATGCAATAAAACCAGAGCTTCCCATCCTCACTGAACCATGGCCACAACTGTCAGCCAGCAACTAACCATAGGCATTGCCATGTTTCCCCTTCTAGACCATGCATGCATCTTGTTACAGACTTAAAAAGGTCTTCTGGCCAAATTACCCTTTGAGCTGTGGGCTGGGGGACACACTTGAGGGTGTTGCTCAAATACCTGGAGCAGGAGGCCACAGGTTTTGTACCTCGGGCAGAAGGATTGAACACCCTGGAACTGCAGCTCTGCAGGCCATGGACTGAGGCATTCAGTAATGGGAAAAGAAGTGTGGAATAAACACACACCAATCCCACAAGAATAGTCTTTTTCTGCTATAAACTCAGCTGAGACATAGATGTGGTTTATACTCATGGCTTTTATACCTTGGAGACTGAAGTGCTCTAACACTAACCATGCATTAGCATAAATGCTATCTAAATTAAAGGTTTGCATTACCCCAGCTGCACTCAAACACCTTGGACAACAAACCCAGCAGAGAAATCCATCAACCTCACAGCTCCAAGTCCCTCAGGCGAGCATCGCAGCAGGGTTTGGATGAGGAAGCAGCAGCAAGAAAATCACTTTCTTTCCCCACTCTGGGGCTTTTCTTCACTTCAGCCTCCCCAGAGAGCTGGCCCCTTCCCAGCGTGATCTCTGCAGTGCCCTGATGACACGATCGTGTTTGCCTCATATCTGGAGGGGATTCATGTGATTCACCCACAGTTTCTCCAGGGCCTTGAAGCTTTGATCCTTGTCCTCATTGCTCATTTTTGTTTTCTCATGAGAGCAAAAATAACAAAGATGACTGGCAAACACACAAGATGAGTCTGCTCCACAGTCACCAAGTGCCAAGGATACAGGCTCAGGCATCTACGAGGACTGGCTGGTGGGCAAGTGGATGCAATGCTGTGCCTGGATCTTTCACCAGTGTCTTCCACGAGCCAACTCTACTCCCTGGAACAGCACACATTTTCTTTTGAAACCAGAAAGACCAATGTAATTGTTTTCTCCTTCCCAGAAATGAGTAACAGCACAGAATGACAGACACTTTCTGAGTCGGCTTACAGCAGTGAGTCAAGGTTTGGTGTTTGGGTCTAGTTTTCCCAAGGGGAAAAGTGACACCCCAAAACAGCCAGAAGGCTCTGGGGAGTAGGAGAGTTTGGTGCAGAGCAGAGGGGCAAGCTAGTCAGCATAGACCCTTGCTTTCATGGCTAAAAGTAAAAAGAAGTCCTTAACTAATAAAATTAATAGAAATTAGCTGGCAGTTTTAATTTGCAGGGCTGCTGAGAAGCTGTCATCATTAACATTTCTTTCCTTTTTTTCCTTTATCCCCTCTTTTCTCCTTTTTCCTTTTTTTTCTTTTTCTTTTTTTTTTTTTAATTAAGTAGGTGTACTTCCACATAGGGGAAAATAAGCAAGAACCAAGCTTCAGCAGTCAGCAATTGAATATGGAGAAGACTGTGTCTAACCAGATGGAAGACATTTGTAAGAACAGCCTACTTAGCCAAAATAGGCTTTCCTTTCTGAAAAACCCAGTCACATTTTTGCCAATTCCATTTTAAACAGGATAAGCTTTGAAAACCAAGATTTCTTCCCAAGTTAAAAAAAAAAAAAAAAAAAATTTAAAAAATATATATCTTTCACAACTCTAGGATCCTGTTATCACAGATGACAGCTTCCTGGTACCATCCTGGGAGACTTATACAAGCATGATGTGATTACTCAGTCTGGCCGGTTCTCCACGACTTTAGGAGATCCAATGTCACTGACTGAAAATGAGATTTTCTGTGCATGTCAGTGACCTGTTTTCTGATAGCTTGCATGCGTGTGGAGTCTGTCATCTAAGAAATGTCATGCTTACTAATATCCCCTTCTGTGGTGTCAATAATACCATCTCAGTCCTCTATCCAGCCAGAGACTTTTATGAAATTTATAGGAATTCTTCACTCCTGCTCCATCTGCCACTTCTCCATGTTTGCCAGCAATAGGCCAAGTGGTTCAAAGGTGGCAGGGGAGCAGAGATGCACACAGTCACCTTCTCGCACACCCAGACTGCATGATCACATCAACCTGGTCTCGCAGGGAAACCAGACAGAAGTGGATAATCATCTCCTCATTGTATGTCTCCAGAGTAAAATTATCCCCTGCAGGAGAGATCACTTCTTGTGTGGGTAGACTTCCCTGCCTGCAGAGCACTCATACACTAAAAACATTAGATGAAGAATACAGTGTGAGCTCCAGATCCAAGGCAGAGATGAAGCTTGTTTTGAAGGCAATAGTTTGTTTGCACACAGATCACTAGAAGATTTTTCCTGGGCTTGCTTTGAAGAAGCTAAACAAAACCTCATAGGAAAAATTAGTGAGAACTGTCTGCTTATCTACCTGGTCTACAGCTGATACTGCAAGGTATAGCCAGGAGCTCATCTGCAACCCAAACCTTCCTCCAGAGACAATTCTCTGCCCTCTTCGGCAGGGGACGTCTGTGATGCCAGAAGGGAAGAGACCAAAGCTACTAGCATGGGCATACATCATGAAAGAAGATCCCCCCTCTCTTTTCATTCATTTCCTTCCTCATGCTTTCACCTGGCTTTGAAGTAGAGTTTCTCAGCGATGTGCTTCATGATGCTACCAAATGTGCACAAGGGAAAGAGGGTACGTAAGGAAAAGGGGATTATATCAGAGAAAATAACAGAAGGTTTACAACCTGCAAGTCCTCTCAAAAGACCTTGTGAGCCTCCATCTGCTGTGCTTATACATGTGCAATACTTCTAGACATAGTGACGGGGAGATGGATCTTCAGCAGGAATAAAAGAGTTAGAAAGTGGCCTGGGGGCTGAGGGAATGTGGGAAACGTGTTGGGAAATAAAGATACTAGCACAAGAACAGAAGCTTTTTCCAAAACACTGGGAGAGTGCAAAGTGACTGAGCCGGACACCAAGGGTGGAGAAAAAACAGCCTAAGGGCATCAAGTGAAGGAGTTCTGGTCCCAGGCTCACATGGAGCTGCAGGCAAGGCCATGTCATAGTACATGTGTGGAGCAAAGGCAAGGACAGGCAGGCATCAGGAGACAGGAACTCACCTGCCTCTGTCCCTTCATCTACCTCCACCATGGAAAAGTCCCTCGCACATCACTGCCCAGTGAAATCCCCATTGACGCAGGCTTCAGTGGGAGAGCAAGAGGAAGGACGAGGGAAGGATTTAGAAAGATTTGCTCAAAGCTCAGCTAAAATGGCTGAGTGGCTGCACTGGGTGGGAAGTGAGGAGACAGTGAGGACCCCCTCAGAGTGGGAGGGAGGAAGGCTTGAGCATGGTAGGAGGAGAAGCCTGGTCAAGATTAGAGGAAGGGAGAGGAGCAGGTAAAGGGACAGCACACAGGCTGTGTCCCTGAACCCCTGCCATGTCTCTTTCCTCCAGTGACCAGCTCTTGGCTCAGCATCCTTGAGGGCTGATATCAGTTCCCACATTTTTAGGGCATAGGTGACCATCAAGCTGTGTTACCTTGGCTCAGGAAAAGGCTCTCATTACTCCTGCTACTGCTGTAGCTTACTTTCCTCCCAGGGCCTGTCAGAGCTGCAAACATTTCCTCCTCAAAAATGAAAGGAAGAAGCCGTGAAGAGACCAAGCCCTGAAGGGAAATAATAAACAAACCCGTGACAGCATCACCTCTTTGATAAAATGCTGGGAATATTTTATAAGAGCTCCTCAGATAAACGTTGCTGGCCTCTAGCCTGGAGGAAGAGCTCCCAGATCCCCCGTGCCCCCAAATTTCCAGATTATTTTATTGGGGCTGGTCCTCCCCCACCATCTTCATGACCCAGAAGTATAAATGGGGCTGAGGGGCCCTGCTAGGACTGAGGGGGGAGGAGAGGCGAGGGAAAATCACTGAAAAGGAAGAAGAGGAAGAGTGCCTTAATGGAAGAGAGGAGCAGGACAAAACCTGGAAGACAAATTAATCTCAGAGACGCTGAAACACGGAAGAGACGCATAAAAGGGCTGAGTGGAGGAGAGGTCATGGGAAGGGAAAATACAGAAGGCACTTAACCAAAATGATTGAATAGCAAATGTTGTGTACAGACTGTCTCCATCAGTGCACGACACTATGTTCAGCATACACCTTCTCCCCCTCTGCCCAGGGGTAGGGTGGTGCTTCTCTCCACTTTAAAGACACACAAAGGCTCGTGCCCAGACCAGCAAAGGGTCTCAGGCGTGGGAAAGCTCTGCGTTGTCTCTCCTCACTTCCAGGCACCTGGCATGCACACTGCAGGAGAGACACGAGTGTCCTATAGCACAAATAGGGAAATCCAGCCCTTCGAAAACCAGCTCCCATCTCCTGAGACCAAGGGCAGTCCCCAAGACCTTCCATCCTCTGTTGTTCTCCCCTTGGTTATAGACACAAAACACAACTTTTTTTCCCTGGTTCTACAATTCAGGATAGATGTGAGAACCCTGTTTATTTTTTATGAGCCACTCTCACTGAAAGTGGGATTCAAGGCTTTAAAGTCACTGAACTAAAATCAAGCAAAACTATTTCTGCCCTTACCCTTTCAAACTCAGGGTCTCCCTTGCTCTGCTGCTTTCTGTTCCATGGATTTTCTTCCCAGTAAGCCCAGCCTCAAAAAGAGGGAAGGTGGGAAACCACATCACCCGGGGAAGAGCCTTGCACTTAGGGATCCCACAGCCCTTCACCTGACCACTTAGTTTATGAATCTCAGCAGGGCTGGTACAAGCACCAGCTTCTTCTAGCCAGGGATCATTCAGATGTGCTGGAGCAGCATCGCCGCTTCTAGTGGTCAGGGAGAAGCTGAGCTGGGATTTATTGGATTGTGGCTCTCCTGTGGACCAGGTACTGGTACTTCTGTTACCCTGGCTCAGGGCAGGTTTATCAGCATGGCTTCTCCTCTCTGAATGTCTTCTTTTCTCCTGAAGGGCCAATACGGCTGTAAACATTTCCCAAGTGAGCACACTGTAATGAGAGGAAAGGACTCAGACACACAACAATTTGGCTGGAGATTACCTAAAGCAATGCAGCAAGAAAGGGAAAGCAAAGTTAAAGGGCAACAGAAGCTCTGCCTTTCTGTGCTGGGTGGAGTTCAAAGGTTGCAAGTGAGCCCAGGAGGTTTAAGTGAAAATGTAATTGTTTCAGGGACTGAGCTGACGCCAGCCAAGACACAAAATTCAACTATTACAAGTTGTCCCGATGACTCATACATGAGAGGTGAGTGTTACCTAGATATTAGGCATTTGAGTCAGTTACCCATGCTCTGGATTTGAGGCTCCTGGCCAAGGGACAAGGCACAGTTGTAATAAGAGCCTGACATGTGAAATGACATGTTTGTGTGACTGATGCCTGAGTGTGTTCAGTTCAGATAGGACAGGGAAACGAGTCTGCCTTTTTGACTCAAACTTTTAGCTCAGATAGCCCAGGCTGAGCCTTAGCTGCTGCATCTGGCAGGGAATGTCCACCTGGGACCACTTTCCAAGTGATGGGAGCCAGAAACCTGAGCATCTGGGATGTTCCTTGCAAGGTTGTCCAGAAAGATATTGCTGTACTCTCAAGTACAACTCAGAACAGTTGAAGGTCTCCTGGGACAAGCCAAGCCTGCCTGACAGGGAAGCTGTCTCCCAGTGAGAAAATTAGAGAAAGAAAAGTGTTAATTACGAGACATCAGCATTTCTCCTTGGGAGAGTGAATGAGGTTGCCCGTCCCAGTATAAACCAAGAAACTCCTTTCAGTTAGTGTGTAAATACAGTGTTACTCTGGCTACTCAGGAGAGCTGTTTTCAACAAACTCTGTCACAACTCAAAACAAACCAAGAAGAGAATCCGGGAGCTCAAAAGCCACCTCATCCTTGTGGTTTTTATTGTTCCCTGTTGCAGCATTCCTAAAGATGGTAGGGAGGTGTAAGTGGTTGTTGTTGGAGACAGGGCGTACAGGCTGGCAGGCATCTGTTCCCTGTGTCATTCTTAAGCTTCTATGGAAATGGGCATCCTACCACAAAGGAAATAGAAATATGGAGATTTGTCAAGTTTCTGCCTCTGCCCAGGCCATAGCTTCCTATGCAGGAATTCAGCTCGAGGTCAGTGATCTACAGTGCTTGACCCAGTTGCACACACACAGGACACCTAAAGGTATTTACGTGGGGTTTGGAGCTATGACACAAGGCCTGCAGGAGACCTCAGCCCTTCTGGAGTGGCAGATAGAACCAGGCAGGGCTCCCCAGGGCATCTCAAATGGCTCCAGCACCTACACTTAGGGATCTTGAATTGAGCCCATAGTCAGCACAGTTAATGAAGCAATTCATTTCTCCTTTGCAGACGGACTCAGTGAAACTTCATGCTGTCGCTTGCCACTCTGAGCAGAGTCACGGGCTCCCAGACTTCCCTCAGGTGCTATTTGCCCCTCTTGCACTATGCTTGTCTTATGGGCTGCAGGACTCAGATACAACGAGCTTCTGCACCCATCTCCTGTCCTGGGTCTTCCAACACTCTTGCACACTCATCCCTCCACCCTCTAGTCCCTGGAGGCAGCACAAAGGTCTTCTCAATCTTTCACCTTTTGTGTCTGGAGGCTGAAGACACCATCATCTTCATTTCATGTCTTGAGGGACAAACATCATTCCAGTATCAGGAATATTCATCACTGTGGTGTGTTTTTCAGGCTCAGCTGTTCATCTGGGTAGGCACAGGGCTGGGCTGCAATGCCTGATGTCTGCTCAGCACTTGGAGCATCTGGACTAAGAGGCAGCAGACACGGGTGAGAGGTTTGGCAGTGCGTCACTTCATGTCCCTGTTGCTCAGAGATAGAGGAGACTCTGTTATCTTGCATTTCCACCAGGGACAGAGTGATGAATTTAACGAGGTAGTGGTGTTCCAGGCACTGAGAAGTGGGTACATGCTGAATGTCCCAGATTAGAAGTGAGAAGTGGGTACATACTGAATGTCCCAAATTAGAAGAGGGTAAATCATGTCAACAGATATATACCTAATCTACACTCAGTACATTTCCTGGAGCAAAAGGTTTTTTAGGTCAACAAGACCCAACCAGTCCCCCAGCTATCTCTCTACCCCACTCTATTCTCTCACATTACAGTCACACTACATACTATGAGGGTCACAGGACTCAGAGACACATTTTCTGTCCTGGAGGTGGTTGGTAGGAGCACTCTGGCAATTCTTATGTCTCGTGACCTATACTTGAGTCTCACATTTTATACCTGGATTGCAGCTTTTCAGCTGCCACCAGAGTAATACAAGAGGGACATGAAGTCACCCCACAATATCCAAGTAACTGCTTTTCAGCATCCATGACACATGAACTGCTTTTGGGCAAGCCGGGGCAGCAGGCAAAGCATCCTTATTTGTCCTAGAGTCAGGAGGAAGGTCCCACCCCAGACTCCAGGCAAGGACTCTCCTCTTCTACCCTTGGGTCAAGATGGTTAACTGCATTCAAAGAGTGCCTGTTCCCTTATCTGCCACCAGCTACAAGTGTCTGGTGTCACTTAGCCACACAGGTCCTGGCCTGGTCTGGACTCATGGGCTTAGATGCAGATGAGCTGTGTCTTCAGCGCTTCAATTAAAAGATTTTATGCAAGCAAGCAAAAGAAGTCAAAGACACTTTCATTTGAGACAATCAAAGCACAGAGGAGTGAGGGTCATTTTATAGAACGTTTCCCAGATCCCGAGGAAGATGTTTCATCTGGTTCCAGGCCAGTAGCAGAAATCAGTAGAAAGCAAGTGGACATCTGAGGGAGTAGAAGATGGGGTAGATGAGAATTACCTGCAAGGAACTAAAGTAATTTGTGATCCTGCAACCGATGAAACCACCATCTCAGGCAACACATTTCTTGTTATATTTTCAGAGGTGTATCCTAGGCAGCAATCTCTAGCCTGAGAGCTTGTCCTCCTCCCATTTATTTATTTCTCTTTTATTCAGCTCCTTTGTCAGATTCTCAGCCCCAGCTGGACAGGTTCTGTGGGGCAAATGCTTTGTTAATTGCCATTTGTCCTCAGATCAGCTGGCAGATAGACATCAAAGAACAACTACATCAGGCTTAACTAAATTTTGTCTTCTGGGGCAGTTCAATGTGAAGGCTGCAAGACTGTTTTTTATGTCCTCTGCTGGTCCCTATCATCTCTCTGAGCAAAGGGGAGATGTACTGCAACTGGTGGGGCAAGAGCTCTGTCAGCTGGTCCCCCAAGAGGACTCTTAGAGAAGATTTTCCTTCTTCAACTATAAATGCCACTCAGCCTGTAAGAGAGTAGATAAGGGAGTAGAATTTGTTGCTGGACAGGATGAAGTCTCCATCACCCTTCCCTGACACTCTCCCAGGGCGTTTAGCAGTGTCCCAGCTTGAGAAGGGCTTGGGTCCCCAGGGCGAGCATGGAGGAGAGCACTGGTAGGGCAGAAGGAGGGCTGGGCCCTCTCACTGAAAGGAGCAATTCAGGTAGTGGACTCCCATAAAATACTAATGCTCATCGCCACAGGATGTCCCCAGGGCAAAAAGTAAGAATGGATCAAAAAAAGACCTCAGGGCAAATGTGTTCAAGGGTGGTTACTAATTTCCATGGTTTTGATGCAACCTCCATCTAAGAAAGGCCCTGTCACACAGTCACCAGATGTGGAGAAAGTACAACCAAAGGAGAGATCTCACCAACTTGCCCTACCTCCAAGGCTTTTTCACCACAGGACCAGGACCTGGGAGTGGTGGCCCACTGTGACTGCACCAGGCTGCAGGAGCTGGGGGTGAGATCTTATGTCCTGGCTGCATCCTCCAAACCCATAGACAGTGATGAGGAGGTTAGCAAGCTGGAGCTGCACTCAGCAAGCACAGGCAGCTCAGGCACTAAGGTGGAAAGCTGAGCATGAGAGGGGTGAAACTTCAGCAGCTGAAGGGTAGCCACCTCCTGTCATGTAGGAATAGGGATGAGGGGGAGATTGGTCTCCAAGACAGGGTGTCCTGCAAGAAAGACTGTTCTAAGGCGGCACCTGAAATTCCCAGTGTGACCAGTGAGCAATGGGGGATTAGAGGAAACCCCACAACAATTTAGACTCCCACATCACTTGCACCCAGATTTAACAAGATACTTTGTACGAGTGCAGATACCCACTCAGTGGGATTTGCAAGCACATCTAAAGGGATAGCGCCACATTCCAATGGGCTCCAGAAGTGCAGAAATCTGTTTGGTGATATTTTCCACTTGTTTCCCCACAGGTATTGCTGACATACCACTGGATACCTTTTCTGGTAAGGGAAAGGATCCAAAATTGGCTGTCTTCCCATTCATGTTGATGTAACTATTTAGTAAGTGTTGTTTATGTTGGATTTCATAACCTGCATAATTCCATGTCATAAAGTTTCTCAGGTGTCTGTATATCTCATTCAATGCCTGTTCTGTGCAGCTGGTTTTACTTCCAAAATACCAGACACCTCTGTACACCTACCATTTGTAAAAAAGAACACAACAAACAAACAAAAAAAACCCAAAACAAACCCAGGGGATATAGGTACTGCAGGGCTGCCTGAAACTATGGTAAATATGGGATCAAGGGTTTCATTCAGCGATGCAGCAGCTCTTGGTTTGGACATGTTTCAGTAGCATATCTTCACAGACTTATCCAAATGTGCATGGAGACTTTGAGCCATTCATGCAATCTGTGCTGTTTCATGTGCAGGGGCAGGACTTTGATGCTAGCGGAGACGTGCTGCTTTCAGCAAGCAATTTGATATCAAGATGGTTTTATGGAGATCAGATGCTGATTTTTTTTAATTCTCAAGAAATTTTAGGAACAACAGATCAAACCCAACTTTTTAGCCTTAAGTTTGTTACACAACTTAACAAGAAAATTTCAGTTTTCATTCTTTCTTCAGAGTGCTGTTAGAGAGCTGGGGAAACCTTAAATAGTGACCCTAGTTTTGCAAATAAAAGAATATCTTGACATCTTTCTTGACTAAAGTTTGAATCCACTTCTGCACTCTAATTTGATAATGATAAATACAAGCCACACCACCAAACTTTGCTGGTAGAATATTTCAGCTGCTTCATGAGAAAAAATATTGCCCTTTAAAATGATTCTTTCTCTCTGTGGTTTTCACAACTTTATGGCATTGAACTTTCCTTTTCCAGTGTGGCTTTTTTATTATTATTATATGGCTAGATATGAAAATATTTTCAATCTGATAAGCTCATTTGGCTGTATAATCATTCTCCAGCCCCCTGGAGTGAGATGGTTGTGCTCATTTTTCCAGCTAAATTAATCTTTTGCAGCAGTGACAAGTCACATGACAGCAGCTGGGTTGCAGACACATTTGCCTGAATTTCCTCATACGCATGCTCTGCACCAGAGAAACCTCATGAGGGACATTGATCCTGAACTGGAGCTTGAATGGGGAAGAGTGAAGAGGAACCTCCCACTCAATGAGGAGTTTGTGGCACCAGGAAAAATTTTTATTATTCTTTACAAAGCAAATAATACACAAGGTGGTTTAATAAGACACACGTGTTCAATGCTCCTACAAGGTTACAGAGGCTCCTTAAGAGTTGAATGCCCACAAACTGAGAGGCCCTGGGCACACCAGGACTGTGGACATTGACATAGAGCTTAGAGCTATGGCGTAGTTGAGAATGGTCAGTGTTAGGTTAATGGTTGGACTAGGTGATCTTCAAGGTCTTTTCCAACCTAGGTGATTCTGTGATTCTGTGAATTGGGCAGAGGGCTAGGACTTCTTTCTGCCTTGAGATATAGGATGAGGGCAAAACCCTTGGCTGCACAGGAGAGATGGGTGTACAAACACAACCTGAGCACACAGAACTACCACGGACTTACAGAGGAAGCAAGGAATACATTAGCCTTCATGACCCATGCCAATATTGTTCCTCAATAGAGCCCATCCCTCACCTTCTTTCTAGGAAGGCAGGCAAAGACATGTCCGTCACTTCTTTGGTCTGTCCTGAGATAAAATCCTTACAAGAGCTTCGGGGTTTCTCTTTCATAATGGCCTTGGCCCTGTCCCCTTCTCCCAGAGAGCTGCCAAATGGCTCTTTTTGAAGGAAAAAGATGTCAGGAACCAAGGTGAAGGTGATGGGGAAAAGAGAAGAGAGCAAGCAGCTGATGTGTCAGTACTGATATCCTTTGGGCACATGTAGAAAGCTGCAGCCCCACCAGACCTGCCTGGAGGAGGTCAGCAGCTACATCCCCAGCACCCACCACTGTCAAACGGAGAGCTGAAACTCACTTTGGGATAGAAAAGCTGCACGGAGGGAGACTGCATTATTCTCCTATCTGCACTGCAGTGCCCAGCACTGTTGGTCCTTTAATTCATGATGTCACCTTGCTCCCACAAGGCAAAACAGAGCAGGGTCTAGAAGAGATCAGCACTGCTGCTGCCATTTTATGGATGGGCAAAGCAAATAGACCTGGAAGACCCTCCCAAGGTGTGTGTCTCAAGGCAGCAGAAGAACCAAAAGTAGGTTTCCCTGGGGCACAGCTGATGTTTCACCATGTTACAGCACCTGCAGCAAAGAGTTTAGACCAGCTGAGAATTAAGAGGAACTGAATACTTAGCCACTTTCAGCCTGCCTTATAAATTTCATAGGTTTTTAAAGTCAGAAGGAACAATTCCTGTCAACTTGACCTTCTGTAATTGAGAGTTCTGGGAATTTCCTCCAGCGGGACTTGCTCTTAAGAGTACTCTTTGTGGTTTAACTGAATGACCTTTTTGCAAGACAGGCAGTCTTAATTTGAAAACCTCACACAATAGAGAATCCACAACGCCTTTTAACATTTTGTTCCAGTGACAAATTACTCTCCCTGTCAAGCATGAATAGTTTAAATTGTAGATTTATTTCTTCCTACAAAGTAAGTATATTTCAATAGCTTGACAGCTGGAGTTCATCTGGCCTAAAACCCGGATGACTATATTTGGCCAGATGAGTCTTACCTCTCCAGTGACTCTAAAAGCAAGGCATTAACTATAAGATGATTCATTGCCTTTGAAATTTAGGTATGGAGAAAAAAGGAAAAAAACTTTATGTTTGCATGGACCTGCTAGATGAATAATGCCCAGAAGCTCTCTCAAGGCAGCTAAGTTGAAAACAAACAGAACCACAACTTGCAGTAATGTAAGATGCCTGCTGCCAGGGAAAATGTCATCTGCAATTAACTCCATCTTTCTGTCCCCACACTTTAATAACACTTCTAGAGCTCTTGAAATCTGGCATGTCAGACTGTCTTGTACACTGCCTTCCTTACATGGATAAAAAAGAGCTGCCCTAATCATGTCTCATATGGGCCAGACCCTTCTGGAAGATGAGGCTCAGTTCTCCATGGCTCCCCCTTCGCTGGCAGCAGGCTGTGCCTGCCCCTTTCCACACGGTAATGGATCTACTCAGCAGCACTTGGCGCTCCTCCAACAGATCCCAGAAAAGCCAAAGCTTTAGACAGTGGGAATACGGTTAAGACAAAAAATTTAACCTGGAACTGGTATAGTATTGTACTTCAATTTTAATAAGGGTAATAACATAGACCATTGAGGCACAAGTAAGGCAAGGGTATAGAAGGTGTTTAAGTGTTGCATTGACATAATGCTGAGGGATATGGTGTAGTTGAGAACTGTCAGTGTTAGGTTAATGGTTGGACTAGATGATCTTCAAGGTCTTTTCCAACCTAGATGATTCTGTGATTCTGTGAAAAAGGCAATTTTTACATGCCAGGTGGAAGCAGGAGGAATGTGGTAGGTAATGTACCAAAAAAAGAAAAAAAAAATCTATCAAAAAAACCCAACCACCAATCCCCCACCTTGAATCAAAAGTCATAAGGTCTGTGGTAAGAATTTTAATATACTGATCAAGTCAGTTGAAGATATGATGTGGTAGAAGAGTAGAAAAAGGACTAACAATCCTGAAGGGAAATGGTGATTGACCTCTGCAGCTATGTCAGTTGATCACAGCAATATAGAAGACTTCTACACAGATTTTGAGGGATAAACTTTCAAGATAGAAAGGGAATAAAGCAGTGTGCTGACTGCAGATAGAGCATACCAAACAAACTTGGCAACTTTCTTGTCAAAAGCCATTTGATTTCTAATTGGTGAATTGCAGGAAATCACATTCATCCAGACTTCACTGAATTGTTCAGTATGGCACCGTATGGGAAGTTATGAGCTATTTTAAGGCAGTACAATTAATACAGGAAAAATACAGCGGTACACAAATCAGTCAAATAGCAACAATAATTGTATTTACAGAGGACACAGGCTGGAAGAAAGCTGTTTGTGTAATTCTGTGAGCACCAGGTTCAAGTCTGTAATACTTTTCCTTGCATGGCATAGCAAATAAAATAGTGACAAGTGAAATATGCTAGGTGATGCTGGACAGTACACTGAATGCAGAGTAGGACTGTATACTCAAAACTATGTTAACTGGAAGAATAGTAAGAGAATTTAAATGTTACAAAGGGCAAGGGCCAAATGCTGACCTCTTGGTTCTTTTGCCTTAATAAGGCACCTGACAGCAGGACCCACCCCACTCCAGCCCATACCTTGGCCTGAATACAGGCACTCCATCTCCTCCCACCTGCCCCAAAAGTCCAGCCCAAAAGGGAAAGGAATAAAACACAAATGGAGCATGTAGATGTATTGCCTGAAAGGGTTAATTCCCTTTTGTTTCTACAGGCTGAAGAGGAAAAGGACTTGAGGAAGCTATTGTTATAGATTACTTCCTTTCCATGGTAAAGTTTACTGATAGCTGCTTAAAAATACAACCAACACTAGCACTTTACAGTGTGAGTATCGACATTTTATTTTTTAAAAGGCAAAAAAAAGAATGCATCATTTTAGTGACTGGAAATGCATACAAAGTTACATATTTCAAGGAATTCACATTAAAGAAACAGGCTTTGAGTTTCTCTAATGTATCAGACTAACAAATTCTTTCACAACCAATAACTGCTTATTTCAAATACTCTGTAGTAATACGGCATTGGGAGAGCCAAAGATCCCCTGAGATGCCAGCACTGCTAGTGCAGGAGGTTCCTGACCTTAGTCCCTCAGCTGTGAGTACCAGGGATACCCCAGTAATTCTGCAGGGTAGCAATGGAGATGCTCCAACAACATAATGCCATAATATAAGGCCACCCCAGAAAAATCCAACAGTATCTCACAGCTGTCAGAGACTAGGCAGTTCCCATACATCTTCAAATTAACTCATCCCAACCCTGGTATTTAGTAACAGCTTTAAGGAGTATATTTATATATAAATCTATTTTTTTATAAAAAACAACACTATGGTGAAATTTACATGAACACACACAACTTCAGCAACACTGTTTCCAGTGGTACTATTAGCTGCTTGCAGTTTATATACAAAGCTGATTAATTAGAAAGGCTGCTACAGGGAGCCAAGCTTTCTTTCCAGGTTAGCCCCTAGCTAGAACAAGTATTTCCTACATGTTATCTTATAGGAGTTGACAATATTGAAAACTGATTAGAACACCAGGGTTCAGTGGTGTTTGTCTTAATGTTAAAATGTCTTAATATTAAAACAAAATGCCGTGCATTCTCACTGCTCTGACACTATAGATTAGCTGACTGCTATGATTCTAGGAATTCATGAGAGATAAAAAGTCTGGCTAATAAAAATCCTTTAGACAAGTTCATTCCTGGTGGCAAGTTATTGGCTTTAGAGCAACACCAAGCATTAATTTGATCTACAGTAGAATCATAGACAGATTTTTTCTGGGATGTAGGAGTTTCCATTCCATACTAGTAAAACAATTAAAGTTTTGCATGATCGCCATTCTATGATGGGGACACAGGTTTGCAGGAAAGCAATTTGCCAAGATCACAGGCAAGGCCAGCAACACAGCCCAAAAGAGCTCCATATTCCTGAACACCTGGTCCATGTTGAATGTGTTGGACAGCAATGCCCACTTCTCTCCTGACTCCTAGTCCTCAATCCCCTTCTACTAGGGAAAGATTACATGATACTGCATTTGGGGAAAGGCTCACAGGAAAATGCCTAAAGAAAATGCATCAGGGATATAGACACACACACATAAAGAAAAGACTAGAATATCTCAAGACAGGAAAAAAACTCTTCCTGTTGTTCTTGAAGCTCTTAACTCCTTCCTCCTCTTTGTCAACTGCAGTCCTGAGTAATGAATGTCTGCCAGATCTGGGTGGCAGCTTCCTCAGACCCTTTCCTTGTGTTTCACATTAGCCAGCTTGACTGTTTCCTGCTCAGAAGCAGGTGGGGAAGGCTCATCATGACATCCAATCATCAGCTGATAGACTATCACTCCTGCAATGGCCCCAAGGAAAGGAGCAACAATTGGAACCCACCACCACTGCTTACCAGTCCTAGAAAACAAAAAGAAAATACGTAAAGTAAGAACTGCAGACTAAGCATTAGGGTATTCATGTTTGTGTCTGGAACAATACAAGGTCTGGTCATCTCCAAACATCACCATTGACTTGCAAAAGACAATAGCACTTGCATGTCCACAGCAATTTCCAAGGAAGATATTGTCCCCCCTGCAAGTCCAGGTGGTAAGCAATTCAGAACAGCTACTTTCAGGGCTTCCAGGACTGTCTCTCCACCAAGAAAGGATATAAGCCCTTGCAGTACCTGAACTAGGCGCCTTCACTTCCCTCCCACTGCTTGCAGGAAATCAGCCCTTGATAGTACATAGCCTGTATTGCTCATGGCTCTCTTAATTGTCTCCAGCAACAACAAAATCCAAGTATAACAAACACCCTTCATTTTCTACCACCAAAAAAATTATGATAGGCTCATGTTGAAGGTGCACTTGAACTTCTCATGGATGCTCCTAAATTTTCTCCTTGATAGTAAAGTTAGGTCATTTCCTCTCACCACTAGAAACTGTCCAGCTTCTACAATTTCTTAAGTCAGAGCAGAGAAAACTGTATTTTGAAAACATTTATAGAATCTAAATGGGTGCTAAGACTCTTTATAGTTCCAGAGCTACCACCTATTTGGACGCAATATTTTTCCCCTTGATGCATAAGATTTTCAGTCCCAAGTACTTACCAGAACACTTCAGTGCCCCAACCAGCAATAGCTGTGAAGAGACGAGGCCCAAAGTCCCTGGCAGGGTTGACAGCGTAGCCAGAGTTGAAGCCCATGGAGGTTCCAATAACAAGGACAACAAAGCCAACTGTGAAAGCCTCCAGCCCCGTGGGGACAGGGTTGTTGTAGGGATCAACAATAGCCAAGACGCAAACAATCAGGGAGGCAGTGCCAATGAACTGGGGAGGGAGGGGGAAGAAAAAGAATGTAATCCAGATTAATCTTTTAACAAATTTATTTAACTCCTCTGAAGTCTCATGCATTTAGGACTTTGTCTCTAAACTGGAAAAGCTGCATTAAGTCATCCCATGGCATTATCAGACCATAGTAGGCTGAGCACCCATGGGAATGGGAGAGTGGAACATGCTCTTCCTGGCAGTCCACAGGCTCGATCAAGCCCACATCTTTTTCCCTACCCACAGAAGAGCTATGAATAACTGTTTGAGCAGCCAGAAAAGCTGAAGACATCCTCCCGAACCTGCTTCTAACCTGCCACTACTGGGTGGCTGCTGTCCCTTTGTGGTTGATGGCAACTTTAAGAAGCAGAGAGTCACCTCCAACACCAACCACCACCCCACACTCAGTTGACCTCTGGGTTGTGCAACAGCCAGTGGGAGTGAGGAAGAGCCATCCTTCCTAATGTTATGGCTCTTCAAGGTCTGAGACCAAGCGGTATCCTTTTCACTGGCATCCTGGCCAGTGCGGTACCACTGGTTAATCCCCTTAACACAAGCCTTCTTGCTGTAAGGGTCTTTGCTGGCTCTGCTCTTCCTATGGGCTAGTGAGATACCTGTGTCAGATCTAAAAACCTTTCTGGATATCTTCTCTTTTAATTGCAATTCATTCTCTAACTAAAGGAGAGGCTCAGACTCACCCCAAAAGATTCCTCTTCAAAGGTACCTTCATCCTCCCAGCACCCTCTTACCTGGTCAAAGAATCCATTCACAGTGTTCAGATGCTGAGATGGGTAGGTGGCGAAGATACCGGCAGTGCCATTCTGTCCTGTTACATACAGCTGGTTACTACCAAAAGCCCAGATGGCATCTGGGGAGGGGCAGGGGGGATGGGACAGAGAAGAAAAAAGAAAGGTAGAGATGTCAGTCATTTTTCAACACACAACAGGGAGAGGACCCTACTTGGAAGATGACTAAAATGTAGGCTGCGCAGAGCTATGAATATTGAGATAGAATTCCCTGAGCACCCCAGTGTTGCAAAACCATTTGATGTAGAGCAAACATTCATTTGGAAAACTTAGGGTGTTATCCACCACAGCATGTTGCCAGTCAGGCTCAGATGCAGATGGCCTGAGTCCCTGTTCCTAATCTTTTTTCTTTGCCAGGCACCAGGAAAGAGTTAGAGCCCAAAAGTAAACACTAAGGTGACTCCAAATCTCTCCCAGAGGTACACAAATGCCTGTGATATTTGTCTTGGTATCAGGACACAAGGTATTGCTGTGGATCTAATCTGCAGCAAACAGGATTTGGGCTGATCTTGCTCTTTCCTCTAAGCCAATACACAATTATTTTCATCTGTCAGGGATGTCTTGTAGAACAGTCAGCCCCTTGCCTACCACCATGAGGAGCTGGATAACTAACCTAGGTGGGCTGTCTGGATTCCCTCCATGGCTAATGGAGAGAAAAAGACGTTTTCTGAATGTATCTCTTCCATGGTTAGGCAGATAAATGGGATTAATTCTCTTTTGAAGAGACTTCAGCCCACCACTTAGAAAGGTAACTGGTGTTGAACTGGAGTCCTGATGTTTACAGAGATAAAGGTAGGTCTTTCTAAAGTGAATAGCTGTTGGTGCTAGTGCTAGGATGGCAGTTTCCTCCCTTCAGGCAGAAGATACAGTGACCCAGATGTTCTGCTCAGCTACAGGGGACACTGCTCCTATTGCCAGAAGCAGACATCAGGAGACAAAGTCCAAGTCAACATGTCATCCTTGGTATTTGAGGAAGAGCAGTTTCCAGCACAAAGAGTCTGTTCTTGCCCACTGAATATTGTCCTGTAATGAGGAATACCACTCAGGAGAAATAGATGCATGAGGATCTAGATTTCTAGAATGCTTTCCAACGTATATTTGCCACTCTGATAAGGGCAGCAAAAACTGCTAGATGTCCCATTGTCTGGAAGCTAACACAAGACAATGCAGAAGACACCCAAGGTGAAGTTGTGGGGTTTTTTTTAAACCAAGAAGCATAAAATGGCTTGGGAACAGTGCACAGATATAAAATCTCCATCACTACTAGTGTTTCATTGGCTTTTCTGGAAGATCTGGTTTAGTCCATACAGTAGACACAAGAGGGACCATCCATTGGTCCAGTGATCATTATTCAAGAACAAAGACTCTCACATTGACAATGCTGGTTGGCCTCAGATTGATTTGAGGAGGCCTGAATGCATCATCATGAGAACAGGAAATCCCTCTCAGAAACACAGTAAGGATGTTTCTCAGATCTCTGCTTTGCAAGAAAATACTTCTCTCTGGTATGGAAACCTGCAGTAAGTCACAGAGAGCAGTAGTCTCACCCCAACAAACACAGACAATTTCTGCACTTACCATAGTACAGCCCAAAGACTATGCCAGCTCCAAGGAATGCCCCCAGGGTTTGGGCCAGGGCATAAATTGGTAGCTTGATCCAGGGCTCCCGGGCCAAGAAGCACATGGCAAAAGTGACAGCTGGGTTCAGGTGTCCACCTACAGAGAAGTTGGTGGTTAGTGCACTTTTACAGGCAGAATTTGGGTCCCACAGCTGAGCCATGGGACACTGGTTTACATACCAGTGCCACATAGGAAAAGTACAGCCATCTAGGCCTACACAACAATTGTCACATGTGAAATCCAGCCCATGCAAGAGTCACAACGTACCTGATACTTGTCCTGAGATCAAAATGCCAAGCATTACAGCAAAGCCGAAGGCCAGGTTGACAGTCAGGAAACCTCCATGAGTCCCTCTGCTGAGCACAATCTGCGCAACGGAGCCACAGCCAAACAGCTAGAGAAGAAGGGATTGAAATTACCCTCTCTGTTTCACATCAGGGCCAGTGCTAATCAATGCCTGCAACTGCTTCAGTTACACCTGCATGCAGCATCACAGCCCACCCATGACTCAAAGTCTTCAAAGCTTCAACCTTTAGTCAAATTATCTAAGCATTATCTCTATGGACAGCAGGGAAGGAGAAAGGACAAAGACTATCTCCTGGCTGGGGGAACCAAAACCAGGCCCAAAATCAAAAGCAAGATTGCACCACAGGAGGCTGGGGGTCTTTGTCCAACCATCTAATTTTATAGTGGTAGGTGAGAAGAATCAGCCAGGTGGCAACCTGGAGCGAGGTATTTACAGTGCAGCTGTTCAGATGAGGGATCTGGGTAACTTACTGTTAAAAAAGGCTAATAATTTTTTGACAGAGTAGCACAAAAATTGGCAGAGGACAATTTTGCTAATGCCTGGAAATACAGACATGACCAAAGAAGGCCATATTCAGCCTGACATTCATGAAGTCCTCTTTCAGGTGGCACTGGCTGACAGTGAGGGATTGGGGCTGCTTCCTTGAGCTGAGGTACCTGCAGTTGTCCCAGCCCCAGGTACACTCTCTGCTGCGGGCACTCTGAGCACAGCCCACACCATCCCAAACCACCCATATCCTTCCTATGGCAAAATCATGTAAGAAAGGATCAGAGACAGCTGGCCTGTCTCTGCAGCACCAACACGGCACAGGCACCATCAAGAAAAGTCCATATTCCACAGAGAGCCTGCCACCAGAACAGCCAGAGGCTTGGCCTTCTGTCCATGATGAGGGGTACACCAAGCACTTTGTGGGACAAAAGCTGTTTCTATTGGGTGATAAAGGGTGTTTCCTAGTAGCTAAGGGAGGCATGTGCTCTTTTTCAAAGATGTTTGGTCTAAACGGGTGATCGTTCTCTTCCCTACCACATGCAAAAGCCATCCTTCCTGTGCTCACCCTCAGCAACCCAGACCAGTTTCCCCTAGCAGTTCAGTTCACCACTCATCCAGCTGGAGGCTTTCTGCTTTGCTAAGTCTTTCCACTACCCACCATGTAATTTAAGGAGTTTTAATCCTGATCATCTGTATGCTTGTATCTTCCATTGACTCCACCCAAACTGATTCTTGGTGTATGCCAGGGATTATCATATCAGCAGGTACTGAGACCATCCTTAAACTAGAACAGGTTTTCTTCTGAGAAAACTTGCTCCCAAATGCCTCAAATCTGGGGATCAAGGTTTGTCTTATTTCTTCTGACCACATACCCATATTTACAGAGGCAGTATCTGCTCCTTGGTCATAAGCCACCAAATAGGCATCGAGGCAGCAGGGACAGCTGTCTTCACCTCTCCTGCCAATACTGGACATGTCCACTGAACAACACACAATCCAGATCAGGGACAAAGCCAAACCATACATAACTCGTGCCCTCCCATCCCCTTGACAACTGATGAATTAGTAACAAAGCAAACACTGCACTCAGCCTGATGGGAAAGGAGCAGTCAGGTAGGCTGCAGGCTGACTCACGAGGTGGACACTCTGTACACAGGTGCCTCTTGACAAGAAGCCAGGTCCCCAACACAGGACCTTGTATAGAAAGAACAAAGGAACCTGTAGAACTCGTTAGTTAATGGAGGGGACATCCAGCACTGCTCTCTACCGGAGTGCAGTCAGAAGAGCCCCTTCAATGTCCTAACCCTGAGCTGCCCAGCTGGGACACTGTGGCAAAGAAGATGCCCAGGTTGGGCTGGATGATCAGTGGTTGGACTGGATGATCTTCAGGGTCTTTTCCAACCCAGATGATTCTGTGATTCTGTGATTCTGAAAGGTGTAAAAGGTGAGTCTTGTTTATTGTGCAGCAAACAGAGACATCATTCCCAGCTATGCCCAAACCACTGAGGGAAGCATGACTCCAACTGGGCAAATAAGTACTGGCTAGTGACCAGAGTGACATCTGTTCCTTCCCTTACCCCAGAAGGGCCCCAGCATGCTTCAGACAGAAGTTTGGAGAGAGTACTTGGCTATGGTGTTTGCCTCTCTAAGGCCACACAGCACATCAGTCTGACCAGGGAGAGGATAAGCCCACAAAAAGCTGCAGTGGGCATTTGAGTTTGGCAGGGTTGACCCCAGGTTATTCCTAGTGATGAAGGTATTTGAGTTATTCGCTCTGAAAGAACTGGCAGTTCTGCAGGTGGATGATGGTTGGCCACATACCTTTAGGTCGCAGAAACCACAGAGTAAAATTTTCCCCCTTCATCTCCCTGTTCACCTACAAAGGTCTTCTCTTAACCTGGAGGAATGCCAGCTCTGCCATTTCTCAAGAGGTTATTCCCCATCCTTCTCTCCCCCATCCTACACCTGGCAATAGCTCTCCAGCTTTTCCTCAGAGGAGAGTCTATGGGCCGTGCAAAAACACCCTGGAGCCACTCCACAGGAGCATTACAAGTATTTATCAGATGAGCCCTGAGCACTATTTGGCTTAATTCAGCATAACAGTAGAAAACTTGACCCTCAGCAGATAAAAAGAGTAAGGTGGTATTTAGGGACAGGTCTGAACTTTGATATGCATGTGTACAATTCCACCCTTCACCAGTGGAGTCCACTAAGCATGAACATGTATTCTCACGCATGAAAACCACCCACAGCATTTGACTTTTGGGAACCAGTTCAAATCACGCTCACCCATGTTTTTGTGGCAAGTGGCTTGACATGACACAGTTTTGTTGTAGTGGCTATTACAATTTTTAATCACACCATTTCCACTTCTGCTATTTACTAGTTTTCCGTCCAATTCCTTTTCCCAGGCCATATGAGACAGGAGACACTCAGAATCCATTTTTAAGTCTTTCTTTTCCAGTGATTGCAGAGAAGCATTTAGGAGCAGCTAGCTTGGGTCAAATAAAAGCAATTCAGCATTTAACCCAATGGCTTTAAGTCCATGCAATGGATGTAAGAGTTCTTAGGCAATCTTATCCCACTATGGTCAGGAGACAGTAGTGCACACCCAATGGGGAGATGACCCCTCATTCTCTTTATTTTAATAAGCTGCCTCCAACACTTTTTCTTTTTTTTTTTTTAAGAAAAAAAACCAAACACAAAAACCAAAACAACCAACCAAACAAAAAAAACCCAACAACATTACTAGAATAACCTAGCCAACAGAAACCCAGGTTAACACCTCACATGGCAGTGGGTGCAGCTGCCAACTATTACACCCCCATGATCCACTAGTCAAGTTCAAAAGCAGTTTTAAAGTGCTAATAAAATGACTGCAACAAAGCATTACTCTGATGTATTAAAGCCACTCTCCTAGGAATTGAGGTCAGTGCACCCAACCAGGTTAGTGGAAGCCTGCTCCCTAATTCCATCTTCCTGACTCTAGCGGATTAAATGGCTTCCCCTGACAACAGGGAGGCTTCTCGCTCCTCATGAGCTCATCCAACTCTTTGCACTATGAAAAATAAAATCCATGTTCTGCAGGATCTGTGAGTTGAACTGGTTCAAGGGTGGAGGGGCTGACAAGCTCCAGAGCCTGTACAAGGGAGGGGACAGCCAGAAGCAGCAGCAGCAAAACTACAAAAAAGGTAGCAGATCGCTAGGTGAAACTTCATACTCGGGGAAACCTTAAACTCCTTGTGTCCAGGACATATTTGGACAATGGACATTTGGCTTTGTCATCCAAGGTAAAAAACCTTGTCTCAATGGCTGGACACAAGAAAGTCCTGCAGTCAGTCAGGGCTGGTAGGAAAAGACCTTGGAGGACAAAAAAAGTTGAAAAAGCTAAAGAAGAAGTGAGGCCACCTGAGTTTATAGGCAGACCTTGTGAAAAGCAGCTCCATACATGAGCTCAGGAGGAAGGCAGTGCTCAGCACTCCCCTGCACAGCAGACAGGTTTCTTCCCTTTCTTGCCTCCTCATTAGCAGTGCTTTTTCATGCCTTCAAGTGCAACACAAAAGGCCTGAATGCATTTGCTCTTGGACTTCAGACAGACTGATCTCTAAATCAAGATGGGAAAGTTTTTCTGGCATGGCCCAGGAGGAGTACTATTACCTGAATTACAACTTTCCTCTTCAGCCAGTAGATAAACCAGGGATTAGGCAAGGAGCCTGCTGTAAATCTACCCTAATCACCTCGGTGGACAGGAAGCGCTGCTCAGTCCCTGCTGCCCTCTGGTTAGTGGGGAAGATGACAGAAAGGCAGTCAAATCATGAGACTAGTCTAAAGGAAGAAACCCCAAGATACTGATGAAAGATTTTAAGCATTAGACACACAAAGGGACACCTTTCTTCATATCAGAGTGAAACTTAGAACTATCCTACAGTCCCTTCAAGGAGGGAGACTGAAAGGGAGGGGATAGAGGACTACCACTTTGCAGCCAGTTCAAAACAACCTCCAACTGCTTCTCTGCAGCTCAAAGCAAGAAGGGGTTAAAGGCACTGTAAGTATCCCCTATGGCCTCTTGCTGCCTTCCCCAAGGAGCTGGACCCAGCTGGGTAGATCTGAAGACAGATCCATTCCCATTGCTGTTTCTACTCAAGCAGCATGCAGAAATCTTCCTCAACCTCATGGCCCATGCAGCCAGGACTACCTCCACAGCCACAAAGACAGCACAAGGAGTACTGTCACTTTTGCCTTTCCTCAAAGCATTTATTGAACAACCAGACTGGTCATCATTTACAATTTGAAAAACAAGGAGAAACATTAGATCCCACAGTCTGGCTTCTTGTCCAGCATGGCTGGAGCCAACCTGGACAGAAGCAGTCCTACAACAAAGGGCAGCAGCAGATGGTCTGTGATGTTATGGAACTTTCTGCACCGCACGCTGTCCTGGAGTCAGGCAGGGCTGCAGGTCTCAAGAGATAAGAGGGTCTAAGGAAGGTTGTGCCACACATACACCACATGCTACAACAACGCTGCGCAAAGCTGGAGAGATCAGCAGCTCTCAGTGCAAGAAACCTGAGCCATCATCAGCAGAGTTGTGCGTTAGAGAGGACATTCACTATTTTATCTTGTTTCCCCACACACACAGAAGGAAAAAACACTTATTCTGATATCCCTGGTATCCCTCAGATCAGGAGGCTTTAGCTTTTAGTAATACCCATAGTTCTGGTGGAGTTTTGGTCACAGGGTTGGGCACTTCTGGGGAAAAACTGTCTCCTCACCAAGGGCAAGTCTTGGTGCCTGAACTGTCCTGTTTGTAGGAAGGAGTAACCTCCCTGCTCCTGCATAAGAACAGCAAGGTGGGACAGTTTTGAACATGAAGAGCTTCGACCTACTCTGGTGAAAGACATGAAGAAGAGCAGCAGTGCTGCCATTTCCCACGCCTCCACGGCCAGCAGCAAGACCCTTTGCAGGGAAGAATCAGCAGCACTCAACATGCTGGAAAGCAAAGATTTCCAGCCCTTTTTAAAGCCTAGCAAGGCATTAACAAAGAAAATAAATTTTTTAAATTCAAAAAAAAGAATCACTTTTTCCAGATGCAACAAACTGTGTGCAAGAAAATCGGCACAAATCTGTGGACTGTGGGAACTGCCATGCTGCCCCGGATGGCTGCAGGATGAGCAGTGGCTTTAACCTCTGTACTGCCAACAGTTAAATGGGCCTCCGTTCTCCTTGATCATCCCAACCACTGTGATATTTTGGTTTCTGTGGTCTGCAGCACACTTATACCCCAACAAGCTCCCACCTGGCCTCAAACTCAAGGCAGCCCTGATTGAAAAGCACTTAGGAATTGTTTTGTTGTTTCTTTATACCTCAAAAGCAGTGAATCATAGTTAGTCTGACTTGGAAAAATCAATTATAAACAGCAAGTTACTTTTCCTGTGAATGTAAAAAGCACAGAGAACCAGCTTTGGTATTTACAGACAGCAGAGCAAGGCAAACAGATCAAGCCTTTAAGGGAGGTACGGAGTCCTGCCACTGGAAATCTGGCTTCAGTGAGTTGCTACAGTACTAACACAAACAGCAAGTGACTTGGAAAATGCCTTCAGCGTTTGCATTGCTTAACTACTGCCAGCAAACAGTGCTTCCAACATGGGTGTAAAGTTCAAACCTAAAGCACCACTTGGAAAGTGCATTTGGAAGGGGGGGAGAAAGTCATCTTAATTATCAAAGGAAAGGTAGAATCAGCATTACTATTTTTGCAACAGTAAGGACACTACCCACAGAATAAAACCACTTTGTGCAAGGTGCTGTACACAGCAAAAGCAGCTTGCAAGTAAGGAGCACCTCACCTTTGCACTATTCAAGGCTTGGCTGCCTTAGATTATTTTTCTTATCTTAAAAAAAAAAGAGGCACTACTTTTCTAACTTTTGCTGTCTTTACAACCTCCTTTAAAAAGTAAGAGAAATAAAATCAAGCATTAG
This sequence comes from Strix aluco, assembly GCF_031877795.1. NCBI lineage: Eukaryota > Metazoa > Chordata > Aves > Strigiformes > Strigidae > Strix > Strix aluco. The sequence goes on along the minus strand of NC_133971.1, from coordinate 87,099,280 downwards.
GTTAATTCTTACAAAGGACTTTGCAATGTTCTGAAATAGCTCTGCTCTAGAAGAGTTTGAGAGCGCTGCAGTCATTATGCAAGTGAAAGGGAGGAGGGAAGAAGCTGAAGCTGTGCCAATATCCATGGTGGGACAAGTTTTACATTACACAGTGAAATTTAAAGTAAGCTGCAAACTTTAAACAGTCTCACTCCCTTCAGCTCAGGAAGGTGATTTCAGTGTGAACAATATGAAACCTTAAATCCATCCCTAATACCGTTGTGTTCTAGACATACGTGTTCAGTCAACTGAACTTCCCATGAAGGCAATTTCATGGATCCCAGGTCTTTCCTCATATATTTAATTGTCTGAAGACCATAACAGATATTTACTGGGCTTGAATTCAGCTAAATGCATGCACACCCAGCTCAGCCTGCTGGCAAGGTGGGCAGCAGGGGCTTTTGCAATGTCCCTTGGGACTATCCAATTCAAACTTCCACCTAGGCCAATCTGAAAGGGGAATAAAGTAATCTTCAAGGGCCTGATTCGGTCAAGTGATATAATAAAAAGACGCAAAGGAATCCAGGTGGTAGGGAGAAAAAAAAAAAATTTAGTAAAATAAATAAAAACTGTGAGTGTCACTTCATTAAGAAGAATAGATTGGGACAGCTCCAAGATGGAAAGGGATTGATGCCCAGCAGACCTATATTGCAGGCTTGCTGCCCTGGAACCCATTTCCCTCTCTGCATACCCTCTTTTTGCCTGCTGACAACCCAGGAGCAATCACTGTGTTTAGGACTTTCCCGTTTCTCTCACCAGCCCACCCCATCTTCTCCCACATGGACACAGAGAACCCTCAGACCTCCATCCACTGCAGAGTTGCTGCAGGAGATCCTAGGTGACTTTTACAAGACCTACAAGATGGAGTTAAGTGTCTCACTAAAGCCAGCATATTCTTTTCCCCCAGACGCCAGTTCAGGAATTTGTGAACAAGGTGAGGGGTCTCCTACTACACGACACACACGCACTTTAAAACACAGCAGGTGTGGTGTTCCGGAGGACAAGGCATGTGTTGTCCACTTTTGCTAGTGCAGCATCCAGCCTGGCCAATGGGTGCCCATTACGACCCTCATTTTGGTTGTGATTTTGGACCAAACCCTTCCTCGGGCTCCGAGCACATCCCAACTTCTCTCTGCCCAGAAGAGGCAAAGCTGTAGGGAAAAGTAGTCTTTGTTGTGCCAACTAATACAGTCAGAAGAAGAAATGACATTTTTTGGGTCATGAGCCCTTCTGAAAGCTCAGATCCACATGGCTAAAGGCTTGGTCCTGTTTCTCAGCAATATTAACGTGGCTAGCAGGAGACATTAGTCCACCTTACAAGTCTTACTTTGTTTCAGTTCTGAGACTAACTGCAGCAATATCAGTGATTCATAGACAGCAACTTTCTACCTATTAATCACTTTTCTATCAGTTTCTACACACCTTAATTCCAAATAACCCTTCCCTGAAAAATCAACAGGACTTGTTTGCAAATCACCAAAGCTGGGTCACTCTAATGATAAAGCCATTCCACTGTGCAAAACTACTTTTGTTTTAATAGTGGTAGCACTTTACAGCATCTTAACAGAATCCCCTATCCTCCCACACAAGACTCAGTAGCCCTCATCAAAAAATTGTCTTATTTATGAAAGCATAAAATCATGTGTTGGGCCTTTTGCGTTGTTCCCCAGGCACACACACAGTTTCATCAAGCTTTCCTCCGCTTTCAACTCCTCCAACCATTAGATTCCTTCCCAGACAGTCCATCCTGGTTTTGGCTGGGATAGAGTTAATTTTCTTCCTAGTAGCTGGTACAGTGCTGTGTTTTGGATTTAGTGTGAGAATAATGTTGATAACACACTCATGTTTTAGTTGTTGCTAAGTAGCACTTATCCTAAGTCAAGGATTTTTCAGTTTCCCATGCTTTGCCAGTGAGCAGGTACACAAGAAGGTGGGAGGGAGCATGGCCAGGACAGCTGACCCCAACTAGCCAAAGGGATATTGCATACCACAGAACATCATGCCCAGTATAGAAACTGGGGGGAGTTGTCTGGGAGGGGCGAATCGCTACTCGGGCACTGGTCAGCGGATAGTGAGCAATTGATTGTGCATCACTTGTCTTTACTTGGGTTTTATTTTCCCCTCTTTTTGTTGTATTTCTTTATTTCTTTTCATTACTTTTTTTTTTTTTTTTACTTTATTTTAGTTCTTAGCTGTTCTTATCTCAACTGCTAGTTTTACTTTTTTTTCAATTCTCCTCCCCATCCCACTGGAAGTGGGGAGGAGTGAGCGAGTAGTTGCGTGGTGCTTAGCTGCTGGCTGGGCTTAAGCCACGACACAGTCCTGCCATCGGTTACAAAGAGGTGTAACCCACAGTCGCTCCACTGAAGCCTATAGGATTGTGGTGGATTTACACCACTTCAGAGGAACTTTCACCTGCAGATATTCACTGTGCAAACACCAACTCCTTTCTGCTGCAATATCAGCACACCAAACCTGTGGCCCACTGGGCAGTCCTGCATTTTTTGGATAATGATGCCCAAAGCCAGATATCCCCGACCCAGTTTTGCTACACCAGTATTTGATCCCCACTCCTCACACACATTCCTTGCTGTTCACATCTGCCTTTGACTTCAAAGCAAGCCAGGGCCTCTCAAAAGATCTGCAAGCTAAGTCACTTACACAGATATCCACGCTGCTTTATCCTTTATATCCCATCCCTTTGGAAACTGAGCACTAAAATAGGCAGAAGAGTTTTGTTGCCATTCACCACTTAAAAACACATTGACAGTTCGACGCTGTCACACACATGGCAAGCGCAAACTCCCGATCAGCTGCCGGCACGGGCTGCTGTGGTGTTGTGCAGCCCCGCTGATAAGACCCTGGGGAACCTACAGCCAACGGCAAAAAAACATTGGTTTAAATTCTGGCTACTTCTTCTCCATAAGGCACACAAGGAAAACAAAGTGAGGTGAGAAAAAGTTTTCACCTCCCCGGGTGATAATACTTGAAGTATTTCAGTGACAAGAAAATAGCCCAGAGCAGACAGGAAGGAAGTTTTGCGTGATCTCTAGCAAAACACTTGCTGCTGCTTACACAGAGACATGTCACTCCCCCTGAACTTCACAGATACACAAAATCCCCCAAACACCCAACAAGTTCTGCAGAGCCCACCCTTTTCCAGCAACCTCAAAGCTCACTCTAAAGCAACGTGCCTTCATTTTTTTCCTGTAGGTAGGGACCTCTCCTCTATTCCCCTTGCAGCAGGTAGCACCAGACCTGGGCTCATCCCTGGTGCAAACCCTGGCAGCAGCGCAGCCCCTTCACTGGGACAATTTCCCCCACACCCAGGGGTTAGAGAGCACCCCCACACCACATTGCACACTCACCACCAGGATTAGTGTCCCCAGGCACTCAGCCAGCGCTTGCCGGACTAATTTGTTTCTGATCCTCAGATGCTCCTCAATAGTAGCAAGAACGTCCTTTTGCCTCCCCATCACACCAGAGGTGCCCTTCAAACGGTGTCAGGGAAAAAGCAGCAGCTGATAAAGCCTCAGCAATATTTGTTCCTCAGCAGAGCTGCCTTTGCTTATAAGTAAGTTCAGCGATGCCTGACACACCTCCTGGGTAACCACACCCCTTCCACCCTCTCTTCAAACCCAACTTTTTTTTCCTTCTTTTCAGCATGAGACAGAGTGGGTGGTTTTCTTCATTTTCTTTATTGCTCACATAGGTCAGCAAAAGATTCAGGAGTTTCAGAAGAAAAAGTTTCAGCTTTCTTTCCCTCCCCAGCTCCTGCAGGATGGCAAAGTGATGAGTGCTCTTGTACTCATTCAGAGGCTGAAGGTACTTCTGCAGCAAAATCATGAGGCAGGAGGGTTTGTTACCTCCCACCAGTACTGCAGGCTGAGGCCAAGGCAACTCCTGACTCCAGCAATTACCCTCCCAGGACTTTGGGAGAGCATTTTCAGGCCAGTCCCCATGAAAGCTGTCAAGAAAAAACATAAGAAATCCCCGGTGCAGAGCCAATCCCCAGCATAGGGGACCTTGACGAGAAGCCCACAGACTGACCCTCACAGGAACCAACCCTTGCTGTCTTTTCATCCTCAGTAATGTCCTGTATCACCCTGGGCCAATTCTACAGGACAGCCTGAATGAAATCTGTCCCAGTCTGTACCATCTGGGGTGAGGGCTGCTAACAGGACGTGTGCCACTCGTGGCATCTGGTTTCTGTTAAGCGAGTAGTAAAAATTCCCCGGTCTCCTTGACTCACCAGGGATTGATGCAGAGCAGCAGGGCTGAATTTGCAGGACTGAAGGGGACCCCTTTCCTGGATTTGTTCCCCTGCCTTCTCTGTAAAGCCACAGATGCCCGACTTTTCCTCTTTCCCTTATTTAACCATCAACTTTCCTGTTGAAAAAGCAGAGCTTTTCAGTGCAGTGGTGAATGGGCCTTTATTTCATACAGAAACTGCAGCCAGCCCAAGGAGCAGAGTCAGGAATGTGGTTAAGAAAGCAATAATGTGTGAGAAATCAAATGCAGGGAAACACTCAGGTCCAAACATAATTACAGGGACAGGAAACTTTCCTCATTACTTTATGCTCAGGACTGGTCTGGTATCACCAGCATCAATGGGGTCCTCTGAACTACAGCAAGCTCTCCATCACCCCCATGCATGCTCATTGTAGCTGGAGTTTGCAAACCAGCACTCAGGACACCCATTTTTAACCTTATCTCCATATCTCTCCCCTTACCCTCTTGCTGTGCATCACCCAAGCCATGGAGGATTCACAACCATTCCTCCACCTCTCTTTCTCCTACACTCCCCTCTCCTTTATACTCTGCTCTGTCCTTTTCCCCCTGACTTTGTATCAGAAATGAAGCTGTGTGTTGGGTTTTTTTCCCTTTTGGCAGTTCCTAAACTATGGGGTGTTTTGACATTTGTTGAACCACCAGTGTGCAGATGCTGTGTTCAGTTGTATAGGTTTATTGAGGCTTGTTTAGAGTGGTTTCTGGATCCCATTCCTTCCCTGGTGGTGGGGACAAGGCCATAAGACCAGAGAGAGGCAGGTGAGAAGCAAGAGGCATAAGGAGGTGCTGTCCTCCAGGTAGGTAGGTACATTTCTCCTGTCTGCAGCATCTGAGCCCCTCTGGCTATGAGTTGAGGATACAGACATTTCCTCACGACTGGTGAAGGGAGGGGAGATGTCTAGGCTCTCAGGTTGATGGTAGAAGATGGCAGTAACGCCAGCATCAAAGCTGGTGCTTGGAAAAGTCTAGACAGACACAAGCCCAAGGAGCCGGGGTGGGGTGGGCACTCCGACACTAGCTCTGCGACTGACTCACTGCCTGACCCTGAGAAAATCCTTCACCTTTCCACACCTCAGCTTCTCCATCAGTAAATTGGAGAGAGTGACACCGGATTCCCTTTGTGGGGTGTTGTGAGGATGAATCACTGCAGCCCAAGATCCAATGACTTAAAATGAGCAATAGGGACTTATGCAATGACTTTCCCAACAAACAGAAGTGTTATTATCTAGGAAGGAGCTTGGGGAAGGGACAGTGGTGCAATGCTAGAAGAAGTGGAAGATCTTTTCAGAAGCAATAACTAATCAAAGTGTGGGTAAGGGCTGAAAGACCCCAATGCTGGAGCTTCTCTGTTCAAAGGCAGGAATTGCCCTGCCATCCATTCAGCTGAACTCCAGGGACACATGATCTAAGCACAAAACAATTAAAGTTGTGCGTCAGCAGCAACAGTTTTCCAAACAAGCCCATCTCCCCCAGTAACTGGTGCACGGAGTACTGGTACCGTTCCTGGTGGTCAGAAGGAGTCCACAGATCAGTGTAAGTAAACAAGGAAGGATGTAGCAATAAGATTAACAAGGTAGGTTCTCAGAGCCATTGAGCTCTCCTAGTGTTGGGTGGACACAATGAGATGTCCGTACCTTTAGTGTTGCCTTGCATGGACATTCAAAGATGGTCTTTCACAACATAAAGTCTTGAAGAAAGGAAATTTCCAAAACTCTGCCACAAAAACTCATGCCTGACCTCCTGGTGGTAATGCCAAAGCTATTGAAGCCCAAGCAAAGGACTTCTGTTGTCAATCATGACATGATTCAAACATGAAGTGTCAAAGTGCCTAGAGTGAACTACCCCTATCAATCTGTACAGTCTCAAAAAATCAAGGAGGGGGGAGGCAATGTAACACTTTGATTTATGGAAACTGCTAGTTGCCCAGAGGAAACTCAAAGAGAAAAGGAAGCTCAAATCAGCAGGGAAATCAGAGACAACATTGTTCTGTTGTGCTCCTTCCATAAATCTCAATCTTTTCTTCCAATATCTTCTGGGACCAACAAATTTGGCAGTACCTAGGAAGAAACCAAGATCTGAACCCTGCCCTCTGACCCTGGCCCAACAGAACACTTGTCTGTAATGTTTGTCACTTTCTTATTCCTTTCCTTTCTCTCCTGCAGTACAACATGCCACAAGAAACTCACTGTGCTCAAGGTGTTATTTCTAGACAAGATCCAAAACTAACACCTGGGTTCCAAGTTTGCTGTTTGTGTTTCAGCCTTGCCACTTGGCTCCCTCCCTTGTTACTCCACTCTAGGGGAAAGACACAGGTGAAATTTTAAAGGAAGAACCAATCCTTCGCTGCTCCCCTTCAGCTGTTTTCCTACTGGCTCTAATGACAGAAAATAAACTCACGCTCATAAACTCCTTGGCTTCTGCAGAGTGCTGAATCAGCCTCCAGCAATGTAATTTTTCCTATTAAAATCTGAGTTTAACAAAGTAACCAGACTTTTTCTTAAGCAGCTGAATGGATAAGCCTGGACTGATTGGTTCCACATCTTGTCCAAGCTAAATTGATTCACCCATCCCAGGATGGATGGTGCAATCCAATGAGAGGAGCGTGAATCACACAAATCTGTAATGAGTCACTCATTGCACTGATGGCTGGGTCACCTGGTGCAAAAGCCGTTATGCCAAGAAAGGTCACTGGGTCAAAGCATGACAGGATTCACCCTTGTGAAATCTCCCTTTGAAAGATACCTCTGACCATCACCTTCCCATGATCTATTTTACAGAGTGATATGGTGACATGTTCAGAAGATTTCATTAAAAATAAAAATTATAGCTTGCCTAGCAAGGCAGGGTAGGAAGTGAGTGGGTAGGAAGTTTATAAGCTTTCTAAACCATTCTAGCTGGAGGGTTGAATGCAGTGATTTCAACATCCTGCCTTGAACCTCCAGATCTGGTTGTTCGTTTCATGTCTGGGTCTGCTTAGCCCTCCACCTTGAGTTAGAAAAAAGGATCAATTCCTCCAGGGAACAATGATAGTCTACACAGCTGAGGGTTGTTGATGGCATTTGTGTTTGGAGAAACTTGAGGGGAAACTGCAATCCTAATTCAGGTTCCTTGGACATCTGCGAGAAGCCCGGAAGTTGAGAAACTGGGTTTGGACTTGAATTACAATATAGTAATGGGATTAATATTTAAAATCCCTGAAAACAGCTCTTCATGAAGTCCACTGCTTAGGATCAAGTGGAGAAAAGGGGGACCCTGAGCTGAGTCTATACCTCATATCATTCAGAAGTGTCTCATAGGGATAGATCCCCCAGAGTTATACTGAAGCATGGGCCCACAGCCTGTTCCCATTGGTGGTTCCTTGCCATGTCTGATTTCCTCCTCATCCCAAAGCTGGACCCAGTTTACAGGAATAAACATTGTTCATTACATGCTATTCCTCTAGAGAAACCATTTTCCAGTATAAGCAGCTGCATACCAGAATAACTACTGTACACTGGAAAAGCACCAATTGCTCCAGAAGAAAGCTTTTTAATAACACATCTGAAAGGAAAGCTATTACAAACAGCTCCCCTGAAATAAGGTTTTGGCAGGAGCTTCTCCCATAAACTGCTCTGTGTAGACAGTTGTTCTTCTTAGAGCTGCAGAGCCAGTCCTGACTTGAAGACACTGCTGGTACTGCACACCACAGCAGGAAAGTTCAAAGACCCTGAAGGCTGAAGACACAGAAATGAGGTGAAACTCTGCTGGCCCAAAGTGTGAGTCAGGGACAATGACAAGAACTTTCTCTACCAGGTGAGGATGTATCCAGGAATGGAGAGTGTACCCATTCCCCAACCTAACCACAGGTAGTCCCAAGATGGATGTCCCTGTGCACAGAAATGATCACTTTAAGAGCAAAAAACACCTAGATGTCATTTTAGATGTCTACTCCATGTGTTCACTTTAGAAGTGTCTCCTCATTGGCTATAAAGGAAGCCTAAAACAACTAGCCCAGATGGAGACAGCTCCACTTAGTCGGTGTAACCCACCCTCAGTCTATAATGAGGTGCAGACCTGCAAAATGCAAAGCTATTTGTACCATGGATGGGGTGAAGTATTTGCAATAGGAGCAGGGAAGCCTTAACACTGTTCCACAATTCACAGCAGGGTCTTTCTCTGCAATGCCACGTGAATTTCAGATCACACATACTGAGGAAAGACAAACTGAAATTGGACAAGGTGCAAGGAAATATCAGTAGAACAAGCAGGTGAATGGAGTCCCTCAATTCCAGTGCGGGCCAAAAGTGCTCAAATAGCGTAATGCAACAAACCCAAGGCCAAGTTGGGACATACCACTGCCAATAAGTACATCAGGAAGAAAAAGAACTGTTTGTGTTGGCACAAGTGCAACTAGGGATGAACTAGCCATGGATAATTTTAGGCTGGAGAGTAGAAACCATGAGAGCATGGATGTTCTGTAGATATTTTTCAGTTGCAGGAAGAATTTCTTTCCAAGAAGATGCAAAGGCAGAAAGTATAAGAGGGTTAAATCTGAAAGGAGGCATGGAGTTCCCTGAAGTAATTAACTCATTTTCCCTGATTTCTGTACCCTGACCCAATTCTGTACCCCCAAGTCCTACTTGCCTTCATATGGTCTCTGCAGTGGAATTCCTACTAACGTGCACCCTCAGAGAAGAGAATCAGGCTCCTGAACTGTAAAAAGAGTTTTGGAGCAAACTACATTTTCTGTCTTTTATGACTTCTGGGATGTTGAAAGACTTTAACTACCAGGTCACCTTGATGGTCCCTAAATCCACCTCTGCAAATGTAAAGTGAGCTTGCCTACATTTGCTGCAAGTGAGAACAGAGTCTGCTGTCCTCTTTGGGAGATTCATTTCTTCAGCTGATTTTAAATCAGCCTGAATCCTAGGGGAATTTCCATACTGGCCTATTTTTTTTTTCCCCTGGGTAGTTTAAGTATTAAACGTCATCCTTAAGTAAACAGGTATTAAGGAACTGCATTGTAATGGGCATTTCTGAGATTCCATAATGCAACAGGGATTTGGCATGGACAAGCCACCTGAGACGAGCGCCCGCGGCTGTGGAGATAACAGGGCTGTAAACAGAAGGGCTGGGCTGTGCAGTGGATGCAACACCCAGCGTCTGAAGAGACATAAGCACCTACCTCCCAATTCACCAGGAGAGTCCCTCTTCCAAAGAGAGGGAAAATGTCTTTTACCTTACAGCTCCTGCACAGAAAAACATCAGCAGGCACGGGACATGAGATGGTTTTGGGCAATAGCTTTTAAACTGGTTCTGGAGGCTTCAAATGAAGGCTTGATCTCATAGGTTGGGAAAAGCAAAGAACTTGAATGTTGTTGTGATGAGAGTCAGTTTTCCCTTCCCTCTGCTTGGATGGAGTTACATTGGTTGACTGGCCCTATGGCTGACCTGGAATATCCCAAGGGTATAAAGCTAACATTTCCTTAGAAAAATGTCCTGGCCTCTTTTTCTTGGCCTGCCCAGAAGGAACAAAAGTGGGGATTTATACACTGAAAGCCCTAAAAAGAGTCAGCAAAAGTAGATGCCAAAATAGGACGAAGGAGATATTCAGAATTTCAGTCCTAAACTAGGAGCACTGAAACGGGGCTAATCCTGTGCCTGGGAATACATCAATTAATTCCCATATATGGACACAAGAAATCCAAGACCCTGTTTGCTTCATGGCCCAAGGCATGGTTGGGTTTTATCTTGAGAAACCCTATATCAAATCAAAGTGTTTTGTGAAAGCAGAGGGGAGGACATGGCAGGGGCAATCCCTCCCCAGACAGGAAGCGCAGCTCAGACCTCCTGGTCTCCCTGTACCCCTTACATCTGAGGGCAGGGCTGGGTGTTGAGAACAGCCAGCCCGGAAGACACAGGAGCTGCCTGCCCTGGCACAGGAGGGGGGTCCAGGGATCAGAAACCGGCAGACAAATACAGATGCTTTCCCATGAGTCACCAGCACATTTGTAGCCATCATTGGCAGCAGTTTCCAATTCCAGTCATCTCCTCCTGGGGTCAAACACCCCTTTTCCCTTAGGGGAGGAAACCCCCAGCCCTGCTGGCTGCCAGTGCCTGGTGAGGTCAGGATGAGACCTGAAAGCAGCACAGGCAAGCACAGAGTGTATCGAAGGGACGAACATGGGGTCCTCTTCCTCCACCCATGGAGAGCCCCTGCATCTCTTTCTCCCCTCTGGAATGCAGAGGGGATGGATCCCATCATCCTCATCTCCCAGCTTAAGCCCTTCCAGCAAATCCCAATAGTGGAGTCTCATCCCCATCACAGATCCTGCTCACTTCCAGACTGGAGAAGAAGGAGCAACAGGAAGGTGACAAGCACAGCAGTGGGCCAAGGAGCTCAAAAAAACACAGAGCAAGGAGACATTACCCCTCCCCAGACTGGCAGCAGCCCTCAGTCTCCCCATCACAGGCACTTGGTTGCACCATGTGTTTTGTGGGGTGGTAGGAGCAGGGCAATGCTGCCAAAGTACCAAAATGCCTGCCCAGTAGCAAGGTATCTTGTCACACACACTGCTTGGGAAACCATTTCCCAGGAAAATCCGTCAATGAAAATCTGTTCTGTGTGGCTGGGGCTTCCCAGGCAGGAGCTCTGGATCCTCTGGGGACAGACAGCATCTCTCCTGTTTTGTCTGTTAACCTACACATCAATGTACCCATTCTTCAGCTCCAGGCTGGGGGTATCAAACCCCACAGCCGCTACTGGGAAGAGCAGGTGATGGGTCTTTGAAGTCCACCCCTGTTTCCTGAGCCCTCCACTCAGACGTTGCACCCACTCCTCCTGCTACCACATCCTGCAGGAAGCCCACAAAGACTTGAATCAGACTTGAGTTGGGCAACTGGAGTCAGCAAATTGGATACCTATTACTGAAAAGCAAGATAAGATCACTTACACTCATTCTGCTTGTGGCTTGGGGAGTATCTATTGCAGGCGCCCAGCTGGGGCATCCTCTCAGCCTTGCAAAACCCTTACAAAGAGGCACCAGCCCTGGCTCCACACATGCTCTCCCACCACTCCCACAACAAACACACTCAGCTGGCAGAAATGACGATGCACGGAAGGAGGGAGTGGGGCTTGGCATGGCCATCGCACCACTAATTCATCCCTCCACCTGGCACACCAAGTCAGAAACAATGAAGGAAGGGTGGAGGGGCAGAGAAAACCTGGTGGGATACCCCAGTGTGGACCACTGGGAAGGAATAAGACATGCCAGTCGCTTGTGGGAGGTTTCCATAAGGGATATGCCAGGAAGACTTGGTCCAAGCTGCTGCCAACGAAATCACAGGAAATCTGAACTCAAGGCTATTATTAACCTACATAGGAAACTGCTTGCCTTTCTTCTCCTCTAGGAGGGGGAGGAGAGGCAGCTGTCTTTCTCAGGTGGGTTTTGCCTTCACAGCACATCTGAGATCCCCAAGAGGCAGGAGCTGTGCCATGTGCACGCCCACCGCTGGCACATGCGGCTTCGCAGCATGAAGCAGAGCACCCTGCAGCTTTTCCAGTGGGCATACCTGATGCCCTGTGGACAAAGCACCAAGGTGTAGAGGTGGTAGCTGAGCTCATCAGGCCTCCAAGCACAAGCTGTACGGTGTCAGCTCATGTGGTGAGCCAGCAAACAGTGCTGGGTTTTCAGCCAAGGGCCCACAGCTGAGCAGCCCACAAGGATCCAGATCCAGGGCATGCGGGAGGGCAAAACTGTAGCAGAGGGACTCACCTTGGTGGTGGTGGGACTTGCTTCTGGGACTACAATCCTTTGCTGCTGTGTCTCACATTGTTCCCAGAAGCGCCCACAGCAGCCCATCCCGGCTCCATCAGAAATGGGGCAAGACTCTTTGTTAGCTTCAGACAAGAGACAAGAGGTCTGCAGCAGTGTGTACCCACATACAACCCATGCTGACCATGGTGAAGAGGCAAGATTGGACATATCTTTCAGAAAGACATCAAGTGAGCTATGAAGACCCATGTCCTAGAGGTGTCACCAAGCCTTTACACCAGCAGTGTCCCAGGAAGGAGGTACAAACAAAACTCAGGCTAAAAACCGTGGTGGGTTACTTAAAGCTGGACCACTGCAAGCCCTGCTGAGGGCAGCCCAGGAACCATGTGAACTGCTAGTAACTCCTTCCAAGGCCTTGTATCTAGAAATGAATTAACTTTTGCTCACTGAAATGGAGTTTCATCAGAGGCCGGGGAGGAACGCTGCTCCCTTGACACCAGCCCTGATTGTTTTCTGCTTGTTACCATTTACTGTAAGGTGCTTCAGAGATGTTTCTGGAATGTGCAGTGCCCTGAGGAAAACTGGGCCATGAAACTCTAAACCAGCTCATGGACCTTCACAGTAAATGATCACATCTGTCCTTATTACCTCCAGCTGCTGAAGCTGTCGAACTCAGGTCTCTGCTCTGTCTTTCATCACTATTGTTTTTGCCAGTTGGTAAACAGGCAACTTTCCATCCTTGTGTCTGGGACAATACATCATTCAATGGATGTGCTCCAAACCAATACCTTAATGTTATTGTTAACTTATATAACAAGAAACACTAAGCTAAATCATCTGTGTGTAAACTGTGGTGTCTTCAGCTTTCAGCAGTAGAGAATTCGGCCCCTAAAACTTGTTTGCCCTGGGTCCTGGGATGCTCCCCTGACTGTGTTCTGCACCATCAGCCAGTGAGCAACGCTACAAGTGGTTTAAGATATGTTTGGGCTCTGCCCTAGCATGTGTAAGAGCCCTAGTCACCGCCTGAGATTATACTTCAGCTATTGCCTCTCCTTTCACAGGAAAGAAGATGGAGGAAAGCACAGACACTATGTGTGTACCAAAGCTGAGTTTCACAGAATCACAGAATCATCTAGGTTGGAAAGGACCTTGAATATCATCTAGTCCAACCGTTAACCTAGCACTGACAGTTCCCAACTACACCATATCTCTCAGCGCTATGTCGACCCTGAGTTTCACTGGCTACAAATTTTAGCTGAAATAAAGTTCGAAGAGCCCAGCTCAGGAGTCTGAGTGGACATAAGATGCACTTCTTAGTGCTGGGATTTCCAACAATAGTGATGTTCTGGTTCTGCATCCCTATCCCCTACCAGGATTTCCATCGGCATGTAATTGCAAGAGCTGGACAGCCAGTACAGAGCCCTGCTGTCCTGTGACTTCTCTGGCCACCTGGACCAGCTTTTGAAAGGCCATGGCAATGAAAATGTTGTCACTGCAATGTCTGACCTCCTTACTGACAATGCTTATGTAGTAGATATCCACTAGTTGGAGGCTTGCTGGAGAGTGCGGAGAGGAGGGGAAGGGAACCTCACCTGACAGCAGCTCAATAAGACAGGAGTGTCTGCACCCTGCCCTGATGAGTGCAGGACTGTAGGGTTTCAGGTGTTTTTGCTTTTCTGAAGGATATTCAAAAGTTAAAGACAATGAAGACAGCACCAGGAAATTCACCCAAGGGCTTTGCAGGGAGAAGCTGAGAGTTCAGCATGTTCAACCTTTCAGAGAGAAGATGGAGAGGCAGCTTGATTACAGGGTACAAATACCAGTGTGGGGAGAAAAATACAAGGTCTTTAATTTCCAGGAGAAAGGCATGTCAAGCCAAACAGCTTCTAGCCTTGAGCCAGACAAATACAAATGAGAAGCCTAGGCACAGGGATTCACACTTCCCCAGCACCATGCTGGCTATCCTGAGGCAAGCAGGCTGGTGGGCTCGGTAGGGAGGGTTTCTCTTGGGGGAGAGGGAAGATGCCGGTGCAAAGAGCCGAAAGATTTTTCTAGCTGCCCATTGACTGCGGCTGCTGTTGCTCCAGAGCATGTTGTGTCACGTCCCCCTTCAAAACGAGCATACACTTCAGTGGAAAGAGAGACGCGAGCAGAAGTGATTTGCTAGCCTGAGGCTCAGCCAGGCTGAGCCTGTGCCACAGTAGTCATGTTGTGTGGCATCCTTGAGCTCCAGGGATCTGGAGCCAAGCCAGAATAATTAATTGTGCAACACCTTTATGACTGGGAAACCTGCCTCCCCTCCCTTATATAATGGCAGCGCCCGGGGGCGAGTCATCTGTTGCTGACTGTGGAGTTGCGTGGCACAGAGCAGCCTCCCGAGCTGAGGGACGGGCACTGCCCCAGCACAGGGCATGGACACCCCCTGGTCCCCCTGTGTGAAGGACAGGATGCATTTTCAGGGCCATGCACTGAGATGAGAGACACTTCTCTGATCCCACAAGGGGATGAGAAAAGTGCATAAACACCCCGTCCAAGCCCAAAACAAGAATTTCAACCAACCCAGCAGGTCTAGCTGATTTTTCTCCTTATCGCCACTATTGCAGGCTCCTATAATCATCTTCCACTCATCTTCCCTTCCCCCTTCATGGCACACGTGTGCCAAAGGACACGGCCAGACTGCCCACATCAGGAGGATGTAGCCATGCCAACATGTCCCCATGCACTCACCCAGGCACAGCCAGTGCTTAGCGCCGTCACGCACGTGGCTGACACAAGAGTCACGCCAGGCGCTGCCCTCCTCCTCCACTGCCTGGGCTCACACGTTGCAGGGCCACTGGTCCCCCTGCCCTGAGCAGGCAGGGCTAGGGCAGGGGCAGTGCCCAGGGCAAGACAGGGAGAGGTGGGTGTCCTGCCTGCGGCGGTGGGAGCCGAGCTGTGCCTGCACCTCAGGGGTGGGAGTGGGATGCGCTGGGTTCTCCTGTGCCATGGCAGGTAGCCTGGCTGGCACGGGCAGTGGAGGGACCTGTTGCAGAGCAAGCACCTTTTGGGCAAAAGGGCCAGGGGTGTTTATGCCCATGAGGCCCAAACATCTGCCTGCACAAGCGCTTTTGCTGTGCCTTATCGGCACGGCTGCCAGCACAGCCTGTTGTTCTGCTGCCAGGCTTGCCCACAGCATTGCCAAACAGGCACTGCTGGGGGTTGAATGTTTTCTGCCTTGTTTGTTTAGCTCAAGCATATATATACACCTCTCTGCCAATTTCAAGCACTTCCAGAAGTAGGCCAGTAACAAATCTACACTTTTGCCCATCTTAAAATCATAATTGCAAAAACCCTGGTGACCTGGCCTTGAATCTGCGACTTGAGATATGCTTGAGAGGCAGAGTTGTGGGTAAATGCTTCAGTCCACTGGTGAAAATCACCCCAGTGTGGTCCAGGTGCTGCCCAGGTGACCTCAGCAGAGACTTGGCAAATTTTTGCTGACAAGACTTCCTTGAAATTTTGAAAATCATTCACCTCTTTTCTGAAAATTTCTGCAGCTCCTACAGAGGACAAGATCACTCACCCCACCATCTCCACAGGGGAAATGGATCTGTTCCCTCAGGCTGGTGGCTCCTGATGGCCCCATGGCAGAAGATGAGGAACAGTGATGAAAATGAGGGACTGACAACCTTCCCTGACCATGCTCTTCTCCGTGAGATGGTGACAAGGAGGAAGGAGGATTACCTGAGAGGTAGTGATTGGAGTGGAGCAGCAAGTACACCATGAAAATTAGTGAGAACAGGACTGGGGAGGTGGGGGGAAACTCTGAGATTTAGAGAGGGAGGAAAGGCAAGGAGATGGAAAGGAAAGATATGTGAATTGGGATGGTGTTTGGGATGTGATGTGGGGAAAGCCTTTCTTGGAGAGACCACCTCATGGTTCCCCAGAGACAAACCAAGACAGACAAGAAGGTGGTGGGACACCAAGGTGGCTGGACCAGGTGACAGGGAGCGACAGCCTGTGGAGGACATGGCAAGGGACAGGAAGTAGATGGGAGGGTTACAGAGAGACTTGGCATCTGGGACACAGCATCTGCAACAGGAGCCAGGGAGGAGGTATGCATGCAGTTGATAAGGGACTCAGGAGAAGCAGCAAAGGGACTGGGACCAGCAAGCTGTGTGCAGAGGTATTTTAAACCAAGACCTTAAACTGGGAGTTGAGACTCAGCAGATAAATGGTCTGAGGTTAAGAAAGGGAGAAGGAGGGTGTCTCTGCAGAAAAACAAGAAGGGAACAGGCACTAATTTAGGGCTTAAGGAGCTGAGAGCCTTGAATGGGGCAGGGTGACGTAGAGGAAGGCAGTCAGGAGGAGATGCTGCAAAAAAGGAATGAATCTGGGGAAACAAGCATGTATCAACCATGACAGGCTCTGCTGCTGAGCCCAAGAGACCCATGAGTCTCACCGTGTTCTCTGCTGTCAGCAAACACTCATTAAGACCTTCACGCAAAACACATTTTGACCCCACTTCATAAGGAGACCAGGGTCTCCCACCAACCAGTTGTCTTGGGCTCCCTTTGCCCTGGTGGAAGGGGGTGGGGTGTAATGAATTATGAGGACTGAGTAAGAACTGGATTTTGCCCAGCTGGGTGGGGTTTTTTAACCATAGAGAACTGCTTCAGATGTATGCATTAAAAGAAGTTTGTTAAGGCTTTAAAGTGCAGCCCTCCATTTAGAAGAGCCAGCCTGAAGTTCACCCACACAGCCTTGGTTTAAAAAAAACCCTCTGAGTTTATGCATGAAGATATAGCCCCACTATGCTTTCCTCCTTTTGGGTGTGCAACAGGCAGTGCTCAACAGACGACCGGCTCTTGCATCTTCTGTTTTCCTCTTGCTGCTCCTCACTTGTCTTGAGCTCAACTCCTCTCCAAAGGGCCATCATGACCTTGGCTTTCCCAGGTCAGTCACCACCCTCCAGTTGGAGCAGTTCATTCAGGTCCCTTCACTCCTTGCAATGGGAGCATGGGATGGAGTCATTACCCACTCTTTAGTCAACCACAGAATAAAATCTTGTAGGTCCCCTATTTGATGCTCCCCAGGTCTATTGTATCAGAGGAGCCAGTGTTGTACATTCAAGCCCAGCTCATGTTGACATCCAGCATTGTACACTGACAGCGAGATGATTAATATAAAGGGCTGTCAATTCAACCCTCTTGGAGGAGGTCAATCACTTAAATCACTGGTGAGGAAGATCAACACTTGGAGAAGAAGACAGAGCTTGCCCATAGCAGGCTGGTTCCCTGGCATACATCTCTTTCTGACTGGGATTGACAAGATGCTCAGGAGTTTCTGGAGAAGAAAGCAAGTCTGCCCAGTTCTTGTGTGTGCTCAGCTACAAAGTGTGGGGACACTCAGTTATCACTGATCTCCTAACATCATTGTCATGCAGACCTCCTCTAACTGGACAAGACATATACACAGGCAAGTAATGAAGTCCAATCAGTTGTCATTAAAGGAATCCAGGACCACAACTGACAGTCTTGGGGGACCAGTGTCTGACTTGTTGGTTTTAAATCCTCATGGTGATACTGTTTTCAGTAGAGCCAACTCTGGAGTGAGGAGGACACTGGAGGGGAGACCCACTATGCAATGAGCCTTAGAGATGATAACAGAGGGCCTGAGACCTCTGAGGAGAACAGTAGGTCCTGCAGTCAAGCTGTTCCAAGTGCACAGGCATAGCACCAGCAGGCAAATAGAGATCTTTTCCAAAGTTCCTACATGACAGGCCCAGAAGTGGGAGGTAAATATAGGAACTGGGCCCAACAAACTGCTTACACTTCTCATCCAGAGAACTTCAAAGACTTTTCAGAGGCTGCTCACATCAGCTTACTCAATGTTTGAGATAGATAGGCTACATCCCTAGAGAAACAGACTTGGATGTTGTGAAACACATGCTGGACATGCACTGACAACACAGACCATTAAGATGGACATCTGGGGCACAGATTACTGTGTTAGTTAACTTAGTTATCCAAAGCTAGATGCCTCTGAGGTGACCTAAGGTACCTAAACCAAATGGCAGATCTGACATGGGACCTTCAGGAGAGCCTGGTCCTTCCAAACAGCAGCCAGAGGTCAGGAAGGGCATCAAGGTAATCTCAAAGAGCCCTGAACATCTTCATTTAGGCAACTGAATCAAGCCTCAGATGTGAGACATTGGTGTGAGTTTGTAAATCCTATGCAGTGCCTAGATACATCTTCCTTCACCCAAATACTTTGGTCTATATCCTGTCCTTCAGCTGGCTGTTGTGCACTTGTGCAAGGACTTTGGCTCCTAAGTCATTTGGATGGTTTGGCAAATGTTATCTCTGGGCAACTGAAAAAATGTCTCTAAGATATCAGGCCTGGTCCAGCCAAGGTCTAGACCCAGCCCACTCCTTTGGCTCTGTTAGATTCCCATCTCACCTGTTGCCCTGGAGTCTTAGTGATTTGCAAAGTATCAAACAGCAGCAAAAGTAGGAAGATCCAAGGCATTGGACAGGCACAACCTGGTAGGAATCAAGGTCTCAGTTAACCTTGTGGGCTCTGTCCTGAACATCGGGGTATTTTAGCCCCAACTTTGCCTTTGTTGTCTTCAAAATGGGCCTGCAGCAGGTCTTGAGAAGTACCAAGGCACTGCAAACCCTCCTGACAGAAGGGCAACCTGCCTAATCCTGGTATTGTTTTCTGCCTCAGTTGCCCCTTCTGCACAATAAAACCTTACCTACCTCATGTGGGCTATGCAATGATGACTAATTAATGTTAATTAAGTACTTTCAGATCTTCCAATTCAAGGATCTATATGATTGCAAAATACTAATTACTGTTTACTTATTATCATGAAGCTGATAAGAAAACCAGCTGCTTATCTACCTCAGCCATGACTCAGAAGGAGGATGATGGCTGATAAAGATAGAGGTGTAGAGTCAAGTTAATCCTGTACAGTGACACATGTGTATGTGTATCTGTGTGTGTGTATGCGTGTGCAAAGGCACCTGACACAGCAGGGCGAAGGCCAAATTAGGCCATACTCATGTCAAAGCCATGCAAACTGGAAGTCAATGGAGATGAGCAAAAACGCATCCTGCCAAAGATCCAGTTGGGAAAACAGATGTCTAGCAATGATTCACATGTTTGATAATCATGTTCATGAGAGAGACCATGTGCCACAGGCAATTAGAATAGTCAAAGCTCTAATAAAGACTGTGAATGACTAACAAGTTATTGTAAGCACAGGCTACCTTCACAATGTGCATGAAAATCTCATTGCCAAAGATAACAAACTATATGTGAGGGGCAAGAGAGAAAGAGGCAGGGAGAACAACATCTAGAAATGGAGAACATGGCAGACAGATTGAGAGGAAACTGAGCTTAATAGTTTGTCATATTTTGTCAAATTCTTCCAGGATGATAGAAATGAGTTTTGGGTTGGACTTTGAACCAGCTGGTGGTCAGAGGACTGGAGCAGTGTGCATATTCCACAAACAAGGACCACATAGGTGATACCATCTAATAATAGGTGTTTAGGGCTGACCATGTTGATGGAGCAAAAGAGATTGACTCTACTAGAAAAGAGACAATTCCAGGCAAACTCTAGTAGACATATTTAGGAAGGACCTTGAAAAGGGATGAATGGCACCGAGCTTGATGCAGCTTGTTGAGTCCTCAGAGAAGGGGTGAAGGGCTCACACTGCTGGATCAAGAGGAGTTGTGCTTTGCAAGGAGCACCAGGGAAGGGAGAAGGAGAAAACATGGAGGAACATAGGAGTGTTGGGAAAAGGGTAGACTGGGTTCTAGAGATTGATGGAGGAAAACAGAGGTTGGGTTTGGGAAATCCATGCCATGGACAATAAAGAGCTTAACATTACAAAGTTTTTCAGGCATTTACAGGTGTCTCCAAATTACCATCTGACCTCAGAGGACCTACTGAATCCCTTAGGCATTCTAGCATCCTTAAACACCTCAAATTTCAGCCTAGCATGTATACTGACACGTAAAATTATCTTCTCTTTGAGGGCTTGAAAGAGCAACCAGGTAGCCTGTGGCTGTGGCTCCTGCTTGGCTGCTTGCAGAGCACCAGGTGCCTCTGAGACATGGTGACTTTCTCTGCAGGTCGGTTCAGAGCCAGGGGCATATACTGTCAGCAGCCTGAGCAGCTCTCCTACTCACACACCCAAGGAAATACATGCAGAGAAGCTGGGTAAACTTCCCTCAACAGTTCCTCAGGAGAACAAGAATGGTTCTGAACTACAAAAGCAGGATCCACAAGTACAAGCCCATTTGCTTTCAGGGGTCTTAGCTAATATAAGTGACTACAATGTACTAGTCCAAGGGAGTTATGCAAGTTGATGCTACTCAGTAAGGTGAAAGATGGGGCACCTGATGTGCCATGAAACCAGATGCAGAGCAGGAATGTGCACAAGTCAATGACAACAGCCAACAAGTCTCTTCATATGGTGAACTACCAGCAGGACCCAAGTTGGCTTATGGTCGGGGGCTCATGGGGCCCTCAAGCTGTTTCTTCTCTTCTATCTAGAGCCCTTAAGCAATCAGGTCTAATCTAAAAAGTGTGGTGATGCAATATCCTCCACACACTATTGAACAAAGCCAGAGGTCTCCCTAGAGCCCACATGTTGCAGTCTGGAAACAGTGATGCAGCTCTCAGTGCAGCACTCTCTCTGAGCAGTTCTGTATTTCACCATGGTGGAGAACCAGTGTCAAAGCTACCATCCAACACCATTTTTTTTTTTTCTCCTGTTTTGTGACTTCTGTCTAACTCCCATGGGGAGATGTACAGCAAGCAAGCAGCTCCCATCAGAAAATCACTGCTGTTCTCTGAGACACAGTGACATAATGATGTCTCCTCTCCAATCCTGGTTTTGGGATCTAGCTTCTGATTCTATCCCCATCTCAGACAAAGAGGTCTGGCCTAAGGAAATACACTTAAGCTTCAGGGTGTCTCTGAGATATGATCAGTCTGGAAGGCCCCAGCCTGATGGGGAATTCTCCTTCTTATATTTCAGATGAAAGTTCAGAAGAGTCAGATATTTGCCCAAAGCTATTCAGAGAGTCAGGCACTCAAATGCCATTTGTCTGACACCTGAGCCACCGCACTGATACCTTTTGAGTCTATTGTGCCCATTCTCCTCTTCAAAATTGCTCCCCAGTGACTCCTGGCTATGGAGGAGTCAGTCTGTGCAGCCTCAATATCACAGAAGCTCAGCAATGTGTTCTGCTGGTGGATGTAGTGCTTTCAGGAACACTGTTTGCCCTTGGTTGTCACATTGCTTTTAGGAGCAATGTTCTTCCTTATTACTTTCCATCATCCCCCTGAGATTCTGCTGAGTCTGTTGTACTTTCAGGATCCCAGTGTGCATTTGGGATGAGCTCAACCATTCAGAGAGAACAAACAATTTGAATATGGACTGATTTTTCAGCAGTACTATTTTACACAGCTACAGTCTTTTTAGTTCCCATCCCTCAAGCTCCTGGAACCACATATTTCCAAAACATCTCAAAACATCAACTTTTAAAGCCTTGCCAACCATGTCTGGGCCCAGATCTCCAAAGTGACCCACAATTATTGGGGTGCCTTCTTACAAAAATCAGCTGCTTACCTTCATGTTGAGTGCTTTCACCAGCTTTGGCTGAAAATCTAAGTCTTAACAAGCAGAATTTATACGTATAGCCTCTTGTCAGATCTGTTTTGTAGCCATGAATAAATCTGAGTCAAGTCCACATTATAACACTAGCTCAACCATAAAACCTAAGCAAACAGATTTAATAGCTTCAGTATAAATAAGACTAAACTGTGCTAAACAGAAATAAATGAATTAAAAGGTAGGTGGTGTGCCCCACTCTAGGCCTGCTGTCTGGTTGTCTTCTGTCTCTTCTGCCTGGAGGTCCTGAGAGGAGACATACCAGTGGCCATAAACACTACTGACTCCAGGGTGTGGAACTTGAGATTATTGCGGGGATCATTAAAGAGGTAACTTGCTAGGTCCCTCGATGAATGCAGAGTCAAAAAGTAAATTGCAGACATCCAATCTGTCTCTTACTGTCCAACAAGAAGCAAAAATAAATAAATGATGAGTCACAGCATCTTCATGTTTATGCTTCTTTATCTAAGACGAGGTAGATTTCCATCTGAGCAACTCCACCCCGTCTGCATCTATTGTCTTATTTGTGCTGGCTCCCACACTCACTACTTTTACACTCTCTCACACCCTCTGCAGCACTGTATCTCCTTCCCCATCTCTACATTTGCTAAACAGCTAACCTCACTTCATTGTAGATAAGCTAAGCCCCCTTATCACCCTTGCAAGGGGACCCCACCAGAAACAGGCTCTCACCAGTGTTACAGATTCAGTCTTAATAGTGACCCTACTTCTAGGGTTTCTGTGTTCCCCAACACAGATCTACTTATGAGGGCAGACTGGACCTAGCCACATGTTATCAAATGACATCTACAAATTGTCCTAGACCCTTGGATAAGCTGGGATCATGCAAACATCTGAACTACTCATGACATGGATCTCTGCTCTAACTGGGTTTCCTGCCTCAGTGAAAGTTGTAACATAAATGCACGCCAAGATGAGGAAAGAAGAAAGGAAATACAAGTGGCCTTGTGAAGGTGAGGCCACTTAGTCCTCATCTTCCACCATCTATGAGATCCCACAACTTCCTCCTCTATGAGATTCCTACTGGCTCTGAATAACAACTTCACATTGGAAAATGCCTGTGTGTCAAAAGGGACAGGACTGACAGCTACCCTCAAGGTGTCAGGTAGAAACTCTCCCCTATGTTCTGCAGGCTGGAGGATGCCACAGCAGAAAAGACAAAGTGGACTTTGTTTTTCTCCATACATACCTCAGTTCAAACTGAACTGTCCTCCACCAGCCTTCCCATGGCACTTGTACTATTGGATCATGTCTGGCAGTAGCAGAATAAGGACAGTGGACTCGGGATTTCAAATACGGATAATGGGTTTCAAACAAGGAGTAGTCAGCAAACTTGGGGAATTGGCCTTAGGGAAAAAAAAAGTCTAAGTCAATAATGCAAGTGCAAGAGAGCCTGTGGGCTACTAAAAGACATTATGTATATGTTTACTCATAGAACCACAGAATCATAGAATGGTTTGGGTTGGAAGGGACCTTAAAGATCATCTATTTCCAATCCTCCTGCCATGGGCATGGCCACCTTCCGCTAGATCATCACAAGAGATCAATTAGTGCATCGGAAGCCATTGCCACCAATAAACTAATGTGTTAATTGACTATATGCAAGACTAATCCATTGCAAATGTGATAAAAAGGGTTTGCTTAACCTGTCCATGAAGGTGTATAAACTAACCCATTTAATTTCACAACCAGGACAGGCTCAAACAGAAGGAGAGAGTCAGTTACTATGTTTCATCTGACAGGTAATAATTTCTCATGATGTGGTGACTTAACTCTCTTGCAATCACATGAACATGCCCTTAATTAAGCACACAAAGGCAATCTGTCCTGATGAGAAGGGGAGAGAGGAAGTACAGTGAGAGATGACAGTAACACCATCAGATGCCAGTGGTGACCTGGGAATCAGAAAGGAGTTGTACAACGAATGGAAATGCTGTCATATGAGTAACGACGAGCATGACAGAAAGGCCCAGGCAGGCAAGGATAAACACAGATACGCTGAAGAACTTGCAAGGGTTAGTAGCTAGTGAGATATATATAAGGGGCTCTATAAAAGAGGTTCTTGAATTACATTGGAAGTGGAAGATGAAGAAATGCAGGCCTGTTATTTACAGGAAAAGAGAACACATAACAAGTGACTGAGTGAAAGATGGTATGTCCCGTGCTATGCTTCAGATGTAGGAAAAGGTTAACTGGGATGAGCTACCAACAACCAAAAGTGTTAATAAGGGGTGGGAGAAGAGTCTAGAATAAGAAAAACACAGGTCAAAGCCCAGTGGGCAGAGTTTAATAAACCAGGGGTACTTAAGGAAGCAGCTGGAGACACTTCAGACCCATTAGTAATTATCTCCAAGATGTCTTGGCATTCCCATGGGACTAGTGGAGGGTAAAAGCAGGCCCAGGAGGACACCAGGAATCTCAGCTCAGTCAAGCCACCTGTACCGGGAAAGATCCCCGCCTGCCCTATTAACTGATCCGTTTTTAAGTGCTGGGAACATAATGAGGTGATAGGTACAGCCAAGATAGTTTTGTTGAGAAGAAACCACGTCAAATCAAACCTGTTTCCTGGCAGATTACCTCGTGGTAATGAGGTGAGATACCACTCTTGGCACTGTCCAGCATTGAATTCTAATACAAAGTCAACAGCGTGCATCTGCAGTTCTGGTTAAAAGAAATCTGCGCTTGGAAACTTTGTTGTGCAAACCACACTCTCAAATGTGGGAACGTCTCCACAGGATGCTGAGAAGGGCCAGCCTTGGGCATCCTTTTGGTCTGTATTTTTACTGATTCTCAGGCAGAAAAAAAGGAGGCTTATAAGTGAGTCTGGACAGCTTTGGAGAACAGGCTCAGGTAGAATATAAGTTGCTTTAATAAACTAAAACACTGTAGTGCCCAGGGAAAAACAGGTGATATTGTGTGGGTGGTAAGGACAGGAGAGCCAGAACTGAGGAATGGGAAGTGATTATTTCGCTTTTTCCAGTGCTGATGGAGCTGGAGATGGATTCCAGTGCCCAACTACGGGCACTGAGCCTCTGAAACATCACAGGCAAGCCAGAGGGAGTCAGGACAGGAAGAAGGGTTGGAGGTTTCAAATGGGGAGGTTCAGTGTGAGTTGCAACCTGCCTGGGGCACAGCTCCCAGCTGCCAAAAGGCCAGCATGAAGACCACAAGCATTGCATGTGACAGGGACATGGAGGCAGGGCTGGGGCACCCATGTGAGTCAGGAAGAATGAGGATCCTGCAGGCATCACTGGGGTGCTGGTGGCAGTGTTTGTGGTCTCCCAGCTCCAGCGTATGCTGACATCACTGATCCCCTTTCACAAGCCCTCCCCAGGGTTTCATGCCAGAGTAGCTGCATTCACCGGGGGCTTTGCAAGTTGCTGCCAAGTTTAGTTTTATAGCACAGACCTTCCTCCCAGTGCTTGGCCAGAATAAACCCAAGGGTGCAAGGACCTGGCTGGGAACCAGAGCATTGCACATGTTCAGCAGCACGCATCTAGTGGGATGTCCTGGTTTCAGCTAGGATAGAGCTGTTTTCTTAGTAGCTAGCATAGTGCTGTGTTTTGGATTCAGTATGGGATTTGGTATGACGAGATTGTTGATAATACACTGATCTTTTTAGTTGTTGCTAAGAAATCAAGGACTTTTCAACTTCCCATGTCTTCCTAGTGTGCAGGTGCACAAGAAGTTGGAGGGAGCATAACCAGAGCAACAGACCCAAACTGGCCAATGGAATATTCCATATCATACAACATCATGCTCAGTATATAGGTGAGACTTATCTGGAAAGCTAGGGGGAATCTCTTCCAGGATTGTAGTTTTTTGGGATTTTGTGTCCTCTAGTATTGCTAGCTGGGAAAGGACTGGGCATCAGTCAGCAGGTGGTGAGCAATCTATAGAATCACAGAATCACAGAAAGGTTTGGGTTGGGAGGGACCTTAAAGTTCATCTAGTTCCAACCCTCCCACCATGGACAGGGACACCTTCCACTAGACCAGATTGCTCAAAGCCCCATCCAACCTGGTCTTGGACACTGCCAGGGAGGGGGCAGCCACAGCTTCTCTGGGCAACCTGTTCCAGTGTCTCACCACCCTCACAGTGAGGAATTTCTTGCTTATATCTAATTTAAATCTACCCTCTTTCAGTTTAAAACCATTACCTCTTGATATCTTTCCTGTAGGCCTCCTTTAATTACTGGAAGGCTGCTATAAGGTGTCCCTGCAGTCTTCTCTTCTCCAGGCTGAACAACCCCAACTTTCTCAGCCTGTCCTCATAGGGGAGGTGCTCCAGCCCCCTGATCATCTTTGTGGCCTCCTCTGGACCCACTCAAGCAGGTCTGTGTGCTTCTTATGCTGGGGTCCCCAGAGCTGGACACAGCACTGCAGGTGGGGTTCCATGAGAGCAGAGCAGAGGGGCAGAATCCCCTCCCTTGACCTGCTGGCCACTCTTCTCTTGGTGCAGCCCAGGACATGGTTGGCTTTCTGGGCTGTGAGTTCATATTACCTGCTTATAGTCAGTTTTCTATCCACCAATACCCCCAAGTCCTTCTCTGCAGGGCTGCTCTCAATCCCTTCATCACCCAGCCTGTATTTGTGCTTGGGATTGCCCCAACCCATGTGCAGGACCTTGCTCTTGGGCTTGCTGAACTTCATGACATTTGCACAGTCCCACCTGGATGGCAAGTCCCTCTGGATGGCACATCCCTTCCCTCCAGTGTGTCGACCGCACCACACAGCTCGGTGTCATTGGCAAACTTGCTGAGGGTGCACTCGATCCCACTGTCCCATGTCCCCAGCAAAGATGTTAAACAGCGCCAGCCCCAACACCAACCCCTGAGGAACACCACTCGTCACTGCTCTCCACTTGGACATCGAGCTGTTGACCGCAGCTCTTTGAGTGCGACCATCCAGCCAATTCCTTATCCACCGAGTGGTCCATACGTCAGATCCATGTCTCTCCAATTCAGAGTCAAGGATGTCATGTGGGACGGTGTCAGATGCTTTGCACAAGTGCAGGGAGATGACATCAGTTGCTCTTCCCTTATCCACCAGTGCTGTAACCCTGTTGTAAAAGGCCACCAAATTTGTCAGGCACAATTTGCCCTTAGTGAAGCCACACTGGCTGTCACCAATCATCTCCTTATTTTCCCTGTGCCCTAGCAGAGTTTCCAGGAGGATCCACTTCATGATCTTGCTGGGCTGGTGAGACTGACTGGCCTGTACTTCCCTGGGTCTTCATTTTTTCTCTTTTTAAAAATGGGGGTTATGTTTCCACTTTTCCAGTCAGCAGGAACTTCACCAGACTGCCACGACTTCTCAAATATGATGGGTATTGGCTTAGCCACTTCACCTGCCAGTTCACTCAGGACCCTCGGATGCATCTCATCGGGTCCCATAGACTTGTGCACCTTCAGGTTCCATAGATGCTCTCGAACCTGATCTTCTCCTACAGTGGGCGGTTCTTCATTCTTCCAGTCCCCACCTTTGCTTTCTGTGACTTGGGTGGTGTGGCTGGAGCCCTTGTTGGTGAAGACCTAGGCAAAAAATTCATTGAATACCTCAGTCTTCTCCATATCCCGGGTAACTAGGTCTCCCATTTCCTTCTGGAGAGGCCACATTTTCCCTAGTCCTCCTTTTATCACAATCAATTGTGTTGTGCATTACTCATTTGTATAGTCTATTATTATTATTATATTTCAATCATTGAATTGTTTTTATCTCAACCTATGAGTTTCCTTACCTTTACCCCTCCAATTCTCTCTCCCATTCTCCGGGGCAGGGGAGGGTTAGCAAGCATCTGCATGGTGTATGGCTGCCAGCCAGGTTTAAACCACAACACGGAGGCTGATGGAAAGCCCACAAGACCAAGACAAGAAGGGTAAAGGGAAGAAGCAAAGAGTCACTGTCACCCCATCAGTCCAGTTCCCTGACTAATGTCCCAAGTGACATGATGCAGGTGATTCAGCGAGAAGGGATAGAAGCAGCACTCTTCTGCTCAAGCTCCCCTCAGGGGCCCCATCCCCTTTGCCAGACCCAGCTGGGCTGAGACACTGGGCACCCAGGGCCAGCCTGCCTCCATGCACCCATTCCCTTCCCAGCACAGTGTAACCTCACCTTGTTCTCAGTCACTCCATGTCGAAGGGACCCCACCAACTCATGACACAAGAGTGTTATTCATCAGCAGCTGGGAGAAAGGGAAGTTGGGTTTTACTTTCAGAATGATTTTATTTTGCATGCCATTCCCTCCCCCAGGGAATGCCTCTGCAGGTGCTGTTGAGTAGAATAAGCCAGGACCATCAAGCAAGATTCACATCTTCATGGGGCTGAAGGACATTTTCCCAGGCCTGGGATGCTCACCAGTCATGTCAGGCTGCTGCTGCAATAGTCTGAAGGGATTTAGGAAGGAGACCTACCCAAAGGTGGGCATGAACCCAAGGAATAGCTTCATACCAACATTTAGGGCCAAGCCTAGTGTCATCCATCCCCAGCTTGAGCCGCATGAGCCACCCCTCCTTTATTTATTTTATGTAGTCTGCCCCCAAGCTGCTCCCCCATGCCCCTCACTGCTGGAGCAGAGTCCTGTGGGGACGGATCCATCTTTCAGAAAAAATCCCTCAGTCACAACAGGCCACTCAGCACAAAGCTACGGGGTTTGCTGTGCCTCTGCTTATGAAATGGAAGCAGTTACCACCTAATCTCAGTTACTCCCCAATCTTCCCCCAGTTTGCAGGCAGAGCATGTGGGACATCCTTCACCATAATCTGCACATCTCCCTGCTCCTGAGCTTGGACCCTTCTTCCTCATGTTGTCTAAAAGTAGATGGTTTTGGTCATTAACCTGGAAGAGAAAATTCTTCCTACCTGCCCAGCTAACACGGCTGGTGGAATTTCTCTCAAGTAATGGGTTAATCAGGCCAATCTCCAGCTTTCTTCCTGCTCTCCATGCTCAGTCCAACATCTCTCTCTTCATCCTGTGCAGGGGCAGGACTTAGTGCTGCCAGTGTATCCAGCAAGCTGCTTAATGAAAAGCCTCCCCAGCTCAATTTCTCCTGCAGACTCCTCCACTGCTAGTGCTTCCCAGAGTAGCCATGGCACCTTGTCTTGATCTTCATCCAATGAGTGCCTCAATGATGTTCCCTGAGACCTCCCACCTTCACAGTATTGAGTCCACCAGGACATGGCACTTCCTAGGTCTCTTGTGCTAAGGTCTGCCCTTGCTGAGCCTGTTGAGACCCGTCTTTGCCCATCTCAGAGCTGTGTGCAAGCCAGGGCACTGCTGAGAAAGGGTTAAAAACCCAGTGTTTGCATACTGGTGGGTTATTTTGGAAACCATGAGAAATTCAAGCTACTCTGTACCAGGGCAGACAAGGAAACTGAGACAATGACAGGCAGGTTGCTATGTAGTTTAGGAAGCTCTCAGTTAATTGCCACCTCCCAGCTGAGATGTGGTGCTGGACTGTGTGGTAATTTAAATGCAAAACAGCAAGATCAAGACATTCTCCTGAACTCGACCACAAGCCAGAAAATAACCTTTACATGCTACTTCTAAACCTGCTTTACATAGCAGGTTATAAAACCAGGGACCCTTTTGTCCAAAAGGCAAGGAAACAATTAATGTCTTCACATGGGAAAGCAACTCCTACACATACAAGACATCAGATTTAGTGTAAACACAACATCTACATGAGGAAAGCAAGCTTTGTAAGATATTTATGTTTTTCAATGAGATATTATTGTGCAAGAAATATTATATGGCTTGTGGGCTGGGAGCAAAGATGTAGGAGGGTGTTATTAGAGCCATTAGAGCCATTAGCTATGTCAGAAAAACACAAGCCTACGTTCTGCTTGAGAAAGATGCTAATTTGAGAAAGACACTGCTTTGAGAAAGGCACTTGTTGAGTATGGGCAAAAGGCACTGCAGATTTTGTATGAAAAGTATGTTCTTCTAGATCCATTTTCTATCCCCCAAATATCTCATGCTGATCAATAGCTGGAAAAGTTTCTACAGATGCTGATTATCTTTCTGATTCAAGACTCTAACCAGCCTTGGTTATTCTGTAACTAATTATGATGACAAAACTCTTTGAAGTTTAGTATGGATTTCTATCACCTTATACAAACCTTCATGTAATTACCCCTTCATTGTTTTTTTATGTAAATCTGGTAGGGTTTATGTTGCATATGTAAGCTCCCTAAAAAAACAATTGTTAGCATCACCAGAATACAGAGTATTTCTAAGAATTAGGAAATTATTTGTCTGGCAGCACATAGACAAATTCCTTAGAAAATTCACAAAGATCTGAAGGATGTTAGGAAGGAAAGATGATAGGATTTTTAAGAAGGAATTAAGTGTCAAGACTTTCTTCAGGAATCAATATCATTAAAAAGACAACTTGCATGCTGGAGGAGTTTTATACAAATAGAAATGTTTGCCCAGTTTATCCAGAACAAAATCTCCACTCCTGTAAGACCCTGAAAAATCTAGAATGCTGTCTCACCAAATTGAAATCCATTCAGATAATTCCTCTACCTAAGAAAAAAGAGAAACAAAAATAATTTCTCTAAGAATGAAAGACTCCACGAAGCCATGAACTGAAAATTTCAATAAGTTAACCCCATGAGGACACTGACTCATTGCAAGGACATAGAGGCAACACAACATCTTGCTTCAAATCCAGACAAGTATAAAAGAATTGTATTTTCTTTTTTCTTTGGGTCTTTGGTAAGAAGTGATCATAAAAAAGCCCTCTGAACTGAACATGTAAATGTGTCCTCTATCCTCATCCCTCAGCACTCATCACACCCTCCCTGAAAAAAACCCTGGCAAGAGAAACAACAGAAATAAAAGAGTTTATCTCACAGCACAATTGTCAGACTCATCAAAATTTCGACAAAATGACATATCAGAGACTTCTGCGCTCTGGGTGGGGCAAACCATTCAAACCACGGCCATCAAATCAGACTGACACCTTTATAGTTGTTAATGGGGTTTTTTAAACATTCTGGTTAATTCAGCATATCCCTGTTAATCTCATGACTAGGACATGTTTTCCTGGACATGAAACACAAAGAAAATTTCAATGGGAAAGAAAACCAGTAGGATTTGATTGTGCTTTGTCTAGTTACGGAGATTTGCTCTCTCAAGACAAGTCTTTAGATGACTTCTTCTGAATAATAGGCTTAGAGAATTTCTTTGATTTCACAGGACTTATTAATAGCACCTGTGTTTGTCCATTCAACCTAAGAGTTTATTCTTGACATGCCCGTAAGGATTATCCAACAAGGAAATGGTACTGCTGCCTGTGAACCCTCTTAGCTACTGAAGATACTTGCAGCAGCTCTTCTACTAATTTGGGCAAAAGTGTGAGTCTTCTTAGAGCTGTAATCTCTGCAAGACCTTTCTGTAAAGGGGCTGCAGCTAGAATGAAACACTGTTTGCTTTCTGCTTACTTTAACGCCCTACAAAATAATGTTGCCTTTGATTATGCTGCCCCATAAGTCCTGGGCAAAGATATCTGGGAAGTTCTCTGGAGCAGAAACCCCCTCTCCACAAATCAGGATTAAAAGAGATAGTGTTAAGAAAAATCAGGCAGCACATGTAAGTGCCCCAAGTGGTGTCTGCAGTAAGATGAGATGTATTTTCAGCAGTGCCGTGAAGCTAATAAGTAACAAGCGATAGGACAAGAGGTAATGGCCTCAAGTTGCACCAGGGAAGGTTTAGACTGGATATTAGGAAGCATTTCTTTACAGAACGGGTTGTTAGGTGTTGGAATGGGCTGCCCAGGGAGGTGGTGGAGTCCCCATCACTGGAGGTGTTTAAGAGTTGGGTTGACGTAGCGCTGAGGGATATGGTGGAGTTGGGAACTGTCAGTGTTAGGTTAACGGTTGGACTGCATGATCTTCAAGGTCTTTTCCAACCTAGACAATTCTGTAACTCTGTAATGTGGGGTGATGAGTTATTGCATGCCAGAGACAATGACTGCCCTGCTTCTAAACTGTGCCTCAACTTACCAGAGCCCTTCAGACATGTCAGTCAAGGATTTTAGATACACGAAGCTTTTCAAACTGAAAAATGAACTCCAGTGAATGTCACTGGAATAGAACCAAAATAGCAATGAAAAAAAGAAAGCCCTTGTCCTTGCACTGCAATTACAGAGGTTCTGAATCTGCCCATGCAGGGTGCAAGGGTCTCACCTCCCCTGGCTCATCCTCATTAAATACTTTGTCTTCAGACTGCGTTCCAAGTCCATCAGCTCTTCCACTCTTTCTCCTGCCTCTTAGTGAGGTCCTTTGCAAGAAGCGCTGCCTCTCTAAAAAAGCTACATATACTGCAAGACTTTGACTGGTTTTCGAACATCTCTCCTCACTAGCAAATAGAGGTATTGCTGTGAATAACTGCAGCTTTTGCTTTCTTCAAGCCACAACAAGTTTTTTTAGAGGAATCAGATCCTTGTCAAACAGCAACAGCATCACAGCTAAGGTTTCTGCCTACCATTTGTCTCACTACTACCAGGTAAGACTCAAGACAATGCCTAATGGGTAGGGATGGATGACGTTCAGGAAAGTTTGTTTGTCAGCACTGTGAAAAGTTAGGATCAAATCAGATGCTGCAAAAAAAGACTATCTGAGGCCACTGTATTTACCTCCCAGAATCAACATGTCAGTCTTGTGATGCAGAATCATAGAAAAATAGTCTTGGGGAGGTCTACCTAGCAATTTGTTGATACCTGGGGCCGGATTAGTGGATTAGTATTGCTCAATATACTTTTACTAATCCAGAAAAGGAAGTGAGCAGTTAGGTGACAACTAGTTCATTGCTCATTCCCTTCTCAACTGTATTTATGAATATATTAAATTACAATGACCATGAATTAGCACTAGTTAGTTACACAATCAGAGAATTGGGATGCAAAGTGACCTTGAGAGAGCCAAGAAGGGGTCAGCCCTATTCTTGTGATTACAGAGAGATGTTTATCTAGCCTGTTCTTTGAGATTCCCATGCCAGGAATTTCAAGCCTGCCCTGATGACACATTCCAGCACCTGGCAATCCTACTATCATAATATTTCACTCCTTCCATATCCATTGCTACAACACACTCTCCTAACTTTCTGCCCCTCCAACTGAGAGAACAGCTTCTTCCTTGTATTTTATGCATTCAAAAATCGGCACTGGGGCCCTTTCAGTCTTCTCTGTGCAACAGCAGTGGTTCACTGTCTCTCACTTTGGTGTTGGGCCCTAAATAAATTCTCCTGCAAGTGCAGACCTTTTTAGAGATATTATGTCTGTAGACAGCTCTAAAGCATATAGAAACTTCCTTTTCTTAGTCACCTCTTCCAGACCCTTTACAAATAGACCAGAAGAATAGACCACAGTCAAAAAAATCACTGCTTTAGACTAAACAACCCTGGTCTCATCAGTCCTTCTTCATGCATCATGTTTCCTCACCCTCCAATCACTTCTGTTGCATTCCTCTGGACTCTCTCCCACTGGTACATATCTTTCCTGAAGGTCAGTACCCAGAGTTGGTCATATTACTGCCATGCAGGCATGGTCTACACTAACAGATTGTTGGAAGTATTTCATGTGTCCTACAAACAATGCTGCTGTTTATACATCCCAGAGATGTTTAACTTTTCCTTTCTTTTTTTGCAACACCATGATGCTGTTGACTTGTGGTCAGCTGACAATTACTATAACCACCTGCAAAGCCATTTTTATAAAGCTGCAGTATACCCAACTGTTTGTCTGCCTCTCCCCTGTTTGTACAGAGGACTATTCCTGCATACATAGCGAAACCTGCACCATTCTTCTCAAATTGCATTCCTTCTCTCCGGTCAGAGCTAACAAATATGGTGAGAAAACAGCTGATGGGGCTAGTCAGAGTGATGGTACAGTGGTCTGTAACACTGGCAGATGGAACTCCATAATGCCAACTGCAAGGAAAAAACATCTGAATTATTCAAAACATTGCTCAGTTCAGCCTCTCCACAGAGAGACCTGACCACAGTAGACAAGTCACTGACAACCTCTATTCCATCTGCGATGAGTCAAATCTTTTATTTTTTAATTAAATCTCTGCTTCCAGGTGGGAAATTCTCCCAACACCTCCTGATTCCTTGCTGACGGTATGCAAGATGCAGCCCAAACAGCACAGGTCTCATAACAACCTGCCTCACTGCAAAAATCTCACCTTGACTCAACACCCATTTTCGCTCCACATTTCACTTGTAGAGGGTAGTCATCCTGTGAGCTCCTAGCAAGGTGGAGCTTCAACATCTACCCATGGCTCTATGCCTTGGCTGCTTCGCAGGTGAGGTGGATAAAACAAGTGATGACATCTCTCGAGAAGAGTGACCAGGAAACCCCATCAGAGTCATCCTAGCCTTCCAGCTTCAGTGAAAGCTGAAATTCAATGCAAAATAGTAGCAATAAACAGGAGTATGGATGAAGGGGAAGTCTCAGGAAATTTTCTAGCTTCATCAAAATTATGAAGTCTGTAGATTTTTGACTGAATACCTTTACTCTGAAATGCCCCATGGACCAGAGCTGTGTGGGGTATCTCATGTAGAATGTTCTGTACAGACCACACTCCCCATTGAGACCAGGGCACTTCACCTCCTGCAGAGGTGGTGAGGACAAGCCAAGCACATCCATGAAGGATCTGGTAATGCTCATCTCATGAAATTTCTGTCTCTTATTTCTCTTCATTTTGAAGAACATTTTAACTGACATCAAAACTTCTCAGTTAGTTCAGGTCACAGATTAAGACAGAGCAAAAGTCCATCAAATTGTCTGTATAGATTCTTTGCTTTGTATCAGGATCTCCTAATCACTTAGACCTTACTAATTAGACCTCAACCAACTGAGGAGTGAGTGCTTTTGCACCCAAAAGCCCTGCAGCACATCCCCATAAATCTCAGCAAGAAGGACCTGACTTCTCCTTTAAGAGGAGGGGAGGAAGGCTGGAGAGGACTAATGGGAGTACCAGGGAGGCTCTGCGATGCTGCAGTACCCCATTTGACTGCTTCTTGGGACAACTCATGTTCTGGCCACACAATGAGCCAGCAGTGCTGCTGAGCCAGAGCCTGTTTCATGAGAGGGTCCCATAGCTATTTTTCTTCCATTTGGTTTCTGCACTGTCTGTTTCCAGCCCATTAGCTGTTCTGTCACAGTCTGGGTGTGGATGCTTCCACTCCTGGGGCACGGATGAGGCCCTATTGATGGATTAACCACCTCAGTGCGCAGCGTGAACAGCAAACATGATTTGTTCGCTCAGGCTGCAGCTGCCAGGAGGAATTGGATTTTAATCTCATGCCGCAGGGGTCATATCCTCAGCTCACAGCCTGAATCACACCCTCACCTCACATTCCTGACCCACCTTCTAACACAGTCCAGCCCCCTTGACAAGGAAATGGTGAGGGCTAACTCCAAGCACATCACTGAGGCATCAAAGGGGAAAGCCATGCCTGAGACTCCCACTGTAACTGGTGGAAAGTGGGGGCAGCTGAGCACCCTTTAGACCTGGGCCTCAGGAGGACAAACTCAAGTCTGCCTTCTTTCTTTTTAAAGAGAATGGAGAGACCTTTTTGGAGATGAACATGGACCGAGAGCCATTGAACCCACAGCTGCATGGAATTTCTTTCCTGACCCTCTAACACTACACAGTCCCAGGCAGTGAGCAGTCCAGAGAACAACAAACCCATCTGTGCCCCTCCACTTAACCTTCTCCCATATAACAGGAATCAGGTCTGGTCCTTGATTCAGCAAATGACCTGCAAATAAATTACACAAGAAACCTCTGATTACATAAAGTGCATTGCACAATGCATTATATAAAACTCAGGTCATGGCCCAATCAGCCAGCACTCCGCTCTCTTACATCAAGAAAAATTAATCCGAGGAGCAGCAAGGAAGGGAACGAAAGAGGAGGATGTTCCTTCTCTTAAGGAGGCGTGTGGTACACACATGGCAAACATGTCCACTAAATGCATCTCCATCCCTGAGCCGGCCTGAGAGGAGCAGCCAAACCCCATCTTTTGGCTCCAAGCCCACCTGCAGGATACCTGAACCGGAGGGAGATTTATGTGTCCCACAGAAAACAGACCTATAATCACTACCACCTCGCCATTAACCTCTTCTGGATCTAATTGGGTTGTGCAGAGGTAGGGGGTGTCCATTCACTGCTATAACACACCTTGGAGGGGAGAAATGAGAAACTTCTCTTGAATGCATTGTTCAGAAAGGCCTGGTGTTCTTTTCTGGCACTTTCTGATTTCAAATCAACAGGAAATAGCCATGGGGAATGTTTGAGTGCTGACAGTAATAGAGCAAGTTTCACAGTAGAAGGTGGAAACCAAAATGCTTAGTCTGGTGCCAGAGATTCCCCCAAGACATAGAACAGAAGCCAAAGGTCTCATTTCTGTGCCCCAATATTCAGATTTTTCTGGGAAAAGGATTTTGGATTCATAGATTTTAAAGCCCAGGAACCCCATTAAATTACACCCAGCATTTCCAATGAATCCTCCAGAGGGACGCAGGTGGAACCTGCTCCTTCTCTTGGAAAACCTTGCTCTTGGAGATCCCTGAAGCTACCTGTGGTTTTAGTACAACTCTTTCAGTCAGCTTCAACAGGTCTTGGACAGGATTTTGAGCTTGCAAGCACTTCAGGGCAGGAAATGTCTGCAAAAGTTTCCACCATGCCTAGCAGGATCAGATCGAATCGCAGGGATCTCAGTGAAATTAATTTGTTACTGCTGTTGGTTTTAGTGATAATAGTGTACATTACAAAGGAAAAGCAATAAATCTATAGGGGAGATACACTGAAAATAAACAGTGAGGTTTCAGCTATGCTTTGAAGTACCATGGAAAGGCCCAGAGGCAAAGAAATGCTGGGAACTGCTTGGTCCGTTGTGTCAGATCAGTAGAAGAGATGTTTCTTGTACCAGCAGGGAGGCTGAAAGGTGTAAGGAGAGGAGAAATACCCTCTTTGAGGACTGGTTTTGCTGCTGGGCTGGGCTTTTAAATGGAAGGTGATATTCTGAAAAGTGAGATAGGGATGTAGGAAACGGTAAGGACGGTGCAGAGAAGTCCTCATGGCATATTTCTGAGCCTTTGAGGGAGATGATACCTAATAGCTCTTCCCAGAAGAATGACCATAAAAGAATCCAGGTAGAGTTGGGATTTTGCACACTGGCACACTTCCCTTCGGTTACAGAAGCACCAGCTGTCAACACAGGAACACAGAGGTGGGCCAAATGATAACAACCAGATGGAGGGGTGTTATACCTCTCTGGCACATCCCAACACAGCTGGCAGCAGATTTAGGGTAAAAACCTGAGAAACCTTGCCCTGCTTAATAAAATCAAAAGGGTAATTGTGAGAGATGGAAAGGGAAGCCAGAGCACCATTCCCTGTAACCAGCCCTGCCCAGGGAGGGAGTTCCCACCATGTCTCCTGTCAAAATGAATGAGTCAAGGAGAAGTTACCACATGCACAACGGGGCATGCGAGTGCACACAGGCAGAGCAGGAAGACAGCTTTCCTCCCTGGGTGATGGGAAAGGGGAAGATAACTCAGGAGACCTTTTTTACAGCCAAGATCTCCATGGGCTGGGTCAAACAGGTCTTCAGGAGTGGAGGTACCACAGACAGATCGACATGCCAAAGCCTGGTTGTGCCACCAGGAGAAATTCATACACCTGGAGCCTGCCTGAGCTCAGTGGCTGCTGCAATAGCTATTGGGTTTGTGTTGGAGGGCAGAGGCGATGGGGTTTCTCCTAGTTACTCTTTCCACTCATTCTCCTTTTCTTCCAAAAATGGTGTTGTTTAGGGGTTATTCAGTACACAAAGACTCTTCTGTGCCAAGGTTAGTTCACTGAGTCACTAGATGGAAAGCAAACCCATGCCACTGGGGAGATAATGCGTGCAATGCAAGAGCAAGAGGGTTCTTGCACAAGGTGCTGGGTTCCCGAGCATGACTGGCCCCACGTCTGGCAGAAAGCTGTGGGCTTTTATACTCCAAGTATAATTCCCTGGGCAGACACGAGATGCCAACCCGTGGGATGCTTGGGCTGGCTTTGCTTCCTGCTTGTCTGGTCTGGAAACTGGTTCTGCAGCATGACCAGGGAAACCTGGCCCCAGCAGTGCCTGCCCCAAATCCTTGCTTTGTATGAAACAGCACTGAACAGGCGCATCCACTCACGCTTTCCCCAAAAAGACTGATGTGCCACCCACACCTCTGTCTCACACAGATGGTGGGTTCAGGAGATCCCTGCTTATTACCAACACAAGCAGACTTTGCACTGTGACCTGTGCAAGAGAAGATAATCACTGGGTCATGTTATTAAGATCAGGCTTTGAAGATCGTACTACTACAAAGCTCCCATCAAAGTCAAACAAAAGACAACATAATTTGAAAAAATGGTCTCATAGTTGGTCCTGGCAGGCCATAGTGAAAGTCTGGTAATCCAGAATGCTATTTGATACACGGGCTGATGCCTCATAGGGTTTTTTTGTCACTGTGGGTAGCAGCACACGATTGCTCAGATGCACAGGTGAGGTGAGACCCTACAGCTGCAGAGAATCCCTCCGTGGGCCACAGCAGAGGCAATGCAGACCAGCACCTGCCTTACTGTACCAGGGTTTTCCTGGGTCAGGGAACCGATGATGGTGATGAATACACTTTGCACCAAAGAATGAGGCTCAGAGGAGAACGCTGCTAACTCTCGCGGTCAAACCATTCACCAAAGCCAAGCAATGGGAATTACTAATGGCACATCCTTGGCCAAACAATGACTATGTTGTTACAACATAGGTAGTGCATGAGAAGGGTTCCTGGCAAGGCATTGACCCATCAGTCCATCTCCCAAGGCTTTGTCAAGCCTCAGATATAATGCAGAGGAGTCAGCACTGACCTCCCTCACCCAGTAGTCTTCACCTGATGATCAGGGGAATCCATACTCAAATCCCTTCTCTCCCTGAAGAAATCAGACCCAAAACTGAAGAAACCAGTCCCTGTGCTAACAGCTACCCTGAGTGTCAGATGGCCATGGGTCATTTCCACATCTCTCGTGTGGAAAGCTTTCCCATTTTGTGTGAGATAATCCAAAAGAGAAAGTGCAAATCAATTCCATCAGAAAAGACATGGCAGAGGGCCTTCAGCAGGAGAGCTGGTGAGAGCCCTGTGCCTCAGTGCCCTCTCAAGCCTATTGAGCTTTCATGAGAGACTTGGGTTCAGGTCTCTGCAGGTGGAGAAGGAGCTGGACGTGGCTCTCCTGCAACCACAGGGTGGAATAGAGAGGTAAAAAGGTAAAAGTAGGAAGGCAGCAGGGGAAGGAGGAAGCTAGTTGTTGGAGAGGACAGACCAAGACTACATGCCCTCCCCTGACTAGAATTAAGGGGCATGGAAATGGTATTTGCCTTTAAAATGTCTATTCTCAGACTGGAGCATTTTGGGAATTCCCCTCTGTGCACTGTATAGAAGCCGGGGCAGTTAATACTGTGTTTCCTAGATGGGAAAGGCCACTGGGGTTAGAGGTGTCCCTGTCCCACAGCAGCCCCCTTGCCCAGGCATCCCAAGGTAGCCTCGCACAGGCTCTCTGTGCCTTGGTTGAAAATTGCCACAATGGAGCTGCCGTGCCTCAGGGACCAGAGAGGGTCAGGGGGCAGAGGACTGCAAGACGCAGGTGCAGCAACACTCGAGTCACCTACAGCCCAGCTCAGAAATATTCTGGTTGATGCTGTGAGGACACTAAAACACCCACTGGAGTCAGGGTGACTTAGGGGGAGCTCCTAGAGAGCAGAGGCAGCCATGTGTTGCAACATGATACCTGCATGAGACCAGCTGCCCCACAGAAGCTCCATAGCAGTATCCACCCCTCCCTGGGCTCTAGCAGAATAGAGAACGTGCTTCTTCCTCCCCCTGTGTCTGGGGCCCGGTGCCTGGCTAAGGAATGGCAATGGAAAGTGATATATGTATATATATTGGGAGACAGGTAGCAGTGACATTCACAGTGATAGTTACCACCTGACTTAATTATAAAAAACATTGTATTACTTCTTGCCACAGTAAAACATTTGCCAGCATTTTTGTCATATTTATTAGTTACCACAAATGCTAAGGCATTTCCAGGGCTCTGATCTACATGCACAAGGTCACGCACAGTGTAAATCC
Organism: Strix aluco; assembly: GCF_031877795.1. Lineage (NCBI taxonomy): Eukaryota > Metazoa > Chordata > Aves > Strigiformes > Strigidae > Strix > Strix aluco. The sequence goes on along the minus strand of NC_133971.1, from coordinate 87,059,332 downwards.
ATGATGGAAATGGTCCACGCCATGTGAAGGGAGGGAACCCAAGGGATTTGCACCAGACAAGAGCCTGGCTGCCTAGTCCAACTCAGCCAACAGACCTCTGGTTTTAGTGCCACTCCTGCTCAGAAACTGTGTCTTACCATTGCTTGGTGGACACTCTTTGCAAAAAACGTTTTTTGCCTGGTTTTGACCAGAGCAGAAGCAGCGGTGTTCACTCCAGAGCCCAGGTGAAGAACACTGCTGAGCCATCCTGGTGATGCCCTGTGCATGGTTTAAGGCAGGGAAGACTTTCCCTACACCACTGCTCTTGCTGCTTTCCTGCTCGTGCACGGGAGAAACATCAGCATGGCGCCAAGGGCAGGAGGCAGGCTGTCAGGCAGCTCAGCGAGTGGGTCTCTTCCTTGTCATATTTTTCAACATTCTACCTTTTTTAATCTATTGCTCATCTGCTGCTAGAGCTTTGGGGCACAGCTTGCTGCCCAGCCGCCTCCTTATCTTCCTCTCTACAGCGTCTGGTCAAGGTTAATGAAATGTTACAAGGCAAGGAAAGCTGACATCTTGGAGGCATCAGGCACGGGCAGCCACAGGCGGAGCAGACAGATCGTGGATGTAACATGGGAGCACTCACCTTCCCTTCCTCAGGTCACCCAGGCACTCCTTCACATGCAGCTGTTGCTGTGCACTCTCCTACCTCTGCATGTGGGGGTTGGCTCTTCTCACATTGAGATCAGTGATAAAAGTGGGGAATAAATAAATAAATTGAGAAAGATCAGCTCATCAGGCCAGCGCAAACACTACCTAGTCATCCAGAGAGTGTCTTGTAACGTGCAAACAGGAACTGATAGAGATCCTCTTCCAAGGTCTGAGCCTACTCATAGCTGGCAGATTCCCTTGGCTAAAACCACCTCCTGCATATCTGGGTGTGAACACTGCTATCGTGCACTGCATCATGCACAGCCCAGGTCTCTCATGGGCCGTGGGCAGTTCTCAAATTAGAGAGAATGGAAGCACCACCAGCAGCAGATCTGTTCTCCTCGTTAGTCCAACATATCAGGGAGCATTTCAGGGTGAAAGTGGGAGGAGGAACATGCATTTTCATCTTGCCACATTCTTGCATATGGAGGGGAAAAGCTGAATCCCTATGATGACCTCTGCCTAGCAGAGCAAGCCCAGCTGCAGGATCAGCCTGTGAATCTCATGCTAGAGCCCACCCAAATGTCACCTTGGGAACATCTCTTGTAGTTCACACCACAAAAGGGCTCAGTGGCTGGCAAGGACAACTAACAGTGGAAAAATAGCCTCACTAAGGAGTTAGGGCTCTCAAGGCACTGTAATTCTCTTCACAACTAGTCTTATCTATTCTCTTTTTTACCCTGGGGAAGCTGAGCTATGGGAAGCCACCTGACCCCCCCCTCCATAGGAAGTGCTGCAATGGGGAGGGTGCCCAGCACCATCTCACTTCCACTGCACAGGTCATTGCTGAAGGAAGGGACATCTTAGGATCACTCAAGGGGAGGTAATGAGGCAAGACAGAAGCAGGATGAAGCAACAACATGGGCAGCACAAGGCATGAGCAGGAAAATCTGCTCTTGGGTCAGATTCCTTAGTTCAGGCCAGGACACACATCTGTGTCCCATTCCTGGCATTATTGCTGCTGATCCCGGCAGACCAAACCCTGACATCCAGAGATCTGCAAGGCAGATGGACTGTAACCATCAAGACTGACCGGTGGCATCACCCAGGCCAAAGAGCTCCACGCCCAGCAATTCCCACCCAGAGCCTATCTGTCCTGCTTGGTGGAGGGGGTCTTGGTCTCAGAACCACACCAGATCGTGGTTGAAAGGCTGTGCCACCCGGCGCAGACCTGGGCAGAGACACCTCACGCAAGCTCTGCTTGATGGAGGATGGTGGTAGGAAGCAGTTACCAGGTAGCACAGGCAGAGCAGTCAGCTAACAGGGGACGTAGAGCACCAAGTGGCCAGTCCTACTTGTCCAATACATGCTGGAGTACCTCCTCCCAGCCCCACACAGCCTCCCCTTCCCCCAGCACTGTCCCCAGCATGCACGGGATGCTCAGGGCAGGGGCAGAGCGAAGGACTGGCGGGATGATGTGACTCCTCAGCTTGCTTACAAGGGGCCTGGGTGAATCAAATCTGCCAAGGGTGGAAAACAGGCTGGGCCTTAAAAGTGTAAAGCAATTATTTATTGGCCTACACAAGCACACAAAACATAGCTAGGACTTTGTGAGCTTCTTGGTTAGGTGCTACTGTGCTCACCACCTCGAAAAAGTGCCCAAAGAGCCTTTGCTGGCCAGGGACTGTTGGTCTTTACAGCTCATAGGGATGGCCCCACCGTCGTGCCCAACAAACCCTCGGACTCCCTGCATTTTTTCCTTTAGGATTTTGCTAATTTCCTTACTGCCACCATCTTGACCATCCCACCTCTGTCTGCAGTCTTACCTTTCCCAGCATGGCCATTTCCCCAGCATGCAGTCAGAGTATAGCAGGGTCACAGCCAGAACTTCAGACTTGGGGACCTGAGCCCTGGGAGCAGGGGACTGCCCATAGATGAGGTTACAGAGAGATGTGGTGAGGGTGGAGAGGACGGGGGCCTCTCTGTGCCTTTCGCTTGAGCTGTTCCACCTCATAAGGCAAAAAAAAAAAAAAAAAAGTCCCTTGAGCCATAAGAGCAAGCACAGCTCCACCGTGAGTCATCTCTGCTCTAAGACAGGAAGGTAAAGTTGATGTTTCCTACCCACTGAACGCAGAGGACAGTCTCCTATTGCCACTTCATGCCCAGGGAGCATCTCCTGTGGCATAAGAGACATGTAGCCCTCAGGGACTGCATGAGCCAAAGTTCAGCCTGAGAGGAGCAAACACGATGGCACAGCCGATATGTGGTCCCCAGCTGCATGTCTTGTGTGACATTCAGCAGCACCCCTTTGAAGTCCCAGCTTAACGGGGTCAGGGCAAACCTCCCTGCAGAGCCAGCACTCAACCTGCACATGTAGAGCACAGGCAGCATCCGTCTATCTGCTGGAGACCACTCCTTGGACACATTACTGCTGAAATCCCAGGTGGATTAAAGATGAATGCAGGAACTTCTCACACTACTGCCACACACCCACTGGCGAGGTGAAACTCAAACTGACCCTTGGAGCAGCCCGTGTCCTTTGTGCTGCTGCAGAGAGAGCAGCATGAGAAGTTTCCACCTGCTCTGCCCTTCCCTGTCTCTCCCCCAGTGTCCCAGAAGATGCGACAGGGAGCAGCAGCAGTGTTCAGGTGAGCACTTGTGGGACCCATGAGACTCAGGAGCCCAGCTAGGGCTCCTCTGCTCCCACCTCAAGACCAGATGATGGGCACCCAGCCCCCCTAGAAGGTCGGTGGGAAGGCAGATGCTGCTCTCCCAGCTGCTTCACCAGCCAAGCAGACACACAGGCTCAAGGCATGACCTGGATGGGTATAGCTTGTGCAGTGGGTTCTCCTCTCAGGGCTTTGCAGACCTTTTCTGGGATAACGCAGGTTCAGGCTGTCCTAGTGGGGTAGTGCAAGGGCAACCCAAAGCCCAAGGGTTTAGCTGGAGATGGGTACACTACAGAAGGCAGCACGGAGGCAGCCTAGGCAAAGTAGAGGGCAGTGCAAGCTCTATGCTCCTCTCGGTACTACACCTATGCTCAGCATCCCCCCGCTCCCAGGTTAGGTACATTTGTTGGCAATGCACACAGCCTGGATCCATGTCTTCTTGATAATTCAGTGTGGGTGATCTCCAAACAGATCTCAGCTCACCTAGTAGCAGCGTGTTGCATCACTCCTGCTGTGCATGCTGACCTCCTCACAGGAGCTGCTCAAAATCTAGCAATTCAGGGACAAGCAGAACAGTTTCCTCCTCTTGGGAGCCCCAAATGGCTGCTGTAGAAGTGAACTCACCTTTGCTGTCTCCAGCAGTTCCCAGTAGAGGCCGTTGAGTGTTTTTCTAGATCAACACCTTCCCAAGGGCTGCAGTGCATGCACTGGCACAGGCGAGGTCTGCCCTAGCTCACGCCAAGACCCGTTTGCCCCAGGGGCACCGGTTCAAGCTGTAAATCCCAGTCTGAGCAAAGCCTGCCAGTTCACATGGCCCAGCCAAAATTCCTGAAGAAAAGTACTAATAAATAAAGGTTTGCTGGAAGTCCTGGCACGAGACAGGAGGAGGTTGCTGAGCTTTGCACAGAAACCTACCAACAGTGTTGTGGTTTCAGGTGAAACTCAAGACACGCAAGTCCTTCGGCCGAGTTTCGCCGCTGGGTTTCAGTGTCACCCTCGGCAGCAGGAACCAGCCACTGCTGCGGGACGTGGCCCAGGCAGTGCTGGGAGATCAGGCTGATGGCTGGGAGCACAGATAGCCCCTCCAAGGCTGGAGGAGTGGGACTGCTTCAGCAGCCAGAGCAGACCCTGGTCCACCCTGTATCTGGAATAATGGGGTGCCCTGGAAGCCTGCAGGTTCCAGATTTCAGCTCACTCCCCGTAATGTGGCAGGGAGGCACCCCAGTCCTCTCCAGCTTGCACTGGGGACACAGTGGAGGCACATGGCTCGCAAGCCACAGAATGCAGCTGGGACCTAGGCAGGCAGCCCACGCACCCCTCCACCACCAGCCTGATCTGCTGCGATGCCCACTGTACCCCAGGGCACCTCCATGACAACCATCCTCTGTGTCCCTGGCAGCAGCACTGCCACCAGGAGTTGCAAGACCAAAGCATCACCCAGCCACTCCATCTCTCACCCTGCATCCCCAAAACGCTGCAACTTGTGGATTCAGGGCTGCTCACTGCTGAGCAGGCTGTTTTCTCCATCTCCCACCACTGAATAAATTTTCCCCCATGCAAAACTGCAGCCAAGCCACCCGCTATGTTCAGGGGTCATCACCTCGCGGGGGAAATCCGCTGCTCAGACAGGGCTTTTTGCCCTCATTTGCAGGAGGGACGGTAGCTTTGCAGTGTCCCATTTCCACAGAGCTGTCCCATGCCAGCACCCAGAGGTGCAGGAGAGGCCTCACAGAAGTGTGTTACAGGCTGATAGTTTATCTTGGATTGCTCTTGAGCACCAGCAATCCCACACTCCTTGGAAGAAAATGCTCGTGACAGCTTTGAATGTTATTCTTCAGGCGCAGCAGCAGGCGCGTGGAAATATTTCCTCCTTGGGAACAAGCTATCTGTGAGATGCTCCGCTGCTTTTCCCAGCCTGCAAAGCCCCGAGGCAGCGTCAACTTGTTAGAAGAGGGGGTGAGAGTGGCTGGAGCCGTGTCCCTGCTGGCAACTCACCCTGTGGCTTTGGCCCCATCTCTTCCACAAGCCTCACAGTGGCCAGCTGAGACAGGAAGATAAAGGCAGCCGTGTCTCAGCACCACCAGACCATGGCTGTAAGGCGTTTTTATAGCACTTTTCACATGCAGGTGGCGAAGAGCGCAGCCATGCAGGGAAACTGTGGGGTTTGCCCCTCACCCTGGGGAGACAGGGGAACGGCTGCTGCACTGGGGCAATGGTGCAAGCACAACAGGGAGCACAGGTTTGTAGAAGGCCAATGCTTTTCTCCAGCACAGTGGCAGCATCAGTGTGACAGTCCCACCCTGGGATTGAAGTACATCACTGAGGCAAGCAGGGAGTGCCGCAGTTTTGGATGCTTTTGTTGAGGGCTGAGCTGAGGTCCATGTCCACGGCAGGGAAAAGAGCAGGGGAAGGGGCTGTGCAAGCCCATCTTGCTGCGAGCCATCATGGGTGAGAAAAGGAACCATTCTCCTGCCTCGGACAAGAGCCAGGCTTCCCCCGTTTTCAGGATCATTTCATAACCCACAGCTGTGATGTACTACCCCCTCCCTGCCTCAGACCCTGCACTACCCCCGATGTTCCCTCCTCAGCTGCTGCTCACACCCTCCATGTCTCATCCTGCCTCCCTACAGCCGTTGGTGCTTCAGGGCAGGGAAAGTATCTCATAGCCTCTTTGCGATGGGCTGCAGCAAATTGCTGGCACTACACAAATTGCAGTTCCTGATGGAAAACATCACAGTCACAGGGCAGGAGCTGTGTTACTCACTTGGGAAATTGCTTTCAGCTGTGTCAAAAGGGGCCAAGGGCAGGAGCTGCAGGGGTGGAGATGGGAACCCCTCGCTCTTCGCTACTGGCCAACGATGAAGTGGCACAGGCCACCGGTCCCCTATCTACCTGTGCCAGGGAAAGGCACGTGGTTCCCCAACACCTCATCATCCCCAACAAATATCCAGGCACCCCCAAAACAGTGAAGGAAAGATGCAGACATACCTATATAAATACGAGGTATAGGGCAAGTATAAGGCAGAACAATATATTGCCCTGTGTCCACGCAAGGGAGGGACATGGAGGTCTATTTTGAAAGGCATAGGGGAAAGGAAAGGTCCTTGGGATGGGTCTATCAGGGGAAGAAGGGATGAGGTCCTGGCGCCATGGCCACAGGAGGAGGGTTGCCCTTCTGCAGTCCCAGGCTGGACTGGGAGGCAGTTTGGGATTTGGTTGCCGATTATTCCACCTGGCTGAGCCTTTAGCAAAGCTAATCCCCACTGACAAGACCTAACAGCGAGAGCTGGCTCAGCCCTGCACTGTAGGACACCCCTCACCCCAGGCGGTCCTGCTCTGGGAGGTCTGATCCCACTGGATGGAGCAAAGACATTACTATGTGCCCACTCCACTCTTCCTTCGGTTGGGGGGGGCTCCTCGCTCCAGGACAGGGTCTGCTGTTCCCTGGTGTCACTAGGGAGCTGGCTGCCCACCAGCAATGCAACACCCCTCATCCCTCACCCTGTGACACCACCGGCATCTCCAAGCACACGGAAGGACATGCTTACCCTGTGGCAACATCTCCAGCCCAGGACCACGGTCTTGCCCTGCATTAACACTAGCCAGGTCAGCATTCAGCAAAGCCAAGTTCGGCTACTATGTGTTTTGGCAGGGAAGAGCCAGTGAGCTATGAACTTGCAGCCCAGTGGAGCCACCACTGTAGTTTTCCTCCCAAACACTGCGATCCTCAAAGTTTTAATATGCACAGAAGCAACAGGTGATTTAGCCAAAAGGGAGAGACTCCAGCCAGTACATCAACACTATCCCGGGCTCCTGCCATGCCCTTTGCTGGCACCTCCCTCAGCCTTTCCAGGCACATCCAGGACCAGCATGAACAGGAACGGTCTGGTCTGTCTGGTACCTTCATCAGCACAGAAGCCACCAGCACAAGGTGTGACTGTTTCCGTGCCAGCTCACAGCCAACACAAGCCTATGGCACTTTCATTAGTGACTGCAAACGAACCCTGAGGAGCAGATCCCCCCTCTCACGCTCTCTGGTGGGAAGAGGCAGCAAGTTTGCTGAACCTGGTCACAATTCTCAGCAGGAAAGCGGAGTAATGAGGAGATCCTTGATGCATGCCCAGTTTGTTACTCTGCAAGAGCCCACCACAGCATCCCCAGCCACACAGCACCTCCCCACTATGCTCATGGCTGATGGTTATTTTTCTCCTATAGGTCTGGTGCAATAACTTCACGGCACTGGAGGCTGCATCTTTGCACTAGTTCTTATAGTTTGAGCAACTTGCAGTTTCCTCCTGCTCCTCCAGCACAGCCCTGGCGTGCCAGTGACCAGAATTGCTTCCCCCACTGCCAAACTGCCCTTCCTTTCCCAACTCCAGCCCCTTTCCAAACCACATTTCTCACATTTTTCAATTTCCCCAGCCAACCTTTTGATTCTTCCTTCCTTGTGGTGCACCCTGCACTTGCAAAGTGCTACCCTCACCCCTTAAGCAGCACCACTCTGCCTTCCCAGGGAGACCATGAATGTCAAAAGCTGCTGCCTGCCAGAGCTGCTTCGCTACCGGCACTTCCTGAAAGCTGATGCCTTGGCTGGGGAAAATCACTTCAGGTCCAGAGCCTTTTCCTGATAACAGAAACCCCAGGAAACAAGTCATCCCCCAGCCAAGCAGCATGGCCACTGTGGAACAGCAAACTAGGGGAGGATATGCCCTTTCTGCAGAAAAAAAACAGCCAGCCAGCTGTTTTTCACCAGCCAGCCATGGAAATTTAGCCTAAGTGTTTTGAAAAATGACCAGTGATTGTGGGTGCCTGAGCAAAATGCTCCCTACAAGTGCCATTATTTCCAGGGGACACATGCTTCTTGCCTTCAGGGCATCAGCCTGAAGTCAAGGCAGCCACAGAGACCCCAAACCACCTCTGAAAAGATCTTGGCAGCCCTGATGAGCAAAGGCTGAACAGTTCAGTGGGCAAGAAAACCTCACCGCACTCAACCTGCTCTGATCATCCCATCATCCCAGCTGTGTTTCATTGACTTGTTTCCCCAGCTTCCTTTCATAAATCCTGCAATTGCCACTCAAAGCTATCAAGGGGACCTGGCAAGCAGGGGTCTGCTGGCAGAGGACTGGCTCCATCCATCACCCCTTCTTCTGAGCCAGCACTAGCTGCCTCTCAAAAACCACTTTTTCAGAGCGCCCTTGCAAAGCACAAGCTGACCCTTTTAGGAGAAAGCTGCACAAAGGGTGGCTCAGGTAAAGGCTCAGGAGGACACACCAGCTTTTGGAAAGGTCTGGTAGAAAGCAGATACCCCTGAGCCCTGTCTTGGCTGACCCTATCTATCCCCTAAGTGTATCAACATCGCTTCAGCACAGCCTTGCATTTGGAAACACCTCCCTGTTTGTGGTCTCCCCCCACGCATGGGAGACTTGCTGTAAAGAGCTTCAAAGGATCTTCAAAGGTGGCTTTGCAAAATCAACACTGTAGCAGTGGCAACACGTCAGAGCCCATCGCTATCGTCTCAGCTTCGGCGCTTGCCTCCTTCTCCCCTCGTCCCACCTCTTGCAACATGACAAGGCATGGGCTCTCCAGGGCAGCTCTTTGTTTGTACACCTCATGTTTATGGACGGGACCACAGCTAAGCAAACACCTGCAAGCAAGCGAGTGCCCACTCACTGCTCTGGAAGTGGAAATCCAGCACAGGTTGTCAAACAAGCGTGCTCTGAATAAGCCAGGCCCTACCCTAACTTTCACAATAGAAATTAGTCACAGCGCACCAACAAGAGCAGTAAATTAGGTAACAGGAGATAAAGTTGCAATGGAGACCTCACTTGTCCTCTCTTATGGACCTGAGACACCCCTTTCCTTTGGAACCTGCCTTTCCAGACCCCTTAGAGGCACATGCACCCCCTGCTCCTGTGGCAGAGGTGCTTTACATTTTGCTTTAGATACCAACAGTTGCTTAAGAAGTGAGATAGCACAAACACTTAGTCCCTAAGAGCATCCCCAGGTGTTCCAGCTAAATTTCAAGGTGGTTTTGTCCACACAAATCAGCCACAGGGGTCTGACTTTAGCAGACAATGAAACATGACCTAGAACATTTGCAATGTTTGACCATACAAACAAGGGCTCTGGAATTGCTCAGAGGTAAATAGTTGGATACTGGGGAGTCTGGGGCATTGAGGAGTTAAGCTTCCTCTGAACGAGGCAGTAGCCCGTGGGTCAAGATGAGGAACACTGCGAGCACAGCTGGGATAATGTGTTACTTGGGGTAACTTTTGCTGACACAAGTTTATCCCCTCCAGGTGATGTAAGCTGCATTAGCAGTGGTCAGTTTTGCCAGTCTTAAGTGAACTTATTTCAAGGCCTTTGCTGAGTTACCAGTATCTGTCACCAAAACTGACCTTTACACCAGTAAACACCTGCAGCCCAGGCCTGACCTCAGCTCACATCTGGCTGCTGAGCACAGTGGCATTACCCTGTGAAACACTAGCAGGTTGGTACTTGTACAAGGGTTTGGTTTACAACCAAGTTTGTTTATCATCAGTCAACTTGGCATCGTTATTCTTGCAGAAGGCTAGCCTGGACACTTCCTGGCCCTTTGCTGCACGCTGCAAACAGTGGCGTTTTACCCAAGGATGCAGGAGCAGAGAGGGGATCCAATACAGGGTAGCTTGAAGCTACATGTAATTTTATGCCTTTTTAAGGGCAAAAAGGAAAAGGAGTAACACGATACCTGACAGCTTAACAGAAGCAGATAAAAGCAGAGGTGCTGCAGGGCTACCACTGCAGGGTACATCCTTCACGTACCCCATGAACTACCCCACTGCAGGAGCTGGGCTGGGGAGGACAGAGCAGGGGGGATTATGGCACTACACAGCTGCAAAAGCAGAGACCACCTCTCCATAAATATTGCCAGGCAGGGAAGAAGCTGGCGAGGGGCTGCATCCTGTGACAGCCCCGGGGAAGGGGAAGCAGGACCTTCCCATCCATCTGGTGCAGTGGTGGGGCTGGAGGAGCTCTGCTCCCCTGCAAGCTAATGTAGGCTTCAGCACACGCCTCTACCCTAGGGAAAAGCACAGATACATGCAGGGAGGAGAGCACCCCGGCCCAAAACCATTTACATCCACAACATACAGCAAGGGGAAAAGAGAGGGCAAGATGGGGCACGGAGGGCACAAGCAGAGCTCTGGCACAAGCAACCAGTGAAGTAACTCAAGTGCTGTCCAACAGTTGTGTTGGCAGATTTACAGGATCCCAATGTCAAACTGCACATTCGGAGGAGCGAAGGCAGACAGGCACAAAGAGCCGGAACAATCTGACTACCAAGGAAAATTACAGCCATGGCTGAAGGCAGATTGGGCAATTCCAACATCTAGAGGATGATAAAACAGAACAAAGCGAGGCTTAAAAACTAATCCCTAATTAACCACTTCTGAAACCTGCTGAAATCACTGCCTGCATCTTGTTTGCTAATGGACTTGTCAGCAGCTTCTTAGGCTGCAATGGTCACGGTAGCAACAGAAAGTACTGCTTTGTTCAGTATCTGTTTTGCCCTCTAAGTGCTTTTAATGCTTTCAGTTTAGGTGTACTCAAAAAGCTCTTGCAAGCAAAGGATCAGCAAATGATTTTACCTACAGCCTCCCTCAGGGAAGAGAGACAAATGTTTCCCTTATGATTTTAATATAGCAGAGATATCCCAAAACCAGGGACACTGCACACATACACCTACCCTGCAGGACACACTGTGCCTCCAAACACTGGATCAATAGGCACCAGGTAGACAGCATCAGCACAGTGCTCCATCTCTGCCACAGCCCACTTTCAAATGCTGCAGAGAGAACATTTGAAAACAAGTTGTGAATCTCCTCCACAAACCCTCAGACCCACTTCCAGCACCTGGAGAGGTCAGTAGGTCTTAAAGAAACAGATTTAACATCCTATCCAAAATGCTCCTTACCAAGCAAAAACTGTCTACAGTTATCAAAACTGAACATTCACTTGCCTCTCCAAGCTCGATCTAATTTTGGTTTCTGCAATATCTGCTGTCATGGAGTCTGTTTCCTTTACTCCGCACATGATTCACCCATGCTTTGCTGTTGGAGCACGAGTGCTACCTCCATCAGAAGAGGGGATGGGACTAGTGCATTCCCTCCCTCTTCTTTCTCCATCAGGAGTCCCCACGATCATTTCACACAGATAAATAATCCAACACTCCTGTTCAGACCAGGGTCACCTAGAGCAGGCTGCCCAGGACAATGTCCAGTTGGGTTTTGAGTATCTCCAAGGATGGAGACTCCTCCACCTCCCTGGACAACCTGTGCCAGTGTTTAACCGCCCTCATAGTAAAAAAAGTGTTTTAAGTAGAATTTCCTGCATTTCAACTGACGCCTCTCATCCTGTCATTTTGGCTTACAATCCCACCATTGGGCCCCACTGAGAAGAGCCTGGTTCCACGTTCTCTACTCCCCCATCAGGTATTTAAACACATTGGTAAGATGCCCTTGAGCCTTCTCTTCTCCAGGCTGAACAAGCCCAGCTCTTACACCCTCTCCTTGTAGGACAACAGCTTCAACCCTTTTATTATCTTCATTGCCCTTCACTGGGCCCACTTCAGTGTCCGTGTCTTTCTGTTACTGGGGAGCCCAGTGTTGGACACAGCATGCCAGATGTGTCTCACCAGGCCTGAGTAGAGGGGAATAACCTGTCATTTTTGAAAGGCTCAGTGTTTCTTTAGTTTTGCTAACCACTAGAATAACAGCAGCTGCTATGAACTCTCTACTGAACAAGGAAACTGCCTTCCCAATGCACACCTCAGCCAGAATTTTCAGTACTTGACATTTTCATGTGAACACAGCTTTGTTTCCTACAAGGAAAAGGAACACTTTCAAAAACTTTATCCCATCTTTATATTTTCTTCAAAATAAAAAGGCATTTGTATTCTTGAAAACCATAACAGTTCCCATTGCTTTTCCGAACAAGGCATATAAATAGAGTAAAACACAGCTTTTCGATTTAAAAAGCCAAAAAGCCTTTCCTAGGACTGATTTACAAAAAGGAACAGTCCCAGAGTGAACAATCTGCTTCAGGACAGGTCCCTCTGACACCTCTCAGTGGCATCAGATAGTCCATTTCTCTGTCCGAGCTTCCACACTTTTCACCAGGCCTTCTCCCAAAACCTCGAAGTCCTCCAGAATTGCCTCCACATTGGGAACACAGACCAGCTCACTGTTCAGAGTTGTCACCATCCTTCCTTTCATGTTGGAGACCTGCAGGACACACACAAATACAGTGCAAATGGAAGCATCTGCTCAGAGCTGCTTTGCAACCTCTGCAAGCCCCAAATAAGAGAAGTAGTTTGCTCTCCTGCCTTGTCACATCCAAGCCCTGCCACACCACTACACCTAATTTTCTAAGCTTCACTTCTCAACACCATCACTGCTCATTATTAGAGCTAACAAAGTGCAACAGTGGCCCTTTCAGCCCCTTTTGGGATTTACCCTGGAGTCCAAAGACCACAAGGGAGGGACAGAAATAATGGCCAGGGGCATGGCGGAGATGGGAAGGGCGTGCAGGTGCATGGTGGAGCCTCTGAAACTAGAGCAGATGGGGTATGCAAAAGGGACCACACCATAATGCTGAGTAGGAGCTGCCTGGGCTCTGCTCTGCAATTTGGTGGGTGTCAAGACCTCGAGTAGGAAGAGATCCTTTTGTTCCAGAGGAACAAAAAAGCTCTTATGTTTAATCAAACCACACTCAGCTCAGATGCAAGCATCTCCTCCTCCTGTTTCACCACTGAATAACTGGGTTTCACAATGGGAACTAGGCTGAATGGCCAATGCCCCCTGGCCATGAAGAGAGGGGAGATAAATCACCCAGAGGCTGACAGCAGAAGAGCCTGGGCTGCCAACTCTGAGCCATGAGTCACTGGTTTCTTTGCGTCTTTCCTTCATAGAAAGCAGCATGAATCACTCCAGCGTGCCTCACACCTAGCTTAACCACCCGCTGGAGTTTGCCAACCCACACAGTGTAGCTGGAAAATGTCTCCATATATTGATAGGACTTAGGCACTATGAACTTAGGCTTGCCACCCCACCTTCTTGCGGTTAAGGTATTTCTGAGGAAGGTGCCCAAAGCCACAAGAATGGGACAGCCTGTTGCACACATCAAATGTCTTTGGCAAACAAGGCATTGTCCATTTCCCAGGAAGGGACTAAAGAAGAGCACCTGGGACAGAGAGCTCTATTCTAACCCATGATCATGGTGCTGGGACTTGTCCAGGGACACACGTTCCCTTCTCAGCTCTGCTGATGACTGGGGGCACTGTGGCCATAGCCCTGTCTTGGTTTCACCCTTTCTAAGAAGGGACAGAAGTATGAGCTCCACTTCTCAAAGGGCTTTGGGGCTGGTGAGAGTTAGACAAAGCAATTACAATGCAGAAAAAAACCCTCCAAGCTTTCAGGGTACAAAGGTAACATGAAACTTAAAGTAGAGTCAAAAACTCACCTTAAAAGGCTGAGGCTGAAAGCTCAAAGGTTTCCACAAAACTGCAATCACTTCCCCACCATGCTTGTCATAGAAGAACAAGGCAAGATCGCTGAAGGCGTCCTGGGTAGAAAACAGAAGTTGTGCCACACATCCCAGAGCCAGAGCCCATCCCAGAGCCATGATTCAGTCTCCTTACACAGGGACACACAGTAGCTCCACACTAGCCCAGACTTCCAGCAGATTCCCAGCACAGAAAGCAACTGGCAGCCCATGGACAAGTCCTAGGTGCCTCCTGCTGCTTCTTTTCCCCCAGCCTTGATGGATACAGTGCACTGCCTCCAAGTTCTGCATGCAGACCTCATTGCTGACTACCTCTTGCTGCCCCAGAGAGCAGAAATATGATTCACCACCTCCCACAGACCTGCAAGAGCACCCAGAAAGCAGCATCCAGCTTTAGGACACTGAACCCCTTAGGTGACAACCATTGAGTGTTCCTCACTGTAGTCTCCCATCAACTTGATCTGGCACTACCAAGCTGTCCTATCCCAGCATCCAAGAGCGACGTCCGAGATTTCACAGTGCATCAGATGGCAAGAGGTTGGCCCTACCCAGCAGGCAATCCTGCCACAATATATTTCACTACCTATGGCAGCAAAGACAAACCACAGTCAAGGACCTTTTGCTGGAGGCCTGCATCTTGAGCTCTGCAATCTGTGCCAACAAGGTATCAAAAAACTCCTTCTTCCCCCAGGATAAACTCCATGCATTAAGTCAGCATGCAGCATCCCAAAAGGAAACATAACAGCAGAAATTTTAAGTAACACGAAGTCCTGTGAGGTGCAAAGAGACAAAATGCTCAATGGAGGCACTGCAGGAACCTGCCCTCCTTGCCCCTGTGTCAATGAGCAGCTCCTTTGGTGGTGCTGAGCAGTAGAGCTCAAAAAGAGATCTTGCATAAAGAGATGACTAAAGTCCACAGTCTGGTTTCCCCCAAGCCCACGCAAGCTGGATTCCCAGCGCTGCAAGGAGGCAAGGGGTGAGCACTGCAGCAGAAATAAAGAATGCTGTGTGCAACCAACTTTTTGAACCCTGAAGTCTGGCCCTACAGCTCAGCACCCAACACGCTGGTACCTAAAGATATGCACTCTGAGTGCAGCTGACCAAGACAGCCAAGAAACTGCTCCCTGACACTTGTTCATCTCAGTGGAGATTAACAACAGGCAATGGCACATGTTTACCCAGCCAAGCAAACAGCCCCCACATGACACATGGCCTCACTGGCTTTAGAGCAACTTACTGCAAGAAACGCAGACCCTCTACTCCCTCGTCAGCCTTCTCCCCCCTCCCCTTAGTTACCCCAGCTGCAACTTTGCCAGGGTCTTACAAAGAGAGGTCTCTGCTGCCACCATTGCATAATGAGGTTTTCATGGGGATGGGCGTGAAAAAAGATCAACATCAAAGGCAAGCTTGGAAGGGGTCATATACAGACATACCAGGATTACAGTAGGAGGATGAAAAAGGTGGACTGGGTTGGTATTACCCATGATCCCAAGGGGTGGAGTGGCATTTTAAGAGTAAAGACCTGATAAGCAGGAAGGGGTGGTGGTGTCTGCAACCTTCAGAGCCAGATTTATGAGTTCGGACTTGACCTATCACAAACAAAGGGTAACACAATTAGGCCATCAAGCTGGGAAGATCCTAAGACCTGCCAGCTCATCCCACTTCATGGGATCTTCACAGGGGCAAGGCTGGTCAAGGCACTATCTCACCAAACTGGCTAGGAAAACCACTGTCTAAAAATACATTGAGAAAGAGGCAACCTGCCCTGGCATTTCTCTGTTGAGAACGATGGGTTGCACTCAGAGCCCAGTCAACAGAGAAGACTTCTCCTTTTGCCAAAAGGCAAACAGCAGGAGAGGGGGAAAGCTCAAAGGGCAAGAAAACTCAGGGCACGCTGACTGCCAACGTGCCACTTTCCAAACCAAAGGGGAGCAGAGCATGTGAGAACCTGAAAAAGCTCTGCCACTCTACAGGGCAAGGTCTTGAGTGCCACACGATGCTCCATACGAGAAAGGTACTTTTTACAGGCATGTCTTGCTGGACAGGAGCCAGGAGCATTTGCAGGAAAGGAGCCCTCCCAGACTCACCTCATTTCCCAATAAAACCACTGTTCAGCCTGATACCCAGCACCTTTTTTCCAGACAGCAGGGAGCAGAGGGTAGATATTAAAAGGATGGCATCCAGTTCAAAATCCCCACAAAGGGCAACCTTCTGCACTTGTGTATTAGCCACCGCACTTCTGTTTGTACAGAGGGCTTGGGCAGTAAAGACAAACAGGGTTTGCCTCCCTTTCCACATCCCATGCTCCATGATCAGTGCCGCTGGGCTTGCCTGAGCCTGCAAACACCACCTTCAAGTGCAAGTTTAAGAGAAAAGGGAGAAAAGGCAGGGAGTGCATTTGAAGCCCTACTCCTCAAGCTGCTCTTATCTTTGGTTGCAATTCAGCTTTAAAGGCCCAGGGAAAGCCCCCATGCTCAGGAGGATCCTTGCCATCAGCAAAACCTACAGCTGGTTCCCATCTCACAGGGGCACAGGGGACCTGCAAGCTCGGGGCTGTGACTCAGATGAGCTTAATAGTCTGGGGAAGGGGTACACGGCACCTGGAAGAAGATTAGCTCAAGGTCTGTAAGGAGCCATCTGCGTTGTTCAAATGATAGGATGGAGAACAGTGGTGAGTAAAACAATACCCTGATCTAAAAATGGGATTACTGGATTAAGCAGCTCAGGCTGAAGCATGGATTTTGCAATGACATAAGCGCTCATCACTAGTTAAGCAACTACATTATTGTTGTTTAGGGGTGGGGTTTTTTGACTTAACCATTTTTCCACCCATTTTTTCCATGCTCCTACTTACACCCAGAGATCAGGCCCATTGCAACACATCTGCTGGAAAAAGAGGAGCTGTTTCGGGAGGTCTCTGCACCCAAAATGTGCCTAGCAGCTCTTCCTCATGCAGTTCAAGTGGCAAATGCATCAACCAACATTAGTTCAGTGCTTAGAACATTTTAAGTGCTCTCAGCAAGGAACCTACCAGTATAAAACCCTATTAAAGCTACTTACTTCCAATAAATTACTACATCTGTGGTTAACACTTTAAGGTCCTTGTCATCCTACTTGACCTGCCCTGTTGCTCACAGGTTACGTGACACAGACAGAGCCTTCCCCCATGCCCAAACTGAGCAACAAGCACTGTCGAGAAAACCAGGCTGCAGTTACTCCTCTGTTAGAGAGGTTTTAAAAGACACAAGAAACCTGGGCATTAGGTTTGGGATTCAGCTGATAAAAGCCATTTCAAACTACTCAAATTTTTCCACTTCCGACTCCCTCATCGGAGCCACATGTGCATCCTTGTCCCAAGAGTTTGGGGCAGCAGCAAAGAAGTATGGCAAAGAAAAAAGCTACCCATGTTCTCCTGGCTCCGTTAGCAAACATGCCTTGTCCATCAATCCACCAAACCATCTGAGATTAAAGTCTTCCATCACTTCCTATGGGACAAATCCTACAGGACCTCTGGGAAGGCATTACCAACAGAAGAAATGCAGCCACAAGTACCCTGTCAGCTCACCTAAGGAGCACATCAGGCTGATGCCTCGCTAAGCACACACGTGCCCATATGTGTACACACACATGGGCATCCACCCCCAACCCTGGGCACTATGCTAAGGGTCACATAGCTGCTCTGCAGCTGTAAGAGCGGGTAATTTCCTGCCACCTCTGCCCCTCTGAAGGGGTAGAACCAGACAGGAAGGTTTTCTCCATGCTACACAAGCCCACAGTTTTTTCAGTTTGTCAATGCCCATCTGGAGTCACCACAGGAGTCAGCCCTGTCAGTCAAAACAGGAAGGGAGCAGTCTGCCTGAAAAGATTTCACCAGTTCAAGCTACATCCCGTAACCACAGCTTATAAATTGTAAAAGACTAAGAATTTTTAGTATCATTAATTCCTTCCTAACATGCAGTAGCAAGATACACATTCCTACACCATGGGAGGAAGAAAGGAAAGGGCTGAAAGTCTTCCAGATAGGTCTTGTCTGAAGGTGCAAGAAATGTAAAACATTGCTTTAGAGGGAAGGATGTTTACACTAAAGCAAGAAACATCATCCTGCTCAAGATGGGCAGCTCCTCTGTCACGAGCTCTTCCACAGGCATGTGCAGCCAGAGAAAACTAAATCTCAGTGAAAGAGAGCACTTCACATCCAGTGACCTAGTGAGACCAAAGACCCAGTAAGAAATATTAGGTCTTTTAACAGCCATTATAGACATGCTGATGGACATGGCACAGACAGCTTCATCTGATTTTCCCCACCATGAGAGAACAGCTCTGGACCTCAGGGAGATGACCAGAACCTCTGGGCTTCGTGAGCTCCTGAATGCGTGCAGACAGGCACAACAAGCATATCAAGTCCTGTGTCTTCTGGATCGTCTCCCAAGTCCAGAGGGCAGCCAAGCAACCCTGGAGCAAAAGCTGTACTGACCAAGCCTTCCCACATCATGCTGCCAGCAAACGGCTGGGGGTGGCTCAACCGCCACCACAACACAGACCAGCAGTCACAATGGAGATCCAGTGGGAACCTTGTTTGAGATACTTAAAACTTAATTTAGGCTTGCTGGAGAATCCCTGCCAGGGCACAACCCAGGGTTTGCTTGCTGAGGTACTTGGGACTGTCAGGGAGGCTGCTGATGGGCTGAAGCTCCAGGGAAGCCCTCTCTGCATGGCGTCTGGTACCTGCTTTCCCTCAAAAGCATGTGTCTGCAAAGCTTTCTCATCTGGACAGACTCCCAGAACAGGCCTTTTCTATCAGATCTGTCCTGGAATTGAAGAATTTGCTGTCTGAAATCCACAACCAGCCTTTCATCTCTACCCAGAGCCTCCCAGGCACCAGAGCAACTCAATCAGACCAGCTCCTGCAGCACATCTCCTTGGAGCAGGAGAAATTAAAGCAGTCAGGACTCAACACCTCCCCTCCTTTCATTTTCTCCTCTGATTAGGCTTCTTGGGGAAGGCACACATCAATCCTTCGGCTCCAGAGTACTCCTGCTTTGCTAACCCCTTTGATCTGAGAAGAACAGGGACCTCTCAGAAGCAAACAGGTTGGACAAGAGAAGAGTGGGTCTCCTGGTTACTGGGCCAAGGACACTGGGGAAGATGCTACTTCCTGTCCCTGTCAACTCAATCAGTATGTCCAGGCATTTAAATCCCTTTTTCACATGGGAAGCTCAGAAAAGGGCCAGTGTTTCTTTTCTACACCCAGAAGAGAACAAAATCTCACAGTATTGCTGCGTGGCAGATGTCTTCCTTTGTTCCTATAACCCCACCATGGCTGCACTGTCAGCCTCAGCTACGACCCTGTTGCTCAATTCTGTCGTTTGTGCTGTTAAGGGAGAGCAAATTACTCTTGAGTCAAAGCCAGTCAGTCCTGCGTCCAAGCGCCTTCTCATCCAAAATATATCCTAAAGATTCACTGCTGTCACCACACTCTTTTCCGGCACCACCTTCTTGCTGCGTTTGGATCACCCCTGGGGCTCCCAGACTGACGGATGAGGAGGTGAATGCCACTTAAAGCAACAAAAGCCAGGGGAGGAAAAATACAAGGGTGTTAGAGAGGCTACCAACCAAAGCTAGGTCAACGCACGAAGCTGATGCAAAGGTCTTGCCTTTAGGCAAGAATATTGGTACATGGATACACGAAGCCAGATGATTTCTGGTGGAGTAGTTTCTACTGACAGCTCAGCATCGCCTGCTTGCTAGTGACCCTGCAGTGAGTGCAAAGTCAGCTTTTGAGGCCTTCCAACACGCATGGACATGGCTAAGTTATCTGAGAGCAGGTGCAGCATCACCTCTGTGATGCTTC
This sequence comes from Strix aluco, assembly GCF_031877795.1. Taxonomy (NCBI): domain Eukaryota; kingdom Metazoa; phylum Chordata; class Aves; order Strigiformes; family Strigidae; genus Strix; species Strix aluco. Next base: position 87,039,640 of record NC_133971.1, on the reverse strand, counting down.
CAGGAGAAGAAACACCTGTTTGCCTAGAAGGAGATATTCATCAGTGCCTTCAGGTCTGCCTGCTACTGATCTGGAAGCTACAAGAGACAAGTGAACTGGTAGTACAAGATACCTCCAATAGGACAGCCACAAGGGAACGCAGCCATACCTACCTCAGAGCCTTCAAGAGGAGGAAAAGCCCTCCAGACAGAAATGCCAGAGCAGATTTCAGGCTCACTATCCCATAGCTCACTCTTCAGAGAAAGCTGTGACCAGTTCCTACTCTGTTCCCTCTTAAGCATTCTCAGGTCAAAGAACAGGAAACACCAAATGATCCCAACACTGCTTTCAATGAGGCAGCATGATCTCTGCTCATATCCATTCTTCTTCTTTGGGATGTTATGACCACCTGTAATCTGTAACCCAGCCAAACCCTATTTCAAGTCTGTGTGTCTCTGTATTAGAGGAAACAGGCAGTAAAAATTTAGACAGCTTGGAAGTCACTATTGACTGGACCAATTAAGTCATAATTGCTTAAAGGATAATGAAAACTGCTTTCCAGGGAAGTCTCTCCTGCACCTTTCACTTCTGGAGCCATTTGCTGACACCAAGTTGACTAGAAGCACAAAAACATCCTATAAAGTGCAACACACCCTGCGAGTTTCCTGACTGACTGCCTCAATATATAGCCAGATTTGCTGCAAGCAGTTAAGAGCCTCTCCAAGGAGCCAGCTCTCCTGATAGGCTCGTCCAGTAGTCTCCAGTACTTCTTCGAGCTAGAAGTCAGCTTCCTGCCAGGTCTCCATGAGGATTGCCTAGCCCTGACCCCTTCAGAGACACAGAGGCTCTGGTCCCATGCATACAGACACCTCCAGCACCTTGGTGGCAGCTGTAAAACACTCTGTTCAGCTTTAACCCCCACTTCCAGCATGGGGTGGAGAAGGATTTCAGGCTTAAGAAACGCTATTTCCTACCCATATCTATGCCTCCTGGTTGAGGTTTCATGGCAGCAGGTCAAATCCTCACCATTTAGGGAATAAAAAGAGAGGGGCTGGTCTTGATACTCATCCTCAGATGGAAAGACACCAGGAAAGAGAGTGAAATAGAGAACATCTCCCCGTCGCTATGCTTCCTGCTCCCTTTTAAGTCTTGTGAAGGGTGCTTCTCTCCTTCCTTCTTGCATATTCCGGACCACAAGAAATCCCCCAGTGCTCTCTACAATGTGTCTGCAGGACCTCCAGCTTCTCAACCACCTTCCTTCTCAAAGACAGGAGAGCACTGGGCACCTCCTCTCCCCCATGTCCTTCCAGCTAAAGCAGCAGTGCTACTTGCAGGGAAATTGTGGACAATTTTGAGGTCTTCCTCAATTTAAAGAGGCCTTGCGTGCATCCCTGTGTCTCACTTCCTCACCCCCTAAGACTGTCCCAACCTGCTGTGGGTGACAGGAGGACTGAGCTTGCACCTTGCTAGACCTGGCAGCCACAGCAGATTCCCATGGGCAGAGTTCATCACGCAGCACAGCTGGCAGGCAGCTTGGGAGGTAACAGGACTGTGCCCAGGGTGAGGAAACCTTCAAAGAAACCCTTGCATGTTTTCGTTGCCCACCTCCTAAGCTGCCTGTGTTAAAGTGAAAGGGAAGCTTGAACTGAAAGGGCCCAGCGTCTTCCAGACTGAACTGGAGTTTCAATTCAGGCACATCTTTCACAATGGTGGCCAAACACTGGGACAGGGAGGTAGGAAATCTCCATGCCTGGACAATCAGATTCAACAGGACTGGGTTTTGCATAGCCTGCTCTAATGTCAAAGCTGGCTCTGCCCTGACAGGGGAACAGAGTTGGAGATCTCCACCAAAGCCAACCTACAATTCCTGCAGCAGCTCTGATACTGCTCACAGGACTTCTGTGGGTAAGTGATGATGGTACTTGAAAGTCAAGCCAGGTTTTGAAAAAAGAGCATCACAGCCCCACCTCTCTGCACACTAACATTTAACTCAGATATCACACGTGAAGTTAGGAAGGGCCAAAGAGGCAGAGGCTGCACATCTGCAAAGCACTGGCTGTCCAGATCCAGTGTGGATCACTGCTGGCACCCAGCATCCTGCATACCTCCCCAGCTTGCTGAGGCTTTGGCATGGCCACACAGTGGAAGTGAACAGGGTTGATGACTTCGGATACTGATGTTCTCCATATACCCACATTACCAGCTTCCTCTGCAGTTATGCATGTAACCAGACCCAAAGGAACTGTCCTGTGACCAATATTCAGTCTCTATGGCTCACACAACCACTCGCCTAACAGCAGGAGCCCTACTGGTACCATGGATTCCTATACACACACACAACCCCCCAAGAAAACAGCGGTCCATCATGCACCCCAGATGCGCAAGAAGCCAAGAAGCCATGAAAAGTCAATTAACTAACTAGAGACAAATGACTTAAAGATATTTCTGCACTGAAATAGAATATTCTTCAGCAAAAGCCCCAGGAGCTTTGTATCTGAGGTCATTCTCACATCAGCAGCATTCCCATTTCCATGAAACAGGTGGTGTATTCACCAAGTCTTCTGCTGAAGAAGTGATTTCAAAGAGCGACAATCCCATGCAAAATACATAAAGATGTCACCAAGTAGGTCCTGCAGTAGCAGGCAACCTAAATGCCAGAAGGCCATTTAGGCCCCCTTATGCAGGCCCCCTGTGCCTTCCCAACGGGCTGTGCTTACTCTCAGCTCCTGGAGGTAGCACTGTACAGGGTCATAATCCACCACAGGAAAGAGGATCTTCACTGAAGTGCTGTTCTTCACCACACCCCGGGAAAACGACTTTAGTGGCCGGTCCACACTCTCCAGATGACGAGGAATCTGAGTTGGATTCAGGTGGATTAGGACATCATAGAATTCCAAAGGAGGGCGGAAGACCATCTGCAGAGAGAAAAGACCAGTGCTACTCAATATAGAACACAGGAAAGCAGAAGAGATGGGAGAGATTTCCAAAGTCCTTGCTTGAATTCTTATTCCCTTCTATTTAGAAAGACAAAATGTTTGTGAGATTAATGTCAGAAGTTTTCCAAAACATCCATAGGAAAAACATGGCTGTGGTGAAGCCATGAGAAGCTCTAGCCCTTACTGGCCTTCTCATTCCCTCTGGGCTGAGACACATCCCTGTTCCAGCATGGGCTCTCCTCATGTCAGAAGGATGTGACCCTCACTCCCCCACACCCCATGCAAGTGCTGTAACAAGGACTCTGTCAAGAGCAAGCTGGTTCCGCCATGGTGATCTGGTGGATAGGCTAAACGATCTCTGGACCTCCAAAGTGCACCAGCAAGGAACACTTGACTGCCACAGCCCAACTGTACAGCAAGATCAACACTTAGAGAGGGAGCTGCTCCCTACCCACATCAGATGTCTAGCCAGAAGCACTACACTCTCCACCCTATTGGTTTCCCAGGTCAGCAGAAAAATCTAACCGCTGTCCCCAGGACTCAGGGATGGTCCCTGGAGAAGAGCCTTCCACAGGACCAAGGTGGTCCTCCCCAGCCCTGACCACAGAGTGCACAATAGTGGGGTGGGCAGTCACAGAATCATCTAGGTTGGAAAAGACCTTGAAGATCATCTAGTCCAACCATTAACCTAACACTGACAGTTCTCAACTATACCATATCCCTCAGCGCTACATCAACCCAACTCTTAAACACCTCCAGGGATGGGGACTCCACCACTGCCCTGGGCAGCCCATTCCAACGCCTAACTACCCGTTCTGTAAAGAAATGCTTCCTAATATCCAGTCTAAACCTTTTCTGGTGCAACTTGAGGCCATTACCTCTTGTCCTATCACTTGTTACTTGGTTAAAGAGACTCATCCCCAGCTCTCTGCAACCTCCTTTCAGGTAGCTGTAGAGGTGATGAGGTCTCCCCTCAGCCTCCTCTTCTCCAGACTAAACAACCCCAGTTCCCTCAGCTGCTCCTCATACGACCTGTGCTCCAGACCCTTCACCAGCTTCGTTGCCCTTCTCTGGACACGCTCGAGTAATTCAATGTCCTTTTTGTAGTGAGGGGCCCAAAAGGGGCCCAGTCGAGAGAGGGAGAGATGGTGAGCTGAAACAGGTAACTGCACCACATGTGGCAAGGTCCCAGAACAAAGAGGGCAGTCAAGAAGCTAACAAGAGACGAATGACACCCAGGGGACACAAGGAGCTGTGTAATAATGGGACTGTCCCGTCTGTCCAACAGGAGTTGCCCCAGAGGGCAGCAGCATCTTCCATCAAGCAGACAGAGTGAGAGCAAGCCCCGTTAATGGAGGGGAGCAATCCCACACACATAAATATTTAGACAGGCAGGATTTGGCACTGTGGATGCAGCTGTATTAAAATGGAAAAAACTTAAAACCATGTGTATGTTTTCACAAAATAAATGATACAGAGACATGAACGGAGGCGTGGGACACTGCCCAACTTGGTGCTGGCAGAAAAGCCACTGCTCGGAGCTGGTTTACAGCCAGGCTGGGGAGAACACACATGAAGAACAACAGTGACCAGCACCGAGTTCCAGCTCTGATCCACGCAGACCCTCTTTCCCACCCAGCTGACCAAGTCCATGGCTTATTGTAGCCCCCATGGGAGCAAGGAAACAGAGCTCACAAACCCACGTCTGAATCTGCGTGAGAATGGACACGTCCACAAGTGACCCAAATGCAAAGACAAAAAAAACCTCGGAGCACACTCTTAGATACATAGGAAGAGAAGTCAACTCCAGGTTGCACTGGAAAGGCTTTTCTGTCCTTGCCACCCCAAGCTTTGCTTACAAATAGATTAGCAGCCCTGGAAACAGCATCACATGTTTATCCCTAACGAACATGACAGGCCTGGGAGGACGCTGGTATGGACCAGAGGGATACCCTGGGGAAGGGAAAGGATCTCACTGCAGTGGCCAAGAGGAGGGGAGAGGGAAGGAGGACTGAGGAGGCTGAGTCAAGGTGTTGGGAGGATGTTATGGACAGGCGATGGCTCATTTCGGGAGCTAACCACTCCCAGCTCACACTGCACCTCTTGAATTTCAGTCTTGGGTCCGCATGGTGACTGCAGCACACCAGGCACGTCTCAGGCGTACACAGCATCTCATCCCTTCACAGCCCTGTAACGCACACTGCTACCACCTCCAGCAGACCTCACCCCTGTAATACTTCCAGCACAAAATGCAGCAGAACTGAAAGCAGTGTCAATAAATCCCTTTTATATTGCCTAGGCAGAAAAAAAAAAAATGCTATATGGGGTGGGGTGTGTGTTTCTAATGTGAATCTGTCATATGTAACCACTGTTTGGTTCTCTGGTCCTCTCAGCTTGAACTGCCTACTTGGTACATCAACAATCTCCCCTCCAAAACACACTATCTCCCTTGCAAGGGCAAATAAATGCATCTACACCTCCTAGGTCCATTTCAGTAATAGATGTTTTAACTTAAAAAATAAAATCACTGAGAAAGTGAAGAGGGTTAAACTATATACGGCCTTGTTCCTCCACTCAAACCAAAATAACATCTTCCTAAAGTGCCTGTTGGCATCCTACCAAAACCTCCACCACCCTAGGCTTGGTAAGACTTGAGCACAAACCAGATTTGCACATCACCAAGACAGAGTCTCCCAGAGGAGCCATTTGTTCCAGCCACAGACACACGACTGATTCAGCACAGGAACACTGCGGGTTTGCTCACGTCCCAGGGAAACCAGAATACAAAATAAATTTGTCCTAATCAGTGATATTTCACCTCAAGTTTCTATGCAGAGCTGGGTCCCCCAGAAACAGGGTAGCACAGTGGGGCACTAGCCTCCACGCTCCCATCCTCGCTGCTCTTCATCCCAGGGCAACCACGCATGGCCACAGCCTGAATCCTACTAACACACCCCAGTGATCATCACTGAAGACCAGTATGCTTTGCCAGAGCCTGAAAACGCCTGCGCTGGCACCCCAGAGGCCTACCTTCACATCCTGGCCGTTGAGCGGGTCCATGAGCTGCTCCTCCACAGCACGGAGAGACTCTGAGGCCAGCACGAGAAGGCGCTGCAGGATCTGGGGAGGAAAGAAAGCCAGATGGTGAAACTCGGCAGTCCTGGATGTAGCAGGGACCCCGCTCATGCATGGGGCTGTCAGAGCTGGCTCCAGCACCGGGAGCAGGAAACTGCCCCAACCTGGCAGCCACCACAGGACAAGGACAGAGGACCCAGCTCACCTGCGCTGAGGGTTGTTCTTGGGTCCACATGGAGCTCCACTGGTCTTTTGGGGTGGCGATGAACATGACAGGGAGGCGAGAGCGAGCAGCCACAAACCTGTTCTTGATCTCTGTGCAGTCAGCGTCTGGAGAAGGCAGGCAAGATGGGTGAGATCCACATCCACAGCTTTCCGGCCTCCTCGCCCATGTATTGCAGCCCAGAAAAGGGTAGTACAACAGGCTTTATCCTCTCCCACCCTCTGATCCCACAGTCCACGTGCAACCATAGCTCCATCGCGTTGGACTTGCTCTGCTCTCACGCTTCCCTCGGCATCCGCCTGCGGGAAGTTTTGTAGACAGGCTGCAGGGCTAGATGGACCTTTGCTTTAAACCCACCCAGGTGGGCCCAGACATGGCAGGCACTGGGACTGACACAGGCTGGGAACTCACATTATAACCTGACGACAGAGTTTGTACCCAAAGAGTTTGTTGATTTTTTTTTTTTCCCCCCCTTAAGTGGGTAAAAAAATAGGTCTTTGGCCAAAACCAATTCCCACTGAATTCATTAAAAAAAGCTGCAGGGTAGAAAAATATCAGTTTCCAAAACCCAATTCTCTCCCAAGCAGTTTTACCTCTTTTTATAAATCAGCTTTAAAAGCTGGGTGTAGGTATCTCCCCCTCCCCAGAACCACACAAAGACAATTCCGTGGTCTCTTCTGGCTCCTTGGGAAAGATGGCACATATCCAAAAGACAATCAACAGATAAAATACAAGGAAGAGGGCAAGACTGCATGTCCTCTTGGATGTGCCAACGCACTCCTTTAGAAACCAGAGACCTTTACCAGGAAATTCTTAAGGCTCAGGAGGTAACAAAACCTGGAGGACTGCAGGCCTTTTCTCTTGCAGAGAAATCAGGGACTAGCAGATCATCTCCATGATCTCAGTAGCACAGTGGGGTTCTCAAAGCAGCAGGAGGCTTTGAAGCTTGCCTTTCAAGAGCCCAGCTGCTCTGCTCTCCCAGCACAACCGAAGGTTTGGTCCCCAAGAGCCAGGGCAAAGCCTCAAGCAAAAACACCAGCTGCGAAGGAGCAGAGGGCTTCAAAGACACCACCACATCCAACACCACCTAGGCTCATCACAGATTTCAGCGAGACCAAAAGCAGCAGAGCATCACCACCAAAATCCATCTCTTCATGCAGGGGCAGGGGAAAAAAAACACCATGCCACAACCAAACCAATTCTGAAGCCACGTTAGGCACAGCAGAGCAGCAATAAGAGAGTGGAAAATCTCATTTCTCCTGCTAGAAGCTGTGACGCCTCCATGTATCCAAGATCCTTGGAGCCAGGCACTGACCAAGGAGGGCTCAAGACCCTCATGCCGTGGCTCTCCTGCATGCTGCCTGCTCACCTGTAAGGCCAGCATTCAGGTTGACAATCAGAGGGTTGTTTTTCCAGTCGAAGGTTGCCAGCAAGTCAAGGAAGCGCAGGAACCCCACTTGGGGAGAGCTGCAGGCAAGACAAAACAGTTCAACACTGGCATTTGGTCCCCTGGCAGCAAGAGAGGCTGTGCTTCGGGGTGACTTACTGATGCCCAGCTCACACACAGACCAAGGGATGTTCATAGTGGGAAAGGGAAGTCCAGGACAAGCGTGAGGAACTTCTCCTTCTCTGAATTCCCAGAGAAAATCCTTCCCCCTTGTTCCTCCCTCCCCAAGTGAAAGAAACCAACAGAAAGTTAAACATTGCCCCTGGTTGCCCCATCTCCTGACGCTCACCCCACCCAGACTCCTGGGGTTGGAGCAAAGGGGAGGTGGAGAGAGAGCTGCTTCCATCTCTGCAGCAGCTCTGAACACCAGCCAAGTTCCCACTGTGCCTCTTCCCCTGCAACACAACACACATGAGAAGCCAGACAGCTGGGAAAATGGGGCTCCTACTAGTAGGATATTTTAGGAGACAGGAAAGCATTCTAGGCATCAGGCTGTTACTCCGGATACTTTCAGGAAGGAAACTGGACCCTGAGTACAGGGCAGAGTAGCCTTTTGGCTCCACACAGAGCAAAACCACTCCCTTTAAGTTCAATTCACTCCCTCTGGGCCACATCCCATCCACCTGCCAGGGGCCAGCAAATAACTGGCTCCACAGGATTATTCATCAGCTGACCTCTTGCCCTTCCCTCTGGAATCCTCTCCAGGAGTAACAGAGGTTGCAGCTCCTAGCAGTGTCATAAAATCCCTCCCGGGGAATCCAGGAGCCCCAGTGTGCTGCTAGTCACAATGCAGTCCTCACCTCTGCTTCTCCTGGCCATCATCCCCAGGATGAGGTGCCCCACCAGTCCTTGAGAAGGCACAAGAAAACCACAGTTGTGCCGCCAGCACCCAGAAGCCACAAGGACGCTTGCTCCCATCCTTACCTGCTTCCCCACTTTCTTTGCAGCACACAGGGTAGGGGAAGCCACAGCCCCACAGCGTCAAACATCACCATTTCCTCCAGCCAGCCACTCTCAACAGGGCTTGAGACAGCATTGTGGCAGCACAGAGGGCTCATGCTCCCTGCTGCGCACACTCCCAGCACCTCCTGCCCTAGCAGCATCCCATCCCTCCATGTCAGTGTCCTGGTTTAGCTAGGATAGGGTTAATAGTCCACCACAGTCAGGTAAGGAAAAAAGCACTAAATCCCCATCAGGCCAGCCCAGGCTCCTCATCCTCACCTGGGTGGCGTGAAAGGGGCTGGGTGGAGGAAGAGAAATGCCACAAGGAGATCCACACACTCCTCAGAGATGTTGTTGCTCAGGAGCTGGGCGCTGACCCAGCGCTTGGCCAGCCGGCAAGTGCTGCCAAAGACAGGGTGCTGCTGCTGGAGCCTGCAAGGAGGGAGACAAGCCACTGCTTAACCCACACACCCCAGGACCCAAAAACGGCCTTCTGGCATTTGGCAAGAGAGAGAAGACAGGCAAAAATCTGCCAGGAACATGTGCACAGTATCACAGGCACAGGGCACTCTCTGCAGGTGTTAAGATTTTGGGGGAATGAAGGGGAAATGCTGCCACATGCTCCTCTCTAACCATGCTGCTCTTTGTCATGTCTCCCCATACCTGTTACCTCGATATGACAACAGGAACAACTGGTGCTACCCCCACCCATATTTGTCCCTCCATCCTCCTGCAGAGCTTCTCACATGGTGGGCTGAAGGGCCACTTCTCACAGTGAGGCTCTCTCCTCACCATCACCTTCCAACATCCAAGGGCACCTTCACACTGGCTTCCAGCCACGTCCCATACCCTGGCCCCCCAGGCACCACCCACCTCACCTACCCATGCAGGGAGCTGGTTAGATAGGGCAAATGCAACGTCTCCAGCTCCAGCTGCCGAGACTCCTCTGTGTCCTGGTACTTCAGCATCCCTTCTGGGGTGACCACTTCCTTCAAAATCAGGGTCTCCCGGTGATAGGCTACTTGGAGACGGAAAACATAGCCATCCTGAGATGGGAGCAGAACATGAAGTCAGGCTTGGTAGTAACATAAACAGGCTAGTATGCTATGCTGCACCTCAGGACACAACAGCAGCAACCTGGAATCAGCACAGTCTCACCATGACCCTTCCTAAGCTCACCATCCAAATCTTGGTTTTCTCCAGTGGGACCACTGCCACAGCCCCCCACATGCCTCCCTGGTAACAAGTCATGTTTGGAGAAGGTCCCCATCCCCCCCCTACCTTGTACACATCAGTGTGGGTGACTGCAGGTCTGCAAACCAGCTGGTGCTGTTGCTGGAGGAGCTCAGCCAGCTGGAGGTGGAAAGCCGCCTTGATGCGCTTGATGGCTCCTTTGTCCTGCGGCCACTGGCCACTGCCTTCCATGTGGCAGACAACTGGGGGAAAAGGGACAGCAGGAGGCCAGTGAGCCCCGCACAGAAATGAGCTGTTGGATGGGTGTGGCTGGGACTAGAGGTTACAGCAAAAGAGCAGGAGGAGCTGGAGCTCTGCTCCTGCCTGCAGCACACCAGTGCAGCAGTAATGGAGCCAGCATCGCTGCCTGCTTCTGCTTCCCCCCACCAAATGATCTCCTACTCACATCTCTCCCCACTTACTCTTCAAAGGGGCTATGTAGGCTGGGCAGGGCTTCTCCTCCAAGGGAAGCAGCAAGTGCTTGGTCCTGATTCGGTTATAGGAGGAATAAATTGGCTTCATGGGAATGGGAGGGAAGACCTGGGAGAGAACAGCAACTATGGACTGAGAACAGGAAGCACAAACTGTGGAGCACCACACACCTCTTCACCCCAAACCTCCTGCCCCAGCAAAGCCCTCCAGCACAGAGGGCTTAGCCAACTTGTGCACAGTCAGCCCGAGGGACAGGGCAACAAAGAACAGGAACCACATCGCCTTGCCCCACGGGCTCTCAAGAGCCACAAAAGCAGAGAGTGACTAATTTTCTCTGTCCCCCCTCACCCCAGGGCATCCCCCCAGCTCCCTGCAGACCCCCATGCGTGGGCCACGCCCAGGAATACTCACGTCCGTGTACCGGAGGGCCGGATGGACACCCTGCACAGCCGTCACCGTCAGCGGCAGCCCCTTCAGGTTCCAAAGCTTGCGGCTCAGGTCATCATAGGAGCAGACAACACTGACCATGGCCTCCTCACCTGTACCTGACACCTGTGGACACACAGAGAGCCTCTCCATTCACCTCTCTGCTCCTGCGTGGGCACTCACCTCACCTCCCTCTCAGACTGGCACTGAAGCCAAGCTCCAAGGAACCAGCACTGCCACCCCAAGGAGCAGCTTCTGGCAAGAGCACTAAGAAAAACAGGGAGGTGAGAGAGAGGGGGAAGACAAGGGCAAGACTGTCTGCAGCTCCCCAGCAGCCACAAGCATCCTGGAGGCTGCATTTCAAGTGGCAAGTGAAATTATTTCCTGTGCAAGACATTAAGGCAGCACCAAGAGCTATACTGCCAGCATTCTCCCCAAGAAGGGAGAAAATAAGAGTGATTTGGAAATGAACAGATCACAAACTGGCAAAGTGAGAGCTCTGCTAGTGCCTCCCCACGTTACTGCGATGCCAATAGAGGCAGCAGTGGACAAAAACCTGCACCAACTACATCCTTAGCCAAGACAGAGCTGTGAAGCATGGCAAAAGCAAAGACAGAAAATATCCAGAGCATTGTGGGAGCTCTGGGGAAGACAGACGAGAAGCACTGAAAGGAGAACTGCTGCTGCCCTTGCTGCTTCCATCTTCCCAGAGCACAGAAAGGAGCCTGAACGAGGAGGAGACATCACTGGCGCCAAACCACTCAGCTCAGATGCATTGAGCCGCACGCATCCGGCCAGCCTGGGCTTTCCAACAGAGCAGCAGCACCCTCTGCGGGGTGCACCACGAATGACAAACCCCGGTCCTGCCTGTCTCTAGAGCTGGCTGCACCATCCATCTTCCATCATTCCTTGACCACAGCAAGCTCCCTGGGCCAGCAAGCTCCCTGGGCTGCCTGCACACAGCTGGAGGAGCAGAGACAGACACCCCTATCCACCACTCCTCACACAACAGAGTTTCTCCTTCGTTCCTCAATGACTGGCAACAATCAGACTTCTCAATGCCCCTCAGGCTCCAGGAAAGTGCATCCCCTCTCAGTGTGGAGTTTATCAGCCCTGCTCACACCCGACTAGCTTGCAGGGACACAGTGCACACAGATTTTGCTGCCTCACCACACAACAGGCTGTACAAACTAGCAATCTCATCCCAAATGTGACATGCAGCTCTGCCCAGACTGCAACTGGTCCTGGCACAGAAGATTCTTCCAATCAGATTTGCTTTCCTTTGCTCTTAAAAGGGGAAACAATTTCCTCCTCCATCCAACAACCAGGTAAAAAGCTGGTTTTACCAAAGACCAGCAAAATAGTGCCAAAGTGCTCATGGTTCATCTCCAGGCTTTAATTTTACAAGCTGGAGAGCAGAAGTAGGGAGAGGCACATTCCTCAGCTCTAACATGCATCTTTTTCTGTCTCAAAGGGACATTTCTTTGTTTCAACTGCACATTCAGCTGGAGCACTAAGTAGGGCTTTGGTGAGCATGATCTAGCACTTTGCACCATGATGGGTAAGATCCTTCTCCTGGGCTTCCAGCTGGATGTACTGGATGAACACACAGAAGTGTCTGGCCCGTGTCCTGAAGGATGTAGGACCTGAGAGGTTCAGCTGGAGGAGCACCAGACAGTGATATATCCTCAGACGATGTGGACATAGCAGACACAAGCAGAGAGAGGCCATTGGGATGCCTGCAGGGGAAAATGGGGGGTGGGGGCTGACAGAGCAAGAGGACTTCAGCAGCTATGCCTTGGTTGACATGAAAGGCTTGGCAGATCCAAGGAGAGCACCGTGCTGCTTGCCCTCGCTGCCTTCTCTTGGCAACGACACAGCTGCCTCAGGGTCACAAAGCTAAAATGACCTCCCTGTAGCCTTCCCCATACCTCCCTTCCTTGAGAACACCACAGCCCCACTGGAGGAACAATCATACCTCTTGTCCAGTCCTGATCACAGACTCCAGCAGGGCTCCCATGTAGCAGATGGAGGATTCAGGAATGTCTGCATGACTTCATGGAAGAAAACAACAGAGAATTAGTTATGACATGCCAACCCACCCATCCTGACACTGCATGCTGCGCCCACAGGCAAGGGTCAGCCCAAGGATGAGGAACCCCTCCATACAAGAAGGTCATGGTGAGAAGACCAATCTCTCTATGTTTCTCCCATGCCCAAGTTATCCACACAAAGCGGCCCAGCAACTCATGCAGCTTCACAGGATTCAAAGTCACCAACGTACAACCTTTCCTCACAAGACCCCTCCTCGAGTCAGGATAAAGAGGCCCAGGCCACCCCTTCATCCTGTGCAAGAGGGTCTCTTTTTTGACAGAAGGTATAAACTGCTAAAGGAAGGCTTTCCAATGCTGTAGGGAAACACAACCTTGTGAACCACTGCAGGGTCTCACAGGATTTCATGAAACATCCTGCAAGGTACAGACAGCTTCTCTTCCAGTTCTGCCAACAGTTAGTGTCCCAACATCCCACCTGCATGCAAGGGCAGGACCATGCTGCCTCCTTGACCTTAGCATTACCATCAGCAGAAGCTACAGCACCATGTGCTTGCCCTCCTCAAGTCTTGGTGGGCATCAGGACAACTGAAATGACTTCCAGATTTCACAAAGCCAAAACGACCCACAACATCCCACAAAACTGACAATGGGGTTACCAGGGACATGGCACGAGCAGTGACCCCCCACATAGCCACGGGTCCCCCAGCCTCAGCTGCTGCTCAGTGCGACTTACAGCTTCAGCAGGTGCTTGACGATCTGCTCAGGAATTAGGCGTTTCTGGTAGACTGTGTCTGCCTCCCACACCACTGCCTCGCAGATACTGCCATCCTGGAACCGCCGCAGCTCTGATTTCTCCCCCCAAAAGGTCCTGAAGTCCAGGGCCTGCAGGGGTACATTGGCCAAGCCAGGCCAGGGACAGATCATCACTGGGACCTGCCGAACCACTCCCATGACCATCAGCCACCTGCAACCACAGCATGGCACCAGCTCTGCTACACCCTACTCAGCACAAGCAAGGCTCCCCTCACCTCAGGGTGATCGGCCTGTGGTCCCTTCTCCAGTAAGCTGGCAGCAAACTCGGGGACAAAGAGGAGCCCAAACATCAGGGGCCCAACATCCTTGTGTTTTGGGGGCTCAGCATCAATCGGCCACTGTGGGAAAATGGGGAACATGAAGCACAAGGAGAGATGAGGATGCTGGAGCAGCAGCTGCTTGGATATTGGGCTGTTAGATGAACCTCCTGCTACATGCTCTCAGGTGCCCGGACAAGCACAGGCAGGGAAAGCCTCATTTAATAGGTCTCCCTGATGAGAAAACCAGTTGTCTTCACCCTGCCCCATTACTGGGCCAGGACTTCTGCCCAGACCAAGCCTCCCAGCTGCACCCCACACCCCAGTGCAGTGCCTCAGGTCCTGTATTCCCCACAAAGGGGACAGGCCTGTCTCCTCTCCCAGTGAGAAAAGATCCCCTCCCCATGCCTCGCCGTCCCACGAGGGACACACAAGACCCCCATGTGCTGCGAAGGATGCAGTGTCATTGCCAAGCTGCATTACCTCGGGGATCTCGGGCAAGGAGTGAGCCACAAGCAGCGCTCTCCCAGCCAGCCCACGGGCCAGCAGTGACACAATGAAGGGAAGGGCTGCAGCCACGTAGTTCCCACCCCTATCCATCAGCTCGTTCAGCAGCTGCATCTTCTTGCAGGCACCCTGCAGCTTGGAGACATGTTTCAGGCTACAAGAGAAGGAAATAAGCCGGTCACCCACCTCTGCTACCAAATCCTTTCTGAGATATATGCTAGAGGACAGATAAGTGGTGAGCTGAGGGTTCTGGTGCAGGATGGAGGCTACAAGAAGCACTGCACTTTGGCATCTCAGAATGCACCACAGGAGATGCTAGTCCTTGGGACAGTCACCACTCCCAAAGGCTAAAGCACTGCCCTCCTCCTCGAGAGAAGCTCTCTAGACAGTAAAAGCAGAATGGCCAAATGCAAGAGGCACCATCATCTACCTCAGAGCTAGCAGGGCCACCTCCCACGACCCCAGTCCAAAGTCAAAAGCAGTCTCTGAACAGGCACCTCAGCATTACCCCACCAGCACAGCGAGACTCACTGGAAGACATGGTCAAAGGCTCTGAGCATGGGCTTCGCAGTCATGAGCAGCACCTGAAAGCCATCCACCATCCGATCATCCAGGATTTCCATGGAGCGCTTGGCTTCGAACTGGACCTGAGCAAGGAGACAAGACAGAACAAGAGCATGAATGGGAGTGGAGAAAGAAAGCAAATACCTCCAGCAGTGGTCACCAATGCTCCCCCATCAACCACGGACACCCCAGCTCCATGGTCACCAGGAGACTCCGATCCCAGACAGCCTCTGTCCTCAGGCTGAAGCTGAGTCACCAACAGCTGTTGCTGCTGGCCAGACAGTCCTTCCTTGATACCCCTGCCATCAGGGTGGTTTTTTTCTGCTCCAAAACAGTTACTTCTGTCAAACAGCTCCTTGGCTTCACCCTAAGGTGCCCACAGAGAGGAAAACAACTTTCCTCCATCATTCAAGCAAGACAGGTAAGGCAGCAGTACATCTGTAGGAAAATAACGAAAGACTAGCAAGGAGGATGGTAAACACACTCCAGTGACTTGCAGCTGGGGTGTCAAAAAACACATATATCACACTACTTGACTATCTACTTGACAAGTAGAACATCTGTGTTGAGGTAACAAGAATAAATTTACTCTTTGCATTACATCTATGGTTTTGTGGTTGTTCCTGCATCCTGTCTGTGTCATCTCACACAACATCCAAGTCTCAAAATTCACTTCTGAGCTTCAGAGCTGGAAGTTAAAAGCTTAAAAAGCAACACTGAACCCCCTCCCCACATCCAACGTCCTCCTCCAAGACATCTAACCACCCTCTGCCTGCCTCAGCACACTCCTAAGACAGCATCTCAGGATGCCATCACAACCTGCTTGGTACCTGGTGGTATTTGCTGGCAGTCATATCAGCACAGAGGTTCACCAGCCCAGAGGGATCCACAAAGACCACTTCAAACGCCTGGTGGAAGTCATCCAGGACAGGCTGGAAGAGCAAACATGATCCTCAGTGTCATGGTGCAGCACAGACACCAGGGCAACACCACCTTGTTGCCATCTGACAACCCTGTAACAGGCACATCCCTGCCCAGGCAGTGCTGGCAGCGCAGCCAGACACAGGCACAAGCGCCAGCAGAGAGTTGCTTACCAGGGAGGCATCCGCATCCTTCGCTAGGCTGATCCCTGTCACACTCAGGTCAGTGGTGGCTGTGGGCAGACAGGAAGGAACAAGTCACAGCACCATCCACATCTCCTCCATTGGTGACAGTGCTATCTGCATGTCAATACCACCATGATCTCGCAACAGGGCTACAAAGCAATGCTGGCCTCTGCCTTGTGATGGGACCTACCCACTCCTCTGCTAGCTGCTCCATCCAGCCCTGCTCTGCTGCCTCATCCCCTCCTGTCCATCCCACCCACAGGGTCTCAGCATCAGAGAGAGAAAAGCAAAAATTCCCCCTTCCCGCACTGTGTTCAGACTTCATGCAGAGGCTTTGCTGACACCAGCCTTTCCCTGCCCAGAGAGGCTCCTGGAAACTCACCCAGGAACTGCAGGGTGCTCCTCAGTACCTGGTACCCACTCATCATCTTGACAATCTTGCGTTTCATCAGCAGGTAGGCAACCAGCATGGAGGCCAAGAAGCCACTGAAGCTACCCAAGCCCTGTGAAAACAGAGGGCTGAGTCAATAAGAGCTCAACAAGGCACCATGAGCCCCACAGCCCACCCCACGACTGCTTCTGGCCTCTGTCACCACCACCAGGGCATCCTCCAAGCCCCAATCCCACCAGAAAGACGTTGGAGCAAAGCTCTGTAGTATGAGCAGAGATATGGATCCCCTTGCAGGAAGGCAACCCCTCAAAGTTCTTTGGGAAATGCAATGAAATTCCAAAAGGAAAAAAAACCAAAATCACCACACCATTCCAGGGATCTCAAAAAAGCACAACTGTCTGGTACACATAGACTCATTGCAACCCACAGGATATGACAGAGCTCCTTGAAACCTGGCACAGCATAAACCAGAGTCACAAGCCCACCACACCACCCACCAAGACCAAAACACCACCTTTCCACACCTAGGGAGGGAGAGCAGGCCAAAGGCAGGTTAGTCAGGCAAGCAGAGCCTGCCAGGTCCCCTGGCACAGGACATACCTTGCTGAGCTGCCGCTGGTTCAGCCAAACTTTGAGAAGGGCCAGGCCATCCTTCATGCCTGGAAAGTCAGTGGCTGCGCTAGACAAGAACTGCAGGTGGGACAGCAGCACCGTGTCACAGAGGATGGAGTTGTTGTAGTGAGGGGTCGGGGGCTCAGTGGCTCCTGTGTGGGGAGATGACAGCACATTTGACCCAACCACAAACCTCCTGTTCACAGAAAAGGGCTGCAGCGAACCCACCTCCAGGCACTGGGTGCAGTCTCTGCCTGAACTGAGCAGCCTCATGTTCGCCTAGTCCCAGCCCCTACCTTCTTTGGGGGTGCTCTGCTCCATGAACCAGGCTGTCCGAACGTTGTTCTTGCTGGGATAGAAGCGGATGGGTTTGAAGAGACCCGGGGCAGGACAGGCGTGGAGTCGGACAGTGACCATCTTCTCATCCTTGCCTATAAGCACCAGGGGGTAGATGTGCAGGAGGAAGAGATGTCAGAGACCACCTTGAGAAAACAGGGAGCATCCCCACCTTGGGGAAAGTAAAAAGCTCCTTCCCAGCAGAGCTCAGCAGCAGCAGAAATCACCTCAGAGCACAGAGTGACCACATCCCAGAGCCAGCAGTAACCGTGAGGTCACACTGCTCATGTCCAAGTCTCATCTTCATCCCCACTGGCCAGTCTGGTGCCCCAGCACTCTCCCGCCTGCCCTGGCCTTGCCACACCACTGCCTGTCCCACACTCAAACCCGCTATCGCCTGGGGTCCGGAGAAAAAAGCTGCCCAGCAGCGCATGCCTCCCACGTCATCTCAGAGAAGAGCCAGGCCACACACAGTTGCCCAGGGAAGGCAAGAGGATGGCGGGGAGAGCATGGAGGAAGGACAGTACTAGACACAGACATGTTTTTGTACAGTCTGCTTTACTCCTGAAGTACCTACAGAGTGGGCCAGCCAGCAAGGCCAAGGCTGGGGAGCCTAGCCAAGATGCAGAGGGGGACTGGGAGGGGAAGAGACTTTGAGGACTAGGCCGTGTGTGGGCACTGAAGCTTCAAAATTTATCATCAATTGTGGTGCCAGCCCCAGGCTGACCCCTTTCCAAAGGGCCTGTTATACGGTATAAGACTACCACCACCACCCTCCACCTAACACCAGTACCCACCCACACCCCACACCAGAGCAAGGCTCAAGCGCTACCTTGAGGTCTCAGGAGCAGGATGGGTTTGAGATGGTTGCTGTGCATGTAGGCAAACTTCACACTCCCAAAGAGCTTCTCCTTAGAAAAGTGATGGGCGATGTGGGCCAGGTACAGAGCTCTCTTCCGGTGGTAGCGTTGGTTCAGATTGTCTTTGTCCTGGAAGATTTCCTGGGAAAAGAGGGACGTGGCAGTCTCACCTCACCTGCCTGCAGAGCCCGGTTCAGCCCGAGGCACTACACCACCTACCACTCTCCCTGGCCCCACAGACAGCCCTATCTCAGCTGTGTGGCTACAGCCCCAAGGGGCTCCAAGTCGGTCAGGAGCACTACACTGCTGCTGGCTCACCAGGCTCTAGGATCACTGGAGACAGAGAGACATGCAGCTAAACAGTGTGTTGTTTCATCTCAAACCCAGTTAGAGCAAGCCTAGGCAGGAAGGGGAGGGAGCTCTAGGGGGGTAACAGCCTGCAGACATCACCCTCCCTGTAATACAGTCTTGGGAACCGGAGCAGAAGTGCAGTGGGGTACAAAGTTGGACAGCACCTGCCTTCACATCAACGTGGAAGAGGTTCAGCCCAGACAGAGAGAAGGAAGATCCTCATGCGGAGCTAAAATCAAAGCAGCTGCAAGCTCTGATAGAGCAAGCGGTGAGACTGCACTCCTCAGCTCCTCATGGGAGTCACCACACTGCACATCCAGATGCTGTAACCTCATTCAGGAATGGAGAGGACAAGGCGGGGGCTGTGGGGGACAGGAGGGGAGGGGGCTCAGCCAGGCCCCAGGCCACTCAGCAGCAGGCATGGCCAGACTCACCCGCGGCATGGTCACCGCTACATCCACGTTGATCTCCGGCTTAATGCAGGTGCCCAGCAGGTAGCTGCCCACCACCTTCAGCTCAGTCGGGGGCACAAAGCGGAATCTCCCCTTCACACTGAATGGCACCTGCAGGAATGGGACCTTCACACCCCTGGGGAGCCAGGCCTGGTCAGTGAGCTGGAAACAGACGGGACACAAAAAAAAAAAAAAAAAAAAAAAAAAAATCACTCTAAGCACCACCAACAGCAGATGTGCAGGGATCAGGACCCCTCTGCCCACACAGCTGCAGGTGCCTGCACCCAGGGCTTAAAGACAGAGTGTTACCCTCTCCCTTCCAAGATAAAGCATAGTAGTATTTTTTCAGTCCCTAAGGCAGACAGTCCATGAGGACCACTGCTTGCACAGCAACAGCAGAGCCTGCTCCATACAGGGCTCTTGCCACCACCTCCTCCATCCCTCTGGAACGTACTTCAGTTTCTGGGGTATCTGGGATGGCACTCAGCAGGCTGTTAATTTCATGGAGGAAGGCATCAATCTTCTTCTTCTTCGTCTCCTTCAATGTCACCTCCTTCAGAAGCTCTTCGATCTGCAGGGGGAAAGGGGAGCATCAAAGGCAGTTGCAACACCAGAACTGCTCCTGCCTTTTACCTTGTCCTCCAGCACCAACCACGAGCCTGGTGAAGAGGGCAGCAGGTTTGCTGAAGAACACACCTGTGCCTCTCCACAAACCCTGCCTGGAGCTGGGAGTCCACTCAGTCCACAGGCAGAAGGATAACACAGCTTCTGACATCTCCTGTGAAGGGCTGGATGGCAATCAACTCCATCCCACCAGCTTCTGTGTGAGGTCCAGCCACAAAAAAACTGGTGTGATTCACAGAAGCACAGCTCTCAGATAGGCTTTTTGCACGACAGAGTATCAGCTGCAGGAAACAACAATGCAGGTTCACAGCACGAACCAGGCCCTTGCCGCCAACACCAGCAGGTAGCCAGGAGATCAAAGCCACTCCTCACCAACATTAAAATGTTACAACCACCAGAAGCCATCTAGGAACCAGCCTGACCTCCCCCCAACACAGCTAGCTTTACCAGGACGTAAAAAAATCCTCCTGCCCCATCACAGAAGCTGATCAAAGACAGCAGTCAGACACAGCTGGTGATGTTACTTCCTCACCCCAGAGAGCAACAAATCTCCACAGGGAGGGATGCTTCCACCGTACTGCAGTTAAGTGCTGGAGAGGTTCAATTTTAATGGTGTAGAAGACACCCAGCGCCTGGCGCAGGGCAGTAATAGGAATTACTGTGGAAACATGCGTAATACGCTGGGTGCCTTGTAAAGCCTGTGCCTTCTGTCCCTGCCCCGTGCCCAGCTCCTGCAGCAGCGGCCGCTGCCTAGAGTTACCGGGTCAGGAGGGCTCAGGGGCCTGCCAGCGTCCGGGGGTCTCTTTCCCAGGCGGTTCCTGGGAAGCTCTGGGTCCAGGGTCCCTCTGCTCCTCCCCTCCCTCCTCAGTTTAGCCCCCAGCGGAGCAGAGCGCGGCCAACGGCGGCTCCCCGGGCCGGCGGGCCCCCCGGCTGACCTGCAGGCGGAGCAGGCTGGAGTGGAAGAGGTCCTCGGTCTCCTTCAGCTGGCTCAGCTCCTCGCTGGTCGGCGGCTTGTAGAGCTCGGCCCGGCTCAGCTTCGCCGGCTGCAGGGCCCCGGCCCCAGTCGGGGCGGCCCTCTTCCCGCCACGCGCCGCGCCCCTGGCGGGGGACTCCCGGCCCTGCGCAGAGCCCTGCGAGGAGAAGACAGCACGGCTCGACCCAGAGTCCCGCCGCAGGCGCCCTCGGGGCGCCGATCCCCCCTCCCCAAAGCCGCCGCCGCCTCACCGCCATGGCCGCCGCCGCCGCCGCACACGCGCGGACCCTGTCGCCACGTGCGGCTCCACGCACCCTGCTAGCCGCGGAGCGCCGCTCCCCATTGGCCGCCGCTTACCGGCGCGGGGCTTCTATTGGCTGCGCCGGCTGTGCCCCGCCTTCCCGCCCACGGAGACGAGCTCGCTTGAGCAGGGCTGGGAGGGCGTGCTTCCTCGCTTTGCGGCAGGTCGTGTTTGGAGCGGCGTGTTTTGCATCAGTTGTGTGTGCTTGACGGCAGCGCAGCTCCCGCCCCGCACGGCTCTGGGGAGGAGGAGGGGGGGGCGTGTCTCCCCGGGGTGGGGGTCGCTGCCCCTCGGGCTATCGCCGGGTACGGACCCAGGGTCGTCCCACTGAGGTGCCCTGTTTTGCCCTGCAGGCCGTCGGCTGGGCCCCTCCCCCCCCCCCCCGACCGCCTTGGACCTCCCCCTCGCTTGGCTGGGGTGGAGCCTGGAGCTGGATCGGCTGGCTGTCCAGGGCCAGACGGGCTGTAACCCAAATTCACAACCTTTAACCCCAAACTGCAGTTCTCGGGGCAGCCCGGTGTGGTTTTGCGTTCAGGCTGGCCGCACGTGGGTGCCACAAGCCGGTTCGGCCTGCAGGACAACATTACCCCGCTGGCCAGGGCCTACCTGTGGTGCCTCTTGGGGACCCTGATTTCAGCAGCACCACATACTTAACATCGTGTTCAAAAGGGACCTTAAAATAATTGGGGAGGCGGAGATGTAGTATATCGGAGGTTAATAAACATACCAGACTCCAGTTTTCAGTCTGGTGTGACTTTCTATCTAGACAAGGGGAAAATTTGGGGCTGTTTGAGGTTAGGTGAGTAACAAGGGCATGGTCTGGGCTCAGAGCAGCTGATGCCAGCTGTATATATACACATAGTAAAATAAGGTGCAGTTTGCACAATATGCACAATTCTGGCAAACAGCTGGCAAGTCATCCCTCTCCAGTTTTGAGCCTCAGGTGGCTGCGTGTGCCTTCTGGCATGAGGATTTTAGAACTACCCTGAATTACTTGGATGTTTTCAAGACACACCATGTCCTGCACCCAGAAAAGAACTTTATTTTCCAAAGCAGCCAGGCTGGAAGCGGCACGGTCGGGTTGATCCTGGGTAGGGCGAGTGTGGAACTGCCTGTACGCTGCAGAGCCGGGCTCTGGTACTTCATGATTAATCAGGGTGGACATCCCGTACGTGACCTGCAGAGAGCTGTTGTGGCAGGCTGACCCAGCTTGGCCAGCTCCCACAGGGGCTGGCACAGGCACTGGGAGCAGGGCTGGCCCAGCAGCAGCCTGTGTGCTGGTTACCAGAGCGGGAGAAATATCACCTTTATATATGCCTTTATGTATATATGCCTTTACAGAAGCAACTCCAAACCCAAGGTCTGACCAGATTTGGGTTGTCAGGATATTTAAAAGCCCAACCTATGTGTGTCCCTGAACAGGAGGTCACAGATTTGGGGCTCAAATAATTTTAGTTCTGTTGCCAGCTCTTTTGCTGGTTTTTGCGTAACTGTAGATAGCTTCTCCCATGAAACAGGGATGTTTTGACTCCAGTGGGACTGTCCTTCTTTAGAAGGACTCTGCTCTGGGGCAACATCCCAGCCTGGAATGTCTAATCTCCATGTCAGATCCAAATTCTCCCTGAACCCTGGCCACCTGCAGTTCAGGTTTTTTCCTGCGCTGTGGGAACACTATAAACAGGATCTCTTCAAGAGTAGATGTGTAGGCATGTTAAGACAGAGAGTAGAAGGTCATGTATCCATTCTGAAGGTAAATGAATTGGGCTAAGCTCTGTCACCAGCACAGGACCCCTAAGCCAAATCAGCCCACTGTTCATGGGCTGTGCTTGTGGGAAATACAATTAGGTTTGGGGAAAATCAAGCAGGTTTTGGGGAAAAATGAGCAGGCTGAGTGTTGGAGAGAAAAAACAACAAGCTGGGAGTTCAGAGGATGTTTGCAGCTGATTTTCCATCTGCCCTGCAAGGCTTTGCTGCATCTGGCTTGTGACGGAGTGGGGCAGGCTCTCACCCTTACCTCTGCTAGGGAAAGCAGAGCAACGCCACGTCTGCAGGCACCCATGGCTCCCCAGCTTTCACCCTGCAGAGCTCGTTTCCACACACTGCTGCTGCACAGCGTCTCTGCCATGGAAATCCCAGTGCTGGCTTCCTGCTCGAAGCCAGTCATCATTTCTCTTCCCAGAAAAGGCTGAAAGGCTGGCATCAGCCTGTATGTTGCCTGACCTGCTGCCTAGCTGGGCACCATCATCAGCCTCATTGCCAAGAGCCTCCTCAAGCCTCACATACCTGGTATTTAACCATGTCCATGCAGGAGAACCTGCTGAAAGCCGGGTCTGAGCCTTGTGTCAACCAGGGGACTGGGACTGCTGCAGGTGGGTGTTTGGGTCCTGATTTCCAAGGAAAGTGTACCAAGTTGAGCTGACCTGTTGTTGTATTTGGGGACCACCTTCTGCGTGCAAATGCTTGCAGTGGGGATGTGAGAGATGGCTGTAGGTATGAGCCCAGACTGCTGGTCCCTGTTACTGCTCATTGCAGCTCCTGCCTGGCTGCTGCATCACAGCCTCTCAATCTCAGCCACCAGCAGCAACATCCCCAACCCTCTCCAGAGCACCCCAGGAGAGGATTTTTGCTCATTGTAACCTCTGAATCGCTTCTTCCTCCATCTTGGTGGCTGGGTTGGGTCCCGTGGGCTGCCCCTTAAGGCAGGGAGATGAACCCCCTTCATCCATCCGCACCCATGCACACGCTGCCCCACACTCCCTTGCACACCAAGATTGCCTCCAAAATTGACTTCCAGTTCGTGTAGACATTCAACTCCCAGCTGGTTTTGCAGGCAATTCTTGTACACAGCCCCAGTGACTCCACTGAGTATGAATTACAGCATCAGCTCCTAACTCAGGAGAAATTTATCCTGCATGTTCCCAAAAGAAACAGCTCCTTGGTTGGAGGAGCTCCCATTCCTCCCCCTTCCCTCCTGCCCCTGCTGGAGCCAGGACTCCTGTGCTCCAGCTCCACTCCTCTTCCCCTTCCATCCCCACTGTGCCACGCTGCTCCCTGAGACGTGATTCACTGCCCAACGCCTCCGGGTGCTGTGGGCATACCTGCCGTGTCAGGCTCCCCTCTGATTTAAGGCGAGGGTAATTGCAGCCTTGCAAAGCATTTTTAGGAAGGCTGGGAAAACCGGTTTGGTCATCCCTGGCCCCAAGGTCACGTCCCTGCGCTGCTTGAGAGCGATGGGGGAGGAAGGACCCTGTCACTTGGGGAGTAAATGGCAAGTCCACAGTGGGTCACTGGGGTGCTCACCATGCAAACCCCTCAGCACCTCCCCTTGGCCCCTGCTGTCCCCGGGACGGGGTGTAATGCCTGGCCGGAGTGGCAGAAGGGGCTCAAGGTCTGGCCCCAGAGGGACTGGATAACGGGGCAGCACCTGGAGCCTCCCCAGCCTCCCGCTACCCTCCAGCACTCTGTATCGCCCTGCTTCCAGGCAAAAGCCCTCACCCCATAGCCTTCAGGACAGGGCACGTGCACATGCGTGCACACATCCACAGGTACATGTGCATACGTGCATGTACGCACACACAAACACTCATATATATACACACAAAACTGCAGACACTCATGCACACACACACATATGTACACACCCCACCACACACATATCCCTCTAGACACACAAGCACATACATGCATACCCTCATGTATTCATGCATAAACACACACACACACGTAGATACACATCCACATATACATACACATATATATATGAACACGTACATATACACACACATGCACACGCACATATGCAAACACCCCCCTACACACCCCTACGCATACATATGCCCATATACACATGCACGCACACTTACACATACATGTGCACACACATGCACTTGCATACGTATGTGAGGACTTACACACATACATATGCACACACAAAATACAGATGTACACACACACGCATGCACATACATGTGAACCTACACGCTCACACCTACAGACACATGCACTCATGCACACACAGCTGCAGGATGAAGCTGCCGGGTCTGCTGGAGCCACGGGGGCCTGGGGACTTGGGGAGCATGGGGGCATGGGGGTAGGGGGACCGGGGGGGGCCGGGGCAGGTTGACTCCTGGACGTGACACCCCAGGGCATCCAGGCAGCGTGGCCAGCCCTGCCACAGGGAGCAGGACCAGTGGCATCTTTCCCAGGAGAGGTTATTTAATAAAGTATTTCAGCACCTAGTGAGTCATTAATTACACCCCATCCTACAGTGCTAATACTAATACTACTAATAAAAAAAAATAAATTTACAGCATTCCACACCCCATGCCCACCTTCATGGGCATCACACTCCTCCCACCATCCTGCCTTGCCCAAAGAGCTGCAGCGTGGCCCCAGCTGCCCGCCCGCTGCCAGGCTCCCACTTCCAGCCACACTTCAACCCCACCACCTGGAAATCCCTGGGGAATTGGAGGAATCCTTCCCCTGACTCTGTCCCCCAGAATCCAGGGTCTCCTAGCCCAGGTGAAGCCCTGCCCAGGCGGTTTCTCGCCGAGGGTGAGCATCCCCAAGTTCTGCGTACCAGCATCTTCTCGGCGTGGCATCCCAGAGCTCCTGCTTCCTGAGAGGTGCAGAGGGACTGCAAGCCAGCATCAATACACTGCTGGGGAAATCCTGCATCAGCACCAGCTATCCAGACACCGCCATCAAAATTCAACAGTGGCATCTTACAAATGGCAAAACTCCTCAAAATAACACGCATACTTCCTTTAAAAATCTACACTGCACTGCAGAAACCACAACACAGCCCCTGACTGCTGTCACATAGTACCACTCAAATACCTTATGCTGTGTCCAGAGTCAACCCCAAACCCCAGAAGGTCCATGACCACCAACACCAGAGCAAAAACCACAATCCATCCCTTTGCTCCACAAGTGGGCACACAGCCTGCTGCCCCACACTGGGACAAGGTGGTGTGATAAATGCTACCCGAAATATCTCCCATGAGATAACAGCACTGATGGGACCAACAGGCTGGGGCTGAGATTTTTCCCGTCCCCACTGGGTTATTTCTGCTTCCATCTGTTCCTCATTTGGTTCACCCATGCTGGTGGAGCAGGGCTGTCCTTTCCCCTGGGATGCAAGGAGGGCCAAGGGCACTGTTGAACTACTGTTGGGGATCACTGGTGTCCCAAAAAGAGGGAATTGCAGAAGAAAAAGGGGGTTGCTGCTCCCTACCATCCCTTTACGCTTGGCAAAATTAAAAGCCCGGGGGTGAATTGTGGACATGGTTCCTGTGGGGTTTTTTTTGAGGGAACCTAAATCCGTTTGGCCTGCCAAAGCAGTTTGCAAACAGGGTGCTAGATCCCAGACTGGCAACCTCCTATCTGCAACCCTTGAACCCACTGAGCTAGCGGAGGGGCCACCGGGGGACCATGGGGAGGCACATGACTGCTCAGCTGCTGCCTCTCCTGGGAGCATTTCTCAAAAAACTGGGCACCTCCAAACCTCAGCCCACCATGGTGCTGATGCCCTCGACGATGAGCCTCAAACCACAGTGCAGGAGTGCACACCCGCACGCACACCCATGTGCACACACACCCTTGCTCCCTCTGCTCCTGTCCCGGGAATGCCACTGGCATTGTGCGCAGCCAGCGGGAAGGGGCTGTGGTTGGATGGGGCTGCCGAGCAGGTTTAGCCATCACGTTGACCCTGGCTCATGCAGTGCCTGCCCTCCCTTCGCAAGGTCCCACCCTGGGGCCTTCCCGCAAACAGCTGCTGCTGTGGAAATGCTCTGCTTGCACAGTGGCTGTGGGGAGCTAAACCTTGAGCTAAAACCTTGGCACATTCCCAGGCTCGGCATCACCCGCGGATGTCTCATGCTTCCTCACGAGCAAAGCCAGCTCCTGCCTGGGGCTCCTCACACCAGACCATCCATCCCTAACCCTCCTTGGCCACCCCACGGCCATGGCTGGTTTTTTTCCAAGCTCCTCAAAACCTGATCTCAGCAATAGTTCCTGGACCAAAGCAGAAAGCCACAGTCCAGCCGTGTGGGGATGTGGCACCTTTCATTGCCTGGCTGATCCCTCCCAGGAGCTTTACACAGATTTGATGGGGTTTCTTGCTTCTCCTGGGGAGAGGGGATTCTGTCCCACCCCAGCAGAATCTGTATTTCATTGTAGGATTAAATAGTTCTTCTCTTTCATTTCTAAAGTACTTTCAAATGCTTCAAGTTCTCGAGTTTTAACGAGTGACAGAGTAATTTGAAACTGCCAGGAAAAATAATCTGGTACATAGGAAGGATGACATAAGAAAGCACTCCTGTAATGTTTGACTGTCCATCCCAAGTGTGGCCATATCACAGAATCATAGGATACCTGGTTGGAAGGGACCTCAAGGATCATCTGGTCCAACATTTCTGGCAAAAGCATGGCCTAGATGAATCTTAAAAGTGTCCAATGTTGGGGAATCCACCACTTCTCTGGGGAGATTATTCCAGTGGCTGATCATTCTCACTGTGAAAAAATTTCCTCTCATGTCCAATCAGAATCTCCCCAGGAGTAACTTGTACCCATTCCCTGTCATCTTCCCCATGTGACTCCTTGTAAAAAGGACATCTCCATCTTCTTTGAGACACCTTTTAGATACTGGAACATGGTGATAAGGTCTCCCCTAAGCCTTCTCAAGGCTGAACAAATCCAACTCTCTCAGCCTTTACTCATGCAGCAGGCTTCCCAGTCCCTTGATCATCTTGTGGCCCTTCTCTGGACCCTCTCCAGCCTGCCCACAACTTTTTTGTATAGTGGGGACCAAAACTGAACACAGTATTCCAGGTGTGGCCTGGCAAGCACTGAGTAGAGTGGGATAATGACTTTCTCTCTGCTGGTGATGCCCTTGCTGATGCAGCCCAGCATCCTGTTGACTTTCTTTGTCGCTGCAGCACACTGTTCACTGATGTTGAGCTTGTTGTCCACCAGGTCCCTTTCCACAGAGCTGCTCCCCAGCCAGATAGATCCCAGCTTGTGCACTCCTGGATTATGTTTTCCCAGGTGCAAGCCCTTACACTTGTCCTTGCTGAACTTCCTAGGGTTCTTGTCAGCCCACTCTTCCAGCCTATCCAGGTCTTCCTGCAGGGTGGCTCTGCCTTCCGAAGTGTCCACTTCCCCACTCAGTTTGGTATCATCAGCAAAATTCACCAGAAAAATTCATCAGGGTGCACTTGATCCCATCGTCCAGATCACTTATGAAGACATTAAACAGCGCTGGGCCCAATATCGATCCCTGGGGGACTCCCCTTGTGACAGGGTGCCAGTTTGAAAAGGAGCTGTTCACCACCACCCTCTGGGTGGGGCCTGTCAGCCAGTTCCCCACCCACCACACACCCCTTGTCTAGACCGTAACACAGCAGCATCTCTAGGAGGAGGCTGTGGGGAACCATATCAAAAGCCTTGGAGAAATCCAGGTAGACAATGTCCACTGCTCACCCCACACCAACTGAGCAGGTTACTGTGTTGTAGAAGGCGATCAGGTTTGTCAAGCACGATTTGCCCTTGGTGAATCCGTGCTGGATTTTCCCAATCATGTGCTTCATTTGGCTTGTGACAGCCCCCAGGAGGATTCATTCTGTAACTTTCCGAGGGACTGAAGTAAGACTGATGGGCCTATAATTTCCTGCATCCTCCTTTAATCCCTTCTTGTAGATGGGGATGACATTAGCCTTCTTCCAATCTTCTGGGACATCCCCCGATCTCCATGATTATTGCCGCTCTCCATAATCTCCAAGATTATGTCCTGGGGCCCAACAGTGCTGGTAAAGACAGAGGTGAAGAAAGTGTTGAGAACCTCTGCCTTTTCAGTGTCATTGGTGACTAATTCACCTCTCCTGTTTAACAGCAGGCCAATGTTTTCCCTCTGTTTCTGCTTGTTGTTTATGTACTGGAAAAGCTCTTTCTAGTAGTTTTTAACATCTCTGGCCAATTTCAGTTCGAGCTGAGCTTTTGCTTTTCTAACTGCATCTCTGCAAGCCCTGGCAATGCCCTTGTAGTTCTCTGTGGGTATTCATCTGCTTTTCCATCTCTGGTATGCTTCTCTTTTGTTTTCAAGCAGACTCAGAAGCTCGCAGTTAAGCCAAGGGGGTCTCTTGGTTTGTCTACATCTCTCACCTTTAAAGGGTATGAACTGGTTTTGTGCTTCCAGGAGGGTGTGCTTGAAAAACCCCCAGCACTCACTAGCTCCTTTACCATCATGGAAGCTTCCCACAGAATCCCTCCCAACTGAGCTCTTAGTGAGTTTAGGTGTGGTCCTCTAAAATCTAAAACCTTTGTCTTAGTACTAACCTTCAGTGTGCTCAGCAGGATCTCAAACTCCACAATATTGTGATCACTGTAGACAAGACTATCACTAACTGAGATATTAGTGTCATGATTTGAGCTCAGAGTGCAACTGAGCACGACACAGCTGTTCACTCACCCCTTCCCCCTCAGGAATGGGAAGGAGAAAATAAAGCAAAAGACTTAGGCATTGAGATAAGGACAAGAAGGGATGACTCACCCGTTACTGTCAAGGGCAAAAAACAGACTCGTTAGGGAAAGAAAAAGAACATCAATTCAATTCAGACACTAACAACAACACTTAACAGACAATGTAGGAGAGTGAGAAACACTACCACATCTTAAGAACACCTTCCCCCCACACCTCCCTTCTTCCCAGGCTCAGCTTTGCATCCAATTTCTCTACCTCCTCCCCCTCAGAGGCACAGGGGTCAGGAGATGTGGGATGTGGTCAGTCCCACCACTCCTTCCTCCTCAGGGAAGAGGACTCCTCGCATTCTCCCCTACGCTAGTGTGGTGTCCCTCTGATGAGAGACAGTCTTCCATGAACTTTCTCTGGCGTGAGTCATTCCCATGGGCCGCAGCTCTTCCCAAACTGCTCCAGCGTGGGTCCCTCCTGCAGGCTACAGTCCTCCCAGCAATG
This sequence comes from Strix aluco, assembly GCF_031877795.1. Classification (NCBI taxonomy): domain Eukaryota; kingdom Metazoa; phylum Chordata; class Aves; order Strigiformes; family Strigidae; genus Strix; species Strix aluco. The sequence goes on along the minus strand of NC_133971.1, from coordinate 87,009,775 downwards.
GACTGCTAAAGTGTGGGCTTCCTTCTGAGTCCTGGCCTTCTTCGGGTGCAGCCCCCTGCTCGAGCGTGGGGTCCTCCACGGGCTGCAGGTGGGCATCTGCTCCACTGGTGATGTCCATGGGCTGCAGGGGCACAGCCTGCCCTCTCACCATGGGCTGGAGGGGGGGTCTCTGTGCTGGCGCACCTCCCCCCTCCCTCCTCCTTTCTTCCACTGACCTCAGTGTTTGCAGAGATGTCCTCACAACTCCTCACAACTCCCACTCCTCCTCCCCTGTTCCCCTTCTTCAATATGTTATCACAGAGGCACAGCCACCATCGCTAATAGGTTCAGCCTTGGCCAGAGGCAGGTCCGACTTGGAGCTGGGGGAGCTTTGAGAAGCTTCTCACAGGGGCCACCGCTGTAGCCCCCTCCCCCCTACCAAAAACCCAGCCACACACACAGACCCAGCACAATTACAAAGCAGGTTTTCTTTGTTTGTGAGTAGCAAGTCCAGCAGTGCCTCATTCCTGGTTGGCACATCTACCATTTGTATGAGGAAGCAGTCGTCTACACATTCCAGGAACTTGATGGATGTGTGAGCTGCTGTATTGTTCTTCCAACAAATGTCTGAGTAGTGGAAGTCACCCATAAGAACCAGGTGCTGTTGACCCGAAACTTGCTTAAGTGACCTTAATCACAAGATGTTGGCCTTATTTTGGTTTGGAGGTCAGTAGCAGATGTCTACTGTAAGATCTACCTTGGAGACAACCCCTCTGATCTTGACTCAGAGGCATTCAATAGGGTTTCCACAATCACCATAATTGAATTCTATACATTCAAGGTTCTCCTTAACATAGAGTGCAACTCCTCCACCTCTTCTTCCCTGCCTGTCTTTATGAAATAGCCTGTAGCTGTTCATCGCAATCATCTAGTCATATGAGTTGTCCCACCATGTTTCAGTTATTTCTATGATATCATAACTTTCTGACTGGGCGCATAGCTCCAGTTCCTCCTGTTCCCTAGGCTGCGTGCATTAGTATACGTACACTTAATACATACATATCACAGAAACATGTAGCTAACAAGCAGTCTTCATGATGGCCAAGAAGTGAGGGACCTTACCAGGGCAAAGAAATAGGGTAAAGTTGATGCTTGTAGCCACTGAGACTTTAAACAAAACCCCAAGGGTTTCAGCCTGGGATTCAGGCAGACACACCCAGCATGTTCCTGGCAGCCACCAAAAGAAAACTTCCTGGAGAGCTGAAGCCCAGCTCCTGGCTGAGACACTGTCAGCTCCTTGCCCATGGGATGGGGTCAGAGGGATACCAAGGTCCCTCCTGGTGCTTGGGGACCACCCAGGCAATACAGCACCACGTTGACTAAAATGAACCTCAATCATCACTTGTCACTTGGATGACAGTTCATGAAGTTTTACCTGGCTCATTAAGTCTCACCTGTCTGCATGGGGATGGAGAAGCCGCTTTGTGTCCCCCCACTAGTGGCAGCAGTGGCTGTGGGACTTTACCAGGGTAAAGCTGAGGTTCATGGGATAGTACAACAGCTGGAGCCCTCCTCGGTGGAACATATACTGAGAAGGTGTGTTAAACACTCCTCCTTAGGCAAAAAAAAAAAAAAAAAAAGAAAAGTCTAAAAGGTCAAAAAATCAAAGAGGACTAAACCAATCCATGCATATAGGTCAGGGCTGGAGAGGGAGAGACTGGTTCTGCCTGTCCAAAGTCAGTGTCTCAGGCAGCTTTATCTCAAAACAGTGGTGACCTGAATTACATGAAGAGAACTGATGGGAAGTTGATACACTTTGTAACGTGCTAGCAGTGTTTTGCCTCCTTTTAAATCACCAATCTGCTTTTTGCATAGATTGTTTTGTGCCCTTGTTTTTATTTTTCGGTTGCTTTTGTTTGCTTTCTGCGACAAGCAAAAGAGCAATTTATCTGGTTTCCTGGCTGTTGCTGTGGGCTTTACACATAGCAACAAGCAGGAAAAAAACCTTTTCTTTTTTTTTGCGACAGTAACAAACAACTTGCAGCCTCCAAAAATCACACTGGAGGCACTGAGGGAGGGGAAAATCTCTGCCCCCTTTCCTCTTGCAGTTGTGCCATGTTTTATCAGCAATGGTTGGTTTGCCTTGTGTGTCCCACCACAGCAGCCCTTAGCAATCTCCTTACAGTAGAATAGTGCTCTGTTTTCCCCCCCAGAAATAAAAATTCAATGTCGAGGGCAGCTCCTGAGACTGGAGGGAGTGGAGAGAGTCAGGAACATGCAAATACGGCTTTTATTTATTCATGGCTTGAACCTCCAAGTGCCAAACCACCTGGCAATGCAAGTGCCCTCCCTCCCTCTATTTCAGCCAAACCCAACCTTCGTGGCACTGGGCAAAGGTCAGCAGAGGTGATGATGATGATGATGATGATGATGATGGTGATGATGACTTAATTGAAATCTTCAAGCACACCTGGCTCAGATTTAACAGCTCTGGCCCTTTTTTCCTTTGGCCCAGCCCCCCCCCTCCCATCCCAATGTCTCTTCAGGACAGGTATGGTCCATCCTCATTCATCTGATGGGGAAACTGAGGCAGGGCAGTGACAGGATTTGCCAGGGTACAGAAAAGCTGAGTCAGAGCCGACATGGGCATTTGGGAAACTCCCTCCCGGTTCTCCATCTTGATCTTGCTTCCCACAGAAACAGAGATTGATTATGCAAAGGTGTTGTCTGTCTCTCTGCCAGATCCCTCCTTGTTCATGTTTTTTAACCCATGGGGACAGATTCACCCCCAGATGTAGGTGTTTCAGAGATATTTTGTTCAATTAGGCAGCTCAGCTGGGAGGATAAGAAAGACCAAAGTCTTTCTCCACTGGGAGGAAGATAGCAGGGCATGCTGAATTGCATTACTATCCACCCAAGACTCCACACAAGAGGGTGCTAGCAGAAACCAGGTTCAAAGCTCTGCCACTCCAGGAACATCTTGCAAAAGTCTTACCCTGTGGGTGTTGAGGCTGTTCTCCTGGGCATCCTCTGCAGGGATGAGTCCCAGGCATGTGACCTCACCCCATGGGGTGCTTTGGGGCTGGAAGGACAGAGAGAAGCATCCTGGCTTTGGGCTGGGATGAACCCCACTTCCCTGACCCCTACAGCCCCTGCAAGGCTGTTCTGTGATCCAGAGCTGTTTCTGCTGCGGTCAGAGATGTTGTTCCCATCAGGGAAGACCCATTTGAGGTCTACATGAGGAGCCTTCCACCAAAACAAAAACTGGGCACTGGCTTTGGGGAATCTGGGCAAATCTGCTTTGCTGCCCTTTAGCCTGGCTTGACCTCAAAGGGTAGGAGTTACTTACCCTTGCTTAGACACCCAGGAGAGACATGCCCTGAGATGAGTCAGGGGAACACGGCGTGAGGCCAGCTTCCTCCTGAAGGCACTGAAGGCTGCAGAGGGAGCTGAGGGCTTTGTGATGTCTAACATCCAGGCAGATCCAAAAATCCTAAATGCCCACACTTAGGGGTGACAGGCATGCTTGAAACTCCCAGCTGGATGCTCTTGCTTGGATACCCACAATCCTGCCCTGCTGTGGGTTACCAAGTCATGAGCAGAAATCTTCCTTGCCCCCCAGGTGATGAGCCTACGTCCTGAAACAGGCTGGTTACTGCACCCAAGTTTTATGCTGGAGAGGAATGACTCTGCTGTCATTTGGGGTTTCCTTTGCCTCCCCTGTGCCTAGTGTAGGAGGAAACACAAAGAGACAGATCCCCCAGGCAACAGGTCTTACCGTCTGGGTGAGGAAGCAGCAGCACCCAGGGGAGAAAATACAGGCACCGGACAATTTGAAGTCACCTGGGAGATGGTGGAGAACTCATTTTGGAGTATTTTCCTTTGATTTGTCTTTTAAACAATTTGGGGGAGTGTACCCAAGACTTCTGGTGCTTATTATGAAAGGGATGGAGACAAAAAGGAAACATCTTCAGGTGATCATAACACCATAAGGTCTCTGTGTCCATAGGAGGAACAGCCGTGGAAGCTGGGACTCTTCTGTCCCCAAAAGACATCCATGGGAAAGGTTATGGTAGAGCCTGCAAAATTACAAGGGGCAGAGTGTGGCTGAATAGAAAAGGACCACTCATTGTCTTCTCTACTGTGAGGATGAGGGCACCAAAAAAAGTAGCAGGTGGCAAGATCAAAACAAACCAAAGGAAATGATTCTGCACCCAAACAGGTCATTAGACTGGGCAGCTGTTTGCCACAGGATGTTGCAAATGCTTAAAATTTAGCCGGCTTCAAAAATAACTCAACAAATTAATGGGAGAAAAATCTACTGAGTGCTATTAAATACAAGGACACCTCTGACGCAGGGAGCCTGAGTCACAAAAAAATGTCAGAGATCGAGGAAATATTCTGGGGAATTATCAGTTGTCCTTATGACCTTCCAAGGGTGAACTTCCATGAAGAGAGGTACACGGCTAGATGGGCCATTGGGGGACATATATAGAACCACCCAATGCTGAAACGCAGCATTGGTCATGATAAGTTTGTTATCCACCTGTGTGAATCTGTGCCAAGATCTCACTGCTGTGCTGTGCAAAGCATCTCCTGGAGGCATGAGGTTTGCGGGGGACATGCAGCACCCAGCAGGTGGGGGAAGGAGATAGCGTCCAGCAGGACCCGTGCAGGCAGGTTCCTGGAGATAGGGTGACAGGGGGGAATCACTTGGTGCAGCGCCCTGATAGAGCACCAGCTGCCAGCTCTCAAGCCGAGAAACCAAGCCTGAAGGCCATGAGATAAGATGAGGGCAGAGGGAAACCAGCCCATGACGTGGCAGTGATGATTTCCAAATCTCCTTTTTCATTCCTGTGATGCAGGAAAACAAGATCAAAAAGGAAAAAATTTTGTGGTGGCTTGACCCTGGCTGGATACCAGGAGCCCAGCAAAGCTGCTCTATCACTCCCCCTCCTCAGCTGGACAGGGGAGAGGAAATATAACAAAAGGCTTGTGGGCTGAGATGAGGACAGGGAGGGATCACTCACCAATTACCATCACAGGCAAAACAAACTTGACTTGGGGAACATCAATTTAATTTATTACCAATCAAATCAGAGTAGGATAATGAGAAATAAAACTAAACCTTAAAACGCCTTCCCCCCACCCCTCCCTTGTTTTCAGCTCAACTTCACTCCTGATTTTCTCTATCTCCTCCCCTGCCCCAGCAGCACAGTGGGGCAGGGGATGGGGGTTGCGGTCAGTTCATCACACACTGTCTCTGCTGCTCCTTCCCCCTCAGGGCGAGGACTCCTCACACTCTTCCCCTGCTCCAGTGTGGGGTCCCTCCCACAGCAGACAGTCCTCCATGAACTTCTCCAGTGTGAGTCCTTCCCACAGGCTGCAGCTCTTCACTAACTGCTCCAGCGTGGGTCCCTCCCATGGGGTGCAGCCCTTCAGGAACAGGCTGCTCCAGCGTGGGTCCCCCACGGGGTCACAAGTCCTGCCAGAAAACCTGATCCGGTGTGGGCTCCTCTCTCCCCGGGACCACAGGTCCTGCCAGGAGCCTGCTCCACCGTGGGCTTCCCACAGGGTCACAGCCTCCTTTGGGCACATCCTCCTGCTCCGGTGTGGGGTCCCCCACGGGCTGCAGGTGGAGATCTGCTCCACCATGGACCTCCATGGGTGCAGGGCACCGCTGCCTCACCAGGGGCTGCACCACGGGCTGCAGGGGAATCTCTGCTCCGGTGCCTGGAGCACCTCCTCCCCCTCCTTCTGAACTGACCTTGGTGTCTGCAGAGTGGTTTCTGCCACATATTCTCACCCCACTCTTTGGCTGCAATTGCCCTTACACAGTTTCCCCCCCTCCTTCTTACATACGTTATCTCAGAGGCACTACCACCATCACTGATGGACTCGGCCTTGGCCAGTGGTGGGTCTGTTTGAGCCGGCTGGCATTGACTTTATTGGACATGGGGTAGCTTCTAGCAGCTTCCACTGAAGCCACCCCTGTAACCCTCTCACTACTAAAACCTTGCTACACAAACCCAATACAATATTCAAAGCAATTATTACATACTCTGAGCAGGCACAACCCAGCCCTGCCCAGCTACCCGAGTCCCAGCTGCAAGGTTAGTCTCTGAAGGGGTGAGCAGGGCACGGCATGTGCAATATCTTCGTGGTCTTCATGACCAAGATGCCCTGAGACTTGCATGGTCAAAGCACTGGTAGGAGCAGGATTCAGAGTCACTCCAATGGATGGTAGCACCTTTCCATGTTTTGGGCTGCTCTCATGTCTGTGTCTATAAAAGAGACAAGTCTGTTGCATCCAAATCAGCCTCTGAGTCTTCAATCATCCATTACCCCCATCTTAGTGTACAACCACCAAATGGAAAGAATACCATCTTCACACCTAGGGCTTGGCAAAGTGTTGCCATCCCTCTGTCTGTGTGCAAAGTATCTCTTGTGTAGCCAGTGTCAGCACCAGCAGAGTCTCAAAGTCTTGGGTCTCGCTCTGAAGCCACATGCAACATCAATAAACTGCTGCTGGCCATGTTCAACCTGACACCCAAATAACACAGTCAGAGGCAGGATGCCATTCAGAGAGACCTGGATAACCTCAAGACGTGGGCTCATGGGAACCTCATGAGGTTTAACAAGGCCAAGTGCAAGATCCTGCACCTGGGTTGGGGCAAGCCCCGATATCAATACAGGCTGGCAGATTAAGCAATTGAGAGCAGCCCTTCGGAGAGGGACTGGGGGTACTGGTGGATGAAAAGCTGGACATGAGCCAGCAATGTGTGCTCACAGCCCAGAAAGTCAACTGTATCCTGGGCTGCATCAAGAGAAGTGTGGCCAGTAGGTCGAGGGAGGGGATTCTGCCCCTCTGCTCCACTCTCATGAGACCCCACCTGGAGTCCTGTATCCAGCTCTGGGGCCCCCAACATAAGAAGGACATGGACCTACTCAAGCGACTCCAGAGCAGGGCCACAAATGGGATCAGAGTGTTGCAATGCCTCTCCTAGAAGGAAAGGCTGAGAGATCTGGGCTTCTTCAGCCTGGAGAAAAGAAGACTCTGAGGAGACCTTCTAGTGGCCTTCCAGTACTTAAAGGGGGCTTATAAGAAAAATGGGGACAGACTTTTTAATAGGGTCTGTAGCAATAGGACGAGGGGTGATTGTTTTCAACTAAAAGACAGCAGATTCAGACTAGATACATGAATAAATACTTACGATGAGGGTCATGAAACACTGGAACGAGTAACCCAGAGAGGTGGTAGATGCCCCATCCCTGGAAACATTCACAGTCAGGTTGGACGGGGCTCTGAGCAACCTGATCTGGTTGAAGATGTTCCTGCTCATATCTGGGGGGTTGGACTAGATGACCTTTAAAGGTCCCTCCCAACCCAAACCATCTGATGATTCCATGATTCAATAAGTGAAAAGCTTTTTGCTTTCTCCTGCTTTGCCAAACCTTTGGAAATACCTCCAAGGATGAGAATGGCCAGGAGACTCACAGGATATATATGTTCCCATGCCCTGTGTTCCAAGAGCCCCAGATAAAATATTACTCAGATGTTTTTTATTATTTATTAATCATCAGAATATTAAGAGTAACCGCAGGGTATTTTCATTGTACTCTTTTATCAGATCCTTCAACAGCTTTCACAAATTTTTAGACAGCAAGTAGATGTGTAAGAAGGATATATGTATATATTTCATATATATGTGAAAGACATGATGTTGATGAGTGTAAACAAAAAGGAGGTACGTCAGCAGAATGAAAGGGACAGTATTTTCACATATATGAAATAAAAAACCAGAAAAATGCCCTGTGATCAAGTCAAGCTTGGAAATGGCTCTGGGAAGAACCGCTTACTGTTAGAGGACAAGATAGGTGCAATGTTACTAAACCCTTCCTTCTAATTTCTTTTGCTCATAAGTGGTCAGGTAAATGAAAATAAGTCTCACTCTAGGGAAAAACTGTGTTTCTGAAGCTGAGCATGTGTTCCGCTGCCAAGGGAAGGATCTGAGTGCCCTGGCAATGCTCACCAGTGCTGCACTTAAAGAAAAAGAAAGAGAGAAATATATTAAAAATGGATGCTGAGAGGAGAACATGCTTGAGGTGGAGAAAAGCTTTTATCCTAGATGTGTGGCCTTTGTGGTATTTTGGTTGCTTCTTTGCAAAGAGAAGGATTCACTCCCTGTACGGTGCTCATTGCTTCCTCTGGTTCCCATTCTGTAGTCCCTGCTCTGTACGTTTTCCCTGTGGTGGGAGATGTTTTCAGGCCTCCACCCCACAGGACTTCCCTGCTTTGCCCCACTCACCTGCCTCTCACACCAGAGGGGCAGCAGGAAGAGAGAAATAGCTAAAACTTGCCCTTCTTGGTCCTCCCCACCAGCCAGCAAGTACATTCAGGGTTTTTTTCCCTCCCCAGGGCAAGATCAGGGAAAGGTCCTTTAATTATCTTGGAGATAAGCAGAGCTCAGACCAGACAGGACCAGGCTGCAGCAAGCTCACCCAGGTGAACACCTCCCCTGCAGCGCCAGTGAATGCATCGCCCTCTCTCACCCACTTCCCACCCACCTCATAACAGAGAAAGAACAAAAGCATTTTAATTTAAAGCACTGCGCAAATGAGGGTCTGTATGCAAAGGCTTAAACTCCCTCCCTCCTCTTCTAGACCCTCAGCATGTCCATTCAAAGACAAAACAAACCCATTTGAGATAAAACCCACAGCTCATAGTTTGGGGCAGCATCAGAGCCTTCTCCACCTTTAAAATGGGGATGCTCCTGCAGAGGAGGCCAGCCCTGTGGTGCACCCAGATGCCAACATGCGGCCTGGTGCTGGCTCCCTCCACCGTCTATCAGCCCTTGAATTGACAAGCCAAAGTATGGAGAAGGGGAATGACCCATCCTACAGGCCAGGCAGAGGATGCTGAGATGTGCTAGATGGGACATGGGATGTGCCAAACCCACCATACATTGAGAGCTTCAAGTTGGTGCGGCCAAGAGGTTTCCTGCAGGATGGAGAGGCATCCAGGTAATTAATGGAAATCTCCCAGCAGGTAAACAAATCTGGAGGAGATTTACCTGCCCCTGAGGGCAGCTGTAGATGGGGATTGAGATGTTGGCACAGCAAAGCATTGAGGCACAGCACCTACAGGGCACAGCCACCCTCTGCCCTATCCACAGCTCCCCCAGGGACCCTCTCACAGGGCTGAGCCCTCCAGCCACAGCCACAAAAACAGGGCAGGGACATAACTGTGGTTGCCCCAAGGTCTGCAAATGGGTGCTGATGGGGCAAGGGAGACCAGCAAGGTGTGGGACATGGGTGAGAGGGGAGCTGGTGGGGCCGAGGGGCAGACTTTCAACCTCCAGCTATTGCCTCTTGAGCCCTCATCCCTGCAGGCTGGCCTTGAAGCACCTGTCTCTCCACAGGCCTCCCTTTTCCAGGAGGACATATAAGCATCGCTCTCCCACACAGGCAATGCTGCAGGGTTTTGGTCTTGTGAGATCAGACTAGTGGCTTGTTTTTTCCCAGACCCCTTAGAAGCTCTTTCCAAATTTCCATGGGACAGCAAGCCTCAGGGTGGTGATGACTGCGCCACTCAACTCATTCAGGCCAAGCAGCGAGGCTTCTCCAGACTTGTTCGCCTGTCTGGGAAATTTGCATTACCCTCCTGGTGATTCAGGCTCCTGCAGGAAAGTTCAACCTCCTCCTCACCACACATGGGCGCACAGAGCAGTTTGCAGGGCTGGTGCAACGGTCTTCCCCTTCCCAGTGCTGCTTCACACCCACCACAGTGTGGTTTCCAGAGCTCATAAGCCTACCCGTGCATACAGAGGAGTGAGACATTGCATCTGCCACATGAGCCCTGCAAACAGTTTTTCAGAGGAACATCTCATTTTTAGGAAGCTGGAGGTGGCAGCTCTAAGGGAACATCTCGTGCCCCAACCCCAATCTGGACTTTCTCTCCCAAGGGATTCTCACTGCTGTTCAGCCACCCAAGCCTGTTGCCTGTGCCTGGGGCTTGGTGCTTACACTGCAGTTTAGTTTCCTTCCTCTGAATCTGTTCATATTTATTGTGGGAAGGTTGTGAAAAGGCCAGATTCAGCCTTGACAAAACAAGATCCAGCTCAACTCACTTGGTCCTCCCTCTGTTTCCTAATGGAAGTTCTTCTTTGTGACCATTTTTCAAGGCCCTGGGCAGGACCTGAGCTGTGCATCTTCAGCTAAGCCCAGCTGGCTGTGCATTTTAATGGAGCTACTGGCGGAAAATGACTACATTGCTGCTGGAGACCAAACCACAGAGACCACCAGTAGTACAGCAGCAAGTCATAAGCTCAGCTGACAGTGGCTGATAATGTCCTAGAAGTGAAAGCACAGATCATGGTGTTGATGTGTACTCAGCTCCTGAACCAGGAGTGATGTGAAATCCAGAAGAGCTTCCTCCTCCGCTTCGCTTGCCTTCTGCAAAATGCTGTCCCTTCTCACTGTGGCTTCTGCCCAAATAGAAGGAGCTGGCTGCTCTGAAGGTAAAACCGGGGTCTGACAGACCAGGCAGCTGCTCTGTGGGCTCCAGCTCCTTCACCCTGCTGTCAGTGCCTGCCTAAGCCAGATGGTTCATCTCCAGGAACAAGGACAGCTGTGAGTCCGTGCTTGTTGGTCACCCAGTCTCAAGGGAAGGACAGTCCTGCAGAGCTGATACTACAGCAGAGGTGAAGGTGAAGCACCAGGGACGTTGGCTTAGGCTGGTGCCTCTCCCTGAGCACACTCAGGGTCCTACGCCAGCTCCAGTGATGCTGACAGCCGTGCAATCTCAGCCACGCCGTAATGCTAGAGACAGGGATGTCTTGTGCAGGAAGAATAACCTAAAATGCCAATCCCCAACACAGAAACTATTGCAGGGACCAAACAATATGGATATCTCAGTTACATCCCCATCAATAAAGCAAGATGTCCCATAGACTGCTGCTTTGGAGGGTGACAATTATCACTTCAGGCTTCAGCAGAAATCAGATCAGGAGCCTCTGAGGACCACAGCATGTACCACTGCTGCTGTGTGCAGCTGGAGGACTGTCTGTCCCTATAGCTGGCAGGTTGAACAGACTCAGGTATTTCTGCACACTGAGCCCAGAAAGGGAGGTGTAAGGTGACCTGAACAGAAACTCTTTGGAAATGCAAACCATTCTCTGACAGGCATAAGGTCAGAGCCGTCACCCTCCCCAGGCCCTGGAATCACAGCTGAAATAGCATTGTAATGCGCTTATAATTTATTCATCAGCTGAATGAGAGCAGCAGCAGGCATTTTGATAGCACTCTTTTATCAAACACCTATGATGGACTTCATCCATTTTAAAACAGCAAACTAGAGTAGAAAGGAAAAAAAAAAACAACTCAACTTTATTCTATTCAAATTTAAACAAGCATGAAAAAGGGCAAATCGAAATAAGGTTAAAAAAACCTCCACTAAAGATTTTTTTTTTCTCTTTATGTTTCTTCTGCTTTGTTCTGCATCTTCCAAACTTTGCATTTCTCTGCTGGTGGCTACTTTGATGCAGGAATCTCCCCTTAACCCAGATGCTGCCCACTGATGCTCAAAAGCATCTTTTCATCCCTGTAATGAGTTCTGCCTGAGGATTGGCTTGCCCCATTTTTAGGTGAAAGAGATCCAAAAGGTCAGTTGCAGACAGGCTTTTGTTCTCAAAGATTCACAGTTTCTTCTCTTGACTACTCGGATGCTCTGCTCCTTAAATAGAGAAACTTATATAGGTGCCAGTGTGAAGGTAAGGGCTCTTGTACACCCATTCTCTTTCGGGGGAGGTGAGAATTAGCCCATGTAGTAATGCTGTGTTGCTCACTTGGGCAGCAGAGCAGATAATTACACCTTGATTTCCCTCATTAAATGCTTGGGGAGTTTTTTTGGGAAATCTTTCCTTGGCAACAGGGCATTAGTGCCTGGGCTGAGCTCCATCACCACGGTTCTTGTCTGCTCTCCAGTCCGGGACTGAGGTATCTAGTGTAAATAAAACAAGTAACTCCAGATTTCTCTGTTGCTGGTTCCTCTGGGGCTGAGAAACCAGCCTGCAAAGCCCCAAGTGGTGTTTTCCCTTGGCCCATGGGCAGTGTGTGCTGCTGCAGTGGGAATGATGTGCTGCCAACACTGGTATGGCCTTGGCTGGAGATATGCATTCAGCCTTGGCAATGGCACTCCAGGAGGGTGAAGGAGGAAATAATTCTGGCCACTCTCTCTATCTTCCATATCCCCACATGGTCTGGACAAGAAAAAACAGGATGAGATTTGGGTGAGGGGGCACCTAACAGCTCTCTAACAGGGAAGTGAGCTAAACCCAGGGACGTGTTGACCTAGGAGCAAGCAAATCTCCAGTTTGGGCAGTTTGAAGGACAAATATTAAAGAACTGGTTGGGCAAATATGTCTTGGGCTGCTTAGGACAAGTTTATACTGCCTTGGAGAAAGAGGGTGATGAGTTGGACGTTCAGATGTTCTGTTCTGCTTCAATACAGCCCAAGGAATAGCTGTTGGTGGTTTGAGTTACAAGGGTGGAGGCTGTGAGCAGTGTGTAAGGGAGCTGAGCAGAGCCCCTACCCCCTGCTTGATCTTCTCCATCACAGCACAATCCATCTGAAGTGCTGGGGGTGAGTCTGTTGCAAAGTCCAGCCCAGAGTCCCCAGGATCCCTGCTGATGCCTCGCCAGAGCAGAGGAGCAGGGAGGAGGCAGCAGGAGAGGAGATAGTGTTATCCTAGGGGAAGGAACAGATGTCTCATCCTTTGAGCCACTCAGGAGAGAAAGTGGATAAAGCTCTGAAGAATATTGTGTGAGATGATCCTGCCCCAAGAACAGAGTCATGTAGGCAGGACTTGCTCCATCTTCCCACCTCTCATCCCCTCTCTCTGCCAGCTCACCGGGCAGTAACCCTCTAATGTGATACCAAGAAGGCACTTGCATTTTCAAAGCTTCTCTTGTTGCTAAGCAGAGGAGTTAACTCTCAGTTTGTCATCCTTCATGAATGTGGCTCGCAGGAAGGAGGAAAGAGAAGAGGAAGAGAGATATTAAAAATAGGTGATGAGAACAAAGCAGAAAGGCCTTGAAAAGAAGTTCTCATCTCAGATTTACATAAGGTGCTGGTGGCATCTTGAGGTCCAGTTTACAGCGACAAGTTCCACTGCTGGGGCCTGGATTAATGGCACATGTAGCCTCCTCCTCTCCTGGTGAGACTTCCCCTTCCTGGAGCCATGTGTTCCTACACCAGACCCTATTTCTTGTTCTCTGAGCCCAAAGAACAAACTGATTCTTTCAGGTGAAAAAAAAAAAAAAAGGACGTGAAGAGGGAATAATACAGGTTGTGGCAGAGCACATCCCACAGAGATCCCTGCTTGCAGGCAGACAGTGACCATCCATGGGAGAGCAGCTAAAGGAGGAGGAGGACGAGGCCTCATCCTTTCATTGCAATATATCAGAGCTGATTATGGGGGAGAAATGGCATATGATAAAAAGTTACGTCAGCCCCAGGGCAGCCTGGGCTAAGTGTAGGGGACACCAGGCAGATCAGCTGAGCCTTGCCAGGAGCGTAGGCAGAAATGCAGGCAGGAGCCTCAGAGGGGGCTGCCCAGGATGCAAAGTGCTCTGTTGCTTCGACAGTTTCTATTTTCTGTGAGCAGTGGATGTTTTTGTAGGAGAGGGGAAAAAAAAAGTTTGGGGAAAAAGACCAATATTCTTTCTAAAAGCAGGGCTGATGGAAAATATTCAGCCTGCCCTATTGAATACACCAGGGCTTGATTTACTTTCTGCCCTGCATGATTACCTCTTTCGTTAACATTCGAGACAGGCAGCAGGCGGAGATAAGTTCTGAATAGCTCCAAACTTTGCTTCTTCCATCTCTCCCAGCATTAGGCTGGTTCAGACAAAGCCTGTGCTGGAGGCTGGCTGCAAGGAAAGGTGTTTTGATTACCATGGAAATAGGGGCAGCGTGATCCCGAAAGGGCTCGGCTGCTGCACATTGAATCAACAACCCAATATTTTCCTCCAAGCGTGAGCAAAACCATGGTTCACTGGCAAGCTGGGGCACCCTGTTAACAGAGCAGGTCATTGCTGGCTGGTGCCAACAGGGAAGGTCAGAGTGTGGCTCTCTGTTTCAGATGCATTGTTAGACTTTTAGCAATGAAAATGGAGCACATAGAGGGGCAGCTGGAAATGGATGCTGGGGCTGTGGCATTTGGGAATGATGGTGACTGTGACATTAAACTGGGGTGTTTGGGAGGTGGGGATGGCAGTGTGAATGGGGCTGAGAGGGTTTGCAGAGCAGGGAGCAGTAATGAAGCATGGGCAGCTGGGACTGGGCTGTTGGGATTGGGAAGGACTGGGGTGAAGCCAAAGACTCACTGCTGACCCATGTCATGGGGCTGGGTGGGACATGGTGGGTAGAGGTGAAGTGCTTTCTCTCTCCCAGAGGAAGCACGGCTGAGAGCATTGTGTCTGGAGCCCTCCCAGACATGGCCCAGATGTTGAGGTACTGAGATGTTTGGCCAAAGCCAACAGTGATGGAAGTACCTACCACCTGGGAAGCCTGGCAGGAGAGTGAGAACACGGCTCCCAGCCCACGTGTCCTGCCAGTCAACCTGATCCCATATTGAAAAGATTATGTCCGCCAACCCAAGACAGTTTAAGAAGGATGTGAAGGTCCTTGAATGCATCTAGAGGAGGGCAACAAAGCTGGTGAGAGGGATAGAAGGCATGTCCTGTGAGGAGCAGCTGAGGACTCTGGGTTTGTCCAGTTTGGAAGAAAGGAGGCTGAGGGGTGACCTCATTGCTCTCTACAGCTTCCTGAGGAGGGGAAGCGGAGAGGGAGGTGCTGATCTCTTCTCCCTGGTACCCAGCAATGGGACACATGGGAATGGTTCAAAGCTGTGCCAGGGGAGGTTTAGACTTGACGTTAGAAGGCATTTATTTGCAGGGAGGGTGGACAGAGATTAGAACAGACTTCCTAGAGAGGTGGTCGACGCCCCAAGCCTGTCAGTGTTTAAGAGGCTTTTGGATGATGCTCTTAACAACATGCTTGAACTTTTGGTCATCCCTGAAGTGGTCAGGCAGTTGGACTAGATAATTAGGTCCCTTCCAGCTGAACTGTTCTTTTCTATTCTATTCTACTCTGTTCTATTCTATTCTGTTCTGTTCTGCTCTGTTCTGTTCTGTTCTGTTGTTCTGTTCTGTTCTGTTCTCTTGTATTCTAAAGACATAAATAAGAACATGAGTCTGAACTCCCAGCAGAAAACACACCCAGCATGGTACTGCCCAGCTGCCAAGGAGCATCTCTGACAAACAGTGTTTCGGCCACACAAGCATTTGTGATTGAGCCCATCAGCCCCGAGGCTGAGGATGTGACAGCAGAATTAAGCAGCTTTCCATAAATCTGAGCTCACTCCAGGGTGGTAAGGAGTGAGTGACGGTGGCTGACCTGTGCCTGTGGGGGGGCATGTGTGGGGGAGCACACGCTTTTTTTGCAGCGTAGCCAGGCAAGCTGGGGATGGACGAGGGATGTTCCTCCAGATCACCCCTATGGCAATGAGCAAGAGTTCATCCTGGCTCATGAGAAAACCTGTGCCAATCCCCACAGGGACATTTTCCAGTGTGAGATGGGATTTTGCAAGGGCCTCTGCCCCTGACACATCAAGCTGGAGTATTTTACAGCCTGGAGTCAGTCACAAGCCCTGGACCGGGTACCACTGCCAGTGCTGGAGCATCTTTGGAGGAGGTGATGGGGGCCTCCCTGGAGAGCGCCTGAGAGCCAGGAGGAGGGGAAGCAGAGCAGTGACAGGGACAAGGGGGAGAATGCCGTGCTCGCCACCTGGACAGCGGCAAATTTATTCGTACTTTCTGGACAATCCCTGTTGACTCTCCCCTTGTTCTCGCTGTCTTTGATTGCTTTGTTCATTTAATTATTCTCTAAAGTGAACACTCCTCAATCCCTCTCTATGCAGCAGCATCTCAGGGTCTTTTACCATTTCGTTGCTGTACTCCATGTAATCCAACACCGCAGATTTACATTAAGGCATTATACGATTTTCACTTTTATTCATCCCAAATTTTTATTTGACTGTAACTCCACAGACAACAGAGATTTCCTTCAAATAACTTTGACATTTTGGGGGAGACATTATAATTAATTTAGAACTCATCACAGCCTATTAGTTACTTAAATTATCCCTGTTAGAACCACATTAATTCTTTAATTCAAGGAATACGCAGCAGCTTTTCTCTGTCAGGGCTGTTACATCCTTATTATTTCTCCTGTCCTGGCTGAGATAAGATGTCCAGCTTGCAAGTACATCCATGATGGGTATTTCTCAAGCATCTGGGTGGTCCTGTACGCTGCTGGGCAGGTGCAGCATTAACATTTACAGAAGTGAAAGCCAGATTTGCACCACCTGGGGCTGTGCTATGCTGTTTATTCTCCTCCTGAATAATGGCTTTGTTATTTTTCTCTATTTATTTTTATAAAGAATAGGTGCTTGCTCATGTTCTCAGGTCGATATACCTCACCACCTCTGCAAATATTTTTCTCCCTTAACCGGGCCAGGGAGTGGGAGGAAGGCTTCGAAACTGCGTTTTCTGCTGGGGGCACCTCACACGTCCGTGGAGAAACGTGAAAGTAACACCCGGGTGGGGGGGAGAGGGGGAAACTGCCTGTTCCTCTCCTATTGTGGCTTGGGGGCTGTTGCGGGATTTTTGGGGGGCCCCTGGGTCACGCAAAGTCGCTCCTCAAACAACATCCTTTGTACAAAAACGGCTGTTTTTTTGGACCGTGGGTGTCTGTCAGCGGAGCAGCGTGGGCCGGCCCTGCCCCGCCGTACCCACCCGTGACCCCCGCGCAGCACCGCCCCCTCCGTCCCGCTCCCACTCTCAGCCCACCACGCGGCTTCTCCGCCGCCCCCCCGCGCCGTGGGGCCGGACCTCGCCGTGGGGAGATGCGGGCCTGGCCCGTGGGCGCTAGAGCGGCACACGGGGGACCACCCCCCCCGAGTGGGGGCGTGGGGGGCGGGCGCGGCCCCTTTAAAGGCTCCGGTGGGGGCGTGGCCACGCCCGGGGCGGGGCGGGGCTCTCCCCGCGTCGGGGCGGGGCTTGCCGTGCGGCGAGGCGTGGCGCGCGCGGCGCGCTGAGGTCAGCGGCGACCGGGCGCCGTCACAAAAGGAAGTGGCGGCGGCGGCGGCCGTCAGTGCGGGGAGGGGCGGGGGCCCGCGGGGCAGCGCGGCGGCGGCGGCGGGGCGGCAGCAGCGGCAGCGCGGGACGGCGGCGGCGGCTGCGGCGGCGGCGGCGGGGCGGCGGAGGCCGCGCCGCGCCATGGCCCAGCAGCAGATGAGCAGCTCGCAGAAGGCGCTGATGCTGGAGCTGAAGTCGCTGCAGGAGGAGCCGGTGGAGGGCTTCCGCATCACCCTGGTCGATGAGTCCGACCTCTACAACTGGGAGGTGGCGATCTTCGGGCCCCCCAACACCCTCTACGAGGGCGGCTACTTCAAGGTACGGCCCTCTCCCCCGCCACGACGACGGACCGGGCCTCCCGCCGCCGCGGTGGTCGCGGGGAGCCGCCGCCGGGGCCTGCACATCCCTCCCACCACCTCTCCCCCCCCGCCATGCCGGGCCTCTTTGTCGGGCTCGGAGGGGCCCCGGTGGGGCGGGCGGGCCCGCGGACGCAGTCGGCCCCTCCGCCCCCCGCCGCGGGAGGGGGTCGGGGCCTGCGGGAGGGCAGGGAGGCTCGGCGGCCGGAGGTGATGCCTCGCCGGCTGCGCTTACCTTCCCGCTGCCGGCGGCGGGGCACGGGGACGGTCCGCAGGGGTAAGCGGGCGGTGGGGGGGCCTGTGGGACCTCCCTTCTCCCTCGGGAGGTGCGTTTTGGGGAGAGGGGGCCCCGCCACAGCCGCCTCTGTTCTGTTATTGTCCTATTTTAACCCCGAAGAAAGGTAGGTACCTGCCTCATGGCAGGGTGCAAATCCTTCCCTTCCGCCCCAAGTTGTCCGCTTGGCTCTGGTCTGTATATATTTCTTTCAAAGTAAGGGGCTCCCCAAGCATCCCTCGATAGCTTCACTCATCGCACAGGAGCATCCTGTGTAGGATGACTAATTCAGGGTAAAGGCTGTGTTTTCCTCAAAACTTCACGGGCTTCAGGACTGGTTTTCATTATTATTCCCCCCCTTTTTTCCTTTTCTTCCTCTCCAAACTTTTAGAGGGCAGCCTTCAAAGCACTACAGCAACACATAATTGGTGAAGGTAGATAAATGCTTTCAATTCCTCTCTCAACCTTCCTGTTAATCCAAAAAAACTTTTGCGGTTGTTATTTCCCCTCTTATAAATACGGTAAGCAAGAAATCTGGCACTGCTGTCCCAGAAAGGAACTGAAGGGAGCAGACAAATTCTCCTCTCAAAGAGGAGGAGGAATTGCATGTTTTTCTTAAAAGAAGCAATTACCTTGGTGTCTGCAGAAGGAGTTGCATTGGGCATACCCCTTTGCACTTGATGTCTGCTTGGTCTCTGGCAAAATACTGTCCCCTTCAGCTCCTTCTCTTGGGAGTTAACCGTTTTAGTAGTGGCTCTTCAGTTTCCTGTTTCATGCCCTTTGGCTTCTGTCAAACTGAAGAAAATTTTCGATGATCTCTTTGCTTGGTTAACATGCATCTTCAGTGCCTCTTGGCCTCTCTAGGTCAAGGTTTAAGAGCTTTGTTCCACAAAACTAAAATAACCTGTAGCTTGGGGAATAACAGATTTGAGTCACGTTCAGTTCGGCCTCATTGTTTTGAAGGAAGGGAAGGCTTTGGCACAAGGCTTGCCTTTTGTAATGAGTTGGCTGGCTTACTCATGTAGGTGTGATAGGTATATTCTTAGACTCACCTCCATTATTACTTATTCAGGAAGTCACTCTAGTCTTTGGTTGGTAAGTGGATCATTTTTACATCCAAATGGTTTGGCGACCTCTTCCTGCACTTATATTACTCATCCATTTTTTCTCAAAGAAATCACAACGGGTCAAAATATTTTTGTTTTGTTGGGGAGCTGTCTGGACTGTATGTTTGTAATTGTTCCTGGAAAGAAGCTGAAGGAGCCTGTGGAATAATCCGGGGATGTGTGTTAACAAGTGTAGATTTAGGTAAGGTTGCCAGTTGCCTTAACTCAGTATTATGAACGTGCCATTTTTATTGGTATTTGATGTCCTTGAACTGCTGTGCCTTTCTTCTAAATTATTCTGACTGATCCTGTGATACTTATTTTGACAGTGGGAGACCAAGGTCTCATGATGCCTTCACCCCTCCACAGCAGAGGGATTCCCTCCAAGTGGCATGGCTGAAGTCTGCCATATTTCTCATCTTTCCTCCCTGAGGAGCTGTGCACGGTCTTTTGTTTTGGTAGCGTCTGGTCTTTGGTCATGCATCCTAACTTCTGAGACACTGAAAACATGATCTTAGACCCTCATTCTGTCCCTAGGCAGGAGGAGTCCTGAGAAGTGATGTTCTCGGCTCTCTTTGTATTGGGCCCTACACTTTAGATGTGTTAGACTTGGCTTACTGAATCGTTTAGAAATAAGACTAATACCGTAAACTTTATTTGTTGGGGTGCTATGAATATAGCATAGAAATCAAGGTGAGCGCTAGTTCAGATCAGCATCTGATTTATTTTTCAGATTTCTTGGCTGGATGAAAATCCTAGTTTCATCTTGTTTTGTATTTTTAGTTTCCTAAGGTGAGGTAAGCAGGATTAGAAATATGCAATTACAGGATGTAACTTTTTTAAACTTTGTGGTGATGAGAGTTGGGGAATTTTCTTCCACTTGAGGTGTGGTTTGAGGGTAAGAACCAGAGGGAAGGTACAAAGGCTTCTAGTTAAATATAAATATTTTGAGTAAAACCCGTGTTTAGGGTGACCTTAATAAAGACAGTCTTAGTGATGGTTGATTGGGAATACAAATGCTTGATTTGTGCTCATGGAGCTCTTGGAGCTGGTAACATCAGCTTTTGGCACCTTGTTTATTCTTGGAGAAATATGATCTTTCTCTCTGGGTTGTTGAACTAGCTGAATAAACGGAAATGAGGAAAGTGCTCTCTTTGCACCTCCTTCACAGGAGCTACTGCTGTTAAAAGCTGGTTCAACATTTCAATAGATACTGGTTTCAGTTGCTAGTCTTTATCTAGCATTTGATAAATTGAAGCAGAAAACAAGTCCCCCTGAATGTTTGTTTAAATAGTAGTTTGTCAATACCTTAGTGCTGCCTATAATAAAGTCAGGCACTTTTTAAAAATTTGAGCACAGCATCTAAGCATATTTTATCAACTAATGTAGCATGCTCAGATCTGCTGTAGTACTTTATAGGTTAGGACCTCCCAGCTAGATGGAAAGGGCAGCAGCCTTCAGAAGCAACCACTGTGTGAAGAGCAGCTTCTGTCAGCAAGGGAGGTTGATAAACCTCTAACCAATGCTTTCATCAATGCTTTGAGCAGTCCTGAACCACAAGCCCCCTATGTGTGGTCAGCTGAAGGTGCACATCTGCGGTGGAGGTTATAGCAACCTTTGCCTTATCCAGTGACTTTATTCCTGGTCATACTGAATAGCTCCGTAATGCTTTGGGCAACCCTTTGCTTAGGTTCCAGATTTCCACCCTTAAGGAAGGAGTTGAGTTACTCCATACCCTGGTTACTGCTCATTCCTTGCTGACAAGGCAAAAGTAGCTCAGGGTCAGTGATGTTAAGGCCTCCAAAGAGGTCCAGTGATAAAAGCAAATGTCTGTCCTTTGTCTGCTGTCAGCAAGAAATTGCCAGTTAGACTGAAGTTTGTAGCAGCATGAGTTGTGTTGGGCTACAGGTATTTGACTGTCATAGGTGAACTTGAGTTTTGGTCCCTGACTCATTCAGAGTTTGAGGATGAAAGGTGGGTAGACCTTGTGTGTCTAAGATGTTGATTTGCTCATAGCTGATTCAGTTATGGAGTTTTTTTGAGTGAGGAAGGGAGTATTTTTTTCTCAGAATGAAATGCTTTGTGTCTAGGTCATAGATAGTGCCAGCTGCTTCTTTCTTAGGGCACCTGGGAAGGATGTTGTGTGGTAAGACAGGTCTTTAGATCAGACTCCATTGGGCTATGTGGTGTTTCTGAATTGCTCTGGAAATGATGGGAATGTGTTTTTCTAGTTTTTCAGGCAGTACCTGAGCACTAGAGAACCAGATTGTGCTGTAATCTGCAGAACTGTGTGAGCAGTTCATCGATGCCACTTTTTTGCCATAGGCATCTTCTGTTCAGCCGAGAGGCTTCTTTGCTACATGGCAGGAGAACTTCACCTTTAATTTGGCACCTGATACTTAAATAGTGACCACCACATCAGAGGTTATTAAGCTGTAATCTGATGATGATAGGAGCTGGTTGGGATGGATTTCAATGGCTGAGAGTTGTGCGTGGTAAAACTTTCACCATCTCAGTTGACTATTGATTGGTCTCTCTCTGCCTTGGTTGTACTTTGATGCTAGGACCTTCACAGCCTGGGCATTGATAAACCTCTAACCCATGCTTTGATCAAGTGATGTTTTTGGGATGCTTGCAGAACTATTAGAAAGTGTTTCCTGATGGCTTACTCAAAGCTCTGTGTGTTTAGTGCAATTGCACCTTAGCGTCACAGCTTTTGGTTGTTTTTTTAAGAAGGAAATTCTTCTCATTTTTATAGTTGAATGGTATTCTTGTGTTGGGAGCCAGCCTTTCAAGGAAGGTGCAAGTGAGAAATTGTACAAATAGAAACTTCATTATTAAACACATAGCACTGCCCAGAAGCATGCGTTGACCAAGTACGCTGTGTCAAGAAGCATGTTTAATGTAGAGGAAGAGTCAATATTAAAAGCTCCTTCAGAGGTGATTTAGGCTGGGTAGATGAAAATGAATACACCTAACATGAAAGGAAACAAAAATTAACTGCATTGTTGGAGTTGCTATTTGATATTTCTTAAGGCAATTTTATTTCATAAAGTATTTTTGCTACTTGAAGGAGCAAGTCTTGACACATAAGTTGGAGGAGGGGGAAAAAACCCCAAGCGTTATGATTAGTTTTCTCAAGTAATTTGGGGGCTAAATACTTGTCAAGGCATTGTTTTCCTTGCTTTTTGTAACTCATTAACCATGTGCTGTTTAGAGTTCTGTATTGTTGGATCTCAGCTTTTTCCAAGTGATTTATTTTGATTTCAAAGCAATTTGCAATATGTGGGAATAATTTTTTTTCAGAGCAGGAAATCAATATGGAACTTATGGGATGTTAAGAATGACCACCATGTTTAAAATGTTGGTATTGTAGGCTACTTCCCAGAAAGCTTAAAATTAAGCAAATGGAAGTGTCTTAAGCATTTAGAATTATGTAACTGGTAGAACATTTAACTCCAACAAAATATTCCTTGGTGCCAAGGAAAAAAACATGTGGTACTCTCAGCACAAAAGCTGCCTTCTTCAGGCCCCTGTGTTGCAGGGTGCTATAGAGCTTCTCTGTGTACTTAATCTTCTATTTTTATTGCCTTTAGGTATCATTGATGCTAATAAGCAGAGGTTTGATGCAGCAAAGGGATACGGAACTGCAGGTGAATAGAGCCTGGAGTTGCTTGCTGCAGGTCTGAAGAGCTCCTATTCAGAGTAGGCTCTCTCCAGAGCAGAAGAGATGCCAGGCAAGGAGGCAAGAAACTTTCTGATGTTTGTTCACTGATCATAAGCACAGTTATGATCTCTAACCCTCAGGCCTGGGGAATACCTGATTGACCTGCACTCTGCTGTTGCAAAGAGTTTTTTGGATGGCTACCTCTGTGGCCACCATAGAACCCCCAGACAACTCAGCCTGTAGCCTGTTTCGGAGAGCAGTCTATCCTCGGGAGGAAATGGGCAAGGTAATGATGTTAGCCAGCTCCCAGTCCTTTCCCCAGGGCTCCTCTGATCCAGGTAGGGTTATTGTGTATGCTAAGAAGCACAGATAGTGATTTCCAGTTCTGATACTGCCTGAAAATCATGTGCAATTAGGTCCTCTTGTATGGCAAGAGGAGAGCTGTAGCACAGCCCACGTCTGCCATTAGAATAAAAATGGAAAGCTTTCCATTTGGAAAGATTGAGCACTGTCGGTTTGTGTAATTTTTCCATTGTTTGGCTCTATTTCCATGAGTTTGCACAGAACGATCCTTGGATGAGGTAAAATACAACATGAATTTTTCTCTTGGATAACAATGTAAAGAACAGTGCCTCTTGAAATTTCTTGCCTGTACAAGAGCTAGTAACTAAAAGAATGTAGATGGCTTTAAATCTGGTTCATATTATAAGAATTAGTGGAAGTCTGTAACTATAGTGTTAGAAGGGTGTTCTTTTTAATTTTTTCTGTAAACCCTTAAGATCTCCAGTATTGCAGTGACGTTATGCCAGTGTCTGAGTGTGGGACCACATCTGTAACTTCTCAAAAGCTCAAACATATTTTTACCTCTTTGTTTCTGAAGTCATGCTTACACTGCCTGATATTTTACATAGTGATATATTCACACTGTCAATCTTCTCTTTAATAGCAGTTCAGGTCTACTGCATGATGCTCATTTTGAATCTAGAGGGTATGAAATGCTAGAAAAAAATGCTTGCAGAACCTTAACTCTGGCCTTTGAGCAGTTTGGCTGTGTAGTTTATGGCCATCATCAGGCGTTCAGGGTAACGAATACTATGGACTAAATGGTGGAGATGTTATATTGAACTTACCTGTAACTGAGTTGAAGTTGAAAATGTAACAGCTATAGATGGCCTGCAGTGTGGATGAACTAGAGGTTATGTGACTCATAATATAGCCAGTCCTCTTATAATTTGGGCTGTGCGTAATCAGATGTGTGCATACACATATGCACGTGCACAAAATTAGCTTGCTATTTCCAGAGTGCTGCTTCATTTTTAAAACCTTAATGTTTTATCCAGCTTTACGAGTTAGAGGAATTGCAGTTAATCTTACTAAGCTTTTGTGGTAGCGATTTACTTAGAATGTCTCATCGCACCAGGCTAGTTTAATAGTAATAACGTTGTCGTGTACCCTTCCTTGAAGCACTGGGGTAGCCCAAGATGAGCCAAATTGATTGACTGCCTATCTCCACATTCTCTGAAATATTTAAAATGCATAAATATTTGCCCAGAGTGGCCTCCAAACAGGAGAAAAATGATAAAGCTACTGAATTGGGGTACACGTAGGATATTTTGGAATCTTGCTTGACTTGAAGAAATGTGACCTTAAGACTTCCTGAATGTTTGGTTTTTTAATTGAGGCTATCATCTGGAGAACAAGGGGAATGTAAAGAGGCTGTCTTAAGTGGGTGGCACTGTCAGATATCATAGTATTTGTGGTTAACAAAGAGAAGGCTGCCTGTCAGGCAGGCTGTGTCTTATTCCTGAAGATTTTAGTACTAAGAGCATGACATGATGTCTTCCCATTGGTCTGTTTTGTTGTCTTGAAATTATTAGAAATTCATGTAAAGGGCTTTTGCTTGGGAGATGAAACTTAAGTTGACAGCAGTAGGGGCATGTTTGCAATAGCTGTGTGTCTCTTCCTCAAGTTAAGATATGTATCCTAGTTAAAGTATTTAAAACGTGTTTTAATGTTCATCATGGCAAAATATTTGGAGGGTTTAAGATGCAATAAAGTACTGGAACAGTGTAAGGACCAGTGTTTAGCAAGTTGTGCCACTTGGATCAGTTCTTGCAGATTGGCACTGGTCCATTGTGCAAAAATTCTTGTTTTTAAATTAATCCTTAGACATCTCTCCAGGTAGAAACCTTTTGCTGTCAGATCTAGGCAAAGGTTGAAACAATACCCTATTTTGCAGCAGTCTCTTTGGCCTTATCAAAACAAAAGCCATGCAGTGGAGTAGCTTTGACTTACAACACATCCTGCGAAGACGCATTTGTTCTTGCATAAAGTCTGCTCATATAAGCCTCTAATTCATGGATGTAAACTACACTGGTGTGCAAGCGTGTACTTATCTTGGCTAGAATAACTATCCCTAAAAGCACTCACCTCTATTAAAAGAATGGGTTTCTTATAATGTATTGAAGAAAACTGAATTTTACCTCAGTGCTCCTGATTACTTCTTTTGCAGAATAGTAACCGTACCCACACTTAGTAGCTGAATGCCTTTCAGTGGTGCATTGAGCAGTATAACTTGAGAGGCTAACGTCTCTACTGCACCTTTTAAGTGTCTTGTAGCTATTATCTAAATCCCTTCTAATTTGTCATTCATGTGGTAACAAAATGCCCATACCCAAATGTTTCAGATGAAGGTGCATGGCACTTTTCAGTTAAGGTGGAAAGAAAAGGCCTTGTCTGTTCTTAATGATACTGCCACTTCAGAGGGATCTCTGCCTAACCTCGCTTTTTTTTTTGTTGTGGCCATGTTACTCAAAATGCTAAGCAAAAAAGGCATTGAGGCTCATGTCTTGTTGAAAACTTAGTGTTCAAATTCGGTGGATGATGGTAACGTTTCTTCTCTTGTATAATTCTCTAAGTGTCAAGTGGCTGTTGCTTGAGACAACCACAGTGATGTTTAAACAATTCTCTATAGAGGACCTGTTGTCACTTCTTTTTTTGAAAGAACTTCTAAATGAAACAAGGCATTTTATATTGCTGTATGATCTCCATTGGAGCATATAAAAATGAAAGTTTTGAGACCAACATATGGAATGATTTCCATTTCTCAGTGTCTGCCAGAAACCTGAAAGCTTATGTGCTTCAAAATTTGACTAATATGCTTTCTGTGAAATTTAACTGATTTCCCCCCTCCCCCCTGCTGATAGCACTTTCATTTGTGTGGAAGAAGCTTGGCTGCCTTTGGCCTGAAATACAGCAATAGCGGCACTGCTGGGGAAAGCTGGATGGGTGGGATAGACTTCACTGAGGCTGCGAACATTTGGGCTTTTACATTGTGGAATCAGCTGGATTATTTTTGAAAACTGGTTAATACCAAAGTTTGTTGTGACCCTCGGAAGTTTATGGGTAGACTCATCAGAAGCTGAAGACCAGCCTCAACAGGGTCATTGTGGCACCTCAACTATGGAGATCTATTTTAAATGACAATAATAGGGGAGTTCATGGTCTTGAACCCCTGTCATCCATGGCTGTTCTCCAGCTGGAAAGAAATCCTAGTTGTATTGGCTGCTGCTAAGGAGGGATGGGGTAAGAAGGCTGCTGGTCTTGGCCACTTTCTTCTGGATATTATGGAATAAGTCTGGCTTCTAGCGCTGTTAGAGGTGACACTGATTTCACTGCAGCCCACTTAATGTTCAACTTGGACAAATCCTTGTTAATTTTTATCCAATTTACAAGCTTATCCCATACTTACTAAGTAGTTGTTCACTTTGGTTCATGCCTCTGGTGTGAGTGGTATGCTTATGCTTGGGCTCTTCAACCAGGTACTGTATTTTGCCTGCAAGGGACAGCTAAGTAACATGCTGGCAATCAACAAAAGCTTCGAAAAGCCTTGCTGCTTAAGGTTAATGTCCATGGAGACCACAGCTAGGCTGGCTGCTGTAGGTATGTGCTACCTACCTTAGCCAGAGAGCTTCCTGCTGGGAGCTGTAGATGTGTTGTGAAGTGGTGGATCAGGTCTGGTTGGGGTAAGAGTAGTGACTAACCATCCCAAAACATGGCACTGCCTCTTCCCAGACCTCATGGGGGTGCACTGAAATGTCACATGGACATATCCTCAGCAATCTTTGGTGTGTGCACCATACTTGAGATCTTGCCTGCTGTCCAAGTAGGTAATGCCACATGCTGTGGGGTCAGCTCTGTGCAGTGGCAGAGGCATGGGGGATGGCTCTAGTATGCTTGACCTGTTACTATGTTGCTACCAGGCCTCTTCATCTGTCTTGGAGTCTCTGGGAATCCAAGCCCCTCTCAAGTGTCTCCCTCTTCCATTGTCTCTTTTCCTATACTGGACTGATTGTACTTCGGGGCATGACTGAGGGCTGACATAAGGTCACCATGTGTGACCTGATCAGAGCTCCTGGTGTCTCAGCCTTGATCTGTTTCATCTTCTCCTGTGCAGCTATTAGCTTCGCTGAGCGTGTGGATGACTTTCACCCAATTACAAGAGAAGAGTGAAGAACTTTTGACCTGCCTACTTATAACCAATACCTCTAAGATGGCTAGTTTCTGCTATTACAACAAAAGTAAGCTTGCTGGGCTTGTGAGTTATACTTCAGCAAATCTAGGAAAGCTCTGCTTGGAGGTTAGTGAACAGAAAGAAATGGTTCAGGTATTGGCACCTGCATCAGTTCTGTTTGTATCTTTAACTCTTGCACACTAATTTATTTGGGATCTCCTAGCTCTTTTATTCAGCATGCATTAGTTCATAGCTGGGGGTATAAGTAAGTATTGGGGTTTTTCTTCCCTTCTCTTGTTAAGTATAGAGCAATAACTTCTGTACTCTAGAAAGAAGAATAATTACAGTATGTTTCATGGAACAAATACTAATAAATAGTGGGTTTTGCATGGTTGTCATCTAAACTGTATTCTAAATATCTATTAAAAAATACTCTAAAGGAGGTTTTTCATGGCAAATGAGCATAATGATGGCACTGGGAAGGATGTTTCCTATTCTCAGAAGGGACTTCAGATTTGTTAGACTACTTTTATGTGATGCATAACTTGTGCAACTGTAGTAATGCGGAAAAGCTGAGGATGGCAAAATTTGGGCTGATCCTAAAGCCTACTATTAACACTTGATTGGTATGTTGAATTTGGATCTTAATTTGCAGCTTAACTAGGTGATGTCAACTTGAATAAGAGGGTTATGGGAAATCAGCTTCTTCCAAGAAAGGTTTGTGCCTGTTAGTAGATGCTTTTATGGCCAACCAACCATTGTTTCTGCTAAGTAACAGCCAACAAGTTTTCTTGGGTACATGTTTTGTTGAGCTTTGTTTGGTAAAGCTTTTAAAAGCGGTAAAGCTGTGTCACATTTACTCTGAATGTGAATTGCTACAATCTGATGTTAAGACTGGGTGAAAGGGAGGTACAATCCAGAATTCATCATCTATTAGGCCCTTTGTGTGGGTGAAGCATGGCACTTGTCGAGAATAGTCTGTGGATGCTACACAAACAGGATGAGAGAGCCAATGTAATGCATTGTTCTAGATCTGTTGGTAAATGTAAGAGGTCCTCATCTGAAGGACGCAGGTCTAAGATTGGGAAAATAATGTTGAAGTATGGGGGGTTTTGTACAGCTTTGAATGTAAGGTAGGAACAGAATGTTCTTTGACAACAGTAAGAGGCAGTGTAATTTAGTGAATAGGATAGGGACTAAAAGTCTCTTATCTGTAATGGACTCGTATTCATGATGCTTGATAAACTAACATTTTTATGTAAAATGGATATATCTTATAATAGCATGGTTGACTAAATCTGTAGGTAGAAAGTGTTTTGCTTTTTATAAATAGCGCATGGGAAAGCTTTCTTCCAAAACAAATTCAAGTTGTATGTTTACAAGTATGGTATTTAAATTTGGAATAGCTGAAGAATTGTCAAGTGCATAGCTTTCAGGCTGCTTAAGCACAAAAGCAATGAGTTGTTTAGAATAAGAACTTCTCCTTATTTCTGTTTTTTAAAAATAAAAATCTGAGCAGTTTCCTGAAGCACCCCAGCACAGATCCTGATGTACTGACAAGTCACACTCCTCTGCACAGACTTTGTCCGTGAGGCAGCTGCAGCAATTCTCTGAGAGCAAAAAATAAAGCTGGGGTTGTGTAACTTAACCTGGGGGAGGAGGGGGACATTCCTGGTGTTGAAGAGAAAGCCATCAAGTCAAGGCCTGGGTATGTAGGCTTGCTGGGGGAGATGTATGCTATGCAGGCTTCACAAATAATTCTCAGAAATAGTGTATCGAGGAGAATCTGGGTAGACTTCTCGTTGGAGGAGCCAAAGCTGTGCCGTGGCTGCCTTGTCATTTGAAATGTCAGAGGGATCTGCACTGATTTCAGAGCTACCCAGCTTTTTTTACCTCCCACCTCTGGAATTTCTTCCTTGTGCTGTCTTAATTGCTCCAGCTCCTTGTGCCCTTCTACTACAGCCACCCCAGGTCTTCTCTCCTGCGCTTTGAAGATTAGGTTCAAAATAAAGCCTCTCAGCGTAGCGAAACCGGCATGCGGGATTTGATGTCAAGTGTGGAAGTGTGAAATGGCTTGCAGCTCTGTAGCATGGCCAGGGAAACAGCCTGGCGTGGCGCTTTGTGGAGTCGGCACCTTTGCAGAGCAAGATTTAGTTCGGCTAAGTTAAGATGAGGTTTAAAGTATATTACTGACATGCCTCTGAGTTCTGTTGTGCTTGTCACCCAAAGTGCAATTACCCAGGCTATGCCACAACGCTGAGCTTAAAACACATGGGCAGAAAGCCAAATTCTACACTTACCAAGCACTTTAAATAGAAAACTACAGGACAACTGACCTGCAGGTACCTTTCCCTTTATAAGGAAAGCTGATGTTTCTAACTGCCAGAGGCTTCTTTGCTTTAATTATAAATGCATTGATAAATGCTGTTGTATAATACTGATTTGCTAAAATAATGGTTGGTCACAGCTTAATGTGATTGCCATGTAGAGTTTGAGTTTCAGGCAGAATATAAAGTCTTTTCCTGCTCTAGTTTTGTTAACCTTGTATTAATAGGTACAGTGAAAGGAATACTCGGGGCTTTCTCCAATGACACTGTGTCAACCATGGCAAACCACCAAGGTTCTCAGTACTAAACTGTTGAGATCATTTTATAGTGTTTAAGTAGGTCTGCATTGCAGCAATGGCACATTCAACCTGTCTCAAGCACAGTAGTGGTCTGGTAGCGACAGCATGATATTTAACACCATTTGTGAATTGACCCAGCTTACGAGTTGGTTTTGCAGCCCATGCTTAATCCCATGTTGCCATGGTTAGGCTGCTACCAGTATCAGTGCTAATGGATACAAGGCTAGTATGGTTGCAGCTGTAAATTTGTAAGTCACAGCAGTGAGGGCCATGAAGACATAAACTTGGGAAGCTGCTCTCATATGGCTTCAAATGCTGATGGTACAAAGGTGCTCGTAGCTTTGTTGGTGGTAGAACTTAACCAAACCTGGCTTAACTATTTCTGTTGGCTTATCCCATATTTTATAAAATGTAAATTCTGATCAAAGCTCTTGTTGTGATTGAAGTTGTGATGCCTTCTTTTTTTGGGTCTAGCATAGACGGACTGTGAGAAGGGGAGTGCTACGCTGGGTCTTATTTCCCTACTTTTACTGTTGTGAAACTCCAAGAAACTGCATTTTATCTCTGAGGACTTAGCTGCTTGCAGACCTCAGCTGAATTTGCCACCAAGTTTGGTGGCTGCCATGGCAGGAGAGTTGACAGCTTAAGCCCCACTTAGTTAAAACATGCATATAGCTATGGCGACTATCCATTTATAATTTCTTTGTGGAAGTTCAGTGATATCTTTTAAAAAAGACACGTTTATGGGTGTGCACTTCAAGGCCTAACTGAGTTTGATAAGTATTATAAGAAATATTGAGTCATTCTCTGCTTCTCTTGGTAACAGAAAACAAAATAGAAGGAGACTTCAGAGAGTTACTGAAAGTGACAGCATAGGCATGCATAAACCTGGTTTGGATGTATACCTCTGATCGCATCTTCCCCTTCATCGCCTCAGTGCCTTGGAATTTAAGCTATCAGAGTTCTTCCAGCTTTACAGGAAACCTCACTTCTCAGGGTATAATTAAAACAAATCTGTTCCTATGAAAGGAACTTGAGATTCTTAGGACAGAAGATCTCAAAGGCTACTAAAAGTTTAAAAAAAAAAAAAGCCAGATTTCAAAATGACTGTTTCTGGCAGCTGATTTCCTAGAAGTCATGGTGAACGGAAGGGAAGCCCAAGATAGATGAGCTGAGGTGCTGGTGTTGATGAAGTGGTTGTCTTGGCAACTGCAGTCACTTAAATATCTCTAGGAAAATAGCTAGCAAATGTTAAGATTGAGAAATGGCGATGGGTTGACAGAAGAACCAGGAGCAATGAGCATCTTGAGGTTTATACAAGGAATTGATTTGACTACATTAGGAAGTTGCTGTTTTCAGTGGTGGGATTCTTGGGTGATGCAACCTTGATGGTTCTTCCCTTGTAATGATAGTGTGTCTGGCTGCCCTCTTGCTGCATGAAGCAAGATCCTTGGGGAGAAACACTGACCTCCCAGTGTATATTCATTCCCCAAAAAGTGGCTGATGAATGTGGTGTGAATTCAGGTACTACTGAAGTGCTTCGTTTTACAGCACCACTGTTGGATGTAGTTATACAAATATTGCTGCAAAACCCAGTGCAGAATAAACCCTGCATGCAAGCACATATGAAAATTGTATTTCATGTCAGAGATAGATTGCAGAAGCTGCAACTGTCAGTGATTGTTTTAGGTCCTTGTAGTGCTTATTGTGATGAGAAATTGAGACATCTTACCATGTGTGTTTTGCTAATTATGATTGTACATGCTGTTTTGTGGTTCTGTAGGTAAAACTGGTAAGTTTTAATCTTTTACTTTCCTTATGGAGCACTTAATTCTTTCACATTGGCACACAAAGCAAACCCCAGAGAAAGCCCGACTGAATAAAATGAGCGGAGTTTGAGCCAATTGTTTCCTGCTGCCACAAGCATATTTGTAACTGCCAACTATGACAGGTATTTCTACAGGCACTGAATCTTAAGCAGAACACCGGGTGCTCAGAGAAGTTACAGAAGACTAAGTGTATCCCTTCTGCCTCTCATCTAATGGCTGGTTTCTGAGTTTCTCTTTGTGTAGTAACTTGTGAAAAGTTGTAGTCAAAAGCTTCATTCAAATGGAACTGGAAAACTCATAAGCTACTTGTTGCTGCAAAGGGCAGTAAGTGGTGAAAACTGGTGGTAGGATCAATTTCCTATCTCATTTTTTTTCCTTTTTTTTCCTAGGAAAAATCCTACCCTACAGATACAGGAACTATCACTGTATATATTTTTTTTTCCCCTGCACATTTAGAAGCTACCTGGCTCTACCAGTAGTGGTCAGGATAGTAGGTAGATTGATAATTCCGTGATGCAGATCCAGTTTGGTTATTTCATTCAAAGCTTTGATCATTTGACTAGTTATTTATGCTCAGCCACATTTTTCAGCATAGGCAAAATCTCTTCTAACTTTCCCTACTAGCAGTGTAAGCCAGTGTCAAAATTAATAGTTGTTTGGACTTCTGAAGCCTTGCCAAAATAGAGGGAAGTTTTCCTTGGCGAGTGACATGAGCTTCTGCAGTACTGAAGTGTTGAAGTAAAAAGTTGCAGTCCCTAGTGTAATGCAGATGCTGATAGTAAGTTCTTTATTTGTGAATAGTTTTAGCTGAAGGAGCAATGGCAAAAAATACCTATTTAGGTTTTCCCACCTTTCTGGCTCATAAGCTTTTAACCTGTCTCACATGTCCCTCTGACCCTTCAAGGTGTTCTTAAAATGAAAGTGCTAATCTCAGATACAGGACTTGGGACTTCTCAACAGCTTAACATTCACAGATCACCTCTGGAAGTAGAGTAGTACATTTTCCAAATATTTCCTATCATGGGCAAAGAATATTTAATTGAAGTGAGGGAGTATGGGATGAAACCTGAGTCACCTGATGTAAACTCTTTGAATTCTGTATTTATAGTGGGCTGCTCTGCTGTTTGGATGTGCTATTCTTTATCTGTCTAATTTCACTATTTTAACAGCTAAAAGTTCCAAAAAGGCCTGGTACAATCAAAACCACCCTCTTGTCAAAATGAAGCTTGATATAGGGAGCTTTATAAACTAGGCACATGAGTAGTCTGGGTTTTCTAAAGAGAGCATATGGTAGCTGGCACTTCAGCTGGAGATGACTTGGTAATTACAGCTCCTTTGTCTGAATCCCTCTGCCATTTCATGGGGCTAATGGCAAACTAAGCTGCTCTTTGTAGATGCAAGGAAGGCAGACTGCTAAAAATACTTGGTTTCTGCACATCTTCAGTTATTCTATCAGACTTGCACTGGACCAAAAGCTTGGAGTCCAAGGTATGAGGTCAGAGTGGTTAAACTCATCTAGAATGAATGAGTAGTCCTACCACTAGTGACAAACCTTCTGAATGGAGAAGGATCTTGATTCTCCTCTTGATCTGTTTTAGGACAGGACAAGGCATGCCTGTTCTTAAAGACCTTTGGTTTTTTCCTCTAGCTTCAGGTGGTAGCTGGCTACTGAAATCAGCAGAGAATTGCTTACTTAGGTGTTATATTTTGACAGTCTGGGTGTTTCATTGTGATGACCTGGCTTTGAGAGTGAGTCACATCGACTTCTGTGATTTAAATGTTTCAATTCTAGTTCAATGTGTTTCAGCATTTGTGAACATAAATCAGCTAAAGTTTGGCCTGAGTTGCTTTTATTCCAAGGTGAGTGTAATAGACAGTTGAACAAGCCCACTAGAGAAGCTTGAACCTGAGCAAATGAAATCTTAGTTTGATTTTGGTTTTTGTGGGCTGATCCTTGGTGTGATTTAGCCAACAGTCGCTAGAACAATGGGCATGGTTTCTACTGCTCTATGCCAAGCAAAACAATCAGAAAGAACAATTTATCTATGATATAGTGCCTGACTCATGCCACAAGGCTTGGTACTCCTTTAATCCTTTTATAAACTGTTTTATCCTAACTAATGTAATTGTGGATGTTCTTATTACCCATATAATGCCTAATCCCTTTTGAATTCTGCTAAACTGTTGGCTTTAATGTTGCTTAGCAATAATTAGCAAAATACAGGTGGTTTGTGTATTGTTCAGCTCTTGATCAAAACCTTTGAAATTTTGTTTGTGCTGACCTGTTATGCTTTTATGTTGGTAGTACTTCCACTGCTGAACAGTGAATGGGAACTCGTTCAGACGGATACTCGCATCAGCCTGATTGCCAGCCCTGAGCTTGGATCTTTTCTTATGCTTGTCTTCAAAGCTCTTGTGTTGTCTTCCCACTTGACATGGCAAGCTTTTAAGAATGCTTCTTAGCCTCCTTCCCAAAGTGTGGAGTATTTTGTAGGAAGCTTCACACTCACAAAGAAAACAAAGCATCTGTATTTCTCTTTATGCAAATCTGAGTGGCGTTGCTGGATCCCCTTCTGCTACTTTCAGTTTGACCATGCTCTTCTTACACATGGCTATGATAAAGGAGGAATGGTAGCTGGTGTTCAGACATTTTCAGTGTCTGATCTGGAGGTTGTTTAGCTTTGCTAGGATACTGGAGGGGCCTTTGGTTCTGATTCCTTGTTCTTCCTTTCTCAGATGCATTTGTTCTAGGCAAGTTTGGTTGTTGAAGGTCAAAGCTCTACCTAAGGAAAATACAGACTTCTTAAATAATCCCTGCTATGCTTTTGTTGCAATATTTTTATCCCATACAATTTTGCCTTGTAACTCTTATCACAATTTTAGAGCAATCTCTGGTAAGTAGGGTAAAGAACTAAAATTGTGCAGAGGTGCCTGAAGTGTCAATAGCTTCAGCACAGAGGAGTGATATTAAGGGCTACCCCACTTATTTTAAGTGTCCAGCTTTGTAGTGGGATTTGGAGGAGTTCTGCCATCTCTTGTCTGGGGACAACTGTGCCCTCCTCAGGGCTTTGGCTTGTGCAAGAAATTTAATTAGTGGTCCCCAGCCAAGAGTACTGGCCAGCCTTGGCTTATTGCTTGGAGATTTGTTCAGTTTCCCCTTCATCTTGAAGGAATTAAGCCTATATCTTCTGGATTTTTTGGGTAATGTAGTCATTGGACTGAATTTATACTGAGGAATCTTCCTTCCCATTGTTGAAACTTTTGACTCATGGGCTCTTGGCTACTTAGTGGTGTAGTGTCAAAACTCAGCCAGGAGTGAGGGAACATACCTCTGTAGCCTAAGGTGCTCAGATGGAAGGAGGGATTGCTCCTGGTTATCAGCTCACTTTCCAGTGTGAAATATTAATAATCCTGACAGCTTTTTCCAAGCTCTGTGCTCTGGGCAGTCGGGTTTCTTTTGTTTTCTGGCTTGGGCTTTTGCATTCCTGTCTAGGCAGTGGCCTGACGCCAAGGGGAAAGCTGAAGAGAGCTGTGCTTAATGCCCTTTAACGTAGGGCATCCACCCAGAAGGTCGAGGTTGCAAGTTAGTGCCTTTGGGCCAAATACCCTACCCAGTGCCAGCTGACTGAATAAAGTGTCCCAATTTAGCTTTTTTTTGAGAAAAATAGGACAATCATCTGACTGAAATGTGTGGTAAAAGTGGTCATGTACAGGATTTCAGGCTTTGAGTCAGCCTTATACACATAGCTGTGTGTAATCTTGAGTTCATTATTAAATTCCCAGAGTTCAGTGTTCAGGACACTTTTGTTGGGCAGGTCACCAACCACTGCTGAGAAGGAACATATGCAAAATCCTGGGTTTAGACCTGGAGTTTCACAGGCTGAGTCCCTAGTCAGCACTGGCTCCTAAGATTCACTTTGTAAGCACCAGACTTGTCATGCTCACCCATGCAATGCTTACCATGTCAGTCCTGTTCTAGCAGTGTCCAGAAAATCAAAGGATAAGCTACTTGAAAGTAGCTGTTAAATAATCTCTGCTGGAGAGTGCAGGATCCTTTTTTCCTGTTTAAACTACTTATCTTTTTTGAGGACACTTCTGTTACCTATGGGTTAAGGAGGTAAACTCAACTGGTTCTTGTTCTGTGCTCAGTGCCTAGCCATGTATTTATGGGAGAAGATCTTTCAGTGTAACAGGAAGATTACTTTTAAATCCATCATTATAAACACTTTGTCGTTGGCTGACTTTTTTTGCATATTCTTAGGTTTTTCCGGTGAAACATTCTTATTAATTTGCTGTAGTCAGTTGTCTCTTGGATGAAGCTGTGATTTTAAAGACATCATTTCACATTGGAAGCAACTTTAATGTCCTATGATAACATGTACAAGAATGTCTGATCAGTCAGTGTTTAATTTGCAAGTTAAAAATCTTGCTGTTGTGGCTTTTTGTGTTAAACTGCTGAACTGTAAGGATAATGAACTAGTGATGCAGACTTCCATGATCATTAATCTGATATTGCACTAGCTGTGTTTAAAGCTAACTGTTCACAGTAAAAAAGCAAATGAGCTATGTGTTACCTTAGATATAATTAGATATGCTGCCTTGTATGTTTATTTTGGAGATTAGAGCAGAAGCATAAAAACCCCTACGATACAGGCTGCAATGCCCAGTGCCGAAGTGATTGTACAATGAATGTGAGCTCTGCAGCACATACAGCTTAGTGCACAGTATGGGCTATCCTGCTTTGGATTTGCTGAGAAATTTTTTTTTTTTCCTGCTGATAGGAGAATGACAGCATTTTTGATCCTGATGGCTGCAGCCAGTAGAATGGTCCTACATGAAATATGAAGTCTGGTGTCCACAGACATAGTACCCTGAGAGGTTGGACAGCATTGCAGTAAACATGATGGAGCTTGTGCTGCACATGTCATTGCTTGGATGCTCTTGAGGTCACTTCCCCATTATCCAACTCCTCGATTTTTCCCTCTGACAAAGATCAGGACTGTTGAGCCTGAAGTG
The DNA here is from genome assembly GCF_031877795.1 of Strix aluco. Taxonomy (NCBI): domain Eukaryota; kingdom Metazoa; phylum Chordata; class Aves; order Strigiformes; family Strigidae; genus Strix; species Strix aluco. Next base: position 86,973,207 of record NC_133971.1, on the reverse strand, counting down.
CTGTCCCACTTGCTGTTAATACAGGCTGTAAACAGCCACTGTGTTCAACCTTTGTATCTCTGCAGGCTTTGTATCTTGAAAAGATGACACGACTTTGCTGAGCAACACTAAACATTAGTTAGTTCTGTAGGTGTCTTCCAGATACTGGTTTTGAAACACTTTGAAGCCATAAAATATATTGGATCTGCTGTAAAGCTGCCAGTATATTTGCTTCTAGCCTGAGAGCCATCTTGCCAGCAGGAGAAAGTACTTTTTCCTATAAAGCCCAAGTTGATTTAAAGGCTTTTGATTGGTTTTGGTGTGGTTTTTTCAAAGCACCTGTAGCTGACTTTGTAGCTATTGGTCCAGTGTAAGTTTCAGCATCTGATTCTTCTTTTTCTGCTTTCATACATTAATTTGAAGGCTAGCCTCTTCCCAACAGGACAACTGAAAACACTGCAGAGTAACTTGAGCAGTAAACAATCTGGTACTCAAATGAGGCTAATTGCTGCATAACAAGAATAAAGGAGCATATTTTGAAACTTGTCTCCTTTTGCAGGAGGCAGTCAGTGCTATTGGCATGTTTTAAGGGCAAGATATGTGTTACTGCTTGTGTAATGTCCAGAGCAATGAGGCTGTGACTTGCTAGGTGCTCTCAAACCTGCAAAGTTATCTCAGCCCACAGATGCAATAAGGGGTTTGTGGCTACTAATGAGCTGCAAAAATGATGGTTGCTGTACATCTTGTGGTATGCAAATACAAGTAAATTAGAGCTTTCTTGAACGCCCAGCATACTCTGAAGGGTGGCGATGGGTGATTTTTCTGATGTAACTAGGCTGTGTGAGAGCTGGTTTCTGGTGAATGCTTGCTTCTTCCACTCTCCAAAAAGTTGAACATGGGATGCTAATGACATGCTCCATAGAGGTACATGTGTTGCTGAAGTGATAATTTTGAAATCTACACTGTAAATTAGGTGATCACTAAGTCTGGTCAAAAATTGCTGGCGTAGCTATCTTTATCACTAAACAAGCGAGTAGGTCACTAATTTAACTTGCTTGGATTATTTTTTCCCTGCTGTCATCACCCTGTGCTACAGCTGCCAAGATACTGCTTGGGTATTAGGATGGAAAAAGAAGGAAAACACTAGCTATGTTTTTTCTTCCCAGAGTAGAAAAGTACTGATAGAATGAATGTATGCATGCATGTGTGCAGTTTCCAGATAATCAACAGATTATTAACACTTAACCACAACTGACAGTATACAAAACTATCCTGTCATGAGTTTTGTATTAGGAAAGGTAAGAGACATTTGTGCAGGATTTCAGTAGTAGCCAAAGGCTCCTGATTGGGATTTTTTTCCTATATATGCAATCCCATGCTTGTTGAAGGAACCAAGTGGCTGCTTGGTCTAATTGTGTCCTGCCTAAACTGTTGACACTTCACTCGAGAAATAAAGGTGTAAGTGGTCACTTTGTCCAAAATAAACCATTTAAGTTAAAAATGAGGTAATTCCTGGCTAGTTTATTACCTGGCTGCACAAACAGTGGTTCCAGGAGGAGTGGGAGGAGGAACCTCTGCTGTGACTTGTGCTGGTTTGTTCTTCTTGCTTAGGGCTTATAGTGTTTGGATGCTAAGGTATTTAAGCTATAATACTGAGAAATTCAGGCCCATAGTCCAGTGTAAGAAGTAGGAATCAGAAGTTTATGCACTTTTATTTTGGGCGGGGGTTCAAATGCCAGTGACAGTGCTGCCAGTGACAGTGCTGCCCACACAGTCATTATTCATCTGGTTCTTAATAATCTGTTTGACATAGTAATTCTGATTGCCATTTGTGTCCTAATGTGACAACACATCCACTGTGATGCTTGATTGGAACCCTGAGCTGTCCTGCTTGGTGCCTAACTGGTTACCTGCTCTTACAGTACCTACAAGTCCTTTTTTAAAGGCTATAAATCTAAACAAGCTCTGGGACCATGTTGGCGTTGAGCTTCCAGTGCTTTGCTGTTTCCCTTAGCAGTTGGTACACTGCAGCTGTTTGTGCACAAGTGGAACTGTGCATGTGGGCATCATAATAGCTGCTACTTCAGATGTCTGTAGCGGTAGAGAGAAAGCATGTTGGTAGTGAGCAAACGGGATACTGAGAAGATATGTGATGTTCTTCAAAGGTAGCTGGAGAAGGAGGGCATTTAATGGGGAAAATTAGACACAAGCTCAGGTTTCTAGACATGTTTTGAACTTAATTCGATAGAAGTTTATTAGATAGTGGTGTGGAGACTTTCTACCGTAATTTCTCCTGGACAGCTGAAGAAAGTTTACAAGGATGCTGCTTCTCCTTTGCAATACCTTCTTGGAATTGAAATCTTTCTCTTCAACTGAGAAGTCCAAGCCATGCCTTTAAACTAGTCTCCACCTGTGCTCACCATCTGGTACCCTTTGAGCTTCCTTGGTGCTTTAATGAGTTCACTGTAACATTTTCTGTTATTTTAAAATGCCTCCTCACTGTTGACAGGCTTTTCATGCTACAGCATAGTGAAGCTGACTGTATGGAAAATGAGCTTGAAAGAATCTCCAAATCTGATTTTGGCACTAATATGAGGTTACTTCCAAACAGTTGATACTTGAATCAAACTGTCATATTTTAATTTGTTGTCCTTCCCAATACTGATTTATGCACTAAATCACAATTGCTTATGTCTGCTCAGTCCCCTGTTTTGTCCCTGATATGCCTGGAAGATTTTAATAAAAAAAATTAAGGCAGCTGAACTTGCATTGTGTATTTTGATGGGGAGGAACAGAGCAACAAAAGAAAGGCTTTAAATATGGCTTGGTCATCCCTTGCAAATGAATATAGGCATTTGTCTGAACAATTAGTGGTAGATGCTGGAAGTAATGTGTAGAGTGCCAGCCTGTCCCCCAGAGATGGACACCGGAGGCTCACCTGGGGGGGGGCGGGTCTGCAGAGCATTTTGATTGAGAGTACCACTGTGTAGCTCAGTACTCCTCATCTTTCATGTTAGCAGAAAGGTAATTCGCAGAATGTATGTTAACCTTGTAAGTCTTAATTTCCCCCACATCCTTTTTTATCTTGCATTATAGCAGTCTGGTAAGTGCCACTTGAACTGTATAGCACATTGAAAAAATAATACTGGGCTAAATACAACTTTCTGAAAGCATCTTCTGAGAAGAATCCAGGAGTCTAAATGCTGACTTCTGGAGTGTGGGTAGTTGGTTTGGTGCCTTCTCTGCCTTTTTCCTGTACAGACATATAAACACTTCAAGGCTATGAAGTGGCGGACTAAAGTGGCACACGTGGTATCTGAAATAAATTTGGATTTTCGACTCTTCTAGGCTGTTGAGACTATTCTAGAATTTAATGACCTAATAGTTCAGTTGGAAGTGACCAGAGCTGTTAGGACATTGAAATTACAAACTAAATACCACCAGGTAGAAAATCTTCCAGCCTTTTGCTTACCTTTGGGGGAAGGGCTATATGTATTAATGAAGTTAAGGAGTTTTCTTGAGTTAGATGACCAAGGGGTCTCGGGGATGGTTTCAAAGAAGGTAGCAGAGTGACCCTTTAGCTTGTGATACCCTGGTATCACATGCTTCCTTACTTCATTATGCTACTCTCTGCAAGTGAACTAGGTTTTATACTGATGTCTGCAAATCTCATGCAGTAAGTGTCTGACCTAGACAAAACATTTCTGAGATGGGAGTGCCCTGATTCCCCAGACATACCATGCTTCTGCATGTGCAGTTCATGCTCTAGATTCTATAGAGGAGCTGCTGCTCTGCTTTATAAACACTACTTAGCAGTCATAGAAATGCTGGTTATTAGAGCTGGATTGCAGACATTTTTACCATAGTACACAACTTGAACCAAGCAGCTGCAGCTGGTTTCCTGGGATACCAGAGCAGAAGCCACAAACGGATTAGACGATGTTTCCCTTTGGCTCTTGGACTCATTGACTAGGTTGTCAGTGTTGTCTAATCAACTTACATGGCAGGTTTGTTTGAAGTGTATAATATTTGGAAAGGATTAGCAAAATCAATATGATGTAACTTATTTTTGTAGCACATGAAGTTGAAGACTGGTGGTGCAAAGGCAGGCATCTCTATCATTTGTTCTGCTTTCTATGGGAGATGCAGGTCATCTACTTGTGTAGCTCTCGAGTATCCTGTTAGGAAGGTTAAGGGTTCCTGACAATGCTGTATATTAGTGTAAATGTTGTCTGTCTTAAAATGGGATAACTTGTCAAGCATTTTGATTTTTTTTTTAATACCCAGATGAGTTGTATGCTGTCTTACTTTAATACTGATGCTGAAAGTTAGCAAGGTTTGACCCGAGTACTTCAAATGTTGGGAATATCAAAAAGTCCCTTGAAGAAAAGTGATCTTTTTTAGAGCTTCTCTTTTCACATAGTGAATACTTAACAGTAACCTTCAGAACAAAACTTAACATACTTTCTGTAAAAGGAATTTCTAGGAAATCTCTTGCCATTTGTGGTGGTAATTGGGGGAGGTGGAGGGGATGACTTTTCCAAACTTCAAAGCATAACATGCTAATTTGAACAGTATTGAGTGTCTTGAATTGCAGACTGAGAGACAGATCCTTACCCTACTGCTAAAATCTAGTTTGGTTTGAACACGTATATTTAATATTTGTGATGTTGATGATGTGCTAAAGTTAATAGATTCTTAAAGTCTTTCAGCAGCAGTGTGGCCAATAGATGAGGAGATGGAGCTTCAAGAAAGCTGTAGCTGAAGGTAGTCTGTTTGGGAAAGGGAAGTCCTTGCTGAAAAATGATTTTTCACTTCCTCTGATCTTAAAACTGATTCGAAACAAAAACATACATAATTGATGTTGTAGGTACTGTATGTGGATTTTGCTACTTCCTGGGATAGTAATAGCTTTGATTTCCTCTCCTAAATTCACATTACAGTGTGGTGGGTTGGCCCTGGCTGGATGCCAAGTGCCAACCAAAGCTGCTCTATCACTCCCCCTCCTCAGCTGGAAAGGGGAGAGGAAATATAACAAAAGGCTCATGGGTCAAGATAAGGACAGGGAGGGATCACTCACCAATTACCATCACAGGCAAAACAGACTTGACTTGGGGAACATCAATTTAATTTATTACCAATCAAATCAGAGTAGGATAATGAGAAATAAAACTAAACCTTAAAACGCCTTCCCCCCACCCCTCCCTTGTTTTCAGCTCAACTTCACTCCTGATTTTCTCTATCTCCTCCCCTGCCCCAGCAGCACAGTGGGGCAGGGGATGGGGGTTGCGGTCAGTTCATCACACACTGTCTCTGCTGCTCCTTCCCCCTCAGGGCAAGGACTCCTCACACTCTTCTCCTGCTCCAGTGTGGGGTCCCTCCCACAGCAGACAGTCCTCCATGAACTTCTCCAGTGTGAGTCCTTCCCACAGGCTGCAGCTCTTCATGAACTGCTCCAGCGTGGGTCCCTCCCACAGGGTGCAGTTCTATAGGAACAGGCTGCTCCAGCGTGGGTCCCCCACGGGGTCACAAGTCCTGCCAGCAAACCTGATCCGGTGTGGGCTCCTCTCTCCCCGGGACCACAGGTCCTGCCAGGAGCCTGCTCCACCGTGGGCTTCCCACAGGGTCACAGCCTCCTTTGGGCGCATCCCCCTGCTCCAGTGTGGGGTCCCCCACGGGCTGCAGGTGGAGATCTGCTCCACCATGGACCTCCATGGGTGCAGGGCACCGCTGCCTCACCATGGGCTGCACCACGGGCTGCAGGGGAATCTCTGCTCCGGTGCCTGGAGCATCTCCTCCTCCTCCTTCTGCACTGACCTTGGTGTCTGCAGAGTGGTTTCTGTCACATATTCTCACCCCACTCTTTGGGTGCAGTTACCTTTACACAGTTTTCTTTCCCTTTCTTAAACATGTTACCCCAGAGGTGGTACCACTGTCACTGATGGGCTCAGCCTTGGCCAGCGACAGGTCTGTTGAAGCTGGCTGACATGGACTTATCGGATATAACAGAAGCTTCTAGCAGCTTCTCACTGAAGCCACCCCTGTAGCTCCCCTGCTACCACAACTTTGCCATGCAAACCAATACACAGTGAGCTGTCTTGCTCTCCAGCAGGTTTCAGAGTGCACGAACTTCTGCTGACCTAATTGATGCCAAAGGTTACGATTAAGCTTTCTGAAAAGCTCTGGAGACAGTCTTTTTAGAGTGGGTATTCATGCCTGTACTAGTAGGTGGGTGCAGAGTGGGAGTTAAAAGGGATTCCCTTTCTATGATTGCTTAGCTATACAGGGGAGGAGAGCTGCTCTCTTACTGCAAAGCATCTTGTAGTAAGGGGATGTTCATATTAAAACATAAGCATTGTGTCTGGGTGTGTTCAGGTGCGCTAAAGTGTGTCTTAAAAATAAGTGGGGATTACAGTTTTGTTTTTGTACTGCCAAGGAATTTGTCCGTTTTTAAGAGCACTGTGAGGATTTTCTTTAAAATTAACAAATTCAAGATGGTAGTGCTTGTGTGGACATTAAAATGAATGCTAGTGATATTCCTTGCCCATGGGTTTAGTGCATAGGAAAAGATGCTGCCATTTCATTGAACCATTTTGTCCTTTAAAGTCTGATAGAGTTGAGGTGTTTGGCATTAGAAAAAGCAAGCTTGTTGGCCTTAAGTTTTGAGTAGCATGGTGTAAACTTCTGCTTCCAGTGAGACAGTTAAAGGCTGAGTAGTTTTGGATATCTGCAGGATATTCTGTACTGCACCAGAACCAACAATATTGGATATAAATAAGTATAATGCTGAGCAGGCAGGAGTAATTTTAAGGATCAGATATGCAGAAGTCTTTAGAGACAGTTGTGCTGCTTGGTTTGTGTGCCTGATGCAGAAAATGCATGGTGGCATGGCGAAGGTCACTGGCTGTTGACCCTTCCTTGCAATGGGCATGTAAGTGTATCTTAGATGGATCAACCAAAACCCTGTCTTGATGTACCTTATAGGCACTGAGGGGACTGTTTCTAAGAGGTGTGTAATCTTTGTTTCACAGGGCCCATTCAGGGTTGGAGGGACATGGAGGCAAATTTTACTGATCTGTGAAATGCATAACCCTTTTGATAGAGCAAGGGAGGCTCTTGGATCTGACACTCAGCTTCCCAGACTGCCTTCAGTGCCAGTCGAGGTTATGGCTGTTGCACTTTCTGATGGAGACCATTTTGCTCAACTGAAAATGCTTGTCCTTAGAGGCTATGAAAACTGGGACAAGGTGGGGTAGGAGGGACTGAGCAGTGGTTCTAGTGAATAATGCTGAATGTCCAACAATGGGAACAAAGGGAACTTTGTGTTTTTGTTCTGGGAGAGTGCTTGGAATCAATACTTGCAGTTGTCCCGCATGCCACTACCCTTGTAGTGCAGGTACTTCATGTGTTACTTGAAACTCTTTGCAATGTAACAGTACATAGCCTGACGTGGTTTTTGTGAGCTGTTATGTTCCATTATTGCCCCTTGTATGGCTAGATACTTTTAAAACTGAAAACACAAGTATAGCATAAGTCTTTTCTTAGACTAAAATTACCAGCATGTAGCTGCTACTGTGCAGAAACACAACTGAGAGAAGTGCAGAGTAAAGCAGCTAGAGGAGAACAGTTGACCCCTCTTGGTCACCTTGCAGTGTTCTCCTACCCCAGTCAATACTGTGATCTCTCCTGAAATCTGCCAAGACTGAGAGCTCTTAAATACATGTCATTGCATGCTTACTCCACAGTAGCATCTGGAGAACTTTTTTTTTCAGGAGATTAATTCCATGCAGGAATATAATTGTAACCATGTAAAAATACAGCTTTGTAGGCTACATATGGGGGAAAGAAATTGTGTTTGACTTCCAGTCAATTTGCAGTGTAATTTTTATCCGAAGAGCTAACACAGCAGCATGGTTTCTTATATTTATAATTTAAATAATTGTATTGGGTTTGTGTGGCAAGGCTTTGATAGCATGGGAGTGCCTTCTGTGAGAAGCTGCTAGAAGCTTCCCCCTTGTCTGATAAAGTCAATGCCAGCCGGCCCCAAGGGAGACCGCTGGCCAAGGCCAAAAACACCAGCGATGGTGGTAGCGCCTCTGTGATAACAGTTTAAGGAGGGGGGTGTGGGGGGGGAACTGTACAAGGGCAACTGTCGCGGGAGAGTGGGGTGAGAATGTGAGAGAAAACTCTGCAGCCACCAAGGTCGGTGAAGAAGTAGCAGGAGGAGGTGCTCGAGGCACCAGAGCAGAGATTCCCCTGCAGCCCGTGGTGCAGCCCATGGTGAGGCAGTGGTGCCCTGCACCCATGGAGGTCCATGGTGGAGCAGATCTCCACCTGCAGCCCGTGGGGGACCCCACAACAGAGCAGGGGGATGTGCCCAAAGGAGGCTGTGACCCTGTGAGGGACCCATGCTGGGGCAGTTCGTGAAGAGCTGCAGCCCATGGGAAGGACTTGTGTTGGAGAAGTTTGTGGGGGACTGTCTCCAGTGGAGAGGACCCCACACTGGAGCAGAGGAAGACTGTGAGGGTCGTCCCCCTGAGGAGGAAGGAGTGGCAGAGACAGTGTGTGATGAACTGACTGTAACCCCCATCCTCTGCCCCACTGTGCTGCAGGGGTGGGGTGGGAAGGGAAAGAAATCGGGAGTGTAGTTGAGCCCGGGAAGAAGGGAGGGGTGGGGGGAAGGTGTTTTAAGGTTTAGTTTCATTTATCACTATCCTACTCTGATTTGGTAATAAATAAAACTAATTTCCCCACGTTGAGTCTGTTTTGCCCATGATGGTAATTGGTGAGTGATCCCTCCCTGTCCTTATCTGGACCCATGAGCCTTTTGTTACATTTTCTCTGCCTTGTCCAGTTGAGGCAGGGGAGTGATAGAGCAGCTTTGGTTGGCTCATGGTGTGCAGCCAGGGTCAATCCACCGCAATAATATACCATGATGCTTAGCTTTTTATATATTATTTATTAGGCAGAGAATGCCTTGAGGGCTATACTTTTTATTTCATTATATCCAGGTCTTCTAAAGCAAACCCTGACAAGTGGCAATTACTGTAGACATACTGATCATGTGTAGATGGCTTTTAAGTTAATTTGCAAACAGCTGTATACCTTTTGGTGATATTTGAAAAAAAAAAATTCAACATAAACTCTGTTAATTACTTGATTTTGGGGAAATTTTACTCTTCATATCAGAATCGTAAGGAAGATTGAGGCCTGTGGTTGTCAGACAAATCTTTGAGCTGCTAAAAAACCTCTGAAGTACTCTTGACAGTGTCTGGTCCGCAACTGTTGTTGCAAAGTGATGAAACAGCATTAATTTTTTTCAGTGTCTGAACCTTTTAACTACCAATGAAAGTTGGCTGTTTTGGTCAGTACCTGATGGTCAGATGAGCCTTTAAGGGCTCTTACTGGAACCTAAATGATATGTGAGTCAATGCAGGCAAATCACCAAATGTGATGTTTTCTGCTTCTCCTTTGTGCTAGTGTAAAGAAAGAGTTCTATAACTAATGCTTACCAAGAAGTGTAGTGTTTCAGAGCCTCCTGAAAGAGTGAAACTAGCTTTCCAGTTTTTATGTACCACATCAGTATGGCTGCAACAGGTTGCAAGATTGGAGAAAATCCGTAGTTAATGATACCTGCTTTCAGGCTTGCCAAATGGAGTACAAACAGAACTGCTTCCAGCTGATAGTGTCAGACAAAGTTCGTACTTTGGGACAGTCCTCGTCCAGCAGCAAAACATTCTCCAGTCTTGTTACCAATGGAATACACTGCTCTAATGTCTGTGTAAAATTGCTCAAAGGATGTGTTTCTGCAGTGCAAATCTTAAGCATCCTTGCCGTCTGTGTGCACAAACACAGAATCACAGAATCATATAGGTTGGAAAGGACCTTGAAGATCATCTAGTCCAACCGTTAACCTAGCATTGGCAGTTTCCAACTACACCATATCCCTCAGTGCTAAACACAACTTATTTGAAAATAGTGCTCTACCAGTGTCAGTGTAACTTGGTGCAAAAATCAGGTATGGACACTGCTTCCTGTTCTAGGAAACTTTCTTTATTCAGTTTATGTACTAAATGTTATTTACAAACTGAAGAGGACAAGAAGCAAGCTGGGCTGTTCCCTTATTGAATCAAGGCAAGGTAATACTTGTAGGTGGAGCACTATTTAAATCATCCTACTTAGTACCGAGTGTGTGTGTGGCTTTCAGATGCCTATTGCTGGTAACCTGACCAGGAGTAATGCATCTGTAGGCTAGTGTGAATACCAGCAAGTCTGCTAGCTTGCACTTGAGCATTTGTTAATTCATAATCACATCTACTTTATCACCACTAGAGGCTCCTCCAAGTCATGATTTGGATAAGTTTCTGTCAGGAAGCAGCTCGTGCTCTTAAGTAGCATGCAGATGTCTGAATCTGTGTAACACCTCTTTACAAGCAATGGATTTTTAAAAATAGAAATAGTCATCCTATTGATGGTAAAGTTGAACCTGAATCATCAATTTCGGGTAGTTACTGATCATTAACTAGTGATGAACTGTAAAGTGATGTTGACTATAAGCTTGTAGTGGTGCTTGCTAGTAACTGGAAAAAACAAGCTTGAAAATATTTGTAATTATGAGTGTGGGTAAATAATTTTACCATCAGCATATTTTATCCTAACATAGATAAGTATAATTACTGACACAGATTATTTTAGGGTTCAGAAACTTCCATGTATGTCTGGGGTAGGTTTCCCATGACAGGACTGTACTTACACTTGTATACTCAAAACACTGTCAACTTTTGCTGAAAACTGATTATTATTGTAATTTGATAGGGTGTAGGTATCTTGCATCAGGTGCAGTGTGTCTGAGATACAGGCTCTGATCAAAGAGCCTAACAATGTTAAGAACAGGTTTTCAAGAACTGATCTTATAAGACAGGAAAGAATATCATCATGGGATCATGGCTAGCATACAAATCTGGATTAATTTTCTGTTCTTTGCCATTTCTGGGTTTTGGTACCCTCAGCTTATTCCATATACAGGCAAGCAAATCCTGTGCTTAGATTTTAGATTTTTGCAGATGTGTGGGTATCATTTTTCTCTGAATGGAGTGAGACATAGTCCAGTTCCCAAACTGACCCTGTGGATGCTACAATTTTTGAGCAGTATGCTGGAGCACTGTACTTGGAGCTACTGGAGACACAGCATGCATTTTTCACAAATACTTATATGTGATGATCCTGTTTAGAAAGTGGAGGAGCTTTTAGATGGTCTTTGCAGGAAAGCAACATGGCTTGTTTCTGTGGAGGCTTCAAAATAAGGTGTTGTGCAGCTACTGGCATATATACATGAGGACTTATTGGAAGGTTAATTTTTGTTTGAAGTTTAAGAACACTTCAAAACCTTAAAGGAAGTAAAGGGAGAAGCTGAAAAATAAGTTATCCAAAAATCACCAGAAACTAGATACCAGAGGGTCTAAGTAGAAAGTGATGTCTCACAGTAGAATCTTGCTCTGTTCTGAAGTTCTCTGCTTTTTTTTTCTTGACATCACCAGTTCCTACAGATCTCCACAGCTATAGATACAGCACCTCTTGCAAGAGCTCTTACTGTCAATCTGCTACTGCAGTTTATCTTGTTGTTCAAGTTAGGCTGCTCTATTTTTTTTCCACACTGTTGTGTTTGGAGGCCTTTCTTCATCCACAGAATCACAGAATTGTCTAGGTTGGAAAAGACCTTGAAGATCATCCAGTCCAACCATCAGCCCAACATTAACAGTTCCCAACTCCACCATATCCCTCAGCGCTATGTCGACCTGACTCTTAAACACCTCCAGGGATGGGGACTCCACCACCTCCCTGGGCAGCCCATTCCAACGCCTAACAACCTGTTCTGTAAAGAAATGCTTCCTAATATCCAGTCTAAACCTTCCCTGGCGCAACTTGAGGCCATTCCCTCTTGTCCTATTGCTTGTTACTTGGTTAAAGAGACTCATCCCCAGCTCTCTGCAACCTCCTTTCAGGTAGTTGTAGAGGGCGATGAGGTCTCCCCTCAGCCTCCTCTTCTTGATCTACCATAGACCTTGTCTTCTCTTCCCTGGTATTCCACTTAAGGGTGATCACTTATCTGTCACACAAATTTCTTCTAAAGTTAAGTTTCTTCAAATCAAGTGTAATATCTATGAGATGCTTCAATACAGGAAGAAAATGAGTTTTAATTTCCCGCAGTTCCTTTCTTGGTACTGGTAGGCAATACTGCACAATGTTAGAGCTACTTGTGTTGCTTTTAGTCACACAATTGTATAAATTTCCTCTGACCTTCCTACGAGACCCAGCTTTCTCTGTCTAAATGATCAGATCCCTTGCCTGTATTCTCATCTTATATCTGTCTCATTAAATTTCTATCTTGACCTTGAAATTCTCTTGACCAGTGGTAGTCTGAAGTGGTTCTTCCTGACTGTTACTCTTATCCTGTATGCCTTCAAACTTAATGTAAATTGTTACAATTAATTAGATACAAGATTGAATTTCAAGGATGTTCATTCAGGTACCAAGCTTAGCTTGATTGCACTGGTTCTGCTTTTATCAGATATATAAAGGGTACCTTAAATATCTGTGCTGTACTAAAGATGAATCAGCCTGCTTTGCACCCTTTTGCTGGCTCTTTCAGGAGATACTTCACAAAACTGAGGATTCTGGCTTTATCTAGGTGTCATATTAGTCACTGACATGGCAACTAGTTGGAATATAGGTAGAAGTATCCATGCTAGCTTTCATTTCAGTGTTGTACTTTTTCTTGTATATCTGTCTGGCCTGAAAGGTGTCTTTAAGCATCTGTGTATTAATGATGGTCAAGAACAACGATTTTGTAGATGGTTCTTGTCTAGCCATGTGTTTACTAGCTTTTTAAATGGAGCATGGTGGTTTTAGCAGGGAGGTGACTTCCTGGTGATCTGCAGGAGACGAGCACTGTGTGTGAAGGGCTGTGTTGTTCAGTAGCTGTTTCCTTAGGGCCATGCTGAGAGTGTATGATCTATATGGTACCTAACACGAAGCACCTGGAGATGTTCTTCAAACAACAGGAGTGCTTTGGAGCCACTGAAGGCCAAACCAGTTGAATATCTTGTCCTTGTGACTACAGCAGCAGTGCTGTCTGATAGGCTTTTTTTTTTGAGCAGACATTAAGCATAAGAGCTGGTCTTCTGCCTCATGTAATTCAGCTGTTACACATATCAGGTGCTGGTACTGTGGCAGATTTGGGCTGTTGGGCTGCTTTTATCCCTGAGCCCAGGCAAGAGTACTTTGTAGTGTGAGAAGTAGCAGCTTAATACTCTGCAGGCATCAGTGATCTGCCTCTGTGTTTTGATTTTAGGCTTAAGGTGGGTGTCTGTGTTTTAAAGTTATTAAATTAATTAAACATAACATTTGAACTGGGCTCCCTTGCCTTAGTAGTCCCCTTAGTAGGCCAAAGCTCAAATTGAGACTTCAGCACTTCAGCAATAATATGGAATCTGGGGGAGTTTGTCTTGCTTTGAAAAACTAAATCTGAGATCTGAGCTAGGATTTGTATTTCTTTAATTCTCATCCCTTGTAGTGCAGTTTACTGGCAACCGTGTCATTGTTGCTCATGAGTAAAGCTACACTGATTGTAATGATGTGATCTCCAAATCATCTAAAGCACAAGGAAAGGGTGAATAGAAGTAGAGAATGATAGAATGCTGAATAACTCTTTAATTTGGCTCCTCACTAGCAAAAAACTCCCAAAAGTTGTTACTGTAGAAACAATAGCCTTAGGAGCGAGGATGAGTATGTATCAACTAATGAATGCACTTATTTTGGCTTAAACTTTTAACTTGATCCATTTGAAGCAGCCTATGGTAGTGCAGCTGACAGGCGCATCATTATGCAGTAATGTGAAAATATGCTTTTGTGTCTCAAATGTAGGCTTCCCACTAGTGAATATGTTCTAACATAGTGCTGGTTCCTGCAGTGGACTGGGCAGGGAGGCAGTTGCATAGGTGTGTCAGACCTCACTGGCTCACACAGGATTATAGACACTTTGCAGTCCAGTTATATACTGGGGCTCTGTATAATACAGTTGATCGGTATAGGATTATAAATCTAGACTAATACCATGCTGATCGTGTCTCCACACTAGGAGATGGTGCTGCTGTATTTAGCTCTTTGGTTGCAAGTGGTACAGCCCAGCAGACTTGCTTACTACTACTGAATAAGTGTTACTTGCGTCTGCCTAGACTTACTGGCTGTGACCAGCTCCAAACAGGAGGATTTACAATTAGTAATGCAGTGGCTGAAAAATAGATTTTGACTGCAATTCCTAGGTGCTGCCATCCAGTTTCTAGAAACCTATATCCCTTGTTTAAATAAAGGCTAGTATGCCAGCCTGAGAAGTCTAGTCAGAACTGTTGCCTGCTGTGCTGAGAAAGCGCTGTACTGCAGTGTTACACAACTTTGCCTATGGTTTACACTTACAGTGCTATAAATATTCCTTTCCCCTTGCTGCTTATGAAAGATGTGACTGCATGAAGACCTGCCCTGTGTTTTTAGCAGAACATGTGACTGGCTGTCCCTTGAGGAGAGCTTTCCTCTTGCATCCAGCCCGACTTGCATATGAAGAGAATCAAGGCAATTAGTCATTCACTGACTCATGAATGGTGCTTGTTTAAAGAATTGTCTAAAAATACTTAAAACAAGCTGAAGGAAAGGGTGTTCTTGTATCGAGCTATCTTGGACATCTCTTCAGTCAGCAGATGCAAATGGTATGGCTTGCTTCACTGAACAATGAAGCAATCTGCTGTGTTTTGGTGAGTATGCAAATGAGGGAATGAATAGGTGAGATCATAAAAACTGTCAAGCTTGATGCAAAATGCTGCGAAACTGGGGTATACTTTGGTTGTGATTACTCGAATTTGAACAAACTGAACTATGGAAATGGCCAGGGTAAGTCTGAATTATATCCTGCTGTCTTATGCTGAAGCATTCCATAGACGTGCCTGTGCGTAAACCTCCTTCAAGAAAGTAAATTACTTAGCCAGGTTGTGAAAATTCAAGTGATGAGATTGAACAGGATGCTGAAGATGTCATAGACTAATGCAGTTTTTAATAAAAGACAATCTTCTGGAATCTGAAGCCTGGCAAGTGGGAGCAGGTGCCCAGAGTGTCAACCCCATACACATTTAACTGGAGGACTTCCACACATGCTGCCAGAAATGTCAGTAATGTGACATGATACTTTGAATAAGCAGTCTCAAATATTTCTGCCCCTGCTCCAGCAAAACTCTATTAATTTTCACAAATAGATGGAAAATTGCTTTCTCTAGATATGGTTTGCGTCCACTTCAGAACAGCTACACTAGTGTTAGAGCTTTACCAGTTCAGGTACCAGCATCCTCAGTTATACCTGCTATTTCAAGTGCCAGCTTCTCCTTTAAAGCACAGACCTAAGAGGAGATGTATATGTATGATTTGGAGTAAACTTTAGGTGCTGTATTGCCAAGTGTCTTTGGCTCTTTCAGCAAGTATTAGACACCATAGGGAGACTTAAGCTTCACACATTTGGAGTTATTCTTTCTATTTTGTCCAAATGGGGAAGTGTGTTTGTACAGATATAAATAAGAACTGAGTCATTGGTTTCTGCCCGGAAAATTGTCACACAGACTAGCCTCTCTGCATAACACACACCCAGTGAGCCTGATTTCAAGCCATACAACTCATGTACAGTCTGTGGGCAATGAGAAGGTGTCAGACCCAAGAGCACAATCTCAACACGAGGCCTTCAGTGATAGCAGAAGTCTCCTCACATCTGGCATCTCACAATCACTAATATTTTCAATCTTAATTTTGTTTTGCTCTTAATATCTGGTGTGTTTCTGGAGTGAAGGTTGATTTGGGGGCAGAATCTAGTAATATTTCAGCATGGGAGTTCCTGGGAAAATACAGAAACCTCAGTATGAAGTCACCTTTCTCACATGGAAATCTGAAATTGCTTCAGTGCACAGCTCCTGCGGTCAAAGCTCAGCAAAGCTGTTGGGCTGGCATCTTGCCTTATGGAAGATGACCAAGTAGTTCTGCTGGGTGTTAGTTCTTACATAGCTACTGGTAGTTGCCTTTTCTGTGAGGTGGCAGACAAATGCAAAAACTGAGTGAAAATGGACAGGTTAGAAGAAATACTGGGATGGCTCAGGATGCCACAGTTTCCAACTCAGTACCTCTTGCTGGATGCTACATCTGCAGTTGTTGCAATGATGGTGTTTTGTGTAGCATTGTGTAAAGTCAAACTGGCGATAAAAGTAATGGAAGTGAACCTGGCAGTTGCTAGCCTAATGTAGGTGAGTGTTGCTGTAATCTGCTCCTTTGCTTGAGCTTTGGGGGCACTGACCTGCAGTTTTAGGAAAAATGTCAAAGTAATACAGCTTTGTACTAGAGGTTTATACCTAGGAGTTCAGAAGTCTCGCCTTGTCTGGAAATGCTCTTGCTTCACCATTATCAGCCACGAACATAGAATCAAAGCAGGAAAAACCTCTCTGTCAAGCTATGGGCACTGCAGGACTGACTTGTGCACAGCTGAAGATGGGCACCTGGGGCCATGCTTTTGTGCGACTAGGGAGGGGAACAGCTTCAGGAATGTGCAAGTGGCCTCTGGCCAAGGGGGAAAAAATGTCTTACTCAGCTTCCAGCCTGGCCACAGCTTTCTGTCCCCAGCAAGCTCTCAACACAAAAGCGTTAACAGCTGTCTGAAGCTGGATGCTCCCTGGCTCAAGAGCGTGGACAATGAGTGTTTCTAGCCAGAGCCAAAGTGATTGTCATGTGGTTCAGACTGAATGGCACAGTTAGCTGGGCAATACCGTGGACTGTCCCTGCAGTTAAACCCACTGCAAGAAAGAAGTATTCTCTAACTGCTGAACTGCTTGAGATCCTAAACACAGCTGATGTGTGCAGACTAACTCAGTCTCTAGGTGAGCAGGAGATGCCATGAACAGTTATCATCATGCAGGCTTAGAACCTCCAGACTGAACTTCTAGGTTATCAAAGGGAGACAATATTTAAAAAAAAAATAATCCTTTTGTTTCTTTTGAGTAGTGTTAGAAGAAAATGGTTTGGTTTCCAGGCACTACTTGTTCTAACTTCATTGTTCAGAGCAGTTTTATTTACTCAGATCCCTTGAGAGATGGCCCAGGCAGCACAGGAGTGTGAACATAGGAGATCGCAGGAGCTTGGATGTAAATCAGCTTAACAGGGCTGTAGTGAATTCCCCAGATATCGTTTGGCTCAACTATATCTTCATATTTATTGTTAGTCCTGATTTCAGATCTAAGGAGCAAAAGACTTAATATGTGGGTGAAAGCCCTTTCTTTAAAGGTATAATTGTAACTTTGACAATTGTATTGCAGGCTTTCTGCTTTGGACTGGGTTGGGTGATTTAACAACAGTCCCAGCTTTATGAACATAGCTATGTGAACAGATAAATATTTAATAACAATTTACTGTTAAAAGAAGTTTTGGGAAAAGGAAACCTAGTTTATACCAGAGGAGTCTTCCACTGCAAATGACAGATTTTAGTAATGTCCCAGATAACTAAATTTGTAAGAGTATGCAAGATATGATTTAGTGTAAAACAAGAATGGGGTCCTGCCTGTCAAACCAGTCTATGATTGTATAAGTTAACCTCACTTCTTGACTCATCTTTGCCCTACTGACTTGTGGTTCTATCTTCTTTCTTGTTTAGAAGCTTCATGTCCTTTTTATGAGATCTAGTTCCCTCTTCACATTCAGGTCTTTGTGATTTAAATTCCTTATGAAACAGTGCACGTAATACAGAATTTAAAGGGTTTGCTGCTGTTAGTGTTCATATGGCCATTACAGAAGCAGGGGAGCTTTCAGGACTCACAAGACTTAATTGACCTGGTCACTCATCTTCTAACTTGCATCAGAGATGTGGTGCCAGTTCACTAAAAGCACAGCAGATGTCAATAAACACTGACATGGTGGTGCTGGGAAATGAAGCCAGAACTGGGCCTAAAATACCAAATCAGACCCCAGCTCTGTCAAAGAAATTACTTATGTCCTAAGTCATAATACCTGGAGATGAAATAGCAATGTTGGTCCTACATTCTTTTTCACCTTGTCAAGTATTAAAGTCAATGTGGCTGGCTGTAATGCTGCTTTACAGGTTCTGAAGCTGGACGGTATTGAGGTGCTTTAAACCTCACTGATGTGAGAAACAGGCTGCTAGTACTTACTGCTGACCTCTACTGAACGCGTTGTCCGGCACATAGTATTTAATACTGCATGCACTAATCCAGGTTTAATGTGGAAGAGGCGAATCCATTAGATGAATTATATAAATGCTTGATGCGCTAGAAGCAGTAAAGGGCATTTTGTAGGATTAGGTATTAACACTTAACCCAGTAGTGGTCTGTAGTTCCTGCTCTTGTTGGCTTTCTTGCGTGTTAAATGTACGGTGTAGTTAGCGGCACGCTGGCAGGAGCCATTCATTAGGTGTGCAGCTATGGGAAGTGATGATGTGCACAGCGAGGAGCCTGGTTATGCCTGTTACAAAGAAAAATGAGGAGACCTTGTGCTATCTGCAAGTGTTGTTACTCATACTGGGACAAGATGGGTGATCTGTAGGAGACCTTGGTGGCACCCACACAAGGAGTCAGTAGGAGCTTGTCTTGTGGCCTGGCTGTAGCAGGTAATTATAAAAAAAGCACAGAATAGTTTAAAAACTCGAACGCTTCCTTTGTGTCTGATCTTCAACACAGTTTGCAAAAGATGCTCAGTTTCACTGAAGCTGCGTTTTCATAGTGTTTGCATTAAGCTTGTGATGTGTTAAAATAAAAATTGTTTTTAACTGGCACTTCCAGAAACACTAATCAGCATGGTTTCTGTTGGCCGCTGAAAGCTGCTGGTGCTCCTGATTTCCCCAATATCAGGTCAGTTGTGATGCTGATGGCTTTCCAGGAAATGTGTGGTCTTCCCCCCATTGCCTCTCTGCAGTGAGCAGGTAGGATGCATTCACCATTCCTACCCTTGCTGCCTAAAAATCTGGAATCTGTGTTTTGTCAGCTTGAGAAAAGTAGAGGAAATCAATGTCAGACTACAGAAGTGTCATATACAGCTAGGCTGGAATAAATACTGAATTTCTAGGCAGCTGAAGCTAGAAGGGAGTCCTTGCCTGCATTAGTGCTTGCTACTGAGAGGGAGATAATATTAATATGTAAGTGTCAGTCAACTGCATGGCAAGATCTCCAGAAACAAAGTCGCTGTAGAAATTATTCATAGTGATTGAATCAGTACTTAATTCAGTGGTTGGTTAGGAGCATTATGTTTGTATTTTTATTTTTCCGGCATATGTATATTTTGCTATGGCTTTGCCTTATCCAAATAGAAGTAACAAACATGAAGTACAGTAACTAAGGAGGGTGCATGGGAGCAAGGCCATAAAATAGGAAACAAAGTGACTATGCTGGTAGCAATATTGTCAGTATGTGTTGTGGTGTAACTTAAGAGGTTGAAGCTCTTGTGCAGTAGCTGTAAACGCCTGTAAACGGCTGAATCTTCAGTCAGGCTGGTCAATTCAATGTAACATCAGAGGAGTTTATTATTTTTCTGGCGACTACGAGTAGTTATAAATTGGGAAAGAGGGGAATGGGTTGATAACTGGTTTTCACCTTTCTGGCTATTGTGTATGTTCAGTGTCAAAAGAGCCCACGGCGAGCTGGAGGTTAAAATCTGTTCAGTTTAAGCTCAGCTAGAGGAGTCAAGCACATGTCAAGTGCAGTAACAGTTGGGTACTTGTAGGTGGGGGACTGAGCTGCATCTGTAGTCCTCCTGAATTAGTTTGTCTGGCTGTAACTGAGCTAACAAGCTGCCCTAAAACTCAGCCACTCTCTAGTACCTAGCAGCCTGGCTGACATTGCCAGAAATAAGCTCAGATAGCTGTTTTGCCTTACATCAGTGAAACTGTAGGGAGGAAGCCTTTCTGTGAGCTCTAAGTTTATTGCCTAATTTGGTCTTTTTTTCTCTTAATACGTTTAGAATTGGGCTTTCAGTGAAAAAGCTGACCTGTAATTGCTCTTGCTGCATCTTTGCAAGCAGTCTTGCAGCTTGTCTTGGAAATTCTTGGCTTAACCCACAGAAACTTAAATAGCATTCAGTGAGAGCAGAGTGGGTTTACATAATTTCCCATGATTTCTCTCACAGAAGAGATGTGGCGCAATTCTCTGGGACCTCTTTGTAATGCCCTGGAAAAGTGTTTGGTTTCACTTTTCAGATACTGGATGATCTCAACATAGGGATCTAGAAGTGATGTTTTCTTTTTGTTTGGAAAAAATCCCTGCCTGTAATGTGGGGTTTCTTAGTTTGGTGGCTTTTGGCTCTGAAACCAGGTTTGTAGAGAAGCTTCACTTGCTTTATGTTCCAGTACAGCATCTCAGTGTGCTAAACACTTACAGGCTAGTTAGCAGTGGCTTATCAACAAGTAATGTGACTCTGATTTCTGTGAGTATGCAAGCTTGGGTCTCAGCTGCCTCCACACGAGAAAAAAAGGTTCCTCTCCAGTTGCATTTTCTGGTGCCAGAGCTCGAGGCATCCTTCTTGTGGCAGAATACCAGCTTTAATTCTGTAATGATTGTTATTGCAGGCAGATAACCCTTTTTTATTAAAGAGTTGTGTCTGCAAAACAAGATTTAGAAGTTTGAAACAGTCTTACAGATCTACAGCCTCTGCATGAGTCTGCATCACATACAGAGACCGTAACTGGTGCTCCAGACTCAGCCTTTGCGTTGGTCATCATGAGGCAAAACCTTCAGGGTTAGGCAATTTGAGAGCAGAGCATTTTCACTGGGAGGAACGAGACCTGCGTCCTCAGCTCCTTGACTACGTATGTGGGATATAAACATGGTAATGCTGGTACACTACTGGCAGTATGCCTTTTTTTTTGTTGCCTAGAAACTATACCTGTGTAGAAGACACATAGGTTCTGCCAAGAAATCTTGTAGCTAGCTCAACCCTGAGTTTTGTTGTCTCTTGCATTTTTAATCTCAGTCCTTGGGCTGTTTTATGTCTTAGATCTCACGAAACTGCACGTAAGCACAAGAATGGGCTTCCTTGGAGAAACTCCCAGTGGTCTGGAGGAGTCTGCCTACATGATGTAGCTTTGAACTGAAGTGAATCTGCTCTGCCCTGGGTAAATCTCTGCTCTGCTCCCAGTGCAGAGTGGCATGTTGTAGAGTCAAGCATGTCCTTGCTGCAGCAGCCGCTCTCTTCTGAGGTGGTGTGGTGACATTTGCTTGCTCTTCTTGGAGCAATGCCATTTGTGTAACTGACGTTAAACTTGTGGACTAGGATTGTTTAAGTGGTTCATAAATCTTTCGGTTGTGAGCATGCTGTGGCAAATGACTGTGGAGCCAGGACTCAGTGCTGCTGTAACATACCCACATACAGGCAGTATGACAAGCAGGCACGTACAGAACGTAAAGCCACATGAGCAGCTGAATTTGTTTCATAAAGGTGAACAGACAACCATCTTTTCTCGGCTACCTGGCACTCTCCGCAGAAAATTTGGGTTGCAAGACAAAGGCATATGCTGTTCTATAAGTGAAACTGCAGCCAGCTACTTAATGGCTCAGTAATCCAATTTGTTTGGTTGCCTACTTCTGTTTCTGGGGAATAAAACTTCCTATAGCTTGTCCTGTGTAACAAGGTCAGCACCCTGTGTCCAGGTGGCATGGTTAGATACTTCAGTGGAAGGGGGTGGCCTGGGATTCTGTTCACATCATGTGCATCTTGCTTTTAGGATCTCTTCTTGCATTCTCAGTGACATGTGAGCCTGACTGTGGTGCAGGGGCCAGGAGGTGCTTCTCTGGAGATCCCGTGCTAGACTGGTGGTGGGACTTTCTTGGCGAGTTGAGCCAGTGCCAAGGGAAGGGTCTGTGTTCCACAGTGCAGCAACCAGAGCAACCAGTGTGCGAGTCCCCCTTTGGGAGGGGGGTGGCATTTAATCAGTCCAGATTGAACCCCCTCTCCTGATGGCTGGCTTTTCTGACTGCTGTGAATGGCAGGACAGCACAGAGAAGTTAATATCCAGTGCTCAGATCTCTGCAGCCTTCCCACAACTGACTCAGCTCAGTCTTGCCTCCCAACTGGCTGCTGACCACTGGAAGGTAATGTTTGCTGTCATTGCCCATCAGTATTTGGTTCATCAAGTTGCACCGATTTATTAAACAGACACAGATGGTATTCAGACATGGGAAATGCTTGTGGTGGCAAGAAATGTAGTATTAGCAACACAGGTAGATGGACCTGCTTAACTCTCACACAGGAAAAGCAAAAAAACCTTTGGATCACAGTAAAGCAAGTATCTAACAATTTTTTTTTCCCCCCGCACAGAAATAGTAATTTAAAATATTTGCACTGGCAAATGTAAAATAGGTCTATTTACCTTAGCCAAAACTTTTAGCCTGCTTCTGAACCCAGGAGGACAGCAGTAGTATCTTGTGTTCTAGCTTTCCAAATCCTAACTTACCCTGTTTAACAACAGTTGTTGGATTGTGCTTCTTGAATTAGCACATGGCAGATGCCTTTTGGCTTGTTCTCTGAGGATTACCAGCCCAGGTCAGTCCAGGTGTTTAGATTCTTGTTCAGTTGGTGTTTTGCTCACAAGAAAAAGAGTTATACTCTGGGGCCCCATGAGCATTGGTGTATAAAATGAGCAATTTAATGGCCTTAATTGAAATAGTTTTTTTCCAGCTTTTCACTGTAATGATTTCTTGTTGATCTTTTTTTTTGTTCTGTTTTGTAACTAAAATTTATTGCTTTTTTCCAGGCTCATATTAAATTTCCTATCGACTATCCATATTCACCACCTACCTTCAGATTTCTGACCAAAATGTGGCACCCCAACATTTATGAGGTAAGGTGATTTTTAGATAACTTTTTCTCAGGCACGTGGGAAGGTGTGCTACTTCCTTAAACTTCTAGAAGTATTGAAGGTACTAAATGTCTCCAGCCATAACTAAAGTGGTTAGCTGTTGGTGTTAAATGTCAGCTTCATGGTTGAACGGTTAAATCTAAATGTTTTAGGACATGCTGCTCTTGTAGGTAGGGATGGAGCTGTTCTCATAACTGCAAGTGCAGCAGGCAGCCCGAAATGAAGTCCTATGTCGTAAGTGTTGGCAGTTTTAGGGCGTTCTTAGATCAAAGCTGGTGTGCGGAGTCTTACCCTACTGTGATGCTTAGGCAACTAGTCATTGTTTGTACAGAGTTCAAGTACACTTTAATTTGAGTATATACTACAAAAGTGTGTGCTGAGACAAGAAATAATGGAAAACAGTCTTCTGCAGTAGTCAGCCTACAAATGAAGGGGTTTGGACTTGGGGTGCTCTGCCTGCAGAAAGAACTGGAGCTGGGGTGGAGTCCAG
Organism: Strix aluco; assembly: GCF_031877795.1. NCBI lineage: Eukaryota > Metazoa > Chordata > Aves > Strigiformes > Strigidae > Strix > Strix aluco. The sequence goes on along the minus strand of NC_133971.1, from coordinate 86,949,805 downwards.
CGTCAGGAGGAATCATGCACAGCCCGGTCACCCTGGGACCAGAGTGAACAGATATGTCCACGCTTACTGCCGCTAGCCAGTTTGAAGTGGCCCGTAGTTCAGTGCACACATGGCTCACATTCAGAGGGTAATGCTGTGGGCTGTCAGGTCCGTAATTGGATGTACAACATAATTGGGATGGTACAGCAGGTCTAGAAGGGGAATTATTTTATATAGAAGCAATCAGTTTAAAATTACCAAATTTCATATTGCTGTATCTGAAAACTGAAGGCCTGTTTTGGCTCAGAACTTCACTTTTAGTGCACGCCAGTCAAATCCTTTTGGATAAACTTTTGGATATCCTAGACAAGTGTCAGCCTCCTAGGAGTAGTGGTTAAACAGTTCGAAGAGCTAAAGGCCTTTCAGACTCTTCCTGTTGGTGCAGCTCTGTCAGCTTATCACAGGTCTTCCTATGAGAGGTTTTGCAGACTTCCTTTGGGCCCACTTCAAAACAAGAGTGCCACTTCTCTTCCTTGATGCAAACAAATGATGGCTTCAGTTGATGCCTTGGGCTTGAAAGACCCTTTTCTAACAAGTTGTTGCTACTAAATGACCAGCCTGGAATGAGTGTGCTTCAAATGTGTGGTGGTTTGAGCCCAGAGTGAAACTGAGCACCACTCACCCCTTCACTCTCAAAAATGGGAAAGAGAAAATAAAATAAAAGGCTTGGAAATTGAGATAAGGGCAGGGAAGGGGCACTCACCCATTATGGCAAAAGACACACTTAGGGTTAGAAAAAGAACATCACTTTAATTCAAACACTAACAGCAGCAGCACTTAACAGACAGAGTGGGACAGTGACAAGCATTGCCACATCTTAAAAACACCTTCCCCCCACCCCTCCTTTGTTCCCGGGCTCAGCTTTGCTCCCAGTTTCTCTACCTCCTCCCCCGTGAGGCACAGGGGGCAGGGAATGGGGGTTGTGGTCAGTCCCCTGCTCCTTCCTTTTCAGGGGAGAGGACTCCTCGCATTCTTCCCTCCTCCACTACCGAAAACCCCGCCACACAAACTCAGCACAAAATGTCATAGTGAAAACCACACTGATGGCTTGGTTATCAATGGCCAAATGACTCTCTAAACTACAGTGCAGAACAGGATAGTAATCACTTTAATTACTGGATGCTCAGGAGGATTGCCCTAAGCCCAGTGACATCCCAAAATCAGTCATCTGACAGTCTTCTGACTTGAGTTTTGGACTTGACACAGAATATTGCATGTAGCCAAGGATGATGTTTCTCTTTAAGGGTCTATTTCAGTTACATGGGAGTTTGATCTATAAATAAAGGCAACTTTGAGACCTGCAGATTACTGCAGATCCATACTGTGGATGTTGATTCTGAATCCAGAAATTCTCATGCAGGAGGCGAGTGGGAAATAGTTACCAAAATGGTATGTACAAAATGAGTCTTGGAAAGGACCTCTCCCAATCCTGGTGGGAAAGATGAAAAATTGGCTCTAGAGACAACTGAAGGTAGGAGGAGAAACTAACCCAAAACTTGATGGGTGTATTTTGGGGTTACTCTTCAAATACTCCAGCTCTCAGCTTTGTACTTTATGTTCATAGCACTATTTCTTGGAGCTGAGGGAATCTGAAGCAGCTTGCAGGCTGTTTTGGAAACAACATTTAAGCAACGAAGATGAGGCACTGGGATAACTCCAAATGAAACTGAGAATAAATCAGCAAAGGGCTTGAGGTTTGAGGGTTTGTCAGGAGGAGGAAAAAAAAAAAATCTTTTAGTGCAAGGAAGATGAAAGGAAGTAGCAGTTTACAGGATCTGTTGGTGGGACTGGATGGTGAGGTTGGGGCTGACATTCCAGTTCTGAGCAGTGAGGGCTGAGTAATGTGTGTGTTTTCCCCATCTCCAGTTTACTTGGGTCATCTAATTGAATTTTGGTAAAACTGCATTAATCCGTTCTTTATTTTTATGACATAAGTTTTCAGTCTTAATAGAAGCATAGGCTGTTTCCCATTGGCAGATGAATACCCTGTTCTCCTTGTTTATATCTTCAAAAAAATGTATGTAGGGAGGGGCTCTCCCCCTGACTATGCTGATCCCTAAAACCTTGTGCTGATCTCATCAGGCCCCATGACACCTTTGCCCTGCCAGACTCCATAATGCAGTGCTGCCCTGCCTGAATTCCCAAACATGTAACATTGACTGTTGAGGGAAACTTCTCACATCCTTGCTTCCCTCCATATTTTCATATTTCCAAATACCTGCTCCTCCACATGCTGCTGATCTGATTGCTCGAGGAACTTCTCCCAAGTGCTGTGATGCTTTCTTCTGGACACCAGCACTGCATCCCAGGCGATGGTTAAAGGAAAAAAACGGGGGAAAATTATTAATAAAACCAGAATAGACTGTGAACATAATCTAACATTAGTAAGGTTAACTTCACCTTAAAATTATATTATAAAATATTTCTAGATTGCACAAGGCTGTTGGAGTCCTAAAAAGGAAACTGCCTTGTTATGGCAAACTGTTCCAGCAACATAAGTGCACGCTTGGGTATTCAGCAGCTCCAGGTGCTACACTGCTGTGCGTAGTTGTGTTCTTCACAAAAACCTGCTTCAGAATGACGAGGACTTGCTAGATTAGCATACCTGGCAGGGTTGCTGAGCCGCTGAAATCTGGATACCGATCACAGGCCTCCAGTGTTGAAGTAAGATCTCGTTGGGCTATAAAACAAATGTCATTGTTAATCAAGGTGAGTTGAAATGTTCGGGAGGCCCTTCGGGTGAGCTGCTGCTATCTGTAGCTGTGATCACTGGCTCAGGCTCAAAGGTACGGATGCTATCGCTGTGAGCAGCACTGCTTTGTGCTCTGGATCCTCTGCGTCGAGCAGTGTTGGAGGGTCCTCAGGATATAGCTGAGACCAGGTGTGTGGGGAGCTGCCAGCCTGCAATCTCAACCAGAAGTGATCCGCAGCTTCTCTCCTGTTCCTGTCATCAACCTGTGCCCTGGGTGCAGGTGACAAGGGACAGCGTGAGCACTGCCCGTCGGCTGAGGCTGTGCCACCTGAAGGTGTGGGGCTGCCTCTAGGAATTTGTAAGTCATCCCAGCAGCTGGCTGCAAGAGGCAGCAAGCCAGCAGAGCCTGGAGAGGCCAACATCTGCTGGCTGGCCTTGGGCTCCGTCTGTACCTTCACTCCATCCTGCAGTAAGGCACTGGGACCTCACGGGTCACTGGAGTCGACTTCAGTGGCGAATATCAGCTGTGTTGAATACTGCTACAGCACTTCGACAAAGTAATTGTGTCAGAGTGCTGTTGCTGATGGAGAATTGGTTTTACAGGCTTCTTAAAATGTTTATAAATGGTCGGCGTTACGGAGCTTTAAATCTATATTCAGGCTATAACACTGGTGAGTAAAACACAGATTGAGGATTACGTGGCTGTATGGCTTCCATATGCTGCCAGAATATTCTACCTCTTGCATGCTGGAAGGGATTTTCAGTGAAACCTTCAGAGAGCATCTCCTGCTTTTTCACCTGATATTTCAAACAGCTGTGTCCCAGGAGAGCAGTGTAAGCTGGCCCCACACCATCTGTTCAACCTCCTTGTGTCCTCGGAGAAGCGTTCTTTTGATACCTGAGCTAGTGGAGTGTTAAACCCTTCAATTCAAAAATCCCTGTAGCTAACTCAGTTACCACTGGGAACAAAAAAATTTTTTTAACCCTACTTTGGGTCTGCTGTGACTAAAGCTCGCTTCTGTCACTTGACAGTACTTGCTATCTGAAGACCAATTTAGTTTTATGTGACTTTATTACTATTTTTGCTTGCTTTGCTACATTTTTTTTAAAAACCTGTGACTTGAGATTGTTTTGTACCAATTTGCAGACTAACGCTGTTTAGCCAGGGAAACTTCTAAGCATATAGAGTAGACCCAGGAAGAATTGAGAACCATTTCCAGTTCTTGCATATTTTTACTGGTACTTGGGGTGTCTGTATCAACGAGGTTAAACTGCTCAGAACATAGCCAGAGTGGTGGAGTTGAGTCACCAGACCTCTGCCTTAAGCCAGGCTATCCTCAACTTTTGTTTCTGTCTTGCAGAATGGAGATGTATGTATTTCAATTCTTCATCCACCTGTAGATGACCCACAAAGTGGAGAGCTGCCATCTGAGAGGTGGAACCCTACTCAAAATGTCAGGTAACTGTGAATCTGATGTACAACAGTGACCTCAAAGGCATGTCACCCCTCTCCAAGACTAAGGCCTGTCTTGGGAGAGGTTTGGAAGGGAATTTAAAACTTTGTAGGTTTTAGGGTTTGAATTGAATGGGAACTAGACTTAGCTGTCTGGAGATACTGGAGTGCTGTGTGTCCTGATACTGGGCTAACAAGGTGGAGCCTTCTGTCCTTTCACAGTGTTTCATGATCTCAAATGTTCTAGCCTTTCTCAGTTCCTGTTATCCTACACTTAGGTTTTTAAAACTCTTCCAAGATACCAATAGTGGAAAAGAACATTTTTGAGTATTCAGGCCCAGTAGGGAATAATTTTGTGCATAATCCTGCCTACTGTTTGCTTTCCATTATTTGTCTCTGTCTCCTGTCCTGCAGTGTGGTATCTTGAGCAGTTAGCGAGGTGGCTTTCTTCCTGCCAGAAACCCAAAGGATCACTAAGTACCAGAGGCATTCAAGGCTAACCTCTCAATTTTTTTTGAAATACCATCTGAAATTCATTCTCTTTACAAGACACTACCAATAAAGAACTGACTCAGTGACAAGCCTCAACTCAGTTAGGAAACAGCTTTGGGCATTAATTACTTATATTACACACACATTTTGAGTATTTAATTATATACAACCCTAAAAATTGACATGAAACTTCTCAAGGTGCTAGTTTCTCTGACTTCTGCTCTCTCTTACCACAGTGCAGTTTCTGGTCCTTATTCTCTTGGAATGTGTTGAGCTTCAGGGTTACATTTGGGGAAGAGACATTCCTCAGCTGTATCAACAGAAATAAAACTTGTCCTTAACTGCTAGCCTGTTTTCAGCATCACCCGCTGGACTAAGTGCCGACAGAAACACGTCCTGCTGCGCTCTCATCTGGCTCTGCAGGGCTCCAGTGTGTCAGACAGGAGGCAGCAGGGCTGGAGATGTGGGAGGGGAGTATGCTTGTAATGAACTGCCTGTGTAACCTAGGGCTTCTGAATTTTGTAAATCCTGCCGAGTATTGGCTGTTTACCACATGTGACTCTGGCTGAAGTGTCTGGAGGGGGGTAATGTCATTCTTCAACTTTGAGAGCACCTGTGCTTCCACCTCTAATGGTGTCAAGCATGCTCATTAGTTGTTTTTTTTTAAACACAGTCAATATGGACTTTCCCATCACTTGGAGCTAGATGAGGCAGGCATAAGTAAATTATGGCAAAGATGTAAAGGAATGCAGCTGTGATCTGTGTGGCAGAGAATAATACTGCTCTTCTCGTCCTGAGTCCCATAAAGTTGAAGTGGTGGCAGGGCTTAGAGTTGAGGCTCTTTGATCATTTTAGTCACCCTTCTCCATATCTCCCCCGTCTTCCCTGTGAGGGTGAAGGTGTCTGTCCTTTGAGGTGCACTGGCCAGAACTGAACACAATATTCAGGATGTTGGTACATCTGTATCTTGTGAAGATAAGCAATGCCCTGTCTCACTACTGCTTTGTTTCCTGAGGATGCCCTGTTGTCTTTTTTTTGGCTGCCTAAGATCTAGACAGTTTCTGCAACCAGCTCAGTGCACTGACATGGCTGTCAGTACAGCCTGAGCCAAAGCTTCTTACTTTATCCTGAGAGCAAAAATGTGCTATACCTACCTCTAAAGGTGGCTCTGAGAAGCTACAGTGTGGATAGCAGCTGGAACAAAACATTTACCCTTTTTCAACAAGGTATATAAGAGCGTGTGCTGGTTGGGAGCACCAATCAGTCTACATAATGTCAGTTTTAGGTGGAATTCACCTGTCTGAGCCTTCTGTTGATACACAGAGAAAAAAAGGCACTTAACAGGTCTGTTTCCTTAAGCCTCTGCTCACTGCTCTTCTCTGCTGGTAAAGGGATGTAGAGGGACTCACTTTGAGGACAACAGCACTGTAAACACTTAAACCAGCTCACTGTTCCCTAGAATGGGGGATGTTAGAAAACAGGAGGCAGGCTTGAAATCCCCAGTCTTAATCAACTTGCATGAAACAACCTGCTCAAACAACCTTTCCTAAGAGAGACAGATCCCTGACAATAATGCAGAGGCTCAGTCTGTATCCAGTCCAGTGCAGTTTGTATCCAGTGCTGAGGATGTTTTCAGTCCCATGTGGTTGAACAACTTTTTTCATGGTTTTGGTCCTGTCAGATCCCATGTGCTGAGATCCCTTCCTCTTACCGTACCTTGTTTACTTTATTTACCCACAGGGTAAACAGTGTTCAGTAGCAGGGTTTGAGTCAGAGCAGACTGTCCAGCTCTTTAAGGTATCAGCAGTGATGAAGCCAATCTAACGTGCTGGTTGGGAATAAGGAGTGCAGAGGCCTCACCTCCAGTAGGCAGTTGCCTTGGTGTATTTAAGTAGCTTTGCAGTGACTCTGGAGTCTGGGCCACCACAGTGGAAACTGGCTTCTCCTCACTTTGTTGATGGAAGTGTGGTGAAGCAGATGTTAAATCCAGACATGAATTCCTGTCCTCAGCCTTCCCTAGACTTTGCTTGCTCTATAGTAAAGCTGCTGCAGTGATGCTGGAGCGGACATGCTACCTTTACAGCCTGTTTGCTGAGAATCAAAGTCTTTTAAATGAATTCTTGAGATGAAGTAGAAGACAGTCTCTCTTCTGCCCTCATTCCACTCTGAACAGATAGGTTGTTTTTTTTTCTCTCAGAGCTGCTTGTTCTCTTTTCCTACTGAATTACATAATTTAGAAAATAAATTGTACAAGACTTTCCTGATAGCTCTGCCGAACAGTCTGGCCAGGCACAAGTGTTTACTTTCAAAACCTTTAAAGAAACTCAGCATCCAAATGACCAAGCATTTTCTGGAGTTGTAGCCCAGATACATGTTCTGATAGATGTGCTCAGCATGTGCTGCTGCTCTGAATGTGCCCCTAAATCAGTGCAAGTACAGCAGGGGCTGTAGTGTCCTTTAGTCAAGCTCTGCAAAGCAGTTGCTATGTACTGCTGTATTTCAAGACTTATTTATTGTCTCTCGTTCTTCCATTTAAATAAGGCTGTTGCCAGCAGGCTGACCTTGGACAGGTGAAGCTGTTGTGGTAGCTACCGCCAGGCGGTTGGGGGTGTAGAGCTGCCTGATGGGACTCACTGAGTTTTGTGCTGGTTGCAGCACTGTGTGAGGAGCAAAGGGCTGAATGTCTGAAGTGCAAAGGGCTGTAGGAAATGCAGAAGGTCTGGGCAAGGGAGATGGTGTTTGTCCCTGGTAAATGCCAGCAGAGTGGGGCGTCTAACTGACTGTGCTGCTGCTAGAAATCCAGGAAGGCTGTCTGTCTGACGGGGGTTACATGACTGGCTCATGCTGGTTTTGCTGAGTACCAGCACCTGAATCCTGCTGGGCCCTTGGTGGCCTGCCTGGGTATTGAAAAACATCTGCACTGTCTTCCCTTTGCTGTGCTCAGCCTTAGCGATGCAAGGAGCTGAGGAGAGGTGAGACCACAGCTTCAACCTCTGGACACTAGGTGGAGCAGAGAAAGCAGTGCAGCTTTTTCTGATGGCCTTGAGTTGTGGTGGTCCTTCTCCCTCCACAGGGCAGGCAGAGAGCCTGGCTTTCTGCTGGGAGGCTGCATGTCACCAGGAACACAAAGCAGGTTTCCAGCCCTGCACCATCCATGGGTGGTGTAGATAAGACTAATTCTGGTCTGATCCTTGCTTTGCTTGCTGCAGACATGATGGTCTGTAGTCAGGTAAGATCCTTGAGGTTGGTGTTGTGCCACCTTCCCCACCGTTGGCCAGAGTCTGAAGTTCATACATAATCTGCTCTCACCTCAAATGTTATCCTTAGTTATCCTTAGCTTAAGTTTTGGCTTTAAACAAGTTTCTGATGTACCACCTAAAGAAGTCGTGGGCATCCAGAAGCTGTGAATGCGTTAGCTCTGACTGCTGTTGTGGTTACCTTTTTCAGGACTATCTTACTGAGTGTAATCTCTTTGCTTAATGAGCCCAACACATTCTCTCCTGCCAATGTGGATGCATCAGTCATGTTCAGGAAATGGAGGGACAGTAAAGGAAAAGACAAGGAGTATGCTGAAATCATAAGGTAAGCTTTGACATGTGTGGTGCTGTGCTACCAGCCTCCTGCTTTGAATCCTGTTAAACAGGCTGCCTGCAGAATCTGCTGAAACCAGCTTCTTGCTGTGGTTGCTTCTTTGGAAATGAATTTTACCATCTTATTCCAAGTCCACTCTTCTGGTCTCTCTAGGATTTTCAGCACACAGGAGCCGTGCAAACTTCTGGAGCAGGAAGACTGGGCTGATCCGTCTTTAAACTGTTCTTTTTTCAGTCTGATCTGCAAAACCTATTGGCTGCTAGTAAATCCCAAAGTCCCTGCTTGCCTTTGAGCACTGCCTGCATTACTTGGGATGTGGTTAAAATTGACTGCATCCTACTAATTCTGTGCTTAAGGCATTCATGAATCCTAATCTTGTCCCTCCAATTCAAAGGAGTATCAGCAGGATTTGGGAAGTGCTTGCAAAGCTGGGTTTGATTAGCTGGAAGCGCTGTTCAGTCTTGACTGTCCTTTGCTGAGAAGTTGGGGGTTCATCAGGTGCTGGAGGGGGATGATGTAAACTTGAGCCGGGGTTGCTGTAGAGCAGGGGATGGGCAGCCCCTGCTGCGGTGGGACCGCCCTTGTGCGTGCCAGGGTGAGGCCTCATCTGCGCTGACTCCACTGGCTGGGCGTGCAGGATATACCCCCGCAGGGCAGTCGGTCGGTGTGAGGAGCCTCGCTGGGAGTTATCTTAGTCCCCTCCAGCTCCCTTGGCTTCAGCGGAGCTGGATGGAGTCCATGAACGGAGTATGGCAGACTGACAAGCAGGCGGGCGGGGGTGAAGGGACAGGCTGCCATCTGCTCCTCTCCCTGCTGGGAGGCAGCACGGGCCAGCAGCCGCCGACAGCCCGAGCGCTGCCGGGAGGCAGCAGCCACAGCCTGTCCCGGGGTGACGGGAATCGCTTGTCTTCTGCCAGCCCCAGGCAGTGCCGGGGTTACAGCTGCGTCTCAGGGTGCAGCCATGTGCTCTGACTGCTCTTACTCTCTGGTGGGAGCTCAGACCTGCCAGATGCTTCTGGGAATTGCAGTTCTGAGCACACTGGGTAGAGTCATCAGTGGTAGAGTCGGTAAGTCACCTTAGGAAATCCCTGACCACCCCTTCTCTAGCAAATGTCATAAAATTTGCTCTGAGCACTGACGGATCTCTAATGTGGAGTCCTGTAGAGTAACTGATTTCATGTGTTGCTGAGGGCGTGTGTGCTGTAAACACCCTTGGAGCGCTCCCAAGCCCTGGGGCTGTGGGAACTGAATCTCGTTCTAGAGCTGCTTGTGTCGCTTCAGCCAAACATCAGCTCTCCTGATTGTGGGCTGCCAGTGGGGCTGGGCTGGGGCTGGCCGGGAGGTGGGGAGTGGAGCCATGTTGCTGCTGGCACACGGCCCCGCTCACGCTGCTGTGCCTTCCTCCCTGCAGGAAACAGGTTTTGGCTACCAAAGCCGAGGCAGAGAAGGATGGCGTGAAGGTCCCCACTACACTGGCAGAGTACTGCATTAAAACTAAAGTGCCTTCCAATGACAACAGTTCAGATTTGCTTTATGACGACTTGTATGATGACGACATTGACGATGAAGATGAGGAGGAGGAGGATGCCGACTGTTACGATGATGATGATTCTGGCAACGAGGAGTCGTGACCTGTTCCCTCTATGCCCCTGTACTGCCCTGCCAACTCAGGCCAGAAGGGAGCAGCGGTAACCTAGCAGCAGTCCAGCAAAAAAGTGTGGGGGGGGGATCAAAAAAAAAAAACTTTTTGTCTCCTGCTGTCTCCTGTTGTATGGATCTGTTTGCTCCTTTTTTATGGACCTCTTAGAGACCCTCCACAGAATGTCTGAATTCTTGCATTCTTAACCCTTTCATCACTGTATCATTTCTTTTTAAGAAAGAAACTCCCCTTTTCACTTCTCTACGAAATGCTCACAGCGAAACAGGTTTGCTCGCGTTTAGATTCTTGAATCAAATACAGTCTTGCATTGAGATGTTTAATGTATTTAAAGCTGGAACAAACCCATTGGAAGCTGGGGTTTCGGGAGCTCAAGTGCTGCATTTACTGGGAAGAAAAAAAAAATCCACACAAAGCAAATTGCCAAGGTTTAGCTGCTCCATTTACAATAATAGCGTGTGTACATTCGTTTAGCCTTGTGGTGGTGGCTTTTCCTTTATAAGGTGTGGGGCGGAGAGTGTAAAGCTACTGTGTGTTGAGCTTGATGGGATGTCACTGAAAGGTACAGTATTCCTTTTCAGCCTGCTCAAGTTAGGAAATAGCTGGCCCCTGGAGCCCCAGAGGGCACAATCAGCTTTGTCTTTGGAAAAGGCTTGTGATATGAACCCTAAAATAAACACTTAACACTTCATGTCTGTACAACTGAGCCCTGGGTTTTTTATTTTTCAGACTAGGTTGGGGTTGAAAAAGTCCAGTTTAGCCATGCTGCTGAGATCTGCTGCCAGCTGCCCTCTTCTGAAGGAGGAGAACAGACCTGCATCCCCCTGCCCAGCAGGCCAGCATTCATCCTGAACTTCCTTCTGGCAGTGGGAGAGACCGATAGTCTCCTGCCCCAGTGCTTGCTAGCAGCTCTTGCCTCCTGCAGCCCAAGTCCAGTGCTGGCCTGAGCCTTTTTCTGTTGCTTATGTAGGTCATGTGTTGGAAACGCAGCCCTGCTGTAGCTCTGTGGGCTCTGCGAGGTGGGCAGAAGTCAAAGCTGCTTTTTGGTGCCTGCCTGGGGTGGCCAGGCTGTCCCTGTGCCAGCTGTGGCAGCAGGGATGTGTGCTGGGCTCTCCCCTGCCTGGGGAGGGGTACACAGTGCTTCTGGCCTGGAAGAGAAGGCCAGCAGTGGGGTTTGATGGGCTATTTAGCAGCATGCATCAGCTGTTGCGCTGAGCCAGGCCTCCTGCATGTTTCTGGAGCTCTTGGCAGAGCTTAGTGCCCTCCCTCGTGGGCAGGTGGGATCCTGCATGCTCGTGTCCGCAGAACCCTCAGCCCTTCGGCACCCTCCCGCTGTTGCAGCGTGCTCCTCTTGTTCAGCTGTGCTGCAGTGGTCTGAATTCGCCTTCTGCATGATCCTGCGCTCGGCAGCCAGCCCTGCCCTCCTGCGCTGAGCCCTGGCCCCTGGAGGAGCAGGTCTGAGGCACTGGCCCTGCTTGGGTGAGACCCTCCATCCTCACAGGTACAGAGGCGGTTACCGTGATATGAGCTGCAGACTCGGGCATGTGTTCATGCCTCCCCTTTCGTCTATCTCAGGGTTTTCAATGGTACGTCACCAGCTGCGGTCCCTCAAGGGCTGCTTTGTTGGGAGTGGACTTTGTTCTGCGGTCAGCTGGGTGGCTGTGTCCTGGGGTGAGGAGCGGGATGAGAGTCAGCAAGCTCGAAGTGTGCTGCCTGGAGGGAGAGGAGGGGAAGGCAGCCCTTGGGGAGGGGAGGAAGGCTTGTGGGACTCTGAACTGAGCGAGGCAGGTGTGTTTGTTTTCAAAATGTTGCTTGCATGGGATTTGCTGAGCAGGGACAGTTGCTGCTGCTCTGGCCCAGGGGGTGCTGGTGGTGCATCCCTCAGCCCCTGCGGGATAAAGGCAGCCCAAGTGCTGATACGTTGTTACCCCTGTGCTCCCTGCCGCGCTCTGCCCTCCTGCTTGCATGTTACCCTCAGCCCCTGGTGCTTTCTGGAGCTGTCAGCGGGGCTCCCCTGCATTTAGTGATGGTGTGGGGCACCCCCAGCTTCGCTCCAGCCCTGCAAGGGCAGCGCCACTGTTGGCAAACGGGTCCCTGGGCGTCCTGCTTGCAGGACTGGCCTTGGGGCTGCAGTGGGATGGGGACACCAAATTCCAGCTTTGGGGGGGCTGTTGGGAGTGAGGAAGCAGACTGTGGCTGCGCTGGCTGTGCTGATGACTTGGCTTGAAATGAGGATACTGCATCTTTCAGGATTTCCCTTGTACTTTTGACCGTCTTCACTGTATACTTTCCAGTGACTCGTATTTTCAAGCTTGGTGTTGTAAGATGCATTACCATGACTCTTCTGTTACCCTTTTTTAAAGGTAAAAAGCAACCTATTTTGAGAGCTCCTACCTAAACCAGACAAAATTCTCTTCTCTGCTGTCCCGTGCAGTGTCATTGCTTGTTGACTTGCTGGTTTCCTTTCTTTGAGATACAAACTGAAGTATGGGGGTTTTTTTGAAACTATTTAAGAGATTGTGGAAAAATGTTTACCTGATCTGTGTATTCTGGTTTTTCTTAACCCTTTTCTCATGTCTCAGCCAATACTAGCGTTTACATTTGCAACTACAAGCCCCTTCAAATGCAGTTTTCAACCATTCTGAAACCAGCAGGGTACACTAGATTTCTTAGTAGTTTTCTTAGCTGAAATCCCAGCTGTTTTCCTTTTTTTCTTCAGTATAATTTACCAGAAAGAATTAACTGATGCATTTTTGTGTTGTCTCCCCCTTCAGTAGTTATATTTTGTCTTTTCTGCACATCTGTCTACTAATAAAAATGTGAAATGAAAATATCCCTGTGTTCTTACTTCCCTGTTAATTGGGCTGGTTTATTTGCATGGGTTACTTAAAGCTTTATGGAAGAGCTGTTCACAAGTTCAGTGCTGCTCCTCTATCTATACATAGACATAAATATCTATAAAGTTATGGGAAAACAAGGCTGACAGCCTGAACAAACTGATTTAGAGGCGTACTTTGGCAAAAACCCCTGGGCTTTGCTGTTACAGTCTTCCGAAGTCTGGAGGGGGAAGACCAGTGGGGATGATGGTTTATGGTCAGAGGGGGGGCAGAGCTGCTGCTGGCTGTGGGGCTGCTGGTGGCTGGTTCCCCAGCAGAGCAGAGGGGGCTCTGACCTGTGCTGTTCCCTGCAAGCTCAAGAGCAGTGAGGTCTGTTTTTGCAGCACCTCACTGCACTCGAGCTAAAATTAGCGGGACAAGTGTACAAGAGTTGCAGTCGCTGCACTGGGCATCGTTTGCAACACAGCAACTGCTGAGTCAAATGTGGTTGTGGCCTGAGTCCTCTGGCTTTGCAGCCGTGCAGGAGTGGTGGTGGCATTCCAGTGCTGCATTCCAGGGTCCCTGTACTGGGAATGGTGCCACCCGGGCCTCCTGATGGGGTCAGGCTGACCTCGATCTCCTGCCCAGCTGCTACAGCACAGGGCTGCCCAGAGCTGCCAGAAGGTGTGGCACCAAAGGCAGGACAAACTTTCCAGCGCACCCTGACCTCCCTAAACCCATCTGTCACTTGGGCAGATTTTTTCCCCCCTTTCCTTGATGGGCAAGTGAAGCTGAGCAACCTTGGCTCAGCTTGAACAGGAGGAAATTGCTGCACTTCCAGCTGCTTCTGCCCCCTGACACACAAGCAAGGACAGACCTCTACACCCGTGGGGCAGCAGTGGTTTTTCTATAAACAAGAAACTAAGTGTGGGAAGATGTCTTTGGGGGAAGTTTGTTTTTCAAAGACTAGCTCCTGTCAGGGCGCAGCTGCTGGCACATGAGCTGGCTGTAAGGCCTCAGCCTGCAGAAACAATTTTGGCCTCCCTGACATTCAGGCCCCAAAGCTGGCAGCAGGGGGACAGCAGCAGCCAAGGGCTTGCAGCAGCTGCTGACGTTTGACCAGTATCAAAACTTGAGCTGAGGCAGAGGAGTGCCAGTGCAGTTGATGCTGTGCTGCTGCGGGGCAGGGGGAGGGCTGGGTGACGCACCGACTTCTTCCAAGCCAGCTGGGTTGTCAGGACCCAAGAGCTGCTCAAAGTGTGACTCTAAGAAAGAAAAGTGGTTCTCAGGGTAGAAACTTTTTTTTTTTCCCCTCCTGAGGGTCTTGAAACAGGACTGGGAAATGCAAACAAGCCCCTGGCCTGCTGCATGGACACACACGGCTTCACACTTACCCACCTCCGCTGCTGCGCAGGGCCTGGATGCTCAGGAGGATGAGGCAGGGGCAGGAGCCCTCACCGCTGACCTTCCTCCTGGCCAGGGGCATGGTGAGGGAGGGCAGCGCTGCAGCTGTACTCCCTCCTCACCCCTCCCCACTGCCCCAGGACACCCGAGGCAGAGAGGAGATGCTGATGGCAGGAGCCAGGGTGCTGCCCAGGATCCCACCCCTGCTGCAGGTGCCTGTGAGCGCTCAGCACCGAGGAGCACTCACCTTTGTCACAGGATTCGGCCTCCCCTGCAGACCTACCTGCTGCTGCTTACGCACCCAGCCCAGCACTTGCTGCAGGAGCAGGTGGGAAGGGACAGGCTGTAAAAGCAAAACTGCTCCTGCAACCTTTGAAAATGCAGACAAACACCAGTGGTACGCTCAGATCTTTATTAGGTGGAGGAAGGGCTAAAAAGAAATGAAACTCCTAGAACATTCACTGCAGTGGTGCAGGACAAGAAGGACCAGGAGTTGCCTCCAGGGTCTTTGTTTTAAAAAAAGTGGGGAGGGACAGGTGAAGTTTCCATCCAGCAGTTCTGGCTTTCCTGGGCAGGGTGGCTCACGGCAAAAAGAGGTACAAGACACAGCTTATACTTTTATTTAAGAAACCGCTACATAGTTTTTGCCTCTAATGATGCAAAGGAGGTTCCAGGACACACTGAGCCATCCAAAGTCTCTTGCTAGAGAAACAAACAAAAAAAACCCAACCCCAAACAAAAAAATAAAACCCTGTCTTTTTTTTTTTTATTATTATTCTAAAATTGAAAAATAAAAAGGTGAGGCTGCAGCTCAGGGCCACAGTGACCAAACTGCCCATGAGAGTTCATCTTCCACAGCAGGAGGGAGGGGAGAGACAAAAGAAAGGGGAAGGCCCACAAAACATTTTTTTTTCTTCCTTTTGTTTTTTTCTCTTTAAAGTAACAGCTATATTGAGGGCTGAGGGCAGAAATCAAACCAACAGGACACATCTTGATTCAGTGTTTTTGAGGGGACAGGCCTCCTTCTTTGCCTGAATTTAGAACTGCATTAAATAAATGGGCTCCAGCTCCAAAAAAATGGTGCAGTTTCTCATTGACAGAGTTATAAAGCCCATAGAGCTTTAAAAAAACAAGGAAGGATGCCCTGGTGCAGATGGGAAATGAATAATTAGTTTTCCTACAAAGAAAATAAAACAGGCTGCAAGATGCAGAAAACCACATTTAGGCTCTATTACATTTACAAATACATACATAAATATATTACATACAACAGCAACTCAAAGAGGAAGCGGGCGAGTCACACAGAGGATGGCTGGCTGACTGGCTGCAGTTCTCCCCGCACAGACGTTTGGCTGAGCAGTTATTTTTCCTTTGAATTCCAGGAATGGGCTTCGGCTTTTTTTTTCTTTTTCTCTTTTCCTTTGTTTTTTTTCTCCTCCTCTCCTTTCATTTTCTCCTCCCTCCCCGGTTTCAGATTTAGTTTGTCCAGTATGGAGAAGTGCCATAGGCGGTTTTGGTAGCCTGAGACTTTTGCTGCATGGTGCTGGGTTGGTTGCGTTGGCCAGATCCACCCTACAAATCGGAACGAAGGAGATAGGGGTGTCAGCTGCTCCCAGGAAGATGAGCCCATCCGAACGTCACCAGAAGAGCTGCCACCCCTGGGGACAGCCCTGACACCCACCAACGCAGCGATGCTCCCCCCCGAATGGATCCATTTCTGCCCTGCGACATCTCCGCGTCTCACAATCCAGGACAAGAGGCCACAGAGACACCAAGCAGGAGTGCGGGGACACACCAATCCCACCAGCCCCCCACCCGAGGCAGGTTCAAGCACAAGGAAGGAGAGGAGCAGGACTGGGGACAGCAAAGGAGCTCTCAGGTGAACACAGGCGCTGCACCAGCCAAGGATGTCACACATTCAGAGAGGGAAGTAATTTCCTATTTCCAGACTCTACGCCAAAACACTCTGGTTTTGCAGGGAACATTTACAGCGAGGAAAGGAAACACATGGGCTGGTGAAATCAAATCAGAGCCGACATGCCACCTGCAAGGGGATGCTTGATTTTCCCCAGAGTTACAGTACAAGTGCTCTCACGTCCTGCTCTCCTACTGCAGCCAGGGAACAACAGCAGCTGCCTTGGCTTCACACCTCACAGCCCATCTCTCCACACCCCACATCAGGATGGCTCTTCACAGAGTCACAGACTGGCTGAGGCTGGCAGGGACCTCTCGAGGTATCCTGTCCAACCCCTCTGCTCAAGCAGGGTCACCTAGAGCCATTGCCCAGGACCATGCCCAGACAGTTCCAAGGATGGAGACTCCACAACCGCTTGGGCAAGCTCTACCAGTGCTTGGTTACCATCCCAGTAAAAACGTTTCCTGATGTTCAGAGGGAAACTTATGTGTTTTGATTTGTGCCCATTGCCTCTTGTCCTGTCACTGGGCAGGGAATGTTTAGACTGGGTATTAGGAAGCATTTCTTTACAGAACGGGTAGTTAGGCGTTGGAATGGGCTGCCCAGGGAGGTGGTGGAGTCCCCATCCCTGGAGGTGTTTAAGAGTTGGACTGACATAGCGCTGAGGGCTGTGGTGGAGTTGAGAACGGTGTTAGGTTAATGGTTAGACTAGATGATCTTCAAGGTCTTTTCCAACATAGATGATTCTGGGCACCACTGAAAAGAGCCTGGCTCTGTGCTCTTCACACCCTTCCTTCAGGTATTTATATACATTGATAAGATCCCCCCTGACCCTTCTCTTCTCCAGGCTGAACAGTCACAGTGCTCTCAGCCTTTCCTCATAGGAGAGATGCTCCAGTCCCTTCACCATCCTTGTGGCCCTTTGCTGGATTCTCCAGTACATCCATGTCTCTCTTGTACTGGGGAGCCCAGAACTGCACACAGCACTCCAGCTGTAGCCTCACCAATGCTGAGCAGAGGGGAAGGATCTCCCCCATCACCCTGCCGGCAATACTGTGCCTAATGCAGCCCAGGATCCCATTGGCCTTCTTTATGGCAAGGACATAGTTGGCTCATGATCAACTTGGTGTCCAGCAGGACTCCCAGGGCCTTTTCTGCAAAGCTGCATTTGCCCCCAGCATATACTGGTGCATGGGGTGTTCCCCGCCATGGGCAGGACCTGGCATTTTCCCTTGTGGAACTTCATGAGGTTCCCTCCCCAGGCTGGTCAACAGCATCGAGTCTGTTAGCCTGCCAGTCATCGTTAAGGCCCTTTCCCAATGAGCAAAGCAAAAACCAGAAGGATGTAAAAACCCCCAAGACCCTGCTGGGATGTGGGTGGGAACAATCTGCCCTCAGGCACGCTGCAGAGGCGGAAGGGGCCGACTCACCTGCCCATCTTGCTGAAGATGGTGATGCAGCATCTGGGAATGAGGCTGCTGATGCGCAGGCAGGATATGGAGAAACGGGGCTGGAGCATAACCCGGGGCAGCACCAGGGTTCAGGGGCCCAGTCGATCCAAGAGCAGAGGGCAGGCTGAAGGGAGGTGGCGTGCCAGCATGGAATCCCTGCTTGTCAAACGTCTGCATGGGAGGCGAGGGGGACAGCATCAAAGATGGGCATGAGCAGCCCCACGGTGACCAAAGAGCAAGAAGAGTGGCCCACACACCCCCCACCTGAACCTTTCACCAACCCCATGAGCAAGCCAAGTCACATCGAACACCTGCGAACACTTCAGCAGATGAGTTTCAGCTCCTGGTCTCACCCCTATTTCTGCACTAATGCCTCCAACATTTTATTTCCATGGCTACTGTGTTGCTTTTCTCTCTGACCTCTTTTTACTCACTGGGACATGGGATGGCAGCAGTTGCCTGAAATCAGTCCTTCACACATTGCAGGGGCTAGGCCTGGAACTATTTGACCTACCTCGGGCAGCCCAACAGAAGCACAAGAACTTGCAGTAAAATTTTCCTCCCCCTGGCCAAAGCTTGACCCCTAACACTAAGTGTATAGCTGAGAGCTGGCTTCCTACCTGTAAGCATGGATCACAGCCAGACACGGATTCCCCTGGCTGAGGGTGCGAGGAGGAGGAGGAAACAGGAGCTGGACATAAGCCCACTGCACACCACATCTTGTCAAAGTGGTTTCTGCTTTCCCTGGGAAGCTGTACACCGAGCAATGGCCACAGGAGAGCGTGGGACAGGGACCCTCAGGTGTTAGGGGTGGGCACTACTGACTTCTGTGAGGTGAAAAGCAAACAGCCTCTCGACTCACCTGCTTTGGGGGCTATTTTGACTAAAAACATTAGCGCCATCACATTTCATTCACACCCAGGACACAGCTCGTGTGGGGCAGCATGTGGCAGCATAGAGCACTGTGCCTCTGCCAGCAGCTGCTGTCAGGAGCTGGCATGGCAGAAGTGGTGGGACAGAGGGAGAGGCTCCACTCCAACAACAAACAGAGCCAGCCTAAGAAATGCCACGGCCTGCTGACCCTGAGAATAACCGGCCTGGGAACAGGAGCAGGGCCATCGGCCCAGCCTCAGGCCATGGGTCCAGTGTTGCTCACCTGAGTCTTGTTATAGACTGAGCCACTGATATCAGGCACACCTGTGTTACTTGAGGTCACAGAAACACCTGAAAAACAAAAACCACTGACAATGAGAAAGTCAACCACCACCCAGCAAGAGCCCCATGTTTTGCTCCCAGCACCTCTGTGGATGCATTTTTGTCTGCCGCTGCTGCACCACAGGCTCTGCAGGGGACAGCCCGGTGGGGTTCTCCATGCTCTCAGACCCACAGCACTCCACATGGGAATGGCAGAAAGGGCTCGGTTCCTTGCTCCCGTTGCAAAGTGGGAAACCAGCCCACTGGGATAAATCACCCACGTCCATGACCCAGCGGTTACCGCTCAGATTCAAATGCACTTCACCAGGCAGCAGCTGGCTGCACCGAACACTCATTTAAACTCATGAAAAGCCAGCTTTCCCCTAGGATTAGGGATGCATTTGGCTCTATTGTGGCATTCAAGAGCTTTCCAGTAGTGCGCTGAGCAATGAGACTCAGCATCTGCTACACATTTGAGCTCTCGTCCTTTCACATCCTGCAGAAGGGCAAGGTCTGCAACGCTCCTCTGCCCTGACAGAATTAATATCACTGATTCAGGCTGGCTTCCACCTGGACCAGCTGGTGCCACAACAGGCTCAGAAGTGAGGTGGCTCTCAAACCAGCCACTTACTCACAGTCTTACAAAGACCAGTTCTAATAATTTCACTTGGATCATAATAAAACCAGCGTTTCCTTTGACCAGTGAATCAAAGGACTGGGCTCAGAGGCTGTGCACTGCTCTAAGGTTGTACCCTTCCTAGGACATTGCTCCTTTTTGGATTGCTCCTCCACAGAGGAGAGTGTGATCAGCTCTTGGCTGAAGACAGTCCAGCTGGTGTTTCAAATGCACAGTAAATGCTTGGTATTTGCTTAAGCCCAAGGGTGAACTAGTTAGTGCTAAGCAGTTCAGTATACATTTCTCAGGTCTAACCAGCATGTGCAGAATAAAGCTTTCATATAAGCTGTATGAATTCTTCAGCCTTTACAGTCACAAAGGAAACATTTTCAGGCATGAAACAATGTGATGAGGTACAGGGTGTACAGACAGTAGCTGAAACAACAGCCCAGAGATGTGTGAACTGCCCTCCTGCCCCTAACAGACGGCTCTCTCAGGTGCCTACCAAGAAACTCGAAATCTAGTCATTTGGCAGAGGACCATTTCAGCAGCAGCATTCAACCACTTTGTCTTCAAAAACAGCACTGCTGCAGGACCACTGATCTTCAGCAAAGAAAACTTTGGCAGAGGAAACAGCTCACCATTTTTCCCATCTATAATTGTGGACAAAGCTGTGCATCAGCCACACAAATCCTTATGCAAAGTTCAGCCATGAGGTTTAGAAGGAACGTTTGGGCCATTAAAAAAGCATTTTGTATACGGGAGATGGAGAAACAGCTTGGATTGTGACCCTGTTTGGAGCTGGCTGCTGTGTTGACTGCACAGCACTGGGAGTTTGCCCTACTAAATCCCACTCAAGAGCAACCTCAAGTCTCATGTGTTACCTTTCCCAGGTCCAGTGCCAGCAGATTTGTTTTGTGCTTGAGATGACCCACTGTAGCCTCCTTTGCTGTAATCTCCAGCTGCCGTTCCCTGCGTTAAGTCATCATAGCCTGCCGGTGTGTACAAGACAGGGTGTTACAGTGTGCAAGCAGCTCTGCAGACGCTCACGTGAAAAGCGCAGCGGTAAGCATACCTGCTCCATAGCCATGCTGCCCGTAGCCACTCGCTTGCTGGAAAGGAGTCGATGCGGTGTTCAGGTTGACTCCATGCTGTTTAGCAGATGCTGGAGGTACCTGGACAAAGAAAGGGAACAAAAGGCGCTGTTAACCGGGGAACAGCAAGCAAAACGCAAGCTCCCTCTGCCATCTAGTGGGGATGGCACCTCCACCTCATGTGGGAAATTTAATCTGGAGTTGGGAGCACTGGGATGGCGTGGGACATGGCACTCACGCCTCCAGCAGTAACTTGCTGTAGTGGCTCTATGCAAGCACCAAGTTTTCTGCTAGAGCCACCCCTCTGATTGCAGTGCAACCCTCTCTCAGAACAGGCTGCATATTTCTTTTATTCACTGAATGTAAACAGCAAATTCTTACCCACAAACCCAAGAAGCAACCACAGTGCTCTCCCTCCAGAATCAAAGGAAACATCAATTCCTGCCTGAGGCTGTTTCATAAAACACCATCCTACAGGGCCCTAAAATAGACTCATCTACCCTTCTGCCTGAAGCATCACCTCTTCCCAAATAACCTTCTTCCACCTGAGACTACCAGCACTGCTCTCTGACTTAATGGGGTCTCCTCCATCCTCAAAAGGATTTCCTAGGCATTCTCAGCTCGCTGACTCAGCTTTGGGTCTCCCCTTGACTCTCTAGAGACTGATGAGGGCTTTCAGGAACATGAGTCTATGAGCTGCAGCTGTCTGCTATTTACAGCAACCTGCACAGGAGTCCATGAGTTCTGGCCTTTTAAATTTCCTGTTTTCTTGGGGAAGGGACTGCAGCTATTTTCTCATGCTTGCACATTTTTGGAGATGCCCTGCAGACCAGGGAAGATGAGTCTATTTATGAGACCTCACCCGAGTACTGTGTCCAGCTCTGGGGTCCCCAGCACAAGAAGGACATGGACCTGTTGGAGTGAGTTCAGATGAGGCCACAGAAATTATCAGAGGGCTGGAGCACCTCTCCTGCAAAGAAAGGCTGAGAAATTTGGGGTTGTTCAGCCTGGAAAAGAGAAGGCTCCAGGGAGACCTTCTATCAGCCTTTCGATACTTAAAAAGGGCTTGTAAGAAAGATGGAGAAAAACTGTTTAACACGCCTTGTAGCGACAGGACAAAGGGCAACGGTTTTAAACTGAAAGAGGATAGGTTTAGACTGGACATAAGGACGAAATTGTTTATGATGAGGGCGGTGAGACACTGGCACAGGTTGCCCAGAGAAGCTGTGGCTGCCCCCTCCCTGGCAGTGTTCAAGGCCAGGTTGGACGGGGCTTTGAGCAACCTGGTCTAGTGGAAGGTGTCTTGGCCCGTGGCAGGGGGGTTGGGACTAGATGAACTTTAAGGTCCCTTCCAATCCAAACCATTCTACGACTCCAAGATGTAGAAGGTTTGGGCAGGAGAGAGCAAAACCAGAGAGGCACAAAGGGATTAACAGTTCAGGCTGTCACACTTACAAACATGGTTGGCCCATACTGGAATGCACTGGGTACACCGGGCACACCAGCGTAATAAGGTAACCCAGTGTAGCTGTACCCCGGGGGCAGGGTCGGGTTGAGGAAGGGCTGCTGAGTCGTATGGTGAGTCTGCGTCTGGTTCTGCTGTGGCTGGGCAAGTGTGGTAGCAGGAGCAGGGGAGGCAGAATCCCCACGGCCAAATTTTGTTACGTCACCTGCAAAAGAAAGAACTGATCAGAAAAGCTATCAAAGCCACTCCAAAAGTGGAGGACTCAAAGGATTCAAATCCTTTGAGTATAGGTAGACAACTACAGAAGAGAGCGCATCCTACACTTGAAAGGCTGCAGTTGCTCATGGGAAGAACTCTCCTGGTCTCTGTTCCTGACAGCCACAGGGACATTGCCTGTTTGTGGCACAGAACTCCCATGCCATGGCTAATCCATTGATAAAATGGAGATACCAATACTTACCTATCTGTCACGGTCTGAGCAGATTCATTACTATCAGATCATTGCAATAAAACACGCTAAAAGCAGAAGTATGGTAAATAGCCAAAGAGCAAATGGTTGTTGGGTTAAAGTGTGACTCTCCTGCAGGTTAAACTGATTAGCTAAGCTTCATGAGCTGAAAGCAAGTTAGGATTTACAGGCAGTGATGGGCATATTTTTGTCAATGTCTGTTTATTTGTCAAGCATGACTAGTTATATGTCCAGTTCCTCACACCACCAAAGTTCTGGAGACAGTAGCTGAAGGCCAGGAAAGCAAGGCTTGCATCGCGGGCCACCTTGTTGAAGAAGTAGGAAGGGAAATTCGGTTATTAACCCAAAAGCAGCCTCTTGAGAGAAGTGATTATGCAGCAGAAAACTCCCAAACACTTGCATTTTCTGGCAGCCTACAGAGCAACATGTTCACGTGTTTTTTAGGGAGGTGACATACATCAATCACATCTACCTCATTCCCAACCAGCATACATTTTTGTTGGTTACCAAGATGTATGACATCATTACAGGAATTATAATGCCTATTGGCTACGGTTTTAAGCCGTAATCAGACGGCAGTGAATGAGAACTACTGACTGAAAATCCTGGATGGCATTAATTTCATCTTTGCACAATGATAACTGACCAGCAAGAGCAGGAATGAGGAGGGGCTTCTTAGACCACATGCTTTTGGGAATGAAGTCCATTAGATTTGGGGACGGTGAAGGAGAGCCTGCTAGGTGCAGCTCCTGCTGGGAATATACAAGTGCTAAAATAGCAGTAACAAAGTATGGGGAGCTGCTGAGGGGGGTCTATTCCAGTGCCAAAAAAGGAAAGCAAGCCAGCTGAATTTTGAGAAGAATGATTAAGCTATGGAACATTTTTCAAGCACCTGTATGTGCTCGGGAAGGGCACTGGATGACACTACTGTTCACATTTGTAACAATTTTGCATTTATTCTCAAAGGCTATTCAACTTGCTCCCAGAAGATGTCACATATGAATTACTGACCAAAACCATGAAGAAACATCATTGTTAGGGTTAAGAGGGAGATGCTCACTTTTTGACTAGTTTGGACTGATGGGTTTAACTGCTTACAGAAGGGAAAAACAATTGCTCTTTCCGCAATGGCAGGATGACCCGCATTTCAAAACTAGCACAACTCATTTACTATCCTCATCTTTAAATAGGACTCACCTGAGTACGGGTTGTTAGCAAGGCTCCCATCTCTGCCTGTCAAGGTTGCAGGAGCAGGGAATGTAATTCCGTAGTAATCCTTGGAAAGAGACAACATCATTTATTAATAGTTGAAATAGTAACAGAGCTGGACAGCTTTTATGAACCCTGTATTATATGCATAAGAAAATTTAAAAAGGAAGAACTAAAGGAAGTTTGAGCAGAAGCTGACTTTATCACTTACAGCAGAGCTGAAGATTTACCCGGATCCTCAACTTCAAAATAAACCTACTTTATAGACATTTTAAATATTACATTCAAATACTTCACCTTTTAATGGTAAGTTAAAGGCAATGACTAAATGCTTTCCCCTCCCAACTCTCAGCTCTGAGCTCTCATCTTCCAGTGAGACTGCACCTGGAAGAGCAACAGAGCATCGGGGGCCAAAGACCTGGGGTCAGGCCAGGACTGTAATCACAAGGGGGATGGAGTCTTGAAGTTTTACCCTTGTACCATGCCATGTTTTCTAAAAGTGGAAATGTCAGCTAGGAAAACAGCACAAACATATGAAAAAAAAAGAAAAAGGAGACAAAGAATCACTCCCAGATGACTGGAAAATTTATTTAAACTACGTTACAGCAGACCTCAGATCAGTAGTCTCCAAAGTGGGGTGCACAAGACAATCCACTGGGGTGCATGTAAAAAATGCTTTGAGTACCATTAATAAGTAAAATTTAAAAAATTTAAACAGTGTTTAACCTTTCTCTCATACTTTTTTAGTTTTTATTTTTGTGTATGTTTTATAACACACATGTTAGTACAGTAGTATATATTTATAATTTAGAAATAAAAATATATTGGGGGCAAGTGCTCACAGATTTTTTACTGATGGAGTGTGTGATCAAAACAGGTGGAGACCACTGCCTCAGATCGTTTTTCTAGGTCCTCTACAGGAAGGTAAGACATTTCTCATCCTAGAAAGCTTTCACTCTGAGATGACAGGACACGTCAAGCAAAACCAAAGCAGCATTTTGTCTTCAGTTTGGGAGAAAAAGATAAAAGTTTGCCCTTCCTTCTCTGGGTGAGCACACATGGGGCTGGTAGTCTACTAAGCATTTTTCCTCCTAATTCTCATGGTTTACTCCTCACCACCTCCAATCCATCAAGAGTTAATGCTTTAACCACTAACATATCCATTTCCACACCTTCTCCAACATGGAAAAAATACTCTCCTTCTTCATACCTATCTCTGCAAATTCCCCAGCACCTCGAACGCTTTCTCAAGAGTTGACAGCACCTTCCCACCCTGCTGCATTTTTGTGCATCACTCACGTTTCCTATACCAAATCCTCTATCACTGAACACGAAATAATCCAGCAAAGATTTAGTATTGAAGGTGCTTTCCGTAACTTGAAATGGTGCCATGTTTCATCACCCTTTCCTTCTCAGGTAATTCCACCATGTGGGAGGCATCGGCCTCTCAGCCCTGCACAGCCTCTGAATCAACAGCTAGGCTTTGATGAGAAACAGGCCTTGGGAGAAAGAAACTGCCGAGTTGGGCCAAGGTGGCAGGGAAAAACAACGGCCAGCTGCAACACTGAACTGTGGAAAAGTACTGAACTGTGAGAAGTTACCGCCGCGTGAACAGCGCGTGAACGAGGTGGTGATTGGTCTGCACAGCGCGTGTTAGAGTGGTCTGATGCTGATAGGAGAAAAGGTTGATAGCTGTCTAATTGCTGATTTGCTAATTATGAAGAGCTTTCATGAGAGCATATGTACTATTAGAAAAATAAACAGCTTTGCTTGTTATAATTCTCATAGAGTTGTGCCGGTCCAATATCCTCCCGCAACAAATGGTGACCCCGATGTCCCAGGACGGAGCGCGGAAGACGCCGTGGGAGGATCCCCGATTGGAGGTACTGTCTGCAGCGGGGCTGTGGCAGGGAGGATGGAAAACAGTCAATCAACGGAAACTCACCCGGGAGAGGTGATCAATCGGGGGCAGCATGGGGCAGAACATGTCCGCAGAGGAGATGGCAACTGTCAGACTCCTGCTGCATATACTCTCTAAGAGAGGGATAACTTATAACAAAACTTCTGTACGAAAGTTACTTAAATGGTGCAGAAACCACGGCTATCCTGCCGATACCCTCACAGCCTCTGAACCAGCAAAATGGGCTGAAATCAGTGAACAGCTGTGGGAAGCTATTTCCAAGGGGTATCAGCATGCCAGTGAGCTAGCGACCACTTGGAAGTTGGTTTCGGACACTCTTAAAGCACAGAGTTAACGGCGGCGACCCCAGGCCTCCCCAAGCCCCCCCGCCGTGGAGCAACTGCCTGCGGCCATCTGGCACCACGCGATCATCCGTCCCGCCTCCCCCGAACACCAAAAGCGGCAGTTTTTACAGAAGGTGCTGACACTGTGATGCCGAGTCCCTTGTCCATTCTAAAAGGACTAACTTTAAACCTTTCTGATGGTCAGTGCACTAAAGGCTTTGATTTAAAACCAAAGAAGGGGGAATTTTCTGGACGCACCACATAATCAACTAGCAATGGCTTTATATATTCTTAATGGTGTTTTGATGTCTGTAGTATTTGTCATTTGATGCTGTGTGAGTAATAAGTGTAAGGGGCCCCTTTGTGTGGGTGTGTGACTGTTCTGCGGGTGTGAGGCACAGCCCAGCTGCAGCTGCAGAGTGCGGAGTTCTCTGACCCACAGTTCCGTTATCCCGCGAGGGAAGCGGCCCGAGAGGAACGAAGCGCAGGGCAGACTCTGTACCAGTGGGGGGGTAGTGCAGGACCAGTGAACATTCCTTAGTACAGAGCGCCCTAGTGCCCGCCCGCTGGGTCACTGGTGCTGCCTGTTTGTTCGGGCTCAGTGTTTGAAGTGTCATAGGTGAGATATCTCCTCTAGCGGGAGGCAGTAATTCTGTGTTAATTGTTGTCTTGAATTTAGGTGCGTACTCTGTGGGGAGAGTGCACCCTTGTACCATCTGCCTGAGGGGATACTGTCAGCTTACTTGGGTAGCGTTTTAAGGTAAAGTAGATGAGATGGGAAGCAGCCAGAGTGGGGGAATAGTCAAAAAGAGTCCCCTAGGCTGTATTTTAAAATGCTGGAAGAAGATAGGGGGACCTCCAGGCGCAAGTGTGAATAAAAAGACACTAATCAAATATTGCAATCAGTGGTGGTTTATAATAATTTAGCTGATACCGAGCAGGCATGGACCCAGCAGCCTCCAAGTCAGTAACATTATTAGATAACACAGTATCCTTGATACCAACAGGAGTATATGGACTGGGAAATGGAAAAAGTGCATTATTACTAGGAAGATCATCTACAACCTTAGAGGGGTTGTTTGTTTTACCAGGGGTCATAAATGCCAGTTATGAAGGGGAAATCAGAACTATGGCCTGGACCCCTGTACCCCCGTGTTCAGTAAAAAAAGGGTCAAAAATCACTCAGCTTGTTTATTTTATTGCAGCTCCCCCTAATAGCATGCTGAGAAGCCAGGGTGACTCAGGATTTGGATCAGCAGGTACTCCTCAAATATTTTGGGCTCAGACAGTGACACAAGGTCGACCTGTGGTAAAATGTGCCCTCACCAAAGCAGAAGAATCTGTTGAGCTGACAGGCATTTTAGATACTGGTGTGGATGTGACTGTAATATCTGCGAGCAGATGGCCACAGCATCGGCCGTTAGCTCGGGTAACTCAAGCGCTTTTTGGGGTTGGTGGTCATGCTGTAACGTTTCAAAGCAAAGATCTCATTCATGTAAGGGGCCCAGAAAACCAGGTAGCAAATATTCATCCATTTATATTAGAAACCCCTATTACATCATGGGGTCGTGACTGTATGGCTCGATGGGGAACTCAGATTGGATCAAATTTGTCTTAAGGGCCACTGCAGCACAACCCACCCCTAAACCCACCCTGAAACTAACCTGGAGAACAGAATCACCTGTGTGGGTGGGTCAGTGGTCCTTGCCAATGGAAAAGTTGCGGTTAAGTGCAGGACATATCGTACCTACCACCAGTCCTTGGAACTCCCTGGTGTTTGTTATTTTAAAGAAAAGTAGTAAATGGTGACTTTTACATGATCTCCGACGCATTAATGATGCCATGGAGGGTATGGGTACGTTATGGCCAGGAATGCCTTCCCCAACAATGATTCCCCGAAACTGGCATCTTGTAATAATTGATCTAAAGGATTGTTGTACCATTCCCTTGCATCTGGATGATGCACCTAAATTTGCCTTCTCTGTTCCCAGTATTAATGTTAGTGAACCTGCAAGGTGGTACCACTGGGTTGTTTTGCCACAAGGCATGAAAAACAGTCCCACGATGTGTCAGTGGTTTGTTGCAAAGGCTTTGAGCCCTGTTAGAATGCAGGTCCCCCAGGCTGTTATATATCATTATATGGATGACATCCTTAGAGCAGCAGAGACACAGGAGATCATGGAAAAGGCTCTTGCTTTAACCAAAGACTCAGTATCTCAAATGGGGTTGCAAATAGCACCTGAAAAGGTACAGAGATCATCACTGTGGCAGTACCTGGGGTGGAGAATTTGTGAACAGACCATGGTCCCGCAACAGGTTGAACTTAAAACTGATGTTAAGACTTTAAATGATTTACAGAAACTGTTGGGAGCCATAAATTGGATACGGCCATTGCTGGGCCTAACTAATGATGATCTGCATAGCTTGTTTGGTATTTTGCGAGGAGATCCTTCACTGAGATCACCCAGAGTACTTACAGAGAAAGCGAAAAAAAATCTCCACCGTGTAGCTAACGCCATCTCAGAAAGACAAGCATCGCGATGTGTGCCCGGCCATCCGTATCAACTGATATTATTTAATCCTCCAGGGCAGCCCTATGCTCTGCTGTTTCAATGGGATGAAACACTTAGTGACCCTCTTGTTATTGTTGAATGGATTTTTTTTGTCACACCAAATGCACAAGACGGTCACTACTCGTCCAGAAATGTTTGCCAAACTGATCATGAAAGGTAGGCAGCGTCTACTATTACTTACTGGTCAGGAACCTGTGTGTATCATTGTTCCAGTTACTATGCACATGTTACAGTGGCTAATACAAATGTCTTTAGAATTCCAGACAGCGATCTGTGACTACCCCAGACAGCTTTTAGTACACAGCCCGTCACATAAATTATTACAGCAAAATTTTTTATTATATGCCATGCGATTTTTTAGTATATGCCATGCCAAAGTGCAGCGATGTACCGTTGCAAGCCTTAACTGTGTTAACTGATGGAGCTGGGAAAACAGGAAAGTCAGTCATAGTATGACAAGACCCACATACTCAAATTTGGCAATCAGACTTTACTCGATCCCCGGGATCGCCACAGATTGTTAAGCTAGCTGCAGTAGTCTGTATTTCAACACTGGGACACCCCAATTAACATTGTTACTGATTCTGCTTATGTTGCCAATCTTGTATAGCGTATAGAAAATCGTGTTTGAAGGACGTTAATAATCCACTGTTATATTCAATAATGCACACCCTTTTGCGATTATTAAATAATCGCAAGACTTCTTATTTTATTGTACATATCCGAGCGCATACTGCACTACCTGGACCTTTGGCTGAAGGCAATCGATGAACAGATGCATTGACTCTGGCGGCTCAGGTGGTACCTAATGTCTTTGAGCAAGCACGGCTTTCACATGCATTTTTCCACCAAAACGCCAGGGCAATACAAAAACAGTTTTCTTTATCAAGGCGTCAGGGTACAGACATCATTACCACTTGCCCTGAATGCCAGAAGGACTCCCTCTCTTCAACGGCTAGTGGTGTCAACCCTCGGGGACTCACCTCCTCAGAATTATGGCAATCCAATGTCACTCACTTTGCTGCATTTGGAACGTTAAAATATGTACATGTGTCTGTTGACACCTCTTCTGGAGCAGTGTTTGCATCCCGCCATACAGGTGAAAAAGCACGTGATGTGTGAAGACACTTTTTAGCTGCATTTGCTTCCTTGGGCGTGCCACGACAGATTAAGACAGACAATGGACCTGCTTATGTTTCTGTTTCTCTCTTTAATTTCTTTAAACAGTGGGGAGTCGAGCATCTGACCGGCATTCCTCACTCACCGACCGGACAGGCCGTTGTGGAGCGTACGCGTGGCGCGCTAAAGCGTCTATTACAACAACAAAAAGGGGGAGATGGAGGATATCTATCTACACCTCACGAAAGGCTGAATAAGGCATTATATGCCATGAACTTTTTAAACATTTCCCCTGCCTCACAGGTGCCACCAATATTGTGTCACTTCTCATCGCAGATACCAACCAGATCAACAAGAAGTCCAGGGCAAGGCTCAAGTGTTAGCAAAAAACCTGGAAAGTGGTAACTGGGAAGGACCATATCCTTTAATAACCTGGGGAAGACGTTATGCTTGTGTCTCCACAGGTCACAGTCCCCAGTGGTTACCAGCAAGGTGTGTGCGACCACACCTGAGGCATGAGAGGCAGCTTTTGGTGGACACTCAGGAGCTGGCTGTGGGTGCTGTGGGTGCCCCTGTGCCGACAGTTTGCGGTCGCTTCGACTGATCATTTAAGCAGAATGTAGGGGTAATGCTTGCTACTGCAATAGGACAAAATACACTATCTCTGTCTTAATCACACTACAGTTGCCAACTTTTTTAAGAGAAAATGCTAACAGTAATTGCAACTCCTTAATGAAATATATAGGCTTACTAGTCACTAGTGAAAGATGTAGCTTAGACAAAATGTAGTTATTAATAAGGATGAAATGCTATAAGAATGTGTGTATTCAACTTCCTTTGTTTAGCAATATTAAGAATTAAGAACTCAAGTGTTTAACATTATTAGAAACTCCCTTGGTTGTCCCCCCTTGAGTGGTGGCCAGGCTCTGGGTGGAACCCAACAGGAGGATGAGATCAGATGTTTCCGCTCAAAGACAAGTGCCAGTTATTTTGGCCTGCTGATTTAGATATATGAGGCTGGACCTGCTTGCAGCAATTTTGGATGCCTCACCTACAGATGGACACATCGCGTATGATTTCCAGTTTGCGAGGAAGGGGACTCTAAATCCTCGCTGCATCCAGGGTTCCCCGGCAATTGCGGATCTGAATGTTAGTACCCCATTAAGTAAGTGTGCTATTCTGTATTTTCCTTATTTTGTAATATTTAATCATATGCTTTATGGCAGTGATGAGACTGCTTGTGTGGTGAAGACAATGGCAGTGATGAGACTGCTTGTGTGGTGAAGACGTGTGCTGATTCTGATTTTGTGTGCATCGGTGGTCAGTGTGATAGCAGTGATGAGAGTGTGCCTAATAGATGGCAGTGTGATGGAGATGCAATGCAGTTCAGGTGAATGCATCCACAAAAAGTGGTGCTGTGATGGAGATCCTGACTGCAAGGATGGAAGTGATGAAGTCAACTGCCCTTCTCGGATTTGCAGACCAAACCAGTTCAGATGTGAAGATGGGAACTGCATCCATGGGAGTAGGCAGTGTAATGGTGTCAGAGACTGTCTGGATGGCTCTGATGAAGCAACTTGTAATAGTGCTATTCAGTGCTCTGGACCTGGCAAATTTAAGTGCAGAAGTGGAGAAGGTATAGATGTCAATAAAGTGTGTACCAGCAGAGAGACTGCAAGGACTGGAGTGATGAGCCCCTCAAGGAGTTATCTTCTTTATGTTGTAATTATTTTATGTATATTGTGTTTCCTGAAGTTTGTCTAAACCTTGATTGATAAAGCTTTGCCGGTGCAGATGTAAAACAAAGAAGGGGGAGATGTGGGAGGCATCATCCTCTCAGCCCTGCACAGCCTCTGAATCAACAGCTAGGCTTTGATGAGAAACAGGCCTTGGGAGAAAGAAACTGCCGAGTTGGGCCAAGGTGGCAGGGAAAAACAACGGCCAGCTGCAACACTGAACTGTGGAAAAGTACTGAACTGTGAGAAGTTACCGCCGCGTGAACAGCGCGTGAACAAGAAGGTGATTGGTCTGCACAGCGCGTGTTAGAGTGGTCTGATGCTGATAGGAGAAAAGGTTGATAACTGTCTAATTGCTGATTTGCTAATTATGAAGTAAGAGCTTTGGCGAGAGCATAAGTATGTACTATTGGAAAAATAAACGGCTTTGCTTGTTATAACTCTCAGAGTTGTGCAGGTCCGATATCCTCCCACAACATCACCATATCAACTCTGGCATGAATCACTTAACAGAACACAATCAAATTCACATTAACAGCCTTAGAAGCTTACTCAAAAGCAGCGCTCCCATCTCCTTCCAAGAAAAATGCCACAAAAAGCAGATTTAGAGAACAGATCTGAACAGGATTCAGTGGATACGAACTGGAACTGGCACGTTAACCTTTTCCCCTATATAAACCAAACAAAATATAACCAAATCTGCATGAGAACAGGGTCTAAGCATTGCAATTATTCCCACTGCCCCTCAGGTGGGGGAAAACCATATCAGCACTGCATATCCCTATCCCACACACCTGAGCATACACACATTCAACACATAAAATCATTATAAAATATGAGTGCAAGCCAGTTATCTTTGCACTTCATACCCACCCACAGCAAAACATCAGAAGAGATACTCTGCTCTTCAAACACGGGTATTTCCTGACCTACAGAAAGCACGCAGTAGAAAGTGCCTAAAGTCAAAACTGAAATATGAGGAATAGACTAAAACGGTGAGACAGAAAAGGACTGAAAAATGATTAAGTGATCTGACATAATAGGTTTAACCTCAACCAAGCAGCTCACTAAGTACCATGCACATCAGCTAATGTATTTCTAAGATCTCTGCTACACAAGCAGCCTGAAACAGACTAACAGAGAAGACAGAATATCCCAATGTAATACACACACAAAAAAAACCACCCCAAAAAACCACAGTGAGAATTTACAGCATCAACATACAAATTAATTAATTGAGTTAAATTAAAAAAGAATCCCCTCCCAAACCTCAGGAGAAACCCTGTTCTTGCTGTATCAGCAGCCATCGGTACCTCTTGCTGCTGGAAACTTCCCAGGAAGCAGTGATGACTTGCACTTGGGACTCTGCCCACTTTCACTTTCTAGATATAAGCTAACCTCGAAGACAAATATTCACATCCGCTCCTGCCTCCCAAACACAGCATAATTTCTACAACAAATTCAAAAGACAATGAAAAAAAACCAAATCTAGAGATCATAATCATTGCATGAACAGTTGATGAAAAATCCTTCATGACATTTATGCATTTATTTCTAATTATCAACATACTGAGGACAAATAACCTGGGGGCCAAATGCAATGACAGGTAGCCCCAGAAATACTCTGCAAGATGCTTGCAGAGAGGAAAAACTCTTCCACTAGCAAAGCTGCAGATGCTACAGAGAAAGGAAAAGGGAAAGGAAAAAAAATAATAGACTGACAAACTAAAATTATTTGTCAATAAAAAATAAAGGAAAACATGCATTAACTCATATATACAAATAACATCGGAGCATGAAATAAGAATAATAGATGTTGGTAGGCCGAGAAACTTGAAAATAAAAACCAAGAAAAACAACTCAAACAGAAAGGAAACCCTGAAACACATCCTGAGCACAGCTGCCCCAAAAGCCTCTGTGGCAGTGCTTTCACATCCCCAGCTGAACCGCAACAGCACAGGAGCTGGGCTCCCCCCACGCCCTGACAGCAGTCCTGGGAAAGAACCAGCTCCCCTTCCCTTGGCAGTGCCACCTCCTGTTCACACTTTGACAAGCACAACAAAAGCCCTAGGAAAAAGTAAACGGAAAGCAAAACTGAAAATGAAAACAGGGAAATTCTGTCTAGATGATGATGATGAAAGGAAAGCCACTGCACCACATAAAGCCGGCCACCCGGCAGCACCCCAAGCACAGTGCCTGCCTGCACTACCACCAAGCCTGACCAGGCTCCTGCCCAGCACCACCCACAGGCCCACCATGGCTGCGCCCGCAACCCCACAGACCCGCCTGCGCCACGGCGCCCCGCCGCTCCTGCTCCTCCTGACGGCTCTCGCCACCGCCCTCGCCTGCCACCACCTGCCTCCCCGACACGACACCTTCCCCTGGGACAGCCTCCAGCTCCTCCAGGCCATGGCTCCCAGCCCGACACAGCCCTGCCACCCCCACCAGGCGCCCGTCTTCCCCGACACCCTCCTCCACACCAGCCACCCACAGCAAGCCGCCGCCACCGTCCTCCGCATCCTCCAGCACCTCCTCCACACCCTCAGCAGCCCCAGCACCCCCCAGCACTGGGACGCCCAGGCACGACACCAACTCCTCAACAGCCTCCAGCACCACATCCACCACCTGGAGCAATGTGTGCCAGCCAACAGGATGTTCTTCAAAAGACAAGGGCCACGCAACCTGCTGCTCACCCTCGACAAATACTTCAGGGACATCCAGCACTTCCTCCGCACCCACCACCACAGCGCCTGCGCCTGGGACCACGTCCGCCTCCAAGCTCGCGCCTGCTTCCAACGGGTGGACACACTCTTTCGGCAGATGAAGAGCCAAGCCGTGCCTGCCCTCCGCCAAACCCACCTGCTCCAAATGCCCATGCCCAGACAACACCGGCAGCCACAGATTGAGCAGAGGGAGCAGCAACCCGGGCTGGGATTG
Organism: Strix aluco; assembly: GCF_031877795.1. Taxonomy (NCBI): domain Eukaryota; kingdom Metazoa; phylum Chordata; class Aves; order Strigiformes; family Strigidae; genus Strix; species Strix aluco. The sequence continues at coordinate 86,915,639 of NC_133971.1, read as the reverse complement.
CTCAGCACTGCTCACACCTCTTCTAGGCTGGAGACAGCACTGATGGGGAAATGGGCATGACCGCGGCGAGGCTGGGGCCAGGCTGTGGCATAGACTGCACACCCACACTGCAGCCACACCTTCGCTGGAAGAAGGAGGAAATTGCTGTGCTGCACCCTCATGGACAGTCATGAGGTTCTGGGGAGAGGGGTGGTGTTTATTATCCATGGCGTGATTTAGCCCATCCAGACTGTGATCTCCTCTGATGGAGGAGAAGGTCCCTATGGACACTGCAAGACTCTCAGACCAATGACTATTTATCACAGAACTCTATTTATTTATTTATTTATCTATTTATTTATTTATTTATCCAGCCGTTAGTTTTTATATTTATATATTTATTTATTTGATTCACTTGTTGGAAATAAAGAATTTTTGCAAAAGCAAATAAGAAGCAAAAAGAAAAGAGATAGTCATCATTCATGTACCTGACAGGCAAAGACAGGATCCTTGCAGGCAGGGAGGGAGACTCCCCCTCCTGCAGCCTGTCCCACCAATGCCTCCTGCCCTGGTCAAAGGTTCCAGACAGCAGGCCACTCTCAGGGACCCACCATGGTCCTTCAATCCCACAGGAATCTCCTGTTGATGTTAGACCCTTGGAGCACACGCTTGCCCAGACGATGTGATGCCTGCCCTGTGCACTCCTCCTCCCCCACCACCCACCCTCTCCCTTCCCAACCCTCTGCCACTGATAAGACATGAAAGCCATCCCCCAAAACACCACCTCATCACAAAAAAAATCCAGCAATGCCACAGTACTGCTTGGGACCAAGCAGGTTGGCATAAACAAGGTGCAACTCAAAGAAGCAAGGAGGGGACCCACCAAGGCCTGCTGAGGCCTTGGACAAGGAACAGCACCCCAGTGATACTAACTCCACCCAAGAAACACCAAAAACCCACAAAAACCACAAGAGATGCCCAGGACTGCTCTTTGCCCTCTTCCAACCACCACAACTGGCCCAGGATGCTCCTACCTGCGCTCACACACCAGTGGCCGTGGGGACCGGCCTCGCTACATACAGCACAGAGGTCTAGGCTTTTTTCACCCCAACACACCCTCAGCAAACAACAAGATATATCCCCAAAACACTGCCACCCAACACAGTCCAAACCAACCAGCACAGACCAGCATAGCAATCCCCATAAAGGAAACTCCTCCCACATCACCAGCTATTCCTTCACCCTCCAATCACCGCCCCAAAAATATCTGCCCCACATGCTTTGCCCTCCCCAGGTAAGTCTGAGCAAGATAACACAGAAGCTCAGCAGATCTGACCTCCTCCCACACAGGACAAAAAGATTGTTCTTGATGTTCGGTCACCCCACCTTGATCACCACCTCACTGCAAGGACACTGATCTGTGCAAACACAAATGAGCACTATGCAAGCAACTAGAGAGCAAGAAAACAAGTGAGATCAAATATACTGATGTAAACAGCAGGACCCCTCAAGATGCTACTTCCAGGTGGCACAACAGTTACCCTGATATTCCTTCTAACCAGAAATACCCTGTGATGCCAAGCAGGGAGGGGCCTCACTGGCTTCTCTATGGTGGCGGAAGAAAGCAAACCCTCCTCAGACATAAAAACAGGAGGAAAGGAAATGACACAACCTGCAACACAGGGAATTCAAACATGAAAGACTAAACACATTATTATTAACTTTACCATGACGGTGATACAACCACCGCAGAGGGATCAGGGAGGTTGTGGGATGTCCACTCCTGGAGATATATCCAAAGGCATCACTAGACAAGGCCATCAGCAACCTCCTCTGCACCATCTACCCTCAGCACCAGACTGCACTTGGGACCTCCAGAGCAAAACCAATCATCAAACAATAATTTTAAAAATTTAAAGAACTGATGCCCAAATGCTTAATAAAGAAAAAAAAAAAAAAAAAAACAAAGAAAGAGAAAATCTGAGAAGTTCCAGTTGTATGAGGGCATAATATAAGATACAAGCATTTTAACAGGCAAACAATGGAATTGGAAAAAAGAAATTTCTGTAATGGACTGCTTCCTCTGTGAAGCACAATGAGACAGTGGTCACGAAAAATTCCTGAACCAGCAGAAATAGCAAAACTCTTACTATATAAAAACACTTCTGGCTCCATGCCCTTCATTCTTCAATAAGCAAGAGCTTAGAAAAGACTTCTTATAGCATATCCTGATGAGGTTAGAATCGAGGAAAAGGAAGCAAAGAAACTGCAGAAGTTTCATCAATAAACATTCAGTAGCTCAGAAGCAGAGACACATCCTCAAAGGACATCTGGATGTAGAGGAATTCTGAGATTCCTGAAGAAATACATGACTTCACAAATATCCCAAAATGTAAAAGAAATGATGTATTCATAGAAAAACACATATGAAAACCGTAACAATTAAAAAAACAAAAACCACAAACAATACCAGAGCATTTACATAAGTAAAATAGAAAAGAGAAAAAAGGGAAATTCAATGCAACAGCCATGATAATTATCGAGGAAGGAGAAAGAGAAAACACCAAAAACGACACATCAGCAACAAAACTGCCCCATTCGTCGCAATCCATCGCTTTCACATCTCCCGATGAACCACTGTAACCAAAGTCACCAAAAAATGGCACGCGCAACACAGCCCCGGCAAAGCACCGCCACCGCCCTCCCCACGCGCGCCCACCCCACCAACGCACTTCCCCGACACCACCGCAGGCCACCAGCCAAAACTGAAAACCACAGCCGGAAACTCGCTGCCACCAGAAAGCGAGCGAGGGAAAGCCGCCGCACCACATAAAGCCGGCCACCCGGCAGCACCCCAAGCACAGCGCCCGCCCGCACCGCCACCGAGCCTGACCAGGCTCCTGCCCAGCACCACCCACAGGCCCACCATGGCTGCGCCCGCAACCCCACAGACCCGCCTGCGCCACGGCGCCCCGCCGCTCCTGCTCCTCCTGACGGCTCTCGCCACCGCCCTCGCCTGCCACCACCTGCCTCCCCGACACGACACCTTCCCCTGGGACAGCCTCCAGCTCCTCCAGGCCATGGCTCCCAGCCCGACACAGCCCTGCCACCCCCACCAGGCGCCCGTCTTCCCCGACACCCTCCTCCACACCAGCCACCCACAGCAAGCCGCCGCCACCGTCCTCCGCATCCTCCAGCACCTCCTCCACACCCTCAGCAGCCCCAGCACCCCCCAGCACTGGGACGCCCAGGCACGACACCAACTCCTCAACAGCCTCCAGCACCACATCCAGCAGCTCCACCAATGCCTGACCGCCAACGGCACGCTCGCCCAAGGCCCAGGGCCCCGCAGCCTCACGCTCACCCTCGACAAATACTTCAGGGACATCCAGCACTTCCTCCGCACCCACCACCACAGCGCCTGCGCCTGGGACCACGTCCGCCTCCAAGCTCGCGCCTGCTTCCAACGCCTCCACAACCTCACCCGCACCACGCCCAGTTAGCCCAACGGCCCCCACCAACCCGCACGGCCCCACGCACCCCCACCACCGCCCCAGACCCGCCTCTGCCCTCCCGCCTCCCCTCACCCACCACGACAGGCGCCGGGGCGACAACGGCCCTGCACCCGCACCCTCCACGCGCTGCTCCTCCACTTCCACCACAGCTTCTATTTATCTTCACAACGGGTTTTAGCTATTTATTCCACTATTTATTCCACACAAAATAAAGACCTCTTGCAAAAAGCCTGCCTCTGCCTCTCGTCTCAGAAGCACGGCGACGAGCCTTTGGGGGGGGCAGGGGCGGGGGGAAGGCACCGCCACTCAACACCTCCTCCCAGCCCTGCTCCAAACAGGGCTCCCCGCACACCCCGCGCCCGCTCTTCTCTTTGACACCTCCCCAACGACGAGGCACCGGCCTCAACCTCTTGCCAAAACCTCTCACGGGGTGCAGCCAGCGGCAGCACTACCGCCTCGTTGGCCCTCGTCTCCTCAGCGTTTCCCACCGGCCATCCCGCCTCACTCCGCCTCACCATCAGCTCCGCACTCCTCGCGCCAACCAAGACGTGGGCCTGTTGGAGCGCCTCCAGACCAGGGCCACAAACGGGAGCGATCAGAGCCTTGCAACGCCTCTCCTCGAAGGAAAGGCTCACACGCCTGGGCTTCTTCACCCTCCAGGACACCTTCTAGCGGCCTTCCACTCCTCCAAGGGGGCTTAGAAATAAGATGGGGCCGTGCTTCCAACTCGGCCGGTCCCTCACCTTTCTCCCCCGCCCGGGGAAATAGGGGAGTTACAACAAGAAAAAAACCTCGTAGTTCAAAATAAAAAACAAACACTTTAGCCACTGCAACAGAACAAAACAATAACGGAAAGCCCAAACGGGTAACGCACAATGCGCTCGCTCATCACCCGCCCAACGATGCGCAGCCCGCCCCCGGCTGCGATCCCGATGCCGACCCAACGAAGGTCCCGACCCAGCCAAGATGCCGCCGTGCCCACCAGAAGCCAGAGAGAACCCGCCACCTTTATATACCGAGTACGACGTCACAGGAGATGGAACACCCCAAGGGCCAGTCCGGGCCTGGCACTCCAGCTGCCCCTCCTCCCACCCCAAAGAAAGGGAACTCTACCCTGGCCCAAATGCCAAATCCCAAATGCCAAATCCCAAATGCCAAATCCGGCTCGGGCGCTCCCGAGATGCTCTCTCCCAGCTCAAGCACATTACCTCTATGCCAGCCGAAACCACGACAGCTGGGCACAGGCTTTGCCACAGGGCCTGTGCCCACAGGACCAGGGCTGACGCTTTGCAACTCACAGAGCCCAGATTCAGACCAGACACAAGCAAGACGTCTTCTACCACCAGCCTGCTCCTCAGACGCTGCAACAGGCTGCCCCGAGAGCTGGGAGCTGCCCCATCCCGGCAAACGGTCACCGTCACCTTGGACGGGGCTCCCAGACACCGGATCTACTCCAACGTGGCCCTGCTCGTGGCGGCGGCGCTTGGACCGCAAGACCTTTCACCGTCCCTCCCAACCCAAACCCGCCAAGGCCTCTGCCAAGGACAGGCACGGCACAGATCCCTTTGACTAGGCTGAGCTGGGCTCCTCTGGCCGCTTCAGCCATTTCTCACGACAACTCTCGCCTTGCGCCGCTTGCTCCAACACACCTTGCAGCACCAACTCTTCTAAGGCCACACGCACGAGCTCCAGCCACCCACCTCCAACACCAGCCCACCTCCTGCACTGACGGCACCTAGGGACGCCAAATCATCACGCGCGTGCCACCACCCCGGGCACGGCACCCACCAACACAACGGGGCCTGGCCAGACCATGGCTCCCCGCCCGACACCGCCCTGCCACCACGGCCGCCACCACCGTCACCACACCCCCATTTCTTGCCCCGGCTCAAAAGCTCCCAGAAAACACACGGCGGCCTCTCTCACACCAACACAACACCATCCCTGCTCTCCCGAGGCACCCCAAAACCTCCGCGAGCACAACCTCCGCCACCTCCCTCCTCCCTCTAGAGCTCGACAACTACATCCGCTGGCTCCGCTCCACCTCCGCAGGACTCTGGGACACCCCTCCTCGAGGGGCCCACGCCATCCCAAACGCAAGCCCCTTCCTTCGCTGACGGCAAACATCTTCTTCTTTGCTCTCCAGCCGCCTCAGCCAAGGAGGCAGACAAAACACCAGACGACCCCTGCTCCAGGGCCACGCGCGTGGCACCACAGCCACGGACCCAACGCCCCAGCCCGAGCAGCACCGAGACCCTTCCCTTTCTCCTCTTCCTTCTTCCTTCCGCAAGCCTTGCCTCCTGCCTTTCTTGCCCATTCCCTTCAACACACGAGCTGCGGCAGCTCCAGCCACCAACACAGCCACTGCTCAGGGGCCTACACCCACAGCCACCTCCTCGCAAGCCGACGACGACGACACCCCCAGGCCCTCGCTCCAGGAGGGGGCTCCCCACGCTCTGCCAAGTGACATCACTTCACAACCCTTCCCAACACGAAAAGGAAAGACCAGACAAGATGAAAACAAAGGCGAAAGGAAAACGCACCACAGGGCAGCACGGGCGCAAGACACACTTGGGCAGGAAGGGAAACTTCAGCTGCAGCCTCTTCACAGGGAAACCCTCACACACCTCCCCGCCACAGCTGCCCCCAAGGGCTCTGCCCCAGCGCGCGCTTTCGCATCCCCCACTCAACCACTACAGACAACCTGCCCCCAACGCAGCCCCGGCAAAGCACCGCCACCGCCCTCCCCACGCGCGCCCACCCCACCAACGCACTTCCCCGACACCACCGCAGGCCACCAGCCAAAACTGAAAACCACAGCCGGAAACTCGCTGCCACCAGAAAGCGAGCGAGGGAAAGCCGCCGCACCACATAAAGCCGGCCACCCGGCAGCACCCCAAGCACGGCGCCCGCCCGCACCGCCACCGAGCCTGACCAGGCTCCTGCCCAGCACCACCCACAGGCCCACCATGGCTGCGCCCGCAACCCCACAGACCCGCCTGCGCCACGGCGCCCCGCCGCTCCTGCTCCTCCTGACGGCTCTCGCCACCGCCCTCGCCTGCCACCACCTGCCTCCCCGACACGACACCTTCCCCTGGGACAGCCTCCAGCTCCTCCAGGCCATGGCTCCCAGCCCGACACAGCCCTGCCACCCCCACCAGGCGCCCGTCTTCCCCGACACCCTCCTCCACACCAGCCACCCACAGCAAGCCGCCGCCACCGTCCTCCGCATCCTCCAGCACCTCCTCCACACCCTCAGCAGCCCCAGCACCCCCCAGCACTGGGACGCCCAGGCACGACACCAACTCCTCAACAGCCTCCAGCACCACATCCAGCAGCTCCACCAATGCCTGACCGCCAACGGCACGCTCGCCCAAGGCCCAGGGCCCCGCAGCCTCACGCTCACCCTCGACAAATACTTCAGGGACATCCAGCACTTCCTCCGCACCCACCACCACAGCGCCTGCGCCTGGGACCACGTCCGCCTCCAAGCTCGCGCCTGCTTCCAACGCCTCCACAACCTCACCCGCACCACGCCCAGTTAGCCCAACGGCCCCCACCAACCCGCACGGCCCCACGCACCCCCACCACCGCCCCAGACCCGCCTCTGCCCTCCCGCCTCCCCTCACCCACCACGACAGGCGCCGGGGCGACAACGGCCCTGCACCCGCACCCTCCACGCGCTGCTCCTCCACTTCCACCACAGCTTCTATTTATCTTCACAACGGGTTTTAGCTATTTATTCCACTATTTATTCCACACAAAATAAAGACCTCTTGCAAAAAGCCTGCCTCTGCCTCTCGTCTCAGAAGCACGGCGACGAGCCTTTGGGGGGGGCAGGGGCGGGGGGAAGGCACCGCCACTCAACACCTCCTCCCAGCCCTGCTCCAAACAGGGCTCCCCGCACACCCCGCGCCCGCTCTTCTCTTTGACACCTCCCCAACGACGAGGCACCGGCCTCAACCTCTTGCCAAAACCTCTCACGGGGTGCAGCCAGCGGCAGCACTACCGCCTCGTTGGCCCTCGTCTCCTCAGCGTTTCCCACCGGCCATCCCGCCTCACTCCGCCTCACCATCAGCTCCGCACTCCTCGCGCCAACCAAGACGTGGGCCTGTTGGAGCGCCTCCAGACCAGGGCCACAAACGGGAGCGATCAGAGCCTTGCAACGCCTCTCCTCGAAGGAAAGGCTCACACGCCTGGGCTTCTTCACCCTCCAGGACACCTTCTAGCGGCCTTCCACTCCTCCAAGGGGGCTTAGAAATAAGATGGGGCCGTGCTTCCAACTCGGCCGGTCCCTCACCTTTCTCCCCCGCCCGGGGAAATAGGGGAGTTACAACAAGAAAAAAACCTCGTAGTTCAAAATAAAAAACAAACACTTTAGCCACTGCAACAGAACAAAACAATAACGGAAAGCCCAAACGGGTAACGCACAATGCGCTCGCTCATCACCCGCCCAACGATGCGCAGCCCGCCCCCGGCTGCGATCCCGATGCCGACCCAACGAAGGTCCCGACCCAGCCAAGATGCCGCCGTGCCCACCAGAAGCCAGAGAGAACCCGCCACCTTTATATACCGAGTACGACGTCACAGGAGATGGAACACCCCAAGGGCCAGTCCGGGCCTGGCACTCCAGCTGCCCCTCCTCCCACCCCAAAGAAAGGGAACTCTACCCTGGCCCAAATGCCAAATCCCAAATGCCAAATCCCAAATGCCAAATCCGGCTCGGGCGCTCCCGAGATGCTCTCTCCCAGCTCAAGCACATTACCTCTATGCCAGCCGAAACCACGACAGCTGGGCACAGGCTTTGCCACAGGGCCTGTGCCCACAGGACCAGGGCTGACGCTTTGCAACTCACAGAGCCCAGATTCAGACCAGACACAAGCAAGACGTCTTCTACCACCAGCCTGCTCCTCAGACGCTGCAACAGGCTGCCCCGAGAGCTGGGAGCTGCCCCATCCCGGCAAACGGTCACCGTCACCTTGGACGGGGCTCCCAGACACCGGATCTACTCCAACGTGGCCCTGCTCGTGGCGGCGGCGCTTGGACCGCAAGACCTTTCACCGTCCCTCCCAACCCAAACCCGCCAAGGCCTCTGCCAAGGACAGGCACGGCACAGATCCCTTTGACTAGGCTGAGCTGGGCTCCTCTGGCCGCTTCAGCCATTTCTCACGACAACTCTCGCCTTGCGCCGCTTGCTCCAACACACCTTGCAGCACCAACTCTTCTAAGGCCACACGCACGAGCTCCAGCCACCCACCTCCAACACCAGCCCACCTCCTGCACTGACGGCACCTAGGGACGCCAAATCATCACGCGCGTGCCACCACCCCGGGCACGGCACCCACCAACACAACGGGGCCTGGCCAGACCATGGCTCCCCGCCCGACACCGCCCTGCCACCACGGCCGCCACCACCGTCACCACACCCCCATTTCTTGCCCCGGCTCAAAAGCTCCCAGAAAACACACGGCGGCCTCTCTCACACCAACACAACACCATCCCTGCTCTCCCGAGGCACCCCAAAACCTCCGCGAGCACAACCTCCGCCACCTCCCTCCTCCCTCTAGAGCTCGACAACTACATCCGCTGGCTCCGCTCCACCTCCGCAGGACTCTGGGACACCCCTCCTCGAGGGGCCCACGCCATCCCAAACGCAAGCCCCTTCCTTCGCTGACGGCAAACATCTTCTTCTTTGCTCTCCAGCCGCCTCAGCCAAGGAGGCAGACAAAACACCAGACGACCCCTGCTCCAGGGCCACGCGCGTGGCACCACAGCCACGGACCCAACGCCCCAGCCCGAGCAGCACCGAGACCCTTCCCTTTCTCCTCTTCCTTCTTCCTTCCGCAAGCCTTGCCTCCTGCCTTTCTTGCCCATTCCCTTCAACACACGAGCTGCGGCAGCTCCAGCCACCAACACAGCCACTGCTCAGGGGCCTACACCCACAGCCACCTCCTCGCAAGCCGACGACGACGACACCCCCAGGCCCTCGCTCCAGGAGGGGGCTCCCCACGCTCTGCCAAGTGACATCACTTCACAACCCTTCCCAACACGAAAAGGAAAGACCAGACAAGATGAAAACAAAGGCGAAAGGAAAACGCACCACAGGGCAGCACGGGCGCAAGACACACTTGGGCAGGAAGGGAAACTTCAGCTGCAGCCTCTTCACAGGGAAACCCTCACACACCTCCCCGCCACAGCTGCCCCCAAGGGCTCTGCCCCAGCGCGCGCTTTCGCATCCCCCACTCAACCACTACAGACAACCTGCCCCCAACGCAGCCCCGGCAAAGCACCGCCACCGCCCTCCCCACGCGCGCCCACCCCACCAACGCACTTCCCCGACACCACCGCAGGCCACCAGCCAAAACTGAAAACCACAGCCGGAAACTCGCTGCCACCAGAAAGCGAGCGAGGGAAAGCCGCCGCACCACATAAAGCCGGCCACCCGGCAGCACCCCAAGCACGGCGCCCGCCCGCACCGCCACCGAGCCTGACCAGGCTCCTGCCCAGCACCACCCACAGGCCCACCATGGCTGCGCCCGCAACCCCACAGACCCGCCTGCGCCACGGCGCCCCGCCGCTCCTGCTCCTCCTGACGGCTCTCGCCACCGCCCTCGCCTGCCACCACCTGCCTCCCCGACACGACACCTTCCCCTGGGACAGCCTCCAGCTCCTCCAGGCCATGGCTCCCAGCCCGACACAGCCCTGCCACCCCCACCAGGCGCCCGTCTTCCCCGACACCCTCCTCCACACCAGCCACCCACAGCAAGCCGCCGCCACCGTCCTCCGCATCCTCCAGCACCTCCTCCACACCCTCAGCAGCCCCAGCACCCCCCAGCACTGGGACGCCCAGGCACGACACCAACTCCTCAACAGCCTCCAGCACCACATCCAGCAGCTCCACCAATGCCTGACCGCCAACGGCACGCTCGCCCAAGGCCCAGGGCCCCGCAGCCTCACGCTCACCCTCGACAAATACTTCAGGGACATCCAGCACTTCCTCCGCACCCACCACCACAGCGCCTGCGCCTGGGACCACGTCCGCCTCCAAGCTCGCGCCTGCTTCCAACGCCTCCACAACCTCACCCGCACCACGCCCAGTTAGCCCAACGGCCCCCACCAACCCGCACGGCCCCACGCACCCCCACCACCGCCCCAGACCCGCCTCTGCCCTCCCGCCTCCCCTCACCCACCACGACAGGCGCCGGGGCGACAACGGCCCTGCACCCGCACCCTCCACGCGCTGCTCCTCCACTTCCACCACAGCTTCTATTTATCTTCACAACGGGTTTTAGCTATTTATTCCACTATTTATTCCACACAAAATAAAGACCTCTTGCAAAAAGCCTGCCTCTGCCTCTCGTCTCAGAAGCACGGCGACGAGCCTTTGGGGGGGGCAGGGGCGGGGGGAAGGCACCGCCACTCAACACCTCCTCCCAGCCCTGCTCCAAACAGGGCTCCCCGCACACCCCGCGCCCGCTCTTCTCTTTGACACCTCCCCAACGACGAGGCACCGGCCTCAACCTCTTGCCAAAACCTCTCACGGGGTGCAGCCAGCGGCAGCACTACCGCCTCGTTGGCCCTCGTCTCCTCAGCGTTTCCCACCGGCCATCCCGCCTCACTCCGCCTCACCATCAGCTCCGCACTCCTCGCGCCAACCAAGACGTGGGCCTGTTGGAGCGCCTCCAGACCAGGGCCACAAACGGGAGCGATCAGAGCCTTGCAACGCCTCTCCTCGAAGGAAAGGCTCACACGCCTGGGCTTCTTCACCCTCCAGGACACCTTCTAGCGGCCTTCCACTCCTCCAAGGGGGCTTAGAAATAAGATGGGGCCGTGCTTCCAACTCGGCCGGTCCCTCACCTTTCTCCCCCGCCCGGGGAAATAGGGGAGTTACAACAAGAAAAAAACCTCGTAGTTCAAAATAAAAAACAAACACTTTAGCCACTGCAACAGAACAAAACAATAACGGAAAGCCCAAACGGGTAACGCACAATGCGCTCGCTCATCACCCGCCCAACGATGCGCAGCCCGCCCCCGGCTGCGATCCCGATGCCGACCCAACGAAGGTCCCGACCCAGCCAAGATGCCGCCGTGCCCACCAGAAGCCAGAGAGAACCCGCCACCTTTATATACCGAGTACGACGTCACAGGAGATGGAACACCCCAAGGGCCAGTCCGGGCCTGGCACTCCAGCTGCCCCTCCTCCCACCCCAAAGAAAGGGAACTCTACCCTGGCCCAAATGCCAAATCCCAAATGCCAAATCCCAAATGCCAAATCCGGCTCGGGCGCTCCCGAGATGCTCTCTCCCAGCTCAAGCACATTACCTCTATGCCAGCCGAAACCACGACAGCTGGGCACAGGCTTTGCCACAGGGCCTGTGCCCACAGGACCAGGGCTGACGCTTTGCAACTCACAGAGCCCAGATTCAGACCAGACACAAGCAAGACGTCTTCTACCACCAGCCTGCTCCTCAGACGCTGCAACAGGCTGCCCCGAGAGCTGGGAGCTGCCCCATCCCGGCAAACGGTCACCGTCACCTTGGACGGGGCTCCCAGACACCGGATCTACTCCAACGTGGCCCTGCTCGTGGCGGCGGCGCTTGGACCGCAAGACCTTTCACCGTCCCTCCCAACCCAAACCCGCCAAGGCCTCTGCCAAGGACAGGCATGGCACAAGATCCCTTTGACTAGGCTGAGCTGGGCTCCTCTGGCCGCTTCAGCCATTTCTCACGACAACTCTCGCCTTGCGCCGCTTGCTCCAACACACCTTGCAGCACCAACTCTTCTAAGGCCACACGCACGAGCTCCAGCCACCCACCTCCAACACCAGCCCACCTCCTGCACTGACGGCACCTAGGGACGCCAAATCATCACGCGCGTGCCACCACCCCGGGCACGGCACCCACCAACACAACGGGGCCTGGCCAGACCATGGCTCCCCGCCCGACACCGCCCTGCCACCACGGCCGCCACCACCGTCACCACACCCCCATTTCTTGCCCCGGCTCAAAAGCTCCCAGAAAACACACGGCGGCCTCTCTCACACCAACACAACACCATCCCTGCTCTCCCGAGGCACCCCAAAACCTCCGCGAGCACAACCTCCGCCACCTCCCTCCTCCCTCTAGAGCTCGACAACTACATCCGCTGGCTCCGCTCCACCTCCGCAGGACTCTGGGACACCCCTCCTCGAGGGGCCCACGCCGTCCCAAACGCAAGCCCCTTCCTTCGCTGACGGCAAACATCTTCTTCTTTGCTCTCCAGCCGCCTCAGCCAAGGAGGCAGACAAAACACCAGACGACCCCTGCTCCAGGGCCACGCGCGTGGCACCACAGCCACGGACCCAACGCCCCAGCCCGAGCAGCACCGAGACCCTTCCCTTTCTCCTCTTCCTTCTTCCTTCCGCAAGCCTTGCCTCCTGCCTTTCTTGCCCATTCCCTTCAACACACGAGCTGCGGCAGCTCCAGCCACCAACACAGCCACTGCTCAGGGGCCTACACCCACAGCCACCTCCTCGCAAGCCGACGACGACGACACCCCCAGGCCCTCGCTCCAGGAGGGGGCTCCCCACGCTCTGCCAAGTGACATCACTTCACAACCCTTCCCAACACGAAAAGGAAAGACCAGACAAGATGAAAACAAAGGCGAAAGGAAAACGCACCACAGGGCAGCACGGGCGCAAGACACACTTGGGCAGGAAGGGAAACTTCAGCTGCAGCCTCTTCACAGGGAAACCCTCACACACCTCCCCGCCACAGCTGCCCCCAAGGGCTCTGCCCCAGCGCGCGCTTTCGCATCCCCCACTCAACCACTACAGACAACCTGCCCCCAACGCAGCCCCGGCAAAGCACCGCCACCGCCCTCCCCACGCGCGCCCACCCCACCAACGCACTTCCCCGACACCACCGCAGGCCACCAGCCAAAACTGAAAACCACAGCCGGAAACTCGCTGCCACCAGAAAGCGAGCGAGGGAAAGCCGCCGCACCACATAAAGCCGGCCACCCGGCAGCACCCCAAGCACGGCGCCCGCCCGCACCGCCACCGAGCCTGACCAGGCTCCTGCCCAGCACCACCCACAGGCCCACCATGGCTGCGCCCGCAACCCCACAGACCCGCCTGCGCCACGGCGCCCCGCCGCTCCTGCTCCTCCTGACGGCTCTCGCCACCGCCCTCGCCTGCCACCACCTGCCTCCCCGACACGACACCTTCCCCTGGGACAGCCTCCAGCTCCTCCAGGCCATGGCTCCCAGCCCGACACAGCCCTGCCACCCCCACCAGGCGCCCGTCTTCCCCGACACCCTCCTCCACACCAGCCACCCACAGCAAGCCGCCGCCACCGTCCTCCGCATCCTCCAGCACCTCCTCCACACCCTCAGCAGCCCCAGCACCCCCCAGCACTGGGACGCCCAGGCACGACACCAACTCCTCAACAGCCTCCAGCACCACATCCAGCAGCTCCACCAATGCCTGACCGCCAACGGCACGCTCGCCCAAGGCCCAGGGCCCCGCAGCCTCACGCTCACCCTCGACAAATACTTCAGGGACATCCAGCACTTCCTCCGCACCCACCACCACAGCGCCTGCGCCTGGGACCACGTCCGCCTCCAAGCTCGCGCCTGCTTCCAACGCCTCCACAACCTCACCCGCACCACGCCCAGTTAGCCCAACGGCCCCCACCAACCCGCACGGCCCCACACACCCCCACCACCGCCCCAGACCCGCCTCTGCCCTCCCGCCTCCCCTCACCCACCACGACAGGCGCCGGGGCGACAACGGCCCTGCACCCGCACCCTCCACGCGCTGCTCCTCCACTTCCACCACAGCTTCTATTTATCTTCACAACGGGTTTTAGCTATTTATTCCACTATTTATTCCACACAAAATAAAGACCTCTTGCAAAAAGCCTGCCTCTGCCTCTCGTCTCAGAAGCACGGGGACGAGCCTTTGGGGGGGGCAGGGGCGGGGGGAAGGCACCGCCACTCAACACCTCCTCCCAGCCCTGCTCCAAACAGGGCTCCCCGCACACCCCGCGCCCGCTCTTCTCTTTGACACCTCCCCAACGACGAGGCACCGGCCTCAACCTCTTGCCAAAACCTCTCACGGGGTGCAGCCAGCGGCAGCACTACCGCCTCGTTGGCCCTCGTCTCCTCAGCGTTTCCCACCGGCCATCCCGCCTCACTCCGCCTCACCATCAGCTCCGCACTCCTCGCGCCAACCAAGACGTGGGCCTGTTGGAGCGCCTCCAGACCAGGGCCACAAACGGGAGCGATCAGAGCCTTGCAACGCCTCTCCTCGAAGGAAAGGCTCACGCGCCTGGGCTTCTTCACCCTCCAGGACACCTTCTAGCGGCCTTCCACTCCTCCAAGGGGGCTTAGAAATAAGATGGGGCCGTGCTTCCAACTCGGCCGGTCCCTCACCTTTCTCCCCCGCCCGGGGAAATAGGGGAGTTACAACAAGAAAAAAACCTCGTAGTTCAAAATAAAAAACAAACACTTTAGCCACTGCAACAGAACAAAACAATAACGGAAAGCCCAAACGGGTAACGCACAATGCGCTCGCTCATCACCCGCCCAACGATGCGCAGCCCGCCCCCGGCTGCGATCCCGATCCCGACCCAACGAAGGTCCCGACCCAGCCAAGATGCCGCCGTGCCCACCAGAAGCCAGAGAGAACCCGCCACCTTTATATACCGAGTACGACGTCACAGGAGATGGAACACCCCAAGGGCCAGTCCGGGTCTGGCACTCCAGCTGCCCCTCCTCCCACCCCAAAGAAAGGGAACTCTACCCTGGCCCAAATCCCAAATGCCAAATCCCAAATGCCACATCCCAAATCCGGCTCGGGCGCTCCCGAGATGCTCTCTCCCAGCTCAAGCACATTACCTCTATGCCAGCCGAAACCACGACAGCTGGGCACAGGCTTTGCCACAGGGCCTGTGCCCACAGGACCAGGGCTGACGCTTTGCAACTCACAGAGCCCAGATTCAGACCAGACACAAGCAAGACGTCTTCTACCACCAGCCTGCTCCTCAGACGCTGCAACAGGTTGCCCCGAGAGCTGGGAGCTGCCCCATCCCGGCAAACGGTCACCGTCACCTTGGACGGGGCTCCCAGACACCGGATCTACTCCAACGTGGCCCTGCTCGTGGCGGCGGCGCTTGGACCGCAAGACCTTTCACCGTCCCTCCCAACCCAAACCCGCCAAGGCCTCTGCCAAGGACAGGCACGGCACAAGATCCCTTTGACTAGGCTGAGCTGGGCTCCTCTGGCCGCTTCAGCCATTTCTCACGACAACTCTCGCCTTGCGCCGCTTGCTCCAACACACCTTGCAGCACCAACTCTTCTAAGGCCACACGCACGAGCTCCAGCCACCCACCTCCAACACCAGCCCACCTCCTGCACTGACGGCACCTAGGGACGCCAAATCATCACGCGCGTGCCACCACCCCGGGCACGGCACCCACCAACACAACGGGGCCTGGCCAGACCATGGCTCCCCGCCCGACACCGCCCTGCCACCACGGCCGCCACCACCGTCACCACACCCCCATTTCTTGCCCCGGCTCAAAAGCTCCCAGAAAACACACGGCGGCCTCTCTCACACCAACACAACACCATCCCTGCTCTCCCGAGGCACCCCAAAACCTCCGCGAGCACAACCTCCGCCACCTCCCTCCTCCCTCTAGAGCTCGACAACTACATCCGCTGGCTCCGCTCCACCTCCGCAGGACTCTGGGACACCCCTCCTCGAGGGGCCCACGCCGTCCCAAACGCAAGCCCCTTCCTTCGCTGACGGCAAACATCTTCTTCTTTGCTCTCCAGCCGCCTCAGCCAAGGAGGCAGACAAAACACCAGACGACCCCTGCTCCAGGGCCACGCGCGTGGCACCACAGCCACGGACCCAACGCCCCAGCCCGAGCAGCACCGAGACCCTTCCCTTTCTCCTCTTCCTTCTTCCTTCCGCAAGCCTTGCCTCCTGCCTTTCTTGCCCATTCCCTTCAACACACGAGCTGCGGCAGCTCCAGCCACCAACACAGCCACTGCTCAGGGGCCTACACCCACAGCCACCTCCTCGCAAGCCGACGACGACGACACCCCCAGGCCCTCGCTCCAGGAGGGGGCTCCCCACGCTCTGCCAAGTGACATCACTTCACAACCCTTCCCAACACGAAAAGGAAAGACCAGACAAGATGAAAACAAAGGCGAAAGGAAAACGCACCACAGGGCAGCATGGGCGCAAGACACACTTGGGCAGGAAGGGAAACTTCAGCTGCAGCCTCTTCACAGGGAAACCCTCACACACCTCCCCGCCACAGCTGCCCCCAAGGGCTCTGCCCCAGCGCGCGCTTTCGCATCCCCCACTCAACCACTACAGACAACCTGCCCCCAACGCAGCCCCGGCAAAGCACCGCCACCGCCCTCCCCACGCGCGCCCACCCCACCAACGCACTTCCCCGACACCACCGCAGGCCACCAGCCAAAACTGAAAACCACAGCCGGAAACTCGCTGCCACCAGAAAGCGAGCGAGGGAAAGCCGCCGCACCACATAAAGCCGGCCACCCGGCAGCACCCCAAGCACAGCGCCCGCCCGCACCGCCACCGAGCCTGACCAGGCTCCTGCCCAGCACCACCCACAGGCCCACCATGGCTGCGCCCGCAACCCCACAGACCCGCCTGCGCCACGGCGCCCCGCCGCTCCTGCTCCTCCTGACGGCTCTCGCCACCGCCCTCGCCTGCCACCACCTGCCTCCCCGACACGACACCTTCCCCTGGGACAGCCTCCAGCTCCTCCAGGCCATGGCTCCCAGCCCGACACAGCCCTGCCACCCCCACCAGGCGCCCGTCTTCCCCGACACCCTCCTCCACACCAGCCACCCACAGCAAGCCGCCGCCACCGTCCTCCGCATCCTCCAGCACCTCCTCCACACCCTCAGCAGCCCCAGCACCCCCCAGCACTGGGACGCCCAGGCACGACACCAACTCCTCAACAGCCTCCAGCACCACATCCAGCAGCTCCACCAATGCCTGACCGCCAACGGCACGCTCGCCCAAGGCCCAGGGCCCCGCAGCCTCACGCTCACCCTCGACAAATACTTCAGGGACATCCAGCACTTCCTCCGCACCCACCACCACAGCGCCTGCGCCTGGGACCACGTCCGCCTCCAAGCTCGCGCCTGCTTCCAACGCCTCCACAACCTCACCCGCACCACGCCCAGTTAGCCCAACGGCCCCCACCAACCCGCACGGCCCCACGCACCCCCACCACCGCCCCAGACCCGCCTCTGCCCTCCCGCCTCCCCTCACCCACCACGACAGGCGCCGGGGCGACAACGGCCCTGCACCCGCACCCTCCACGCGCTGCTCCTCCACTTCCACCACAGCTTCTATTTATCTTCACAACGGGTTTTAGCTATTTATTCCACTATTTATTCCACACAAAATAAAGACCTCTTGCAAAAAGCCTGCCTCTGCCTCTCGTCTCAGAAGCACGGGGACGAGCCTTTGGGGGGGGCAGGGGCGGGGGGAAGGCACCGCCACTCAACACCTCCTCCCAGCCCTGCTCCAAACAGGGCTCCCCGCACACCCCGCGCCCGCTCTTCTCTTTGACACCTCCCCAACGACGAGGCACCGGCCTCAACCTCTTGCCAAAACCTCTCACGGGGTGCAGCCAGCGGCAGCACTACCGCCTCGTTGGCCCTCGTCTCCTCAGCGTTTCCCACCGGCCATCCCGCCTCACTCCGCCTCACCATCAGCTCCGCACTCCTCGCGCCAACCAAGACGTGGGCCTGTTGGAGCGCCTCCAGACCAGGGCCACAAACGGGAGCGATCAGAGCCTTGCAACGCCTCTCCTCGAAGGAAAGGCTCACGCGCCTGGGCTTCTTCACCCTCCAGGACACCTTCTAGCGGCCTTCCACTCCTCCAAGGGGGCTTAGAAATAAGATGGGGCCGTGCTTCCAACTCGGCCGGTCCCTCACCTTTCTCCCCCGCCCGGGGAAATAGGGGAGTTACAACAAGAAAAAAACCTCGTAGTTCAAAATAAAAAACAAACACTTTAGCCACTGCAACAGAACAAAACAATAACGGAAAGCCCAAACGGGTAACGCACAATGCGCTCGCTCATCACCCGCCCAACGATGCGCAGCCCGCCCCCGGCTGCGATCCCGATCCCGACCCAACGAAGGTCCCGACCCAGCTAAGATGCCGCCGTGCCCACCAGAAGCCAGAGAGAACCCGCCACCTTTATATACCGAGTACGACGTCACAGGAGATGGAACACCCCAAGGGCCAGTCCGGGTCTGGCACTCCAGCTGCCCCTCCTCCCACCCCAAAGAAAGGGAACTCTACCCTGGCCCAAATGCCAAATCCCAAATGCCAAATCCCAAATGCCACATCCCAAATCCGGCTCGGGCGCTCCCGAGATGCTCTCTCCCAGCTCAAGCACATTACCTCTATGCCAGCCGAAACCACGACAGCTGGGCACAGGCTTTGCCACAGGGCCTGTGCCCACAGGACCAGGGCTGACGCTTTGCAACTCACAGAGCCCAGATTCAGACCAGACACAAGCAAGACGTCTTCTACCACCAGCCTGCTCCTCAGACGCTGCAACAGGTTGCCCCGAGAGCTGGGAGCTGCCCCATCCCGGCAAACGGTCACCGTCACCTTGGACGGGGCTCCCAGACACCGGATCTACTCCAACGTGGCCCTGCTCGTGGCGGCGGCGCTTGGACCGCAAGACCTTTCACCGTCCCTCCCAACCCAAACCCGCCAAGGCCTCTGCCAAGGACAGGCACGGCACAAGATCCCTTTGACTAGGCTGAGCTGGGCTCCTCTGGCCGCTTCAGCCATTTCTCACGACAACTCTCGCCTTGCGCCGCTTGCTCCAACACACCTTGCAGCACCAACTCTTCTAAGGCCACACGCACGAGCTCCAGCCACCCACCTCCAACACCAGCCCACCTCCTGCACTGACGGCACCTAGGGACGCCAAATCATCACGCGCGTGCCACCACCCCGGGCACGGCACCCACCAACACAACGGGGCCTGGCCAGACCATGGCTCCCCGCCCGACACCGCCCTGCCACCACGGCCGCCACCACCGTCACCACACCCCCATTTCTTGCCCCGGCTCAAAAGCTCCCAGAAAACACACGGCGGCCTCTCTCACACCAACACAACACCATCCCTGCTCTCCCGAGGCACCCCAAAACCTCCGCGAGCACAACCTCCGCCACCTCCCTCCTCCCTCTAGAGCTCGACAACTACATCCGCTGGCTCCGCTCCACCTCCGCAGGACTCTGGGACACCCCTCCTCGAGGGGCCCACGCCGTCCCAAACGCAAGCCCCTTCCTTCGCTGACGGCAAACATCTTCTTCTTTGCTCTCCAGCCGCCTCAGCCAAGGAGGCAGACAAAACACCAGACGACCCCTGCTCCAGGGCCACGCGCGTGGCACCACAGCCACGGACCCAACGCCCCAGCCCGAGCAGCACCGAGACCCTTCCCTTTCTCCTCTTCCTTCTTCCTTCCGCAAGCCTTGCCTCCTGCCTTTCTTGCCCATTCCCTTCAACACACGAGCTGCGGCAGCTCCAGCCACCAACACAGCCACTGCTCAGGGGCCTACACCCACAGCCACCTCCTCGCAAGCCGACGACGACGACACCCCCAGGCCCTCGCTCCAGGAGGGGGCTCCCCACGCTCTGCCAAGTGACATCACTTCACAACCCTTCCCAACACGAAAAGGAAAGACCAGACAAGATGAAAACAAAGGCGAAAGGAAAACGCACCACAGGGCAGCACGGGCGCAAGACACACTTGGGCAGGAAGGGAAACTTCAGCTGCAGCCTCTTCACAGGGAAACCCTCACACACCTCCCCGCCACAGCTGCCCCCAAGGGCTCTGCCCCAGCGCGCGCTTTCGCATCCCCCACTCAACCACTACAGACAACCTGCCCCCAACGCAGCCCCGGCAAAGCACCGCCACCGCCCTCCCCACGCGCGCCCACCCCACCAACGCACTTCCCCGACACCACCGCAGGCCACCAGCCAAAACTGAAAACCACAGCCGGAAACTCGCTGCCACCAGAAAGCGAGCGAGGGAAAGCCGCCGCACCACATAAAGCCGGCCACCCGGCAGCACCCCAAGCACAGCGCCCGCCTGCACCGCCACCGAGCCTGACCAGGCTCCTGCCCAGCACCACCCACAGGCCCACCATGGCTGCGCCCGCAACCCCACAGACCCGCCTGCGCCACGGCGCCCCGCCGCTCCTGCTCCTCCTGACGGCTCTCGCCACCGCCCTCGCCTGCCACCACCTGCCTCCCCGACACGACACCTTCCCCTGGGACAGCCTCCAGCTCCTCCAGGCCATGGCTCCCAGCCCGACACAGCCCTGCCACCCCCACCAGGCGCCCGTCTTCCCCGACACCCTCCTCCACACCAGCCACCCACAGCAAGCCGCCGCCACCGTCCTCCGCATCCTCCAGCACCTCCTCCACACCCTCAGCAGCCCCAGCACCCCCCAGCACTGGGACGCCCAGGCACGACACCAACTCCTCAACAGCCTCCAGCACCACATCCAGCAGCTCCACCAATGCCTGACCGCCAACGGCACGCTCGCCCAAGGCCCAGGGCCCCGCAGCCTCACGCTCACCCTCGACAAATACTTCAGGGACATCCAGCACTTCCTCCGCACCCACCACCACAGCGCCTGCGCCTGGGACCACGTCCGCCTCCAAGCTCGCGCCTGCTTCCAACGCCTCCACAACCTCACCCGCACCACGCCCAGTTAGCCCAACGGCCCCCACCAACCCGCACGGCCCCACACACCCCCACCACCGCCCCAGACCCGCCTCTGCCCTCCCGCCTCCCCTCACCCACCACGACAGGCGCCGGGGCGACAACGGCCCTGCACCCGCACCCTCCACGCGCTGCTCCTCCACTTCCACCACAGCTTCTATTTATCTTCACAACGGGTTTTAGCTATTTATTCCACTATTTATTCCACACAAAATAAAGACCTCTTGCAAAAAGCCTGCCTCTGCCTCTCGTCTCAGAAGCACGGGGACGAGCCTTTGGGGGGGGCAGGGGCGGGGGGAAGGCACCGCCACTCAACACCTCCTCCCAGCCCTGCTCCAAACAGGGCTCCCCGCACACCCCGCGCCCGCTCTTCTCTTTGACACCTCCCCAACGACGAGGCACCGGCCTCAACCTCTTGCCAAAACCTCTCACGGGGTGCAGCCAGCGGCAGCACTACCGCCTCGTTGGCCCTCGTCTCCTCAGCGTTTCCCACCGGCCATCCCGCCTCACTCCGCCTCACCATCAGCTCCGCACTCCTCGCGCCAACCAAGACGTGGGCCTGTTGGAGCGCCTCCAGACCAGGGCCACAAACGGGAGCGATCAGAGCCTTGCAACGCCTCTCCTCGAAGGAAAGGCTCACGCGCCTGGGCTTCTTCACCCTCCAGGACACCTTCTAGCGGCCTTCCACTCCTCCAAGGGGGCTTAGAAATAAGATGGGGCCGTGCTTCCAACTCGGCCGGTCCCTCACCTTTCTCCCCCGCCCGGGGAAATAGGGGAGTTACAACAAGAAAAAAACCTCGTAGTTCAAAATAAAAAACAAACACTTTAGCCACTGCAACAGAACAAAACAATAACGGAAAGCCCAAACGGGTAACGCACAATGCGCTCGCTCATCACCCGCCCAACGATGCGCAGCCCGCCCCCGGCTGCGATCCCGATCCCGACCCAACGAAGGTCCCGACCCAGCCAAGATGCCGCCGTGCCCACCAGAAGCCAGAGAGAACCCGCCACCTTTATATACCGAGTACGACGTCACAGGAGATGGAACACCCCAAGGGCCAGTCCGGGTCTGGCACTCCAGCTGCCCCTCCTCCCACCCCAAAGAAAGGGAACTCTACCCTGGCCCAAATCCCAAATGCCAAATCCCAAATGCCACATCCCAAATCCGGCTCGGGCGCTCCCGAGATGCTCTCTCCCAGCTCAAGCACATTACCTCTATGCCAGCCGAAACCACGACAGCTGGGCACAGGCTTTGCCACAGGGCCTGTGCCCACAGGACCAGGGCTGACGCTTTGCAACTCACAGAGCCCAGATTCAGACCAGACACAAGCAAGACGTCTTCTACCACCAGCCTGCTCCTCAGACGCTGCAACAGGTTGCCCCGAGAGCTGGGAGCTGCCCCATCCCGGCAAACGGTCACCGTCACCTTGGACGGGGCTCCCAGACACCGGATCTACTCCAACGTGGCCCTGCTCGTGGCGGCGGCGCTTGGACCGCAAGACCTTTCACCGTCCCTCCCAACCCAAACCCGCCAAGGCCTCTGCCAAGGACAGGCACGGCACAAGATCCCTTTGACTAGGCTGAGCTGGGCTCCTCTGGCCGCTTCAGCCATTTCTCACGACAACTCTCGCCTTGCGCCGCTTGCTCCAACACACCTTGCAGCACCAACTCTTCTAAGGCCACACGCACGAGCTCCAGCCACCCACCTCCAACACCAGCCCACCTCCTGCACTGACGGCACCTAGGGACGCCAAATCATCACGCGCGTGCCACCACCCCGGGCACGGCACCCACCAACACAACGGGGCCTGGCCAGACCATGGCTCCCCGCCCGACACCGCCCTGCCACCACGGCCGCCACCACCGTCACCACACCCCCATTTCTTGCCCCGGCTCAAAAGCTCCCAGAAAACACACGGCGGCCTCTCTCACACCAACACAACACCATCCCTGCTCTCCCGAGGCACCCCAAAACCTCCGCGAGCACAACCTCCGCCACCTCCCTCCTCCCTCTAGAGCTCGACAACTACATCCGCTGGCTCCGCTCCACCTCCGCAGGACTCTGGGACACCCCTCCTCGAGGGGCCCACGCCGTCCCAAACGCAAGCCCCTTCCTTCGCTGACGGCAAACATCTTCTTCTTTGCTCTCCAGCCGCCTCAGCCAAGGAGGCAGACAAAACACCAGACGACCCCTGCTCCAGGGCCACGCGCGTGGCACCACAGCCACGGACCCAACGCCCCAGCCCGAGCAGCACCGAGACCCTTCCCTTTCTCCTCTTCCTTCTTCCTTCCGCAAGCCTTGCCTCCTGCCTTTCTTGCCCATTCCCTTCAACACACGAGCTGCGGCAGCTCCAGCCACCAACACAGCCACTGCTCAGGGGCCTACACCCACAGCCACCTCCTCGCAAGCCGACGACGACGACACCCCCAGGCCCTCGCTCCAGGAGGGGGCTCCCCACGCTCTGCCAAGTGACATCACTTCACAACCCTTCCCAACACGAAAAGGAAAGACCAGACAAGATGAAAACAAAGGCGAAAGGAAAACGCACCACAGGGCAGCATGGGCGCAAGACACACTTGGGCAGGAAGGGAAACTTCAGCTGCAGCCTCTTCACAGGGAAACCCTCACACACCTCCCCGCCACAGCTGCCCCCAAGGGCTCTGCCCCAGCGCGCGCTTTCGCATCCCCCACTCAACCACTACAGACAACCTGCCCCCAACGCAGCCCCGGCAAAGCACCGCCACCGCCCTCCCCACGCGCGCCCACCCCACCAACGCACTTCCCCGACACCACCGCAGGCCACCAGCCAAAACTGAAAACCACAGCCGGAAACTCGCTGCCACCAGAAAGCGAGCGAGGGAAAGCCGCCGCACCACATAAAGCCGGCCACCCGGCAGCACCCCAAGCACAGCGCCCGCCTGCACCGCCACCGAGCCTGACCAGGCTCCTGCCCAGCACCACCCACAGGCCCACCATGGCTGCGCCCGCAACCCCACAGACCCGCCTGCGCCACGGCGCCCCGCCGCTCCTGCTCCTCCTGACGGCTCTCGCCACCGCCCTCGCCTGCCACCACCTGCCTCCCCGACACGACACCTTCCCCTGGGACAGCCTCCAGCTCCTCCAGGCCATGGCTCCCAGCCCGACACAGCCCTGCCACCCCCACCAGGCGCCCGTCTTCCCCGACACCCTCCTCCACACCAGCCACCCACAGCAAGCCGCCGCCACCGTCCTCCGCATCCTCCAGCACCTCCTCCACACCCTCAGCAGCCCCAGCACCCCCCAGCACTGGGACGCCCAGGCACGACACCAACTCCTCAACAGCCTCCAGCACCACATCCAGCAGCTCCACCAATGCCTGACCGCCAACGGCACGCTCGCCCAAGGCCCAGGGCCCCGCAGCCTCACGCTCACCCTCGACAAATACTTCAGGGACATCCAGCACTTCCTCCGCACCCACCACCACAGCGCCTGCGCCTGGGACCACGTCCGCCTCCAAGCTCGCGCCTGCTTCCAACGCCTCCACAACCTCACCCGCACCACGCCCAGTTAGCCCAACGGCCCCCACCAACCCGCACGGCCCCACACACCCCCACCACCGCCCCAGACCCGCCTCTGCCCTCCCGCCTCCCCTCACCCACCACGACAGGCGCCGGGGCGACAACGGCCCTGCACCCGCACCCTCCACGCGCTGCTCCTCCACTTCCACCACAGCTTCTATTTATCTTCACAACGGGTTTTAGCTATTTATTCCACTATTTATTCCACACAAAATAAAGACCTCTTGCAAAAAGCCTGCCTCTGCCTCTCGTCTCAGAAGCACGGGGACGAGCCTTTGGGGGGGGCAGGGGCGGGGGGAAGGCACCGCCACTCAACACCTCCTCCCAGCCCTGCTCCAAACAGGGCTCCCCGCACACCCCGCGCCCGCTCTTCTCTTTGACACCTCCCCAACGACGAGGCACCGGCCTCAACCTCTTGCCAAAACCTCTCACGGGGTGCAGCCAGCGGCAGCACTACCGCCTCGTTGGCCCTCGTCTCCTCAGCGTTTCCCACCGGCCATCCCGCCTCACTCCGCCTCACCATCAGCTCCGCACTCCTCGCGCCAACCAAGACGTGGGCCTGTTGGAGCGCCTCCAGACCAGGGCCACAAACGGGAGCGATCAGAGCCTTGCAACGCCTCTCCTCGAAGGAAAGGCTCACGCGCCTGGGCTTCTTCACCCTCCAGGACACCTTCTAGCGGCCTTCCACTCCTCCAAGGGGGCTTAGAAATAAGATGGGGCCGTGCTTCCAACTCGGCCGGTCCCTCACCTTTCTCCCCCGCCCGGGGAAATAGGGGAGTTACAACAAGAAAAAAACCTCGTAGTTCAAAATAAAAAACAAACACTTTAGCCACTGCAACAGAACAAAACAATAACGGAAAGCCCAAACGGGTAACGCACAATGCGCTCGCTCATCACCCGCCCAACGATGCGCAGCCCGCCCCCGGCTGCGATCCCGATCCCGACCCAACGAAGGTCCCGACCCAGCCAAGATGCCGCCGTGCCCACCAGAAGCCAGAGAGAACCCGCCACCTTTATATACCGAGTACGACGTCACAGGAGATGGAACACCCCAAGGGCCAGTCCGGGTCTGGCACTCCAGCTGCCCCTCCTCCCACCCCAAAGAAAGGGAACTCTACCCTGGCCCAAATCCCAAATGCCAAATCCCAAATGCCACATCCCAAATCCGGCTCGGGCGCTCCCGAGATGCTCTCTCCCAGCTCAAGCACATTACCTCTATGCCAGCCGAAACCACGACAGCTGGGCACAGGCTTTGCCACAGGGCCTGTGCCCACAGGACCAGGGCTGACGCTTTGCAACTCACAGAGCCCAGATTCAGACCAGACACAAGCAAGACGTCTTCTACCACCAGCCTGCTCCTCAGACGCTGCAACAGGTTGCCCCGAGAGCTGGGAGCTGCCCCATCCCGGCAAACGGTCACCGTCACCTTGGACGGGGCTCCCAGACACCGGATCTACTCCAACGTGGCCCTGCTCGTGGCGGCGGCGCTTGGACCGCAAGACCTTTCACCGTCCCTCCCAACCCAAACCCGCCAAGGCCTCTGCCAAGGACAGGCACGGCACAAGATCCCTTTGACTAGGCTGAGCTGGGCTCCTCTGGCCGCTTCAGCCATTTCTCACGACAACTCTCGCCTTGCGCCGCTTGCTCCAACACACCTTGCAGCACCAACTCTTCTAAGGCCACACGCACGAGCTCCAGCCACCCACCTCCAACACCAGCCCACCTCCTGCACTGACGGCACCTAGGGACGCCAAATCATCACGCGCGTGCCACCACCCCGGGCACGGCACCCACCAACACAACGGGGCCTGGCCAGACCATGGCTCCCCGCCCGACACCGCCCTGCCACCACGGCCGCCACCACCGTCACCACACCCCCATTTCTTGCCCCGGCTCAAAAGCTCCCAGAAAACACACGGCGGCCTCTCTCACACCAACACAACACCATCCCTGCTCTCCCGAGGCACCCCAAAACCTCCGCGAGCACAACCTCCGCCACCTCCCTCCTCCCTCTAGAGCTCGACAACTACATCCGCTGGCTCCGCTCCACCTCCGCAGGACTCTGGGACACCCCTCCTCGAGGGGCCCACGCCGTCCCAAACGCAAGCCCCTTCCTTCGCTGACGGCAAACATCTTCTTCTTTGCTCTCCAGCCGCCTCAGCCAAGGAGGCAGACAAAACACCAGACGACCCCTGCTCCAGGGCCACGCGCGTGGCACCACAGCCACGGACCCAACGCCCCAGCCCGAGCAGCACCGAGACCCTTCCCTTTCTCCTCTTCCTTCTTCCTTCCGCAAGCCTTGCCTCCTGCCTTTCTTGCCCATTCCCTTCAACACACGAGCTGCGGCAGCTCCAGCCACCAACACAGCCACTGCTCAGGGGCCTACACCCACAGCCACCTCCTCGCAAGCCGACGACGACGACACCCCCAGGCCCTCGCTCCAGGAGGGGGCTCCCCACGCTCTGCCAAGTGACATCACTTCACAACCCTTCCCAACACGAAAAGGAAAGACCAGACAAGATGAAAACAAAGGCGAAAGGAAAACGCACCACAGGGCAGCACGGGCGCAAGACACACTTGGGCAGGAAGGGAAACTTCAGCTGCAGCCTCTTCACAGGGAAACCCTCACACACCTCCCCGCCACAGCTGCCCCCAAGGGCTCTGCCCCAGCGCGCGCTTTCGCATCCCCCACTCAACCACTACAGACAACCTGCCCCCAACGCAGCCCCGGCAAAGCACCGCCACCGCCCTCCCCACGCGCGCCCACCCCACCAACGCACTTCCCCGACACCACCGCAGGCCACCAGCCAAAACTGAAAACCACAGCCGGAAACTCGCTGCCACCAGAAAGCGAGCGAGGGAAAGCCGCCGCACCACATAAAGCCGGCCACCCGGCAGCACCCCAAGCACGGCGCCCGCCCGCACCGCCACCGAGCCTGACCAGGCTCCTGCCCAGCACCACCCACAGGCCCACCATGGCTGCGCCCGCAACCCCACAGACCCGCCTGCGCCACGGCGCCCCGCCGCTCCTGCTCCTCCTGACGGCTCTCGCCACCGCCCTCGCCTGCCACCACCTGCCTCCCCGACACGACACCTTCCCCTGGGACAGCCTCCAGCTCCTCCAGGCCATGGCTCCCAGCCCGACACAGCCCTGCCACCCCCACCAGGCGCCCGTCTTCCCCGACACCCTCCTCCACACCAGCCACCCACAGCAAGCCGCCGCCACCGTCCTCCGCATCCTCCAGCACCTCCTCCACACCCTCAGCAGCCCCAGCACCCCCCAGCACTGGGACGCCCAGGCACGACACCAACTCCTCAACAGCCTCCAGCACCACATCCAGCAGCTCCACCAATGCCTGACCGCCAACGGCACGCTCGCCCAAGGCCCAGGGCCCCGCAGCCTCACGCTCACCCTCGACAAATACTTCAGGGACATCCAGCACTTCCTCCGCACCCACCACCACAGCGCCTGCGCCTGGGACCACGTCCGCCTCCAAGCTCGCGCCTGCTTCCAACGCCTCCACAACCTCACCCGCACCACGCCCAGTTAGCCCAACGGCCCCCACCAACCCGCACGGCCCCACGCACCCCCACCACCGCCCCAGACCCGCCTCTGCCCTCCCGCCTCCCCTCACCCACCACGACAGGCGCCGGGGCGACAACGGCCCTGCACCCGCACCCTCCACGCGCTGCTCCTCCACTTCCACCACAGCTTCTATTTATCTTCACAACGGGTTTTAGCTATTTATTCCACTATTTATTCCACACAAAATAAAGACCTCTTGCAAAAAGCCTGCCTCTGCCTCTCGTCTCAGAAGCACGGGGACGAGCCTTTGGGGGGGGCAGGGGCGGGGGGAAGGCACCGCCACTCAACACCTCCTCCCAGCCCTGCTCCAAACAGGGCTCCCCGCACACCCCGCGCCCGCTCTTCTCTTTGACACCTCCCCAACGACGAGGCACCGGCCTCAACCTCTTGCCAAAACCTCTCACGGGGTGCAGCCAGCGGCAGCACTACCGCCTCGTTGGCCCTCGTCTCCTCAGCGTTTCCCACCGGCCATCCCGCCTCACTCCGCCTCACCATCAGCTCCGCACTCCTCGCGCCAACCAAGACGTGGGCCTGTTGGAGCGCCTCCAGACCAGGGCCACAAACGGGAGCGATCAGAGCCTTGCAACGCCTCTCCTCGAAGGAAAGGCTCACGCGCCTGGGCTTCTTCACCCTCCAGGACACCTTCTAGCGGCCTTCCACTCCTCCAAGGGGGCTTAGAAATAAGATGGGGCCGTGCTTCCAACTCGGCCGGTCCCTCACCTTTCTCCCCCGCCCGGGGAAATAGGGGAGTTACAACAAGAAAAAAACCTCGTAGTTCAAAATAAAAAACAAACACTTTAGCCACTGCAACAGAACAAAACAATAACGGAAAGCCCAAACGGGTAACGCACAATGCGCTCGCTCATCACCCGCCCAACGATGCGCAGCCCGCCCCCGGCTGCGATCCCGATCCCGACCCAACGAAGGTCCCGACCCAGCTAAGATGCCGCCGTGCCCACCAGAAGCCAGAGAGAACCCGCCACCTTTATATACCGAGTACGACGTCACAGGAGATGGAACACCCCAAGGGCCAGTCCGGGTCTGGCACTCCAGCTGCCCCTCCTCCCACCCCAAAGAAAGGGAACTCTACCCTGGCCCAAATGCCAAATCCCAAATGCCAAATCCCAAATGCCACATCCCAAATCCGGCTCGGGCGCTCCCGAGATGCTCTCTCCCAGCTCAAGCACATTACCTCTATGCCAGCCGAAACCACGACAGCTGGGCACAGGCTTTGCCACAGGGCCTGTGCCCACAGGACCAGGGCTGACGCTTTGCAACTCACAGAGCCCAGATTCAGACCAGACACAAGCAAGACGTCTTCTACCACCAGCCTGCTCCTCAGACGCTGCAACAGGTTGCCCCGAGAGCTGGGAGCTGCCCCATCCCGGCAAACGGTCACCGTCACCTTGGACGGGGCTCCCAGACACCGGATCTACTCCAACGTGGCCCTGCTCGTGGCGGCGGCGCTTGGACCGCAAGACCTTTCACCGTCCCTCCCAACCCAAACCCGCCAAGGCCTCTGCCAAGGACAGGCACGGCACAAGATCCCTTTGACTAGGCTGAGCTGGGCTCCTCTGGCCGCTTCAGCCATTTCTCACGACAACTCTCGCCTTGCGCCGCTTGCTCCAACACACCTTGCAGCACCAACTCTTCTAAGGCCACACGCACGAGCTCCAGCCACCCACCTCCAACACCAGCCCACCTCCTGCACTGACGGCACCTAGGGACGCCAAATCATCACGCGCGTGCCACCACCCCGGGCACGGCACCCACCAACACAACGGGGCCTGGCCAGACCATGGCTCCCCGCCCGACACCGCCCTGCCACCACGGCCGCCACCACCGTCACCACACCCCCATTTCTTGCCCCGGCTCAAAAGCTCCCAGAAAACACACGGCGGCCTCTCTCACACCAACACAACACCATCCCTGCTCTCCCGAGGCACCCCAAAACCTCCGCGAGCACAACCTCCGCCACCTCCCTCCTCCCTCTAGAGCTCGACAACTACATCCGCTGGCTCCGCTCCACCTCCGCAGGACTCTGGGACACCCCTCCTCGAGGGGCCCACGCCGTCCCAAACGCAAGCCCCTTCCTTCGCTGACGGCAAACATCTTCTTCTTTGCTCTCCAGCCGCCTCAGCCAAGGAGGCAGACAAAACACCAGACGACCCCTGCTCCAGGGCCACGCGCGTGGCACCACAGCCACGGACCCAACGCCCCAGCCCGAGCAGCACCGAGACCCTTCCCTTTCTCCTCTTCCTTCTTCCTTCCGCAAGCCTTGCCTCCTGCCTTTCTTGCCCATTCCCTTCAACACACGAGCTGCGGCAGCTCCAGCCACCAACACAGCCACTGCTCAGGGGCCTACACCCACAGCCACCTCCTCGCAAGCCGACGACGACGACACCCCCAGGCCCTCGCTCCAGGAGGGGGCTCCCCACGCTCTGCCAAGTGACATCACTTCACAACCCTTCCCAACACGAAAAGGAAAGACCAGACAAGATGAAAACAAAGGCGAAAGGAAAACGCACCACAGGGCAGCACGGGCGCAAGACACACTTGGGCAGGAAGGGAAACTTCAGCTGCAGCCTCTTCACAGGGAAACCCTCACACACCTCCCCGCCACAGCTGCCCCCAAGGGCTCTGCCCCAGCGCGCGCTTTCGCATCCCCCACTCAACCACTACAGACAACCTGCCCCCAACGCAGCCCCGGCAAAGCACCGCCACCGCCCTCCCCACGCGCGCCCACCCCACCAACGCACTTCCCCGACACCACCGCAGGCCACCAGCCAAAACTGAAAACCACAGCCGGAAACTCGCTGCCACCAGAAAGCGAGCGAGGGAAAGCCGCCGCACCACATAAAGCCGGCCACCCGGCAGCACCCCAAGCACGGCGCCCGCCCGCACCGCCACCGAGCCTGACCAGGCTCCTGCCCAGCACCACCCACAGGCCCACCATGGCTGCGCCCGCAACCCCACAGACCCGCCTGCGCCACGGCGCCCCGCCGCTCCTGCTCCTCCTGACGGCTCTCGCCACCGCCCTCGCCTGCCACCACCTGCCTCCCCGACACGACACCTTCCCCTGGGACAGCCTCCAGCTCCTCCAGGCCATGGCTCCCAGCCCGACACAGCCCTGCCACCCCCACCAGGCGCCCGTCTTCCCCGACACCCTCCTCCACACCAGCCACCCACAGCAAGCCGCCGCCACCGTCCTCCGCATCCTCCAGCACCTCCTCCACACCCTCAGCAGCCCCAGCACCCCCCAGCACTGGGACGCCCAGGCACGACACCAACTCCTCAACAGCCTCCAGCACCACATCCAGCAGCTCCACCAATGCCTGACCGCCAACGGCACGCTCGCCCAAGGCCCAGGGCCCCGCAGCCTCACGCTCACCCTCGACAAATACTTCAGGGACATCCAGCACTTCCTCCGCACCCACCACCACAGCGCCTGCGCCTGGGACCACGTCCGCCTCCAAGCTCGCGCCTGCTTCCAACGCCTCCACAACCTCACCCGCACCACGCCCAGTTAGCCCAACGGCCCCCACCAACCCGCACGGCCCCACGCACCCCCACCACCGCCCCAGACCCGCCTCTGCCCTCCCGCCTCCCCTCACCCACCACGACAGGCGCCGGGGCGACAACGGCCCTGCACCCGCACCCTCCACGCGCTGCTCCTCCACTTCCACCACAGCTTCTATTTATCTTCACAACGGGTTTTAGCTATTTATTCCACTATTTATTCCACACAAAATAAAGACCTCTTGCAAAAAGCCTGCCTCTGCCTCTCGTCTCAGAAGCACGGCGACGAGCCTTTGGGGGGGGCAGGGGCGGGGGGAAGGCACCGCCACTCAACACCTCCTCCCAGCCCTGCTCCAAACAGGGCTCCCCGCACACCCCGCGCCCGCTCTTCTCTTTGACACCTCCCCAACGACGAGGCACCGGCCTCAACCTCTTGCCAAAACCTCTCACGGGGTGCAGCCAGCGGCAGCACTACCGCCTCGTTGGCCCTCGTCTCCTCAGCGTTTCCCACCGGCCATCCCGCCTCACTCCGCCTCACCATCAGCTCCGCACTCCTCGCGCCAACCAAGACGTGGGCCTGTTGGAGCGCCTCCAGACCAGGGCCACAAACGGGAGCGATCAGAGCCTTGCAACGCCTCTCCTCGAAGGAAAGGCTCACACGCCTGGGCTTCTTCACCCTCCAGGACACCTTCTAGCGGCCTTCCACTCCTCCAAGGGGGCTTAGAAATAAGATGGGGCCGTGCTTCCAACTCGGCCGGTCCCTCACCTTTCTCCCCCGCCCGGGGAAATAGGGGAGTTACAACAAGAAAAAAACCTCGTAGTTCAAAATAAAAAACAAACACTTTAGCCACTGCAACAGAACAAAACAATAACGGAAAGCCCAAACGGGTAACGCACAATGCGCTCGCTCATCACCCGCCCAACGATGCGCAGCCCGCCCCCGGCTGCGATCCCGATGCCGACCCAACGAAGGTCCCGACCCAGCCAAGATGCCGCCGTGCCCACCAGAAGCCAGAGAGAACCCGCCACCTTTATATACCGAGTACGACGTCACAGGAGATGGAACACCCCAAGGGCCAGTCCGGGCCTGGCACTCCAGCTGCCCCTCCTCCCACCCCAAAGAAAGGGAACTCTACCCTGGCCCAAATGCCAAATCCCAAATGCCAAATCCCAAATGCCAAATCCGGCTCGGGCGCTCCCGAGATGCTCTCTCCCAGCTCAAGCACATTACCTCTATGCCAGCCGAAACCACGACAGCTGGGCACAGGCCCTGTGGCAAAGCCTGTGCCCACAGGACCAGGGCTGACGCTTTGCAACTCACAGAGCCCAGATTCAGACCAGACACAAGCAAGACGTCTTCTACCACCAGCCTGCTCCTCAGACGCTGCAACAGGCTGCCCCGAGAGCTGGGAGCTGCCCCATCCCGGCAAACGGTCACCGTCACCTTGGACGGGGCTCCCAGACACCGGATCTACTCCAACGTGGCCCTGCTCGTGGC
Source organism: Strix aluco (assembly GCF_031877795.1). NCBI lineage: Eukaryota > Metazoa > Chordata > Aves > Strigiformes > Strigidae > Strix > Strix aluco. Next base: position 86,882,194 of record NC_133971.1, on the reverse strand, counting down.
GGCGGCGCTTGGACCGCAAGACCTTTCACCGTCCCTCCCAACCCAAACCCGCCAAGGCCTCTGCCAAGGACAGGCACGGCACAGATCCCTTTGACTAGGCTGAGCTGGGCTCCTCTGGCCGCTTCAGCCATTTCTCACGACAACTCTCGCCTTGCGCCGCTTGCTCCAACACACCTTGCAGCACCAACTCTTCTAAGGCCACACGCACGAGCTCCAGCCACCCACCTCCAACACCAGCCCACCTCCTGCACTGACGGCACCTAGGGACGCCAAATCATCACGCGCGTGCCACCACCCCGGGCACGGCACCCACCAACACAACGGGGCCTGGCCAGACCATGGCTCCCCGCCCGACACCGCCCTGCCACCACGGCCGCCACCACCGTCACCACACCCCCATTTCTTGCCCCGGCTCAAAAGCTCCCAGAAAACACACGGCGGCCTCTCTCACACCAACACAACACCATCCCTGCTCTCCCGAGGCACCCCAAAACCTCCGCGAGCACAACCTCCGCCACCTCCCTCCTCCCTCTAGAGCTCGACAACTACATCCGCTGGCTCCGCTCCACCTCCGCAGGACTCTGGGACACCCCTCCTCGAGGGGCCCACGCCGTCCCAAACGCAAGCCCCTTCCTTCGCTGACGGCAAACATCTTCTTCTTTGCTCTCCAGCCGCCTCAGCCAAGGAGGCAGACAAAACACCAGACGACCCCTGCTCCAGGGCCACGCGCGTGGCACCACAGCCACGGACCCAACGCCCCAGCCCGAGCAGCACCGAGACCCTTCCCTTTCTCCTCTTCCTTCTTCCTTCCGCAAGCCTTGCCTCCTGCCTTTCTTGCCCATTCCCTTCAACACACGAGCTGCGGCAGCTCCAGCCACCAACACAGCCACTGCTCAGGGGCCTACACCCACAGCCACCTCCTCGCAAGCCGACGACGACGACACCCCCAGGCCCTCGCTCCAGGAGGGGGCTCCCCACGCTCTGCCAAGTGACATCACTTCACAACCCTTCCCAACACGAAAAGGAAAGACCAGACAAGATGAAAACAAAGGCGAAAGGAAAACGCACCACAGGGCAGCACGGGCGCAAGACACACTTGGGCAGGAAGGGAAACTTCAGCTGCAGCCTCTTCACAGGGAAACCCTCACACACCTCCCCGCCACAGCTGCCCCCAAGGGCTCTGCCCCAGCGCGCGCTTTCGCATCCCCCACTCAACCACTACAGACAACCTGCCCCCAACGCAGCCCCGGCAAAGCACCGCCACCGCCCTCCCCACGCGCGCCCACCCCACCAACGCACTTCCCCGACACCACCGCAGGCCACCAGCCAAAACTGAAAACCACAGCCGGAAACTCGCTGCCACCAGAAAGCGAGCGAGGGAAAGCCGCCGCACCACATAAAGCCGGCCACCCGGCAGCACCCCAAGCACAGCGCCCGCCCGCACCGCCACCGAGCCTGACCAGGCTCCTGCCCAGCACCACCCACAGGCCCACCATGGCTGCGCCCGCAACCCCACAGACCCGCCTGCGCCACGGCGCCCCGCCGCTCCTGCTCCTCCTGACGGCTCTCGCCACCGCCCTCGCCTGCCACCACCTGCCTCCCCGACACGACACCTTCCCCTGGGACAGCCTCCAGCTCCTCCAGGCCATGGCTCCCAGCCCGACACAGCCCTGCCACCCCCACCAGGCGCCCGTCTTCCCCGACACCCTCCTCCACACCAGCCACCCACAGCAAGCCGCCGCCACCGTCCTCCGCATCCTCCAGCACCTCCTCCACACCCTCAGCAGCCCCAGCACCCCCCAGCACTGGGACGCCCAGGCACGACACCAACTCCTCAACAGCCTCCAGCACCACATCCAGCAGCTCCACCAATGCCTGACCGCCAACGGCACGCTCGCCCAAGGCCCAGGGCCCCGCAGCCTCACGCTCACCCTCGACAAATACTTCAGGGACATCCAGCACTTCCTCCGCACCCACCACCACAGCGCCTGCGCCTGGGACCACGTCCGCCTCCAAGCTCGCGCCTGCTTCCAACGCCTCCACAACCTCACCCGCACCACGCCCAGTTAGCCCAACGGCCCCCACCAACCCGCACGGCCCCACGCACCCCCACCACCGCCCCAGACCCGCCTCTGCCCTCCCGCCTCCCCTCACCCACCACGACAGGCGCCGGGGCGACAACGGCCCTGCACCCGCACCCTCCACGCGCTGCTCCTCCACTTCCACCACAGCTTCTATTTATCTTCACAACGGGTTTTAGCTATTTATTCCACTATTTATTCCACACAAAATAAAGACCTCTTGCAAAAAGCCTGCCTCTGCCTCTCGTCTCAGAAGCACGGCGACGAGCCTTTGGGGGGGGCAGGGGCGGGGGGAAGGCACCGCCACTCAACACCTCCTCCCAGCCCTGCTCCAAACAGGGCTCCCCGCACACCCCGCGCCCGCTCTTCTCTTTGACACCTCCCCAACGACGAGGCACCGGCCTCAACCTCTTGCCAAAACCTCTCACGGGGTGCAGCCAGCGGCAGCACTACCGCCTCGTTGGCCCTCGTCTCCTCAGCGTTTCCCACCGGCCATCCCGCCTCACTCCGCCTCACCATCAGCTCCGCACTCCTCGCGCCAACCAAGACGTGGGCCTGTTGGAGCGCCTCCAGACCAGGGCCACAAACGGGAGCGATCAGAGCCTTGCAACGCCTCTCCTCGAAGGAAAGGCCCACACGCCTGGGCTTCTTCACCCTCCAGGACACCTTCTAGCGGCCTTCCACTCCTCCAAGGGGGCTTAGAAATAAGATGGGGCCGTGCTTCCAACTCGGCCGGTCCCTCACCTTTCTCCCCCGCCCGGGGAAATAGGGGAGTTACAACAAGAAAAAAACCTCCTAGTTCAAAATAAAAAACAAACACTTTAGCCACTGCAACAGAACAAAACAATAACGGAAAGCCCAAACGGGTAACGCACAATGCGCTCGCTCATCACCCGCCCAACGATGCGCAGCCCGCCCCCGGCTGCGATCCCGATCCCGACCCAACGAAGGTCCCGACCCAGCCAAGATGCCGCCGTGCCCACCAGAAGCCAGAGAGAACCCGCCACCTTTATATACCGAGTACGACGTCACAGGAGATGGAACACCCCAAGGGCCAGTCCGGGTCTGGCACTCCAGCTGCCCCTCCTCCCACCCCAAAGAAAGGGAACTCTACCCTGGCCCAAATGCCAAATCCCAAATGCCAAATCCCAAATGCCACATCCCAAATCCGGCTCGGGCGCTCCCGAGATGCTCTCTCCCAGCTCAAGCACATTACCTCTATGCCAGCCGAAACCACGACAGCTGGGCACAGGCTTTGCCACAGGGCCTGTGCCCACAGGACCAGGGCTGACGCTTTGCAACTCACAGAGCCCAGATTCAGACCAGACACAAGCAAGACGTCTTCTACCACCAGCCTGCTCCTCAGACGCTGCAACAGGTTGCCCCGAGAGCTGGGAGCTGCCCCATCCCGGCAAACGGTCACCGTCACCTTGGACGGGGCTCCCAGACACCGGATCTACTCCAACGTGGCCCTGCTCGTGGCGGCGGCGCTTGGACCGCAAGACCTTTCACCGTCCCTCCCAACCCAAACCCGCCAAGGCCTCTGCCAAGGACAGGCACGGCACAAGATCCCTTTGACTAGGCTGAGCTGGGCTCCTCTGGCCGCTTCAGCCATTTCTCACGACAACTCTCGCCTTGCGCCGCTTGCTCCAACACACCTTGCAGCACCAACTCTTCTAAGGCCACACGCACGAGCTCCAGCCACCCACCTCCAACACCAGCCCACCTCCTGCACTGACGGCACCTAGGGACGCCAAATCATCACGCGCGTGCCACCACCCCGGGCACGGCACCCACCAACACAACGGGGCCTGGCCAGACCATGGCTCCCCGCCCGACACCGCCCTGCCACCACGGCCGCCACCACCGTCACCACACCCCCATTTCTTGCCCCGGCTCAAAAGCTCCCAGAAAACACACGGCGGCCTCTCTCACACCAACACAACACCATCCCTGCTCTCCCGAGGCACCCCAAAACCTCCGCGAGCACAACCTCCGCCACCTCCCTCCTCCCTCTAGAGCTCGACAACTACATCCGCTGGCTCCGCTCCACCTCCGCAGGACTCTGGGACACCCCTCCTCGAGGGGCCCACGCCGTCCCAAACGCAAGCCCCTTCCTTCGCTGACGGCAAACATCTTCTTCTTTGCTCTCCAGCCGCCTCAGCCAAGGAGGCAGACAAAACACCAGACGACCCCTGCTCCAGGGCCACGCGCGTGGCACCACAGCCACGGACCCAACGCCCCAGCCCGAGCAGCACCGAGACCCTTCCCTTTCTCCTCTTCCTTCTTCCTTCCGCAAGCCTTGCCTCCTGCCTTTCTTGCCCATTCCCTTCAACACACGAGCTGCGGCAGCTCCAGCCACCAACACAGCCACTGCTCAGGGGCCTACACCCACAGCCACCTCCTCGCAAGCCGACGACGACGACACCCCCAGGCCCTCGCTCCAGGAGGGGGCTCCCCACGCTCTGCCAAGTGACATCACTTCACAACCCTTCCCAACACGAAAAGGAAAGACCAGACAAGATGAAAACAAAGGCGAAAGGAAAACGCACCACAGGGCAGCACGGGCGCAAGACACACTTGGGCAGGAAGGGAAACTTCAGCTGCAGCCTCTTCACAGGGAAACCCTCACACACCTCCCCGCCACAGCTGCCCCCAAGGGCTCTGCCCCAGCGCGCGCTTTCGCATCCCCCACTCAACCACTACAGACAACCTGCCCCCAACGCAGCCCCGGCAAAGCACCGCCACCGCCCTCCCCACGCGCGCCCACCCCACCAACGCACTTCCCCGACACCACCGCAGGCCACCAGCCAAAACTGAAAACCACAGCCGGAAACTCGCTGCCACCAGAAAGCGAGCGAGGGAAAGCCGCCGCACCACATAAAGCCGGCCACCCGGCAGCACCCCAAGCACGGCGCCCGCCCGCACCGCCACCGAGCCTGACCAGGCTCCTGCCCAGCACCACCCACAGGCCCACCATGGCTGCGCCCGCAACCCCACAGACCCGCCTGCGCCACGGCGCCCCGCCGCTCCTGCTCCTCCTGACGGCTCTCGCCACCGCCCTCGCCTGCCACCACCTGCCTCCCCGACACGACACCTTCCCCTGGGACAGCCTCCAGCTCCTCCAGGCCATGGCTCCCAGCCCGACACAGCCCTGCCACCCCCACCAGGCGCCCGTCTTCCCCGACACCCTCCTCCACACCAGCCACCCACAGCAAGCCGCCGCCACCGTCCTCCGCATCCTCCAGCACCTCCTCCACACCCTCAGCAGCCCCAGCACCCCCCAGCACTGGGACGCCCAGGCACGACACCAACTCCTCAACAGCCTCCAGCACCACATCCAGCAGCTCCACCAATGCCTGACCGCCAACGGCACGCTCGCCCAAGGCCCAGGGCCCCGCAGCCTCACGCTCACCCTCGACAAATACTTCAGGGACATCCAGCACTTCCTCCGCACCCACCACCACAGCGCCTGCGCCTGGGACCACGTCCGCCTCCAAGCTCGCGCCTGCTTCCAACGCCTCCACAACCTCACCCGCACCACGCCCAGTTAGCCCAACGGCCCCCACCAACCCGCACGGCCCCACGCACCCCCACCACCGCCCCAGACCCGCCTCTGCCCTCCCGCCTCCCCTCACCCACCACGACAGGCGCCGGGGCGACAACGGCCCTGCACCCGCACCCTCCACGCGCTGCTCCTCCACTTCCACCACAGCTTCTATTTATCTTCACAACGGGTTTTAGCTATTTATTCCACTATTTATTCCACACAAAATAAAGACCTCTTGCAAAAAGCCTGCCTCTGCCTCTCGTCTCAGAAGCACGGGGACGAGCCTTTGGGGGGGGCAGGGGCGGGGGGAAGGCACCGCCACTCAACACCTCCTCCCAGCCCTGCTCCAAACAGGGCTCCCCGCACACCCCGCGCCCGCTCTTCTCTTTGACACCTCCCCAACGACGAGGCACCGGCCTCAACCTCTTGCCAAAACCTCTCACGGGGTGCAGCCAGCGGCAGCACTACCGCCTCGTTGGCCCTCGTCTCCTCAGCGTTTCCCACCGGCCATCCCGCCTCACTCCGCCTCACCATCAGCTCCGCACTCCTCGCGCCAACCAAGACGTGGGCCTGTTGGAGCGCCTCCAGACCAGGGCCACAAACGGGAGCGATCAGAGCCTTGCAACGCCTCTCCTTGAAGGAAAGGCTCACACGCCTGGGCTTCTTCACCCTCCAGGACACCTTCTAGCGGCCTTCCACTCCTCCAAGGGGGCTTAGAAATAAGATGGGGCCGTGCTTCCAACTCGGCCGGTCCCTCACCTTTCTCCCCCGCCCGGGGAAATAGGGGAGTTACAACAAGAAAAAAACCTCGTAGTTCAAAATAAAAAACAAACACTTTAGCCACTGCAACAGAACAAAACAATAACGGAAAGCCCAAACGGGTAACGCACAATGCGCTCGCTCATCACCCGCCCAACGATGCGCAGCCCGCCCCCGGCTGCGATCCCGATGCCGACCCAACGAAGGTCCCGACCCAGCCAAGATGCCGCCGTGCCCACCAGAAGCCAGAGAGAACCCGCCACCTTTATATACCGAGTACGACGTCACAGGAGATGGAACACCCCAAGGGCCAGTCCGGGCCTGGCACTCCAGCTGCCCCTCCTCCCACCCCAAAGAAAGGGAACTCTACCCTGGCCCAAATGCCAAATCCCAAATGCCAAATCCCAAATGCCAAATCCGGCTCGGGCGCTCCCGAGATGCTCTCTCCCAGCTCAAGCACATTACCTCTATGCCAGCCGAAACCACGACAGCTGGGCACAGGCTTTGCCACAGGGCCTGTGCCCACAGGACCAGGGCTGACGCTTTGCAACTCACAGAGCCCAGATTCAGACCAGACACAAGCAAGACGTCTTCTACCACCAGCCTGCTCCTCAGACGCTGCAACAGGCTGCCCCGAGAGCTGGGAGCTGCCCCATCCCGGCAAACGGTCACCGTCACCTTGGACGGGGCTCCCAGACACCGGATCTACTCCAACGTGGCCCTGCTCGTGGCGGCGGCGCTTGGACCGCAAGACCTTTCACCGTCCCTCCCAACCCAAACCCGCCAAGGCCTCTGCCAAGGACAGGCACGGCACAGATCCCTTTGACTAGGCTGAGCTGGGCTCCTCTGGCCGCTTCAGCCATTTCTCACGACAACTCTCGCCTTGCGCCGCTTGCTCCAACACACCTTGCAGCACCAACTCTTCTAAGGCCACACGCACGAGCTCCAGCCACCCACCTCCAACACCAGCCCACCTCCTGCACTGACGGCACCTAGGGACGCCAAATCATCACGCGCGTGCCACCACCCCGGGCACGGCACCCACCAACACAACGGGGCCTGGCCAGACCATGGCTCCCCGCCCGACACCGCCCTGCCACCACGGCCGCCACCACCGTCACCACACCCCCATTTCTTGCCCCGGCTCAAAAGCTCCCAGAAAACACACGGCGGCCTCTCTCACACCAACACAACACCATCCCTGCTCTCCCGAGGCACCCCAAAACCTCCGCGAGCACAACCTCCGCCACCTCCCTCCTCCCTCTAGATTTTGACAACTCTCACCATCCCACCTTCTGTCCCGGGAACACATGTGGAGTTCCCCCATCACTGATGGCAAACGGGTGTCAATTTACAACCTTGCAGTATCAACTATCCTATGGCAAGTTGTGTATTGTATGAGTCCTTAAATTTTCTCTTTTTCAGTCTTAGTCTTTATAGACTTAATGGATAGTTTAATACATTTTTTCTGTGTTTTGCTCTATTTATTTTCAGTTCACTATTAACTATTGATCTTTTCTTGTCATTTGCTGTCACTGCATGTAATAACATCAATAGTTTTCAGCTCTTGGCCCCCCACTACCAAACCTCTCCACCTCTAGGCAGGCCCTGCATGTTTCTGTGGAAATAAGCATTCCTGCAGAAAGAGCAACAGAAAAATTTATCAAACACATGGGTAGGTCTGGGTGATAAAATCTCAACAGCAGTCCTAGAAAACCTCTTGTCTCCTAGCAATGTAACCACGTGCATTGGGTTTGCGTAGTAACGTTTTGGTAGCGGAGAGACTACATGGGTGGCTTCTGTGAGAAGCTGCTAGAAGCTTCCCCCACATTTGATAAAGTCAGTGCCATCCAGCTCCAACAGACCCTTCACTGGCCAAGGCCGAGTCCATCAGTGATGGTGGTAGTGTCTCTGGGATAACAGAGATGGGAAAAAAAATTTGGTTTGCAACAGCAACTGCCACCTGAGCATGGGGTGAGAATATGTGAGAAAATGAAGTCTGCAGACACCAAGGTCAGTGCAGAAGGAGGAGGAGGAGGAGGTGCTCCAGGCACCGGAGCAGAGATTCCCCTGCAGCCCGTGGTGTAGCCCATGGTGAGGCAGCTGTGCCCTGCACCCATGGAGGTTTATGGTGGAGCAGATGCCCACCTGCAGAACATGGGGGACCCCACAACAGAGCAGGGGGATCCCCAAATGAGGCTGTGACCCTGTGGCAGACCCACGCTGGGACAGTCTGTTTCTGAAGGGCTGCACCCCGTGGGAGGGACCCACGCTGGAGCAGTTCATGAAGAGCTGCAGCCTGTGGGAAGGACTCACAGAAAACTTCAAGGAGAACTGTCTCCTCCTGTGGGAGGGACCCCACATTGGAGCAGTGGAAGTGTGTGAGGAGTCCTCCCCCTGAGAGGGAAGGAGCAGCACAGAGAGTGTATGATGAACTGACCACAACCTCCATCCCCTGCCCCACTGTGATGCTGAGAGGGAGGAGATGGAGCAATTAGGAGTGAAGTTGAGCACAGGAAGAAAGGAGGGGTAGGGGTAAGGTGTTTTTAAGATTTTAATTTTTTTTCTCATTATCCTACTATGATTTGATTGGTAATAAATTAAATTGATTTCCTCAGTTTAAGTCTGTTTTTCCCATGACAGTAATCGGTGAGTGATCCCTCCCTGTCCTTTTCTCAACCCACAAGCCTTTCACTATTCTTTTTTTCGTCTCCCCTGTCCAGCTGAAGAGAGTGAGGGAGTGATAGAGCAGCTTGGCAGGCACCTGGTGTCCAGCCAGCATCAACCCACCACACCACAGCCCCAGAACTCTCTCCTGGCCCCAGAACTGCAAATATTTTGTCATTTTGCTGCTCTGAAAACAATCCCATTCATTTCAGTTGACAGTTCTTGCAAGGATCATGCCTTCATCGGGTAGTTAAATTCTTCATTAATGCACTCAACTTTATTTTTTTAATCCAGGATGTACAGGTGGACAGGGTTTTGTCTGGGACATCCCTGTACTCAAGCTTTGAATACCTGTCTCTGGCTGTCCCCAGGCTCTGTATGGAAGACCTGGTACTGACCTGAACCTTTAATTATGTCATTCATCCAGTGATACTTCTTTTCCAGATCACTGGTCATTGCTCCATTTCTACCTCTACCGATACCATGCAATCACTTCATCCTCTGACTTTTCCCAGTTACAGACTACCAAACCTTCTCTCCAAGATCCTTGTCCTAGTTTTCTGAAAATGAAATTGCTTACCTTTCTGCGATCTAGGCAGAGGCTCTCTGTGAATCTGTCTGGGAGCTCAGCATATATCACACATCATTTACACTTGGGATCCAGGTAAGGAAGAAAACTTGGTAAACTGTCCCTCCTGCAGCTCACCTGCATTTGTTGCCATGATGCACACGCAAAGATCTCCACCTATGAGCACCTCCAAAACCTCTCAGATGCACCTACTGGCTGCCTGTTTGTGTACTTGCTGTTCAACCCTACCTCTTGGTAAAAGAAAACATTCACGCTCAGGTTTCACCTAGATTTGACAGATGCCATAGTGTTGCTACAAGAATTAAAGATTCTTCCGCTCAAAAGCACACAGTACGCTTGCTTGTACGTACAAAATTTGCAGATGGATGAACATACATGCAACAGTTGCTCTATATCAATTTGCACCACCTAGAGAAACTGTTTATGGATATTTAAAAAGACAGAATACAGAAGGTAAGTATAAGCTCTTAATCACCATTAAATGAACTTGTTTAAATTTAAATAAACAAAGCCATTTCCTTACCATTGGCAGCCTGGATTGAAGCATCTGGAGATCATCATAACCATAAATCTGCTTAAAGACAGATCAAAATACAACACCATTATAACACTATTCTCTGACATGGACCACTTTTGAGCTTTAAACAGTTTGACCTAGGCCCAATCTATTTTAAAGGTGTACTGGCACACTGTAGCATTTTAAGGGTAGCAGGGCTAAGCTTAAAATGATGTGTGACTCTGATGTTGCTTCTTGGTGACAGCAGTCCTCTGAGAAGAGTTTGACTGTCCCATCTTCAATATTGTTTTCACAGACAGATCATTCATTAACTTGTGAAAAATCTACAGGGCATTCAGATTTGGGAGTAAGAGCAACAGCCTTCTTTATTGCAATCATTACTTCTGAGAATGGCAGGATTTGAGATCTGCTGACTAGACCACAAAGCAACCTGTGCTATCTCCTTGCATTCAGTGTGATACAGAAAGATGATTAAAGTTTCTCATTTGAAAAGCAGATAACCAAAAATATGTTGATCCTGATCAGACATCAAAAAGCTATGTACAATTTTCCAAGAATGGCAGACAGGACACATGCCACATTTCAACCATTACTATAATAAATCTATTCCAATAATACAAACCTGAATGAGGCTAGTTTTACTCAAAGGGCCTAAAATATGATACTACTGAAAACCATAAAAACACACATGCTTAGCTTCAACAGCAGCCTGTACCAACAGTACTGCAGTTTACTATCAACGGTAAACCCCCACTGAAGGTATTTCACATATTCTTCACCATTTGGAAGAAGAATTCCAGGTGCAACATGTACCAACAGAAATGCCTTGGCATAGACAGCAGCAGGTCTGGAGGGCCCACTTGCACCAAGGGTTAAGCAATCAAGGTCAGGAACAATTAAACTGCTTACTGGGTAGGCAGGCAGAAGTCCTCCAGGTCCCACAATATACTGGTTATGCAACAAGGGTGGTACACCTTGGGGCAGGTTTGGGGGAGCTTTGCCTGTAAAATCAAAATACAGACATTTTAACAAGCCTTTAGGAAAGAAAGGGCTTCAGCATTGAGACAAGATAGCTCACAAGCCCTGGCAGCAGCACTGTCATAGCTTGTAAAGAGCAGAACTACACAGAAGAATTTTGTGCTGGTTGATCAAAGTGCTCAAAATAGCCTGAATAGTTTAACCATGCGTCAAGGAAGGGAAAGCACAGACTATTTAAGACTGAGAACAGTCCCATCAGACAAGAGTCTGATTTTGTCATTTACTTTGTTCAAGAGGTTACAGAAACTTCTCCTTTCCTCAGTCCTCTCCTGAAGGCAAAATTCAGGCATTGCTCTCAATCTTAAGAGAGAAAATTCTCTCCTTTCATTTTCTGCTCTGTCAACACATTCCCCATTATCACCAGCAATAGACTGGAAAGCACTAAATGCTGCCAGCCTACTTTTTGTGGGTGACTTATTGCAGCTGATAATAGCAAAGAGAAGATTAAAACAGTTTCAGTTGCCTCCATGAAGCAGTGACAGGAAGCAGAAGAGTAAAAAAAAAAAATGCACTTTGGCCATTCATTTACAAGGTATGGGAATGATAAATAAGAAATCCTTCTGTAAGTGTTTGATCTTAATATTTAAATCATTCACTACCGTCCATAAGATTTCCTTTTAGAATTTCATGTTGATTAGAGAAGCAAGAGAGAATTTAGCATTGCTTCCAATTTAGTGCAAGAAGCCTCCCCACCTTATCTCTCTGGGGACCCATTTTCTGAAGTGCTATTTGCTGTGGAATGACCCAGACATCACACACTTTTTTACTTTCTGTAGATGTGGCAGTAGGGATGTGGCATATGATAATGAGGACACTGCAGTATATTTTGATACTGTCAAATGAATTCAAGTCACAGAGAATGAAATTAAAGCTAATATGAGCCAAGAGCTGATCACAACCTGGAATACAAACTGGGCAAACCTCCTAGCCCAAAACTTCCAAGTCAGAACTGCTCTAGTGTCTTATTTATAAAGCTCTTTGAGAATGGAATGTGCTATATAAATGCCACATAACACCCTAACAAATATTTCAAATATACAGACCCAGGCAACTTTATTTTATAAGACAGCAAATAAAGCCTGCTGAAAATGCTAGTCAAGAGTGTGGATTTCTTAGCGTAGTTATGGCTGGTGAGATGCTCAACTGACAGCCTTCCTGACTGAAGTCCTCTGTCTATCCACATGATCTGTTAATATTGCGAACCTGAAGACACTAAGGGAGCTGCCCGTGTGGTAGCAGCTGGTATAGACACACTGGTAACGCTCAGGCCAAGGCTGTTTGTAGTGTTCATACTGCTTGCCATGCTGACAACTGAAGAGGTGGTGCTAGTGGCTGAGGTTGAAGCAGTTGAAAAGGTTGTTGAGGGCTGGAGCGAAGTTGTGTTCTCAACACTAGTGTGCTAGAAAGGAGACAAAAAGAATGAGCATCACAGAGCAAATAAAACACAGTGGGAGATGCTGGGGGAAAAAAATTAATCAAAAAAACCCCAACAATCTTTTAAGTAACAGCAGCACATGCAAAAGATTCGCATTATCTATACACCAAGCAAGCAACTAAATTGCATGGTTGTGATTTTTAAGTATGTAAAGAAAATCACATGAGAGTTAAATTCAAACAGCTATATCATCACAAAATTACACAACAGTAACTCAAATGTCACTCCATTGCATTGTTTCTTGCCCCTTGCTTGTATACTCCTTTAAGCTAGTACTTGTTATGTTAAATAAACTCCTACATTCTTCCAAAAGACAGTATTTGTTTTTGAAATACAGGACACTGCTACGGTGATTTCCTCAATGCACTGATGGAATTTAGAAAATCAAAGCTGTAGTGCCCCCCAACAGAGTCAATGTGGTCAACTCAAACACAGGCCAGATCTGTTACAGGACCACATGAGGATAAAGCAGTTCCTGGTTTGAATCCAGAGGAATACAATGCCTTTAGGTGCAAGGTGATCACACTTTCAAAACAGTGTCATCAACACACAGAAGCCAAAACAACTCTGACAACAGAAAGGAAGGAATTTGAATAAGTGTGAATTTTAAAGGTACATAATCAGTAGGGATGGAGCATTACAAACCAAAACACAGGCAGAAAGAAGAGCAGTAACCTATCTGCACATCCCAACTGGGATTGTACAGAAGTACCCCATCACAGAACAAGGCAGTGTCTCTCTGATTTTCATTTGTGCAACCTCATCTAAAGCACCATGTTCACCACCATTTGCCTTGTTATCTCAAATGCATTAAATACACAGATGATAACAATGCCACATGGTAAACTCTAAAATCATCTGTCATGAGGCATTTGTCATGACACCTATCATTCCATCACTTGCATTTTGCCAGCTAACCTCTCCAGTGGAGACTGCTAACAGTGCAGTGCTAGCAGTGCAGTTGGAGCAGTTTCAGACAGTCACTTCTTGAGATTTTTTTATTATTTTTGATATATTCGTTACAAGAAATTCTTTCTTTACTCAATCCCCCCTTGCTGGCATGAAAATTTTGTCTGCAGTTGTGTGACTGCCAAGTCTCTGTAATAGCTATTCCTGATCTAGTACAAATCCCAAGTGGTAAAGACTTTTTTTTTACCACTAGAGGGCTGGCAGTCCTTCTTTCCTGAAATTAGGCTCCTGTTTCAGTTCTCAGTGTACTGGAACACAATGAACTTTAAGAGTCTTAATCATCAGATAAACTCACTGCATGTCAATCATCTGTTGAAATGCAAACAGAACTTACTGCATGTGATGTGCTTGAAGACAACACTGAGGCAGGGGAAAGGCCGCTCTGATGATTGGAAAGGGAGCTAGAAACAAATTGCGAAGAATAAAATTAATTTTTCCTAGAACCATTTTTAATATATATATGTATGTATATATACACCTATATATACACAAACACAGAGTGTATAGTAAGTTATTAAAGAATAAAAATTGTAGGTGTCTGTATATACATAGATACACACAGTAGGATATTAAATAAAAAATTGTCTGTAGGGGTGTGTGTATACATACACATACACACACACACATATATATACACACCTATAGCGTTTTTTCCTTTAACTAATATCCTGATAACTTTTAATGAAAAAAATTGAAGCATAGAGACAACTATTACTAACAAAAACCACCATTATTTGTATTTATAAATTTACTATATTTTTAGAAAAACAATAGTTGCTTCAGGAATTACATAGCAATAACTCCAAGACACAAAGTCCAAAACCAGAAGAAGATTCACAAAACACATGGCTTGTTTCTTATTCTTGCCCTTAGCAACTGCTGCTGGCTGCCATGGGGCACGGGTATTAATTAGGTGAGGCAGTGCTTTGGTTTGACTCACTATGGTATTTCTCACATTTTCATCTGCGTAACATTAGTTCAACCAATCAGAGATGCAGGATATCTGCCCCATAACTCTGCCAAAAGTTCCAACACACTCTCAAAAGACAGGGCTCAAAAAAAACAGCAAACGAAGAGCATCTGTGAAAGCCTCAAAATTAGCCATACTACTACAGAATCTGGCACTTTAATCAAGCATGGTTCACACCATTACAACCCACCAAAAGCCATTTCCTCTTCGAAAAGATGAATCAGAACTATCAGTTCAGTTTTATACATACACTGTAAAATACAAAATTAAGAGTCCCCTGCTCTGCAGGTAACTTCGTTTCAGGAAGCAACTCCGCTAGCATCACCTTTTTTCCCTAGCTGACCATGGCTTTGAGCTTTTGGCAGTAACAGTAGCACAGACATTTATCTGTAATCTGAAGACCTTTAAATGTCTCCCTGAAAAGTGACTGAAACCGGTTCTTAAAACATTTACACTGACAAAAGTTATACTTTACATTTGAGGTCAAAAACATAACTTACAGTACAGAATAAACAGAATGAACACTGAACAAAGGCAAACAAAACAAAGCCCTAGAAAGTATGTGTCGTTTGGTATTCAAAAAAAGCCCCTTCTCGTGTGAAATCAGAACCAAGACAGATCCTAACCATAACAAATATTTCAGTGTTCTCTATGGAAATAGGCACAAGAAAATACAGCAGTTTTCATAACAAAGCTGCAGGCTAAATTATATGCCCTAATTTAAGGGCAAACAATTCTGGCAACCCTTTGAGGTGTAGGACCAGAATAAGTCTTGGCAGTTTCATAGATTATTTCTACTTCAACTCTTTAAAACTGTTCCCCATCTACAGGAATTACAATGACACCACTTCAGGCAGCAAGGATAGAAAAAGTTCAGTCCAACATACAGTTTTAAACCACTCCCTTGCCCACTCTCCCCAAATCTTCTAATAAGCATTAATTCACCATCTGACCTATGGCAGAGACAGAGACACAGACACGGCACAACCAAGGCAGACATGCTGGGAATTCAGGAATCATCTTTTCGTGGCACTTGGTATCTGCCCAACAGCATCAAACCTCCAGTTAAAATTTCCACCAATGGAAATTTCAACAGCTTTTCAACAAACGAATGTGGGGAGATGATGTTTCTAATGTGAAAGGAATAATTCATGTTATTTGACATATTTACCATTTTATTCAATAGAAAACACTAGTATATTAAAAGAGAATCAACCATGTCCTAGCTGTGAAACAGGAAAAAAAATGGTATTCCATCAAATTAGTTTCTTACATTAACAAAGACAGTACAAAGGTATTAAAAATATAACTCAACCAGTGTCGCCTCAGGATGTTACCTGCCTAAGGATAAAGCTCAAGTTAACAGGCACTGAGAAAGTCAGACAGAGAGTGCAAATGAGCTAAGCTGTGCTAAATACACTTCCAGGAACACCAATCTGATATTTCGAAGTGTCTTACGGAAATGTCTTAGAAAAAGAAAAAAAACTTTCCCTGCAGAATTATTTCTGGTTTTTAATTTTAAGCAATACAAATATAAATGAAACTACAATATTTCAAAATTAGCCAGGAATTGTTAAGGAATGATTTAAAACATACGGCACTAAACAATCAGCAGGCACCGTGGACAAAATGGGAAAAACAAACTGGGGAAATTAATTTAGCTGGCATGACTGAAGCAAGAGCCCCTTGAAACACGAGCTTGTTTATATACCATGAAAAGTTGAGGGCAGCAGCTGCTCTATCATTTAGAGGCAGCCCAGAGCTTATACTTTGCAACCAGAAACATCTTGGTCTCTTCTGAATCTCTTTCGTAATTTAATTTATGTCAGAAAAGGGGACCCCAGTATCTGACAGACCCATATGCAATCACCCTCCTGTTTGCTCCTTCCTCAAAATTGAACCCCTTTCAGTTTATCACAACTCCTACTGTACCTGCTTAACTGGGAAAGTGAGCTGCTGGCCAAATCACTGGACTGAGGCAAGCTGGGCAACGTTGCTGCGTGTTGCGATGCTGAAGGGAGAAGTGAAGCAGTGGTGGACACCACGCTAGGCAGAGAACCAGCAGAAGGTAGTGAGGGAGAAGGCTCTGTCTTAGGCGCTGGAACTGATGAAGTAGCTGTAACAAGTTAAAAAGAGGCATTCAAAGGCGAATTCCAGCATACCTAACATCCCAGCCTGGATTCCGGAACACAGTAATGTTCTCCCCTTGGTTTATAAAAACCTGGCCATTAAGAACCAGTAACAGTATCGAACAATCTGGTTACTAAGGAAAATTCAAACAGCAACAGAACTATCTATTTTTACCTTTAAACGCTCAATCTACAATAGCCTTATAATTTTCACTGCTACACATGTAGTGAACTACAGTCTTCTGCACTTCACCTCTCACTCTCTGGATTACTAACTTTTGCTCACAAGTCAATCCTCGTTTTAAAATTCTTTGCATTTGGTTCTGCAAACAAAAGTCATTTGCGCTTTTCAAGGCACTGTACAAATCCACTCTACCTACAGCTCCTTCACCTACACAGCACCTTTGACGATGGAGGCTGAAATCACTGAAGTACAAGGGCACATACAACTTAGCAGTTTGAAGTACTCAGTCAAATGTGTAATGCAGTACAATAAAAGAAGCTACAATAGAAGGGCACAATTGAGCATAGCATTAAGCAGTTTTAATGGCTAAAGAGTTCTCAAATATTGACTTACTTTATTTGAACTAGATAACAAAAAGTGTTTAGCTTTAATATTACTTTTTAGGCTACACAGAGTAAAACTTGTTTATCACAGATGTGCCTTTCCAAAAGATCATTTTAAGACACTAAACAACTCTACTGCCCAACATAATTCCCAGCTGTTTCTACACTCACCTCTTGTCCTGCAAAGATAATATAAAGAATTAGAGCACTCACCCACCAACAAAACTCAGAAAGAGAGTTGAGCCCTCCCTTCTGCAGGGCCATGCTTCCATACCAGACCAGAGACCACTACCCAGGGGATCATCACTAACTTGTGCAATGCATGTGAAGACAGTTTTAGACTGGTGACCAAACAAAAGTCAGATAAGTGCTTGGAAGTTATGCATCACAGTTTGTTCACGTAATTGGTTTGGTTTCCTCACTAATAACTCAAGTTCAGTTGTGGATTGGGTGTTATGCAACCAAAAATCAAGAGGTCTTGGCCTTGGCAGTAAGTATGAGGGTAACTGACAACAGACAAGGAAATTCAAGTGACAAACAGAAACAGAGTTATGAAGGTGGCAACTGTATCACTTGATACCTCCTGCCAAGATTCATATAAGTAAATAACTTTTACAACTCTAAATAAATTTAGAGCAAAGTTCCCTTCTTGAAGTAAAAGTACATGTCCTCAAGACAAGGGACAGAATCACTGTCTTCATTAAGACCCGTTACAAGACGCCTGAACACAATGTGCAAGACAAAGAAAACCAGGAGACAAGTAGGATGGTCAGAATCATAACGTATCAGCCATGCTTTGAACTAAGGGTTTAGGAGCATGAGGTCTTATTAAAGGACAACAACAGCAAAGATGAGAGACGAACAACTAAGAATATTATCAGCACATACAGAAGGGAAAAGGTCAGCACTTTCAAAAGTTGAGAGAATTTCAAAATCGTTTGGATGCATGAAACAGATACCTGGAAGAAGACTGATTCCAGTGTATGTGCTTGATACAGAAAAAAAAAGTGTTTTCAAAGAGAACTGGCATAGAAAAGGGGACCAATAAAGCTGTTACACATTAATTAGAAAAATACTAGGAATTCTCAGATGTTTGTTTTCCATAGCAAAAAGACAAGTCCTGTAGTGAATTTCACAAATTGTTTATTAATTCCGTACATGACAGTAAGAAAGTTTTCCACTTGAAAAGTTGTTTTCATACATAACAATCTTTTCAGTGGTAACTCTTTGGGCATATACACTCCTCCTGCTCCTTTAAATTGAACTTGGCACTAACAAAACACTGTTTACAGGTCTGAATACTCAAATTCTTTCTACTCAGAAGTATATAAAAAAAATAAAAGGCTGCCCCACTAATAACCTACCTGAGGCAGCAAGCTACTCGGCAGAGGGAGCATGTTAGTCACCCTTATTCCTCATGGGCTTCTAACAGGGCATAAGTAGCACTATACCCAGTGAGAAGTGCATTCACAGAATCTGACTTTGTTTTATTACAGGTAAATGCTACTCGCAGCTTCCCAACTGAGAACTGATAGAATTGCTAATAAATTTTATATTAACTTTTAATTTTGTATTTTATTTTAATTTTATATTAAATAATTTTTGCCCAGTAAATTCAAAAAAAAAAGCAGCAAAGTAGCTTCTATAATTCTAAGACTGTTAGGTTTGTAGATTTAGTAGAGCTGCTTTCATACTTCAGTTTTAGTTAAGAATCAAGCAGTATATCCTATGCAAGTACAAAATAAACACATCAGGGAGAACAATACAAAATCTTAAACCACATGTCACTGCTATGGTTGTGCACACAGCAGTTAGTAAGAAAAGATCACAAAGTCCTGTGCACAACCAAGCTTTGCAAACTTACTGTCAAGAGTTGCCTGTGTTCTAACACCGCTGTGCCCGTTCTGTAAATAAAGGAGAAATGAATGAATAAATCATTTTAGAGGTATGTTAAATTTTCTGACTGAATCACACATCGAACATGCTTCATGCAAAATTCTATATTCATTCTAAATTGAAAGACAAAAAAGGCAGAAAATTAACTTCTTACTGCCTTTAATAAAACCACATAATAGTTGTCTCAAGTGCAAGGTGTCCTGAACATACAGAATCCCATACACTGCCCATACTACACCCATCAGCCGGAGACCTTCCCATGTACTCTATATAACATAAACTTCAGGTTCACACCAATATGAAAGAAAGAATTGCATTAACATATAGGAAACGGTTGTGCTTTTGATCTAATGCAACTCACAATTTTAACTATCCAAGTTACACAGAGACGCCAATTTTTTTCCATTGAAAGATAAGACTTGAGAAGCACCAGTTGTTTTTTGGATAACGCTGGAGTACAGAAGTGGATAGTCTATGCTTGATCCTCACCAGTACATACGAGCTAGTGCAGAAGACAAGTGTGACTGAGCCATTACATAACAAAGGCCAGAAGTAAATAAACTTATAAACTCTCACAAGTTCCTAAAACATTTAATAAATTCTCTTAAAACAAACCTACATTCCATATACAAAGAGTAGGTGCTTTTGAATCTCCCAGGAGAGACCCTCTCTGTCCTACATTAGACCTCTCCCTATGCTTTTTAAAATAAAACTTGAAACTAATTCCCACTGGTGTTTAAATCCAACATGAAAGTAATGCTGGAGAGGCCACAAACAGTTTGGGAACCATTTGTTATAAATTTAATAAATAATATACCTTTGGATAAAATCTGTCAAGTTATGGCAAAATACCATGACTAACATTTACATACAGAGATAGTTTCTTTTTTAAAAACTAAGCTTCAGGGAAAGAAACTCAATTAGAAAGTTTAGTGTAACTAAGAGAAAACCTCAAACAGCAATTTAAGATGTCAAAACCCATAAAATCAGAGCTTCTTTAGCCCAAATACAGTACAACCAAAAATGGCTACACAATAGGAAAAGCAAAAACAAATAACAGGGTGGGCTTGGGAATCAGAAAAAAACACTGAGCTTAGTTAAAAGTATTAACACAGCAGGGTAATACAAGTCTAACATGAATAAGAGTATTTCACCTTTCCAAGGTCTTATTTCTGAAATTCACTCACCGTAACTGCAACAGGGGTTGATTCAGACGGAACCATGGAGCTTTGGTACGCTATCCTGCTATGCACAGAAGCCTGGTCATAGGAGGAAGTTGTTACTGGGCTAGTGCTCTGGGACGAGCAGGTCAGACTGGAAGAGGTGATGGCAGAGGTTGTGTAGGTGGACTCCTGTATTGTATTGGATATTGGCAAAGAGGTATTCAAAGGATCACTGGAAAAAGTAAAAATTATTTATCATCTTGGTAAACATCATCTCAAACACCTTCATAAAAATACCTGCTCCTATACAGTTATCTAGAACTACCTTAAACATGCAGTCAAATCTACATTTTTTTATACTAGAAAATCTATTAAATCTAATTAAATCTAACTGCTTTGGTCCCCAGTAATCACTGTTCCAAAACCATCAGCTGCACTAAGCACCATTCACATTCCTCCTGCCAGCCCAACCAAAACTAGAGTTTACACACAAGCACTTTTCAGTCATGTTATTTTCACCTTCTCAAAGGATAAATTAATGATCATAAACTCTCTTCTTTAAACAACTAGATCCATAAAGTCTGGTATATGAAGAGAAACACCCAGTCTCTTTTTACACTTGAATTCTAATGTTACAGTATCAGTTGAACAGAATGAACCATGCAAAGAGGAAAAAATACTTCAAAGAATGCAGTAGCGTTTTACTTTCTAAACAGCTTAAATCATTCCTAGAACTAGAAATGAATGCAAAATTTAATTTTTACTAGTGTTTCTGAATTATATTCAGGAAGCTTTTTACTGAAGCCAAATTTTGAATGAGTAAAGAAGAAAAAAATAGGTTAGTGGTAGGGTAGCATTTATCATTGGATATTTTAGTATTTCAGTAAGAGCTTCTGCATACTAAAAGCCTGTCTTCTTTTCTCATCCCATAGGAGCATAAGGTCTGTCATCTGGTGCAAATCTACTAACACACATATATGGTACAAGGGTCATCTCTCCTGGATCAAGAGCAGAAAAACTTGGGTTGTGAGGAACAAATCCTCAAACAAATTTTGAAAATCAGGACAATTAAACATGAGAAAGCAATTCTACAAAGAGTAGCTTATTATAAGGTTATTTACATTCATGTCATCTCCACCTTCACATTGATCCTTCCAGTGAGATTTTGATTGTCATTAGAAAAGAAATTTCTCATTTAAGATGCCATTCATAGAAAACAGCCTTACAAGTCATCATATTTCCTCCTATCATTATATGGTAATGGTGCCTTGGTGTTTTTGGCACAAACTTGATCCCCTAAAGAAGACACGTAAGAATGCAGAAGGGGAACTCAGACATACTTTACAGATTTTGAGTACAAGCTGTTGTTGGTTGCCTGGCTGGTATTCTCACTGCTTGAAGTTGATCCAAACTCTGGGATTGCAGGGTCTGATCCAAACTCCAGAGCTCCAAACTGAACATTTAACCCTGTCACATCTGCTGACCCAGGCATCTCTACTGCAGAGGCAGGTATCTTAAAGGAGGGAAAAAAAGTCATAATTCCTTTGCATGTACTATCTGTATTAAAGATACTAGTAACTGACACTCTCTCCTCCCTTAACTGAAGGCTTCTTCAGTTACTGCCTCAGCCTTTGCTACTAACTAGATCAGCAACAATGCCCCAGTTAATAACACATAAATTAATTACGTTCTTGTAACCTGAAATGAAATCATTCTGTGTCCTGATCTGGAGTTGAAAGAGTAAGCCATAGTATTCTACAATATCAAAGTGCCATCCACATCCATCCTCCTTCAGCCAACACTTCTCTTGAGGCTACTAAGTCAATCCAAAATCACTCAGCAACAGTCATCTTCCACACAGAGCAATCAGGTATGTTCTTGGAAAAGACATCATCACTGTATTTTGGACTTAAAACTATCCAGCTTAGAACTCTCTGCTTTATAAACAAGAAATATACCATAGCCTTTGCTCTCCTTCTCCCTAGCAACTTATATATAGAATAGAATCATAGAATCATTTAGGTTGGAAAAGACCATTAAGGTCATAAGAGTTCAACCATAAACTTAACACTGTCAAGTCCACCACTAAACCATGTCCCTAAGCGCCGCATCTACATGTCTTTTAAATACCTCCAGAGATGGTGACTCCACCACTTCCCTGGGCAGCCTGTTCCAATGCTTGACAACCCTTTCAGTCAAGGAATTTTTTCTAATATTCAATCTAAACCTTCCCTGGCGCAACTTGAGGCCATTTACTCTTGTCCTATTGCTTCTCACCTGGGAGAAGAGACCAACACCCACCTTGCTACAACCTCCTCTCAGCCTCCTTTTCACCAGGCTAAACAACCATAGAACTTGCTCACCAAACCCTTCACCAGCTTCGTTGCTCTTTAGACACATTCCAACACCTCAATGTCTGTCTTGTAGTGAGGGGCGCAAAACTGAACACAGTATTTGAGGTGTGGCCTCACCACTGCCGAGTACAGAGGGGCGATCATTTCCCTGATCCTGCTGGCCACATCACTCCTGACACAACTTTCTGTATGTTTTTACATTTACTAAGGACAAGCCAAACATGCAATTACCCACCTTGGATGCTGGAGCTATCCTCCGTTTTGGTGGTTTTATCTGTTTCTGCTGGGTTTGATGGGCAGTCACTGCCTGGTTATCCATAGATATAGTGGGGAGCTGTAACATTTTGCTCACAGCTGTAGAGGTGTCTATTGGTGACGGCTCGCGGAGTTTTACCTGGGAGGAGAAGGACTCCAGCCCAGGAGGAGGAACAGGGATTGCCTGCGTTTGTTGTTGCTGTCGCTGGGCCAGCTGGCTCAGTACTGGGGATGGTTCAGGCTGGGATTTAAAGTCTGGTCAGCATTGGGGAAAAGAAATAGCAAAATTAAAGCATTAGACTCTGCTATTCATGCTTCTACTCTTTATGAAAGAATCTGGGTGACCTGACATACTCAACAGCTATGATTTTATAGCGTGTGCAAGTCTCTTTCAGATATCATATGAGTTTCACTTTGAACATTACCACTGGAATAATAAGGCCAACATTTCATATCCTCTACTTCAAATGAACAGCTGTGGGCAAGTGTTATGTAGCTTTCTACCTATCTATACAGTCACATAATACTGTCACACATTAGTTCTCAAAAACTGTTATGGATTATTTTAGTTTGTCTTGGTTTCAGCTGGGATAGAGTTAATTTTCTTCCTAGGAGCTGGTACAGTGCTGTGTTTTGGATTTAGTGTGAGAATAATGTTGGTAACACACTGACAGTTTAGTTGTTGCTAAGTAGCACTTATCCTAAGTCAACAATTTTTCAGTTTCCCATGCTTTGCCAGTGAGCAGGTGCACAAGAAGGTGGGAGGGAGCATGGCCAGGACAGCTGACCCCAACTAGCCAAAGGGATATTGCATCCCACAGAACATCATGCCCAGTATAGAAACTGGGGGGAGCTGGCAGAAGGTGGATCACTGCTCAGGTGTCAGTCAGTGGGTGGTAAGCAACTGCATTGTGCATCACTTGTCTTTTCTTGGTTTTTTTCTTCTCTTTTTAAAAATTTTATTCCTTTTCATTACTATTATTATTATGTTTTGGTTTTTAAATTTTATTTTAGTTACTGAACTGTTCTTATATCCTCATGAGTTTTACTTTTTTTTCGATTCTCCTCCTCATCCCACTGAGAGGGGGAGGAGTGAGCAAGTGGCTGTGTGGTGCTTAATTGCTGGTTGGAGTTAAACCATGACATAATCAAACAGTGCATGTTTCACTGTAATTAACTGTGCTGATAAAATGTGATTATTTCCAAGGGGTCTGAAGTTGCAGTTTAGAGGTATTATGAGCTAAGATTTCCCACCCCTATAAAGGAGATTTTCAACACAAATAGGAAGTCATCTACCATCTCAATCTGGCTGAAAGTCAAGAGACACTGGACACTGACAGTTTTTTTTCCCCACGTCCTCCTCTTTCATATTTTTCAGATGCTGAAGGGCAGGCAGTGGCTCAGAGCACTGGTCAACAACCGTAAGAGATCGACAGTATTTGCAGTGTGAAGGTTTTATTATTCAGTTGGTAAAGTGCATTAGAAAGCAACTTAAAAAGTATGCAAAAATTTTTTCAGAATTCTGTGTGTAAAAGATTATAACTGCTACCAAATTAGCTGCTTATCTATCTGGAAACATATACACATAAACATGAGATAGATACAAGAGCTATCACTCTTCACAGTGAGAAGACTGCTAGGAACTACACTGCAAAAACCATGTTTGTGTCCTTCTCACCATTTCCACTAATTTTACTCAATTAAATGAAAAAACCACACAATTATGAATAGACAAAATGGGTAACCTGCATCATTCTCAGTACACTAGGGAAACAACACTGAGATGTGATGCACATTATGAAGAAATGATGTAGTACTTAATTCAAAACTCAGGTAATGGTAAGATGAGAAAAATTTGGGGAAAAAAGACAAAATATGATACAACATTATACTCAGCTACAAGCAGCATAGGCATAATGTAAATAAGTATTTTCCAGCATTTGTTGACAAAGTAACATCAAACTTTCACCTAAATATTCAAACACATTAAATCAAAGATTTCATTACAAGAAAGTTCAACAACTTCTAAAGATGCAGTGACATTTATGGATAGTCAAAACTTAGTTTGTGATATACTCGTAATGTCTATTACCAGTAAGTGAGTGTAACCTTTACAATGTTGTAACCAACTGTATTAGTAGGATTACATATTTTAGACAGTCTTTCATTACGGCCATTCTAAATGGTCATTGGCAATAAGAAATCTTAAGGCTAATAGAGAGAGAAAGCTACATCAAAGCACTTACCAAACTGACTAAGAACTGAGGACTGAGTAATGGGTGGTTTTAGATCCCAGGATGATGTGGTAGTTGTGGTAGTGGTGGTAGAGCTACTATTGTTTTGTTGAGAGGTAAATTGACCCAATCCTGGAGATTTCAACTGGTCCAAGATTTGGGATCCTGTAGAGTTTGCCAATTTAGAGGATCCGAGTTCTCCAAATCCAGAACAAAGAACTGCAGACTACCAAAAGACAATAAAGAAGAGGGGAGGGAGTGGAGTTAAGCATTTAATAAACAATTTCAACATAGCCATAGGGTCAATGCCTACAGCTGCTATCTGGCAGCAACTAAAAACTCTTCAGCCCTAGATTACTAACAAATGACCAATAAAAAATTCAGCAGATGTAGCATATGGCCAGATCCTCTCTGATTATAACTGATACAACTTCCACCACTGTGGTGACAACAATACTGATTTACTTGACTCCATGCATCTCAAGATAGCATATATTTACTAATAGTTGAATTGATTTGCAGAGAACAAATATAAGCGTTCAATTTCAAGCCCTCACAACTGACTCAGAAATAGGCAGGTTTTCAGAAAAATCAGTCAAGATAACTGCTTGGAAACTGCACATCATAGTTTCCTGGCATAGAACTCCTCAATATAAACAAATTATTTCATCTTAAATCAGCATGCAGTAAACTCATTTGCTCTCTCTCAAAAATTAATACAAGTACTTCATGTAAACCAAGAAACAACTATTTACCAAAACCAGAAAAAACAGTTATTTTTTTTTGTGTGTGAATGGAATTAAGAATTCCATCCCTTCAACATCTGCAACCTGAATTTTACAAATACTGAAGCATCTCATGAAATGACCAGTACTGGCAAAGTTGTTTAACCTGAAGTATTTACTCATGAACATTTAGAAAGCGTAAAATAATTTTACCAGACTTTGAGGAGAATAAGAGTTTACAGCACTGGAGCTGCCAGTTCCTGATGCCATCTGGGTGCTGTGCTGAGAATTTGTGAAGACTAGGGCTTGGCCAAAGGTCTGCTGCTGGGGACCCTCAAATGAGTTGCCTTCTGTCTCTGGGGTAGAAGTCACAGGCTTTTGAAGCAGCGTTACCAAATCGATGCTGTAAGAAAAAGCAAAGTTTGGCTGGAATAAACATGATGATTAGGCTGTGATGAAACCGAAGAAAGCACTAACAATACTAAAGCTGCCACACCGGCAACAGAATTATTACTCATTAACAGTCTTTTCAAATATGACTTGTCTGCCATACAGAAAGAGGTTTTTGCCAGAAAGTAATATTCCACTAGCTGAAACCTTCCACTACAGTTCGAATATAAACTATTTTTGCACTTTTCAAACTTTATCAAATTTATAACATCATGTATCCCATAAATTATCTATATGATTAATATAGCCAAGTAACCAGAGACAAGTCATAAAAGATACATTATGTTTAAGTGAATACTGCCTGCAAACCTATTACATATACAGAGAATGTGAGTTATCAATATATCGCAGTATCCCTTTAAAAAGAGCAAAGGATCGAAGTCCTACCTCCGTATAGGGTGGGTACAAGGACAGTAAAGAATAAAGCCACACATGCAATAACTGAGTGAATATGTGATGACATGAAAGTCACAAGAGCAGCAAAAACAAAAGCTAACTTTCTCAGATAGTAGGCACATACCCAAAACTACTCTATCACACATACCTGAGCAGAATGAGAAACATGAATTTTCTTTTGTTTAACATGGCTTACTAACCCCTACCACATATTTAGCACAGCTTTATCCAAGGAAAAGCAAAGCATTAAGACAATAAAAGAAATCTACTCCAAAAGTTCTGACTTAAGTTTATCCTAAATGGTTGGCTGAAGAGCTGCTTCCACCACTTTCATTAGCATAGATTTTGTAATGCCCAAACCTTTCTTATGGCAAGTGGAGTGGGGAAAAAAAAAAAGCGCCCACAAACAAAAAAAAACTCCAGCAAAACAAAACCCAAAAAACCAAAACACCAGAATTTGAGTTGATGGACTAAAATACTTAACATAATTTGAAGGACATCCATTGGAAGAATATTTGCATTAGAACAATGATCATGTGAGCATATCACCTTTAAGAAGGAAAGGAACATAAACTGTAGACCAACTGACAGCATGCCTCCTCCAGATCACATCCATGTTATAAGGAAAAATTTTGCTGCAGACTGGAGTACCGCCACACAGCTGCATCAGGATGTTTGGGACCATTAGGCCATCTAGTTTTCAGGTCTCAGGCTACTCAACTACTGAAGTCTTCATCACACAAGTTTAACCTGCTCTCCTAGGATCTGAGGCTAATGCAGGCAACTGATTCCATCCAAGATCATTGGCCAGACATTTGTTGGAGACAAAGGCAAGTAAAGGAAGGCAGCAACTGCCATATTTTTGGTTCTCTATCTGAATTCCATATCACCAGTTAAGGCAAGTAATTGTGATGCTTACTAGGAAATTCACCTTCTTGCCAATACAAGCTTTTCTGTTAACGTGTCTGTCAAAGCACTATGTTCTGCACCCTTTCCGCATCTACAGAGGCAGGCTTTCCATTTTCTGGACAGCAAAGCCAGAGCTGACTTTTCAACAGCAGAAAACTTTACTTCCAAGCTCATTTTGTTCCTGCCTGTAAGCAATCTTTGTGCAAAAGACAGTCTTCCCAGTATTACACTTGTGGATTTGGTAAGTTTGGGTCCACTTCCATAGAGAATAATAGGTTACAGAGGACCCACAAAACCAACGACTGGCAAGCAAGGACTTTGCAAATTTGAAATTAGCTTGACCAATCTCTGACCAGGGCTGCCCTCTGTTTTTTTTTCAACATTTTATATGTGCAAGCTAACATTGTTTCACCAAGCAGGAGGTTTTTAAGGTATAGGGAGAACGTGGAAGAAGAGCTTACCTTTGCCCAGGAGTCACATGATTCTCAGCTGGAACAGAGGAAGCAGTGAAGACTTTTGTTTCAGAAAGCTGAAAAAGAGGGGAGGGGGTGGAAGGTATTTTAATCATACACATGCTTACACTTCACTGCTGAGACACCTGCAGAAATTCCATCTTGGTCATGGACTTTTAAGGTAAAAGTAAAGACAAACTACCATTTCAACCAGTTATACTGGGGGACAGGGAGGCAATTCAAGACAGCCAGCATGGCTTCACCAAGGGCAAGTCCTGCCTGACCAAAATAGTAGCCTTCTATGATGGGGTGACTACACCAGTGGACAAGGGAAGAGCTACTGATGTTGTCTGTCTAGACTTCTGTAAGGTCTTTGACACAGTCCCCCACAACTTTTCTCTTTAAATTGAAGAGACAGGGATTTGATGGATGGACTGTTTGATGGATGAGGAATTGGTTGGATGGTCACATCCAGCAAGTAGTGGTTAATGTCTCAATGTCCAGAGGGGGATCAGTGATGAGCGGTGCCCCTCAGGGGTCTGTATTGGGACCAGTACTGTTTAGCATCTTCATCAGTGACATAGATGGTGGGATTAAGTGCACCTTCAACAAATCTGCAGATGACACCAAGCTGAGTGGTGCTGTTGACACGCCTGAGGGACAGGATGCCATTCAGAGAGGCCTGGATAAACTCGAGAAGTGGGCGCATGTGAACGTCATGAGGTTCACCAGGGCCAAGTGCAAGGTCCTGCACCTGGGTTTGGGCAAGCCCCGATACCAATACAGGCTGGGGGATGAAGGGATTGAGAGCAGCCCTGCCAAGAAGGACTTGGGGGTACTGGTGGATGAAAAGCTGGACATGAGCCAGCAATGCGCACTCACAGCCCAGAAAGCCAACCGCATCCTGGGCTGCATCAAGAAAAGTGTGGCCAGCAGGTCAAGGGAGGGGATTCTGCCCCTCGACTCTGCTCTCATAAGACCCCACCTGGACTCCTGTGTCCAACTCTGGGGTCCCCAGCATAAGAAAGACATGGATCTGCTCTAGTGGGTCTAGAGGAGACCATGAAGATGCTCGGGGGGCTGGAGCACCTCCCCTGTGAGGACAGGCTGAGAGAGTTGGGGTTGTCCAGCCTGGAGAAGAGAAGGCTCCGGGGAGACCTTCTAGCAGCCTTCCAATGCTCAAAGGGGGCTTATAGAAGAAAGACGGACACAGACTTTGCCACAGGGCCTGTGCCCACAGGACCAGGGCTGATGCTTTGCAACTCACAGAGCCCAGATTCAGACCAGACACAAGCAAGACGTCTTCTACCACCAAGCCTGCTCCTCAAATGCTGCAACAGGCTGCCCCGAGAGCTGGGAGCTGCCCCATCCCGGCAAACGGTCACCGTCACCTTGGACGGGGCTCCCAGACACCGGATCTACTCCAACATGGCCCTGCTCGTAGCGGCGGCGCTTGGACCGCAAGACCTTTCACCGTCCCTCCCAACCCAAACTACTCTATGAATCTGTGATTTTATGCTGCAGCTCTGCTTAAAAGGACAGAAACACACAGTCAAACTTCAGCAAAGTCTTCTCCACAGAATCAAATACCATTTTAATTAAAGTGTTAGGAAATCTGATCTGCTGAACACACACAATGGTATACCAATGTAACTACATGAGTTTGAGCAGTAGTTCACCTGAAAAATACACCAGTAGAAAGTAATTAACATGACAGCTGGTGTACCAGCAGTGTACAGATACCTAATGCAGACATAACCTAGGACTCCATAGAGCAGCTCTGATATATCTTGTTGCAAAAGCCTAACACATTGCACTGTTCCCACTCATTTCATGTATCCCTCTGTTTTACATTTCAGCTCACATCACCAGTGGAGGCAGGTTTGCACTCAGGTATGTACAGTGAACTAGAATTCATGGTTCCTTCTTGGCATTTCTGCTAGTGGTGGCAGTACCATCTTAAACCGACTGCTCTGCAAGAATGAGTTCAAAAACAATAATAAAGGGAGAACCATGTAATTGCTTATATACTAGTATAACCAGTCAGAGCATCCACAGCAGAAAACTACTGCTTTCACCATGCTGTTACAGTAAAGATAGACACTCACACAGGTAGCCGGGAGCGGGGGGAGCTGCTTGGTTGGGGTTTTGAGGGAAAAGGGGGTGATTTTGGTTTTTAAGGGGCTTGTTTGCCTTTTTTAATAGCTTTTCTTTTTTTAGAAATAGTTAAACAGTTACAATATCCCAGGGCTAATTCATTTCTATCGACAGAAATAATTGCAAACCAGAATACATCTTAAGACAGTACAGGTTACGTTTAACAAGATAAAGATAGGCACGTATAATGGTTATATTTTAAATTAAATTTGCACAAAATCACCCTTAACTAATTTGGTGTAGCTTTGTATTTAGACTAAAGAATAACTGACCTATTCAAACACTCACAAAGAATCCCTTTAGAATGTGAAATTTGAATACAGTTCTTCCAGGATATTATGTATTTTTAATTGCATACACTGCTAGCAGCCCAGTTTAAAGGACATCACGGACATGAGCCAATATCATCTGCCACCCCACATGCAGCTCTGCTGAAAGCACATATATTCCTGAACACGGTCATCTGACTGGAATTTTCCTATGAAACACTGTTGATTTAAGTAGGACACAGAAGGGCTGACTAGGAGCAATCACTTATCACTGAGGCAAAGTTCAAATGTTTCATGTGTTCTCCTAGCACCCACTTACATACAACACACTGTGTCATGAAAAAATTAACACCACCACAGTTCCTCCCTCCATTTCCTTCCCTTCCCTTGCTACCAATACAACATACTTTAAGCCCATCTTTCTGGAACACAACTCTGTCCTGTGCATTATGCTGTCATCCTGCAACTCCAGGTACTGACCAAAATGAAGAAATAAGATTCAGGTCAAGAACACTTCCAGTTAAAAAGGCTGTTTATTGTTCAACCCTTTCCCCACTGTATGTGTTATTTTAGAACAACATGTACTGTACTTTTTGTAGTGTTACAAGACTCCTGCATTAGACAGCACAAGGAGGTCAGCTAATGGCATAAGCAGCAGCCCACGGTCTGCGATCCCTTTGTTAAATATTAAATTCTTTGTAATGTCAACAGTTTCCTAGGCTCACATAACCCAGGACAAGACTAACTGTGGCCAGCACACTGATGAATCCAGAAAACTAAGCAGATCAAGGAGCCTAAGGATGTTTGTGACAACGCAAAAGCATGCTTGATGTATGAGAGAGGAAATGTCCTCTTCAACTGAACCAGCATGCAAAACACAAGTCCCCAGCTACCAGCTCAGCTACACTGAAGTTTACACGACACCCTGTGGCAAACTCACTGTCACAAGCTCCAATTAAGCACCTAATTCAGAAGTCTGCTGGGATTACAGCATTTGTCACACACATACTTCGTGCAGCAGCAGCTGAAAAGTTTTATCACACAGAAGTATTTAGTATTTCTTAGAAGTAGTATTATCAGCTCCTAACAAAGTTATTTACGCTCACCATACACTACATCTTTCACTGAGGCTCTGGCATTTTCCCAGAACTGAATGAACAGTCGTGAACCATTTGCAATCATCAGCCTCACAAGGATATTTCCTCCACCTGCAGTGAAATGCCTGTGCTTTTCAGCTCCTGTTCCTATGATGAAAATCATTCTCCAATCACCAAACAAAACAATATATTTAACAACTAGCTAACAGCTCCTATGGCCAGTTGATAGGTGAGGAGAACAGGAAAATACACTCCAGCATCCTCGTAAAAATTCAGCATCAACAAATCAGAAGTAACAAAACCTTATCACTGTTTTGATATGATGTACTGAAGTTAAAGAAAATAAAACAAGTTCTCATAGTGCTTCATGGTAAAGGAAACACTCCCACTAAAATACACTTCCTTTTTTTTTTTAAAGTGTTGCTGTTGTTTCAAGTAAAAACTAAGACTACCAAGATTGTACAGAAAATGTTTGCCTTCATCCGCTTTCCAGCAATTTGTATGTATTCTATTTCTCCCCTTCTGATAGGTTCTGTTGTTAAACTTGATTTTCTTTAGCCAGGAGAATATGATCACAATTTTAACAGGAAAAGCCATAGCCATCTACGGTACATCAACATCTGTCTGGTTCATCATTGTCCATGTCGTGAACACCCCTTTAACAAAACACAACCTCCTATTTTCACTGCATCTAGTTTCCACTTTATTTAAGAGCCTCCTGACAATGTATTATACTTGCTCAATATTCACTACTAAATACCTGACAGGACTATTAGATCACAAAAATCTAATCCTTCTCAGGACAAACAACATTAAATTTCACTCACCTGCTCGTAACTTGTATCTGACTAGAGAACACCACATTTAAAGAAAAATATTCTTCAGAAAAACACCTGGTTGTTATCTGCAGACAGCAAATACATCAGCTTCCTCGGCTGTTTTAATTATTAGTCATGCTGCTAGAATTGTTTATTATATATTTCAATGTGCAGCTCCATTTTCCAGCAATAGGTCCATATTATGCCTTTGTCTTATAGACTAAAACCACAGCCAACTATATGCTAATAAAGTAACGTTTTCAGATTCAGTAACTAAAAATCTCACTCTCAAGTACCTCTTCTATCAGTAAATAATGTTCAGCTATGTACCACAATTTTTTCTTCATAAAAGCAACAAACAGTTGGATGCAGTACTTCAGAATCAAGTTCAGAAGAGTCCACATACATAAATACAAATCAAGAATGATTAAGAGACACGGAAGAGTGCCTACAGGCAAAATGACTACAATAGGGTTTTTTTGTCACAGCATCAGTCCTTTCGGAGATCACACTGAGCTGTTCTTTTTTCATCATCAATCATACAATCCTGAAAATTTTTCAGTTGCTGCTTTCCAGAGAATAGCCCCTTGTTCTGGAGGTGTGCCTTTATTCCTATAAAACAAATGGGCACTTGGCTATATTAAAGCATTTTTCATTTGAACTGCTTAACTCTAGCAGAGGTCCAGATTTCACTGTGTAACTGGCTTATTGGAATGGCAATTAAAAGTAGTTTTTGGATTTCCCACATGAAGACACTAGATGGCATCTGGCCTAGCACTGGATTCCTTTACAGTCCTCCTAGAAATGCCCACATTCAATAAGGGTCCTCCTGCAAAAGATTTATTTGCCAAAATTTGCAAGGCAGATTTTAATCCACTTAATGTGTTTTGTGATAGCATGTAACTGTTTTTAGAACAAAAGACGTAGATCAAATCTCTTACAAGGACATACTCTGTCTTCACAGTTACCTTGTAATTTACTTAAAGACCAAGATCAGGTTTATTTGAAGCGGAGCTATTTTCCATAAAACTACACTGAATAGCAACTGTAATCTTACGCTTCTATTTTTTTCCTTTTTCCTTTATTTTCCTCCCAGGCATGTTTTGGGCTAATGTGTCTGCAGCTTGCCATTTCATTCACTTTCTGAACATCACCACATGAACAACTTTCTCCTAGGTTACAGGGATTTTTCCAGGACTCTAAAATTAATAAAAATTATCAACAGGCTAGAGATTTCATCTGCTGCTCTTTCAAGATTCATGTGCAAATTACTCAGGTTTAATAATTAATTAAAAACTCTATCCCTAGTCAGCACTGCTCAAGCCCCCTCACAGGCTACAACTGCTGTGTTGTACCAGCATCAAGGTACCAACAGGGGCAAGAAACAAGGCCAGGTTTTTTCAGTATCCTTACCCCTTAGTCTACCTCTAGCATACACTGCAAAAATAGAGGGCAGGTTTAAAAAAGATGTCAGCTTTTGATGGCAGTCACTGATGCAGGAAAACTAGGAATTTTAGAGTTACTTTTCATTTTCTCTAAAGACACAGCCTTCTCATTAGGTAAGGACAGAGTCTTCATATCTGTTATATGAAACATTCACACATTTCTAGGGATAACACTGAGATGCCACCCTACAGGAGGAGGCAAAAGGGATGACTTGCAAGGCAATCTCTTACTCTCCTGAAAATAAACTTGAAATAATGAATATTCCTATAAAAGATTAAAAACTTCTTAAAAGTTAAGTTCTCCTTTCCCTATTTCTTCCTACCTTGTTTTCTGAACTGCTTAAGCTTTAATGCCATAACTGAAAACTTAAGATCACAAAAGCAATTTTCATACGTTACAACAAATGCCAAATATTTTGCAGACATGAAGACATCTCTTGCCTGATAAAGACCAAGAACCAAAACTGTTGTAGTACTTTAGACAACACATCATGATGAAACAACAGGAATGAAGCAATTAAGTGCTAACTTCAGTATACTACTAGCTCCTTTTTTGGTATTATGAACATGAAGTGGACTAAGTGGAACAATTATGCAGACTTCAAACAAAAGCATCCAATGAGGAGTCTAAAGTTGATAGTAAGCTTCACCACTTAATTACATAAAAGTCTTGTGATAAGTCTTTAAATCCCTACACAATAGTAGGGGGAAGTATGCAGTTAACACTCATCAGCGTTGAGCAGTTGAGAACTATAATTCACAAATATTTAATTTGGGATAAAACTTTTATTATCTATGTGTTGTCCACCCAGCAAAATAAATTAACACTTCTTGATTCAATATTATTATTAATTTTAATAAATTATTAAAT
The DNA here is from genome assembly GCF_031877795.1 of Strix aluco. Taxonomy (NCBI): domain Eukaryota; kingdom Metazoa; phylum Chordata; class Aves; order Strigiformes; family Strigidae; genus Strix; species Strix aluco. The sequence continues at coordinate 86,847,432 of NC_133971.1, read as the reverse complement.
ATATCATATAATAATATAATAGATTTAATATATTAATATATTACTAAACAGAATTATCCATTTTTAAAATTAAGCTTATCTACATATATATATTAAAATATATATATTTTAAACAGGAATTACAGCAAGAAACACAGTAAGAAATATTGCATGCATACAGCAAAGTATTACTTCAAACAGGAACTCTGAAAAGGGTAAATAATTGGTCTATCCAACAAGGTATACTTACATCTTCATTCCAGTCTTCTGCTGTCCATTCTTCTATTGAGTTTTTCCACGCTCCTATTGTAATTTGGGGAAGGAGAGAAAACAGTTACAAGCTAAAAAGCACAATATTGCTTTTCAACCATTCTGATAAACAATCACGTTTTCATTATTAGTGGAATACAAAGTGAGGAGATGATGGCTGGAAACATGGGAAACTCTAGAAAATTGGTCTGCAGATTTAAAATTTTGGGAGGTAGGGTTTTTTTTGGCCTTTAATTTTTGATTTCAGGAATTTCTTAGTCACTATGGTACCAGACATAATCTGTACAAACACAAGTCTGCAACCAGTGATTAATCCCAAACGTTGGAAGAACTTCCTCCTATGACCCCAACAACAGTGCAAGGTTACTCGACCCCCACCACAGGATCTCCCAGTTTCATGCACAAATTCATACACAGCCTGAACAAAACACAACCACAACATGTGCTCCAACATTCATAATCCTACTTTCAACATATTCAAATTCCAGACCCAAGCTATGCCCCTGGAGGCTCCTTTCCAATCTCAGGGCAAAACAAGCCCAAACCCTTCCCCTGATACAGCAATTGTATTTTAAAACATATATAATTCATATAATGGCAGCAGAAGAGTCAATAAGCTCCCACTCTAGAGGCAAAACACTTCTTCCCATAACTTGTGGCAGAGTTTATGTGGCAAACACTGGACCACAGTGCGCAGCATGCGGCAATGGCAAAACTACTGGAAATGGTCCTCCAGCTGCAAAAACCTGATCCCTTCCATAGGAAACAGCAGGCATAAACATGCAAGAGCAATGAATCGACTCAAGGCCTTGCCCACCAGTGTAAGCACAGGGAAGGTTACCCCAGCAACAACCAGAGCTTTCATTTAAACTACATAACCACAAGCAAAGAAAGCCCCAGCTGTGAAGTTCCTGCTACCATCACCTTTGGTAGAAAAGTAGAAAGTAGAAAAGCAAAAGAACTATGGCTTTAATCATCTCCTTTTACTGAACCAGGAACCCTCTGAGACACATTCACCCAGAAACAAGCCCCCCAAAGACAGCATCAGATCCAGGTCGTACTAACGCCATTGCTACATTAGTGCATTCTTTTGTACACCGTTACAAAGCAGCATCTTGGACAGAGGACGGTCAAATGGTACTAATCCAGTGAGGCAAACAGGCCTACCACAGATATACACACACAGTGGCGAGAAGAGAGAAGATTTATACCTTGGAATCTGAAATTATTTGGCAGGTCCTGAGAAAGGTAACATCCACTCTGTGTTGGCTCTGTGGAGCAATATAGAGTTGCCTGAAATATCTCATGCTGACATTTTACCAAACAGTCCCTAACCAGGAGGTTTCTACAAGCTGCAAAATAACTAATAATCATATCCGAGCACAGCACAATTACTACAATGCCTCAAATTTCTAGAGTAATCCACACGTTTCCACAGAAATTTTGGAAAGAAAGAAAAGCCCAATGAGCAGCAGTTTTTAGAGAAATAGTTGCTTTCCCTTCTCCTGATCAGCACAAGATCCCTTCCTCTGGTATTTCTTCTGTAGAGAAATACATCCTGGTTTTTGCCCTGCTTATATTTATCTCCCCTCAGTCAGAGCAAGGCCTGCCTGTGTAGAAGACAAACTTCATGCTGGTGCCAGAACTCTAACAACTGAGCTTGGAGTTGACTAAAACAAACACAAAAAGAACTCAGACAAATCAGCCCAACTCTGGAGCATCCCCCACCACCTTTGGGGACCAAACCTGTTTGGAATAATATCTGGGACATCTTCCTGACATTCAGTTTAAATGTTTATCTGTTGTTCCCACTTATGAACATAGTTCTGTGCCTTTACTCTTTTTAAATACTGAACACAACACTTCACCCTTTTTTTAGTTTACCCAAGCTAAGTTTATTATTGTAGCTTATTAACACTCTACCTTCACAAAAAAATCCTTCCAGCTTCAGTTATTTCACTGCTCTTCTCTGCATTAAATCGAGTTTGCTAACGCCTTCCTTCTATTGATGGGATTTTAAGTGGGATCTTGCCACAAGCACATCAATCTCCTTTTAGTCCAAAATCCACCTTGGCATTATTTCAACTCCATATATCCTCCTCCCAACCTTTCCCCCATGCCTTGCAAAGCATCACAATTTAAGCCTTCTCTGCTTTCCACTGCAATTATACCTTGTGTTTTCAAGGATCCTTGTCGTAACAACTTCAACCTAGATGGCTATGTAACTCTCCTGTTCCCCTTTTTAACAAGTTCAGCTTTAGAAAGTTCTAAAGCCAAGAAAAAATATATGGTATGTAAGTCTTCAGCTATTTTCCTCCAATTCCTCATTCCCTGTCATACTATTTGACTTTTTTTTTTTTCCTTTTTTTGAATAACTAGACAGAGATATTATCCCCAATGCACTGGTGAGTTCATTCTGGATTACATTCATGTTCTAGAATGACCTGAAGATTTCCTTAAAATGTTCCTTCCAACTTTTACAGCCATCTTTAAAAAAAAAGCCAAACAACTTCCTTCTAACTTCCAAGCTACACAACTCCCTTCTTCCCCCTTGACAGCTACACTATAATTTATTTTTTATTTCTTATCATTCTTCAGTTTCAGAGTCATTTAAGGCTGCTCATAATTAAGACAACGAAGGAAGTTTTTCTATTAAATTTATGAAACTCTATCAAAGTAGATGTATCAGCAAATTACCAGGAACACAATACATTTTTATAACCTACTTTGGGAAGTGACCACCTCCAACATAATTTATTTATAAGAACTGCTGTGATTTGTTGCTCAGGATCTTCCACCGCCTTATACATTACAAAAAAGGTAAGAGGTTGACTCAGCATATATTTGTACGAAAATATTAACCACCCTGTTCAAGTTTATTTCCTTTTGGATGAGGACTGGTCATTTTGTTTCCTCCCACCTGTCCCTTCTCTTTGCCTTTCAGTTGTACATTATTCCTATAAAAATTAGGATGCAGGAAAACCAATGCTGAATTATTTGGAATACAATTACACTTAAATGTTACGAATCATTAAAGATTCACCTTTTACTCTTTTTATTTCAACCAAAACCACGAAACCACTAGCTTATCTATAAGATTACATGATGGTGCACCTAGAAACACCTCGCATTTAGGCTACTGCGATTCTTCTGGTATCTGCAACAATCCAGGACAAGAGGTTCTACAGCACTTTCAGAGAACATATGGGGGCAACTACATTTTGGAAACAAATAGTGTATTTCTTTTTAACTGAAAATGTTGATGTTGATCATTTCCCATCAATGGCTTAAAGAGGAAATACTTAGTAAACTCTCAGAACTCCACAGTTTATATTTGCATGATGTCTTCAGAGAACATTTTGATAAGCAAATTTGTTTTGTTTCTCTAGTTGGCCAGTTATTTCCTTTCTAATGTAACTGCATATGAAAGACACTAATTTTTCAAGTAGCTAGTATGAGCTAATTTTGTTTTCTTTGGTTTTAGATGAAAGAAGAAATGGGATTGGGTAATGAGGAATAAAGAGAGGGATTTCCATCCTGCCCTTCCTCTGTGTATACTCTTATCTGGCATCCGTCATTAGTCCACCGCAGGCTTTATGGATTTCCATACATATACATCACCCTCATTCACATCTTGAACTGCACATTGGGAACTTACTTATTACCTGGACTGTTGATTTGTTACTAACATAACAGCACTGCAAATTAAGAAAAAAAAAAAAAACAACTGAAAACTAGTATTTGTGATTAACAAGCCAAATCACCAGGTCAACATTGTACAACCTACTTCCAGCCCCATACCTTGTCTGCCACTCTTTCCCCCTACGCCTGCTTCCATGTTCCTTCCCAGCACTCTCTCCTCGGCTTTAAAACTACTACTCCAGCTGCAGCCTCATCTAACAGCCCTCAAGATGCTTTCAAATCACAAGGCTGAAAGTGCTTCTCACATGATTCAGTTTTAAAGAGATCTCTTCTTTTCATCTTGGGGACTTATTTCAGACATTCACTACGGCTTGTCTAAAGAAACACTGTAAAATAAAACACTCTTCCTACAGTCATATATATAAAGACATTTTTGTTTTGTTGGTTATGGTGCCTTTTCCATTTGCACTGAAAGCAAATTAAGATTAGCAGCAAAACCAACATTTAGCACCCAAAAAGCACATTCACACTTAATAAGTTTACTTTAAATTTCCACCAACTAAATGATTCTGCATGAACTCCCCACAATGACACTCACTCATTCATACCCCTAAGAATCATTATTCTGACAATGCCAGGGCAAATTCCCAAATGCCTTCTCACACCTTCTCCATACATTCTTCTGTACATCCTCAACTTTCCAGACATGCCTTAAGTTGCATCACAGAAGTTCAGCGCAGTTCTCAGTGACATGTGCGCGGCCTAACAGCAAAAATGCACTTGGCATTCAAAAAGAAGTTCCACATGTCAACTAGTACTCTTTGAATTTCCACCAACCCATTTGCTCAGCAGCAAACCCCTCACGTAGACACATTTGTACTCTTATGGGGATCTGTTTACCGACACCAAGCTACTCTTATTCCCAGCAGAATTCTTCTATTAATGAAGACTGAGGAGGTGTCTACAAGAAGGAACAGAGGTTGCCATAGGGGAGGCACGTGAAGGCTATTCAGAGTTAGCAGGGAGGGTCACAAAACATTTGAACTCACTTGGGAAGTAGAGCACAAATCAAAGTTGTTCGTAAGCCACAGCCTTACAGTTGCATTCATTAATAACTAACCTGTGAATCTTCTACCTCTGGTCCAGTCTCCTCATGCCTTTCTTGGGCATCTTCTTTCTTTAGTTAACCTAACTGTTTCTGCAATACTTGTGACAACATATACTGCCCTCCACTACCGTACAGTGAACAACAGTATCAGTATTCCTAGGCAAATTTTCAAGTCATTAGGTGTCCTTCTAACCCATGATCTGATAAACTTATCTGAAAACCTAACATGAGTGAAAGTAAAAGGTGCATTTCTGTTGGTGTTATCGCACCAAGTCATTTCAAAAGTAATTCCTTCAAAAGATCCGTATTTGGCAGAAGAGATCCCTTCCAATAACCATTAATATACTGAGGGCCACCCTCCCACACTGGACTGGAAGGCACTCAGAGTGACAAGACAGCTGCCTAATAAACCATCCTAAACTCTGAGCCTGTTAATGTTTTCTCTGGTTAAGTGGAAAATGGCTTCTATGAAGTTTAGAAAGCAGCTCACAGCAGAGCTCAACGGACCACACCCTGGCCTCCAGTATCAGTCTTTTCCTTCCACACTTGACACAGGGTTGATGAAAAATCGTCTGAGTAGGCTTCAGCAATGAAGAGATCAGAAGAGTTACCCTTTGCTAGGGTTAAAAAAAAAAAAAAATCTCCTATCACTGGATGGTTCCCAAGTGTGGACAATGACATATGTGAATTTCTCCATCCTGACACAGGGTTTCCTTTGTTTTCATCTCCTGTCACAGAATATGGGAAGCAGTAAGGTATCCTGTTTTCCCAAAGACAAGCAGGTCACATTCCACATTTCTGAATCACCAAGAGACCACTGTTAAATGGTTCCTTTCCAAACTATGTCTGTCTCTTGCCTTTAGCCAGGAGTGTGTACTTCACACTTGAAACTTCATACAGAAGCACACAGCTGCCTCTATCTTCAGACAGGCAGACTGCTCTTTTGGCTTTCGTTCAAGCGCCTACTCGTACTTTAGTTAATAATTCTCTTCAGTGTTGGCAGACCTTGGAACTCTCCTCCATCCCAGAGACTCACATCCTTACATTCCTGCATTGTACGGGTGAGGCTTCCAAAGCCATCCCAGTGTCACTGAGTGGATTCATATTTGTGAACAGTTTTTCTTTTCTTCTTCTTCTACTTAGATATTCACACCCTATTGCCCAATGCCTGAGAAGCAATCACTTTTAGTAGGACTTATACTCCTTAACTACATTAAGTGAGCTCTTAAGCAGTACTTAAGACATCTAAAAACAGTTCTTCACATAAAAGGTTCTTCCAAGAACTCTTCAAATCCCTTTGTCTCTCAAGGGATTATTAGCACTAAAGCAAAAAAAAAAAAAAAAGCAAATTGCCTTCCCTTCATTCTAACCAGACAGTCACTTAGGCCACAGCATGTGCTCTGCACATTAGTAGCAGTTAAGCTAAAAAATGAACTAATATCTGTGCCATGATAGATGTGTTCACGTTTTCAGAAGTTAACTGAACACTAACACACAATTTGCTACAGGTCTTCATTCCAATCCTTCCACTTCTTGAAGCATCTTACCAGTTCCATCATCTGCATCATTCTGACCAGTCTCCCAAATGTCTGATTTTGTCCCAAAGCCATCAGTGGCAGAAGACTCCGTATAGTCTGCAGGGTTAAATGTCCTAGAGTTTTAAAAGTTAAGAAATGGAAGAGAATACATGGGTCATTCAATGAACACAGGTGTCATCATTTTTAGCTGAAGTTGTATTAGATTTAACATCTTGATTTCCACATAATTTATCTTGATAGTTTTGGTTTCAAAATAATTTTTTCCTCTACAAGCAGACACAGATAAAAACAGGGAGAAAAGAGAAAAGAAGTAAGAGGAGCAAAAAGTGAGGAGACTGGAAAAAAAAAATTACTTTAGAGAAACTGAACCAAAACAACAATTCCTGAAAAAGCAGTTAAACAGCATACCTACTCCTCCCAGTCTTATAAAGCATTAGTTTATATGCACGATAAGCCCCTCTCAGCTGATAGTTTCTCAGCAGGTGGCTGACTGATGAGAAACCAGTATCATGTCCTTTCAGAGCACCAGACCTGCGCAGGACAGGAGTCGGAACATCAGTAAAATTATTTCAGAATGCACTCCTGACACCAATGCCAAAACAAACAGATGGAGCTAAAAGGTGAAAAAGAATTATTGAAGAAAAACCTCTTTTCAGTTTATCATCTACAGGTATGAACGAGACGGATTATTAGAGAAGTGAAATGAGCCTGTTCATCATGACATCACTGATATTACATGAAATGTCATTACAGGCAAACACTGAGTGAAAGTAGTGGAGGCTACACTTCTATGAAGCAAGTTATTCCAACAAAACTGAGAACAAACTTTAGAACTGCTGAGTAACTTCTTTTAATTCTGTTTTAGGGTCCATGTATGTCCAAACAGCTAAAGCATGAAACCTCAAAAACAGGAGAAAGTTTATAATGGCTAGCCTTTCTGGTTTTATATAGAACTCGCACATTTTACATTACACTGAAACAAATTTATCTTTAAATTGAGCTAGGACTATATGCACCACACAGAACTTTCAGCCTCCAAGGCACTATGTGGCTGCTACTGATAGATACAAACAGGTTCTCCAAGTTTGAGATATAAACATTGAGTGAACACACATTAGGTTTGTATAGATGTGTCTAGCTAGAAATACTGGTTTAAGACAAAAATAATCCATTAATCTAACAGATTTGTGAATTTTTGCATCCACATTGGTTTATCAAACATATAGCAATATTAATACATGCAGTGCCAATATTGTCAATTAATATTGCCACTGAGTTTGATCCTTGCCAAAATCTGTGCTCTGCATGTTTCTTACCCCATGCCTTGGGCTGAAAACCTCCCCGCTCCTCTCCCTCTGCCACGTCCAAACCCTAGGAGAGAAAACACCATTTAACAGCAACAGCAGAGGAGCCGCCAATCACTAGTCTGTCACATTAGAAAATACTATGGTTGAAGGAGAAAACTACCATAAAGTTAAATATCATATACTTCCCAAATTTCCTCACAGGAGAAGTAAGCCACAGTTCATCTAAGACTGCACATTTCAGTAGGGCCTGCAATGCTTTGCTATCTTTTCTGTACCTAGTGAAGTAGCTCTAAATGCCAAGACTTACCTAAAGACTCATTCCACACGAGACTGCTATTGCCGAACCATTAGACACTGCTCAAAAGTTTGTCTCTAATTTCTCAGTCTTGCCCAAGACACTCTAGAATCCCAGCATCCCTGCATACCCTGATCTCTCAAGAAATTCCCTGGCACTCCTTCTGAGGGGAAAGGTTAAATACTCCATTTGTTTCCTTCTCTGACTCAGCCCACCTGTCTACCCCTATTCTCCTGTGCTTCTGCCAACTTGCCACCACACATTCCTCCTTCTTCCCCCTTAATCATAGTTACTGACATGAAAATTACCAATTCAAATTACTCAAACAACTTCCTTGTTATCATCACCCACTAGAATATTCATTTTTATTTTAACAAAAACAAATGCTTCTTATCTCCAATTTTGATTACCAGCCTCAGTTTACAAGCTTCTTGATACAATGAATGGCTTTATTTTTCCATGTTGTACATACCAAAAAGGCATGAAAATTTTTGTGTTTCTTAACCATTCATAAAGCACATGTCTACATAAACTGTTAGAAACTATTTTTTACATGTGGCATATTTCTACATAGACTTTTTTTTCCCCTTTTTTAGGTCCTCAACACCTGAGGCTTTTACAGTTTGTTGGGGCTTTTTTTGAGGAAGACTATGAATATTATTTTTTATTTCAAGAACAGAGAAGGTCAAGAGCTGCAGACTGAGAACAAAGTGATGTTTATTTTAACAACAAAATTATGTGGTAATTATAAGTCACCAAGGAACTACAAGTTTCACAGAGCCTGAAAGTTATAATCCTGAATCACCAAAACACTGACTGTCCAAACATCACAATCACCCATGATAGGCTGTTCAAATTCAGATCAAAATTACTCACCTCCTTACTCTGTCAGTAAACAGAAAAGTCTACTACCTACATTTTCAAAGACTTCTTAGAAGCATAAAAATAGCAGGATAGTTTTACCCACATTTTGATGAAAGCATTTACCCATATCCTATACAAGATGACAACTGCTCGCTACAGAGGAACCACGGAAACCTGGAGAGGAAGGATTCCCATCCAGCAACACACAGTATTTTGGTGGGACAAGAGCACAGAAGAACTGAAGTGTTGACACTAGGCCAGGCCTGCTATCTCTATATTTTCCCCTCTGCTCTCTTTTCACAATCAGCTGGAGAGAAGACAGAGAGGTTAGGAAAGAGGTAACAACAGCTGCAACCTGGCAACTGCCACCCTTCTTCACCAAGACCATGTGTGAAGCTGTGCTTTTTGCTCTGCCATAAACAATAGTGCCTCAGACCCTGCTGTACCCAACTTACTGTAACTCAGCCTCTGAACCATCTTGCTCAGCCTACCTATTCTACCACTCTTCTCTCCTTCACCCACCTAAAATCCCCAATCTGAGAAGCTGATCCATGGCATAACAGGGTCGCAGCTCTCAGATGCACAGAACTCTGCACTCAGGATTATCTTTCTGCTCAGTAAATCACTTTTTTTAAGAGCAGAACTCAGCTAAAAAAGTTTATCTGGGGACACTGTAGGGGCCGTCTATGTAATAAATTTAATTCCTACAACTACCAATACAGCATTAAACACCATTTACTAATGATGCACAGAAGAGAGATCAACAGTTTTTTAACAAACTCAGCTACAAAACAGATTGGGAGCTGCGAATCACAGAAACAGTCGAACAGTAGCATTTTTGAATGAGGCAGACACTAGGTAGAGAGATTAGTTGGAATAGCTAGCGTGAAAGTACAAATACATTTTAGAAGAGGAAGTAGGTCTCCCCAGCCTCCCAAGTGCAAAAGTCTGAAACAATAACGTTTGCATATTGAACAGAAGATGAAGATTTTTTTGGAAGCAAGGCATAAGTGAAACAACTACAAGAACCTCTAACAATTTTAGAAATTGCTAGAAGGAAACCATGTTGTTCCTGAAGTTCCACACACAGTCTTAAACTACTAGTCAGCAATGCGTTTTTTATGTCAGATGACTTTGAAAGTTAATCCTGAACTTGAATTTCAAGTGGCCTCCCTTAACGCGTAAAGCTGTATCTATGCTTTCTGTCAAAACTGAAATTATATTAAGTTTAATCAACAAATGCAACAAAAAGCATTCTAATGAAGACAAAAGGGAAGCACCAAACCAGTTGGGTTATGAAGAGCACTAAATTCAAAGCTAGAAAAGACACTTACAAAGAAGTAATTCAAAATATGGGACAGCAAGTATTCACCACTGAAAGACCACCGTAACTTCGACATGGAAGCTTATACATCATGGTCAATAATGCAAGACGCCAACAGGAAGGGCTGATATTCTCTTTGACACAACCAGATCACTAATATATTCTTAAATTCTCGTGCTAGGAAAGTTACTTCTCTCAGCTGCCAAAATTAAAACATGGCTTTAAAACAATTAGAAGCCACAGTCTTCTAACACAGAAGTTAGTCATGAAGCAACTATGAATACCCATCAAGTATCTGCAAACTTTTGATGCTTTTTAACAGTAACTAAAAGGTCAGTGAGCAAAATGGGGCTACACACTTCAATTCAGAGCAGGGACACAAATTCTGAGCATACAATTCCACAGTAACTTAAATGATTTTAAGTCAGAAATACTACAACCAAGGTCTTTCTCACCAGTGATCACAAGCTCTGTCCTCTTTCTTGCACTGACAGTTTTGCATGTACCAGTGCGTGAGCACAATACCACTATCAGAAAACAAAATTATTAGTTCATTTTTGGATCAGGTCTCCAAACCAGTTCCCTGCTTGTTAAATGCCAGCAAACCAGTCACCTTTACACAAGGACAAGCCGCCAAAAAAATCCTGTTGACCCCAGCTAATATGCTACCTCCCCCCTTTCTCATTTTTTGGCTTGGTTAGCTTTAAACTTAGATCGATCCTCTGATACAGTTTAAATGCACCAGGAGAGACAGGATCAATTCATCCCAGCAGTAATGCCAGTTTATACTTGTAATGTACAAAGTATAGCTTTAACTATACCTCTAAAAAGACATGTATATATGGTTTAGATTGCAACAGTCAATGTCTACAGAAGTACTTTTTTTTCCTGTGGCAATACACAACCAGCAATTCTTCTATAAAAATATTTATCTATCCACAAAAAGAAAACAAGTGACTTGGCAGTAATTCATTGAATCTTCTAGTGAGTCTAAAGGGAATAGATTTTCTTACAATCAATCAGCATGGGGAGCACAAAAACAAATGACAGACATCAGGCAAAGAACAAAATTACTGCCATGACTCATATAAACCCTCATAACATTTCTTCACATTCCTTTACACTTGGATCTACAAACAGCCGCCTAAAGCATTGCTTACTGCTTGCTGTTCCAGGAAACCAGGACTGGGGAACTATGCTTAAAGTTGATTCTGATCAGTGTTCCTGCTACTAACCCTATCCAACATCATTTAAAACAATGAACTACTTAAAACATGTTTTTATTTCCTTTAACATTGTAACTGTTCAGCTGTGTATTGTTGGGTTTTTTTCCAGCACATCTCACTCAGTTGTCCAGGCTCACGTTAGCCATCACTTATTCAATTTACATTTTTCTTTTCTGGAATGCATTCTGGAGACATCAACACTTATAACCAGGCAGGTGGCAAGATTTTGAACCCATTGGGAGTTCAAAACACTCATAAATCACACAATCAAGCCTTCTGGTACCATCCATGCATGGAAAGAATTGTTCATCTCATTCACAACATTCCTTCCCCCAAAACAAGCACACACTACATGGGAGCATGAGAAAAGCTGTAGTACCACAACTCAGTACAACACAGTGCCAAGCCATTAAAACTTAGTAGCCTATTCTATAGAAAATCCAGTTTGTTGAGCTTGCAGACCTAAATCCTTCCACTGCAACACAGGTGATTTATTTCAAAACTCAGATATTCACACTAACACGTTTAAATTAGATGAGACTCTTATTAAGAAAGAGGCCTAAAAACAGCTGAAAGGAAATGGAAATGCAGATTGGAAGGGCAGGCAACACCCTAGATCTATGCTTATCTCTGACTACACAGTAACTGAACAGCCCTGGTCTCTGCTCTGGAAATGCAGAGCCAGCCATCCTCCCAACAGATGCCAAGGTGACAGAGGCTTAAGCCTTATGAACAGATAAGGAGACTAACTATGGAAATTCTATTTCTATAACTACTTGTATTCTAGGTATTCCATACTACCAAAACACTGCATTTATATTTAATAATTCAAATAACTTTTGACTTATTAGTCATCATAAAGTAGAAGCATTAGATCCGTTTTATATATTGCATGTACTCTAGTAACCATTTTTAGAAGCATGTGCAAAAGACTTTCAACTCTAAAGTTATGTTTAAAAGAAAATAACTTAGGTTAAAGCTAAGTTCTGTTTAATCTCAAAAAAACCCCAACTTTACATGACACACAGAGCCTTCTAACCAATGCAGAACCAACTACAGCAAAACTAAACGGACTTCAGATTGTGACCTCCTGAAGGTCTGCTCTATATTCATGTTTTAGAAAAAACAACATTGTTACCACTTTTGGCAGAGGAAATCCAAAATATATCCTGTGCCAACTGTGTTAAACTTTTAAAATAAGAAAACATTTAGACAGGCAATTCTGGTTAGAGAAGCTCGATTTTTTCAAGGATAGCATACTTCTTATCTAAAAAACTCCAAAAAAAGAAAAAAAAAAGAGATCAAGAACACAAGCTGGAGTATAGTTATTTACAAAAAGTCTAATCTGCTTTGCTTTCTTATACAGACAGCAGAAAAAACAAGAGTCTGAAAGCCTCCTTGTCATGTTGTTTAAGTCCGAAATGGAAACATAATGGTTTTCCCTTTCATTTTTATTTCTGTGTTGCGAAAAAAAATTCCCTGTCAGTATCCACATCCACATTTATGGTACACTCACATTGCTGTGGAAGAATGAATAGGAAGAGAATAAAGGAACAGAAGTAAAAGCAACAAATCCATTTTCACTTTGCAAACCAGGAGAGTTGCTACGCATAAATCTGTAAAAATTTCCATGCTGAGTCAAGTCCAAAAGTTTGTCTACCTGCTATCCCATTATCAGCTATAGTCAATTAGATATCTAGGAAAAAGTACACATACTGAAACCATAGTGCAGTTTCTCTGCACACTCTACTGGTCTTCCAAGCAGCCAAAGATAATTTACATACATCAAAACCCTCAGTGGTTTTTCCTTTTCTTGTTGTGGTTTGGTTTTTTTTTTAAGGATGAAATTGTCAAGTCTCTCTATGTGTAAATTTTCAGCACCGACATCATCTTATGGAAAGGAGTTCCTCAGGTTAACTACATGTCACGCATGAAGAACCATCTCATAAATTCATTCTGAACCTGTAACCCACTGATGTCATTTAATATTCCCTCATTTGCACGCTTGCCTGGAGTGATCAACTGATTTTCCCACAGAAATTTTACAGATCTCTACCATACAACCGCCCAACCCTCCCTTTTGCAGGTGGAGAAGTCCTGGTCTGCTTGTTCCGTGTGCCCCATAAATGCAGTCTTCCCAGTACCTTCAAAAGCCTTTTCTAGCTCTACCGCATCATTTTCAACATGGGGTGGAGAACAGTGGGAAAAACAAGACCCATGCTTAAAATTGAAGATATTAGAACACTAAAACACAGCAGCATAAAAAAAAAGTCTCTGTAAAGTTTGTCAATTTCTGTGTAACACTGCAACTGATAAAAACACAAATGAGGAAATATTTAGTCCAGAGCTGATAATCCTAAAGAAATAACCATCTTCCTCCGTATTTCCTTCACAAGATGTCATTTCAGACAGTTACAAATCCTTGCAATACTGACACACAAATATAATAATTACTATGATAGTACTTTTTACATCTAAATTAAGCTCATTCAAGAAATTCAGTTCTGAAAAGACAGATGGGAAGGCCATCTTCAAACAAGAAATTCCTTGACTCCTTTCCAAACTAAAGTTTACACCCTCAGTTTAGCAAGCAAAAAATTAAGGGCCAACCAATTCCAGCTGTGATGTGCCCTGAAACACATCCTGTGATACACTTCTGCTTTTGTTAGTTAGTCAGTAACACCTATCTACTTCAGATCCCTGATCTCCTGCATACCAGCAGCCAGTGGTGTTTCTACACTGCATAGCTACTACCCTATAAAGCTGCAAGGAATGTCCCACAGTCACTAATGGAAGATCTACTGGACAAGGAAGCTAGTCCCTACAGCACCAAGGCTGAAATACTCCGTAACAGGATTCTTCCCCTTCAGTAAACAGCACAGTACTACCCCAGTGTTAATCTCATTTCTGCTATTTTCAGTGCAGCTAATTTCTTAAAATTAGCTTGTTCTACAGTGAAGCAGTAATACGATGGCCCAGCAAATCTTCCCACAGAAAGCAGCCGGTAAGAGAAGTCCAGTCTGAGAAGGTACCTTAAAATAGACAGTGTGTTACTTGGGTATTAGCTGACCCCTAATTTTGTATCCAATGCCTAGATTACTACACACACAGAGTCTGCATGAAACATTTCTAAAAAAGGGTTCTGTGGTGACTTCCAGCTATCTATTTACTTTCAGCTGAAGTGCTTTATCCCACATTTGACTACTCTGTGTAACAGAAAAAAGACTACTGAATGAAATGGCAGGAAGCTTTTTATTTCTACTAATATCTAAAGAAAGGTCAGCCATCCCTGAAATACTGCAAAGTGAATTACACAGCTTTATACAACTCCCTGCAGATTTCAAGGGCTTGCATTATAAAACTAAATTAGGTATTTCCTGCCACATACCCTTGTAATATAATGATCCTGAAGTTGTTCAACAGGTTCATCACAGACAGCCGAGAACACTTCATTAAGATACTTTGCTCACATGAATATACAGTCTACAATATCTGGTAGAGAGATACAGTAATACTATGTACACTAAGCCAGTGAACAGAAATTGGCTGAAGTTGTTCCTATTTCTTCAGTCAGATATGTCAGTTTGACCTGATGATTAAGTGCTTTGGCTTGAGACATATGATATTCATCTAGAGAGCTACAGTGCTGACAACAAAAGCAGTGTGTTGTTCATAAGGTTACAAAGCAAAAAATAGACTGCATTTGAAATTAACCTCTAAGTTGCACCCAACAATTTTAAAAATCCTACCTTTATATTTATAATTTGAGTATAAAGGATAAATTTATAAAGCAAATACTGAAAGACTTACATTCCATCTACTAACAAGGCTAACATATCAAAAACTATAGCTGTGAACTATACCACACGTCCCCTGCAGAGCCACCTCTCTGCACACACCATTTGCTCTTTGCTGATTCACAGGCACAACCAAGTCATTCTCACAACCCTCTGGAAACTACATGTCTGTGTCTTTCCACTCCTTCAAGATGCAGATCTGGAGACAATGAAGTTGGATGTGCTTGCCTTTGAATGCTTTGTTACTGGATATTCCAAAGAGAAGGAAGTCCTCTGAAGGTAGAATTTTTCACGATTCAGACATTTCTTATTAAGTACATTAGCTCTGCTGTGCACTTTATCAATTTAATTCATTTGATACCCGCTTCCCCACACAACCTGTGCTGTACCTAGATTACCCATTTTCATTCCTCCTGCTCTAAGAAAAAACAATCGTCTTTTCAATCCATCATGTGAAAATCCAAACCAGCTACGCATCCATTCAATTCCACATCAAATCCATTATCTTTCCTATCTCTTCTACAGAATAGAATCAGAATTATACCTAAGACTCTACTTTTTCCACAGTTCTTCTCACTAACTCTTCCATGTCAAATTCCTTCTCTTACCAAAAAGTCTCTAAGGTGGCTTGTACTTTCTCTGATTGGCTACTGAAAACAGAAAGCAAGCCTGACAACTGGATCCACCCCAAAGAAACGGCACAAGTACACATCAAGTGTCTCCCCGAGAGCCCTACAGGTGGAATCTTGTACTCTCCTGCTGCCAAGGTACATCGTGGCAAGCCCAGTGCACTCCCACTCATGGGAGTCTGGCATGAGTCCATCTGAGAAAACAGGTCTCCACGGCCAGAGCACACCAGCCTGCTACACAGGAAATTACCACAAAGGTGATTTGTGTCTATTGTTTTAAGCTGTTCTGAGACCAAGACACAGCAAGGCATAAGGGAATGGCAGTTGAAGTACTCATGGAATCAAAGGATAACCAATAAAAGCTTAAAAAGAAGTGTTTAAAGAATTAAACGGGAGAGTTCCATTTCAGGACATGAAATCAGTGCCAGTCCCACACCAATGCCACCATCTCACCTCTCCCACGGCCACGTTTCCCACGGTCTGAAGGCCTGTCTCCTTGATTGCTGTCCACTCCATTCTCTTCAGCTCTAACTGTGGAGAGAGGACAGCTTAAGAGAAGCTTTAGAGACTCATACATGAGACAGTATAGCCATCTGCTTCATCTGAACCCCAAATGAAAAGGCAAGATTTTGAAGTGGGCTGGTCAACAGATCCCAGTCACCCCTCTCCTTTGGGGGCCTAACTACAAGCAAGTTATGTTTACTTTGCACTGGAACATTAAAAAGCAAAATACCTAATAAGAGGGAAAGACACACTTGTTTTGGTTGTTTTTTTCTTTTTTTTTTTTTTTTTTTTTTAAAAAGGCAGTGTTTTGCAGCCTACACTATTAACTATGGTCTCACCTCTTTAACAAGGTAGGAAATACAGCTGCCCCATACTATGCTTCCTAGATAACATGCAGGGTGGCAACAGTGAAAGAATAAGGGATAACCAAGAACACAAACTCTCCTGTCTGCCCATACCACACCCCTGTACAACCAGGGAAACTTAAAAGAACTTTCCTCTGTATTTAAATCAGAGGGATGATGACTGGGTGAATGTGAGGCATTAGAAAAGCACTGCAACTTAACTATTTAGTGGAAAACTCCTGAGGAGGTACTCTGAAAGATAGCTGGCTCCTTGAAGAAAAAAAAAAAGACTGGCCACTTAAAAACACTGCTGAGATTTTGTACTGCACCACTTTTCCTAACGGCAGCAACAAAATCATTTATGCTTGAATGTAAAATTGGGAAGAGACCATCAAGAGCTGGTGATCATCTGAAAAATCTTTATTTCCAGATTACAAGAAGAGACAAGCAGTGTCCGGCTCCGGCAAAAAACTCTGCCCCTCACTTTCACTTTGATGGATCCAATTTCAATTTCTTCTAAGCATAGCTGCAAGTTTTATTAATATTTTTTCATATATTGACATTACTCTTCTACAAAGATTCACAATGTCCTTACTGGAACAATATCTGAATATATTCCAATAATGAATTAGAAGAGTTGGCTAATAGTATTTTTCCTGCTTTTAAGTGAAAAGCTAAATACACTATTTTCATTCCAGTTTCTCTGCTCATCTACCAGTGCTGTGTATGATGGCCCTTACAAGGCAAGGTACACAGCTTTGATAACTGCTGATAAAACTTAAGAGAAAAAAGCAACATGTATCCAATGGTGATATAATGTCATTCCACCTAACTTGGAAACACCAGTTTGCTTTTGTACAATGTATTACTGCACCTATACAAAGTATAGAAAATTTTCAAGTGTTTCAACTCAAAGAATTTTCTCTGTTGTGGAAACTCACCTTTGGTTGGCTTATGTAATATATGCTAGAGATTAATAATGATTCCAGTCTTTTCATTCCCCTTATGAGAAGATGAGAACATCTTCAGGTTCTCCCACTCATAAAAGGAGATGGAGTCAAAGCTGGATAATTGTTTCATTAAAAGAAACAAAAAAAGTATCAGCTATGCAGCGACATACTTGTTCTCAAGCAGTCTTACAAAGCACCAATTCTAAAATGTACATAAAGAACAGCAATTAATCAAAAAAGGACAGAACTTTAAATTAAACTGAGTGTCTCTGAACAAATACAGATCATCCCCAAACCAAGCCACACAGACAAATCAGGCATACCTGTCACACAAATAAGTTATGATCCCTTCAGTACTGAGCTATAGCTTGGACAAACTTCATTAAGAATACGATCTTAACTCAGTCAGTTTCAGCTGCAAGAAAAGCGTCTGAATCTTTAAAAATGAACCCCTATACGTACACTCTCGGCCACGGCTGCCTCCTCTTCCCCGTCTGTTGGAACTTCCCCGTCCACGACTCACTTCTCTGTCCCCTCGTTTTTCTCTGTTCTCTTTGTTTTCTGAACTTTCCTTTCCAAGGCTTTTCTTCTTTCCCCCTACAGTCTCCCAAGAGGTCTATTTGGGTAGAATAGAATTAGATACAGAAGTCAAAAAGGAAGAGACAGCTCTCAATGCATACTTCCACCTCACACCCCTCCAGTTCATGGAAAAAGACAGGTATTTGCATAACATCACATACGTAATACCTTGCAAACTACACTGATACAAATGGAAACACAGACTGTATTTTTGGGAAAAGATGAGAAAGAAACAAGTTTTAGAAATTGGATTGTCTTATGGAATGTGAGAATCCCAAATACTTCTCGCTATTTCAAGAAAGCCTAGATGTGACTACAACACAAAAAATTTGCAAAGCAAGCAACTGTTTCCCTCTCAACTACCTCCACAGAACTAGCAAGGAAACATGCACGCAGCTATCTTTTTCTCCTAAGGAAATGAAAAAATGCTTATAAGCATCATTGAACAAAAGAGTGGTAAGTGGCCTAGGAGTAAAAAAAAAAAAAAAAAAGAAAAAAGAAAAAAGAAAAACCACTATCCAGTGTACTAGAATTCAAGCACCAAGAGACAAATATGGCAGAACAATAACTTGGGAAAACTGGGGCCATAAGCCAGACCATACACTCTTAACAGCTACAGCTCATCACAGAGAGCAAAATACAGGAAAAACTGTGTCTAAATAAGACAAGGGACCAAGGTCCAAACATCAGGCTTCAGCTTTAAACTCCATCTTTAAAATAAATTCAGGGATGGTATCAGTTCCATAGGAGTATCTGTAGGAGTTGAAAATAAAATGACTAAAATACTTCCTAAGAATAGCACAGCACCTCATATATTATGCAACTGCATGGTTAGTCTGTTGAGCCATAGCTACAAAGAAAAGAAGAAAGGTATTATTTGCAAACCATTAAGACGGCAGATAGGTTTATATGTATGTCCCCGTCTCTAGGAGCTTATAGTCTGGGTAAGGTATTTAAGCAGGAAATTTGCATATACAAATAAGGTGTCATCAGCTGTGAAGCACTAAAGCCATGACCTCTGACAGGCACCTGCATCAAAGAAAAAGGTTGGCTATCAGTACTTTTAGGTCCTGTCCTTTCTTCTCTCAATTCAGACAACAGCAACTCAGAAGCCTGCACAAGGTAGGCAATGACCAGCTAGTCCAAGTTGCCTAGAACTGAGAAAACTAATGCTATTGAGAAAGCAGGTTACAGAACAGTTTACAAGTATAAACTCAATGTTTCAATGTCTCCTTTGAAAGAGCAAGTACTAAAAAAATTGGTTACCCTCTCATTTTTTGAGATGGTATAGGTGAGAAAGAAGGCTGAAATCACTTTTCAATTTCATCTCCAGTATAGAAGACCACATCACCATAAGCCAATTTAGGTAAAGCGCAGATTAGAAATACAAAACTACACATTTGAGAAACACCATGTTATCTGTGCGACAGAAAACTGTTTTCTCCAGTAACTATCATATGGCTTCACCTGGCACAGTGTAACTGCATTACACACTAGAATACTCCTAGAGCTTTAGAGACACTTCACAGGAGGAAAAATAACTGCACTGACAACTGAAAAACCAAGTCTATGTAGTTCAGAATGCACTACTATTTCACTGCTGGGCATGGTGCCAAAAGATATTTGAACATTTCAAGAAACAGCAAAAACTGGATGATCCTGCAATGTTAAAGAGGAAGCAGCTTCTCCTTAGTAAGGTTTTACATGACCTGAGAAGGATCAGTAAAAGAACAACTATGAAAGCACCAGATCCATGCTTTTAATTTTGAGGAAAGCCTTGAGAAGTTGGCCATGTCCTTTAAGATAGAGGACGGCACTACCTCTGGGTATGGAATCCATCACAGACTATTGAAGCTGTCTGTTTTTGTAAGGGAGCTAACTGATCACAATTTCAGTTGACAGTGCCTGAGGCAACCAAAATGACACTTGTGGGTCTGACCTTCGAAAACATGTAACAGAAGCCGCCTTGCTGGCCTGCTCTTAGCTGGAAAAAAGAATAATCTGAAAGGTCTCTTTTGTTCTGCCTTCAAAGGTTTAGGAAGTAAAACACTGTCGGGCATAAAACGGATCTTACGCCTGTAGGAAGCTAAATAAATAGAAGTCTTGGGCAAAGAAACATGCCCTTCCCTACTCTCATCCACAAGCCTCTATCTATTCAAAGTCAGACTGCCACAACTTATTCAAAGCTAGACTGTCACAACTGTTGCAAGTGAAAAGTCTTCATAAAGACTAACAGTCACACAGCATAAAGCCTTAAAGATCACAGCATTTAAAAACAAACAACAGTCAAAACTGGCAGATTACCACAGAAATTATAAATAGACATTCTAGCTATCACTCCTTACTCCTAATTCCTCAAACTGGACAGACATCTTCTTCCAAATCAGGTTAAAATAAAATTCTAGCACATCAAAGCAGAGCAAACCTGAAAAGAGATTTGGGAACCCGCATTCAGAACTAATAATACCTCTGCTTCCAACTTTACAACAAATCCACAGTTAAACTGTTCTGGAGTATAATGGCCTTAAAACAAAACCCTCAAGTGGGAGTCCCAGAAACTTCCGTAAAGAAAAATAAATTTCTTCACACCCTTCAAATAGTACTCTTTCCTCCTTGAGTGCTTTAAGTTCTCTGTACTTGTTTTGAAGTAGCATTTTGTCTACAGAGAGCAGTGGGTTCAGAAGAGATTTATCAAAAGAGCAGAACATATAACTCTGTTGCTTCTAAATGATAAATGAGTTCAGAAAGTTTCTTCCATTCATGATCACTTATAACAATTTCTTAAAAATAGGAAAGCATTTAACATTCCCTATCAACCAGAAAACTATTGTCAACTATAAAATGGCAAATATAAGAAGTACAAGAGAACATAAAACCAGCACATTACCAAGGCAGATTTAATCATGGTGAGATATTCTCTCCTATTCCCAACTTGCCAGCTCAGTCAGTGTTATATACTTCTGTGTTTTAGATTACCTCAACTCTGATAAATGAAAAGGGGATAAAAAGAAAGTCCCCTCAGTCAGAACACCGTGCGTCCTAGATTTTGGAAGGGGGGGGGGCGCATGCAGGTTGAGTTTCCTCATTAACAATAAGCCAGAGTACACATCCTGACAAATCACAGGAAATACTGAACATTCAGCATTAAGAAAGGAAGTCCAGGTTTCTTTCCCAATTTAGATGAGATGAAATCTAGTTTACTCCCTTGGATAAACTGTAAGAAATCCCTCCAGCAAAAACTTCAATCACAGCCAAGACATTTTTCCTGGTATCTCCTGGGATAAAAAATTCCACTGTGCAACATTTTAAGCAACATTATTTGTTGTTATATACACATTGTTTAGTCTCCTCTTTCTGTTTTTCAATGACATCAGGCAAATGAGCAACAGAAAGGAGCAACTATTTGTATCCTCTTCTGCCATTAGTAGTGTTGTCAATGCAACTTTCAGATGTGGAAACCTCCTTCGACTTCAATATTGGCAATGCACACCTACAGAAGTTGCATGACAAAGTATGTGCCTGCCTTTTAGGTTTATAAAGATTACTCTTGGTGGCAAACACTTAGCCTCAGGTCTCAGGGTTGTAGAGGTGCCACAGGGTACTACAAACACTGCAGCAAAACACAGGCCTGTGACTGACAGAGCACAGAGTTCTGCTTCAGAGTTAAAACTGCTGCATTTACATCAAAGCCAGAGGACTCTGAAAAAGACCAGCTGAACACCCACGTTATTTTCAACATTCAGCCTACTCTAAGGTACACATGCAGTAGAGAAGCTGCCCCACCCTTCATCTCCTTCAAAAGAATTTGAATGGAAACACTGAAATCGAAAGCTTCCAAAATACGACTTTCCCAGTCACTTCTTAGAAGTAGAAAGGCTCAGCAAAGAGAAAAAGCGGTTTAATATGAAAGCAAAACCTTACCGTGTCTGAACTTCCTTCCAGCAGTATGTTGATTGCTCTGTTCACATCCCCATTACAATCATGTAGTGCCACTATGCACTCATCCTGGTTTTTCCCCGTCACTTCCATAAGCTGGCAGTAAAAGTCAGACATGTTAAAATATCTAAATTATCATCATAAGAAAATATGAGCTAGTACCACCACAGATTCCAAGAAAGCGCATAGCTACTGTGTCAGAGCAAACTAAAATCCTAAATAAAGGTACATGCACTTTACAGATCTGCTTGGGATTCAGACAAGAGACAGGATTAAACAAAAATTAAATGGTAATCAAGAAAGCACTCTCTTTCACAGCTTTTCTTTTTTCTTTATGCATCCAATAACTGCTGTCACCACAGAGCAGCAGTATATGAGGATAAAGACATAAAAGACCAGGATAGCTTCAGTATCATCAGGTATACCCCTGAAGAGGCTGTGACTCATAGGTAAGGCTCCACTTGGAGCAGGTACAACCCTAAGGGACTGCAGACTGTAAGTCAAAGCCTGAGCAAGGGCAAGGGGAGTTCATTGAAATGTTAAACCCAATGGTCTGGCCCAAACGAACCAGGGGTGAAGACTGCAACAGAGATACCTTTTGTTGTAACCTGGGACTTGAGTTAAACATTATGGGAATTACTATAGCAGGAACCCCTTGTTGCTAGCCAGCTAGGAGCATGGGTAGGACAGTGACAAATGGTGTTCCTCAGGGGTCGGGGCCGGTGCTGTTCAACATTTTTGTTGGGGACATAGACAATGGGATTGAGTGCACCCTCAGCAAGTTTGCCACCGACACCAAGCTGTGTGGTGCGGTCAACACACTGGAGGGAAGGGATGTGCCATCCAGAGGGACATGGACAGGCTGGAGAGGTGGGCCCATGCAAACCTCATGAGGTTCAACAAGGCCGAGTACAAGGTCCTGCACATGGGTCGGGGCAATCCCAAGCACAAATACAGGCTGGGGGATGAATGAGTTGAGAGCAGCCCTGCAGAGAAGGACTTGGGGGTATTGGTGGGTGGAAAAGTGACTATGAGCCAGCAATGTGCACTCACAGCCCAGAAAGCCAACCATGTCCTGGGCTGCATCAAGAAGTGTGGCCAGCTGGTCGAGGGAGGGGATTCTCCCCCTCTACTCCGCTCTCGTGAGTCCCCACTCAGCCAAGGTCAACCCACACAGAGGCATAACAGTTTTAAATTGAAAGAGGGTAGATTTAAATTAGATAGAAGGAAGACATTCCTCACTGTGAGGGTAGTGAGGCACTGGAACAGGTTGCCCAGAGAAGCTGTGGCTGCCCCCTCCCTGGAAGGGTTCAAGGCCAGGTTGGACGGGGCTTTGAGCAACCTGGTCTAGTGGAAGGTGTCCCTGCCCATGGCAGGGGGGGTTGGAACTGGATGATCCTTAAGGTCCCTTCCAACCCAAACCATTCTGTGATTGTGTGATTTTCACAGTGTTTAATTCTATAATTTTGATGTATACACATATCCGGGAGGTCAGATTAATTTTTGTTAAAATAACACTTCAATGCACCTTTAAGTTATAATGAGATTTTTACTTTTACTGAAACACAGCCAAGATATTAGCAAACTCAGTTTACACAGGTGACATTTTTCCCATGTGCGTGTACATGTGGTCAAGCTGAATGCACTTCTTATTCTGTCAATCATTAAGCATCAGGACCATACTAGAGAGATACAGTCTGGAAAAGACATCAGCACAGATGAGTTTTGGCTTAAAGGCTTGTCTATAAAGGAAAGTACATCAATGTAACTATACACCCAGAGCTATATTACCACACAATTTCTTGTAAACAGACTTTACAGTGCAGTAAGAGCACCTTTTCCTAGTTAAACTTTTGTCCTTCTGAAAAAGGTTTCATCTAAAACAGAAACAGACGCTTTAGCTCCAATATGTAAGCCTGCTTTGGAGCACCTTATTGCAGGACATAAAAACTGTATCATAAGAAACATACTTGTTTCACTTTATCTTCAAAATCTGCGTCGTTCTTATCATAGATCATCTGAGCAAGGCGAATCTGTTCTGCTGTTGCCTGAAAAATGCAAACATCCAATAAAGTACACAAAAGTTAACTATATATTTTTTAAAAGTATCTCCTAGTGTCACTGTATTTTTTTCTTCAGATTTTCAAAAAGAACATACACAACAAGCACAGAGGTGCTATGAGGAAGGGATTAATATCATCTCTATGCCCATTTTATAGTTAAAAAGTTAGCTGGGACAGAAGCAATTCTAATGTGTTTGAGCCACAGCTAAAGGTCAGCACATAGACAAGACAACTATATAATAAAATAGAACTTATGACAGAAGCCTACACTTTGATATTATTACTTTTACTTCTATTTCTACACAGTATCTGCTATTCCAGAGTTAGCGTTTTATCATAACTGGCGACAGTATTTCTAAATTGACCACATCTCTGATGATACCTGCTCACATTACATTCCACAACTCTCCCAATAACAACCTGACTCTAGTTTTATGACCACTTAACGAGAGACTGAGTCATGTCTCAAGATTCTGCCTATGAACAGCTGTGCTTATTTTCTTTATAAGCAAACACTAGTCTCCGAAAACTGCTAAAGGATCTTGCTATTCATAAAATATTTGGTGCTTCTGTAACATTTCTGGACCACAAATCCATGCTGGCAACTCCTCCAAAAGCTGAAAGAATAAAATGGATGTATGCAGTAAAGTGCCATAAATCCAAATAGGCTACGGCTACCTGAGAGAAAAAGCAACTCAAGACACCAATGTAGCATCATACAGGCCACTCTTCATAGTGCAGCATTTGCAGTATACTTGAACAGTACTCCCATGAAAATACCAAAGACAACTATGCTACACGATCCTGGATCTAATTTGATTTCTGCTCAAACAGAAGAGGCTTCCATCTCATGCTAGAGAAGGCTGATACTGAAGAAAGCCAAGACCCAAAATGTGAGTTGATGTGCTGTGGAAGACTTCTTCATTGAGAAAGGGACCACCTCATCCACTGAAATTCATGACAGTAAGGATTCATCCTGGGCAGCTGGTTGAACCACCTTTCAAAGTCTCACTTCACAGGATAGCCACATGGAATTCTGTGCCTCACAAGTTCAGACTTAATCAGCCTCAAGCTGCTTTGCTTTTGGAGTTTACCACAAATACAAGCTCTAGAGGAGGTCGCCAAGTGTAAATGTTGAGAAAAGTCTAAAAATTACTCCACCATACACCACCAGCTGCTTATTTTCTGAGAATTTACTGCAGCTGTTCCAGTTCCTTGAGGGAAGGAACATTTGCTGTGCTCATAGTCAAGGTTCCAAGACAATTAGTGTTGGTACAGGAGTTAAGTACTCTGTGCTACTTCACATTTTCAAAGTGTCATGCTGACAGCTTCATACGTCACTCCACTCGGTAACACACAGGAGAACTGCTCTGGAATTCCACAATCCAGCCCTGATGCCACCCTCCACAAAAGCCTCCCAGTCAGTGCAGCGCTCTTTGCAAAGGAGCTCGCTCTTGGTCTCTGCTGAAAGCTCAGCAGAGAGCAAAAACAAAAGGTCTGCTGGTTTCAGGAACTAAGCCTTATTGATCCATCTTCTCACTCTAACTTCAGCTTCCTCAGGTCCTTTTAAGGGCAACTTTTAAGACAGTGAAAAGATTTCCTTTAAAGATATCAGAGTAAAAACATTCAGACAATGTAATTTCTGTAGAGGCATATTTGACCAGAAACAGGAAGACATTAAGATTCACTTTTTCCATAAACCAACTTTTTTCCAAGTCCATGTTAGAAGACAAAAATATACCAATTTTATAACAATATCAAACGTGTGACTATCCTCAGTTTTCTGATGTAAGCAGAGAGCTTAGAAACAAGTAAGTGCAATATCACTAATAATTTATGCCAGTGAATTACACCCAGATGAAACTGGAGATTCAGAAGAAAAAAAACAGCAAAATCCCACAAGATGTGTTTACTACACAAACACCAAATCAGTGTCACAAAGTTTTGGCCTTTTTTCTAGTGGGTGGCTCTTCTTTATTTTTAAGGCACCATCATTATAAGTAACATTGCAGTATCCTATAAAAGACTATTAATTAAATTTTAATTGCGACTAAGAAAATAGTAGCATCTTAAGACAGCTAAAACTTTACTCAACCTTACAAGATATATTTGTAGCATAACACAGAGAAGGAAATTTTTAAGTAACATCTTCGAACTACCAGAAAACAGAAGTGTGCAAAACACCAAATCAAGTGACAGTACTAGGCCCAGATCTTACAACAAAATGGTTTATTTACTACCCAAGAGCAATGCAAAAGAACTGTGATGTAATTTCTTAAATAACTTAAATGATGATCAACACGGTATTATGACAATCTCCATTTGGGAAAGCAACATTATTCTACATTCAGAAAAATGAATCAATTTCTGCTGATCTGTAAAGTCTGACTAAGCAGGACAGTCCATCTAAATAATAAAAAAAATATGGTTCACTAAAACATAATTGTTGTATATTACATAACCATCTTTTCCACTGAATTGACTAAACCAATATCTACTATGCAAGAAGCAGAGTAAGTGGACAAACTGCAGAAAGAAGTCCCTAAGACTTAATGCTTAAAAACAATGAATCATATAGGTTGGAAAGGTCCTCCAGTGATACTCAGTGCAACCTCCCACTGAGAACATCTCCCATCAGAGGAGCTGCTTGGGGCCAGACAGAGATCCCACAACCTCTCTAATCCATGACTGTGTTCACAGTAAACAATTTTTTTTCCTTTTAACAGCTGGAATTTCCAGTGTTTCAACTTACGCCGTTGTCTCTCTGAGAAGACTCTGGCTTCACCTTCTCTATACCCTTTCATGAGGTATCTGAATAGAAGATATAACCTTGCCTTGCCTTCTTAGGGCTGAACAAATCCAGTCCCCTCAACCATCCTCATTCATGAGGCTCCAGCCTCTCAGCCATCCTCACAGCTCTTCGCTGGACTTGCTCCCATCTGCCAATGTCTGTCTTATGCCAGGGAACCCAAAACTGAGGAGAGTACTCTACTGCTGTCTTGCAAATGTCAGAAAAGGGGAAACCGCTTCTGTCAACCTGCTCACTACAGTCCTGCAGCCTTACTTGCTATAAAACAAAACCAAATTCAACTTAATCTGTTGAAAGTCACTTTCTAAATCCACACATTAGCATAAATCAACACTATGCAAAGCACTGCAACACAAGATGATAAGGGCTTGAGGTCACACAATTAATACTGTATGAAACAGAACAAGAGCCCCTCCACATTAAAGATCAATCTAGAAAACAATAAAAGACAATTTCCCAGAGGAGCACCTCTAGATTGATGCACTCTCTGAGAACTGAGGCAATTCTTGAATTGAGTCCAATTTTGAGAAGTACCTGACAAGAGAATAATGAGTTGCCAGGAGCAGACATTTTGCACTCTCCGTAACCCAGACAAGCACACAACTTTACCCGGCCACTGAGAATCAAGACAATTGGCTAAGAGCTTAATTTCAATCTCACAAATACTCAAAATAATTTTAGTCCACTAGTGGATGGTCATCTTCATTTCACTTTGTGAGGAGGCTGCACAAGAAGTTTAGATTTTTATGACTTGCAGGTATGCTGAATCATGCTGTAGAATGCAGCACGCATCTAACAAACCTTTTCCCATCCACCCTAATTCCTCTATCAACCAGAAATCTTCTAGCATCATGAGGCTGGCATATGGAAGAGCTGAGATCTGAGGACATTGGGGTCACAGGACAGAAATCCTGACACAGGCATAGGCATAGAATTCCTCACTGATGGGAATGTTGCTGAAGAACACAAAGCTCCTTTAGAGACAAGAATGCAGGAACAACTTAATGCTGTGTTGGATTACTGAGTAATTAAAACAACATATCAAACATACTCTTCCAAAATAGACCACGATTTTTCCTCCTGACTTTTCTCAGTTTTTACTGACTTAGGGAAGAAAGGCAGATCATTACATGGTCACTTTGAACTCAAAGAAGATTATATAGTATCACATACCTGTACTACTTGTTTCTGTGGTTGTGTTGGCTGTGTGGTTGAAATTTGCGTTTTGTCCCGAGTGCCCCGGGTACGTTCACTGCCCACCGAAGTCATCATATACAGTATATACAAAACAATGTATGTACAAAATAGAAAATCTGAAAGATAAAAAAAAAGGAGCATGAGTTAAGGCAGGGTACTGATTCAATAGATTCAATATCCATGTAATAAACAAATGCAGTAGCTTGAACTCTTCCTGCATTTACCACAAACTCTATACAGAGACTCCAGAGAAAGCAGCTTTAATACAGTATTATTGGATTTATTGCAGTTTTACAGTAAAGGGAGAAATGCAGTGGACAAAAAGCATTTTTGTCAGCTGACTGGAATCTGTCTAGATCAGTACTTCCAGATGACATCAAAATCTCACAGCTTTTGCAAGTTATTTTACATACAGACTTTACTATCTTCTACTCTGCTGAAATTTCAGCTCCAGCTGTATCACTCCTTAAATTTCTGCTGTCCTGTTTTGGTGCCTGGAATTTAACCACTCTCATAACCACTCAAAATAGTAATGCAAAAATCGCATTCACAAACTAGGCAGTTCCTCTTCCCTGTCATCACACTGCTTTCCTGCACATATATGGAGGTCATGGCCAACACCCACTCTACTTCTCACCTCTCATTTATAAGAGAAATGATGATGCTTGCCTTTAAATCCAGCCTCTGTAGCCAGTATTTTTGCTTTGTTCTCCCTCATACTTACAGAAATTATTTACAAAACTACCTATTACCCTGCTTTAAACATGCCTTTGTTTTATGGCAACAAAGAAACCCAAAAGAAAACCCAAATCCCACACACACATCACTGTTATCCCCTTTGTGGCAGCCAGCTTTCATTCTCATTCATCCTCTACCATTAAAATTACTTTGAAACAAGAAATTTGTTATTCCCTCTGTGTTTGTACAGCATCTAACACAAGGCTAATTGACGAGTACGGTTTATAGTAGCTATGATAACTGGAAACAGATCTCTTAACTGGTCAGAACAGTCACAGTCAACTGCCTGGTTTCTGTCCCCATGACACTGTGAAGTAAAACCTGCAAGTTTAGGGAAACAAGGACAACCTGCAAGTGGTGCACCTGGGCAGAAGATGTGAAAACAAACAGCAAAGCACTTTTATTGCAACCCCAATGTATGAACATGCCTCAGCACGCAACTTGTCAGAGCAGCAGCTTTGGTGCAAGCTGGCTAGCACCGAGCTCAATGCATGATAGTGCTCTGATGAACACTGAGCAAACTGCTGTGATTGCGTGGATGAGGACGTGTTCAATACCCAACTGCTCACTAGCACTCACGAGTAATGGGTACTCAACAATTAAAGTTGCAATAAGATGCTTCAATTTAAACACTGGTTCATGATGCTCAGGAGCCTCATTTAGAATCAAAAAGACAATTAACCCCATTATCATCCAAACCTCTTCTTCACTTTAGAAACACTTTTTTGTTGGCCAAAATTGAACCCCGACATTGAATTTCTTTATGTGCTAGTTAAAGCATTCAATAAAGTCTGAGCAGAAAGTATATTTCCATGAACTCTTACATATTTAACAAGAAAAGGCCTGCCTTTACCAGGAACTGACTGTAGTATGGGCTGAACTAGAACACTCTGTTTCTCCAGCTTTATGAATATATTCAACAAAGCCAGTCTGTCTCCCAGTCTCTTAAGGTAGTCTAACTTTGTTGTCTTCTAAGCCCCACAACACATAGGCCTTCAAAGCACTGCGCCTGACACCCTAAAAGCCAGATACAGTCAGAACAGAGGCTATTTAAGCTCATGACATGTTCTATGGAAAGCAAAATATTAAGTAGATGTGGAGATGCTCTGAACAGCAAGTTCAACACTTACCACTGACTATCTGGTTGTGGCTGTCCCATTGATATTTTAAAACACATTAGGGACAGTTTTCAGTTGAGTTTGCAGTAAAAATTACTTTTGCTCTTTGTTTTAAAATCTGCTTTATAAGCCTTACTGACTGGACTGCCAACGTCCAAAAAACTTAAAATGTATATAGACTAATAATGACCTTTGGGTCATTCTTTTTTTCCTTAAGTATTGGTCAGTTCATCACGATTTGAACCTAGCACAATGAGCAATGAAAAAAAGTCCTGAACAGAGAAAATTACAAGAGAGCACTAACCTCTGTGAAAGACAAACTAATAGTTTCCAATATGATTTAAGATACACTGAGAAATAACAACCCCACTGGGTCTCAATTTGTTCATCATTTCTGAATTAATGTCATGTTTACACAGATTCTTGTATCTAGGAATGCTGACATACATATCAATGCTATTTTTTCTAATTTCATCAAAGCTATTCAAAATACTGCAATCCATGTTTTGGACATGACAGCAATACACACACATTAAAACAAAGAGTTTTCCACCTGTTTGTAAAGCACATTCTGAACTATAGCCTACACTCCCAACAGTCAGGCAACCTACAGGTACCTGGAGAGGACTATGTCTTTCCTCCCTCTCTTAACATGTATTTTACAGTGTCTCTGCACCACAGCTGTTTAAGCCACATTTATTTTTCAGGATGAAAGGATACTTTAAGGAAAAAGGCAGGCACACAAATGTTTGAAACACTGCTGGGGGATGAAGCAGCACAGCAAGATCAGCCTGCTGGTGGGAACAGAGTCAAACAACCTGAACAGTGTAACAAGATCTTTGAAGAAGATCCTCATCATGCTGACCACGCAGCCCATGAGCAGCACAATTTAGGAACAGGTCCGAAGCAGAAAACCAGTGTAGGTGAGGGCCTCTTCCTGGCAGCAGTATGGACTTGTACTTGCTTCAGACAAGTGTGGAAACACACCCTCAGTTTGAAATTCCCCATCAAGCCAACATGGACATGTTATAAACCATTTCAGACACAATTCAGTCTTCTTAAAAGCACAACCGGCAGCTTGATATAAAGAGAGCTTTCAAAATAATGCTATTTTATTCCCCTGTTAGTTGGCTCCCACTACCTACAGGCAGTGTCCAGACACAGCAACCAGTCCAGCCCCAACACGCAGGAGGATCAGCTGAGGGGCCCTGCTCCACTGCCGACGGTGCAGTGACGAGGGAAACATCACACCTCCCTGGCACGGGCATGCCTTCACCACCACAGGCTGAGGCTTCACACCCTACCACACGTACTCTTAAGAGTACCAAAGCAGCAGGCAGAAGGGAGGCAGATAGCCACTGTCTTCAAATTACTATAATGACTACAATTTTCAGTGTTAAGTGGGCTATTATTAATTAATAAGATCAGGCTGAACATTTCCTTGCTCACAGAGCAGCTTCTTATTCTCTCCAATTCTTCATATTAAAGTCTGTTTGGCAGGCTGTTGTCATAGCAATGAGTAGGATATCACAAACTGATGAACTTAATTTTAACTGCAGACCAAATGAGGAAAGAAGGTTTGAGACTGGGAAGAAAACAACTCTTAATTAAAATCTGTTTAATAAAGATCAAAAAAATATTCAGTTGGGCAGATGTTTCAGTTTTCATGTCAGGGTCTGGCTCAGTGCAGAAGTCCCTCATCAGCAGTTAATAGTTGACCTTGTAGAGACATTGCAACTCTACAGTAAGCAGCCAAAACAGCTGTACTTTGAAGAAATAGGTACACATTAAATGAAACAGACCCCCAGAGCACTAGCAAAGAAGGAGGAGAAAAAAAGAGACTGGACTTCCCAAAACTGTTGTATAAAGAAGGTGGTCATACTTTCTTTCATGATAATAAAAAAAAAGAAGCACAAGATTGCTATAAACCTTTTTTCACTGATGTAACCTAGTACCTCCAGAGGAAGGCTGTCTTTATTTTTAATTAAACAAAAAAAACAAAACAAAACTCAAACAAAATAAAAATTAAAGAATTCCTTCATCGGTAGTTAAAAAAATTGTTCGCTTCAAGTATGTTTAGCTTCTCCAGCTCTAAGGAATTCAAATTTCAGCACTTCCTCATAAAGCAAATAACTAGACTTAAAAATGGAAAGCAACAGAGGCATTTAAGAGGAAAATAATACCAAATTCTCAAGTTTTGTTTGTTTTAGTGTTTCTGTCTGTACAGCAAATTTAGCCCAAGGATGTACACTACAACAGTAGATACAATATTGTACAAAAAGCAGTCACGAGACTGGTGATGGAACGGCAACAATTACTCTCGTTTCCAAAAGCAGTACCAAAGTATTGGTATCTCAACACCCAACTTTCCCAGAGACCACATCCCACCCCCTCCCAAAGTCTCCATACCGTAAGTCTTATCCAGCACATTTAGTTGGATTCTTGCTTTGGATTTTAGAAAGGGCAAGACAACGTATCGAAGAGTAACTGAATGCGTATCAACACAAAAAGCAGGTTTTTAAAGCTATCATAATGCTTTCTTTGATCTTTTGTTCAACTTTCTTTTGGCAAGAGATCTAGTCCTTAAGACTCAAAGAAGTCAGAAAAGCTTGAGATACACAGAATACAAATTGACTTGACAGGGTTGCAAGCCCCACAAGACACAGTAAATCTGTTGCTGAACTTCCAGGGACAGACAATGCACAGCAATACCACCTAACTTTCAAGAATCCTTCTGAAGTTAAATATTCACTTTCATCAGCTGAGAAAAACACAGTTTTGATTCTTTTCCTGAGGCTGTCTCAAGAAAGTTATCTTCTTGACTCTCTGGACAAGGAGCTGTGATAGAACACAGTGAAGAAATCTCTGTGGACACCTTAGAAGTGTGACTGGTTTTTTATAGTCTAAACACAAAGCTACTCAGTCAAGGATTTCTCACAATGACGGAGCTGGGAAAAGGCTGCAGGACACTGCCTCATGATGGCATGACTACTGGACACGTACAACAAGTCTAGATTTTACTGCTACAGCAGTAGCATGACATGACTATGAGGCAAGAGCGGAGAAAAAAAATATGTCTGCAAAGCATCGACATAATGCACTTCCCTCAAGTGTTGTTGTCTAAAGTATCACACCACCTTTATTACTTCTTGAAAGGGGAAAAGAGTTTGCAAGAGTCAGATGTTCCTCAGGAGCAGTGCTGATGACTCCATGTCTGTACTGCCCCAAGCCAACAATACTGAACCTGAGCTTATGGATCCTGGGAGGATTCATGTCTCATCTTACAGTCGTCTACTGTAAACAGGAAAAATACTGATGGCCAGGAGCAGACCTGCATCACTGGCAGAACACCACAGAAGAAAGAAAGTGTACTATGTGTATGGTCTCATGTTTTACCAAGAAAAGAGGATTGCTGAAAGGGGCCAGAATACCAGTGCAAACATACGAACTAATATACACACTTACAGTTGTGTAGAAAAGCATACTGAATACAAGTAAATACTCTTACCCACCTTTCTTAAAACCCATTGAGGTGTTAGTTGAAATTACTATTCTGCCAAGTCAATCTATAATTAGCTAAAAACATACCCTGATCTACAGATATCAATAATTTCTCATTACCAGAAAAAAAAGTTAATTTCAAAGATCAGTATTCCCGAGGAAATGTTATAGAAAGGAAGACAATAAAATACACAAATAGATCTTACAAATAAAAGAAAAGATGGCATTGTTTTGGAAGAGAAAGAAGGCAAAGGCTGGTCACATATCCAGAGCATCTCCAAAGGTATGATGTGGAAGGGGGACTGAAAGTGCATGTTTTCCATTAGTAGAGCAGATTTCAATCATGAAAGTTAAGGAGTATCATTTTTTTAAAAAATCTTCTAACTTCACAGTATCTATATTTGCTATTATCCCAGCATCTCTGCCTAACAGATGTGTTTTACGTTTTAGTATATACCAGTGATTAATCAAAATCTGCCATCTATACCAAATAAACATCTAGCAGACTTGCCCTCATCATTTCTTTATAAATATTGAAACTTCAGAGGCAACAAGTACCCTTATTCATACAGAAATTTATGAAGAGGAATCTAAATTTCCCCAGATTCAACTTTCACAGGTATTAAAAAAAAAACCCACAATTGCACTAAAATCAGAGAATCCTAACTGACTTCCACCTAGGGCTTTATCTGTCACACAACCAAGGCAATCTTCAGACCGCTAAAAACCTGTTTAGCAAAACCACGCACCTCTGCTGCTATCGGAAGACAACACTCCTGAGTGATTCTAGACAATCAAAAGGCAGTGAATGTCCTAGAAGATTCAGAGGACTTGGCCTTATGTTTCAGACATCAGTATCCACAGACACACTATCCTCATCTTTTGCTGCCTTTCTGCAAGAACACCATTTTAGATAGCAACTGGCTGGACTTACACATGCAAAAGGAATAAAGCCTTGCTCCCTGTCCTAATTTATTACAAG
The DNA here is from genome assembly GCF_031877795.1 of Strix aluco. Classification (NCBI taxonomy): domain Eukaryota; kingdom Metazoa; phylum Chordata; class Aves; order Strigiformes; family Strigidae; genus Strix; species Strix aluco. The sequence continues at coordinate 86,812,732 of NC_133971.1, read as the reverse complement.
CCCCATCTTTGCAAGAACCTGCAAGATGCACTGGTTACCAGCACTTAACATTGTAATGAAACTTTAAGTAACAGGGACCCAATTAGACTAAAAGTGCATGTTATTTTCTATCTAAGCATGGCTCTCAGGACTATCAGAACTAGAGGATCTTACTAGACCATAACAGAGACCAGACCACAGTTGTTGCCATGAACTAGACAATAAAAAAAAAAAAAGGCTGCACTGGTCCACATCGAAATATAATATATAAAAAATAGGAATCCTCGTTGAAAAGCAACGATCGTGGGGATCCTGTGAGGAAGGGGCAGCAGCAAGTTCACCTTTGAAGTATGCTTCTCTGCTGAGGAATATCTTAAGAAAAGCTCTGGACTGTCCTGGTATTATTCTAAAACCCGAAGGAAAAATTAAATTCCTGTTCCTGCCATCTTTGATGGAAGGACCTCATTTCTTGCCCTCTGTCACAGAGAAAGTTTTTCTTATGCGAACCCTCTCTAAAAGTCACCAAGGTAAAAGAGGTAATGTATTCCCGTCACTGACCACACCATATGCTGTCCTGAACTGTCAACTGACTCAGTATCTCAGGCTAGGAAGCAGAGACCAACCACAGTGGCTCAGAGGTGGTTCCCAGTGCTTGCACAGCCATGCACACACTCTACTTCCTCTTGCTACAGTAGAAAAGGAACACCTCCATTTCCGAGTTCTCTGCTCTCTGATTTTTAGCCTAAGGAGATAAAAGAAAACATTAGCCAAGTCAATACACAGTATATTCACTGTTTATTCCACCACTGCTACATTTAGTTGTGAAGAACCATCAGTATTGCAAATTTCCTCCTCATACCCATTTCTCTGGGTTTGTCCCCCCGCCCAAAATGGAACAATCAATGAAGAAAAACAGAAAAGGTAAGCCCTTTGTGTTTTCCCTCCTAAGGTATCCTGACAAGCACTCCGTGAACAGGCACTACAGTGTCTACAACTTCCAACACAGCAGCTAGCAGAGCTACAGCCTAGTCACCCCCTGCAAAAATACTCCAGTCTGAATTATACACTGCATTAACTAGGAGGCTTGTAAAAAACATTAACTAGTACTTTGCAAAAGGAAAGGTTTATTGCAGCTGAGGAAAAAACTGAACTAGCAGGTTTTTCAGGGTTGAAAATCATTACCCTCTGCAGCCAGAACTAACACAGCCTTTCTGAAGTCAGACACAAGTGGAGGATGGCTGAGCAGAGTCTGGGACAAAAAACTTGACTAGCATTTTAGTTCCCATTTGGGACCTGGTTGTTTATTCATTCAAAGTTCAATCCATAGTGCAGGTAGAACCTAAACAGTTTATTCCATTAAAATCATGTTTCAGCTCACATCTAATACCATGCAACTGAGTCGTCACCAGAAATGGCATTCCTGCTCCCCCACGCCTTAACCACATAATATTGCTACTTCCCTTCAATCAGACTTACAATCCTGCAGCTGCAGAGGGAGTAGGTTTAGTGAGCTGACCCAAGAGCATACTAAACCCTCTAAAACAAAACAGTGAGTCAGTTGAATAAGCTTATCCAGTGGAAAACTATGTGGCTATACAACTGCTGAATCTGACACGAGGGATAGGGATCAAGTTCATGAGGAAAGGGGGAACTTGCATTTCAGCAGCCATGCACCATTATAACATCGGCAAAATGTAAGGTTTCACATTTTGTTTTCCTGGGATCCAGTACAGCAAGACTTGATCCTGGTCAGGCCCTCCACACACGACAAAAAACCAAATATTAAAAATGACTTATAGGCATTTTAAAAAATAAAAAACTCCCAGGAAGGGACTCTGCCAGCAGAGTGACCTTGAATATATCACTATCTTATAGCATATATATTCTTTTTGGTCACCAGGAGCAAAATAGACACTTGTATCACCTTTACCAGGCAACACTCCTTAATGCCCAGCCTCTTGGATACCTGTTAGCATTCAGTAACTTGCAGTGAAGAATACACTTACGAAAATTTGGAGGTCTTTCTATCCAAATAAGAGGAGGCTATAATCAACCAACATTAGGACAGCCTGACTAATACAGCTTATGGCAATCTAGAATACAGCCCTTTCCCCCAGCCAGAGAAGTACCTGTCTGCATTCAGTTTCACACATTAGAGACTCAAATTACTGTAAAGCAATTTAGCCACCAAAACCAATCTTTAATGATTTTGTACACACAACTAAATATTCAATGCTTTCGCTGGTCATCTTTGAATTTCACTTTCACAGGAATAATACACTCAAAACATCCACCCTTTCCCTATCAGAAGCTCCACCTTGAGAAGGCTTGCTCCCTCTGCCAGCTTATTAAAACTCATAGCAGTCCCTCAGAGGGGGAAAGGAGGAAATCCAGACAGACTCGTCCAGGAAGACAGGGCTGGGTGACTTGGAAGTTCTTCAGATGGCTCCCTCCCCCCCAAAAAAAAATAATCACAAGGCAAAGCCTCTACAGACTGTAATAATTTGAACAGCTTTCCAGACTATCTGGGATGAACTCAGGGGTTAACTAGAAGCCTGGGTAAGCTGAGGCCACACATACACACATATATGTAGGTGAGGAAACAGCTGCAGAGTACAAGCTAAACAAGTTATAGATGTTCTGTTCAAAGAATACATGGAAGGACATATGATCTCAGGTCACACTGTGGTTAAACTATCAATACTATGACAGAAAAAATATATTTAAGTTGCCAAAGCATCTCAGATAAGATTGAAATGTATCACCAAAGCCGCACAGGACTTCAACCTTATTAACTGTGACTGACTTGTCTCAAAACTACTATTCCCCACATGCCTCTAGTGACAATGTCAGCAGGACACTTTAAAAACAGTTTAAGCTTGGGCTGTGTCAGTATATACATCAGCTACAAGCATACATCAAGGACCATAAGATACAACAGTTAAAAACCACCAACTTTCAGTGGATCACCCTCCTGTCAATCATTACTGTTACATCAACAGCTAGCTGTACCCACAAGATGAGTAACTCATGCAACAGCAAACAAAGGAAAAAAAAAAACTAAAAACTAAAACCAGCTGTTAAATAAGAAAAAAAAACTTCTAATAAAACTTATTAGGAAAGTTAATCCAGATTAAACTGGTCTCAGAACAAAGAAAGATGCTGAATTGTAACAGGATCAGGGAAAATTACATGTACTGAGAACTGTTGGCTTCGGCTGTTAAAACTGTAGAAATGCGTGTTTCAGCTATTCGCTCTGATATAACGGCCCATATCTAAACAGCCCCTAAAATTAATCGCTCTTTACACAGAGAAACAAACCCAGTAAGAAGTTTCAAGCTGAAACCCAGGTACTCCAAATGGCAGACACAGCTAACAAGCAGGGACCCACGGAGCCAGGACAATACGCAGAAGGGGGAACTCGGTTTGAGCGGGTCCTTGTAAACAAGGTGGCACACAGGAAGCAGCACTCGGCGCCGGACATCTCGCCGCCAGATCACGAACATGCTCAGCGCTTGTGCTCTCCCTGCCCCCCTCCGGCTCCCTCCCGCGTCGCCAAACCGCACTCTCCTGGAACGGCTTCCAAAGAAATCGTCTGAATAGAAACAGATACAAGCAACAGGACTAAAAATAGCTGAGCAAGAGCAGAGACATTTGTTACATTCTGACACTAGCGGAAACACACTCAACTGCATCAAAAAAAAGGGCACCTTGTTAATTCACACTAGAATTGACAACTAGGAACAATGCAGAAAGTGTAACCATAAAAAAAAAGTTTTGTAGGGGAGGATTAATTCAGACTTGCAACACTCATCAGATCACATTACAACACTCACAACAAAAGCCAATGGTTAAATTACAAGCCACAAGTGATATAAAAGCAAATGCAACCAAGTAAAATCAGGAAGGCTGTATCTATAAAATGTGCTAAAAACCTCGTGGTATCAGATTTTTGACTCTAGCTTCAGAGTTTTGGTAGCAACACCAAAGAGCTCAGGTATCATTCCTGCACCTGTACAGAGCACTACTCCTTGAACTAGGTACTGAAGGAAGAAGACCAGTACAGATCACTGCTCATGATACACTCACATAATCGGAAAACCAAAGAAAACCAGGAGTCTTGCTGAAAACCATTTTTAAATAAAGCAAGATATTCTAGAACACCTTTCTATAATTTTCCTTCAAGTGATGTTCCTTCTAAAGGTTCATCTTAGGCAAGAGGAGAAGCCACCAAATTAAAAACCTAACTTTTCTCACAGTTACACATACAACTGAATATAAAGTTCCAGAAGGAAGACAAGGAACAAGTTTCTAAGGCAGTATCAAAGGTTTCCTTCATAATCTTATGCTTTTACTGTGCATAAAATCTTGATGAAAACCCACGGCCATTTGGTTCACTTTAGCTTTCCAAAATGAAATGCTGAAAGAAGCTGAGTCCTTTTTTTCTACCTTATTATCAGGTGCTCAGAGACAAGTAGCCACTGAAAGGGCACCAAGAACTGAAAGCCCTAAGAGATGACTTCTATTTCTCTACCTCCTCTGGATTGCTCCTTCTACGGTCAAGACTGTTGTTAGCATTTTGTCTAGTTTTAAACAAGGTGGGTTTGATTAGTTTCCTTTGATACTAATCCTCATCTTGACCTGTTTCAGTCAGAAAACTTTGTTTTACCCCAAGCTTTCCCACTTGATTTTGAGCATTACTTTCCTCATGATCACAACTTCTCAACTTGGTGTCACATGTAAATTCACTTATCTTGTTCCACCATTCCAGCTTACCTGAGGCCAAGTCTATCTGATCTGCAACAAAACGATACCAAATTATCCAAAGAGATGAAGGACTAACAATCTTTACAACTTCAAATGTACAACATGCTAAAAAGAACCAGGTAAATAAAAGAGCCCTCCACCCAGAATTCAAATTTAAAAGCAAGAATGAAGTCATCCAGGCTGTTCTCAAGTGTTTAATATTAAAAAAGCAAAATGAAATTAATCTCCCACTTCTTCTTAACCTTTTAAGAGACAATACCAAAAAGACAAGCTGCTCACATATGATGTCAAATTCCCCAAAGTTTTATTGCACTCAATTCAATACTTATTTTCTTTCCAACATAAGTGGGGGGGGGAAACCACCCATAGGCATCTTCTAAGACCCTCAGTCACTGTTCCAGCTCCCCATCTTTATCTTTTTCTGAAAGTCTGGACTGACTTAAATGTTGTTTGGCTGCCATGCGTTTTCTGTCTCCAGCAGGAGGTTCTCACTGTCCTCCACCATTTCTTTCCAAGTCAGATTAGCTTATAACGAGATTGAAGTACAGTGCAAAGAATAATTTTTTTTAAAGCTTGCAAAATCTGAATGAGCATATAAAGTTTTTCTTCAAAATTTCCTTCCTATTGACAGACCATTAAGAAAGTCCTCTTCCCAGAAATTTATTCGCTTATTTTCTTAAAGCTTACTCTCCCTTTTAAACAAGTCTTTGTATTCTGCTGAGTTAGTTTAGTACAGCACAGTAATGAATAACAGCCCCTGATTCCACAGAGGTATGCCTCTGAGGTTTACATGCTGTCCAATATTAAAATGCCTAAGTAGAAAATCTGTTTTCTAAAACACCCCAAGAAGATATTGGTCACCTGTCTATTTTACCATCAGCCTAAAAGACCAAGCACTCTGCTGCAAGATGAAGTTACTCACTTTTGAAAGAAAAGGGACCTTCACTCTTCAAGTCTTAGTTTCTGAAACAGCTTATTTATATTAATTGCAGCACCTCGCCTCAGTAGACATGTGAATTCTGAGATTGCACCTGGAATACACATTTTGCTAACTGCAGTGTTCAACTCTATCAACAGCATCAAAATATTACAGGTATCAGCTTTAGAGATCATACTGCACCTATAAAAACTTCACTGAACAAATTGTTTCAGTGAATAGTTTGGCAATGACAACCTTTAAAAGCATTTCAGCAGAAGATGTGTTGTAAACATCAATTTTCTCCAAGCAAACCAAAAGCTGTATGAACACAGAAGTCAATCAAAGGATGAGCCAGGGATAACCAAGATAAAATATTGAAAGTTTTAAAAATTGCATTACAAACTTAAGTAACAGCTTTTTAATCACAATAATAATTTTGAGTCATTTACAGAATCTTATTTAAAAATTCTAACACAACAGGGGACTGTTAAGCACACTTGCTGTAAAAGCCAAGATGACACCATAAATAAATTGAGAAACCAACAGTAGGCAAGTTTAAAATGCAGAACAGTATGATGCCCTAAATGTGTTCTCAATTTAACACACAAAGACTCTTTTTCAAGTTCAACAAGTATACTGCCCAAATCATGGCTTTTTGAAAACTAGTAAGATGACCCTGATTCACTACAATAAAGTGAAAACAAAAATCATAAAAGAAACAAGGCAACTTGTCATTCTCCATGCCTGCTCTGATAGGAACAAAAATACAAACACATACACAGTTAAGAAGGCAGCATTTACCCAAAGCTGTAATCAGCAGAAAGTAAACTGCTAAAAAGCTGCTCACTGTCTCAGCTTCAGGACACTGAACTTGCAGTTCTGCATGGGTTTAGTGTGTTTTTTTGAAAGTGTAGGTTGTGGTTTAACCCCAGGCAGCAATTAAGCACCACACAGCCACTTGCTCACTCCTTCCCCCTCCCAGTGGGATGGGGAGGGGAATCAGAAAAAAAGTAAAACTTGCAGGTTGAGATAAAAAGTTTAATAACTAAAATAAAATAATAATAATGAAAACGAATGTAACAAAAAGAAGGAGAAACAAAACCCAAGTGATGCACAATCAATTGCTCACTATCTGCTGACCAGTGCCCGAGTAGCGATTCGCCCCTCCCAGACAACTCCCCCCAGTTTCTATACTGGGCATGATGTTCTGTGGGATGCAATATCCCTTTGGCTAGTTGGGGTCAGCTGTCCTGGCCATGCTCCCTCCCACCTTCTTGTGTACCTGCTCACTGGCAAAGCATGGGAAACTGAAAAATCCTTGACTTAGGGTAAGTGCTACTTAGCAACAACTAAAACATGAGTGTGTTATCAACATTATTCTCACACTAAATCCAAAAGACAGCACTGTACCAGCTACTAGGAATAAAATTAACTCTATCCCAGCTGAAACCAGGACAGCATATGAGCCCTGTCTAAGTAGATACTGACCTTTTGGTCCCTCCATTTTCCCCTGTCTAAAATTTGAAAAACAATACTTATCAAACCTGTTGCTGTGCTCTAAAACTCTGAGGCAGAAGGTGTTAGCATGACCTTAGTTTTGATACCCCAAAAGAACCTTGACATGAAGTCTGAGTTTTTGAGATTTGTTGTCATGGAAGTTACCATGAGGTCACAACTACATCACAGGAATTTCTTTGCAGGATCAAATGCAGGAGTGATAGAATGGGATAAAACAGCTCTCAATACACTACATTTAAACATCACTGAGTATATATGCAACTGCTGAGAACAGCAACTTTAAGGTGAAGAACTTCCACTTATACATGAAAGTCCATTTGAAGAGTTACGAATACATCCAAGAAAAACATTGTGCTCTTTTCAGAATTTTCTGTCAGAGAAAGAAGAAAGGGAAGGAAAAACCATGTTTAAATAAATTATCTCATTCCCAAAGCCAGAGACATAACTTCCCTTAAAACCATTCTAAGTTCTCAAATCTTATATACACAATGAATGAAACCCAGAAAATTCCCAGAACACAAAGCACCAAGAGTAAGACCTTCCATATCAGAGATGATCAGTCAGACTTTAATGTATATCCTAATATACAAGCACACTTGAGAACAAAAAACTTTAACTGAACCACCTCAATTCCTATCAAATTAAAAAAAAGTAATAAATCGAAGAGCTCCAGGAACGCAATGATGTTAAGTGAGAATTAAAACTAGGATTAAACCTGGTGAGTCAAAAAAAAAAAGTCAACTTTAGACACTAATGTGAATCCACAAAAGGCTGTAATTTTACTTCAGAGGCAACTAAAACTAAATAAACGTTTATCTGGAACTTGCTTGTCAACAGAGATTTTAACATGACTGAAATGCAAGTTGTTGTTTAAGAGTTAGAAGTACACTGATGTCAATCTAAAATTCTCATGCTGTAAACAAATATTTCTTTGGTTGAACTCTTCCAGAGCTTTAGATAGAGATCCAATTGCTGTAAAAGACTTGAAAGTCTAAGTTCCAGAAACATGCAATGTTTTGGTTAACCTTGAGAGTCTTGGAGCTGTGATGTTTTGGATTTAAATATCATTCAAAAATATTCCCAGCATCTTCTTTAAGATGAGCTTTTAGGGAGCTGCTTTTTTTTTTTCTTTAACTGGTCTGAAGTTTAATAAAAATCTTGCTTTTACAGTTTTTGGAAAAGTAAATTGAGGGCATCTTTCCACTTTTTTTTTTTTTCTTTTAATGAGAAATTTGGGTCATTTTAAAAATACATACAACTTCTGAAAAGAGGGTGGAGGCTAAATACTGTAGGTCACTTTTCAGCAAGCTTTGATACATTCCAGAAGCTGAACTGCTTGGAAGGTCAATTCATGACAAGTCCTGGAAGAGCTAAGCATACCATTTCTTCCAAGCTGGTGTTTAAGATTTCAAGAGAGCAGAGCTCCACACCTCTGTAGCCATAAATATTATACTAGCATAAAATATGAGAGGCATAATACCCAAATATACATTTGGATGAACAAACCTGGTGTAAAGCTCTATTTTCAGTCTCTTACATGTTGTCTCCTGTTCAATACTTTCAGGCTTTAATAAAATAAGCATAGTTTAGACATGCTTACGTGAGGTCACTTCACCTAGCAGAGAAATTGAGAAGTCTGAAGTTGACATTTTTCAGGAAATGTAAGAGGTGGTAACGGTCTCATTTTATTCAACAGAACGACTAAATGAATCTCTAAACAGAGCTAACTTTCCTACCATCAGAGCGCCAGAAGAGATACCTTATCCCCTTCAACATTTCTCCCTTAAAAAAGAACAAAAAGATTAAAATTAAAAAACTTTCACAGTATTTCACAGCATGTCTGTTCACATACAAACTTCTGGGAAAGAAGGCAACTCATCAGTGCTGCCCTGCATATGCCCATAAATGCAGAACAAAAATGCATTTATAGGAATACGAGAAGATGCAAAACCATCTTGCAGCTTTCCAGTTCACATTACTGAAGCCCCAGCCACCACACGCTGATAGAGCGACACCGTTTCAAAAGACTGAAACACAGTCACAGTGTCAAATAATTCACCACGCAGATTCAATAGCCAAAAGGGATGCGGAGAAGAGAGACCCCTTCCTCCTCCCCAAGTACTTCACCACGGTTCATCTTTCCTGATGTTATTTCATTACTCACTTCCAGTGCACTTCATCAAAGCAGGAATTTTGTTTGTTTGTAAAGACACACCTAAGGTTCCCCAGCATTAATCATTTGATTTCTGCTCCTATGAGCCAGACTCCAGATAATTTAAACAAATCAAAGTAGCAATCGTATCAGTGATCAAGAACACCAAACTACTTCTTTCTCCCCTCCAACCCAAACCTGTCTTCTAACTACCACCAAGCCACATCTTCCTCCTGCTCCTCCACAGGCAACTCATTCTGTCCCTCTCTCTCTACATACTGCATCAGGACCTGTTGAGAACGTACCATCAAAAGAACATGCTAACAGCTGATCCCAACTTTTTTACAATACTGTGGAGCAACTGGAAGGGGAGGAAGAGTTGCACGTCAGCTTTTCAACCAGGGTCTGTTGATAAAGGGGACCTACAACCATAAAACTAGTTCCTGGCCATCCGCCACTCCTTAACAAAGTCCTGGTGAGGAAAACAATGCTGACCCCAGTTGCTAAACTCTTTCATTTGTTCTCTCCTATGTTGAGCTCCAGTCTCAGTCACTTTTTTTTGCTAGGCGAAAAAGGTTTTAGTCACCACAGTCCAACTCCAGTGTTCAAAACCTGCTTGCTCTGGCCTGCAAGGTAAGATGCCTCACTCAGTATGCTTTTATGTTCAAGTTTTGCTTAGATATTAAAATCAACTGAAAAGACATGGCTCTGTGGTTTCTTGCCCGATGTTTTATCATATTTTATAATAAGTGGGTCATTTAATAACTAGTGAAACGCTTAGGATGCCTTCTGCTGATCAGTTATTTTAATGAATTTGTTTATTGAGAAGAAAGGTAAAAGTTATACATTTTCACCTCCCTCTCTCCCATGACTGAAGTACTCAAAATCAACACAATCAGCAAGGGAGATAAGTCATAAAAATATTTCAGGTAGGTTTCCTAGCAGAAACTAAATCTCACTGATGTTTCATTCAGAGGATGGTACTAAAAGAGCCATCCCAGCACTTCTCAGATTCAATATCCCTAACTATGAAGTAATTTTAACCATCTAACTTTATTTTAACCTCTGTCTACAATTGTGGGGGTCCTAGGAATTTGGGATAGGAGGGCTGGATTTGCAAAAATAGGAAAAATAGGCTGATCCAGTTCACTCCTAATTTACCAGGACTCATGTAATTCTGCAAAGTTTTGGCTTTACTCTCATTAAAAAGCACTTCAAAAATATTTTTAATGCACATAGCTTCATAAAATGAACTGCGCAATATGCAGAAGTACAGTAAGTACTCAGCCTAATGCCTCCTAAACGCTGTATGTACATTAAACCATCATTTACAATCCACACGCTTCCTCGACAGAACATATACAGGACTTGGGCAATTTTATCACTATCAGACAATCAAATGTTTGACCTGTTTCTTCTCTCACGAAACTGCTGAATTATAGCTTTCAGCTAGAGCCCAGACAGCCAATTACTTCTTATTTGCAAGCACAGAAATTATTTGGATTTGAAATATGCATCTTACTGCATTTTCACAGCACTTTCTCTAAGCACATATCCCAAACCCACCCACTTCTCCACCTATCAAGAGTCATGAATTACTGTTACCACCACCCCTACCAAATTCAATACTTAATCCACCTCCTTCTCAAAGGCATGTAAGAACATGTTGCCCAAAGGACTACAGATTTGACTATGTCAAGTAGTTTAACCTAGAGAAACTTTTTTTTTTTTTTGGGGGGGGGGGCAGGTACGAATACCCAAAGGGAAGGTGCAAAGACAGAGCCAGGGTCCAGGGTCTTTCCAGTGGTGCCCAGTGACAGGACCAGAGGCAACAGGCACAGACTGAAAAACGGGAAGGCTCTATCTGAACATCAGAAAACACTTTTTTACTGTGAGGGTGACCAAGTACTGGCAGAGGTTGCCCAGGGAGGTGGTGGAGACTCCATCCTTGAAGATATTCAAAAGATGTCCAGACACAGTCCTGGACAACCTGCTTGAGCAGGGGGAGATGAGATGACCTCCAGAGGTCCCTGCCAACCTCAGCCAGTCTGTGATTAAGTGAAGTAAAAAGGGAAGGAAGTCCTATAACAGAAAAGCTGTTATGAAAATGCCCCACAAGCTTCAAAAAGGACAACTCTTAAGCTCTAGCATTTCTGCTCCGACAGCCACATGAAGAAAATTAAGTGAATGTCTATCTTCAATTAAATCAGGTAGGGTAGAAGTCACCGGGACTTTAAATCCAGCAACATCCACTATTACATCAACAGGTAAAATGGTATAAACAATGAAAATTGGAGTACCGGTATAAAATTGCAAGGAGTTTTATACTTGCAGTCATAACACAGAACTACTCAAGAAAAATAATAAGTGCCTTTTTCTAAGATGCAAAGAAAAGTTTCTGAGCATGGCTGCTATCTGGACATCAAGAAGCAGCAAAGAAACCCAACAGGCTGAGGACGCGTATCAGAAAGCACAAGGTTTTCTCAAATACTGAAAAAAAAAAATCTGCTTTTGCATACTCATTAACTTGCCTTCACCAAGCTCATAATACTATTTCCATCTTTCTCTAACCTGCATTTCAGACAGCTACCCTTGGCACTTACCCAATGTCCAAAACACTCAGAAATTAACTCAGTGGCTACTAAAAGAAAGTGAAGCACAAGACCGGGACATGCAGTACTGCTCCTCCTCATCACATTTAGTCACCCGAAGTTAACATCAGTAACTTAGGCCCATCTTATGTCAGTCTCCAAACTGATCACAAGTGATCTGAAGAATGTGGGACTGAAAGCTGAAATAAAAGCCCAGCAACAGAAGACATCTGTCCCTTGGGGTACAACCCATCAAAAGCATGGATCAGAATTTCTTGAATACAATATATTATGTACAGCCTGACAGCACAGCAGGGTTTGGCACCAGGATTCCTTTCAGATTCATGTTGCTGAAACTGCGTCTAAGAAACACACAAGTTTGAAAATCAAGGAAGAACGTAAATACAGAAAGAAAATAAGAAAAAGAAATCAGCAATAGCCTTCAAATACAGGGAAACGTGGACAACATGATAATACAAGATATCAGTCAAGTGTTTACCATAAAATAGCTATGATTCAGTTAACATTTAAAACCAAATAGAAACAGGAAACAGCAAAGCTTTCAGAAGCCATATGCTTCATTTTATATCATTATATTCACCATCCTCAAAACACTTAACAAAACATATACAGTAGGAAAAAAAATTTCATTTTCTTTGCTCAAAAGCAATCTCAATACGGTCTCTAAAGCACCATCCTACTTCCAGGAACAGTATTTTAGTCATAAGATACACAACTAGATTCTAGATGAAACCTACACTACACACAGTAAAACTGCAAAAAGACTTCCTCTCATATTTAGGAATATGATCATAGCTGCTGAATTCAAGTTTTACACCTTCAACCACAGGGCTGCCTAACAGACTAGACAGACTTTTTTTCCCCCCATTAAGCCAGGTTAAAAAAAGAGCAACCTGATGATTCAAATCTGGAGGTTAACAAAGTATTTGTGTTTTCTTCATTTAACTTTGGATGCAAATACTAAATGATTCTGTAACGCAAATGCTGTTGAACCTACATCTTCCGCAGGTCTGGAATGAACTGTGTTTGCTGTATGATAAATAAAAAAACAAAACCATGAAGTTCACTGTAGGAGTACTACTTCAAGCAAACCTTAAGTCTCGAGAAAGATAAAAGCTCTCTCAATATGGGAAATATCTCATAGCAAAATGCTACACTTAGACAGGTTAAGCACTTCTCTAAGCTCATCTGTTGGAAGACTGATTTAAGAAGCTGGGGAGGGAGAGGAAAAAAGCTTGAGAAGTTTACCTTCAAAAGAAGCCACAGTATCTCGCAGCTTTCAGAAAGATAGCTGGACAAAAAGAAAAAAAAAAGAATTTCAAGAAAACTGAGAGCAGAAACGACTCCATCCAAGGGAACTGCACAAAGTTGTTCACATAACCTATCTTACAAGTTTCACACTCTGGAGAGAACATAAATAAAACAATACTCTCAGCAAAAGAGTTGTGATATAGTACCAGCAAGCTGAGCAAGCCCTGAGATCTTAGGCAGACTGTATCACCTCCATCTATCTGCTTTTAGTCCCTGTTTACTCTTTGCAGCACTGAGAAGTAACGAGGGGCAGAGGGTTGAAGGTACACATGCAAAATGGAGTGCAGGAGCTGGGCCCAGGTGGGCAGGGAGTTCCAACAAACTGCCAGTTTAAATGGCCAAAATGAAAGAGTGTAGACTTTCATGTTAGAGAAAACGGAGAAACCCTTTGTACAATTTTTGTAAAATATGAACCTTAAGTAATTGCGAAGAAGCTACTTCACAACCTTTCATCCTGACTCTCACTTTAATGAACATAACCTGTTTAGGGATGTTGTATGAAAAACAGTACAAGTCCAAACTAGGTCTTCTCCAAAAAGCAAAGAGGACGCAATGGGCTACAAGTGAGCACACTGTATCAGAAAAAAACAAAATTCAACAAGAAGCTCCAGCAGAATAACAACACTGAAGTGGATATTACTTGTATTTCCGCAAGCACCTTCCACTCAATACTTATGAAGTAGACAAATACAACACTGAGTTTCTTTAATCTGTCATCTTAAAAAGGGGACAAGTCACTTGGCTTCTCTTTTGCCAAAGTCATATGAGGCTGTTGCAAACCCAAGCACAGAACACAGATCGTCAGAGTCCTGCTCATGTGCTTTAACCAAGTAAGAGACAAAGATAAATAGATAAAAGATTAATAAAAGATATAAAGTTGTATTCCTATTCTTTCATGAAGAACCTATTTCAAATACTGGTATTAAGCATTACTGAAATTGCAAGTAAACGTTACTATTAATAGTAATACTATCAATACTAATTATTAACAGGGTATTAACAGTGTATGATACATACATTTCTCAAGCACTATTACTCAGCATACTATTCTGCTGTGATCAGTATCACTGGGGGGATACCAGCAACAAATATAAAAATACCAAAATATTGCATTCTATGAGGAAAGCATCATATAAAAGTCCATGGAATAAATATAAAACATAAAACATGTTTCTAGGTTCTAAAACAGTAACTTAAAAATTGGAAGAACTAAAAAAAAAAAAAGAATAGCTTCCGTTAACAGACAAGATTTTTTTTGTTGGGTTTTCCCTTAGCTTCCTTACATTTTAGTGACTAGTCTATAACTCCGAAGTCCCCTCTAATGGTCAAACCCTTTTGCAAGTCATGGTACCAGGAGCTTTTTTGAGAACTGGCAAAAACAATACAAGTGAAATGGCCTAAATTTCTGAATTTCCATGCCTTTGTTTTTACTACTATAAACACTTTTTAAAATCAATACACTGATAAAACTGCAACTAGAACAAAGCAGAATAGAGCTTGCCCAATTCCCACTCCTCCCTCCCTCAAGTTACCCAGATTGTTGAGGTTATAAACACAAAAGCTGGCTCATTTTCCAGACTCTGCATCAAAATTGGTTTACACCAGTTAATCCAGTTTCTCCATGTAACCCTCCAGGAGTCCCAAAACATCATTAATGCTGGAAAGTGATTTAGCCTTGCTTGCTTTCAAGTTAACTAGTGTAAGGTTAAAAATAAATTCTTTAAACAAGTTAGGTCAAACCACCACAGAGAGATTGGGCCCAGGTATAAATACTGAGTCAGCCAGGTAGGAATCCAAACCCAGATTCCAATAGAGAACATGATATAACCAAGGGAGTCGCTAAAAGGGCCTGGTAAATATTAAAAAAGCAAAGCCTCAGAACACCGAGTCGTTGCCATTTGCTGTGAAGGGGCTCCGTTTCAATGGCAAGCACTCCTCCTCCAGGCCTGCACATCCTCCCCCTCCCTTCCCTTCACACACATCCAGCTCCAATTTCTCTTCTTGAAAAAAACAGCTGCTCTCACGCCAGGACGGCCCCTCTATTTCACCAGCCACCACGGCCCCAGACACTATCGCCTTGATCTACTGCTGTATTATAAGCGTTTCAGCATTTACTCAAACTGAGATGACATGGGACTGACTGCTGCTTGGTAGCTGGGGACAAAGCGAGCGGGCCCTTGTGAGCTTCTCCTTACACAGCTCCACACCAAACCCAAAGTTTCTGTTCCAGAAGGCTGCATGTTCCTCTGAACATAACCGAGAGGGCTCTGCACATTCATGCTCCTGATGTTAACACACCTACAAGAGAAAAGCTTCAAACCAGGTTCACCCTGAGCAGCTTCCAGGTGGCATTCAACAGCACTGCAGACATTTCAGCACGTATTTTTAAATGTTTCACATCAGAGTTTGGATCCTCACCATGAGGCTCAAAGGTGTACCAGGTTCATTTCTACATCCAGTTTCTTGCAGGAGGGTTTCTACCAGTTTACTTTCTTGCTCTATTTTTCTTCAGCAACAACAGCAAACACAGAAGAGCTGTCTTTTTTTTTTTAATTATTTTAAATGCAACATAAGCCAGCCCAATAGCAAAGCCCTGCCCTGACTTCCAATTCTCTGCAACCATACATAATCAGGGGTGAGGAAGGACTAGGTAGAGAAGGTTAACAGAAAGAACAGTTCATTCATTGCCATGTCCTCAAGTAACCTACTGTTGCTGCTGAGATGTTATTGTCAGTGAATTCTGTAGCTGTGACCGTGACACTGCTGCCCTACCCCACCCCCACCAGCGAGTCAGCACCCGGGAAGGAGACAGGGAAAACCATGGATGTAAAACCCTACACAAGGCACAAACCAATAGTTAGTCACCCACTTGTTCCCTTCCCGTGCTGCCAGCCCTCCTGTGGCCTGACTCGAGATTAGGAAGGGGCCCAAAGGCACGCCCCCCTCCACCATCCCCGCTTCTCCTCCGAGGGGTCCAGCTGCACCCCGCTTTCCTCACACCCCTAGCCCAAAGAGCCAGGAGAAGCACGAATCCGTTGGGAGAGAAGTAGTCAGCTGTAAGGAGATGAGCAACAAGGGGGATGAGGTGCAGGACCCCCTCCCCCGAACGGAAGAAGGCGGAAAGCTCACCCACCTCTCCCCGCACCCACTGGGGGCCGGGTCGGCTCCCCCTCCCCACACGAGCCCGGGCAGGAGCTAGGCGGAAGCTGCCCGCAACGGCGGCCTACTCAGCGGCCCCGACCCGCGCCCCTGAGGAGGGGGGCTGGGGGGGCGGCAATCTAGGGCAGGGCGAAGCTTCCCCCGGGCGGCCGTCAGCAAAAGTAGGGCACAGCCACCTCCCCTCACACGCCGCCACCCCCCAAACCCTCCGCGGACGGGAAGCGCCGGCAGGCGCGGCAGGGAGGGGCGGCCCTGGCAGACACCCGCCGCCGGACAAAAGCTCCCACTGGGACAGGGAACCGGCCCCGGGACAGGTCCGTCGCCCCGAGAGAGGCGACTGGGGATGAAGGCGGGAATAGGGTGGCGACGGGGTCCGTCCGGGGGCCTCGGGCCTCTGAGGCGGCCACGGCCACCCCCGAGCCGTTGAGCGAGGGAGGGGCGCGGGGCCTCCGCTGGGCGCGCGGGCCCATCACCCTCCGCCGCCGCGCGCGCGCGGGGCAGGCAGTGAGGGAGGGGGACGCGCCCCCCCCGGCCCCCCACCCACCCAGCGGGCGCGCGCGGCCCCGGCCCCCCCCGCGCGGTACCTGCCCAATGTGCTCACAAAGCAGCAGCGGCGCCCACCACCGTCACGTGACCGCCCCGCGCCTGCCTCGCTCCCTCCTCCTCCTCCTCCTCCTCCTCCTCCTCCTGCCTCCTCCCCCCCTCCTCCTTCTCCACGCGCGCGCGAGGCCGCTCCCCCGCCACGTGACGTGCGTGACGTGACGCAGGGCGCTCACCCACCGCGCGCCTTGCCCCTCACACACCGCTCTTCCGCCTACCCCGCTGGCACCACGTGAGCAGCGCGGGGGAAGCCCGTCCCTTCCCCCCTCACGTGATCGCGGCGCCTGCTGCTCCTCCCCGCAGCGCGCGCGGCGGAAGCGGAGGTCGGTTCCCGCCCATCGCCGCGCTGAGGGGAGGCGGTGCCGGGAGCGTCTCCGTGAGGGGCCGCGGGGGCCTCTTCGCCGTCGGCGGGCGTCAGCGCTGGCTCGTCGCCGCGGGAGGCCCTGGGGGGGAGGCTTCTGGGGTCGCTCCGTGAAGGGTTGACGCGTTCCGTCAGGCGGGGCGGGTTTAGGAGCAGGGTTAACGTTCAGAATCGTGGCTCAGTTCCTCTCTCGCTGGCCGAAGGAGCGGTTCGAATCGGGAGCCTTTTATTTTTGTTTTTTTACGCTTTCCTTCTTATTTTAGGGTGACTTTTATTTTCTGCCCTACAGGGTTTTGTCACGACTCATTGTGAGTGATTTATGTCACAGATCAAAACGTGTTGAGATTGCCAGGTTAATTTCATTATATTTGGTGTCTCAGTGCCAGACAAGCTGAGTCAACGTGGGTTCTGGGCTTTCTAGAGCTCCCTTGTTCCTTCTCTAGTTATTCTCCTGGGGGCTTTATCTCAGACCTATTTGATACCCCAAACAATCTGCATGACTAGCAAATCAAAAGGCTCATTCACGTTCTCTCTCCACAGTTGCTGAGACCAATCCCTGAACAGTAAGGGAATTGGAAACATTTCTTCTAAGTGTTACACTCTTTTGCCAGGCTGGACACAGCCTCCGTTGACATGGAGGAATCTCAGGACAAAGGATAGCTGCACTGGTGGAGGAAAAGGGCAAGGAGAGTATGCTAGGGACTAACAGGACAGCAAGGTATGTCAGAGCACTTGGTGCAGCTTCTGGCAACCTAAACTGAACAGTGACAGGACAGATAGCAAGAAAGGAAGGTTGCTTGACTCCCTAAGAAGAGGAGTTTCAGGTTGTGAGCCAGGGAAAAAGAAACTTTCCCTTTAGGCTTTTTTCTGCTGTGCATTTTTCCTGTTTTGTACATCACCTCTGGTTGCCCAAGATGTAGCGGTTGTACCCTTCTGGTATCCCTTCTTTGTAGGGCCTGGCATTTTAAGGCGGGGCTCACTCAGCCTGTGTGGAAATTGGTCCCTGTTTGGTGCTCTGCTGAGCAGGCAGGGTGGGTGAAGGTGATGGGGGCACCAGATAGCAGGCTGTTAAGCCCCTTGAGCCTCCAGTCATACGTCCCATGGTTTTTGACCTTTTCTGTGGCCTTATTTCCTTTGATGCTGTTTGCTCATTCTCTGTCCCTTGACCCCATACTCTCCACATAAGTAGAGAGGGCATCAAATCTCATTTTACCCTGAGCAATATATGAAAATTTATCAGTGTTGTTCATGCTCCTGCCTTCTCTGCTTGGACAGAGTAGACAGATTTAAGTGGCCTGCGTCCTGGACCGACCTTGATATTTATTAGATAGAAGGGCAGAAGCTATGACAGTTCCTACTGCTCGGAAACAGCAAGACCTCCCTATTCCCAACTTTTCCCAATAAGACAGAGTGTCCTTTAGAGCTAAATTGAAATTCAGGCCAAAGAGTGCACAGGTAGTGTTGATTTTCTTGAGGCAGATGTTGATATTTTGTTTTATTACTATTGGGGGGAGGGTATTAATTATAGCTCTAAACAAAGTTTCACAAGCTTTGTGACAAACATGTCTGCGGCTCCATAATCTGTGCAGATTTAATCAGCATTATTAGCATTCTTTCATCATGACTTGGCAATCTTTTCCTAATCAAGATGGATATTTGGTGTGCAGCATGAAACAACAAAGGCTGAGAGCTCTTGGGATGCTGCAGTCAGATGGTGTGGTGCCAGCTGGAGCGTGTCTCTGAATATCACAGAATCCAGCCCAGGAGCATTTGGAATAGGAGAAAATTAAACAAGGATACCAGGACAAAAGCATTGTAGACTCCCTTCTGCTGTACAGGGAGTACATATAAATGAGAAAATGGCATATTTCACTGCCAGTGCTTCCAGGGGAGAC
Source organism: Strix aluco (assembly GCF_031877795.1). Taxonomy (NCBI): domain Eukaryota; kingdom Metazoa; phylum Chordata; class Aves; order Strigiformes; family Strigidae; genus Strix; species Strix aluco. Next base: position 86,793,459 of record NC_133971.1, on the reverse strand, counting down.
CTAAATGAATAAACTGATGGAGACTCAGAGACACAGACCCTCACTCCAAATATTCAGTACATCAGGCTTCTAGAGGAGATCTTGCACTAAACATAGCGAAGGTCTGACTAGGCCTGGCAGGCAAATTCTACCTAGTGCCTGTGTCAGGACTTTATCTGCTGTTACAAGGATTTGTGACCTTTTCAGTTTTCCAACTACTGAAGAATAATCCAGTGCGGGTGCAAATCCCACCGGACTGTAAATTCAAGATTACTTCAGGAGTGCTTATCCAGAACATACTCCAGTAGCCTCAGAGAGACAACATAATCCAGTTATACCCAGACTCTGTAAGGGAGAGGCTCCACATGGAGAAACCAAGCTTGACTTTCAGGTTTGAATTGAGTTTGCAGGGAATTAGGAATTCTCTCTAGTTATAGTGGAACAATTGACAGTCTTGGATGCAAAGTGGGGTTGCCTCAAGAGATGTTACCCTTGGGCATACCAGGGATTGCTGCTGCATTTAAACTTGGGGTGAAACTCATGCTGTCTAGAAATGGGATCCAATGCATTCGTCTGTGTTAATATGCGTGTAGAAACAAGACTTCAGCAACAACTGTGATTGAAAGGGCTGCCATTTCAGCTGTGGAAGCAAGCCCTTCTGGTATAGATGCCATTCACGGCATTGAAGGCAGGAAGGGTAATGATACCGCTGTGTCTAGCCTTCATACAGCCCAGGCCATTAAAATTCCTAACATCCGCGGGCTGCATTAGTCCCTCATGTGTCAGCATCATTCTGGAAATTCATGTTGGACTGTTTGATCATCCTTTAGAGCCAGTGCATGCCTGGAGACAGACCCTCTACATGCCCACTGAGGCCCTTGGTCCAAGTTTTCTCACCTTGTAATTTGGCTGTATGAAAAAGGTGATGCATTTTCATGTGACCAGAATCTGAAATTGCTCTGTACAACCACATTAACCCTATTACTGTTTTCCAATCCTTCAACTTTTTTTCAAAAAACATTTTATCTGTGATACTTTGTACTTATTTCCAAATTGCTGAGACAGATCAACACATCTGAGCCTGATATTGATCCTGCAGAACCTTCCTATAAACACCCATTGCAGGGAGGATGTTGGCAGTTAATCGGTGTAGTGCGTGCTCTGCTAATGGTGAGTGCTGAGTTTGTTCTGTCATACTCCCTGATTTAATTCTGTGATGTGCCTATTGTTAACTTTTATCAGCCAAATAATCTCTAAGAATTAAATAGTCTTTTGTTAAACAGACTTATTTTCCACACAACCCTGTTGCCTGGCATTAACTGTATATCTAGCCTTGAACTCTCTATTATAATCAAGTCCCTTATCAGTTTTCCATTATTTTGCCTGTGACATCAAGGAAAGTAGTCCACAGGTATCTGGTCACCCCTCTGTGCCCTGCTCAAACAGTGGCATGCTTCCAGCCTCTTAAAATTTGCAAAGATTAGAATTATCTCCATGAAGCCTGGCCAGCTCTTAAAGAACTTGGGGGGGCGGTGTTGGACTGGATGATCATTGAAGGTCCCTTCCAACCCACAGGTCCCTTTTGACCCAAACCATTCTGTGCTTCTGTGAACTCTTGGGTGTAGACACCTCAGGGCTGGTGATAGAAAACCATTTCTCACTGTCAGATGTTAACTTCACACTAGTCAGTCCATAAGCTAACAACCAGCTATTTCTTCTGTCCCACTGTGACTTTACTAGAGCTTCTTAGTGGATCAAGAAGCAGGTATTTTCAGAAGACTTCTACTTTTGTAATCATCTGTGCTTTTAAAACTGTCTACATGTGGGCCAATACAATTGCTAGGAGTTGTTCTTTAAGAGGGTGATTGAAAGTTCTTGGAAGCAAAAAATCCTTTTGCTGGTATACCTTACCATAGAATACCAGGTCAGGAGGGACCTCAGGGATCATCTGGTCCAACCTTCCTGGCAGAAGCACAGTCTAGACAAGATGGCCCAGCACTCTGTCCAGCTGAATCTTAAAAGTGTCCAGTGTTGGGGAATCCACCAGTTCCCTGAGGAGATTATTCCAGTGGCTGATTGTTCTCACTGTGAAAAATTTTCCTCGTGTCCAATCAGAATCTCCCCAGGAGTAACTTGTACCCCTTACCCCTCATTTTTTCCATGTGACTCCTTGTAAAAAGGACGTCTCCATCTTCTTTGTAGCCACCCTTTAAATACTGGAATATGGCAATAAGGTCTCCCCTAAGTCTCCTCTTCTCAAGGCTGAACAAACCCAGTTTATACCAGTTTATACCAGAATAAATGTAGAGGAATTTATCTGTTCCTTTTCTAATTTAAGTTACAGGCAACTCAAAGTTTATCAGAGACACCAGTTGTTTACGTGCAGAGCTAGTTCTTTCTGGGATGGCTGATTAGCTCAGCTGCAGTGTCCCACAAATGCAAAGCTAATTCACTTACGGGGCTGCATCAACATCCTCATGCCCTGATAGAGACATCTTTGCACCATGTTGTACAGTGCCTATTGCAGTGCTTGGAGAGCATCTGCCTTTATCAGCTGGATTTTAACAGGCCTAGTGGAATCTCAACCCTCCCCTACTCCAGAAAATGTAAATGTTCCTGTAATTGATTGGTAAAAAACTAATATTGTTGTAATGTGGAAGCTGGATGTTGCACCATTTGCTGATTTCCCCCAAACTTCATTTTAGGATAAACTACAAGCATTTTTATCCTGTGATATATTTTAGGAGAATGTTTTGAATAGCATGTCCAAGGATATTTGCTAGCTCTGGTTAAATGTCAGTCATCTGCTTTAAATGGGCCCTTTTTAATGCTTTAAAAAAGGGCCGTTTGTAGATGCAGCAACTGGCAATGGCAAGAACAAATCAGTGAGCTTGAGAGACCTTGGGGAACTACAGGTTGGTGAGCCTCCTCTCAGTCCCTGCGAAGGTGGTAGCGCAAATAGTACTGAAAGCCATTTCCGGACACGTTGAGGACAAGAAGCTGGAGTAGTCACCACAGATTTACACTGGGGAAGCCATGCCTGACCAACCTCATCACCTTCTATGACGAAATGACTGCCATGGTAGATGAGGGGAGAGGAGGCGATGTTGCTCACTTTGACTTTAGCAAGGCTCTCAACAGTGTTTCCTGTAACAGCCTCACAGACAAATTGAAGAACTACAGGCTAGGTATATGGACAGGGAGGGAGACTGAAAACTGGTAGAACTGCTGGGTTCAAGGTGTTGTGATCAGTGGCACAAAGTCCAGCTGGAGGCCAGTCACTGGTGGTCTACCCTAGGTCCTGGGGCCAAGACTGCCGAGTATCTTCATTAATGACTTAAAACAGTGGGACAGAGTGCAGCTTCAGCAAGTTCACAGATGGTGCAAAACTGGGAGGAGTGGATGATACATCAGAAGGTTGTGGTGCCATTCAGAGGGACCTCAAGAGGCTGGAGAAATGGGCCAACAGGAATCTTATGAAGGTCAACAAAGGGAAATGTGAAGTTATGCAACTGGGAAGGAATAACCCCTGTCATGGTTTAACCCAGCGGGCAGCCAAACACCACGCAGCCACTGGCCCACCTTCCCCCACCCAGGGGATGGGGGAGAGAATTGGAGGGGTAAAGGTAAGGAGACTCATAGGTTGAGACAAAAACAATTTAATAATTGAAATAAAAATAATAGAATATACAAATGAGTAATGCACAATGCAATTGCTCACCACCTGCCAACTGATGCCCAGCCTGTTCCCAGCTAGTGATCCAGAGGAGAGAAAATCCCAAAACCACAATCCTGGAAGAGCAAGAGAGAGCAAACTTCCCAGCCAACCCTCATCTGTACACTGAGCATGACATTGTATGATATGGAGTATTCCGTTGGCCAATTTTGGTCATTGCTCTGGCTGTGCTCCCTCCCAGCTTTTCGTGTACCTGTGCACAGGCAGGACATGGGAAGTTGAAAAGTTCTTGATTTCTTAGCAACAACTAAAAAGATCAGTGTATTATCAACATTCTTCTCATACCAAATCCCATGCTGAATCCAAAACACAGCACTATTCTAGCTACTAACAAGGAAAATTACCTCTATCCCAGCCAAAACTAGGACAGCCCCATATGTCAGTGTGAGCTGGGGCCAACCATCTGGAAAGCAGCTTGGCAGAGAAGGACCTGGAAGTCCTGGTGGACAAGTGGAACATGAGCCAGCCATGTGCCTTTGCCATCAAAGGCCAACAACATCCTGGGCTGCATTAGGAAGAGTGCTGCCAGCAGATTGAGGGAGGTGATCCTTCACCTCCTGTCACCAGTTCAGCACTGGTGAGATGCATCTGGAGTGCTGTCTCCACTTCTGGGCTCCACAATACAAGAAGGACATGGGGCATACTGGAGGGAGTCCAGTGAAGGGTCACAGAGATGGTTAAGAGACTGAAGTACTTGACATACAGGTATAGGCCGAGAGAGCTGGGATTGTTTAGCCTGGAGAAGGCTCAGGGCAATTTTATCAGTCTCCTACCTCATGGCAGTGAGTAAAGATGAAGCCAGGCTTCTCAGTGGGGTCCAGTGATGAGCCACAAACTGAGAAACAGAAAATTCCATTTATACCTAAAACTGAGCGTGGTCAAACACAGGCACAGGTTGCCCAGAGAGGCTGTGGAGTCTCTAGCCTTGGAGATACTCAAAACCTGACTGGCAGTGGTCCTGAGCAGCTTGCCCTAACTGACCCTGCTTTGAGCAGGGGTTGGACTAGGTGATCTCCAAAGGTCCCTTTCAACTTCAACTGTTCTGTCATTCAGAGAGTACAGGCACCCAAATATTCGGGGATATGACTTGACCTCTCTGACCATTTCTTATTCCAAGAGTGTGTTAGTAAGCTGAGAAAGAAAGGTGACAGGGAAATCCATGTCACATGAGCCAGACTTTTCCCTATAGTCAGTTTCTATTGCTCTGCGCAGAATGGTCAAACTCTAGATGTTTCTCTTCCCCTTAAGCAAAGAGTTGAACAGTCCAGAGTGCAGGACTAAAAGCTTTCCCCAAAATCTAATGCACTCAAAGTACAACAGCAGCAGCCTTTTGGAGTCAAAGCCTATTTATACAGGTAAAAATCCAGAGCTGGCTTTCTGTGGTGCACAGGAAAGAGATACTCCTATAAATACACATGGCAAGTCATCATTACTCCTAGAATTTCTTTCCTGGAAGCGAAAATGTCTCTGTGAAGTGGTTTTATCAGAGAGCAAGATCAGAAGTCGTTATAGCTTAATAACTCTCTACTGGCATCCTTGCTGGCCCAGCTGCTGTGTGCGTCCAGCAGCCCTCAGCAGCAGGAAGCAGGCTGCCACCACAGCAAGTGTGGAAATGCATCGTGCTTTCCCAGGTGTTTTTCTTAGTGCTGATCAACCGTTCCTCACCCTCTTGGCTCCAACACCTCTTTTAGGGCTCATACACATGGAGAAATTAGCCAGCACTGCTCCCTAGGTGAATACTTGCCTAGAATACAGCAGCTATATGCAGAGGAGTTTTACAGCAACAGTGCCAGTCTGTGTCTCCCCACAGGCACCCTTAAATACAGCCACATCCTTTCCAGTTGTCTAGAATCTCTGAAATTTCTGTTGTAGATGAGTCCATGTGCTCAATGTTCAACATGCAGCAGGCACTGCAGTGCGTCTGTGGAGAGAGGAAAACCCTGGAACAAGGAGACTTCACAACACAGGAAAAAAAATGCAGGAGCTACAAATATTTCTGATGAGACTTCAGCATCCCAGGAACATGAGCCTTGCTCTGTCTAGCTGACCTTTTGACCACAGCTCTGCACTTAGGGCCTGTGGCTTCTCTCTTACCTCTCCCAGCTCGTGGTACACCTTAATGAAAAGGGAAAAGTAAGACTCTCCGTGCAGGGTGGTACTTTGGGGCAGCTGATCAGTAGCTCCCAAATGCCATGTTGACTGCATGCTCCCTTGAGCCTTGCAGGAGGCTGAAGCCATCCTGATGTTTGTTCTTCCAGATGAGGAGGCTTGGGGGGGACTGAGAAAGTTGGGAGACAAAGCACAGAGGTTCTTGTTTTCTAATACACTGTGAACTTGCTCACTTTCATTCTCTTGAAAAAATGGGCTGCCCTTGCCCAAAGAACAGTTCAAGCACTGCATTCCTGGCATCTGTTTAATTTATTAATCCATTTACTGGACCTTGAAAGTACCTTGCACTGGGAAAGACTATCCTGATCCTCTGTTCAGAAGCAGACAGGATGAGTACAGCTATTTCTAGGAAGAACTCACAGAACCAGTACGAAACTATTCCCACAGTGCTGTCCTGGTTTGGCTTCCTTGTTCTGCAACAGCGGTGCCACCAGCTGGCAAAGAGCTGAGATCCCAAGTCACAAAGATCAGAAACAAAATACACCCAAGAAGGGAAGTGATGACAGTCAAGCAAACCTGCAGCAGCTGGGCTGGGAGTTGGAGGCAGACAGTAGACTGAGTGTTGAAAGGGATAATATGCACTGCCACCGTGTTTGTAGCGTGCAGTAAAAGCACAGTCGATAGCAACGTAGACCTGCTGCAGACTGCAGGCCAAGGAATGCAAGGGATCTGGTCTTTGTTCCACAGCCAGAAATGACAATGGCAACACACACACATGGCAAGCACAGCTAGCAAGAAAGCACTGAGGGAACCTGGACTGTTCAGTATAAGGAGTGAAGACCATGGCCATGAAACAGTTAAAAATCCCTTCCCAAAAAAACAGATGAGCTGCCCCACAGAACGGAACAAATTGCTTCATCTGCACAGCAAATGGGAAAGCAAGAGGACCTGCAAGACAGATGATGGGACAAAATATGTGAATGCTAGAATTAGTTGCTGGGGGAGGATTTGGACTCTCTATTGCTGAGATTTAAGCTGGACCCACATCTAGGAGGAGCTCGATGTCTTGGTACTTCCAGAGGTCCTTTTTGGTCTTGCAAGGCAGCAGAGGTCCCACACCATCTGAATGCTGTATGATGGAGCATCTGATGCAGCTGGGGAGTTATCAACCCTCATTGCCAGAGATCTTTCTAGCCCATTGTCTCCTGCATGTCTCTAGGGCCAGGGATAATTTTTTTTCCATCTCTCAGTTTTGGTATAAGGCTCAGTAGGATGACAGTATAGTATTCATATGCCTTTTCACACTCTCCTCTTCCTCTTTTGGCATCCACAAGCATCAATAATACCTACTACAGTACTACAGGGAGCAGAGATGGTGCAGCTGGAGACACAGTGTCCCATAGCTTGCATAGAAAGCGGCCACATTTATCCATGACCATGGAACCTAGCACCTCAGGGTGAGGCCTAGTGTGAAGATAGAGATGCAGGAGCTGCTTTTAGGCACATGATTATAACCTCCAACATAAAGCTTAAATCTCTTAAGGACACTCCTCCTCTCCAAAAAATAATCTTCACAATTCTAGGCAGGGAAGAGGAGGCAGGGAAATAGGACAGCTGGACAGAGGCTTCACTCTCCCATGCAATAAAAATACGTGGAAGAGCTAGTGCTACAGATGCAGTTTTGTTACGTAAAGTCTTACCAAAACCCTTAGTCCTATACCTAACTGTCTACCTCTAGGTATCTGTACCGTCCAACACTTCCAAGAGGTATTTCCTTAGAAAAATAAGGCATTTGAAAAGAAACCTTTGCCTCAGAACAAATGAGATACCAGAAGAATAGAACAGGAAGGAGATGCTTTGAAGAGTTTAACAGTCCCAACTCTGCCATTAGATACATTTCCTATGGAAGCAAGGAGTGTTACTGCAGCTGCACAGAGAACAGGACTGATATTTAAGCTATGAAAAGCAGGAATAAGCTGAGAACCTGCCCTTAGGATATCAGTCCATGCACTGGTGAAGGAAAAACAACAGTTCACTTTATTTCCTTTGAATCAATCATGTCAACAGAGATGAAACCAAAGCCTACTTGCTCTCAAACTGCCCTGGATTTACTTGCAGTGGGATGATTAGCAAATAAAGGAAACCATCAGCCAAGCCAACACACTATACAAATACATTTTATTTAGAGATACCCATAGTAAGATGCACAAATACTTATTGTTCACCAATTTTCAGATCACACAACTTCAAGTAGTGGAAAAAACAAACTGCAGTTAATTACAATTATCTATATAACAGGGCAGTAGTAAAAGATCCATTTGTCAGACTACAGCATAGTTAACGATACTCAGGTGAGAATGTACAGGTCTAGGTATTTAAAAAGTGCATGGGTCATTGCCACATACACTAACATGCTTTTTCAAAGAGCAACATCTTTCTGGCATGTGAACACAGTAACCCGGTTAATGCAAGATGGAAAATTAGGCTCTTAATTTGATCTGGAAATCTATTAACAGTTTTCCTCCAAATGGCAAATTAAGAGTTGTTTGCAAATGACATAGGGAAAGCAATCTGTAAAAATCACTGTTACGTTGTCCATGTAGTCAAGCAACATACAGATGACCTAAAATGATCAGTTCCAGCCTACACCTTCACAGCTCTTCTACCAGTCTTCTTCAGAAGAGTCCAGAGTACTTGACTGCATTTAGCAAGCTGGCAAAGAGCTGTAATCCAAGATCCGAGCTCTTGCACCCACACCGAGTTCTTCCACAAGAGAAATCTCAATCCTCAAATTTCAAAACCCCCATGTTCCACCTGCAAGCACGTCAACTGCATCACATATTGCTGAAGCTGTAAACCCCAGCTGGCCTGTCAACTGCATCACATATTGCTGGGTTTACTTTTAAATTCCCATCTAAAGGGAGGGAAAGGTAGGAATTGGTGCTGATCTGAGAGACTAGCTGCATTGGTTTAAGGTTATATTTAAAATGCATGGAACCTGGACTCTTCTCTTCAGTGTCTCTCTCAAACTAAGGAAGTTCAGCAGGTTCCACTGCTCAATGCAATCCCCGTTTTGCTTTTAAATGGGGATAGTGCTGTATGGTGCTTGGGAAAAAACAGCAAAGACTGCTGTGTGGATGATTACACAGAAGAGCGAGAAACACATTAAATCAGTCTTCAGTTAATCTTCTTCCATTGCAAACAGAGAGACAGAGACTGACTTTTGCATTATAGTTGAGAGGCACATTTTGCATTGATGAACAGAAAACCCCAGTTTACATTGCAACTTTCTGCAGATTAGAACACAAACCTCCTGTTAAAGCAATTTTCAAAAAAAGAAACCAAAAAACTCAGTTACTGTTCTTCTATTTAAAATTCTTAAAACTGCTCCCTCACCTATTCTACCCAGAGATACCTTCCCACTTGTGTGTGTGCAGCTGCTTTTTCCTCCCTAAAATCTGTTTGTGTAAGAGATCCTTGTTTCTGTGCATCTTGGAAGTAGACAGATAATTCTGATGCCTCACAGGGTGGGCCCCTGTATGACATTCAGGAGAGCTGAGAAAGTCAGTACGATTTTGTAGATTTTGTACATATGCAGGGAACCCCAGAATAAACAACAAGAAAAATAAAAGCCACCAAATAGAAATAGCCAGCAGTAGAGGAATCAACTTCTTCATGGAACAGGAATGAATTTGGAGCAAAGCCTTTCATACTGAAAGGTGCATACCAGTCCAGGGAGATATCCAGGGCTGAGTCAGATGAATAGGGAGACAGTGAACAAAGCCCCAGTTCAGCAAGCTACTGCCTAAGCAAGCGTAGAAGTCTCAAACTGTACTACGGATTTAACAAGTGCCCCCAGGCTTTGCAGAACTGGTACCTAACCTAGTAAGCCATGAGAGGACAGGGAACATGCCCAAGTCCCAAGGGGTAGAGAGGGTGGCAAGACGGAAGCGAGGCCAGAACAAGAGGCTGAGAATGAGGAAACAGCATTTTGAACAAGAGTGACAGAGCCTGTTAGAAGTTACTTATCCAGATCTTTTCATATTGGTCCCACTATCACACCTGCACTGAGAGGAGGCTAGAGCAGCCAACTGAACCTGTAAACCCCAGCTGGCCTGTTACACCCCTGCACATCAACCACCAACCAGGTGGAGGGAGCTGCAGACAAGGCCCTTTCACTCCACCATCCTGGCAGGAAGCATGTGGAGGTGGCTGGTGGCAGCTGTAAAGCATGCGAGACATAGCCAGCCATGGAAACAGAGACAAGTGCATTGGTAACCTTGAGTGATGAGGGGGAGAGTGAGCAACCATGGAGGAAACTAGTTCTTCCCCATGCCATCTTCACATCTCATCTGAAGAGGGATGACCAGCAGTTTCACAAGCTCTGGGAACAACTAATCGTCAGTCACATAGGCATAAGGCATGATGGAGGAAACTCTCAAGGCTTCCATTGCTCAAACGCTCCATTACCAGTTCATCTCTGAGTGTAGCCAGACTTTGGCATTACTCCTGGCCAAAGCTTGTTACAATAATTTTGCCTTTTGAGCACAAGGTTAGAGTTTAGGTCGTAGCCCTACTATTTTTTTCATAATCCACCAAATATGCAAAAGACAAAAAAATTTGCAGAGAAAGTCTTTAAATGGCATCAAGTCAGCAGAAAGTCAGCGATGCACTCTTCTGGCTTCCCCCTCAATGAAACCTTTAGTTATGACATTGAGTAGTGGCCAAAGATGCCAGTTCTCTGGTTAACTAAACTACCACTGATGAGTTTAACACTGGGTGCAGATGCAAGGCACATCCACTTCCTCATCTGCTGACATGCACCATACAATATGGATGTGAAAGAATTTCAGCTTCTGTAGACCGTGCAGGAGTGGAGTCTCCACTTTTGAAGCAGCTAGCCAGCCAATGAAGTTTTTGGTAAAAGCACAGTGATCTTTCTACAGTGGGCTACAGGTTTTCTTTTTATTATGACTCAGTATTTTTCAGACTAGGCAAGCAGCTTTGAACTGATTGTTAAAGGTAAATAAGGAAGAAGTCGGAGAAGAGGAAGATGCTAAAGGTTAGAAAAAGTTAAACCCATCTGTTCTACTCTGAAAAGTGACTGTGAAAAACAGGACCTTACTGAATTTGAAGAAACTCTGAAGTTAGCAAGTAGTAAAAAGAGAACTCCAGATTAAGTCTGCACTGGGGTACAGAGAGAACAGATACAATTAGGACAGGAAACACACATACATGAGAGCTCCGTGGCCATGTATTAATGTCAATGCACTGATGACTAATCGTGTTGATTCTAAAAACAAAAATAGCCTCATGGATCAACAGAGTGCAGTACTGTACTTCAGTTCATTATGGATATGCATGCCCACTGAAGGCCACAGTGAGTGAAGTGTTCCTGTTTCCATGCTCTTATGATAAAATTAACCTTACAGCTGGGAAGGGACATCTTGTATTAATCACACCATCCTCAGCTATCTGCATAAGAGACGGAAATTCAGTCCAAATTCCAGATGTTAGTTTGAGTTTAAGAACAAAGGTATCCTTTGCCAATTCAGAAAACAGAGCCAAACATGTAATGTCTTTGTATTAAAAAAAAAAAAAAAAATATCACTTTTCAGAGAGAAGAAATAATTTACGAGGTAACAGAACACTTAGCCCTGTATGCAGACAGGCTGGTTTCGCATACTATCTGCAATTTCCCACTGTTCCATTTGCAAGCTGCATCAATAATTTTGAACAGTTTTACCTTATAGTTAAAAATGTGCACTGTAACACTTGAAGAGAGCTGTTACTACTTCACTTGACAGCTTCTGTGATAGTTCAGGATCCAGTGCCGTTTCTGACACAGCTCACAACAGAAACAGCAAGCTGAAAAAGGCTCTGTTAAACAGGTGGAATTGCAAGAGTTATTAACAAACATCAGACCCTGGATTCAGAACAAAAACCAGCAAGTATCAGCAAGTCCTGATTTATTTTTTTTCCCTCCCAAGGCTTTGGATCTTATTAAATATATTTGGAAAAAAAACATTGAGAAGTTCACTGTAGGACATCCTACCCTCAGGCAACAAGTTGTGATCACCGCACATTTTAAAACACCTTATGTAGTTGGTGCATCATACGCATCACAGACAATGGGGAAGATCCAGCATTTGTGTACACATTAACATACAAGCAAGCACTGATAGATGTCACAGGTAAGACTGATTCCAAGACAAACCAGTGCATTGATTTGTGTCTACACCACGTCCTAGAACACATGGAACAAGTCACAAGTTAACAGTACAAACCTGTTGCAACTTCAACACATACATCTTAGAAAAAGACAACGCACGTACCCAATCCTAAGACAGTGACGAGTTTGAGAGATAACAAAGATCAAGGTACCAGAAGAGGAAGGCACATTAACCTCTGGTTGGTCCATTTCGGTATTATTTGGATGAGTCAGTGATTTATATACCCTGAGACTGTGGGAGGCCTTGAAAAGGAAAGGAGACCAGGTGAATGGGCAAATAAAAAGTACAAGTTTAATGAGATTTTAAGATTCAGCACCTGAATTTTCCCTTTTAATAAGGGAATCTAGAAAAGCAGTTCCTAAGAAAACAATATATTTACTCCTAGATTTTTATTCTGAGGTCAAAGAATCAACACCTAGGTCTACAGAAACATCGCACTATGTTGCAAGGGGTTTTTACACACCCTCTCAGTTTCAGTCCAACAACCAGAATTTGTATACAGTTGAGTGTTTCACTTGGTATTTTTCTGGGTACAGAAATAGTCAGGCAGCCCACATTTTCCCAACTCTGCCAACCCTGGCATCCTGTTTTAGATCTGTGTGGACTTTCTTAGACCATACTGCTCCCAGCAGGATACTAGAAAATGGCACTCAATTTTCAATTGGGAAGATTCCTTTCTGTCAAGAGCATTCTTTTAATTAGCCAAGTACCACATGGTTTTGATAAAGAAACAGCATCACAAGCAAAAAGACACTTCCTAATTTAAATCCTTGAAAATTAACATGGGAGAAACAAGAATGACAGGGATATCTGCTTGGTCTCTCTGACACTGTTTCCAATTAAGCCCCGTCACAAGTACCTCCTGAGCAATGAACAGGAGGCTGGACAGCAGTACCAAGCACTGCTGGGCTTTCACCTTTTCTCTTGTGCCCCCTTGCCCACCCTCACCACACAATGTGCCAGTTGCAGAGGCAAGGGAGAGCATATGCAGGAGATCCCTTCCGACAAGATGTGGCTGTATTCTCCTTTCCACACTCCCTTGCCTGCAACATGCACAAACTCCTGGTGTCTGTGCTTCAGAGACTTTCAAATAAATTACTGATGGCACTACCACACTCAGAAATGCATTTTAAGTTGAGGTCACACCATGGACTCTAACTGTGGGACGGCCAGCAGGGCACACTGGGATTTTCACTTGGCTTTAACCTGGCCAGCGTAGTCATCCAGGGCTCATCATGAGCTGGCCAGGATCAGCTCTGCCTGCATCACACACAGCTCTGCAACAGTATTCCTAGGAACAAGCTCAGTAATTCAGTCATAGCAGCAACTGCAACAAAATCTAAGAACCTCAGACACCTTGGAAAAGTGGGTTTATGGAAAATAAGGGTATCAGACCACCACAAACAGATCTCAGTGCTCCTAACTGTCTGCTGAAAGATGCTGCTGCTTTGCCAAGATGCAGTAACTGACAGCTCATCTGTTCTTGGTTTCTTGCAAACAAACACAACAGGTGACCTCCATGAAGGGTCTAGGCAAGTCTGCTTTATTTCACATCTGCACCAGCTGAGGGACATCACTAAGTGTCTCTTAGCTGAGGGGCAGAAATTAAAAGACACCAAAACACTACTCAACATAGCTGGATCATAACTTTAATCTGTTAACTGCAGCTGCATGCTATATACAAAGCAAGTGAAATTCTGAAGAACAACAACTTGATACAAAAGTATCTTAGTCCTTAAGATACAAAAAGCTGCCAAAGACTTGAAATGGAGGCAGCAAATATATCCCCATAAAGAAGTTCTGGAGTCCCCCTCATTAAGGGAGTCACAAGAGTCACCCACAATGTGAATGTAACCTTTGTGGACAAAGTCCAGTAAGATCACAGAGCATTCTGGCAATGAATCTTAAAAATGGATCTATGTGGAAAATGATCAACTGAGACTAGGAACAAACACCTATTAACTATTCTTTGGTAATTTACTCACCTTGGACTAACACCAGCAGCACTGATGAAGGAGCCAAACAAATGGACTCACTTCTTTACAGCAATCCCAGAAAGCACCCAAGGAGAGCACTAGCAACTCTCCCTGGCTGACTTGACTGTACAAGGAAGAAAACTAGAGGAATTACCAGGAATAAGGTGTTCGGTGAAGAGGGTGAGCACCACCCTCATTGCTATGCTCAAGACAACCCTGCAAAGTAGCTTCTGCTTCCTTAGGAATGTCCATCACATAACACCCAACTGTTACTGAGAGACTGCTACCTACTGAGAGATTGCTACCTTACCAGCTGGGTATTACCAAACCCATAAGTAAATCACTGGTTTGATTACCTGTGATTATGAATACTGAAAATGTAATACCCAAAGATACCCGAATGAACATGACAGTCTACTGAAAAGAGCTGAGCGGTAAAATTAGCTGCTTCCTACACTCACCAGCAGCACTAAAGATCCCACATGACTGAAAAGTCAATAGCAGGAAGAAGTCTGAAGGTCTGTGTGTGTCATGTTCTTTCCTCTCCTTCAAGTGCTTAATGCAAAATAAACCAGAGTCTGTTCCACCCAGCAACAGACTGTTTCTGCGTAATCCCATCAGGCAAACATGTACAAGGGCAACTGCCCAGTTCTACAGTCTGAGCCAGCCTCGAAGGTCTACCCAGTTTAAAACAAAGCAAACTGAATGTCACAAGCATAGCTTGACAAAACACCAGCAAGCCCATTTCTGCTCAACAGAGGTCATCTCTGCAATTACAATATTGCTACAGTAAAGATTTGGATGATTTGGGGTGGAAGAGGCAACCCCAAACAAACCATTCTGGAGGGCAGGAAAGAGCAAGGGAGGGAAATCATTAAGAAACACTGGAAAAGATAAAACCGTCTAAAAACATGCATGTCACTGGGTCTCATCAGAGTGAGCCATTCACGAAGATACCGAAGTGCAGTGAACCAGGCTGAATTCCATCCATCACAGGGGTGTGTCTGCCATTAGAACAACGGGGTGCAGCCAACACACCTCCACGAGGAACCTGGAAATTCCCTGCTGTACAGCCATTCCTGCACTTCGATGGGAAACCCCTGCATTTCTCACCATGATCCTGGATTTCAGTTCTGTTATCTAAACCAGTAGGGCAACAAAATCAAATCAAGTAAGAAAATCTGGCTTTTTCTCCTATCACTTATCTTTGGACAGTTGGCAGATCATCACCTTTCTCTGCCTCAATTTCTAACACTGTCTGGACCAAAAGTGACATATGACCAACCACAAAATATTCAGAAACTTAACATCTGTATTGCTACAAGCATTTAAAACCACTGAAACAGCTAGAAATCAAGTTGTCTCTGGCCCAATATTGCATGCTTGCAGTACTATCTAGTTTGTTTCCAGTTTTTGAGGGGATTTTCATATAGCAACAGGATGGCTCCCTCCCCATGAGAAGTTATCTTTGCAAGAAAGCATCCTGAAAGCAGAATACACAGAAGCATGAGAGACTTAAGGAATTTTACATCATTAACCAGATTCTTCTGAGAATTGTCTAAAGCTTCCTATGCAGAAAAAAGGAGGAAAAGGGCACTCACAGTACCAGGCTTTAGGACCACACATTGAGGTACTTGGGAAGATCAGAGTCAGCAGAGAGGGATGCTTTCCAAGGGTGCCTCTTCAGTAACCTAGAGACTCTGCAGGAAGCTCAGCCTCTCTTTGGAGGCTGAAGCTCAGTCCATACAAATACCCTTTTTGCCCCCTCACCCAGACCTGGAATATGCTTCAACAGATCAACATTAGGGCTAGTATTTCCAGACCGGTTGTTTTCCTATGGCACTGGTGACACGAAGTGCCTAACTAGTAACTGTTGTTTCAGCAGAACCGGAGGACACTCAAGTAGACTCAAGTGTCTAGTTTCTTTCTTTTTATTTAAAAAAACAAAAAAAGCAGCACTTCAAACCAAGACCAAGTAAAAAAACTAAACAGAACATGCTCCCTGTGACAGTGATCTTACTTCACCAAGACTTGTTTTTCTCTGTATACTTCCACTGTTCAAACCCCCTAAAATAACCAAAGCAGTGTGTTGCCATCACAGAAGACCACGACACCATTATAACACCTTTAAACAAAATTTGAGAGTTCTTTTGCTACTCCATGGTATAGAATTTGTGCCTTTTCAGAGAAGGGCCTGAATAGCCACACACGCAGTGCCACTGATTCAGTTTAAGCAACCAACCCACAAAGGAAGTAGAATTACAAAACACCACAAGATCTGTTTGTGAAGCACCTGTGTCTGATCAGTGTGAGTAAATTATACTTCTGGGACAGATGCACATCTGGGAGAGCCCTTCTCTTGACAGGACTTCCACCCGAATGGGAGGAAACTGCATTCCTTGCAGGATTTCTATCCAAGTCTCCACTAGCAACTGGAAATTAAGCCTGAGGCTCACTGCTTGGCATTACTGATGAAGATACTGAGTACAAAGACGAGAAGCACCACACGGACACATGCAGACTAGCTTTAGGCAGTCTGGCAGGAACTGTGTAAGGGACTAGAACTACTCTGCAGTGTGGCTGTGATCTCCAGCAGAGACAGAACAAAGTATATCCCAGCTTTGTCTGTCTTCTCAGCTTCAACCAACTGCCCATTTGGCACCAAAGCAGTGAGGTCCAGGCACACTTTGCTCCACCGGTGACAGGCACAGGGGAAAGGCATTCATCCCAGCAGAGGACAGAGGTGTCCGTAACAACCTGAAGAGTTTGGGGCCTGCCAAAAGTCTAGGAGGAGCACCCTGGAGTCCTCCTGCGTTTTAGATGAGTATTAGGTAAGACTGTCAACCTGGAATGCACACACTTCACAGCTGGACCTGAAGGGCATCTGACCTATTCTTCTCACCCAGTCCCACATGAAGTTCAAGGGAGTTTGAATGCAGAAGGCACCAGGGCATATGGGGGAAGACTGAGACTCTCCTATAGCAAGCAGGATGACAGCAGATGCTAGCGCAACGTGAGCTAACAGCAAGGTATCTTGCTACAAGGAAAGCTTCCAGCTTGTGTTAGTTAAGTCAGAGATGCACTCTGTAACCTTGGAGAAAAAGAAGAGTTTATTTATTCCATTGGCTTATTAAAGGAGATGGCCAACCAGAACAGCTAAAAATGGGGAGTTTCCACAACCTGGGACAAAAAAGGTCCTGGGTTTTAGGCAGTTTATGAAGCACCCATGAGCTACCACAGCAGCATACTCGGGAACCTTGGCTCATCTGGAAAATGGATAGATTTAGTTCATTTTGAATGACAAGAACATTCACGTCCCTAACCCCCCTTTCCTCTCAGCACCTCTGCAGGACCTCAATGTAACGTCACCCTGCAATAGCCATGCTGCAGAACTGACTATGCAAACTCTTGTTGTGCAAGCTGATACCTGGGACAGGCAGAAAAGAAACAGAAGATCAATTTTTGCTCCTGGGACTGCTGAAAACCACAATTCAAATACAAATGCACTTTTGAGAACCCCTGCACTTCTGCAGTTTGGGCTTAATGGGCAATACCGCTAGGGAATCCATCCCAGGGCTTCAATGAGTACAGCTTAAAATTACCATATTCCTCTACATATAAACAGTGTCATTAGACTTGTACGTTTAAAAAATAAGATCAACCCAGGCCAGGGCCAGGCTCTGCAGATAAAAGTAGTAGCTTATCTCTTATAAATATTTTAATATTTTTTTAATTACAAGTAGTCTTCACTCCAGGTAATGTAACTGACACAAAGTACCTGCACACACGCAGCCCCTAGATTTTCACAGAAAGCCCAGGAGCAACCACTCTATAAGAAAGGAATCCTACCTCACAGCAAAGTAGGGGAGGGGGCACGTGGCCAAGATAGCCTAAATGTAGGGGAAGAGTCATTTGGAGTAAATACAATAAAAAGGGACTTCAAAAACCCTTCATACAAAGGATCAAGGAGGTTAAAGCAAAAAACTGGTTCAAAAAGATGTACAAAACTGTTGGAGACCAACAGAAAACTCTGCCAAAAAATAATTTGTATTTAAAATCAGAAATCAATGGCATCACACAATTTTGTTGTTAAAAAAAGGAAAAGAAAATGGAAATCTGTGTAAAGATCAGCATTTATAAAGAGTTATCATTAGCTCCAGAGACCAGCATAATTCCCATGAAGTCCTGATGGAAGAGGGCCTCCTGCCACAAACAGTTTCGTCCCAGAAGAGTCGTAGCAGTGTGTGTAAACAGCATTTGGGAAGAAATTTATGTCAGAAAAATAATTCCTCCAGGTTTCATCATGATTCTGTTAAAGGAAAGTTTAGATTGTTATTGTTTCCAAACAAACACAAAATCTTGTTTCACAAAAGCAGAAGTAGCTTCCAGATCCTAAAAAAGGATCTTTTCTGCTAATAAGCCCTGAAGCTTCGGACAGATCAACTTGAAGATACCAGATATCCTGAAGCTTTTTCTGAGGTCATTTGGGCCAAATGCGGGGGGGGGGGGGGGCAGTGAAAGGTAGGGAAGATATCAAGTTTCATTACTATTTAAAGTTACATCACAATGATAAACAAGATAATGGAGAGAAATTAGACAAAGACATTTACTGATTTATGATAACATACAGGAAATTGAACTCAAGTTCAAACTGCTATGGCATTACCTCAGGAAGCCAGTTTCTAAAATTGCACACAATTAAATTGAATCTCTCTTACTTTGAGCACCACGTTAGAGTAACACAGTTTTAAAGAAAGACAACATATTTTGTGTTTGAGGTTCTGAAAACCAGAAGTTAGACAACATTCAAAAATATAAAGATATAAAATCTAGGTAATCTATGGATCAGTGCATAAGAACAGTAGTCAGTATGCCTTACATCAAGCAACCAACCTTCAATACCCTTTCATAAAGCTTTTTGTAGAAAGCAATTCTACAGCACTTCTTGCCTTTCATGATTACAGTTATCAGTTACATGATCGCTGTTTCACCGGGACACATTTCATACAATAGCTCCCATTACTATAAAAAGAACCGGTCAGGGCCCTACAGCCTCAAGCTACTCACCAGCCAGCCTTTCCCAGTAGTCAGCTTCAAAATTTCACTTCCTCCTAGTTTCTGTTTCTGTCCATGGCAGGCACGTGGGGGCTTTTCATCCAGGAACCTCTGGGCTCTGATATCATAAAACAATAAGGAACCTTGCCCCGTTCCCACTGTGATGATGTGCTCGTAGAAGCTCACTGATCGAATACCTGTCAAACAGAAAATGGACATAAAATGCAGTTGTGGCAGGTGCATCCGCCCAATGAAAGCAGAGCTTCTTGGCTGCTGAAGTGTAGCAGCTCCTGGCTGCCTTTGTTCTCAGGGCCTCACGGTAGTTGGGGCCTTTGGCCAATGGGAGCCGCTATTGACTACAGGTCAGATTCGGCCTGGGTATAAATGGAGTCTCCTGGAGCAGCACGCTGCAGTCAAGGACTCTCCTCTTGGGTCAGGACGCTGCCCAAGGAAACTCCTTGAGGGGGCCCTGGGTCGGGACGCTGCCCTGAGCAGGTCCTCGAGGTTGAGCGCCCTCACTTGTCAGGTGAGTGATAAAGCATTTTGGGTTGCCGCTAAACCCTAGGGAGTGGGGCTTTGTTCTGCATTTCAGGTTGCTGTTAAACCCTAGAAAGTTATTCTGTTCTCTTCTCACAGACATTCGAACCTGTAATTTACAGAGAGCTAGTTAATTGTGTTAATAATACATTTTTAATTTTTGGTGGTTTATTTGAGAGCCTTCGTAAAAATTGGCGTAGTCAGCAGGATGTCGATAGAGGAGTTATTACAGAAATATAGTTGTGCCCCTTCTCCCCTAGATGTACAGTGGACAAAGAAGTGGTTTGATCCGGTGGAAGTTGCGAGAAAGTTGGAACAAAGCCGGGGAAGTTGGTGGAATAGTGGAAGTGAAGGAAAAATGTGCACCATTTTAGGTGCCTGCTTGATTCAGGCGCAGGATTATTTTGTAGTAGTGGAGAGAGATGCCTTAGAGGAGCGATTGGAAATTGATAATTTAAAGACAGAATTATTACGAGAAAGAGAGAGAAGGCGGTTATTAGAAAAAAAAATTGAAATTATGCTGTAACAAGCAAAAAAGCCTCCTAGTGTTGTTCAGATTCAAAAGTTAATTACAAGTGTAGATCTTGAGGAGTGGCATGGAGCTATCTGGGGAGAGTCTGATGACAGTGGCTCAGAGGAAATAGAGGAATTGGAGGAAAGAAATGTGCAACCTCTCATTAAAACAGAAACGCATACAGGTCCACAGAAAGGCATACAGGTCCACAAGGTGGGAACCCCCGAACCTCCGAGCATACAAGCCCCCGGACAGGACCCGAGCTTAGTGAACTTCAGGTTAAATATTCGCGTAATCCAGGTGAAACTGAAACCAAGTATTTGTGGAGAGTTTCTTTAACGGGGGTGATAGAATTCTGTTGAGTGATGATGAGGCGGAAGGTTTCTGGAGTCCTGGAGTGTTTTTAAGTGATGGACCAGCGGGTAACCAGTCGATAACATCTCGAGTGGCTTACTGGGCTGGGGGGGTGGACCCTAAGGAGAGGGGAGAACCTGTTACCATTAAAGTAAAGGGACTGTCGGAGCTGGCAGAGGGAGTACAAAAGGCGGCTGGCATTCAGGTGATGTATGAGAGGGGGCGGTGCGGAATCCCGCTTGTGGCACCGGTGGATCCCAGCCACCTTAAACCTCTCATTAGAGGGTTCCCGGCTGCCTTAAAGATCTGTGTCCAGTCCCTCAGAGAAAGGGTGCAAAGAGCTATTGAATGCAGCCAGCAAAACCCAAGTGTTACATGATCTGGTTACTTATGGGTAAGAAACTGACCCGGATGGGGATGAAGCCGGAGGGTGCGGCGGGTCAGTCAGAAAATGCCCCTCAAGCAGCCTCCTCGTAGAGAGTTTAAACCGCCCCGGGATAAGTCAGGTCAATTTTACGATTCAGAAAAGAATCATCTTTGGCGGAAGACGTTGGCACTGGGGGTACCCCGGGCAATATTACATGGGCAATCTACTGGTAACATCTCAAAGTTGGTGCAAGTGCTGGAGGGCAGAGCTCGAGAACAAACGAAAAATATTAGGGTTTGATGTTTTGGTAGGTAAACAGTGGTGTTTACCAGATGCAGAGTATGGAGTTTTGGAGTTAGGGGGACAGAAGTTACCTGTGTCTCTCCATATCCACTGCCAACTGCTGCCAAACAGGGTATTTTTGAGATGATTCATGATACTGAAGAAAGATTATAAATCGTACACATTCCCCTTAGAATTCTCCGGTGTGGCCAGTCCTCAGACCAAACAAAAGGTGGCAATTAACAGCCGATTATGGGCGGCTGAATGCCCACCAAGCCCTTTGTCAGCTGCAGGGCCTGGCTGGGCTGGGCGCAGCCCTGCAGGAGCCGCTGCCATTCGTGGTGCCTTTGTCAGAAGCAAGAGACGGCGGGCAATTTACATTTGCATGTCCTGTCCGGGGATATCAGCACTCGCAGACAATTGCTTGCTATGCACTGGCTCAAAATCTTGCTAAAACCATGCCCGGAGAAGGGGTTAAGAGCTCTGGAAACACACCCCCTCCTGTGGTAATCGGGCAGTGAGAAACTGCGAGGAAGCTCTATGTGCAGTTAGATCATTACTGCCACACATGGCAGATAAAGGAAACACCCAAATCAATTTAATCAGGTAACAGTTACTGCCGGGTGGTCCAGGAGTGGGCACACAAGGTATCAAGTGGGTGTTTCATACCCCATATTACCCTCAAGCTAGTGGCATGGTTGAGCGAATTAATGGCTTGATCAAGAGACATGCCAATGTTTCACGACCTAACTGGGGTATCAGGTTGGCACAAGCAGTTTTTATTGTTAATAACCGCTGGGGACATTATGGGAACCCCAAAATACGAGCATTTTGTCCTACGGGATTATCAGGTGATGATGCTCCTATATGTGACAATCATAAGGGCCAGCGCCCCCTGAAAATATATGCAGGCCAACCTGTCATGGTGAAGTTGCCCTCAGTTGGCATTGTGCCTATGACCCTGGTAAAATCTAGGGGGTTTGCATGCCTGGGAGGCCTTAGATAAAGGTGGTTTTCCACCAAATCAGCACCTGATGGATAATCCCTGATTTCTAACTTGATGCCCGGGTTCTGATCCAAGGCCTAGTTCTGGGTTTTTTTGTTAGGATCTTGGAGGAACAGATGACTTCGACATCCTGATGGGCAACGGGGATCCATATGGACAATCAAGACTTGGATGACAACGTGGTGGTGAATGGATCTTGTGAAATTGGCAGCATTCAGAGGAATGTGATTGAGCTTGGTGCTATTGTGTTAATGACACTTTAGGTCAAAAAATGAAGAAAGTGGCAAGAGACTTGAGGCAATTGTTGCTATATTAAGCATTAATTGATTAATTGGATATGTTTGAATCTTCCTTGTTAGAATGGTTAATCAGCTTCCTTCAATTTTGAGTGTAATACATTGTATGGTTGGAGGGTTGGTTTTTTTTTAAGATTTGATTGTATAATCATCTAGGGATGACAATCCACAATGAGTACGGAGACTCACCAGGACCACACTCCCTTTTAACCTTGGAGGCAAGAGGTGGCTGTACCACCACTTCAAGGAAACCAGCCGAATCATGACTGTAGTCACAGGGTGGATTGTGGCAGGTGCATCCGCCCAATGAAAGCAGAGCTTCTTGGCTGCTGAAGTGTAGCAGCTCCTGGTTGCCTTTGTTCTCAGGGCCTCACGGTAGTTGGGGCCTTTGGCCAATGGGAGCTGCTATTGACTACAGGTCAGATTCAGCCTGGGTATAAATAGAGTCCCTTGGGGGAGCCATTTGGAGCTCGTCCCCTGGAGCAGCACGTTGCAGTTGAGGACTCTCCCCTTAGGTCGGGACACTGCCCTGAGCAGGTCCTCGAGGTTGAGAGCCCTCACTTGTAAGGTGAGTGATAAAGCGTTTTGGGTTGCTGCTAAACCCTAGGGAGTGGGGCTTTGTTCTGTGTTTCAGGTTGCCATTAAACCCTAGAAAGTTGTTCTGTTCTCTTCTCACAGACATTCAAACCTGTAATTTACAGAGAGCTAGTTAATTGTGTTAATAATTAATTTTTAATTTTTGGTAGTTGGTGGTTGAGAGCCTTCGTAACAGCAGTAAGGAAGGTGGATGCTTTGGCTCTGCAGTGCTGCTGCTTGATGTCTAATATTTTCTTTAAGAGGAACAACCTACTAGTATTCACAACACATAAGTTTCCCCACTGCTACTGAGCAATGCAGACAAATTGTATTGATGCTTTTGAAACAGCAGCTTCAATTACATATACTACTTCCCTTCTCCTCTGAGGCCACTGGCTACACTGATGGTGCACAGTAAGAAGTTTCATTCTCAGCAGGCTCCAGCTCTGCCAGATAAGCAAAGATCCTAAGCCATTTAGGATCAAGAGCAACTTTGGTCTGTCTACCACAAGTCTCTAAGTGAACACACCATGAGCAGACAGAAAGAACATCACATTGGTTTCCTCCACAAGTTCACACCCTATCTAGCTACCTGCCAAGCTGCGATAAGTGAGCATGTGAGAAAAGTTACTATCCTAACTGCCACCAAGTGGATTTTGCGGATCAACAGGCTAGCTGTAAGTCAGTATAACCATAATAATCACTAGTCACTTTGCTGCTAAAACAGATCGGGCTCTTAAACAATTTTGAAGCTATCTCCACTCAGATACTCTCACACAAGCACACCTTATTCTTTGTAGCTGGCACATGTAGCACTTCAGCCAGCAATGAAAACAGACTAGGAATCCCGGATCCTAAGCAATACCATGCTCCACCAGTACATGGGAAGCTATAGCAGGTTCCTAGTCCAAACAAAACTTTCTAGCACAATTCAGTTATGCCATTAGATTGAGTAAAAGAGTACATTTCATTTTCACAAAATCTAAATCTGAAGCCTCAGCTAAACAAAGATCTCTTGGAAATAGTCTTGGGGAGATTCTGTATGTAGCAATTTGCAATGTGCAAAATGTCCTGTCATCTCTATTTATTGTGCAAAAGGTTTGTTCTGTGTAAGCACTCTACCCCAAACAACTCTTCTACACAGATTAAACCCCACCACACCTATGCTTCTCCTTCCTGCACAACACAACGCCAGGTTACAAACTCCAGGGCTTCCAAAGCCCCTTTAAAGTACCGCTGAATTACAGCCTAAACAAGCACTCAAACAGGAGGGGAAGAGGGAGTTATGCCAGTTACATCCACGTGCCAACTGCTGTCACCGTACCAAGTGGGACTGAATGTCACAAAACTTGTAGCAGACTGGAATACACCCAGCAGTACACGTGACAGCAGGCATCTGAGAGATGTGGAAGCAGCCAGGGAGTTCCCCTCTGTACAGAGTCCTAACTAGAAACATATCCTCATCCTACCGCCTCCACATCCTGATGTTACATCCACAGCCACCAGCATCTGTGACACACACTTAGAACAGGTGAGGCCATGTTGTCATGCTCCAGCTGCGATGTGAAGTCTTGGCTGCACACTTAATAGGTGGAAATCACTGTGCAAGTCTCACACCTGCTGAAGTAGATTTACCAGATTCATACAAGAATCTCCATTTTACTTCAGATAACTACAAATGCATCTGACAAGTCAGAGGCATCTCCTCCTGCTCCCATTACAAGGGCCTGGCTCTGGCAAATACATACAGCCCTCTGCAATCAGCACGAGCAGTCACTTGGATAAGAGGAAAAAGGCACAAGAGGGGACCTGCTCTTATTTTTGCTCCAAAAGTGCTCTTGACAAGCAACTCAGCAGAACACTTAACAGGTGATGGGAGTACAAAAGCAGATGGCATGTACTTTTCAATGCAATTTATTAATAAAAAGCTATAAAATGCAAAATGACTGTGGATCTAACTGAAGGAATCCATGATGTACCTACCCACTACTAAGAGGATGTTTAGAACAGGCTTTCAAGAACAGCACTCCAATTGGCTCCTAATGGGCTGAAGTACCTCAGATTAATCATTCCCATCAAACTAAAAGCACAACCTGTGCCTTGAACTGATCACAGTAAGCTCTCCAGCACAGCCAGCACTCTACCACCTGTGGATCTGGACTATTTGGACCAGCAAATTGAGTCTCATTCCTGAAAGGCGGAGAAGCTCTACAAATCCCAGAAAGAAATGAAGTCTCAGTAGCATGTCCTACACTTGGGGCAGACACAGAGTCCATGCCACTCAAGCTCCGTCCACTACATTAACATTGCTGCCTTCAGGATATAAAGCCAAGGGCATGTAACATTGCACTGCATGCCAGCCGAGCAGAAAACAGTTGCTCTCACAGATCAAGAATTAAGAGTCCAGAGCCTGCACCTCCGTGTACAGCTGCTAAGAAAAGCAACACTTACAAGATTCACTAAAAAGTACTAGCTACCTTCTCATGTAGAGCAGACAGGGCTACACTGGGTAAAAAACAGTTCCAGTCTTACTAAGTGACAACCTTTCCTGACCTGCTTTTGTATACAACACTAGTGATCTGAAGTTAAAGTGGACTTACCACATTCAGCAGGTGCATTTGGAAGATGAAACCACATTCAGGTAACCAAAGCACTTAAAAGTCAACTCAAATTTTAGTTTGCAAATCAATAAAGAGCCTGCTTTCTAGAGGTGCTGCACCACTCCAAGTTCCAGTGAGATCAACAGGAAGTTGAAACACTCAGTATCAGGAATTAATATTACTTAAGTGCCTTGTTCTGCTTTCAGCTGGGATAGAGTTAATTTTTCTTCTTAGCAGCTAGAATAGTGCTGTGCTTTGGACTCAGTACTGGATTTGGTATGAGAAGAATGTTGATAATAAACTGATGTTTACAGTTGTTGCTAAGAGATTAAGAACTCTGCAACACCCCATGTCCTGCCCAGGTACAAGCAGCTGTGAGGGAACATGGCCAGAGCACCAAATTGGCTGGTGAAATATTCCATATCGTGTAAAGTCATGCTCAGTAGATAAAGGAGGGGTGGCCAGGAAGTGGGGTGGTTCTCTCTCACCTTTGGGATTGCAACTGCGGGATCTTGGTATTTCAGGATTGCTATCTGGGAATGGGCTGCATACCAGTCAGCAGGTGGTGAGCAGTCACATTGTGAACTACCCATGTGTACTTTCTATTATTGTTATTGTTTTGTTTTATTACAATTATTACACTTTTTATCTCAACCTATGAGTCTCCCCTTACCCCTCCACTTTTGTCCCCCATCCTCTGGGCAGGGGGAAAGTGAATGAGTGGCTGCGTGGTGTTTGGCTGCCAGCTGGGTTTAAACCACAACGTGCCTCCACCACCATGGGGAAAAAAAAAAAAAATCATCTGCCTCCTATGCAGAACTGAAAACAGCACTGAACAAAGGCTTTCTCCAGACATGAACTGGAGGTGCCCCAGAGACACTACCTACAAGTAGATCATCCTCCCAGCAGGGATGATCACATATGCAAGGCAGAAGCTTTCAGCCACCACACTCCAGTGTCTTGGTATTTCTCCCCTGTGACACCGAAGGGTGACAATGTCAGGACCTCCAGAGTCCTCACTGACAGCAGGTCAGGACAAGGGCTGTCACTGGTAAGATGTTCAGATGACAACACAAGCTGGTGAAGCACCTTTCCTCATATCTCAGAAACTTCTACTGTGTCTGAAAGAAGCAGATCCTGACATTTATCTAGACAGCACTGTTCAAACTTCAGTAACCACATAAATAAAACTTTCCTAATCCCTGCCTGCATCCATTCTTTAGCTAATGTGCCCAATAAAGAGACGAATGCCTAAAGCCAAGCTAAATAAGGGCTGCAATTTACTAGTACGGGATTAATATGGTTTAAAATGGCCATCAGAGCACAGTGCTTGAAAATAAAGGGTATGAGAGGAAACTTATGGGGACCATTCACCCTGCAAGCCCTCGTGCTTAGCCCTGGTGCAAGGTTCAGTTGGACATATTGCATCCACATCAGAAAAGGTAAACAGCACTCAAATCTGCACTCTTTTTTTTTTCTGGAGTGAGCTTTTGTATATTTAAAGCACAAAAATACACACTGAAAATTAAGTCTCACTCAGTTTTAAAATTACAAGCAAGCATTCACATTTCAAAGAAAGAAAAACCTACATATACTATAAATGATTTCATCTATCACATGAAAAACCCTTCCAATTTATTAAAAGCTTATCTTACTGCAGTTTTAACAGCTACTTCTGCAAGGAAACCACTTGAAGCACCCTTTGACAATTTTCTTACCACTGCCTCGTTCCTTGGAACAGACGGATTTAACATTGTGAGAAGGCTGCCTGGGATCCAGAAAGGAGACATGTGCCTGTGATCCTACTGCATACACCGACCACTCCTGACCATAAGCCAAACACACGTTCTCCCTGCAGTATGGCAACTTTGTGGAAAGTAACTGGAAACAGAAGAAATAAAAATCAACCCATTATGAGGAAAGAGCAAGATGTTAATAGAACAATTCTGTAGCTATGTTCAAGGAAATGGCAGCAAAAAACCAAAATGCAGCTAAAAATACATTCACCACAAAAATAGAACTTTAACAGAAAAGCAACAGCCTGACCCAGATAAAAAAACTTGAAGGAGATGGGATGCCTTTTCTGAATCAAACTGAGATGACAAAGGCTGAAGCCAAGTATTATGTGAAGAACAATTGATATTTTGGTGCAGTTTTACATCTAAGCTGCTGTTATTTCTTCAGCAGGCATACACAGACATCATCTCTCAGCTGAAAAAGCTCACCTCATTCAGTAGCATAGATATGTCTCGGTTAGATCTGCAATTACACCTAAATAAGCGCAATTTCCTTTATGAACTCTGCTAATCAAGTATCAGTCATACTCTGTGCAACAGCTCACTTCAGCTAACTCAGAACTGGCAAAAAGTTAAGAGCACTTCCCACCCTCCAAAATAAGGGGAGTGGGAAGTTTCTCTCCTCAAGTTCTAGTTTTTAGGACATTTCATTTCACATTAAGCTTTTAAGTGTTTTACAAACACTGCTGCTCTTTCTTCAAGCATTTAAAGGAGATGAAGAATAGTGACAAGCCTTTACTGCTAGGCAATTTTTGAAATTTAACACCAACAAACAGAAAAGCACCTTTGATAGTGTGTGCTCTGCTTTCCAAAGATGAAAATACCCATCTAGGGACACAGCTCCCAGTTCCTATTAAAAAAAGAAAGTAACAGAGTTAGTTTCTGTATTATAGATGTCCTTACAAACACAGACTCTCTACTAGGCAGGCTGCATATTCTGGATTGAACTCATCCCTAATCCTGTACCTGCTTATCATTTGTCATTTTATACTGATCTTCACAGAGCACAATATAGCACAAAGGTACCAGGTAGAGTAAGAATTAAGAAAACAAATAACCAGAAATAACTTGTGAAAGTATAGATCTTGTTAGACAATCAAACAATGAATTATTACACAGTACAAGCTAGTGTTGACAATGCTTTTCAGCAGCTCCCACACCGATTCTGACCCTGAAGAAAACATTTCTTTCCAGGTACTACTCTACTGAAAAAGCTTTATGAAGTCTCCATCACAGAGGAGTAATTAACAGCTATAGTGAAAAATAAAGTCCACAGGAGCACCGTGCTTTGGAGAGCACACCCACCTTTGCTTCACAGTTTCTCTGGTTTTTGAGGGCAGAAAGGAAAGTAGTGGGGGATGAATTGCTACTCCCACCAGTAATAGCAAGAGAACAGCATGGGGGAGGTTAATATTTACTGTCTATCAGACATCAACAAAATAACACCATAGCAAGCACTTTGAGTCAGTCACCTGGCTGAGCAATCCAGTAGCGATTCAGCCATCAAAATGTTAGGTGGTCTTCACGAAAAATGAAGAAAAGCAGCAAAAGCACTCAAGAGTGGGATTTAAGGAGAAAGAGGTGTTTTGGCGCTTGATCTGCTTCTTGTAATCTAAAAATCAAAACGCCCAGGAAAATTGTTTTTTTAAAACATGACCTTTTTTTTTTTTCTACTTGACTTCTCCATTCATTTGCGGCAGAAGCAGACATAGCAGATGAAGACTACCATCTCACATGATAAGGATACAAAAGGATCAGGACAAAAAATATTAGGTTGCTTCTCCAGTATTTTTGATTTACATCACTTTTTTCTTTTTCTAATACATATAGACAGTTTTAGGACTTCTCAACTGCCTTGCTCATCTTACTGACCTTGTTCTTATTGTTGAAAGCCAATGCTCGGACTTTGCAGTTGTCAGGATTGGTGTTCTCCTTGGGGATATCCTTCAGAGCCCTGTGTGTTATGTGGGCATAGACAGGAACTTGAGAGAGATTATGCCTGGCATCGCTTCTGGACAACACATCCTCTGTGACTTCCCAGAGCCCCATCGAACCATCCCGGGAGCCTGAAAAACAGTCCATGAATAAATAGTCCATTTCACATATAACTAACTCCCCTTTTTAAAAAAGGAATAAGCAATAGGGTCTGAAAGAAAGAAAGGATACTATTCATTTAATCTAATCTAACTGAATACACTGTTGGTGCCTATATATTAATTATTAACAAAAACTTGATTTTACTTAGATGTAAAGTTCATAACATTGTGAACTCTTTGTCAACTAGTTTGTCTATACCGTTTCCAAGCAGCCAGATCACCTCAACTGTTTTCAAACTGATTAGGATGCATCAAAAAACACAGTCCTGTACAATAACCATTAGATATTCACATGTAGAATAAACTCAGAGGTGACTGAATAGCCTACGCATTCAGTCTGGCTTATCAAGGCCGAGACAAAAATCTCCAAGAAAACTCAGTTGGGTTTATGCCAGTTTGAGTTCATTTGATTTGTACCTGTATACTTACAGGTATGTACACACACATTTCTGAACTGAACAGAAACAGCTATTTGAATCCACAATTTGTACCAATTTGGATGAAATCTATTTATAAAATTACTTTCCTAAAACCTGTACAACTTCTTGTTTAAAGAATGTAACACAGGAACTGAGGTTGAACAAGCAAGAACTTGTTTTATTTTTCTATTGAATTTGAGGACATTAATCCAAAATGTGAATCAATAAGAGTAACAATAATGGATGAAGAAAGCTGAATGTCTTTGTTCATAGATTAACACAGGCTTAATCCAAGGCTCTATACCCATCCCTTCTGGTGTTTGGGCAACTCATTTCCATCTAAGTCAACTCTGACAGATTTGACATGTTCCTTAATTTCTTCCCTACACAATGTGAAAAATACATCACACTCTTTCACAGGGAATGCATAATGAGGATACCAGAAAAGACTAAATATCTACATCAGACTATTACATTTATAGGCTTTGGTACATCATCGGGAATGAGCTGCAAAGACAGCTAAGCAAAACATCTTGTTGCAATACCTGTGGTCCTGCACAGCAGAGATGGCTTTGTCCCCTCACAGATGGATTCAGTCATTTGCCCCTATCACCTACTACAGCCAAATACAAAAGGACGTTCCTAATCTCGCTTGCATAGCATCAGGCAGCACGTGTCACAACATCCTGCCACGAAATTTACATGTTGATGGTTTTTAATGACACCTAATGTGTTTGTTATGGAGGCTGAATACTCAGCAGTAGAAATTCTAAACATCTTGACATACCTTAAGGGGAAGCTGTCCCTTTTAATAGACCTAGCAGGGGAAAAAGTCAATGTACGCTGTTCAACTGGTTAGCCCTAAAGCCAAGAAAAATATAATTGGTTACCCTAGGCTTACGCCAGCCTGAGAATTATTCACCCTGTCTGAAGCTTTTGCCATGGAAATCTTCTCCCGAGAGTACAACTGACTGGACTGATGCATTCTCCCTCAGCTATGGCCGCTTAGTCAAGAGCTTAATTTTATGCTTATGGACTACTGAAATACACTGCTGCAAGTTTCAGAAGCAGAGCCTTGTTCTTGTTGAAGCTGACACAAGCAAGAGGAATAATCAAGTCCCTGGTCCTCTTTGTACTCTCTCAACAGTTCTGACAGCAGTGAGAAAGTATACTGCCAAATCTCTAACCTCAAGCTGTATTATCAGTGTGATCTGCCATGAGACCAAATGCTCTTTTTAATTCCTCTGGCATTTAACCTGCCCCAAGAAAGTCACAAAAAAATTTGCATTTAGTTTCTTAATTCAGATAAAAGTATTTGCTATATCCTCAGTGTTTGGAGTTCAAATATTTCTGCTTCACACTTTCAAATATAAACGTAATAGAAATCTTAGAAAACATCAGAAATTAGTTGTCTTTGTTTTCTCCTGATTAGGATCATCAGCAAAGGTCTGAAGAACTCAGGTTAGCAATCAGACTTACTAATTGCTTCCAAGAAGTTTTCCCTAGTGTCTCAGGTCTAGTGACTAGAACCTACATCCTGCTGTAAGCATCATACAACAGAGAATATGGCTGCCTTCTACTCACACCTCCACCCTTGAGCACGCAGAAAACACTGAGAGCAACCCAGTCTAATCTCACATGCCCTATTCCACTGGGTCCTTATCTTTCCCTTGGGTATCTCTAATCATCTCTGCTGTTCTCTTCAGGCTTACTAGCTGACAATTTTTTGGGGGTTGGAGACTTGCAAAGATAAACCTTTATATTAAATTCAAAAATCAAATTCCAGGATTAGCTTTTTGGTTTTGGAAAAAAAAAAAAAAAGTCTTACTGAACTAACAGTTCAGGTATTTGATTTCTATATGAGACTGTTATGATATTCTGTCATCTGCAGTTCGACACCTCCTTGTACAGAATACTACAACCTGTCAGCATACAAAAACAGTAAACTACTAAATTAATGCTACAGGATATTAGTATTGCTCCCTTTACTAAAGTAATATTTTATGAAGTTACACTGATTATCCAACTAGTTGCTAAAAAGCCAATAATTGACTTTTTCTATTACAGCCTTTTGTATTAACTGCCATAGTATATGTCCATATACATATATACACACACACAGAGCTGTACTGCTAGCTTGACAAAACTGAGTTTTTATTAACTCAGGATTTCAGGAAACCAATATTGCTCTGTTGTATTCCAAAGTTATTAACTGATAACCAACACCTCTCTTGAAATTATTCTTGTGTGGAATCCTTCCCTGTAACTCATTGTGTTTAGAGATCCTCTCATGGCAACACCAACTGGAAAGACAGGAATATTACCTCTGTTACTAGAAAAATCAAATCTAGATCAGAGCCCTACAAACAAAACAAAGTGAAGCACTGTACTAAGACCAAGAAGGGTTTAAATAACAGAGATAGTTCTGAGTGGTTTCAAATGCCCTGACAAAGTGCTTCCCTAAGATCTACCAAGTGCTCTATAGCAGTATAAAATTCTGGAGAGAAGGAAAAAAAAAAAAAGAGAGAAAAATTTACTTTACCAGAAACAGCCATAGTATCACTAATCCACGCAATTGAAAATATCCAGTCCTTATGTCCATCCTAAAAGGAAAAAAAGAGGGATTTTTCTGTGCCATTATGCTCTAGAGTAGCCTCAAAGCAAACAAGTATTCTTCACTCTGGTTTTTAGTAAAACTCAGGACAGACCTACATTAAAAACATATAGATAAGATTTCTGTGTCAAGCTGGAGCAGTTTAAGAACTTAACAGTAATTTTAACTTTTTCTGATTTTGAAGTGTATACTTAATAGACAACAACTAGGTGATGGAAAAACAGGTCTCTGACCAAGGACAAACTGATCTCAATTGTAAGGACTTAGATTTTCCATTTTTAAATCAGGTTTCTTTACTTGTGTAAAGTAGCTACATACTTTTATTTCCTCAAATGCACATTCCTACTACAAAAAACAACCAAAATCTTATGCTTACAATATATGACCTACGGACTAATATTTCAAGACTATTACTTCAACAACCTTTTCTTTAGCAGGTAAGAAACCTGTGGGGAAAAGAACCCCATAAGGCTCCAGTTGTGTTTGAAAAGCTGTAAAGTCACAACAGGACGCAAATGCATAGCAAATCATACAAATCTTCAGAGTCAAGCCGTTCTGCAGCTGGTTATCTGCTACTGCAGAAACTCTGACCTGACTTCTGCTGTTGTAGTTAACGTCTATGTGAAGTCTGAATAAAAAGGAGAAATGAAAGAGAAGTACTTGCAGGACACCACTATACTCATTTCAACCTTTTTTCTTTTTAAGACTGACTATTTTAAAAAGGTCACATGATGATTCAGAACTGTAAGCAGTACCTGAGTCTATCAAACTGCCATAAGCCACTGAGTTAGAACTAATCCTCAAAGACAAGTTCCACCTCTGGAATAATACATACATAAGCTGCACTGGTGAAGGGGAAAATGTGAACAACTTGTATCATCTTTTCATTTCTCAGAAGAGTTTTTTCACTAAAACTAGTTTCAGAGCTCATCACCACAATTAGACTTTAACATTTGGGATTTTGTTACATTTTTGGTGCCTAAAAGTGATCTCAAGTAGACCTGAATGAGGGTGAGGAAGAAGAAATCTGACTTGGAACCTTAAGAATCTTCTCACATGTTTGTGTACTCACTTGTATTTAAAATATCTTGTCAAAAAAGACTATCAGGAATGTTTTCAAGCTTTCAGAAATTCATTCTCCGCTACAAGATTCCCGAATCTTAACCTTGCTCTGACATTAGGCACTTCAAAGTAGTAAGTCTTATAAGTGACAGAATAAACTTTCCCCACATACTCCCACTTACATCTCCCACACAGACAGGATCGAGTGTAGGCAGACGATAAATTGCAAGACTGTTGGGGTTGTCTCCACCTGTGGCCAGAAGGGTCCTCGATGGGTTGAGCTCAATGGCATGAATACCACATCCCTGCTGGTTCACCATTCCGGGTTCACGATCTTTCAGAATCGGAATCTTGGTAATTTGGCCAGTCTGGACATCTACTACAAATAACTGGGGGAAAAAAGCAGGAGATATAAGTCATCATTGAACAGAGAAGAACAACAAGATAGTCAAATATCCTCCCTATTTTGAATTTACATTCTTTTCAAGTTGGAATCCACAAATGCTGTAAATATGGCTCAAAAATGCATAAATTCGTTCTTAAAACAAGTAAACTAGCTTACTTACAGCAGGGGTTTTTTCAATCACCTCATTTGGTTTTCACAGCAATGGAAGAGAGAGGAGAGAAACGTGCCATGGGAGGTTTTCTGTTTAACAAAACCCTTGAATCTAAAACTCTTTTCTCTGTTCAGTATCATGAGAAAACAATGCTGTTTTTCAGTTTACCTGTACCACAGTGAGAAACAGACCCATATCACAACAGCCACTAAGCTTCAGGAGGCTGAGCACAAGTCTCCTGCCTCCCAGATAAGATAATCATCATGAAGTTTTGGCTTTGGCAAATTTTATAAATTTATATATTTGGAGTTTATTTTCTGGTGATACATACAGAATAGTAAGTAAATATAGTACTGTCAGTGTGAACATCTGAAAAAAGATATCTAGCTACATACCTTATCCCACAAAAAGACTAGAAGTTTGAGCTCTATCTCACTGTCCCCTTGGCAAAAAACTCGTATAAAGCCTTAAAACTCTCCAGACAGACATTATACCCAGTTATGTCAGTTCAAACACATACCATAGGGTTACAATCTAAACCAGAACAAAGGTTTACATCACCTGCCAAAGTACACTTTCATTTGGGAGGCTCTTGTGCTGGATCATTTCACAGATGTTGTTCAGAGCACAGCTGCACTAGCAGTCAAACAGGTATAACAGAGGGGACAAAGCCCTGTGAGGGAACATAAGTGAAGCAAGGAAGTGGAGGATCTGAAGCTGACTTACACTAAAGAAAGTGATGTAGAGTCACAGCCCAGGTTTATAATTAAATTCCCCCTTAAGTTTGTTCCTTCTATAACCAAAGAACATTTTCTCAAAGTCTCTGGAAGTGAACTGAAGATGGTGAAGACAACAACAACAAAAAAAGAAAACTCAATGCAATTTAAAAAATACACACCTCAAGGAAGCTGTTCTGAAAGCCTGTAAGACATTTTTAGAAGGACAGAAGAGAAATCTAGAGGTTCTCAGAGAGAAGTTATACATACAAGGTGCTTTTGGTGAACTCTGACAGACTGTGGATCTGTTCTTTAATAAGTGTAAAAAAAACCCGAGAAAATTTAGCAGCATATCCATTATTCTTGATGTACTGAATATTAATGTCAAATCAAAACCTGATAAAGTATGGCATGTTAACCTCTTTCCACAGAGAAAGCTGAAATCTATTGATGGCTATTGTGTGTTGTGTCTAGAATGATTCATTCCCTTCAACCTGCAACCGATCTTCCTCTGTAGGCAGCAGTCTTTCACAAACAGATGACTGTTCCTACAGGGCCTGAATTTTCGTGTTTATTTCTTTATTTTGCATGCTGGTGTGGGGTCAGCCAACAGCTGAAGTGAAGCTGATTAGGTAGGAGGCACTGCAGTTCACTGCCTGAGACAGCTGGTAAAAACAGGATGCACACAGTCACCCCTCTGCCCTAACCACATCCCTGAAAATTAACACCTGCACTGCAGGATCAAGACCCATAATTCCCTCCCTTCTTGACCTACCCTTATGAGTGCATATCCTATTTTTCTCCTGAGTATTTCCTTCCAGCAGAAACACCTAATTCTCTCTCCTATCCTCCTTCAACTACTAAAAAACCCTAAAATCAACATTTAAGTACCTCAGACTAAGGCTTGCAGGTGTCATCTGCAGGTCCTAAAGCTGGCACCAGAAGTGCTAATTAGAAAAACACATCCACACCTCAGGATGTCCACAGACTCAGGAAAATTGTGCTTCAGCTGTAACAGATCCACACTTCGAAGAGCATCTCAACAGGTATGAGGACTGAAATTAAAAACCCTTCACATTCTCCAGCCTGACACCACTGTCATACATCCATGTTTGATATAAGGTTAATAAAGACTTACTCTAATGCAAAATTCTTTTAGTTAAACTCTAAACTAATTGGGCTGAAAAGGTAAAGAACTTGGAAACACACAAT
The DNA here is from genome assembly GCF_031877795.1 of Strix aluco. Lineage (NCBI taxonomy): Eukaryota > Metazoa > Chordata > Aves > Strigiformes > Strigidae > Strix > Strix aluco. The sequence goes on along the minus strand of NC_133971.1, from coordinate 86,757,367 downwards.
GCTGAAGCATCAGACACTCACATTTGTGTCCTGGATCTTCAACCTCAGTATCATTTTCTTAGAAGAGGTTTCCAAATTAAGATATTCTCAGAAGCAGCAACAGGACATAATTTCCTGCAGTGCTTTCATCTGCTCACACCCCACTCTAATCCATCGTCAGCCCCTGAACTGCTTTGTCATTTCCTCACTTTTCTCCTCCAGTTGCACAGTCTTACTGTAACCAGAACAGCAACTGCTCTTAGGTCAAGAAACTTCACACAGTTAGGGGACGGGCTTTGTAGTTTCAGACATAAAGTTCTAAGCAGTAACTTCTCCCCTTGCTTGGTAAGGAAGTTGGAACACTGTGGGTAGTTTAAAAACCACTACCACCTCCCTAGAATAAAATAGGTAAGCACTGTCTGCATATGTTAGGACTCTTGCATCACCTGGGGCAGGACAGGAAGCCAGAAGCTCACACTTGCAAGCTGCACCACTGATTGCCAAGAAATCTTCCCTGTAAATCCACCAAACAGAAGCCAAGAGAAGCCAGACAGCTGTTAGACACTTCTAAAACCAAAAAGGGAGAAATGTTAAGAAACACAATAGGCACCAGCTAAGAACACAGAAAATCTGAATACAGTTTTAAGAGTTTTAAAGACACTACAGTAAATAAAGTATGAAATATCTGACTGCTTTTAAACAAGTGCAGCCAAAACAACAGCATACAATGACATAAATCTGAAGAAAACAAAGTAATTAGCCTACTTCTTCCAAGCAAACTGGTACCTTCACTACTCTTGAAATAAGCACATCTGCAAATAGCTCCGAAGTAGCCTAGACCCTAAGAATCTTGACAAAGTCCTGATAGATGAACTATACATTTATTTTTTCTTTACCTCAAGCAGGAATAAGAACTTCTTTTCCAGCTCCTCATTATATAGAAACTAAAAACCAGCCCCAAAAACTCTTCCTGGATGCAGCAAACCCCCACCAACCTCCAAACAGTGAATGGTGCATATTTGTCCCTTGATTTTAAGCTTTGCACATAATTCAGTCGTTCCTTCTAGCAAAACGTATGCAAGCCATCCATTAGCATGCCAAATAAGTTAACATCCAGGATTTACCAAGCCAGGATTGCTTTGGCTATCTGCCAGAAGTCCAAGGACCACACTTCATCTGTGAGAAACAGAGCAGACTCAGCTATTGTGTTCTCTGACGGACAACCTTGTTCCAACAAGGAAACAGGCTGAATGACATGACAGAGAGAAATCCATCTTCCCTTTTTTCTTTTTAAAGCAATTCAGAAGTACAGCTTGCAACAGTGCTATCACTCAAGGATCAAGGCAGACAAGCATGGCTAGGTACTACAGATGTCACAGACATGAATCTTCATGATCTGGCCCTACTTTTCACACCCTGTGAGATTACTAACTGTAAGCTTATTTTACTTTTTACTTTGCAGAAGTGGTGAGAAGTCATTCTGGCAAATGGCTCCCATACAATGACTATGTGGCTGTCCTCTTTCCAAACTGCTTACAATCAAGTTAATCATGAAACTGCCCCGCTTCACAGACTAAGAAACTTCAATAATCAACTTGCCAAAAGGAAAGACTGTGGCAGAGAACCAAGTATCTGAGGACCAGCCTGAACTGCAAAATCCATCATTCTCTTATACACAATACTGAGAGCAGGTCAGTTTGCCAGGTTCTTCCATCAAGTTTACTTCCATTTTTTAACCTGCCTTTCAGAGACAAGTTTAGGGGGTGGGGAAAAAAAAAGCTACCAGTTCATTAAATGTAAGTGTCCTTCCCATGCATCTTTAACTGAAAGCATTGACTTTATACAGAGAGATTAGGAAACAGGCCTGTGGAATGCCATTTCAAGGCAGCATGTAGACTTCCACGTCCTCCACTGCTGTCCCCGCGCAGAGAACAGCAGATGAACAGCCATCCCTATTTTTCAGTTGATCGTACAAATCAGTCGGAACAAAACCAAAGGGTGCCACCCGGAGCTACAGCATGTTTTCATTACAGAAGTAGGATGGACATAGATTTACAAGGCATGAAGAACATACATGAAAGAGACTGCTTATTCTTCATGCAAGAAGCGCTCATGACATGCTCTGCATCCCAGCTCTTCACATACTGCTATTTGAAATCACAGGCACATTCTTGTCATTCATACTAACATTTGAAAGAAACCCAAGATAAACATATTGACTTGCTAAAACCAGAATCACTAAGAATCAATTGCACTGAAGTGTCACAATTGGCTTAAGCCAATCTTCAAGAACCCACATGCTTCTTCCTTACCCACTCAGTCTCACTAGCCCTGTGACAAGAACTAGCACTCAGGTAGCTGCGAGGTCAGCTGGATCATATCTCTGCCTTTGGTGAAAACTAACCCTACAAGAAAATCTGTCTGAACACAAAGCAGCAAGCTGATCCAGCTGACGCCCCAGCCACACGGACAATTAGTGCTAGCAAGACTGAGCAGGTGGGAACATCTCGTTCTGTAACAACACAAACCCAGAGCAGCTGAAGCTGGTCACAAAAATTTCACCCTCAGCCAAGACGGAAAATGACATCATTGTTCTCCTTCAAATTTGTTTTTTGCTAACAAAACCACAAAAGCAAGACAATGCTTACAGTGTCATTATACCAATACTATTGCTGATCACGCTAAGTCACAGTGTTTGATTTTTCCCAGTCTCAGGCTTGCCTTTTATTCAGACTGTAAAAAACCTCTCTTTTCTACGTTCGTAGAACTCTCAGCATAAGGTTCTTCGGTTCTATAGTAATACAGATTTCCTAATATATGCCAAGTCCCAAAGAAACGTGGACTCTTTAAAGACTAAGCTACCAAACTGGTATATATCCTTTCCAGTGGAGACCAGCACATAGAATCATAGAACAGTTTGGGTTGGGAGGGACCTTTAAAAGTCTTCTGGTCCAAGCCCCAGTGCCACAAGCAGGGCCACACTGGAGTAGATTCGGTGTCTGGGAGCCCCGTCCAAGGTGACGGTGACCGTTTGCCGGGATGGGGCAGCTCCCAGCTCTCAGGGCAACCTGTTGCAGCGTTTGAGGAGCAGGCTGGTGATAGAAGACGTCTTGCTTGTGTCTGGTCTGAATCTGGGCTCTGTGAGTTGCAAAGCATCAGCCCTGGTCCTGTGGGCACAGGCCCTGTGGCAAAGTCTGTGCCCATCTTTCTTCCAAGCCCCCTTTGAGCATTGGAAGGCTGCTAGAAGGTCTCCCCAGAGCCTTCTCTTCTCCAGGCTGGACAACCCCAACTCTCTCAGCCTGTCCTCACAGGGGAGGTGCTCCAGCCCCCCGAGCATCTTCATGGTCTCCTCTAGACCCACTAGAGCAGGTCCATGTCTTTCTTATGCTGGGGACCCCAGAGCTGGACACAGTACTCCAGGTGGGGTCTTATGAGAGCAGAGTTGAGGGGCAGAATCCCCTCCCTTGACCTGCTGGCCACACTTCTCTTGATGCAGCCCAGGATGCGGTTGGCTTTCCAGGCTGCAAGTGCGCATTGCTGGCTCATGTCCAGCTTTTCATCCACCAGTACCCCCAAGTCCTTCTTGGCAGGGCTGCTCTCAATCCCTTCATCCCCCAGCCTGTATTGGTATCGGGGCTTGCCCAAACCCAGGTGCAGGACCTTGCACTTGGCCCTGGTGAACCTCATGAGGTTCACACGCACCCACTTCTCAAGCTTGTCCAGGCCTCTCTGAATGGCATCCTGTCCCTCAGGCGTGTCAACAGCACCACTCAGCTTGGTGTCATCTGCAAACTTGCTGAGAGTACATTTGTTCCACTGTCTATGTTATTGATATTGAACAGTACTGGTCCCAATATGGATCCCTGAGGGACACCACTTGTCACTGACCCCCCTCTGGACATTGAGACATTAACCACTACTTGCTGGATGTGACCATCCAACCAATTCCTCATCCATCAAACAGTCCATCCATCAAATCCCTGTCTCTCCAATTTAAAGAGAAATGTTGTGGGGGACTGTGTCAAAGACATTACAGAAGTCTAGACAGACAACATCAGTAGCTCTTCCCTTGTCCGCTGATGTAGTCACCCCATCACAGAAGGCCACTAATTTGGTTAGGTAGGACTTGCCCTTGATGAAGCCATGCTGGCTGTCGCAAAGCACCTCCCTGTTCTCCATGTGCCTTAGCATGGCTTCTAGGAGGATCTGTTCCATGATCTTCCCCTGCACAGAGGAGAGGCTCACAGGTCGGTAGTCCCCAAGATCCTCCTTTCTACCCTTTTTAAATATTAGTGCAATGTTTCCCTTTTTCAAATCACCAGGGACTTCACCTGACTGCCATGACTTTTCAGGTATCATGGCAAGCAGCTAGGCAAGTACATCAGCTATGCACTAATATGCACTAACCTTCGCACAAAACCTACTCAGAGGTTGTGCGGTAGAGGGGATGCCTTACGCTTCCTCCTTGAAAGCGTCCAAAGCAAAACAATCCAGAATATAAGAAACCACTCTGAGAAGTGAGCAGTGGTAAAAGCCACCAGCAAGTTGACTGATTCTGAATTCACATTTCCAGAGACAAGACCATGCAATCAGGCACTCCACCTTGCTACAAAACTCTGAAGCACTACTAGCCAATGGGCACACACTTTGATGCCATTGAATTTGTTCACTTCCAAAATCACATTTGTCAGTTTTTACTTGTGTCCTGCCCTCCGTGTTTAATTTCAGGAGGCTGCAGACAGTTAACACATGTTGAAAGATGGCAAAGGATGGAGAAGTGAGAGACTTCATCTGCTAAAGGGCATCTCTACCATCCACACCATACCTGACACAGAAACCACCAGACTCTGAAGACATGGGTATCACCTCCAGTTGAGAGAAAACCAAATACTGTTGAGACAAGAAACAACACCTGGCTATTTACTCACAAGCCACTGAAAGAAAGGTGAATGGAGGTGTCAGTGACAGGCATCAGAGGTTTATTTACACTGATTTTCGGTCACTGTTCAGTGGACTTTGAGTTACAAACTGCAGGATCATGACTTCTCAATCCTCCCTGGGATCAGAAATGAGCAGTCTTCCTGATTCTTCATTACACGTGAAAAGCCAGAAGATACTTTAACTTGCAAAGCAAGTGGAAATAATTTTCCCCGCAGAGAGTCCATATTCACGGATGGGAGAGTAACTGTGCAGTGTATTCTCACCACTACAACCCCAAGACTACAAGAATAGGTTGTCATTTTATGAGATGCACAGAACAGACATGGGATCTCTTCAACAAATTTAAAGCCTCTAAGAAGAAACAAGAGCTGGTGATTTACAGCACGGCATCCAAGGCAACATATGAATCTATCAAAGAGAGAAAAAGTATCAGCTAGCACTCAGAAACCAACCCATTCATGCCTTGAAAAAGCCACCTGTAAAACAGGAGAAAGCATTCAGTAAGGAAGTTTTTAAACAAAAATACATCAATCACACCTGCCTGGGGGAAAAAAAACCAAACACCAAAGACAAACAAAAATGTTAGATTCTAGGCGATCGTACTCTCAAGCAACTAGAAACTAGTAAGTTTCTTGTATTTAGGGAATGATTTACAGCAGTTGTATTTTTTCATCCCTAATTTCACAATTAGTATAAGAATTATGTACTGAACATATACACAGAACTAAGGGAACAAAAGAAGCTGGAAAATGATTATTGGAACTTCTATTTAGAAGATGTGTTATTCCTTCTCATTTTCTGACACAGTAAAAAAAGTAAAAAGAAAACCTCAGCAATCTTGTTTTCAGTGGTTTTGTTTGCCAGAAGCTTGTGTCCTGCATAAGACTCAAAGTTTCTCTAAGAAGCTTGAAGATGCTGATTACAGACATGCCGTGGTGACACTATACATCTGCGTCTGCAACTCTCCTGAGGTTTGCCTGCTCCTTCATGTGAATTTGGAAAACACTAGGAAGCCCAGTGCATACAAGATCTAGGTGAGTCCTGCAAACATGAATCCTGCCTCAGGTGATTGTGTTTGAATTTTTCGACCCTTGAATGCTTGTATAGATTCCGTAAATCTGAATTTATCAGAAAAAGCATGCACCTTTAACAAACACAAATATGTGATTTACAGCCGGCCAACTGTGAGCACCAGGATCCACCAGAGAACAATAAAGTTATTTCATATACACAATTACACCCAGGGATATTTTTAAGGATAAAGTTACCCCAAATAATTAAACAAGGTATAATCGACATTAAAAATGAGCAGTTGACAGAGAGCTCCATATTCTCTTCAGTGTTTATAGTGACTAGTACTGTCAAATGACTAAAACCAAACCTACTGCTCTATGACAGGAGTGTATTTTTGAGTTGTCATTAAAAATAGTGAATCCTTCTGGCACAGCATAGCCAAGGGCAATTTATAAATTAAATGTTAAAAGCTTTCAGTGCCACATTTAAGCTTTGATTAATATAACTGCTATGGTTTATATTTTTCTGCTGCATTAACTTAATAATTACATGCAACTCCAATGCAACAAACCCCATTAAAGTCAACCAAGTTGTTTTAGATTTGCTCCCAACTTAAATGCCACAATTTCAGTGTATGAGAATCAGCAAAGGAATTCTGCTTTATTAGGTTGCTTACTCAGGAGATGAGAGAGAAAAATCTCATAATTAGAGTGTAGAGTTTAACACTCTGCTTGTTCAAATGTGAACACAAAGCAACCAAACTAAAGCTATTACAATATTCATAATTCATATACAACCTTCCACAATGCTGAAGTGACTTCTTTTGTAATCACTGTATTTTGCTTAATAAAAGATGAGTTCCATCTGTAACGTTAAGGCTAGCTGTGGAAGCATACACTTCGTTGCAGCGTATGCAGTGGCAACAACAATATGGTTGAATCCCTCTTCAGTTCTGCAATTGTTTGGTCCCAAACAATTTTCTGCTAGGTTGCGTTAACATCGCACTTGCCCATTTATCTTCGCTGCAGCAGCACTGGAACTACAGAAGTTACAGAACACAGCAAAATTGTTGCAGCTCTATAAAACACTCAGTCATCTTGCTAGAGTAAGCAAGATTTTTGAGAGCTTGTGTTTCAGCAGGAGTTTGACTCCTCTAAGCTGTTCCACAAACAGTGCTGGCTGCTGACCGGCCGAGGCGATGAACACACATGGAGAAAGAAGGATGAAAGATTCTATTTCAGGCTTATTCCTGTCAAAAGATTGTTTTGTTTATACAGCTAGGCTTTCCTTCTCAAGAGGTACTGCATGAGTCTCCAAGCTGTCTAACTATGAATAATAACAGAACATCTGAAACGAAAAAAAAAAATATCCCTGTCCCTTGCAGGTCAGACCACCGAGGGCAGTTTCTGCACAGAAAAACTCTTGGTAAAGAAACAATCACATCAGCTAATATATTTTGAGGTTTAAGAGCCCCTTGATCTACATTCCTTACAACACTTGATTAATATCTGTGGCACCAATCAACTTGCAAAGAACAAACTTGGGATTTTGCACTAATTCAATCAGAACTTCAAACATGAAATTGCTACCGCAGCCAATGAAGTTGGGCTACTAACTCCGGCAGAGAGAATGTTACCTAAGAAATAGATTTTCTTCCATTTACTAATCACATAGAACATCATTTTAATATTCCCCTATAATGTTTCAGATTCAAAGCATCACTTCAAGAGTCTGAAGATGTTTCAGCTTTTGCTGAAACATATAAAGCTACATACACAGGAGAAGTTATCTGAACACTGGAAACAGATTTAGAGTGAAAAAAATCATGAAGTCCACAAGCAAAGGATTCTCCTGAAAACCTGAAATTAACTTTTAAGCTTGGAACATTCCTAGTTACTTTGACAAATATCTGGAGTTTATGGTTAAACTCCACAGTTTTAGTTTTGCAGCAACTTTTCAAAATCATCAGCGCAGAACCATACATAAAACCAAACCTCAGAAGACTGAGCATAACATTAGAAGTCTTATTAACCACTTCTGCCAGGCATGACAGTTACCATTTAGCAAAGCTATCGTCGTTCATTAACTTTCCATTTGCAGAACAAGAAGAAAGATCCAACCCCATTGTTGCTCTCCATCCTGCAAACAGATGTAAATCGCTCTGTGCAGATGAGGCAGATGCTGCATGAGGTCAGCCACCTGCACAGTGCTATACTGTCAGGTAAGAACAGGTCATCTTGAAGACTTACCTTCGTTCAAAATTAACTGTGGGCGATTCTGACTCTGTTCCTAATATTTTCCTCGGCAGTCTACACACTTCGATTACGGTAAGCATCATTCGCGGGTGAGGGTGGAATAATTAACAAAGGGAAGAGAAACGGAGAGGTGGCACTTACTGTGTTGCATTTTGTCCCACACACCACTTGTCGGTGGTTCAGCCACTGGGAGGCAAACACTTTATTAAGGGTGCCGAGGCGAAATTCTCTCTCCTTCAGGAGGCTGGGAAGCTGCTGGGCTGCATATCCGTGCAACAGGCGGTAATAGCTGGACTCATTCTGCATCCTGACCTCTCTACCTTTCAGGTAGTACACCAGAGACCTTTTCACCGGGGGGAGTCTTTTCCTTTTGTGAACTGAGTGATCCCACTCATACTGTGGAAGATAAACATGGAAATTAGATAAAGCAACCGGAACAAACTTATACACGACCCTGCCAAATTTAAAGATACTCCCACCAAAATACTGAATTCTTCCAAACTACCCATGGTATACCATACACGAATGTTAATTCGGAAATGCTGATACAGCCTTCAGCAACATAAAATTAAAAATAAATATTTGCTAAAGTAACACTGCGATGATATTAAAAACAGTCCACAGCAGTTCAGCAGCGCTGAGACGCTTAAAGAAACAAGAGGAAGCCGAGAAGCGCCTTAAATAGGAGAGGGCAGTGCCGACAGCCCCCCGCCGTGAGCTCGGCAGGTTTGGGGTGAGACAGCGGGGGCCGCCCGATACTGACCGCGCCGTTCACCGGCCTCCTCCGCCCCATCTTGGGCTAGCCCCGCAGCATCGCTCATCCCGGGGGCGGCGGCGACCCGACAGTTACCGGCCGAACGGCTGAACCCAACGGGGGCGGCGGGCGCCAGCGGCGCAGGGAGCGGGGCGGGGACGAAGCTGCCTGCTGGACCGCACCGAGACACCCCCCGCCACCGGGGCCGAGACTGCTCCCCCCCTCCCTGTCACGACACCTTCCCCAGGCACCGGGACCCCCTCGTCCTCCTTCCTCGCCCCAACCGGGCGCCGGGACACGGCAGCCCCCGGTCAGGGTCACCCCTCCCCCCGGGCACCGGCACATTCACCCCCACCGGGGACAAGGGCTTCTCACCACCACCTTCCCCCCACCCCCCCACCCCCGTTCCCGCCCCCCCAGCTCTACCTGCTCCCCCTGGAGTCCCCCGGCAGCGGCCGCCGCCGCTTTCCGCTTCCTGCTAACTGTTTTCCGGGACATAGCAGAAGGAGGAGAAGGAAGAGGAGAAGGAGGACAGGCCGAGAACCCGGCCCGAGCCCCACATGGAGCAGGAAGGTGAAGCGGCCGCCAGCGGACGGGGCATATAAATGCGGGGAGTCGGGCCCGGTCACTCTCCGCCGCAGGCCCCGCCGACCGCGCTTCACGACATTTTCCCCGGGATTTTTTTTTTTTTTACGACAGTCGCGTCGCACCTTTGCGGCGGCTTCCCCGCCCCGCCCTAGAGCCTCGTTTCCTAGCAACCGGAGGAGGCCGGGCGGCGAGCGGGCCCGCCCCCTTCGCTGTTGCCAAGGCAACGGGGCCCCGAGTGGCGCCCCTTAGCGGCGCGGCGGGTGGGCGGCCTCCCCGGGTCTGGCCGCTTTCAGCGCAGAGAAGGGGTAGGCTGACTCTTTTCTTTCTTTTTATTTATTTTTGAGCAACCGAAACTTGCTGGGCAATGCCTGGAGGGAGACTCATTTGGCTACAGCTTGGCTTTATCACGCGGCTTCTTCGAGTGATGACAATGGTCGTCTGCATGTTGTGTGGTGAACAGTGAAGTGCTTTGTCAAATCCTGAGGTGATCCCTTCCAGCAGGAAACTTCCGTATTGCGGGGGAATTAAAGGGCATACAGAATATTTATATTTCGTTATGCTGCTTTAAAACGGGTGTAGATGGAGGCATGCTTTTCCTTGTTTCCACATAGTTTATACACGCTTTTTCCTACGTGAGGCAAAAATTAAGAGTAACTCCAACCCAGTGATGGCTGCTTTGCAAGCAATATTGCAAAGAAAAAGGATGAGAAGAGAGAAACGTGTAACCTGCAGGCAGACTGCAAAAAAAGCCAGCTCCTGACCCCTTGAAACCCGCTGGTTCCTCAAGTCACATGAAATCAGTAAACATACTGTTTTCCTGACAAAGAGGCATTTCTTGCATGTTATCTTTTGTGCTTTCATCTTCCAGACCCCGAAGATGAGGGTGCTGTGAAAAGCCAAACTGAAAAAAACTTTAAAAGAACCTCACAGGCATTCTAGCTTCCCCTGAGGATAAAAAGCCCAAGGGACAAATCTAGTTGGGCTGTTTCCAGCCATGGTTTACCACAGTTAATTCCCCTCTCCACGTCCTCCCTCACACACAACTGCCGCCTGTATTTAGGACAAACCCCCCCCATTTTGGACCAAGGCACTCTCAAAAGGCTGAAAACCTGCTGCCAAAGCTGCTCTCGGGGGAAAGCGCCGTGGTCCAGTGCATCCCGGCGGGAGTCCCCCCTCAGCTGTGTCAGGCGGGCGTGAAGCCCCACCGTGAGTGGACGAGGGCAGGCGTCGAGGCGGCCATGGCCGCCGCGGGAAAGGGCTGAGGCGTACGGGGCAACATGCCCGCTCTGGGACCGGCTCGCCACCCTCACGCAGCCCTCGGGGGAGCCTGTCCCTGCTCTCAGGCGACGGAGCGGCGGGAGGTGCCGGAGGAGGGCCCGGGCAGGGCCGGACCCGGGGACACGGACCGGGCCGGGCACCGCCCCGCCCCGCCTCCGCCCCGCCCCTCTCTCCGCGAAGAAGCGTCACCGCCAGCACCTCCCGATTGGGCCGGCGGGGGCAGGTGACCTGGCGGCGTGACGGCAGCGCGTCGCCGGGGAGGCCAGGCGGAGGGCAGGTAGACAAGATGGCGTCGCCCGGACGCGGGGCTGGAGGTGGTGAGGCGGTGCAGGTTTCGTAGGGGCGGGCGGTGACCGCGGGGACGGCCGGAGCTGCCAGTCGGGGGCCGCCAGGCGCCGCGCAGGTAACGACCGGGCCGGGTCAGGAGAGGTAGGGGGTGGGGGTGCCGCTCCCCCTCGTAGCGAGGCCTGGGCAGGGGGGCGCAGCCGGCCGCTCCCCGGGCCCTCCGCCCTGCCGCCGGGCCCGAACTTCGCTGCTGCTTCTGCTCTTCGGGGGCGAGGGACCTTCCGCGCCTCCGCCGTGATTCAGCAGATGTGAAGTGCTGGCGGGGCGGATGCGGGGCCGCTGTCCTCCCGGGGGGGCGGGGGGGCTCGCATTTGGGGGGCCGCGGCCGTGGAGGGGAGCGAGCCTGTGGGCGCTGCGTTAGCGTGTGGCTTTGCTCCGCCTTCACGGCGCTCGGTACAGCTTTTGAAAGTACCGTTTAATGGAGGTGAGAACCTGTGCGGTCAGCTCGGAGGAACGGGGTCCTCCACTCGGGCTGGGGCTGGACCCGGGGAGCAGGGGGACGTCAGGGAAATAGGGCGACAGCCCTTTCCCTTCACAGCTGCTTTCCGTCAGTTTCGGGGACTGCCCGAGTCAAGGGAATACCTTGCTGCTTAATAACTAACCCTTGATGAATTTGCCTTCTGAGAGCTGATTGCCATTGAAATCTGAGAAAGCGGTTAGTGTCTGTCATATTTGGAAGTAAGTTCCTCCCCACAATAACTAAATCTTCTATGAAGAACAAAATGTCTGCTCTTGTTCGGGTGGGAATGTGTGTGTGGTTTTTGTCAAGTCTGCCTTCAGGTTAAATTCTGGTTCTTGTGTTGTGAAAATAGTACTCATCTTCCCTGTACCGCTTGTGACTTTAGATTTCTACTGTGTTTGCCCTTTGGTTGCATCTTCTTGTAGGCTGGAGAGCCAAAGTCTGTTTACATCATGGGTCATAGCCCTCCACACTTATGTTTATGCTTATTACCTATTTCTGCATCTTTTCCAGTTAGCTGTTCTGCTTTTGAATGGGGAAGAGGATCATATCTTTCTCTGCATTTGAGATGCAGATATTTTACACTGGTGTAAGAATATTTCAGTTTTGTAGTTTCTAACTTCCTGCTATTGCCTTGTGTTCTGTTTAACTCAGCACTTACTAGACATAAAACATTTTATACTTTTTTGAAGCTGTTTAGTATAATTCAAGAACTGCCTGAGTTTTGATAGCTCGAAGCCTATCATCTAAAAGGGAAAGTTAGGATTGCTTCGGGTACTTTTTTAATTAGTAAAAGAAATTACAACAGATGGAAATGAGAAATTGCCCTATCAAGTCTTTTTATTCCCACATCATTTAAAAATTCCAAACAAAGCAAAACAAGAAAGTCTTATGGAAATCTTATGACGTTGATGCTGTCTCATTAAAATAGAGATAAGTAGATGGGCTCTGGCACTTGTCTGTGAAACTAATATAGCTGCCATCCTGGATTCAGTAATATTGCATTCATGTCAAATTTAAGCACTTTGAGGTGGAACAAGTGAGTGTTGCCAAATTAAGGAACCACCTGAGTTGTGGCTGGTGATGTAACTTCAGTGGCTGTGCTGCTGATAGAAGGCATATTGCCTGCTATGAGGTTAAGACGCTTTTGTGGGAGCTTGGTGAAGGGAATCTTACTCCAGTTGTGATCTGGGGTGTTAAGGAAAAAGAGGAAGTACTGCAGTTAGCCAGACCTCTTCACTGCCTGCCTTGCCCTATCATCCTTGGAGCATGGGATTTTCTGCCCCTCTGCAGGCACTCCTGCAACTGCTGGCTTCCTAGGGCTGACCCTGCATACCTGGGATCTCAGCTCTGCAACAGCATTTGTCAGGGGAGAGGGGAAAAAACTGTTTTGGCCTCCTTCTTTCCTTTTCTCCGTATGAAACAGAGCTATGTGTGTAGCACTGTACTGGCCATGGGGAAGGGAGAGAGGCTGAGATAGTACATGTGGTAGCAGCACAGCAGAGTTCGACTGATTTACTCAAGGCCATGTGCAGGATGGTGTTAGGTTGCAGTGCTGTGGTATTACTGCTGCTTAATGACTTCATTTTCTTGTACACGCAGAGCTGTGATTCAAAAGCAGTAGTGATGCCTTAGATCGCCCTTACCATTGAGTGACTTAAACCTTTTAGGCAAAACCTTAATTTTAAGGATAGAGGCAAGAGAAAACGTAGTGTTTAAATTTAGTTTTTGCAAGCTCATGGTTTTAGTCTCAGAAACAAAACTGAAAGTGATTGCACTTTTCTTGTCTCGCTGGCAGTATCTGGCCTGCAAGTTCGATACTTCTTTTTTTGTTGTTGTGAGTGCACTGTGGAACAAAGGAGTCAGTGAAGAAGTTGCTTCTGCTAAGATCAGACACTGCATTAAGTGTAAAATAAAACAAAGGTACCTGAAACTTTGAAGGGGAAACTGAGGAAATCTCAGGCATAAGATATCTGAATGAATAAATGTTAAGTTTTTCTTTAATGAGCTAAAATATTCTGAAAATTGAAGTTCAAGAGTATACTGATTAATATAAAGAATATAGTGATCAGCTGGGAGACTTACTGTATAGTGTCTGTTGATGGATAGAAAAACCCTAACGGTGAAAAATTATCAAAAACATGAAGAGCTCCATCTTCACTGTTCACATGGTGTTTTGCAGTGCCCAGTACTTGTTATCATAGAGACAAAAATCTCTAACAGACCAGCAGTCAGGTTTCCAGACCAATCCAGCAGACCACCTCATCTAACTCAATCACGCTGGCAGCCAGAGCTCTTTTTGCTTGTGGCAAAAGTGCTATAATGCACAGAAGGCATCACCTTACTCATCCTCCCTTTTATTTGTATAAGCTTACAGTTTCCTATTGCTTCCACGAACTTTAAGGATTGATGATTCAGGACATGCCATATTGTTGTGAATGTTCAGTCTCTGTATTGTAAGTTTTTGACATCAGCCTGTTCCTGTATTTTTCCATTGGTGCTGGGCTGAATATTTTGATAAATTGATCTGTGAGAAATTTAGTTTTACTTATGAGGCAGAGCTTCTATCCAGTCTTCTCTGGCATTTTGTTTCTAACATAATCACTCCCAGTCTTTTCAATCATAAATTCCAGAGCTTCAGCTGTCATTTTGTAAGGATCTCTACCTAAAGGCATTACTATTTAAAATTGATCAGTGCGATGCAAATCAATGTCAGCGTAAAGAAGGTCTAGTGGAGTTGTAATTGAAAAGCTCTGGAAGATGTTTTTGAAAACTTGTTTGAAGGAAAGGCAAAGAAGGGTTGTTTACAAATTATAAATAGCTTTCTTGTTTGAAAAAGTAGGTCTTCTAGGGTGTATCAAAGGTTGATTTCTCTTCCCTGTATTATGTCTGCTTGCTCTGATAACTAGGAAGGCCGTGCTATTGATTTGACCACATGTACCACTCTACAATCAATCCTTGGGATTGCAGTTGAGGATACAAGCCTGAGCTCACAGTTTTTCTGTTAACTACTTAGGTAGGTAATCCTCTCCGGTATGCAAGTGCATTGCTTAATGCTTTGACCCTCTGACTTGGTTTGAATAAGCTCATGCCCTGTGTCCCTAATGACCTTTAGCAGTCAGTGTAGTCTTGTATTGAGGTCTCTAAGAGAAACTGAGCATTGGGGTTTTTCCCTCTCTTAAGTGATCAGATTTATTCCAAATCCTTGCTTGCACAGGAAAGGCATTTTCTTAAATGTTAAGAAATACTGTCTTTCCTGTGGTTGGGAAATTTTGAAAGAACAGCTTGTATGTCCAGACTTGGTTGTGGGGTTTTGGTTTCTGTTTTTTGTTTTGTTTTTCTCTTTGAAGGCTATATGATCTTTTCAGAATCACTTAAGCTTGCAGTGTACTTGAAACACAGAAGTATGTCAAAGGGGGAACAAAATATTATTGCTCTGACTTACATTTAATTCTCCTTTTCTAGAAGGGAAAGCAGATTGGTTCAAAATACCATGTTACATTAGTAGTATTACAGTTTCTAACTGACCGAGTTTAAATAGAAATTCTGAGCTTGTATTTTTCGCAGCTGGATTTTGTGTCAGAAGCTTACACCAGAGTAACATTTTAAGTAGGGAAATCAGAAGAACATGAGTCCTACCCAAGAAGTATTCAGTTCATCAGCTGGAAGGTGGTCTGAGTATGAATATACTTAAGCTACTTAGCTATTGGTAGTTGGTATAGTGGAAACTAGTAATAAGGAGTTGTGAGCTCCCAGCTAGTCTGGTCTGTGTTGCTGGAGATAAGCATTCATGGTAAGTATCTACTGGATTATGTGAAAGACTTGATTTAAGCCCTTTCCTAATGTCTGTGTTTGACATCTCTAGGCAGCAGATGAAGCTGTGACCAAAATGACTGGTGAGATTTATTCCCCGAGTTTGGGAGGCTGGATTTCCAAAAGTATGTGTATTACCAGGTGTGCAATGTCAAATGTTAGCACTGTGCTTAATCTATAGATACAGAGATGTGCTCATGTGTTCAACTCAATTTACCTCATCAGTTCTAAACTCTGAAATAAAACTAGATTCCTAGTTTATAAACACTCTGCAAAGTAATTGTTAAAGCATATGTATTTCCTTTTCTGATACAGTAAAGCCACACTGGGATCCACCCTAATGACTAATACCATCATGTGGTATCCTTACACAGTAATGTGTAATAATTGGAAATAGGAATAGGAGGCACATGTAGTAGGGAAAGGAGGTTATATGAATAAAATCACCATTAATCATCTGGAATAAAATTATGTGTGGCAAAAAAGGATAGAAAATCTTTATGCTGCATACCCTCTGAGAAAAGAATCGCTTCTTAACCTTTTAATTAGATATTAGGTCACCACGAACAGTTTTTTGCTAGTCTATTTGACTTCTTGGTAGGAAAAAAAGCTGAAAGGTTATTGAGTTTCGTTTTGCTTGCTGTGTACGTGATAGTGTAAAAAGAAGGGTTTTTATTGTGCTTTTCAGAAAGTACCTTTAGGTCCTTTATTGGGATGAAGGGGAATGAGTAAGTTAATATATCCCCTAAATCAGGTGTGAGTTGAAGTTTTGCAAACAAAAATGGATGGAAAAGTTATGGTAGTGTAAAATAACTTCGCGCACGAGGGAGTGATGAACCATAAAGATTCTGGGGGGCAGATTTCTGTATTACATGCCTCTGAGATTTGTGGGCTCCTTATAGACCTGGATTTGTTAATCAAGATGTAATTCTGTCAGTGATTATTGGTTGGCAGGGCTCTGTACTTGCAATTACTTTTACAGCTAAGCAGATAACTATTTGAATTATCATCTTCTAGATACCATTCTGAGAAATACTTTAAAGAAAATGTTTGGGTAAGAAAATTCTTTATCAAGTTATAATCGGCCAAATATTTGTGTTACCATTTTAATCTGAAGAACTGTCAGACTGATAAGGAGTCTTGTGCTTGCACAAATGCAAAATGCAATTCCTTTAAGCCATTGAACTGTCAATTACTAGATTCTGATTAGTGTCTTAGCAGAGGGCAATTTTCAAAATATCTGCAGTTTCAGGCTTCCTTCTTGTTCGTAGAAGGGAGTGTAATACGTGATTTCTGTTGACTTAACTGGAAATCTTTTGGTAGCTGGTAAAAAGCTTGTAATGTATTCCTAGACCACTGAACGCCTGGGCTTAGTAATATAATTTCTTTGCAAAGAAAATGCAAGTAAAGACAGCAAAAAGTTTATTGCTTTTAACAAACACTATTGAATTTTTCTTAATTTGTATGCAAAGGGAAAGCTAGTGAATTCAAGTGTGGACATAAATGTAATACTATTACGTTCTCCAATCTCTTCTACACAAAGATCTTCAGTGGAAAAAGCCTTAATAAATATAGCTTAAAGAATCCACCAGTGTATTATGAGATGCAAGACAAATTAAGGTAGACAAAGGTGAAGAAGTTGAATGTGGCATGAATGGCTAGGTGGTCTAAGCTGTTTGTGGAGATGGGGATGGGCTCTAGAAATACACATTTGGTTGATAGAATGGGTGTGACATCTGTTTGTGTGACACGGTAATACCCTTTTCATACCTGAGCTTCCATATTGCATATACAAGTAGTATAAGGTTCTGACGGTCTCTTGGGGTGTTCTGTCTGTGTTATGATATTGGACTGATGAAGAGGCCTTCTACCTCTCTGCCTTCCCTCTCCCAAGGAGATGGATGCTTGAAATACACCAATATTTAGTGCAGGGATCTAGCTATACTCTGGATAAATTGATTCTACCAAGTAATGTAAAGGTCATCTCTCCCAGCTTGAAGGGAAAGAGAGAAGTTGTGTATCCATTTTACTACAAGCCTTCTTCAAGGCATAGTTCTCCTGTAATTTGGTGTTATTGCCGGAACGTAAATGTGATGTTCCTGTCCTGTTGTTACGCAGCACTGGATTTATTTGCTCAAGTAAGCTGGATTGAGTCAGACATATGGTTTAAAAGAGACAGGCTGGGACTAATTCTCAGGTTACAGAGGGAAAATCTGGTATCTCGGTTGAGGAATGGTCAACCCATAGTCTTTCCACCTTCCTCCTTTAAAAAAAAAATCTTGCTGCTTTGTCACAGTGGTGATGGTCCACTGAGATCTCTGTACTGTTAGCAGTCCCATGTTGTTGCCAATCTGTTAGATGTTTGGAGAGGAAAAGCTGTGGTTATGACAGTTGCACGGTCATAGGGCAGTCTCATCCAGCAACCTGCTCTGGTCGAGTTATAAAATAGAAGGAAGGGTAGACTGCTGAAGCTGAGTCAGATCTGTCAAAATGTCCTGAGGAAATGAAGCTAATGCATCTCTAAAGGCTGCTTTTGCACATGAAATGAGCTGTTTCTGTTTAGTTATTCATTGCTTTAAGTGTTTCAGGGGTTGCATTCATTACTGTAGCTGCTGAAGACATTTCTAATTTGCAGGAAAAAAGTTTATACCACTGAGTGAGACTGGATATATAGTGTATAAGAAAATTGCAGACTTAAACGAATTTGAATTAGTAACTTAGAAATAAAGTTTGGACTAAATCTGATTTCATATTTCCAGTCCAGAAGAACATCCTTCAGACTTTTATAGTAAGATGAAAAGCTGAATAGGAATGATTCAATAGATAATATTGGAGGCACAAAGATATTGATCCAAACTTGAGAGAATGCAGTGAGATTCCTGGGGTAGCTGTGGATTTGGAATTCAGCAGACACAAGTTCCTTTCTGGCTTTGCTGCTGGCCGAGCTGCATGACTGGGCAAACTGCTTCAGCTGTGTGCCTTGTTCACCACACCTGCAAAGCAGGGATGGTTTTACTGCTGGTTAAGTGCCTTGAAAACTATTTTGAAGTCTCTTATAAGAGCTAGGCAGTGCTGAAGGCATAGGGGAGTTTTGTCAAAACTGCTTTCAGTTCAGAGGAAAGATAATGCATGAAAAGTGTGTGTGTGTAAGGGTGTTTAATTCCTGGCAGTATGAACATCCTGTAGCCTTCTGGGTTTCATCTGAAACCAGTGTCTTTCTGTGGCTGTGGTTTCTTTTCCATTTTCCATTCTGCTTGAACATGAAACTCTAGTTCAGTCTTCATACAGTCATATCACTGGGAGTGTTGTAGTTGTGTGTGTGTCTGTTGCTCCCAGTACCTTGTGAGTTTCTGGATTTTGCTCTGTATGTTCGTGATAGATCATTCTGTGTTTGTGGTGAAGTACAAGCTTCCAGTCTACACTAGTCCTTAAACTCATCTGCTACAACCATTGACTACAAGTGTAGGATTGCAGTGTTGGGTGGGCAACCTTATTGTCTTACACAGAGAAAAAGCAGAACTTTTCAGTTTGTTTTTAAGTGAGGAAATGTAAATCTTGAAACTCATTTCATATGGAAACAATTGTAATTAGGTGGATGTAGAGGTTATTTTATGACACCTAGGGATCTACTGAGTATCTTGTCTGAATGTAGCTGGTGACTGCTGCATAGCAGGGAGGGAGGGACCACACTTGTGATACAGAAAGGCTTTCTGAAGCAGTATTTAAAGGTGAGTGTAGCAACTGGAGCATCCTTGAAAGTTAAGTCTCGGGGATTAGGTAGTTGCTCTGATTTTCTTCTCAGAGGGTAAGGATCATCTGCATGTTTGTGTATCTTCACTGCTAGTAACCTCAGCTGTGGCAGTTGCACACACAGAATGAACCTTGTTTAATAGATGTACTGACTCTTTGGTTTTTTCCTGTTGCTTGTGGCTTCCATTCCTGAACTTTTCAGTCTATTGTTCGACTGTAGGCTGAACCTTATTTCCATTTAAGCAGTCCTAAATACAGGGGCCTTTGTTTGAGAACTTCAAAACCAAGAGATTGCAAGGAAGATGTTTCTGCTCAAGACTGAAGTATGCTGCTTTCCGGTGGTGTAGGCCACTGAAGTTGTTTAATATACAACACAGCAAGCAGCTCATTTACTTACCATATTCTGTTGGGTTTTTTTTTTGTAATATCTCCACTATAGCTGAGGGCAATGTCAGTTTGGCTTCTCTGCTTAAAGGTAAATTTCTACTTTTCTATACTAGACAAGCTTATTCAAGACAATTTAGCTTCCTATGTTCCCAATGAATTCAATTCCAGAGGTGTACTCGGTGTGGGAACCACCAGTTTGCTGAGCCTGTTCAGATGTGCTTTCCTATGTCAGAGTATTTTTTCTGATATTTGGTAATGATACTTCTTTTCCTGTGTGTTTTTAAAGAGCAGAACTTAATGTTTGCTGATAGCTCTGGTCTTTTCTAAAGTTAGCAAGCCTTTTCAAGATATATTTAAGGTGTAAGTGTTCACTTTAAAACCGTTTCCTGCTCTTTATACCCTGTTATGCACCAATTCCGCATTTAATTAAAACAAGTGGAACTTGCTCGTTTAAAATATGACTTCTGGTAGTGGAATTTAATTCAGTGTTGACTAGTGATAGTGTTTCTCATCTAGGTCATCTTTTTAATGCAGTCGTTCGGTCCTGTTTGGACTGTGTGGAAAAACATGAAAGCAGGCTTTACTGATACTATATCTGGAGATGAAACAAGATTGA
Source organism: Strix aluco (assembly GCF_031877795.1). Classification (NCBI taxonomy): domain Eukaryota; kingdom Metazoa; phylum Chordata; class Aves; order Strigiformes; family Strigidae; genus Strix; species Strix aluco. Next base: position 86,737,187 of record NC_133971.1, on the reverse strand, counting down.
TTCTTATTTAGGCATCACTGCAATGGAACCATATCTTTATTTGCTTGATTCACTTTTTTAGATTTCAGTTTGATTTCTTTGTTCTGTTGAGTTAGTCTGGGAAAGAGTGTGTCCTTGCTGTGACCTCCGCTCTGCAAACATGAAAATAGTTAAAAGTGAGTGTTCACCTTGAACAGTGATGAGGTTTTTTCTTCCCTTGTCTGTTAGTTTTATCCTTCAGTGCAGCAAAATCTGGGATCTTTTCAGGCATGTATTTCTGTATATGCTTATTTTCTTGTCTCAGTCTTGAAAAGAAGGGTTGGATGAAGACAGATACCTGTTGGCTTAGTAGGAGTGACACATGAATTAAGGACAAAATGAGCTAACACTGAAAGCTGAAACTGTAGCAGTGAAATGTTGATGGGTGGAAAACAATGTATAAAACCTCAAAAAAGTCAAGTAAGTGTGTGAAGAATGTCACATCTGTAGCGCCTAAGGTGGCATCCACGTTTCTTACACTAGCACTGTCAAGACAAAGGCAAACCAAGTTTAGGAGGTATATTTTGAAAATCAGGAAGGTTTGAAACTGTAAGTTTTATGTTGTCACTTCACAGAAAAGCGTTTTAGTGAGCACGCTTTTCCGGGTGTGCTGTGATCAACTCTTAGGTGCTTCAGGAGTAGGCAGTTTTTAGAACTTCCGCTTTCCTGTATCTCACTCAAAGTGTATATTTGGTGAAAGAGTAATTTATGGTGAATAGGGGTGTTTCCTGGAAAACAGGCAACACTGAGAGATGAAGCTGAAAGAGGGTAGATTTAGATTGGACATAAGAAAGAAATCTTTTTACAGTGAAGGTGGTGAGACACTGGGGTTGCCCAGAGAAGTTGTGGATGCCCCATCATTCGTAGTGTTCAAAGCCAGGTTGGATGGGGCTCTGAGCAACCTGGTCTAGTGAAAGATGTCCCTGCCTGTGGCAGGGGGTGTGGACTAGATGATTTTTGAACATAACTCCCAACCCAAACCATTCCATGATTGGTGGCTTCTGAACTAAGTGAATTTGCAGGGAACTTGCATTCTCAGAATGTGGTTCTTTTAGTTGAGAGAAATGAGGTATGTTAGTGGGAAACAGTGACATCAGATAGCAGGAAAAGTTCATCAGTTTTAACTGCATTATGGGAGAGATCCCTTAAGGAGTGGGAGAATGCTGTTGGTGGCCTTGTGTGTTTAAACTGCTTGGACTGAGGTTGCAATCAGTATTTGAAGCAATGGCTCCCACGCAGAGTTCAAGGTTTTAGCCTGCTTGCTGCAGGACAGGCAGAGTTGTTCGTAGGTGGAGTAGTTAATTTCACAGGCTGTATTTTCTGTCAGTACCACACTGAGTTTTGCTGGGAAAGTATTAAATGTATGGTGAGAGTGGGTAGTGCATGTGACCCTAGTATAAGAGGAAAAATTGATGAATCTTTAGTAGTCTTAACACTGGTCCCATTATTCTTGTACAGCCACATATTCTGGCTGCGTTCAAATGTATGAAATGGCAATTGATGTTTGACCTGCTGGCAGATTTTATTTTTCCATTTTAAAACTTTTGTCCAACTTGATTTCTTGCTAATGTTTTTTGTCTCCTGCTTTGAAGTAATTCCATAAGCATTCATATTTCACCAGATTTCTAACCAAAGCCATAATTGTCAATAAATAGTACCATTTCTCTTCAGAGCTTTAACAAGAAAAGTGTGACAGTTGTATAGCTTTCTTTAGAATGGATTTTTTTAGAGTAGAGTCATTTAGTTGATGGAGTGTATTTAAATGCAATAAATTCTGGTTGATTAATATTTATCAAAAGGACCCAAATTGCTTTTGCAATAAAATAATTTGAGTTCTTGTGTTAGTATTAGGGGTAGATCCTGGTATGGTCAACAGAGCTGAACTTGTTTGTAGGTAATGTAAGATCAGCTACCTGTACATCTCTCTTGGTTAAAGAGCATAAGAAGAAAAAAGCTTGAAACTGCACAGGTTGTGTTATTTTGGGGTTAAAAAGGGGATGTTCTTATTAATGGCAAAAGGTGTTTTATGTTTGCAGCATTTTGGGCATGTTTGTCTAGCTCTCCTCATTCATAACTGGGACAAGTCTGAAGTGTTAATAATATTCAAGTACTTCAGAGTCAGCTTGTTACATACTGAAGTATCACTGCAACAAATAGAGCAGCATTTTAATTAGCTGGTGCTGCTCTGAGCTCCAGACATACATTTTAAATGTGCAGGATATTCCACTTTTTTTTTTCATACATCTTTACCAAAAGAACAGAGTAAGTGGGCTATTTTATTGTTGAAGTTAGCAACTTTCTCTAGCTAGCAGTCTCTCTCATTCGAGAAGGGTTGTATTGAAATACTAGCTTTCTTCTAAAGTGCTAGGATTAACTAGAAAAGTTAATGCACATACCTGGCTCTGGCTAGTGCTAAGATTACTGTTAAAGATTTGACTTGTTTGTGGTAATATGACGTCTTGTGCTAATTGAGCTGAATCTGTTAATAGTTACTAGATGCTCTCCATCCAACTACTTTAAGCTCTCGGAAGTGGTAGGTATTTGCCATCCAAATTTTAGATATAGGAAAATAGTTAAAAGCAGTTGCTATGCTCGGTACTCTGTTTCATTACTGCATTGTGAGATTATTGGAGCCCTCATTTGTGGTACGAGTGCTGGATCATCTTTTCTCGCTTTTTTCCTAGAATATAGGAGCTGCACAGCCTGCTTCTATTTTCTGCTGTAGTTTATCATGCAAATGTCTGTCTTGTTTCTGTTGTATCTCAAGGAGGGGAAGATGGTCCTTCTATTTCTAGTTTATCACTCTTGGTGATGTTGTAGCTTCTAGATTAGTGAGGCTGATCTTGAGAAGCAAAAAAAGATGTACACTTGTGGGTTTTTTCCTCTGCTTTTCTGTTTAGATGAACTTTAAATAACTTGGGTAACAATCACTGGTAGGAACTACACTCTGAAATCCACATCTGCTCTTGGAGTTGACGGAATCTGGGCTATCTAGTTTGCTGAGTCTGAGAGTCAGGCCAGCCTTAAATGTTAGTTGCAGGTGATTTTTCTCTTGTGACAGGACTCTCTTTTGGAAAGAGTCCGTTTTAAAAAGGTCACCCATTTGCTGCAACAGTTAAATGTGACTTTAGAATAGGTGCTTCTTCTGTACTCTTGTATGTCAGTCTCTGGCCAAAAGAAAAGCTTGCACTGATCTGCCTTGACCACTGTCTGTCTATAAGTAATTTTAAGTTTTCTTATGCTCTTGCTTGTGAAACTTGTAGATCCAGAGGCTTGTGTGGAATATAAGCTTCAACTTCATTATAAACTTGTATGGCTGATAAATGATTAAGTGATTAAAAAACTGGTGCATTAGTGTACTACATTTCCTCAGCCATTGTAGGGTTTTTCCTTATTTCTGGGTGAAGTGCATGGCAAATTACCTTCTGTCCCAAATACACAGTCAGGATCTTAAAGGAAGAATAGAGCTGTCCATTATCAGTTAAGAGCCTTAAATCCTTAACCAGCCCCAATAGTATGTGCTTTTAACAAGTGCAGTGTCTTTAATGAAGAAAGTGGGACGTGACATGAGGATAGCTGCTTAACTACAGGTGTCTTAATGCAGTGAATCCATATGGAACAACAGGGTGAGAGGTGCTGTGCTTCTCTGAGAGCGTGTGGAAGAGCTGTGTTCTGCTTCCTGTTGATTGATGTGTACTGAAGCAGAAAGTCTAATTGCCCACTTTGTCACACTAAGCAATGGCACAATTTGAAGAATCAATTTCTCCTAATGTTTATCACTGCTAGGAAGACGCTATCCAACATCTGCATTTAAAGCTGCGTAATGGACGTTACTGCCATCACTAAAGAGTGTTGTCTTCTAATCCAATAATGTGAACTGCACACAGACCAACTCTTCAGGGGCTCTTTTCTCCCTGTCCTTCCTACTCATGTGTTCTGGAAGTGGTTTTAAAAGTGGCATTTCATTGGTTCCTGTATGTCTCCCCCTCAATTATTGCACTGGAAATAACAAATGAAATTAGTTTGATGTTCTATGCTGTCCTTCAAAATCTACATCTCTTATCACACTTGCTTGGATTGTTGATCCATGGGGTGTGTATGCAGCAGAGATACCTCATCCCTTGCTTCCTCCACCCCTTGTTGTTAGTGTAGTCCCTGCTCTGCATTTGATTAAATGCAGAGTGATCACTTGTACTTACATCCCAGAAGATGAAGACATGTCATTAGGTTTGTTTTAATCAGTGGCCATTGAAAATTGGATGGAAACTCCATACCTCTGTTTGCCTCAAGGAGGGTCTGGTTTGTACCTGTTGATCTTAAGGTACATTAAGGTTCTTAATCTATTTTATCTCCTGGATTGCAGCAGCACTTAAAAGGAGTTACTGTAGAAATACTTTTTTTTTTTTCTGTTAAGACTAGTGAAAGTGATGCTTTTTCTTTCCCCACCCTTTTTTTTTTTTTTCTGCAGGGCATGTATTTGCAACATGTCAAATCTAGTTTTGCAACAACTTTATCCAAAGAGCTGTTATCAGTGTCTCAACATGATCATGCTTAATGAAAGGGAAGTACCTCCATGCAGCTGACTGTGCTCATTGTTTGCAGGACTGTTAGAGGTACAAAGCAGAAGCATTTGCTGCAGATTTTAGGGTGATGTCATCTATTTGGAGACTGCAGTAAATGAAAACGGAATCTATTTTGTACTGTAGTAAACTTCTGTGATCAGCTTTTTACTGTCAGTCTATGTAAGAGATCTCAATTGTGTAGCAATGATTGTATACTTACATAGGTGGGAAGCTTTCATATGAGAATCTTAACTTTTGTTTTATCTTACCAACAGACAGTGCCTACTTCTGGTTTTGTTGTATGAGGCTATATTACAGAATCCTAATCTTGGTTATAGCCTTTCACTGGCACTGAAACAAGTAGTTACAGTGAAAACTTAAACCACTGTCTAAATCTGGAATACCTGTGACGCATTAGAAGCAAATCACTTGAATCAGGCTGCTTTTCACTATTCCTCAATGTAAAATCAGTAGTAGTTCATGAATGTAATATAGGGAGAAAAAATGGTCCTTTCTTTTTGAAGTTTTTTGTCTTCAGAGTGAATGAATGCTCAGTTCTGATGAAGTGATGAATGCTCAGAAATTCTCAGTTCTGTGTACTTAGACTATACAATGCGTATTAGCAGGCAAAATGGAGATTGCAAGATCAGGTCTCTTCTCTGAAAATCATAGAAGTGCTGATTTGATTATGGTTGATAACTTGAGTCATTTTGGTTTCCTGTGACCCATAATAAGTACATTTCTTATTTAGGTGGGAGTTACTTCAGCGAATTCATGTGGTGTGGAATCTAGACATACTTGCATCTCAGAATGAGGGATATAGCAACAAGAGACCAGTTCTTCTTGACAAATAGTTAAAGTGGATTGAGTTACCACTGAGAAAACTGTTCCAGGTACCATTAGTAGTAGGATGCTTCCAACTTGACCAGTCAGAGCTCCTTCAGAAGAAAAGGAATGTAGACATAATCTTCAGGGAAAACACCAATAGAAGGAACATGGAAATAATAATTAAAAAACACCCCAGCTTCCCAGCAGCTCCCCGTGAGTCACTCTTGGTAATGATTTTTTTTTCTCATCTGTTGATGAGACTGTCCCTTTGGTATTGCTTGACTGCACCAAGTCATGCTTCCCTGCGTTCTCCTTGTTGTCTGGCACACAGCTAAGCAGTCATTCAGGTTTAAGTGGTGATGTGCCAGGTAGACTGTCTTGGTCATCTCTGTGCTGTCCCTGCAAGACTTTCCAGCTTGTCATCTATCCCTTTGTGCCAGTTGTTTCTGTCATCAGTTTTGTCTTGTCACTTCTCTGTTTCTTCATCTTTGTGGTTATTTTTTATGTTGTGGTGGTTTCCTTGTCCACCCTTGTCCCCTTCTATCAATCACTCTGAGGTCCTCTGCCCTCATCCTGTGCTCTGCTGTACTGTGTTCTCTGGCTGACTGGTTTTAAGAGTGTTGGCCTGTTGCCTCAGTGTTACTGTGTGAAAAATGAACATACAGACAGGAAGAAAAGAGCTCACATCAGGTTGCTTCAGTGGCTGCTTGATGTTAAAGTTGCTTATAACTTGTAGCTCTGATCTTCTCTTCAGAGGGTTAGCCACAACCAAGAATGAGGGAATGGAGCTAAGGAGGTCGACATTTATAGAAGAGAGCTTGTAGGTAGCTGTAAGAAAACCTTGTAGTATTATGCAACTAGCTTGTTTCCCTAGCCCAGGAAAGGCATTGAAGAAGTTTACATGCAGTATAGAGCATGTTCTTTGTCAATTTGAAATGTGCAGTAAAGCATCAGACCAAAATTTGTGCCCCCATGTGCCTTTCCCACAGATGCCCTTCAGCATCCTGTTCTGGAGATCAAAGGCAACAGTGATAGGGCTGCAGTTGTCTTATTAGCTGGTTTCGAGTAGGGCTTTGGGAGCAAGTCATTTAAATTTATGAAAGAGCAGTCAACAAAGGTAAGCATTCACTGGGCAGTGTAATGGCTTTGAGTAAGCAAATACAGTTCCGATAATGCCCAGAAACACAGTAGCAACATCAGTAACCTTCTACCTGGCTGCAGATATATTTTCCAGCCAGCAGGACAGAGCAACAGCAAGATGCTTGTAACAGTGGTCCCTGAATAGCCTATCAAATCTGATTAGTCACATGACACTATTTTAATTAAACCCTCTTTGGAAAGGAGGTGACGAACATAGCTGGCAGCCTGTTCTCGTGTTAGTGGGTGCAGTGCCGAACAATTCTGTTTGCTGACAGTGCCTTCTGCAGTCGTGGTATCTTAGTAAGTGCACACTAACAGTGCATCAGGAAGAGCTAGTGTGATACAAACTCAAACGCTGCTTGAATATAAAGTGTGACTGTCTCTCTGGAAATGGTCCATTTTGTTATTAGCTTGCTATTGATGTGCCTGAGCTAGTTCTATAGTTAAAATAAGGTGTTGCGTATGTCAGAGGAGTTAATGGAGGTGCCTGATCTGCACTAGGATTTTACTCCAGGATTGCCAACAAAAGCAAGATACTTACTGCTTACATGGGGTATTTTGACACTGAGGATACATCCAAGGCTTTATGCAGATTGATACACTGCTGCAAAACTCTGGATGCTAGACGTGCACATCTTTGGTTCTGCAGGATTTGTACTCGTTGCTACTAATGTCCTTGGAGCAAACTGATAGTGTCATGGTAACTCAGTGTTCAGTTAACAAAAATCAGTGTGTGAGATGGAAACTTAGTATGTCCTTGCAACAGCCTGCTGGAGAGGGGATATAAATTGTAATTTTAAAAATGATCTCTTTGAATTTTCTTTTCAATCTCCTTTATGTGTGTACAGTCTGGAATAAGCTACTTCTGGTGAATGAAGTAGACAGCATGAACTGTGTTGCTTGTAGATAACTGGGGCTGCATTGAAAAAAATTCCCTCTCAGTTGAGTTGCCAAAGTGAGGAGGTTACGTCTTCTCATTAGAAAAGGTGCACTTGCTTTTCAGTCTGAGATGGTAACTAGAAGAAAGAAGAACTCGAAGCAATTAAAGGAAGTGTGTAGAGGCCTTGTCCCTAGTTCAGCTCAGCCATAATAGTGGTGGATGATGGGCAGCCATAGCATGTGCTGGCAGGCCATGCGTCAGTCTCTGGTGACATACAGAGGACTGCTGAGGTATGTTAAGGCTGTATGGTTTCACATGTGGCCTGACTTTTTCAATAATAACAAACCAAGTTGAGATCTTAATTCCTACTCTTACACAGAGGAACTAGCAACATGGCAGCTTGTCCGACAGTGTGATCTGGGTCTAAAAGATGCGGCCTATTTTATGTGCTGTAGTCTGCAGTCTGGTCTCCTTCTCTGCAGCACTGGGACCAGTAAAGCCCATTCAGCTCCAGTAGCTGACATGCAACTATACTGGGTGGTCCTGTGGCTTTGCCCTTGACAGCCTTCCTGAGATGGCAGGCTTAGCACTTTTTACCTTCTTTTTCTTATGTCTTTGAAGCTTTGATGTTTTGTTTGTTTCTGAGAAGTTGCCGGGTAGTGCCAAAAGCAGTTCTCTGGCTTAGTGGAGTAGCTTTGGACATAATACCAGTGTTGAGAGAGTTGGTGAGATGTGCTGAGAAGAACCTGACAAACATTGAGCAGAACAACACAGAGCTTTTAGGTACAAGGTACTGGAGTTGCCTAGCATGACTCACTTCCCCATAGTCTAGCGTCTGCTTGCTGTGTTTCATGCACCCAGGTAATCTTCATACGGCTTTGGCTTTAGCAGTGTGTTGAATTCCCATTAGCCAGTAGGGTTGGTTCACCCACTGATTCCAAGGTAATGTCGAAAGGGACCTTTGCACAGCCAAAGGTACTTAAAGTACTTGAAACTGACTCTTCCAGACCCCAGTCACAGCAGCAGCTGCCAAGAGGAATAGCTAAACTGTCTGTAATCCTCACTTTATTATACCCTTTTGTTAACATTTGCAATTGGAATCTGCAAGTGAAACAGTGAGGCTGAGAGTTAAACCTTGATTGAGGAACTGAGGAATGATGGGTGTGAATGTTAGATCTGCTCCAAGTTGTGCTTTGTGTGTTGTCTGCTTTTGGTGGGGGTGTACCAGAAAACTTCATGTTTTTGAAGAATGGCTGTTGGGCATTTCAGTCTATGAGCTGGAGGACTTCAGAAACAAAGGGCAACTCTGATTCGTTGTCATGCATAATGTCAAAGGAGGATTTACAAATTCAGTTATTTGAAGAATTATGCTTGGTGTCTTGAGGTAGATCTTGTGATGTACTTCTAATCTAGCAAAAGAACCCATTGTGTTATTGAACACACCATAAGCATCCTGGAGCAGGGTTTTAGCTGACAATTAATTAGACAGCTAATTCTATCTTAACTCTCTTCTCAGGACAGGCCTGCTCTGTGTTAAAAGCTGGTAAGGCACTTTGGTGTTTAACATCTTGGCCCTGTGGGACTTGCATCCAAATTTTAAAAGCTGTTAGTAAAATTCTCTGGGCAGCAAATGAGGACTGTTGTTAGCATCATTTTCTTGTGTGTATCCAAAAATACCTTCCTAATGGTACCATTTACTGTATACCTGTATTGTTATCTGTGTATTACCCAGTGTGTCTAGGCAAGTGCCATGCTAACTCACTGCATACCCAATATGGTAGTATCCTTTTTCAGAGCAGCAGGGATTAAACTGAAGATGATCAGTGTGGCATTTCCAGCAGGAAAGACTATTATTAATGCTAAGGGAGGCAGGGTCTGCTCCATGGGACAGAGTGGCCTCTGAGCACTGTGATCTGGAATTCCCTGCTTTCCTGACCATCCTGGCTGCTTCTTGGCTGTTTTGGTTTTTTTCCTTTTTCTTCTTCATTTTGCCATTTAGATTGTCAGGCCCTGGGCCAAGTAATTTGTCTGCTCAGTCAATTCGCAGAGTTATAAAATAAGTTTGTTTATCTATCTTGGGAACAGGATAAACAGCAAGTGTTTGCAACGCGTTCCATAATCTAGAGATAAGATGCTGTAGAACTGCATAGACATATGCAATGCTACATGTATAAATTTGTTAAAGCTGTTTTAAAATGTTTTTTTCAGATTCTAAATGGCTTCTAAGAAGTTGGGATCCGACTCTCATGGTAAGTGAAATTTGGTGTCCTTGTCTTTTCAACAGGATGAATCCTAGTGTTGCTGCTGACTAATGTCCAAGCCTAGACACTCTATAGAGACTAATCTGTTTAGCCTCTGAGTAGTTTTTTGTTAGGAGTGAAGTGCCTTGGCTTCCTTCTTGCATAGTTGTTTGCTGACGCTGTGCCCGTTCTGTGATTAAACTGAAATTCAGCCTGTGACTGTTCCCTACTCCTTCATGGTAGAATAGTACCTTCCCCTTCCCCCACTTTCCCCTTCAAAATCAAAGCTGAACTGCAATTGTGATACTGATCTGATGTTTGCTGAATTGGACACTAGATCTGTAGCTCCTTTCTATGGAAGTCACACGAGAAGTTGGATTGAAAGTGAAAATTTTAGTGTATCATTGACCTATGCTTGCTATTTGCTCAGCAGTGATTTTTTTTTTCATAAATTGGACTAATCCAGTTCAGCAGGTAATGAAGAAGAGAGTATTGTCTACATTTGAGATGCATAGTGTCATGCAGATGATTGGTATCATAAAAATTATTTGCCTGTATATGTGCTTATCTTTTAGAAAGTGTAATTTAAGGGGATTAATAGTTCTGTGGAACATTAAAAGTTCAGTTTGTACATAATGTAGCTTCTTCAAATCAGTAGTCATTCAAGGCAGTACTGGGAGGTTCACATGAAATTTGTAATGTGAATTTTCATGTCATCATAACTTCATAATAACTTTAGAAACTCAGCCTTGATCTTCCTGGATAATCTTTCAGAGAATAACATCCTCGAGAATTCCATTGTTCCTTGAGCTTTTTATTCAGTCCTGCAAGTGTAACGTTGAAGTACAGAATAAGAAATGCCTCACTTAAATACATGGTTAAGGATTAATAAAAATGACCTATCAAAACTTAATTTTCAGATGGTCTCCTTTGCAGTGGTCCAGTGATTCTACTGCAAGACAATTAATTTCTTTATTAGATAGCTGCCAGCTCTTCAGCAGTTGCTCTTGTATCTGTGAATGGTCTCTACGAACACTTTGAACTGCTTGTCTTTTGAGCCTGTTTTTACTTCTCTCTGCTTCCTAAACCAAACTAGCAAAGACACTACTCAGAGCTAGAATTTGGCCTGTCTTAAATATTTCTCAAAACAGTACGGTGTGGTGGAACGTGCTTCTGGCTTCAAAATAACAAAATCAAAACAAATGGTGCTGTAAGCTGTCTGGATAATTTGTCTACCCTTCTGTGTACTCGCTGTTCCAAAGACACCAGCGACACTGTCACACTGCTGTTTCTGAGGACTTGTGGAGCAACTTCCTTGGCTTACTATGTCTTAAGAAATCAGTGGGGCAATTGTTTCAGTCTTCTCCAGGGTTGTTAAGAATTAACCCCACTGAGTGAATGTTGGCATCTAGCCCAACAGCTACCTTCAGCTCAGTGTCTCTGTCAGGCTGATTAAATTGGTCAGTGTAGTTGATGCATCTCTTATGTTGAGCTGCTTATTAGAGGTTAGAGGACTGTTGTTGAATCACAGAATGGTTAAGGTTGGAAGGGACCTCTGGAGATCATCATGTCCAAACCCCCTGCTCAAGCAGAGCCACTTAGAGCTGGTTGCTCAGGACCGTGTTCAGATGGAGGTGAAGATGGCAACATAAGGCATGGGTGGAGGCAGAGAAGGGAACCCTTTTCCTATCTTGAAGGGTATTCTTAGCATACACCTGTAACTATTCCTGAGCTTGTAATTTCAAATGCTCTCCTGTCACTTTAAGTTCTAGTAATTAGTGGCATCTTAGAAATGCAGCTCTCATCTGTTGGACAAAAAGCGTGGGTTATACCAAGTTCAGTATGCTAATATTGCTGTTGTATTGTCACTGTCACTATACAACTTGAAAGCTTTTAACTCCAGTTTCTGAAAATTACGTAAGTGTGGTTTGTGTGGCCACAAAAACTAAGTTCCACTTGGTTTCAAAGCTGTTCCCCATTCATAACTGGTAACTGGTTTTATCTGAAACGTTTCCATTTTGCTGTCAAACTGGAGGACACTTCTATAAGTTGGCCAGTGATTTCCACATTGCTAAAGCAGGGAGAAATCCTATTTGTAGTAGTTCCTTGGCCCTGGAATATCATAGTGCACAGTGTCAGAGATCAGACTGACAGGTACAATTTTGCCAGGGCTATTCTCAAAACTTCCTCAATCTGCTTTTAACTGCTAAAAGGATGAAGTGGCTAACAGCCATATGAAATAACAGTTCAAAAAAAACTTTAATTGCTTCACTTGAACACGTGACTGTTGAAACAGTGGCTTGCATAATGCTTTCTATATGTAGGTTTTGCTTATTGCTTTAGAATTCGCTATTTAAAACAATTTGCACCCTTACCCATCTGTGTTCAGGCAGAAGGGTCATCTGTTTACCAAAAGAAAAGGGTTCTTGGCTTTCTGGATCAGATTTTAACTTCACTAGACTAGTACTGTTCTCATTGGGCTGGAACAAAGTGAATACTGTGTGCATCAGCATTTTGCCCGAGAGAGACTTTTTACCATCAAATGTCTGAAAACACTCGGTGTGTTTCTTAACGTGTGCTTGCAGGTTTTGTAGCAGAGTTATATTCAAGATAAGGTTATAGCAGTGGTTGTTATTAAAAAGTCAGTATACTGGGAAGAAACTAGAAGGTTTTTATTCCTTAGTCTAGCTTCTGAGGTTAAACTATCAGTTATCAATGCAGCTCATCTAGTCTAGGTGTGTTTAGGTTTTTCTTTTTACTCCACCAAACCAAAGAGTATTGCTAGGTAAGTCCCACAGTGTGTACTTGTGCCCTCTGTGGCTAGTATTTATTTCAGGCAAAGGTGGCAGCTGTGCAAGGGGAGGTGTCTACCACGTACTGTGTCAAATAGGTCTAATAAGACAAGTACTTGCACACTGTCACAGCACATTTGGGCTGTGAGATTGGTGCAGTGAGGTAATCCTGCTTCGCTTGGATCATCCTGCTTAGAGCAGGACTTCTGCCAGTGGAACTAAGCAGGGCATAGTAGCAGCAGTCACACTGTACTCTGAGCAGTCATGAGATCTGGTTGTCTCTGACCTGGCCATGATTTACCACTCTCCGTGCAGAGGCTGCCACAGTTGCTATTTCTGCATAAGCAAACATTCTGGCATATCCAGTTTCTCAGACTGCCAGCTCAAATATGATTTGGATGCTGTGTTGCAAATAGTGGTGTTGGTGGCCAGTGAGGTACCATCTGGATGCAGTGCTGTGTAATGCTTGAATGTGTGTGTGCTTCCCAGTCAGGATCAGTGCAAATACTATTATATTTTGCCTGGAACATTTTTTCATCCTGATGGTGCAGGTGGGATGTAGGTTATTCAGCCTGATGGTTTCAAAGCTGCAGGAAATACCACCTGTGTCCTAACAGGACTGTGGGACCAGCTGGTGTGGTGCATAGTATGAGAGCTCAGGTGATGACAGCACATAAACATTTAACTCCAAATTAACAGGATGTTCCTGTTATTGGAAGATGCTTGTCCTTTTGGAGCCTGTGGCTGCCTTGTTATAGATGAGTCAACAGTGAAGGAACACAAAACAGTACTTAAACTGTCATCTGGAATGAAAATGGGTCAGATAAAAACAGCAAGTCAGAGCTCACTGAGCAAGAGGTTAGTCACTAAACACCATCTTAGGTGTTGCCACTAATGTCTTTTTGGGTTTGGAATACTCAAAAGCAAAGTTACAAATGAGTGCTAGAGGAACACTTCAGATTGTTATACGCAGCGAGAAACCTTCCATGCAATTCCAAAAGCTTAGACGAGTGATCCAAGAGACCCCTCTCAGTCAAAAAACTGAGTGCAGCTTATCTTGCGGGTTTTCTGATATTCTTTACAGCAGCTCGAGGCAAATAAACCTATAGTCTGGCTTCTCGGAGGTGTTTGAGCTCTAGATGATTCTGCCTCATGAGTTTGCAGGATGCCTGGCGAGTTTAATCCCAAAATACTTTTTAAATACCACATGTAAGTCACAGACACAAAAGGACAGATGGAGGACCATGAAATAGGTCTGAGATCCCTCACTGGAGTGATCACAAATCAGATAGCTGATTAAGTTGGATTGCCATGTTTCAAAAATCAGAATTGCTATGCTAAATAGTCAAGCTATTTCACTGTGTTTTGGTTAAAGTGAAGTGTCTAGACTTTGGGCCACTTTGCCCTTGTGACCACTTTTGTCCAAATGTTACTTCCTACTTGTATGCCAAAACCTGGATTTTAGTTTGTCTTGGCTGCTCTAGAGGTGGGTCATTTTAAAGCCTGTTTTGAATATGACAAGAAGTGATGGATCTTTTTATGTAACAGAATGCAGTGTTCAGGAGAACTTCAGTTTCCAGTTGTGTAGGCATCATCTTGTCACAAGGGATGCTAGGATGTTGCGTATATTGACTTCAAAATCTGTTCAATTGTTGGATTATTGTGTTGTGGGTTTGTGGTTTGGGTTTTTTGTTTAAATAGTTATGGGCTAGAACATTAAAAAAAAATAAAATGAACAAACACCAAGAACAAAACAGAGGCAATGAAGTCCAAACAGATGCAGTGTGTTTCTGATCAGGGAACTTCCTTTGTATTGAGTCACCTGGTGTAGTTGGAGCAGCAGAGATAAAATAGCTCCCAAATACAGAAATGTGAGTCTTAGTTGAATGTATATGGAGGTTTGAACTCAGCTGTCTGATGCCATGTGGCCGGCGGTTCACCTCCCCCTCCCCCCTCTGTTAAGATAGGGGAGGAACAAAAAGAAGAGAATTCATAGGTTGAATAAAAAGAAAGAATTTACTAAATATAACAAGAGAACAACAGTAACGATAGTCAGTCCAAAAAGAAAACGGGTAAAATGCAGCAGTGGCTCACCGAGCGTGGCAACCGCCCCCCCCACCCCCCTCCCAGCAACAACACGGCCCAACGAGCAGATGGTGCGCGTGCCAACCCCCAGCAAAAAAACCCCAAGAGGGAGAGAGAGCCCGCCCACCTAAATCCCTGGGCATGACATCACATGGTATGAAATACTGCAATGAAAATCAACTCCATCCTGGTCTAAACCAGGGCAATGCATTAAACTCCGAAGGGTTTTTTTTTCATACAATTTCTGCTTTTGATCTTAGGGCCTTTCAGTTATCTTGATGATGTCCCATTTAAGATAGGCGACAAATTCAAAACCCCAGCAAAGGTTGGATTACCCATTGGTTTCTGCCTGCCTGATTCTTCTCAGCTTGTCAGAGAAGCCCAGGTAAGTGATGTGTTTTGACCTTCTGCTCTCTTCCCTTCACCCCTGGCTCCCAAATGTATTGCTGTAAATTGCAAGTAGTCACAGTTGCACGCATGTTCAAATGTTACTCTTGTTGGTCCTGTAGTGTCATTTTGTATGGGCAGTAGTTGCAAAAGATCTGTTAGAATGTACAGAAAGATAAAAATATGATAGGCCGTGTAAAAAGCTTCTACTTGTTATCACTTTAAAAAGCTTAATAGCATTTATTTTAGTGTATCTGCTTCAAAAAAGCACAATGTTTTTGTGTGATAGTTAAGGTCTAAATGTTGCCCTAACTAAACTTGAAGAGCATTTTTAAGAGGAAGAATGGCAAGAACTGATACACCCATGCTACAGCATACTTGCAGAATTTTGTTTGAGGGTAACAGATGGGTTCTTACAATAGTGTGATGAAGAAATAAATTCCCAGTTCTTGTTTTCTGTGCAGTTCTGAGTGGGAATTCTTTTCCAGCAGTAGAGCAAACAGGTTACAGCTTGGTATGGGTGGCTTCCAGATCTTTGAGAAGCATGTCTCTGTTACCAGAAACTGTTGATAGCATAAAATCAATTGCTTTACCGTAACTGTTGAAAATCTAATCTCCAAATGCAGTTTGTGATACAGAAAATCTAACTGAACTATGTTTTCTCATTTGGAGCTATTATTTTCCTTGATCAGTCCCAACTGGTGATTGTTTTCACTTCAGCTGTGACAGACTGCTGTAGATGGTTCTGCCTTTTCTTTTTGACTGTTTTTTTTCCTGCCCTGTATATTACCCTGTTACCTTACATCATGGCTTTTTCATTATAACCATTAAATGATTACCTGATTGCCTAGTAACACACATTTCCACCCAGTTAAGCTGGTGTGGGAGAGCTAAAGGAGACTAATGTTCTATTGCTGGCTTCATTATGCTGTGTCTCCCATTTTCCTGCCAAGCTGAGGCTCAAGTATAATATACCCAGTTGGAGTGCATTGCCTTGCATAAAATGATGTGACTATGTAGACTGTGCACCTCACAGTGCAATTTGACTTTTTTACAGCTGTAGTGAGAGCTGTTAAAAAAAAAAAGTGTAGGGAAGCAAAATTGACCAAAGCCATATCTTCTTATATAAATACCCCCCCTTTTTTTTTTTTAGCATAACAGAATATATGGCTCTGGTCAATTTTGGCCATGTATGACCATATACATATACACACACACAAAACTACGATAGTTCTGCTCAGATAGCAAAATGTGTAGTGAATGGTGCCCAGCACTTGTGCCAGTGGGTTGTTTTTCAAAGTCACCTTCTGATAAATTGTGTATCTGTACATCTTGCATATCTGATCTCCTCTTGGAGTCTTAGAGCTAAGGGAAGGGAAAACTGTTAATACAGTTGAGGCAGCAGGTCTCTAGGATCTCACTGAAGCCCACTATAGGATGGGATGTGACACAACACATAGTGAGTCCCAGAACAGCCCAGTAGAGGCCTGGCATGCCTTGCTGGCTTGTTGCTCTTTAGAGCTAGGAATTGGTATGACCTAGCAGTCCCATGGCTAGTGCACTCCTGTTTGGTTATGTGCCATTATCCTGACAACGATATCTTATGACTTCTTGTGAGTCACAGGTAGGTTACATCCTGGACCTAATTTTGTAGGCTGTGTTCTATGAACATTTTGTGGTCATTAAAAAAGCATTTGAGGCTGTTCACTCTTCATAAGATATTAAAGCTTTAAGAAGATTTAGTCAGTTCAGAATTTTGTCCTCTCAGCCAAGCCACTATAGTGGCCAGTACTGGTAGTGAGTAGTTTATAAATGCCTTCCTGTACTAACCTGACCCTGAAGGAGCTGACATTAAATTAGAAAAGCTTATGGGATCCTGTCATGCCAGTAACTGCAGCAAAATCTGCTACTGCAGGTAGTTATCGTCACTGATGTATCCCTTTTGGCTGGTGAGGCACTGGCACTGGGATAAGAACCCTCTTAAACCAGTGGATGTAAAACTCTAATATCAAATCCCTTAGGAATATTTTAGGGGGAACTGAGTAATACCATATTGGTCTTTGGATGCAAAAATACTCTGCCATAGTCTTGAATGACTTGCGGACAGGGCGTAGTTCAGTGTTGCCAGGTCAGGGTATGGTTGTCCGTCTAGTAATGCATTAGACTTCCCCTTGATACATCCATTGTCTTGAGGGGAGGGTGTGGGAGGGCTGTGAAACTGATCTTGGGGTGATCAGTAGTTCTAAAGCAAAACTAAGTGCAGGAAGGAGGCAAAATATGATACTCTAATCCAGACCATAGCCAGGTTTTGCTGCTAGAGGGAAAATGAACTATTTCTGCTGTCCTTCTAGCTTTACCAGTCTGTAGGTTAGAAGAGATGCTGGGAAAAAATGATGCTTGTGCATGGTAATTTATGTAGCTCTTATTCCATGTTACTTGTGTTGCTGTTAGAAGTAGCAGCTATGATCCTTATAATTTGTCTTTTCTTTTTTTTTCTCCTCTCCTTTCCTCTCCACCCCTTGTCAGTATGACTTCTCATTGGAAAAGAAAACAATCAAGTGGGCTGAAGATATCAAAAAAATTCAAGCTGCCCAGAGAGAAGCTGAACGCAGGGCAGAAGAAGCACTAGCGAACTCAAAAGCTGCTCCAGAGGTCAGCAACAAAATGGGGTTCTCAGAGGGACCTTGCCCTGAGGCCATGCCTCCTCCTATTAACCCCATCCTCGCTAGCCTGCAGCACAATAATATTCTTACTCCTACACCAGCCAACAGCAGCTCTGTGAAGCAAAAGATTCTCAGCCCACCTTGTCCAAAAGCAGACTTCAACCCAGCTGATTTTGAATGTGAAGAAGACCCATTTGACAAACTGGAATTAAAAACTATCGATGATAAGGAAGAGTTGAAAAATATTCTTGAAATTCATGTTGGTACTACTGGGCCAATTGTTGCCCAGCTGTTAGATAATACTTTGCCCAAAGGAGGGTCTGAGTCTGTGCTACAAGATGAGGAAGTTCTGGCATCCATAGAAAGGGCCACGTTGGACTTCAAGCCCCTTCACAAACCCAATGGCTTTATCACTTTACCGCAGTTGGGAAACTGTGAAAAGATGTCCTTGTCTTCCAAAGTGTCCCTGTCCCCTATCACTTCAGTGAGCAATATCAAATCCCTGTCCTTTCCTAAACTTGACTCCGATGAGAGTGATCAAAAATCATCAAAGCTCACGAGCACTTTCCACAGCACTACCTGTCTCCGCAATGGCACTTTGCTCAGCTCTTTGCAGACCTGTGCTCAGAGTAAAGCTAGTGAACTGAATGGACACCATATGGTTGGTCTTTCCACTCTAAATGAGGACAGTGGCATGGAGACATCAACATTATCCTCTTCATCCAGGCTGCCTTCCCTGGCTGTGTCGACAGTTTATACAGAAGAAAAATCATCTCAAAGCACAGTGACTACGGTAAACATGCAGGGGATTAGAATTGGGGTTGCTGGGGAGATGTGCAGGTGCGGAGGCAAATGTTGCTTCTGAAATATCCAGTGGTTTTGGTTTTAGTTAGTTGGGAGTGATGTGTAGCTCCTCTTAATTTACACAGCAAGTTGATCAGTCCAACAGGTCTTCATGCTGGCAGTTCTGAACCTCAGATTATTACTCTGCAGGTTTCCTGAAAATCTCATATTTTTAGACCGGTTCTGGTGTTTTTCTTTCAGCTTTTCCGCTCTTGTTCATAGTTGCACACCTTTGAGCTAAGCGTATGTCTTCTTTGTATGGTCCTGCATTCCGTCTTACTCAACTGAGATATATCAGATTCTGAAGCACTATTAGGTTTTGAGTTAAATTGCTTCTAGATTTGTTCCTCTGCTTGCGTATTTATTTGCTGGAAATAATGGGAAATGCAGACTTTTCAAGGAATAGAAGCAATGATAGATTAAAAAACACAGATGTGTCATTCAGGAAAGAAAAAAAAGTTCTTGCAGTTGCCCCACAGTGAAATAAATGTCTTTAATTTTCTTCCTGAGATCCTTTTAAAATCTAATATCTAAAAGGAAGAAAATTATGATGGTCTGAAATCTGGTATTTACCCTCTTCCTTGTGAAGGAGGGTGGAAGGATGGCTTGGTGGATACCAAAACCAGTCTTGAATATCATCTCGGATCACTAATGTTACAGTTGGTTGCTGTATGGCTCTGAGACAGGAGGTTGATGTTTTGTTTCCTCAAACTTGTAGCAAGTTCTGCAAGCTCTAAAATTACTTTGGGGACACTTAACTTCATGCCATCTGTTGTCTTTGTCTCTTTGTGAATAAAAGCAGAGATTTCAGTAAAAGTGTAAGCTTTTTTCCAAAGAACCCAAGATCTGGATACCAATACTCATGAAGCCTAGTGAAAGCTGTGTAGTCAAATCCTCCACCTGGCTCTAAAATAATCTGGTTTCTTCTGTCCAATATAAGCAGTTCTTCAGTGGTTCTGTGGTATTACTGGCATACTGTAGGTTTTTGTGTGACACCATGTGCTCTGAGACAAGTGACACTGCTTTTCTGTTGTTCTTTTACCTCTTTTCAGGCTTAGGTAAATGCACTATTAATACAGTATTCTGGCAGCTAGTGTATTTGTTGGCGCACAGCAGAACAGCAGTTTATTGATCACTAGAACAAATTTAAGACAATAAACTTTGGCAGAAGCAGCAATGTGCTGAGCAACTGCTTACTACTACAGATCACAGGTTTTAGAGGCAATTGTGTGATTGTACATAGCTCAGAGGTGAAACCTCAAAGTATGACACATGACAGCTCTCAAGAGATTAACGTGAAAGATGACTTACAATCAGATAGATGGGTATTGAGATGGCCAAATTTTCACTCTAACTATTCAGATCTCTATGCTGGATTGAAACATTAAAGACCAAGAGGGAGGGTGTATTCTCAAGAATGCTGTAAGGGAAGATACAAACTCATAAACAACAAAAAAAGTAGATTTACTAGGAGAAGTAATTAAGATCTTAATTTCAACCTATTTCTGCTTTGGAAGTAGCAAACCAAGAAATAGGTATACTGACAGAACTGGTGCTTTCTGTTTAAATTCCAAGAGTTCAGACTATACTTGTTTCACATTTCCACAGTATGGTCCCAGTGGCTGGAAAATGACAGCTGAGCTGCAAGAAATTGAAGTAAATGCAACAAAAGTATTGAAGTAAATGTAACAAAATTCCTCAGAGTATAAAAATGATAGAAGGAAGTCGCAGTTGTCCCTGTGGCTGGGAGCAGAAGGGTCATGTGTCCCTATTCTGCAAGGTTACACAAGAATAAGCCTGTCCGTTTTCCTGGCCTGTATCAGAAATAGCGTGGCCAGCAGGGACGGGGAAGTGATCTTACCCCTGTACTCGGCACTGGTGAGGCCGCACCCTGATTCCTGTGTTCAGTTTTGGGCCCCTCACTACAAAAAGGACATTGAATTACTCGAGCGTGTCCAGAGAAGGGCAACGAAGCTGGTGAAGGGTCTGGAGCACAGGTCGTATGGGGAGCGGCTGAGGGAACTGGGGTTGTTTAGTCTGGAGGAGACTGAGGGGAGACCTCATCGCCCTCTACAGCTGGCTGAAGGGAGATTGCAGACAGCTGGGGATCAGCCTCTTCAACCAAGTAACAAGCGGTAGGACAAGAGGGAATGGCCTCAAGTTGTGCCAGGGAAGGTTTAGACTAGATGTCAGGAAGTATTTCTTTACAGAACGGGTTATTAGGCAGTGGAATGGATTGCCCAGGGGGGTGGTGGAGTCCCCATCCCTGGAGGTGTTTAAGAGTAGGGTCGACATAGCACTGAGAGATATGGTGTAGATGGGAACTGGCAGTGTTAGGTTAATGGATGGACTAGATGATCTTCAAGGTCCTTTCCAACCTAGACAATTCTGTGATTCTGTGATTCATAGAACCACAGAATGGTTTGGGTTGGAAGGGACCTTAAAGATCATCTAGTTCCAACCCCCCTGCCACGGGCAGGGACACCTTCCACTAGACCAGGTTGCTCAAAGCCCCGTCCAACCTGGCCTTGAACACTGCCAGGGAGGGGGTAGCCACAGCTTCTCTGGGCAACCTGTGCCAGGGCCTCACCACCCTCACAGGGAAGAACTTCCTTATGCATAAGGGAGCGCGGCTGCTGAGTGACCAGTCCTGGCTTTGTCCCTTGCAATTCCCCTGGGTGTTTGCCTCCTCTGCTGGAAGTCACTGACCACAAGCACACGTTGTCAGGCTCAAGTGGACTGAGGAGGAGGAGTTGGTTTTCCCAGACTCTTGCATCTCTGGTGTCAAAAGCAATTTTGGTTTTCCTGGCTGCAGCATCAATAACAAAGCATCATCCTTCAATTTAATAACCGTATGTATGATTTGAGAGCTAATCCAGATCCCCATTTCAGTGTATCCCATAGTCTAGTGCTTTTTGCTCTGGCAAAAGTGTCTGGAGACACTTTTGTGTGTGTTTGAACCCTTCTACCACCATGACGGGTTCTTCAGTAAACCAGTCCATCAGGCTGAATGTGATTTCTCAGGCTTTGTCTCCTAGAAGAGAGATTCTTACCCTAGAGATGAAGATGATCAGAAGTACAGAACCAAACCTCCCAGGTGGTGATTTGGGGTTTTTTTTTTTTTGCAAATAAATGGAATTTGTCAAAATCCTAATAGATTTTCTCAAAACTGGTTTTCTATAAACAGTTTTTTGGGCCCAAAAAGGGCCCAAAGAAGGCCTTTCTGAAAGAAGTGGACAGGTTTTCAAGCAATCTATGTTGACATAATAAGTATTAAAAAATGCCAAAAACTGGGGCTCCTGATCCACAGTGATTTCTTGCAGTCTTTTCTAATTCTATTTAAAATGCAGAAAGACTTTTAAATGGCTAAATTGAAATGTACAGATTTGGTGGTGCAGTTCTGCCTTTGCATTGCTATCTTGGGCGAAGTAGTGTAAAGCGGTGAGTTGGTTCCGCCCTCTGGCAGCCAGGTTCTGCAGAAACAGAGCAGCTGTACAGCAGGGAACATTACCCAGGCTTGTTGGTGTAGAAAAATCACATGCTCTTTTTAGCCAGTGTGCCACATTGCTTATATATGGCATATATATGAAATACAGTGCTTTGAGAGTAGAAGAGGAGTATGTGTTTCTCTTTCTCATGGTCAGTTTTGTCAAGAGAAGTCTGTAGGCAATAACTTCAAAATTATCAGTGTCATTCAGGCCGTGTAGTACTGGGTCAAGAGCTGAACAGGAGCCAGCGTGTTACACTGAGCTTATATGATCAGGTAGCTGTTACAATGACAGAATAAAGGAGCTTACAGTTACTATGAGGGAGGACACAAACTTCTTGGAGTATAATGAAATTGTAGAGTGCTGAGAGAAGAAATGATCCTTGTGATGGCTATTCTGTAACTAGACACAGCTGTGTAATGTCTGCACCTTATGATGTGGAAGCCTGATCAGACCACAAGTCTCCCTAATATGGCAGACTTATTCCCAGATCTTTCCCATAAAACCCTTCTTACTCCCCTGTATAAAATTCTGCTCACTAGTTCATAATGGTTATAGTCATCTTATTTGTGTGTTGTCCAACAGGTACACCCAGACTACAAGGAAACAGAAGTCCCTGTGGTAAGTTCCCAAATACCTGTGTGCTTTTGCTGGATCATGTTTCTGAAAATCTCCAGAAGTAGTGTTCCTTTGAGTACAGAAAATCATAGGTGACAAGTAAACTTGGGGTGAAGGAAGCAATCTCCATGCTTCCTCTGAGGTACAGGCTTTGGCTGTATCATGAGGACCTCACTGTTGCAAAGGTTGGGTATTGAAAGGGTTCCACTGGTAGGAGAGGATATATTGTGAAGAATCTGGGATGTTGTTTGTTGCTTTGAGGGTAAAAGAGTATGGTGGGAGTCAGCCTATGTGCACGGCTTGGTTTCATCCTCACA
Organism: Strix aluco; assembly: GCF_031877795.1. Lineage (NCBI taxonomy): Eukaryota > Metazoa > Chordata > Aves > Strigiformes > Strigidae > Strix > Strix aluco. Next base: position 86,714,326 of record NC_133971.1, on the reverse strand, counting down.
GTCAGTAACTTCCCAAGGGCACTCTAGAAAACCTCTCAGATTAGTTACCTGAGGTATCCTGGTTCTGCTCTAGCCAGAAACAGGATGTGGGGATGCAGAAAATGACCATCACCCCAGCCTCTGGATTTTTTGCTTTAGGTAACGCACCAAAATTTCCCAGTGTCTAAAGTGCCCAACAACAGCAGCTGCACAAAGTGGTCGAGTGGCCCCACTCCTGAGCTACAGCAGGCCCTCTCTGCTAGCGAGAGGCAGTGTGTAGAGACAGTCGTCAACATGGGGTACTCGCCTGAGAATGTCCTGAAAGCCATGAAGAAGAAAGGACAGAACATAGACCAGGTAAGAGCTTGTGCGATGGGAAAGAAACCCTTAGTTGGATGCTGATTCTGCTGAAAAACAACCTTGGCTTTGCAAAATGGATAGGGGGGAACACTTTTATTCTAACAGGGTGTTGCAGCCTGTATCTGCTGCAATATTAACTGCTAGAGACATTGTCACCTGGCAGTAACTCCTAAAACTGAAGAAAAGAGTGTCTGGGCATGTTTCTGATAAGAGACTGCTTGAGACAGCCACGCTGTGAGTGCTTGGTAAGCTGCACCGAGCTTGGGATGGGCCCTTAGCTCCAAAATCATCCAAAGGAAGCTTAGTGTGGCTCTACTTACGCTTAGTGCTGTGTGACAAAAAAGGCGCCAGCTTCCCTTGTTCTGAACACCAGGGGTTATAATGCTGACGTCCCTCCTTGTAGAGGGATTGGCCCCTGTAGGCTTAAGACAGCCCTGAAGAGCTCTCACAAGGTGCCACTGACCGACTTTCTTGTGTGCATTCTGGTTGTGGTGCTTCCTGCCTCATGTGTGGCCTCAAATGCTTGCTAAAAGCAGGTCATGGAGCATAAAGGGCTGCAGGGTGAAGTGTGGCTCTGGGTCTTGGATCCACTTCAAATAAATGTTTTAAAGCAGGGAGCGCGTGGCCAAGCTTTCCGTGCTGACCCTAGTCAGGCTGTGTGCTGCACTGAGCGTCGGCTGGCAGGACTGTGCCTGGGGAGGAGGAGTGTCCTGGTGACTTCTGCTTGAGCTGATCTGCTTGCCCACTACCTGCACATCAGGAGTGGTTTAAGCTGTGCACTGGAGTGAACTGTAATATCAAATGGAAAAAACGTCCCTTAGGAGGATAGTTTTAAATCCTGATGTATAGGTAGGCTGTGTTCTTTCGCATACCTAGCGTTACTGATCTGACCTTTCCCCCGCCTCTCAAAGCTGAGGACAGATAAGAAATTTGGCAGCAGTTTCTGGGTGTGTGTGCTGGGATTTGCAGCTCACTCACCAGTATACTGAGTTGATCTTAAAAGGCTGACTGCTTTCAGATTGCATCAGTTCCTGTGGCTGTCTGAGGAAGCTAAAAGCTGACGCATCTTGACTGCTGGACCTACAGTTTCATTTTTAAAACTTCTAGTGTAAGAAGCACAGTTAAACTTCTGCCTTCTGCTCAGTGATCAGGCACGGAAGGCTAAAGATAGTCTTCTGAGACTACTTTGACTAGAGTGGAAGATGATGTTCAGAGCTGGTAGGAGAGCACAGGAGGACAGAAGGGCTCGTCTGTTTTCTCTGAACCAGCTCTTGCATAAAGAGCATTTCAACTCTGCTAGGAAGGACTTTATCTCGGTCCCTAGTGAAGCCTGGGGTAGAGTTATGCTCAGCCCCTCTGTCTGGACAGAGTTGGTATCCAACCATGTGCTGCAAATGCCACTCTGCAAGCTGCTTTTTTTTTTTTTTTCCTCTTCATTCCCCACAGGTTTTGGATTACCTGTTTGCACATGGACAGCTTTGTGAGAAGGGCTTCGATCCACTTCTTGTTGAAGCAGCGTTGGAAATGCACCAGTGTTCAGAGGAGAAGGTGAGGGCACAATGTGCTAAGGAGTAGAGAGAATGTGCTGTGACAGGCAATTCCAGCAGCAGTTCCTCTGGCTGATGTAACTCTGGCTTTCATGGTGATGCTGCCTTGTTTCCAAAACTGACCACAAGGAACATCCCTGCAGTGATAAAGTGAATATGTGTTAAAGCATTAGACTACTTCTGCATTGTTTTATTACTCTCACTTGCATGCATTTTTATGGGGACAGGATTTCTTAAAGACCCTGCTTATTCTGGTTGTAATGTTTTGAACCCAGCTCTTATGGGTGAGGTGCTTGGTACAGAGACAGTTAAATTCAGAAGCAGCAAGTTATCTTTCAGACCTGCCAGCCTGCCCCGGCCATGAATTTTCTCCCTTGTACAAAAGCATCTGCTTGGCTGCTCAGCCAGTCGGGTTAGGGCGCGCTCTGGAAGAAGATGGAAAATATGTTTCTTTTGGGGTCTGGTTCGTTGTCTGGCTGCTTTACCAGCACCAAAGGTACAGAGGCAGGAGCAGGTAGCCAGGGCAGAGAGGACAGCAGGATCTTTTAATGTCTGCCAGCCTGTTGTATGCCAAATCATTATGTGACATCTTTAGAGGTGCGACCCAACCCCCTCAGACGCAGATATGCCTTCCTGCCTTTATTGGACTTAGTGATGAGCTTGCAAAGAGAAGAACAATGATGCGAAGGTGGGAGAAATAACTGAACTTGGGAAACATTTGCTACTGGCTTAGCCCCAAAATTGGAAATGGCTAATCTCCTAATTGCCCATTTCAGCATGTTTGCTTGTTTTGTGTTTTCCTTTCCTGAGGAGTGGAGGCACTGTAAATGGCAGAGGGTTCATAAGTCTGATCATCTGATTCACATCTTGTCACCTCATTTTTTCAAAGCTCAGGGAGGATTTGTGGTTGATGTTGGTAGTATCGTATGCAGTGTGTCCAGTAGGGTTTGTGCTAATCCCCAAAATTTGCCCAAGCCAATTGATAGCAAGGGCTGCTTTACTGTTCCCAAAGTCAAAGTAACTTTAAAAAAAAATTCAGATGCAGTGGGAGCAGGGTGCTGTTAATCAGCATCTTGGGGAGCCCAGATTGGGCCAGACTGATAAATTTCCTACTGGGAGAGAGACATCCCCACAGACTGAGCTTTGGTGCGCTTTCTGAAAAGGATTTTGGAAATGCAGGACTGCAGACAGAAAGGTCTGAAGGTGAGGCCCTGTGGGCTACTGCACCCAGAGCTCTGCCGGCTCCAGTGTGAGTGGACTTTCTCAAAACAGAGCTGGAACAGGCTGTACTTGGGGAGGAGGAATCCACCCCATGGGGTGCCCCGTCGCTGAAGACAGGATCTGTGCTAAACCTCCACCAAGGGCTGATTCTCTTTTCTCTTGCAAATAATGGACTGTCTGTGTCTTTCAGATCACAGAACTTCTCCAGCTAATGAGTCAATTTAAAGAAATGGGCTTTGAACTAAAAGACATTACAGAGGTCTTATTATTACATAACAACGACCAACACAATGCTTTGGAAGATCTAATGGCCCGTGCAGGAGCCAGCTGAAAACACATTCCTGGACTCTCAGTGTGCAACAGAGCCGGACCAGCCCTGCCACCTTCACACCCAGTGTGACTTGCTCCTGGCAGGAAGGAGTCCAGCTTTTCACATACATGGGACAGTGACTGAGCAAGCCCACCCGCGTGCATCACTCCAGCATTTCTCTTTCCACTGAGAGCCAACTTTCTTAAATTAAATTTTAAAGTGTCCTTTCCTAAGTTTCCTTTTTCCAGCCTGGCCACGGAGAGTTTAGGCTGCCCAGCATCTACTGGAATTGTACATAGGTAGAGATGGGAGTGGTTCCCCCCCTCACTGTTGCACTGGAGTTGGACAGAAGAATACTAAGTTGGTTCTAAAACTAGGATGCTTTGGTTCTTTGAAGCTGCTTTCATGGTGTCTGCTTGTACTGAATTACTTGACTGTGTCACGGTCCAGATTAACTGGTTAAATTTGACCTTTAGTGCAATGGAGTTTTATTTTTTGGTTGAAAGTTAGTCTGTAACTTAGTAAAACACTGGTTCAGAAACTGTCGCTATGCATAAAGAAAGAAGCTGTTCCTCGTGTGGGTTTTTTTGGTTTTGTTTTTGTTTGTTTGGGTTTTTTTTTAACCCATGCATCCAACACTTCTGCCGGACATGAGTGTCCAGTGCTGAGTGGTGTGTAAGTTCTCTTGAAACAGGTAAGCTGTGAACTCTACCTGGACCTGCAACTCGTGTTGGTTCTTGAACCTGAAGGCAGAGAGCTGGGGCTCAGTATTCTTAATCCCCCAGGCTTGTAGGATATTTAAGACAATGCCCTGCTAGGAAATCAGTTATCTTTATTTTAAATAATAGTGCGATGCAGGAGGCTTCTTTCAAGCACTTTCTTTAAAACAAATACACTCACTGCATTAGGTCCATTTCTCACACTGCTATAGAATTACACAGTAACATCTAGTACTAGAAATCAGGTTTTGAGTTGGTTTTGATAGTTCAAAGTATTACATTGTACATTGTTCAAGTTCTAAATACATGAAATATCAGCAGTCTTGAGGAATCTTTAATTTGCTAAATATTTTGATTCTGCAGAAGAACAACTAATAAAACCCTCAAATATAACTCCCAGTGTTATGGTTCCCATCTCTCATGCTCTTTGGCTTCAGCAGATGAAGAACTTGCTGGATCCTGCCTGCCCAGGTGCTGCCCGCTCCTGTAGGCATGCGTGAACACTGAGTGTTGGGCAGAACAACCAGGTGTCCAGGCAGGTGGCTGCAGTGGTGAAATATGCTGCTTTTTTCTGTGGCTTATTTTTGTTTTGTTGCAAAATTCAAGCCTGGGGATCCAAACTCATGTTAGAGCATGGAGCTGGGAGCACTGGTCTTGGGGAGGGGAAAACGGCTTGGCTTTGTTGCCTCCGTTCAGGTTTTTCAGTAGGAGGTTTTAACTCATCAGGACCCAGAAGGAAGATGGCATTTGTTTCCTATCATGTTGTTAACTTTACATGACCAAACATTTGGGTCCAGTGTTAACTCCTGGAATTTTCTGTGAGGTGCTCAACTATGTTAATTTACATACCTTTACTTAAAATGATGCTGAGGAGAGATGTAGCTAGCACATATCTAGGAGATGTGGAGATGGGTGATGAACAGGACCAGGGCAGATTGCTTTGCATCCTATCCTGTAGCATTGAGCTTCACCAGTGGTGGGGCTGAAATTAAAACTTGTCTAAGGACATTCAGCAGCTGCTGCCTCTGTGGGTGCAGGTGAAGCAGTTGCCCAGCTTTCCTTTCCAGGTGAAAAATGTGATAGTTTGAAACAAGGAAATGATGCTCCTGATAAGTCAGAAAAGCTGGAAAACAAAACTCAAACTGCTTTACTGTCACTGCTGGGAGCGTTCAGTTGTGCTGCTTGCTTTGATTTTCTCAGAATTAATATCTAAACAAGTCCGTGTCTGGTACTAGGCAGTCCTGAGGGGGCAAGAAGCCTTGCCAGTGACAAAGTAACTATTTAGACCAAACTTCTCAATAAAACAATCTCTTTGGTTGTGTAAATGTGTGTTAAGTTTTCTCCCTGTCCCTTGGTGGGGGCTGGCTCTTAACCCCACTGCTACTCTGCTTATGGAGCAGAGGAGTGAAGATGGGAAGTGATCCCTGTGAAGCTGGTCTCCTCCTTCCCAAGAGGCGTATCCCTCTGTCTTCCCTGGTGATGTTGCTCTTGCTTCGGCAGGGAGTTTTCTGGCTGTACATCACTGGGTGACTGAAGGCTGGAAGCATGTTTCTGGGGCAGCTTCTCACAGAGGGAAAGACCAGGGACTGCGGGGATTAACCTGGTGGCTCAGGGCAGGGGCACTTCTGGGGAAATGTGTAACAAGTGACACAACGTGACAAAGCTTGAATGTCGTTCTGGAGGCTGTGCGTTGCATATGACTCTGGTGCTGTTGTTCTCTCCTGTTAAGTCACAAACAAAGCTCAGCCTGGGCCTGGGGAGGTCCTGCTGACGGCTGGTGCATGGCTGGGCTCTGCCCTGCTGCTGGCTGGTGAGAAGATGACTGGAGACGTCGGGGCTCTTCCTCCTCTTCTCAGGGCAGAACGATGTGTGTACCTGGCACTGGGCACTGCCTTAACTTTGTCAGAGGTTGTCCTGCCTTCCTGCGCCAGCTGCTGCCAGCTACCCAGGTCTGGGGGCCCTGGTGGGAAGGCTTGTGAGGGGACGTGTAGAGGCAGAGCCAAGCTGGTGCTTGAGAGCCAGGGACCCTTCTGGTGGTTCCTGGGCAGCAGCGGCCTGGTGAGGACTCTGACAGTGATGGGCCATCGCTCACCTGCACGGCAGCCGAGGGCTCCCACCCTGCCTGCAACGTGGCTGGAGACCTGGTGGGATGAGAGGTGCTGCTGTGCTCGCTGCCTGGTTTTGAGGGTGACGTTTTCTGTCAGGCAGCGGGAGCCGCAGCTGCCCCCGTGGTGCCTTCAGCCAGCCTCGCGGCCCCAGCAGCGGCCTGGCTCTGCCGGAGCACCCGTGGGCGGCACGGGTCACCGACCCCGCAGCCTGCCTCAGTGGATTCTCTGCACGGCGTGTGGCTGGGCAGCTCCCTGTGCTGGGGAGACCGCGGGCTTCTGCCACCACTGCAGCAAAACCTGGTGCGAGGGTTGTGCTGCCGCTGCAGGCTCGGCCGCCAGGTGCAAGGGGATCTTGTACTGACTCCCAGCCCCAGTTAATCTTTTGCAATCAAACAGGAGTTTTGATCACTTTAAAATAAATTTTACCAGAGTTATGTAGTAAATTGAATTTTATTTTAAATAATGTCAATTATGCAAATAAAATATCAAGTATCTGCTATGAGCATTAATAGTCTTTGTCACACCCGAGGGCAAAAGTGAACCCATTTTAGTTCTGTATTTATTTGATTGTACACGGCCAAGCTCTCTTAATCTCTTAGACTGCTGTAATGACAAACACTTTCATACGTTCCTCAAGCTGAAATGAAAACCATTCATAGCAGGTGTCAGTGCAGTATCAAACAGCTTATTTAGCACACTTTCACACAAGAATTAAAGCAGCATCTAGGTAGTAAGAGTGGAGAGAAAACCATTACCATTTTTGACAGCAGCTTTGGTAGTTCCCGTTGTGTACTAGGAGCCCAGCTGTGGTATCTCCTGGGACTGCAGCACTTCAAGCGTGTCTGTAGTCCTGTTATTGCTAAGGATGGGTGGATTTTCCCAGCCAGGACTGCTGTATTTATTTTTTTTTTTTTATTTTAGACAAGTCATATATTTAGCAGGGAAAATAAAATTCTGAGAACAGACGGATAAAAAAAATCTTACGTTTCATAAGGTCTAGTCTTGTGGATTGGCTGGATTGCTCCACTTTAAAAAAGATCAGACCTTGGAAAACTGCTTTTTTGTTGTTGTTTTGTTTATGTGTTGTTTCTCAGTGTTCCTGGCCATTCCTCCAGGGAGGGAATAGTTCCTGCTCTGGGAACTTGCACTGGGGCTCTGATCTGCCAGACTTGCCTTTTTCACAGTAGACCAGACAGGAATCACGGGTGGCTCGAGTTTGCTAGCTGACTTAACTCCCCTCTCCTGCTCGTGGAAATTTCTGGTCACTTCTCTGTCTTGTTACAACTACTCTGAAAATACTGAGGTGAGGACATGGCACTGTTGGTCGTGCAAATGGTTCTTCCTTGTGTGTTGCTTTAGAAATGGCCAGCTTGTGTAAGAGACTGAAAATGCCTGTGAATGTAGTTTGCTGAGCTGCTCCTTTAAAAAACCTCAAAGTACAACCCACCAGTACTCATCTCCCAAACGTCAGAGTACGTGGAGGACTGCGTTACTACTGGCTGAGCATCTCATTTTCCTGTGCCCTGTGCACCCATCCTAACAGCCCCACTTTTTCCTTTGCTCCAGGCAAAGTTTCAAACCCCTCAGCAGCTCCCCCAGAGCCCTGTTTTCTGTACGCTTGCAGAGAAAGTGCTGGGGAAACAGCTGTAAGTGCTCACATCCATTTATGCTTTCAGAAGGCACATGGACTACCCAACCGCCACATCTTCTCCTCACCTTATGCACAGGAAAGCTTTCCCTGGCCCCAGGAGGTGGAGGGAGCCTTTCTAAGAGTTGCTGTTTTTAAAGGGGAGCTTGGTTTAATGCCTGTTCTTCCCTCCATGGCTTTAAGAAGGTGCCTGGGAGTCCCACTGCTTTATAGCTCTCTGCTGCCTGTCACGCATGCTGTGCACAAATACCACAGTGCCCCTGACACGGAGTCTGGCTCCTGCAACCTCATTTCTCCAGGCAAGGAAGGCTTCTAAAAACGGGGCTGGGAGACCTGGGTTCAGGTGTGACGTGCTGCTGGCCTGTAACCTGGACACAGGAACCGTCTGGAGAGCCATAAACTCAGACCCTGGAGGGGCTCTGCTCTCTGCTCCACAGAGTAGTCCAGTCTCCAGGGCAAGACAGAGACCCCAGTGCTAAAAACCAGCCCCAACAGTCAGGGCACTGATGTGGGACTTCCTTCTGTTACGAGTCCTCCCCTTGCCCTTCTGCTCCCCAGGGCTACGCTGTGTGACATTCCTGGGAGTGTTTGCCCCAGATACACAGCCCAGATAACTGAGTGTCACTGCCACTGCTGTACTGTGGCTCAGCCTGACCTGGGCTCCTCGGAGTAGCTGAAGAAGCAGGCAGTAACGTTCACAGCTGGTCGGACAGCAGTGTCCCCTTACCCTTGGCATTTCTGGCGACTGAGCAGGCTTTGATTGAGCTGCTGCAGGCGTTACCGAGGGGACACTGGGATGGCTGAAGGTGCTGCGACAGGCCTAATTTTGGAGCAGGAGCGCTCACACAGCACGTTGTCAGCTGAGCATCTTTCAAGGTCACTTGTGGCTTCAGCAAGTGGACTTGGTTTGTGGTTCCGGTGTGATGCATGAAGTACCAGAGCTTTTGCAGGGCTCCAGATGAGGATTCTGTAGTTCTTGATTCAATACCAGCTTCACATAACAGCACTGTTAGGAGTTTCTGAAATCCCACTGCCTCTAGCCAGACCCTCTTTTGCTGTGAAAAATCAGTTCTGTCCACCCGGATGACGAGCACTGTACAGTTGTGCCACGGTGCAGAGATCTCAGGTTTGTAGCAGGTAAGCTGTTGGCAGCAGTACGAAACCCACATCCTTACTAACATGCTAGATGAACCTTTGGTACAAAGTCCCTACTAAACCACCCGTTACCCATGACTTAAGCCACCTCTTTCAAGGACCTCTGGAGCCTTTGTCTCAAGCAGAGAACAAATTTGACAACGGCCTGCTGCTTTCTGAAAGAGACCGCACTTGCCCTGCCTTGACTTCTGTTTACTTATGGTCTAGTTACGTTCGTGTGCTTAACAGCAGCTCCCCTCTCTTTCCTGGCTTCTGTTTGCAAACACTTTTCTGGATAGCATTTGAGCATTTCTGTTCAGACCTGTGCCTGGCTACAGGTTTTTTCTTTTCCCCTCATTTTCTTGGCAACACAGAAGTGCCTTTGACATGTGAGAAGCTGGTATGAATACTGTAGACAGGACTTCCTGCTGCTTGGTGAGATATTTAAAGGCTGCTGAATTGTTATTCTTAAAAACATGGCTTACTGGTATTAAGGAAATACAAAAGCTTGTGGTGCCAAGTAGTCATCTCTAATTTACTCAGAATTCTCTCCATCCTTACCTAAAATACACACTAATCACAAACATCAAACCAAAAGTTATCCCCTAGTGATCCACACTCTTCAGCACCAAGTGTGGCGAAACACCAGCTGTAGCTGTTCCTGGGCATGTGCAGGCAAAGAAGGTCTAAACTGGCAGAGGAGTTTGCAGGGATGTGTCAGTGCCAGGAGAGGCTAAATAGAGCTGGAGCTGGGCTCGCATCGTTTGGATACACTTCGACTTCAGTACCAAGACTTCATCCAGCTTGGTCACAAAATTCTGAAAATCCTGGAGAGGAAGCCAAAAGGAAAGTTTTGGGAACAACAGTAACAGCAGGGTTGGAGAAAATCAGCCTATTCTATGTGCTGCAGCCATACATAGAAGCATGTTTTCCATTCTGCAGTGTAGTAGATTAAATCAGTATTTCCTTATTAAAGTCCTGACCCTCACAGACAAAGGTCAATGCCTCTAAATGCTGAGGCTTACTTACTCTGGTAGTTTTAGCTGTTGGTGAAATTACAGCTAATACAATGGTTTAAAAATAAAAATGTATAAAGCACCTGTTATCACCCTTGTAGACCAGTTAGCTTTTCAACAGTTTAGTATAGGGACTGGTTATCTGACGTGCAGTTTTACAATGTACTGAGCTCTGCTCCTGACAACCTCTCATGTAGGAACTAGCAATCATGAAAATAAACAGTGAGCTGGGCCACTCACTGATCAGACATAATAGCCCATTCCTGGGAGACCGAAGGGATTATTTCACATCAGGTCACAGGGCCAGTCCCACTCCTGCATGGCTACAGGTCTGCTAGATCTGACATGAGAAATACCAGCAGTGTCTATAACCTTGGCCAAGGGGCACTCTACCTTCCACAGAAACCTGCCACACGGATAAAAAGTGATATGAAACTGTGATCAAAACTGAAATGGAGGCGGTTATTTTAAAGTAGGGCTTGTATTAATAAGGCAGCACTCAGACTCGCTCTGCTTTCCAGCTGAGAGCAGAGTTTGGTGCCTCTGTTCAAGCTCAGTGTCTAAGCAGCTGGGAGGAGTCAGCATCCTCAGGGCCAGGGACTTCAACTGCCACCACAGGGAAATCCATCATTCAACAGCTCATTTGGCAGGACTCCAGCTATCTCCTGCACTGTATCTTTGTCTTGCAGGGACATCAGGACTGTAATGAAGACCAGACCAGCTGCCGTGGCAGATTTTTCTTAAGCACTTTAAATACTGCTTGGTTCAGTACATGGTCCGTTTTGGCAGGAGTCTCTCCTGCAGCCAGAGTTTCATGGCTGGAGAAGCTGCAACCATCTGAAGGTGGAAGGAGAGAAACTGATATAGGAAGTCCAATCAGAGTTCATTGCCCAAAGAAAGGTCATGCTGTGAAATAACACTACAGGTTGTAAGTTACTCACACACTGCTGGCAGGCCTGGCAAGCTTGTCATAATTCTGCTAGCCAGAAAATGATTGCTTGGTGCAAGGAGCAAATAAATGGTGGGAGGGAGAGGAGGGTAGAGGGCTGGTATCCAATGACCAATCTCAAAAGATTTAAAAAAAAAATTAAAAAGATTGCTTTGTATCACTGCATTCTCTGACACAAAACTAATTTGGTTTATGGCTCTTGTGTTTCTTTGTGAACTTCTGTATGTTGTCTGATAACTCATCCCATGCAGCTGGAAATGACAGCAAATAGGCCATGTGGTGGCTCCGTTCTGAAATCCCTGAGGCAAGAGTCTCTGTAGCTGTACTTCAGATCTGAACTGATAGGGTTTAAAATGTTGATGACGTAATGCAGTAATGGAGCTTGGCTTTACTGATAATGAGGGAACTGGGAAGGCAGGTTCTCTCTGGGAAATGTTAATGGTCTGGGTGAGCGATGAGAATGCTCACACAGCTGTGACATGCATCTATCTGGATGCAGGAGAAACAGAGAACTGGGATTGCCCAGCTAGCAGTGGGGCCGTGCAGGTGCCAGTCTTTAGGTCCAGCCTGAGTCAAGGTCATCTGAGACAAGGATGAGCCAAGAAACACTTGGGTGCCAAAAGTCAAGAGCCTGAGAGGGCGCAAGTCACCGTGGTTAGAGCGCTGGAGCGAGTGGGGCCAGGGGTGGGCACGTCCACAGTGCAGCCTCCCAGCGCCGTGCCGTAGGGGCGTGCTGTTTTCTGGGGTATGGACTTACTTGCTCCAGCCTGTAAGGAGAAGAACGTCACGTGGAAAGAGGCCCTGTTTAGTACAGTCTGGCACCCACGATGCAAGGTAGGAGAAAGCTGTTTTATCATCAGAGACAGGCAGTTCAGAGTTGGCCCATCAGTCCCCTTCTCCCGCAGGGACCTGGCAATGTGGAGACTGGCAGAGACACAACAGGTACTGAAAACGAGCGGCCTCTCCTAGGAGTCAGGGAGCCATCAGAGAACGAGAGGAAGAACTGACGAGGAATGTCACCTCACTAATTCGAGTTAATAATCTCTAAGATTAATTTATGCAGGTTCAACAGGCACTGAAATCATCATCTGAAAACACTTACCATTGCAGACATCTGGTTTATCAAGCACTCTTCCTTGAAGCACAAGGATGCCATTTCATCCAGCTGCTGCCGATGGGCCCGAATTACAGCCTGTCTGATGAACATAAAATACACCACTGGTTACACAGCCTGCTGCGCTAGCTACAATTACTGTTGGCCTCAATAAACCTTTAAAGAAGGAGGAATGCCCCAGACGAAGCATTGCTGTCCTGTGTCCCAGGCATTCAGAAATTGCACACCAGTGGTCCTTGAAGTGCAGTGAACTGCACTGGTTTGGGGTTAAAGATGACCTTGACAACTGAAGATCTCTCAGAGAGGAGTGACCACAGTCTCTCACTAGCATAGGCAGCACAGGGGCACATACTCCTTTTTACCATAAGGATATCTAGGAGCAAAAAAATTGTCTAATTAATTCGTGAAATGGCTTACAACCAGGAGGCTGTAAGTCATTTTGGCGAAAAATGGGCAGAGCAAGAAGGCAGTGCTGCTGTTCATTCCTCTGAGCAAGTTTCTCTGAACAACAGTGTGTTTTCAGACCTGTGAACACAGTCCAGTCCTTGGGAGCTGACAGTGGCATCTTCAGTGACTGCCCAGGTGCTCTAGCTCAGTTTCTTTCCATAGGGATGGAACAGCTATCACCTGCTTCTCGATGGGAGGTTTTGATTGGTTTTAGGTACTTTACAACTTACAGGAAACCAATTAGTTACTGAGATCTGCAGTTTGTATTGTGATATTCATTCCTCTAGCATTATCCTAGGAAGCTCTAATAGAATAATTGGCTTCCTGTGAGATTTTAAAATATCACTAATAACAAGCAATCAAATATTTACGAGATAATGACTATAAATTATCATTAATCTTATTAAATAATTATTTCATAGATTGATTTCCCATCAGTCTTTAAAGTACGTATGATACATAAATAACGGCAAATGTGTCACACATCTAGAATTTCTAAGCTTCACGACAAGCTTCAGTGATGAGCAAGACTTACTGTGCCTTTTCCAGGGCTTCCCTCTGCCGTTTGCCCATCTCTGATGTAGCGCTTGGAGAGCTGCTGCTGGACATGCCTGAGGGGCTCTTTGCATTTTCTAATGGCTTATTATCTTTGGTTGCAAATCCTGAATCTGCAGGAAAAGTCTCTTGCGTAAAAATACTCTGTGTTAACTTGTTTTTTAGCAACCCCATTTCCTCATTGCTGAACGATGACTTGGCTGGGTCTTCAGAATGACTGAAGTCCTCATTCCTCTGTCCTGATGTGGACTGCAACAGCAGGCTGCTTTCTTGAGAGGGGGACTGGACTGCGTAATCTGTATGTCCCACACTGAGAAAGCATGATGCACCTGGAAAATAGCTCTTCTCAGGTATATCAGTATTTATTTCTTGAGCCATGGGCTCAACATGGGGTCCTTGATTTGAGTTAGATTTTCCTGAATTACCAGTGTTATCTTCAACATCAGCATCACACTGTCTGCCACCCAAGTATTCTTTGCATGTTGAGTTACTGAGAAACAAACCACCCTCTCTCTCTCCCCTGGAGCCCGTGGATGCAGCTGCAGATGTTTCTGTCAGGTCACGTCCAACAAATAAACTGTGAACGACTCCTTGCTTTGGTGAACCGGAGCCCAGGAGGCAGCAGCATGGGTTCACATCACAGCAGGCGGGTGAAAGCCACTTGTCCCCTGTTTGTGGGGAACGCAGCAGGGCACAGTGTCTTCCACCACGACGCACTTGCTCCCCCAGTTCCAGCATGCTGTCTGTCAGAGCTCTGCTTCTCGTACACTGCCAGCTCTCTTCCTCAAACCTGTTCTGGGAGCCTTGCATGTTCATGTCTGACATCAGCTTCACATGGGGGGACTTCTCTTGGTTAGAAGACTCTGTATCAGTTGTTTCCTCGTAGTCAAGAAGGGATAGCGTGTGAGAGGCCATCAGCTCAGAAGTGAATTCTGAGGAACAACTGGAAGATCCACAATGGTTAACTCCATTTTTTCGAGCTTTCCATTTGACGTCTCCTGCAAGGGCAGCCTGTCTATCCAAATTGGATTCTTCCTTCTCTTCGTGCTGGAGGTCGATCTCTTTGCCCTCTGGAGTTTCCGATTTCAATACAGGAGAAACATACGAGTTTGAAGCATCCTTTTCTGGAGTTATGGTGGCTTCACTGGAGTAAACGAGACATCTGTGTTTGGATTTGTACTGTTTGTGATCAGCTAGGAAATCTTTGCCATTTTTCCAGTTACATGCAGGATCTTCCTGCAGGCAGTAAGGTTTTTCTGCAGTATTGCTTGGAGAAGACTCAATAGTTAAGTCATAGCTCCAGTCTGATGGAGTTTTGCTGCAGCCTGCATTTTTAATGGATTCCTCTGCCTTTGGGCTGCCCCCACTATGATTCCAGCTGTCACCTAGTTCATGTTCTTGCATGGGTATTGCATATTTAAAAAATAAATCCCGACGCTTTTGGCCTTTTTGCTCTTCTTCAGTTCCTTGTTCTCTTTGATGAAGGAAAAATGAATGTTGACTGCATTTGCTGGCATTTCTTTTCACGCTCTTTTCACTACAGACAGGTGAGAAAGAATCTTCACTGAAATCACTGTCATCCAGATCTTCCAGCTGCATCCCCTCTTTGCTCTGTACTTCCGTGGGAGTAAGGCTCAGCTCCTGCTTCACTTGAATCTCCTGGGGCTTGTACTGTGTTAAAAACCTCTCAAGAGGTTGATAGTTCAAATTTTGCTGTAGAATAGGTGGCTGCTGAAACTGCTGGTGATAAAGGCGTAAATGCTCTTCCCTTTCCTTCTGAAATGGAGGCACATTTGTCCAGGTTTCAACACATTGTTTAGCAAAGGTGTTTCCCCATTCCTGTCTGCCGTTGGAAGGCAGATTTCCATCTCCAAAGGAAAAATCATCTCTAGAAACAAGCTGTTTCTGAACAGGTTGCACTGTCTGGACTTTCAGGCACTGCACAGGTGGTCTGTCTTGCATATACTTGTCTCTCTGGCCACTCTCTCTTGTTTCTGCCATGACAGCATTTTTGATGATGAAATCCTTCGCAGTGGGGTTCTTTTCAGAGTGGGGGGACAGATCATCAGCCTTCTTCTTCAGGGGATGTGCTATCCGTAGAACTCCCTTAACTGGGCTAGTGTGGTGGAACCAGGCTGAGCTGGGATTTCCTTTGTAGGCATGTCCTTTATTGATTCCCCTGGGGGTGGAGACAAAAGGGACACTCGCTGGCTGGAGTGCTGCAGGACATGCCTTTGTTTTTGTAGAATTTGAGGGATGCTGGAGGCCTAGCTTCACTTTCTTTGGAGAGCTCTTCTCTCCAGGTGGCAAAGAGGGACAGTTTTGGACACGTTTTGGAGATACGTTTCCAGCTGTCCGATGCCTGTTTGTGACAGGGGTAGAACATTTAATCCCTTTCTTCAGCTCTTTGACCCTGTAAGTGAGACTGGCTTTAGATGTCATGCTTTCAGAACGAACTAATGCTTTCACAGATTAAGGCTAAACACTGAAATCAGTGTCATGATTTCTGTTTTAATTGTCAGTGATCCACACAGGTATCAAAACCCCTCTGCCAAAACGCCTGAACTTCTGGAAAGGTCTACAGCAGTATATTGAAGTGCTTCCTTGAACTGTGCACAACAGGTCAAATGAGTGAAGACGGCCTCTGCTTCAGTGCAAGGGGGTTGCACTTCCACACTTTACAATGCAGAATGGCAAGACAAGCTAGTACTCTCCACAGCACATCACAGGGTCCCACAAGACACAAATTAGGGGTTTTGGAGTAGTTGCAGTGGGGCTAATTAGCTCAGGTGATACATGTACAGGGCTACAGTGCTCCTGGATCAAACTCAGTGCATCTGTGAAGAGCTGCTTCACTGATATCACCCTATCACCTCAACTGCTTCCTGTACTCCTCTTCCCCATAAGCATCTCTTGTTTCTTAACTCCAGCACTGCACAGCCTGTAATTTACCTCCTCCTGTGTAGCAGGGAAGGACTTGCACACATTCTAGGAGGAACTACAATACAAAACTAAAACAAAACTTCTGACTGCTGAGGTTAGTAACCCTGCAGCTGCAGGGAGCACAGTGGTATTTTTATCAATAAAAACTGTCATCAGAAAGGATTTAGAACACCCAGAGAATTTCAAGAGTTGGAACATGTAAGCATTTTATTTGCATTGTGAAAATTGTATTTCTTGCCTAAATTGACATTTCCAATATAACCAAAATGAAATATAACCACAAACATCATACATTAGTTTTTTAATTTGTGTTTTTCAGCTTGGCAAGATTGAGTTTCATCACCTACCTGTCAGCATATCGTAAAGTGTTCAGGGTATGCTCTGTAGCTATGTGGCTAGGTGATACATTGGCTATCATACATGTCTTGGAATTGCCAATGAAAGAATCTTTTAGCACCTAGGGTTGGAAAGAAAAAAAGAAGATCCTTAGCAATTCATGTACCTTTCATTTCCTGTAAACTGGCGATGTGTACAGAGGCAGTTTAACATGAGTCAGGTGATGCACAGTTGCTATCTCTTTTCTTTTTTATTAAATGTAGTCCTCTTGTCTCTATTTGTCTTGCAATTCTTTGTTTACAATTTAAAATGAATACAAGTGTTAATCAGGCCTCTGAACAAGCCCTTGCAACAGGCGCCCATATGTTTGAGTAATAAAGCATATGTTACAACTGGAATGAAGAATTGATGAAAACTCCCAGGACTGTAACTGCACAAAGATGCAAGATTGGTTGCAGACTGTGCGGAGATGGATGGTAACTCTGAATGAGTCTGGCAAGTAGGGTTTGGGGTTTTTGTTTGGGTTTTACCATGCCAGTCCCCAGGATTGACTTTTTTTCTGTGATTTTTCTGGCCTTTATTCTGTGATTATCTTTAAAATTAATGTTTGTAAGAGTTATGCATTTCTCTTTTCTTCAAGAGTTTAATAGCAGTTATTGAATTATATCCTTTTTATCATTTATTTATTTATTTTGTCCTCATCAGAGAAACCTCTACTGTTGTTTTCTGCTCGTTTTACCTGAGTTAATTTGCTTTGCCGGAAAGGAGTATGTGCATGTTCCTGATCCAACGCCCGAATGCATTCCTTTAGCTACCAAAAGAAAAAAAAATACAGAGTGGGAAAAACATATCAGTCACACACTGGCAAGGAACTGAATTGCATCAAACCTAAACTGCAAATGTACTATTTCCCTCACGCACCTTTGACTCCTTCTATGTGATGTCCCTCACAAGGGAGTTTGCTGTTGCCACAGCCATGAGCAGCCAGCTTCAGCCAGTGCAGCTGTCAGCAGCAGTTCAGCTGCAGTCAAAGCGAGCAAAGCTGCTGCACAGGGCACAGCTAGCCTCGCCTGTCAGCTCTCTGGGCTATACAAAACCCAAGAAGCTGGGTAAATACACACATTTAGCATGCACAGAGCTCCACACTGCTGTGGACCTGCTGCTGCCTGCACCATAGGTAACTAGTTTGAAGCCAGATTGGGTGTACTGCAGCTTACTGTGCTGCAGCTTACAGGGCACGTGGTCCCTAAGAACAGAGCTTTTTGAGCTTCAGCTCTTAGGAAGTTCTTTCTTCTAAAAGAAGCTCTTCCCCTTCCAAAAACACCCCAACGCTTTGGACAACAGCAGTGCCAATTTCTTATGCCACTCTGGCAATATTTTAATACCTTAGTCAGGGATAGCATGAGCTAGTAAGTGCATATTCCTCCCATACTGACTGTAATCTGCAGTATAGATGTCCCATCTGTGCGTGGGTATGCTGGGCTGTTAGAAGGCAGCGGATCTCAAGCCATTTCCTCTTCAGAGCAGCGCAAGGCACCAAAACCAATCAAAGGGGAGAGCATGGACCAGCACAAAACAATTAGCTGTGAGGGGAGCTGGATTGGAATCCAGGTTCAAGCCCACGCTCAGAATGTACTAATGATACAGCCTGTCTGAATGAACATGTCACTGTGACCTTTGACAGGCTAATAAGAACTATACACAAAACACCGAGAATGAATCAACAGACTACCCAGGGAACGGAGATGGAGCTACAGGATTCCCATTGAAACTAACAGGACATGAGGAGCCAGCTACACCTACGCCCTTCACAGAACTCATTAGATCTTCTTATTGTTAATAACCACCAGAGGTAGCCTGTAGTCTTGAAGAAACATCCCTTGATTTATTACCAGCCTTGGAAAAAGAGGTCATGTTCAAACTCAAGGATGTGCAGCTTTTTGACATGTTTCCACTGGAATAAGCACAATAGCATCACACTCCATATCAAGCCCAGATGCTCTCTAAAATTGGCAGAAATAGACTATATAGCCACGAGACAAGTAATTTAGAGCAAATATTGAAGGAAAAATAAGATTACGGTATTGTCATGGTGATACTAGCATGAAGCAGCCTTTCCACATTTAAAGCCTTACTACATTCTACATACACCCACTTAAAATGACACTTATTTCTCACTTTTACTGCATTTTATTAAAAATTGCACCTCTAACAAGTAAGAGATCAAACTATTCTAATTTTTTATTCTGCTTCTCATGATTGCAGTATCTGAATATCTTCTACTTGAAATCAATGTGAATAGTCAAACCAGCAGCAAACTTCAAACTTCATGTCTTTTAAAGCCTGAAGAGAGCATTATGATCACTGAGGGCAGACCTAGGTTTTACAGGCTGCAGGTCATGTAGACTTACCCAAAGATGCCTTTTATAGTTAATTCAGTCACTTCTTGTAGACTGCCTAGGTATTTACTCAGCTTCAGACAATACCAAAAATAGAGAGTGTGACTCTGATTTTAAAGTTCCTTTTAAAAGAGTTTCATGACCATAAATTAAGCCTTACTTCTCAGGAGTCCTTTCTATTCAGGTCCTGACTCCTCATGCCACTCAGTTATTCACCAGCAAGTACTCAAGAAAGCATGAAGTACAGAAACACATCCACTTTACAGGCTGTCTCCCAGTATGAATGCTGACATTCCACAGCAGGAAAGCCTCTGTGGTAAAGAACATGCTACACTCTCAAAACAGAGCAAGCCACCTCCTATTCACAGCACACTAAGAGGCACAGTTGTGTGCACGAACTTCTGCACTGTTGACTCATACTCACTAATTGCGTATCACCTTCAGTTTCACTTAGACATCAGTGAGTTTTGCTCGTTTGAATTAAAGGAGGTGCAAGGCCTCCTGCAGTTTATACTTAAAGGCACTTGTACTTCATCTTGGATGGCGTTTCTCTGCTCCTTGTCCCTCTTTATGTCACTGTACACTTCTAAAAGACAGTTTGCATTAAGAGTGCACTTCTTCCTGTTCCTTCCTCCATACACGAATTGCTAGTTTCTGTGCTCTTGAGTATTTAAGTCCTTTACTCTTGATTTGAACACCACTGAGTTCAAGTGGTGAAAATAACCAGCAGGATCTGATGTGCTTTTATGAAACAAATATGGCTATCCCAAGCCCATATTCTCTGGAACTAAACGGGACAAAACTTTCTATGTAAAATATGAGACACTTACTATACTATACCTAACATTCTCCATGCTGTGTTTATCTGGCTGGCTGTAAGAATCAATTAAAAAAGACTTTCTTTTCATCACAAAAATTTAAGAGGGAAAACCTTCTTAAATTGTCTTTCAGGCGTGAGACAAATTAAACTGGACACACTTAGTACTTTGGTTACTTTTCCACGGAATACATACATATATTATTCTGTTCATTTTTATCCTAAAACACACGCTTATAACTAAATACAAAACCTTCCCCAGACATGCTAGTAGCTTACTGCTAAAAGACTTTGGTTTATTTCTGCTCCTTCCATTTTTGTTTGTCGATCTGAGTCTCTGGCATCAGCTGCCCTTTCACTGCCGGCCAAGTCAATGAATGATATCCTAGAAAAAACAAAGTTGCATTTATCTTAGGGGCTGTTTTTTTTTCTTTTTAGTTTTTCTTTTTTTCCTTTTTTAAAGCAGAGGGCTGCAACACACAACATCAGAAGAATGATTAGAAACACTACTTTTGAACAAAGAGAAATACCCACTGGAATTAATTGAGGCACCAAAATAAGCATAGCATCAGGAACAGTGTCAGAGCACCCTGGCACTAACACAATCATAATAGAAAGTGTAATTGCATGTAATGAGAGTGCTCCACAGTTTAATGGATATGCTGTTTAAAGTGCAACACATTCACCTCTCCAGATAATCACTGTGCTGGTAGTTTCTGACAAACGCAGTTAAAGAAATTCTAAATTTCTTGATTCTCCTTTCACGTAAAACAGAAAACTGCCCTGTCAAATGGGAATTCAGGACAATATGAACAGAAATTTCCAGTGTAGTAAGTAATACACTGAGCTTTCAGTGTTCTTTGTCCCTGCCTTCCACAAAACTCCATTAATCCCTCTCACTTTGCCTAGCTCTGGGTGCCAGCTGTTGTACTGACTGTTGCACTGTATCTTTGTCTTTGCCCTGCTGCTTCTTCTGGAACAGCCCTGACTTCTCTTATAGGCACATCTCTTATAGGGATCCTTTCCCCACTCCAGCTCCACCTCGTTTTCAGTAACAACATGTGGCACGCATGCCACACCTACATGACCACATACACTTCTAATTCTAAGCCTGCCTGTTCTGCCTTTTCCTCTCTCCACTATTTGTGGCTCTTCCATTTTGCCTTGTATTTAAAATAAGATCCTGGGAAGCAAGACTGTATGGTAGTTGCTGGAAGGGTGTGTCAGCATGGTTTTTTGGACACTCAGCAATAATATAGATACCTAGACCTCTTTCCTCAGACCTATTTCTTAGGGTTGTTTAGTCTGGAGAAAAGGTGACTGAGAAAAGGCACTGCTGCAGTCTTCAAATAAGTAAAATGGCTGCTACAAGAGGAAGCAAACTGCTCTTTTTGTCTCCTGCAGATAGCATCAGAGTCACACTCTCAAATTATCAAGGAGGTTTAGATGAGGTACTATTATTCCTCAGGCCAAAGGCAAACATCTCTAATGAAATCACCTCCACCTGAGCTAGTCATCCCAGGCTCCCTTTGTAGTCAATTACAGGACAGAGATGCTTTGAGGGGCAAATCCATCCAACCTAATTTAGGTTGACTCTGCAGAATGGTATGAATGGGATCAGAGAAATGACTATTTCTTCCCACTGACTTCAAAGGTGATGAGCTCACATGTGGATGTGCCCATTGCAGACATCTACCTTTATCCAGACGAACACCAGGCAGGAAGAGCTTTCTAACACTGAAGATGAATGGATGGATTTGATTGCCAAACTCCTTCACTGGAAATTTTTTACAAACAAGTTTGACAAAGCTCTCACAGATGTGGCTTAAGCACTCTCCCTGGGAACAGAGAAAGGACTGTGAAACTTCTCAAAGTCCCTTTGAACCCTATCTTCTGATTTAACCCACAGCTGACCACTAACTCAACACCTCCTCTTTGTTTGCCTCTCGGATGTCCCTGGGCTTAAGTTCCTCATCAGTCCTGAGCGTTCCCACTTCTAGTCTTACCTTCCAAATGTCCTGTTGGCTGTGTCTTTAATTTGGATTTGGATGATAGCATGAGATCGAGAGGAATCTGAGTTGACTCCAGTAGCTCCCGTGCTACGTTCTTTTCCCCCCTTCAGAATCACCTGCAAAATAAAGGGGACAAAATCCAAGCAAATTGTAAATAAAAACACAGTCTCTCAGAAAGGATCTTGTGCTCCTAAGATGAGGAAATATTAAGAGGAATGGTTCATTACAGCCTTAAAATTTGGTGCAAGGCAGACGTTAAGTTAGACTGGATCCCTTCCCATGTTTCTTTCAGAACTTTGTATACAGACTTCCTTGTAGTGACACTGCAGGCCTTAGAGAGGTAAGTTGTTGCATCACACATTCACTCAGCTATGCAAAATATCCAAAGTATAAAATTAAAAGAAGTATGGCAAAGAAAGAAAGTAAGACTGCAGGCATAACCTAAGAGACTCGTGAGATTGACTATTTGTTGTGTTCTTTTAAAATCTTACTTTCTCATGTAACAGGTGGGTACTGTTATCCAGAAAGTTACACACAAAGTGCCAAAACCTTTCTCCATTTCCATAACTAAAAGAAACTATGCCAGAGTAAGGAACAAAGTTTAAAGATCAATTATACTCAATACAACAACAAAATAAGAAAACAAGGAAGAGAGGAAAGGCAGAAGGACAAAGGCTCCTTCAAGATACAAATCTGTATAATTCTCTTTTGAAAACTTTTAAAGACTATCGCAGAAAGTCTAGCAGCAACTGCATCAGGGCATTCATAAAACAGTCATTAATTTTTTTTCTGGTTGTAAGCACAAATTAAAATATCATCTAGCAAAATCAATATGTTCTCAGTTGACAGATGTGCATTATTTATGCCTGTCAGTGGCCAGTTCTCAACCAGCAACCTAAACAATTGCTGCAGCTCCCGAACATTATATTAGTGCTAAATGCAGGTAATTTCAGAACCAAAGCCAACATCAGTGAATAACGAGGGATGTACTCAAGACTCTTCCCACATATCTGTTGCAGACTATTCAGAAGCTCTGAGTCAAGCCAGTGACATTTCTGTGTTCAAAAGGGCCTGTGGACAATATCAGATTATATTTTTGCTGAGACACCTGTAAGAATAAAGTTATTTAATGCCCTTCTATGTGTGGAATGTAATAATACAAAGGAATGTGTTAATCAACCATATAGCAAATTTACACTCTAATTTGCAGAAGCATGACCAGCATGTCCTGAAGCTTCGAGTTAATGGTAAGATGAAGAACAAAATTAAATGGAATATAAGTGGGCAACACCATACCAATTTCAATGATTCAATTACACTATCAGGCACTTGTAATTTACACTTCCTTACTGAGAAAGGAATTAAACTACACAAAGTCATGCTAAATTGAAAGCAGATCTAACCAGCTTGCTTGCTGCAGGACAATGCAGAAAATTTGCCAGTGCCCTTTTAGGGCTCAGCCAGGCAGGGAAGGAAAACTGAAGCTTTGCTTATGCTGAATGTCAGCTACTGTTTAAAGATCCTAATTTTATTTGGCTGTTATCACCCATCATTACCTAAGCAGTGTCTTAATCCTAATTCAGATCAATAGCTCAATCTTAAGTATTTTCTTATTTCTAGTTCTATTAATTTTCAGATTTCTATCATTGTCCCACATCCACATACCATTAATATAGAAAATGTAAGGTCACAAAGAAACCACACTGAGAGAAGACATTCAGCTTTCAGGGTCCCTTGCTAGGACATTATTTAATTTCTGGAATAGTTATGGCAGTCTATCTCTTGGCAAAGATCCTACCATAAGGAGTGGCAGCAGAAGGGACAGCTGTAAATCAACAGCTTACATGTCGCTAACACAAGTCACAGTGAACCAGGAAGCTTACTGAATAAAGGCACTTTGAATAGTGCTCCTCAGTGCTCTTCTGGGGCTGCAAATTTCAGAACCTTGAACAGGAACAATCACATGTACTACAGAACAAACAACAATCTCTATAAATGACAGATCTCACAAATCAGCAAATCAGGCTCTAGAAGACAAAAAAACCACAAACATAGAGGTTACCTCCAACAGGAGATCTACAGAGTCCACCTGAACCTCCCGCAGCCCTACTATTTGAACGACATGCTTGCTGTCTTCTCTTGCAAAAAGTCTGAAAATGAAACAATGCAGAAAGGAGATTTCTGAAATCTCAAATTGCAGCAATGTAAACACATGTCAGTGCTATGACACGTGAAAAAGCAATCAAGGCTACTGACTGCGGAGAGGCACCACTGTCATTCATTTATTTTCAGAGCTGAAGAGGTATTTAATTTATAACATGTACCACTGACATTTCACCATTAAAGAGCCATTAGCAATGCATTTCTCTAGTTCAGGAATATATAGGGAAGTAAATTATCATGTCTACATTTTAGAGTTCCTGTCCCTCTTTAAATGGCATCTCAGGCTTCTCTAGGAAGTTCAGACTGTAAGTTATGTTCTGTTCAAGGTCTCAAGAGTTTTGCACAGGATTTTAAAGCAACTCCCACAGCCACAGTCAGATTTCAGAGCACCTCTGCTGTGAATCACACGGAAGTGTTACAGAATACAGGAAAAATATATATATAATGCACGTAGGAGGAAGTTTAATCTTCTTCAATGACATGTAAGATAGCTAATGGACATGCAGAGAATCTAAGGACACTCTTTCTTCCTTGGTAAATTGACTCCTTACATAACAGATTACACTACCTGCTCCTTAAAGCCTATTTTGGAGAAAGGGAACACACATGCACAGAAATAGGTGCTTCCTTTGTGAACAGATGCTCAACTCCCCACACAGAAATCCTCCCTCTTGAGCCCTCCAGTATGCTCTAAGGATAGTGCTCTCAAGACTGCTACAGGCCTCCAGCTGACAGGTAATGTTCCTTCAAGATCACTGAAAAGATTTCACTGCTGAGATCTTAACTCACTGTTATTTTATTTAGAGATTTCAAACCACGGTGATTTTTTTCATACCAAGTGTGTACTGAGTTGTCCCAGTTTCCATTCTGGATGGAGCTCCTGTAGGAATATACATCCATCCGAACGAGTCTGGGGCTGAGGTGCTACTGCTGAAGTGATGGTATCATCACTTGCAGAGGCTTGTTCCTGTTGGGTCACTGGGCTGCCAGGAAAAGGCACTCAGGGAGAAGGTGAGCAGACTGCAGTGTCAAGCACAAGTGGGAGATCAGCAGGATCTTCAGAGACTAGAGTGGCAAGAGCCAAAGCCCCGCTGGCACAGCAGGAGGGAAAGACAGGGACTCCACAGTGGTTGGCGTAAGAACTTCTGACCACAAGAAGGTTTTTCCTCTACCTTTGGATGTTCAGCTATTATATTATAGCGTAAGCAAAACAGCATGAGCTCGTATCTCAACCATAGGTCCTTATTCTTAATTATTTACCCACCCCCCCAAATAGTAAAAACCAGGAGCCCCTATCAATGCCATAGTATTTGGTGTCATATTCTGCCTTCCTCTCTAAGTAGCTCCTAGCAACAACCCTAATTAAATATCTAACATTTACTAAAACCAGTAATATGTTAAATGTAATTGCATGAAACAGTAACTGATTTATAAGCAGTAACCGATTCATAACCATAGGTTTATAGTAAAACATATTTTTATTTAAATACCTCTTCCTTCCATTTAGCAGGTCATAAAGCTGTCCACAGTAGATCTCATAAAAACTGATCAAAACGATGAGATCTTTCCTTGACTGTGATGCTTCCAGGTGTCTAAAGATGTCCTTGGCAGCCAAGGCGTAGAGTCCTGGGTTCCGGTGAGTACCTATCATAGTGTAAGTCTTGCCAGCACCAGTCTGCCCATATGCAAAGCAGGTTGCATTGCCTCTGTGAAGATAACTTATATTTTTAGTGTCACAACCTATTTATTCACATCTATTCAAAAAGATTTTGCAGTGTCAATATCTATCTATAGTGACCTCTTAGCAATAAGGCTTGGTTTGCTATCTTATCTGGGAAACTGTAAAACATTTAACAGTGATTCCCAAGCATGCCCTATGGAGGTCTGGCATGTCACAGACTGCTGGCTCTCCTTCCTTCTTCCCAACGCTAAAAATACATTTGAGGAAACTAAGAATTCATTATTGTTCTTCCAGCTGTTTAGATCCTGCAGAAGTATCGTAGGATTATGAATGGGAATCCTACTGATTATGAATCACAGAGAAAATGACCGTGACACGAGATGCAAAACAGTCACAAGTCAGGTTCCGTATTAACATGTTGTACTGGATGAAAATTAACGCTCCAGCACTATAATTTTCCGAGCAAGGTTACTTTGTCTCTGGCTGCAGTCCTGCACGCAGCTAAATCCACCTGAAGAGTTGTTGTTGCCTAGGGGAAGGTCTTGCTCTTCCTTTCCTCTGCTCCCAGCTGTGTGACCTACCCACTGACCCACCCCTGCCTGTGCTGGCCCTGATGTTTGACTTTACTGCTCTGAAAAAACAGAATGCTTTCCAATTTTTCGCAAGCTAATTTTCTGTTGTTTCAGTGAATTGAAGTACCTCACACAGGATCACAAAAGTATTCCCAAACTGGCTTCATGTAACCTATAGGAATGTGTCTACTGGGTGTAAGGAAGAGGATCATCCCGTTTCAGTGGCAGAAAGTTGTTTGGCTCACACACTCCAGCTAGTGAAACCACAGTCTTGGCTTATTCCAGATTGTTCCAGCTTTGTCATCATATCATTTTAAGATTATAATGGCAATGCATGTAAAATGTCAAAGAGGTCTCAGGATACGGCTCCACTGCCCTTCAAGCCCATCTAAGTTGAGATTATTGCATGCCTCCTTCTCCTTCCCCATCCTTGCTCTTATACAAGCACTGAACCCACAAGTATGATGTGAACAGATTCAGGGAACTGAATCAGCTAAAAAAAGAAATACTACAGAACAAATTATTTATTCCTCCCCCACCTTAAAAAAAAGGCTTTTTAGCTGGCTCAGTACCCTGACAGAGAAATGGGTAAAAATGTAGGGCTGCAGTAAGCACAGTGAACAATTTCTTGACAGGTTGTATTGCAGAATTAGCTCACTATGGTGTGAGATTAGGCACATGTCAGTGAAGGAGGGACAGAAAAGTTAGGAAAAGCTGAGACAAAACAGTGGCATCTCTTCTGGTGGCATTACTGGTTTAGCTGTAATGTGAATTGTGCCTTTAGTGATTATTACACAGCAAGCTACAAACCTCCTTTTTCATTTTCCTTCTCTCAAGAGCATGATACTCTGATGATGATACTTGCAGATTTTCAGTAACAGAATGCTCCATTTTGTTAATTTTCAGCATGGATATGTAATCCCTTCCTTCAAAGACTCAAAAATGTAATTATATTCAAGCTTGGTATTTTGCGTGCAAATAAGATCACTCATGTAAAGCCACCATCAATTTCCCATTAATCAGAAAGTATGTAATTATGATTAAACCTCTAAGCAAATATAAATCAATAAAAATAAATCACAAGGTTATTAATAATTTCTATTGCCCTGTGAACTGTACAAATACATGCAAAAATATCTCACAGAAGTCTCATGAAAGAGGAAATATTTTTCCTCTACAGATGAGTGTGCTGTATCACACAGAAGCCTTTGTTAAAGTGGAGATTAGACTTCAGAAATCTGGGCACACATTTTTTCGTTCTAGGCTGGCCATGACGTCTCTTTGTTGCATCTGAGGTCCAGTTTTAACTTCCTCTGTGATTTAGATTTCTCACCAAATGTGAAGAAAGTTTTCCGTGATTTATTTTATCAAAATTGCAATCAAAGACATTCTAAAAAGGGGAAGGTATGTGGCAAAGGTGAAATGAATGTATTTTTCAAAAGACAAAAAGTGTAAAGGAAAATTAAAGCAGTGTATGAAATTGGAAAACAATAATGCAAAAAATAACAGATGCAATCAATGATGCCCTACCCGTTAAAAATATGCTGAATGAGAGGATGAGCTGTCTTCATATACACATCCTGATTGGTACATGACTCCCCAAAGACTTCATCAAAATAAAAAACATGCTGAAAAATAAATATGATCTTTACATGAAAATGAATGTTTCACTTCCCTTTCACCCCCATTCAAAGGTAAATTACAGAAGTCTTGCCAGTGACTTCATATGGCTTTGGATCAGGTACAAAGTGATCTAGCACATTTACCATGCAGCATGACATATGCAGGAACACATCATTACGACTAATCAAGAGACGGAGAGTAGGAAAAGAAAAACCCACAAAGGGAAGCAAAGATGCCTTAATTTCTCATCATTCTGAAGCAGAACATACCGCAGCCTTCTGACAAGAAAAAAAAAGCAGCTAATTAAAGGAAACCTATTCTTGAAATGAATCATCCTGCAGATGTACAGTAAGACTGTAACAGTAAAAAGAACTGAGAGTCAATTCTTGACTCTCTCAATATTAGTCCTCAGTTGTGATTAATTGTCTCTTCTGCAGACTTAAAACTTTTTGTGCCAGAGAAGACAGAAGCTATTCCTAAGAAAAGCTGGATTGTATTATCTCAGAAGGGGTCAAGAAAACCCAAAACTTCCCACACCCCAGATCTGACCCAAAGCAGCAGGGTCTCTGAAAACACTGCAACAGAGTAAGTTAAGAATAGTGTTTGTACGGACAGTCATAAACATCCCATTTTCAAAGGAGCCTCCATGGACTGGTGTTTAACACTCTAATAAATTCAGTGCAGTGCAAATTAAGGTGGTAGAT
Organism: Strix aluco; assembly: GCF_031877795.1. Classification (NCBI taxonomy): domain Eukaryota; kingdom Metazoa; phylum Chordata; class Aves; order Strigiformes; family Strigidae; genus Strix; species Strix aluco. The sequence continues at coordinate 86,685,969 of NC_133971.1, read as the reverse complement.
CTCTAGGACTGAGAATCATTTCAGCAGTGCACAAAACAACCACACTAGCCCACAGCCGATTAAACCAGGGAGTCTCAGCAGCTACACTCAGCTCAGAGGGCAGATGTGCTCTGTGATGGGCCTGTAGTTTGGGTCCCCCAGCTGTGGAGCTGGAATATGTCCCACCACCTCCCATTTGCTTTGTACTCCTTGCTGTGCTTTCTACAGGAGCCAGAGATGGAGGCAGGGTGAGTAACGAGACTTGGAAGCAGAGAAGTTCTCCTGAGACCTATAGAAGAGACACAGCCTTTGCCATGGCATACTTTTGTTTGGACTGTACTGAGTGACAGATTTCGTTTGTCTGTACCAACATAACAAAATCAATTAGCAGTTATTTCAGCACTGAGGTATTAAGGTTATAAGCACTTCACAAATGCCAAATATAGGTAGTCAGATGGAGGGAGCGGGGTGGAGTTGCTGCATGTGTCGCACCGTAAAAGGTGGTACATGAACCAGACCCAAGAGAGCTGCAAACTGAATTTTTACTGGATACTCCAAACAGTTGTTCCTAGGACCCAGACTGTAAAAATAACACCCAGTAGAGTGAGAATGGCTTGCTGCTCTCTAGAAATCAGTTCTGTTGCTGGTGCTGTCAGTCAAAAGTGAGAATTTGAACTATGACTGCACAAGATATTTGGGATTAAGACACAAAGACCAAAAGGGAACTTAATTTTCAAAAGCATTTGAGAACAAAGGAAGGGAGGGGGATGAGGGTGTATGTGATTCATTGAAACAGACCTACAGTGCTGAAATAGTAAAAAGGGAACTCCTCACTGAAGTACCCTGGAAAGCTATCAGGAGACTCTGCAGGAGGCAATTCCCCTGCAGCAACAGCATGTAGCAAAGGGTTTTATTTTGCCATGTGCAAAGAAAGCTGCAAGAGACATGCTTTTGAGGCTTAAAATTCTGGGCTCCGGTTTTCTACCACAGGCTGGCATAAGTCAGAAGCAATTCAAATCCAGTTATGCTGAGCTCACAGAAAAGCCCACCACCTATTTCAGTCCCAAAGGGAGACAGCCCTTTTCTGTTTCCCCTCATGGAAACTCCAAGTACAATTTGCTTTATCCCATACATACATGTGACTGGCCCATAAACACAACATTCAAGTGGAGTATGTTACCTGCAAAATATATTGTGTGAGATCAACTGCCTCCTTCTTTTCATGAAGAAGCAGGGTTTCTTTATCTTTCACTGTGATGATATTAAGCTCTCCACGTCGCTCCTCTCTCAGGCCTAGAGGACGTTTTCGGACACACACTCTGATTTTTTCCCTCTCTGTCCATGGAGTCTCTTTCTCAGAAGTACTGGATCTACAACAATAGTGTACATTTACATTTTTAAATCAGGTTACTACAGAATCTATAATATGCATAAATTTGTTAGTTTTATCTGATAGATGTTTCTGTCTGTAATGGTTTAGCAATAAAAACCCAAAACATGTCTCATTGTTACACAGTGAAGTTTCTGCTGTTTTTTCCTAAATAGACTGATGCCTTTTTTACACTTCTGTTAAAAGAATAGTTGTGTTAATACAGTTACATTCCTGAACTTGTTGCTGGACTGGCATATTTTCAGTTGCCCACAAACATATGATTGAAGCTGGCATAGTATGCAAGTTAACTTAATGAAATCTAATCTTACTGAAATTATTTGCAGTCATGATTAGTCAATAATGTACAGATAAAAGTATGAACAGATCTTGAAAAGGAGAGGGTATAATATTTAGTAGGTTTTCCTCTTACACTTTCATTCTTCCTATTATAGACTGTCAAAGAGGTTACAAATAAATTATTCAAACCAGGAAGCAAGACAGTACCACCATGTTTCTATTCAGCTCAAAGAAAATTTGAAATATTGATCTCATCATTGTCTCCGCTTTGGTCTTTTCTCATAAAAAATTATGTCGTTTCAGACCACAGGCAAAGTTGTGCTGTTGTGTTTTGGCATGTCTACTCTAGTTCCCTTCCAGACACCTGAGAAACATCAGGTCACTTCATGTTTCATTGATTAACCCAATGTGTAAATCATTTTGTGATGCAGCATAGAGAATATGCTTGAATTCAATCAAAATGTATTAATTCCACCTTTCCCATTTTCAAACTGTCTTCAGCCAAATAAGTAATGATTTTCAGCCTGGATTTGAATGTCAATTTGTGAGAAAAAATAATTTTATGAAGCTCCAACTTGCCCAAAAGTAGTGTTTCTGCCATGCTGTCCAAATGCCCTTCCACAATCTCTTAATGTAGCAACTGAAAACTAACATATACTAGTCTAATAATTAAAACAAACCCACAAGTTACTCAATATCTCATTGCAACTACAAGCTTGTAGCATCATTGCTGTTGTGCTGCATGATTCCCCAGAAGCATATGGTAAGCAGATAAAAATCTCAAGATGCAGTCTTCAAAGAATACACACGAGTAATCTTTACTTGTAACTGGAGTTGCTTTAATTTTAGTATAGCCTTCCCATGCAGACCAGGATCAGGCCTTGCATTTAGATGGAAAATTCTTTCCCCTGAAAAGAAAGGCAACGATACTTGAAATAAGATGCTTCATAAGCTAGTGTGAGCTTATGGATATCACTAGGCACCAAATGTTGTCCAACAAAGGATCAGAGGCTCTGAAGTTTAGTTCTCATGTCAGAGGCTGGATTTCGTGACCTACAGAAAGACCCTGTTGTGCTCTAAGAGCTCGAAGGAGGAAGGACTGATTGCAAGATTTGGAGAAAGGGAAAACTGAAGACTTGGGGGCTCAGTTTATGAGAGAAAAGTCATAAATTCTTTCTAGTACAGAGGCACATTTAGCTGAATACATTTTGTATGGGAAAAGAATGCACTTTAATTCTATATGCTGAACCTGAAGTTTAGATCTTCTATTAACCTTTCTTAAATAGAAATTGTATTTTATAACAAAATATATTTTTTATTATTAGAAAAAACAAAAATCTTGACACAGGTCATTAGAAATCTGATTAGACAATAGGTCAGAAGAATCACTATGCCCTGTTGACTACTGCCAAAATCAAGCCATTTGCTGTGGGCAAGTGAAAAATATATTTAAACGTAGTAAAAGATCTCTTTATCTTTCTGCCATCTGAAATCATGCCAGTGTTTTCCCGTGTTTCTCATAGACGAGACTAGATTAGCCTTCACAGTGGTCAGATCACAAGGTGACATGGGAATGGATGGATTCAGCAAAGGAGTTAGGCAATTGCAAAACAGGAGTCACAAACCCAAGTGTCAGCAGACTGGCCCAAGCTTGGAATGCATAACACGTACTCTGCGGTCAAAACAGGAGAAAGAGAAACTCAAGCATGTCAGGAGGAGGATGCAGAAAGCCCACAAGATGAACCATAATGCTAGGCACAGAAGAATGTGCTTAGAAATGAACAAGGAAAGAAAGTGAGAACAATGGAGAACATGGCTCTGTCACAGGATTAAAAATCTTGAACTCCTCTAGCTGAGCCATTAGGTTATATTTCACTGTTTTTTACTTGCCAGCACTATGAATCCTCCCCTTTTAGTTGTCCCTTGGCTCAACTTCTAGAGGAGACAGAGACTGTGCTAAGATGCTAATATATGTAGGAGGTTAGTGCACTTCTCTGGAAGGTGGGTATAATTTTTTTCCAGCAAAGGGGAGTTATAAACCTCTGTCTTGCATTTCACAGTTTAAGTGCTCTAACTGCTATGTCACCTTAGTATTTTCCCACTGTGGCAACAGCATCTATCCCTCCAGGCTACATGAATGCTCAATGGGAGTTGTAACTGCACCCTGACTCCACAGATCCTCCCATATACCAAATCTTTCCCCACAGCCTTCCCAGACAAAGCCCCAACCTCATACAGCTACCTCTCTTCGCTGCATTTAAAAACACAGCTGCCACGACTGCATTGAAATGAGCTAGATGCTGGTAATATGTGTGCAGAGGGGCACGTGCTCTGCTGCTGAATCAGGAAAAAATATTTTGTTCTTTAAAAATGTTGCCAGGGTAGATTTACCAGTGGTTCAAGATAACCATAGCTCCTCTTTTACCAAACACCGGGAAAAGTATGAAAGTTACAGGTCACATGCTTGGGAAGCAGCTGCAAGGCATCCCTCTCACCACCACCTCTATATCCCATCCCAGTTATATTCATTCTGTTTCTTTTTAAAGCTCCAGTTCAGAAATTTCTTCATAAACAAATAAAGCCATCACTGCGTGTAACTTTTTTACCAGGAAAAACTTGGCAAACTTATATTTTGGAATGAGATATTTTGGAAAAATAATGTTTTGCAAGATAGTCTCATGGAAAGAAAAAGGGCAAGAAAGATGGGCCAAAACACCAAAAAAACCAAAGCCTTATATTCCGAAAGACAATAAAGACTATTCTTAGACAACCTTGGTGACTAGCAGCTGGTGAAATTCAGCTGATTCCTTCTACCAGACTTGGAGAGTTGCAAACGCTTATTAATATCCCTCTTCTATGTAAGATTTTGCATTGCTCTGTACTGGTAGGATTGCTTATTTGGAGGTGATGAACACAGATTCTCCTCCACAATGAAGAAAGAATTAATTATGACTAACTTGAAATATAGCAAAATAAAGGTGACTGATTACTACCTGATGCAGGAATGAGGTAGTCCATAATTATACCCTGAAATATGAGTTATTCTTTGTATGATAGGAGCTTCAGAATCCCCCAGGAAAGGAGCAATATCATCAGAAACTGTTGGACAGCTCAGGTCCTTTTTTGTGCATACTCCAGAAGTATTTAGGTCTCTTCTAGTTAAACTGATCAGCTCTGAATCATGTGGTTGAATGTGTCCCAACATTTCCGCTACACTGTTCTTCTCTTCATTGGCACTGAGATCAGATGAACCATATGATTCGGATTCAGAGTCTTTAACTGTTCCATCCTTTTCTTCAAAGAAGGACTCAAAACGCAGCTGTCTACGGGGACCTGATCTAGTCACCTGAGGCTGAATGAAAAGGCCACTTGGTTGAAAATCTTGCTTGCTTAAGTCTGCAATGTCTTCCTCTTGCATAATTTTGATTATTCTAATGAGCTGAAAGAGTCGTTTGCGGTCATTCATGTCGTGGACCCCCAGTTTGGTATAATCTTTCATGGAAACTTTGGCAAGCTCATCAATCTTCTGAAGACCAAAGGCAGCAAAATGGGGATAGTATTTTTCAAGTTCTGCCTCACAAAGGCATTCATAAAGGCACGATGCCATCTTCAAGATAAAGTCTACAAGAAAGAAAACAAAATAAATATTAGAGTCATATGAAACATCACATCTGACAAAGTTACTAATGAAGAAACTACAATTCTTGATGCCATTACCTGCAGTTAGACTAGAAGATTGTTTAACTCCAAGTTTACAATTCACTAGACTGCCAAACACTATAGAATATACCAATAGCAACAATCAACTAAACATGAAACAAATATTTTAGAATTATGGACAATACACAATAATGTGTAAGAAATGCACAGGGCAGTGTTACTTACTGCTGCAGAGTTCCTACATGCCTGATGTCTACTTGATGAATGCCACAGCTACTGAAACCCTGTCCTCAAGCTACAGAATGTAAAATGCCTAATTTTAGACACTCAATTTAATATCAGAGCATGTGGTCTAGTGTGGTTCAGCTATCCCTGGTTAACTAACCAAAGAAGAAGAAATTGCATTTGTCCTCACCTCAAGCTGAATAATTAAGACCATTCAGCTTATACATGAACTACAGCAAAGTTCTAGTTTTGTCGCGTAACTGTCTCTTGTATGTCATGAATCTTGTACACATTTCTAACTGTTCCTGACAGAATAACCAAAACATTCTGCGAAATATGAAACACAGAATTTCTCTGAATCTTTATACGCCACTGGAACACCATACTTGCATTCTTGGGAAACCCAAAAAAGAAACATGCATCACTGAAAGGTATGCCAAAAAACCCTCAACTCTTTCACTCATGTCTCCCTAGCAATGCATTGTGCAGCTGTCTGTATCCAGATGGATTAATATCTGCAGATATTTTTACTTGTTCCATAAAATGGAAAAATGATAGCACTTCAAGTATCTGATGCCCACTGCCGCCTTATATCTTTGCTCAGTCTAGGACCTTAGCAAATACAGCTCATGTTTGGAGGCTACAATAACATTCAACAAATCCAAGTTATTTAAGACGAAGTTTTTCCCTCTGTAATTCAGGGTAAGTTCTTTGACAGGATTTTCACACATCTCTACAATAACATTATATAAGAAAATAAGGTCACCAAATATCACACCCAAGTTTGATTCCATATCATTAATTAACACTATGTGGAAATAATAACAACAACAAAACTATAATAAAGATTATATTAAAATGCTGATTGTATAAGATATTACATAAGAGGCCAAAAGGGACAGTAGAGGACATCTAAAATGACTTCGAAGCTAGAGTCTAAGCTGTAGATAGCTCAAAGTACTGAGAATCTGTTAAAGATTAAAACAATCCAGATTTCTTTTGTCTGTTCTCACTCTTTACCCTAGATTACACCTAGATCTTTATATATGCTTAAGTTAAATACAGTGGCCAAAGACCAGTGCAAGAACTAATCTGGTGTTAACCTCTGTTTGAATTATAATGTTGAACACAGGAGAGAGAAGAGAGGATTAAAATTAAAAAAAAAAATGGAGACACTTCCCAAAACAAGAACAGCAGGCAAGGGGAGAGAACTGAGAACTTTAAGATCACAGTTCTAACAAAAAAATTAAACAAAATATATTTAAATACCTAGAAACGACTGTAGAGACAGGTTTCCATTATTTGGCGCAACAAGGGACTAGGATTCTCAAAATATGGAAAATCCAAGTAATATAGGTACTGCAGAATATACAAGAAGGTTAGTAGTGAGACATGTAAGCAGCTCTGCATGGCTTATTGGCTCAGGTTCTGTGCCATGGGAAAGCAACTAAATGGCTTCTTAATGAGAGCTGGTCCAGGAAGTGATATAACTGCTTCTGCCTCCCCAGATAAAATAAATCTTACTGGATCTAAATGGTTTCAGGAGATAACTCCAGTGTCTCTCCATCCATGGAACAGCAATTTCACAACATAGGAAAACAAATTAATTAACCATGGAAAAAAATTAAGCAATCATCATGGTGATGGGTTGCAGCATTTCTGATTATTTTAAAACTCAAGACTAGACAATGTTCTAAAAGATTTGGTCTGGTTCATAAATGAGAGAACCCAGAGGAAATTGCAGTTGTCAGTGAAACCCGTCTAGCCTTTTAATTGGAGATGCTCTAAAAGAAAGGGGTGCCTTTTTTCTCATTAAAAGAATACTTTAATTCATCCAACACTGTAGAGTTCTTTGTATCTGAAGAAACTATTTCTAAAACAGATAAAAATTCTTCAAAATACATTGGCTTTGTAAAGAAATAAGAGTATTGGTAGGTTTTCAAGAATCCTAAATTGTTAATGCCATCTTCTGGCAAAAAAAAAGTAAGACACTTTTTCCACAATAAATAACGGCCATGATTCCCTCAGTTATTGTCAGGATCTAATTTTGTTTGTTCACCTGAGAGAACATTTGTGTTCTAAGGAAGAAAAATACAACTTTCTTCAGCATGCTAGTTTTATATCCAATCCCAGGTCTTGTTCCCCGCAAAGCTATGGGTGGCTTCACTGAAAACAGTATTGAGACAAAAGCCTAAGACTTCTTAAAATAGTTGGATATAACATATTTTGAGAAAGAAGTGTGTTAGTATGGAGGTATAATTCTCCATGAGCGCTCAGTTATAAGGTCAGTCTCAGGACTAAGAAAAACTTTTCAGTCAATCTCTATTACAACGTCACTTGTAATTCTTCGCTGTTCAGTGGTTGCCGTTCTCATTTTAGCTGGCAGAAAGACTCAGCTTTGCTTTGAAATTTTCACCTTCTTCTCACACAAGGGACCAGCTTTGCCACTGACAAAAAGATGCTGAAGCTGGTCAGTGAAACAGTGAAGTCAACAAAGTCCAGAGCATCTTTACTTGCTAATACACGTGCTAGCAGCAAGGGAGAAACAGTTAATGGTGATATACCTTATTGCTGGAACATGTGAGATGTCTGAACAAGGGACCAGTCAGTCTATCATCTTTATGTGGCAAAACTGAGCTCTCTACAACTTATTTCTTATGCAAAGAAGTTTTTTGAAGATCTTAAAAGGTTGCTAGATGCTGTTTATTGGATAAGTACTTTTTGTAAAAAAGCATTAGAATTTATATAAAGGGACCAACTCAAAGCACAGAATAAGATCAGAGTTTGTCGTCCGAGAACTCCTCCTCTGTTTCAGTAATAGAGGGTTTTTACAGGTCATAAAGATGGGGAAAAAAGAAAAGTCAGGCGTAAATAGTAGAAACAAGTGATTACATTTTACATATTCTGAGGGAAATCAACTTACCACAGAATTATGATCTAGAAGCTGATCCTCCATTTTAAAATACTTTTAATTATTAATTAGCTCTTACACAGATCTTTTCATTCTCAATGCACTTTTCAGAGTGGAGAAAAGGCTGGCCTTCAAAGATACTCAGTGAGTGTCAGTTACTATGGATAAAATAAATCACATAAAATCTCTGCATAGACTATTTTAAAAATGAAGCAGCCTCAGACCACTATACTTTGATCCTCACTGACCTCTGATATAGTAAAGATCTCAGTGCATCGTTTGCCTGAATAACACTCTCATGCCCTGTTATCCCACTGTAGCTCACTCATATTTACCTGACAGTTTTAGCTGACTTCCACTGATACTTCTGAGCATGACCACCGAGACATGACACAAGTATCACTGTATTCATAATTTAAACTAGAGAAATTAAGTTATGTCAAAGTGAAGAAATCTTTTGTGGCACTCCTACAAATGCAAACTTATGCAACCATACATTTAATTCTGCAAATAATCTAAGATAATCACTCTGAATCATAAACTCTGGTCTGATCATTAAATAGTTTTATTAGGCACAATTTTCAAGGGCATCTGATAAACATAGTAATTGCTAATCTGTGTACAAAACCTAAACAGTACCTTATTTTCCTGCCTGTTACTTGGTATTGGGTAAATAATTTTGCTTTACAAGTACTTCATAAAAACAAAAGTTAAGAACTTATAAAATCTGTCAATGCATGTAGCAGGTAGGTATGTTTCCTTTCCTGACCACAACTATAGCAGTGTATTGTACGTATTACTTGTGACCACGTCACCCCAAACAGCACAGGCTCTGTCCATGCCAAAGTGTCTGCTGGTTTTTGAAGTGTTGAAGCAGAAGACCAGAACGAAACCAATCTGGTGATCATATGACAGAAAAAAGGGGGACTTATTAACTAACTCATGTCACCAGTCATTCATCTTTATTTCTTATTCATCTGAACATTAAGCTCTTTTTTAACTGTGATCCAAAGCCAAATCTGACTTAGCTCTCCAGAAGTGAATGGCTAATTTGCTCTTCCAGAGCACCACACAGAACGCTTCACCTTTAATCATTCTGACCCCATTCCTTAGAAACTAGGGTATTCCTGTGAAGAACAGGATCAGGGTATGGTTGCACTTTTATAAACACGAGCTCCATAAGAAGAGATAATCTGTACTGTAACACGAGGTCATCATTTTAGTTTAATGCAGTAGGTAGGGATCTATGAAACAGTGTTTGAGGTTGCAGCAGATCCCTGTGTAAGGTCATAGGATTACACTATGCAACTCCGTGTGCACATACACAACATGGTATTAAACATTCTGCTACTTGTCAGAACAAGTGTTGTAGCAGCCTGTTTTGAAGGAACAAAGCTGACTACTAGCAACAGATAAACAGTTTTGGTATAGTAAAAATAATTGGAGAGGAGGGAATACTTCTAACGTTAAATGACAACTCTTTTACAGTTGAACCATGATGCAGGTCGTTTCCCTGCAGCAACACTTCCTACTTCCTTTCTTACTGACACACCTAACACAGTTTGTTGCTAAAACTAGTCTGCTCTTTGAAACAGACTTGAAAACAACTAAATGTTGGGGTTTTTTTGTTTTCCAACAGAGTAATTTCAACTGGCAAGAGACTGCTATTTTTTATAATCAGCCCTTCATACTAAGTATAGTTCAGTGACCTCAGCAGAAGAGACTCCATCCTACAGCTGATCCCCAACAACTGCTTAAAACAACAGCTGCATGGAAATGGGAAGTGTCTAATATTCAACCACACGCTAAGAAAATAATCTACGAGTTATATTGGGATGCTGATTATTTGAAAATTGTGCCGGAGCTTCTCCTGCCAGTAAGATTTACCAAATGGCTTTCAAAATTTATTTTATAATTGTATCAAAACAAACTGTGGTGCATCTGGAGTTACACTGTGTGACTGAGGGGGGACATGGTTACTGAATTTAGCTCCATTGGGATTTATAGCTTCTCTCACTGAATTTAGTCCCAGACTGAGGAACTGTATAGCTTCACCCCCTGGAAGAAGGGATGCAGGGCTGAGGCAGGGGCCTCGCACCCAGTCAGCTGCCAGGTCCCTCCCGCAGCGTCCGGCTTGCCCCCGAGTTGGGGCTTGCCCCCGAGTTCCGCTGTGCGTGGGCTCTCCTCCCATCCTTCCCTGCGCTTATCCACCCCGGTTTTTTTCCTCTCTGCCCCGCACACACCAGAGTCAGGCGGGGCCCAAAGGAGAGGGCGGCCCAGCAGACCCCACCGCAGCCAGCTGGGCTCCGCAAACGGAACAGGAGGGAAGCCACGGCGCTGTCCCCCCGCCCGGGGAGGGTGACGGCCCCCGGGACAACTCCCCCCCTCCCTCGGCGCGGCCGTCCCCTTCACCTCACAGCAGGCACCCCCCCGCCATCCGCCGCGCCCTCCCCACTCACCTGCCGCGGCGCCGCTCGGCAGCAGCGACTAGGCCGCGTCTCTATAGCAACAACGCTTTTCCCGCTTCAAACGCTCGCGCGCACCGTCGCACCCGCAGCCAGCGAATAGGGCGCGGATGGGGCGTGTCTCGGCGGGGAAAAACCAATCCGAGGTCTCCGCGGCCGGAGGGGGCGGAGCCTAGAGGAAGGCGGGCGGGGGAGGGAGGACGGAACGCGAGGAGAGGAGCTACCGCCCGTGCTTGTGCCGCTGTGATTGGCTGAGGGTGCCTTCAGTCGTGCGCCGCGCCCCGCCTACTCTCCGGTCCGGAAGCGAAGGTGAGGGCCGGGGGCGAGGGCGGCTGCGCTGGGGGTGACCTGGGCTTTGAGCCGCCCTGCCCGGCTGCTCCAGTGTCCCGGCGTGCACCGGGGCTGTCCCGCGGCCAGGGCAGCGGCTGGGGGGGCTCCAGGCCTGGTCCCCCCGCCTCAGCCCGGTGCCGGCGGGGGCCTGTCTGCTGGGAGCGGCCGGGGGGCCACGCTCTGCGGGCAGGAGGGACGGGGAGCGGGGACCCGGGGTGCCGGGCAGCGGCGGGGGGGCGGCCCGGGGGCCGCTGGGCTGACGACCCTCGGTGGCGTTTGTCCTTCCAGGCTCTGGGCGTTTGAGCGCGGCGTTTCCAGGCGCGCACGGGAGGTGGTGCTGGTCCGCTGCCTTGGGCGGGCTCTTGGCTCGAATCAGCCGGGTTTGGTCCCTGCGCTGCCCCGGGGGCTTGGTAGCTGGCAGGAGGCGTTATCTTGGGCATACCTGATCAGAAACTAATTGAGGCGGTTGAAGAGGGGTTAACCAAGAGAGCTGAACACTCTGCTGGGGCTTGGTTGGTGGTGAAGGACTCTGCTGTGGTTTCCCAGTTTGGAAACTGGAGGTGTCACAATGTCTTAATGCATCCCAGGGAAAAACAGTGTAAATTTAATACTTACTGAAATGTGCAGCTCTGTCAAAACGCAAAGCTTTGGCTGGAACTGGGAGTTGCTGTATTCTTTAACGTGGATTTCTCATCTCCATTTGTCACTTAAGAGGTGTGTTCCTTTCTATTTACAACAAATTAGTGCTTAACATGTATGCCAAGAAGCTTTTAGTTTTGTATCACAGCCTCATGTCTAGTCCAGAGAAGCAGAGGGCCTGTCCTTTGTCATACATTTTCTTGGCTCTGCCACTGGCGTCTTGAGGAGTTCTCTGCTGCAGGGGATCTGTCTTGGGCAATTAGTTCTGTATGTCACTTCCAGCAATGTTGAGGTATTATCTTTGCACAGAGCCTTTAGATTTTTGCAGTGGAAATGCTTCAGAGTGTTAATCAGTGGGTTCCCTTTTGCTTTATCTTTTTTTTTTTTTTCCTTCCATACAGTGTGGTTTGTAATAGGAGCAAAGAAATGTCATGCAGGTCATATTTCATGCTTCTTGATAACTTTTTTAAAAAAACTTATATAGGTTCCCGTTTCCTTGTTTTAAAAGGAAAGGACTCAATTTTTTAAAACTCGAAGATAGTTAATAAGATTCAGTTTAATTGTGTCATAACTACAAAAGGATGGATGACTTTTAGCGCACGCTGAGAGATGTTTGCTGGCTAAATACAACTAGTCTGTTTGAGCTCCATGTTGAAGTTTGTTCCTGCTTGATCCTCTCTGCTCTTCTACAGCTCCCCGTGCAGTTAACAGAGGGGCATGGCTGTGAGAGCCTGTGGCTTGATCATCTACCGGAGGCTGCAGTCAGCACCATCTTCTAAGGTCACTGATGGTATTGAATACCTCCTCCTTCAGACATCCTATGGGACCCATCACTGGACCCCACCAAAAGGTGATGTTTGTTCTGATAACACACTTCAAGGCTGCTTGTGTCAGGAGTAAGTGAGATTACAGACTGAACTTTGCCTGAACACTGCTAAGATCAGCTTTGAGGGCCAGTTAATCAGTTGACAGTAGCCGCTGATTATGCTGTTTGTGCAGCTGAGTGGGGAGTTTTGTGGCCGAAATTCTTTGCAAGTTGTGACTGTATAAGCTATTGGACACAACTGATTGGAGTTGGGGAGGGGGTGTCACCCAGTCATGCTCCTCAGATATCTGATGTTTCTGGCAGACATTGAGCAGACAACTGAAATTAGGTAGCTAGAGGAATTTTTACCTTCTCGCTGAGGTCCAGCCCTCTGCCAGATATCTCTTTTGCCAATGCATGGTTGTTTGGCCCATATACAATCGGAAGGGTCACAATTTGCAGTGCAACATTAGAAAGCAAACTGAAATCGGTGATGATTTACTTTAAAACGCCTTTCTTAGAAGATGCAGGAGTTTCTTTAAGTTCAGGAAATCGTTGATGGAGAGCACATACCTAATGCAGCAGGGTTGAGAGAGACAGCTAGGAGAAGTAATCTTATCAGCCATCTTCACCTAAGCCATCCTCGCTCATCAGTGAGACCCCAAAGGAGAAGACAAGCCCAGTGCCCCAAGACATATCACAACACCTTGCCCGTAAAGTCACACGGCAGAGCCAGTGTTTGGTAGTACATAGTCACAGCACTGGTACCGGGAGAAGTGCAACCTGAAGAAACACTTCTTGTTTTGTAAAAGGCAGGGCTCTTAAAGCATAGTGCAGAAGCAGTTTGTAAACAGGAAATTGCAATTGGAAAAAAAAGCTTGTAACAGAATCAACTGTACTGTCCTATTAAGGGAAAGAACAAAACTTTCCAAACCTCCTCCTTTGTCTGCTTTACCAAAAGCCTAAGGGAGCCTACTGGAAGGCTAAAAAACATGTGCTGGGACACTATTGGTTGTTGTGAGAGGAGCAATCCATATGGAAATGTTCACTCGGAGAACAGTGATTCTGGACAAATGATTGAAATGACTTGTAGGCGTTTTGGTAAGGAATGAAATGACTTGTAGGCATACGTCTCATGCACTCAAAATCATAGAATCGTCGAATGGTTTGGGTTGGGAGGGACGGTGAAAGGTCTTGCGGTCCAAGCGCCGCCGCCACGAGCAGGGCCACGTTGGAGTAGATCCGGTGTCTGGGAGCCCCGTCCAAGGTGACGGTGACCGTTTGCCGGGATGGGGCAGCTCCCAGCTCTCGGGGCAACCTGTTGCAGCGTCTGAGGAGCAGGCTGGTGGTAGAAGACGTCTTGCTTGTGTCTGGTCTGAATCTGGGCTCTGTGAGTTGCAAAGCGTCAGCCCTGGTCCTGTGGGCACAGGCCCTGTGGCAAAGTCTGTGCCCATTTTTCTTCCAAGCCCCCTTTGAGCATTGGAAGGCTGCTAGAAGGTCTCCCCGGAGCCTTCTCTTCTCCAGGCTGAACAACCCCAACTCTCTCAGCCTGTCCTCACAGGGGAGGTGCTCCAGCCCCCTGATCATCTTCGTGGCCTTCTCTGGACCCACTCGAGCAGGTCCGTGTCCTTCTTACACTGGGAGCCCCAGAGCTGAACACAGGACTCCAGGTGGGGTCTCACCAGAGCAGAGAAGAGGGTCAGAATCACCTCCCTCACCATATTCTTTAAGGTTTTATAGATCAAAAGCCACAATCTGCTGGCAGCCTTTAATAGTAGCTTGGTGCAGATTTGCGGGCAATAAACGAAGGGGAGCTATTATATTATATATTCTCCGCGATATGAGTGGTCTTCAGAGGCAGCCTCAGGTGTGATGCAGTAACATAACTTGTATATGATGCAGACATAGATTTAATGTGGCAGGAGCCAGAATGAGAAGTTGTAATCATCTCTCCAAGAGCACGCAAAAGGCAATTTGCAGCTACAGCTGTACATTGATATGTCAGAAGTTCCCTAAGCAGCTGCAGTCCTTATGGGATCAAACTGGACTTGCTTGGATCCCCCCACCTGAGCTTCATCAGCCTTATCTCTGCTTCTAGAACTGTGACTTTGCAATAGGCGAGGCTGATGGTAAGGAGTTGCTGGGTTCATTTTCCTCCTCAGCATATTGGGACTGTATTTGTGTAAACGGATAGGAGGATCAAAAAGCTGTGGTGTGAGGTGCTGCTATCACTCCTTTTTCTGCCCAGTAGGTACACTGTACTGCACAAGGTTGGAAATTTACTGAGTTTAGACTTGAGGTTATCAACAGCAGGGTGACATGGTTGCCTTTTGCTGTGCTGGAGAGCAGGAGGTTGCACTAGTGTCATTTGAGTTGAAATGGAATCTCAGCCCTCCAGCTTTATTGCTACCTTAACTCATTGTGTATTTGGTGACTATGATCATGACTATCATAAAAAACAGTGGTTACTTACTGTTTGTGGATGTTCTGTGGGCATTTGCTGTGGGTACTGTAAAAGTAATCCAGCTGTGAAAGGCCAAGTGGATTCTGTTTCTCAGCGGTTAGTAATAAGTCTCAGATATGGAAATATATACTTTGTCAAAAAGGAGACAGCTTGACTTGCAGTGCTGAGATTCAGGGGAGAAATATGTTTACTTAAAGCCTCATGTATTTGATCTCAAATATCTGAGATGTCAAGTGCAAATCAGATGCTGTTTTCTGCACAGTTGCTGCTTGAAATAGAAGTGTATTTTACGTTTGAGATTATGTCATGTTGTAAGAGGTGTTTAAGCTTCTCATACGCAAAGAAATGAGTGAGACCTGCTGGGAAAGCAAAATGAGCTGCCCACAAACCGCAGTTCTAGTACTACAGGGTGGCTTTGCGTACCTGGGCCCTGTGGGAAGATTCACCTCTGTGATGAAATTACGGCTATTTGCAGCCAGCTGCATAGAAAAGAGAGTGACACCAGGGACAAGATAAAGCATAACTTTTTTCCCCCTCTTGAAACCTCCCAACTCCTGCTATGTTGCTTTTTTGAGGTCTTGCTTGGCTTGTTCTATTTATGTTCTGGTCTGGAGCATTCATGAGAAACCCAAAATCTGACATTTCTCAACAAAAGTACAAACAGCTGGGGATATGTTATATTTATCCGTTGTTTGTAATGGCACCTCTCATTCTGAGCAACGTAAGATAAATGACGTGTCCTAGAAGAACCACGCAGCTGGTGAAAGGACTGACTTTTAGACTTGCTGCGTTTCAGAGGGGAGTATGGGAGAGAAACAAATTACCCTTAACCACCTAACTGAAAGCCACCTTTTATATGGCATTTCTTGGTGCCTGGTCCTGTTGTTTCTGGGCTGTTGGCATGAGCAAAAGTTTTGCAGAATTGAGCCTTAAACTTCTGTGAGAGGGAGGGGATGAGAGAGGACTAAGACACTTGCAGATGATCAGTGTCCCCTCTAACCGGATAAAGGAAAGGCGTTCATGAGGCACCCAGTCTTCAGTATGATCTAAGGTGGAACATCCCTGTAAACGTTCAAGGTCAGGTTGGATGGGGCTCTGGGCAACCTGATCTAGTTGAAGATGTCCCTGCCCATTGCAAGGGGCTTTGACCAGATGGTTTTTGGAGACCCCTTCCAACCTGAACTTCTGTGATTGTGGGTGCAGAGTGCTGCAGAAGAGGAGAGGAGCACCAGAAGAAAAGATGTCTAGTGTTGATAGGCTACTGGGATTTTCAGAAGATGTGGTATAAACAATGATCCTAAAAGCCATGAGATAAGAACAAATCAAGACATAAGAGTTGGGAAAGCAATCTCTTTTCTCCAGTTTCCTTTTGATTCTGTATCAGCTACAGTGTACTCTCATCTCTGTCTTCCCAGTTTTCCTAGTTGTCAACTTAATAAACAAAATCTGAGTTTCCTTCTCAGAGACTTACTTTTTCACCTTCTTGACAGGCCATGTGGATCCAGGAGAGGATGACCTGCAGACAGCCTTCCGGGAAACGCAGGAAGAGGCTGGTCTTCAGGCCAGTCAGCTCACTCTCGTAGAGGGGTACAAGAAAGAGCTGCACTATCCTGTCCGTGGCAAACCTAAGACTGTCATTTACTGGCTGGCAGAAATGAAGGACTGTAACACAGAAATCAAGCTCTCGGAGGAGCACCAAGCTTTCCAGTGGCTGAAGCTGGAGGATGCTTGCAGATTTGCGGAATATGAAGACATGCAAGCTACACTGAAAGAAGTGCATCAGTTTCTCTGCTCCAAAGTATAAAAGTTTTTGTGAAGAATAAGCGGGCTTTTTGAAAAAGCATGTTCCTGGTTTTTTTGCTTTGGTTTGGTTTTTTTATTAACTAGGAGAACAACTGCATGGCTGCAGAAATGTAGATTTCTTTTTTAAATCTATAGAAATTCAGTGAGGAGCTTTTAAAGAGCTTGTCCTTTTGTCTCCCCTACCTAACACAAAAAAGCATGGTCTGATTGAACCATAAGCCAGAGATGTCTGAATTGAAACCCAGAGCTAACAAAGACTTCCTCTGTCCCTGTATCCTTTTATTTTTCCTTTTTTTAACTTGCCCCTGAAGTGCTGAACGTTGAAAAATCAAACACTTTATTTCTTGACTTGCTGATGTAGAACTACAGAGTTGAGAAAATGAGCATATGGAGATTTTTAATAACAAGATGTTTACTGCAGAAGTTGCACCTTGCATTTCAAATGGGGAAGCAGTAGTTCTGTTCCCAACTCCTCCACTGATACGCTGTGATAACTTGTCAGATCATTTCAGGTCTTGTTTGTTTGTATCATGAATTTATGTACATCACTAATGTACTGTTATGAAAACATTTTCCATCCAAAGAGTCTTAGTAAACAATTGATGTGCAGTATTTCAATGGTAAACTTGAAGTTCTTTTGCCTCTTTATTTTCCTTTTTGCTCTTTATCAGACACCTTACCCATATATTATTCAGGGAGTTGGGAAAGGGAAATCATTCTGCCTAATACAGCATTTTCTGCACAGAGTATCTAAGCTAATGTGCAATCTTGCATCCATTCGATAGCACCTGTGTTTCTGTGGCTGCAGCCTGCACCCATGTGGGCAGCAGGGCCCCGTGCACTGGCAGGGGGGTGCTGTAGGTACTTGCTGGAGGATTGCAGAAGCCTGCGATGGTACCGATGAGCTCGCCTGCATCACCTTTCCTGTGGGCCTCTCTTTTGTCATTGATGTTGGTGGGAGCTGGGGTTATTAGCACTCTCTATGATTATGCCTGTTCAGTCAGTAACAGTTCATAATCTTTTGGATGTTTTGGTACATAAAATACAAAAAAAGCATGATGGCATTATTAAAATTTTTAGGTGAGGAATGAGGTTTTCTGAATCCCAGGCAACTTTGGCAGAGAACAAGTGTCTGTCCCTTCTTCCCTATGTCTCCTCTCGCCTTTGCTGCTTAGCACTTGGAACTCGCAAAGCGAATAAGTATATGAGAAAGTGGATTCTACTTCCACTTTGTCTTCCTCTCCTTCCTTGCCGCAAGAGTGAAGCGAAGGTCATCAGCATCACATCAGCCCTGGAGGAGACCTGCAATACCAGAGGTGCAGCAAAACTGGGCTGAAAAATAGGGGCGGCAGTTTGGTATAATGTTACAGTCTGCAGCACTCATCCTCAGTGCAGCATGCATTAACAATATCAGTACCACTGTGACAGTGGTGTCTTCCTCGTGACTCTGATATCTTCCAGTGGAGTGATTTATAAAAGCCCTCTTGTGGTGCATCCTTTTTTGTGTGTGTATATGTATACACACACACACGAAAAAGGATACAAAGTAAGGGCGCTTTTAATATGTGTATATATACACGCATAAACAATTTTAGTGTTTCTCCACTTTACAGTCAGGTTTTATTTTGATCATGAACACTGTTTACAAGCATTGCATTCAGGTGATGGCAGAGAGTGAACAGCACATAGGTTCTGCGATTGTTCTGAGTGTTTCTCAGCTAGCTTAAGAAGCAGAGGATAGAAAGTGTCTCCTACTGTCACCAGGTCCAGCCTTAATGCAGAATCAGATATTTTGGAGTCTTTTTTGATGGATGTTTGGTTAACGTGCTTTTTAAGACGTCTCGTGATGAAGACTCACACCTTCAGGTCCTCTGTCCATACCTTGGAAAATTCAGTCTCTAGCATCTAATGTAGGTAAACCAGTGAGAAATAACTAAAAGATAACCACCAGTAAAAGAGAGGGGGAGAAAATAGTTAAAAGCCTGTGCTGCTTCACAGTCTTTATTTTTTTTTATTATTGTTTGAGCTACCATTTAATCAGTGCTTTGTAAACAGTGGTGTTACTGCCTTCATCTTTATAAGCAAGATTAGCACATTAAGTATGAATTATAGAGAGTCACTAACAAGTCGTCTGTTCTGCCCATTCAGCAGTAATGATCATAAGCACTTCTTGCTTTGGAAAGCACATTAGCTGAACTCCAAGTAAATATTTCCATTTTAATAGCACTGCATACATACTGTTCTCAAAGTGTGTAAAGGTCTTGGAGGGTAACAAGTGCTGTAATCACTGTGAGGTGATGTGCTCCTTGGGCAAAATTTCAAAGGAGGGCATCTTAATTGTGGTAGAAAAAGGGATGTAACTGATAATTGGTGAGGCACTGCGTGTGCATTTTGAGCGATTTATGTACGGAATATATTCTCACAAATTTTGTGTGTAAAATGATGCTTATGCATTTGGAAACTTGACCCAAAAGTCTTTGGATTTGTTTTAAAGTGGAAACATTGGAAAGATAGAATTTAATTCTGACTCTTGTTTGTGTTCATTGCTCACTGGTGAAGAAAGAGTTCTTCCTCTGCCCATGTCTAGTAGTAAAATATTTTCCCAAGAAGCATGTGGGAAACCCTCCAGTAAATAATTATGGAATAATCTGCCTGGGGAAGACATTTATTTCCAACCTCTGTGATTTTTATGCCCTGAACCAATAAGGTTTGTATTTTCTTTCTTGAGACCAGCTAAGTTTCTGGTCATAATAATATCTCATGGCAGTTAACTTTTTACCAGACTGTGGACCTATGTTTAAAAAAAAAAAAAAATATCAGAGCTTTAAATTCCCTAGAGACCTTACTTCTGCCTTAGGTTAAATAAAATCAAACTCTGGAGAAGTCCAAGCTCCACTGAAATAGCACAAAAACTTAATTTAGGTGGTAGAAAGCCTGAGTGAGAGATTAGAATATGGTTTCCCTTGCTCTACTGAACAAATACACTGATGCAGCTCATACTTGTAATTTCCTGGTGTTAGTATTTCTTTCTCCAGCTAGTTCCTGATTTATAGCCATGACTGTGGTTTACATCATCACAAGATCAGAGAGAAGGAAAGCATAAATTCATTAATATTAGGAAAGCACTAAGACATTGCAAGTTTCACTGAGAAAAGATCAGGATTGAGTGTGACTGTCACAGGTAATTATGTTCAAACAAGATGTGTAAAGGCTGAAAACTGCGCCTTAATCCTTTCTAGAAAAAAATCCCCACTGTATTACTGCTCTAGATGGGAGCAGTATATCTGTTCATTACTATTCCCTATGACTATAGGAAATCAGGGACTGAAACTAGTATAAAATGGCTGGATAATGTCATATCCCTGATAAGCACCACTGACATTATGTGTCAGTCTACATAAAGAAAGAGGACGTGTGTTATAATAAGGTCCAATTCATCCTAAATATGGAAATATTTTGAGAAACACATTCTCTCAGCAGGACTCTCGCAGTGGTGCAGAGAGAACGATGGAGTGCTCCTTTTAAGTTAGAAAAACTGCTTGCTATTATTTAATTGATAACTTAGTGGGAGGAGTATTTTGGCAGATATCTGGAGGAGACTAATCTTTTGAGTCCTGAAGGCAGTGCTTATTAGTTGTGTTCTCACATTGGCCAAGTAACTGACAGCCTTCTGTGTCTGTTGACAGCTAATCTTCAAAAGGATTTAAGGATCATCAAGACTTCTGTTTTTCACCTTACACCTTGGCTCCAAGGACTTACTTTTTCATATGCTCAGTAACTAGAATTTCAGATCAATGGACAGTTGCAGCTGGTGAGAAACTCGGCTTCATTTAGCTAGATCTGGGTTTTGTTAGGGGTTAAATCAGCTCTGGAAGAGCTAAGCAGCGTGTGCCTATGCAAACCAAACAATCTGCTCTGCTTGCTTCAACCTCGTGCTGTGCAAGGAGATTGTTCTCAAGTGTTAAAAAAACCTCAAACAGCGCTTACAACTCCCTGTCAAAACAAGTCTGGGGAGGAGATTGGCTATGGTGGCACTCTTCCTGGTGGGAAGAGTGACACAGGATGGAACAACAGCTCCGCTAATTTGGAGCTAGTCCATTTGATAATTGGCATTATCAAAAAGAGGAGTGACAGTCCCATCTTTCCACTCAATGAGGATCTCTCCATGCCTCAAGGAAGGGGAGCGAGATGGTGGAAGGTAGGGCTGGGGACCTCTTCGCAAGGGAGACGGCTCCCGTAAGTCAGCTCTGCTGCTGTTGTCTGGGGAGCTCTTCAGAGCAGAAAGAATTTTCTTTTTCCTAGGAGAAGAGAGAAGAGGGTACATAACTGCATCTGCCTGTCACTTGGTTGCTTCCCCATGTCAACTGGTTCTGCAACCATAGTGCCCACATTCCCTAAACCTTCAGAGACTGTGCGAGGTGTGTAGTAGAGCAGGAGCCAACATTAGCAGCTGCATTTGGACGGGTTAGTGAGTGGGAGGGAGCAACAGGGTGTCAGAGAGGAGAAATCATCAAGGGTTACATCATGGGTGAGCAGACCCATCTGCTCAGAGCCAGACACTTCAGGTGGGGGATAGGGAAGGGTGACAAGATCAAGACTTGTTTTGAAATGCTGGACAGGGAAGTGGCAAACTGAATGAACCTGAATCTCACTTACTTGTTGTAATGAACATTGAGTGTCAGTATTATTAATCCCAGTATGAATGCCAAGGGGCTGAGGACCAGCATGGCTGTTTTCCAGTTGGTGCCTGAAAGGGTATAAAAAACCATCATGCATTTGCTGTATCTATCCCCATTCTTATGCAATAGCCACGATTGCATCAAAAAACACCTGTAATGTCCCTAAAGACTAGCAGATAACAGGAAAAGTGCTTTGTCCATAAGATCAACATCTTACAGCTGCTTTACACTGCACAGCATCCCTCTATTGAAAATGGCCACAAAAAAGTTTTCTTTCTTGCTAGGAAGACAGTAACTATTCATGCTTCTCCACTCTGCAGCTCTGTGATATGAAATAAGAAGAGCTGGGGGAAGGCACCAGTTCTAGTGGGTATCTATTTCTCCTGGTGAGCTGGGACAAAGCATTTGCATGTTTTTAGTCACTTTTGTACTCCAGGCCTGGGAAGATTTGTTTAATCTTTAAGAGGAGTTTTTCTGACAGGTAATTTGGTGCCCTTATTCCCTACCAAGCATCCTCGGGATGAAGGGGAATGTAACTTTGCATTGATGGGAAGGTCAGGTGCACTGATGAACCTTCATCCACTCGTTCTATTCTTCCTTTGGTTGATCCCCAGACCTACCTGCAAGCCTGGCCCCAGCATTTTTCCCTCGATTTCCATGGTGCTTTTTAGAGTGATTGTGGGATGCATCTAGGGGAAGAAGCAGAGAGACTCAGATTAGCAGCTTCCGCTGTTGGACCGAAGGAAACTCCAACTTCATCCTGGGGCACTGTAACTACAAATCCCCTTTGTATGGAGCTGAAAGGGAAAAGGGAAAAGAAAACTTTCTTGTTCCTCAACGTTCCCCAGCCACAGATAATTTTCTGCTCCTAGAACATCTGATGGCTGTGCCTCCATATTAAGACTATGGCCGTATCACTGAACTGCTCGTCAAGGTAAGCATCGCAACATGTGTGAAAGCAAAGCCTTGAACCACTCAGTGGTACACATGGAAATTCTTCAAAAGTACTCAGGTACTTACCACCACTGAAAATACCTGAGTAACCTCTAGATGCCTCCCATACTTTCCTTCCTGCTATTCTTGCATATGCATTCAGAAAAGTGCTTACCCTCATTTGCTGGGAGGTATGCCTGTTTGGTCTTTGCTGGAGACACTGTGCTGTTAAATTTGTTTGCCAGAGGTGGGTCAGTCAAGCTCACAGAAGTTTCTCTGTCCATGGCATCGATCTTTGATGAATCAATGGTTTTAGCTTGGAAGGAAATAAAGCAAAGATGTGTGTGATTATCATTTACATTTTGTACAGAAACCTGGATATGGTCAGTGCCCAGCAAGGGAAGGGAACCCAGCCCTGCTGTGTTAGTCCTCTACTCCACAAGATGAACAAGACATGGTGCAATAGCGATCACCTCCTGTGCATCAGGGGCCTTCTATTCTCACAGATTTCAAAGATGAAATGAACCACTCAAGATGGAAGCCACAGCCAAAGCAGAGCTTGTTTTCTGGTGTTAAATAAGGTCATTGGTCTGAAAAGTATAAGTGCAACACCAGCTGTTAAAGGACGAAGTGTGAGGGAGAGGCAAATGGAAGCATCACAGGTATTGCCAACTCAGTAGATGACGAAATGGGATGAAAAGGGTGATAAATATTCCATATCTCTTGCAAAGTTCAGTGGCATCCTTTGCCTTGCCAGTCTTACTGCAGAAGTAGGGTATGTGGGGTAGCAACTACTGCTAGAGGGGAGGTTGTGGGAAATCTTGTGGCAGCAATAGTCACCCCTCTCCTGCACTGATGCATATGGCAAGATCAAGAAACCCATGTCTGCAGGGCTCCCTGCTGCTTATCCCAACCCCATCCCTGTCACACGAGCATCCACAGGTATAGGGGTGTAATTTATTGAGAAAATAACCCACTGAAGTGAAAGCTGTCTGTCAATGGTCAACTGAAACTTGGATAAGAAAGGCCTAAACAAATACGCAGGACTTTGATGTTGTTACTGAGTAGTCAGAGTCTCCCTCCAGTAGACTCTGAACCCTGGGTTGACAGGAAAATTATCAGTTTGCACAAGACACACTAACTGGCACAACCTGATTCAAAGCCTGCTCTGTGTTTACCCTCCCAGCCTTATTTGGGGAGCCTGGCTCGGAGGCAGCCCTGGGCTGCCAGGAACATTGCCTTGGGGAATGCAAACGTCCTTTTCACATGACTTTTTCCCATATCTTAAATGTTCCACGCATTTCCTAGCCTATATTTAACTAGCTTGTTATGGTATCTAATTTGTATTGGCTGTATTTACCTTCATATTAAACAAACATTAACACTTGTGACTACTGTGGTAACTACATGTTAACCTTCTAGTTGGTTAATTAAAAGCCTCGGTAAAAAGGCCATCTTACCTGCATGTAATAGCCAAAAAAGCTATTGTATGTCTTTTAATTTCAAATTAGATAAAGCCTCCTTGTGTCAAAAGGTTATACTCATAATCCATTTACTTATGCCAACCAGATTCATCACTTTTTCTCTTTACTCATTTCTGCAAAGCTGAAAATCTTGTTGGACCCATCAAGCCTTAAAATAAGGAATAACCTCATGTAAAGGAAATAACTTTCCCTGAGGAAGGTTGGGAACCTCATCACCTACAGAGTGGACACAGAAGAGTCATTACAAATGCCAGCTCTTTTCTGGTCCTTGGAGTGGAAGAAGGGAGAGGAGAAGAGGACAAGGGGAGGAATTGAGTGTGATTTTCAGATCTCAGTGCTGCACACAACTTCACAAGAAAAGTCCTGAAACCACCTTCCTTTTCATAAGGGACTAAATGAAAGAGGGAAACAGATAGCACCATGATTTATCAGTGGTCAGCAATGGGCTTCACTGGACATCTGACAAATGATGACAGTCACATCCTGGTGCAATGACTATGCCTGATGTCTGTTAGCCTGGTGTCCAACACATAAAACTCTGAGAGGACCAGGGTTTCTGCCCTTTTTGTGCCCAGTCTAGGCAGAGGATAGTGAAGACTCATAAAGGCAAACATTAGATTCTTTTTAGCAGAGGCCAAGGCCATAAAACTGATAATATAAACCAGATTTTTTATAACTTTTGATGTCATGTTCTAGGGTTTTTTTAAGCAAAGGGAGGGCAGCGTTTTAACTACCTC
The DNA here is from genome assembly GCF_031877795.1 of Strix aluco. Lineage (NCBI taxonomy): Eukaryota > Metazoa > Chordata > Aves > Strigiformes > Strigidae > Strix > Strix aluco. The sequence goes on along the minus strand of NC_133971.1, from coordinate 86,661,186 downwards.
CCACTACTTGCTGTATTCACTAATCTCTTTATGGTTACATCAGGCACCAGGAGCGAGGTTCACTTCTGAGGATCATGAGAGCATGGGAAGAAGGTTAGAACTGTGGTTTCATTAGTGATAGGTGCACTGTTGGGGTCTGTCAGGAAATAACTATAGTGTGTTGCTTAGAAACTGAAACAACAATTTCTCATCTCAAGTGTAGCTGCTTCTCAATAATTCATACAAGTTTAAAAGAGGCTCTCAGTTGCCTCCTGTTTTCTTGTTACCAAAAATGACATCCAAAGTACAAAGTACCAAAAACCACTTCAAAATCTTAAGCACCTGACTTTATGGGACTTCCTTGGTTGTTTTGGACTTGGGAGGCTCAAGCAATTCCATCTATTCTTAGCTCTGGGCACCAATACAGGTGAACTTTCCAAAATACTTGACTTTTGCCTGTCATCAGAAATGCAGCTGAGGTTTAGAGACCTGATCCTGTAAGGTCTTGCATGTTTTCCAGAAAACACTGAACAGCAACTACTGAAAATGAGTGGTATCAAGTAGCTGGGCTGACCTGGAGCCATTTGGTATCTCTCCAGATGGGGCTGAAGTGAACATGAGTTAGAATGATGGATGCAAGCCTGGTGTTAGGTGGCTTGGATGACATGTAAGGTTAGATGTTGTCTGATGCTAAATCTACCTCATCTTACTTTCATAGATCCACACATGTGTCTCTACAGCTTGTTGTGTTGGTTTTCTGGGCCTCGGAGCTGCTGTCCGGGCAGCAGCACAGATGGTTTCATTTGCTAAAGTCTTCCACCTGCTGAATTTGCCCTTCTCCCTTGAGACAAAGAGCTCGTGGCCTCCTTCCTTGGCGCTGAGGTGGAAGCTCAAGCTCTGCAGAGTCAAGTGTCCCTTCTTGCTGCAGGACCACGCTTGGTGTTCCCAGTCCCCACAGGGCTCCATCTTGACCAGGGCATACTCCCGTGTCTTGTGGGCTGACAAACACTGCTTTGTTCGAAGGCTGATGATGGTCCTGGTGGCGGGGTCCCAGCTCCACTGCTGCTGCTGGGACTGCACCTTGCAGTCAGTCAGGCTGATGCGGTTGGTCTCGTGGTGGGAGACACGAATGCACTTTTCCAGCCGGGTGTTCCTTATGAGGAAGCCTTGTCCCTCTGCTACTGCAGTACAATCAGAGCATGTGCATGTGTGAGGCAAATGCATCTTCTGAGACATTGTAAATGCCCTGGGGAAGGGGAGACGTAACCCGCCAGTCCTTTCCTGGATGGGCATGCCTAGATGAACAGTTCCCACAGCTTCCTAATTCCCCAGAATGACATTTCTTTAAAATACAGGGTGTGCAAATAGCCAGGAGCAATACTAGAGAAAAATAACAATGACATAAGTAACCCATGTAGCTAATGGGCAAAAACTCACCATCTTTGAAAAGTTGTACTGTTAGGAAATATCTGCCTATATATATTTAATTCAATATTTCAACTGGTTATAGCTTTAAATAGGTACCCATCCTTCCCTCCCTCCAAAATAATTAGATGGCTTGGGGTTTTTTTGCCCCTGTCTGGATCAAATCTTTCATATAAAAATCAATTGAAACCCCTGAATTCCTCAGCTGCTATTCATCTGGGGAAAATTAGGCCACCTTGGGCTACTGCTTCCATTAAGTAGCTTCTGGTGATATTACAGCAATTCTGGGATAAAACCATACCCCATCAGAAGTCTGGAAGTACTTGGCTGACACAGCTCATGTAAGTATTGAAATAAACTTGAATTTAGCACACCTGACATTGGTCTGTGCTTCCCCAGGCATGAAGGTACCATTTTTAAGGATCGCTTTGTAAGAGAGAGACATTACAGCTGACCCACAGCAAACACACAATTTGAAGCAGTTTCTGTAATTGCCTGATGTTTTAATAGCAATGGGTCTCAACATCTCTGATAACTTGGGATGGATATCATCCTGTTAGCTGGACAAATGCCTTCGTTTCTGGTAAAAAGTCATTAGGTGTGGCCTGTGAACATCCTGAGCAAAATGTTAAATACTAAACCATCTGTTACTGACACGGGTGTACCTTCTGCTGTGTATTTTATGCCTGAAACAGCAGGATAGAAATAAAAGTTTCAAGTTTCTTCACATTCTAAGAAATCCTTTAATTTTAATTACAATTGCCACATGGTAACTCCAGCTTTTGTGGTGACTTTTTTTTCCTCTTTTCCCCAGGAGCCAGAGTTATAAAAGCCCCATCAGCGTACAGTATTGAGCAAGAGAAGGAAGAGGAGACAGAAAAGTGATGTTAGACAAGAACACTGATGTTTATCTAAACAACTATTTCTGCAGTTTCCCCTCCCAAAGAAAAGAACAATACTTTTCCCTGGCAGCAAGATTTGGCTCAGTACCTGAAAAAACTATTGACGGTGTAAACAGAAGACAATACACAATACGAAAGGTATGAACAATAACTTAAAAGAGCTCTTATGTTTTCTCTCGGGAAATTCTAGGGGTCTCCTAGATTTATAGTGCCTGGAGGTTGTTAAATCAGAAACAGCTCGTGGCCTTCTGCTCAGCCTGAATGCATGGGGAGAGGCAGCCAGAAACCATGGTATGAATCCTGTGCTGGCTCTGAGATGAGGACGGATGTGTCCATGCTGGGATACTGAGTTTTGTGGACCTGTGGTAGCCACTGATCCAGGCAATTCCTGCCAAGCCAATGTGCCTAAATGGAAATTAAATTCCAGGGCGATCTGTGGACAGCTTGTGAGTCCTGTCCGCTTTACCCCTTATTGAGGGCTGGATGGAGGGAAGGTGTTTAATGCACCTTGGGCTTGAGTTTCTGCCAGCTTCCAAAGGCAGGAGGAATGCCTCATATGTAATCTCCAATAATCTTTAGAAAATCCAAAGGGATGATACAATCCCCCCATCATGTTTTTTTCTAGGACCTGGAATCCAGGTTTCTCACCTTTTTGCTTTATCTTAACTGGGAGAAACGCATTTCCAAAGTAATAATTTGAGAGCTGCATAAGCATGGAACAGAGGAACATGAGAACTGTGCTGGGTGAGATAAAATATCAGCTGAGCCCAGTATCCTGTCTCCAGCACTGGGCATTAACATTTGCTAATAGGGGAAGTCGGTAAGAATCAGTAAAGAGCTCACTCAAGACAGCAAGGATGCCAGTGCCTCCTTCCTAAAATGTATCAACTAGTTAAGAGAGCATCACTGGGTATTTATGGTTAAAATGGTTTTGCCCATGTACACTGTATTGTATTTTTCAACTCTTAAATTCAAAAACTAATTTGTTCCTCAACCAATACCATGAGCTCCTTCTGTAGCTCCGCACAGTCAGCTTCAGTTTTGGTTATTCTTAATAACTTTGTGCCATCAACAAACTTAATTACTTCATTATTCACCCCTTTTGATCTTTGTTGGCATCTGCTGATACCTCCACTCTGCTGTCATCATTGCCAACTTATTCCACCTCTTTGTTTCAGCCTGTGGGCTAAGTGTCTCTCTTACTCCATCAGAATGGAGTTTCTTAAGGGCCTTGGTGAAAGAATCTTACCAAAAGCCTGTTGCAAATGCAAGCACAAGGTTTAGATCAGCTCACCACGTTTATGTGCTGACTGATGCCATCGCGGGTGTCAGGCATTCCCACTACAAAAGCTGTACTGACTTTTCTTGCATTTATCTGTGTGTCTGAAAATTCTGTTCTTTGTTTCTACTGACTTGCCTGATGTCGAAAGCAAACCAAGTGACCTGTGTTTCCCCAGGCTGTGAAATGATCCCTCTTAAGATGAACACAATTGATATAATGCAGTCCTTTGGTGCTGAGGCTGCTTTAGGTAATAGTTTACATACTTCTTAGAAGTTTAAAAATAAGTCACCTTTACTTTCCTGTAGCTCATTGTGAATGCCATATGGGCTGGTCACTTGCCACAGATTATTTATCTTTTTTTTCCCCTAAAATTTTATCTGTTGACAATTTGTTTGATTACAATCTTCAGACTGCAGAGTGTGAGGACCTCACTGACCATGCTTGAAGTGAACACCACATCAATAATCCATTCAGCCTTTCAACCCTACCCTGCTTTGGTTGTCCTTACATTTATGTCAGTTAGTTATTGGCCTTCTTACCCCCACCGACTTTCTACTTCAGATATGTTTGAAAATTTCTATTTGTAGTTTTTTACTCTAGTTCTCTAGGTAGCTCCTCTAAATCTTTTCCTCATATGTTCTTTTATGGGTTTTGTTATTAAACATGCCAGCTTCTCTGTTTTTTGGGTTTCGTTTTGTTTCCTTTTTTCCTTTTCTTTGCTTGACAATGATTATCCATTTGAAAGTTTCATTTGTTAAAAAATTTTGAAGAGGATTGCTGTTTAACCCAGCCAGCAGATTTGTGTTTTGTTCTCTGTGTACAGTCCCTGGTGGTATACATCCCTCTCTAAAGAATCACTGTGTTACCTGCATGTTAGCAGCAAGTATCATGTGCCCCCATGTTATCTACCAGCCTTTTGCACTTTTGAGCTGACCCTTTCTACTAGCTTTCTTGGTTTTATTCAGGTCTCACATTGCAGAGACTCACCCCACTGAAGGTTCAGGGCAGCCCATCTGCCATGGAAATTACACGTGATCTGAGGAACCTCAACACTGCAACTTTCCTTTGAGATTTGTATAGCTTCTCAGTAGCATATGACACCAAGTTATTGATAGATTTTTATCTTCACGCCATAGCTGAGGTCCAAAAGTATAACTACCATTTTACAGCTTGGGAACAGAGGTCTAGCTAAACTTTGCTTAGTTCAACATTACACGGCGGGGTGGCAGCAAACCTGGGGCCATAATTCTTCTCCTCTGAACTGTGGTCCAAGTGTCTTCTCTACCGACAGTGACACTGAGCTACCTGTAAAGCTGGCTACCAACAGTGGGATTTTTCTTGTGGTGTTTCATGTGATCCTTGCCAACCAAGATGTGAGTCTGTGTCCATTGTACAGGCTCACCATCCACTACCCATACATTATTGCTTTCCTGAGGTTGAGATGTTGCTATCTAAGTAAGCAACTTACAGGTAACCAGCAGCAGTCATTGCACATGCCTCACACAGTCATAAGGGGTAGACCCACATATGAAACTGGAGTATATTTACTTTGGGATACACATCAGGCACCAAGAATCCTTATTCAGGAGGCAAAATGACCTTTTTTTCCCCAACAGTGCCAAGTCCCACTGTCCAGCAGCCCAGCAAATAAGGCCATCAGCCCTAACATTTTGGGAATGTTAACCTGGAGTAAGCAGAGCACCCAGTGTACTCCCTGGGGATGGGACTCAGTGTCTCTGGAAAATGCCAGCTTTACCCATAGAGCCTGAGTAGATGCCTGCTTTGAGCTGCTCATGCTTGAACATTTTGGCCTCTTCGTATTTTTAGGAACAAAATAAACAATTTCTAGCAAAGGCAGTTATGTCAGCTCATTTGTCCTATGATACTGCCACTCTGCTTACAAGAAAGAAAAGCAAGCAAATATAGCCCCCACTGCTTCTCTGCAGCATGGACACCCTTGGGACATGCTGTTCCTTGTAGGATTAGGAGAAAAAACCATGCAGCATTCCTAATTAAGGTAATGCCACCAGCAAAACCTTGGTTACCAGTGATCCCAGTCTGGCTGGGAAAGTTTCTGCTGTTTCTAAGCAGTGCCTGTGATGTCTTGATCAAATCCATTTGCAAACCATTTGGGGATGGGTTGCTCCCTCTAAAGGCTCTCTGGAGGGAAGGGGTAAGTCAGAGCTGAGCAAGCACAGCTTCCCAGAACACTCCAGGTCACTTGGGAACCTCAGCATTTGTTTTGGCCTCTTTTGCTGTCCCTGGTGGGGTTCCTGACTCTTGGAAAAATCCTTCAATTAGCTCAATTTCTCTTGCCAAGTAGGTGTTTTCTGTAGGGAGAAGATGACTGCTGAGTCACAGCCAGGAATTTACCTTTTCCTGCCTCTACCTGTCCTGGAAGGCTGGCATCCATCTGTGGCAGCCACGGCACCTTGTAGGGACTGCTTCATGAGGACATCCCGCGGCTCAGAAGAGCTCCCAAATGTGGCTGTTCTTGGGTACCACCGTATGACAGCAGGTCATCCCGAGTCACCCAGGCAGTGGCAACAGTGGCTTGGAGAAATGTCTCCAAGCTGTCTCTGCTGCTTCCACCCAAAATGAGCACAGCACTAGGGGTACATGCACTGTGGCTGAGAAAACTTGGTGCCAGCAGTACCATAGCCTGAGTTATGGTGAAACAAGCCAGACAGTTTCCTGCTCAGGTTAATCTGCCTCCACTGTTCACTGCTGCAGTAGATCATATCTTCTCTATGGAGCATGCACCCATGGAGACTGACCCACACTGTTCTCATATACGTTACATATGTTTGCCTCCTTGCATAACTCCCCGTGAATATTAGTTCTCCCAGGATTTAGGGTCCCCTTGTCTTGTTGGACTATTGCAGCAGTTCAAAGGGCATCAGGTGGGAAGAGGGTTTAGAAGACTCCCATACTCTCAAGTTGTCCTGCCAGAAATGTTGGTCTCTGCCCTAGCTCTAAAAGCAGCCATGACGGACTCTAGATCCTACCAGAAATGGCCTGAGTCCAAAAGAAGAGAAATTTAACCAGACAATGTAGGGAAAGCCATCTTTAGCTGCTCAGACACTGAGCACCACCACCACTCCCTACCCTGGTACTAATTGTGGGACCTTCTCCCTTCAGGAAAGCACAGCATCTAACCTCCCCTGCCATCCTGTCCTCACTGCTGGGCCTCGTGCTGGTAATGCAGAGCTACCACATTTTCTATCCAGATCCCTTACCAGGATTCAAATTCAGGACTAAATGTAGAGTTGGGTTTTTGTGGCACATCTACAAAACCAGGCAGTATAGAATGATGTTGGATGAAGGCAGAAGGGACTTCCATGTGACTAGCCATGTCAGCAGGCATAATTCACTGTGATGGCCTAAAATTATAATTTCCTGCCATGATGTCAATTCTAAACAGGAGGGGAAGCTGTTTCTGAGCTGCCCTGGGGCCGGCAGGCTGTTTCCACCTCCTGCAGAGGGCCAGGACCAAATAGGAATGAGATGATGCAGTAGCAGAAGAGGGAAGCTCCCAGTTAAGGCAGGAGGGTTCCCTGTGCAGATGGAGCTCGGTGCAAGACATTGCCCTGTATGATCACTTTAGGAACATTACATGGAATCTAACTGAAGCAAGCATCTTGAGATGCTTCAGGTATCAACAAACAAGGCCCTGAATAAGTGATCAGGAGCAGACTTGAGTGCAGTCCAGCAGTAACTCCTTCTCGTGAAAAGATCTCCCTCCATTCAAGGGAGCAAGCCCCTCCCTGCTGCCTGAGCAGGAGAACAGCCCAGGGCCATGGGATGAAGAAATGAAAAACAGCTGTAAGGCACTTGCTGTCGTAGGAGGGGTGTGGTGACCCAGATGTGTTTGGTCAAAGACAGAAAGTCCAGATATGCACAGGGAAGCAGAGAGATTTGCACTCTGTTGTCTATTTTGCCTGAATTTATGCCCAAGACCAGCATGGCAGGAGGTGAGATTAGGTTTTTTTTTGCAAAACAGACTGTTGACTAGAACCAACATTAGCTTTATCTTGCCCTGGTCCTCCCTCAGCCTATGACTGTGCTTACTTGGATGTAAAATTTAGAGACACAAATGTCCGTGAGAGGTCAGCGGATGTGGCCAATCTACCTATGGAGAGGATGATGGCAGATGGAGCCTGGTGAGTCCCTGTTGGTGAGGAAACAGGCATCGCCCATTGGGCCCAGCAGAACAGGCAGAACTGGAGCTGGGTAAGCAGCTACCTGGCAACTAGGAGCTCTGGGTTTGTGGGAGCACAGTTTTCATCACTTTGAGCAGCAGATCGTCTCTTATCAAGCTGTGTCATTTTTATAGAGAAGTCAACAAAGCCTTCTTGTAACTGCCAGTAATTACCTGGCAAATGACTTGTCAGTGCAAGTACCTGATTGCAAATACTTCTTGGTCTGCACTCGGATTATTTTCTAGTCACATGTCTCTCCAAGACTAGTTCCCAGCTGTTGCTTCTGGCAATCACATTGGGCTGTGTTTTTTTCCCAACCATTGCTGCTTTCTTAAGAATATCTCACCCTTGGTTGACCAACAAGGCTTCATAGTTTTCCATGTTACTGCAAGGTCCACTTTTGACCAAGTGTCTCAGCAAAGGCCTCCAAGGGAGCAGAGCATCCACAGGAAAAGAAGAAAGGTTTTGGCATGGAAAAACACATGGATAAATGATGGGAAGCGGGGGAGGTTGGTGAAGTTAACATGAAACTGATGCATGTGGGGAAAACCAGACTCCAGGGAGATATGATGGAGATCTATAAAATCCAGAGGTCTGGAAAGGATGCGCAGGGGCTGACTGGTCAGGGACTGATCCCAGATGGGACAAGGGGTGCCAAGGGAAGGCTCACAGCATGCAGGAGGTGGCTCTGCACCCCAGCAGCCGTGCATCCTTGCTGCTAGGGAGAGCCTGCACAAGCCAAGGGAAAGATCTGATAGCTGCTGAAGAGTTAAACACACCAGAGTCAGGAAATCCCCCAAGCAGAAAATAGTTAGAGGCTGGAAAATTATATGGGGGAGGAGAAGTATCAGATAAGCTTGGCCTTTCTGTCTCTTCAATGCAAGATGCTTAGGGCAGCTTTAGGAGAGCAGGGCACAAGTAGTCAGGGAGCAGCCGGCACTGCACGTGGGCTTGAGGGGGAGGAGAGTGGCCCCCGGGATATGAGATTGGACCAGGATGCCAAGCAGAGCCACTACCAGACTCACACTCAGTGCATGAGAATCGAGAGTCAGTGTTAAATGCCGTATTATTTCAGCAGTTTTCTTTTTGCTTGTATATGCACAGATTCTGATGGTACCCGACTTCCCACCACCCACCCATTGTACCTCACACATTGTACCATTAGGCTTGACTTCTTAAGAAATCATTTCAGTTCCTTCCTTGCCTGCAGGGACTTTCCAAAGAAACCACATTTTAGGCAATTCCAGGAATTTTTTTCCAGCAGGAAACTGAACCCTCTAAGGTCTCTCAAGAGCAAGCACCTCTCAGTTGCCCCAGGCAGAATGGGATGGGTAGAGCCTGCTGCAGGGAGAGATCAGCCCCAGGCAAGAAAATGTCTGGTCTCTGCTCTTTGAGATTGCTTTGGGCATTGCCAGGTATTGGAAAGATAAATTCCTTGCAAACTTGTTGTGGTTTTATTAGTGGTCTGCTGAAATGCAGTGGCTGATCATGCGATTGCACCAGAAGCATTTTGCTGGAAAGGAAAAGATATGTCCTGTGATCCTCCTTTATTTACTAATAAAACATAGCCACGGGGCTCCTGTTGTGCAGCAGCAGTAAAAACCACTTTCTTCTAACACTGGACAAGATCTGTATTAGAGTGAAAGAGCAAGACCCTGAAGGTTGTTCTGCTCTCCTGGCATCCCACCACAGTGTCGCCTCCAGGTCCTAACAAAATCTCCTGTGACTTTTAAAAGATGCACATGTGTCCTTACCTCTCTCTAGTACAGTGACATACCTTCAGCCCGGGGCTTTAAAAACAGAGAGATTCAATTCACTGTGTTTACTTTAACTGGCAAGATTTGGGGTTCAAAAACCAGTAGATGGTGCAAAAGTCAAATCTGTAGGAGTACAAACCTCTCCTTTGAGCTGGCTGCAGAGCAAACTGAGGGCTACCTGCTCAAAGCAGCCCAGGGAACATGCACTTAGAGTCTGTGGAGCAGGGAACAGAAAGTAGCTGGTCAGAGCTGCCAGTCTGAGGTTTGTCTTTAAGGAATAAACACCCCAGCTGTGCAGCCCAAATAGTCGTAGTCCTCTGGTCTAGGGAGCTTGAAAAGCTCTGAGCCGGTGACCTGTAACACTGCAGGGCTGTCCTTGCAGCTTCAGGGATGGAATGAGCCTTGAAACACTTCAGGGATTTATTTCAATGAGTCATTTTCAACCTGGCATCTCAGGCACAATGGCAAAAAAATAAAAGGGAATTATGTATTAGCTCAGGGACTCCATCCATTTTTAGAGAAAATAGATGCTGCCCACTGCCCATGGTGGGATGGGTGAGACCACAGGCAGCACTGCTCCCGGGTAGCTGTTCCTGGGTAGCACCTCTGGCTCTGCACAATGATGCTCAGCAGGACTTCTGCTTTCCGCATCTACCCATGCACGTCAAAAACAAAGCTGCTTGGATTCAAAATAATCCTGTGTATGGGCAGGATACAGGATTCAAGTGACCTCAGCAAGCGGCTGAATGTTAACATGAGCCACTACCAAGTTTGCTCCGTGGAGATGAGTGGTGCAGACTCTGCAGCTCCCCAGCATATCCCACTCCCTGCTGACTGCCACAGGAGCAAGACTAACACATCGAGGTCCTGTTCCCCTTCCACCACCCTCTCTCATGCTGCCAGCATGCTCTGAGCCCACTCACCTCTGCTGTGAAGGAGCAGCTGGGGCCAGGAGCAAACAAAGTGCTCAGGAGGTCACTTAGTGCCTGACTCACCCCCAGAGCAGGACTATTCATCTGCTACTCTTAGCAGTTTAAAAGCACTTTATAAAAGCAAACAGCGTGATGCCACAGTGTCCCTGGCCAAACCATCCCAGCACCTTGCCAGCCTGTCCTTCACTCTCCTGTTCCTCTGTGTTTAATCCCATTTTAAATGCTGCCTTGAAATGTGCCCATAGACACTTGTTTTACAGCTCGTGGGTTCAGAGCTTTGCAGCCCAAGCAGCACTTCAGCAGGAAAGCAGATTAAAACCTGGGAGGCTGTTCACTTCCCACTTTCCAGCTACCCCGAAGGAGGAGAAACTTACCCTCAAGCCAAGGAAGGAGACAAATACAGCCCAGGCTCAGCCTGAAAAGCTCCATGGTCCGCCACCACAGTGGGGGGGGAAGAAGCCCCCAAAGCCTCTTGCCCACGAGGAGTGCCAGGCAGCTTGCTTTTCCCCCTTCCTCTGTCATTCACAGCAGAAAAACCTGCTGGGAAGAGAAAAACTCTTTTGTCTTAGTGCTGGAGACTTGGCAGCTGTCTTATCAGCAAAGGATCAGCTTGGAGATGTGGTCCCGCTCAGCGGTTATCCCTTAGGAGAAATCATATGACGAGCCAGGATGGGGGGAACACTGGACCAAGATGCTCGGAGCCACTGAGCTCGGCTCTTTAGCAGCCGCGGTTGCTCCCAGCAGTGAGAGCCGAATGCTAAGCAGGCTGGCGGGCTGCCTTCGCCAGGGCTGGGAGCAGAGGAGGATGCGGGGCTGGCCTGGCAAGAAAAGGCAAAGTTCGGCAGGAGTGCTGGGAGGGGCATGGGATGTGCTTGCTGAAACCTTGCACTCGGCCGTGCCGTCACAGGGTCGTTTTTTCTTTAGGAAGAATTATTCCTGCTGACATGAGTTTAAGCACCATTATAGGTCATGGCGGAGATAAAACCATCTGCCAGGGTCCTGGAGCTGGAGGGTGATGGAAGGGGAAGCTGAGCTTCTGGCCAGGGAGCAGGGTCCCACTGTGGGTCTGCCCTGATGCTTCCTCTGAGGGTTGCTTGAGTTGAGTTTGAATTTTCATGCATCAGTTTGGACTCTTCACAGGAGGAAAACCACACACCCCTCCCCAAGGACAGCAGCAAAGGCTGTTGAGTGAAACAGCATCATGAAAAGCCAGAGTTATAAGTTTGATAGCGAGATGCTCCCATTCAGTCACATCCTCTCTGCACTGTTCTGTCCCACCTGATTGCTGGGGTCATTCTCACTCAGATACATCATTAATCCTTTTGCATAAAAACACATGAAAGTGATGGCTTCACTTTTACTTTTGGGATCCAGTCCTCGATGTCACCAATGTCACATCTCCCAGCTCTGCCCGTGAGACCAGGAGTTGCTTGGAGAGCTGGGAGCTGCTTCATTTAGCGGTCAAGCTGTCAAATTAAGACAGCACAACACCAGCATCAGTGCAAGGGCATGGGCTCGGGTCAGAGCCTTGAAAAGGTGCAGTTCCCTCTTTTCCTGTCTGAGATGATGGCTGTCAGCTTTTCCCCTCTCAGAGGGGGGATCTTGCTTCAAACCAGACCAGCTTCTTCCCAGGCAGATGTGGATTCGGTGAAGGATATCCTATGGCCAAACAAAAGGGAAGGTTGGGGTAAGTTCTTGCCCTGGCAATGTTGTTCCTGCTTGCTCATAGCACTGTACTCAAGAAGAATGCCACAGAACTAGTTTCTTTGGGATTACTGGTTTCTTTTCCCCATGGGAACATGTCAAGTTGCACTAAATACCAAGCATTTTTAATTTAAAAAAGCATATGTGTTAAACTCTTCTCCACATGACTGGGATTGAAAGTGCAAACACTCTCCACCATGTTTACTGAGTGAGTGTGTCTCTCCCACAGGAGAAGGAGGAGAGGTAAGAGCTCAGGGTAGAGGTGTCTCCCCTTCAGATGCAGAGCATCACAGCAAATATCTGGGTGAAAAGGTCGCTGTGCTCTTTTACCATGGATCCTGCTATTGCTCTGACCCTGGGAGGTGCTACATCTGCTGTGTTTCTCCTCCAGGCCCTTCCATCCATTTCACACAAGGGAAACTGAGGCATGTAGAGACTGTGATCTGCCCAAAGCCATGAAGTCTGTCTCTGAGCTCCTGAATTCCAGTTTTCTCCCAATCCACTGGATCACAATTGCTTTTTAACACTCAGAAATCCTTTCCCTGTATGTGCAAGGAAGGTGTCCTCCTCCTGCCAGGTGGGCAGCTGTCAGGGGTCTTTGCTGCAGTGTTAGTGTGGGAAGGACCATGCAGGATCAGCCTACAGGTTTATCCCCAGGCCTGAATCCAGCAGGGACCCATAGAGGATGCTGAGGGAAAACTAAGAGAATAGTAAGTGTGTCCCCTACTCTTTTCCTGCCATTTTCAGCTCAGGATTTCCCAATCCCAGTATGTTTAGCAGATCTCCTGCCTCTGTGTGATGAGCAGCTCAGATTCAACTTTTCTTCTAAAGGGCATGTGCTGGGGCTTCCCTTCCAATGTGATTCTTGAAGCATCTCTGCTCAGCTGTCCCCTGGCTGGGATTGAGGGTAACAAGGGATGCCACAGCACAGAATCCACCCGCTCTCCTTGCTGCCCACCAGCCTGCCATGGGCCACCGGACCAGAGGTCTACTCCATCTGGAGACATGCTTCATCTGGAGATCTGCTCCATCCAAAGATGAAACTTAACACTGTATCCAAAGGCAAATCCTTTTTTTTCTGGCTTTGGCAATCCCTTAATGAGATACAGGACGTTCAGGCTGCCACTGAACTCCCTTCTAGCACCCGGATTGAGGAGAGCCTAACCCAGAAACCAATGCCATATTTAAGCCCTGGAGAAAAGTGGTCAGTCTAAAAGTGACGTGTCAGCACAGACCAAAGTGAATCAGTTGAGCATCAGCCACTGAGATTTTTAGGGTTTCAGGACACCACTTTGGCCTTATTTCTTATATATGCAAGAAAGTATTTGCATATAAAATTTCTCTGTAGCCTTAAAGCACATTCTTCTGCGATGCATTGGCTGCTTATGTCATTGTGTAGCCTCATGCATAGGGATGCTTTCTTCAAATTGTTTCCACAGCTTTTCCTGGCCTGCTCCTAGGAGAGAGCAAGCTACTTTCCAGCTGTGGTCTCTCCCACGTGGAACAGGATAGTCCTGTAATTGCTGGCTCTCAGTCACGTAATTTCCACATCGGTTAGTCCTTGCTGACCCGAGACCCAGGGAGCAGCCTTGTTCTTGGCTCCATCATCAGTTTGATGAGTGCATTGCTTTTTCTCATCATTTTGCAGCTCATGGTGAATTTAATGAGAGTGAAGTAATGATCAGGTGAAACTTCATCTCCTGATGGGGACATGGTATAACCCACCACATCTTCAAACATAGGGATCACTCACCAGACACCCAAATGCAACCCTGTCTGGTGTGGGACAGGCACTGCTTTCTGGCACACAGCAGCTGGGAGAGCAAGTGGGGACAACTATTTCACTAGCCTAAAATCCATGGGATGCTCAGGAACAGCACAGCCATCCATTAGGCTTTCACCCCAGCCTTGGAGCCAGCAAGACTCTGTATGACACTGGGGACATCAGCAAGCATCTTAAAATCTGAGCTCAGTCCTCTACCCTCAGTGCCACCCCAGGACAGGAATGGCAAAACTTACACTGGGTGCCTGGGGTGAGGAGGGCTGAGTCTCTGGGGGGGGCTCTCCAGTTGTTCAGTATTTTAGGGGTGAAATCTTCCCCTCTCCCTGGGTAACCTCCTTCAGGCAAAGTGCAAATGCTCATTAGCTTTCTTTTCAGCTGTCTGGCCTTTTGCAGGTTCTTCCTTCTGGGTGCCTGGTTCAAAGTGCTTGTGAAAGGATCAGCTTCAGCCATGTGGGGTAATTTCTGAAAAAATAGGGAAGTGTCTCTGACCTATGACCAGGCTGAGTTTCAGTAGTAAGACCCCTATCACATCCCTCTGGCTGCTGGCTGGCACTAATCATGATTCATTCCTCCATCCACATCCGCTTTGAAGATGGGCTTTCATTGCACTAGTCAAAGCTGGATAAGTGCTGAGGCAAGCCAAGGGGTCTGAGCCTAAGTGGGAGAAAGCCCAGCTCAGAACCAGGTCACTTCCAGGCTTATTCCTTCACCTGGCATGAGCCCAGCTCGCTGACTTCATTCAGAGCAGCCTGAGATGAGAGCACCCTTTTTTTCCCCCTTTTCCTATATTTCCACTGTGCCCTAGCCTGCTCATATGATTGCAGCTGCAGCACATGACCTTTTTTCACCTGGCCTGTTGCTTTGCTTATCACTCTTTGCTTGGTTTGCTTCTTCATCAGGGAAAGGCACCTCAGAAACTCCCTGGTGCTCCTCACAAGCACTGATCCTGATGCAACAGGGTCTGACGGGCTCTGTGCTGCCCAGGGGATGATGCCCGATGACCAGTCACCCCGCAGCCGTGGGACAATCCTGGCAACACTCCCTGGGTTTCATCCTGGGCCACTGGCTCGGCAGATGGAGCTCCTGCCCAAGGATGCGAGCAGAGCGGCTCTCAGCGTGCAGCAGGATGCTGTGGCCACTACTTGCAGCTTGGAGCAGCAGCGCATGGATACTGTGTGCGGGCCCAGGAGTCAGAGAGCGCTCTGAAATGGGGAAAAAGTTGATTTTGCAGGGTTGGTTTTTTTTTCTGCCAGCTTGGGAAGGAGGAGTTTGTTCGTATAATAGGACAGGTGTGGGACTTTCCACTGCCTGCTTCTATAGCAACTAGGACTGAAAGACCTGTGCACTAAACTCCACTTTATTCCCAGTAGCGAGAGACTGGGATCCTCTGGATAAGGAAAAAACCCAGGTAATATTTCTGCTTTAGACCTGAGCTGGATTTGCATGGCTCCAGGGGGCTTATAGCACTGTCAGTCTTGCATGGGATTACCAGCTTTGCAGCAGCACTTTGTACAGGCACAAGCCAGCAGAGTCTATACAGCCACCTTCACACTGAGATGAGCTAAAAACTCCTCCAGGCATCAGGCGCAATGGGGAGCAGTGTGGAAACCCCCAAATCAGCATGGCTGCCAGAAATAAGCCTGCTCAGAGCAGTCTGGTAAGTGTGAGCTGGTCTCTCCATGCTGCTGGTACATCCCTGCAGGATACAGACATAAGCCTCCCGGCAGGTTGGACTCTGCTTCTTTCTGATGTAGGGTTAATATGAACCAAACTGCTGTTTCAGCCCAAGGACCCAGGCGAGATCCCCACGGGCCAAGGGTCGAGGCGATGAGGCCAGCCATCACTGTTGCCCTTGCTAGAGCTAGCAGGAATTGCTCAAAGCCCAGAACTGGGGTGAGAGGTACACACAGAGCTGTGGCTAATATCCTCCCTGCTTTGGGACACAAGGGAGCTTTTCTCCCAGGAGGAGCAGGATCCTGCACCACTCCGCAGGAGGGACTCTGGCTGCGTCCCTCCTTGGCCACCTCCTTGGGTTGCTCTAGGTGCTCCCTGAGTGCTGGGTGTTGCTGGCAGGGATGTTGGTGCCCCTGCATGCACAACATGAACTGCAGACTTGGCAATGTCACTTCACCCTCTGCATCCATCCCCCAGCCACTTCCCCCTTGTGTTAAGCCTTCTTGGCTTTGTAGCTAATCTGTGGCAGCTCATGTGATAACCTTGGCTCTCCCTTGCTCCCCCTCCTTGGCTGCAGCGATAGCAGTTACCTCTTTTCTCATGTCATCTATACACAGAAAAAATGGTGAGCAAATCTCCCCGGGGGCCCTTTTAGCAATAAATCCCCCATAAGACGCCTGTGTGTGCCAGGCTGCTATGGGAAATGAGAGCTGATGGGAACTGCTTTCTGCTTTGGGTGTGTTTTCTGTTAAAAAGATCCCATTTGAAACAGTCTAAAAAGGGCTTGGTAAATGATTAATCAGTTCTTGCAGAGTTTGACAGGGCAATAGATTGTTTATGACCATGACTTATAGCTACCTATGGCACTTTCTGCTAGAACATGTTGTATACTCTCCCTCTGAGCACTTGATAGCAACTCCTAAGTGTCTGATAACCTGTTATAAAAGGAATTTTAATATAGAAAGCTATTTAAAGACAGAATTGTTTCCTGATGGGTTATTTGACAAGTGATGCTCTCTGTGCACCAGCAGGCAGGTAAACACATTGGAAAGGCAAAAGTCTAAGGATTAAGGAACCACACAGCTTGGACCTGAACTGAGGCCTGACAAACTTGTGCCACATGTATCAAGAGGTCAAGGGGGTTGCTGGGGATAGATTTGGACTGGAGGAAGGAGGCTCTGAGGGTAGGTGCACAAAGGGGTTTAGGCATGTAGCTGCCCTTCAAGCTGGCTGACATGTGTTTCATCACTCAAAACCCTTGCTTAGCTCCTGTTTAAGAGGGTCTAAAGTCCCAGCTCATTTTCTGCATGTCACGGTGCTGGATAGGTCAATGTTTAATCTGTGCATGCTAAGGGCTGCTTAGATTCTTGGGGTGAGCAATCCCAGCTCCCTTCGGAGAAAGGCCTGGAGGACTGATGGGGCCAGATCCATTTGGGCTGATAAAGCTGAGCCTGCATCCCTGGGACATCTGGCTTTCAGAGTGCTATGGGAGCATTCGGTCCATCCTTGCTTGGAAGCAATTGCTCTTTGCATGGGTTAATGAAGTACTCACTGGTCACCGGAGCAGAGAGGCTTTGCAAGGACCGGTTAAATATTCATGGGGAAGGGACACTGTGATGCCATAACCCCATGGATGGAGCAAGGGAAAGGTTGGATCTGGGCTTTGGGTCACCTATGTGTACCCCTTAGCAGGACCCCTTCTCATCGCTCCGAGCAGGCTGTCTGCTAAGCCGGTGGATGTTTAATGCTTCCATGAGACATAAGCCTTGAAAGGCAGGAGTTCGCAGCTTCAGAGACTCCCTTACCATGACAGGATCTATCCTGGGAATCCCAATTTCATCCTGCTTTGCCTCCATAAGTGCCAGTGCTTGCTCTTCTCTCCGACCACCCACATCTCACCTCTCCTCTGTGAGGGGCAGGGCTGAGGTACCAATGCAGCATCCCACCACATCATAGGAGGGAGGAAAACCCAAAAGGCACTGGGGACAGGACAGCTTGACCTAGGAACCCTGACTCCCTTGTATACCATCTTCCTGTCACTGATCTTCTGCCCCTGTGGAAATTGAGGGATTTCAAGCAGCAATTGTCTGGGAGAGAAGTCACTGGATAGAAAGCTGGGAAACTTCCCACACATCCGTTATTCTTGTAGAGATTTTGGAGTCCTGATGGCCCTGTGTTTTGGGTTTTTTTAATGTGTTGTTTAATATTAAAAAAAAGCAGAAGTCCTGGAAAACCTATTTCCCTCTCCCTTTCCCTTACTGGTTTTTTCACCCTTGAAAATGGTGGAGCTCATCTTAAAGGAGAGTCCTGTCTCCAGGCTGACTGGGAGAGCAAAAGGATGAAGGAAGGAGGAAAGCTCTGAAGGCAGCAACTGAAGACTGACCCAGCACATAAAAACATCTTCAAAGCAAAAAGGTTGTTTTTTGCAAAAACACCAGGGTTTTGCTGGAAACCCCCCCAAGCTGGAGCCTCAAAGTCATGTCAGGAGCAAGGTCAGCACCGGGGAGGCTGCCAGGTCTGAACACTTCGGGGCTGGCAGGGTGCCTGAGCGTGTGTGTAACCAAACCTGCTCCCCAAAGCCATCCCTGTCCCGGATCACCATCTCTTTGGGGCAGCAGCAACTTTTCTTCTCTCATCCCCCAACCTGTCCAGGGCTTTCCCAGGACCACTTTAATCCACTCCAGCTCTTTTTCTTGGCACAGCCTTGCTCACCCCAAGAACACATTACAAAAACTGACCGAGCAGCTCATTGGGTGGTTGGGAGGCTGCTGCAATCGATCCCAAATGTGGTGACCTCTGGTATTTTTAATGACTCCCTGGGCAGCTTATCATCTCTGTATACTTAGATACTGATGTCATGGCGGCACAGGTAAATACACCCAGCATGTGTTGCTGGGCATGGCTTGGATGAACAAGCTGGCTCTTTTTCCTCCTCTCTATGCAGGCTGCTCCTGCAAATTTTCATCCTGTCAGAACACACAGATGCCAGGATGTGATGAGGAAAGCTGGGAGCCGGGTTGCACAGAGTGAGTTGCCTCAAGCTACCTGCCTCAGTTTCCCCTGCCATCTGAAGGGCTCTGCCCAGCCACCCCAGAGCAGTGCAGTGCTGGCCACAAAGGGTGTGCATCCCCATGTCCCCATGTCCCCATGCAACTTGGGGAAGGAGCAAAGTGCAGGGAGATAGAACATCACTTGCCAGCTGCATCTCTGGCGGGTGGTGGGGAACAGCAGTCAGAGGCTGGACATTTCAGCACAAAACTTCTCTGCCTGCATTTGATGCAGAGAACTTGTGGACAGGCAGGGAAAGCCATCAGGGTATATCATTAATGTAAGAACAGATCAGCTTGTGATGTCCAGCTTGTATGGTCAGGTACCAGCCCCTTTCACTGGCCCCATTCCCCTCCAGACTCTGGCCTGACTTTAATCCCTTCGCCCTTGCTCTGCGGGATGCAGTGAGGCTGCAGCCAAGAGAGGGTCATGGGAAAACTGGCACAGCCCTGCTCCGAAAAAGCTCAGCCCAGCTGCCAGTGAACAGGCTGCCACCACAGAGAGCAAAGCAAGCCAGAGCCACTAGGCCAGGGAAGCTGCAGGGCTGCAAAGGGCAGGAGAGGAGCTACAGCTCTCAGCAAAATTGGTTTTTTGGTGTTTATAACCCTCTGTTTCATGAAATAACAGTGCAGGTGTGAGTGGCCAGACATTGGAAAGGAGACTGTGAGTGTGTTCATGCAGCATCGTGGATTTTCTGTTCACCAGTTGGAGAAAAAAGATTCAGCAGCAAAGTTTCTAACCAGGTGTTGATGCTTCAGAGGAGTCATGGACAGTCAGATTACCTACCGCGTGGGAAAACAAGGAAACACTCAAAAAGGGGATGCTAAAGAAATGTGTTTGCCTGGAAATGTCACACCGGTGAAGCAGAAGCCCTCCAAGGAGCTGAGACCCACGCTCGGGGCCATCTTGCTGGGCCTCATCCTGTTCATTGCTGCGGTGGTGGCCTGGTGCTACTACACGGTGTCCCTGCGGAAGGCGGAGAGGCTCAAGACGGAGCTGATGGACCTGCGGGCGGACGGTTTCGTCATCAGGAACCAGCACGGGGAGGTGGTCTTCCGGCTGGCCTTCCGCTCGGGCAGCCTCGACCTGGAGTCGTGCTCCAAGGAGGGTGAGATTTTGAGCTGCACGCGGTCGGGCAGGGGGCCGCTCAACTTCTTCATCCAGACGGTGAAGCCCAAGGACACGGTGATGTGCTACCGCGTGCGCTGGGAGGAGCTGGCGGCTGGCCCGGCGGTGGAGCACACCATGTTCTGGGAGGACGCCCACTGGTACGGGGGCTCGGAGATGAGCACCCAGCACTGGCCCATCCGCCTGGCCGGCTACCAAGAGCCCGTGCCCTACGTCACAAGCGACGTCTACTCCTTCCGTGACAGCTTTGGTGGCATCCTTGAGCGCTACTGGCTCTCCTCCAAGGCGGCGGCCATCAAGATCAATGACTCTGTGCCCTTCCACCTGGGCTTCAATGCCACCGAGCGCACCCTCTTCTTCCAGGCCCGCTACAAGGACTCGCCCTACAAGCCGCCACCGGGGCAGCAGCCCTTTCCCGAGCTCAGCTACCGGGTCTGCGTGGGCTCCGATGTCACCTCCATCCACAAGTACATGGTGCGCAGGTACTTCAACAAGCCCTCCAAGATCCCTGCTGAGAATGCCTTTCGATACCCCATCTGGTCCACCTGGGCCCTCTACAAAAAAGATATCAACCAGGATAAAGTCCTGGATTTTGCAGGAAACATTAAGAAGTATGGTTTCAACTGCAGCCACATTGAAATAGATGACATGTACACACAAGCCTACGGGGACTTTGACTTTGACCCTGCCAAGTTCCCCAATGTGACGGAGATGTTTGCAAAATTAAGGGAAGATGGGTTTAAGGTCACCCTGTGGATTCATCCCTTTATGCACATAGATTCTTCCAATTTTGGGGTGGGAATCGAGCGTCAGCTTTTCATCAAGGAGCCATCAGGGCGGCTGCCAGCCATGGTGGAGTGGTGGAACGGCATCGGGGCCATCCTGGACTTCACCAACCCAGCAGCCTGCGACTGGTTCCAGAGCCACCTGCGCCAGCTTCGACACAAGTATGGCATCTCGTCCTTCAAGTTTGATGCGGGCGAGACTAGTTACCTGCCCAAGCAGTTCAGCACCTTCCGCCCACTCTCGGACCCCAGCATCTGGTCACGGCACTACACAGAGATGGCCATCCCCTTCTACGAGCTGGCCGAGGTGCGGGTAGGCTACCAGTCACAGAACATCTCCTGCTTCTTCCGCATCATTGACCGTGACTCTGTCTGGGGCTATGAGCTCGGCCTCAAGTCTCTCATCCCCACGGTGCTCACCATCAGCATGCTGGGTTACCCATTTGTACTTCCAGACATGATTGGAGGAAACTTCCTCCCCAACAAGACAGACGGGGCGGTGGAGATCCCTGACCGGGAGCTGTATGTGCGGTGGCTGGAGCTGTCAGCCTTCATGCCCTCCATGCAGTTCTCCATCCCACCCTGGCTCTACGACAAGGAGGTGGTGGAGATTGCGCAGAAGTTCATGGAGCTCCACGAGTCACTGGTGGCCCCGCTGCTGCTGGAGCTGGCTGGGGAGGTCACCGACACGGGAGACCCCATCATCCGTCCCATCTGGTGGATCTCGCCCCGCGACGAGGCCACTCACAGGATCGACTCCCAGTTCCTCATTGGGGACACCCTCATGGTGGCACCTGTCCTGGAGATGGGCAAGCAGGAGCGTGATGTCTACCTGCCAGCGGGCAAGTGGCGCAGCTACAAGGGGGAGTTGTTTGAGAAGACCCCGGTGCTGCTCATGGACTATCCTGTTGACTTTGATGAAGTTGCCTATTTCTTCTGTGTTTCCTAACAGGCTCCTCCATCAGCTGTGCAATGATCTCAGGGATTAATGAATCAATGACTTCAATGACCTGGGAATTTTAATAGTTTTTAAAGTAGAAATGGTTCAGTATGAAATTTGAAGGAAACACTGTGACCTCTGTTTTGTGTGGCAATGCTGTAGAATAACTTACTTCTTAAAATATATTGAATGTCTGTCTTTGTTATTGTGGTATGACAAATACAATGTATAGAAACAGTCCCTGCTCATAATCTTTTCCCAGCAAGAAATGCCATGCAGGCTTCTTGTTTATAAAAGATATTATATGGACTCCTTTGTTACCCAGTTTCACAGCTGATCCCTTGAGATATGTATGATTTCATTTACTTGGTGAAGGGGAAAATTGCAGCAGAGTACTTCTTTTTTCAAAAAACATCTGTGATTATTCTGAAGAGGAAGGCACCCAATTTTCAGCCTGCACATCAGATGGGTGCTGATGGAGTATTAAGGGGAGTTTGCATTTCCCATGGCCTGAGCTAGCTGAGCAAGGAGAAAGAAATTATAGCGCTTGATAATGCTGTGGCAACTGTTTTCACCCTTTTACTGGAAGAAATTATTGAGAATCATCTCTGTGGTGTGGATTCAGCCAAGCTTGTAAGCATGCGGTGAATTCTCATGTCAGGATTAAAACCTAGCACTGAGTCAAGCATGGGTTAGGATCTAATAGGATCCGTGTGTGTTTTGGGACCAATTTAAAGCCAAAGGATGCAATCTGTCAGGTCCCGGGCAAGGACTCAGCCATCGTCCTCCTGAGGGAGTTCAAGCAATTAACGAACAAGCCCAAGTGCCTCAGTTTCCCCATGGAAAGTGTTCTCCCATACCACCAGCTGTGTTGATGGAAATCCCTGTCCATAAGCCAGCATCCTTCTGCCCACGGAGGTGACTTCTCCTGGGTGAAGGCATCTCAGCAGCACCTGCAGGCTTGGGGTGGGCAGGCTGGCTGTGAAATGCTCTCCGCTCTTGGTCCAACCTTCCTTGTTTTTAAGCAAAGAGCAGTTTAAAGGTGACGTGAGTAAGCAGTTTAGGAGAGTCCTGGGGTCTCTGGGCTGCAATGCACCTTTGGCTGCAATGCACCAAAGTGAGAAACTGATTCCTTTGCTGATGCCAGCGTGCTGCTAGTAGGCACCTGGAAGGTAAAGCTGTGTGTGGCCCCAAGGCAGGAGAAAGCTCATTTCTTTAGGGGTTTGTCCCAGAGCTGGTCCATATAAAAGGTAAACAGGGGCAGGAGAACATCACACTCACTCTAGAGCTGGTTTGGTGCTCAGGTGAGGCAGCCCCAAAACTGGCTCAGACCCCCGTTACCCATCAGTGGGTCTGTTATGCCACAGGGATGCTGCATGATCACAGTGGCACAAGAGCAGTGCCAAGTGGGATGAGTCAGAACATGGTCTAGATGCCCCTGAAAGCAGTTCGAGCTGCAGTAGTGCTATCGTTGGTGTGGTGATGGAGAGGGGAAACCCTGCTTTAATCTAGGGACGTGAAAATGAAAGCAATGCTCAGTCTGGCAGTGGTGTTCAGTGTTAACAGACCATCTCTGGGTCCTTATCATGGGCTTTCTCCCACTGCAGGATGGAGGTTTCCACCAGTGTATCTTCCCCGGGGACAACAAAGCATTTGTGAAAGCTTTCTTTCTTGATTGCTGCTTTGAAGCCCTGAGGGATCGCTGACAGCTGGGCTTGGAGCAACCAGAGGGTCCCAGGGGGCCCCAGCAAAATTCCTCTGGTGGTTGTTGCAGCAACAAAAAAGCTTTCTGGAAAGCTGATGCCCACAGTGCTGGAGAGAGGTGGGGAAGCCAGGCTCCAGCCCCCTCATACCGCACCTCTGCCCCTGTAATCAGTGTGCTCTGTATGCACATGCATGGCTCTGCCATCCGCCTTCATCACAGGCTGCGGGGGGGGGAAAGCATCGCTGAGACTTTCTGCAAACTCTGGGGATGATGCAAGCTGCCTGAACCCGTTTGGCTGCAAAAATCTCTCCCCCAAACCCCCATCCCTTTCCAGTCTTTCCCCCAGTGCCTTTCCCTGCTGCCCAGCTGAGCCCCAGGGAGTCATGAGGGACCAATGCCAGAGGCATCCTGCGAGCAGGTGGCACCACAGCTGCCTCTCCACACCCTCCTGCCGTGCCAGGGCTGTGCTCTGCCAGAAGGACATCTTGTTTGCTTTGCTAAGCTTCAGTCCTGATTGGTTTTTTGCACTCCCAGTGCCAAGCAAGAGTTGTTTGCTGGAGGTGCTGGTGACACAGGACTCTCCTCCAGCCCATCGCTCACCCCAGGCTGCCTCTTTTTTGTAGGGGGAGTTTATTTCCCTCGATCTTTGGTGATTGCTGAGCTAAAAACCACCCAGCCCTACTGGCACAAAAGAATAATAAAATAAATAAAAATCTCTGCTTTTCTCTACTTGGACGCTGGGATTTTGCATCAGCCCAGGCCATCTTTATGGCTCTCCTGACATGAGGGATCTGCAGGCTGGCAGTTCCTGCCTGGCTCGGGATGAAATGCAATTGAGGAGATTGT
The DNA here is from genome assembly GCF_031877795.1 of Strix aluco. Taxonomy (NCBI): domain Eukaryota; kingdom Metazoa; phylum Chordata; class Aves; order Strigiformes; family Strigidae; genus Strix; species Strix aluco. Next base: position 86,637,094 of record NC_133971.1, on the reverse strand, counting down.
TTTTTTCCTGAGGCTGCCAGCCTGGCCACGTGTCCGAAGGTACTCTGCTGCTGTCAGCTTGTCCTTTCACCATGGTCCTCCCTGGCCTTAGGCTCTGCTTGCCTGCCTGTTGTTTTTTTCTTACTTTTAATAAAAGCTGTGATTTTGGGCAGGGATGGACATGCTCCTGGCCAGGACCTCATGGGCCAGCAGCCACTGCTCTGCTGTCACCCATAGGCACCTCCTTGAAATCCAGTTTGAGTTAACTGGGCTTTTGCTGTAGCCCCACTGGGGTTTGGACTTTGCCATTAACACTGCTCCCCGTGCCGTACACAGCTGTGGACGTGTTTTCAAGCACTGCCACTTAGCTGGGACCCAGCACAGAGTAGACACCACTCACTGTCCCCAGGTCCTCGGCGAGCCTCACACACCCTCCCTGGGAGGATGCAAACCCAAACCCAAACCCATCGATTCCAGAGAGGTCTTGTAGATTATTGAGGATTTGCTGCAAGGCTGCAAATGCTGCAATCTGCCAACCTCCAGCCAGCACCAGCTTCACCCTGCCATGTGGGCCTCAGCCAAGTGTATGGATGCTGCTTGCACCCAAGGAAGAAGGCAAAAGAAAGGCATTGGGAAAATGTCTTTTATTGCAAAAGGAGCAAATCGAAGTCCCTCTCATTTCTCAAGCCAAGCTGCATGTGTCGGCCAGTGCTAGTGACGCCTGGGTGGCACAAGGCAGGCTGTGGTTTGTACAGTAACAATGGAAAGGGTTGGAAAAATGTTGTGTGGGGCAAAGCAGGTGGCGTGGGGCAAGGCAGGCTCCTAATGAGTTTCACATGCTCCATTTCTTGCACTCCCATAGCCACAAACATTTACTCCATCCCTGTCCTGGCCATCAGTGCCATCTGGAGAGGGGGTCCCCAGGAGCAGTGAGGACAGCCAGACCTTCTGGAGTGCCCAAGGGAAGCCAAGAGCAGGCTCCTCTTCTTCAGTGCCTGCAAACCATCCTGAAGCACATGTCCTCAGAGAGCAGTGTGGACCAACAAACCTCCCAGAGTTGGTGTTGATGGGCCTTTTTTGGGTGAATGTCAGCAAAAATAGGGGCATGATGGTCTAGTCCTCACCCCTGGGGGCGGATGCAAGATTGGGGTTCACCTGGACATGATCTTCTCCAGGCCAGCCCTAAGGCACAGCTATTCCCTTTGTTGTCAGGACCCAAGGGAGGGTGATCCGTGATCTGGTGGGTCATCTCCAGTGGTCATCTCCATATCCCTGTCTCCTGCCACCACTGCAAATACAAGAGTGGGGTGGCTGTCAGCGTCTCCCTTTAAAATATACATCAAAGCTGCAGGCTGCAACCTTTAAATAAACCAACAATCTCAACGCTGATTTCAGTGAAGTCTAGGGTGAAAAAAACCCCAAATCTGCCTGAACCACTAGCCCCATGTACTTGGTACAGATGGACATTGTTAAACTTCCTTTTGTTTTCCAAAATTTTATATCAATCAAGGTGATTCATGTTACAGTTCTGTCTTCATTACAATTAAGAATTAGAAAAGTGGTTAAAAACAAGCCCACCAGCATTACAGTTCAATGTAGGACGGTGTGTGCAAACATAAGCATCCAGAAAACCCGATACACGACAGTGCAAGCTTCAAAATTCAATCACATGGGCATCACGCTGACCTGCTGCTGTTCAGCTGCAGTCTGCTGTGGGCTGGGGTGGAAAAGGCTGAATCCAACTCCCAAACCTGTTTTGGGACTTTTCCTTGGCTGAGTCAAACTAAACCCTGCACTGGCCAGTGACCCATGGTGTAAATCAGAGAAATCTCACTAGTAGCAGGTCCCAAGGTGTCTGTGCACAGAGTGCTCATGGTCTGTGAGGTCCTTGAGTCCTGCAACACTACAGCATAGTGTTAGAAAAAGTATTTTTGGTAAAAAGTTGGATGGAAAGGGCACCTAGAAGACTGTGAGATAGACTGAGGCAGCACTGATGAGCCTGTTCCCAACATGCAGGAAAGGCTTGGTGCTACGGGCCCACAGAAAGTCACCCATATGGACCCGTTCTTCAGCATCATCCCTTATGTCCTCCCAACAGCTTTACCCTTCTCCTAGCTGGAGCACTGAATAGCCACAGCCACTTATGCCCTAACTACAGCATTTAGAAAAATAAGGGTACTCTTTATTTATTCATATAGTTAAATAAAAAGATAATTAAAACTTTGACAATAAAATCCTTTCTTTTGAGGGGAGGGGAAGGAAGACAGTGTGTCTAATGGAGAATTTCCACCATGACCTTCCTGACAGCACCTGAAACCGCTGTGAGGAGATTGAAGGCACTCATCCGGCTGTTCCCATAATTTTCATAATAAAGGGACACTAACAGGAATGCTGTGCTTCTCTTCATGTAGCCTCACCCCTTACTAGTGAGGGATGTGGTGAGTGGCACAGCAGAGACGGGGTGGGGGGGAGAAGACATGCGAGATCTCCTGGTCATGCTGCGATCCTTCCCATGAAGTCCTGTGCCAAGGATCTCACTTCTTCACTGGCAGCTGAGTCACGCAGCAACATCTCCTCCACCCAGTGACTCCCATGCCAAGGGAGGACAAGTATTTCACAAGCAAAGGTTGAAAGCGAAGAGCTGGAGACCCTCAAAGCATAGCCTTTATGCATTTCTGGGGCTGGAGAAACCCTCTATGCACCCTGTCCTCCTTGCAGGCTGTGGTCAGACTCATCTCCAGGAGCTCCTCACCTTCACCTCCACCCTCTAGTCCAAGGACCAAACCCTGCCAGTGCCCTGATGACTGATACTGGGGCTCCAGGATTAACTCCTTGCCAGAGGGTGTCTCTAACTTGTAACATAATCACTATTTGCACTAGTGGCAGGGAACAAACCTGAGTTGTTCATAGTTAAAAGCCACAAGAAACAGGCTTTGGGACATGCTTGTGGTCCAGCTGGGCAGGGACCTATAGGGCTCCCCTGCATCTCATTTTGAGGCTGAAACATCAAATTACACAGGGCAGATTCAGAGCTTAAGGGATGCTCCAAAGCGTCCATCAAACTGGATGTTCTCCCTTCCTTCCTAACTATAAAAGCACTTCAGCTTTTGCCCCAAACACCTAAATTTCTACTCCTGGACCCCATCGCAACCCTCAGGTTTAGTACATTTCCTTTCCTGCCTCCTGTAAAACCCAGTGGCAGGAGATGGACTTTGAGAAAGATCCTCACTGGTATCCAACCCTACTCAAAACACAGCACCTGCCTGGGTGGCAGACTCATGCCGGACCCACGCTCAGTCCTGATATAATCCCATGGAAAACCCTGCAGATGCTGAGCTCTCCTTGGCTGGCTGTACCCTGGGCAGGGTGCCCCAAACCCTCCCAGCCAACGCAGCTCAATTCTGCAGAAGCTCATTAAAAATTCAAGGGCAGAAACACGCTCCCAACCAGGGCACAGCCGGGAATGTCCTGCCCTGGGGAGGAAGGCTGCCAGACTTCAATCCTGTTTACTCTGTCTCGGAGTGGAGATTGCCCACAGCTCTCTGTAAATAAATTTTCCTGTACAAAACCAAAATGGTAAAGCTGGGAAAGAAGCATCTCTGCAGCTCCAACCCTGCTGCCTGTGCACCCTCCAGAAGCCTCTGACAGCAACCCTACCTCCAGCACCACAAACACTGCCCCTAATTCTCCCAGGAAGAGAGGTGGGCTGCTTCAGAAGAACTCTCGGCAAAATCATCACCTCTAATTGCGACCTGAGATGGAGATGGGTATTAGCTTAATTTCATGGTAGATGAGAACATTTCCGCGGGTGCAGTGAGAACACCCGCTGGCACAGACCCATCAGTGCAAAAGCCGGTGTTTTCCACCCACCAGCAAGCCGGCTAGCAGCAAACGTCACTGTCAATCCAAGACGCGTGCCACTCGCGGGAACTGGCTGTTCCCGGGGAAGCGTCACACATACTTTTTGAGAACGGCTTTGCTCCAGGCAGTCCTTCTGCTAGCTACAAAACTGAAAGCTCATCTGTCCTTAAAAACCAGAAGGATTATTATCAGCAGGATAATCATGTAACAAAGCGAGGCCATAACTGCTTTAAAAAGACTAATGGGGCATGCTGGTATGGACGTTGCTGCTCGAGGAAAGGCAATGTTGACACCCAAGGCAAAACACACAGGCAAGTGCCTTGCAGCGGGTGTTAAATGGGCGAGGAGGTGGGATACTGCTGCCCCAGCAAGCGATATGCAGCCCATACAGTTAAAATACCTGCACATCACTCAGGTAACCTGGCCTGCCTGGTACCCAGGAAAGCAGGAGCATGGGGCAATGGTTAGTCCAGTGCCATACTAGGCCAAAGGGGGAATAAAATGTGATATATGTATCCTCAGTTTGTTTTCTGCTCTTAAAAAAGTCCTTTTAAATATATTTGCCATATTATAAAACTTATGGCAGGCTGTGCTGTAGCAAGCCTTCCACATCACACAGCCCCATGCCCAGCACCAGGTCTTCCCACGAGACCAGAAACGCTCCCATTGACACTAACCAACCTCCACCTCTTGAAATCCTTGGGAACTGAAAAGGTATCGGGTTTATTACGTGTCTGCAGACAGGCTGACAACTCCTTTCTGACCTACACAGAGAAAATTCTGCCTACAGTAACCCAAGTGGAGTCTACCACCTGCCCCAAATTAAAAAAAAAATCAAGACCCCTCCAAATAAAAAAAAAATCCCCAAGGAGAGTGAAGTCTATTTAATTCCCTTCCTCAGCCCCAGTCTCAAATAAAATGTGCAATTAGAATTATTATTTGTTACAAAGTCCTAGATAAGGCATGGTTATCCCAAAGCTGATGGAGGAGCCTGTTAGGAAACCCAGAGGAAATAGGCAACTTCATCAAGGTCAACAGGATAGTCTGTGAGCAGCACCGGGGTCTTCTCAAACAACTCCCCCTTGTAGCTGCGCCACTTGCCCGCTGGCAGGTAGACATCACGCTCCTGCTTGCCCATCTCCAGGACAGGTGCCACCATGAGGGTGTCCCCAATGAGGAACTGGGAGTCGATCCTGTGAGTGGCCTCGTCGCGGGGCGAGATCCACCAGATGGGACGGATGATGGGGTCTCCCGTGTCGGTGACCTCCCCAGCCAGCTCCAGCAGCAGCGGGGCCACCAGTGACTCGTGGAGCTCCGTGAACTTCTGCGCAATCTCCACCACCTCCTTGTCGTAGAGCCAGGGTGGGATGGAGAACTGCATGGAGGGCATGAAGGCTGACAGCTCCAGCCACCGCACATACAGCTCCCGGTCAGGGATCTCCACCGCCCCGTCTGTCTTGTTGGGGAAAAAATTCCCCCCGATCATGTCAGCGGATATGAAGGGGTACCCCAGCATGCTGATGGTGAGCACCGTGGGGATGAGAGACTTGAGGCCGAGCTCATAGCCCCAGACAGAGTCACGGTCAATGATGCGGAAGAAGCAGGAGATGTTCTGTGACTGGTAGCCCACCCGCACCTCGGCCAGCTCGTAGAAGGGGATGGCCATCTCTGTGTAGCGCCGTGACCAGATGCTGGGGTCCGAGAGTGGGCGAAAGGTGCTGAACTGCTTGGGCAGGTAACTAGTCTCGCCCGCATCAAACTTGAAGGACGAGATGCCATACTTGTGTCGAAGCTGGCGCAGGTGGCTCTGGAACCAGTCGCGGGCTGCTGGGTTGGTGAAGTCCAGGATGGCCCCGATGCCGTTCCACCACTCCACCATGGCTGGCAGCCGCCCTGATGGCTCCTTGATGAAAAGCTGACGCTCGATTCCCACCCCAAAATTGGAGGAATTGTAGTTTATGAAAGGGTGAGTCCACAGGGTGACCTTAAACCCATCTTCCCTTAATTTTGCAAACATCTCCGTCACATTGGGGAACTTGGCAGGGTCAAAGTCAAAGTCCCCGTAGGCTTGTGTGTACATGTCATCTATTTCAATGTGGCTGCAGTTAAAACGGTACTTCTTGATCTTTTCAGCAAATCGCAAGAGTTTATCCTGGTCGATGTTGTTCTTGTAAAGGGCCCAGGTGGACCAGATGGGGTATCGAAAGGCATTCTCAGCAGGGATCTTGGAGGGCTTGTTGAAGTACCTGCGCACCATGTACTTGTGGATGGAGGTGACATCGGAGCCCACGCAGACCCGGTAGCTGAGCTCGGGAAAGGGCTGCTGCCCCGGTGGCGGCTTGTAGGGCGAGTCCTTGTAGCGGGCCTGGAAGAAGAGGGTGCGCTCGGTGGCATTGAAGCCCAGGTGGAAGGGCACAGAGTCATTGATCTTGATGGCCGCCGCCTTGGAGGAGAGCCAGTAGCGCTCAAGGATGCCACCAAAGCTGTCACGGAAGGAGTAGACGTCGCTTGTGACGTAGGGCACGGGCTCTTGGTAGCCGGCCAGGCGGATGGGCCAGTGCTGGGTGCTCATCTCCGAGCCCCCGTACCAGTGGGCGTCCTCCCAGAACATGGTGTGCTCCACCGCCGGGCCAGCCGCCAGCTCCTCCCAGCGCACGCGGTAGCACATCACCGTGTCCTTGGGCTTCACCGTCTGGATGAAGAAGTTGAGCGGCCCCCTGCCCGACCGCGTGCAGCTCAAAATCTCACCCTCCTTGGAGCACGACTCCAGGTCGAGGCTGCCCGAGCGGAAGGCCAGCCGGAAGACCACCTCCCCGTGCTGGTTCCTGATGACGAAACCGTCCGCCCGCAGGTCCATCAGCTCCGTCTTGAGCCTCTCCGCCTTCCGCAGGGACACCGTGTAGTAGCACCAGGCCACCACCGCAGCAATGAACAGGATGAGGCCCAGCAAGATGGCCCCGAGCATGGGTCTCAGCTCCTTGGAGGGCTTCTGCTTCACCGGCGTGAAGTTCTCTGGCAGGAAGGTGTACATGGCGCTCTGTTTTCTCTAGAGGTTTTTGCAGAGGAATGGGAAGGAAGATCTCTTTGCGGCAAGCCTGGGGCTCTCAGGAGAAGAAAACAGACTGTTAGGAGAGTTCCCACCTCCATCGAGTCCCAGAGCACCCATCTCTGAAAAAGAAGAGGATATAAATAGTCTCAGAAGATATCTCTGAATCAAGGGACTGCTTGTCATCCATTTGCCGTCTCAATTTCAATAGCTCCTCCCAGCTCCCCCTGCCAGGCTGCGACGTGCCAGGTGCTGTACGCTGAGTACCAGACACCATCTCCAATTACCCTGGGCAGACAACACATGCGAGAACAGCCTGAGCCCCACATGGAGAACGACCCCAGGGCAATAATGACCAAATCACTGCCATAATTAATTATTTTGTGGGGAAGACTTTCAGTGAGGCAGGAGTGGAGACTGGGAGGGGGTTGGATTAGGCTGAGCAGTAGCTAGATCAGCCCACTGACAGTATCTTTAAGGGACGGGGTTAACTAAGAGCCATAAAAGACACCACATAATTAATTCCAGTCAGCCACTCCTACTTTTAATCAAACTGGCTCCCTGGCAGATTTAACTCAGATCATCCACAGCATCATCCCCTTGCTGTCCCCAGCTGTTCCAGCCAGGCAATGCTTTGCAGCGAATGTGGGTAAAACCCTGCTTCTCTGCAGCTCCTGGACAGCCAAACGGGGTTGGGGTACTGGTGGTTTTGAGGGAGCACGTAGGGGGTGCACTTTCAGCAAACAATGTCTGGGGGATGTGCCGCGCTAGCAGCCCCGAGCAGGAAGAGAACAGCTCACTCCTGCCGTGCACGCAGACCCCTGTAACAGCTCCAGGTGGGAGAAAAGCTAATTTTGTTGGGAGCGAGCGGAGCAGGACCTCCAAAGGGCTACTCCTCCATCTGGCATGGATCCGGGCTGTGTTTCGGCTCCATCCCGCTCCCCCCTGTGCGGCCCCAGGGAAGCGGGCTGCGCCAAGAGCCTAATGGCTTTTCCTTGGCCACGGGCTGGCTGGGCTCGGCCAAGCACAGCGCCGGGGATCCAGAGGCGAAAAGTAAAGTAAGGACATGGGAGAGCAAGAAACAAACCAGGCCGCAGGAGGAGCAGGGGTAGGAGAGGAGCTGCAGAGCCACAGACCAGCTGGCCAGTACCTGCCTGGCACCAGCAAACACAGGCATGGCACCTCTTCCCCAAGGCCTGGGGGCTGTAAGCCTGTGGGCTCCAGGCAAACCGGAGGAAAAGAAACCCCTCTTTTTCGTCACAAATGAAGCTGGTTGAAGCAATTAGCTCTAAAGTGGTTAGGTTTCTTTTTAAAAAAAAGGGAAGAAAAAGATCCAAAAAGAAATACGGAATCCCCTCCCTGCCACAGGTGCGACAAGCCAGAGCACATTTTCCTCTGCACCTCAAACAGATTTTTCTCCCCAAAACAGGACAAGTAAAGCAGAAAGTGGTCCTGAGCCACCTAAACCCTGCTGCTGCACTACGGGGATGCCCAGGTGTAAAGCCAGAGCAACATCTGTGCACAGGCTCAACAAAACATGGAGCATTTTAGATTAATCTTCAAGCCTGTCTTGGGCCAGACCTTGCAGCTGGGGGAACTTTTTCATTGCCGGCTTTGTCATTTTAACCTTCCCATGGGAGCCGGTAACTTTCTAGGCTGCCAGTTGCTTTAAATGGGATTACAGTGGCATTAGGAAGCGATTAGCCTGAATGGGTGATAGGTTTAGCTAAACGACTTGTCCAGTGGCCAAGTCCCACAGAGCCCTCACCCGCCGCGGGGAGCTCTGGCACAGGATGGGGGCAGCGCCAACCACCCCGGCTGTGTCACCCCAGGAGAGGAACAGGGCCCTCACCCACCAGCATGTGTGATGCAAGGCCAGCCGAGCCCAGCAGAAATTAGGCAATAAAGGCAGGGAGGAGATGGTGGTGGGATGATGTATTTGGGATAAACCTTCATCCCCTCTATCAACCCCTCCTTGGCTTTAGGGTGAACCAGAAGCAGCGCAGGATTGTACTGGGGAGGGAAGGGAGGAATGTTTACAGAAGGCTCTCGGTCAAAACCAGCACAGCTGAGTGAAGCCACAAGTGGCAGAATGCTTCTGGAAATACAGACCAATATACTGAGCCCCAACAACTCCCTCCCTTTCAGCACTGGGAATTTTTGGGATGCCTGAGAGGGAATTGCAAATACCTGTCACTACCAGAGGCATGCCTGTGTCTCACGTGTGCCTTATCTGGGGATAGGCTCTGCAAAGCTCAAGGAGGGGGGAAATAAAATGCAGCCTCCCCCAAGCAGGACTTGCAAATTATTTAGGAAAAGAATTTTTAAAAGTTTCCATGTTTTCTGAAAATAAGAGGAAATAAATGGTGTTTTCTTTCCCAGCTCTCATTTAGGATTTTAAGCCCAAGAAATGGCCAATACTGCTGCTGTGGGAAAAGCCACCTCCTCACTCCATGTAAAATTGACAGCAGCTCCCAGGGCTTTAGGGAGTTTCTGGATTTTCATCTCCCTTACAGGAGGCTGGTTTATTATTTATGAACTACTTCGAAGCTGCTCTATTTTTAGGCTGTTTCTTTCTTTTCCCTCCATGGGCTGGAGCTCATAACATACGCGAATGAGCCGTCACTGCCGCTGCCAGCAGAGAAAGAAAGTGTTTTTTAAGAAAGGTTTTGCAGCCTTTTGTGGCCCTTGGACACTGATCTGCCTCAGAGGGATGTGCAAGCTGTGTGTTCAAGCTAGTGGATTTAATCCTGCTCCGGTCGCTCTGGCTTGGCCAGGATCAAACCCCCGTGGCTGCCCTGGGTTAATGGACGTCACCCGCTCAGGTACAACTCCAATAAAAATGCTGAGAAGGGTGTTTGCAGGCCTTCACCCACCACAGCAATGGGCCAGGGAGGTCTCTGAAAACAGGATCTCATGCTGTGCTTGTCTGGCCCCTCCATTTTTTTGCCCTGGTAACAAAATGTACATTCTCCAGTCAGTGATTTGGCTCTGTCCCAGATGAGAGTTAAGTCTCCCAAGCACCCCAGAGACGCCTGCCACCTCACACACACAAGCTGCAGCCCGTAGAGGTGCCTGCTCATGCAAAGCCTGTTTCAATATTTTTTTTGGAATCCAAAGTTGTTATTTTGCTCCAAGATGACATTGCGGTGACCTTTAATTCCTCAAAAAAAAAAAAAGAAAACATGAAGGCAGGGTGTCAAAGCCAAACAGCATGCTCGCAGCTTGCTGTGCTGGAGCTTCCCCGATGACCCAAAACAAAGCTTTTTCTTCCTGTCCTGTGGAAGCAGCGAGTCGTCTTGCCTCAACTCGAGATGAAAGCAAAACATCTGAGCAGGACACACTTTACGGAGTAAAAATAAAAATCCATTTTTTGACTGCTTCTATTTTTACCAACATCGCCTCTAACCACGGGCTGCGAGACCCGCAGCACCACTAACCCCAGCAACTTTGCAATTAGGACATCCGTTAAAAGAGGGTCAATAACATTTAACTGGTCCCTATTGCCCTGGCAGGGTCAGGTCTGAACCACAACGGGGGTTGTGCGGGGGACATGGACCCATTTCTCACACCGGGATGCCAGGAAACCCTCCCCTCCGGTGCAAAGTGCTGATGCCTCCTCTCCAAACATCTTGGCAGGAGTTGAGCTAAGGAAATACTGCAGATTTCACCGGGAGGCATCTCCAACCCCATAAAAAAGCAGGGAATTAGGATGGCAAATTAAGGGGGAAATTACTTTTCTGCAAAACAACTGGGGGGGGGGGGGGGGGAAGCCTCCCTCTGCAATCCCCCGTGGGGGACCAGTCCTGCCACAGAGACTTTGCAAACCTAAGATGAAGGACAAGCAAACCCTTCCTGGGGATTTAATTTCCCTTGAGGGGTCTGCAGCAGCACTAGAGTTCTCTGAAGGGATTTCTGGAGTCATAAAGGGTGAAGTCACCATTCCAGCTACTTGGCGCTGATGGGAGTGGGTGGGACAGGCAGGGGCACCCGGCGGCAGCGCTGGCATGGGGTGCAGAGCTGCTCCCCACACACCCTGGCCCCCCACGGACCAGAGGCGTTGATTCCTCCCACAGCCCCACAGAGCTACCCACAAGGACCCCCCGCTCACCGCACCGGATCACCCTGTGGTCCTGGGTTTATCCCAGCAGTGCACAAGCCACCCTGGGGTTAATGGGGTTGGCAGAGACCCCCAGCCCCCAAGCCAGGGCAGCAACTCTGCCTCAGCAGGACAGGGGGTACACGGTGCCTCTTTCCCAGGGGACCTCTGCCTTCACCGCCACCACCACGGTCACAGCAGGGACTGACATGCTGCCTGGCCCGAAGGGCTCAGGAAAGGCTGCAGTGGGTGTGGGTCTCTGCATCTCTCCTGCAAAGTGGCAGACGCCTGCTGCTGGGGCTGCTGCCTCTGTGGCAAAGCAGCAAATTCCCCGTTGCGCCTGGCTGTCGGGTACAGACAGCCCCGGCCAGGAGGTAGCTTATCCCGCGGGGGACATGGTGCCGGTACTTACCCGTCCATCACCTCCCTGGGATCCCTGCCCGCCGCCTGGCTCCACCACAGATGGCTTTTTAAGCACATGAAAAATAAGCGCTGCTACATCTCCACGACCCCAACAGCTTGTTCCTCTCCAACACACAGGGGTGTTTTGGGGCTACGAGCTGGCTGCACCCCGAGCAGCGTCTGTCCGCGGGCAGGAGGAGGGGACCCAGCGTGTCACCGGCGTGTTTTCTCAGGCACCGTGACGGATGCGTGAGCAGCCAACCCTCCGGCCGGGGTGTGCCGAGCCAGCAGCGCATGGCCAAGAGGCGGCTGTCGCAGGCATCGCGGCGGCGTGAAGGGCGTGCGCTTTGCCAAGCCTCAGCTCCCGGAGTCGCGGGATTTGGCATCTCCCCTCCCTGCCAGGTGAGCAGGAAGGGCTGGCAAAAGCTCGTCCCCTCCTGCATTTGCAGGCTGTCCAGAGTGAAAAAACAAAATAAAAACCAACCCAGGGTTTGTTTTGGTTTTTTTTTTTTTTTTTTCCCCCAACTCTTGTGATTTTAAGCAGAGTCGTGATTCAGCAGAGTAATGAGGCTGCCTTGAGCAAAAAGAAACAAGCAGCCCTGCTGCTGCTGGCTGGTTCGTAAGCCATAATTAAACAGCACCGGGCACCCAGAGGATAAACCCCAAATCCAAGGGGGCCACGTGAATACAGAGCGCATCTGCAAAGTGCAGACACGCTGCCAGCACCTTGCTCCGTCTGCAAGAGCAGACAGGAGATTTGAATCTGCAGCATTAGCTCTGCCCAGCCTTAAACATTTTCACCTATAGTGTAGGGATCATCACTTTACACCCCAGTTATGTCCCTTAAATCTGCCAGTGTCCAGTGATGCTCCAAAACCATTTAGACACCTTATCCACTGTCTGACCATGAATACAAAAAAAGAGCCACTGGGAGTCAATTCTGGCAGACTTAATATTTAACACCCCTGACAATTCCCCCTTTACAACATTGTCTTTCTTTGTTCTTCAACCTGTGCTAATTAGCAAGATGAAGTTTTAATAATCTGGGTTTTCACTTTAACCCTGCACACCACTTGCGGTGCTGCCGGCTGGTGACTAAACAATGACCAAGGGCTCTCACTTTCCCCTGCCTGGAGGCATATCACAGCACCTGAATTTGTCTGAGCCACAAAGATTTGTGGAGAATTTAAAACAAAGTGAGCTCTCTTGGTCCACTTGTATCAAAGTGCACTGGACACGTGGGAAAGAAAGCTCCGGTGCTCTCCGTTCGAGGACACCTCTGTGTCCACCTTGGAGATGTCCAACAGCCCCTGGGGAAGCAGGAGGCAGCCTGGTCCCAAGGCCACTGTCATGGGCTAACCCAGAGCCCAGCAGCCAGCTCCTCGGCACCAGTGGCGCCAGCAGCTCTTGAAGAGGCATCCACTAAAACCATCCAGCTCATGCCCAATGGCAGCAAAAGCAAAACACCACATATAAGGAGTTCCACATGCCAGCACGCTGGGGTGATACAAATCTCTGCCCAAAGAAAGAAACGAGAATGGTAACAGCAGTAATTTAATCGTTCCCACTGAAGGAGCCAGCACCAGGGTGCGACATGGCCCAGCAGGGCTGCTCCAGCGGTCAGGCTGGGCCCTGGTGTGAGGCATCAGTCTGCTATTAGCTTAGTTCATTTGTCACATGTGCCATACAAGACACATGGCCATAAAGATTTTGGTGACTTTGATGCTGTCTTTTGGTCCCCCAGCCCAATTCCTGCTGATACAAGATGTGCTTCATCTGCCATCCTATAACCCCAACCGCAGCTCTCCCCAATGCTCCCATGGGTGTTGATCTCACTCCTGCTCATCTCCATCCTCCAAGACAAACTGCCCCACAGCAGGACACATTGCTCTGCTTCGCCCCCACAGATTCTTTCATAAAAGAGCTGATTCAGCACTTTGGGAGCACTCAGCATTTTGTACGCTGAGTCTTGCTGAAACCTGAGCCCACCCCAACACCCAAGTGCTACAATGCGATATGGGGAAGAAACGGAAACCTAAGCACATCCCTCTGGCACGGCCCCTGCGATTTTCCAGACATTGAGTCACCATGAAACTCCAGGTGCTGGGAGCTCCAGAGAGCGGCGGATGGCTCATGGAGCTGGGCTGGCGATTCAGGACCCGGAATTTCCATCTGCATCCAACACCTAACAATGCTTGGGCCAAATGCAATCATCATCAATTCCTTAAAGTGCTCCCTGGCAGCTCTTCCATGCACAGATCCAGCCATGCAGACACAACCCCCTGACACTCATTCCCCACTGGGCCTGCTGTGTCTGCTGTGCCGGGCACTTACCCTTTAGGCATCACGAGTATCCCAACAGGGAGAGGGAAAAGAGAATGAAGGATTCGTGCTTTCTATAACAGCTTTGGCCACTTGTCGCCACCGCTGGCACTTGCTGATGGAGGGGCTGTCCCAGAAACCACTCCAAGCCCAACCCAGTACATTACACAATGCGCTGCCTAAAACCATCTGCTTAAGTTTTCACTGCCAAACATCTGTCTAGAGGCAAAAGTTGAAGCTGCACCTTGCAAGGGGAGCCGGGGACGCGCCTCTGGGCTCTGTTAATCTTCTCCGGGCGGCAAGACTCCTACTCAGCACAAGAAAAAATTACGCGGCCCCTACACGGCGGAGTGCGAAAGGCTTGCACCCCAAGGTCAGGGTGCGGGTTTGCACCGACACCCCGCTCCCCGCGGGCCTTTCCGAGCCTGACCCTGCTGCCGGCTGCAGCCTGGGGTCTGCGGGACGGGGCACCCCCTCCCCAGCCCCGCGCACCCCGCACCGGGTCATCCCCCCCTCCCCATGCCGGGGAGGCACACCCCAAATCTGCCCCGGGGGCTGCTCCATCCTCCCCCGGAGGGCAGCCCCGGGAGCGGCAAACTTACCGGCGGCGCCGGGCCATGGCTGGGCTCTGCCCCGCACCGGGGACGGGGCGGGGGGGACCGGGGCTGAGCGCTGCCGGCCGCCCGCAGCGGTTCCGGGGTTGGGCGCTTCCCCGCCGCCCCGCCCCGGCTCCAGCCCCGGCCCGGCCCCCCCCGCCCGCTCCCCGCTGGGAGATGTAGTTCGGCCCCCGCCGCTCCCCCGACGGCGGCAGCAGCAGCCCCGGGGGGGTTGGAGTCGCTGGGGATGCCCGGAGGCACTCGCGTGGGGGTACCCCCGGGGCTGTGCTGGGGGCACTGGTTGGGGCTGCGCAGGGATGATTTTGGGCCGGCATGGGGTTTACCTGGGGTTTTCCCCTGCCCCAAGCAGGGTTGGGGTGCTGCTGGGGGTGGGCACGGCGCGGCAGTGGTGATGCCCCACAGGAACGTGGGGACCGCGGCCCGGCGGGTTATGATCTGCGGCACACGTGGAAGGCCCTGTGGGGTGTTCCCTGCTGACATTGGGATCCTAGATCGTAGTCAGAGAAGGGCATCTCATGCCTTCATTAATTACATGCTGTTTCCAAATCCCCCTCCTTATTTAGCCTGTGTCTGCGCTCAGTATCCCAGATGGATGGCAGCTCTTCCCAGATAACTTGGCAAAAGCAAGCAGGTCCTAAGCAGCCCAACACGAAACCGACAATCACGGGTATCAACGGTTACTTCTATTTCTGGACGTGTTACTACGCTCTGAGAGCTTTTCCTTGTGTGCTTTCTTGGTCTCCAACTTGTGGGTGGTGGCAGGGTACCAGCCCCTGAGGGCTGTTAAAGTGCCCACCAAGCCAATAGCTGCTGAAGTTTCTCCCCCCTTCCCCAGGAACTTTGCCAGCCTGTAAGAAATGGTCTGAGGGGAACAGTTGCCCAAGTCAGTTTTAATGAAAGCCTGTATTTGCTCTTCACCAGCAGCATGGAGCAGAGTAAGCCTCTGAGGTAAACTCAGGGAGGATGGTGTAGCTATCTCTCTGGACTCCTCCTGTCTTCTTGAAGTGGCTCATGCGCCACCTAGGAGAGCAGATAAAGTTATCAGCCGTGGGAGGATGAAACTCCAGTAAGGAAGAAGAGCAGAAAACCTGCACTGCTTGGGGGCGAGCAGTGGACATGCAGCTGCCCCCATCTGCTTTGCTGTGTGCCTTTAGACACTGAGGCCAAAGCAAAGCCCGGGTAGGAATGCTGAAGGTCCCTGGCATTGCCATCTCAGCAAACTGCTTGCAGCGGGTCTCTCACCCTGCAAACAGCCACTATCTTTGGCAATGTCATTTTGCTAAAATCTTCATTCCCAGAGCCATGCCTGTCCAGGAAGATCTGCATGTTTCTCAGTGGAGAACACCTTGAGGATCATCTCGCCAAGGCTCAGGCACAGGGACATCTGTGGGGAACCCCATGCTCCCTGTTTGTTCTTGTTTGATTTAAGTTTCTGGGATCAGGAATTTAAAGCCAATCACGCATTTTCTGTGAGGCCTGATGCGTAATTTTGGCCTGCAGGGCGTTGATGCAGAGTGATGACTAAACTGGTTGAGTAGCGCCCCCCTCTCCCCTTGCTGCTTCCCCAGTGCTGAAAAAAGCTGCCTCAGCAGTAAGACATCCTAAAAGTAAACATGTGGGGATTAAAAGGTGCTGCTGGACCTGCAGTGGGTGAAGGACAGGGCTGATTACAGCATAACGAACAGCATGACCAGGGAGCAGGTTCTTGGATAAGAAGAGCAAACAATGACAACAGAAAATACAAGAACAGCAGGAGAAACATTGATGTGTCCCCAAAATCTGGGAGGTGCTAAGCTACATGTAGCCAGGCTCAGGGGCGCCAGCAAGATTTCAGGTGCCGTACAGTCCCAAGGACTGCTGGATGAGGCCAAGCATAGAAACACCTGTCCTTGGAGTAAATTTGACAACTGCTTCTCCATGGGTAGCAACAACACACTCCACAGCCCAGCACTGCAATGGTGTCCTGCCCTCCTTGGTCATGTCCGTTCAGCCTGTGAGATGGAGGTGCAGCAGCTGCATCACTCCCTGTGGGCGCTGTGATGGGACCCACTACCCCTTGAGGTCTGCAGTCTGCACCATCATCCCCAGAATAACTCTGTGAGCAATTTTGCATGAAACCTTAATGAAAAGAGAGCTAGATCCTAGCTGGCATTAGTAAAAAATAATAAGCTTTTGCCCCAGGGCAAGTGGTTTGGAGCACTTCCCCCACTGAACATGCATGCACCTAAGGTTCCTGTACAGGAAGAATGACCAGAGGCGGTGTGTAGATGCACAGAACGTTGCCCTGGGGCTGTAACTGCAGCATGGGATACTCCTGCAAGAGACAGAGGAGGTAGGGTGAGTGGTGGCCCCAAGGAAAAGGGAGCTCATGTCCATCCCATCCCATCCCATCCCATCCCATCCCATCCCATCCCATCCCATCCCATCCCATCCCATCCCATCCCGTCCCATCCCGTTCCATCCCATCCCATCCCATCCCGTCCCGTCCCATCCCATCCCATCCCATCCCATCCCATCCCATCCCGTCCCATCCTGTCCCCTCCCGTCCCGTTCCATCCCGTTCCATCCCGTCCCATCCCATCCCATCCCATCCCATCCCATCCCATCCCATCCCATCCCATCCCGTCCCGTCCCGTCCCGTCCCGTCCCGTCCCATCCCATCCCATCCCATCCCATCCCTTCCCGTCCCGTTCCATCCCATCCCATCCCATCCCATCCCATCCCATCCCATCCCGTCCCGTCCCGTCCCGTCCCGTCCCGTCCCATCCCATCCCATCCCATCCCGTCCTGTCCCATCCCATCCCATCCCATCCCATCCCATCCCATCCCATCCCATCCCATCCCATCCCATCCCATCCTTACAGCCCTCTCTTCTAGTGTGTGGAGTTGCCCTCTGATGGCAGAGGCCCCGTCAACGTAATAGTCCATCCCTTGCTGGCAGTGGTGGCACCCAGAGCAGGGGCTGTAATAGCCCCAGTAGGGTCCCCTCCCTGTCACACTGTACACGGGCAGCCTGGGCAGCATGTCGGTGGCCACCTCCCTCTCTGCAGGGGGAGGGATGGTGAGGGTAAGGGAGAGGAGGAGCAGCCAGCCCGCCATCTGGATGGATGCCAGCATGGCACGGGCACAGCTCCAGCTGAAGTACAGGGACAGGGCGAGGGTAGTTACCACATTGATTGATGCAGGTGGGTTTCAGGGAGTACAACACGGGTATGCTGTGCAGGAAGGTCTCCATCCTTGTCTCCTGCAAGGAGTGATGGCAGCCCTTGCAGGATTGTCACCATTTTGCTGCAGTGCCTGAGGTGCTGGCAGCACCTGAGGCGGCTCCAGTTTGGGGAGGCCAGGGGGGCTGGAGTCTACCTTGGGTGGGAGAGGGACGCAAGAGAGGTACCTATTCCAGACTGTGCTGTTGTAGGGACCTGTTCTCCAGGTGAGGTATTTGTCCTTGTTTACAAAAACTGGCTTGTACTTGTCTGCAATACAAATATAACAGGCAGGGGTGTCCTGTGGTGCTGGGGGACAGCTGGAGGGTCCCGACTGTTTCCCCTCTCCCCAAAATGCAATGCCACAGGGCCAGGGGTCATGTCAGAGGTGCTGCTCCCAGGGTCCTTGTTAAGGATCTGTGATGGAGGTGACACCCACCACTTCAAGCTTGTTGGTCACTTGTCCCTGATCATGAAGCCTTGGTCCCCAGGGGCTATGGGGTGCCAGAAGGGTAGCCCCCAGGCAGCACCTACCAGCAGGGGCCACCGGGGAAGAGAACTCTGGGGACCTGTGGACATCCCTGGGATGGGGACAGTCCCAGTGCAAGGATGGGGATGGGCGGCCACGGCAAAGCCACAAGCGCAGATGCCAAGGGAGAGTCCCTCTGCCACAGTGGGGGATATGCAGTATGCAAAAGGGGGGAGAACAGGGCCACTGCCAGCACCCTCCAGCCCCTGACTCCATGGGGATGTGCCCTGTGTGACACAGGGGGACAGTACCTTTAGACCTGGCCAGCCAGTACTTCTTGGGCCAGTAGGCAGTGGGGTTGATGGTGTTCCTGTGGCTCTCCTGCATTGCCGCCTTAATCGGCAGCTCAGTCTGACCTTGGCTTGCTGGATTTTGCACCAGGGGCATCATTAATCCCTACAGACAGTGGGGAGTGGGGAGAGACACCCAAGCCATGTGGCAGCATCTGCCTTCACCACCATTGGGGCACACGATGAAGCCCATTACCAGGCAGGGTCTAACACTGGAGATGCAGCTGGAGATCCGAGCACCAAGTCTCCCTTCACAGTGGGTGCGCATGGGGGTTGTAGCAGCACTGTGATACCCTCCGCAAGCTTCCCACTCACCTGAAACTGGGGAAAAGAGGATGGCTGGGTGTCACTGGCTCCTCTCCCGCTTCACCCCAGGTGTCCATAGGCATCCAGGCACATTGCAGAGTGGGAGAAGGGGTATGGCCTGGCAGGTATGGGGCCAGCAGAGGTTGGGAAGGGAGTTAGAGGACCAAACTGTAGATGTCCTACAGCTGGCAAGGCCCAAGAGGGCTGAGGTCTTGCAGGGCAGATGGGTGCCCTGCTTGCATGAGCCATTTCTGTCCCTGCAGTGGCGACATCCATCTCCATGCCCTCTGCTGGCTCCCTCATTATAGTGCACGTGGTAATGAAGCTGGAAGAGATGAGCCAGTTTGCAGCATGCTTTGCATCGGAGCCTGCATGCTTATTAGCCCGTGTGGGGAAAGCTGCATGTCTCACAGACACCCCCCGTAGTGAGGCCACGGCTCAGGGATCCCTCCTCCTCCAGGACCAGGGTTTTTTGGTGCTCAGATCTCCTTCAGTCCTTTGCACGGTCCCCCTGGCATGGAAGGCTCCCTGGTCAGAACTGAGCTGAGCCTGGGGGTTGTGCGTTGGAACAGCAGTCAGAGCCACCTGATCTGTCCCCCACATTGCCACCATGTCACACAGCAGTCCTGCCACTGCCTCAGTTTCCCCTTCCTCAGCAGATCCTGGCCCCTGTGCACTCTGAAACCTACTGATGGACAGGGCTGATGTGTGAGAGCTTGTGCTGATGACCGTCAGCCTGCAGGGTGCAGCTCCAGGGGACAAGAAGCCAATGAGCACAGGCCCTGGGCTGTCAAATGCTTTCCTAACCAGAGAGCACGACCCCCTGCCTCCATCACATACATGCAGCGAGGCACCCCATGAGTCCTTGTGCCACCCCTCTGCCTGGCACCGAGCATCTGCAGCTGGGTAGGGGTAGAAACCCTGAGGGTTCTTCATCCCATGGCACTCACCGGCGTCACAAACTTGTTCTCGCTACAGGGCTGCTGTGAAGTCTGCTTTTGGATGGTCTTTTTGACAGAGCATGGCGGGCGGTAGGAGTCGGTGTAAGTGCTGACTGGGGTCTTGTGTTTTTTGGAGAAGAGGAACATTGTGCAGCAGCACACCGGGATGGGAGTGCCTGGAGTCCCACAGGGTCCCAGGGGTGCCCCACTGTATGAGCAGCATGGCGTGGGGCTGGGGGCTTGCAGCCCAAGCAGGAAAGGGACTGAGGCTAGTGCCACTGCTCTGCCAGCCTAGGGTGGTACTTATGTGATCAGTGATGTCATAGTCTGTGAGTAGGGGGATTTGTTTTCTGTCAGTCCCATAGCTACGCTCTGGTTCTAGACTAGAGCACAGCAGTTGCTACCTACATCCCTCTATGAGCTGCACCCTCCTGGCTTTGCCTTGGCTCCAGGCTTCCACCCCTCCTGCAGGCACCTTAACAATGGCAGGAAGGAGTTTCAGCTGGTCCTAGTCAAGATAGTCAAGACGCAGCACTAGTGATTGTGGTTTTTCCAGCTCCTCTTCCGTATTTCCTTGGAAATCCTGCAGCAACCCATCTGTGTGCATACAGCACCACACCAGTGCAGCCAACGCCCAGGGCACAGCACCAGGCACCACTGTCCCAGCCTGCTGGGATAGCCAGGGGAGTTATTGCCTGCTCTGTCTCCCATTTTTAATTAAAAAGCTATATTTAGGTGATCTTGTTTGCTCTTCCATCCTGAGTGATGGGCTCTGCAGTCAGAGTGAGCGATCCTCTTTCATCTCAGCGCAGTGAGACAGCTGGATTACAGCAAGGAGGGATTGGCATGAACTGGGTTTGTTTTTTCCTGAGCTGGGGAGTCGATCAGAGATCTCTGCCCCTGCAGAAACCCCATTCTGGCCTGGCTTGTCACACAGTGTCAACTCAGCCCTGCTCTGCTCCTGGCTCTGACCCCTCTGCTGCCACGTTTTTGGAGATGACAGGTGAAGACCCATGTTCATCTTGGCAAGGTGGATGCCAACCCACCCCCCTGAAGGGCTGCAGAGCCCTGCTCTGTTTGCTGCAGGCAGTGGTGGCGCTGGGCAGCTTGGGGCACCTGAATACCTCCAGGCAAACGTGATTAATGCACCGTTAGAGATGAAATGAAGAAAACAAGTTGCCGTTCATTTTTGCACCCCACTGGTCTCTGCTGAGCCAGGCTTAGGCTCTCCATCAGCCCTGTCCCCTCCTAGTAGCCACTGGAAGACTGGGAGGGAAGGGTGGACATGGGGGTGCCTACCCCCTGCCCCAGGTCTGTGGCCTTGGAGCACCCCAGGGCACACATCTGGGGAACACCACTCTGCAAAGAGGTGAATGAAGTCCAAGCCTCTCCGTTGCAGGGGGACCAATCCTGCACTGGTCCAGCTGCTAGCATGAGCCACTGGCACCCCCTGATTTCAGCATCCATGATTGCTGGGGGCTCAGAGGAGATGGTACAGTTCGTACCCTCTCAGCCCGGTTCGCTCCAATGAGAAAGGCTGGCAGGCTGGTTTTCATATGTATGCTTTTTAATATCATTAATTCTGTTACACTACACACAACCAGTAACAATGATAAATACTGCAATGGAAATGTTAAAAAAAATATTATACATGTTTTGTGTTTTTGAAAAAAACCCCCACATTTTTAAATAAATTAATGCATAAAACTGATGGTAGAAAAAGAAAACCCAAAACAAACCACAACACAACTGATCTGTTTAAGGCAATACTCTACGCAGACGGAAACAGAAGTACAACAGTGTGCTACATGTTCTGAACAGGAAAAAAAAGAAAAGAAAACCCATACAAGATGCAGACTGATGCTTCAGGAGTGAAAAAACTCCCAAAACCAGATAATAAAACCAATGGCCAAGTTAAGTGCAGCATTAATACACTCTGCATGTCAAATGATTAGCAAGTTCCTAACATGGACTAAGGTCAAGCTACAACAAATTTATCTTCCTAATTAAAAGGTTATTCAGGTCAAACCCTACGTTTAACTCTACTTTGCATTTGGCTGTTTCAGCTATGTTTCAGTATATGCAAGGACAGCGGAAATTCATCTCCTGCTCTTGAGATTAACGCAAAGGTCGGGAGGTCTCTCCTCCTGAAAGATATTTCCATTAAATACATCCAAAAAGGACCTCGCTTTTGGTGATCCTGAAATGCCTCCTGCCACCCCCTCCCCTGGGGTGCCAGGCACTGCATGGGGAAAGAAGACCCGGGAAGCATTTGCTTGTTTTTTTTCCAAGCTGAGGACACGAAATGGAATTGCAGATTTGATCTGGACTCGAAGGAGTGCTGTTTCCCTGTCTGCCAAAAATGTCAATTGGGAGCCTGCTGAAAGATTTCTGCCAGCATGGGAGAAACCCAGCCTGTATCCAGGCTCTGGATACAGCCATGACGTTTGCTATTAAGGTTGGTGCAAAGCTCCATACCTGCCCCGCCAGCCAATGAACCCCAATTATTAATGCAGCCCAGAACTTGGCCACTGGAAGGTGGACAATAATCATAATGCCAAAAAAATCCCCCTCTCCATCAAAAAAGAAAAGAAAAGGGACAGTAGCCACTTTCTGCCAGCTTCCCCCAGCGGATCCCCATCAGCTGCCACCTACACAAGATTGGCAGCGCTTGATCTCACCAGCATTGACCCAGTACCTTCCCAATAAGGTGCATGTCTGCAAGGTGCTGCCAGGGGGAGAAGTAGCTTCTTGGGACATGGTCAGAGCCTCCTGTACTGCCCTGCTAGAGTGCGTGCGGAGGAAGCTATGGTACACAAGGAAAGAAACCCGAGTGGAGATACTGCACTTGTGATGGCCAACAACTATCCGAGCTGCCTTGGGTTTGGGTGGGTTCAGGAGACACAGAACCAGGCTAAGAGTCACTTTGGTGCAACCGCCTCTGATGCTCATCACAAGTGCATGGGGTTGGGGGGAGGAAAGGCGATGGCTGCTTTGAGGAGTGGAAGGAGGACGTGTGCAATATAACAAGGCTTGCAATTCTAGGACTAATCACTGGACACGGATACCAAAGATTACCTGTAATAACTAGCTATCCTTCTACTGTCACTGCACCTTCCCCACTTCCTGGTCTGATTCTTCTTCAGTTTGGGAAGCTGTGTGTGTTTGGCGTGACGGCCAAAGCTGACTCTCCCACCCCAGTCCCCGTTGCACAGGGTGACTCAGCTACAGGATGTACAATGAGGTCTGAAAGTTGCATGTCAGGCACAGACCAGCTCTGCATGCAAGTAGCACCTGCTTTCAGACCCTTCAGAAAGCTATTTCATGGTGGCTCATTTCCTTGATTAAACTGAAGGTTCAATAACCTCTGTGGAAAGAGTAAAAATGGTTAAAAATGTGAAAAAAGGGGTAAAAAAAACCTTTCCGAATTTTCTCCCCTGCAAAGACTTCATCCTCTGCAAGAGTCTTTCTCCCTGCAGAACTACAGCCCTACCAGAGTGTTCTACAGTGCCCTGCCCCAGCTCAGCAAGAGCACAGCCAACAGGCATCCACTGGTGCCTCTGCTGCAGGTCTCCAGCCTGCCCCAGGAGCACATGGGCTGGCAGGGGCTTGGGTCCCAAACCTCCCACAGCACTGAGACCATAAGGGTGAAGGCGGCCAGCTCGGCTTGCTGGATCACACCAAGGTTTTACAGTAGCCTGGGGAACCCTCAGCCCCACAGACTTCAGGCAGGTGAAGAGAAATCCCAGCCTGCTCGCTCTCTCACCCACCATCACATTTGTTGGATCTCCCGCTGGTCTAACATTTGTCTTGGGTTTGTCACAGGACAGAGGCAGCTACAAGCCAGACACAGCTGCTACCGCAGCTTTTCCATGCAAAGAAACTGAGCAGAGAAATCTTTGAGCTAAGGATGGAGATGAAGGTGATAAAAACCATAAGGGCTGTTGTGAAGAGAGCTTGTCCAAGTTTTCCAGCTCTCTCCATGCATCTGTATTACATCTCCCAAAAAACTTCCCATCTCCCAAATCATGCAGGCTCGAGAAAGGTGGGTAACAAATGGAGTTGCAGCTTTTTTGGGGTGCAGAAGCAAGAAGACAGCCTGGATAGAGAGCAGTGCTTCCCGGTGAGTTCACCTGGGGCAGCTGGATGGGCAACTAGGGGAGAAATGCTGCTCCAGGACAGTAAACATCTCAGCAGGTAACAGGACTTATATCAGCATGGCCTTTCGGTGGCCTTTTCTTTTCCTGGTGCCTACTGTGATGGCTTCCACTGACACATCTGAGATGGTCACATTTTAATGAGGCTTCTTTTGTACCTTCCACTACCTGATGCAATCCCACCACCTGTATCACAACTTGTTACTATGGAAATGGTTCCACAGCCCAGGCACAATCAGCTAGGTGGGCTCCTTCCAGGAACAAATCCATCTTTTGCTGGAGCAGCTTTTTAGAGAAAGAGAAAGGTTCGGAGCCACCACCAGTGGCAAATGGGTCTGGGAAGCAATGGGAAGAACTGCTCTCTACAGGCACCAGGGAAAGCTGCAATCTGTCCTGCCACTGTCTGCGCTGCTTTGCAACATGGTTTGCTGCATGGTTGCATGGGCCACGGTGCTCTGCTTCATGTAATCTCAATTAGTCCCCAACCTTTGCCTCCCCAGTGCTCAGCCAGGCAGTGTTTAGCTGCTGTGATCCTGAGACTGCCACCAAAGTCAAGGGGGGCAAAGGAGAGGATGTAGGTGTAATTTTCTGGAAGCGATGCAGCAGCTCAGATGCACAGTGCAGGGAGTTAAAATATAGACTCCAGCCCCTGTGAGAAACCTGCATTAATCTTCCGTAGGTAATCCCAGGTCACAACCTCTTCCTCTACGCTAAATTGCTAGCTTTTCTGCCTCAGGGCTTGTGTGTCTCTGTAACAGAGGTGGGTTTGTCTGATGAGATGCAGTTCAAGGTTTGGAGCAATCCCTCTCACAGGAAAGCCTTGAAAGGAAGTGACAAGGATGCAATGTTTTCCTAGAAGTGAAAAGCACCTTAAAATGAAGATCTTCCCATGCCTTCCCCTTAGGCTCAACCTAGCCCAACTTGCCCTGTGGCACTGCCCATCTGTGCAGGTGTTTCTTCTGAACGTGCAGCCTGTGCTTGCTGAGCCAAGCAGCAGTCAGGTGACAAAGCCTACTTCATTCTAGGTAAGAGTGGCTATATGTCATGTAAGCTTAGAGGGGAGAATGAAAAAGTAAAGGAAGAGCCCAGGCAAAACTGCCAGTATAAACCCTCAGATGATTATACGGATGCTAAAAGTAAGAGCATGAAATGGCTGTGGGAACATCCCAAACGAGCCCTTCACTGATCTCTTCCCTCCCACCAGCACTTGCTACCCCAGTTGCACTCCTAAATTCCTTAATTCTACTAGCAGGGGATGGTGCTGTTGGGCCACCAAATCTTCTTACATGTTCCCTGTGGCAGCATGCAGATTGAGAAGGCAGTTGTGTGAGAGCCAGCTGCCAAATAACTGGGAAACACATCCTTGCCAAACATCTTCCCCGAATGCTGTTTAATCTCTCTACTAACCTCCACCCTGCAGCCTTCTGGCACGTGCAAGCAACATCAGAAGCTGGTAAACAGAGGGAAAGCAGAGTAGTACTTTGAAAATAGGAGCAAAATTTCTATAGCATGCTTTTTGCATCTTGCTTGCAGAGCTATGCTATCAATGGTGCCCATCACACAACTGGCAACATCCATGCAGGGTGGTGGTAGGATCTTGGGAAGGAAGGTTTCTCCCCTGTGCTGCAGAAGGGAATGGACATCAAGAGGGCATGTGACTTGCCTGAGCTTAGAGCAAATGTGTACCACATGCCAACAGCAGCAAAGGACCCTGGATCTCATTTCTGTGCTCTAACAGTCCAGCAGATTCTCCGCAGGAGTATTTGGCTGCAGTGCCAGCTCAGGGACACAGTGTTTCTGGTGTGTATACCTGAAAGAGAGCTTTTCGCCCTGCTGGTATCAGCACTGCACTGAAATAAATTAACTCCAACAACTGGGATCTGCCCTAGGCCAAGACAGCACTTGGCAACCTTTCTAGTTACTGCTTGTTTTCTTCTTCCTGTCATTCCATCTGGTGCCCAGCTGGGTCCTTCTTTTCTTCAAAAGCATCTTTATGTTTCTATTGAGTCACATGCAGGGCACTGTACTTTTCAAGCCTCCTGCATGCCATTGCACAGCTCGCAGGCCAGCCTGAGGACACTCTGCATGGAGAGGAAAGGATTCTGCTCCAGATCTCAGACCAGAGTGTCAGCCAGCACACACCTGAACAGAGCTGGTGACTCCTTTTGGGAAAGGAGCTGGAGACACAAACTCAGAAGCAGCTGAGTCCATCCTGTCCATGGGGGAGTACCCTGAAGTCCCTTTCAAAGTCCAGGCAGCAGGCTTGGTCGCCTGCTTTTGCAGTCGCAAGGTATCTGCCGGCAAGACAGCCAGAAGAGCATAGCAGAGCTAATGGCCAAGCGTACACGTTGGGGGTAGACATGCAGTCAGATATGATCCAGTGGCTCTTCCAAGGTTTGGCTTCAAGATATGTCTGATAAGACATCAAATGAGCCTTTGGGATGGTCGCCTGGACATCAGCCTCCTTTCAGCCAAAATTTATTTACAAACACCAGAAAAGCAGACTAGACCATGTTATCTAAGGACCTTCCTCAACACTAGGAGGATGTTCCTCCTCACACAGACATCTGGAAATGGGGAGTCTGGAGACCAGAGAGACAGAGTTGAGAGACCCCGAAGTTCAAAGCCAGTTCACGTTAAAGGGCAAAATTAACATCTGATAAAAGGACTTGCTTGAACTCAGGTAATTTGGTGACTGAAATTAAATAAAATCCTAACAAAAAGCCAGTCTCAATTTAGGAGGCATCAAATGCAAATTCCTTTGTGGAGGCATCAGCATCAATATCCTTATATCCTGTTTGCATAGTAATTTAGATGGACAGCGATGCTGCCTTTCATACCCCATGGTGCTCCTCCCCTTGGTATTCTGTACAACTTTGGACTGAAAATTGGGCCTGAGAAGACCATCTGGTTTGGTGCAAAGACTGGAACAAGGAACGATTTGCTTTCTTGCATGCAACCTGCATTTAGGAGAGTGCCCAAAAGCTCTGCAGATTTTAGGGCTGTATAATGCTGCAACAGAGAGTCAGGGTCCGTGCTCTTTGCTTTTGCCTTCTCCAGGCCATGGCAGCAGAGACTGGTCTAAGGAGAGTAGTGCCAGAACGGCCATGTATCTATACACCTTCCTGGGAAGCCACCACAGTGTAACATCCAACGAGGGCACAAGGAAAGCCTTCTGGCTGAAGCAAAGGTCTGAGCACGAGACCAGACAGGAAGAGCCAGCCCAATCTGCAGTTAATATATACTGACAGACTGTCCACCATATTCCATAATGAGCCAACAAACACGCCACATGGTCATAACCTGCTCACGGGGCTGTGGTTCAGAAGGGTTAGTGTTCAATTTTCTGTGACTGCCACATGTGCATTGCCTTAATCCATTCAGCCTTCCTGAAAATGACCCTACACAGGTAACTACTTTTCCCCACCCTTTCTACTTTATTCCCCTAATAAAATATATGAACACAAAGCATAGAGAGGAGAAGCCAAAAAATTGCCATTTTATGGTCCTGTACTGTCATTCCAAACCAGCTATTTGTGCAAACAACTCCTGTGCACAGGAAAAAACACTTGGCTTGCGCTTCGATCTGTATTTGGAGGAAGCATTGAGTGTAAGATTTAAAATAGTCTCCCTCCCTCCCTAAAGGGTTGCGCTAGAAGCAGATGCACATCACACAATGCAAAGGGCTGAGGGCAGTTGCAGGGTTGCAGGGTTGAGGAATGCCTCACTGAACATGGCAGGCAAAAACCAGCAACAAGGGCAATAAAAGGACTTGGCTGTGATGCTGTGGGGCAGTGGTTATCAGGGAAGGTCTGTCCTTCAGAGAGGAGGCATTTAACCCTGGGAGATACAGTGTCAGCAAGCTTCATTCTGTCTTAGACCAAACACGACAGCAGCATGATAGAGACCTGTGGGACCTGCAGTCCTTCATGACTGACCCATGCAAGCAGATGACTTGTTGCTCTAGCAGGCACACTGAAATGCTCCAAGCTCCTGAGCAAGGGCTGTGGGAAAGGTGGAGTGTGTGCAGCCCGGCTGGAAGGCACAGAGACTGACCCAAGAGGATAAATGTGATGAAGATGTTGCATGGTACCAATACTGAACTGCAAAGCACCTCTTTAGAAGAGTGAAGATTTAAGGATACTCAGTCATGTCCTGTAGGATTTGGTTTGACAACAGTGTTTGTTAGGTTTTGACTACATTCCCCATTAAAGACTCCTTAAGGAATGTTTTTCCCCTTTTATCTTTTCTCTCTACACAGTGTTGTTAGAGCTCTTCCCACACCTCCACAGCCTGCTAACCTCAACCTGAGCTAGCACTGGAGAGGAAAGCAGGCATACGAAGGAATAAGCGAAGAACTGGAGACCTGATGCTTTATGCTTCTTTACAAACATTTTGGAGATATTCTCCTTCAGCATTATCAGATGGTGAGAAAGGGAGAGGAATTCACTTGAGGAAAACACTCGTCCTAGAGGAGCTGGCAAGTTAATCAGCATTTCTGCACGAGGAGGAAGAGATGCTCAGTAAACAGCACCACTCAGTCCTCTTTCTATGGCCTGGAGCCAGGACAGCAGTGTGCTGTTTTGGGGCGGGGTGGGGGCAGCAAACATAGGTTTAACAGTTGCCCATACCAGTTAGTGAATAAGAAATCCCAGGAATCTTGTGTGCCTGCTCTTTTACTAATGCTGTGGATGGTATCGTGCTTCGTACTGCACAGCATGAAACCCCAAGATGTTAAATGAATCTCCTCCTAATCATGAAGAGGACTTCTTAAAGACTCAGCTCACTTCATGCAGATTTCAGATTGGGAATCTATCTGATGGGGTGGAGCTCAGGCTCTGCCTTGTGACTCGGGAATTCTGACCAGAAGCTCAGAATCGCCCTCACTTTTTCCCTTCCCCAGGCTATAAAGCAAGTGATGACCCAAGGCAGGTGGTCCTTCCTCCTCAAAGGGGAGGAAAACACACAGTCATGCCTGTGGCAAAAGATTTCAACACCGAGAAAAATGACAGCCTGTCCCTTGCCCAAGACCTGCTGAAGCCAGCAGTGTAAGACTGGTCAGGGATAGGACACGTTTCCTAATTCCAGAAATGGTTTTGCATTCAAAACAATCTGCTGGTGAACTGGCAATTCAGTCCAGCAATCTAATGTAATGCCAGGTTTCCTGACTATTTCAGCACCAAATAAACACAATTGCTCCTGACATGGGGCAGCAATAACACAGACAAAGCCTGGTTCACAAATGGGCTGAGATGGGATAAACAGTAGTTTCCTCTCATGGGTTTTTTTCAGACGAAGCTGTTCATAATCCTGCTGTGGCTGAAAACTCCCCTGAAGTCTGACACCACCACACAGATACCTTCAGCATTAATCTTCTCCCACAGGCACCAAGAGACACAGTGTCGAGAGAGTATCAACAGTCCAGCACTGTAAAAATGTGCTTTCTTCAACTAGCTTTTCTAGCGCTGACCTTCAGACTGTACAGCTCTAGTCCTGTCTTGTGCAGGACTCATTTTTTCTTAGCTGAACGAAGTTTAAGATTTTTGGAAGCAGATGGGTCTCACAGAAATTAAGTATATGCTGAAGTCAGTATACATGATGACTGAACTCAGGAGTATGGTATTCTTGGGCAAGGACTGAATCCCTAAAGAGCATGGATGGATTGTAGATTTAATCTGATGTGTTTGGTGGTAATTTAATGTGGAGCTAAAGGTAGATTGCATTGGATATGTGACATGACAGCTCTACCTAGTACGGACTCACAGTGAAATGCCACCTATTTATCTTCTTCACAAGTGAATGAATTGCATCATGCTAGTCCTGGCTAGCCTTGCCATAAGAAAGGATGCCCTGCTCCATTCCCATTCCTGCGCCCAAGTTACAGTATCATTTTGGTTATGCAAATGAAACAGGTTTAGTGAATGAATTAAGAACTGACCTCCTCTCACTAGGAAAACTCCCCTACACCTCAGACTCACGCCCTGATCTCACAGATGGATTAGTTACAGTGGGCAGGATTACCTGCAGCCCCATCTGACCCTTCCCATTCTGGAACAGACACCTTACAAAATATCCCCGGTGCCTACACCAACCAAAGAGGTATATCTGGACCCCTCTGCATTTGCTCTCCAGACCAGTCAGTTCTGCCAGGCACTGCCTGGCACTTTGAGCAACTTCTCTTTTGTTTAACCATAGTTTAAAATAACTTATCAACCAATCATAAAATGAATTTTTTGGTTTCTCCTGGCTCCATGAACACAAAGAGGTGCACGTCCTACCATAGGAGGAAGCAATGGCTGTTAAGTTTTACAGTTATAGTGGAAAGCACTGATCACAGCCTGCCGGCCTCACTACTGGATGTGACAGGCGGTGGAGGAGGTGGCTTGGCAACACATGCAGGTAGGGTTGACTGATTTAGGGGGGATTAGGTCGAGGTCCTCGTCATCCGGGATCTCATCTAACCGGTACCCATCCTTTAGCAGCTGGATGTTCAAGTCTTGGTTGATCTGCTACAGACAAAGAGACAAACAGTCAAACACTTGAGACTTCTTACTTCTGATGGTCAGAAGATGAAGGAGGTCTCTTATTCTGGAATCTATTTCCCCATCATTAGCAGCTGCCCCATCAGTGAAAGAGTCCCAGTTTTTGACCATAGGTGAGGGCTGCCTTCTGTTCTAGCTTCTTCCAGAATAGGAATATCTAGAGTGAGATATTCCAGAGCAGCAAGTCGATACACTGTTTTGTTCTGCAATAATCTTTCCATGAAGACAATCCCTCTTTTAAAGTAATGTAATAATAATGTTAATAAACCAACCGGCAGCTGGGCAGTCCCTCCTCTCAGTCTGGGGCACACTATAGCAGCTGAAAGGTGGCAAAGCCTCTTGGTTCTTTGTAATCTCAGATTCAAGTGCTGTCTAACCAGATCTGGGTGAACAATACTTCATCAGGGCCCAGATCATTTGATCTGGTCCCTGCTCTTGGCTGTTTCTCTGTGTTTCAGATGTATTTTGCGCAAGGAAGGGATATACGGTGGAAGAGCTCCCAGCAGCTTGTGTGCCGAAAGGCTGCTCAGCACCCTGGAAATAAAATCAGATCCCAGAGGCTGAGCAACTTATTCAGGGGAGAGTTTGGCAATATTCAGAAACAATGCAGAGGGATTAACAAGCCTGAGCTTCCTGCCTTTTTTCTTCAAAAGGGCAAGAGTTCATATCTGCAAGTCCTCCCTGGAATGTCTGCCTGCTCCAAGTAAACACACATTGGGTGACCCTGACCGCACAAAGAACTAGAAATCACAGCACACCCTCAGATCCTTTATTTGTGTCCTTGGCAATCATATGGTTACTAAGCTGGTGTGACAGACAAGTTGATGCTTTTGCACCACGTGGGCTAACACTGCAGGACTAAGCAGAACTGGGAAAAGCTCGAGTGAAGCCAAAGGTAGCTGTGAAAAAAGCCGACGGGCAGATCTCTGCACCATGGCAGTGTGGGAATGGAGCCAGCTGGATCACCAGAGAAGAAAGAAACATGACACAGTTTCTGCCACAGTCCCTTCCAGACTTAGAGTCTACACTACTGGTAAATTCGTTGTGTAGCCATTTCTGGCAGTACAAGGCCACTCTAAGCTGTTCTGGCTGCTCTACTATTAGCATTCATGGCAAGGATGGCAAGAGACAGTATAACTCACCTCAGCTGATGAGTATCCCGAGGAGGAGTATCTGGACATGTCAAAGTCATCATCACTGCAGGGAAGGACAAGATACAGCAATGAAGGAAACAATCAGAGACACCTGTATTCCCTGGTTAGCCCTGTCTTGAGCCATGAAGCTGTCCTTGAGGCACAGAGAAGTTACATCAAGGGACCCTGGAGAGCATCTTTCATCACAGTGCTCTTTACTCATGCCTTCTCCTACTTGTTTACACACACAGACCAGTAACAGCACATGCCAAAGGGCAAGGAAGAATGAGAGCGGCCTGCAAGAGCGGTTTCAGCAGGAGTTAGCTTCAGTGCTGCAGTCTGGCATGAAAACTCGCTTGCATCATAATGTATATCATCTTATTAACACTTTGCATACCTGTCCGTATCCAGGGCTACCAGTGGCTTTTCATCTGGACTCTGGTCTAATGACGAATAGCCCTTATTGGGAACGACGAGCCTGAAATAATTAAAAGCTGTCCGTTAACCACACAGTAAAGCTCAGTACCACACATAGTCTAGGGCAAAGCTACATGATAGTTAGGCTTTGCCCATTTCACTTCCTTGCAAGCCCTCCCTTATCAGTTAAGATGTTTAAATGTGTGCAATTCAGAGGAAGTGAGCTGTGTCTCTAGGTAGCTTAGAGCAGTTTCACTGGAATGAACGCTGGACATGCCTTGGGAACATGTTCCTCCCTAGAAGAAAAAAACATTGGGACACTCTCTGTTTCATTCTGGTGAACCTCTTCGGCTAGCACTGCTTGTCATATCAAGATTGTTTATTTTCGTGTGGCTTTTCTTTCCTAGCAGAGTGCATGACAGTAGCAATAAGTAAACAGGAGAAGGAGGCTAGGGGAAGCAGAGGCTCAGTGATCCTACTATTCTACTACTGGAAATCAGGGATCTGGTCTTTCTGTCTGTGTGCCTACTCAGTGGCCCCCCCCTCCCCCGGCCCCTCCCCAACACAACACTTCTGAGGTCTCAGTCCTAAATTTAGTAATATGAGAAATATGAGCTGGTGAGTGCAACATAAGAGCCCAGTCAGACTAGCACTTTTCAAATCCCATTATTTTATAATGACTTTCACTTCATCAGAAGTGTTACAAAGGCTGACGATGACTTAGCACCTTTAATTGCCTGAGAGAGTTTGTGAAATGGAATACTGGCTTCAGAGCTTCTCGGATAAGGAAAATGCATTAATACAATGGTATCTAGTTCTCAACAGAGTTCTTTCATCCACAAAACTGCACAAAGACTTTGGTTCATATTTAAAATAAGATGAACCAAATCAAGCAAAAGGAATAAGATTCTGTGTTCAGCAGGTGGGAACTGTAACAGTGATGAAAATATTCAGTGGGTTAACTCAAGTTTTCTCCCAAATGAAGAACTGGTCTTTAATAACATACAATGATGCACAATTATGCTTCACTAAGAGTTTGGGAAGTACAAACTAAAGATGATAATCCATCTCATCCATGCTCCAACTTCTCTCTAACTACCTGAAATGTTTTTTTGCTTGGAAAATTTCAGGCAGCCATTACAATTTTAGCAATACAAAGGCCTGCCAGGCAGTAAAGATAGGCAGGCTCAGGGAGAGTAAGATAAAACAAATGTTATTACAAAACAGATATAAGTTCATGACTACTTGTATTTTCTTACTGTGTTCATTGAAACACAAGATTAAAGAAACTAATTTTAAAAGTGATGCAGAATTTCCAAACTGCTGCACCAGGCGACTAGAGAA
The DNA here is from genome assembly GCF_031877795.1 of Strix aluco. Classification (NCBI taxonomy): domain Eukaryota; kingdom Metazoa; phylum Chordata; class Aves; order Strigiformes; family Strigidae; genus Strix; species Strix aluco. The sequence continues at coordinate 86,603,906 of NC_133971.1, read as the reverse complement.
AATGGGATCCTCTTGCAAAGTCCAATACTCCTTCTCATAGCACTGGGACAGTCCTTCTGCCCCTGAAGCATTTAGGAAGAAGTCAAGAAGCAAAGATGTCTGGAACTGAAGCTGTGACTTGGCAGCAGCAGCTTGCCCATACAGGTATCAGAAGTACTGACTTCCATTCTTTATTTCCAGTTTTCAAATCACTGCTCTCTATATACTCACTGACAGTTCTCAGCATATCATGAGTGAGCAAATCACTATCAGGGAATCTGGGAGAAGAATGCTCTGTGGTGCTATTTACTTAATTAAAAAAAAAAATCACTACATCTTTTTCTTGAGAAATGTCTTTTTTCTTAATAACACAGAACTTCAATTTTTCTGCCCCTGATCTAAGTCTTCCCCTCACATCCTGATTGTCCTTATTTTCACTTCCCACTGCCCTTGGAACAAAGCCAGGTAGCAGTTGTAGCTGCTTTCATCCACTGCTGTCCCAGTATGAGCTTGTTGTCTTGGTGTTTTTGTTCACTTAACATGAAACATGTTACAACACAAACCCAGGTTTAGGTTATTCTCAGAGTGGACTGTGCCCAAGTGGTACAGATGGTGTTGTGGGCTCTGCCTGTGCTGGTAGCCATTGTGCCAGCATCACCCCAACCTTGTTCATATTTTATTTGCTCTTAGGGAGACTGAGCGTATTATGGATCCAGATCCTTTCACCTTTAAGGCTGTCTGTGTGCCTGCCCCAGAAGAAGACCGAATGGTGAAGTCAACCTGGTACTAGAGGATGGATGTCAGAAATTCATATAGATAATACAGAAGAACAGAAGCCTTGGGGAAGAAGGAGGTGGAGTAGAGACTAGGAGAGGCAATGTGGTTTTCCTGAATGAAGGAAAACATTTGATGGGAACAGCAGAACTGTTAAAAAGGGGGAAATGGTTTTAGCTTATTTTCCTCTTGCAGAGATCAGAAGAAACCAACAGTTCCGACTTAAACCATAACCTGGATGTTTTGCAATGTATCCTACTGGAGTATCTTCCATTATACCGCAACCATTACACTGTGAAAAGAAGCCACTTGAATAAACTTGTGGCATTTCTGCCTTCCTGGGGTTGCGCTGTCTGTGGCAAGAGAGACTGAACCATTCCGCGGTATTACTAGGGCTGTGCTTGTGGGGCAGCTTGGTTCCCAGAAAGCCAAGGGAGCTGAGGGATGAAGGGACTTGGGACGGTGAGACCCTGTGCCAGACACCTCCCAGTCATATGGGAACAACAGAACTTGGCTACATCTGCTACTGAAGCAATGGCTGCAAACCTCTGTGTTGCAGATCCCAAGGGATGCTTCTAAAAGCTGTGTGAAAAGAAACTAAGAAAAGCAAGACTACTGCCAGGAGGCTATGCTTGGCTGTGGAGGGGTCCACGTGTCCTCTGAACGGTTGCTCGTAAGTCCACAAATGCAATAAAACTGAGCTGGCTGTTCAAAAGCTTTTGTCAATAGATGTCACTGCTCTGCTCTTCCCTACTCAGATCACTCTTCTTTCCATCGGCAGCTCGGAAACAACTACCTCTCCAAGCAGAAGTCACTGATTTTACAGGTAGGCACCTGTACTTATCCCATCTTCTCTCCCTTACCATCTTCCGCCACTAATTTCAGTGTTTCTAAATCTCTCAAGCAGCAAATCTGCTACCATTCCTCTCGGGAAGCTAGCATGCAGCCTATTGCCAAAAGAAACCAAGTCTTTCCAGCTTGTATTTAGAAGACAAGGAGGAACAGTGGGCGTGGAAAACCCAGCTGAGAGCATTTGCTGAATTTCTTGCTGCCATGAAAGGTCTGGCTCCTTTATATGGTCTCAACAACGAAACACAGAGCAGGGTGCAATGCAATGTATTCCACCAACATTGCAGAGGCTTACAAATAAAACTTTACAAATTCCTGGCATGATTTATGACTACTATTTTGGGTTTGGGGAATTAATGCGAACAAGGAACCTCATCTGTTGGATGTGTTGCATACAGAGAGGCTCTGACCTGCAGTTCCTGTTCTGCTTAATATATGGTAATCCATGCAACTTTCCCATTCATCAGTAATCACCCAGCATTCACTCAGATTCTTCTGTCATTTTAAATGAGGTCCTCCACTAAAAACTAACACCTTTCTAGCAGCATGCAAAGCGTGCAATCCCGTGGGCTCAGGGCGGGTTCCTGCCTCCTGAATGCAGGTAAGTAATACATTGGTGTACTGAAGCTTGCACAGAAAAAATAGAAATACTATAAAACAAAGTATTCAGCTAGGAACATCTTTGTTTACAGTGGCTTGTAGCACTGTCTGATACTGTCATGCGGAGATGTGCCAAAGCAGCTCCAGCAAAGTATGACCATGCTGTTCAAAGTGTGGAGGAGGTGTATAGCAAAGCACACAGAGATGGATTATGTACAAGCCTTCGTTAAGTCAGCCAGTATGGGGAAGGGGTCATCATCAAAAAGGAGCAGGGGAACTACTGCGATAAAAGCAGCCAAGGCAGAACTAAGCTCTACTCCAGTTTGTGCTACATGAAGAAGCATCGTACCTCTCCCGCTGACAGGATTATGGATTACATGAGGCTACCCAGAACACGCGAGGCAGCTGTATCAAACCCCTGATCTCAACCAGGCTCTGCCTCCTGCAGGCTGCACTGTCACTGGTCCTGGGCTCAGCTGTTCCTGCATCTGCCCGGGGTGTGGGACGCAACACAACACAGAGCATTTGGGCCTGCCAGCTTTGGGAAGGGTCATCACTGCTCTCACAGAGTGTTTGGCAGTAGGAAAATGGTAATGAACATCGTCCTTGCCCATCCTAATGCCGTTAGGGATTGCAGTTTAGAGCACAGCTGAGTGCTTTTCCAGTCCTTTACCTTGTTCGTGCCATCACATTGTTCTTCTTGGGCTGCTGATTAACTGGGCTTCCCATGTTGCCGTTCTTCAGGGAGCCCTTCCGAGCCAGCTCCCTCTGCTTCTCTGTATATGGGACACAAAGGGGAAAAGCAAAATTAGGGGAACAGCCTGGCTGGCCACCACACAGCTGCAGAAAGCCAGATCTGATAGCGGCAAAAGGCATAGCAGAATTAATAACAAAGGACATGAGCTCTCCATCTCCCAAGCAGGGACATTGCAAAGGCTGGACAAGCTGTGTCCCATTGCATCCAAGGTCTCCAGGGCCTAAAACTAATGTACCATGACTCAGAGCAGCTGTTAACACCACAGTAAGATGGTCATGGAGCTTCTGGATGAGACCCAGCTGAGGCAGAGAAAGGGCAGAGACCCTGTCTCTCTCTGCACCCAGCTGCTGCATGGACCCTAGGACTGTGCTTTGTGCTGGGCAAGGGAATTTATCCTTCTGTCTGTTCTCTTCCTATTGAGGCTGCTACTGAGGGGCCCAATGGGGACAGAAAATGTCTCCATCATTTAGTGTTAGTTCAGCCTAGCTTGACACCAGGCCTGAGTTTCTGCTGTTTCCCTAGACAGCAACTCACCAGACTAACACACCCTACAGCAGGAAGTGTTGCTGCCTTCTCTGCTTCTCTTCCTGGCAATCTGTGATGCCCCCTGTGTGTCTTTTTCTTTTATCTCACATTGATTCTTGGGAGCTTGCTTCCTTTATTTTTTAAAAAAAGAGAAACATTTTGCAGCTGTATTTTTAAACAGCATATTGTTTGCTTACATTTTCAGAGTGTGTTCTACTCGCTCCATCAAGCTTTCTTTATGTATTCAAGCGCAAGAGGGGATTTAAGTTAGCTTCTCCTTTAGGAGATACTGTTTATCTTAATAACTTCTCAGCACAGAATCACAACTAGAATTTGGGTCCTAAAGCTAAGCCCTCTGCAAGTATGCAATGCCTGCACTGTATTAATATGGTCCTGCCTCCAGCAGGGATAGGAGCCCATGGATGATGAGTTTTGATATAAACCGATATTCAGTTTTCTGATTTAAAGTACTTCCTTGTTTCTTGCAGGAAATCAGTTGGGTTGAGTTAGCAATTAGCCACAAAAGTTGAGCTAACTGCCCCAATCTCATTGTGCAATGCCAGGCAAGGCTTGTAGCAAAAAGCTGAGCATGGGACGAGTAAGGCAGGAGGGGAACCAAGTGAAAATGTTCTCCAGAGTGTGAGAAAATGTTGGGAACTACTATCGTGGCACGTCTGAATAATAGGGGTTTATCAGACTGCTTGCTGGGGAACCTGAATAATGAATTAATTTTGCTTCTGCTTCCCCTGTGGTGTGTGAAATGTGCTGATACATTTTTTCTCTTGCAGATTTTATTCCCCTCAGAGAGAAAAGCATCTTTTTCCCACTTGACGTGGAAAAGCAGCACGCCTACCAGGCAAGTGCAAGTGCAAGGTGGGCCAACTCCGTCCCTTCCACACAAGTAAGAGCAGGGGGACACATGTCCAAGGCTGCCTTTTCTGAGGAACAAATAAGCAGCAGAGATGCCTAGAGATTGTGATGATGAGTGTGGCTGAGAAACCTGCAGAGAAGAGTACATGGTCCCACAAACCATGCCCAGCCCTGCTCCTGCTGACAGCAGAGGTGAATAAATGTTCATTGAACTTGGCAGGAAAAGGATTGGATTAATAACTCTCTCTGGCATGAGCAACAAAGAGGCTGATACAGGATCGAAGTCAAAACCTTAAATCAGAGTAATTTCTCAGGACTGGAACTTGCAAATGTCTTGGTTATCTCTGTCTCCAGAATAAAAGGCAGGTATTTTGCAGACCATGTGAATTTTGCTATTCAGACACAGGGATAAAGCGGGGTTTTATGGAGGCAAATGTTTACAATCCTAAACATAACCCAACTTCCACCCATCTACACCAGAAACTCCAGCACTGACCACAAATACACAGCGCTGAGACAAGCTGCCAACACTTTAAGAGGCTGTATAATTCACAAAAGGCACCTGACTCAGAAACGAGGTTACAGGTTTCATTTTCTGTCAAGGCAGTTAAGGCCTGCCTGAGCCTTTTAAATGGGCCAGTGCTCTCTGCTTTCTATTGATTGCCCAGTACAAGAACTAATGCTCTTCTCCAATTCAGATTACTTATTCGGCTGATGAATCTGGACTTCCGCTGTTTTTTCTCCAGCAGGTCTCTCCATGACTATTTCTATGCTATTACTGAGTCCTACTGCAACGTGTGGGTCTGAACAATGAGATTTTATATTTAATCCCTTCTTTCACTTATTTAGTGAACAATCCCAATGCAATGTAAGTGTGGTAGGAATATCCATGCCTGTGTCCCCAGACAAATTCTTAAGCATGAATCAACAGTTCATCTCCCTCTGAGATGCTTTGAATCCTGAATCCCTGGTGACCCAAATGTGATGGCTTCCAAGGGGAATGGGAGGCCTACTCAGCCCTCATGTGTTAGGACAAACTCCTGGAAGGTTGTGGAGATGTGCACGAGTCACATCAGGCTTTGAGGCAAGCAAAACTAGTATTTGAGCCTTACAAGTATTATGAACTATTGCTACTTCCACCATCACCCAAGGGAGTTTTTTGGTGCCAATCTCTTGCAGTAATTCTGGGCTGTAAATTCCACCCTCACACACCATCAGGTCCATCAGAATGAGGGAAGGAGGTTTCCAGTGCCCATTTTCTGCATGGTGCTTCCTCCTGGTATAGCAGGTGGAGTTTGTGAACCCCATTTCTAGGTAGTGAGCTCTTTCCCTGGCTTCCAGCTCACCTGGTTTTTGTCCCCAGATGTTTGTTTGAAGACCAGGTTCCCAAACTCTAAGCACTTGAGTTCTTCTTAGAAATGTGACTGATTTAGGCAGTTCTGAAGATGTTACTTTCAGAATCCAACATTTTAACAAAACCCTCTAATTTCACAAATTAAATTAGTTCTCATAGAGTCTGTGATCAGACACATAAGCAGTATGGTAAAGACAAGTTAGAGAAGGAACCACAACCTAGCCTTGATAAGCAAATGGTATTTTTCTTTAAAGTCTGCCCTATACTGGCTGATGTCCCACATGAGCATGAATCCTAAGATTACAACCCTCCACTGAGCCAACTGTGCTAACTTTTGTGTGAAACCTGGCAACTATGCACCTGGGCAATTCTCAGGGAATGAAAAGCTAAGATGCTCTTTCCTTCTGAGCCATCCCAGACTCTCTGAAATGGTAGCCAAGTATTCCCCGTTGGACTCAGATGAGACCAGTGCTCCTACATCTCCCCCAGCCTCAAGGCTGCTGCTTAGCTTGAGTCACTGAGGGCATGGTCCCACCAGAGGGGACAGGCATAGCTTGTCCTCAGCACTTGGCAGTTTCTGGTGCTGGCTACGAAAAGGGTTTCCATGTTCATGACTGCCTATGCTGCCTGCAGCACTCCAGCATGCGCAATGAATTTCCAGGAACGCAACATAGCCTCATGGAAAATTGATGCTGACCCTACAAAACTGCCTAATTCTGGGCAACTCTTGGGCACCAGAAGAATGAGGAAGGGTTAACAGGCACTCCTGCCGAATACAGAGAAAATGGGACACACAAGAACAAATGAAAAACCAGAAGGCTCTGATTTCCAGCCACTGTTTTTTTCGTGTCTGGTGAGTTTGCTGTTGGATGATCAATGAAAAGCTAATACAGCAGAGATACAAGGTGAAGGACAGAGACTTGGAGATGAGGAAGCCAGAATGAAACAAGGCTGCTCTCCAGCTGCTTCAGAGAAATCACCAATTACTGGCAGTAAAAGAGCTCCAACGATGCTCCTTACATGGTATTTGAAAGTATTTGAAAGTTGTTCAGCTTTCATTTCACATGGCTGTTCTACTTTTTAACCACTGTACCTATGAAATACACCTGTGGTTTGTCATCCCCCTTCCCATCACTCAGTTATGGGTGATTGAGCACACTGTGAGTGCAGGTATGATGGCTTGCAGGACAACAGGCAATCACTACCAATATCAGCAGGGCTGGTACAGTTGGGGGAGAGACAGCTTTAGTCAAATCCATGTTCTGTTGGCTTTTCACTGAATTTTCAGACACTTCCTTGAAGAAGCAGGACAGAGCAGAGGAGGTTGGGAGGGCATGAAAGAGCCTGCACATGCCTCTGACATTAAGAAGTATGGTCAATAAGGAGCCTGAAGATCCTCTCTGATCATTAGCAGGACTGCCCTGTTGGGTAATGCATGAGGTTTGCATGGCAAGGTTTTGGTAGAGGGAGACTACAGGGGTGGCTTCAGTGAGAAGCTGCCAGAAGCTTCCCCTATGTCCAACAGCCAATGCCAGCCGGCTCCAAGATGGACCCACTGCTGGCCAAGGCTGAACCCATCAGCAACAGTGGTAGCACCTCTGTGATAACGTGTTTAAGAAGGGGAAAGAAAACTGTAAAGGCAACTGCAGCCAGAGAGTGGGGTCAGAATATGTGACAGAAACCACTCTGCAGACACCAAGGTCAGTGCAGAAGGAGGGGGAGGAGGTGCTCCAGGCACCGGAGCAGAGATTCCCCTGCAGCCCGTGGTGCAGCCCATGGTGAGGCAGCGGTGCCCTGCACCCATGGAGGTCCATGGTGGAGCAGATCTCCACCTGCAGCCCGTGGGGGACCCCACAACAGAGCAGGGGGATGTGCCCAAAGGAGGCTGTGACCCTGTGGGAAGCCCACATTGGAGCAGGCTCCTGGCAGGACCTGTGGACCCGTGGAGAGAGGAGCCCACACTGGATCAGGTTTGCTGGCAGGACTTGTGACCCCGTGGGGGACCCACGCTGGGGCAGTCTGTTCCTATAGAACTGCACCCTGTGGGAGGGACCCACGCTGGAGCAGTTCATGAAGAGCTGCAGCCTGTGGGAAGGACCCACACTGGAGAAGTTCGTGGAGAACTGTCTCCTGTGGGAGGGACGTGTGGAGGAAGAGTGTGAGGAGTCCTCCCCCTGAGGGGGAAAGAGCAGCAGAGGCAATGGGTGATGAACTGACCACAACATCCATTCCCCATCCTCCTGTGCTGCTGGGAGAAAAATCAGGAACAGAGCTGAGCCCGGGGAGAAGGGAGGGGTGGGGGGGAAGGTGGTTTTAAGATTTAGTTTGATTTCTCATTACCCTACTCTGATTTGATCGGTAATAAATTAAACTAATTTCCCCAGTTGAGTCTGTTTTGACAGTAATTGGTGAATGATCTCTTCCTGTCCATATCTCGATCCATGAGCCTTTTGTTATGTTTTCTCTCCCCTGTCCAGCTGAGGAGGGGGAGTGATAGAGAGGCTTTGGGCACCTGGCATCCGGCCAGTGTCAACCCATCACAGGTAATCTACCTGGCTCCATGCTTAAGTAGAGCAAAGCAGCATGAGCTTCTGTTTCAGCTTGGAGGACACAGACAGCCATGCTGTCAGTCTCATGCACTGGGGAATTTGGCTGCACCAGTTTCACTTATGCTACTCCTGGACATTGTGGCAGAAGAGGAACACATGGAGTGTCACCTGTGTGTGTTCATGTGTGTCTGTGTGTGTGTGTGTATGTGAGAAGGGGGTCCAGGATCCTTTTGACACCATGCTCTGAACAGCATGCAGGATAGCCTTTCACCTGGTCCTGCCAACCACATCACATCTCGCCCCTCCTTTCTCGTCCACCTTGTCACTTCATCTTTAAGACAATTTGTCCCACTATGACATTAAAATAATTTAAAGGAAGAAGATTAATCTGCTCAGTGAGCAAGCTGCTACCTTTGTGCTAGTCTCACACTTGCCTGTTCTGCTCGCTGACCCCATCTGAGTCATTCAGCATCTGCTCCAAGTGCTTCTTTAAGGTAAGCTCTGTGGGTGACAATAGCCAAAGACAGCTGCGGAGCTTTCAGTAAGGCAGGAGTAACACCTAAGTATAAAGGAGCAAAGGAAATGCATGCTGCAGACACAATCAGGACCATACTTGCCTCAGCCTTCCATCCTGTCTGGCAATGGTATCATATTATAGCTGCGCACAAAGGTCCTCAATAGGATGGTGCCCCAGCACGCTGAGCCCTTAGCAAACTGTCCCTGCCCTGGTGTGCTTTCACCTGCCTGATTTAGGATGTGTCAGAGGACAGGAAAATAACTGCATGCTGACAAATGAAGCACGCTCCCACAGGGAACCTCTGTTAGAGAAAGTCGTGTCTAAGTCGAGAGGAGATGAATTCTCCCCTTACCACTGGGAATAACTACAGCCCTAATGAATTATTTCAAGCACTTCTGTATTAGTGCAATTTTAAATGGTTACCTGTTCAGCTGGCTGGATATGTCTAGCTGCTTTATGATGGGGGAAAATAGGAATGGAGTACGTGAAGCAGAATGGACTTAACATGAGTGTGTCGATGTTAAAAATCAGATTTGAATAAATCTTTACAATTACTCCTCTGGTTTCAGTGTTTAAATGAAATCATAACCAGCATCCTGATTGGCACAAATGCCGTTCAGTGGCAGACGAGGCTGGTTTGCTTCCTTTGCACTGTGGGTTGGAAGCACGCAGATGCTGACCGCTCCTGTCTCTTTACTAAGAGCTGCTGGCTGAACCTCGCTAACTCAATTGCTTGTGAACCTCCATGATCAAGAGGAGATGGAGCTTCCTGCAATGGGGACAGTATAGTGTGAGTCCATGGGATTTGCTGCAGTGGGAAGACAACTGGGAATTAATCTGGTGTGACAGAGTTGTATTTTTCCATCTTCAATGTCTATGAGATGAGATTTTGGGATGTATTTGCCTCTCTGTCCCCCACGGTCAGATGAAGTGTTTCAGAGGCTGAGGACTGCAGTGATTCCCTGATGAATCCCTGATTCTACCTTCTCAAGAAAGCCAAGAATTTAAATTACACAGTAAATAAAATTAATCTGTCTGTTCAGATACCACTGAATGATGAACAGAGTCGTGAGCAAACAGAAGCAAAAAGAACGAAGTGCTGACTACAACTTCCACTTCAAGCCCAAGTCCTGATTTCAGCTCACTTGAACCATTTCACTCAGGGACATTAGCATGCATCTAGTTAGCACTGAAACCTTCACTACCTTTCACCTCTGACAGAGAGTATTTGTCAGCGAGGACTGTGTCACTTCTTGGAGAGATTTCAAGGTATGTACATCAATAGGGGCTTTGCTGGCAGGCTGTATAGAAAGGGAGGTATAAGAAAGCTGTCTGCCAGAGTCATGCTGATCCTGGTGAGGGCTGTGCTCCCTGGGGAGATTTGGAGGGTGTAAGTGCGACCATGCGGGTGGCATTAGGGCAGCTGATGGCTGTGCTTCCCTGCATTGCAAAGAAAGGCAAAAGAAAAGCGAATTTTTCTAAGCAAGGGTAGCAGAAACAAAAAGGATCCGTCTGCAGCCAGCCCCCTGCTCTGAACACTCGGAATATGTTTCAAGCTGATATGCACTGGGCATCAGCACTGATTATTCAGAACAGGCCATGTGAATCACCCAGCTTCAGAAAAGAATGTTCAGCTAAGCAAGGGTCAGATAGCTAAGTCATCCAACTACCAACTTGGGCAAAACAGTATTTTTAGCTGAAGTAAGTAATTTTTGCTGACCCAGACAAACTTGGGGAATCTAGTGAACTACATCTAATTGTGAGAATTGGCTAGCAAGAGCAGTATAAATCTGTCTTCCAAGGTCCCTCTTGGACCATGTTTTAAGCATCCAAGTAGCTGCATTTCCTTATGTTTTGTTGATCTGGCTGCTGCTCTGTCCCTTTGGCATGGCTGAGAGCTGGCACAAACACCAATGGGCTTTGAGTGGTTTTAAGCTCCCTTCAGCTCCCAAGAAGGCCTGACCAGACAAAGAACGGGTAAAAGGGAGTGCAAAGATAATGACTGAATCTCTTATTCAAGGATGAAGCTCTTCATTTCTCATACAGGAGTTACTACAACAAGTTACATAGAAGTTTCTGACGGCCTGGTTGATGTTAGTTTTTGCATTTCCTTTCAGAAAACATACACCAGACAATAGCACCATGTTATTCCTTAGCATAGAGGACAGGTAAATGAGTGCTCCAGTCCTGACCAAAGCCATCATCTACTTATGCCACAAGCACCTCCAAAAGTGGCTTTATGTTCCAGCAGAGTGTCACCATCCCCTAGCCACACTATCCCAGCCCCAAAGCTCATTTATCTGACACTCATGTGATTATAGGAAGGAACAACTTCTGTTTATATCCTTGACTGGGTGTTGACACGTAGGAGAGCAGAGCATCCAGTGCAGTTAGCCATCTAGGGAAGAAAACCTTATGGCTGTCTAGTCTAGGGAAAAAAATTATTATTTTGAACACAGAGCATTTTACCTCTTCATGGCACAACATAATCACAAATTATCTTTGTAAAATAGTAAGTGGTATTTTTCTGCTGGGAGAAACTACTAAACTGGTTTACCTTAAAGCCACACAGACCATCTGTAGCAGCAGGGGAGCAAAAAACCAGGATTCTTGGCTCCCAGTCCTCTGCCTGAGCTCTCTCTGCAGCCATTTTATTTAGACAGGTTGCAACTATGTAGCAGCAGGCAGCAATTCATCTCTCTTCATCTCTGAACATCTTTTTGTACTGATTTCAAAGGCACCTATTGTCACAGGTCCCAGCTCACAAGGGCATTTTGTTGTGATTCAGCGTGTGCTTTTTCACTTAATTTTTAAGGATTGTGATTTTTATTCCTGCAAAATACTGCACATAAGGATCTCATTTATCACTGTGAAAGCTGGAATACATGAACAGCATCAGTTTTATTTAAATGAATTTTTATTTGTTTTTCATATTTACCTTCAGAAAGGGATTTATTTGGTATTTTCATGTACTTTTCAAGGAGTATTTTTCCTGACAGCCAGAAGGACAAGGGCTGATACTGGGAAAGTGTTTGCACCCTGACAAGCCCAGCTAAAAATTTTCAGTTTATAAACTGAACTCCACAAAATATAATTCATAAAACTGAACTACTCTCTCCCTCAATGTATTTTAAAGGGACAGAGAGAATTAAGTTATTTCAACTGGAAAGAACTTCTGCAAATGTCCCCTCATCATTTCTATTCAGCTGAGCACAGGTTTAAGGCAAAGCCGTTTGTTTGACCCTGCTGTATGGTGTAGTGGACCAAAAAAAAAAAAAAAGTATTCTATTAAGTACAATTTAACTCTCTTAATTTAAATAGCTCTCTTCATTTAAAGCATCACTTATGCTCAGGGCATAACCTACCAGTTAAACAGAGTTAATATTAGTGCCCATATTACATTTGTCATGGGTCCTGATGTTCTGTGAAGAAGCGTTAAGGTTACTGATGCGTGTAGTAAGTGTGATGGATATTTAGGGAAGTAACAGTACAGACTTGCTTAGCTGAATATTCACAACCTTCAGTTACACAGGAGATCATAATATAGTGCATATTTGTATAAAAACCACTTGAATAGAGTCTCACATAAGTAGGCTTGAACTGCATACACACTTAGTAAAATGTCCATGCTTGCATGAGACTAAAATACACACGAAATGATTGGTCTATGTCACACAGTATGTGTTTTATAGCCTATATAAACTACAGATTTAATTTATTTTTAATATGTCGTAATTGGGAAAGCTTTCACTGGCTGGCAGATGCCACTGCTTGGAATGACTTGTTGAGTTCCCATCTAGTAGTCAAAACAAATAAGGACAGCAGTGGTAATGCCACAGGCAGCACGTGAGCTTGGGGACTCACAAGCTCACTGAATTCAGCATCCTGCTTGGAAAGGACCCTTGGACTTTTCTTGTTCCCAGGACTGGACTGCAGCTGACAGTCCCAGCTGTGTTTCTGGCTTTGATTTAGAAGCAAAATGTCATATATTTGATACATTCTGTTTTACCATCCTCTGCACCGGGTTTCTACAACCCTAGGCATTTCAAACAAAATTCCATATTTTCTAACTCACAGAATGAAAGCAGATGGGGAAAGGCAACCAGGCTGGTTAACACGCTGAATGGATGGATACTCTTCACCCCACCATGCTTTGAGAAACCCCTCAACCTCCCTGGAAAAGGGAAAGAAGGAGTGTTACTAACTTAGCATGTTGCCCTCCAAATACTCTGCTCCCCAGAAGAGGACTTCCATGCATTGTTTCACTAGATGAATAGCCTGTTTACTCTACGGTACAACAGGATATGTACTGCCCAGGGTGCCTCTTCCTGCTATTCAATTTACCAGCCCCAGTCCTGGGTACTTGGATTAGCAGCGGCTCAGACAGAGAGCCATCCCGCACAGCAAACCTGCTCCCTTAACAGGATTAGAGACTTGATCTCTGCCTTAGCGAGATTGCCATTGTCTGGAAATTTGACAAACAGTTTTAGAGCTCAATTAGTTATTTAGTAAGTTTATGATTAATCAATCTGCTGCTAAGCTTTCATTAATTAGGTTGGCAGGAATTCTATTTCAGAGGGAGAGTGGCCCCTAATTCAATACATTTCCTCTTGGAGCAGGGTTGGGGATCTCTGTGTGAGTCCTTGTGCACAGCATGCCCTGACACTCACAATCACGGAAAGGTTTGGGTTGGAAGGGACCTTAAAGATCACCTAGTTCCAATCCCTCTGCCACGGGCCAAGACACCTTCCACTAGACCAGGTTGCTCAAAGCCCCGTCCAACCTGGCTTTGGACACTGCCAGGGAGGGGGCAGCCACAGCTTCTCTGGGCAACCCGTGTCAGTGTCTCACCACCCTCACAGTAAAGAATTTATTCTTCAGATCTAATTTAGATCTATCCTCTTTCACTTTAAAACCATTACCCCTTCTCCTATCCCTACACTCCCTGATAAAGAGTCCCTCCCCAGCTTTCCTGTAGCCCCCTTTAAGTACTGGAAGGCCACTATAAGGTCTCCCCAGATTCTTCTCCTGGCTGAACAACCCCAACTCTCTCAGCCTGTCCTCACAGGGGAGGTGCTCCAGCCCCCTGATCATCTTCATGGCCTCCTCTGGACCCACTCAAGAGTTCCATGTTCTTCTTACACTGAGAGCCCCAGAGCTGGACACAGCACTGCAGGTGGGGTCTCATGACAGCAGAGTAGAAGGGAAGAATCCCCTCCCTCAACCAGCTGGCCACGCTTCTCTTGATGCAGCCCAGGACATGGTTGGCTTTCTGGGCTGTGAGTGCACATTGCTGGATCATAGTCAGTTTTCCATCCACTACTACTGCCAGGTCCTTCTCCACAGGGCTGCTCTCAACCCACTCTTCACCCAGCCTGTGTTTGTGTTTGAGATTGCCTTGACCCATGTGCAGGACCTTGCACTTGGCCTTGTTGAACCTTGTGAGTTTCACACAGGCCCACCTCTCCAGCCTGTCCAGGTCCCTCTGGATGGCACATCCCTTCCCTCCAGTGTGTCGACCGCACCACACAGCTTGGTGTCATTGGCAAACTTGCTGAGGGTGCACTCAATCCCACTGTCCCATGTCCCCAGCAAAGATGTTAAACAGCGCCAGCCCCAACACCAACCCCTGAGGAACACCACTCGTCACTGCTCTCCACTTGGGCATCGACCTGTTGACCGCAGCTCTTTGAGTGCGACCATCCAGCCAATTCCTTATCCACCGAGTGGTCCATACGTCAGATCCATGTCTCTCCAATTCAGAGACAAGGATGTCATGTGGGACTGTGTCAGATGCTTTGCACAAGTGCAGGGAGATGACATCAGTTGCTCTTCCCTTATCCACCAGTGCTGTAACCCTGCCGTAAAAGGCCACCAAATTTGTCAGGCAGATTTGCCCTTAGTGAAGCCACACTGGCTGTCACGAATCACCTCCCTTCTCTCTCCTGCTGCAAAAGCTGTTTGGGTGGCACCTGGGCCTGCTGCCAGATCACTGGGGCATGGTGCCCCTTGGGGACAGCTTGGCATTGCAGGCCAGTTGTTATAATTGGTGTATCTCAAAGACTCCTGCTCCTCTCTTCTGAAGTCTTGCCAGATGGTGAGGAGAGAGGCAGGCAGGGTTTATCTAGGGCAGACACAGACCTTACAAGTACAGTTTCAAAGAGCCTAGTCTGTCATTTTGATATCCACGCTGCTCTCATCTAGATTTGGGTGGGTGGCCCACCCCAGGGAGGAGCAGGAACTCCTTTCCTCTTTCTCTTTGGAAAGAGTTTAGAGAAAGCTCACAGCTTCATCTCTGTCTTTGTCCTTTGCTGCATGCTCTGAAAGATGGGGCTCACTGGGTGCTGCAATCTGTTTCTTGTAGGCTGTCTTGGCAGAGGGGGCAGGATGCTGCCACCTTCCTCCTCCAGCTCAGACCCTGCCTTGGTAGAGAAATCAGAAAGGGACTCAGGAATTAGTCCCAAACTGTCATAAATGATTAAACCTTTTCCCATCCCCAAGGGATCTCCTGCCTCCTTTCTCAGGTAGGGCTGCTATCTGTCAGTGTTAGCCAGTAGAGGATGGCAGAGGGGATGGTAGGATACTCTTGTCACCTATTTTATGTTCCCTAATGTCCTCCTCCTTTCAGCTGTAGGGCTAAGGGTTTGGCAGCTGCCTTTTCCTTCACCTCTCGAAGGGACTGGAGGCAAAACACAGCCATGCCTCAAATGGCAGAGGGAAACAGGACTGGCCAGAGAAAACTTACGTCTCTGCTGAAACCCCTGAGAGAGGGGCTTGAAACACAAGATGAAAGACAAGATGAAAGACCAGGTTGCTGGTTGCAGCTGCTTTGAGTGCAGCAGGAGGGTAAGCAGGGCTGGGGGAAGAGAGATGTCATCCCAAACTGCAGAGCCCTGCAGCTGGAAATCAGATGTGTGCACTGCTGAGCTGCAGCCTCTGTCAAAGGAACAGCGGTTCTGGTGGCAGGGAGAGCTCAAAGGGACTCAGGGAAAACCTGACTCACACTGAAAACAGCAGTAATGTACAGATAAAGATGATGACAGTTCTTAACACAGAACTCCAATGTCAATGGAATGGAATAAAATTAGTAATTTAATGCTGATGTATTTCACATCTTTGTTACCCTCTGTCAGGACAGTGTGTGAGGCAATGATGCTCAGAATTGGTTTGCTAACACAAGCTGCCAGGAGCTGGTGTGACCATTCAAAGCTGTGGTTGTGGCACTGCCATCCCGGCGCCGTTCACTGATGGATCACAGGCAGCCCCAAAGGAGAGAGGATGGGTGCTAAAGCACTGCTGGCCTGAGCAAGGTTTAACACTGCTTCTGGGGGGACTGTAAAAGTGAGTCTAGGGGAAGGGGAGGCAGGCATAACCTAGACTTGTCAGGCCTCGTGTCTCATTCCACATGCTACTGACCTTGCAAAGATTCATGTTTTTCTGTCTTGTCACAGCTAAAGGCCTGGTAAGATCCCATTGACTGGCAAATGAGTCCACCTCCCCCTGAGAGCAGGCAGGAGAGGTTTCTGACTGCCTCCCAGCTGCCTGCTCTCAACACCGTAGCACTAAATGAGATTGCTGGCAACACTGCAGCTGCTGAGTCCTCGCTATCTGACCCACTCTCCTAAATGACCCAGTGAGGCAGAAATTCTGGCAAACCAACATTCTTACCTCCCTCCTTGATGGCCAGATGTATGCACTGAAGGGAAAAAAAATCCCAGTTCAGATTTGCTTATCAAAAGACCAAAAATCAAAAGATTTTCTACAGTGCCAAGGACTTTCTACAGCATTTTTAAGAGAAAAGTGAGGACACCAGCAAAAGCAATTACAGGAACTATCATAATTTCTGTGCCCCTTGCATGCTTGCGTCAGGTTTGTGTTGGGCCACAGTGCATGCATGTTCAGCTTTGCTACGCATATACATATTTGTTAGCTAAAACTGCCAACTGCTTAAGAACATAAGGCTTATTGTTGCATAGTTACCTATTTGGCTGCTCAGCTGGAGCTGGAGGTGAGATGAGAGGAACAGAAGAGTTGTAAGAGTAGAAGAAAAGGGGAGAGAAACAGCCTGAGGGTCTCAGCAAGCACGGCTTTATTGCAGTAGCATTAAGGGACTAGTGAGTGTGTATAGAGTGTAGTTCCCTGCCTGAGGAAATTAAGAGAGAAAACGTACTGTGCATAAGGAGTACAGGCAGCTAAAATGGTAGTGTTTCAGCAATGTACAGTTCCTCTTGGTTCCAACTTCAGTTTGAATTACCTTTTAATAATTAAGATTTACAACTGGCTTTAACTTGTATACACAGATACTTAAGCACAGTGAAAGTGGGTTGAACTTAGTGATGAAAAAGTGTTATGAGGAGAGTCAGATTTTTCTCTGTGATAAAAACTTTGTCAGCATCTGTGCTAATTCAAATCCCTTTTAAAGGACTTTATAAGAAATGACCTGCCCGCCCTTCAGCCAGGTGGTGCTGCCAGGCAGACAGGCAGAGGTGAAGGGGAGGGAAGAGGAGATGACAGTGGGGAGGTGCTGGCTGGGTACTGCACATCTGCCGATGGAGCAGGCAGCTGGATGAGCAAGGAACAAAACCCTACAGACTCCAATTTAGAGCAAAAGACGTGAAGAGCAGGGCGTTGTTATCTTAAGGCATGGTGGGATTTCAGAGAGCCTTTGCAGAGATACAAGCTTGCTTTTTTATCTTTTTGCAATGCTTTTTTGTAAAGAAACTAATTTTCCTGTTCATAATCTGTTTTGAATTAAGAACACAGATTTCCACTGCCAACCAACTGCATGCAGGGCCAGTAGTATCGACTGTTGTCTTTTTTTGCCTCATTATTTCTCTCCATACAAGCATCAGCAACTTTTAGGTCATACTGTATCTCAGATTACCCTGGGGACCGAAAATAATAGTGACGGGATTATCTGTCCTGAAGACAACTTCAGTGTGAAGCAACATCAGAAACTCTCTCTGAACACACAGGCTGGGGAGTCTGCAGGAGACTTGGGAGTGGGAATGAGGTACCAGTTCCCTTGAGGCAAGAAGTTCAAGCAAGTGCAGGAAGGATGAAGGAGCTGTGGTGTGTGTACACACACACATACACACGTTCAGTGACTCTCTCAAGCCTGGAATCTTTCTCATGCATAATATGCTGGAAAGAGCCTGGCTTTTGCCAAGACCCAAACAGAAATAGCTTTAGCACTCAGATTTCCTGACAGTCTCTCCACCTCACTGAAGCTGGCACACTCAACGCTCAAAAAGGACAGGGAAAAGCTGTGAGCAGAGAGAAAGGGTGGCAGAAAATACCCTCCACTTTCAACAGGCCTTTGTGGCTGCTAACAGCTGCACTTGTGAGGTGAACAGAAGGGCAGCGCCAAGCTTCAGGAAATAAAAAACATTTAACTTCTCTCCAGGTCAGCACCAATGGAGAAAGCCTGGGGAATAACAGCCTTGTCCTTCCCAGGGATAGCACTTAAGACAAAATTTGGGGCAATGAAATCTGCTGAGCTGCCTTCAACAGTCTCTCCCTGGGCAGCACGTGCACTGGGGGAACAAGAGGAAGAATCATCATTTATTTTCCTGATACACAACCCAGCAAAGCTATTCGATTGAGGGGATGTGTCCTGACTTGGAGTTCACCGGGATAAAAAATGAGGAGAGACAGAAAAACAACCCAAGCTGACATTCTTCTACACCCTGCATCTGCTCCCTGGGCACCTTAAGTTACATTGGCTCAGCCCAATGACAGAAACAAGGTTTCTTCCTACCAGGTCTCCAGGGCCCAGTAAAATATAAGGGAAAGCAAACCACATCTCCACTCCTGACCACACTGTGGCAAAGCTGTCAGAGCAGCTCAGATGGCATCACCTCTGCAGCAGTGTCTGGTGGGAAAGGCATGGAGAGCCATCGCTCTTCCACATCCCTCTGGAGAGGACAGTATTGCAAACCAGAGGCAGAAAGTATTTTCTTCTTTAAATCAGATCAATTTGACCCTTAAAAGCAGTGAAATGGAATAAGCAAGAACCCCAACAAAGTTTCTGCTGTTTCTGTGCTGGTGAGGGCACCTTGCAACAGCAAATTCCAGTAACACAGAGAGGTGAATTTGGGGGTTAAACCTACCACACTCTGCTCACTGGAAAGGCCTTGGTGGCTGGGACAGTGACTGTATGGTTTTCTTACTTCACTTGCAGTGTTAAATGTAACCTGCTTACTTTGGTTGACCTTGTGAAAAATCGTACTTAGAATTCACTGCTGGCTCCACAACCTGATCATCTGCAACAGACCCCACGAAGGTCAACCAACAGCTACCAATGACAGTGCAAGGTGCTGGGGACCTGGCAAAGCATCACCCTGAGAGAGTTTGTGTTTACCAGGTACATCTGACAGTGAAGGAACAAAGCAAAAGTCAGTGGTTGGCAGATGGTGCCCATGGGGCACTCTGCCTCTGAGAATCTCTGGGGAGCAAGGCCACCACTTGAAGTCACTTGGGTGACTTTAACACAGGGAACTGTATGTAGCAAACCCCAGAGGCTTTTGAAGGACTGCCCCAAAGAACAGGTTTTACAGTGGTGTCTGTTTACAAATCATGACAAGCCACCGTTACCTCCCACCTAACAAAAGCCCTTTCCTTCACAGAGCAGAGCTCAGAGCACTCAGCCTTTTAACAGCCCTGTTTGTTAACCACTGCTAAGGGCCCTCTTGAGCACTAAGTACATGATGAATCCTCAGGAAGCCAGAGCAAATAATTTGTTGAGGTGAAGGACCGGAACAAATGTACTCATGAATCTTCATTTTTAGAACATCAAATATTCTCTGCTTAATTTTTCACAATTCTGTGATTCTGCCTCTGGATTATAGAGCTGGTCTGTGAGGTCTGACAAGTCACTTTTTTGTTGCATCCTGCCTTTGAAAAGTTTTAGTATTGTTCTGTAACCTTGTTAGATGTAACAATCAGCTTTTCATAAGCACCTCTTTGTTCCAAACTCCAAGACCATGAAAGAGAATTTATTTCTTCTGGGCTATGGGCAACATATCAGTTTGCTCCACAGCAGCATTCATTCTTTCCCAAGGCAACCTCCACACCTTTAACAGGCTTGAAGATCTGCCCACTGTGTCCACTCCTGCCCTAAAATCCTCATAAGAACATCAAAACTGTTTCTCAAGATATTAAAATAGTAGACCTCATTCTCCAGGATAGATTTTAACCTTCTCTGCTTAAAATCAATTCCCTGATCCTACAGAAAAAATGCATGGGATGCAAATGGGAAAAAACATGGGATGGGAGGATTCATTTGTTTTTTTCTTTTCTGTTCTTTCTTGTAATTATTGGTGGCATGCAGCAAGTAGGGATTTGTGTGTGACAGCCAGCCTCTGGGTCATGATCTTTTCCTGCAAAGTCCCCTTAAAAATCCAAATCACAGCAGAAAAAAATCCCTCTGCCAGTCTAAGATTTAAGTGAATTTTCCAATGGCTGGCTGACATATCATCAATGCCAAGAAGAGCTCAAATTGGCCTATGAAATGGAGGTGTTGTACAGCCACCTTAGCAGCTGCTTGATTGTCACCGGTGCTGCACCTCACATGAACACATGCACAATCACCTTGAATTTTGTTCTGCTTTTTTCCATCACTACACTCTGTGAATGCCCTTGTTTTGCTAGGACATAGTGGGTACAAGAAATCAGCTGCTTGCTGGTATTAAGAGATCACTCAGCATTGAGAACGACAGATAAAATGCAAGTCAGGAAACACAACTGTAAAAGAACAATTTCCCTGTCTGTGCACTGGAGTCAGTAAGAGATACAAGCAAAGGAAAAAATTTGTTTTAATAAGTCCTTAAATTCAATCACTGTACAATCAAGGTTTGGTGAATTAAAGTGAAAGAACAGAGAGGAATAATTAAAATTTAAAAAGAAGAACATTTGTAACGAAGTGAAAATCAAGTAGCAATTGGGCTTCTCTTGTTTACCAGTGGACATACCAGTGCCTATGGAAGAGGACGGCTTTGTGCCAGTGCATGCAAGTTACCTAAGTCTGTCTCTGCAAATACTACTGTGTTTGTGTTGGGAATCCAAGAGAACAACTAGATAGGACTTGACAGGCTTTCTCAGTAGCGAGTAGAAGGTATATAACATCTAAAAAAATAACTGGAATCCTAACTGAGAATAGGATCACAGGATACTTCAACTTGGAAGCAACCTCAGGAGCTTTCTAGCCCAATGTCGTGCTCAAAGCATGATCAGCTATGGGATCAGACAGGGCTGCTCAGAGATTTATCCAGTCAGATTTTCAAAACCTTCAAGGATGGAGATGACACTACCTCCCTGGAAAGTTTTCCAGTGCTTGACTGTCCTCATGGTGAAAAAGGATTTCCTTAGGTGGTTAAGGTGAGAAAATAAACAGGTTTGGAATTATGTACCCACTAGATGCTACAGGCAATTTACTGCCAACCCAGGCATGTTGATATCATTCCTCACTAGCACAGTGGAAGTTTCATATGAAGCTTTTCCACTCTTGCAACTCTCCAGATTATTCTGGTCACCTCCCATCTGATGGTCTTTACCAGGTAAATGCAGACAGCTGGCACTGTCTTTTCCCCCTTTATTCCTGCCCTCTTTCCTTTCTCTCTCTGGTCTGCCCTGAAGCAGAGGAGATTACAGCCTGGTTCCAGGTCAGAGGAACGTCCTGTAGACCCCCTGGAGATGCTTCCAGTCACCTAGTCAATGAGACCCAAAGCAGCTGTAGCCTTTTCTAATGCAGTCATGACACTACTTTCTAGGGAAGTGGAAACTCTAGGGTACCCATGAATGTTTAATTGAAGACAGAAATAAGAACGTTGACAACAAGGGAGCTAAGATCACCTCCTTGTGTTACTGATCATTCCCTTTCAATGAAGGATAGCAAAACCCAAAGGACTGTCCAAAGGACCCAAAGCCAAATTCAAGGGCTGTCTATCATAGCTCTTCTGCACATAGGCAGAAGTGAGTTGGCTATGTGAGCTGTGAGAAACTGAAAACATAACATCTGCCTGCACAGAAATAAGTATGTCAAAGTTTTGCTTTCACATTTTGCTTCACCCCCTGCCCCACAGATCAGAGGCTGCGTAAAACCACATTTCAGCCCTGTAGTTGAAGCATTCAGGCAGAAAAAGGAATTGAACTTGAGTCTTTCATGTTCTGGCTGAAAGTCTGTAGCTAAAAAAGGCACAGCTGCTTTGTGACTTAAGTTTCTCAAACTTTTTATAGCTAAAAACACCTTGTAAATTAGACATGAATTTGTGAACTGTTTTGGAACAACTATTTACATATTCTTCTAGTGAACTTACAAAAAAAATAGTGCTAGGGTTTACTAGGGAGTTTAAGCCCAAGACACTTTTTTTTTTCTTTAAATCTTAATTTTAAAAGTGGCCTCCATTCTGGACTCAGACTACTCATGCCTGACAGCATCCTTTAAATATTAAATATGCTAGCCTTGTTCAAGACATATTTTTAGCACAGTGTCATTTAATGACAAACACAGTTTCTCAGATGAACTTCTACAAAGTACAATTGTCTCACTTGTACTATTCATCTCTTCTCTCAAGTTCCTAGTCCTACAACCAGTATTTAAAATAAATCATAGCAAATCTTTCTTTTTTGAAAATCTGCTCTTACTTTTGGGCCAGGTAGTGATGGAGGCAGAGAGAGGCTGTTTTCTGGCATGGAGTGGCAATGGTTCTCCATTGCAGTGAAGGGGCTGTCAGCAGCCTGAAGCTCTGAAACACCTGGTGTGATTAAACTTTCTTCTCATCACCAGCTCACAGTTTACTCATGGCAGAAAGCACTTTTAAGCTCATGAGCTTCAGGCTATCACGCTAGACAGAAGTAGTGCATCATTCCTCCAAAAGACATCAACACCTACTGACGTGATCGTGCCAGTTTCATGGCACTGAGAAAAAGAGAGGATATAGAGGGTGTTTGGAAAAAGTGGGGATTGTCTTGCATTTAGAGCAGAAGGTAGAAAAAATCAAACTTATAGCAAACATAACATGATGGTTTTGGGTTTACAGTAGTTGCCTTAAAACCCGGTAGAGGATTTTATTTTATTGTGCTACAAACAGTGGTACTTTGCAAGACATAGAGTTGAAACAGTTCCCCATTCACAAAGGCTTAGACTGAATCAGTTCAAGCTCTTCTCAAAGGAAGCAGCAACAAAGAAAAAAAAAGGCACAGGGTTAAGAAAAGGGAAAAAGATTTGAGCAGAACTCACAGGAGAAAGAGACATGAAGAGGAAGGCAGGAGTCAGTGAGAGGCAATGGTTCAGCTGTGCAGTCTTAAGAAGTGAGGATGGATGATTTCACTGATATGGGAAGTGGGAGGAAGCCTGGGAGAGTAGTTTACAAAGTAAAGTGGAGAGAACAGGAGTCTACTACACTGTGGCTGGAGGCAGAGACAAACAGATCGCAATGGTTACATAGGAGAAGCTGGAGATAATTCTTTGAGCAAATACATGAAGACTTGGATCTGTCTGCCAAGAATGTACTTGTTACGCCTCCTCTCCCATTGTAACTGGACCTGGAGAAAAGACGTGAATGTTGTCTATGGGGCTTGCTTTTTCTACAGGTTGATTTGGAAAGAGGGTTTGGGGAATGCTCAAATGTTTTAAAATCTGATGAACAGTTCCTGGTTTTCCTTCTGGAAGAAGTTTCAAAAAGGGGACTACAGCTATTTTACACAGTACCAGACTGCGACGTCTCATTTCCATGAATGCAATAAATGCATCCCCTCAGTACAAGCTATTCAGCCATGATTCAGGCAGTAAATAAAGCTTTTTGAATGATAGCTGTGTTTAACAACTGGAGAAAGGGGATCAGACTGTCCAATTACTGCTGTGACGTTACAACTTCTCAAATAAAATCTTATCTTGGTAAATCCTGGTTCAAGGCCAGGCTGGACGGGGATTTGAGCAACCTGGTCTAGTGGAAGGTGTCCCTGCCCATGGCAGGGGGGTTGGAACTAGATGGTCTTTAAGGACCCTTCCAACCCAAACCATTCTGTGGTTCTATGTTTCTATGAAATATGTGGCATCTATAAAAAAGGCTTTACTTTCCTTCAGTGTGACCTGCTTTATAGAGGATCACTGCCAAGCAGAACAAGGAAAGAACTGTGCCAAAAGCTTGAGGTTTTAAAGAAAAGGAGAGGTGCCAGAAGGCTTTCTGCACACAGGAGAGCAGAAAGGCTGTGACTGGTACAGGCTGTAGTCTTTCCTGGAGAGGCCACTGCCTTGTTACTGCCAGGGGTGAAGCAACTGTCAAGCAACAGGGAAAGCTCCCTCTTAGCCTCAGCCAGGACTCACAAGATCCAGAAGCCTCTTTGCACAACTAGTCCTGCCATCTTCACTGCAGCTTAATTCCTGTTCCAAAAACTTCTCCACAAAGCAAGCGGTGTTGGTTGGTCTAAGAGGCTGGTGATATCTATGACCCCAAGCTGAGATGCTAATAGCTGAAGCTGCAGCAGAGTTGCTTCTACCAGTTTGTGAACCCAAGCAACAGCCTCTTTTGTGTATGCCCAGCATAGGCCCATATTGCTCCATGACCTGTTTCTATCAGCCCTCCCTCCATGAAGAACCACAGAAGAAACCAGATAGGTTTCTTCTGTGCTGCCCTCTGCTTTTCGGAATTGCTCCTTCCCAGACCTCTGAACAAAAACTGATGGACACAATGAAGTCTGACTGTTGCTAACTGGGCAAAAACTGCACTCAGTTTGTTGCTGCTACTTCTATCCTACCTCTTTTCCACCATTTCATGTGGTACATCTCCCTAACTGCCCCATTAAGAGCTTGGCCACACAGGTGGTGCTTTAGCTGCATCACTTGCTGGGCCTGGCACACTGGGGCTCTGTTGTGCACAGCTGGGTGTAGTGCTGTCTGCTATACTTGGAGCCAAAACCGTCCTGGGTTCAGAGGAGAGGGCTCCTTGGATGTTTCTCTGTTCATGCTCAGCTGAGGTCTGCATCGAAGACCACCATGGCACCCTCACCTCACAAGGACCCTCCTACTGACAGGACACATGATATTGATGACATCCTTATCTATTCTCCTCTCCTGCTGTGGAACACCAAGGTTTGTGTGTTTTTCTGAGCTGTGAGTCTCCAAAGCATCATTTAAGATCTCAGAGAAGCAATACGAAGTTTTCAGGGTTCTGTGAGCATCCTTGGTGCATAAGGATAACCACTGAACAACAAGAATTGCAGTGAGCTTCCTATACCAGCACAAATCCCTTCCCTTTGAGAAGTGTGTGTTATTTCTCCTTAATTGAGCCTTATCTGCTGACAGAGCATTTTAGCCCCAACATTCAATAAGCAGACAGTAACCTTTCCTGGTTAAGAGCTGAGTGTGCAGCACAGAGAAGACAAAGGGGGAGCCCACATCACTGAATTGTCAGAACAAATTCAATTAACCATCAGGCACCGTTTAAGGCTCATCATTAATAAATCAGACATATTAAAAAAAATGCATCATCCAATACTGTCCGTGGATGCTGTGGTGTGTTCTGGAGCCAGTTTACAATAACCACATTGGGCCTCACTTGCTTTCCTGAAGTGCTATGCAGAAACTCATCTACCTATGGGGACATCAGAAAGAATTACAGAAATAGTAACACCTAAGTAATTTAGAACTGGGGAAATGTTCCCCTGCGGTGGGCTAGAGGATCAGGTGGAACCTACATTTAAGGACACAGGGCTCTGAGAAGCCAGAAAACAGTACTATAGCCCCTTTCTGTGTTGATTTTGTCAAAGATGCCAGAACCTGAGCAGGCAGCCTTGTCAACTCAGCTAGTCTTTTTAACGTCAGGAACAAGGTGTAAATCACCTTTGGAGACATCACTCTCTTTTAAACCAGTTCTCTACGTACTTCATAGAAAAGTTATGAGAGTAATACATACTGTGTAACAAGACCTCTGAACAGACCACCAGCCTATCACTGCTGTGGTGCTGCCCGCTGGGGTTAGGCTTTGACAGACCAGGTAGTTTGTATTCTCATCACTACTTTAATTATTTAATTTTTCCTTCCTTCTATCAGAGAACCTCAATAATTTGCTTATTTTGTTTTGCCTCACAACCTTCTGAGCTGCTTCTCATATTTGAGGTGACAGATTATGGTGGGTCAGGGCAAAGAAGAGAACCTGTAATTTGCAGCTCTGGTCTTCTGCCTCAGGCACAAAACCCCCATTCAGACTCCAGATGCTTTGGCCCATTGTCATTACCAAGTAAAATAATTTATGTAGAAGCAGATCTTCAGGATTAGCTCTCTTTCCTAGACTATCAGACCTGTTGGTACTGTAAAAATTCTGAGTGGTTAAAGGATGGCTAGATAATGCCCAACAAAATGATTCATCTACTTTACAGCCTCCTCCTTCACGACTTTTTATCTGAAGATGTATTAGCCAAGAGTGGTGTGTGCAACACAAGATGTGAGTGGGTGTGTGTCTATCGGCTTGTGAGGTGCGTGGGTACCTAGTAACTTTTCACAGGCGAGGTGCATGCATGATGGAGGAGGGCTGGGAAATGCGAGTAAAACCCTGGTGGGGTGGCATAACAAATCAAGCAAATTGCAGTGACAGACAGACTAGGCTCATTTGGTGAACATCATGCCACATCATGCTCATATTCATCTGTTCATGTTTTGCTCCTGCGATTTGCTGACTGGTACCTCCCTTCCCTCCATCTCACCCACGTACACACTCCCTCCTGCCCAGAGCTCTCTGCTGCACTCCAGTGAACTGCTCTGTTCCAGTTTCTCTTAATGGCTTTACTGTTTACCCAAGCCCGTGTCAGCTACAGTGTCTCACACACCTCTTCCTTTCTGCCCCTTTGTTTTTCCTCTAACTAATCTGCAATAATATTGCCTCTCACAACAGTTTTTCTGCCCTCATCTTTGCTGCTCTGTCTGCAGAAGGCCCTACTGCCCTCAATGTGATGTAGCAGCTCTCTCTCTCATCCCCTGCAAAAAGAGTCTGGAGATATCCTACAGGAAGGATGCTGCAATAAATCTGTGTATGCAATTTCTCTTATAAATGGAAAGAGTAATAACACATGAAATAATGTTTAAATAAATTCCTCCCAAGCCCCAGGACACCTCCAAGTGGTAGGCTGCACTTCTATCTTCATGAAGAAAATCAATAGCAGTGCTATATTGCTATTGCGCTTTGGCTTCCACATTACTCATCCTCCCCATACAAAGTACAGACTGTTCAAGGAAATGGGTGTTCCCAGGGGAGGACAATGGCTTTGTGCACTTAAGGTAATGATGTCACTTGAGGTCGCCATGCAAACAGTTATGGATATGGAAATCTGCAGTTTTGTCAATAGAGCTGGAACCTGGGGATCTAGCTTAAGAATTACAGCTTTTTTATAAGATGTTTCCCTAATTTACCTACAGAGCTACTTTCCAGAAACAACAGCTGCTGTACCTAATCAGCATTAATTGCCTTGTTACAGAAGAGCTACTGGGAAATATACAGTACTTGAGGTCCTGACAAAAGGATACACTAATGGCATTGATTTGTCCAGTCGACTACAACCTCCCCTTATTATGCTGTCTTCTATGAAACGCTTAGAAGTCACAAGCTGTGAAGCAGACTGGGAAGAGACAACACAGAAAAGGAGCCATGGATGCGGGCAGGTACCAAGCCATTCAGCCTACACAAGACGCTTGCTGACTGCTCTGATTGGGACTGCATCTCCCAGCACCAGTTTTTAATCTTGACCCGTGGCAAGAGCAGTCCTGGAAGGGGATCTCTGAGCAAGGCATCCTTTTGAACAGCACTGGGATAGGATGCTCTGGCATGCGCTTTGTGGCTCTTCAATGGAGATGCTTTAAAACAAGCTCTGAACCCACATGTAACCCTAGGAGAAGAGGTTAAATAACTATACCAATTGAAAGATCAGTCTCAGGAGCCACATGGGGAGATAAAGGCAGTCTGTTCTTTATTGGGATTAGAGATCATCTGTAAAGTTTCAACCAGAAATGCACCAATTTTGTTCTGTTGAACTCTGAGGCTTTTGTAGTTCTCAGCTCACTGACTGATATACCCATTACTACTCCTCCCTGATCATACAGCAATTCAATATCTGCTATGAATGCACAGCAACAGGCTGGAAGGCAGGAGTTAACACCACGGACGTGTCATCAGCCCCTGACCCCAAACGGATTATCTCCTCTCTTCACTTCAGTCTCCACCAAGATGGGGCCCAGTCATAAATTAGATCCTCAGTTTTGTCCAAGTCAAGCACACACCAGGGAACAACATGCTGTATATCCTTGTGACAGGGTTTCTATTGCTGTTTTAGCCCTACCAGAGTTGCTTTCTCTAAGCGAACATCGTTCCAGTTACTTGTTTGAGGTTTTTGAGAATGTTGTTTGTTAACAAGCAAGAATTGATCCAATAGCACAAGTAAAATAATTCAGTGCTTGGAAGTGGACACACCTAATTGGTGTCTCCATGCAGAATCTCCTTACCCAGCCAGAGACTGGGGAAGACAGAGATATGAACTCCTGTGCTGTCACCAAGTAAAATCTCAGGATGCTTATACATCCTAAAATGGAGAGGTGGAACTGATATAGCAAGAAGCAGAAGCAGACAAGAAGTCTTGGTGGTCTCATCTGAGATCTCTCCTTGGAGGATTACAGAATCACAGAATCACAGAATTGTCTAGGTTGGAAAAGACCTTGAAGATCATCCAGTCCAACCATCAACCCAACATTAACAGTTCCCAACTCCACCGTATCCCTCAGCGCTATGTCAACCCGACTCTTAAACACCTCCAGGGATGGGGACTCCACCACCTCCCTGGGCAGCCCATTCCAACACCTAACAACCCGTTCTGTAAAGAAATACTTCCTAATATCCAGTCTAAACCTTCCCTGGTGCAACTTGAGGCCATTCCCTCTTGTCCTATCACTTGTTACTTGGTTAAAGAGACTCATCCCCAGCTCTCTGCAACCTCCTTTCAGGACGATGAGGTCCCCCCTCAGCCTACTCTTCTCTAAAGATTATCACTATGGTTATTTGTCAGAGAATGGCTTTTTCTACTAAGACCTCCTTCAGCTCTCCCTGAGCCATCTGCTTGGCTCAGGCCCCGCTATGGCCATTCACTTGCTCTCATCTCCTTCTTGTCATACAGAAAGCCAAAAGGCCAGGCTGGGGTGAGTCAAAAGGCTTTTATGCTCACCCTACCAATAGGTCCAGACTCCTGGCAAGCAGAATTTCCTTCCCAGCAGTAGCTGGGCTGTGGCTGATCTGCTCTGAGAGATCTGCACTGTGTCTCCTAGAGAAAAAAAGTATCATCGTACAATGCAGCTGGCAGGAGGAAAGTGTTAGTATCCTATTAATGAAATAGCTCTGCTCTGTTAGCATTACAACAGCTTCCTGCCTCTTGAAGCAAGGAAAGTTTCTGGTTAGGCTGGTGGATTATATATGTGAACTACAGCAGTTTATGCCAAAGGCAACTCTGTGACACTGGCATCTCCTTATGGGGCTGACTAGTATCAGCCACTGTGCTTTTGGTATTAAGATAAATAACAGCATAAGATCTAAGCTGGAAGGGGAAGAAAACAGAAAAGTAGCTAAGAAAGCAGGAGAATTATCTGCTACATTTGTAATTGAGGTAATTTTTTTACAAGAAGCTTTGCAAAGAAAATCTAAAACAAAAAACGTAAGCACTTTCAAGCCTGCATCGGTATGAACTAGGCTTCCTCTTGGTCATATGTCAGGAGACTTCATCTGCATGTAACTCACTCACTCTTAAGGTGGGACTCAGTTTGCCTAGCTAAGACACTAATTTTTCACATACTTTTAGGCACACCACACCCCCCCGAACAATCTTCCAAAACCAGTGCTTTATTCTCTATTGAGTCCAAGGAGAGGAGGTGCTTACATCTAAGGCAACAGGTATCTCGAAGGAATGAAGGCTGCTATGAGTGTCTCTCTGTCTGCCCCTTTGCCTTATGTTCACCTACAGACAGGGATGCGGGATATTTACTGCCAAGCACCCGGTGTGGTGGATGTGCTGATAAAGATGCCACTGCCACAATCCCTCATCACCACTACAGCTTGTTCTGCAGCACTCCAACCAATTGCCATGTTGACCATTCTGTTTTAACACAAACTGTAACGTCATTGACTGCCAGGTAAGACAGACAGACTGTCTGGATGGGGAGTTCAGCGCAGAGAAGGGAAATTAAAAATGCAAAATAGAACAGATGGCCTAAACTTCATTAAAATAATATCTCGTCTCCTGGGGATCCCATGAGGATCCGTTGCCTTCCAGTAGATACGGTGCCCCTGAGATTTACACTTGGGGATTATTCTGTTCCTCCTTATCACAACTCTCTTCTGCTTTCAAACGGCTTGTGGTATGTGCTCCATCTGGATATGCCTCCTAATAAGGATGTGCTGGAGACATGTCCTAAGCACTAATGTACACCCAGTGCTGTCGGGAGCCTCCTTATCAAGTGATTTGAAAGAAAGAAAGAAGCATGGCTGAGC
The DNA here is from genome assembly GCF_031877795.1 of Strix aluco. Taxonomy (NCBI): domain Eukaryota; kingdom Metazoa; phylum Chordata; class Aves; order Strigiformes; family Strigidae; genus Strix; species Strix aluco. The sequence goes on along the minus strand of NC_133971.1, from coordinate 86,573,614 downwards.
CTTGCAGTTCCTGACAGAAAGACAAAGTGGCAGTGTTAGAGAAGTCAGAAATACATAATTAATATGGATATAATACCAATTTAGGGTTTAAGATTATGAACTACACAAACTGGGAGATGTTATTTCCCCTTGGTGTGAGGTTCTCCTCTTTTTTGATGTGGCCCCAGCAGCAAGCTAAATGTTTTACTGTTGCACTTATAAACCAGATGTAACCTTTAGGAAGTCACTAGAAATACAAGCCACCTGTGAAGTTTTTCTTGTATCTAACTGACCACCCAAGCAAACATGTGGCCAAATGTACTTATTCACAGTGGGAGAAACAACCAAGGAAAAGACCATTCAAGCAGCAGGATAAACCTGTGTGCACTGCATGCAGCACAGCACACTCTGTCACACTTCAATCACTGCGGCCTCTGAAAGCAAAAGTTGTATTCATGCTGAGTTGGTATTTAATTGAGCTCACTGGAATCAAGCTTCCAGCAAGCACATATGACAGATTTATATATGAATCTGCACAGAGTGAAAAATTACATTTATCAACCTTCCATCAGAGCATTTGACATTTGAACAATTGATTCTGATTTAACAGTGAAAAATGCCACTATCCAGATGAAAAACCTAGTCACTACCATGCCCAACAATGGCTGTGCCAGTTAAGCTATTAAACATTTAACATTTTATATTATATATATTAAATATTTAACATTTATATAAACCTTAAATTTGTCTAGCCTTAAAGAGATTAAAAAACCAATCCAAATCCTGACAAGTTTAAAGCAGAAGAGACAAAAAAATCTAGTTGGAAGAATGGGGGCTGGAGGCCAGAGCTGGGAGATGTGAGCTGTTAAACTGCTTGAAAATTGTAAAGGCTGGGCAGATTTTAAGAATCACAGCAGCAGGAGCTGATGTGGATTAAAGGCATGTTACACTGGCTACAGACAATACCGTCAATCTCATTTTGCCCTAGGTAACCTGGAGCTCATCTGGGTATAGCTAAGAGTAGAGAGTCAATCCAAATGCCACTAGTTATGTGTTCACCTAACTAAAGAGGCACGCTGTTTCCACAGGCAGAGAGAGGTTGTTGATCAGACTTCTCTCTGGAGACAAAGCAGGAAGATGCTCATCAGCCTTGCAAGACTGATGAGCATCTTAAGACCTCTTAAGCAGGTCAGTTTCACCCACTTGTGGTCAGCACTGGGTATTCACTGGGCAGATGCACTAGCTGGAAAGGAGGTCCTGGCAACGGTACACCTCTACCTACTGAAAAAGCTGTTCAGACTTTTCCCATATGTCCCTTTGACTCTTTACTGATGGATAGTGGCATTCAGCAGTGGCTACATGAAATAACATTTTCCCTGTGTCAAAAAGCAGAAGTTCTGGCAGAAAGACTAATCATTCTGTTGTATCTGATACTTGGAAAAAAGCTGCTAAGCTCTACAGAACTGTGACCATGGCGTATTTTCATGTATTAGTCCATTTTAATAATTAGTCACCTTGCAATCAACTAATGTAACAGGCTTCCTCTTCCTTGGTCACCTCCAGTTGGTAAATTCGAGTTTACAGCCAATTGAGTTTCTCCTGTCATATTCTTCTCATTTCTATTATTCCTGTTTTCACGTTTTTTCTTGATGGTTTTTCTGAGTCTTTGTTGTACTGATGACTCCCAAATACTATGACTAAATTTGCTTTGCCAACTCCCTCTCTTTGCGTCAAAGTCATTAATGAACACATAAATGAAATGACTGTTGGAGAACCCCCTTAGCAATGTCCTTTCTTCTTCAACACTACCTGATGTGTTTTGAGTTCCTGGGTTTCTCCATCTACTGGCTTTGCTTAAGTACTTAGTTATAAAACTGAGGTTTGTTACAGATCTACCTCAAATTACCTTTCCATTTAAATTGCATGAATTGAACTGGGTATCCCTGAATCCAAATCTATTTCCTATGATCAGATTTCCTATAACATCCTCATGACTTACCAAAGCCAAGTCTAAAATAGCACCATTTCCTGTCACGTTAGCAAATCTCCGGGGAATATTTTTATTGCCTAGAAATGCAAGAATATCTCACACTTACCAATAATAGTATCAATTGCTCTCCAACCTGATTCCTGATGTTAAATTATCCAAAACAACTACTGCAGTAGTAATTATCTCTCTAATAACATTATAGAACTCTCTTGGCAGTGAAAAAGGATCCTGGTGGCATATGGCATGCTGGCAGTGATAATCCTTTACCAAACTGTTGAGTTGTGCTGTCATTAACACATACTGTTGCTCCCTGCCTTTTCCTGAAAAGCAGCCATGGTTTTATAGTATTCACAACTGCTATTGCAGGACAGATCTACTGTCCCAATGCACCTGCTCACATCCCGTATCAGTAGCTCAAGGTCCTCCACTTTGCTGCATGATCTTGCTGTGTTTGCATATCCAACTTTCTGTCTTCTCCTTCCCAGTCACTCTTTCAGTGAGACCTTGCCTATTCAACTACTCTATTTTCCTTCGCCATCTATGGGTCTACTCTGTGACATTCCCTTCCGCACTGCTATGACCAGATTTGTCTGATTGTTCAATTTACCACATACTCAGGCAGAGCTCTGAGATTTCACAAGGGCTCCCCAGCCTCTTCCTGGTGTTTCTTTAAGGCTCCTCCCATAAATGAGGCCAACACTAGTGTCTGCAGTAGTACTGCATGTCCTTGGGTAAAACCTATCTATTGAGAACATCTCTTCATAATCACACACCAATGCCCAAACCTTCCCAAATCTTCTTCAGACCTTAGCTGTCTGTTTACCTTCCCTATCACTCATTCAGTAGGGGCCAGAGCTATGTTCCACTGAACATGTGGGCACCCACTTCTTTCAGAGCCTTTCCCATCATGGCATAGTCACCCTCGATCAGCTCCAGCAGCATCCTCTCAATGTCATTAATTCTGATGTGAAGGACAACCAGGGACTGCTTCCTGCTCCTACTGGGAAATTTTCCAGACTTAGATTCCCATTTTTTATCCATGTTATGAGAAAAAAGCACACTGTTCCTTTGACTTGTCCTTCATCAGGTTCTTGAGGCTGTGTGGCATAACAGTGGCTCAGGTTTTGGAGGCAGCACAGCCATGTGTGGATTGCTGTCCTCTTGTAAGAATCAGCCTTGTGAGGAAGCAGTGTATTGTGCTAACTGGATGATTCTGCTTCCAGAACTTAAAAAATATTGCTCAGAAACAGCATGAGTATTTGTATGTGAACCTTTACAGACTTACAAGCCCTCCATCTCACAGTAACACAGCTCTATCTTTTCCTGGTAGTGGTTCAAGTCTCTAATCCTTTCCCTTTTGTTTGCAGTTATTCTGTCTTCTCTTCTTTTTACAGTCCCTCTATATTTTCTTCATTCTTTATCTGGCCAAACCTTGATTTTAGCTTGATAAAAATCTGTAGGTTTAAAAAGCTATGCCTTCCTTTCAAAGCGTAGCTTCCTTCCTCTATCACAGCCCAAGATACAGGGTCCTTACATGTTTGTAGGTCAGCTCACTCAGCAGCAGAACCACAATGACAAAACTACTCTGTGAGTTGTTTGAGCCGAGCTGGCATTCTCAGCCACATGCATGAAGATGTGCATACAATCCCATGAGCACCTCACTGCATTTCAGACCTTGGATTCAGCCTTTTCACCCTCCAGCAGCAACCACTCACCTAATTTCACCTGAAGTGGGGACGGCTTATAGTTCATGGCTACAGTCTCTCCCTCTCTCGTATCACAATCTCTGTCCGAAATAGATGCAGCTGTTGGATCCTGTTAAGAAAGAAAAGGAAACAAAACAGAATGGTTTAGCTAGGAGTTATGCAGTCTTTTCTCTAACTGGCTATTAGGCGAGTCCATTCCCACCTGCACTGAGAGAGTAGAGAACATGCTGGTGTTTTGAACGGCTGAATCCCAGGGCAAAACACAGAACTTTGGAAGCACATTTAGTATGTTAAAAGTCCCTCTGAAAACACCAGATTTCAACATCAGACTTATGTGATGGATGATACTGGGAATATAATGTGAACGGTGGGTCATCAGCTCAAATCCAGCCTGGGTTGGCACTAGTCCCAAACCATTTTCATATGATGACTCTTTAGGGTGTTGTATGAAACGCATTTACAGTTTCAGTTGAATTTCAAGTGGACCAGTCAACCTCATGATTAAAACTAAAAAGCTTGTGACCAGCTCTGTGTGAAAGTCCAGCTCAGAAGGAACGAGGACTGAATGAGTAGGAGAATTCAATCTGGAGTTCCTCTTGGGAGAGCAATGAAGAAGCCTGTACTTCCGATACTGAACCTATTTTGTGGCTAACTGGAAAGATTTAATTTCTGTATCTGTCAGCACAGCACCTTTCCTGTCACTGAAATCCCCCTGAAAAACAAAGCTCCCCAAACACAGAGTTCGCTCCATCACGCCCAGTTGCAGACAACCTAATCCAGGTAATGTTGTACCCTGTGGTACAGTGCATCAAAGGATTTAGAGAGAGACAAACTATCAATTCATGCAGTTCCACCACTGCTAAAAATATTTAAAGTCCTTTCACAGCAAACTTCAAACCTGCTGGAAATATCTCTACTTAGCACCACAGTGAAAATTAAAACTGGTTTTCAAACGTGTTCACTTGTTCCCACCTAGAAGCTAGACATTAAATTGAACATGCATATACATATACTTATATGTGTATGTAAATTTGGATTTATGATAGGTAGAGCTGCACAGGGAAACACCCAACATTAGGTCCAATATCTGAAGAAACCACCACTTTGTAACAAATGGAACAAAGCATCAGAAACTAAATACTAGAAAATACCATTCCAAACTGGTGAATTGATATTGTCCATCTCTCATTTTCTAGGGTTTGTATTTTGAACACAATTTCTTATAAAAATGCAACTCACCATGTGGCACTGACACCTGTATGCAAGGCAGAGTCACTGCGTTTCAAAGCAAGGTACCATTGCTCTTTGCTCTCAGTAAAAATTTCACTTGGTGAGCCACTGTCCTTTCTTCCACAGTGCCTGCCTTCTCTCTGCAGTGCACATTAGCTCTTTTTAATACACTGTGCTTACGAGATAAAATGTGATTCTTGAATTAGGCTCTATCTTCACAGAAACTGGTCAAAAAAGATATGCAGGGTTACAGTGTTTTATCAAAATTCTGCTCCTTGCACTATCCAGTAGACTTTGAAAACACTTAAAATGGATAGTGCTAACAAGACCTTGTGTTCAATGACATTAAACAGATAATGCTGCACTACATGCAATTTCTTCTGGTTTCCTCTAATGCAGTCACTGCTGTACTTTTCCTCTAATGCAGCAGTGTAATGACTGGTTAAAAAGTTTCGAGCAGGTTGAAAACAAAAAGCCAGTCTCCATGAGAACATAGTTAGGCATAAATGATGAATCACATGCATTTTAGGTTAAAAATCCTACTTTAGTAACTACATTAAATGACAAAATACAGCAGTTGAATGGCAAAAATATAGCAGTTGAAATTAAATGAAGCTAAAAGTGAAATGGTACGCAGAAGAAAAACAATCCCAACTTTATAAATGAAAATGATGAGCTGTAGCTAGCTACTGTCATACAAGGAAGAGATCTCAGATGACAGGTTCCATCAGATGGCCAGCTAGATAGACCAGGACTCTTCAGCCAATGAGAGACAGACAACAGGCGGGGCTCTGGGAGAAGTCTAAATAATCCTGAGTAGGGTGAGAAGGTGGACAGGGATCAGCTAGCCCTTGCTTTCTACAAGCATGAGAAATCAAGTGGCAGTATGCAGTAGCTGGAAACCAACTTCGTACTTCTCCATACAGCAGATGATGTGCTGCTGTGGATGCTAAAAGGGGCTCAGGAAAGGGTGAGAAAAATGAATGGAAGGAATATCTGTCAAATACAACCCCTAGGCACAGACCGCTGGAAGCAGGGAACTAGGGAGGCATCACCGCGGGCTCACCCTGTTCTTGTCCTCCTGGGGACATGACACAGGGGTAGGTGAGACCTTTAATCGGACTTGAAATAGCCATCCTTATTTTCTGTGTCAGAACCTATTCTATGATCTCAACTGAAGACCAGCTCTTGCAGCATCCTTGTAACATGGGATTGACCTCAAACACACCCTGATGAAGCGGCACAGAGGGACCACAAAGCACCAGCAGAGTCTGGGTGACCATCTCTGCATGCATGGGCCAGGCCCAATCCCTCCAGAGAGCAAAATGGATCCAAAAGGAAACTGAGCTGGGTCAGAGACAGTGTCCCCAGTGCCACAGGGTATATAGATACCCAGGAGTGCTGAGGTACTGGCATATGTCCCACCCATCACTTCATATACGTTCTACAACAAAGCACAGGACTCCATAGTAACAACCTCGGCTGCAAGAACGACAGCATTCCCACGGCAGCTTGGCTGGAGCTGCCTCTTTGCACGAACACACTTTGCTTCTGTGTGTATTGAATGGGTGCATTCTCTCTCTATACCTCATCCACCCTGAGAAACGAGAAACGTTTACTTGACTAATTAGCCTTTTGCTTGTGAATGCCTATGAGCACTCTGAGACTCACCGTGGGCTTTTGCTATTGGAATTCACTTGGCGATTTTGTGCTTTTTTACAAGACTCCCTAAACCGATGCATTCAGCTCCGACCCCAACATCAAAATCTCAGCTACACGGTGTGACCAGTCCCAGGCCAGATGATGTCCCTTCTCTCTGCTCGCTGCAGGGAACACAACACTCACAATCAAAAGGCAAGTGTCGAGATGTGGCTGTAGGGGCTGTAAATGGCTATGGGAATTTAATACACTTAAGGAATTTTTTGTTCCTGAGGCCTCCTTATGTCTTCATTCCTAGGGAAAAAATACATTCAATCAGGCCACTGCACAAATGTTTGGCTGGGGCCAGAGTTTAATCAAAGTTTTCTCCCCACATGCTCACAGCTTAATTGGGCATGCACAGCCACAGCATTCAAACAGTGAGATGGTTCCTTACTAGTTTGATTTTTTTCTATAGGCTCGACACAATGGACATTGAAAACTGCTCTCCTGCTGGGTACAGCTGTGTCCTACAGTGTGTGTAACATGTGCCATTTCTGAACATCAGAAATTAGTTCCAGTGAACCTTCATGAAGCAGGAGTGCTGTGAATCCTTGGTATGCAGGGGCACAGAGAGAAGCTGAGACCACTTTAAACAGAAATCAGTGGTTTAAGGAAGATGGCATGCTCAGCAGGGTTTTTATTCTTTCTCCTTTTTAAAATCCCTCCTTTCCTTTCTGCAGTACTTAGCAAGAAACACATCTGCCATAATGCACCAGGTCAATAGCCTTTTTACTCTTACTGTCTACCTCTCCCAGTAACCCACACTGACTACAGGGGGGGAAATAGCCCCAAACAGACAGCAAACTGTGCAGTTATACCCTGAGTAACGGAGTTGGGTGCTGGGTACAAACACACCCTTGCAGCACCTTGGAAAATGCAGCTTCCTTTGCCTTCCTTAACAGTCAACACTTCTGACACCTTGCAAGCTTAACAAGCCTCTGCTTTCCTCTGGAAAATCCTCCTGCAAATCCTCTGGGACCCCAGTGCACATCAGAGGGAATGGGCACACACAGTTTCTGTGACTTTCAGCTACTGCGTAAAAATACAGCTGGAAATTGAGATGTCTCTATCTGTCCACCCTTCCCAATCCTAAAAATCAGTCATTTTTACAGCCCTAAGAAAATGTTCTCCACTCTGCTGTCTGTGGGAAATTCTATGATCATTAAAGCAACTCTGCCTTTTGATTAAAGCAGAGGGGCATGACTGCCGTTACCCTCCAATCTCAAGGAAAGACCCAATATACAGGGCTTTACCCACCGCTTCTCTCCACAGTTCAGAGGCTTTGGTCTGATCATCATCAGCTGAATCAATATGAGCTGACTGCTCAGGAGTATCAACCAGCTACCTTTGTCTCCCTCCAGTAGCCACCAAGGATGTGCTTGCTGTCTTCTGTCCAACTTAAAGATGTGGGAAGTCTCGGTGCCAACATGTGTGTGACAGCCTACAGGGAGTGCTTGCAGCTCTGCAGGCTCCTGCTTTCTGAAGCTGCCCATGTGGATCACATGCTGCAAACAAATGCTAACAAGAAAGGACAAGCCCAAGTGTTTTGCTTCTTTTCCACATCAAATACTGAGTCTGGAAAATGTGACAGATGTTCCGTGCATGAGAGACTGACTTAGTGAGCAGAAAAACAAGTGAGAAACCACATGCATCCCAAATACAGGGGACACATTCGGGTCACTGAGAAGTTTCTATCATTCCCATGTTGTCATGCCAGACTCTCAGGCTAGAACATTGCTCCTGCTAGTAAGTATTTATGCCTTCAGTCTCTCTGCCCTGGGAACGGACTATGCCTTTTGCAGATCCACTCTGCCTCAAGCTGTACTACAGTAGGTTATCCTGAGGCAGCAGGCTTCTGGGGAGGGGACATTGATGTGCACAGGTGGGTATGTAAAAGCACGATCTCGGTGTTTCTTGAACCCTTGCTGGTGGGATCAACACAGGAACCCAGACCAGTGATCTCTATGTCTCTATTCTATCTCCCTCCTTTCCTTTTTCCCTTTTTCCTTCACTACCATTAAGTAACACAAGGCATACTGTATTGCTTGCTGTAACTCATTATATACTTAGCCAATTATTGTGTATCCAATTAGCACATTGTGGGAAGTTAATAAATGTCTGGACTTTGAGACTTGTCTCACCATTGTCCATTCCGTTGGGGATTTACGAATCCAAGTCACTTGTCTCTCTTGTCTGAGCAGGACGTGACATTAAAATTGGCGTAGTCAGCAGGATCCCCTTCGGTGTTGTAAAGTCCTAAGAGATACCGATTCTCTACTCAATAAACTCGGACAGGGAGCACCGGGAAGTGGCCCCTCAGCTATATGCCGGGAGAGGGTTGTAGGGATAACGATTCTCTATCTGATGAACTCAGACAGGGAGAACCGGGAAGTGACCTCTCAGCTCTAAGCCAGGAGAGGTTCCAGCAGTGCCAAGCCATGACTGACCGAGAAATGTCGGTGCTTGACTGCTCCTCTATTTTTGAGAAACTGAAGGAGTATAAGGCTTGTCTTACTCCTCCAGTAATGGTCTGGGCCCATGATAACTGGCATAATCCAGAATAAGTGGCAAGCCTTATCACTGTCCTTGTGAAGGAGCAAAGGTGGTGGCCAGGCAAAGGAAAATCTATAGTGTGTGCTGTGTATTAGGGGCAGCACTGATAGCAGCACAAAAAGATAAAACACTTGAACAGGCAGACAGAAGGGGAGATAATCAAATCCTTGCAAGATCTAGTAAAAACTCTCAAGGATCAATTGTCCAAGGAACGTAATGTTACTGAAAAAAAAGCTAAAATCTTGCAGGAGTAAATTGAAATTTTGCAAAGCCAATTAGCTGCTGAGCGTAACACCACTCAGCGACTCCACATGGTTCTGTTGGATGCCCTGGACCGAGAAAAAATCTTACAGTCAGAATTAGAGGAGAATGAACAATAAACCACAACCAGACAGATCTCAGTTCTGTTCCAGGTAGTGAACCGGGATTTATGAGTCTGGCAAAATTGGCGGCTAGACCCTTGTATCCAACAGAGGAGTTAGAGATAAGCCGAGAAATTTTTTACTCCCAAAACAAGGGGGTGAATTTAAGACCATTAATTGAAATGGAGACCACCGATGACCAGGGTGGAGGAGCTCCTCAGATCACCATTTGAACACCACCATACCCAGCGACTGAGCTTGCAAAAATTCAGGAGAAATATACCAGACGAGCTCAGGAAACTGAGACTGAATACGTATGGAGGGTATCTTTGACTGGTGATGACTGAATCTTGTTATCAGAAGAGGAGGCCCAGGGGTACTGGGGGCCAGGGGTTTTCTTAATTACTGACAACCAGAGAGAGCTGTGGTCGTTAAGTCAATGAGCTGCCTATTGGGCTGGGGGTCTGGACCCCTTGGAAAGGGGGGATCCAGTATGTATTGAGACCCCAACCATAAATCATTTGACCGAAACTCTGCAGAAGGCTGCTTGTCTCCAATTAATGCATGACAGACATTTAGTTCTGCAGCAGCCTTCCCTGACACTATTAGTTGTTAACCCCGATAGAATGACTCCCCTGATTCAGGGCCTGACTCAGTCTTTGAAATTATATGCAGTACAGCTACAAGATTGCTTGCAGGATGCACTAACCCCATGGGGAGGAAGACAGAATCAGCAGGGGGGAGCTGTGACCTGGGAGGAGGTGGCCCAAGAGTTAATAAATTATGGGGGGAATGGGTAAACCTAGGCCCCATATGTAGAGTGGAACAGCAGGAAAATCAATCTCCTCCCTCTCCACAAGTCTTAGGGGCAAAGAGAAACCTATTGTGGGCTGAAGAAATCGAACAGGGGATGCCCCGAGATTTAATGAACAGTATATCTACTACGGCTTTAGAAAAGTTCATTTCAGTGTGGAAAGGCAAAAGGAAGGTGCCCCTCCGAATTAAGCAGATCTCTGGAGACAATAGGAGGGTGGAACCCCGACCTGACTAACTGCCCCTCAAACACCTACTGCCTTTGAAAAGGACTTGATTGATCTGGGGGGGAGTGGGGTTGATACTCCTGTATTTTATGAAATTATGTCTCTAGGAAATTTTCTACTCTGCTCATTCTGAACCTGTAAATAGAACAATGACAGGGTCAGTTACTGATTTAAGATTTTTGCAGTCAAAAGAAGGAACCAGGAGATAAGGGAGTGAGTTTCTCTAACTTTGCATGAACAATGCATGCCTTGCTATGACTATACCTTTGAAGAGCAACTAAAAACCTGATAATCCTGCCCAAGAAGTCGCCAAGGCTGGATGTGAGAAGCAAAGTAAAGGCGGCAGGGTGGGGGGGTGAGACCACAACCACCAACTCAATTCAAGACCAGAGACTTGCCCCTCCCCATGCCTGTAAGGAGCATGCGTGCTAATTGACATAGCAAGCAAGGCTGATGGTATGGTAATTACAGACCAATGAGTGTAAATTTAGATAGTTTTTTACTAATCATCTAACAAGATAAATAGGCTGTAGTTCCTCTGTGTAATGTGATAGCTTTGTGCAATTACCACCTAGCACCCATCTGTGTGCAGACATGGAATAAACAAATACTTCTGCTGTGTGTGTATATTGGCTTTTTGCATACCAGGTAGTGAACCCTGTTTGAGGGACAGTTTTGGCGACCCAGATGGGACTGAGCCGACAGCCTTGCCTGGATCATCTTGCCGTACCAACAGGGAGAAGCGGCCTGACTGGATTCCAGTGTGCACGGACCTGTTGATTGGGGACTCCATCAGCTCCTCTCCCGCAGTTGGGTGGCCAGTGACACAACAGTGCAATGCTACTAAAAAGGGGTATTTTTAAAGTATGAGGAAGAGGGGGGTGTAAGCTGAGAAGTAAGTGGCATTTGGTAAATTCTTTTTTGGTAATGAAATGGGCGCTACTACTTCCCAGGAGACATCCTTCTGCTCTCCTCTAGGATGCATCCTGAAAAATTGAAATAAATTTGGAGGGGATCCTCTGATTAGAACTGAACTTAAGCGATATTGTGATCAGTGGTGGCCACAGTATTTTTTGGAGGATGATGAAAAATGATCTGAAAATGGATCTTCAAAATATAATACTATATTGATACTACAAGCACATAACCTGGACACATTTCTTCAAGATCAGCATGTACGTGCCTGGATTCGGTTGGCCTTTACTGTAACTGACTCATCTGCCTTTTCTACTAAGGGAAGACTAACAACTACAGATCTTTTGACAACTCGTTTCATTGGCGTGCTAACCTCAGTTAGCTGTGTTACAAAATTATACTATACTAAGTGATTTTGATATTAATGTCTCTCATTGCTATTTTTCCTGAGTAGGTAATGGCTGCATGCCAATGAACATCACAATATTGATTGACGGTGGACTATTTCCTCCTTACACAACATAAACACTGCCTCAATTTTGAAGACAATGTGTTGCTTCAACATCACTAGTGGATCAGCCACCGTAGAGAACAACATTCAACATCCTCAGGACTTAATGCACCAAGTGAAACAATCTACTGACAGTGCCTGGCTGACTTGAGTTGTTTAATCACTGATGAGATGAATGGGATCCAAAAATGTTATTTTAGAGATATATTTATTCTTTCTCATGTTTCGTTCTTTTCCTTTCTTTATTCTTTGTGTTTATTGTGTGCCTCTGTACATTGCTCTGTGCTACACTCCACAAGCCCAAATGAACACACCTCCAGCTTTATCAGTCCCAGCAGAAGTAGTTGCTTGAGTGAGAGGGTGAAATTTGGGAATACAATGGAAGATTGGCAGGAGGATTGTAAACATGCTCAAGAGACTTGCAGCTGGGGTGCCAGAAAACACATGTATCACACTAATTATTGTTTAGCCTGTGAGAAACATGGAGGGACCTTATTGAACATCCTTGAGATTCTTGCCCTGCTATGGGAAAGATCAAAGACAGGCAAAAAGCAGCAGGCCTGAGATCCTTCTTCTCTTTTTCCTGACTAGCAAGGACTGAGTTATGCAGTGCCTGTGACCCTGCCTGTGTGCCTCTGACCAGATGATGCTGCAGAGATCCCCCAGGTCATGGGTCACATCACTATTAAAATCCTGAGGACTCACGGGCTGGGGAAGATGGCTCGTAAATATCAGTCCTATTGCAGGAGTTAGATATATGTTCTCTTGCCTTCTGTCTGCTCTTCCCTCTGTACCTATTCGCTGTGTACGGATCAGAACGGTCAAAGAAGAAGTACTTGGAGTGTTAGAGCCACGGGGTGGGGTGTGAAAGATGACTTGTAACTCCCCAAAAACAGGGCCTGAGAGAAACAGGCTTGTGAGAAAAACAGCCTAGGAGAGATAAGGGATGCGGGGCAGTGGAGGCTCTCTGAGCTGAGGAATGTCTCAAACACTCACAAGTAGCAAAACTATAGTCACGGGGTGGATTGTGTGGAGTTTGGAACTGATAAGGCTGCCTGGATAGCACAGGATGGTCTGGAGGAGGGAGCCCTGAGGAGACAGGACGGCTCTGCTCTGGTGCACCTGGTCAAGTTTCAAGGACCATCTGTCCAGTTCATGACCTTTGCTTTATTACCCCCAAAATGAATATTAAAGTTGACACCCCTGAATATGTTAATAAAGACTAACAAGATCATGCTAATTACATCATCCCATGAAGCACCTTACTCCTCCCCATACATGGGATACGTAGGTAACTGGGTTGACCTGGGGGATAGACCCAAGGAAAGTCAACTGAAGAACTGAAGAAGACTGATGCGGCCCTGATGAACTCGGACAGGACCAACACAGGAATCTGGACTGGTGATGTTTATTTCTCTATTCTATCTCCCTCCTTTCCTTTTTCCCCTTTTCCTTCACTACCATCAAGTAATGCAAGACATTCTATATTGCTTGCCATAACTCATAATACACTTAGCCAATTATCGTGTATCCAGTTAGTACATTGTGGGAAGTTAATAAATGTCTGGACTTTGAGACTTGTCTCACCATTGTTCACTCCACTGGGGATTTAGGCATCTAAGTCACTTGCCTCCCTCATGAGTGGGATGTGACAACCACTGGGAACCAAGGTGCACATAGTCTGTCTATGTAAGAAACAGCATAAAAGGAGAGGCTCAAAGGCTGTCAGATTTATAGTGGCTCATGCCAAACCCACCATAAATTAAACGGTGGTCAGTAATGGCATGTTCAGCAAGAGAAAGGAAAGTGTCACAGGGGGATGTATGGCAGGAATGGAACCTGCAAACCTCAAAACCACAAAAGAGTCTCTCATGCTCTCCTCCGCATCCCTCAGGCTTCAGCTTAAACGTACAGTTTTGGAGCCCGTTATTTCAAGGAAGAGGTAATCCTCTCAGCAGTCCTATAGATAAAACCTACAACTATCCAGGAACACTGGAAGAATGGGGTTGTTCAGAAAAGAAAGGTGAAGACTAAGAAGGGATACAATAGCGTCTTCAGATACAGGAAGGGCTGTCAAAGAGGAAAAGGGAGAAAAATTTTTTTTCCTTGTTTCTGATCACCAGAATAAGAAACAACTAGCTTAAATTGCAGCAGAGTTACTAGGAAATATCAGAGAAAACTGTAGAGGTAAGGTTAAGGAGCTGTACAGTTGCCTGATGAAGTTGTGGAATTGCTGTTGCAAGCCCGGGTTAGAAAACAATTTGTCACACAGGTGGTTAACAGACCTGAGCTGGTTTTGGGGCAGCCTGATCCAGATTTGGTGCAAGCTGATAAGATCCCTGATCTTTTCAGGTTCCTTTCCTCCTCCTTCTTAAGAGAGGAGCTTGCTTCTGAACCAGACTGATTTAGGCAGAACACCAGTTTATCCCAGGAATTAGAGGTTCTCCAAACTCCCCCACCCACTGCCAAGGACCATGGCTGGCCTTCACCTTCTCTCTGGGTAAGCTGAAGAAAACCATCTTTTTTCTAACTCTCACACGTTGAAGGAACTCCAGGAATCACACAGTGACCAGACCAGAGAGCTCCCAGGAAGACATGGTTGTCACTTTTCATCAACATGTGCATGCTGCTGGATCCAGAGCACTAACCGCTCATCTCAGCATCATCACCCCGTACCAAAGTGAAAATAAATGGCATGTGGGTGACACAGCGACTGATGTACTGAAATACATTCTGATAGCTACTGACTCAGTTTCAACAAAGCAATAAACAACAACTGTTTATTGACTTTCTACTGACTCTGCCAATGTACCAATTACAACATTGCTGTTTTTCTTTTCTGAGCAACTGCTGAACAGATCTTATTTAACAGTAACAAATTAGGCCTGCAATATCCACTATAAGATTCAGATCTTGAACCTGATTTATTTATAATTGTAAGACAATTTGGTATTTGAAGCCATTTTTTCAGCAGTTGGAAAGCCAGCAGTGTTAAGCCTGCATGATTAAAACCTCAAGTCATATTAATTAAATTGAACCAGAACATCACTGAAATTACTTTTTACTGTGTACACCTGCAGTTGGGGTAGCTCAACTCACTGGCAGGTAACAAGGAGTTTGGATCTTTGCTTTGTTTCAGATGGGGGTAGAAGAGAAGTGCCAGTTTGCCTGTGTGTGCCGCAGTGCTTGTGCTGAAATGCTCCCTCGGAGCCCCGCCACGAAGGGTCTGCCCGACTGCTACGTTCAAGCTGAACAAAATGCAGCAAACAGAAAGGCGTAAGCTGTGGAAAGGGAACAAGATGTTTCAGAGGTCTGTTTTCCTAATCAAAAATGACATTTGCAGCACAGGGAAGAAAGTCTCTTTTTTTAGATGATGATGTATGACTAATCCTGGGAGTCTATGGTAACAGAGGAAGCACCAATACAGTAAGTAGACCAAATACTTTGGGAAAGCAACTGAGGGACAAGGAAGAAAAATGGGAGTAATTACATGATTTCTGTTAGATTTCCCTCCAAGAAATCAGCAGCACAAGCGGCCCCCGGTCCTTCCTTTCCTTTCAATCATGATCGGGTATATTTAACACAGCATTTCCCTGCAGGCTCTTCTCACGCAAATAAGCCATGACTATTATCACATGCATTTGTAAGTTTGGTATCTTCTGCTAACTTTACATGACTTAAATTGGATCATTAACATTGCAAATTAGACAAATGCCAAACTGCAAGTGTGCACTTGCACACCATAGCATTTGCCAAGCGGATGGCATGCAATAACTGTTTAAAACCAGCTATTAACCGAGGTATGTTTTCAGGATGCTTCAATACCAAAACATTTCATTCCTTATAAAGGATATATACATGAGACATTACACCTTTCCTTTTGTACTTCTGATTATACAGCTACATCTCTGAGGTGCAACATGAGACATATGAGTATTTAAGGAAAAAAACCATCACAAATTCCTTGGTAGGTATTGTAAGAGTCAGTTTAGCAACTGGCATCACCCAGGATCTCAAGAACCCCCAAACAACTTTACAACTGCTCTTTAAACCTCGACTCATGAGTGAGGATACTCTCAAAATGATTAAACACTGAGAAACGTGTTAGAGCCAAGGTCATGGTACATTTGGAGGATGGAGATAGGAACAGGAGCCCAGACCCTTGGCTACATGCAGTAGTCAAATCCTACAGAAAATTGCAGTGCTCTACACAGCGTGGCCCATAAGGGACCACAGCAGGATCTTGTAGTGACTGAACTCGTGCACTTGGTTAGTGTCTGCTCCTTTCAAAGGTGTGTCCCATCTTTACTCCTTGAAGGCTTTAAAGGAGCCTCGCCAAGAGGAAAAGTCTATTTTCAAAGAGACAGTTGAGTTTTTCACCTGAAATGAAGACGACCAAAGACTCTACCACGTGGTGGAGAGGAACTGTGCTTCCTTCCCATGGACAACCCCAACATCCGAAGAGACTGGCTGGGAAAGACAAGTGGTGCTATCACTGCTGAAACGTCATGGCTGTGGGCATATACACAATGGTTTACAGATCCTCGCCACATGCAGCTAGGCTGTTCCAGCTGTACGTGAAAGACAAGATCAAAGTTTGCCTGAAGGAAACACTAAAAGTGTTGGCTGGTTCTGGCAGATATTGCAGAAATTATATATTCTGACAAAAATGTCCTGGCACAATACAAGCGACAGTAGGAGAGTCCTGTTCCAGTGATGTAAGTTCCCTTCAATGTCCTGGAGATCGGATAATTGCTTTCATAGGCCATGGACTGGATCCAGCACGGCAAATACGATGTCACTAAGCTTTAAAAGCCTCTGACTGTAAGAACAATAGTAGGAAAAGCTGGGACGGCTCCACACCCATACCTTTCAACAAACCAAGGGCTCCAATCAGTGGTTCAATGTCACAGCTATTACTAGCATACCTCTGGGGCCACTCGTTCTTTCCCAGTTAACAGTTAGGACCCTTTTTTTAAGAAAGACGGCTGATTTTTACATGTTCAACTCCTATATGTGTAAGATGAATGAGGTCTTGTTTTTTGCTCCTGGAGTACCACTGGCACCTTTAATTCAATCCCTCAGATCCTTTTCTGAGCTGTTTGATTGCTTCTCCTGTTCACTCCTCCAACAATCATTTTTCATCCTGACTTTTTCCTGCCTAGTAAATCCTCTTTTTCCCAGAGGACAGGGGTGTCTGGCTCTGCAGGCTCTCTGACTGAGGTCTCAAGTCAACGACAAGACCCACACAATGGACAATGCCACCTGCCAAGTATCAGCTTGATGTCAGATGTTTCTGGAATGAAAATGAGATGTGTGCAGACTGCAGAACTTTTTTTCAGCCTTTGGATTCCTGCTGAAACCAGAGGATGCCCTCTCCATCACACACCTATTTCTTGTTTGCTGGATCTATTACCATCAACCCCAGGCAGCCTGGGCAGGTTGTTTGCTGTCTATACAAGCTAAGTTTGTGCGCCTGCACTTTACGCAGCCCGCACTCACAATCAAGGGCATGGATGGATCTTGTAAGTGCTTTCAGCCAGGAATCATGGCATTTCCCTTCAGATACTCAGCCAAAACTGTCTCAGGAAAGAGTTAAAGTCATCACCACTTTCTAGGGAAGCTGAAGATCTGGGAATGCTGCATAGCAAATTCAGTCAGGACTGTTGAGGGAAGAGCACATACCTATGCATTTGTCCAAGATCAAAGCTACCTCTGGCCGCAGGATGGAAGGATGCTGAGAAAACCAAGGAAATGAGACAGGCTGTAAGAGGGATTCAAACAAACCCCTGAAAAAGCACTGTGGGGGCCCACCACTCTGGGATGAAGGCTTCAAGAGATTTCTCAGGAATAATATTGGATGGCATTCAAAGCTCTTTAACCAATCTAAAAACATAGGCTCCTCCAACACAACCCAAAAGATGAGCAGCTGCCCAAGGCTCATGCACCAAGCATATCTGTCACACTGCAGACAGGTGAGGATCTCAGCGGTGGACACCAGCTTAACCTGGACAGAGTAGGGGACTGTGCCATAGCCCACGCTTTTGTACCCACCCAGTGCTGCCTCCCGACCCCACAACCCAGGCTGATGGGTTCAGTCAGGATCTTGGTGGGTAACACTAACAGCTTTGAGAGGGCAGCACTGGACAGGCAGGACTGCTCTTGTCCTCACTCATCATGCTCAGTGTGGCCCCCAGTTCAAAGTCTTCAGCTCTCTGCTGTGAGCACGGCCTGAGAGGTCACTTGCTCATCCTGCAAAGGTGAATCCCAGCATTTAAAACTTTACTGGTTTCTCTCCAGTAGTAGAGAAAACAAAGCCACCAAGATGAGTGCTCAGCAGCCCTTTTCTCTTTAGCACAATGCTTTCAACTTGTCCCAAGAGATGGGGAGCTCAATCATCAGATTTCCATATTTATAAGGAGAGAGTTTCTGTTTAGCCAAGCTTGTGACAGAAATAACCCCAGCAAACATGTCTGAGGGGTGGGGATGTGAAAGCCGAGGGAGATCTCAAGTCGCTCTCTACCTTGGCACGGCTTTCCAGCCCTATGCGAGAAATTGTGAGGGCACAAATCATTTTGGTTTCTAAAATAAGAGCTCGCCTCACCCCCACCCCCACCGCCTCCGTCTCCGTGACTAATTAGCATCCGGGGGGATATAGATTCTCCTCTGATAAAGAGCTGTTTGGCTCCCTTCTCCCCTGACGCATTTGTATTAGAAATATCCTCATTATGTGACTAATCAGGGAAGACGAGACGAAGGCACAAAGCCGACTTAAAGGGAAATAGCTGATTTTTATAAACGTGGCTTATAAATTATTGTGTCCAAAGGGCAGAGATGCTTCTTCCCCTCCCAATCCTGAAAAAAAAGTGGAAAATTGAGGCCCCTGAAGAAAAAACCTATTCTTATTCCCAGCAGTGGCAGCTTTTATTGTCTCCCCTACTCGCTAAGCTTGCTCCCAATTCCATCGGTTATTGCAGGGTTGCAGTTTATGCACTGCAAAGGTCTTGGAGAGGCTGCCAGCCCCACATCGCCCGTGGGGGCTGGGCTCAGCAAGGTGTCTGACAGCTCCAGTGCTGCCAGATGCTGTGGAAGGGAAACGACAAGCCTGGTTAGTGTTTTTTACCATGTTGAGCTTAAAAGTCAGGGACACACAAAATGCCAGCCACATTCCTAGCTGTCCCTTGAGAGCATCTGAAGATATTTAGCACTGTTATCTTTCATGTAGCACAGAGGGCTGAGCAAAGACCACAGCATACCTTAAATATTGAGGTAAACTGAGCTTGGCAGGAGCTGTCCGAAATAAAGGCAAGCAGACATCATTTAGCAGCACAATGAGCATGTTTTTAAAGGAGAATTTGTTCCCCCTCCATGCTCCCTGCAGTGGAGCTGGTCTCCATCAGGCTCCAGCTTGTCACCTCGGCCTCCCGTTGACAGCACCAGAAAGAGATATCAGGCCAGACGGCTTCCGCCTTCTCCTTTGAAGGAAGCCCCTTTATCAGCCAAAACCAAGCCATCTGTTCCCGGCCCCCTTCGAGGAGCCAGAGCAGATCGTGGAGCATGGGAGGAAGGACCGCACAAGGAGGGAATAAGAGGTTGAGAGAGTTCACTGCACGCACAAAAAGCCAAACCAGATCCCTGGTTGAGCTGGGAAGGGAGATGAAAGAGTAACCTGACTGCAGCATCAATGCTCTCTGGGACAGGCTCAGGCACATGCATGCCAGCTCTCGCTCTTTATTCAGCTCCCTCTAGGCTGCTGCTCCTTCTGCTGTGGAGACACCCACCAGCCGCAAAGCCCTGCCCTGGGGCTCCCCAAGGCCTTGCTGGAAGGCAGACTGCTGTGAGCCATGGAGGGTTTTGCCTGCTATGCTCTCCGAGTGTGACTGCCATAATCTTTACATTTTGACAGTTTTTTTCATTTGCCAAATGTCTACTCTTTGGGGCGAAATTTTGCACTCTGGGCATTTCTCTGAGCCTGATTTGAAATACATATATATTTATATATGATTTATGTATATATATATATATATATATTACTTTTTTTTTGTTGGGGTGGGGTGCTGGGAACACATTTTGATATCCTGAGCTCTCCCCTCTGAGTGTTATCCCTCTCAGCATCTGCAGTCCAAGGCTGGGGCTGATGAGGGCAGGGGACTGGCAGGGGATGAGCATAGAGGGAAGGGAGGGTCTGCCAGGAGGACTAGAACTGGCTGGAGAAGGGGTTGGGGGAAACAGACTGGATAGGTAGGCAGGAGGGAAAATGGGAATGGCTGAATGATGTTCCTAGAAGACCAGAAAGAGACAGGACAGGGACAGTGAAAGGTGGTCAGGGTTAAAAGCACTATAGAGGACATAGCTGTCGGACATCTGTGTCGTGATGCACCTCTGTGCTCTGCCAGGGCTTGCGCACATGAAGGACAACCAACCACTGCTGTTACCTCCCCAGCTGGTCCCAGACTACCTTTGAGTGAAGCTCCATAAGCCTTCTTGCAATGAAGGTATTTAGGAACCTAGCTGGCTCTGTGGCCTGAACTCAGCTAAGGCTCATGTCACAGAACAATGTGCTCAGACAGCCCAGAGCCATGCTGGTGCTGCTGTGCCAGGCCACGCTGGGGTTTCCTTATAGTCCATTTTCCTCTATTAAAACTGCAGGGAAACTGACATTAGAAAAAAACAGCAGGGCTGGTTTGCCAAGCTCTCAAATACAGCCACTGCAGCATAATTTTAGCCCTTGCAAACTATGTGCTACAAAACAGCCTTTAATGACAGGCTTATGTAAACCTTTTCCCTCAGTAATTCAGGAGCTATCATGGACCTACACTGGAGATGAATCAGGGTTACACAAGGAAGAAACAGAAGCCCAAATACGTGATTTCTTGCAGAAGTTGCAAGTGATGTAGGGAACAGGGGAGCAGAGCACACAGGAGGAAAGATGATCTTGTGGTTATACAACATGGAGCTGTCCTAGAGAACTGGGACCTTTATGCTCTTACATGAAATATGTCAAGTCTCTAAAACCAGATTTCCCACAAAGGGTCAGTAATAAGGTCTCCCTCCTCTGCTGGGCTCCTGGATCACAGCCCTGCAGTGTGATATGCTGAGTGTTTACAAATGCTAGCAAAGTGAGCAGAAGCTGCACTTTGAGTAGGTGAAAAGATATGAATCAGGAGGGGGAAAAAATCATCAGGCAGTAGATATGTTGCACTGAAAACCCCAAATAATCTTCTGGACTATTTGGTGATGGACTAAATCCATCTCTGTCTGAAGCCCTTATCCGTCCAGCCACAAGATCATGAGAAAGAGGGAAGGGATTTTGAAAGGCTAGGACGATCTGCTAAGGCTTTCTAATTTACCCCCTCACCTAGCAGTAGGGCTGCAGAGATGAACAAGGACTTTGTGAAGTGCTCTGACACTATCTGTCTTGCCAAACGCCATGGAGCAGCCCACAAAATGACTAGCCATCAGGGGAATTTTGTTTTTATGCCTCTTTTCATCTTGTATCTGCATAGCTTGGCCATGTCTTTCTGCACACAGTAGACCTATCCTTCCCTGTGACGCACTGGCGTGTCTTGCAACACTATTTGCAACCCTGCCAGTTTCCTTGCCAGCACCACCCTGCTGCCTGTACAGCCGTTCTCCACCGAGAGCTGGGAGAGTGGGAGTGTTCAGTGAAGAGCAAGAGAAGTATTATAACAAATCAGAGCAGGAGCACCAATCTTTACCTCAATCTTCCCAAAGGCCTGTGCCCATTTACCACAAATGGGGTAAGAAAACTCTTTTGGGATGACCTGGCACTTGGGAAAGTTCCCTTTCAAACCCTAGTAACTAAAGGGCTGCTAGAGGTACTGAAAAAAGAATGTCTATTCCTTCTCATACTGTTTATTTTTACTTTGGTGTAGATCTCTGCATCCTCTTTATCCATTAACCGGTATCTTGTACCAGTGGGTCCATAAGATGTAGGAATGGATTCACACCCCTGCCTCTTTCCCTTACCCCACTGACTCAGCTTTGGGATCAGTGTCTTTCAGTCCCACAAAGTTCTTAATATCTTGTGTTTTGGAGTAGGAGTTCAGGTATCTACTAACCTCTTACCTCTTTCTTCTACCTCCTGATGTAGAATGGCTGCATAGTTTTTTGTCTGTATTTTAATCTCCCTGAACTTTTGTTTACCTTTTTGTCTCTGTCACCACACTGCACAGATGGCTTTGTTCGTGTTCCCTGCAGTGATGTTATTTTCCCAGTGTCTCAGCTTTTCTACCCTCCTTTTCATCTTTCAAAGTGTTTTTGCAATAGAGGTCTGGACCATTATCCCCTATTTTATATTTGGGAAAACTGAGACACTGAGAAGTGAAGCTGCTCAACACAGGAGCAGGAGAGAAGGGCCCTCCTCCAGGGTTCTGTCCCCTGCGACAAGAGCATCTTCATAAACATGTTTCTACTGAATACATTTGATAGCATGCACCAGCAAGCAATAAGTACCAATATTACACTTCAAACTACACTTCAGGGGAAAAAAAGTGGTCAGGAGCTGCAGTTCCAGGAATATATTACAGTCCTGAAAAGTGGTCCCTTCCTGCAAGCATTTGATATTAAGCAGAAAATTACATAAACAAATCACAAGTCTCACAGGCCAGGCTGTTCCCCAGACATTTTAAAGGTTGGTCTCAGTATACGGGCTTACTTCTTCATCCTATCATCTTCCTTTTCCAGCAAAATGTATTTCCAGAATTGCCTTGTGAATGGTTTCATGCTCTTTGCTCAGTTAATTTTCTCAGGAACTTACTCTTTCTCATTATCATCCAAACTACTGTAATCCAGACAGAACTCCCCAGTGTTTCATTTATGTCACACATCTGTGATCAATGTAAAGAGTTGCCTCTCCACCAATCTGTCACATCTGACAATTTCTTCTCCATGCAAGTCTCAGTCATATAAGGAGCTTGCAACTAAAAAGGTGAAGAAAAACACATGATCTTAAAAAGTAAGTAAAAAATGCACAACTTTCCTCCTAAGGCACCTTCTCAGTTGTAAGTTTGGAGGCTAGGTCCATGTTTGTGTCTGTTTCATCTGCTGTGCAAGGTGTCTATAGAAAAGTGGAGACCAGAGAAGAGTCAACAAAATGTAAGAACAGTATTTTCAGCAAGGGTTTCAATTTGGTTTGTAGGTTGCCTACAGAATTAATACAAGTGGAAGCATTAAGAAGACCTCTTATTACCACTGAAGCCTTTCAGCTTAATGAGGATGGCTTACACAATACATTCAGATACAGGAGAGATGGTTCACATAAAGTTTATGTAAGAAAGGTCCCTTGAGCCTGATTCTACCTCTGTGTCTTCATAGCTTTCAATTAACACTGCAGGTGGGCACAGAAACACTTTCAGCTTATTATTCTCTTTTCAAATACCATGGACATAAGATATTTATCTGAAATAGCCCTTTGTAGATCTTTTAAATTCCATTATCATTAAGAAGACAGGCATGGGAAAGAGATACTGTTTTCCTTACCTATTAGTTCCATCTTCTGCAGGGTAGAAGCAGCTTTGTGCATTAATTTAAGGTTTGCAACATCTGTGCTGCTGGAAAAAGCTACCTGAAATGTAAATCTTCAGAACAATGATAGATTGAAGCTGAACACAGACCGGGAATGCTACTGGCTCAAATATCCAGAAGCCTCCCAATGAAATAAAAAATGGTAAATAAATTGCAGTCTCTCTGGGTGATCATTCTCATTATCTGGCTATACAAGATAACAAGAGAATCACCAAAGAAACGTTGTCATTAGCTGTTAATTGAAGGCACTTTCAGAAAGCGCTGCTTAAACCTTGAAAGATTGACTGTCTTTCCAACCGCTACCTAATGTGTATGTTAGAGCTATATTAAAGCAGTCTTATTAGGTCCCTGACCCCAGTATCACAGCTCAGAGACAGCTTCTGATGCTTTAGATGAAATTTGCGTTTTAAAAAGCTCATCTACATATAGCCTAACCCCTGGGCATATCTTCAACATCCTTTGCTGCATACAGATCTATCTAATGACGCTAGTGTTGTACAAACACAAGATACCTAAGTGCGTTGTAATGACCTTCAAAAGAGGCAGCAGAGTCCCGGCCCATTATGATGTATAATCACATAATGTACCAACGATGCAAATCATAACGATTAGCCTGGAAGCTAAGTGCAGCTATCTCAGGACACGATTTTAGGTTTGCTTGCTCTTCACTGCTCTTTCGCATACCTTCTTTCGCTCTTACCATCTTCCTCTCCTTATTCCCAGACCTTTTATTTTCACTCACTAATGGGAGCCCATTAGTCTTAAAGAGGGTCTTCTGTCAAGATAATAATTCCTAGGTGAGACATCTCACTTCCTGTGAAGCAGCCAGCTTCTACCCTACCTGTAACCTGTGCTCTAACCTGACAAAACTTGGGAGGCTTTCAATTTACTTTAAACTGGTTACATTTCCATTTAAACTCTTCTCTGTCTCTGCAATCATTGAAGTAAAAATCCATTTTGTACCTACTTTACCTCCAAAGCAGTATTTTCAATCTAAGTTATGGGACCATTTATCATCTCTGGAAACTGGGCATCACCACAAGAGCTTGTGTAAAGTGCCTGCAGAACCATAGCTTTTAACTGAAGGGTGTGATGTGGGGTGATCCTGAGACAGCACACAGAGGTGGCCTGAGCCCAACAGAATTGGGGCACAGAAACAGAAATAGGGTCACTGTCAAAAAACAGTCAAAACAGCTCAAGTGGTTCATCTATGCCAGAGATCAGCAATTTAATTGTAATCTGTGTTTCATCCAGCTTGCACAGCCAGTAGGATAAATATATGCAAAGAATGACACTAAGACTGCGTTATGTTTAATCACAGGATAGCTGGTATACAACTACCCTGTCTCTATCTGTTTTTTTATGCTTCCACTTCTGCAGTATTTGCAAACATCTGAAGCAGAGCAATAGTCAACACTGAGTACACACCTGTGCTTACATAGGGAAAAGTAATTCACTCGAATTTCCCACCTCAGTCATTTCAAGAGCTATCAAGAAGCTGTGAACTATTTCCTGTTTGCAGGAGAGCTAATAGACTTTAACATAGCAAAATTAAATTATTCTGCTCTTACACTATGTAAAATCCCTGCAGAATTGCTTTGAGCAGAAATGGATATTAAATTGCACAAACAGTACAGTTTAGGGCCATTTACTCCAACTGCTCCAAGGGCTTTTCAGATATAACTAGTCCCCGAGCTATAGTGGGGCAGGGTTCAGGGAATTTGTGACTGCTTTTGAAGTTTCCCAAACCATCTGTATGGCTGAACTCCAGTTTGAGCTGCTAGGTCTCAGGTCCAGCTTTTACATCAAGCAAATTACGGAGGTAGTTGCTTCCTGCCATCATAGCCACGATAATCCTGAGGTGCTGTCAGTGACCCATACACAAAGAGACAACGTGTGGCATCTTAATTACACAGAAGACATGCCAAACAGATTTTAATTTACAACCATGCCCAGCACCTTGAATTCAGACACTCCTGCTCATCCTGCATAAACATTTCAGTAATTGTTCTACATTTCCATTGCACCAGTGGGTATCCAACTGCATTAACACGACATGTTTTAAATCCAGAAATGAAAAGTACACCATGTAAAACAGAGGCTAGTATAGTGGTTCATAGAGAGCCAAGACATATCTCACAAAAGCGTGGCCATGTGGAGAACACAGATGCTGAAGCTGCATTCTCCCCCACTTCAGTTTAACTCTTCACTGTCTCTACTCCCTGCTGCATCCAACAGCTGTACTGTATGACTTCTCCTGAAGAACATAATTTTGTAAGGTGCTCCAGAAGTAGCCTAGGTCTCATAACATCAATACAGCCTACAGGAGGTAATTATCACAGTGAAGGTGTTTTCTTATGGGAGAAGAATCCAAGCCACTAACAATCAGTAAACAGCGTTTCTTACTGAGGCCCTGGAAAGAGGACCTCCTGCTCCTTCTGTCAGTGTGACTCCTTTAGACTTCTACCTGTAGATGACTGATAAAAAGAAGAGTTTGGAAAATCACTTTCCAGTCACATATCCCCACAAAGAGCACGAACTAACAGAGGCAGTTGAACACAGAACAGTATATGATAATGACCTGATTCAAGACCTCAGCTATTCAGAGTCTCTTACTATAAACGCAACGCATTCCCCCTTCAACTGCAGTTAACTGCCAGGCTGACAAGTCATTCACCCACAAATTGTGACATTTGCTGGCAGTATGTTTTTGTATTTCTTCCCCCACTTAAAACAGCACATTTCAGCTGGCAGCCAGGGCTGGCATGCTGCTTTTTCCTTGAAAGAGGAGAGTATGGCTCTTCTGGCAGCATAGGCTGCCTTATCATCTGATTGTCTCCTCAAAGCTGTGGTGCTCACCAGCCCAGAGAGCCTCAGCATCTGCTGCAATCCCTGGAGGGATGGAGTGAGGTTGGGATCACAGCACTCCTTGCACATGCATGCAGACCAGTGCTTACTGCTAGAGTCATGACTGCATCAACTGGTCCTCAAAGGCAGGATCCAGCTTCGTGGAGCCACCGCAGCTGGGCTACGCTGATTCACGGATTCTGCTGGCACAGCAAAAGGAGGGGGTTGGTGCATCTCATGTCTTATTCAAGATGACTGTCACAAAAACACCGCAGGTGAAAAAAATAGAGTCTCTAAGCATGAGACTCCTACATCTGTTTAAGTCTGTGAGGTGAGTAAGCGTCCATGTATCTCTGCAATGTGAAGACTCATCCCTGCTTCAGAAACAGGAGATTAAATTTTACCTGAGCAAGCTTGGTATTTTATATGCAAACTATTACATGGTCCAAACATCTCTTCTTTTTAATAAACTTTCCTCAGTTGAGGCAACAAAGGGAAGAAAGTTTCAAGGTCTAAAACAAGTATATTTGACATAACTGCCTCGGTAGCTCCCTTGTAAAACCATTTTCAGTTGGAGGAACTTCACATTTCCATTCAGATCTCTCTAGCTGAACGTGTTGCACCAGTGTTGGGATTTAAGAAAAAAAGGCAACATTTTTGTTCTCTTGTTTTAAAAGAAAAATGTTGGGGTGGGGGTGGGGACACGACGACAAGACTTCAATGCAGAATTACTGGAGCAACACTGTACTTACACTGCAATGAAAACTGCAGTCTTACTCGAGCCCTGTCAAGATATAAGGATTTAAGAACAACAGACAAGTCACACCAGGATGGAAGAGGCTGCTTTCATCTCAGCCAGTAAGAGAGCCATCTGTTAAGAGATTCACTTATGTTGTTGGAGTAACAATTCCACAGCTGTTCTCCATGAATTAAAAAGAAAGTACAAATCTAAAATAATTGTGTGTGTTTCAGAAGATGGTTAAAGAGCTCTATTTCTTTTTGCGGCGTTTCAGAACAATACAAGAAGTGAGATGCCACTGGCAAACTCCTTTCTCAGGAGAAAACAGGAAAGCATGTCACTTTAATCCAAAACATACCAGTGGTCTTCTACATCTTATAACTCAAGGAGTTTCATTACATCCTGTAACAGATCATTTGAGAACTGTATTAAGGTATTGATCCCTGTCTGCTAAGTATACCTCCCAAACAAACTACAGAAACATTCAGAATTGAAGACCCCGAATATTATGTGTTACCTGCAAACAGAGGTGGAAGTGAAACAAAGCACCTCTTCCCTAGCAAAACCTCCAAACTCTTCCCTAGCAAAAGAACCACTTAACTAGAGCTCTTCTTTTTAGTCAAGTGAAAGCTCCTCTCCTGTTTCTGTTTATTTTAACAACTAGGACAAGCTTCATGCAAACTGGCACCTATTCAAACACTGCAGGAGCACAAGATGTCAGTTTTCATGTCCTGTGCCCAAGCCAACTAAAGTAATTACTGAAGACCCTACTCAAACCATCTCCCGTGTCATCTGAAATGCCCTTGCCTCCCAGTGCAAAAAGTGGATGAAGAAGAGTCTGTATTCAGACTGCTGGCTCCAGATGTCAATCTCAGCCAGTGTGATGACTTTTCAGAAGCCAGGATATGACAGCTTTAGACAGTGAGTATCCTGAATTGTTCACTGCTCTCTTGAACCTAGGTGCATATGGTCCCAATCCCTACTCGCTCCTGTGCAGCTTTAGCTTGTTTCTTTCTGTGCCAGCTGCGACATTGCCACTCTCATTTCTCCATGAACACTGTGATGAATGAAGGTGTGCACCACAGCCTTTAATTAGTACAGTCAGCAAAGCACTTTCATAAAGCGGCAAACCTCGATCGTCAAGGTGCAACTCTGCATAAGGAAAGGGATTAAAATCCAAGCACAACTGTGGAACTCTAAATTACAATCACTACTACTCTTTCCTGTACAGAAATCTACATATTTTTTTTTTACCCTGCAGGTACCAAAACCATGACTGAAACTAATTAACTGTAGCTCTTTCAGGAACATTGCCTAATAGATCTTGGTAAGGCAAAGATAAATTACTTTCTATTTAAACCAGACTAATGTGGAAAGGCCTGGGAATGTTAAAAAAATAATAAACATAAAAGAATGTAATAATGACTTTAATTTTTTCAAAAAGCTAAACTGTTCTGCTTTTAAGAGACTGTCTTCTCAACTTTATGGACTCACAGAACATCACTGGGTGCGGAGGCTGTGCAGCACCATAAAGTTCAGGGCTACCGCTCCAAGCCACCAGTGTCATTTTCCACTGGATGGTTTTCATTTAGAATTCACCTATTCTATCTGGAAGTCTAATTGTAGCCAAGTATATTTTCAGGTTGTTCAAGGTATAATAAAGAATCAAATAGCTTAGAAAGGCAGCTTTAACTTTATAATTAGAAATGTTTGCTATTTCAGGTGGCTTCTCCTTCGCCTGTTTATAACCTGCCTATTATACCTTTCAGCATGTTGTAAAAATAAACTATGACAAGCTGCAGAGTGATTCACAGATACAATAAGAAACAGGGAAGAGAGGAACTACGCAGGAGGAGCCTGGATAACCCCAAGACAGTGGAGTATCTGGATATCCACAAGCAAAGTGCTTTCCCTTAGGAGTGAGGATCGACAAGGAGTGTCTGCACTTGATTCCCAGGAGGCCCATTAAACACAAGATGGCAATGGAAATCGGTCCCCATTTCCCCACATATGAGATGTGAATAGGTTTATCATTAGTTTTCAGAGGCACATGCAATTACTATGCATTGGTAGCCACCATCCCAGTGTAACATGGCCCCTACTACTCACTGGAACAGCTAGAGATGCTTCTCCAACCACTCCATAGCCCCATTTAATCCTAAGACTCCAGACCCTTCAGTGCTGCTGGCAGCAACCCAGCCTCTCCTAGGAAATGTGGCTGATAGCAGCCTGCAGTGCTGGGGGGCAAGGCAGGCCTGTCTGAAGAGCCATGCAGTCCCTCCAAGTTAAACATTAACATGTGAAAACAGATCTATTGCTAGCAACGGACTGCAAGTTCACCATCCTGGGGGACGACCAATACTGTTTTCCTTTGCAGCTGGTTTGGTGAGATCAAGAGCGAGATTAGTACAAGGTGTGTTTCATAAATAATTTTTTATATGGGCTCTGGTATAGCAGAATTTGGTCTTCATTAAAATCTGTAGTTTTCTGTCCAAATAGCTTTGTAATGACTCTTGGTTATTGTCTTTGCTGGACTGGAACTGGCAGTTCAAATGCGAAAGGTTTTCTACCATCTCATCAGCTCTCAGACTCCATAATTTGCCTCTTTGAGAAGGACTATGAAAACCATGCTAGGGAAGACAGAGAAAACAGAAGCTTGAATTTAAAATGCCCAGAGTCAGTTTTTCCAGGATGAGTGGAAGGGTCATAGATAGGTGGTTGAATGAAAAAATGAATTTTCTTTAACTTCATGGGAGACTTTTCTTTATGAATCCTTTTCTACTGTTGCCCCTAAACTGGATGTTAAGGGGCAGTGCTGAGCAGCAAGCATTTCCAATTGCTGTATTTTCTGCCCTGTATCAATGCAAGTTATTTTCTCTTTAAAATGCACAAGGCTATGATCGCCATTCCAGAATATTCAAGCAAGCACCACATATCAACTCTTCTAAAGACTCTCTCTCCCTCTTCTACCTGTTAGCACTGTTTGGACATTGCTACAAGCATCCTGAATGACATGGGTGATACAGATAAACCCTCCTTAAGCCCACGTGTCACAAATATCCTCTGAACAGTCACAAAAAGGAGGTCCAGGAACCTACTAAAAAAAGAAAGCAGAGATGGATATAATTAGAAGATCGGACAGTGCCTCTTCTGAGAAGTTCTGTGTGGCTGCTGAATCCTCCTGCTGCATTGCTACAAGCTGTACCAACAACCAGCATCCTCCTGTCCACCCCGTGCACAGGCAGCTGCCAGCCAGCCACACGCTGACGGCGCTGGGAGCGCAGCTCTGGATGCCAGCAGTATATGGGTCACCCTGGTCAGGCTGTACAGAAGTTCAGTGAGCATAAGGACATGGCTTGGGGGAGGTTTCCTCCCCTTTCGCTACTATTTTTTGGGTGTTCTGTATCAAGTGGACACGTCACTGATGGCTGTTTTTTCTGTTTTGTAGCTTTTGTCAGCACTGAAATTTCCATGCTTAAGATGCAACACAAGATAGCAGACCACACTCTGTTCACAGTCCACCAAGGAAACCTGAAGAAAAACCTTTTCTTTTAATGGCTTGAATGCTTGAATTTTACATTAGCATAACAGCATGCTTCTGCAGACCCCACTGCCTTGTTAAGCACTTGTCACTGTCAAAACAAAATTACGAGAGAGAATGTAACATCTAAGATTAAGTTATCCTCTTTCTGTATATAAGAACATTAATGTCTCTATATAATCAACATTTAAAAGGTATGTTTGTATTTAATAACTTTTGTATTAAATTCCCATTAGGCTGCCTAGCCAGGTGATCTGTTTAAACATGCAGAATATTGAAGAGATGACAGGAACCAGCTATCTTGGCTCTTATGCCTAAAAAGAGAGAAATCCTGAATCCTAAAACTGCATTTACATTTATTGCAGACAAGAAAGGAAACTTCTGACTTTGCAACCTGAGGAAACATTAGTTCTGGCCTAAGGAGGCAAGCTAGGAATTAGATGATTGGATAAATTCTGTGACTCTGTTGATTAGGAATGTTTAACAAGAGATTAAAAATAAAATTATTGCAAGTTTCAACATAAACAAGGGGATCAGAGAAGCTGTCATATTACTGCCTGTCCCACTAAACAGGCTGCAGCAGATGGACAGGCTGGCCAAAAAGCAGAGATGCCCAGGGCTTTTGCACTGATCTCCCTCCTGCAGCGTCCGTGTCTGCAGTGCTCCCTGGATGCAGGACATTCCAGATCACATTCTCCCAGCTACAAGGGTTTAAATAAATTAGACTTTTACTTATTATAAAATACTCTCCTGGTGTAATATGACTAGCTGTGTGATGATACTATGTCCCATATGCCTTGCTGTCTTCATATCTGCTTTACCACAGCTCTGCCCACAGCAGGTACCAGTAGCGTATGCAGAGCAGTGAGATCCATCTACAGAACAGAGGTACCTAGATCTCACCTTAGGCTTAGATACACAATACTCATACACAGAACAGCAACTGAGTGGCCATACATTCATTACATGAGATGTGTATCAGACTAACTAGCATCTCCCCACTAATATTCTGCAGAGAAGGATTCGGTTTATTATATCCAGACAGCACAATTGGCTCTCAGTGTTGAAACTCACTTGAATGTGACAAGTTCCTCCTGCACTGTGGTCCTTCCAAGGATCACCATCTCTCTGCCATACAAATGACCTTTGCAGGCAAAGGATCAGCCACATGTCCCAAGAGAGGTGCGTCTGCTCTGAAGTCGTTTATTTTATACAGTTGTCAGGTTAAAACTGTCTGCAAGATCCCGTAAAGCAGGAGCAGGTGCTCTCTGGAGTTGCTTTCTTCAGTAGTTAGCGTTGCCTTGCATGTCAGCTAACACGGGGGCAGTTTTATGTCTGCAGTGCTGTCGTCCTCCTTTTCATCCAAGGCTCCAATAATTTTCCCACCTCCACACTGGCCATGGTGCTGCATCATCACACCAGCAGCTCCCGGCTCATCAGCAAAAAAGAAATTGAGGGTTTTCTGAGGCTCTTCAGGTTCTCCCTGAGACCAAGAGATAAAAGACCTTAAAATAAAGTCAGTGTAAAATGGTTGCAGATAACATGGTTGTGCTAGCAGACTCCAGCCAATGGGGAGGAAAGGATAACTCTAAGCCATTTGAGAGTTAAAATCATGTCACTGAGCCTTTGGAAGTTTTTTAGGGCCATAATAATACCCTGGCCATAATGATAGGCAACAGACACCTAGCTATCTCAACTGCAGAAGTTTACAGAGAAGAAAAAAGAAAGAATTTTCTTTCAAGCCTGTGGCATCTTTAATAGGATTCCCAGGCCTAAGGTAGAGAACAAGAAATGCAGGGAAGAGAAATGGAAATGCTAGAGATTAACTAATTTTAGAATCAACCACATGCTTGTTTGCTTGCAGCTGGTGAGTGACCTTTGCATTATTCTCAGCTAGCAGGAAATTCCAGTCTACGTTAATAAGCAGAATATTGTTCACTGTTCCAACAGCGCTTGCTTTAAAGGTTTTCTTGCACACACAGTACTCAGTCATTTTCTATCCACGTCTTCACACTCTGCTCATCTCAATGCACCTGAATCAACCCAGTGGTTTGCAACAGTGGTAACCACCAACAGTGGTGGCTCCCTCAAATGAGACACTCTACTTACTTTTACACAGGAATGGAGAAAGAGGCTATGCTGCAACAGGCATTTCCAGATGGCTACTGCTACAAGACAGTGACTTTCAACCAGAGATTCACCCCAAATTTTCTGAGATTATTTTAGTGGAGGATTTCATGGATGATTAGATGAAGACAAATGGGGTGCCATTTGTTGTAGATACACAGTTCTCAGTAAACTCAATAATGGCTGTACACAGACCTGACTGGATTTCCAGATTCTGGCTGCAACCTGCTGAAATATGAATTCAAGCTTTGGATTGTTTTCAGCCACAACCAAGCATTTAAAAAGGAAGCTGCAGCTCAGTGATGAATCACTGTCTTCAAAATGTAATTGGAAAAAGGTTTTAAATTACTATTACAGAAATATTCTTCTCATCTTCTTCCATACTACAGAAAGCACGACTGTGCAAGGTACTGAAGTGTTCTCCACTTGCGTAGGAAAGCCCTGTCTCAACTAACTGAAAGTGGTGGCAACGATCCTGCCCACACAGTGCCTTCTCCCTGCTTTGCCCCACACACCCAAGGCGTACTGCTGTCTCCAGTAGTGGCCGCATTTTGGCAGAAGGGAAAGCGGGTGTCACTGTAAGAAGCACTGAATGAGTTTCTACAGTTTCTCCAGACAGTTTCTCCAATCTAATCGAAGTTTTATGGATATTTAAATACAGACAAACAAGTGGAGTTTAGCACAGCATCCAGTACTTTAACGGACTTTCTTGCAGATAGCAGGAAACATTGTTTGGATGCTGGGGAACATAGTTTGGTTCCACACACAATCTCTAGTCACCCTCATCTCATTTGGGAACATCAGGTGTCATCTTTCATGCCCTGGCCAACCCTCTTCCAAACACAGGCTGCTGGCTGCAAATGCCCCCCTGCTCCTCTCTGGTCTGTTGCACCTCTGCTAGCTAGCTGCTGCCTCACAGCATGCCTTACTGCAACAGCAAGGGTGCATCCCTTCCCTCCCTATTTTTCTGGCTGGTAAGACTCACAGGCTGGCTGAGGTTTGCACAAACCTCTGGAGTCACCCAGTCCAACCTCCACCCTGCTCAAGCAAGGCCACCTAGAGCTGGATGCCCAGGACCACAATACGGCTTTTGAATATCCCCAGGGATGGAGACTCCACCTCCGCGGGAAATGCTCCATCAGAGAACAGTATGTTTCTGTTGCCTCCCACAACCTGCATTAATCTCAAGGGAAGAGCAAACCGAGGCAGGCAAGCGAGTGCTTGCTCCACTGCGCTGAAGTGGAAAGTTGCCTTGCAAAGGTCACCGGTGAAAATTTCTGCAGCAGTGTTAAGTGCAGGAATCCTGGCTTACGCTAGGTCTGAGGCATTCAAATCCCACAAGCATACACTCTTCTTCTTTTCTAGTAAGAAGACATTTAACCAGCTAGGGAAAACATCCAATTAAACATTTCCCTGCAGGTCATAACCATAGCTAGAAATTCTTAATTAACAAGTTGAAACTCATTTACAAAAAGCTTATTAACATTTTCAGGACTAGTATACTCAGCTTGCCAATCAGAAAGTAGCCTGAAACACCACACAGGAGTCACCAGATTAGAAGGTGGCCAGGAGGTTTACCTCTTTTACATTTGACTCCTTTTTCTTTTGTATTCATCTCAGCTCATATATAGCAAGTTTTGGAAAGAAGTATCTAACCTGCAGAAGGTACATTTATCTCAGGTTTGGGTTTTTTTTTTTAATAAGAAAAAGAGTTTTTAGAGCTGTAGTTTATCACTGTTTTTGGAAAGTATGTCAAGGTGTTTACTGTCAAAGAAATTGATTTGAAGGTTTTGACTCATTTAAGGGTCAGTGGCCCCAGCTGATCATCAAAATGCTAGAGCAATTAGATTTAAAAAAATTTACCAATTTGCCAATTCCTTTCATGAAATTAACACTGTTGCCTTCACGTTGTAAGGCACTGATTTGAGGGGCAACAGCTTTCCACCTCAGTGCCCTGATTTAAGTTGTAGATTTTATTAGCAGTTGCTTATGTAGGCCAATACAAAACGAAACAGCAGCCCAGGACTCAGTCCCTATCAGACAGATGACCACACCTGCCAGAAAAGCAAACCTTCCATGTGAAAGCAGTAAATCCCTGACCCCACTGCTTCTGCATGTGAGGCAATGCAATGCTGTCCTCCATCTGCAGACAGACAGGACTTCTGCGGCCGCTTGTGCTCTGTCCACCAGCAGCACAGTCAGAACAATCTGGGTACTTCTGTTAGGGTGGAGAAAAGGATCATGAGCAGTGAAACTTAACAAAACTAGCTCTGTTTTACTCTGCTGATTTTGGAACAGCCTGATGGGCAGCTATCAGTTATTGAAAAAGACAGATCAAAAAAAGGATGTGGGAAAAGACAATGAAAATCTCTCTTGTTCACAGCCCAAACAACATGGCTTCAAAGATACAACGTTCCTCCTTTCCAGCAATGAAACCAGCTGGAAGACCCATCTCAGATACCTTATTTTCTGTAGGTACTGACTAAATGGGACTCCACCCTACTAAAAACCAGGACCACTTTAGCAGGAATCCTGGCATCTCTTAATTCCAGCAGCAGCCATGGCAGACAATGCAATGTCTCTCCCCCAGTCTCTTGTCCCAGCTCTGAGATATCAGGTGCATTAAGGATGTTTCTTGAGACCTGTATGAGCGCCAAGACTGTTGTGCTACTGTGCCACATGCAAAACCAGCGTCCAAGTTTCCCAAAGCCTGTGCCCTTTTTCAAAGGTCAGACAGGTGTGCAATCTTGGAGGAGGGGGAGATAGATTTCTGGGAGAGTGAACCTGCTCTGTTGTTCTCAAGCACTGCATCCCCTCTCCTCTCCCTTTACCACTATCCTCAGCCAACTCGGAGGACGCTGCCCCACTCTGGCTGTGCACAGACAGAAAGAAGGACCCTGGGAGGATGAGGGTTTACGGATCATGATGACTTACATTTCATAGCGCCATCTGAGCAAAACAAGATGAGCCTCCCCTGCACTGCAGCATTACAGAGAGCAGCTCTAAAATCTAAGATAATGGGAGAAAAGCCACATCCCCCAAGACCCTTCCTTCCCTGTTTGATTGAAATGAGCAATTAGCAGTTAGCAAAACCATACCTAGAGCTGCAGGCTGGTGGCAGAAATAGGAGAGGGCTGGGAGAGATGCCCTGGGCTGTGCAGAGAGAACAGCTTGTCTCCACAGGGACAAGCACAGCGCAGTGAACTGCCTTCCCTGCAGAAGTGACTGAGCAAGTGAAGCTCAGCGTGCCAGGGCTCAATCTATCAGCACCGTGTGTAGTAGACTGACTCTCTTTAGTCCAGAGCATCACCATCTCTGCTGACTGCTGGCATCTGACCCACCCCTCATTTGGCTACTGATTTCACACCCTCTCTACAGGCTGGAAATGTTTAGGACATCCTTGTTATCTACCACATGAGAACGTGTTTGCAGAAAGTTCTCAGGGCACGCTGAGATCATTACCCAGCACTGCTGTAAGAAGCAGATGGTTTGCACTGAATCTGCTGGCAGGCTGCTAGTCACACCCGTCCCTGCCCACGCCAGGTGAGGGGCCTGAGAAGGAACTACTCTCAAAGCCAGGCTACCAAGGCACCGCTCTCCTGTGAGACTCACACATGCTGGCAAAGTCGGGTGACAAGATGACTTTGTGCAAGGGCACAATCACTGCACTTTTCCCCAGAACATTAGAGCTGCAGAGAGGAATAAATTTTTATTTTGATTTAGATTTTGAAAGGAATTTATACAAGCAAAAGAAGGAACTCTGTTAATGAAAATGGAGCACAGCAGGACTTGAGTGGCTACACTTGTGATGTGATGGACAGCTAATTCATTTAAAGCATCTTAAGCACTAGCGCAGGTTTCTCCAATGCAGTTCTCCCAAATACATCTTTCACTGAATTGAAGTCTGTGTGGGAGAGGGAAAAGCCAGCATTATTGTAACTGTCGCTTTCACAGAGCAATTTAATCTGTTGCTTAGGTTTTTGGTTTTTTCTTTTCTTCTTCTGCCTGAAGGAAATTGCAATCTATCATTTAAATGAAAAAAAAAAAAAAAAAACGAAAAATGCACCCCAACCAATATACAGAGGAACATTGGGCTACTGGGGACAATAGGAGATGCATTAGAGAACGAGGAACAAAAAAGCCAAAGCACAGGGTGGAAGGAATAAGCTTACAGCCTTAAAAACAAGATGAAAGCTAACATGATGCTCAGAGAGGCCTTTCTGAATCTTCTCATACAGTCCTAACCCCCAACTGCTGTGCTTCCATGTGGTCAAAGTCCACCTTTCACTAACATGCTTTGTACCTTACAAGTTGTTACTGTGTTAGTTGTTAGATTACACTACCATACCATTTTTTTTTTTCCCCTAAAAATCAACCCTTCTAAAAAAGTAACAGGCTGTTCTGTGACCAGGAAAAGTAATAAAGCTTGGTTACACAAAAATTTGTTTATTTTGACCTTTAGCCATCCTCTCCCCAGCTCACTGCAATATCCCTCCTAGACCATCACTGTCAGGAAGCAGAAAGCATCATGCAGACCAGGCGAGAGCCAGGAGTGCATGACCCAGCTTGCAGGAAGCTGGCACACAGACCCCAACCTGCTTGAATTCTGTCCATCCTTCCCACAGTGGGGCACTCATTCGGGTCTCTTCTACCCTACTGCTGTTCTTCAGTGAACCTGCAATATGGGAACCTAATTATCTTTGGTAAAGAGCTTTAAAATTGGCTTGTATCCACCAACAAAAACATCTGTCAGGGGAAAATGGACAGACACACTGTCACATAAGCCTCCTGTCCTTCCGCAACCAAACTACATTATGGAGGCAGGCTCTGCACTTCAACAATTATCTCAGAACACACCTTCATGTTTCCATGTGCTGCTGAAAATCACTGTCATTATCCTGTGTGCCACAGAGGTGCTTCGAAGCAGCACTTACCACAGCTAAGTGGGGCAAATCAATGGCATTCTGGGCATTCACCTGCATATTAACCAAGATGATTAAATGTTTAATAGCATTTATCTCTAGAGATTTGAACAATATTTAAAGACTGAAACACTGCAGACATTTTGTGCATGTGCCTCAAAAACTGGAAGAAATTAGTGAGACGATTCCCAGGATCACCCTTCTTCTTTGACCCCCTGTCCCCTTCCATTGTGCATGCATCAACACAGCCTCTGTATTAAAATCCTTTTCTAGTCACCCAAAGCTATGAAAATGCAAGTTTTTAATTTCTAATTAGACTCATTAGACACAGATGTGATTCTTCCAAACCCACTCAAGCATTTATAAGGGTCAGCTGACATGGTATTCCAGTCTTTCATAGAAATTAAAGCATGGCTCCACATTTGGAAACCAATTCTAAAAATATCACTGCAGAATTCAAAGTTAGCAAATCTCAATGGCCCAGATCAAACACGCTCCACTTAAGTTCTCTAGGAACATTTTCCTAGTGAGCAGTGTGCAATGTAACCCTGTGGCAGGATCCTTTCCCTCACCTAGAACTGAAGTTTTGAATGCTTTTAAGGACTCACAACCTTATTCTGCCAGAGTTGGTGGTGTCAGACTGCATGATTTGGCCTGCACCACTTCCATCACAAGTGATGTTGCATGAAGCAGCGTGATGATCTTCAGCGACCATCCAGTTCTGAACTGAGCTGCTCTTATAAAAAGAACATCTTCCTACCAAGGCAGATGAGAGCTAACCCAGCCAGCAAATGTGGACGAATACAACCACCACAAGTCAGGACCACTCTCTGGATGAAGCTTTCAGAAGTCAAAGTCATCCTTTCTAGTTTAGAGTTCCAGCTCTTTATGCCCAATTCTTTTCCTTATTTGCTCTGTACCCTACCCACTTCAAAGTTTTTAAGTCTGACACAGAAGAAAAGAAAACCCAGCAAGCCTCACCTCCTCAAGTAAACCAGCCTTTGAATCACAGAAGCGTTGGTGGTAAACATTTGTTGACTCAGTAAGGGACAGTGGGAGGCTTCCTGGAAGAACATGCCTGCCCTATGCACAACTGTGGCCCTTTCCACCCAGTTCCACACAGGGCACTGTATTGTGTTTATGGTGATGTTAACAGAAGGATTTTCAGGCCTCAGACTCCCTAGAAAATTCAGCCTATCTTCCCAGCACTGCAGTAAGCCAGGGCTGATGAACTTTATACCTCAAGATTAGGACCAAAACTATTGAATAATACGGTGAATAACACTGTATAATAGAATGATTGTTAGTCCATGGGCAGCTATTTCTAGAAGGAAAGTTTATTCTTTTTGCAGTGATTCCACAAGTAGACATTCTTCTATAGTGAAAGCACAACTTTATTAGAACAGCTGAATCTTTAGCAATGTAATAAGCTTTACGAAACAGCAAATAGTGCAAATAAACATTTATTAATTAGAACAACAGAAACTCAACCAACAGAACATGATGAAATAAGGGTCCATAAAGTTTTACTGAACATTAGAGTGGAGATGCAGCTGTGCTATACCAATCAGAGAAGCATGAAGGCACAGGGCTTCACCAGGTCAGAATGACCTGGTACATAGAACTGGCAAGAGAAAATCTTTGTCTCCTGACAGTTTATCCTTTGCAGCACTGGTTGTTTTCATTGCCTTGAATTGCAAGGTAAAGATAGCAGGATGACTTTAAGTGATTACCCTTATTAACATCAGTGACTTAAAAACAAAATCAGCAAGCATGGAACATAAATTTAAGTTGCTGACTAACTTTCCATTTATGCATTAGTTTTACTCTGATGACTGGTCTCTTCATTTTTCAGGCAAGGTTAACTTTCAATTTGCCACTAAATCTAGTCTTACATCATAGTTACTATTTTTGCTTCTGGTAACAGTCTGCATACAAAAGTAACCACCCATTGTTATGTTTATCCAGTCTCTGGTGTGATGATACATTAATCTGATTTCCCTCGCCCCAAACACCTACTCTTCTGCTGAAGCTACATTCAAATACAAACTGAAAGTCAAGTGCATAAATCAAACTTTTAAAAAGCAATGACAACTCTCAAAAGCACTGCACATTTAAGATTATAAATGCAGATTTTGAAGCAACGTGTTGCAAAATTGATCAAATTTCTGAGCACAGGTCCAACAAGATTTCAGAACAAACAGGTCTCTGCCTCAGACCTTCTCTGCCTCTGGAAAAGTAAGCTTTCTTCCCTTTTTCCAACTTCAAATTGATTTCTCAACTGTGAAATTATTATTCAACTAGTTCAGCTTAACCTGAAAAAAAAAAAAATAAAAAATTCTCTCTCATGCCCCTGAAGAGACGATTAACAAAGAATCTTATGATTTCAATGTCAAACGTAGGCACCAGGTGTTCAGACAGTGACTTTTCCAGTTTGCTGGTTTGACTGTGAAGTGTTGATATAACGTGTTCTTCTTAATGTTTTATTTATACGAGCTTCCTTCACACAGGCTGATTCTGAAATAAATATTTGTCTTGAATCTTTAAAATAGCTGATTACATATCCAAAATCAAACTCAATTATGTTAGCC
Organism: Strix aluco; assembly: GCF_031877795.1. Classification (NCBI taxonomy): domain Eukaryota; kingdom Metazoa; phylum Chordata; class Aves; order Strigiformes; family Strigidae; genus Strix; species Strix aluco. Next base: position 86,533,313 of record NC_133971.1, on the reverse strand, counting down.
AGTGAAATGCCTGGCAAGATCCATATGATTACCTGTTACCATCTGACAGACCTGGGTTGAGACTACAACTATGAGCAATAATATCATAATCCAAATTTCTCTAGCAAAGCTTGTTTCTGCATGTCTCTTCACAATTTCCCTTCCACTACACCCCCAAGCATCTCCCTCTCTTTCTTAAAGTGTGTAGTAACCCCTACATTCCCTGCTTTTGCAGTAATATTCCCAGAAGCTTTCTTTAAACTTGGATATAAAAGTGTTTCTCTGCTTAACTGTCTCTTCCACACAGAACCTCAATAAGTGCTTGCTTGAAAGAAGGGGAGTTGAAGAGTATCGGAGAACAGGCTGACAACTAACCAGACATCTCTGAAGCTATTTGTCTCCAGGGTGCAGAAATGTGTCTTGCTCATACTGGTGCAGAACACACACATACACCTAACCAGATGCTGCTCTCTCCTCCAGCAGCAGAAAGCAGGACTGCTTATTCACAGAAGTGATAAAAGCAATGTGCAGCCTTGAGTATTTGTAAGAAAAACAATCCTCTCCACTTTTGAATTCTGTTCTGCTGATGACCAGGTGTTGAGAAGTGCACTGCAAAATAAGCAGGTATCCCAAAATCAGAATCATTAATGCTTTAAGTGATTAACTGAGTGACTTATCTACCCATTAATGTATTGACAAGAATTTCTCAAAGTGCCATTTAAAATACAGCAGCCGAAAAAGCTGGATGTTGATCAAAATTAAAGGTATTTTTTATGCTGCAACTGCTTTTGCTTTCTGACATGTTGATTCCTTTACCTGTACTGTCAAGGGGCTGGCACTGGCTATGCAACCCACTTTACAGGGGCAGGAATATAAAAGGGGTCTAGCAGAAGGCAGAGGCTTCTCTCCCTGTAAATTCGGAAAAGGAAGGAAATTTTGCCGATTTGTTTAGAAAAAGAGGCTGGTGCTGAGAGGATCACTGCAGTCATCAGCCACTGCTAAAAGTGCACTCCCAACCCATATACCAAAGTGTTACATTTAATGTTCCCTGGAAAAGCTCTCTCCATCCCACCAGGTTTTAGTGGCAGGTTTGTGTCTACCAAGGTTTCAGAAATTCTGACTTTGGAAGAGATTTGACTTTCAAGGGCTCTGTCTTCCCATCAGAAGTCTTGCTAGAGGTCACTGGCCTCTGGCATTTCTTCACCAGCCCTATTGCTGCCTAATTACAGCTTAATTGCTGCTTTCATGGAAGAAATCCCATCCCACTGAACACCGACAAGCCTGTGGGTCCCTCTTCTGTGTGTGGGGCTGATGGATGAGTTGCTGCTTTGAAGTTCTCCAGGGGTGCTTTTTCTCTGCTCTCCTACAACTTGTTATTGATGTGACAGCCTGCATCACATCTCAGGTGGTCCTATGACCTGCATGCTGGTGCCTGCTGTCACCCCCTTGCCAACAGCTACACCTTGTCACAAAAAAACCCCACCTCCTTTAAAACCTCTGCTGGGAAATTGCAAGCCATCTTTCCTTAGCTGCTTCATCTGCAGTCTGCTGCAGGCACACACAAAGCTCAGTGGCTCTCACACCAAGGACAGAAACCCGCCATTGCACACAAACACATCTTGCTGTGCCCCAGTATTTAAAGTAGGATCTGACCCCACGGCAATCTGAAGTAATGTAGGGGGACAGCAGTGGGAGGGCTGGCAGTAAGGAAGACTGCTTAAGAAAGGCATGTTTAGTGATACCTCTGAAAGCAAACTGGCCCATCTGCAGAACTGGGTCATGCAAAATACCAACAACTTAATCAAGAAAAGGTCTCAACCAAAACAACTCCCTGCACAGGAAAGCCTCAAATCTCTGCTGAGCACGACTGTATGGATGTTTGTGAGTAAAAGGGCTGCATCATGGACCTGAGTGCTTTACAGACTGGCTAGGAGATTACATCGCACCTTCAGTCCTTTAGGGCTAACTAGCCCTCGAGAGACAAAACCCTACACAGTAGCTCAAAGCCAGAACAAAGGCACATCAATACTACAATCAATTGGCACCAACTTTTTACATCAGTTTTTTCCATACAACACACTGACCCAGCAGTCGTCTAGCAGAAGTTTCTGTTTTAGCTCACACACTTACTATATTTGATGTGACTGTCCTGAAACAAAAATTTACTAGAAAAAAAAAAAGTCCTGTGTAGTTGCTCCTTTGAACATAGCCCTCCAAAATCATCTGGAGGAATCTTCACATAAGCCTCCGTATGCCCACCCATTCACTTATTTTATAGGCACAGCCAAGGCATACAGGTAATTTAAAACTCTTATCTGATGGCTTTTACAGGAGAATTGTAGAGGTCTTCCATTGTTTCCAGTTGTCTCCAGAGCCTAGTGCACCATGGCAGCATAGGAGTCACCTACAGAAATCACCAAAACTGTCTGAAAAAGGTTTACTGAGCAAAAATAGAACAGATACCAGAGGCAAATCCACACAGCTTGCCCTGTTCTGAAACACTTTCCCAACAGCTGCAGGATGCAAAAAATCCTCCTCTCAAAACACCTTTCAGTCAGTGTTTTAGAAGGGATGGCAATATTGCCAGCAATCCCCTTTTACTCTGCAAAAGCTCTAAAGACTGCTCCCAGTAATCATTGCTTTTCAGAAACCAGAAATATATGCAACTCTATGCAATATTCTGCAGCACTTAGAAGTTGCTTGGTAATTTAATTTCAGTTTAGTTCAGCAAGTGACTGTTAAGAGAAATCAAGTTTTCTTCCCTGTTTTTTAAGCAAGGACACTTGTGCCCAGCTTTCCACACTGCCACCCCTGCAGAGTTACCTAGAAAACACATCCTTTAGGACCCATAAAACTAAAGTCAAATAAGTGAACATCAAAAAATCTCCCTCCAGACTCTCTCTACACAAGTAACCTCACTGGAAGCAGCTCAAATGTGTTAGTAAGTGAAGACATGTTACCAAGAGGCAATACAACCTCTGCATGACTGGAACGCACCCTTGCATAGCTTAGAGGCAAACGTCTTCCATCTGGCTTAAAAAAAAAAATAATTCAGTGTTCCAAGGGACTCACTACTATCTAAGTTACTGCAGTGCAGCTGAAACACAACTCCACTTAGCTTTCAACAAGGTATCTAAGGTATATTTTCATCAGGAAAGCACAAAGCTCACTGAAGAGGCTAAATTACCTGCCTTTTGGGACAGACTTTGCAGTCCTGTGGGGCTCCATGCTGAAATGCCTGGACAGAGACGCTTAGTTTAACATTAATTCAGGCATCTCCACACTATGCTGGAGTTGTTGACGTGGTTACAGCACAGATGCATCCTCAGATGTTCCTGGAAATGGAGAAGAGTACTGCATACCCATTCATTTTCCCATGTGGTTGTAACAGCCATCACCACCATAAAGCTGAGGACTGACTACATAATATCCTATCCCATACTGGACAGGAGGTTATTTCTATGAAAGAGACTTAATAAACCCATTAGAAGAAAAAGATACATAGCTCATAATGAAAGAGATAGTTAGATCCCATATCAGTTAGCTGAAAGACACAGCCAAATCACTAAGTTGTAAGAGACATAAATTGTTACAGAAATGTTTTTTTATTTCTGGTAAAGATACATTCATGTACTTTTTTTCTATATAAAAGTGAAACCATTTCAGAACTGTAGGTCTTGTATTAAGCCAGCTTGTAACATTGTGTCTGTAGGAACAAGAGGAATGGTGGCTATTCAAGCAGAACAGGGGACATGGACGTCACACTCATTGTAAAGTGATGTTTCTAGCCTACAATGGCTGCTGACTACTGTCTGACAGCAGTGAGAATCACCCGAGGTTATAAAGACAAAAATCAATGCTGCAAGATCCCATTAGAGATCATCTGCAGAACACAAGTGTCTAATGCTCAGGAGCCATTAGGTTCCCTACACTGGGAACTCATTGCCACGATAGGATTAATTTTTCTTTGGGCTGTTTTTGTTGGAGAATTCCCACTGCTTCCAAGAGAGCAATGAGGTGCTGAGCATCAAAGGAAAGTTGATGTGAACAGCCTATTCATTTAGTTTTGTTTTACACTCACCTGCCTTGTTGGTTTCTTAGGAAGGTGGCCAGTACCTCCACTGGGAGACCTGCCAGAATCTGAGACATTGCTGAAGCGTAAACTCAAAATTCACTTTTTAACCTTAGGTATGCAGGATAAGTCTTGTGTGGTTCCGATGTATTTGCCTCGACCACCCAGGAAGCAAAGCAAAGAGACTTAAACAGAAAACCCATTCCACAGTGGAAAGACATTTAAAAAATAATCAATTGAGAACAGACATCTAAATCCCTGATCTTGTTAGCATTGCTTCTGTGTACTCACAGGGCTGTCAGAGCTCTCTTTATCTATGAGAAGAAATCTTGTTTCTACCAGAAAGACCATGGAAACATTAAATATAAATCTAATATTCAGTAAGTTTACAACGTGTTGGTTGCCTATAGCAACACAAGGGCACTATCACCAGACTCTACTTAACTGAGACTGTAATTTTAATCAATATTAACTGAGTGCACATCCAATCAGAGGTTTTGTCTTGACACAGAACTGACATTTAAGTACAACTATCTAGTTCAAGAGCTATTTTTCTAACCCCCAGACCTGGTTATTTATGAGAATACTTAAAGATACAGTAGTACAGCACCACAAAATTGTCATGTTCTTAATCAACACTGTATATAAAAAATTTAAACCTTGCAAAACCCAATCATTTATTCTGGAGAAGAGACTTTAAATTTGAGGTTTCTACTGTCTCCCATCTCTTCCTCTGGAAAGCAGAAGTCACTACCTAGCTTCTTATCTATAGCTCTTTTGAGAGGCAGAGGGGCCACAGAAGCCCAGTGTGCCATCAAAGAGGGCTACAACAGGGCTTTCCCAATGTATCAGCATGATAGTTTTCACAGTAATGGGGCACATCACCCCAGGTGGACCATGAACCTCCTGCCTGGAAGTATGGGCAACAAGTCTCTTCCACAGACCAGAAAACTTTACTGATTTTGGCTCATCAGGAGGTTTCTGAGTCTTACCCACCTTCTACACATTTTGGGACAGAAATAAAACCTTTCACCACCAGTTATCCAGGTTTTTCCCTTTTTCAATAGTTCTTTAGTAGAGACAACTTTACAGACAGGACAGATTCAGTTTGGAGAGAAGAAAGATTTTGCTTTGTTTTCAAAATCCTCCTTTCAGCAGACCACAGTGGATGGAACTTGGGTGCAATTTTCACCTTAACTAGCGAAGAACCTTTCCTCATGGCAAGTCCAGACAGGTGGACACAATTTGCCAGCTGCAAACAGCAATGCAGGCAAAGGCGTTATAGCAGATGACATGAGCAGGTACGATAGTTTTAGCTGGTGACCACAGATCACACACAGCCTGTGCATGTCCTTTTGAAGTGGCTCACAATCTTTTGATCTCTTTGTACAGCTAAACGTGTACCTGCTACACAAAACAGCAAAACAACAGTTTACAGGAAGGCTTTATCTTGCAAGCCCTGAAGTACTCCAGCTTACCCAAACTTATCAGAGGCCTGCAGGTAGCAAAGGGACCACGACATACACCTCCCCGCATTTGCTGCATAATTAGCCAGATGTCAAGCCTGCAACAAAGCCACCACGGGACAGTCCATATTACTGTTCACTAGACCCTGTAATGCAGCTTAATTTCTACAATCTAAATATCAAGCCGTGAAAGCTGCTATTTCTCTTGTCCATTTTCTAGATAACATTAGGTTACCAGAAGGGAGCTGTTTGCATTAAAAATAGGATGTGTCACATTAAGCCATTGTTGTGTTCTTTAAAAGCCGGGGAAAAGTTCTTTAGGTAAGCACTCTAAATAATGCTGGCTTTTCTCCTTGCTGCTACCTGGCCTTTGCATTCAAGGGGCATTCAGCACAGTAAAGGTTACCCTGAAGTTGAGTTCTACAGAGAAAAGTCCTGACCCAGCACGACAAAAGTTGCTAAATCTGTAGAAATCCTTCTTGAAGTTATGAGAAAGACACAGACTTCAAAGAGCAGCTCCTCTGGAGATCTGAAAGAATCCCTGCTAGCTCTTTTACCAGCAACTTTTAACCCAGCATCCTGGATTTGTTTGCATAACCTTTAGCACAAAAGTCACTCGTGCAGCATGAGGCACAGCCTGACGCTGGGGCTGGTTGGTGTCCTGTGATATTTCCTGACTTGTATGGCCACAAAACCGTCTCTGGCTGTATCATTTAAGACACTGAACATACAACTTGCTGTGGAATGAATGACAGAATTACACAGCAACGCTGCACCAGGTGCATGGCAGCTAACTTTATACATCCGTGTAAACAGAGCTTAAACACATGCTGAGGATGTTACTGAAGACTGGCCATTGCACTGTAAGCATACAACCTGGTCTTCCTTAAAGTGAAAAGTGTGTGCATTATTACTGCTAGACAATGGGCTATGAAAATCTTTGTTTTATCAGAGCAGTGTCATGCGATCATTTCCTTTAGATACTTGCATCAACACTTATAATTTGAATATTTCACCCACTACAGTTACTGCTGGATGGGAAACATCTAGTAGCCAACAAAAGCTTGGTGCAGTACCAAAGCCAGCACCCAGTACCTCAGTGAGCAAAAACTGGAGCGATGCTCAGCACCTCAAGCAGAACTAATCACATTCTTCTTACCAGGAGAAGTTACTGAGGTTTGGAACAGAATCAAAAGGTAAAAGTTTCTCTTCTATTTCTTATTTTTCAATTTGTCTTCAGGGGCAGGAGGGGAGGAAACCAGAGACAGAAGTTGAAAGAAAAACATCCATTCAACGGCAAATCATGATAGCTAGTGATAGAATTTTATCAACACCAGAGAGAGGAGACATCTATAAAAAGAGTGATAAAAGCAAAAGGGTTCTTCGGAATAACATAAAATGGTATCAATGCTAAGACGGTGAAAGCACTGACACCTACCTCATGGGTTGCAACAGCAGAGCAAACTAGCCTCAACAGTTCACAAACACAACTCTGTACAGCTGGTAGGAAGTCCCCTGCAATGGTAAGTATCTAGGACAGTGGCACAGTATTTTGCCTTGCATGCACACAGTAACTTTCCCCACAGAGTTCATCAAATTTGATTATAGAGTTCTTGGAGGTGTTGCAGTTTCCAGCATCCACCTGTACCATGTTTTATTTACATACAGACTCTGCCTACTAATGACCTGCCCTATGAGGACAGGCTACGAGAGTTGGGGTTGTTCAGCCTGGAGAAGAGAAGGCTCCGGGGAGAATTTATAGCAGCCTTCCAGTACTTAAAAGGGGGCTACAAGAAAGATGGGGAGGGACTCTTTATCAGGGGGTATAGGGATAGGATGAGAGGTAACAGGTTTAAACTGAAAGAGGGTGGACTTAGATTAGATATAAGGAACAAATACTTCACTAGGAGGGTGGTGAGACACTGACACGGGTTGCCCAGAGAAGCTGTGGCTGCCCCCTCCCTGGCAGTGTACAAGGCCAGGTTGGACGGGGCTTTGAGCAACCTGGTCTAGTGGAAGGTGTCCCTGCCCATGGCAGGGGGGTTGGAACTGGATGATCTTTAAGGTCCCTTCCAACCCAAACCATTCTATGACATGCAATTATCCTCTGAAGCTAGAACTATGACAAGGTAAGACAGTAAAACTAATATTGATACAGATTAATTTTAATTGCACAGCAGCATTTACACTATCATAGTGTCTGATAAAAACTGCAGCACTCCAATTCCAAAATAAAATCTGATGTTGACTCATCAAAGCTTCTGGGGAACGGACCTAAACTGCCGTTTCCTTCTCTCCATTTCAGTAAGAGAAGGTGGTATACAGAGTTGTTACATTTAACCAGCACTCCCCACTCAGATCTCAAAGCTACAAGCTTGTCCATTTCCAAAAAGTGTCCAGTTGCCATTACTGAAGGTAACTATGCATGGTGATACTAATTTGCACCTTTAAGAAAGTATGGCTGAAATGACAGCTAGAGTAATGGATTTATTTCCGCTAGCATGTTCCTAAAGTAAAAGGTGCATCAGCACTACACTGATGGTGCACCACTTTTTAACGCCTCCTTTTAAAGGCTGAAAACAGGACTTAGGACTTAGATGACACTTGTACTTGGCATATGACAGATTCAAACATGTTAAGCGCTCTGCCTTGCCTCATAGTACACTCACCACTTGCTGCTGCAATGGTCTTCTTCCAGGAGGATGGTACCTGCACCCTCCTTCTAATCCACTCTCCCCTTACACCTCCTTTCAGTTCCTCACCTTCGCCTGGAGCATTACCCTGCCTCAGTCTCACTGTGCTCATACCTTCCTACTTAGGATCCTGAAAAAATCTGCCACTTGTTGGTTTGTAGGGTCCTCTGTGGTTTTAAGGGAGAGTTCTAACAGCTATTCTATCCCAGAGGCATCAGCCACCCTGATGATCTCCCTGGTTACTCAATTTTAAGCTCTTCACAGAGCACGACTTACTGATGCAAGACAGGATAGAGACCAATCTCAGTAATAAGTAAAATGCTTTCCACCTACTGACTCAGAGGTATGATGTCCTCAAGTGCGTAGCCCTTTTAAAAGGCTTGGGTTTTTTGGTTTTGTTCCATTTGTGGTTTTTTAAGGTATGTAAGGAGACTGATACAGATCTTCTACATACTGGGGGACACACAGGCTCTATCAAGAGTCCACCAACTTTGTGCATTTCAGCCAGGTCTGAAGACAGCCCAACATCTTCAGCAGCTTAAAGCAACACCAAGACATCCACTGACCTGGAGGCACACCATGGGGTAACAGCTCCTTAAGACTCCTTAAAATGTTATTCCCTCTCTTCCCCCATCATTGGTGCTGAGATCTCAAGGATCAACCCTTCCATCCCAGAAGACACCTTTACCTTCAATTTAGAGCTTTCTGATGTACGCTCATCACTTAGCACACCCCTCTGCCCTAAAGCTTTTGCTCTTTTCTGGTACAAACCCAGGTGAGCTTCACAGCAGCAACCCAAGTCAGAAAACATTAACTAGGCTGAAACATTCACTGGACATGGTTGGTAGTTTTCCAGGTGCTCTGCCAAATTGAAAGAAGACCAGATTTACAGAACCACTTACTACACGTCAGCAAGCAGTAAAACAGTTTTTAATAAACCCCAGTGGTTTATTATACCTTTCTCCATTATACTGTAAAGGAAAAACCAAGACACCTGTATATGCCAGCAGGTAGAAACGGGCCAAATTCAGACAGAACTGCTAAATAAACTGGTAAAATAGAACAATAATTCAATTTTTTGAAGATTTTCTATTTCCAGTTTCTTTTTTAAAAAAGTTTCTGCAAGACAAAAGTAAGTAGTTTTAAAATAATTTCAGAAGACATCCATCTGGTCGTCCTAACCTTTAAGAAGTCTGTAACTTGAACTGTTGACACCATTTAAGGGAGGGTTAATCTGAATCCTAACCATACTTTTTACCCCATGTTAGCTATGTCTGTTAGGTGACTCTCGCCCTGTGAAGGGGACTGTTCATCCCACCAGCATTTCAAGTGACCATAGCGCAATCCCCTCTTCCAAACAGTAACAGATGTACAGAGGACTTAGCTGGAGCACATATTTGCAGGACCTTACTGAAAACTAACCAACTACCTCTGGTTTACAGTGCTATACTGTAAACCAGCTCACTGCCAGAGCACTGCTTGCAACAATTGATCAAGAGTGAAACTCGAGTTCAGACAGTGTTGGCTTACAATAGACTTTGGCTGTGGGCAGGCACTTCAGCTATTAACTGAAGGTCATGCTGACAAATACAGCAAAACTTACCTGGAAACTCAGAGAAAGACAACAGCTAGCTTTGGAAAAATCTGACCCAGCAATACAAAATGGCAACTGACACTTCTATTGACAGACTGACTGAGTAAAGGATGTTATTGCCACATGCACAACACTATTTTGAAGTTTGAGAGTATTCTGGTGGTGAGGACAGATGCATGATGGTATTCACTATTCACTGCAACACAGGATGCATTGCACTACAACCTGCCAAGGAAGCAGCCCTGGCTTTGAAGAGCAGTCATATGTCCATCTAAAAGCTACTATTTAGACACATCGTGTTAGTTATTCCAACAGAAAAGGCAGAAGGAGGACTACTGCAATTATCAACATATTCATTTGGAAATGATCCCCATTAAATTTGGTATGATTTACCAGGTAAAATGAAGGTTTTTTAATCATCATTGACAATCAACACAATTAAGTCCCATGCCCTAGTAATGACCAAGGAAGAACACTTCTATCTTTGCATAATAAAAAGGATGAACTGACTTCAACCTTGAAAAATTAAAGGATTTGTCATGTTTATGAATTAAGATCACAGCCTGAAGTACAGCTTCAGACTATTAAGGGCAAGTTCTTCAGCCCTGCTAAACCAAAAGAACAAGTTTGCAGTATCAAGGGAATAAATCTCAGCAAGGGTCTAATACACTTCAGAAGGTCAAGCCTGGAGCCGTATTTAATAGGTCTGCCTCAACCATGCCTCCTGACTCTCTGTGTGTCAGCATGAAAACATTATCACCATTGCAACCAACTGCTGGTAATTCCCTGTGATGTTAATGAGTTTTGAATTTACGCAAAGTCTCTCGGCAGGTTCTTCCGCAATACCTACCAAGCACCATACCAATGGAGGATACCTATGGTAAAAGCATCTAGCTTTCTTCCGTTACTAATTAATATAGCAAGCCAGACTTCAGTAGCCATTTGAAAATTTTTCAAAAACCCAAAATCAACTGACCTGGAAAGGAGGAGTCAACAAAAACACATCAGGACTTGGTTTTGAGTTACTACATATCTATTAAAAAAATAAATCTCATAACACATTCCTATAATTCTGACTAATTTTCCACAGAAGACAAGTCAGAAATCAAAAATAAAGTGTTTGAGCCTCATACCAATTAAGATTTGCAAGAGCTGTCAGGACCTTGTGCAATCATGTGAATCTGCAACACTAGAATAACCTCACAGCCAGATGTGGACTTGAAGTTGAGAAGTCTGAAAACTTAGCATTGATTTTTTTCTACTTTTTACAAAATTACCAACAGTCATTCAGCATCAGAGCCACTGTCAAACTGCCACAGCTTACTAAAAAAGAGTAAAATTTCTTGCTCATAACACAGAATCATAAAACAAATGAGGAAATTAAGCAAGCCAGTATCAAACACATACCTCTTATGCCAGTAAAAGCACCTTGTGTCTCTCCAGACAGGTGCTAGGATATTAGTCACCAGCTCCTCAAATCAGCACCACTATACAGGCACATAGTACTAAATATGGCTTCAAGGGTTAATCATTTGGAAAAGCAAGGGAAAACTTGGGCACTATTACAGTCTATATCACAGACTACTAGTTTCCAGATCAGAGTTGAAAAGAGAGCTGGTGTCATGGCAACACACACACATACTTTCTCCATCTCATACCCATACTGAACAACACCCCGGGTCCCAGCCAGTGAAAAGAGGTTAAGCATGCACCTAATTCATGCCTCTCCATTTGTCAAATCAAGCACAGTCTATGGCCACAAACCAAGCAGCAAACTGCAAAATTCACACCACAAACTCAATACAGAAGGACTTCTAGATTTAATGTATGCTACCAGTTAACCTCATGGGACAAACTTTTTTGCTGGGTTTGTCTCTACCTGAAGAAATATCCCCTCCAAATTCAGATTAATCTTTAAGAATTCAATGCTGTAAATACAAACTTCTATTAAGTCTACGTTCTGACATCTCCCACTGCAGCACAAGGGAATTTTTTTCTGCAGAAAGCATGGATTATAAATTTTACGTACCTACATAATCCAAATGAAGCATTCTCCCATAACCAGATAATCTCTTTATAACAATTCTTACATGCACAGCATGGATCATCTCAGCCATTTTCACAACCACTTTGCCCTAATTTTGCAAGAGGTACAAGAAAGTCTTTTCACGGAGAAGTGCTTTTGTGATACACTATCTAAAGTACATCCACCCAAGAGTTTGGCTCTGGTGGAACAGATGAAGACAAGAAGCAGTATGACTTTTTACTCCATTGGAGCAGCAGAGGAATCGCTAGTGCTTTACAGAATTCTAGACTGTATCTTGAGGCTTTGCATTAACATCCTGAAGTGGCAATTCCTGCCAGTTAAACCTCAGTACAGATGTGTTACAATGCATTTTCAAGAAGATCTGGATTTACTCTAACTCCGTTACCACACCCATTCCCCTTAATCCTAGCACAGTGATCAAAACTGGAATCTAAATCCAACTTCTGACACACACACATATTTACAGAAATGGAATCACTAGCTAGCAGTTTCTCCTAGGCTTATCAGCTGCCAACAACCCAATGTGAAGTGCAGCTTTTACATGCTCCAGTGGGCTAAGTGACCTCCATCTTCAAAGCCTGTGAACATGCTGTTCCTATAACTACTGTCAGGACCACTATTCACAGGTTTTTTTCTTATATAATGGGAAATTAAGATTAGAGATCTTGACAGACCCACCCTGAAAGGGGTTGGTAAGGGGATAGAGAATGGTTAAGTCTTTCCCTGGACTACAACACAATTTTGCTGCAAGATTCTTTGAAGTTTAAGAATTCTAAGCTTAAAAAAAAAAAAGCTTTTCCTGCTGCTTCCATATCACACAGATCCTGTGAAAGCCCTGTTGCACACTCCCACCCCCATCCTGTTCACATACTCATCGGGCTTGTCTCAAGAGATATCATGCTTGGCTTCCTCTTACTCCACATGTATTCCACAGCTAGATGCTATGAGAACCAAGGTTCAGGTATTGTGCATTCCCTTGTGCTTTCAAAATAAATCCACATTTGCAACCACTAGGGCTCAATGCTACAACTAAAAAGACACTAAGACATTTTGATGACGCAGGCTGTACTCATACTAAATCTACTTTGGCCCTGGAACAAAGCTGTCCCACAGAAGCATGGGACTGGAAACGTTGCTGCAGAAGGCAGGTTATGCCGACAGAGCTGGTCCCTGTACAGACACAGGAGCACTGCACGTTTCTCTATACACCTGAGACTCCCTGCTCCACACTACACAAGCCAAGTCTGGAAGGATGAACCTTCACTAGTTTTGTTGTATCAGTGCAGTCGCTCCTTTCCACGCCTCAACTGACAAAGCAGTGCTTGCAGAATGTCTAAGTCTACGTGGTGTTCAACTGGAGGGTCTGCTCTGGCCATCAGAGACAGTTTGTTTTCCATTTGCATCACATGCATGTCGTTGGGAAGAAAAATCATGCTTTCATACAAAGGAGCATATTGTTTTTAGACATGTCAGTCACAAGATCCTGCCAGACAAAAGCTTTACAGTGCCATCTCTGGCCAGGAACACTCCTATTTGTTTTTTTCTTTTTGATTAACAACTTGCACACCATGCAGTCCAGACCTCTCTCCCTCCCTCTCCCACTTCTCTGAAAGTGAGTCTGCTCAGACAGCTCCTTGGATGCTCTGGTTCTGCAGACTTCAGAAATTCTGAAATTTGTCTTACTACACGTCAAGCTACTTGCAACAACTGACCACAAAACAAGTTTCAGATTACAAGTTAAACTCCACAACTGAGTCACTATCAATGAAGATAAGCCCCACAAGTATTAAAATAGTAAGTACATTCCTCTACGGCATTAACCACTGCAGGTGAAAGCCTTTATACTCAGAGATTTCTAACCATGGCCACAAACATTAGGATTTGACTTACGGTACTGCTCTACTTCTCCCTAATTCAAATATCTTCTGAATAAATGAGCATCACCACTATGGCTCCTGTGCATTTTGTTTGTTTGACAGTCTCTCAATGTAAAGAGCACTTTGAGGATCAGACTGGGTTTATCAGACTCTGGTACTTCTCTCTGTGGCATACAGATAAAATTTTTTTCTTTTTAAAAAAGATATGATGACCTTAAAGACCATCTCACACCACTGCAGAGCAAGACAGCAATAATCATTTCAGTTAGGAACTCAGCTAGCAATTCAGCAGAACTGGGAGGCTGATTAAGAGTGGATTTGCATCCCTTTACCGCCTCATCTCTAACAGATATTAGACCTCCATGCTCTGACATGCTCCAAGAAGTTGGTTTCCTAGAACTAGCTTGGCTCAAAACATGGGAAGTCTCATCTGCTTCCCCTGTGATATCATTAGTCTGCTGTAAGGCTGGTACATCAGCCCAAGAGTCAAACCAACACAGTTCACAGGGACATGATTTAAGCAATATAACGAAAGAGCTTAGGCAAGCATAAATGAATCTCCTCTGATTTACAAACATGTGTCTAACCAACAAGTCCTTTTAAATACTGCAATACACTGCCAGTGTGCTCTTCTGCAAGAACTGAAGCACTTTCTCACTTTGAGGGGAAAAAGGACACCATAGTACCTTATGTCTGAGAATACCATCACAGAGGGTGAACACAGAAACACAAAAAATCTCAAGCTACCTTAGACAACTGTGCATAGGAGCAAAATGAAGAACTGATGAAGACACAAAAATAATTGCATTTAAGGAAGCTAAAGAGACTTTGTCTACCAGGAAAAAAAGATCTACTACTGGCCAACTGTAAGACATCTGTTTGAAAGCAAGAAGCAGGAGAGGCCACCACCAAAGCAGGCTGTCTCATCCCAGTGAATGAGTGAATGAACAGACTTAGTGAATGAACAGACACCACCACACCACAGATTCACTGTGGGGCAGGGGAGGAAACAATAATTAGGTCAGCATAAGCATCTCTGATACTGAGATGGAAACCAAGATTTGTTTTCACCACATACAAACAAAAACCTGAAACAAGACATAACCTAAGTGAACAGTTTATTTGAATATGGGTGTACTAAATCACTAACCTATATTCCCATGCAATCAGTAAAATACAGAAGACAGAGAGAAACGATGATCATTATAATACCACTGCTGTGCTTGGCTTAGGAAAAGAGACTGTCTACAGGATTTATTAGACTGAATGCTGCAGAGCCCAAAAGGTCAGCTGGTGATATTAATGGATTTTAGTTCAGGAAGGGCACTGAAAATAAACTGAGAAAAACAGTGTCAGACAAGTATGAGGCAAGACACTGTACCAGGCCCAAGGAGGAATGATTCATGTCTGATGGTCCCGGACACTGAAAGAAACAGAAGCTCAACCAAAGAGCTCTAACACAGCCTATTCTAGAAGAAAGCTTTGGGAAGCATGTGGGGAAAGGGATTGCAGACTGGTGATGAGGTTAGTGCTACCTGCTTTAGCACTACACGCAGAGTCTAAACAACGTGCTCTGGCAGGCACATGGTACTGGGTCACAGGAGTTATTTGATAGCCTGACCTATACTATGGCTTTGTTGACATGTTTTCTCCACTAAAGCCTGACAGACAACTTGTCAACAGCTGTAATAAAGCCGCAGCTATGCAGTAGAATTTACTAAGCTCAGGAAGAATTTTAAAATGTTCTAGCAAAGTAACTTGTTCACAGGCAGAAACTGCATCTCTGCTAAACAGCTTGCCAGCACAGCTGGAATAGCTTTTAAAGACATAACAAATAATACTCTCCCACTTCCCTTCTGTACAGAAAATAAAGTCTTACCCATCTTTAGAGAGCAAATGGTCTTCTCAGCAAAAGCAGCGTGTGCTACCTTCAAGTTTTACTGAAAATAACAAGCTTTTCTCAGTCCACAACACCTAGTAAAAGCAGTTGGAATGCAGCCAGTATACTCTGCATGTATTTAAGAGAACACTTCTTTGCAAAGAAGTTTCCCAAAGTGATAAACCTTCCTATCCTGTGAATCAGTGATGGATGTGTCCAAAAGCTGAGCAGATTCCCTAGCAGATACTCTTTAAAATGAAGAAAATTTACACCTACAATTTCATTCACTCCAACTCACCATGCTCAAAGTCAAACCAGTGAAGCAAATGCTTGCTTTCTATTGCATACTACAAAATGGACACCAATCCATTGCACAAGATTACACTTTAAACGTCAGAAAAAATAACGGTCAGGAAGACTACACCGGGTTTGAGCTGGAACTGATGGATTTACTAGTTGCAAGTGGCTGCTTCACTACAATGTCAATTTTATAGCGACAGATACAGAATAACCTCAGAGGGACCTTAAATTCAAAATGGCACAAGACTTCACCAAAGATGCATGGCATGTGCAAGTGTGAGGGGAAAGCATAGACACATTTCTACAGACTGTCTGTGGAAAGTGACAGATAATTGATCTGTGTAGAAGCTGAACAACATCTAATCCAGCCAAAGTCTTAAAATGTCTGGAAAAAACAGGCACACCATCGTGACTGACTGACTCCCAGTCCTACTGTTAGCCAGCTCCAACTCTTAATCCCCTGCCCCACAGATCAAACCAGTGATGGGGTCTCCTCCTATATTCTTATCCAGCTCAGTCTTCAATTCCACAGAGAGGAAGATGTTACTCCGGGAGTCCACATAACCCCTACAGCCCTGTTGGTAAGCTGAGGGCTTTCCTTGAATGAAGGCTTGGAGAATTAAGGGCATGCATTGTTCTCTTCTCTCACCCGGGCACTTTTCTCATCTTGTCTGACTCTTTACACACCTACTACTATCTACTGGCAGAGAGAGTATACAGCTACGTTGGTAGCAGAAATTGGATTCTGAGTAGATGTTAATATCAAGCTACAGATAATGAGCTCTTGAGAGTTACAGAAGAACCCCCAAGAGGGGACTGTGAAGGTTTAATTCTTCACAGAATTCAGTGCCCCTTTTTAAACACCTTTCTTCACTCAAAAAGAGATTTGCAAACATGACTGACAGAACAACGGTAGCCAGAGCTTGTGCAAAGAAGTACAGAAGAGGAAAGAGGGTGCCTGCAGAGACAGTGCCAGACAGAAAATGCCTCTGTGTCCTGACTGATCATCCTCTAGCTACAGCAGCCATATCCCTCACCACAGCCGCTCGGGAGCCTGTGCTGGATCACTGCTGGAGTTTCAGCCTGGCCTGGATGGTAATAAAAATATTCCTGTCTCTTTGCACCAAAGGCCTGATACAGGACAGGAAGGGCGCAGGACAGAACCCCAATGAATTGAAGTATTCTGGGAGGTGGTCTTTAGACTACTGCTGTAGATCAAAGCAGGCAGTGTAACTAAAACCAGCGCCATCTGAAATAGTTCTATTTCAGAACCCATAGTGCTGTGACATTACAATCACATGTACTGTAAGCATTTACAAAACACACTGCTGTGTAGGCCCTGGGCTACATTACAATGAATATACATAGGGATGGCATTTTCATTTTAAAAGCTTTTTCCTTCTAGAAAAAAGAGTTTCTTGTATATCTGCACTAGAGACCTAATGTTACATTAACGTACTATTTTGAAGTCCTACAGGTATAACCTTTCCTTTAGCTTCCTTGCTACTTTTGGTTTTCTATTTTTAGTTTTTTCTCAATTTTAGGGATGCATCAGACAAAACAAAGAGATCTTAACACACAGCACAACTTTCCTAGGATGACACAGTCAATATTTTCCACAAATAAAGAATGTAGATCTATGAACACTCATGCTTGAGCGCTCATACTGTCTGCTGACTACAATTATAGTTTATTTTTTAAACATTAAGCATCCAGTAGATAATCTAACTTCTTCTTTTTTGTTTTTCTCTTCTAATGTTCAAAAAAAGCTGTAGAGAAAACCACCTTCTGTATCTTCAAAGTTTCTGGAAATTTTACACCTCCAGGACTAGCACAGATTTAGCATCTTAGCTAAAAAGCCAACAGCGTCACTGTAGGATGTGACTAAGCAACATCCTTAGCTTGGCTGTCGCCATCAAAACTAAAGCTACCAGCCTGAGGTTCCACAGCCTGGCAAACATCTGCAGGGAACCAGCCTGGACACAATGCTTCAGAACAAGATATAAGAACCATCAGTCCAATTTTTCTGGAAAGATCTCTCATTTTTCACATGGACCGATAACTGGGAAACTGAAATACTGCATTCCAGCTGTCACTTTCAGAAAGCAAGCCAAGGAGTCAGGAGTTTGTGTCAAAGCTGCTCTGAAGCTGTGCACTTTGACAGGTGTCTTTTCTTAGGAAAAGCTGTACTGATGCCATGTGGGCAAGAGCACTTTTACTCTACTTCCATTTTTGTGCTAAGAACAGAAACTGCATGTGTTAGCGTATGGGAGCAACGTGTGATCCAACACTGTCATCTGTCAGTTTGCCATCATATGCCAGCCAGTGCTTGGTGTGTGCTAGAGAGACAGGCATAGGAGGGTTTCATGTACCAGCAGAATTCAAGATACAACCCCACTGCATCATGCTTAGTACATTTGATTTCAGTGAAAACAGTAAGGATTTTAAGAAGAGCTTAGCTAATAACACAAAACAGACTTCACAAAACAGGCTCCAGTGCTGAAGAAAAGATGGGCCTACATATAATTACAGGCTCCTCCCATTCCTATTTCAAAGAGTATTTTATTTCTTCTTCTCTGCAGCACCTTCACAGTGCAAGTGTTCCTTCATCTCTCTCTCCCTTTAACACCTACCTTCGTAATGAGAATTAATGTTAGGAAACCTGCCTGACAAAAAATGTAGAGAAAACAAACCAACACCAATCATCACAACAATGCACCATCAATAACAGACTGGGAAAAATTGTCTAATTGGAAGTTAACACACCAAATACCAACCCCACCAGCCAAGACAGTTACCTACCAAGCGATAAGCATCCCAGAAATAATGAATTACAAGCCTCATCACACCATGCATCCCTGCAATGCTGGGAATTGATTTTATGTGAAACAAACCCATTACCCAGCAGCTAACAAAGAGAGCCCTTTTTCTGAGTGTAGAAGGACTGTGACAAGCCAAGTCAGAGATCAAACAGAAGCTAAGTGGAACAGAGTTTCCACAGTTGAGCTTGCACCATGTTGATAGGGAAGACATGATACTAAGCATTAGGAGTAAACAAAACCCCTTGTAAATTAGTTTATGTTAATTTGAAGAGGCAGGCATTTTTGGGATGGAAGCCAAGAGCTACCAGTATCCAAGACAGGAAATAGGGATCACACAGACCATCTCATTTTCATGGAAAGGCACCTCGTGAATGTGGCCATGTGCTGGTTAGCAGCCTTCCTTCCCTTCCACCACGAATATGTATACAATTGTGCCGCCGTACCAAAATACGCAGAGTAATGTGTCTCGCAAAGATGTGAAACACTGGGCCTCGTCCCATCCTACAACCTCCCAGTGTTTAACCAGAGTCTGCATGCCATCCTGCCCACAGCAACTCCCTCTCATTAAGTCCTGTGCTGAACCTTTCCTTGGGTCTGTATTAGCACACAGCAGTTCTCATAACAAATGATTGCAGATGTCAAGCAGAGTCAAGACAGCTTGCTTGACCCTGCAATGGTTATTCAAACAGGCTGGTGAGAGGAGGAAGTGACTGACCACCTTCTCAGCTTCATGCATCCAATGCGAAGGGTGGGAGGTCATATATGACAGAGCTGGCCAACCTGCAGACCAAATGCTTCTCAGCTTTGCAACATAACCCCTATCTGACTTGTTATTAGCAGAGAGAAACTTGCAGCAACCAGAGAAACTGATAGGCTTTGGCAGAGCAAGCAGTACTCCACACAGCTCCAGTCTGTACCAGTTAGGTGCTGCCCTTAGCCTTGCAATGAGATGTGCCAAATGCAGCCCTTCGCTGGACAAGGCTGTCAAAGAGAGAAGGTTCCCCCACCAGAAACATTTGAGCTTTACAGAAGTTACTTTTGCAAAAAGCCATGGATGTGTCAGGTTCTGTGTCCCTGCTCAGTAAATACAAAACTGGTTATTGTCAGGGTGTGCACTCAGTGGACACCAGACATTAGCGTACTATCATCCCTGACAGACAGCTGATCAATAGTGCCAGTATCAGTGGCAGATTTGGAGCCTGAGGGGCTCAGAAAGTCTTCAGACTGCTTTCTAAGAACGGCTTCCCTTCAGCATTTAACAGCTGTACCTATCTCTTAATTTTGAACATTAGCAGATCAGCAGGCTTGTCTTGTCATATGGTTTCTTGGCAGATCACTGGTGGTTATCCTGGAGTTCAGCATAAAGACATCAAGAGCTAACATGACACTTATCTACACAGATGAACAAGACGCTCAAAAGCATGCATGCTGGTCAACCACACAACGTTTTTAAGGATTTCAAGCAAAGCCTGGCTTCACAAACCTCACTTCAGGAGCCTTCTCATACTGCCAGGTACTGGCCAGACTCAGAGGGAACAGTGCTCTCCTAGGACACCCTCCAGCCTGAACAGGATGAAAAAACATTTCATACAATGTATGCACTTCAAATCAAGCAAGGGACCTTTTCTTCTTTATTTCCTTTCAGCAGGGGATCGATCACATTTTAAAACATTTTTTTTATAGCTCCAGGGGCAGTTCACAATGACTCTTAGATCTGACCTGGAAAACAAACTTCTACCTCAGCTCTTTGGATGTGGAAAAGGCTGCCAGTCTCATCTCTCCCTGAGACCATGTAGAACTGAAGGCTTTTACACTGGGAAAAAGAAACAAGAAGTCCCAAGATGCTAAGGTTATTCTGTACTTTAAAGTATGGGATGGGAGGGAGAGGAAAGGCACAAATGGTAACTGTAATGGAACACAGCAGCACTCTTGGGCAAAATGGTGTTACTCAAGCAAATTAGTATGATAAACTCCAGCCAGCTTCTGAACTGCAAGATACAGACCAGGAGCTACAAAGCAGAAGAAAACACTGGAAATGCTGTACCAGACTTGTTCTGTCCCACTTCTGAGCCTGATGCCAGCATTTCCAGGCACATGGAAGAATCCTACACACCCAGTCACAGCAACAGCCCCTCACACACACAAGGTTTTGCTATGAGCTCCACTAGTTAAAAATCAGCTGAAACCCTGAAGCACAGGTTCAGAGTATTCTTTTAATGCAAATGTTAAAGCTCTTTGTGAAAATTTCCTAATTCTTGGCTGCTGAAGAAGGGAAGGAAACCAGCTTCCTAAGCTTACTATCGCTGCTGCACAATATACCATCCTATCCTGGGACAGCAGGGTTGGACAGGATGTTGGATTGGGTTCTGCTCACTCCATGTCCACGCAAACATGCATGAATGTGCCAATTCCACTTCTCCACTATTATCATGGGGCTTCTAGAAAATACTTAGGAGTTTTCTTTGTCTGCCAACAGCTTTTCCAAACTTGCTAATCTCACTATGCCCACTGTCCTCAACATGAATAAAGAGGGCCAGCCTTGTCACATCTGTTGCCTCTGATAAAAACATACATAACAAGTAGGCCATGCAACAAGTCCACATCAGTTTGTATGGACAGTTTTCTTCCCCACCACAAAGGTTAAAAGCTAAATAACCAAACAACAACAAAAACCAAGCTAAAAATATTTTCACAATTTGTCAACACTCCCATCATAAGAAAAGTGTTTTTCTTGCCACTGAGGGGTAATTTGAGTTTGTAGACGTTCACAAAGAGTCTTTCTGTCCACAAAACAATTATTGTGGTCTTAACTTTTTACAAACACCAGCTGCAACAAGAAACTGAGGACTGGTACATCAACTCTAAATAACGTTCAGTTTTATACACTGGAAAGAAATCTCAGTAGTATCTTTGGTGCCAACATGAACCTGCCAATAACCTATCCTCACCTGCTATCAAACGGATCTGTGTGAGCATTTCATTAAAGTTCTTTCCACCTCTCCAAACACTTCATATCCCCATCTCACACAATCAGATGCTGAGATGGAATTTGCTTACTGCAGGTACCAAAGGGAATAAACATCCTGAGTGAGTCAGCCCATTATCCAGCTTTCACTTTAATGCCAAGGTGAACTGTATTTCAACAGGTCCCAGGTTACACATAACAACACACCTTCAAGCAGAGAGTGAGGCAGACAGGAGTAAGGGGAGAGGAACAGACAAGGGAACCTCTCCCTGAGGGGGAACAGAAATGGGTAACACATTGAAGTGTTCTGTGGCATGCAGCTGTGGCACAACACATACACAAGCAAGCCTGTTGCATCAAAGCAAAGCAGCTACATGCTTATAATAAGTCTTGGACTACTTGGTGATGATCTAACATCTCCCATGGCTGCCAGCCATCTGGCCTTCCTTCATAAGTGTCATTTCGGAAGCTACCAAAAGCCCAGGACCACTCTACCTGCCCATTTACACAGCCGCAAAGTCCCGTGAGCATGCATACTTCCTTCTCTGCAAATATTCCCCAGGGTCCCATGTAGTAGTGTAACCATTATGTCAACCTCTTCAGAGCTCATTAACTGGCTATAATTGTGTCTGTGAAGCGAAAAAACATCCTGGTGTGAAAAGCACATGCCCTGGCATTGGGAAGGGGGGGAAATCAAACCCTCACAGATGGCTTTTTTTATGTAAATAATTTTATGCGAGCAAAACTAATTTGACAGAGATGTTTCTTTGCAAAACACCTGGACTTTTCACACGATGAGCATCTAACCGCAGTGTTGCACTGGGAGCAAGGGCTATAAAACTAGCCACGGAGAAGGTCCTGCAGCTTCGCACCACAGGTATTTCACACCCATCCCGGGCAGTTACCCTGTCCCTGGGGAGCTCCCAGACCGGGCTGCGCACGAACACCGCCTAATTCTTTCCCCCAGATCTCACGTATTTTGTGAAAGTCAGCTGAAACCCCACCAGTCCTCACCACCTTCCGCTGCCCCGGCATCGCCGCCGCTTCCCACCCCTCCCCGGGGCACTCCCGTGCCCGCCGCTGGAGCCACCGGCCCAGGCGGCGGGAAACACCCGCCCTACGCGCCCGCCAGGCCGGGATGCTCCGGGCCGCCGCTGCGCTCGGGGAAGCAACGCTTCCACCGAGGCAGGAGCGGAGCCGCAGCCGCCCGCCCGCCCCCGCCCTCCCCGCCGGCGGCTTCTGCCGCTGCTACCGACGGCGCCCGGGAAGATGCCGGGGGAGGAGGAGGGGGACAGGACGGAAGGGCCGGGCGGGCAGCCATGACCACGGGTCGCCCCGAGATGACACAGCAGCCGCCGGCTGGGCACGGCCCCGGGGCCCGGCGAGGATGGCGGCGCGGAGGGGGACGGCCGTTACATAACGGTCGCGGCGCGCGGGCCCGACCTCGGCACCGCCGTCCCCGCAGCACCGACACCCGTCCCCCGCCGCCGGGCCCCGCCGTGAAAAGGCGGCGGCGGCGGCTCCCGGGGACAGCGCGGCCCCGCCCGCCCCTCACCAGCGGCTGCATCTCGGCGCGCACGGCGGGCACCTGGAACCGGTCTATCTCCTCCATCATGGTGGCGGCGGGGCTGGGGCGCGACAGGCGGCGCGGGCGGGAGGGAAGGAGGGCGGACGGGCGCGGGGAGGCTCCTCAGGACGACGCCGCCGTCGCCGCCCGCCGCGGCTGCTGCCTCATCGCCGCCGCCGCTCGCCGCTGAGGTGACTCAGCCTCACCGCTTCCGGGTCCGGCCGCCACCGCCCCGCCCTTCTTTTGCATATTCATAAGGCGGGGCGGGGCCGCTGTCAGTAACGCCGGGGCCCGGATGCCCGTGGCCCCCCTCCCCCCGCCGCCGCCGGGACGTACCATTCCCTCCCCCGGGGGGAGCGCGGGCACTCCTGGGGGAGGGGGGACGGAGGGAATAGCCGGGGCAGGTGGCATTCTGCAGCCGGATTGGCTGCGCGCCGCTTCCGGCGCGTTGCCATGGTTGCAGCGATCAACTTCCGGCCGGCGGCTGTTCGGGAGGGCGCGGGGCTGTGGTGAGGAGCGGCCGGTGGCGGAGAGCCGCCATGCCGGCCAAGGCGGGCGACAGGCACCGGCAGGTAAGGGCCTGTCCCGACCAGGCATCGCAGCCGGACGGCGTCGCCCTCCCGTGTGACAGCGCCCTGGTGGCGTCATCACCGGCGCCGTGACGTCAGCGAGCCCCCCGCTACCCCCAATGGCGTCACTGTAGTGCCTCGTGCAGCGGGAGATGGCGGTTGACACGAGGGAACGTCGCCCTGCAGCCCCGCTGTGGCTCTGCCGCCCTCAGCTCCTGCTCTGGGTGGGTGCCACAGAGTCACTGGTGTGACGCCAGGCACACGGTGACATCACCGTTCCCAGCGCCACCACACGTTACATCACCATGCGCAGGCCAGCTGGCTTCCCTCCAGGGTGCCCCGCAGAGCTGTAACCCCGCAGGCCTGGGTGGGACACGGAGCTCGGCACAACCCCTCTTGGCACTGCTCACCGCCTGGTTACGTCTTGTTGCATCACCCTGTCCCTGCACTGAGGTATCTCAGTGTCACCCTGCCAGTGACACCCTGTGTGTTCTGTGGCATTTCTACGCACCCCATTCAGGCAAACCAGCGTGCCCAAAAGCCACAGCACCCCACGCTGTGTCACTGTGCTGTTGCAGCCCTGTGAGAACACAGATCCTGCACACATCATCATCAATGCCGTTTCATTACTGTTACAGCATATGACACTTCCAGAACAGATTTTAGTGCACTTGGGATGCCCCCAGTCTGCCAGAGAATCTTTCAGAGGTGCTGAGCAGACTGGTTGAAATCCCTGTTTTAAAAAAGTTTTTAAAAATTCTTTCGATTATACCTAGCTGTAACTTTTATCACTTTCCATTTGTTTTACTATTTGGTCTTAGTTCAGACAATGAACCTCACTGTTTATGTTTGGGCTCTGCGTGAGCAGGATGAAAGGCTCAGTCAAATTAATTACTGGATCTCATCTACTACTGGACTATCAAAGTGTTTGACTTAAAAGCAGAAGATGACCTGACTGATAAAACCCTTTTCATAACAGGTTTAGGTCAATCCCAAAGTATTAGATCTTTGGGGTGGTGAGAAAAGGGTTAGCATAGGTGGCCCAGAAGTGACCAGGAACAAGCAACCCTGCTTCCTCAGTCCAGAATACGTGCCAGAAAGCCATAACTGATCAAGGAAAGCAAAAGGAAAAAAAGAGGGACCAATGTGATGGTCCAGAGCTGTGAGGTGGTAGCTGAGTTTGCTGGGCAATCCCCAGTGGTCTGTGAGGGGGTCTGGACAGCAGGAGCTCTTTCAAGGAGGGAACAGCAACCCTTGCTGATCATCTGATCCCCATCTAGTTACCCAAGTGTGTTCCATCTTGTCTGTGGTTTATCCACACCACAACTGTATAGACTCTGTACAGAACTATGCGACTTCTGAGGCCTGAACTAATAAACTCTACTGAGTGTGAGCTGACTTTTCAGAGCCCGATCACATGTCCCTGGTCCATCAGCTGCGGGCTGGGGCCCAAAATCCAGAAGTACTGGCCCCTGAGGTCTCTGGGAGCCATCTGAGTGTTTCTGCACACATGGTAGGAGAGCCTGTGGGCTTTGGAGTAGGGAAGGGTAAGAGAGAGGATCGTTGTGACATTCCTAATCTTCTACCAAGAAGTACTAGTAATTATCAAGTTACAAACAGCTTTATAAAGTTTGCAAAGGGCACAAATTCAGAACCAGAAACCACATCCAGTCCTAGATAATGAAGATACTTGTGCTAAAATTGGAAAACCCATTAATAATAATGACACAAACTAAACCTGGGATGAAATGCTTGCTTTGAATTTCAGTTTCTACTATTTTTAGAATGTCCACATAAATATTTTCAATTATTTTCAGTAGCCATTATCTCAAATATTCTGAAATGGAGAGGCTTTGATTCACATGTTTTTTGAAAAACTTAATTAATGTGCTGTAAAGGCATTAATTCTATTTTAAAGCTCTTGAAACAAACTCTTAGGATTTTTGGCTTTTAACAAAACTTTCATTACAATAACTTAAAAGACAATAATTTTAACTTGTCCTGTATTGCCTCTCCTGTATTTGCCTTGAGCTTGTGAAATCTGATTGCTTCTATCTACTAGAATATTCTTGCAGTGGAGGAATTGTGCAGTTGACTAGCTGGCTCTGGAGTCCACAGGCTTTTGCCTCGTTTTCCCTGGCTCAAAATATAGGCCATATCCCAGTGGCTTTGGGAGTCCGGGCAATGGACAGCTGTGCCTTTGCACTACTCACTGCCCGATCAGGGCCTGATGATTCATATTTACTGAACCCTGATGGCCACTATAAAATTAATTGGTGAATCAAAGTCTAGATGCCAGTTCTTCACAAGAAAATATCTGAAAATAAGTGAGTAAGCTCCTGCACTTCTCCTTCATACACGTTTCTCCTCTCTGCCAGGGCTTGTAGTGAAGCAGGAAACGAGCCCACTACTTGCCGGTGAGGCTGGTTTTTTGGCTGAGCATCATTTCTCCAGGCTTTCTGTCTTTGTCATTGCGAATCCTACTCCAGCACTAT
Source organism: Strix aluco (assembly GCF_031877795.1). Lineage (NCBI taxonomy): Eukaryota > Metazoa > Chordata > Aves > Strigiformes > Strigidae > Strix > Strix aluco. Next base: position 86,506,988 of record NC_133971.1, on the reverse strand, counting down.
GCTCCTTTCACCTGTTCCCATGCTTTTCATTCCTCTGTTTCCTATATATTGCTTTGTTCTGCTCTGCCTCCTAGGTTTTTCATTGCTGACTGCTTTCTCTTTGAAAATTTTCTTCCTGAGATTGTTCTCAAAGCTGAGATAGTTCCCTGAACACTACCAGGTCCTTCCCTTTTACTGCGTGTCACTTCCAGCCCCTCCTCTGCTTTCATGACAATGTTCTTCAAGTACTTTGTGATCAATTCTTTTTTTTCTTCTTCCTTTCCCTTACAGGTGGTGGTTGCCTGCCCTTCTTCTGTGCCTGTTTTGTATCTGCCTCCTCCTCTGATATCAGTTTCTTGCTTTATTTCATTCTTTTTTTCTTTATCCAGATGACTTCAGACTCCAGTTCAATCTCCAGCCACCTGATGTCTTTTTCTTTTTCTTTGAAAGAAACCTCCCATATTCCTGGGTGAGAATATGTCAAAGTCCAGTTGACCATCAGAGATAAAGTCTGTGGCCTTCCATACGAAACATCTGAGCCTTGATTAGAAGCATCTTTAGGCTCTTGTATATTTGTGTACATTAATAAGAAATGTGTTTCAGTGTTCAAAGTCTTAAAATAATTGGGTATGTCTGCATCTTTGTGTTCCTGGTGCAGCTTTGTAAATAATAATACTTATATATGCTCTGTACATCAATAACATCCTTCCTTTCAGGTCTGAAATGTGTTACGCACAATTGAGCTCCACAGCACTTTGGGAAGATGTAGAATTATGGAAAGGCATAAGCCAACATCCCTGCATAAGACTGAAGGGAATGGAAGAGCTAGATTCTGAGCTCCCCTGAAAATGACGTCTTGTGTGTGACAAATCGGACACTCAGAAGTTTAGTATTCTCTAAAAATACTGACCTGTGTGGCATGTGCATGGACGTGCAGAAAGTTGTTGATAGGGCAGGGAACCCCGTTAGCCTGGTGTTGGTCCCATGACTGGTCCCGGGTGGTGAAAAAAAGTGGTCAACAATTTTGAGATTATTATTTTAAACATGGTTACCAGGTATGCTGTTGGAGGTGTTGGTTCCAGATTTCCGTGTCTTTGCTTTGTGACTCAAGGAAGAGCCTTGTGTGAGCAGTGGAGAGCACCCTGTGCTGCTGTGTACCTCTGTGGCTGAACCCACCCCAAGGAGAAGCAAGATTTGGTTATGGTTTCTTAACTGACATTGCATACGTTTCTTTGCATTTACAGTGTGCAAAACCAGACTGACTGGTCTTAGCACTTAGGGTCAACCCCACTGTCAGCAACAGGTCACTTATGCAGTGTTAAGAAAGCATCTGAATTTGGACAGCAGGGTATTTATTGCTACACTTGACTTGTGGTCTTGAACCCACTGACATATAAGCAGTTTATTTGCTGTTCGGCAAGTTGTCAAAAAGAAACAAAGAGACCCCCTCCCCAAACACATTCAACAATCAGACACGTCTTACTTTTTTTGCCAGCAAAGGCTTTTAAGGTGCTTACTGGCTCTTAAACATGCATTAAACCATCCATGGAATATAAAATACACACGCGGTTTAGTGTCTCTCAGGAAACAGATTATAAAATGTATTGGCAAATAGCTCTCAAATTGGCATCCCTAGCGTGTGTAAATGGATGTCTGCTGCAGGGCAGGCTAGAAGTCAGTTTGCTTCCTTTGGCTTTGTTTCCATTCTATGCTTCTCTGTTCCTTGTGCTGAGTGGTGGTTTACTATGGAGTTTGCTAATATTCAAAACAAGAATAAAATCCTAGCAGGAAATTATTAAATGGATTTACAGAAATGTTAAGCTTAGCTCTTATAATGTCTCTCCCTCTTCCCATTAGAATCCTACAAGCATCTGTGTTCCTCTCTTTTTTTCAGATTATGTGTTAACCTCTGTGTGTGCTCCAGAGGAAGCAGGAATGATAATGTCTCTGCTCAGGAAGATGAAGTAAACTTAGCTGGAGCATTCTGTGATTGCTCAGTCTTGTAGTCTGTCTCATAGTGACAGCTAGAATGGGGAACAGAGAGGCTCTACGAATGTCTCTTTAATAATCTTTAAAAATATAGTCTGGGTTTGTCATTGCCCTGATGAGTGTTTCATTAATACATAATTGATTTTCAGCCCTTGGAAAATTTGCTTAATAGAAACTGACAGTTCAGCTCTGCAGACTAATCAACACGCATCATCCTTGCCTTCTGAGTTTTCTGGTAGTTTAGGATGGATCTGCAAATCCAGATCTACTCAGGTCACCTTATGCTTTATGCATAGGGTGAAATCTCACATTATGCAAGGAGTTACTGTATAGTGCTATGTCTGGCTCCTCACCATGCAGTAACCAGTTTCAAGAGCTAGTCTGGAGGGAGCAGTTTATTCTGACAGTATAGAAGAAGGATGTACCACACAGCAAAGGCTATAGTGAGGAACCTTATCCTGGTTGGCAGCACATGTGGTAGCATCATTGCATCTCCTGCTTGATTAGTCAGGACAGGTCCTGGATCTGAATGTGAGGGATGGACACATTTTTTTCCTGAAGGATTTCTGCAGTCACAAGTTCAGGTTCTTAAATGGATACTTGCTCTTGAGGGTAAATCTGCTTTCTAGGACACCAAAATGATTTATTTGCCATCACTGTCGCCACTGACAAGTCAGACGTTTCCTTCAGTGGAGGATGAACTAGTTGAAAAGTAGGGCTGTAGCAAATAGCTGGTAAAAAAGAACCAGACATGATTGTTTCAGGATTTGGAAGAAGCTTCAGAGCTTTTGCTGCTCAGTCAAGAAGACAGGTACTTATAGTCTTGTCTATTTTGTATAAATTCAGTTAATGAGTCTCAGATCAGCAATTAGTGGCTGTCACATCACCAACAAAAAGAGAGAGTAATAATCAGTGTGGATACAGTAAGCAAGAAGGACAAGACCTGAATTGATGGTTGAGTATGATTCTTTATTTTCCTTTTTGCAGGGCAAGCTGGAAACATATTATTAGGGTGTTGAGGACAAAACTTCCACTAGACATTGCATCTCTTTGATGCTTGCCTTCCCACTATATGCTTCTGGGATGCAGAAATAAGATAGCTCTTACGAAATGCCAGCCTAGTAGTCTTTTTTTTTTCATTTACAGCAATGTCCTTTGGAAAGTAGCCAATAGTTTCTTCTTATTTTAGTTTTCCTGTTTTATAACTCAAAAAAAAAAAAAAATTAGAGGAATTTCATTTGGAGACAACCCAAACATCCTACCTAAAAATACAATTAGAAATGCTTGTTGGATAGGTGAGCAACATGAAAACTTGGGAAGGATGTGATTTTTCAGCCATTTGCACCTCTTGATGGCTTGTCTGCATTAGATGGAGCTGTGGCAAGAGAAAAGAAGATTAAATGGCATTTAAAGCATCACTTTTCAGCTGTTTCCTCGCTTCAACTGTATTATCCTGTTGGATTACTGTATCTTTGCCGTAGTCAATAGTCAATTTGTCTTGTAGCATAGTTGATGTCTGGCCCAGGGAAGAATTTCTAGGTGCTGCTGTCATAAACACATCCTGGAACAAAGGTCCAGAAAAGAACAGTCACTTGAGTTCTCTAGATCCTTAATTTATGTATTGTGACTGTTATGGGCTTCTAATATCTTTTCGGTGTGGGAACTATGGTAATCTGTTCACTTACTTAATGTAAGACAGTCATCAGAGTAAAATGTATTTAGCATGCATAAATTCTCACTCTGGCATTTTTCGCTTTAGCAGTGGAGCACCTCCCAGGATGGTCAGAGTTATGATGGTAACCTGGAGGTGAGAAACTCCTTATAACTCCTTAATGCCTCCTACCCATTCCTTAGTTTCCTAGCAACAATGTTTCTTTTTTCTTAATACAAATTCCTCATAATAATTCACACTCTTCTTCTTGTTAATTATTATTATTAAGGGCAGAGATAGTACCATCATTTATTAGGAAGATTTAGGAAGCCTCTTGATTTGTTCTGTAGCAAGATCATCTTCAGTTTATATAGAATGTGCTAAAATAGAACTGTTTGGATTGAAATGGTCTTTGCTGGGTCTCTGACTTATGCTTGCATTAAAAAAAAAGACTCTAGGAATATTGACAGACACTCTGTGGAGAACGGCTTGGGGATATTGGTGGATGGAAAACTGACTATGAGCCAGCAATGTGCACTCACAGCCCAGAAAGCCAACCATGTCCTGGGCTGCATCGAGAAAAGTGTGGTCAGCAGGTGGAGGGAGGGGATTCTCCCCCTCTGCTCCACTCTCCCATCTGCAGTGCTGTGTCCAGCTCTGGGGACCCCAGTGTAAGAAGGACACGGACCTGCTCTAGTGGGTCCAGAGGAGGCCACGAAGATGATCAGGGGCCTGGAGCACCTTCTTTATGAGAACAAGCTGAGAGAGTTGGGGGTGTTCAGCCTGGAGAAGAGAAGGCTCCGGGGAGACCTTATAGCGGCCTTCCAGTACTTAAAGGGGGCTACATGAAAGATGGGGAGGGACTCTTTATCAGGGGGTATAGGGATAGGATGAGGGGTAATGGTTTTAAACTGAAAGAGAGTAGATTTAGATTAGATCTAAGGAAGAAATTCTTCCCTGTGAGGGTGGTGAGACACTGGCACAGGTTGCCCAGAGAAGCTGTGGCTGCCCCCTCCCTGGCAGTGTTCAAGGCCAGGTTGGACGGGGCTTTGAGCAACCTGGTCTAGCGGAAGGTGTCCCTGCCTGTGGCAGGGGGGTTGGAACTGGATGATCTTCAAGGTCCCTTCCAACTCAAAACATTCTATGATTCTGTGATTCTATGATCCTATGCTGAACAACATAACCAAAATACTAGTAGCAACTTACTGTCTGAACACTGTCCATGCCTCTAAGCCTGGGAGAACTTAAGTGGGGCAGAGAACCTAAAAAAACAAAGTGTGTGATAATGGAGTTGTGTATCATAATGCCTGTGCCCAATGGGATGAATTGAAGGTTGCCCCAGCAACCTTAATTCTCACATTTTCTAACTTATGAATGCTTCTCTTTGAGATGCTAATAGTCTGTTAACTTATTTTTTTTCCCTGTAGCTAATTATGTAACAGCAAAAATGTGCTTGAATTTTAGAGATGTGTGTGAAGGCCAGTCATTGTGGTGAGCATCTTGCTAGTGAATATGCAGTCATTATGTTGATTCACATTTATAGTTTGTTTTTTATTTGTGTTGTGGATGCATTTGTGATGTCTTCCATGTTGTACAAACACTGTGTGAAGTAGAGCAATGAAATAGTTGTCGGGGCAAAAGGATGACATCTTGAATAATAGTTTATGGATAACACATTGATACAGTAAAAAGAATAATGAGAGAGCAATGGCCATCATTCTAAGCTGTGGTGGCAGGACACCAACTACCTGGGTGCTGCTGAGGACTCTTTACAGCTAATCATAGCATCATGGAATACCAGGTTGGGAGGGACCTCAAGAACCATCTGGTCCAACCTTCCTGGCAGAAGCATGGTCTAGACGACATGGCCCAGCACGCTGTCCAGCTGAATCTTAAAAGTGTCCAGTGTTAGGGAATCCACCTCTTCCCTGAGGAGATTATTCCAGTGGCTCATCATTCTCATTGTGAAAAATTTTCCTCTCGTGTCCAATTGGAATCTCCCCAGGAGTAACTTGTACCCATTCCCTGTCATCTTCCCCATGTGACTCCTTGTAAAAAGGACATCTCCATCTTCTTTAAGCCACCTTTTAGATACTGGAACATGGTGATAAGGTCTCCCCTAAGCCTTCTCAAGGCTGAACAAATCCAACTCTCTCAGCCTTTCCTCATGCAGCAGGCTTCCCAGTCCCTTGATCATCTTTGTGGCCCTTCTCTGGACCCTCTCCAGCCTCTCCACATCTTTTTTGTATAGTGGGGACCAAAACTGAACACAGTATTCCAGGTGTGGCCTGGCAAGCACTGAGTAGAGTGGGATAATGACTTTATCTCTGCTGGTGATGCCCTTGTTGATCCCAGCTACATTCTAAGTATACTTCAGTTCCATGTATGACCTCAGTGGAAAGATTTAAATGTCCCTTACTAGGGAGTGTTCCCATACCCCTGGTATACTTAACACGAGCTTGAGATCATGGCCACTCTTTGGCCAAAGGTTAAGAGAAGCAGCATTGTTAGGGTTTGGAATAGTAACATGAACCCAGCATTTCTGTTTGCCATCCTGCAAGGTGCTGTAAGAAAAAAGAAACTTGTTTTGGTGGGGAAAGTCCAAACAGTTTACCACATTAACAAGGAAAAATCCATTGTGCACTAATTCTGTGTTTTGCACCACTGCTATTGGTAGCTTTCCAGGCATGTGGACCAGGGGGGGTTAGTTAAAGTTAAAGGCACAGTACTGATGGATGGTGGATTGACCATCACAGGCTGTCCTGGCTGTACTATTGTCAGATACTCTCTTTTCCCAGTAAGTGGAGCGCTAAGCTCAATTTTAGCAAAGAATGCTTGGCTTACAGGGCTTCCAGTGTGCCTGTATAGATTGTTTAATTGATGGAGTGCTTTGGGAAGTCTCATCCCCAACTGAGTCTCATGTGGTTTGAGATCCCTTTTTAATAGGCCATTAGCCCTTTCTACAATCCCATTTGATTGAGGGTAGTATGGGGTATGGAATACCCATTTAATTCCCTCTTATTTTACCCTGTCTTGCACTTCCTTACACAAAAAATGTGAGCCGTTATCACTTTGAATAACATCAGGAGTAGGTAGATTTGAGAACCAAAATGATAGCCCTTGCACTGTATTTTGCCCATCACCTTTCTGACGCTTAGACGCCACAACAAGCCGGAGACTACTTCCACTCCTGTGAGGATGTATCCATATCCCGTAGAGGATTTGAATGGTCCGATATAATCAATTTGCCATGTAGACCATAAATTTTTCCTTTCATTGATATGCAGAAGTGGTGCTTTGGCAGGATTATCTGCTTCTAATTTCAGTCTACACTGGGGACATTCTGTAAGAACAGTTTCACAAGTTTTTCTGTTTATAGGCCAGTCTTTACTTTGTGCAGCAAAGTAGAATGTGTCTTTACCTGTGTGGCCTGGGTTTTGATGTAACCATTCTCCCAATTGATAACACTCAGGATTTAAGAGGATTTTCCTAATTTTAGTTAGCTCATCTACCTTTTGATTCCACTTCGTGGCTGTTTGATTACCCTTAGGATGAGCTTTTACCCATCCCATCTTGAAAGGTGTTTTCCTGGCTATATCTAGTCATAACTGCCAAGCTCTGCTTCTCCAAACTGGGGATCTATTTACTTCCCAATTCAAGGTTTCCCACTGAGAGGACCACTGTGTGGCACCAGCCCACACAGCATAAGAGTCTACATATATGATTTTTACTCCACTCTGTGCTGCCAAAGCAACTACACTTATTTCTCCCACTTGTGCACTGCCTTCTATTGTTTGGTGGTGGTAATATCTAATGCAATGGCCTGATATTGCCATTTACTGTTTACCCTTTTTGCTGAAGTATCCATAAAACAAATGTTTTCTGTTGGTGTATCCTCAGTGAGGGGTGGTGAGACCAGAATGGGTGAAGGTTTAAAAGGCTGCTGTAATGCTAAAAGAGTCTGTGTTTATAGGCATCTGCAATTTGAAAACTTTACTGTTTCCTTCAATTAATTGCCTATTTTCTGCAACTCCTGTTAGGTAGGCATGCCATTTTCTCATAGTGGGTTTTTGTGCAACTCCTTTTGAGGGAGCAGTCCCCTTTAGGATTGCTTCTAGGTAATTAAATGGCCCTCTAGTTTGCACAGGTTGCCCCTGATGTATTTTCTCAACTTGTTTAACTGCTCAGACTAAAGATAAAAGTCCCTTTTCCCATTCAGAGTATCATTGTTCTGTTTCTTTAAATGTGGTTGAGCTAAACAATAAAGCCCATCAGGGCCAGTTTGAAAAAGGTTACAGTAGCGAGTTCAGTGAAACACCATTCGGCTATAATAGGGTCACAGTGGGTGTACTGGTCCCAGTGACTGGTATGTTTTTAATCCTCAGTTAGAGTTTTGACCACCTCTTTATGTTCTAGTTTCCACTCCAAAGGTTTGCCTTTCCATAAGAGTGAGTATAATGGATGGGAAATGATAAAAAGTCTGGGTATGTTCTTCCTCCAATATCCTAAAGTTCCGATTAATTGTTGTAACTCCTTCCTTGATTGATCCACCAAGTACCTAAAACTTTTAATCCTTTACTTAGTCACTGACATTTTCCAGGTGGAATCTCAATTTCTGCTTTATTTAGTGCTTGTGTACTGCTGCTGCTACTTCCCCCACCTTCTCAGGGGAAGTCCATCCAATCAGAATATTGTCTATGTATTGGTACAGTACATCTTGGGGGAGTGAGGCTGTCTGTAGAAGTTCAACAAGTGCAGCACGAGCAATTGTGGGTGAATGTTTATACCCCTGTGAGAGTCTGTTAAAGGTATATTGTATTCCCTCCCAAGTGAAAGCCATCTTCTCTTTATCCTCCTCCTTTAAGGAAACCATAAAAAACAGCTTTTACATCTAGCTGCAGTCCATGGGTGTGCAGCTGCTTGCAAAGTAGCTGTTAAATTTGCAATGTTTGGGGCAGCAGCTGTGAGTGGGGCTGTGTTGGCATTCAGGTGCCAATAATCAATTATTAAATGCCACCTCTGGTTAGACATCTGGTTTCTGAACTGGCTGGACAGATGCGTTATATGGGCAGTGGGTTCTGGAGATAATTTGTGTCTCCAAATCAGCTATGACTTCAGAAATTCCATTTTGTGCTGCAGCAGGGATTGGTTATTGCAGTACATTAGTAATTTTTGAATCAGGGAGTGCAGGGTTTGTGTGAAGTACCCGTGCTGTGGCCTCCTGGTTTCTGCCAGGGTTGGGACAGGTGTCTGAGCCAAAGGTCCACATGCTGCCTTTTGGAGGTTGCCAGGTTTGGCTGTTTAAAACATTGAAACCTAAAATATTTTCATTATGATCTTTAATTACAAAATGCCTAGCCTAGTTGCCATGCACTTCTCACCCAGGAGCCATCAATTGACCTTGGCACAACACTTGCTCCATTCCCACCAGTAATCTTAATTCTTTGCCATCTAGATTGCATGCCCAGCTTCTCAGCATCTTGTGTTAGTATTGAAAATTGTGCTCCTGTATCTATTAAAAACGTCACCAATTGTTCTTGAGGACCAACTGGAATTAAAATGTATAGGCCATCATCACTTATCCACTGATAAGCCTCCACTTTCCAGACAGGCAGGCCCGATTGCCATCCAGGCATTACTCGTTTTTTGACTTCATGTACTGCAATTGCTCCCTAAGGGGGAGAAAGGGGTTGTTTCCCTTTCTAGAGACTGGCAGTGCAGGAATTGAAATATGCTCCTTCCTTTCACCATTACCTCATTTCTGGAATCCATCAATCAGACTCAAGATAACACCAGTAGGCTGACCTTGCACTGCAGCTCTGGGTATGCCTATGGCTAATGCATTTCTCCATAATTCATTTCTCTGTTCTTGAGGTTCTGTTTGCAGGTTTTTATATTTGTTTACCTTTGATCTAGTTTCTGTTCCTTGTTTCAGGGGTCTTACTTTGTGATCTCCTCCCCAGAGCTTCAGGTTTTGTTTCAGCTGGTTCATTGTCCCAGCCCATTTCATGGCTGTCGTTAACAATGCCCATATGTAGTTAACTCTGCCCATATACGAAGTTGTTCGGGAGCATTATTGCCCTGGTGTTTGTTATGTTCAGTATCTCTTAATCTCATCCTACTCATGCAACTAGGTAGGGTTTAAGAATTGCCAGGGCTCTGCTAATCAGTGGTTTTAGCATTGCAAAATCTACTGTAGCAGATAGTGGGACGTCATAGGCCCTTGTTTGTGCATGGCTTGTATGCAAGTGGCTTTTGTGGCAGCTGTAAAGAGCTCACTTAGAGATTTAATGGGGATTGTGGCAGGTTCACCTCGCTCCATGGTGTCTATATTGTTCTAGTTTCACCTGATTTTCTGTTATATCTTTCCAGCAAATACGTTAATTGCAATGGATCCCAGGGTATGGTTCATGTAGTATATTGTGGATGACCACCCCGAGCTCCCACAGTTGTTTCCGTTTTAACAACAGGTCTGGATTCATATTCATGAGGATTTGTGGAGAACAAACGCTCATTTTCTTCTAGCTTGCTATCATTGGGATCTCCCCAGATATCTCTATCCCACTCTTCAGTAGATACCGTTAGTTTCCTCATCTGTATGATAATCAGGGGGGCAAGGAGCCTGCATAAGAATCATCTCAACCTTTTCTCCCTACTTTTGTCTTTTCTCTTTTTCTTCCTGTTAATTGCTTTTGCAGTTGTTCAATTTTTAAAGACAGCAATAACTCAGATGCCTTCCTACCCTCTAATTACTTCTCTAAGTCGGGCTCCTTCCTTTTTCTATTCTCCCTTTCTTGATATGCACCTAAAAATGTGCATATCTAAACAGTTACCTAACATCTTGTAGATAACTCGTTTCCCTTTTCCATCCTTTGTGCAGCCTCTAATTGCCTTTAAGTGGTGTTCAACGACTTCCCAATTATGCCAATTGACACAAGGCCATTCTTCTGGGAATCTGGGACTGGATTCACTCCATGACTCCGTAAATAATCAGTGATACCACTTGCCATCCTGCCGACTGCCAATTTGTCATGGATGGAGTGATGCAATTCACTCATAAGAGAGAAGTAGCAATATGTTTATTGATATGAAACAGTGATTTAACAAAGTTCAATAGTAAATGCAACAGTGGTTTAACAGGATTCAACGTCAAGGTTCATTTGATATTTATTGCATAGAGGATAGGGTCAGACAAAACTGTCAGGAAGACCCTCCCATTGAGTCACAGAATGGGCCCCCTTGCTTTCTAAACTCCTTCTCAGAGAGGAGTCTAGATTCATCTGGATCCACTCCTAGTCCCAGACTTGGTCAACAGTTCATATCTAAATGATTATATGTGCACCATCAATCCTTTATATCACTTAGTCAGAATTCCAAAGTTTAGCATGCCATTAATCACTTACAAAGAATCTGTTGCAACAAGGAATCTCTCAACCTTGAGAAGTAACCTTGAGAGGTGTCCCTACTCAAGGGGATGTCCTGGCGTGCCTCCTGCTGCCTTGCAGGAGAGCTCAAGGGGCCCTGAGCTGTCTACTATTTATGGAATAAGATAATTGACTCATAGTTGTATTTGCATACTGGCTACAGATGTTAGTTTCTTCCAAATTTGGCTCGAGGCAGACACTGGCCAGCACTGTGGTTAGGTGAGTGCATTGTTCTAATTAGCCCTTGGCTGTTGTATTGTTATCTGTCTCCACTGAATCCACTTTGAGTCCCGATCCAGTGTCAGGGGAGGTTTCAATATGATCCCAAGAGCGAGATTAAGACACAACCGAGGTCAAATGCTGTATACCCAAACCAGGTTTTTATTATTAAAAAGGTGAAGAGGGGTAGCAATAGGACAGAATAGAAGGAAAAGACATAAATAAAGCAAGGATGAAGGATAGGGCTGCAAGAATAGTCACCACCGTGGATCCAGCGGCGTCCTGTTGGTCCTCAGTCTTCAGTTCTTTGGTGGTGGGTGCACACGGATCTGGCTTCGATGGTGGATGCACACTGAGCAAAATTTTCTGCTGCCTTTTTAAGTTCATTGTATCAGCTGATTAGCATATCTGCTCACCTTTAGTTTTTTTTCCTCTGGTCCCACAGGTTTTGTTGCATCTGGCTTCAGAGCAGGAATGTTTGCCTCTTGTCAGTTCATTAGCAATGCATGCATGGGGTCTGGCCTACACAATAGAGCCACAAATGGCTACAGGATGGGGCCAACTCAGTACACTCTGCACCTTTGATGCTTGTCTAAAGAGCTCGGACAATGCAACCGCAAAGAAGTGGGGGGATGCATCCTTCAATACACTCCTCACAGGCCGCAGCAGCTTCTCTTGGAGGTTTGCACAGACACAAGCAAGCTTTGAGACAGTCATATGACATTTCAGTCTCTCACAGATGCAGCCATCACAACCAGACACATCCATTATGATTGCCGCTGGTGGTTATCACTTGAATAGGGTTATGGGAAATACAGATCAGGTTAGAGAGGGGTGCCTACAGCTGCACTCCTGGATTCTGTTTTCCCAGGTGCAAGACCTTACATTTATCCTTGCTGAACTTCCTAGGGTTCTTGTCAGCCCACTCTTCCAGCCTATCCAGGTCTTCCTGCAGGGTGGCTCTGCCTTCCACTTCCCCACTCAGTTTGGTATCATCAGCAAAATTCACCAGAAAAATTCATCAGGGTGCACTTGATCCCATCGTCCAGATCACTTATGAAGACATTAAACAGCGCTGGGCCCAATATCGATCCCTGGGGGACCCCACTTGTGACAGGGTGCCAGTTTGAAAAGGAGCTGTTCACCACCACCCTCTGGGTGGGGCCTGTCAGCCAGTTCCCCACCCACCACACACCCCTTGTCTAGACCGTAACACAGCAGCATCTCTAGGAGGAGGCTGTGGGGAACCATATCAAAAGCCTTGGAGAAATCCAGGTAGACAATGTCCACTGCTCACCCCACACCAACTGAGCAGGTTACTTTGTTGTACAAGGCGATCAGGTTTGTCAAGCACGATTTGCCCTTGGTGAATCCGTGCTGGATTTTCCCAATCATGTGCTTCATTTGACTTGTGACAGCCCCCAGGAGGATTCATTCTGTAACTTTCCCAGGAAATGAAGTAAGACTGATGGGCCTACAATTTCTTGGATCCTCCTTTAATCCCTTCTTGCAGATGGGGATTACATTAGCCTTCTTCCAATTTTCTGGGACATCCCCCAATCTCCACAACTTCTCAAAGATTATGGAGAGTGTCCACACCACGACATGAGCCCGGTCTCTTAACATCCTTGGTAGATAACATCAGGACCCATTGATCTGTAAGGGGTCAAGCTCCTGTAATAGTTCGTGTACCAACTCCTCCTTCACTGACTGTGGGTCTGTGTTTGCATCAACCTGGATTTTTGTTCCCAAGGCCTGAGGCCCAGCAGTGCTGGTAAAGACAGAGGTGAAGAAAGTGTTTAAAACCTCTGCCTTTTCAGTGTCATTGGTGACTAATTCACCTCTCCTGTTTAACAGTGGGCCAATGTTTTCCTTCTGTTTCTGCTTGCAGGAGCTTCCAAAAGAAATAGCAAAAGGACAAAGCACAGATACAGCAATAAAAGGGAGTGTCACGACTGCCTTTTTCAGCAAGTGGCACAGCTGTAGAGTTTGTGCTATTATCTGAATTAAGAGGCTATGTAAAAGATTTTGTATTCTTGACTGACCCATGCTTGCTCCCCACCTTGCTTCTTGTAATAGTTTTAAATAGATCTACTAGTTTTGGTGAGTGTTGCCTAGCGCTAATATTGCCAAAATACTAGGATCTTATCTCTTCGTGTTTGTGTAACCTTCCAGCTGGATTCCAAGAGTTTTAGGTGCTTTGGGATGAACCTTCTGCAGCATACACTGCAGTAGCACATCCCTGCAGGAATGATGCTTGCATCCTGAAGGTTGCCTTCTGCTTTTTATACTGACTTCTTTAGAATATTGAGTCAAGTAGAGCTGCAGTCTTTACTTCACTGGCCAGAGACCAGGATATCCAACAAATAAGATATTCAGCTTTTACGGTTGTTGAAGTAGGTCTCTGTACTGAGGGATGGTTCGTCTAGGCAGGAGACAAGAGTTTTTCTGAAGGACCCTGGAAGGAGCTAAGGACCAACACCTTCCTAGACTCTACTACCACCTGCCAGACAAACCTGTGCTCACCTGCTCCAGGTGTGGCTGTCCTGTCTTTGTGGAGCATATATGGAAGAAAGCTCAGGGCCTACATCGGTCAGTGTATGCTGATTCCCATCTTCCCTGTTCCGGTTTAGCACACTTTTGGAGCGGGCTAACTGTGTCTGTACTATGCAACACTTGGCCAAGGATCTGTGTGACAGCCAGGTAGCTCTAAGGCATAACTATTCAGGTTGGAGTCAGCAGTTGGAGTTTTTTTAGTTCAAAATACCAGAGATAGTAAGTACAATTTTATAACTGTCCTGCCAGTCATGTTCCTGCTCCGGGCTGTGGGGAACTACTTCACTTAGTTCCCAGAGAGCCCCAAAGCAAACTACCACGGTTAGGGAGTGGGGTCTGACAGTAAAGTAGGAATGAGGCAAATGGAGAAGGGTGCTAAATCCCACCAACTGATGCAATGAGACCGCTGCCTTGAACACCCTCTTCCAGTCATACACAACTGGATGTGGTATGCTCAGCTACCCTTTGGTAAAGGGTAAAAACATTCATGGAATGAAAGTTAGGACTTTCAGAGCCTGGTTCTTTTTTTAAATAGTCTGTAAACATTTTTACAGTCAGAATCTTCTTTATGGGCAAAGAGGAGGCACACCTTATATATATAAAACTAAGAATTTAATGTTAGTGTGCCTGAAATCTCAGTCTAAACTTTATCATCAGCCAGATGTAATTATTACAGAAAATAAGAAGTAATTCTGTGCAAGCCCGCCATTATTATTATTATTATTAATAATAATAATAATAACAATAATAATATTGCAGTTGCAATTGTTGCATGCAAGCTTCTCAGTTTCTACCCCTTTTCTGGTATTGTGCTCACTCTTCTTCTTGTCCTCTGGTTCCCAAGGTTGATGGTTTCATTTTGCTGTCGTTGGTGGGGATGTTACGTAAAGTTGTCAGTATCTGGGATCTTTCACTGGGAAGGATAAAATGTCCATGTTGATGATTTCTTCTTCACTCTAAGACCCACTTGGAGTTTCTTTTATATGTTAGCTAAGACACTTCCACATGTTTCTCTTTCTTCACTGGTCTGGTGTTCCACATTACACCTGATGTTACCATACATGATGCTTTTTAAGTGTGCTAGATACTATTATTTTGTTTTCTTTGTTACTCCTAAACCCAGCTTTTTCCAGTTTCCCTGTCTGCAGATCTGCATTTCTCTAACTGGCCAGTGGTAAGATGCTTACAGCTGTGGGGCCTTCAATGTCAAGCCTGTGCCCCATCTCTTAGCATCCCCTGCCTGTACTCCTCTATGCCACATTCTGGGTCTCTTCAGGGTCTCTCTGTCATAGCAGGTCTGTACTATATCTTTAAGTTACAGTTGTAAAACCATGATGGTACTGTACAAAGACATAAGAAATAAAGCAAATTAGCCATAGCCCCTGGTTGATTAGAAAAATTGTTCATGCTCTACCCTACAAACCCTTTATGGTGTGGGAAGCAGGGCAGGGTTTGTGCTGCTTCTTTCCAGTGCACTCTAACTCTAGCTTTTCTTCAGTGTCACTTTTGGATTTTAACACAGTTGCAAATATTTATTCACAGGTGGCTCTTTGGATTATGTTAATTGAAATCTGTGCAACTGCCAAAACCAATTACCCTCAGATTGCCTAGTCAATGCCTTTGCTGCAGGATAAATGCTTTTATAGACTCATTTACAAAGGGTAATAGTGAGTAGGCTTTGTTTCATCTTTAACATTAAGAGTTTGATTTTGATTTTGATTTGGATCTAAATAAAATTCTGCTCTGAAAATTTTGTTGTTTAAATCACATCTAATTCACATGCAGTGTGGTTCTTGTATGATAGGATGCTCTGTTGCCCATTGCCAAGCAATCACATGGGGGAGACAGGCCAGCTGTGTAATCCAGCGGTCTCAGTAGAGGTTGTGACACTGGGGCTCCTAGTCTCTCTGCTCTGCTACCAGCCCACTGTGGGATTATAAAGGAAATGTTATAACTCATTGTTTTCTCCACTTGAGTCATAACAATTTGTATTTCAAAGTGAGGCACATTTTGTAAGTATAAAAATGTATTGGTCTGCTCATTTTTCATTGTTTTTAATATGTATCTTCTGGAATAAAAATAATCCCTGACGCCTTGTTAATAACAGCAGTTTTACACGGCTTAGCTTGTACAAAGAGAAACAACACTGAAAGTCACAGCCTCACATCTCTGCTACAGTTTGTTCTTCTCTAAAAAAATTTAATTTCTGAATTCTTATTGTCAAGTCTTAACAAGTAATGGTGCTTTAGAAACAGGGCTTGAGAATACTGGGTCCAAGTCATAATGGCTGCTTAATTGTTTAATACACAGGAAGCAGATAGTAGAAGTGAATAGTTAATTTTCACAATGAAGGGGAATCATGAGAGAAGTCTAGGAATCTCTGTAGAGACTTGTGCTCCTTAAGGTGTTCACAACAGGTGTGGAAATGGGGATGAGCAACAGATAATGTGATAAAGCTGGGCTTTCCAGCAGAACTAGGAAAACCAGATGAAAGCAGCAAGTGGCAGACTTAAAAAGCAAGCAGCAGTTCTTTGCATTAGCATGCAGTTGTACCATGGGAGTCCTTGTTGTGAAAGTTGTGCATGCTAAAAATGTGCATGGATTCCAAAATGACTGAATAAATTTGTGGAGAAAAAGCATAACATTTCTGGTTCAAGTCCCTGTGGCAAACTGAGAGGGCATCCTGGAGAAAACTCCATAGATATCTGCTTTTGAATACTGTTGGATTCAGTTGAATTCAGTTAGGTGGACCTTTGATCTGAGCTGAAAGGCACACTCTAATGTTCTTCTAAAGAAAATCAATAAACCCATGGGAGCTTGATCCCCCAGCCCTTCATTTTCCTTCCCTATTCTCTAGTATCCCCTTCTCTCCTGTCACAAAGTCAAACACCTTTTCCAAGTAACTCCTCTGCTTTTCCCATCCATCCCACCCAATGTTATCTGGGATCCATCCTGAAACTTTGCCAAGGTTTCTAATGTTGTCTCCTTTGTTTGATTTATCATCTTTCTCTCTGTCCTCTGGGTTCTTTGTCCTGTCTGTCTCTCAGTTCTCAAAAAGATTGTTGTGGTTTAAACCCAGCTGGCAGCCAAACACCACGCAAGTGTTTGCTCACCCTCCCCTTCCTGGGGATGGGGGAGAGAATGGGACAGGTAAAGGTAGGGAGACTCATAGGTTGAGGTAAAAACAGTTTAATAATTGTAATAAAATAAAATAATAACAATAATAGAAAGTACACATGGGTAGTGCACAATGTGACTGCTCACCACCTGTCGACTGATACCCAGCCTGTTCCCTGCTAGCAATCTTGAAATAACAAGATCCCACAATCGTAATCCCAGAAGCAAGAGAGAACCCCCTCCTTCTCAGCCACCCCTCATCCATATACTAAGCATGACGTTACGTGATAGAGAATATTCCATTGGTCAATTTGGGTCCAGTGCTCTGGTCATGCTCCCAGCTTCTTGTGCACCTGCACATGGGCAGAACAGGGGGAGTTGGAGAGACCTTGATCTCTTAGCAACAACTGAAAACATCAGCATATTATCAGCATTATTCTCATACCAAATACTGTACTGAATCTAAAACACAGCACCATTCTAGCTGCTAAGAAGAAAAATCAACTCTATCCCAGCCAAAACCAGGACAGGAATCCTCTTCATTTCCTCTCTCACTTTCTCTTCATAAAGCTTTGTCACCAGTGCCCTGCTGTTATTCCTTAACATCTGGGTAATCTCTCTTAGAAATACTCTGTAAGGCTCCCTGTAAACAACTATTTCATTGTTTTCCTTAAAGCCTGTCATAAAAATTTTTCTGTGCTGTGATGTGCTCAGGGAGGTTGGCAGTGATTAACTTCCCAGCTCCTCATCAGTGTTTTCCATGTTTTTTCAGCACTTGTGGCTTTGTAGGTGTGGATCTGCTGTCTTCAGGCTCACCGTGACATGCAGGCATTTGGGGCAAGAGCAGCCTTTCTGTGTGTTTGAGTAAGGCACTAGAACCCTGTGTGTGTGACATTTAGGTGTATAAGAGATAGGCAGTAGCAAGGATAGAGCCTAGCATTTCTTCATGATGACAAACTGCTGTCTTGTATTATGAAAGTGACTGCCTTTCATTCAAATGATTTATAGACAAAATATTTGGCTTTTGAAACACATTACTGAAGCAAACATTAATAAGCACATTAAACTTTTATTCTGCTTTGGTTAAATTAGGAAACAAGGTGCTTCGAAGGTTTACATTGAGTATTTTCTCACTTCAGGGCCAAAGTGGACCTTCAGGAGGAAAGGCAGTACCACCAAGACCTCCTAAAGCAGTATCTAAAAAACGGGTAAGCTCCACAAATCCATGAGTCTAAAAAATTTTTTTTTCCCTTCTTTATCTATGAGATGCAAACTGGATTCAGTCTGAACAATGGCTTGTTTTATGGAATTGGTAACATTCCAATTGATTTAACAGTAAGAAGTTGCTCTAGATTTCCACTGAGAAGAGAATTACACCAGCAAGTTAGAATGAAAATGACAGCTAAAACAAAGGCACAAATTAGGTAAAATGCAATATGAAAAGATTCAAATAAAATGTTTGGGATGTAAATTCCAACATACAAGCTGACACAGACTGTGAGGAAACTTCCTGCTCTGTTTAAAAAATTCAAAACATAGCCCATATTCACTTAATGAACATAGAAATGCAAGCATTAGAGAAAATATCATTAATTTTTTCACTGTAAGCCTCCTGGTAATGTTTTTACTCTTGGGCAAATAAATGCTTAGAATATGCTTATTTAATCTACCTTCCTCTTAGCTCTATTGGCGTGGATGGAAAAAGGACAGTTTACACGCCTTTAAACAGGCATGATGATAAATAGCTTTTCACTTTCTTAGGACAAATCACAATCTTGTGCTAAATGTTCCTCTTCTGACCCTTTAAAAATGAAAAGTTATTTACTTTTAAATTAAAAACATAAATAAAAATGTTAAACCCAAACCACTTTTTATCTGATGCACTAGGGAAAAGAGTCACTGAACTAACTGGCATCAAATTGTGTATGATAAATGTCCTATAAGCAGGTGTTCATGTGGGGAGAGTTAAATCACAAACAACTGTTCTGCTGTCATAGTCTCTTGTGTATCAGAGTGCCTGACCTTCCTTACAGCTTGCCTCTTTTCAGCTCCCTTGGGGAAAAAAAAGGCTGCAGCCTGTGTCTTTCCCTGGGTGCCTGGCATATGCAGAATTCTCTGTTACTTTCAGCCACTGCACATTTTTACACAGCATTGTGCTTTTGACTTTTGTGGTGCTCCGCAGATAGCAAATCTTTGCTGGGTCCAGTTTCTGAACCTGCAATCAGCCTTCAGTTATACCCTGGACTTATCAGCAGCTCTGTATGGCTACAAAATCTAGCAGACCTGAGAGAACTGTATTTAAAAGAACGTAATCAACCCATTACACATTTTAGGGAGAAATTTTACCTGGAGCAGTAAAACACTTGAATCAGCAACTTTGTGTTCTGATGGTTTATCTGTAATGACAATTAATTGAAATTCATCCCTGTGGTGTTTAATTTGCCTGCTAATGATATCATATCATGACATTAACCCAAGCCCAACCCAAGGAGAGCAGCTCTCTGTGTTGGGAGAATGCAGACCTGCTGGCCTTTGCAATAAAATGGTTAACATTCCTCCAGGAGCCGAAACCCTGCAGCTTTGTATCTTTAACTATTTTCTAAGTGTAGCTTATAGAATAACACTTTGGAAGTATCACAGAATCACAGAATTGTCTAGGTTGGAAAAGACCTTGAAGATCATCCAGTCCAACCATCAACCCAACATTAACAGTTCCCAACTCCACCATATCCCTCAGCGCTAAGTCGACCCGACTCTTAAACACCTCCAGGGATGGGGACTCCACCACCTCCCTGGGCAGCCCATTCCCATGCCCAACAACCCGTTCTGTAAAGAAATGCTTCTTAATATGTAGTCTAAACCTTCCCTGGCACAACTTGAGGCCATTCCCTCTTGTCCTATCACTTGTTACTTGGTTAAAGAGACTCATCCCCATCTCTCTGCAACCTCCTTTCAGACAGCTGTAGAGGGCGATGAGGTCTCCCCTCAGCCTCCTCTTCTCCAGACTAAACACCCCCAGTTCCCTCAGCTGCTCCTCGTACGACCTGTGCTCCAGACCCTTCACCAGCTTCGTTGCCCTTCTCTGGACACGCTCAAGTAATTCAATGTCCTTTTTGTAGTGAGGGGCCCAAAACTGAACACAGTCATCGAGGTGCGGCCTCACCAGTGCCGAGTACAGGGGTAAGATCACTTCCCTGTCCCTGCTGGCCACGCTATTTCTGATACAGGCCAGGATGCCATTGGGCTTCTTGGCCACCTGGGCACACTGCTGGCTCATGTTCAGCCGGCTGTCAATCAACACCCCCAGGTCCCTCTCTGACTGGCAGCTCTTCAGCCACTCCTCCCCAAGTCTGTAGCGCTGCTGGGGGTTGTTGTGGCCCAAGTGCACCCGGCATTTGGCCTTATTGAAACTCCTACAGTTGGCCTCAGCCCATAGCTCCAGCCTGTCCAGGTGTCTCTGCAGAGCCTCCCTACCCTCGAGCAGATCAACACCTCAAATCAACAATTAATTGCAGTTCCTTGACTTGTGCCCTTGAGTAGTCCTAAAGTATGGCTCATTTGGGTGTCATATAGTCAAACGAAACAGAATTGCCAACTTTTAAACTGAAATTGGAGTTACTTGAGTTTTGTTATTGGAGTTACTTCAGTTTTGTTACAGACCAGGAATTATCTTCAGACAGCATCTCCTCCAACCCACTGAACTCTTGCTGGCAAGTGTAAGCTATTCAACAATCTTCAGATTTGGGCCTGCCATTTGGGTTTATCTGCTCTGCTCAAACCACACATGGGTGGGGAAATGCTGTTTTTTCCTTCTTGCTCCATGCCTGGAGAAGTGCTGCTTTGGGAAGGAGCAAAACATTCACAGTCTTGGTGCACTAATGGGCTTGTTGTTCTTGTGCTAGGATGAAGATGTCTCCACAGAAGTGGGAGAGGGGGTAGATGAATGGGCAGCAGTGAAGACTCTAGTCAAACCCCCAGATCAACTGGAGCTGACAGAAGCTGTGAGTAAAACAGTGCCTGTAGCTGTCATGAGAAGTGTACAAAACTCCATAAGCCAAAGCCTACCTCTTACCCATTTGTTTTGGGGGAAGTTCTGTGAGTAGAACTCCAGTACTTGCTAAAGTACAGTGTCTGCAGCATAAACTGAAATGGCTTTCTGTAGAAAAACAGGGAGAATGTGCTTTGAAACACAATTCTGGGCTTAAGACAATGCAACTGTGTGGAATTGATCCAAGAGGGGAATGTGGCTGGGGTTTCACTCAGGTAAGGAGGACCTCAGAGCCAACCTTGAGCTTTTCAGGTACCTGTGTGTGATACACAGGACAGGGAGGTGTCCTATAGTTTTGTGGCCATTTCTTCTCATCTTGGTTCAGTAGTATTGCAGTCAGTCACACTTCCAAGTGCAGTTGTCTCTTTCTTCTCACTGCCTTGTAAAACTCTAGCATTGCTCCTTGTTCTCTGTGTAGCTCTCAAAAGGAAGCTATATGGAATTGCTCCTGACTCAGGTTGTGAAGAGAGTTAACACCAGTACTGTTTTTTGTTTGCAGGTCAATCCTGCAAGCACTGCTACTGAGGTTATTGTTTACTCTGGGTTTGGACCTTCAAGACACAGATTGTCTTTCTTGCCCTATAGAATGCAACTAGCATTTTTCAAGTGCTACCATATCTTAGATAAGAATTAACATGACAGTTAAAGAATTCAAGAAAGTCCATTGAAATACTGTGGTAGGAAGTAGGATGACTGTTCTGGATTCCACTCTGAGCTAGCTTGGCTCCAAACATTGTTCTTGCAGAGGCATCAGCTGTACACGAGGTATCTGCAGTGAACTGAACATCGTAGAACTGAGCATAAACCTGCTGATTTTTGTATGCTGTAGGTTGAATTAATAGTGGAGTTTTATTTATGATATTTGTTTCCATTCCAAAGGAATTAAAAGAGGAAATTACACGCATCCTGACTGCTAATAATCCCCATGCTCCCCAGAATATCGTCAGATACAGCTTTAAAGTAAGTGTGGCATGACCTGTAAAATCAGGATGAGATCTTTTGCAATTAACTGGTTCTGTGTTTTCCTTTGATTTATAACCAGGTAAATTTCCTTTTAATGTGGCTTCATCTTGTTACATATTTACTGCCAATGGTTCCTAAAGGGTTTTTGCAGAGTGTGAAAGTCTAAAAGCATTGACGTATTTATTCAGAGGTAGGATATAACAATTACTCAACAAGATCTGGCAGTGAACATAATTAGTGAGGCTAATCTCAGGTGATAATTTTTCTGCATTATGTGGTGGGTAGAGGACAAAAGACAATGCTTTACTCAGTCTGTAAGACAGTCATGCCTCAGTATCCTCACATCAAGATTCAGTTGTTTGAATTATAGGAGAGCTCAGAAATGTGCTTTGTGAAATCACTGACAAGAGCTGTATTCATGATGAGTAGGAGTGGGCAGGGGAGGGTGTATCAAAGACTGGCAGGAAACATCCAAGAAGGTGTGACACCTTCACATTTGTGTGTGCAGAGCATATGCTGCATTACTGTGGAGCAGCCTCCTCCTCTGCTAGCATGTACAGCTAGCAACACAGGCTGCTGCAGGGGGAGAGTGGAATGATGGCTTTGCCTCCTGCTTCTCCCTTGGAAGGGTTACACCTCCTGAAAGAAAGGACACAGGGACAGGTCCTCCAGCTCTGGCATTGGATTATCCCCAATTTAGGCAGGGAAGAGACAACCAGGTGAAATATTCCTGAGCCTGTCTCATCTAGTCTCTCAACTAGTAACTAGTTTGACCAACCATTACGTGATATCCCCTGAGAAAGGAAATCAGTCTTGTGGAAGTGAATAAGGTCACTTTCTCTTCTGTTTGGAGTTGATGTTTTCCATGTTTATGGGATAAAAACAAGTGATGAATGATCCATATCTTCAAATCCTCCACAGTGACTGAAATGGGCTCAATGTTATGCTGTGATTGGTACAGAAAGCAGTCATATTTTTAAGAAGAAACTATTGAAGCATCTGTGGTCTGCAGTGGCTTCTGATTGCTTTTAGATGCAGATCAAAATCTTGATACAGAGTTTGAGCCTAGGTGTGTGGCTGCACTATACAGAGGTCCACAGGCAAGTGCCAATCAAGCTGGCATCAAATAGCTGAATTAGTACAGTGCTTATAACCTGGACATGACGCTAACAACCTGTACTGTCTCCAGATCAGAGCTGCTCTCTATGTATGGTGCTGCTCTCGTGTAGGTACAACAACTCATTCAGGGATCTCAGCCCAACAGGACCTGAGAGTCTCTTAGGGAGTGCTGTGTATAGAGGTCCACTAGAACTACATTTAAGCTCACTCATTGTGGTAGTGGTGGATAACTAGAGGTTTCATGTTCTTGCTTCTTTTTGTTGTATTTTTAATTTATGACTCTCAAAGTCCTGAGATATAAATACCTGTTGGAAGAAATTCAGTGTGAATATGCCAATAACAAACATATATTTATCAGTATGGATCTTCTTAGTTTAGCAATTTAGGCTTCACTGTATTTCCGGTTTAAAATATTTTTTTTTCCACACTGATTTTGTTGATTTTTTCCTCTTTGTAGAAAAGAGCATACAAGCCAATAAACTATGTGGATCAAATGGCCGTTCACTTCTCTTTGAATGGAAACATGATACCTAAAGATTCAGATGAAGGCAGACGGCAGAGTATCAGATTAAGCACTGCAGCAGGTAGGTTTATTATCTGAAACCACAATAATTTTCAGCTACACACAGGTACTACTTATTCAATGTGAGGAAATGAACATGCTTCATCACCACAGAATTGAACAGCTCCTGTTTTGGCTTGCATCCTTCTCAGGAAACAAAACCAGAAAAAACCAATCAGCCAGATGTTTGCCACAAGGGTAGGAAATGGTGCATGCTTTTTGAGCCATATGAACACTAACACTGAAATTTTCAGAGCTATTTAGTGTCTTTTAAACATCTGCTACCATTAGTTGGACATACATGTCTAAACTCCTTAGCCTGCCTTGGAAATTTCAGCCATGATTTGAAGTATTAAAGCAGAAATGTTTGGAGGCTGGGTGATCATTTAGGAAACTATCATATATTTGACCAGTTCTTACACTTTTACCAGGACATCTACTTCTGGACAATGTGAGATACAGCTATTGAGCTAGTTGTACCTTTGATCTGAGCTATCACTATTCTTAGGTTTTCAGTTAAAAAGACACCTTAATCAGAGGCTGAAAAGCTCTGTTGTTAGTGAAGAGTTCTAGGTTTGAATTTTCAGCAGGAAAAGATGTACTGCCTAGTAATTTTCTTATATTTCTGCTGTTTGTGAAAGGAGAAGTTGTATCACAAAGAGTGTCCTTTCAAAGTGGTAACTATCAGGCACAAAGATAACATTGGATAAGCTCCTGAGAATAGTTGTTACTTGCAGCTTGTGAGTGAGGGTCAGTGCCTCTTATTTTACACTTAACAAAATGTGCACGATGATTTGAAGTAGGACAAAGTGCTGAATGGGATCTTTGATGCCATGAAAGCATGGATTATTGTTGTTGGTAGCAGATTTCAAACCAGCTAGTTTCAAGCAGCTTGATGCTAGCATGACTACACACTCAAGGCCGTGATTGGAATGTAGACATCCATCATTCTCTAACAAGACTAGTATATTCATTTTTATCCATATAAATATGAACAAACCATGTTGTAACCCCTATGTGCCTTGAAAGCGTTCTTTATGGCTTTGCATAATAGCAGCCATTTTTGAAGGCCAGAGAGGTCCAGAACTGAAGGGATACCCAGAAACAAAGCTGCTCAGATCAGGAGCTGTTTTCAAAAGCCTGATCTGAGTCAAAATCAGATTTTTTATTTCAGCGCAGCCAGAATTACTGCAATATCGTTCTAGTAGTAACCTTGTCTCATTTTGTGGCTTTGAGCAAACAATCACCCTCCAAATTGAGGATTGGTTACTGCATTGTATAATGAGATAGCACTACAGAAGGTTGCATCTGTATATTAATGCTTCAGAAGTTAGAACGGTCTGCAGAATATGGGATAATATGTCCTATTATCCTGGACTTATTCACTTATCCTTTCTATCATCAGAAAAGGCTCCTGTTGAGATTTCTGCAGTAACATCTGAAGAGGCAGAGATTAAAGATGAAGCAAGCGTAGGAGATACTCAGGTAATTTTCCATAGTCAGCTGAGAGCTGTCCATTTTATTTTTAATAATAGATTTGAAATTCTTTTATTATAAAATGGCTTTGCTGAGAAGCTTCTGTGATTGATTCTTTTATGCCTGAGACGTCTCTGCTGTAGGTGAGATCCTGCAGATTCTACTAAACAGCTGGGGTTCTCCTGCCATTTTTAGGTTTGGAGAATCTCTGTAAGGTGATGAGGTCCCTCACACCAGGTCTGTCTTTATCCAGATATTATATCAAGATACAGTGTAATTCACTGGGGTCTGGAATCCTCCTGGACAGTATGTTCATTCCTGAAAGAAAAGTTGGTGAAAAACAAAGTGTGGAGGAATGAAAGCAGCAGGCATAACTATGTGAAATAAGCAGTGGCCTGATTTAAAGGCAGCTGGCTGATCAGGAACGGAGTAGGCTGTGAGAAGTTTGTTCTTATCCATACAGTGTCAGGCCATGGAATCAAGTTCAGAGTAGTTTCAGATAAAGCTCACTGTCTAGCAAGGAAATGAAAACACAGGGTGGTGGGACTTTAACACAGTCTTCTTGTCCCTGAGTCCATTTTATCAAAGGCAGTCATGCTATATTATCTCACTCATGTTAGGCTTTGTTTTAAAGTAACTTCAGTTCCTGGTTTTCCATGTTCCCATTTAGATACTGTTCCAGAATTTCCTTGCTTTGATTGCTGGAAGTCTCCTAATTTCCATCTTAAATACTGAATTTTCAAATACAGTCTCCTTCACTAGGCAGAGGAAATCCAGCAGTCTAAGAAGAAGTACTTCTGAAGAAGAAAATAAATGTCTGGTTCTTTCAGGGTGGAGTCACTGCTCTATTTTCTTTCAGGCTGCAGGAGAGGAAGAAGCAGGGGGTTCAGGAACAGCAGAAGCAGCTGAGATAGCAGAGGCAGAAGAGCCTCCTCCATCAGGAGTAAAGGAGCAGAAGCTTGCAAACCAGTTCAACTTCATTGAGAGAGCTTCAAGGACACTCAACAACCCTATGCAGGTGTGCTGTCATTTCCTCCAGTGACTTGGAGGATCTTTCCTTTGGGAGGGCGTGTGGGTCATCTATGTTTATGTCATATACTATGATCTCTGTAGATACTATTAGGAAAAAAAAAGCAGTGTTTTGTCATAGTAAAACATTTGGGGTGATGAAAATGGTGACAGAAGAGAATTCTTGCCTCATGGATTCTTGGACAACCTATGAGAAGTTTTGGTGCTACTGTAAAACCTTAAACCTCTGCTTAGATATAACATTTTTGATGTCTATTTTCTCATCTGAAAAAGTATAGAGCAATGGTTTGGGTAGTAGCAGAGGTCTTGGAATCCATGACTTCAACTTCCTTTTGTCACAGAGTCCCTTTATGGCTTGTACTTCAATTCTTACCCATGGAGCAGGGATATAACTACCCCTATATTAAAAGGATAAAGGTATTTGCACTTGTGTTAAGCACAGGTACTGCAGTAACGGACCCATGTAAGTGTGACAGCTCTTTACTGCTGCTACATGGTACATCTCCCTCCCACTCTATGCATGCACTTTCCAATCAGTACAGACCCAAGACTTGATGTTCCTTCCCTAAGCTTTTTGCTGAGCCTGCAGCCATTCTGAGTGAGTCTTCACAGGGCCTTCTGACCAAGCAATACCAGTGTTGTTGGTCCCCAGTTGAGTGCTCAAAAAGGAGCTTTCTGAATTGGAGATACAACTGTCAGAGAGAAATTTCTTTTGTTTTCCTTGCTGCCTGGAATCAGAGTATATACAGCTTAGCCAGAGAGCCTGCCTGCCTTCTTGCAGTCATTACACATAAAGTGAGATGCCTTTAACATCTGGTGGGCTTGGAGAGATCTAAGAGTTACTGTGTTGCTGAAGCTACTATCTCCTAGAAGGAATACCATCTCTGTCCACTGGTAGAGATGGAGGATCTCAGGAGAGTTTATCAGACAGTGGGGTGCTTACTGCAAAGTCTGAGCTAAGATTCTGCATCTTTCAAAAATCCCTGCAGAGGCCACAGAATATTAATCCTCTGTTCCCAGACCTGCATATTCTCTTCTCATTGATTTTATGGGAAGAGGCTTGTGTGCCTCTGTGTGATTCTGCCTTTGAAAGCAGAATATATAGACCTTAAATAGCTGTGAAGTACTGCTCTGTGCTGTACAGTATGTGCGGTTTCCACCTCTGAGACTGCTTCCTTTCAGAGGTCAGTGAAATGCTACAGGCAGCTTCTTAAAAATGTCCTGACACAATGGTTTTCTGAAAGAATATGCTGTTCCATGAAATGAAAGTTTCACAGAAATACATTCATTTATTTCAGAATGTTGATGTAAAAATATTATTTCAGTAACATCAAATGAATTGTTTATAGGTTATCATTCTGTTCAACTCTTTTGTTTAGATTGCTGTACCCAAGTAGGGTTTTCATATATAGGTCAAAACTTTTCAAATTTGGTAGGATATCATAACTGATGCCATAATTGGTAGCAGAATGTTTCACATGGTAGAGGTGAAACAAACCATTTCAACTCCTTCAAAATGAAATATTGAAATTAAATATTTTAAGTATGTTGGAGAAAAATCAGAAGGTCTTGTGAACCTTCTTTTTGTCCACAAGGAGATCTATTTGTAATTGCATGGTCACCGATAATGTTTGTGTAATGCTCTGGGAGTCATTTGGATGTTGAATTAATCTTAGATCGATATTATTCTAACTGACCTAACCTACTATGAGAAGGCTGTTTCCACAGCTGGACTATGTCACTGCAAAGAGTTTCAATGCAAATATTATGCTTCTTTATGCTTTTTTTTTATTCAGGAAAGAGCATGTCAAACGGAGCCTACACCTTATAAAAATTTCTCTGCCACTGCTAACCAGGTATATCCTTGTTACTTTTAAAGGTTTTTTTAGAGTATATTTAGGAAACTGAGATGTGAGAAAGGCAAAACCAAATTGCTATGTTTGCATTCCTTGCTGTGGAATGAGCTCCCATACTGTGGTGTTGATCTCCGGTTTATATCTGACAGCAAATTAGTGTGGCCCTCTTTTACACTTTAATGGATAAACTTGCTAATGGTTTATATTTCTAAGGTCAAGTGTCTTGGTTTAGCTGCTTTTAATTGATCTATTGCCAGCCACCCTGGCCAGTCTGCTTTAGAGAGTCTTAAACAAGTGGACATGGGGAAACCACAGTGTGAGAATGGTTCTGGACTCAGCAAGAGGTGGGCTGCAGCTTGCAGGCACTGACTTCTCGGGGGACACAGCTGTCTTTGGGGTGGAGATTGTCCCATTACTGAAGATCTTCCACCACTGTGTGGTGGGTAAGCTGGTTATTTAGGAGGAGTTGTGATCCAGCATTCAACACCTGATCAGATGCAGGACATTTCCATCAGCTGATCCCATCAGAGGCAGGTTCAATTGGATCTCAAAATGTAAGAACAAAATAACGAAAAAGCACTTAAGGCATGTCTGCATGCTAGCTACGCTTTGAGCACTGTGTTTAGAGAGTGGAGACCTCCAAAGATTTTGTACAGCTGGGAGTTTACAAGGGTTCATGGAGTTTTTGGGAGTGTTGCTAAGAATTTGATATATGCAATACTCTGTTTTTTACTTTGTCTAAGTTTAGCTATATGCTAAAGCAGCTTTCTAAAGCCTGAAGCTGAACCCAATGAGAACTACAGCATAAGGAACGTGGAAGGCCCACTTTAAGCCAGTTGCAATAGACTTAGCTCTGTTTTATGTAGTGGCAATATGCCTATTTACTCATGATGAAGAACTCTGCAGTATTTTCTCTATCTCTTAAAAACATAAAAAAATGTATTTTTCATGACATTTTACACATGAAATATGCTATAGCTTTCACTGGAAAGGGAATCCAGACAATTCTGCTGATTAATTCTCACAGATATTTGCGAAATTTATTTGTGTTTGTCACTAATGCAAATATTGTTTCAAACCACTGTACCGAACTGGTATTGAAAACATTGTTTCATTACCAGTGCACCACAGAAACACCCAGGAGAATGTATAAGGTAATACCAGCAATGTAAAAAATGCTGGTTTAGGAATGTGACAGGAAGGGGAGTGAAAGTGTCTCTGTTAAGCTAAAAACTGTAACTCAGTCTATTCCCGAACTTGAAATCACATTGGCCTAAGATCTTTCCTCCTTCCAGCTGGAGCTTCCTTTTATTTTTTCTGACAGTGAGATGATCTGAGAGTTAGAGAGAACAGAGCTATTTAAGATAATCACGCTGTTGCTAAAATTTTTCATGAAATGCTTGAGAACTAAGAGGAAAAGTTTTTCCCTTGTTTTCTTTTTATTCTGTTGAAATTTTGAGTGGATATAAAATAATAATGTAAGCTCTTTTTTTCTTCAACTCCTTTTCCTTCTTATTCTTCCTTATGCTCACAATTTCCTATTCCAAAGTTTTCTGTTGTTCTCCTTCTCTTCTCATCACATCTTCTTTGTCCTTTCCCTGATGTTTGGAACATCTTTCTGTCTCATTTCTCTGTCTCATTTTCAGCCAGGTTGACATAGCACATAGGGATATGGTATAGTTGGGAACTGTCAGTGTTAGGTTAATGGTTGGACTGGATGATCTTCAAGGTCTTTTCCAACCTAGATGATTCTGTGATTCTGTGATTTCTGCCTGCAAATTTACAACACAATACAGGTTTTTGCTAAAGATTTCTACTACCTTTCTTTATCTGGTCTGTATTTTGTGGTTGAATCATACTCCCTCTCCTAACCTGACGTGTCAGAATTAGATTTCCTCAGATACAGTACCAGCACTCCAATACTAATGAATAATTCTTAAATAGAAAAATTACTTTTGGATCTACTCAAGTAAGACATTCCTGGCATGTGGCATAGCAGAAGATGTAAAACCGCTCTCAGTTTCCATTTGATCATATGCTACAGAGTTGGAGTCCAAGATTTAAATTGTGTTAAGCAGCTACAATTTAATTTTCCAACACCACATGAGAAATGTCATAAAGCAGATGTTTAATGCATGTTTCCTATTAAACACTGGTAAATTAGCCAAACAGAAAGTCCTACAAAAAAAATACAGAGTCAAAGCACCAGGAAGAGTACTGGGGGAAGGAAATTGTTAAGAATGCAATAATGTGTCCTTAAAAAGTAAGACATGCCCCATCAAGCTTTAAAAATCCTGGGCTTCACTCCTTCACTTTTTGTGCAACAAGCCAGCTAACTTCAGCTAATTCCAGTCACAGCATTACTGTTGTGAGGACTATCTTTGTTGTGAGGACTATTTGTGATGGTGTAGATGGCTGTTTTCTGGAATGTAATCAGGTCCTGATAAATCCTACATCTGTCTGTCTCTCAGTGGGAGATCTATGATGCCTATGTGGAGGAGCTTCAGAAAATGGAAAGGTCAAAAGAGAAAGAAAAATCAAAAGCCCAGGTACCAAAGAGAGAAGAGAAGAAGAAGGGAAGAAAGTTAACCTCTCTGGAGTCACAGGTGCGTGTCATAACATTGGAAGAAGCCTGCTCAGAGTGGTGGTGGATGCATCTGTAATGCAAGTCAGGTGAAATTTAGCAAGTCATGCTGGCGGCGTAGCTAGTTGTCTCAGTTGGCAAGTAACAATCTTAGGAAATGCAAAAATTAGTTTTTGCTAGAACCTATATTTTCAAAACAGGATTTCCATTTTGCTGTACTTTTTATGGGAATACAAAACAGTGTGAAGCCATAATCTTGTCTTCAAACCTGATTTCCAAGTGAGATTTATGGCTTTCTTCTTTGCACATGTTTGTGTCTCATTTTTGATTAGCATGTGAGGGATAAAAGAATGAGTAGAAACTCTGTGTGACTTTTCAAAGAATTTTAAGTGGTGCAGAGGTTTTAGGTACAATCTTCCAATCTGAAAGGCAAAGAAATTTAGAATTCTTTCAAAATGTTACTAAAGCACTGTAGTGAAACACATTTTGCTATTTTATATTATTTTAATGATAATGTTATAGAATTATAATTTATATATTTTCTAGTTATATACATATAAATGACATATAATTTATATAATAGTTAATAATAGTTAATTGGAATCAAAGCCTACATACTTAAAAGTGAATAATGATCCTGGGAGGCTTGACCTAATTTGTAGGGGGATCTTTGATACATCATTTATTCATTTAGTTGGAAAGTGACAGAAGCATCTCTCTCCAGTATTTGAAGTGCTATGCCATGATCAGGCATTACATAGCATGGTGATACCTCAGTCATGGTGATGTGATCATCTCAAGAGGAGGTCAGCCACTCTGAGTCCTATGGAGTAGCAGAGTGAGTGGCAAGGGCTGCTGAACTGGATTAGCCTCTATTGGTCTGGCTACTCAGAGTAGCAGGTATCATAGCTCCTGCCAAGCTCTGAGCTGGTGTCGGGATCTTGCTGTGAGGGTGATGCTGACTCCTAATCAAGCCTTCTCTGTCAGGAGTAGCCTAGGAGTGCCTTGTGGGGATGCCACAGTCCATTCCCCTAAAGTGACAGTATCCTCATCTTAAAAATGTGGTCCCACTTCAAGCACTGACAATACAATATGGCAACCCTGAAAGATTTTCTTCATGTTCCAGAGTGTGTTCAGGAAGGTTCTATTAGGGTTTAACAGAATTTGATCTATGCAGAATTGTGGGTGGTTCTTTCCCCCCCAGTCTAAGTTAAACCATTTAGAAGGCAAACTGAAATAATTTCTGTAATGACTGGAGCAAAATGCACTGAGAACTATAATGCAGCAACATGGAAGTCAATTCTTAGCTTGCCCCTAGAATAGGTGTAGATATATCAACATAACTAAGATATATTTATGTAATAGAAGCTGGCTCCTGAAACTGGCTTTAGCACTTTCATACCATATGGCTGATTCAGCTGTAGAGGATTTGGCTGGTTAACTACCCCAGCAGCACTGTGCCATCAAAAGCCTTATAGTGTAAACAGACCAGGAACATGTTCTGACAAGCTTCTTCCTGTGAAGAATTGTGCTATTGAAATTCACAGTCCTTTCAAAAACTAATAAACCTTTCATCTGAGTACATTTTGGAGAATTAAGCCTGAAGTCAGTGGTACAGTTATGGGCTTAAAGGTGGACTGCTAAAAGCTGATAATGAAAATGAAATAAAAATTCTACTAATGAAACCATATTGTAAAAAACCTGCTGCATTCTCCACTGACAACACTGGGAAGTTGAAATCCAGGCATCCATGATCCCTCCCTTTGGTGCTTTGCTTTTCACTCTTAGCACTTTCCAGGGGGCTTGTAGGAAGGCCAGAAGGTCAATACACTGAAAAAGTGAAAGAAAAAGTTTCTTTATGCGGACACAGTGTCCCAAATTGAGGCCCTCTGTGAGGCTGGTGGACCAGCTTGAAGTGTATGAGAAACCTGCTGAATTTTCCAGTCATTAACTGGAAGATTCAACCTGAAGTAATCCAAGGCTAAAATCAGACTTACAACAGGCATTAAATCTGGTCATCTGTATGTAGGTCTGTGGAAATTAAAGGTTGATGACATCAGAATTTGTACTTCTGGTCTCAAGGCAGCAAATGGAGAAGTGGGTTTTGTGGATCTTCCAACTCACAGGTTACATACTTTGGACGACACATGGTAATTGAAACAGCTTTTCCAGCTAAACACTTTCAGAGGACATACTGCCTTTGATCACTGCTGAAGGTGAACTGTGGAACATCAAGAAGGATATGTGGCTGATCTGGATCAAGGACACAGTGGCTAGAAGCAGCAATTGTTTTCCATCATTGTTTCTGCCAGGCTAGCTGCTAGGAAGAAAAAGACTGTGATAGCTACTGAGATAGCGCTGGATTCAATCCAAAGGGAAGAAGAGGAGAAAAGCTTTTACCAGAGGTGGATCTCTGATGGAAGCTCTTGCTATGATAGGAGGCCATGAAAGGAGGCTGCAGCTGGAGTTGATGATAGGGGTCAGGTGAGGATCTGAAAACATAATGGATGAAAAGAAAGAGAAAACAGTACTGATACTGAGTAAGAGGTCAAGAGAACAGATGACTGGGAGAGGAAGAACATGATCCATGCAGAGGGAAGGGAAGGGAAGGGAAGGGAAGGGAAGGGAAGGGAAGGGAAGGGAAGGGAAGGGAAGGGAAGGGAAGGGAAGGGAAGGGAAGGGAAGGGAAGGGAAGGGAAGGGAAGGGAAGGGAAGGGAAGGGAAGGGAAGGGAAGGGAAGGGAAGGGAAGGGAAGGGAGCCTTGACAGTGGAGTAGAAGCTCCTCACTAGGGGAAAAGAAGTAGAATGAAGTGATACACTGCAGTGAAGAATGAGTAGAAGCAAGGAAGATGTGGTTTGGCAAAGCAGAAGAGAGAGGCAGCCAAGAGAAAAAGGAATGGAGATGGCCATGGATTCCAGCAGAAGGAAGGATGAGAATGATATAAAGAACAATATGAGTGAATAAAAATTGGAATGACAGAAAGTATTTGACTGGAGACTGTGATGAGGGGCTCTTGGAAATATCTCATTATGTCCATCACCCAAATGGATCTAGAGAGAAGAGGATGTTCTACATCCATAAGCAGTGATAAAATGTTTTAAACTTTTCCTCAGTTGCCAATAAAGGCAGCAAACAGAACACAAAATACTAAAGAGGAATGATACAAAATTTTCTGAGCTGAAAATAGTTGGAAGCAGAGAGAACTAGGCAGAAGTGTTGTATCTACTTGTCCTGTTCTTGCTGTTCCTGAGCCATCTGCTTATGGCTCTGATTATGGAGAGGATCCTGGCCCAGAAATACTCTTGGTCTGATCCAGTACGGCCTTCTTCATGTTGTTGTGTGAGTGTAGAAATGACCATATCTGAGGTAGAAGCAAAATGCAAAGAGCTTAATGCAATTAAGTTGATGCAGGCTAGCTTGTCTCACCCTGAGGTGACAAGGCATAAAATCAGAAGTCTAATAGTAGGGATTTGTAATGAATCTATCTAAAGAGGGGTGGAGCTATGTAATTGTAGTATAACAAGGGTATATTATTATATATCGGAGGAGTAAAAATGGTTCCATTAGTCTGACCTTTAACAGTATATGAGGCAATAGAATTAATATGGAGGGAAAGAATAGAGAATTGTGAGAAAATATGAAATGAAATGAAATAAAATAGTATGTAACCTTTACTGAAGGTAGGCTGTGTCCAAATAATTTCATCTCTTTCTTTGCTAAGAGAGAAATTGTGGTTTCCCTTAACAAGGAAAGTATAGTAAAGGTAATCTAGCTGAAATTCTGTAAAGCTGTTGGTGTAGTGCCTTTAGGAAATGATTAAATAAACCAGAAATGTTGTTATTGGTACAGATTGGGAGGGACCAGTGGAGAGGAAGACTGTGCATTTTGGAGTATCAGAACAATCTTTGTTAAGGTGAGGGTTTACAATCTGAAACAGCAGGGAGAAATGTGAGTGTATTGATTGGTGAGTTGTGACGTGGCTATGAGAAGACAAGTACATGGCTGGAATATATTGTGTGAGGGATAGCAGAGAAATGCTATTTCTGTTGTGTAGGGCTGGGTGATACCTTATCTGGAGTAGTACAGGGATATATGATTTTGATCACCCCTTTTCAAAGATGATAGATTACAAACCTGCATAGGTATGAAAAAGAATATAAGAAATGGAAAACTTGAATACAAGAGACTAAAAAAACCTTAGCATATTTATCTGGTAATGCAAAGGTAGAGAGGGAATCTGAGGTAGATAACAGAGAGAGAGAAGAAATACTAAAGCATAGGATAGTGTTGACAGAAATACAGATGGATGTGAACCAGTTAGGAATATGTTAAAACTGGAATTTATTGCACTGGAACAATCTCTAATCTCCTCTAAAGCAGAAGTTGTTGAACAGTTTCTTAAAAAGTCTAAACAAAATTTATATTTAACAGAAAAATGTGCCTTCCTGAATCAGGTGAGGTCCTGTCTGACTTGTCTATCTCACTATAGCATTACCTTTTTCTGAGATTTGCCTGGTGAAACAGTCCAGCTCAGAGGGTCATAATTATCATTTGGAAGCTGTTTGGATGACCACTGTTATTTCTGAAATAACATCTGAAATTTGAATGCATCTTCACGTGATGGTTCACCAGTTCCTGGTCATCCCTAGGAGTGGATGAGTTGTTACTGACTCCCTTGTCTTCAACCTGCTGTTTACAGCACATCAGGATTAAAAGCAAATGGTGAAAATGACCAGATGAGTACAGTTCTGGCAATTAATAACTACTTGACAGGATTCAACCCGAGGGACTTTATTTTGGGTATGCAGTGGGTGTTTGCAGTGCATGGAGGTGTTGACTGGGCAACAGATGACAACACCCCTGTACCATGCTTTTCTCTTTGCAAGCCAGGAGTTCTTCTAGTCACAGTATATGTATTGCCAGAGGTATGAGCAGTCACTGCACTGGTTTTAGGGTGGGGTTTGTCTTCAGCCTATGCTCTTATACACCATGTCATGGTTTGAGCTCAGAGGGCAACTGAGCACCACGCAGATGCTCACTCCTCCCTTCCCCCCTAGTGCTGAGAAGGGGAAAATAAGCAAAAACACAGCTCGGTCTCCTCTTCCTCCGCAGCACTGAGAAGGAGGGAAGCAAAAGACCCAGAAACTTGAGATAGGGATATGGAGGGGTGATGTCATCCTTTAAGGCACAGGCAAAAGACAGATTCATTTGGGGAAGGAAAAAAAACCCCATAAAATTTAATACAGACACTAACAACAACACCAACACATAACAGACAGAGTAGGACCATGAGAAGCATTACCACATCTTGAAAACACCTTCCCCCACCCTTCCCTTCCATCTGGGCTCAGCTTTGTTCCTGATATCTCTGCCTCCTTCTCCCCAGTGGTGCAATGGGGCAGGAAATGGGGGGTGCAGTCACTCTTACTACTTCTTCCACCTTGGAGTTGGTGGGAAAACTTCTGGCATTCCTCCCCTGTTCCAGCATGGTTCCCCTCTCACAGGAGACAGTTATTCACAAACCAGCTTCAACATGAGTCACTCCCATGGGCGTGTGGGCCACCCCCAAGTGTTGCAGTCCTCTCGGTGCTGAATTACAACAGCGGGGCCTTCTTCCCATGGGGTCCCAGCCTTCTTCAGGTGCAGTCACCTGTCCCAGCGTGGGGCTCCCCATATGCTGTGAATTGGTATCTGCTCCACCGGTGACCTCCATGGGTGTGGTGGGGGGCAGCCCTGCCATCTTACCATGGGATACAGGGAAGTGTCTGCTCCAGCACACCTCCCCCTGCTTTTTCTCCTTTCTTCCACTGATCTCGATGTTCACACAGATGTTCTTCTCACAACTCCCCCAAATCCCCCCAGGTTCCCCTTCTTAAATATGTTATCACAGAGGCGCAGCCACTGCCACTAGCTGACTGGGCCCTGGTGCAATGGCAGGTCTGACCCAGAGCCAGGAAGGCTTCAAGAAGCTTCTCACAGGGGCCACTGCTGTAGCCTCCTCCCCTGCTACCAAAACCCCTACCACTCACTCAAACCAGGACACAACAGCAGAAGCCTTTTTTCATGCTTCAGTTTACTGGAGTTACACATTGGAACTGGCCAGCAGCTGAGAGGCAAATGTGAAGCAATAGTGTTAATGAATAGTAGAGCAAGACCAAGGCATTTATTTTCAAAGTACTAGCCTGTTATGCATCTTATATATGATTCAATTAACATTATTTCTGTTCTAAAAATAATTTATGCGCAGAAATAAATGAAACAAATTTGTTAGCTGTTGAGCTCTCATAACATTTGGCTATCTAGCCCAGAGTTAGCCTACAACAACAAAAAAAAAAGAGTTTCAAACAGATCTTTTTTAAAAAAAGATAAATTAGGCCTATCACTTCCACTGAAGATTTATTTCAGTAACATAAAGAATAAATCAAACTTGAAATAGGACAGGATCCAATGAGAAAATAACTTACTCTGATCCAGTTTAATGCCAAAATGTAGTTATTCATGGCTGCACTGCTAACAGCATAACTGCTTAAAAAGAAATCTGACTTAAAGCTCTTTTGATTGATCTGGAGAGTTTCCTGCATTGCCAGGAAAATTCCATTCAATAATACATTCTTTCTGTATTCACAGGGTTTTTTTTTTTGTTTAAAGCCTACTTTCCACTGGAAAAAAAAAATAGAATCATAGTATCATAGAGTCATAGAATCATAGAATCACAGAATGGTTTGGGTTGGAAGGGACCTTAAAGGTCATCTAGTTCCAACCCCCCTGCCATGGGCAGGGACACCTTCCACTAGACCAGGTTGCTCAAAGCCCCGTCCAACCTGGCCTTGAACACTGCCAGGGAGGGGGCAGCCACAGCTTCTCTGGGCAACCTGTGCCAGTGTCTCACCACCCTCACAGGGAAGAATTTCTTCCTTAGATCTAATCTAACTCTACTCTCTTTCAGTTTAAAACTGTTACCCCTCATCCTATCCCTACACCCCCTGATAAAGAGTCCCTCCCCATCTTTCCTGTAGCCCCTTTTAAGTACTGGAAGGTCGCTATAAAGTCTCCCTGGAGCCTTCTCCAGGCTGAACACCCCCAACTCTCTCAGCCTGTCCTCACAGGGGAGGTGCTCCAGCCCCCTGATCATTTTCGTGGCCTCCTCTGGACCCGCTCAAGCAGGTCCATGTCCTTCTTACACTGAGAGCCCCAGAGCTGGACACAGCACTGCAGGTGGGGTCCTACAAGAGTGGAGCAGAGGGGAACAATCCCCTCCCTCGACTTGCTGGCCACACTTCTCTTGATGCAGCCCAGGACATGGTTGGCTTTCTGGGCTGTGAGTGCACATTGCTGGATCATAGTCAGTTTTCCATCCACTGCTACTGCCAGGTCCTTCTCCACAGGGCTGCTCTCAACCCACTCTTCACCCAGCCTGTGTTTGTGTTTGAGATTGCCTTGACCCATGTGCAGGACCTTGCACTTGGCCTTGTTGAACCTTGTGAGTTTCGCACGGGCCCACCTCTCCAGCCTGTCCAGGTCCCTCTGGATGGCACATCCCTTCCCTCAGGAGTATCAATCGCAGCAGTCAGCTAGGTGTCATCAGAGATGAGGCAGGATCTAGCATTCATCTTTGAGAACACAGGTAAGCCTTACTCTCTGATCTTTGGTCCAGAATGATATCTGTGGTTAGAAATTAAAAATCCTTGTGGTGCAAGCTTCCTTGGATGTGTAAGAGAACAAGAGCTGTGATCCTGCTCATGTCTGTAGGGTACAGCACTGCCATTCTTTCCCAGCGCCTTCCGGTAGCAATTCATGTTAAAACAGAAGAGAAATTTTTGCCTGCATAACAGGTGAATGGAAGCTAACACACCCGATGAACCAGCAGGACTCCAAGGGATCTGTTCTTTATACCTTGTAGCTATGACTTGTAACAATGTTGGAGAGAAAACTGTTTATTGTGCTTCTCTTTTTCTAAATGAAGTTGTAAACTTTTCAACATTTAACCTCTGTCAATTAAGCTTACTCAGAGCAATATGTTAGCAGCAGCCAATGACTTTTTTATAGTCATGATCCCAATATTGCTGGACAAGTGTTAACAAAGGTGAATTGCTTTTTTTAGAGAAAGACAGATCTTACTGTGGCAGAAGCAATAATGGCAACTTAAAGTCAAAAGAGAGAAATCCCAGCAATTGAGGATATTGATTTCTACTTGAGATGTTTCAAGCATCCTCTTTCTCTCCCTCTTTAATTTCTCTTAATACTTATGAATTCCTCATGTCTAGGGATTATCATACTGTGTTAAAATTTGAAAAAAATTTTCCTGCAGTTTCTTAAATTC
Source organism: Strix aluco (assembly GCF_031877795.1). NCBI lineage: Eukaryota > Metazoa > Chordata > Aves > Strigiformes > Strigidae > Strix > Strix aluco. Next base: position 86,468,095 of record NC_133971.1, on the reverse strand, counting down.
TGAACATGACAGTAAAATTCTCTGTGCTGTTGTCAAGAAGCCCTCCCACAGAGTCAGAAAAAGCTGAAGAACATGACAGTGGCCAGTGGACACTGATTCAGATCAAGGCTCTAACCACAAGTGAACGTGTAAGGAAGGGTAAGAACACAGCAAGAGTGTAACCCAATCCCAAATATTCTTCCAGCCTTCAACTATTTTCAGCTATTTCCTAAGCTTGATGTGCCTTGGCACAGAGATGGAAGTAGTTGTGCAGCGTTCCTTGAAACCATGTAAAATTCTTGCATCTACAGCACCCTTTGACAAGGAGTTGAACAGATGTGTCATCCTTCTGTAAGAGTCACCTCCTTTTGTTTATTTTGAACTTTACTTCCTCTAGCTTCACTTGACACCCCTACTTTTTATATCAGAAGAAACAGTGAACAGTCAGTTACTGTCCATCATCTCTGGGCCATTTAGGATTTCATAGACCTGTCTTATATCTTCCCAAGCCATCTATTCTCCAGACTGGCTGGTCCCAGCCTACTCAGTTTTTCATGGTACAGGAACTATTCCAGACTTGGAGCATCCTTGTTGCCCTTCTCTGAACTTGGTTCCAAGTTCTACTTTATCTTTTCTGAGATGGCAGAAGACAACTGCACACATTGTTGAAGGTGTAGGCGAACTATGGATTTATAAGGAGTGTTGCAGATTATAGAATTGCTTTTGTTTTTCCCCATTGTCCTGTCATCTTTCTGTAGTCCTTTGAGTTTCATGCTCTCTAAAGCAAGACTCTCAGTCTCCCTTGAGTCTGTGCAGATCCCAGGAAAGAAGCAGAGAGCTGGGATGCGCATAATCTGAAGTCCTGTTCTTGGTTCGGACTGTGACTGTGTGGTGTAGTTTTGGCAAGTCATTCCACTTTTTCTTTTCACAGTCAGGACACTCTCAGATGTGTCAAGGATGACAAGCTTCTTTTCATTGTCATCACTGCAGAGGAAATTATGCTGTGCTGGCAGCCATCGTTCCCTTGCAGGAGATTGAAGGTGAAAGGCTTTGGAACCCTTTTGGGGTTTTGGGGCAGTGGTAGTAGATGGGGATTCAGGTCCTTGGAGCAGCATGCTCTCAGAGAACTTTGCATATGCCTTGACATTCTCACATCATCACACAAAGCTGTGCTGGTACCATCCTCATGGCCCAGCACTTTTAATCTCTGTCCTTCCAATTTCTGGCACCCAGGCTTCTTGTACTAGCCAGTTAATCCAGTTTGGATTTCGCTGTGTCCATACCCAAGCTTGCTATCTCTGGCATAGTTTCCTAGGCAGTCTTAGCCTTACATATTACTGATACACTTATCTAGGGACTGCTGGCTTTGCAAGATGCCACTCCCCAAAAGGTTTCCAATACTTGTGTACATGCAGCTATATATCTGCATACTCATCATATGCAGGCTTGCCCACTTGTGGTGTTCCCTGGCCAGGAGGATGGGATTTTCCACAGTATCAAAAGAATTTCCACAAGAGGTGGACAGCAAATTGCCCTTTGCATGTGGGTTGCATATTGTATGAGCTTATGGATCTGTGAATGCATCAAGTTGGAATTACCCAGTGATCGACTGAAAGACTCCTAAATCCTGTGATCTTTACTTAACACATGAGACCTTAAAGCTCCTCAGGTAGAGATGAGAGGATGCTCATGCATGATCAAGCATCTATGTTTTAATTACTGAAACTAATGAACTATTATCAAGTGAGATGGGGGAGGGATCATGTGTGTGCCTTTAGCTCATCTCATCACAAGGTAGCTTGATGAGTTGAGGAAGAGAAGACTCTAACTGCCTTCACAGATCAGTACCTTCCAATTGAGCTAAATCAGGAACAAACACTGAAGTTACTGCAGCTCAGATGTGGATGGCATATTGCTAAACTTATAATAAAGTCATTGCCTTAATTCAAGTGCCCTTATCATTAGATTCTGATGTGAGGAGCTTCAGATTATCCTGTATTCAGGATCAAAGGCCTCAAGTTTTTCAGTTAAACAAGGTCTGAAGGACTTGTAAACAGATAGGAAATACATTGTCTTTTCCTTGTTTTTCTTTTCAACAGAGTGATGACATAACCAAGATCTCAAAGGCTGCTAAAATAATGGAGCGGATGGTGAATCAGAACACATTTGATGACATTGCACAAGGTATGGCCCTGGTGGGAGATACTTCTAACTCAGGCCAGAAGTCCTGCAGATGAGTGGCCACAGTCGTAGCAAGGGTAGAACAGAAGAGAATGGAACAGAACAGAATAGAATAGAACAGAATAGAATGGAATAGAACGAAATAGAACGGAATAGAATAGAACGGAATAGAACGGAATAGAATAGAATAGAATAGAATAGAATAGAATAGAATAGAATAGAATAGAATAGAATAGAATAGAATAGAATAGAATAGAATAGAATAGAATAGAATAGAATAGACCACTAAAATGAGAAGACTAGGAACCTGCTGACTCACACAAGGCAAACAGTACAGCAGACCATGGGCATGCAAAGAGCATGCCACATCAGCCCTGCTCTGAGCTGGCTGAGGACAGCAGATCTGGTCACCATTGCCCTCCCTGCGGCACTTCCCTCCCTCAGGAGGTACTTTCCTTCTGGATGCAGGTGCTGGTGACAGCTGCCAGTGCTGAGCAGCTCTCTGCTGGTGTTACAGGTCCCAGCCATGGCGACATACTCAATCTCGATTTAAATTTGCAAGGGTTTTACTGTCTCTGACCAGTTTCCTCCTGAAAGGCCACATCTAGCTCTGGGAGTGGCCTGAGGTCACTCTTCACTCTGGGCTTCTGCTTTCTTGTTCATTCTTTGTCTGCTTTTAAATCATCAACTTTGTGTGTGTGTGTGAGGAGTTGACACTTGGTAAAATGCATTTACAGAGCTTGGAGTTGAGACTTAAGGACTGAGACGGTTTTTATATTAACAATTGGGTTGTGCAGAGGCTGTGAGGATAACAGAGTGTCTTTTAAAGCTTCCCTGGCACTGCACCGTGGTGGTTTATTTCTGCTTTATACACCGGGACCTTTTCCTTGATTTTTTTTTGTTTTAGATTTTAAATATTTTGAGGATGCCTCGGATGAATACAGAGACCACGAAGGAACCCTCCTCCCTCTCTGGAAGTTCCAGTATTGCAAAACCAAGAGACTTGCAGTTACTGCCATCTCCTGGTAAGTCTCTTTATTACAAACTTACTTTCGGCTGTACACTCGGGGGAGTGCAATTGAGTGTCATGGCACTTTACAAGGCAGGGCTGGTTTCTCTGGAAGCAATGTTTTCAATAATTACAGTCAGCAGCACCTAGACATACCTTGTGCTTCTGGATGCAAAGCACCTTGTGTAAGACTGAATGTGCCAGGCCTGTGCCGTTCATCAAAAGGGGAGGGCACAGCAGGCTCTGTGCAGCACTAGTACAAAGTGAGTGCAGTTAACAGAGCAAAGAATAGTCCATTCTGGGGAAGCTGGGATAGACATGTCATATTTCTGGACAATATGCTGTAGGAATCAATCCTGAAAAGCCCAGGGGAAGAGAAGGAATAGTGACTGTATTTTTGACAAGTATCACACAGAAGAATTAAAGCAGCAGAAAGGGAAATGCAAACATTGCACGTGCCAGACAGGTAGCACCACAGACTATAAGATGCTGAGGGACTGATACCAGGCAAGACCTTTATGCATGGTACATATTCAGTTGTTGCCCAGACAGCAGTGGTGTTTGTGTACTGGAATCCTACACAGTTCAGTTTAGTAGGCATTTGCCCTGCAGTCCACTTCTGCATATTTATCCCTGGTCAGTCCCAAAATGATCACTGATACTTTTAAAACAACTGTCTTTTTCTGAGATGTTGTTGCCATAGTTACTACCATGAAAAAAGCACTCATCACCAACCTGAATGTGTCCTTTTACTTTTTAACATGCTTGATCGTCCCCAGAACTGGCTTGGTTCATGCACTGAGCATGAGACATACATAGTCAAATCCTGCCTTGTGCTCCCCTGCACTTAGGCCTTCTCCCACTTGTTTTTGCAGTAGTGTGAACACATCTGTGTCTTGCCAAAGAGGATCTATGGAGAGACAGAGCAGGATTGCAGTCTTCTGTCCTTTCAAAGCCACAGCAGTAATTATTCTTTAGTGGAAAATCAAGGATGCAGTTGTGTGAGAATTACAAAATAACAGTAAAATGAGATGTAAAATTGGGAGAAAAGGCATCTTTTATAGGTAGTGTGTGCTGTTGTCATTCTTGTCTCCAGGAAATGATAACAGAATGATGGCCCTGAAACTGGAAGAATGACTCCAAATTGCTTATGTTATAAGCTTTTCTAATGTAATTTTTATTCTCACATTGTTAGCAGTGTTGGTGCATTTAGTGGATAGAGCAAGAGCATTAGGATGCCTAAGTATTAGCCCAAGTGAAAAAGGAGAAGTGAAAAGAGAAGTGGTTTTGATTTATCAATTCATAATAGCATATCAGAGAAAGCACTCATTAGATAATGTTCATATACATTAATTTCACAGAATTGTTACCCACTGGTTGTGCTGTGTGAGCTCAGGACAGCAACATGTAAACCCTACAGTAACTGTCCACACCCAGCAGAAGTTGTAAAGAAGGTAGATGTTTTTCAAGTAAAGAGACTTTAGAAGACATAGTAGATGACTAATTGCTCATAGTCATACTGTTCACCAACTGGGTCAGAATGGAATTTCCCTTCCTGGTCTGGGAATGATCATGAATTTATGAACTGATAGCTTTTTCTTGAAGCATCCCTCATTATTTAATAACAGGTAGGGAAAATATTTGGATACTACTCTGTTGTGGTTTAGAAGCTCCTTTATTCTAGCCCCTGAAAGATGGAAACTGGCACATCCCTGCCTTCTTCCTTTCCTCAAAGACCTCATATTTAAAAGTAAACTTTCCATGATTTAGAAATGGATAAGCCAAGAACTGCTGAAGATTGACATTACGTCTGTCTGTGTGCTTTTTATCCTTTTCAGCTACTGCTGTGATCTTCTGATGTTCTATTTTTTTAATGCATCTTGAGTCTGAAAGAATTACTCATACATGAACTTTACTACTGCATATGTTCAAAGGGTCAGGACCTCAGACTCTATGTAGTTCTGTGAGGATGGACTCTGATATCAATGTATGAAACACTGTGCATTTCTGTGGAACTGCATGATTAATAATAAATGCAATCTTCTATATATTTTCTCATTACAGGAATCCAAAGTACAAGGACCTATTTGCCGTCGGGTATGGCTCTTGTAAGTAACAAGTGCAAAAGAATCATTGAGAAATTTAAAATATTAAACAGGTGCACTGAGATCAAATCATACAATACTCTGGGGGGAGGATTGCATCTCATAGCAAGGACTCACCTAATTTCAAAGCAGCAAATTGAGATTTAACTCAAGATAGGGATTAGGCCTTTCATTCCATTTCACAAACACTCAGAAATGCATAGGCATAGGCAGCCTTAGCCAGGGCTTTTGGTTTATGACAGTGCTGACTCTCCCTTTGGTCACGGACTTGCCTCTAGAAGCACTACTTAATCCTTTTTATCTTACTTGATAGGCTCTGATTTCTCTGTTCCTGCCCTTCTAATTGCTGAAAGACTAGATATGATGTGTTTTGCCAGAAGCTAATCATTTGCCAGAATGAGAGGCTTCTCTAAGTGTAAACTCATTGCTTTCTTGTTAGGAGACACCTTCCAGGGGTGTCTCAGAGGAGCTCTCCATTAGGGCACATCAGGCCTGGATGTTGTGAAAAGGCACTTTCCCTGCTGTAGTGTCTGGGATTGGACATGGGATAATTTTGAGTAGCGACAAACATAAGGTTCGGGAGTTGCAGTGTTACTCCATATTAATCTCTAGCCAGTATTACTGCTGTCACGTTCAGGAAATGGAAAAGATTTCCAACAAGTTGATGTTTTCTCACCTTTTTTGTTGTTGTTTTGTTGTGTGCATTACATCTACCTGCTCAGAGTTTGGGGTTTTTTTTGTTTTTTTTTGGTTTTTTTTAACAGCATGGGAATCTATATCAACAACCTTGCATGTTGTCCTTTTCAGTATCTCTTGTTGCTTACAGACACTCTGACTGTTTAATTCTTGTCTTCACTTACCCCCCTTTACTCCTGTGTAGATGGGATAGTAATGACACTGTGAATAAACATTCTCTCTTCTGTTCTTTCACTCACTTCTACTTTCTAGCTCTACCTGAAGTGCTGTCTATCAAGAATAGCTTCTTAGGCAGGGGACAGGATTCTGGTAGTTCCCCCAAGGACTACTGCTTCCCAGGGAAATTCCCAAAGGGAGAAGATGAATTGTGAGACAAGTTTTCCTGGCATCTTTCTCACCCAGGTAGTGTTGGCTTCTCAATGTTTTCTTCTCAGCAGACTACTCAATAAATTTTTCAGGCCCCTGAAAGTGCTTCTGGGACTTGCCAGGACTCTACTCTTCTCCACTGCTACTAGCTGGTCTAGTCACATTGCTGGCATTCTCATGTTGTGAACAGTTACCTTAAATCCTCAGCTTTACAGTGAATGGTTGCTATTAATTAACAAGAGAATACAGACGAACGACCAAAATCCCAAACTATTTTAAGTCTCTGCTGACTTTTACTCTGAGCTTGTGAAGATCACAACGGTACACCACCTGCACATCTTCAGGGCATCTGCTCCTTGTGAAGATGTCCCCTCAGGTCCTACCATTAACTCTGACACAAATAAGAGAGAGGCTGAGAAAAGAACAGTATTGCAAAGGCAGCAGAGTCTTCTTTCTCCTTGCTGCAAGAAGAGGACAGACTGCAGAACAGTCGAACTACAGTCATTAGGTTTGTGAGAAGGACTAGGTGTTTTGACCAGTCAGTCTCCCCATTGTCTCTAGCAAGAGAGTTGTCTTTCTTCTCTGAGTATTAGTATTTTATTTATTTAAATAAAAGCTAACTCTTCTGTAGGGCACTAATAATTCTCTGTTTGGCTTGAAATAAAGATCAGTCATGGGGCTACAGGTAACCAGTGATTAGGAATTGCAGATAACATGATTAGGCACTAAAATTTTTACCCTAAATACCCCAACCCTAGGAAATCTTTGTGGAGAACAGAGTGTGGGGGAGCCAAAGAAAGGACCTTATCAGTAGCTACATCTTTGCCCACCAACCATTTCAGTTAATCCATATGTGCTTGCAAATTACAGGTGGACATTTTGGTGGTGTTCTTTGTGCTGAAAAAGTCACAATCTGTTGTGAATTTATGGACTACCAAGGCAAGTCATTTTAAGGGAACACCTTTTTTTGAATGAACACTGAAGGCTCCCAGCTGTGATAAAATGACTAATGAAATTCATTGTTGAGAAATATAGTGCATGTGAGATAAAAAGCTCAGCACTGGTCTCCAAGGAGATTGCTGTTATTCAGGAAGTGATCTTGAAGACATTCAAGTACGTGTTTCTTTTCAAACACTTTGTAGTGCTCAGCAATAGTCAAAAAGGCAAAACAAAAACTGATGAGAATTACTATGAAAGAAAAAGAAAACAAAGCTTCTGGATACAGTGGAAACAAAATAGAAAACTACATATAAAGCAGCAGTAGGAACAAGAATAGAAAACTAAAAAGAACAAAACAAGATTTGTGATAAACTGACATCTTGATTACTGTGTGCAGTTCTGGCTGTGAACTCTGAAGAAGAATGACTTAGGCTGTGGAAGGATTGGAAAAGTTCCAGAAAAGGGCAGCAAGATGAACAGAAATGTGCATGATGACTTTTGATCAGAGAGCATAAACAGCCTAGGACTCTTATAACAGACAAGGGAGAGGGACTTGGTATGGGTCTGTAGAATCCTGAGTGGCATGAGGAAAAGGAAAAGGAGCCAAATGTTCATTATTGCCCATAACACAGGAATGAGGGAGACCTTATGAAATTATTGAGTAGAGGATTAAGAAAAATTTAAAACGAAATAATATGATACATAATAAAATTGTGGAACTTTTCTTCATTCCTTTGTGATCTGGGGGACAGAGGTACACAGTGATTCAAAAGAGGTTAGATAAATTCATGGAGGACCAGTTTGCTGTTGGAAGGACAAACCAACTGATTCAGTAAGTTCATAAGGACTTGGGAGTAGTAGCGGATGGAAAATTGACTATGAGCCAGCAATGTGTGCTCACAGCCCAGAAAGCCAACCACATCCTGGGCTGCATCAAGAGAAGCGTGGCTAGCAGGTCGAGGGAGGGGATTCTCCCCCTCTGCTCCACTCTCGTGAGACCCCACCTGGAGTACTGTGCTCAGCTCTGGGGACCTCAACATAAGGGGGACATGGAACTGTTGCAGCAAGGCCAGAGGAGGCCATGAAGATGATCAGGGGGCTGGAGCACCTCCCCTGTGAGGACAGGCTGAGAGAGTTGGGGGTGTTCAGCCTGGAGAAGAGAAGGCTCCAGGGAGACCTTAGAGTGGCCTTCCAGTACTTAAAGGGGGCTACAGGAAAGCTGGGGAGGGACTTTTTATCAGGGGATGTAGCCATAGGAGAAGGAGTAATGGTTTTAAAGTGAAAAAGGGTAGATTTAGATTAGATCTAAGGAAGAAATTCTTTACTGTGAGGGTGGTGAGACACTGGCACAGGTTGCCCAGAGAAGCTGTGGCTGCCCCCTCCCTGGAAGGGTTCAAGGCCAGGTTGGACGGGGCTTTGACAAACCTGGTCTAGTGGAAGGTGTCCCTGCCCATGGCAGGAGGGTTGGAGCTAGAGGATCTTTAAGGTCCCTTCCGACCCTCCAACCCAAAACTTTCTATGATTCTATAACTGCAAGTTGCTGGAAGCTCAGAGTACATACAAGCGGGTAGACCTATATTTGCTGAGATTCTCTCAGAATTTAAACAGTTGGTACTCAGTACTCTTGGAGATAAGATACTTGGCTACAGGGACCTTTGTTGTGGTCCTAAATAGTCATTCTTTTGTATTTCTCTGTTCTCTGACAATGAAATCAGATGGGTTGTCTTCATTTGTACTAGTAAGGAATGTGTTCTGCTCACAATATTGCAACATTTCACTTTCCTCTTAAAATGACATTTTTCTCTTGAAGTTCATTCCATCTGAGCCCTGAAAATGTTCCTGTTAGTTTGCCAAGAAGCCCAAATTGGCCTGACAATCTCTTTAGTTCAGCAGGCAGCAGCTATTCTAAAGAGAAGATTAGGATCAGCCTTTGCAAAAGAAAGCATGGTGAGAAGTGCTCAGGATATTCCTTGCCTCGTACAACGCAGCAAAATCTTAATGTGCTCAAGAGAGTGTAGGAACTGGACAATGCCTTCCCACTGCCCTTCCACCCAGCTACAGGAGGAGAGATGCAAGCTCAGGGATGGTAACTCCCCTGTCCAGACAGTTGTTCTAACTTGTTACACTAAGCAAGACCCTGATGCATGCTTTCTGGGTTGTGCAGCAGTATTTTTTGTTTGTGTTAGTTCTGCCAGGGTCCATTGTGCCCAGGGCAATACATAGATGCAGAGGAAGGCAGACCCTATGTCAGTGGTTTGCCATCTAAGTGGGCAAGAGATCCAGAAGACTTCTTTTCCTATTTTTATAGCAGGCACAGAGGACACAGTTCATCTCAGACAGCTGTAGCCAGCTGTCAGCTAGAGGCTGAGTCTCTTCCCTAAGCCTCCCCTTTAGTCAGCAGTGAGAGATCAGCACACCCAGAGGCCATTCATCCCGTAGTAAGCCTGGTGTCCAGGAGAGGAGCTAAGCAGCCCTCTGGAAGGGGTGATGTCTTCCCATGGACTATAGAGTGAGCCTAGGCAGAGCATCTAACCTAGATGCCTGTCTCTTAGACGGCTAAAGTGAAGCAAGATGAATCCTGGCCAGAGGAAATAATCCTGGAGTCACACAGGAGCTGGGGTAGAGCCAGGAGCAGAACCCAGTTCTTTGGGTCTGCGGTGGCCATAATTACATTGCCAGTATTTTGTGCAGTATGCATTTGGGAGCACTGCCAAGGTACAAATAACACATTTGTCCCACTGCCCAAAGTATACTTTCTGAAACAAAAGTTCCCTTGTTTACTGTGGGTCCATTTCACTCCGGCATGGTGAGTTCTTTACAAAGAGAGCCCTAGCCTCTCCCTTGCTTTTGTATCCTATTTCTGGAGTTTTCACCAGTGATTTATTTGGATGGTATTTCTGATGCTAATGACATTTCTTTGGCATGAGACAGTCTCTCCTGAACAAGGAAATATTGTCATCGTAATTTGCAATTCAGGATCTATGCTGCTTGGCTGGAATTAATTTTTATTCCCATCAGGAGGAGTTGTCTTTCTGTTTTTGTTTTTACATAAATGAGGTTGCTGGATTTCTGGCTAGACTGACAGCCTGCAGTGCAGGGTTCAAAGAGGCTGTGATGGGTGTTGGGCTTGTGTTCTACCTTGCTGATGGGAGCACTACTAATACAAGCTCAGGCCTTAGCAATCACCCCAGTTCATGTTGCAGAAGCAAGTGTGCCTCTGACAGTCTTCAGAGATGGCTTTTTATGTGCAGCTCCATCTGTCAGCACATGAGTTGAGTAGGGAAAAACAGTATCCGTAAGGCCAATGTATTTTATCCTACTGTTTCTTTGCACTTAGTGGATGTAACTTGCCAGTCACAAGAATGCGTAAAGAGTATGGACTCACACCAAAAGCACTGGCAATCTTTCAAAGGTATCTACTCAGTTCTTCACAGATATCAGTCTGAAATGAGGCCTCATGTAGACAGAAGTAGACCATGTAAAGATGTCTATGCTGCTCTAGCTTTCTTGTGTAAAATCAGCATGAACAATTCTATTACAGGGTCCTTATACTGGTGTGACTGCATCCAAAGTAAGAGTTGTTATGATTCTGTGACTGAACTAAATGGGTATAAAATCTGGGCCAGCATTTTCAGAGAGATGAGCTGGTACTTAACAGATGTCCTGAGGCTCCCTGGTGCTGAGGAGTCATGGTTAAACACTGTGATCACAGGAGAGCTCTTGTTGCACTCTTCTACAACGTAGTGACGTGTAGATACAGGGAGACTGGGTGTATTTACTGAACAGTCTTCTATCTTCCCATTTCTGAAAAGCACTGCCGAATGAACACAGTCTTTTACTTACTGCCCTCCACTGACTGAGGCTGATGAATGGTCACTGCAATAAGGATATTCCCAAATGGGACATGCCTAGGGTGCTTCAGAGGGAACAAGGAGGGGAGAAAATGAGCCAAGTGGCTTTAACAGCAAAGTACTGCAGCTTCCTACTCACCTCTGTGCTTTGTAGGTATAGTTGCTCTGCTGGAGATCTCATCACTCAGCAGTTCTGCCACTTTTCAAGTCAACTGAATCTGTTCATCCTCAGTGCTCCATGAGCACTTAACACTAAAGGATGAAGCTCCTCAAGGAGCTAGCTCCTCAGTAACACTGAGAAACATTCTCTTCAGGAAGGGTAATGAAGACAAGATAGCAAGATGAATGTCAAATAAAAGAAGCATGGTCAAAGAACACATTTCTCTTAGCTTGCAAACAGCTTCTCAGCCAGGATTTGATCCTGCACAGACAACTGAAAGGAGGATTCATTGCCACACACCATAATTGGTGATGAGTATTTGCAGAATCAGACATTAGAGATTAGAATAAAGAAGATGACTGGTAACAAAACTAGCTCGTTTAAAGAGGGGAAAAGTCATCTTGCAGGGACTGAGAGAGTATGTTTGGAGGTATGTAATTTTTCTCTCCCCCTTTTTGTGCAAGAAGCCTGGGTCCCCTCTGTCTAGAAAGCAAATAGTGGAAAAATAAATAGTAGGGTATTCCTAATCCACTATTCACTCCAAAGATTTAATGAAAATTAAGGTCAGCTCTATCTTACACACCATTTAGGTTCATACACAGTCTGTTCCAAGCCCCAAAGGCTTCTGATAGGTCAAATACTTTGTTTTCTAGCAAAATATTTCTCTGCCAGATATGAATTTGAGAGGCACAAGTAAGGAATCATAGGATCATAGAATGGTTTGGGTTGGAAGGGACCTTAAAGATCATCTAGTTCCAACCCTCCCACCATGGACAGGGACACCTTCCACTAGACCAGGTTGCTCAAAACCCCGTCCAACCTGGCCTTGAACACTGCCAGGGAGGGGGCAGCCACAGCTTCTCTGGGCAACCTGTGCCAGTGTCTCACCACCCTCACAGGGAAGAATTTCTTCCTTAGATCTAGTCTAAATCTACCCTCTCTCAGTTTAAAAACATTACCCCTTCTCCTATCCCTACACCCCCTGATAAAAAGTCCCTCCCCATCTTTCCTGTAGCCCCCTTTAAGTACTGGAAGGCCACTATAAGGTCTCCCTGGAGCCTTCTCTTCTCCAGGCTGAACACCCCCAACTCTCTCAGCCTGTCCTCACAGGGGAGGTGCTCCAGCCCCCTGATCATCTTCACAGCCTCCTCTGGACCCGCTCAAGCAGGTCCATGTCCTTCTTACACTGAGAGCCCCAGAGCTGGACACAGCACTGCAGGTGGGGTCCTACAAGAGTGGAGCAGAGGGGGAGAATCCCCTCCCTCGACTTGCTGGCCACACTTCTCTTGATGCAGCCCAGGACATGGTTGGCTTTCTGGGCTGTGAGTGCACATTGCTGGATCATAGTCAGTTTTCCATCCACTACTACTGCCAGGTCCTTCTCCACAGGGCTGCTCTCAACCCACTCTTCACCCAGCCTGTGTTTGTGTTTGAGATTGCCTTGACCCATGTGCAGGACCTTGCACTTGGCCTTGTTGAACCTTGTGAGTTTCACACAGGCCCACCTCTCCAGCCTGTCCAGGTCCCTCTGGATGGCACATCCCTTCCCTCCAGTGTGTCGACCGCACCACACAGCTTGGTGTCGTTGGCAAACTTGCTGAGGGTGCACTTGATCCCACTGTCCATGTCCCCAACAAAGATGTTAAATAATACTGGTCCCACTACAGACCCCTGAGGGACACCACTTGTCACTGGTCTCCACCCAGACATCGAGCAGTTGACCACAACATGGAGTGCAAACATCCAGACAATTCCTTATCCATCAATCACCTCTCTGTTTTCCCTGTGCCGTAGCAGAGTTTCCAGGAGGATCTGCTCCATGATCTTGCAGGGCACAGAGGTGAGACTGACTGGCCTGTAGTACTCTGAGTCTTCCTTTTTTTCCCTTTTTAAAAATGGGTGTTACCTTTCCCCTGTTCCAGTCAGCGGAAACTTCACCAGACTGCCATGACTTTTCAAATGTGATAGATAGTGGCTTAGTAACTTCATCCACCAGTTCCCTCAGGACCCTCAGATGCATCTCATCAGGTTCCATGGACTTGTGCACCTTCAGGTTCCTTAGATGGTCTTGAACCTGATCTTCTCCTACAGTGGGCAGTTCTTCATTCTTCCAGTCCCTGTCTTTGGATTCTGTGAACTGGGTGGTATGGCTAGAGCACTTGCCAGTGAAGGCCAAGGCAAAAAAGCTGTTGAGTACCTTGGTCTTCATGTCGATTGTATCCATCTCTCCCATTTCATTCATCAGGGGGAGTTACAGTTTCTTTCATCGTCCTTTGTTCTGTGTACCTGAAGAAACCTGTCTTCTTATTTGCTATGTCCCTAGCCAAGTTCAGCTTCAGCTGTGCCTTGGCTTTTCTGATCTCCTCCCTGCACTCTTGGGCCATATCTCTTTAATATTCCCAGGATGTATATTCCTGCCTCCACTGCCTATGCATTTTGATTTTGTGTTTTAGTTTGTCTAAGATGTCTTCACTTAGCCAAGATGGCCTCCTGCCTCCCCTGCCCAGCTTCTTGCACATCAGGATTGAGAGGTCTTGTACCCTAAGAAAAATGTCTTTAAATCCAGCTCTCATTCAATCATTTATCTCTGAGGGCAGTTTCCCAAGGGACCACACGCACTAGCACCCTAAACAGATGAGAATTTGCTTTTCTGAGGTTTAGGATCCTGACTCTACTTTTTACCTGTCCTGTACCACTCAAGATTGAGAATTCTACAAGGCAATGATTGCTGTAGCCCAGGCTACCTCCAGTCTTGACGTCTCCAATAAGTTCTTCCGCACTAGTGAACAGGTCCAGCAGTGCCTCTCCTCTGTTTGGGTTCTCCATCACCAGTACTAGGAAGTTTTCTCAACATACTCCAGTAGTTTCCTGAACTGCTTGCAGGTTGTAGTGCCATTTTTCCAGCAGACGTCCAGGTAGTTGAAGTCACCTATCAGGATATGGGCCTGTGAGCCCTCTCCTGATAGGAAAGGCCAGGATACCCTGTATCCAGGTTCTTTCAAGGGAAGGAAATTTATTAAGCACCCTGTACCCTGATGGTTTCCAAGGGTGGTTATTACCTCACGATGCTGTAGAGAGACATTAAAACATTAAAGTCTTGGCAATCTGAGTTAGGGTAGATACTCTCTCATACAGAGTGTAGGATCCTGAGCATGTAAGCAAGATGCTTGTGCCAGGCAGCAGAAGGAACTTACTGTATTACTACAGAATTGTGCCCTTGCCCTGCCAAGTACCTTCTCTTCAGCTATGGACAGTCTGTTGATTAAAATAAACTTGCGGAAGATGCAAATCTGGGAGCTGGGTTATATATCAGGAAAACGTTCCTTCCTGATCCCAATACAAGAGCAATCAAAGCATTGAAGGATAAGTTGTGGTTGTAACTTTTCTAAGGCAAGCCTATGGGTGTTCTGAGTATGGGGAGGACAATCTTCTTGGAGTCAGGAAAGAAAGTAATGGACAAAAGGGCTGGATCCCATCCTACCTTCATGTGCTGGCTGGAGAATTTTTCTTAAAAGCTGGGTAAAATATCTTTTAGAATGATGCTCAGTTTCCTTGCCAAAACTCCATCTGATGGTAAGTCCTTCACCTCCCCTGCTATACTGTTCCAACTTTGAACTGGTCTGCCCTCTGGTAAATTGTATTTCAAGGCTGAATTTGTCTAACTTAAATTTTCAGCCATTTAAACTAATTATTCTCTTGGCACAAACTTAAAAAAACCTTTCCAGCATGTCCGTTTTCCATAAGTGGTGTAAGTGCCCATACGCATTGATGAAGGTATCTCTCATTTTTCTCTTCTTTAAACTGAACTCATCAAGCCATACTCAAGATTTGTTTTCCATCTGCTATGTTATTTCAGTGGACTTTTTCTAATCCTTCTCCAACTCACCCACACGCTTCCTGACTGCAAATGCCATAGCAAGGCATACTCACCTAGTTTCTGTCTTATGCATGCCACCCACCATTGTGTCATCTTGAGGCTCTCTCAGCAAACATTTTGTATCATTATGTAGATCAAACTGAAAATAATAACCAGTGCTGAACTAAGAACTGATGTCTGGGAATCTGCTCTAGAAACGATCTCAGTTCGTTTCTCTGTTTACAGCTCCACTTGAGTCTCTGGCAGTGAACCAGTTTTTAATCCAACTACTATGTGCTCTGCTAATTCCATGTCATATAAGTTTTTAAATCATATATTATGATGTACTTAATTGAATGCTGAATGAATACACAGATATATTCTTGTTAGCACAGTTATTTCGTCCGTTATCCTGACAAGAGGGATGGCAGTTTTGACAAGACATTTACCCTCTCCATAGGTCTAGGGATTGAAGTAATAGGGGAGATAATTGAATAGGACTGGGGTCCTCACACTGAAAGAATCTCACTGCATATAGATAAGTTCTGTGATCATTAGTTGATTTAACTACTTGTTAGAACCTATAATACTTTATCTGGTCTTGAAACATAGATAAATCCTTCAAGTTGTCTACAAGATCTCAGTCAAATTATGAAAATAACAACTTATGGAGCCCAGCTCTCTGAAACTCACAGATAATTTAGAAAGTAATAAAAAAATAGAACTGAGAAGGATTTCAAAAAGTTATTAGTCCGTGTCCATGCAAGATAGTACTTTATTTAAAACAGGCTGTGGGCTTAAGGAGAGTGAGTGTTAAAAATTGTACCAGGTATTTGTTTGTGGGTAATTTTATTCTCTACAGTGGTAGATTTAAAGGGTGTGATGCAGCATGAGGAAGACAGTCTGGACTGGATTTACATAACAATCTGCTATTAAATTTGGTATTTTCTGATGAATGACTGAAGAGCTTTAAGTAAAAGCACTAAGTGGTTTGAATACTGTCTAACAAATTCAGATCTCTGAACCAGCTCACAGAAAGTCTCTTCCAGGTGGCTTTGGAGATGTTTAGATATTTAAATTATGTTCCCAGAACAGGCAGAGAAGACATCTGGGAGCAAAGATCAGTGCTAATCTTTCTCTAAACTATATGAGTTTATTTTTATATTGGGAATAGAGATTGAAGACCTTGTCAGAGAGAGAAAGCATTTTAGATTAGATTGCTTAGATGAAATTCCTTGGCTTGTGCACATGCTGTGTGCACATGAGTTTCATATGAGTGGGCTGCACTGGAGAGTCGGGGCTGGCAGCTCCCCAGTCACATAATGACCTGTGTGCTGGACCAGGTCCAGCAGTGAGCTTCAGCCTTTTGGGACTCCACAGTCAAGCTACTGAAGTTTTCTGAGTGCAATACCACAGAAGGCTGATGACAGAAATTCATGTGACCCATACACCTCAAAGAGAACTTCATATTGCAGTCTGGATTCAGTTTACTATTTGGCCTACATTTGTATAAAGAACTAAAATGCTATAACAGCTCCCAGCTTTGGAAAATGTCTCCATGTCCATTCAGAGGCATGTGCCCAGCACTGATCTGAAGGTGATGTAATTAAATACGCCTTCAATGATAAAACACCCAGGAGGTTCACTCTGACTTTTTGGTAACAGATTTGAGAACTGCATTGTGCCAACATGGTGGCTGAATGTTTCCTTTTAGCTGTGAATGTATTGTTTATTGATGTTTTGGATATTTGTACTGTAAGTTGAAAGACCATCACCTTTTGTGAATGCTGGTGATGACAGTTATTAATGGTAGTTGATATAATAGTTAGTGATACCTAGCTATCAGTAGTGAATTTATGTTGGGAAAAAAAAAAGAGACAAACACAGAATTAAAACATAATGTTTGCTTAGGTGGCAGTGATTTTAATTGATTATATTTGTTATATCAGGCAGACTGAAGCCCCACTAAGTAATATGTGAAGTTGTTATTGTAAGGGAATACTGCAATACAGAAAACAAGCATCAACAAAATAAACCCAGAAAAAATTAAAAGGAAATATGGAAGTCTTATTTGTGAATTGTTGAAGAACATTTGTATGGACACTGAGTACCCCCACAATCAAAAAGGAAGACCCTGGAGGACATGGGCCTGCTCTGTATTAATTTATGAGTGCTCTTTGTGCTATGTGACTTTTTAATAGCTGTAAGGAGTTTTCCATGACTACATTGTATTAATTAAAAGAGGCTGCTGCGGAAAAAAAAGGCAGGAAAGAAAACATCGCGATCAGATGCCCCTGAGGCAAGCATATCAAAAGTCATTAATAACTAGGTCTAATGCTAATCTGTGTTTTCATCCATGAAGAAGAAATAAACAGAAAATCACTTCTGATAAAATATTTTGATGAGACAAATATCTGGGAGGTGATAAGAAATGGAACAATCTGATCAAAGAGCGGCTTAGATCCCTTTGTTGCAGAGTACAAGGCATCACTCTGTGTTACAGCGTCCAACCATATGTTCAAAGAAATTCAAGACATGCAAACATACCGGGGGGAGCCCTATCTTGCGGAGCAATGGTTGAAAAGATAGCTTGTGATGAAACCCCAGAGCTGTACTGCATTGGAGATCCTTTGGTCTATAGAGAGGGTGGTTTGCAAAGGAACTGAGAGGCTGAAAGAGCCTTTTTTATTTAATGCTGGAATGACCACCCTGGAAAGGCATGCTCACCACTGGTGACATGCCAAGGAGAAGGGTGATAAACTGGGAGGGGTTCAAAAAAGAATGAAAGAATGATCTAACAACAGGATGACTGACCTGGGAAACAAATTCAAGGAATTCGATTTGTTCAGCTTGTCAAGGAAAAGCTTATTAGGTAGTTGGATTGCAGTCTGTTAACTCTCTGTATTGGGAAAGCAGATTATGTAACGAAGGGATCTTTAATCTGCCAGACAAATGATGTAACAAGATCAAAGAAGCTGAAGCTACATGAATTCAGGGCAAAGTGTGAATTTTTAATAGCAGATAATTGAGAACAATTAATTTTGCTGTGTGGTAAATTCCCAACCTCTGGAAATTTTAAAGATGTGATATTTGTCTCTAAGTTTTGGTCAGTCATGGCCATAATTTTTTCATTTAAAACAAGGTTTAATGTAGAAAAATCTTATGTTCTTTACATCTTATATTCTTCAGGAGTCTGATTTATTCACTCTTCTAACCTTTCTAGAGGCTGCTTTCTGCACTGTCTCATGTTGGACGCCTTAAAGTTCATTTGCAAAACATCTGTATACTCCTCCATGGTCTGACAGTCTTTGAAAAACCTTCCTAGTGGAATCAGTGTTAGAAATTTAAGCCATCATATGTCTGGTTTATTGAGATAACTAATTGTGGTCAATTAAACGTAATTACACTGAAAATTACAACACTTTAAAATCTGTTTTCCAAATACCAAATATCTCTTACCACACATACAGTTCTGGGAGTGTAAAATTGATGGTACCTATTATACTGTCAACGCTGTTAGTAAATACAACCTAATAAGTATAATACATTAAGTGAATCATATGAAAGATTAATTTCAGTTAGTGACTTAATTACTGATTTGTAATTTAAATTCTGTAAGCTTCGCCTAATTTTTCCTAGCCTTAACCTTTTAATTCACTTAATTTTAAATCAACTCATAATATCATCTTTTGCAGTAGCGTTTTGTTAAGCATGAAACAGTAAAGAGCTCTGTTGATGTGTTTGGGGAAAAAGATGTATTAACAGATTTTCCAGAGTCTGGGGATCAAAGGAGCTGCTCAGCCATCCTGTTGTGTCTCTGGTGTATTGCAGGCCATTAACTTCCACCCACTTACCTCTCTGTCTAGCCTAGTTGGTTTGATTAGAGCATTTTTATCCACAGGAGACTAAACATTTGTGTGCCATTGAGTCTTACCTGTTTGATAAAGCCAGTCTGACACCTTCCCCTTCTTAGCTTTGTCCCTGGAAACAGCTACGTTTAAGTTACTGTGGAAATTCTTTTTTTAGCATTTGCACAACAGAACCAAGGAGAGATGGGTTAACTCTCTTTGTTATTGATGTCAAGGCAAAGGCCTCATAATGAAAATCTGCTAGAAGACTTTCCACCCCTCTGTACTGAGAGACCTCTTGACTCAGCAGAAGATGATCAACAGATATTGAGGACAGTCAAAACAGCTCTACACGCTGTCCTTTAAAAGCATAGTTTTATGCTCTATTTTAAAGATTCTTTTTCTGAGATACAGATGTTCTTGTGCCCATGTTCTATAAGCCAAACACTGTTTGAGTTTGTCTTTCACATTCCTGCCAAATACTAAGGTTACATTATCATCATATCTTGACTTCTCCATAGCAAAGTTCTGGAATCAAGTCTCCTTCTCACACACTGGTCTAAGTAGCAAAAACATTGTTGGAGTCCTGAGAGCAGTAATAGACTCTAGTGGCCCTGACCACTCTCACGAGCATCACTTCTCAAGAGCAGTGGGATGACCTCTGGCTGCCAAGGCCCCGGCACCTCTGGCTGCGTTACCGTGCTTGGGTGTCAGCTCCCCATCTCTTATGGAGCAGCCAGTGATTCCTGCAACCAAACCTGACACATATTCTGATCGCCCGATAACCCAATGTTTAGGTATATAAACAGAAAAGTAAAATCTGGATAAAACACAAGCCAGCATTACTTAGTCATCATCTATTTACTTTTGCTAGATACTTAATTGTTTTTCCATATTAACTTGTACTTTTAAGGACTTGTTTTTCTTCTGCTTGCTTTATTTTTCATTGCTAAAACCTTGATATGGGCTACAAAGCAGATTTCCTAATCTGTGTGCTTTGAGTTCTATCTGAGAGATAACAGTAGCAAGACTGAAGATCTGGCCTTGGTTTAACTCTTTGTGTTAGGACTTCAAGGATGACGTTCACTAACATGGGTGGATTCACAAACGATAGAAATCTTGTAAAATCCTTTTACCTGACAGTAATCCAGATTTATACAGCAGTTTCTTCAGAGGAATTCCAGAGCCTCCCTGCAAGGGAAGACTAAATGAATTGATTTATTTAGCCTCCATAGTGCTCCATAAGTATATTGGGGCTGATGAATGCCAAGGAGGCATAAGAGCTATTTAAGGCTAGTGCAGGCATATATATTAGTTTAAGGGAAAGTTTGGTATGCTATGGATTTGCTCTGGCTGCCTGCCAGGAACAGGCTCTGGATCCAGCGACCTGAGAGGTTGTTCCATTTCCTCTGTTTCTCAGATGCAACTGTGGTTGTGAAACCAGCCACACAGATAGGGAATGCTGCTGACACCATAAGTTTTATTTATCACCTCATGCATAGTTTACTGTGGTTAATTACTCAGTAATATTAAAGCTCAAAAGTTTTAAAATCCTTGGTAGGAAGATAGAGCTATTGTTAATCTGTCATGACTATAGGAATGCAGCCTCTTGTAGTGAAGTGTTGCAGTTGAAAAACACTGGTCATAGAAATAATTTCTACAGAATTCCGTTATGATTTTTTTAAAGTTAACTGTTGCAGGCTTAGATAGGATCAGGTGATACGCATTTTTCATTTGTGTTGAGAGTCTTTCAAGCTAAGGAGGTACTTCAATGTTGAATCCCTGTGTGGAGTCTGTAATTTCCAAGCAGTTCCCTGGGTGTAAAAGAGGGGCATTTTGTGTATTGAGGGGGTTGCTGTAGAAAACATCCTTGTTTCTGTCCTGTGATGTGGATGGCGCTGCAGGGATTCTTAATGAGCATGTTGCTGTGTGGCTGAGATGTAGTGGATATACCAGCTTGAAATAAATTTTAATGTCTTTCAGCTGTAATGCTTAAGTACCCTCAAACATGCTGCTCCAATCAGTTTGTTTGGGTTAGATTACCTTATATTGTGGCAATACTTTTTTGTCTGTGCATGGAGATGAAATTCTCTGTCTCCTCTAACTCAGATGGGGGAAAGATAAATCACTATACGTGAGTTCAACAGAGCTTGTGATCAGTCCTTCTGTACAGACATTATTACCAGTGGTGTGACTGTCAGTACCACACTGGCCAGATGGGTGGTTATTAACCCAACTTCCACTTTCATAGCTTTATTTCTGAACTGAACTGAATGCTAAAATGCTGGGCACTGTAGAAGAATCTATGCAGAGAATGTAAGTTATACAGCACTGCTGTGTGAATCAGCATGAGGAGCATGCATGTCAGTTAAACCCTGGAGACACATTATAGTGCAGAAAACTATCAACATGAACATATAGTATAAAGCATGCAAAATTTCCTCTGTAACTTCTCTCTAGGACTTGATCTGCCCCTTGCTACACTGCATGCCATAACCACCCTTAAAGGCAAGGCCATGTATGTAAATACTTTTTCTTACAAACCACTACAGGCAAAATATCTCTTTATTTGTATGTAGTAACTTAACAAGTATATTAACTAATAATTGTTTCTTTTGATAGATGCCCTTAAAGTAAAATCAGCTAGATTACTAAAGCAGTCTGTGGGACAGAATTTAAGGAGATGGGGAGTGATGGAATATATACATCCTTGTCTATGATAAAAATAATGTATTTTAAGTTGTTTTGAATGCAACATAAGGATTTATGATGTCTTCAGCAGAAAGCTATTTGACATATAAAAGGGAGAAGGAAAAACTAGAAGTAGAAAAGGTAATACCAATAAGCATTGGGAGTTGATGTTTCAGGGAATAGGAAAGACTTCTTTGGTAGTTAGGAAATTTTTCCCTGAGGGTGTTATGGTATTGCCAGGTCTGATCATTCAGAGATCACAAGGCAGGCTCTCAAAATCATGAGATCATTACAAATTATGAGGCTTGACTTCTTTTTTTTTTGCCTCCTGTGCTTTCAGGGTGGAATCTGTTTGGTGTTTTAAAACTTTCCTTTATTGCCATGAGGGCTAGAAATGTTTTGTTCTGAAACAAAGCAGAAACAGAACTTGTCTTTAAGTAATGAAGCTGAGGCTTGGAAAAAAACCCTCCTGCTATTGCAGCACTCCTGATAAACTTCCAGGAATTGACAGCCCTGTTGTGGCTCTTGTCTATAGGATGTCTTGCACCACTCTCTAAGCAGTGTCCTCTCATGAAGGTAGAGGCAGTGGTTCATGAATAAATGTACTTCTGTGACCTGAGAAAAATTCCAGTGGGTTCATGGCTATGCAAATCTGATGACTTGCAACCTTTGCCATTTCACATGTCTTGTGAGACCATCTTGCAGCTGCACTCTGATCCCTGGAATACAATAGGAAATCACTGGTAAGCCACTGGTCTGGCCCAGCTTTGCTAGTTTGATGATCCTTGCTGTTCATATGCTTCCTTTAAAGCATTTTAGTTTATCTGTAATGATTAGATTGCTGTTGTGTCTGAACAATATATTTATGAGTTTTTAATGTAATTTTCCAAATTTGTATTCCCACTGAGAAGAATGAATTAAGTTTTGTGAAGGAAAGTTTGAAATAGATTTTCAGATTTGCAAAAGGGTTTTCAAGGTTTCCAACCAAGCCCCACTGGGATCTCCCATACTTTAAGGCATCAGAGCTTAACTTCTTCCTATACGCCTCTTGTACTGCAGGAACTCTGACAGCCTCTAATCCTTCCAGACTTCACAGCATGCTCTGAAAATTGCAATTTCCTTTTCTTCTTTGAAACAAATCCTTATCATTTCTTGCATATGGTATTACAGCTGACAGTATGCAGTCCCAGCCTGAATTCTAAGACTGTAATGCTGTTTCTTGAGTTGTGCTACAGTGTATAAATGACTTCAGCTGGACTCTCAAGGTAGGTACCACCAAAAAGAATTCTCAATTAGCTTACAAATGACAGTCAGTTGGGACCATGTTCTATGTTGACCACCAGCTGATCTGCCTTTTAACAAGTTATTGTTTTCCCACTTTGAATTCCATTGTTTCTTAAATCGTCATCTTTCTCCAAGCCTCGGTGGGTGCCATTTGCACTATTAATCATGCATTTTGTCTTTTACTTAACACATGTATTTACATAACTGCAGAATTATTTAAGAGAAAGGAGGGAGTGTGACTTCCAGCTGAAGTGGAAAAAGAAGTTGTTGTCAATTTGGCCAAACAGCTGCAGAAAAAGAATTCTGAAAACCACGTGTAATAACTGAGGTAACTGGGCAATGAAAGCTTACTGTCAGTTGGGATGATTGTCACACCTTACGGGTATCTTCTGTGATGGGCAGGAGACGACAATCAAGCAAGATCTAAAATACTGCTAGGCTGTATTCTGATTTCATGCCTAGGTTTAGCAGCATGTCTGGCTATGGAATTATATCCAATTTCTTTTTACATAAACAAGATCAGAATCAGCCCACTGTCTTCACTGGGATTTGATGATGTCTGCCTTCTGCATTATAACATAAGGTTTTCCCTTGTTTGTTGGAAGAAACTGTAAACTAGCACATTGGTTTGATTTAATCTTTGGCTATTGCAGTGTTAGTTTCATACAAAAGCCAAAGTATGAAGCTAAAGAATGATATAAAATCAGGCTGGAGTGGGCCTCTAGAAATCATATGTTTATATCAGGACAGGCCTAATTCTGCCTAATGGCTTCTGACAAATGTGTGGCACTTTTAGGACTGGTGTCTTAAAGCTCAAGAGGATGGGGGCTCTTATCTCCTCTTAAGCAGCTTGTCCCAGCATTGTCAGACTCACTTTCTGGAGAAAAAATCTACAAGAGTGCACCTGATGCCCCTTCCCAGAGGGTTTGTTACTTCTCCAAACCTGAAATTCAGAAGTAAAGGAACAGAGCTTGGACTGGAAACCAAATGAGGGATTTCCTACTTCAGCCAGGTGGGGAAGCAAGGACACATCCTTCCTGGAGGAGAGTCTCCTTTCCAGTGGTAGTGGGCAGTAGGGACCTTGAATTCCTTGTGTGAATGTGCATGCAGAGGGCCTTGATGCTCATCACAGACTATGCCCTACTGATGTCCCTCTCTTTGGAGAGAGACACTGCAGGGGAACATCTCCCCAAAACAGGGTCCTGTTGCATAAAAACATCCACAGAGAAACATGCATGGGTTAGTGACTGCTCATGTATTTTGCTCCTTGTTGGAGGATTTTCAAACGACACTGAATACCAAGGAAGGAGGGCTCATTCCCACTCCCAGCCCTGTCCCCTATTTTGATTGGCAAGGAGAGGGCCAAGTGTGTACACAAAGGGTCTGAGGATGCTCCAGCTCCCTCCTTTTTGTGTGCTGTGTAGAAGTGGGGAAGAACAAACACTCAGTGTATCCCCCGGAAACTATGTCAGCTTCTGTCAATGAGCTGTTTGCAGACCGGATCTCTAGGAATGCTGGCTTTGTATGGGCAGAGTCGCTGGTGAAGGCATTTGGTGTAGTACCACATGTGTTAATGTTGGCTGACATCACCTCTGTACTATAAATATCCCTACTGGATAGTGGTGCAGCATCTTGTATATTTTCAAGCCAATTTACTTGCTTTTTCTAATCAAATATTTACAAACAGTCCTGCCGTGCTCTCTGGCATCGTGAGACGGCTCTCTGAAGGAAACCATTAATTTTCTGCTGTACAGCATCGGCTGATTAGATGCTTTGTGGAGGAAGAACTGATATGAAAGCACAGAAATGAAAACAGCAATACTCCTGCCAAGCACTGTAGCCTGTTGCTACATGTTGCTTTCATTCATCATCTGGTTTTATTCATTTGTCTGAAGCAATGCTAGTGAGTGAATCTTATCAGAGAACTGCACAGACGGTGAAGCAGTGCTCAGGAGCACAGGAACTTGCCTTCCTTGCTGTCTTCTCTCTATACCCCTGCTCCCAACACCAGAGGTCAGCTTTCAACTGTTCATTTTTCTGCTCCAGATCTGGCATCTAGCTGTTACAAAATATAAAGAAACCAAGGAGAAGATCCAACCCTCCTCCAGGCCAAACATGGTTTGCAGGAAGGGTTAAGGCAGAAATACTTATGGGTTGGGTGACCTGTATTGCTCTTCTCCCATCAAAACTAATTTCTAGTTGCCTTTGCCTTCCAGCCTGGTGCTGCAGTTATCCATTTGTTGTTTAGACTGACTTCAGAGCCAATGGATGTGACAGCTCCTCCACAGTGACCTGGGATTGCAGAGGGGGCAGCATCTCTACCTGCCTGTTCTGGTTACTTAAATAGTCTCCATTACTGTGGTGTCTGAGTTCCCTTCTGCCTTGACTGTCTGTGTCTTCCCAGATGAGATCAGGCAATGCTGTTTCCATTCTTACTGATGAAAAAACCAAGTCAAGGCACCCACAGGAGATAGCATGTATCCAGAGCTGCATTCATCTCAGATCCCATAGGGCAGTCCTAGAAACAGAAGGCTCTATTCCAGCAATTCCCACAGAGGGGCAGTGACTCTAAAGGCATTTTTTTCAGAGAGGTTATTCAACCTGGAGTGCTGCTTCTTCAGACTTGTGCCATCACACCGTGTCCTGCTCAGACAAGAGAGACAAGTGACTTAGATTTGTAAATCCGCAACAGAGTGGACAAAGGTGAGACAAGTCTCAAAGTCCAGACATTTATTAACTTCCCACGATGTGCTAATTGGATACACGATAATTGGCTAAGTATATAGTGAGTTATGGCAAGCAATACAGTATGCCTTATGTTACTTAATGGTAGTGAGGGAAAAAGGGAAAAAGGAAAGGAGGGAGATAGAATAGAAAAATAGAGATCAGTGGTCTGGATTCCTGAGTTGGTCCCATCTGAGTTTGTCAGGGACACCTCTGTCTTCTTCACTTCTTCATGTCTTCTTTTTTCTTTCTCCTTTTCACTCCTTGCCCACCCTCAATTTATACACACTTTCCTTGGGTCCACCTCTAGGTCAACTCACATACCTGCTTATCCCATGTATGGGGAGGGGTAAGGTGCTTCATGGGATGATGTAATTAGCATGATCTTGTTAATCTTTATTAGCATATTCAGGGGTGTCAACTTTAATATGCATTTCATGGATAATGAAGCAAAGGTCATGCACTGGACAGATGGTCCTTGAAACTTGACCAGATGCACCAGAGCAGAGCCGTCCTGTCTCCTCAGGGCTCCCTCCTCCAGCCCATCCTGTGCTATCCAGGCAGCCTTATCAGCTCCAAACTCCACACGATCCACCCCATGACTATAGTTCCGCTACTTGCGAGTGTTTGAGACATTCCTTGGCTCGGAGGGCCTCCACTGCCCCCCCATCCCTTATCTCTCCTAGGCTGTTTTTTCTCACAAGCCTGTTTCTCTCAGGCCCTGTTTTTGGGGAGTTACAAGTCGTCTCTCATACACCATGATTTTGTTTTGGAAAGACCCTAATTTGTCCCAACCATCCCCTGCTCCTGCAAAGAGCAGGAAGCTTACTAAGTCAGCTGCCTGTCTTTGCTGGCTAGTATCCAGTCAGAGAGCTGGGTCACCAAGCAGCTTTAAAGACCTAGTCCTCCTTAGATTTCATTTAAGAACTGCTAATTATATAGATTGAGTGTTACATGCATGCAATACCACCATCAGTACCCAGAGATGACTGTGCCATTTAAAATGATTGGGTTTTCAGCCAGATCAGCAAGCACAGGGTCACTGAGGTTAGAACACAGAGGGAAGAAAAAACAGCAGAGTGAAAGAGAGATCAGCATTTTAGCAGCAGCCCACAGTGAGATTATTTTGTGTCAGTCATGAATCTGGACTTGAAAATATTCTCCTATCTTGATTTACACTCTTAAGAAAGAAAATTTCTAGCTAAATCTGGAAGAGCAGTTGCAGAAGTGTGTCTTCTGAGGCCCGACATGGGGGGCTGTATGCATTCACATACTAGAGAGTGGCAGAAGGGAGGAGATGTCATACTTCTGTGTACGATGCTGGTGAGTCCTTTACTGGAATGTTGTATCCAGCTATTAAAAGTTCAGTCTTCAAAAAGGATGTTAAAATTGAAAAAGGTTCAGGGACAAGCCACAGTATGACTTATGTTTGGAAACTCTGCCTTACAATGAAATACTCGAACAGCTCAACTTAGCTTATTAAAGAGGAGTTTTAAGTAGTGATTTGATTACTGTCTGCTAGTTACTTGAAGGGAAAGGAAGGATATATCTTACAGAACAGAACTCTTTCATCTTACTTTTTCATCTAGGACAGAATCTAGCAACTGGAATTAGAATCTAGAGATCTCAGAAAGCTGGAAATAAATTGAATTTTTAATGGTGGAGGTAATTAAGCATAGGAACAAATACAGGATTTATTCATCACAACGATCTCCTTTGGCCTTAGAATTTATAAATCTGTGTTGGGCTCATTCCGTCATTAATTCTAGCAATATGTAAGTTACTTTGTAAGCTCCTGAAGTTAGATAGTGTGTCATTATTCCTAGGGCAGAATTGTACAAAGAAATTGTATAAAGCCCCATTAAAGACTTTTTCTTCAAAGACTTTTCTCTTCTGTCTTTTGTTCTGAAGATGAGTGAGGATCATTTTTCAACAGAGCAGATCTGTAAAAACCTGAAGGAAATCTATCTAATTTAATGTTTTCATTAGAGTTTGAACTTGTGAGACGTCCAAACTCTTCTTAGCTTACCTTTGGTTTCTTGCTGCTGCAAAACAAAACCAGATATTCTTCAATATAACATTTTTCTCCCACTTAGGGAACTCATAGTTTTCAGTTCTCCACTTCATGCTTGGTAATATTTGCTAGGCTGCCAAACTGTCAGAATATACTCAGGAATATCTGGATGCTAACCTCCACTGACTCATATTATAGGCCACTTCAGGTTAAGATTCTGTCCAGAATACTTTAAGAATTCTAGCCATTGAAGAATAAGTGCAGACCAAATTTTCAATTTTTAGAAACTTCTAACACCATAACAGTATAAAAAACTCTGCATGTTTTGTGGTGGGATTTTTTTTGTTTGGTTTTTTGTTTGTTTGTTTTGTTGTTTTTTTTTTTTTTTCTTTTTTAAATTATTCTGAGTACTGCATGTTTTTTTCTCAAGGATATCACTTTACTGTAATATATGTGAGAGAGGATAAAAGTGAGTTTTAGGATATTGTGGGATGAAGTCGGCTATAGAAAGTAGGAAAAAATTATTCAGGTATGCTTAAATCTCTGTATCAGTGAGGAATCTAGCGAATTGTGTAACTAGCTTTGAGTTGTGTCTTCAGCAGCTCCTCTACACTTCTATTTTTCTGGCTATAAGATAAGGAGAATACAACTTTCCTGTGTGAAGAACTAGAGGCTTACTCTGTGTGTAGGACTGGGTAATCTAGGCATCCTTAATTTTTCAACATTATCACACTAGATTTAGATCATTGCTAAATTCTGGCAACTGACTGTTGTTGGAAAGAGTCTCACCTGCCATAAAAAACAGGTAGCAGGTATTGCTCCAAGAGCTACTGCCAACTCATTAAGGCACGAGTTATTCTTATCAGATTCCTCCAGGTGTAAGAGAGCTGGCTGGGATTCACTTGCATTCTGCAGCTCCTCCCATCAAATGGTGCCTGATGAAGTGCACTGTGTAAAAGATCTTCATAGAGGAACAGTAGTATCAGCTTTTTTATTGTTTGGTGAGTTCTTAAAAGAGAAGCCAGCACAGTAGATTTTCGAGATGCTGATACTGTGCATGCCAGATTGTGGATGCCAAGGATTTTGAAGTTTGGAGAAGTTTGGCTGAGCCTTCCTGAGCACCCTCGGTGCTGTATGACCATATCTTTGTGTCCAAGCTGTAAGACTATGCTCAGAACAGGATCACCCCAGCAAAAGACTGGGAGCTGTTTTTCACATTGTAACATGGTATTTGCTCTCTGCGTCTGAGTGTTTTGTTGTGTTCAGTTTCCCAGGCATCTTAGCTCTGTCTTGCCCAGGGCCCAGATGCAACCCCTTCATGTACAGGGGAGGTGCCCAGGTGCACTCTCTTCCCCCACCTTGGCTCACACAGGACAGAAGAGTGACACTCTCGAACAGCACATACTTTCTAGATGCTCTGTAGTCCCAGGCTTCTTCCTCTGCTGCAGAGATGCTGGAGGGAAGCCAGATTTCCCAGTAGCAGCCTGGCTGGTGGGGACAGGAGGTAATGGGGAGCTAAACTCCTCCTTAACTCCCACAGCAAATCCATGGTGTTGACCAGACTTGTAGTCTGGTTTAGGTAGTGGTTGGCTTCCTAGAGCTGAGAGTATATGAAGTTGGCAGTCACTGGAGAAAGCTGGAAGGTTGGCTGGTTTTTGTTTTGTTGTTTGGTTTGGGTTTTTTTTTTTTTTTTCAGGTTGGAAAAGACCCTTAGGATCATTGAGTCCAACCATCAGCCCTACTCTACAAAGTTCTCCCCTACACCATATCCCCCAACATCTCATCCAAACAACCCTTAAACACATCCAGGGATGGTGACTCCACCACCTCCCTGGGCAGCCTATTCCACTGTCTGACCACTCTTTCTGTGAAAATTTTTTTCCTAGTGTCCAGTCTGAACCTCCCCTGTTGCAGTTTAAAGCCATTCCCTCTTGTTCTATCACCAGTTACCCGTGAGAAGAGACCAGCACCAACCTCTCTACAATGTCCTTTCAGGTAGCTGTAGAGAGTGATGAGGTCTCCCCTCAGCCTTCTCCTCCTCAAACTAAACAGTCCCAACTCCTTCAATCTCTCCTCACAGGATTTTTTTCTCCAGGCCCTTCCCCAGCTTCGTTGCCCTCCTCTGCACTCGCTCCAGCACCTTGATATCTCTCTCGTATTGAGGTGCCCAAAACTGGACACAATACTCCAGGTGTGGCCTCACCAGTGCAGAGTACAGGGGGACTATCACCTCCCTACTTCTGCTGGTCACACTATTTCTAATACAAGCCAGGATGCCGTTGGCTTTCTTGGCCACCTGGGCACACTGCTGGCTCATGTTCAGGTGCTTGTCAATTAGAACCCCCAGATCCTTCTCTTCCAGACAGCTCTCCAGCCACACCTCCCCAAGCCTGTAGGGATGCATGAGGTTGTTGTGGCCCATGCTTGATCCAGCAGAAAAAAAGTTTCTTTTTATGTGTATAAGTACCTGATGGGAGAGAATAACAGAGCTGGAGTCTTCTCAGTGATATCAAGTGAAAGGACAAAACACAATGGACGTGAACAGAGATAAAGTCCCTTTAAACATAAGATAGAACTTATTTACTGTGAGGGTGGACAAGCAATGGAACAGTATCTCCACAGCCTAGAGAGGCTGTGGAGATATTTCTTTGAAGATATTAAAAATCTGACTCAGCAAGTGCTTGGCATCATGCTCTAGCTGACCCTCCTTTAAGCAGGAGGGATTGGACTAGATGATCTCCAGAGGTGCCTTCCAACCTCAGCTATTCTGTGATTCTGTGATTCTTTTCTTTTTTTTTTTTTTCTGTCCTCTATCCATCATATCTAAATGTGAGCCAAAATTTGGCCCATGGTTTGCATAGATACTTGGTGCTTCATATCAGCCTTTTGGACCGGTTTCATTCCCTTGTAACAGCTAGTTGCTGTTTGGAAATTTCACTCTGGAGGATCTCTCTCTTCTTGCCATAACTGCCTTTCTTCCCCCTGCCTTGGTTATCTGATCAAAAGATTTAAAGTTATTGCTTTGTTGCCTTATACATTGTGAATTGGCTTTATTTGAGACTAACAAATATAGGAGTTCTGTTTTCATTCAGTTTTTTAGAAAAGCAATAGTTTTTCTCTAAAATCTACTTTTAGTAGCTCTTAAAAACCACTTGTACTAACCACCAATCATATGCTTCACATATCTGCTCAAGATGCACAATATTTCATGTACTAAAAATAAAAGCAAGACAAAAAAAAATTACTGTGAGAAGAACTGAATATTTGGTGTATATTCCAACCTTATACAAAGAGGAATGCCGAAAGATACTGTCTAGATTTCATGATCAGTAGCTGGATGCACAGGGGAATGGGAAGAGAACCATTAGGGACCTGGGAGGTACTTAACCACAAATTAGTAGGGACGTAGACAGTATTCAACAAGAAATATCACTGGTTTTATGCCCTGTTTTTATACACTTCCCTAAACATTTAATGTTAACCACTGCTGCAAATGAGATAGGGACAAGTGTCAGAGCTGTAATGGCAGCTCTTAATATTCACTGTTACCAAAGTAGGTGCCTGTGCAAAATTGACTGCAGGTTGGCCTGTGTGTAATAACTCTGCTTCTTCTTTGTTCCTCTATCAAATCTGGGTCTTCTGCCAAAAACCTTCAAAAAAGTTCTCTGAGCTGCAGTATCATTTCTAATTGCCTCCTCTACAGTCTGGGCTGTACATGTCCATCTCATCAGGTATCTGTCTGCTTTCAAGAGGCTGCAGCACCATCATAAAACTCTAACATTCCTGTCCTTTAATTATGGAATACATAAGCATCTCCTGCAGTGTGTGCATTGCCCTCAGACCTCTTCAGGTCACGAATACTGAGATGCTGGCAGCCTGGCTTGTTTGCAGTAACAACAGGCTTGTGTGATTATCCAAAGACAGCACATTTGTAGATGTCCATTTGTGTCATGATCCTGGGGATTTCTAAACCATGTGTGCCTCCTGGAACCCCCCCACTTAGCCACTTGATGGCACTCTTAAATATTTAGTTGGTTGCAAATGCTATCAAGTATGCCAGTTTTTAGAACAGGGATAGAGGAAACAGAGCCTCAGGTATTAAATAGCAAACCACTATCAAGATTGCGGCTTAAACCGACCAAAACAAGAAAGGCAGGAGTAAATGTTCAGCTGGTGGTGCCAACTGCTCTCAGATGTGTAACAGTAGGATTAGCACTTGTCCAGCTTCCCAGCTCCAGAGTGCTCTGCAAAGGCAAGTGCTTCCTCCTGGGTGTTGGAGCTGGGAAGTGTCCTCTGCTCCCTGGTTTCTGAGGAGCTATGGGAGCGAGTTATGTGAGATTGTTTGTCTAGCTGAGGTTCAAAACATAAATGCATTCCTGAAAACAACAGGAGCATTGCTTTTGACATTATTGATATACGGAACTTTTATAGCCCCTATTAGTCACCCTCTTCCTCCCTCATCTATGATGTGTATCCTTAGAAGTGCTGTGAGAAGTATGGAGAAGAAAGGACTAAGACCACAGTAGCTGGTCTTGGCACAGCAGGGTCTGGAATACAAATCTCCCTGTTGCTCCCTGGTTTCTGAGGAGCTATGAGAGTGAGTTATGCGTGATTGTTAGTCTGTCTGTCTGAGGGTCAAACATAAATACATTCCTGAAAACAACAGGACTGTTGCTTTTTACATTATTGATATACAGAACTTTTATAGCTCCCATCAGTCACCCTTTTCCTCCCTCATCTGTGAAGTGTATCCTCAGAAGTGCTCTAAGAAGTATGGAGAAGAAAGGACTAAGACCACAGTAGCTGGTCTTGGCACAGCGGGGTCTGGAATACAAATCTCCCTGTTGCTAGCCTTGTACATTTATCATACAAGATAAAGATATGGATTCTCTCTCCTTTTTATTTGAGTATCTTCAGAGTGTAAGTTAGCATTCATAACATACAGCCAGTTGCACAGTTACTATTTACATTGTAAACGCAAGCTCTTTTGAATATCTTATTTAAAGAAGAAAATTTTAAAAAGAATTGTAGTGCCTGCTAGACCTATCAGGCAAAACCCTGCCTGATCAGAACGAGACAACTCTGGTTTTACCTACAGCATTGCAAACTCAGCTCAGTCACATATTCCTTCTCTTTTTGCAGTGCTCACCTGCTCACCTTTATGTAAACCAGGGGAGAGCTGAGCTGCAAGCCAGACCCTCCTGCTGTTTTCAGGAAGGTGCTACATCTTTTCATCCTCTTCTCCCCTGTTCTTGTCTGCTTCTGATCCTCTGCTCTCGCATGCACTGACAAACAGCGCATTTTTCCAGGCGTTTCCTAAATCTCTTGGTTTTGTTGGCCCAGTTGACTGCGGTCTCTCTTCTATTACTTTGCCAGACTGTATTTTAGAGTAAGATGCAAACATACCTGACAGCTTGTTTTCTTAAAGGCAGTTTGTATCTATCCATCCATGCTTCTGAGCCATGTGTCTCACCTCTGACATGTGCAGAGCCCACAGCAATTATTAGGACTGCAACATGGCCTTAGGACATGCATAAATTACAGCTTGCCTTGTCACCTGTCAATTTCATCTTTTCTAAAGTGTTCAAAAGACTTAGTAATTCTGGTTTTTTTCCTTTCCTATCCAAACTGCAAGTTCTGTGCTTCCTAAACAGAGCCCCAGCTAATAACATTAACTTGATCAGGAGTACCAGGAATTAGTCCAGCAGCAGATGAAAGGTGTCAAGCAGAATGTTAAATTTGACATTCAAACATCTGAATTAACATAAACCAAAATTATCTCCTATTTACCTCCACTGCACTGATGGACTTGCTCAGAGCTTGCAGATCTTGCAGTGTCAACACTGCTAACCAGAGGGTACGTATTTCCCTGGGGTGGGAAGTGCCCATGCTCACTGAGTTCAGCCTGGCGCAGGTGGTCTCAACAGGGGGGTTCAAATTCCACTGACAAATGTCAGAAAATAAAATGCTGGTGGAGTTATCATCTGAGACAGTGTCTCAGAAGGGGTGCTGTCAGGATCCATGGTGGCCCCGGAGCTAGGCATTGTTTTCATTGGTCCTCTGGATGGAAATATAAACTCACAGCAGATGAAATGTGTGACTGATGAAGAGGCAGGTGGAGTTGTAAATCAAGCTGGGAACAGGGCTGTCTTACAGAGTGATTAATCTTGTGGTGAGCTGGAATTATTCAAACCAAAGAATGCATTTTAATGCAGCCAAATATAACATTATACCTCTCTAAACAAGGACTGCTGTGTTTTGGAAGGCAGAAACTCTAAAAAAAAGAAAAAAAAAGGCTTTTGTGGACAAGCAATAAATTTAAGTTCCCAGTGTGATATCTTGGCAAGGAGGGTGAACATGATCCTGGAGTGCGGACAGGGAGTCCTGAGTGGCAGCAGACATATGATTTAAGCATTAGTGAGACTGATACTGGAATATTATGTTTGGTTCTGGAGCCAACATTTTTCAAAGCATGCAGAAAAACTGTAGATAGTTCAGTAAAGAGCCCCAAGCTGATTCAAGAGTTGGAGAAGGTGCCCTAATGGTGGAGAGAGGGCAATATCCAGTTGAAATTTGGACTGCAAGTGAATTTTGTCTGGCCACAGCACATGTCCGAGCCATGTGATGTCCTTCACATATCTGTGGAAAGTTTCTTAATATTCTGCTCTTCTCCACATCTGTTGAGAAGCTGCTTTCTCTTTGCAGCTGTGAAGGCAGCGCCTTTGGCTGGTGTGGCAAAGCTCATGTCGGCTCACAGCTTTTTGCTGAGCAGGCCTCTCTGTGCAGGGCTGGTGAAAATAAATGGGATTTTGAGTTCAGGCTGTGAAGGTTATCAAAAGTATGCTGAAAGGTGACTAGCATTCAGTTTTAAAGTATCTTAATGAAGAGAAAGCACCAGATATGAAAGAAGTCCTTCATCCAGTCAAGATAGGCATTGTAAGAATTAACAGTGGGAAGCCAGATAAGTCAAACAAGGAATTAAGTGCAGCTTTATAATCACTCAATGCGATTAAACATTGAAACAATCTGCAAAATGAAACAGTGGCTTCTCTGTCTTTTGAGATCTTTAAATGAAGTACGCATATACTAGCCAAAAACAAGTTACCGGGCTCAAAACAGGATATACCAGTAGCATTTGTGAGCCGTGAAGTAGAGGAGGCCAGGCTTTCTGGCCTTGAGCTATGAAGTAATGAATTCTCAAAACATTTTTTTTTCTGGGAAGGGACTGTTTTGAAAGTTCAATGTTAGTCTTTTCCCTGCCCACAGCACGGTTCACAGTCAGATCCATAGTGACCAGGGCTTGTATCAACACAGCAGTATAAGTGAATACTTCTGTGAATTTTAGGGAATAGGAACAAAAGACCTGGACAGGCTGGAGCGATGGGCTGAGGCCAGCTGTAGGAGTTTCAATAAGGCCAAATGCCGGGTGCTGCACTTGGGCCACAACAACCCCCAGCAGCGCTACAGGCTTGGGGAGGAGTGGCTGGAGAGCTGCCAGTCAGAGAGGGACCTGGGGGTGTTGATTGACAGCCAGCTGAACA
Source organism: Strix aluco (assembly GCF_031877795.1). NCBI lineage: Eukaryota > Metazoa > Chordata > Aves > Strigiformes > Strigidae > Strix > Strix aluco. Next base: position 86,432,851 of record NC_133971.1, on the reverse strand, counting down.
GGAGCCAGCAGTGTGCCCAGGTGGCCAAGAAGCCCAATGGCATCCTGGCTTGTGTCAGAAATAGCGTGGCCAGCAGGGACAGGGAAGGGATCTTACCCCTGTACTCGGCACTGGTGAGGCCACACCTCGATGACTGTGTTCAGTTTTGGGCCCCTCACTACAAAAAGGACATTGAATTACTTGAGCGTGTCCAGAGAAGGGCAACGAAGCTGGTGAAGGGTCTGGAGCACAGGTCGTACAAGGAGCAGCTGAGGGAACTGGGGGTGTTTAGTCTGGAGAAGAGGAGGCTGAGGGGAGACCTCATCGCCCTCTACAACTACCTGAAAGGAGGTTGCAGAGAGCTGGGGATGAGTCTCTTTAACCAAGTAACAAGTGATAGGACAAGAGGGAATGGCCTCAAGTTGCACCAGGGAAGGTTTAGACTGGATATTAGGAAGCATTTCTTTGCAGAACGGGTTGTTAGGTGTTGGAATGGGCTGCCCAGGGAGGTGGTGGAGTCCCCATCCCTGGAGGTGTTTAAGAGTCGGGTCGACATAGCGCTGAGGGATATGGTGTAGATGGGAACTGTCAGAGCTAGGTTAATGGTTGGACTAGATGATCTTCAAGGTCCTTTCCAACCTTTCACAGATTCTGTGATTCTGTGAAAATAGACATCACTGATCCCACTTTAAATTTCTCAGGAATCCTGGGACAGACCCTCCTTGAGCAGAGTCCTGTAAAGCCCCAGTTCTGCTCCCTGTTCTTCTAGCTTGCTGTAGTGTCTTTGGCAGTCCCCTCAACAGCCCTTTCTCATTCCCTTGGCTGTAAAAAGGAGTGCTGCAGATACAGGCTTAAAGCACTCTGAAGTGCTATAAAACTTCCAGTTATTATTGTTACTCCTCAAGAGCCTTTGAAAACACATTTAGCACATGCCTGAATTCTCTCAGCTTCTTGGAAAGATTTGTTCTTTCCTGGTTTTTCTGAACTATTGGCATACAGTTAAGCTCGAAGTGCCAGCCATTTCCTTTCTTACAGCACACCCATTCTGTGACCACAGCAAAGCGTGGAGTTGGCAGAGCTATTTAAATAAGCCAGAAGAGAGTCTTGCTGAAGCAGTGCAAACTCACCCAGCACGTTTCACAGCAGGTTAGATTAGCCTGTGCTCAGTGCCCTGCTGCACAGGTTTTGCTCACTGATAGAAAAAAAACTGTTGAGAATTCATTAATTTGTGACTTGCTCAGTCATCTGTCTATGCCATGCAGGCAAATTCTTAGCCTGTGCTCAGGATCTTGTAGTCCTGCAGAATAATAATAATTTGCTTGGAGAAATTTGCTGGCCTGCAGATAACCTTTTTTGTCCTCTACACTTTAAATATCTGAAATGCATGTAAACAGCTGAGCCATTTCTTTGGGTACCAAAATTTTTGTCTTTGAAACTGATCTCTTCTCCCCAGAGGAGATCACCTAACTGAGTGTAAAGCACACCAGCCCCCTTCTGTTGGTTTCTTAGAAATCCAAGCCTAAAGGATAGAGCCTCAGCCAGCAAGCTCATTAAAGTGTGGTCATATCTGGGAAAGGAGAGTAGATGTGCTCGTGCAACTATGATGCTTGGAAACAAGCAGCTGTTCACAGCCATGCTTCTCCATCTTGCTTCTTTTTTCAGATGTGCTCTTGGAGGAGAAAGGACAGATTTTAAGCAGCAGTGGTTCCTTTTAGCATGGTATTTTCTTGGCCTGAGCCATATCAGCGAGACACCTGTCAGACTTGATTTATAGAAAGCCATGTATCACAGCATCTAAGATGTAAGGTGCAGTGTTTGGGGTTTTAAATCCTCCAAAAGGAAGGTAATTTGCCAGTTTAATACACAAGAAACTGTAGCACTGGCTTCTTGTATAGCAAAAATATCTACTTTGACTCGTGACCGTGGAGGGTCTCCACATTGAGATTTACTATGTGAATGCAGGATTTACCCCAAGCATTGTAGTTGCTAACTTGAGGATACTGTTGCATTGAGCATACTGGTTCAACCAGTAAGCATTATGGAGGAAATGGAGAAAAACCATGTGTTTCATGGGTTTTTTTGGTGACCCAAGAGGGAAAGATGCAAATAAATAAAAAAAAATCTGTCCAGCAAACAAAATATTTTGATCTGATATTGAACATTTGCTGCTTTTAATTTCAGCTAAAAAAAATAGAAATTAAAAGATCTGTTAAAACAGACACTTAGTAAGCATCAGAATGAAAGATTTAGATGCTTTTCAGATTTTTGTTTTGCATGAAGTATTTGGTGATATTCTGAGGCACTTTGCTACCACTAAATCAGTATTTTTCTGAAAAGGGTTTGGGCTGAATCTGTCCACCTTTAAATGCAAATGCTGATGAATATTTTAGACAGTGGTAATAGTTGGTTTGAAACCTATTTCTGATTGCATGTGTTGTTTATAAGCTCAGTTCTCCAGGTTGAGACCAGTAATCATACTATCTGCAATTTAATTAACAAAACTTCTCTTCCCACATGCACTTGTTATGTGTCAGTGTCTGAAATTTAACCTCTGCTCAGTTGAACACTGAGGATCCTCATGACATGTAAGTCTTCCTCATTACAGCAAGTCTGTTCACTCTCACCTTCTTGCTGTGCTGCCTTGTGTCCTCCTGTAAAGCAGAAGAACAAATCCTGCTGGCACTGATTGTTAGAATAATAGTCTTATATCTCTAGTGTCTCCAGCCCTCATATCTCAGAAAAAGAGCCAGTTCGCACTTTGTGGGTCTGCATGGGGCAGATACTCTGCTCTTCCAGTGCATGCTGGTGCATCCATGCGGTGCAGAGCAGCTGTCTCAGACCTGAAGCTGCTGCCTTTACCTCCAGCAGTGGTGTAGCCACTGTCAGCTCTTGGGTCCGCACCCTCTGCTTTGCTGTGTGCTCTGTGGTCTTTTAGCATTGTTTCAGTGAACTACCTGCATCCTAAGAGGCCAGCTACACAGGATTTAGGGCACATTGCAGTGGTCTACTAGTTTTTACTGAAAACCACAAACCTTTCTCTTGAAAAGGCCATGCTTCAAAGATATACCACAGATACGCTGCTTTGTGTATGTGCTGTCCCCGCCATTCTGGAACATTGAATATTGCTAATGAAATAAGCCCTTTTTTTTTTCCATTTATTAAAGAACATGTTGGTATGTCACAGTTTAGTACCCTGGGTGAGAAGTCACCCTTCACTGAAATGGATTTATATGGCTATTCTCAGAAGGTTATTGTTTTACTAGGATTTATGTGCCATGCTTCAGTGTTAATTGTGGATTACTCTCATCGCTTTGCCTTTCATCAGAAATAGGCTGTACTTTAGCAATCATATTATCCAGACTTAACGTGCAGCATTCACACATCTGTGATTTAACCCACAGCTGTGATATTTCACAATGTAAAGGGGACAATGAATAGGATTTAGCTCTTGGATTAAGATGAGTTTAACAGTCAGTTGAGGGCTGGCCATTACAGTCAGTGGAGCCCAGAGAGTAAATCAGCACACCTAATATAGGGATCTGCTTTAAGGTGAGTTTTCTACACTCAGTGAAGCGGATTGATTGATCTCTGCTGATAGTAGCAGGATCTTAGACTCAGAGCACACAGCCAGCCAGCCAAACTTAGACCTCCATTTGGGTGTCTTAATCTGCAAATGGAACCCTGTGTTTCACTGTGCCAGACCTTATTCCCAAGACCTTGCTCTTCCCCTAGCAGGCTAACACCCAGGTGGACATGCTGAATCTGCTGAGTTATTTTACTCAATAAAGGCCTGCTCCATCATCTATAATCAAGGAATGTGGCTGGCCTGTGTCACTGCCAGATCAGCAGAGAGGGAAGCACCTGCAAAACCCAGTTCAGGTCTTTGGTGGCTGAGCCACCCGCTGAAGGGTTGTCTCCTCCACTGTCTGTGCAGAGAGCATTGGGGACAGCTGTCTGAGGCCCCTCAGCACAGTGCCAACAGATAGAAAATGAATGTGCACCTCAGACTTTTTGGAAATAAGCCTGGCTGTTCAGCACACTCCAAGAGAAATAAGAGTATGAAACAGGTTAAACTCTAAGGCTGTCTAACCAATTTCATTTCATAGTCCATTCTGCTGTGAGTCACTCCTGGTAGGTCATTTCCACAGCCTTCCCAAGTGTTTTTGCTCCTGAGGAGAGGAGGAATTAATCCTTATCATGGCTGGACCTCAATACCAGTTTGTCCTGGTTTTGGCTGGGATAGAGTTAATTTTTCTTCTTAGTAGCTAGAATAGTTTTGGATTCTGTACAGGATTTGGTATGAGAATAATGCTGATAATATGCTGATGTTCACAGTTATTGATAAGAGATCAAGGTCCCTCCAACTCCCCCTGTCCTGCCCGTGTGCAGGTGCACAAGAAGCTGGGAGGGAGCACGGCCAGAGCACCAGACCCAGACTGGTCAATGAAATATTCCATATCATGTAACATCATGCTCAGTATATAGAGAAGGGGCAGTCAGGACGGGGGGCATTCTCTCTCGCTTCTGGGATTGTGGTATTGGGATCTTGTTTTTTTTCAGGATCGCTAGCCAGGAAGAGTCTGGGTATCAGTTGGTGGGTGATGAGCAATTGCATTGTGCATTACCTGTTTCTACTTTATATTATAGTTATTGTTTTATTTTATTTCAATTATTAAACTGTTTTTATCTCAACCTATGACCCCCGCTACCTTTACCCCTCCAATTCTTTCCCCCATCCCCCAGGAAGGACAAGGTGAGCAAGTGGCTGCGTGGTGTTTGGCTGCCAGACAGGTTTAAACCACGACACTGTTCAATGACATTACTTGGCTAAGAACAAAAACAATTCTGTGAATTCAAAGGAGAGGGCATATCTCTGGTGGAGAAAGCAAATTCACTCCCTTTTCAGCTAGAATTCTAGGAATAAGCTTCCCCCTCTTCCAAAAACATACATTAAAAGTATTATTTGTGTTCAGATATGTTTAAAGTAATACCAATATTGGAATCTCACCTTTCTGCAAAATAAGAAAACCATTTCCTCTGCCTATCCCAAATGTACAGAGAGACCTGTGAAAATAGAACATTTCCACAATCCAAATACAAAGCAGCAGTAATAGTTTTGTTGATGTGTGAGTTTCTTTTTACTGGTTCTTTTAATGTTTTCTATGTGGCCCTGATAAATTTGAGGTAAGCAATGTCTGTACCTGCATGCTGATTTGGGATCAGCTTGCTGCCAAGGAGAGTTCTCTGAAGTTAATGTTATCACTGGGGTACACATTTACCAGGTCTTTATGCTGCAGGCTGGTCAAAATGTTAAGAAAGGTAGGAAGCACTTTCAAAAGATGACTGTTCTGGAAATAGAACATACAGTGGGTACTTGAAGCACAGAAAACAGTAAATTTGTTTCCCATATATTGTGTGCCTGAGGGCATTCGACAGTAAGAAAAAGCACTTGGAGAGATGGCTAGTATACTCTCAGAGAGAGCATTGTTTTTGTAGATTAGGAAAGCTCCTTCTTTGCTTCTGGAGAGCTTATCTACATCAACAGCTTTTCTTCCCCTTTAAAAGAATTTGGAAATTGTTTTTCAGATGAGCAAAAAACCTAAGAACTGAAGAGACAGTCAGAATATGACAAAAAAAACACAAAAGAAAGATAGTCCTACTGAGAATTGTGAGAGCTAATTTCAGGCAGCGCAAAGGAAAGGTGAAACAAAATAGAAAAGAAAATGGGAAATCTTGGCAAAAAAAGAGCTTCTGTGCCAAGCAAGGAGGAAATGTTGGACATAAGCAGAAAATAAAGCTGTAGTGACTCGTGCATTGTACAGTTATGTGTAATGGCAGTGGATACGATGCTTTACAGATACTTCAATGAAATGCTTTTTTTTGAAGAAGCAGTGGAGACTGTAATATCAAATACTGCCAACACAGAAATTGGAATGCCACTATTCTTGGTTCAGCCTGCATGTCTGCAATGTTAGTGAAATCCTAGCCCAAAGAAAGAAGTGTTCACTAGATTCTTTTTGGCTCTGCACTTTTCCTCCATGGCTTCTCAAGTCTCTCTCCTAGAAAAAAAATGTCAAACCAGTAGTTTTTCTGCATAAGCATATTGTTCCCATGTCCTGGGGATGACATATCAATTGAGGGAAGATTGTTCAGGTGTAGGCAGGCCAACATGACCATTTGGTCCTGTGTCTGATGTCCTTCCCACATGACTTAGTATTCAGGTAGGTTTTAGGCATAGGTTAGTGCCATCTGATTGTAAGTCTTAATAGTAGAGGATCTTGGAAACTGATTTAACAGCAAAGCTCCTCTGTGTTTAGATGACTTCTTGAAGCAGGGCCAGGGCATGCTCCTGCTTTACACCATGAAGAACCCCTCCTTCCCAGAGTATGTCTTCAGCAGTGAGAGTGGCATCATGTGCCTGGACTTCCATAACGACCACCCCTACCTCGTGGCAGTGGGCTTCTATGATGGCAATGTGGCCATCTACAACCTGAAGAAGGCAACGTCCCAGCCCAGCTACAAGAGCAGCGCTAAGTCAGGAAAGCACACAGAGCCAGTGTGGCAGGTAAGGGTCCTTTTCCTTTCCTCTGACTGGGCTTTTAATTGGGCTGAGTTTGAGCACAGCAGGAAAAGTGCTGTATAGGAAAAGGTGTTGGCTTAATACATGTGTTAGAGATTGATTATTAAGTTGTATTTCAAGCTAATTTTGAAATATACAGAAAGGCAAAGCAATTGTATGAATCCTTGGTCCTCAACAGAAACTAAACATGTAAGCAAAAGTTTGCTATGAACAATTATTTATCCTTAGTTTTCATTTTTATAAATGGCTTCTGTTTGGGGAGGAACTGATCTCCTCTCTGTATGCCAGTATACAATGCTATTTATGTTCCAAATACAAAATCACAGGGCACCAAGTGATGAGCAGTGAGTGAAACTCATATATCAGCCCTAAAAGAGGGCTCTGTTGGGCACAATAAACCCAGGGGCAGCTGCCTGGGATTGGCTGCCACTGGGATTCAAGACACACTACCTTGTAGTTGGTCTTGAGGTATTCTAGTGAATTGAGAATTGTGTTGAACAGGTAATGTTCTTAAAGTAATGCCACTCTGGCATCTGTCACAGAGAGTCACCAGATGGATGATATTGTGAAGGACTGGGGTGAATATGTTGCTACATCCAGCTAACTTTATAGTTATGTCTACAATGTAATATGAGTTAAGATTGGAGCGCTGGAAGGTATATGCGCTTTTGATCTCATGTATCGCAGTAACAGTGTGGCAGCACATATTTCAACATGGTCTGTATGAGTCTGTTGAGGTTCAGGGGTGTGTATTTGGTTTGCTAGCCTGGACCTCGGGTGTTGCTGCTGTTAACTATTGCTGTCACCTGGTTTAGGCTGCCTAATACAGTCATACGTCTAGGCACACTGTCAATGTTCCTTGTACTTTGGCACACGCCATGCATGGATTGTGCCCCAGCCATGGCTCCTTGTTATTGCATCTTCCAATAAAAGTCCAAGAAATCAAGGGATCCTGATGAGACTGCAGATGAATGTGGAATATGCCAAGAGCAAGACTGGTGCTTGCTACAAACAGAGAGGTTATGCAAATGTAACATTTTAGAGGAGACCTGAATTTTATATTTCCTGCTTGTCTGTCCAAAGCTTTTCCTCTAGAAAACATTTTTAATTCTTCTTGCAGGTTAACATGGTACACCAGCCATGGGTTGTTATCATAACACAATGTGTCAGGCACACACACACACGCAGAGAACTCCAAGCTTTTCCCACTGCCATTTAGGCTTCCAGTAAAAAAACCTGACAAAATAGTAAGTCCTATGTGCAGCTTTTCATAGCCTTGCTGAAGCATGCTACGGGAGGTCAACAGTTGTTACTGCACACTAGAGACACCAGAATCCCAGATCATTTGTGCCCCAGATGATATTGGGAAGGACAGAGTGTGCTTAAGGGGTGTTATTAGTGACCTCGTCCCTACGGACCAGAAGCAGCAATGTTTAGCAGTAGAAGCAGTCTGTAAGAGATTTTTAGAGGTAAGTTTATGTGTACCACTTAGCCTCAATGTGGCTCAGAGGTGAAAAAAATCATTATGTACTCTAGAGAGCTAGCACCAAAAAGGGGAGAAACTACCTCACAGATATGGATAGATGTAGGTATGAGTGGACTCTAGTTCCTGCTTGTTCATTTTATTTCCAAAGGTTGAGTTCTGAGAATCATTATTCTTAGTTTTCTTCTGCAATTAAATACCAATATTTTTAGTGAACTTTACAGTTTTTGACTTGCTATGAAACTAGTGAGCAAGGGTAGTAATAAGGTGATTGTACAGCAATCAGAAGAGCTTGGAAAGATCTAAACTGTAGGCATTTGTCAATATCAGCTAAAAGGTTTAGAAAAGGTTTTCTCTGCGTTTGGTGGAACGAAAAGGGACATGAAGGACTGTTAGGTTGAGACATTGGATTGTTATTCCTCATTCAGCATTAAATGATTCTAGAAAGTGATGCCTTTTTTCTTGTATTTAATTCAAAGACACTCTATTCTCCCCTGCCAACACCCCAACTAGTCTGAAGACTGGTCTTTGTCTAGACCACCCGGTGCAGTCCTCACTTCTGTAGAGACTGCAAGCCCATGACTTTGAAGATCAATTAGAAAAGTAACAAAGTTCTCCTGAACAATTAGGAGCCTTTGTTCTCTGGACTGCCTGGCTCCTTCCTTTTGAAACAATACAGCTCTTTCACAATGGAAGCAAAATGGGAAGTGAGTAAAGCAGGCTGACAGCTCTTTTCTTGTGGCATTTCATCTACAGTGACTTAGTAATATTTCAGTAAGTTTGCATAAAACAAAGCTGATGTAACATAGCCCATTATTAAGAGTAAAATAGAATATTATAAATTTTCTAATTCTGTTACCTAAGAACGAGTTGGTCTGCCTGATATTCCTTATATTTTTAAAGGGCTTAGCAATGGCTTCTTATAGATTTGTCAATTGTCTTCCATGCATTAAGTGCTACTACACTGTAACTAATGGAAAATTCTGCCTTGTTTTATATTATACATGTCTAATTCCTTATTAACAATTGATTAACATCCAAAGCGAGAAAGGAATAGACACATACATAGACATGTGAATGTATATGGGTGCAGTGCAATGAGGCTAATACACCACCGAAATCTTAGGTCTAATAGGAACATAGAACTAGAAATGGTCTCCCAGGTCAGTGAATTCAGATCTCTGCCTTTGGCTGTGAGCATCAGCTTAAAAGGAGTCAGCTCCTGGGAAACTGTGTCAAACCTGGCATGTTCTGCTGGGCAAAAGCCTATGTGGGGTTAAGCTAACGCCACTTTAATAAAAATAATGCTCCAAATAGTCAACAAAATTGTCACACTCCCATCATCTCCAGCACTGAGTACTCCTAGACAGCAAGTCCCTGGACAGGGTAACTAAGTCAATGTCTCAATCCCATGGCTTGGCTCTGGATGTTAATGGGGGTGGCCAAAGTGGGACAACTGGACTAGACTTTGGCACCACAGCCCACAAGAGCAGTCTCCTCTGGGGAGGAGTTCTCAGCACAGAGCCTCTCCCTTTGCCAGCCTTTGAGCTTTGTTCTTACTTTCTTCCTTCTTTTTAATAAAGAAGATTAGGGTTTGTTTACAGCTGAGTGCTTTTTTCCTTACCTTTCATCACTGGGATATACTAAATATCTTAGGTTTGAAGTGTTTGGAAGCTGAAGCAGTTCAGAAACAGGGATTGCTAACTGAAACTATCTGCTGTGTCACCGTTTGTTTCTGCTGTTCAATCTCCCTTCTAAAACACATCTTATTCAACAGATTTGTTTCCACTGTGTGCTTCTAGTTCGCTTTCACATCAAACCAAAAGGACGTTATTCCTGCTTGCTGCTGGGACTGGTACAGAGCCAATACTGCTGCAGAGATTTGGAAATATATTTTTTTAACTTGCTCACTATCAGAATTACTGACTAAATTCCCACCGCAGAGTGTTGACCCTAAGATCTGCAAAGGGAACATTTCTTTCGGCTATGCTTAGAGCAAATCTCAGCTGTGGCAGGTTTGCCCATGGGCTCAGTGTGATTTGGAATTACTATGGAGAGATCACTGGTTAGAAAAGCAACTTGGTTCATTGTTAATTTACTGAAGCTGATCTGGCCTCCCTGAGAAACTGATACCATGGAGCTTCAGATGGCATCCTGAAAGAATTCTTTTCTGCCTTATATTCATGCATGGGAGGAGAAAGGGCTGGCCATTGCTTGCTAATTCTTCACCAAATGTCATTCAGGTTAAATGTGATGCTTGTGCTTGGGCCAAAAAGGACAAGGCAGGATGGTAATAGTCTGCCAAATGAAACTAAGGGGAGTATCAGCTTGCAGAATAGTTTCCCAGTAGAACTTGTGGCAGTTCCATCTCAAATGTAACCGGATAAAACACACCTGAGAATGCTCACTGGAGTTTGCCCCGTAATTGTGTGATCTCTTCTCCATCTCTGCTTTCTGTGTTCTAATCTAAGTTCTTAAATAAGTCTATATTGAATCTTGGCAGTTCATGAAGCTACCTCAGATGCACTGAGGTCTTGTTTTGCTGATGGAAGTAAATGAGTTCAGTTACAGAATCACTTTAAAGTCAGCATGACCTGCTGTTCTCCATCCCACTCCGTGCTGCTGGGCACAGGTCCACAAAAAAAAAAGGCCTTTCCAGGAAGCTGATTGTATTTGCTATACTTAGGAGAAAAAAAAGCATTTTATTCATAATCCACTGTCATACCAGAACATTGTTTCGTTTCTGATGACGGGCAGTCTCCTAAATCTGTCATCTGCAGTCAGACGAACAGATTTTGCAGCTTGCGTTGCCTCTGAGATGTTACTGCTTCACGTAATATTTTGTTCCTTTGGCTTCAGGCAAACAAAGAACTTGATGCAAAGGAAATAAAAGATAAAGAAAAGACTGAAGGTTGCTATCAAGGTCAGAATAAAGATCAGCTGTCTCAGAACAGGCTCAATGCTCTCCCTGTTGCCTTCACTGCTAAGGAGCATAAAATAGGTGTTTGCTGGGGGTAGTTCAGTGAAAAAACCTCATTCAACTTTGTAAGGGTACTGCTAAGGGATAACTGCAGAGGAGAAACAGAAATCTGGAGAAGAAAGAAGAGGAGCAGAAGCCTGACACCAAAGAGGCTGGACCTGAGAAAGCTGAGGAGCATCAAGATGCAAGCTGGCAAGTGGGAGAATGTAGCCTGAAGGGATAATAGAGCAGAAACCTGATGGTTTATTTAGCACGAAATCTCTAGAGTAATGCAAGCAAACTGTGTCTCTCATACTAGGTCAGTGCAATGTCTGCACAGAAGACCTTCCTCTCTAGCCAGCCCCAGCTTTCTACTACTTTTTTTCTTGCTACCAACCCTGCTTTGCATACTCGGCCCAGTACAAACAGGGCAAAAAGTCTAATTATCTCCTGATATCTCAGGAATAAAGGATGCCACTGTGACCTCACCAGAGAGGTTACCTCAGTCATTCAGCACAGGCACAGAACTACAGAGGAGTGGGAAGGACATCCATGGCCCAGCCAGGGTGCATCTGGGGTCCAGAGACCTCAGTCTGTCAGGGGCTTCCTTGCTGAAGCAATCCTTAGCTGCAGTCATGCTTCCTACACTGAACTCTGTGTCCAGTATCAGGCTGTTGCAGCAGCAGTTGCACCAGTCTGTTGAGGACCTGACACTGCATTCCTTGCTGCAGTGCCATGTCATGATTTAAACCCGGCCGGCAGCCAAACACCACGCAGCTGCTCACTCACCCTCCCCTGCCTGGGGATGGGTGAGAGAATTGGGTGGAAAAAGGTAGGGAAGCTCATAGATTGAGGTAAAAACTTTAACAACTGTAATAAAACAATAACAATAATAGACAATACAAATGGGTAATGCACAACATGATTGCTCACCACCCACCAACTGATACCCAGCCTGTTCCTGGCTAGTGATCCTGAAAAAAAAAAAGATCCCAAAACCACAATCCCAGAGGCGAGAGAGAACCCCCTCCTTCCTGGCCAACCCTCATCTGTATACTGAGCATGAAGCTACATGATAGCGAATATTTCACTGGCCAGTTTGGGTGTGATGCTCTGGCCGTGCTCCCTCCCAGCTTCTTGTGCACCTGCACACGGGCAGGACAGGGGGAGTTGGAGGGACCTTGATCTCTTAGCAACAACTGAAAACATCAGTGTATTATCAGCATTCTTCTCATACCAAATCCCGTATTGAATCCAAAGCACAGGACTATTCTAGCTGCTAAGAAGAAAAATTAACTCTATCCCAGCCAAAACCAGGATAGACATTTAGTGGCCTACAAACATCTATCGTGTGATTGCTCCCTTGTCCTCTCCTGGATGGAAGTGTGGGCAGGAAGGGCTGTGCTTGAGAATGGTTGCCATATGCTCGCTGTAGAAAGTGGGGTCAAGATCGGCAGCTTTCTGGTTGTCCTTGGTTTCTGGGAGAGCTCACTGCAGAGTCACAGCCCTGCTGAAGGAGATCCTGTCTCCCACAGAGTCAAATTTCACCATTTTTTGGAAAGCCTCTGCTGAGCCACAGAAATTCATCCAGAAGATTTGGGCTCATCTAGACATGGTGGAGGTGGCAGAAAGTGCAAGACACTGCTGTGGCAGAAATCCTGGACAAAATCTTTTGTAGCATGTTTGTACCTTGTTCAAAACATTTTGGACAATTTTTGAGCCAGATTAATGTTAGACAAGGTAAGTGTCCAGATGCTTCTTCCTAAGTATCTTTGACAATAATGAACAAAATCCCTGATCTTTTAACTTCAATGTTGTATGTTTTGAGATGGTATCAGACTGTACCTTCTGGAGATTCAGTTTCTGTGGCTGGTTATTTTTAAATTGTGCTTTGGGCATGGATTCTTGTGGGTTAGGGATTCTCTTGCAAAGCATCCCTTGCAGATCATGTAACGTTTGTCTGAAAAGGAGCTTTTTCTGCTTTGATGCTGCTTTTCCCTCTATACTTCATACAGATGCTGAACTTACTTTCTGCCTTCTGCTCTCACTGCTGCTTGCTAAATAGGTTCTCTTCTGGTGCTGTATTGTTCTTGTCCTTCCTCTTCCTTTTACTTAAGATCCAAACCATCTTATTGTGGGGTTTCAGGTTATTTCTTTTCTGGTGTCTGCAAGCAAAGTATAAGTAATTTTCTTTGCCTTTTAGTTGTACTGGTGATACTTTGTGGAGGAAACTTCACTTATAAATTTTAAGAGTCCCTGAAGGGCTTGGGATGTTGGAAAATGTTTGCCTGAGGTTTAAAAGGGCAGAGAATCTGTAATGCATTTGTTTGGTTGCTTGGATCTTTGTGACTTTACAGCAGTCACAAAAGTTAACTAAATATTTAATAGCAATCAGGAAACTATGTTGAATCTTAGTGGAAAAAAATTATTTCTTTGTTGGTCTATGAAATGTGACTGCTGATTGCTGGATCTTCAAAATAGGTGTTGAAAGTGTATGGACCAGATGGCTCTTAATGGCACTGATGCAGCCTGTGAAACAACAGTGCTCCCCTGAAGAGGATGAAATAGAGATCAGAGAGCGATAAGGGCAGAGCTAGAGGCAAGCTGGGCAGGGACGGTGCAAGCAAGGTCACACAGATATATAGCGAGATGTGGGGAGCCAGGGCTGGGCCACGGCTCCACCCTTCTCCCACCCCTGGTGCCATGGTGAGCTGCCACTGCTCAGTGTGGTATCTGGGACCCTCAGCACCCGGCAGGCCCTGGGGCCGTCTCTCCCCATCCTTGCTGCAAGCCTGCTCGATCTTGTGATGATGGGAACCTTCTGTCAGGCACATTACATATGCTGTCTCTGATTTAGCAGCATCAGACAGCTTGGGGATTTGGATGCGAGCCTGCCTGCCCTGTGTGTCTGCTTTCCCTGCACACAGAGTGCAGAACTTCATATTTTGTCTGTAAATTGGAAAACTTGCTCAATGAGCACAGTCAGAATTGAAACCAAGACCTGTGAATTGCAATTGGTTAAATACCCCTGAGCTTTACTGGCCTCTGGCACCCATCACTCAGCTGCACGCTGTGTCTGACATGGGAACACTGCCACTGGCGGGACAAACAGGTAAGAGTCTAATGTCTGGTTCCTCACTCCTCAGCTATTAACATACCAGCCTAATAAATACAGTGGGAGGTGCTGTGAGGGGAATAAGCAAGCTGATTCCTGGTGAAACGCTGTACAAAGCAGAGCATCCGAATCCCAGCAGGAAGAAAACAAACTGAAAGTAGGACCAGCCTTATCCAGTGCTATTTATAACTGAGCTCTGCTTCCTCCAGATAAATCTGAGTCTCTGAAGCATGAGTGATGCACAAGCCCCAGGCTGGGCCTTTGCCCTGCATCGGTGATGCTCCCGTGACAATGCTCTCTGCTCAGCTCAGTGCTGAGTCCTCCCAGTATTGCCGAATGTGCTCTTTGGTAGGAGATGTTTTGCTACCCTTTTTGTGCACCCCAAATTTGTAGGTGATGTGTGAACACACTGATGCAGTGGGGCTGATTCTTTGCTCCTGTCTGCTGATCTTGCACCCTTGAGTTCATTGGTGCTCAAGAGATGGTGCCTGGGGCTGTGAGTCCCAGGAAGGTACCACCAAAGTGGAGGGCACCTGATCTAGCTGTGGAAGAGAAGTGATTTTCAGAAAAGGAGTGTTTATGGGGCTAAATATTACATGGGAATTTATTTTACAGTGTGTCTTTGTTGCTGCTGAACACATTTATTTTCCCTTGGCAACCAGGAAGTTTTCAAGGACTTTGGAGGAGAAAACCCCACGAATGCTTGTAGTAAAGCTTGCAAGTAGCCATATGCTGCTAGAATGAGAGAAGGCATTTGTGAATTTTTTAGATGGGAAGTTCCTGCTATTGTCTGTAGCAGGAGCAACCATCTTCCACCAGATAAGCCTGGTATTTGTTGGTATCCATGAATAAAGCCATCAACCAGCCTCATGCCCATGACGCAGGTGACTGATGGCCTGCGGTTGAGGGCTGCTCCAGGAGTACCCAGGCATTACTGTGCAGTGTCTTGTGTTCCAGGGTGTTTTGAGATGCTTTTGATTATCATAGCAGTAGGCTGAACACTTCTTCCTTCTGCATTCTGCATCCTTGCTTGGTGAGATATGGTCCTGCCAAGCTGGCTGCTTTGGATGCTGCCTAACTTCTTTGTAGATGAAGCAGCTCCCTTCATTTCAGTACCTGTATACTGTTATCAAGCCTTTCAGCCACCCTGACCCTCCTAACTGGCATGTTTATTATCAGGAAAGCTGTGTTACACAAAAAGACAGTAGTTAAAGTTGGGAGACATCTAAGAAAATCTCTACTTCTGCTTCAAATGGATTGGCAGGGAGTACCTTAGTTCAGAGCTGCTCATTAAAGTTGTAAGAGAGATGAAGGAAGCCCAAACTGACCAGAATGCATTGGGATTTTTGAAAATTTTGACATTCATCCCCTGTCTAAACCATTTCCTCTCCAATGCAAACGGTACAGCCAAGTGTCTAAATATTACTGGTTCACCTTTAGGAAGAGTTGGTCCTTGCAGACGTTATTTCTTTAATGGCTTCTGACATGGGGGTAAGTTAACTTCCTAAGCACATTGAACTGATCCATTCTGTCTTGTTGCATGATTTTACAGCAAAACGTCAACAAATTTTTCTACAAAGAACAAAATAGCACTGAGAACCCTCATTTGCTTAGCAGCTCTCTTATCTGCAGATTACTGTCATAGATGAAACATTTGCATTTAAAAGAAAACCCAGATTTTAAGATAGGAACAATTTGCAATGATTTTATTTTAAAGTTTTTATATATATGTAAATCAAAGTAGTTTTTATTTATATCTCTCTATCAGCTTTTACTTACACTCAAAAGACTTGTCTGCTATACAAAGCAGTCTCATCTATTGCAGCGAATGAAGCAGTCACAGTGTGGTTGAACATGACATGCAATAAATTTGTGAGAGGTGAAACTGAATTTAAAATCAGACTGAACCTTACTTTCTGGAACTGGGGAACTGTTTGTGAATCACAAAAACGAGAACTGGCAGAGGCCTTGAGAGTGTCCTCTTCTTCCCATCATGCCATCACAGATGTGTTATCATTCCTGAAGTGCTTTCTCCAAAATGAGATTGAGCAGGCTATCTGTTTTCACCAGTACTGACAGACTGGAGTCATTGTTACCTACTATGTCTTACATAGTACACACCTCTTAATGCATGTGAAAAGGATTTCTGTAATTCCCCCACCTCTCCAGCAGTATCACTTTGCTGATTCCTGCCCCAGTCTCTGATCTTTTTCTGCACTACTGTCACTTAGCCAGAAATTCCCTAATTTCTGCATGTTTAGATGCTTTCTTCTTCCTGCCTGTGTCCCTCTGCACTTGTCTTTATCACAATTCACTTTATTGTTTTTGGACTATGTCTCCAGCTTGTCAAGTTAACTTTGAGTCCCGATCCTAACAGAATCCTCTGTCTCTAAACTGTGTCATCTGCAAATACTCTGTGTATTTTGCAATCCACTATGCAACTTACTAATGAAAATATTGAATAGAACTGGGCCCAGGACAGTCCTCTGTGGGAACTGTCTAGAGATGTTCTCCCAAGTGGTCAGGAAATCACTGAATATAACTCTTGAAAATTCATTTTCAATCACTCATCCACTTCATAGTAATTCCATCTAGACCTTCTTTTCTTAGCTTGCTTCTGAAAACATCACAGGGAGTATGCCAAAAGCCTTACAAAATTAAAGGTAAATCACATCTACTCCTTCCCTTTAATCCTTTAGACCCATTACCCTGCCAGGGAAGGAAATAAATTTTGTTTGATAAGATCTTTCCTTGACAAGCCCATATTCACTGTTCCTTATCTTCTTATCCTGTACATATGTATGGATGACTTAATATTTTTTTCCAGCTCTCAGAATTCAGCGTTAGATTGATTGGTCCACAGTCCTTTCACCTGTCCTTCAAGACAGGTTTTGTTTTGGGCTTCCTGGGGGCATTTTTTCCCTGTTCCTATCCTCCAGGACCTCTCCTGTCTTCTACTTTTCATAGATAACTACTAATGATTCAGAGATCCCTTCAGCTGCTCCCTTAAGCACACTAGGTTGAATTTCATCAGGCCTTGCAGAGTTGGATATATCTGTCTTATCTCAGCGTTCTGGCCTGTGCTCCTTAAAGTTAATTTTGTTAAATGTCTACTTACAATTTATCTTTTTATATGGCACTGAAAGTAGGAAGGCCTTGATACTTTTGCTTTGCCTGTGGTTTGTCATGGGATCTGCCTTCCTCCTTGTAAACAATAAATGGGGCCTAAAAGGCAGAGGCTCAGATGAACCTTTCTGGGATATCTGATTTTGGCTCCATTGGCCTTCTGGCCAGAAAAGTCACTTCCCCCCCAAAAGAGAGTCTCTAACTTCTTTCCCATGCAGGTGTCTCGAGCAATGACAGAAAGGTGTTAGTGTCCCCCTTCTTGTGAGTTGCTTTTCTTCATGAAGTTTCTGGATGTGCAAAGACTCTTGAGTCTGACAGTGACAGCCCAGCTCTCCCCATATGGCAAGCCTGATTCTTCCTCTCAGGAGTGGCTGCTCCTCTTTAGTTGTGTCTTGGTTAATCCATTCACTGTGCTTTTACCAGCACCGTTTCTAGAGCTCAGGGATGTGGATGGGGGTAGGGATTAGGCTTTCACAGCAGGGCTTCTGCAAACAAAATCAAGGACTAATGTCTGCTATGGTTGACCAAAACTCTTTTTTTTTTTGAGGTCTTTCATTCTTGATAGATGTTTCACAGCAGAAATGCTGCCGCCTTCCCAGCATAATAGACAGGAATGGTAAAAATCCCTGACACAAACCAGCAGTCTCTTTTGCTGAGCATGCTTCACAGAACAGGAGCCCTTTATGCTGTATCCTGCCATTCTGACTCCAAGACAGACATGGTGGTCACCCCATGATTTGGTCCCCCTCACTGAGTGACCAACTGAGCCTTACCATGGCTCCTCCCTGCCTGCCTGTCTACCTTTGGCAGGAAGCCCAGACCCACACACAGCCAGGGCACAGCCAAATCTTCTCCTGCCACAGTGGTGTCATATGGCCAAAGTGCACTCAGGACCCAGGAGCTCCTTCTCCCCCAATATAGACTTAGACAAAGAGGCTGACTGGGCTGCTTTGACCTAAATCTTGGAGTTAGCTGTCTGCACTCAGTTATCACAGCTCTTTACAATCTTCATTATTGCCTCAAGTCAAAGTGAGTCATCTGGATTTAGCTCACTCTTTGCCTTTATCCCAAATAACCATGGTGAAGAGTGAAGCTTTCTGTCTTCCTTCTTCCCATGTCCACATAGGACAACTTGTGCTGCTGTCCAAGTTAGTGCTGGGGACTCCAGACACTGCCCTGCTCCTCACCTCTAAAACTTGCTCTGCCTGTCTCTTGTTGCATAAAGACCAATGCTGGAGTTACTTTGCATGGGAGTGAAGTAGTCTGTGCTTTCTAGGTGACCAAGTGAATAATTTTTTGGGGTCTTTTGTGAATGATTGCAGGAGAGCAGCCTTGCTTTTTGCATGTACTTCTCCAGGTGCCTGGCCTTGGCTTCACTTCTGGTAGCAGGCTGAGGATCCTCAGCGAGGAGGCAAGGCCCACTTATAGTTCCAGGCTAGGGTGTATGGTAGGCAGCAAACAAAGAATAGCTGGCAATGTCCTTGATGGAGGGCATTTGGGGACTTTATTGTAGAAGCACTACTTTGTCCCAGCAGCAAGGAGGGACAAACTATTTGCTCCAGCAAAACAGAAAGTCAGCGGGCTCAGGATCAGCTGGCTGTTTTAGGAGACTTTCACCACAGCATATCCCTTGGGCAAACAGCAGAGGCAAGTGACAGAGGGAAGGGAATAAACAAAAAAAATGACAATTTGTCACTGACAGGAGAAGAATGTGAAAGATTTCTTCTCTGCTGGTAATGACTTGATGTTTCCGGATGCAGTTCTGCTGAAAGTTGCTGGCAGGAACCAACAAGAAACACATTTGGAGGTGACAGAGGGAAGAAATGAGAACTGCTTCTTAGCTCAAATCAGAGACTGCTGTAGGGGAGTCCAGGAGAATATTTGCACTAGAGCATAGGAGAGATCAGCTTGGGTCCAGAAGATGTGACCTATGGAGCAATTTATCTAGATCAGTACTTCATCAAGAGCCCTCAGCATTATGTGGAGGCAGACTGAAAAAGAGAATAGCAGCAAAATGGAGAAAGAATCCTCTACACAGACCAAAGGTACACACTCTTGGACTAACACGACCAGGTTTGGATGGGTACTCCTGGTTGGAGTTTGGTCTGTCTGCTTCTGCAAGCATCCACACTGTGTTCATCTGTCAGCTGGTGACCTGGGCCATTGTGTGATGGATGCAGCCAAACTGCATCCATGAGAGCTTGTGCCCTTGCTAAACCACAGCTCTTCTACCTTGAGAGAGCCCCAGAGCTCTGCTGGCCCTTTGTTTTGGGCCCGGCTTGTGCATAAAGACTCTGGGCAAATGTGGTTTTGGCAGTGGGTTTGTGTCTGTGCTTTGCTGCCAGGGCAGGCGCAGCTGGAGCGAGCTGAGGGAATCCCCTTGCTGTATTTGCATGCTTGGTCAAGGAGCAGATGTCTGCCAGTGGGAAGCCTTGAGTAAAAGTCTTCAGCCAGTGTGACTGTAAGGAGAAGTGGCCGAATCTCCCTGCTTAGCCCTGTGTGCACAACGTGTGGAGAAAACAGAGTGGCTGGGAGAGTCCAGAAGGACTGGGAAGCACTTGTGCTCCTGTGATGCACAGCTGGGCTCCTGCAAGAGACTGAGGCTCTGTTCAGCTACGGAGCCAGATGGGTGAACTCCCTGAGCTGCTGAGCTGGGCAGAATGTCAAGCTCTCCGAGAGGGGCCCATACAGTTGCATCTAGAGCTCAGCAGTGAGTAACAAAGAAACTCCTGAAGCACAGAAACAGGGAGGTATATCTAAAGGTGAGTACTAGAGAAAAGCACAAGGACAAATTAATACAGAGAAGTGAAGGTGCAAAATGAGCTGTGATTATCCTGTGTCATAAAAGGGAAGGGGGAAATATTTAGGAAGTACATTAGAAGCTAAAAGCATGAAGAATATAGACTCATTACTAAAGCAAGCTTTCAGCTTGAGTGGTATGGAGAAGGATGAAATATTTGATGCTGTATTGTTTAATCTTACAGTAAGTGTCTGAGACTTGCTGCTTAGTATGATTAATGCAACAAGAGGATGAAAGCACAGATCAGAATAGGGAAAGAGCATGTTAAAGAATATTTAGATGAGACAGGGTCTTGCTCATCAGCAAGATCAGCTTAAACATACCCTGGAGTAATTAAAGAACTAGCCAGAGCAATTTCAGACCACTAACAAGCATTTTAGGGAGTTTTTGGGCTTCATCCATTCTGGTCTTTAAGCAGAGACTGGTATTTATGTGCAAGCCCATTTACAGCATCCAAGCTGATTGAGTACCTTGACTCAGAGGCAGGGTTGGGGAGTGCTCTGGGGTGTGGAGGATTCTGATCACAGAATCATAGAATGGTTTGGGTTGGAAAGGACCTTAAAGATCATCTAGTCCCAACCCCCCCGTCATGGGCAGGGACACCATGCATGAGTCTGGGTTGCTCAAAGCTCCATCCAACCTGACCTTGGACACTTCCAGGGAAGAGGCAGCCACAACCTCTCTGGGCAACCTGTGCCAGTGTCTCACCACCCTCACAGTAGAGAACTTCTTCCTTATATCTAACCTAAATCTACCCTCTTTCAGTTTAAAGCCATTACCCCTTGTCCTATTACTACATACCCTTGTAAAAAGTCCCTCTCCAGCTTTCTCGTAGGCCTCCTACAAGGAAGGATGAAGGGAAGCATCACTCTACGGTTGCCTGTGATGTGGGCAGACTGGAATATGATACATATAAAGTCTGCTGTCATCAATCCCAAAACACTTTTCAGTGATGCTGTAGAGCCAATGTCTGGCATATGAGGTTTCTGCAGGTGCTTTCCTCAAAGGGACTGTCCTTGCATGTAGGAGGGACAGTGGCATGGACAGGGTACCAGAGCCCAGAAACCAGTGTCTGGACAATTCACCCAGGCTAGAAGCATCCTAAGCCAGCCACAGGGACTCACAAAGTGTGGATGGTAGCCCAGCAGTACATCAGGCTGCACTCTGGTCTGTAGGACAAGCATGGCCATGAAAAGGATGAAAGATCTTGAAAGGCCAGAAGAAGTAAAAAAATATCTGGAGGAAAATGGTAGGATTGGACCCAGAGAATTACTGACCAGCCAGACCAATTTGGATGACTGGAAAAATACTGGAACAAATGGCAAAACTGATTGTAAATGTCTAGATAATAAGGTGATACAGAAGAGCTGATGGATTTGTCCAGAATAAATTGTCAAGCCAGTATAATTTCTTTTCTTTCTTTTGTTTCAGAGAAATGGGCCTCATGAAAAAGGGGGAGGCAGTCAAGGTTATCACCTCTATCCATCTTGACTTGACTAAAGCTTTTGATCCAGGCTCACACAGTGACATTCTTATAACCAAAGTAGAGAAATATGAATTAGGTAAAATCACTATAAAGAGGCTGCTTAGTTGGCTCAGGCAGTGTGCTCAAATAGCAGTTATACAGAGTTTGCTGTCAGAATCTGAAAATGCTTCAAGTGAGACCCTCCATCTGTCAGTCCTGACCTTCTTTTGGTCAATACTTCCATTAACAACTCCGATTATAGAATAGGGAAGCCCCCTTGGGAGGACAAGGCACTTTGCAGGACATGATTATGTTCAAAATGATCTTGATAAATTGGAAGAAAGGCCCAAAATCAATGTGATGAAATTCAATAAAGACAAGAAGAAATACTATGTTAAGAAAGGGGAAATTAAATGCACGGATACAAAACAGTGGATGACTGGTTAGGCAGCAGGGTGCCAGAAGGGGAAAGTATAGCAGATCACCTCCAGTGGTCAGCGATGGAATACTGTTGCGCAAAGATGTGTGTCATTCTGATTTATTAACAGAAATAGAAGATAGAGAATGTTGTACCTCCTGTCTACTAGTGCCTAGGGGTGGCCCTGTACCATGTGTTTGCAGCTACAGAGAAGGGCTGAAGGGGAAGAACAGGAATGGTGAAGGCTTGAAGAGGAGGACCTGGAAGCAACAGTTGAAGCAATTGGTTTTGTTGGGTTGGGGAAAAAGAGAAAGAAGCAGTGACACAACAACCTTTTCTTGCCCATTTGAAGACTGTTAAAAAAAGGGGGGTAAACCATTTTTCTCCATGTCCACTGAGGAGATGCTAGGAGTAATGGGCTTGACTTGTGGTAAAGGAAATTTCCTGTATCAGGTCAGTTAAGCACTGACGTATCTACAGGAAGGTTGCTGAGTGCCTGGTGTTGGAGGTTTGTGAGAACAGCCTATGTGAATTGTCACCGATGGTAGGGGTGTGTCTGATCCTGCCTCAGAGCAGAATAGATATTTATAATATAATAGAATATATAGATTCAGGTCCCTCCAAACCCTGCATTGACATGATGGCTTTGCTTAGGACTGCACTGATTGCCAGGCTGGCACTAGAAGGAACTTGCAGGGACTTTCCTCAGCAGCCCAGGGAGTTGTTTGCTTGCTGGAGTCATCTGAGCATCTTACTTGGCCAGTTTTTGTATGGGTGACCTAGGGATTTTATAATGCATTTATCTTTCCTCTTCTGCCTGTGGCAGACTTTATTTAGTTTTTTAGGCATTGGATGACAAAAATGCGCTTATTTCTCTTATGGCAGATGTCAGCAGGGCCATGATACGCCAAGCTGGTAAAGGGCTTCCTGAAGGATAATTAATAGAAAGGGAAGGAATTGCTCATCAGTCAATGTGCATGTGTTGCATGTGGCACCCCACAGCTGAGCTTTGGCAAGCCGAGGGACAGCCAGAGGGATTTGTGTTTGCAGTAGGAGTGTCACGTTACAAGAAAGGCAGGCAGATCCTGCCTGTGGCTGCCTGCAAAGCGCTCAAGTCAGCCTCATGATCGGGATGATTTTGACCAATTGTATTTTGTCAGTGCGAGTGACTAACAGTCCCCATGCCATGAAAACTGATCAAGCATTATTTCTTTTGTAAGAATGACATCAGAAACATGGGAATTTTCAAATCAGATTGGATAAATGGTCTAATCTCCTGCTGGACAGGAGCCGTTACCAGCTGCCATAGACAAAGATGATAGTATTCCCTTGCTAGGAATGAATGGATTATTGCCCTGCTAACCTGTTGTACATAGCAGGGAACATGCAGGTTTTAATCTTTATTTTTCTATGAACAAATTGGGGTTTGACTAGTCTCAACTTCTTTATAAATAAACAGCCTTTAAGAAATAACTATCAAAAAGTAGTAGGCTCTTCTAGCAGCCATGAGTTTCACACACCAATTTTGCACTGCAACTATAGTCAGGTTAAAGATCACACAGGAAAAATAGCAGCAGATCCTTGATTTTATTACAGGTCCCATCATGATCAGACACAGCAAATTACTTGCTGCTCTGTGTTTACTTGTCTCCTTTCTGTTGCTTACGCATTCTTTCCTTTCTCATGTGGTTCTTTGTTCTTACTGTATCATAATTGAACTTTTTCTGTGAGTTGTTTCATGCAGCCAAAATCCTGAGTCGATTATCACATGCTTCAGGAAAGAATTAACTTCTTGCCACTATGCACACAATTGCCTGGTTCTCTTGTCAAATGCCCCACCCCACACAGCACTGATACTGCTAATGACAGGAGGTTGTGCCACGCTCATGGGCCTCTGGGAGCTGAGAAAAGGCCAGTTCTGAGCAGATGCCCCATTTGATTGCAGTATCATGAAGGCTAATTACTCTAATAAGCATTTATGGGATTCAGAGATCAGGAGAAAAAAGATCACAAACACTATTAAGGTGTCAGAGGTGTTGAAGGAAAATTGAAAGTACTAAGTGCCGATTTCTGTTTTCTGAAATTCAAGTTAACGTCACTGAGAGCTGCTGACAGTCATCTGAGGGCAGATCCTGATGCCCTTGAGGAACTGTGTTCAAGCTGTCTACAATATGTACCTAACTCAGGTACTGCTGACTGCTTTGAATGTAAGAGCAAGAGTACCCCAAGCAAATCAGCCTACTTGCTTTTTGGGCCTGATGACTCTACCTGTCTGTGTAACAGAGGAAGAGAAGTAGTTGTGACACTTAACTGAGTACCGATAGTAGAAAACTTGAATAGATCTCCATCAGGGAGAGGATATTTGGAGTGGGAAAACCCTGGAGAAAAACTCTTCACTTGGGGAATGCTGAAAGGGATTGGCTTGGGAAAAAAACCCCATGAGTTCATCGTAGCGCTTACGTTGTCGGTCATCTCCAGACGAGCTTCCTGCAACACGTTGTTTTAACGAAGACATGAGCACTAAGGAGTTGTGTCTGCACAGGGTGATTGGGGTGGACTCTGGCTGCTGAGCCTTCATCCATGTATTTTCTTCCACTGGTGTGATGAGCTGTCACTTGGCTCTAGCTTGGGTGCAAAATGTCTACACTGTGCTTGGCAAGAGCAGATGAAGGAATTCAGCTGCAGCTGCCCCTGCACAGTTCGAGCAGAGCTTACTAATGAGTGCCTGGACGTACACTCTGATAAGGGACAAGCTGGGGGTCTCCCTTCAGAGAGGATCTGGACCAGTTCTGATCCTTGTGTGTGCATTGTATATGCAACCTGGATGGTGGGTGTAGACTTCGGGATGGCTCAGACCCACGCTGACTGCAGTACAGGTATGTGTCACTTGCATTTGTCTTCCACGTGCATTGCTGGGTTTAGACTGCAGGTTTCAGGTACTGGAGATCCCCTTTTCTTGCTATGTAGTCCTGTTCCAGTAGAGGATACCTGAGCCCTTTACAAACTGCTCCCAGGTTTAAATGGCAAAATCTTTGCACAGTGTTTTCATAGGAGATAATGTCTTGAGAAATAGCTTCCCCTACCTCCAGCAAAGTCAGTTTGCATTAGAGGTGGGCTGGGAAGTGTAAAGTTTTTCCCAAATATTTAGGAAAGTAGATTGAAAAGAAAGCACATGAGTTAGAGCAGAGATGTGTTGGACATAAAAATAAAAACATCTTATTGTCAGACACTTTTAGAGTGGCATTTTAAAAAGCTCTGATTTGAAACATGACCCTTTTTCTGTGCCCAGTATGAGACAAGTTGAGCATGTGTTGGTAACCAGTTCCCCTGAACTCTGCATTTCTCACTTTAGATTAAAACTCCTCACTGCACCAACCCCTTCATCTGAAGCAGCTGCTGGTGACCATCATTGTCAGCAGTAGCTCATGATCCCAGGGAGATGTTCCTGGAATAGATATACCCAGCACACTTTGTGCATGATGGCCAGCCTTGGAAATCACTGTTCTCCATATGTGCCGTTGAACCTGTCTTTTTATTTACTCTGGGACATATTGAATTACGCCATTCCTTTAATCATCATAGAATCATAGAATCACAGAATCATTCAGGTTGGAAAAGACCCTTGGGATCATCAAGTCCAACCATCAGCCCTACTCTACAAAGTTCTCCCCTAGACCATATCCCCCAGCATCTAATGTAAGCAACCCTTAATGCCATACAGCAGAAGGGGTTCCAGTTGAAGACATACGATTTCTCTGTGCAAGGATGTTCAAAGGTATATGCCACTCAAAACTCTTCATTTGCACCTTATGGACATGAAACTGGCATTCTTATGTATTCTCAGATGGATTCCTTTTATATTTTATTTTTCCTTCCTCAGATTAGTGTGTTCTAGGTAAGAAACATGTTCACTAGAGGTTTAATTACTCTTAGCTGAGTCTCTTGCTGAATTTTCATGGTCCGTAGAACTTCACAGTATAAACAATTTTACAAAAGAGAATTAACAGTGTTTTTCCCAAGGAAGTATCATCAGAATACCCAATCTGTGTAATTAAAGTTTTGAGAACACTGCTTGTTTTCTGGGATAGGTACCAGATAAATAGCTGGTCATAGATAGAGTATTTGGTAAGCTCTAGGATAATCATGTCCACCTATCATATTTATGGGATGATATTTAGGGAAATGCATCTGGTGCACTGCTTGGACAGGAACAGATATACCTCTGAAAACTTCAGCAGAACCTGCTGAAGTGCTTGTCCCCATCCTGAACTGACAGATGCCCACAGGAGTGTGTGCTGACAGGCCCAGTGACAAGTCATCCTTTCCCGTTCAGTCTGATTGAATTCCCAGATCTGAGAATCGAGCATTCTTAATGCTTTTGGTCTAACTGAAATGTCTCTTCTAAACTGTAAGCCATTTATCTGAGTTCTAATCTCTCCTGCTGAGCTGTCACAGTCAAAAGGCAAATCTCCTTACCAGGCAGACAGATGCCTTGAAGGTGTAGGGAGGATTTTAATTTTAATGGAGATGTTTTCATCTCCTTGAAACATAAGTGCCCTAAGGACCCATGTCACACGTTGCCTGCAAGGGCTTGTCTGCACCCCACATAGGGACAGAAAGCTAATTTGAGGTTGTCTGGCTGAAGGGTAGCCCATATGGCACTACACTTGGAGTAATTAGTCAAATGGAAGGTGTTAGTTTGTTCAGGGTCAGTGATGTACTCAGGTGTCTTGGGGACCTTTCTGTGGTACCGTGGGTGTTTGGAGATGTCTTAGGGATCTCTAGGGTGGTGTTGTGCTGTAGTGCAGAGCATTGCATAGCTCAGACACTTCACGAGGCCCATCCTTGATGGCAGTACTCCTGTCGCTGCTGGGAGAGATGGCCATGGGTAGGTGCAGAGTCCCCAGGTGTGGGTTGCCCCCTCTCTGGAGCATCCTTCAGGAAAGTGAGTGACAGGAGTGCTGGGGGCACTTCTGAAACGGCCTGTGGAGGTAAAGGTGTTCATATGTGCTATGCACCAGCAAGCCTCTGGGGTGGAAATCAGCTACTCTTTAGGAAGGATTCCAGAAGACCCTGTGGAGGGCCTGGGACTCTGTCCTGCTAATGCTGAGAACCCTGTGCTGACTGGGACTTCTCTTGTTTTAAGGTCAAGTGGCAGAAGGATGACATGGACAACAATTTGAATTTCTTCTCTGTCTCCTCGGATGGGCGGATTGTTTCATGGACTTTAGTTAAGGTAAACAGTAGGTGGCAATTTCTTTTCACAGCCAAATTATAACCTATTGCCTCCAAAGTTCAATGATGCATTGTTTGGGTTTTTTTTTATTTATAATGAGTCAGGTTTGAAAAGAAGTGGCAGCAAAAGGTTACAAGTGCAGTTACAGCTGGGTCTGGGGCTCCATGTTAAACTCTGAAATAACTAGAACCAGCTTACTCCTTGCTCTGGACCTAACCATCCTACCTGCACCTGTAGCACTCCATGGGCCTGAGTACAAAAGATCATTTTCCTGCTTTGCAGCTGCAGGAATTCAAGACTGGTCCTTGCTCTGAAACCTTCCTTGTCCCATAAGGGTCACTCAGAGACAGAGCAGAATAATCTGCTTTCGGTGGGATGACAACGTGCAATCAGACAGGTAGAGAGCTTCCCCCCGCCATGACATTGCTGGCTCATACCCAAGACAACTTCTGTTAACTCGTTTGCATGCCCTTCCTTTGATCACTTTTTCTTTTGGAGTACATATATTGATAGAAACTTACCATTAAGTAAGTTCCTAATGACCCTTAGATTTATGTCTCTGGATCTCAACATGTGTTTTTTCTGTTGGCTATTTGATTTTACATTTTGAAGATTTCAAAATCTTTTACTTAAAAAATAATTGAATTGCCCTAAATATGAGTTTGAAGCAACTGTTTCATTATTCCCCAGCAAGCAAATAAATTTCTTTACATCTTTGGATGCTCATTTTTTCAACCTGTTATACCAAGCTACTCAAGGCTTGCCCTGAAAATTTTAGGCCTTGCTGCCATGGGCAGGGATTCATGTCTAACATTATATGTAAATCATAGTCCCATGTTCACTTCAGGAGTGGGAGCCTCTTCTAATGAACACAGTAGCTACATGCAGATGGCACTGATTATTAAGTTCTTTTTTATAAACTCCTCCAGGTTCATACATGCAGCTTTAGACACAAAAATCCCTCCTGCAAGTGTGTCCTAAGTCCTTCTCCCAAAAGAGCTCTCAGAGCTCCCTAGACAGGGACAGGCTAACGTCCCAGCACTCAACTCCTGTTTTATCCCCGATATACAAATGCCCGAAAGATTATGTTGAAGTGAGTAATACAGGCCTACAGCTAAACACTTCCAGTTGAGGTGACTTGGCATGTTACACCTATCAGCTGAGCTCAGTAGCTGAGTGTGCTCAGCCTGCTCCACTTAGGAGGCAAGAAACACTGGGTTAAGCCTCTTCAGAGAAATGCCACAACTGGGACAACCTAAGAGTCAGCAGATGGACTCTGATGGCAGCTCACCTGGTAGAGGGCCTTTTGCAACATTTCTGTGTTTCATCTGTGCTTAACTGTGCTCCCACATTGTAAACTGGTTTTTCTTCTGTCCCTTGAGCATGTAGATATGCCTACTTAAGCATCCTCAGTGTGACCCCTAAGACCTGCATCCACTTGACACAGTGTCATTTCTACTTATTTCTTGCACTTCTGTTACAAACTTGGCCATACGTATGTGAAAAGCATTGTTTTAAGATTTTTTTGAGGTGAAGTTACCTCTGAAATTGCCAGAGCTGGTATGTACTTAGCAGGCAGGGGTGGAAAACAGCAAAGTTTTAGGTGCTGTCTGGTTTCTTTTTTTGGACAGAGATTCAACAAGGAAAGCAAGAAACAGAATGAAAAGGGAATTTGGTTACAATCTGTGGTTTTGTACCCAGCAAGGAGAAATGGACAATCTGCTTGAATTCCAGTTTTATGAAAGAGCTATCTCTGGGTTCTATTTAGAATAAAATTGAAGAGACTCCAGAGGTCTTCTATTTTGCAAATCAGTAGTGCAAATAGGGAATAAATGAAAGAGAGCTTTGTTAATCTTTTTGACAGGACTATCCAAAAGTAAAGCTTCTTCAAACACTGATAGCTGTTTGACACTTCCAAAGCTGAGAGCAGAAAGTGCATAAATTCATTCTTACTCCCAGCTGGATATTTGGCAAGCCACACTCAAAATTTGTATAGAAGAGTTGTCAAATGTTAGATAGGGACAGTTGATCTGCCTTGACCATAGTGGTTGTCTCTCTCAGAAATGGGCACAATCACTTTGGACAAACTTCATGAGACAGCACGTGAGGTGTGTGTGCTTAGGCTATAGTTTTGGCTTGGTTCTGGGTCATCATGAAGGTGGAAAACAGCGAGGAATGATGCAGGACTTCTGCAGCCAGATGACTCTACTCTCCCACCTTGGGTGCACATGTTGCCTATCAAAAAGGAGAGCTGTCAGAGCCATGTCAAAGAACCGGTTGGGATGCAGCCTGGCACTGCCTCTCAGGCTGATCCTCAGCAATCCTAGATTTGATCAGTAGCCATAGTTCACCCTTTGTACATGACCTAGAGCTAAATTACTTAACACCTCTGGGCCTCCTTCATCACTTGAGGCTAATAACAACTAAAGGGAAACAGGCAGCTGCAAGGCCTAATTCACTAATCCTTACATGTGCTTTAAAATTAGGCAGAAGCAACATATTATTGTTCAGTATTCCTGGAAGGCCACACTGTCAACAGTCTGTTTACCCAGAGGAATATACGAATAGCTCTGGCAACAAACAGCCCTAGGAACAGATGCATTTTCCAGACTGTGAAGCTGGGTACAAAATAAAAGCAACACAACAGGGAAGTCTGCCCAAATAAGATCCTTTGTGAAGGCAGAGTCTACAGAATCTGTCCACAGAGGCCTTGGCCAGGTGGAGGTGCTGGGAGGAGTCTTCAGAAAAAGGTTGCAGAAAGGTATGCATGTAGAAGGAAGGTGTCATGTGGTTTGCCTTTCTACCAGAACAGAGAGTAAGTGTGCTAGCACATCTCTGGTCCTGTCCAGATCACGTGTCTGACCTCTGTTAGACACACTGGGTATATCAACGTGATCAGGTGTAGGCACCTCCAAAGCTGCTCTTCAGACCAGGCTCAGGTGGCCACCAGCCATGGCTTGGACAGGGCAGATGCTCTCTGGAGAGTGGGCAGATGCTCTCTGGAGAGTAGACAGATCTGGGAGCCTGAGCAGAGGCAAGTGCCTGCTCAGCATGTCCTGACTGTGCTCCCAGCAGCCCACCAGCACCCGTATTTGGATGGGCAGTGAGTGACACGTGGAATATGCTCTGCTCCTGGATGCTCTGGGCACTGCTCTTTCCAATTCTTGCACACATACAGCAGCATATATGGCCTCTTTTTTATCACCACTCCTGCCTTTACCCATTGAATCAGGATTGATATAACCCACATACCGCAACAAGAGTCACTAACAGAAGGTGAGACTCTGTAGGCTGCAGGAGTCTGTCCTGCTTCTTGCTGTTCTCTCAGAGAACAGTTACTGCCATCAATAGGCCAGGGCATGTGGGTGTGCAGCAGTGCAAATTAGTGAGAAGGAAGTACATTATTTTACAGGTTTTGACCTTTCTTGAACCTTCTGTAAATTTGTACCCCCAAAATATGATAACAGTGTTTTACAGAACTCTGTCCCCTCTGAATTGGAGTACTGAACAGATGCTCACAAGGTCTTCTCCCACTTTCCCTAGCATGCAATTCCCTGAGATTGACTTTGCCAGGTAGAATCTCTTTTTCCACCTGAGTCCTGCTCTGGGTTTAGAGAAGCTCCAACTAAAGCTTGATTCACTGAGCTAAGAAGTTATGTTTTGTTCTCATAGTGCTCCAGTGGGAAATCTGCAGATTCATGAAAACATCCAGTCCTCAGCCCACACTGCTCACTAATTTAATCTTTAGTTCTTTGTTCTTTTTATCAGCCCCAGGGTATTCTTATATTCACAACCAACTCCATTCTGCAGTGGTATTTTAATTCCCAAAGCTAGTCTAAGAATGGATCTTTGCCCTCTCTTCATTTCCACGTGCTCACCCACATCGTGTCTATTTTCACCTGCCTTCTGTCTCCCGCCTCGACTGTAAACTCTGTGGGGCACAGCCTTTTTCCCCTGTGTTCACACACCACCCAGCACAGCAGTGCCGTGGCCTGCAATGAGAGCTCTTTAGAGCACTGCTGATAACAGCAACATTGGGTACTTTTCCCCTGGGCGATCTGCTGCTTGTTATTTGAATCTCAGAGCCTGTGAGGTTGTGAGTATTGAGAACTGAGGCGGCTCTGGTGGTAATGGGAAGATGGTAAGAAGCAAAGACTAGCAAGCTGGTAAGTTACTATCCTTTTGTGTGGATTTTAGTTAGCTCCATGACAATATGGAATACCCATCTTAAACCATGCAGGGTGATTTCACTTAACACAATGATTTAAGCTGACAGTGTCAACCTCCACTCAAAAATGTTGACCCCAAAACCTAAAGCTTTCTGGATCAGTTGCTGTGTCTGAGTGATGTGTCGTGGCTCTCACTTCCAGTGCACTAAAGCGTAAGTTTCCTGGAGGTTTTATGCAAAATAGCATGTTAGCAAGTTGCCAATTGTGAGCATGAAACATTAAGCAACTTTTGGATAGCTTTTTAAAAATCCTCCATAAAATTTGCCATTTCAAAGTACTGAATGTCTCTGTATTGCTGCTGTAAAGCATGTTATTCATGTGGAATCTCCTCTGCCTGCAGAATGAGCTGGTTCATACAGATGTCATCAAGCTGTCAGTAGAGGGAACAACGATGCAGGGGCCAGAGGGGCTGCAGCTGCAAACGCTTGGTAGGAGCCCAAGTCCTTGCCATGCTGATTAATTACTGACACAAAGCCTCTAATCAGTCATTCTGGGGAATTAAACTGGGAGTGGGGTGTTGAGATGGAAAGGAGCTAAAGAAGGGTTACGCCTCCTTGCTTTCATCACGCAGTAGGGCGAAATCTGTCTGAAGCAATGGCCATTAATTGAATCAAGTTTTGCTGGTTACATCTTGCCTTTACTTTCAGGAAAATATGAACATTAATTTAAAAAATGTCCATTTCACTGGGATACCCCAATGCAGACGAGGCACAGGCATTACCTGTATTTGTCAAAACTAAGTCAGTTTTGTTCTCCCTACCAGACATTGATCTGGACAGACCAAATCAATATGAAAAGCAACCTTTGCCCTTTCCTCAGTGCACAGCTCATCCAGCCAGTGGTGGGATGTGCCTCATCAGGTTTTGGCTTTCTAAAAGCACAGCATCTATTCTGAGCTACTATGTTAGGCTCCCTCCATACAAAGTGGAGAGAGTGCAGTTCTTCTAGGCTGAATCCCCTCATCCTGACCACCCTGTGTTTGAGATAGGATGGGATGAGTCAGCTCTGGAGGTCCTGGACTACACAGAAAGCCTTGAGGAATCCCCTAATCATCCTACTGCACCTGCTTTTGGCTGTGAAGCTGTGTCCTGGCTTTGGAGAAGGCACTCGCTCTGCATTTAAGGATTACTGTCTTTCTAGGCTAGTAACCACTGAACAATTTGTTTGTGACAAGGTTTGCATTGCCACATAAGTTGCAAGAGACCAGCTAAAGCAGTACACTGCAGAACTCCCAAGGGCTTTGGTATTAGTTGTTAGTGGTACTGGGAAATGAATTTTCAAAGACTTGTCTTGAATATTTAACAATCTATTTAAATGTTAAAAATGCAGACAGTATTACAGGGTTGAAACGACCTTAACAATTCCTTTGAGGACTACATTTTGTTAATGTTTAAGACAGCTGCCTTTGCAAAAACGTTCTCTGAAACTATGTGCTTCTGAGCCTTGTCTGCTTGTTCCTGTTTTTCATCTGATGATTGCTGTGGGTGTCCCTGCAGGTCAACAGCCCCAGGTTACTCTGGCACTCAGCAGACATCCCATCTTCTGCTCAAGGACCCTGCTGAAATTTTCTTTCACCATCATGTGAATTAGCTTTCTTGGATGATGTTACCTCTGCCTCAGGAGCAGAAGCCACAAAACCTCGAGCCACATCCTATTGTGGTTGACACCTGTTTTAAACACAGTTCACAATGTTGCTCAATTCAGGGCTTTTGAAGTTCAAAGGATCCTTCTGTGCCTGGAAGAAGATTTCTTCCCAACTCACATCCTTTGCTATTGGCTTTACTGAAGTGACCTGCTAAATGGCTTCTGAGCTAAGGATGAAAAGGGCACAGACAGCTATGATATGGTATTTCCTCTCTGGGCTTTTTTATGCATGGGAAACCATTTATATTTTTGTGAATACTAAACAAACAGAAAAGATCTGTTCTTGCCCAATAGGAGGCAGGCCTGGTCCTCACAACTCTTATATTTGCACCAGGCATTTTAAATTCTTACTAAAGTGAACCCCAGGCCAATCTGTTCTTCCAGTTCTTCCAATTCCCTTTTCCCTTTCTCTGTGTTGGCTTTTCAAATTACAGGTCTTGAGGACAGGCACAGCTTGGAAAGTGTTTGCAGAAGGGGTGGCTCTAATTTCTTCTGGGAGCTTCTGGCTAATAAATCACTTCTGAAAATGATGGCAGTGTGTGTGTACCATAGGCAGGGAGTGTGTGCTGGCCAGATGAACCAATTCTCTGTCTGACAGACCTTTCTTCTGTTAACAGGCTGCGGGACATCGTTTGATTTTCACAAAAAGATAGACAATTTGTTTCTCGTTGGTACTGAAGAGGGAAAGATCTATAAGGTAAGAATGGTTTCTTTGTCCCTTGTTTTACATCCCCTGACCTGTGCTTGTCTTTTGGGTTCATCATCTTAACTGTTTGCTCAGGCAGTAACAAAGTGCAACTTCAGAGCCTGGTCCTGCCCTCAGATCCCTGTGGTGAGCCTGAGACCAGCACAGAACCACAGAGGGTCACAGGGAGCTGTGTGCACAGACCCAATTAAGACCTTATTTTGTAGAAACGTTTTTCTTGCAAACTGCATCCCAGAATACTTTGCAGATTGCAGCTGTGCAAGTGAGGCACTACCTATGATCAGAGCAGAAGTTAAAAGCCATTGATCCTCTGTCCTCATGGCTATGGGGAAATGGCAGGAAAAATCTCATCTCTTTTCCTTTTTAGCCCTATTATCCCATGAGCAATGAGGCTAATGAAGCCTTGTTTCCTTTGGATTGGTGTCCTGCAGCACTTCCCTTCCACAATTACATCCCAGATCCTTTCCCCAGTCCCACTTTCTCCTTGCCCTCCTATCTCCAGTTCCACACTATCTACTCTAACCCTTCCTCCTTCTGATCATCCCCATGCTGTCCCTAGTTCAGTGATCCCACTCCGTGCTATAACCCTTGATTTCCTGCAGACAGTGTTGGCTACTTCCACTCCAGTGCCCTCCTGCGCCTTGGTGCCCTGTGCCACTGGGGAGTCGTCAACCAGCCAGCTCCAGCCATGTGCTGAGGGCAGCAGCCAAGCTTTGCTTGCCCTTCCCAGAGTGGGGGCACTGCCCAGATGTTTGCACTCTACAGCCATCCTTTTTTGTAGAATGTGTAAGACCTTAATATTGCCAAGTCCAGCGTGCAGCCAGCTTTGGCCAAAATTGCCAGTGAGGTCAAAAGTTGTTTGTGAGGAGATATAAACAGACAGCAGGACACATACATTGTGTTTTCTTAAGAAATCAGGCTAAAAATAGGAAGATTTGAGCTCTGCTGTATTTAGCCTTCAAAATAAGGCCAGTAGCAGATTACTCATATAACTTTTGTTTGCACAGCATTCCTCTGAGCTGGCTTTGAGGCTTTGTTAATATTGTAGCCACAGCCCTCCAGTGTGGGGGATGGACCATCAGCAAGGAGGTTGACGTGCAGAGCAGATCCATCCAGCCATCCCTAGATGATGCTGTAAGCTTCTTCCCCATGTCCTGCCTGCAAAAGGGAAACAAAACAGAGAAAAAGAACCCAAAGGAAATTGTATTCTGAAATCAATATCAATCACTTAGGCAAGACAGACTTAACAAATATGTATCCTTTCCAAAGGGATGATGCTGATTGAAATCTCTCCCTCTGTCAGGCAGTATCTAGGGAGGATTTCTGAGTAGTGCTCACTTGCATTGGACAAGACAGGTGCAGAAGGAAGGTGGGAGAAGTGTGGGGGCTGGGCTGATGGGTGATGGGCAGTGAGGTAGTGCAATGGCTTTTTGTTGATGGTTTCAGGTTACAAAGCATCTGTTCAGTCATGGGCAGATGTTCTGAGTTGGCTGGTCACCCACAGGAGTTGGTACCCTGGGTATTGTACTCCAAGTTGTTTGGGTACTGTTGTGTCTAGTCATGATCAAAAGGCAGTATGGAACCACATGTTTTAACTTCCTCTATGCTTAGGTGAGTGATGGATGTCCGTGAGTTACTGGCCACGGTTACTGGTAAGCAACAAACATTCCTGCATTGGTGAGCCTTAGCAAAAAGTGGTACCACTCTCATATTGTGCAACACTGCCCTATAAAACTCAGATGTTCCCATGGGTAGGAAGAGGCAATCTTCCATCTGATTGTATGAGCTAACACAGG
Source organism: Strix aluco (assembly GCF_031877795.1). Taxonomy (NCBI): domain Eukaryota; kingdom Metazoa; phylum Chordata; class Aves; order Strigiformes; family Strigidae; genus Strix; species Strix aluco. The sequence continues at coordinate 86,397,315 of NC_133971.1, read as the reverse complement.
GAAAAGAAATCTTCTGTCTAGCACAAGCAGGCCTCCACAGTATCCACAAAAACAGGGGGAAGAGTGCTTGCATCCTTAGCGTTCCCCAAGAGTTTGCTACAAGCATTTTCAGAAGTTTTGTGATCAACTGCTGCTCCAGACATCTCTCAAGGTCTACCATAAAGCTTCATCACACCCTTTATTGAAATGCTGCATGTCTGAACCCATTACTGGAGCTACCTGTGGACCGCCTCCCAGAGCCTTGCTCTGCTCAGGTGCTGAGCACAGTGACAGTCCCGCAGCCATTCAGGCAGCTCTTGGGTCCTGTGGCTGCACTGAGCAGAAGTGAGCTGCTCGGGTCTCTGTGCTGCACTTGCCCTTGCCACTGCACAATGAGTGAAAGGGACAGACTCCTTACATGCTGTATGAGTCAGGGATCAAACATGGGCTGCTCTCCACATGGACCGAATTTTAGATTATTTATTAAATAAATTGGAAAGTGAATTTCAGGCAGGCGTTTTTTCAGAGACCAAACATGCCCACAAATAGCATGATAATATGTTAATCCTTTAGCTGCAGAACAATTAGGGTGAATTTTTAAAAGTGGCTTAGTTAATAGTGTCTCTGAAGCCAAGAAATCATTATTTCAATTACACGCAGACCTATCTATTGCCCTTTTACATAGAGTACAAACTGTTTCTCCAGTAATATGATTCTGTAATGCAAAACTGCCTCTTTGCATATCTTATTTGCTGTTTAGGAATTGTGTGGCTTTGGTATCAAAAAGTATGGTCTCTGAGATTCATATTGAAACATTACTGCTGCTTCAACTCTTTGGTCAGAATTACTTCTTAATAAACAGGCTTCCACAGAAAAATTATGGTGAGATTTGAACATATTAATGTAAGAGAGAGGTTTTTTCTGTCTTAGGCAGTTTGCTTGAGAGTATAACAAATTAATATAATAAAACTCAGTACAAGACTATATAGAAGGAAAAGATGATTCTAATTTTAAACAAAACTAATTTCACTCACTCTCTCATACTAAGCACCAGGACATTTGTATCTGTGTGGTCAGGACAGGTTTTCTTGTGGTTATACAGATGACAAATGGTGCTGGCTGTTGAGTCCTTATCACATCTCTTGGGTTTTCCTTAAATGATGATGACAAACTGGTTTCTGGACAGGCTCTGACTTCCAGTGACCCTTTAGTAATGGAGAGATCATTTGCTTCAGTGTCTAGTCTTCCTTTGTCTTAGGCAAAGTTGTTTTCCTTGTCTAGATATTTTATGGCTTGAGTTCTGTTCCTCACCTTCTTGCCACCTTATCTTTGGGGCTTGTATTTGTTCTGTCCAGTTATCTGCATTTGCCATCAATTAAAACAGGTTCTTTCTTTTACCATTTCCTGTTGTTTCTCCCAATACATTCACATGCCTCTGTTTTCATTCATAAGCCTTTCTATATATATCTTAGCATTTCTGTTACAGATCTCTACAAAAAAGCACTGAGCAAAAACCAAGGAGTCCCTCTGGTGTTGCTGGTAACAGCTGTCCGCAACAACACGGGACACGTTTGTGTCAGTGGTTTCTGAAGACCAACTGGGTGTCCTGATCTGCCTGGGAGTGACATTGCTGGGCAGTACTCTTTCTGTTGCGAGATACAAACCTCCTTTGGAAAAGAATATTTTTTGGAATTCAATATTGCCTAAAGTCTCAGTGTTTCTGTTAGTGAACTAAAGAAACCCTCTACATTATAAGGACAGTAATAACCATCCATTCACCAAGGGCAAATCGCACTCCACAAACCTGATCGCCTTGTACAACACAGTAACCTGCTCAGTTGGTGTGGGGTGAGCAGTGGACATTGTCTACCTGGATTTCTCCAAGGCTTTTGATATGGTTCCCCACAGCCTCCTCCTAGAGATGCTGCTGTGTTACCGTCTAGACAAGGGGTGTGTGGTGGGTGGGGAACTGGCTGACAGGCCCCACCCAGAGGGTGGTGGTGAACAGCTCCTTTTCAAACTGGCACCCTGTCACAAGTGGGGTCCCCCAGGGATCGATATTGGGCCCAGCGCTGTTTAATGTCTTCATAAGTGATCTGGACGATGGGATCAAGTGCACCCTGATGAATTTTTCTGGTGAATTTTGCTGATGATACCAAACTGAGTGGGGAAGTGGACACTTCGGAAGGCAGAGCCACCCTGCAGGAAGACCTGGATAGGCTGGAAGAGTGGGCTGACAAGAACCCTAGGAAGTTCAGCAAGGACAAGTGTAAGGGCTTGCACCTGGGAAAACATAATCCAGGAGTGCACAAGCTGGGATCTATCTGGCTGGGGAGCAGCTCTGTGGAAAGGGACCTGGTGGACAACAAGCTCAACATCAGTGAACAGTGTGCTGCAGCGACAAAGAAAGTCACAGGATGCTGGGCTGCATCAGCAAGGACATCACCAGCAGAGAGAAAGTCATTATCCCACTCTACTCAGTGCTTGCCAGGCCACACCTGGAATACTGTGTTCGGTTTTGGTCCCCGCTATACAAAAAAGATGTGGAGAGGCTGGAGAGGGTCCAGAGAAGGGCCACAAGATGATCAAGGGACTGGGAAGCCTGCTGCATGAGGAAAGGCTGAGAGAGTTGGATTTGTTCAGCCTTGAGAAGGCTTAGGGGAGACCTTATTGCCATGTTCCAGTATTTGAAGGGTGGCTACAAAGAAGGTGGAGACGTCCTTTTTACCAGGAGTCACATGGAAAAGGTGAGGGGTAAGGGGTACAAGTTACTCCTGGGGAGATTACGAGAGGAAAATATTTCACAATGAGAATGGTCAGCGACTGGAATAATCTCCCCAGGGAAATGGTGGATTCCCCAACATTGGACACTTTTAAGATTCAGCTGGACTGAGTGCTAGGCCACTGTGCTTTTGCCAGAAAGGTTGGACCAGATGATCCTTGAGGTCCCTCCCAACCTGGTATTCTATGATTCTATGATTCATGGATGCGTAGGAGTTTTGTGTCAGGCTAACATCTAGTGTAAACTGCACTGCTGTTAATGAAGATTATTCATAAGTTTTGTGTCCTTGGAGTCCTCTGTTCCTCCCAGTATTCCTCCTCTATGTTTTGCAGCCCTGCCACCAGTCATCTTTGAATTAGTTTCCTGTATTGCCATAGACACATTCTTGCTTTCCTGTCTCATCATAAAAATACCATTTAATAGTCACACACATCTACCACCATTAAAATAGGAGAAAAACATTCTCAGCAAATTGGAACAGTGCTCCAGAAGATCAGACAGGCTGCATAAATGCCTGGTCCCTGAATCTACTCATCCTCTTCAAAGCTGTCTTGTCAGGAGTTAGGCATCACATTTTCCAGTGGTTTTGTTTTCATCCTGATACGTGTCTGATAACTGTAGGGTTTTTAAAGTGAATAGTAGGGGAAGACTTTGCCAGCAGTTCTAGTTAGCTCAGAAACTCTTTTATTCATTAAAGTCATACTTCTTTCTGAGCTTTTTCTCAAGTTTGTATTGTTTCTTCAAAATGCATCTTGAAAGAACATGGCCCTGTCTCACACATCAGAGGTGATACCAAAGGTAGGGGTGAACACGGTGTGGGACCAGCAGGCACTTCCAGAGCACAGTGTATGGCATTAGGCTAAAGCTGACACACAGGGTTCATTTTTCACAAGGGACACAGCCAGGTATCTGCCCTACAGAACCCTTTTTCCTGCTGGTTTCATAGGAAAACTGGAGATCCCTTTCCTGTCAGGACCTGGGCCTCAGCTCTGGGCCAGACTTGCAGACTGTAAAGCCAGTGCTGTGGATCAGCACATCCCAGAGCATGATGGGCCTCCCATACCAGTGCCTGGAGAGCTGCACTGATAGGGGCTCAGCCCCAACAAGACTTTAAAAACAGAGTGCTGAGCATTACAGTTCTGTTGGATGCAGACAAACCTGGTTAGGATCTCACTCTTCAAAGTCCTCGGTTATTAGAGACCTTCAATCCCCATACTTGTAAGAACAGATGGATAAAGCAGCTTCTCTCTTGTGTTAATTACTCATGACCCATTCTGTCTGTTTCCAGCAAAGTGACTTTCAAAACAAGCCAAGTACCAATTTTCCTGGTGGCTGAACATTAAGAATTATGAAGTAAAGTATGAAACATGCCATGAAAGGTGATTTCAGTCCCATAATTACACACAGGGACAGCAACTCAGAGAAGAGTATGCACCAAACTATTAACAAGCTATAGACACTGTCAGTAAATCTCAGTGGGACATGAACCACTTTCTTGTTTCTGTTTCCTACCACAGCAAGCCTCCCAGGAAAGCAGGAGCTGTTGCTGTGTGAATAGTTTAGAACCTTCAGTCCAGTACCTGCACCAGTGCAGAAGGGTATCGGAAGAAAACATGTCTCAATACCCAGACAGTGACTGTCATATGTAATAAACAGTTAAGCCTTATGATTAGTTAGAGCTTCGGTTTGCAAGAATTAAAGTCATGTAACACTTCAGCAATCCAGCTGCTTGGACAGATGATGTGTTGCTGCATTCATTAGGGAGTAATGAAAGGTGCTGAAAATTCCTTGTAGTGACAGTACCAAGGCAGATCAACAGAAAATCCTAAAACCAACCCCAGTCTGCTGTGTGGATACAGCTGTGTGTGAGAACACAATCAAGAGGACTTTACTTGTGAGATGAGGTCCTTGTTGCTAATGAAGGAAGCCTCCAGTCCTCCCAGAAGGGAGGAGGTTTGGGGAGGGTAACCTCATTTTTCTGTGCTGTGTACACAGAACTGACAGGATCTGGATTGAGTTCTGTATTCTGCTCGTGCAGACAATCAGATTGTAATTTCTTCCCCCTTCAATGACCTCACAGACAAAGTGACTTTTCCAAGGCTCCCAAATGTTTTCCAGCTCTTGCACACGTCCTACATTTTGCCATTCAGTAGCACCCACAGCTGTTATGCTGCTGGCCTGACCTTCATGTGCATGTGCAGATTTTGCCCAGTTTACAGGCTGCTGTTGACTGGGGTACAGGGTGGCCCACCTGCCCATCAGGGACACGTCTGATTGCTGGCCAACCTCGTGTGATTCTCACTCCCCTCTGGGAAGTCACAAATGCCACAAGAGAAAGATCTGCAGAGTCATGTGGTGGGGCAGGCTCTTAGAGCAGGCTGCTGCAGGGTGATGGCAGGGAAAGGACTTTTGGCATGTTCCCAAAATCCTTAGAGCCAAAGGGTCTGATAGGTTATTCTTGTGCTGAGAGCACCATTACCACTGGTTTTATTTGCAACACTTCAAATGCACACGGTGCTGTGTGCTCCTGAGCAACACAAGAGCTGTCTTTCCCCTGCCTTTCCTGAGAGCCTTTTACAGAGGCACGGCAGGAGCCGGGGGTTGGCAGGAAGGCGATGGATCTCCTGCAGTGGAGAATGGGCTCTGGGGCCTGCCTCTGGCTGTAAATCCAATCAGACAACTTCAATTCCTGCCTCTGTGTATTGCAGAGGAGAGCTCAGTGTTGCCTGCAAGTGGGGTGAAACAGCATGTGCTAAATTATTTCATTTCTGTAGTACCTCTGGGTACCAGCCACCTCTTCCCAGCCAGCCCAGAAGAGCCTAGGAGGCCATACAAGTATTCAGAGGCATCTTTCAGCAGGAATGTGAGCTCCAGAAGAAGGTCTAGCTCTGATTACTGACTAGCTCTTTCCATTGCAGTGTTCAAAATCCTATTCAAGCCAGTTTCTGGATGTGTTTGAAGCCCATCACATGGCCGTGGACTCAGTCAGCTGGAATCCCTACCACTTGAAAGTCTTCATTTCCTGCAGCTCTGACTGGACAGTCAAGATTTGGGATCATACCATCAAGTAGGTCTTGCTGGGTCATGGCGTGGGTGGGGAGGTCCAGCATGACATGTCAGCTGCACGTGTCGACTCTGCTCATACCTCAGTCTCAGTTTTGCTCTTAGGTGTTGATATTGCTAATTGCTCTCTTATCTCTGTTTTGGGGGCTGATGGCTCAGATTTGTACTCCCCAGGTATGACATATAAGATTTAGCATCAGCTGCCCCTGGAACTTGCCAAGCAGTGCAGCTCAGCATAGAGACTGACTGCTTCGCTTTGGACTTGGCTCACTTCAGGCAGGACCTACTGTGGCAGCGTTATTCTTCTGGAGCAAAGCTATAGAGAATTGTCAGGGCCTGGCTTATGGCCTCAGGGGTCAGACACCTCCTAAGAGACAGAGAGGCAAAAAAAAATTTGGAACACTTAAAAATACATAATGAAGTTCAGGGTTAGTGGTTGAGGAATGTCTGGTTTCAATAAGAAAATTGATTTTGTTGTAAATCAGAGTCCAATATTTCCTGTTGCCAATACTGCTCTAATATTCAATGTTGTCAGAAGTCCAGAGAGGGAAAATCACTTTTTCCCATATGATTATTAACCAGAGAGACTCTGGTGTGTTGGGGGGAAGCTTTCAAAATGCTTTCAGAAAGAAAGAAGCATGCTACCTTTATTCTCATCGTAGCAGAACCAATCCCAACCCATTTGGGTTGATGCTCAGCTTTGCTTTGCCTTTGGCTCAGACCCTGGTTGGTATCTGACATAGAGAAATACCTTATCTCCCACTTCTGCAGCTGGCCTTGAACAACACAGGCTGCAGCATCAAAGTGTTTATAGCTCAACGTTTCACTTCCAAATCTGCATGTGTTTAAATGAGTTCTTTTCCCTGGTTCTTTTTTTACAGGACTCCGATGTTTATTTATGACCTGAATTCTGCTGTAGGGGATGTTGCATGGTCCCCTTACTCCTCCACGGTCTTTGCTGCAGTCACCACCGATGGCAAGGTGAGAGGCTGGGAGCAACACTGCTCTGATTTGAGCTGAGAGAAAATCAAGGAAGGTTAGGGTTGAGCATGGGGATGGGTCAGCCCAATCCTGGCCAAGCATGTCAGGGAACTGCAGATCTCCCACCAGCAGGAATCCACCACAGTGACAGGCTAAGTTGGCTGCAGCTTGCCTGAGCTGCTTGCCTCAGGATGGCAGGGTCATTGCGTAGCTCGAGGCCCTAAAATTAATTCCTTTTTGCTCAGTCTGACTGCAGAGGACTCAGAAGTCATAAAGCATCAGAGATGAGGAAACCTGGGCAGCAGCATTTCTTACTCCTTCTCCCCCTAAGGTATACCACACCCCTTCAAGCAACAGTGCCAGAAATCTCTCAGCTGCAGCCCAATCAGGCAAACAGCTGATGTTAAATCACAAATCAGAGGGCTTTTAGCAGATGCTAAGGGTCAGCTGCACCTCTCACTGCAGCCTTGACAAACCGATCAGATATGCATGTGGACCCTCTCCTCTAAGGACAGATCCTTTTTAGGGGCCAAGCCACCCCAAGCTCTAGCACAAGTAAGACAAACCTCCCTGCAGCTCTAGTTTGCTCCTCCTACTTCAAGGATGGAGGCACTCAGAGGACAGAGAGGAAAGCAGGGTTCAGGGAATAGTTTGCTTTTTCCTATGCTTTCCTGCCCTTGGCATGCATATCCCTAGGCATGAATTGCTCACTCCTTCTCAGTGCTGCTCCTGCTGCATTAAGGTAGGTGTTGCAAATCCATGCAGCTTCCTGCTTGCTCTCTTGTTGACTGCATCAGTGCAGGTGTGCACCTTGCACATGCCAGGAGAAAAACACGTAACTCCCTCTAAGGACTTAAGTCCCTCTGGTGAGGTACTCTTTATAAGGGGGTGTAGTGACAGGATGAAGGGTAATGGCTTTAAACTGAAAGAGGGTAGATTTAGATTAGATCTAAGGAAGAAATTCTTCCCTGTGAGGGTGGTGAGACACTGGCACAGGTTGCCCAGAGAAGCTGTGGCTGCCCCCTCCCTCGAAGGGTTCAAGGCCAGGTTGGACAGGGCTTTGAGCAACCTGGTCTAGTGGAAGGTGTCCCTGCCCATGGCAGGGAGTTGGAACTCGATGATCTTTGAGGTCCCTTCCAACTCAAAACATTCTGTGATTCTCTATGTGATATCAGCTTATCGACCGGTGCATCCTGGTGGATGGAGACATGACACTCCAGATCAGAGCACCCCTAGTATGAGCTGACATAACTGCATTGGTTCTGAACCTCTAAGGTATACAGAAGCAATAGAATAAAGTGGTTATATACTTATATTGATATTAAAAAATAAATTATAATAATATGCCCAGGGTCAGCCAATAGAAGTTTGTTCCAGTTAAACAAAATCAACATTTTCCCACTGTGTGGGCTATCTCTAAGAGTAATTATTTGGTAATGAAGTACTTAGACCAGTCCTAATATTGAGATAATGGCAGTTATATTTTTGCCCATAGCCATCCATTGTAGTAGCTCAGATGGTTAATTCAGGCCTGGCAAGTAGCCAGGGCATGTTGCTATCCATCAACACTGGTTTTCTACTGTAAGACCACATTGCTCTGTCACTATGGGCTGTGTGTTTTGCTGGTATAAATTGGAAAGTCTGTGCAGTTTGGCCAAATTACTCTAGCAAAAAGATGGCCTTTATATATCTCTATCATTGAATTGATGCCTTGGCAACATTATTGCAGTTTAACCTTTATGTTATAGCAAAAAATTCATTTCACTGATACACTGGCTCAGGCTGTGAATTTGTCTCTCCCAAGCTAAGCAATAGAAATGTCTTCACTGGGGCACCTGATCTCCCTGGAAAGCTTGGGTGCCACAGCCTACAGAAAGCAGTGTTGATGCTTTTCCCTTGCAAGCAGGGTCAGGATTGGGCCCTTTGTTTACGGATCTGTCTGTCCCCATTCTCCCATATACCAAGTTAAGGACCTGCATGAATGAAATGAATGTATTCAGTGTTACACATCCCCTGACTTGACTTCCATAAGTGAAGTGTGCACCCTCAAACCTGGCAAGGGTCCTGCTAACATTCACAGCTTCAATTGAATGCTGGTGTGAGCAGGGCAGAGAACAGTGGGTACTCTAGCTGTGTCCTGGTGCCTAACTGTGGGGAAGAGGATGGAGATGTCTGCAGGCAGTGATACACCCTGGGCAGTGTGAGCAGATGGAGGACAAACTCTGGGTGTACTGGGATTTCTTACTCATATAGTCAAGTTTCTGCAGTGATACCTCATCTCTAGGGAGGCTTTGTGCTGTTCACTTGGGCCAGGTTCTTTGTCAGAACTTTACCTGCTGCAGAGAATCTCCTATGGACTTGGGAAGAGTTTGTGCAATGGGGTCTTTCCATCCCACCCCTGCTACTGGTGTGGTGACTCTAGTTGTGTTGTTGCAGAGTCACATTAGCTGCAGCATCCATGGGCCTGGTGTTTGTATGAGGCTGTGGATAAAATAGGAGGCTGTCTGACTTGACAGCACTGCACCCACAGCATCTCACCTGGGCTATGCTACCTTGGATCTAATTCAGTAATCTTAACTAGGTCCTAATCTAGTAGGATCTAATTCTGCTTTATGCCTTTAATCCCAAACTCTGAGAAGAGTGGCCATCAGCCAGGACCAGCCCAGATTTGGGCTGCCTAGCAGGAAAGGTCCAGGCAAGAGTTGCCTTCCCATTGCAATAGGCTGGCCAGGACAGATACTGATAGAAATCCTGGGCCTTTGTGTTAGCCACTAACCATGCTGGTTGCAGCAGGGTGTGTCTGAGAAATGGTTTAGTTTCTCTTTTGAACAGAACCTTCTAGATCTGCAGTGGAAGTGGAATAAATAGTGGTTTACAGCCTTTTTGTTCCTGGACATATTCCACTTTGTAGCAGAGCGCAATTCTCAGGAATAACTTGGTGCTTTGCAAAGGGCAGTCTCCATTAATGCTGGGAAAAAATCTACATTAACAGGATATTAACAGGATATTCTGTGATTCGATGATACAGAAAACTACATGATGTGCAGCCAGAAAATAAAACATTAAAGGCCTCCTGTTCATAAATAGCCTCTAGCTTTTCATCCACACGTAATTATACCTTCAAAAATTGAAGGTTGCCTGGAGGTCATTTCAAAACCAGGCTCTAATTGCAATCTTAAAGGGATACCTGGCATATTTTGAAAAACACATTTCCTTATGTGAACTGATGCTATGTGTCCAGCGTGTGTATCAGCCCCCTAACTCCTAAGACTGACTTTGAAATTGAGGCATTTTAGAATCCAAAAATCTCTCAATCCACGTGAATCCAGGAGGTGGAGATTTAAGAGAAGCTGTAAATATCAGGGACTTTATGATAAAATGTGTGTGTTGGCAGCTGGGCATCTGCTTCAGGGAGCACCACCTCTTCATAAATAACATCAGTGTATGCATTCTGCTGCTGGTGCAGTGGACACTAACTGCTACTATTGCTCTTTATCATGTTCTGGGTAATTTCCTTAGTCTCCTGCTCTGCCTGATGGCCATTTTATATCAGAATGAGCATAAATGATTTGCAATGAAAATTGAGATAAAATAAAATGATCACTGAGACATGCACATCCGTGCCAACACTGCCTGGAAAAAAACCTCCCAATTCTATAACTAGATGCCTAAATAAGTGGCCTGATTTTAAAAGGACTGGACAGCCAGCTGCCTTTATGGAAGCTAGTCTTTGCTGGATGTGCTCAGTGTGGTTGCTATAGAGCATTCAGCTTTGGTTTCAATCAGTGCGCTATGTCCACTGCAGTTTTGCTCTGTGATTGCATTTCAGATGACACTTACATTCCTTGAAGACTCCACAGTGGTTCCTAAAGCAGACAGGTGGAGAGATCTGTTATTTCTAAACATGAGTCCTGCAGCTCAGTTGGCTGGCAACAGCTCTGTGGTTCCTCCAGGCCATCTCCTGCTGGCACCTGGGTGCAAATACTGATGTGATTAGCACTGAAATAAAATGAGGTTAGAGAACACCTAGTTTAGTTTAGGTTGTAAATAGTAAAAGCCTGACATGAAGAAAAAAGCTAGCTGGGAGACCTGCTTTGGAAATAAAAAGAAATGTGGAGGTGTATTTGGAAATCTGGACCCTTACACTTAGGGTGCAGGAAAGCTGGGGATGTTGGTCAGCTTATTGTAAGGACAGAGGGCTGTGAAATGGGGAGGGGTGGAATTCAATCCCTGTGGCATTCAGCAGGATTTGCCTTTAGGAGTTTTCTTTAAGCCCATTTCAAACTTACACTTAAGGCAGAAAAAAAAAAAAAAAAAGAAACATATTAAAGTGGGAATCATACTTGAAATTTCCTTCTTGGGCTTCATTTACTTAATTTCCTTAAATAAGGAAATGGTGTTGGCAGGTTGTGCTGTACAGGAACAATGCTGCAAACCTCTGCTTCTGGCTCACTCTGGCCATGTGGATGTCTTGTGCTGAATTCATGATGAATTGTTACCCCTGTTAAACAAAACAGATACCTGTGTCACAAGTGTCCCCAGATGGCTGGATCTCAGACTGCGGGCCACAGCTGCCCCATGCTATGGCTGTAATGACATGGTCAAGCTGGACTTTTTCAACCTGGAGAAGGAACTCAGCAGCAGCCTCTTAGTGCCTACAAGGAGGTCAACAAAAAATTAGTGCCAAGCTCTTCACAGCAGTGCATGAAGAGACGATGAGACACAACAGCTGAAATGAGTTGAAACGAGAGGCTTGGACTGGATATAAGGAAAAACTTTCACTGTAAGATGATCAAGTAATGGGACAGCTTGCCCAGAGAGGTGGTGCCATCTCTGTCCATGGAGGTTTTTCAAGACCAGATTGGGTAGAGCCCTGAGCAACGGCACCTGACCTCAGAGCTGACCCTGCTTTGGGCAGGAGGTTGGAGTAGAGACTTCTGGGGGCCTCTTCCAACCTCAATTACTTTCTAACCCTGTGATGCTATGAAATATCCTTGTGTGGGAAGAAGGATCCCAGGGGTTTTACAACAACAGGCTTGGGAGCATGCACTAAGTACAAGTCCATTTGCTCTCATGTTTTTGTGGTCTGTGTCCTTCATGACTAATGCAGCAAGAGCAAGGTGATGTTTTAGTCATCTTTAGCAAATATTGATAGCCTCAAGACAAATGCCATCCAAGTGTGCTCTCTGAGGAGAAAGCCACTCAAATATATGCTCCAGGGCTTTTCCCCATTACGGCAGCTGTTGACCTTTCAGGATGTGAAATACTTGAAATGACCCAAACCTTCAGGAAATTAGCTAATGGATTGTGCTGGTCAGGAAGTGAGTGTGACCTTTCCTGCTTATATAAACATATTTTACTGAACAACTCTTTTGTATGAGAAGTCTTGAAGACCAGGTTCCTGTTGTATCTCACTTAGAGGGTAAGATGCTAAATAAATGCCTGTTGTCTTAATACTCATCCTTTCACAGCTAGGAGAGAAACACTTGTTTTACATTGGCCTGTTGCTGCCCATTTAACACTGACTGGCAGCAAAAGTCAATCTCTGTCTTTAAAAGCATGAATGATTTTGCAGATAAGAGGCCTGTTAAACCTTTCAGGTTTGCAAATATTTCACTGGGTATTTTGGACCTAATCCTGCCTCTCCTTGTAGGGCATGAATCAGGGGTGCCAGCAGACCTCTCAGCATCAGTCTATGCTTTTGCCCAGGGCAGTAAGGACTGTGAACACCTCATGGCTACAGGTGTTCCTGTTGCATCCGAGTCTTTCCTTATACCCTTCTGCAGTAGCCCATGAGGTTTGTCCATGCCTTATGGGGCTGCTGCTAGCTCTGCAGGGAGGGGACGAGGCGTCCCCTGGCTCTCTGCACCGTGGCCGGGTGATGTGGAAACAATAAATGAGTGCAGGTTCCTTTGCTGTCATCCCGAAGGACCTCTGGGTATGCTGAAGTGGGCAGGAGCTTTCTTAAAATTGTTTTGAAATTGCATTCACAGCTTAAGTAGTTGTTTTCTGGTAAAACTGTTCATTTTCTTCTGCCACAAAATCTGAAAGTTTCTTTCTTATTCCCTGCTGAATCTTTAAGATTGATATGGACTGCTGGTCAGATTTATGTCTGCTGTAAAACAAGGTCTGGTGGCATGTCAAAGCTCAATGAAGTAGATGGGCAGAGTCCCTGGAATTAGTGCTGCCTCCACTTTGTGCCAGTTGGGCTGTCCCCCCTTTGCCTCCCCCAGCCACCTGCCTCTCTGCGCACTGGCATTTCCCTCCCTTAGCAGATGTTTTAGGGAATAAGCCAGCCTGGAAGATTTGGTTTGCCCTGCAGGGTCTATCCTGCTGCAGCTCCCATCCCATCAAAGGGTGCTCTGGTGGGCTCCAAGCCTCAAGATGTGCATCACGCACCTCAGGACACTACTGGTCACTCACATCCCTTAGCTACTGAGTTGCAGGTAAGGTGACTTTGTCAGCACAGTAGTTAGTTTCAGTGCAAAGTCAAACTGGTAAATTCAAATCCCTTTTGTCAGTGGCTTTGCAGGAATTGTTTCTTAAACATATGGTTGCAGGCCAGCTTTCATTATTAGAGCTATTGCTCTTTCAGGTTATGAAATACAGCATTTTGATGAAACCCACCTGCTGAGATTAACTAGTTCATTCAACCACACAGAACGAAGTTTGCCTTTTTCTGCTTGCATGGATGTATATGAGTGAAAAAAATTACTTGGGCAGCATCTCCAGAGATTTTGTTGATTCACCTGTTAGACTTTGCATAAAAACCTACCAGGGGCAAAGACCATCAGGAGTATCTGTAAGAGTTTAAAAAGCTGCTTCTAAGGTGTCTCTCTGCTCCTTGTTATTGGCCACTGCTAAGAATGGCCCCTCACTTAGGTTTCAATGTGCAAATGAGAACAATTGGCATTAGGGCCACTGAGACCCTCCAACTCTCAGCCCCATCCTGCTGTACAGAGACAGCAGCTCCTGAACCTTGATGTTTACTGCTTGGCATTTTATAATGAACTGAAATCGGTGCTGGTTTGTTTGAAATCGCACCTCGATGACTGTGTTCAGTTTTGGGCCCCTCACTACAAAAAGGACATTGAATTACTCGAGCGTGTCCAGAGAAGGGCAACGAAGCTGGTGCAGGGTCTGGAGCACAGGTCGTACGAGGAGCGGCTGAGGGAACTGGGGTTGTTTAGTCTGGAAAAGAGGAGGCTGAGGGGAGACCTCATCACCCTCTACAGCTACCTGAAAGGAGGGTGCAGAGAGCTGGGGATGAGTCTCTTTAACCAAGTAACAAGTGATAGGACAAGAGGGAATGGCCTCAAGTTGCACCAGGGAAGGTTTAGACTGGATATTAGGAAACATTTCTTTACAGAACGGGTAGTTAGGCGTTGGAATGGATTGCCCAGGGAGGTGGATGAGTCCCCATCCCTGGAGGTGTTTAAGAGTCGGGTCGACTTAGCGCTGAGGGATATGGTGGAGTTGGGAACTGTCAATGTGAGGTTAATGGTTGGACTAGATGATCTTCAAGGTCTTTTCCAACCTAGATGATTCTGTGATTCTGTGAAATGCCAGTCTCCAAACTGTGACAGTTTGATACCTGCTTTATGAACAGCTTTGCTGGCCTACCACAGGGTTGCAGGTGGCAGAGAGCAGTGACTGCTGCTCCTGTCAGACTCGGTGCTGCCCTTGCTTGTGCAACTACCTGCCTTCACCCATGCCCCAGCCTCCAGCGCTGACTCTCAACCATTGGGCATAGCCAGGACCCTGCCAGTGTCTGAAGGGATGGAGCTTGGACCTAGTCTATGAGGACATAGTTTCAGCCTGACATCAGGGGCTGGGCTGTGGGTCACTGTAGAGAGAGAGCAGGGGGACTAGCACAGCTGGGATGCATTCACATAGCACAACCTTGGGAGATTTGCCCGGGGCACATAAGGGACTGTTTGAAACAGTCTCCCTGTTCTTAACCAGGTATTTGAGATGGGATGGCAGAGTAGGGAAGTGTCAGAGGACTGGAGGAAAGACTCTGCCCAGTATTTAGGAGCATGACAATGCAGGAGAGATAGGCAACCTAAATATGTTATCCAGAAAGGTCCTGGGACAAATCGTTGAATGGACTATTTGTAAGCACTGGTAGATCAAGGAACAGCCAGTCTAGTAAGGCTTTAATAAGGCCATATCACATAAAACTGATCTAATACAGTTCTTGAGAGTAACAGGCCTGGTAGATCAGAGGAAGGAGATGTAATACATGCTTATAGGTTGACTTCAGGAACACTGTTGGCACAATCCCATGAGTGAACTACAAGGCAGGTGAGAAGGTGGATGTGGCACAATGGAAGTCATCCTCAGCAGAGTGTGCAGTGCAGCTAGGGATGCTTTGAGGACTGGGTCTGGTGCTGAAACCCAGCAGTAATTGTTGGGGAATTAAGCGGATAGGACTTAGAAGTAGCAGAGCTGAAATTGTAAATGAGCTCGACAACCTCAGCAGCAATTTGCAATCAGTGAGATGAAATTCAATAAAGACACAAACCAAATGTGCAATATGAAATGAGCACTAATTGGGGAAGCAGCAGGACTGTGAGGAAGGCTGGGGCCAGGGGCTGCCTGCGCTGCCATGCTTTTGCTAACTCTGTGCTGCTGAGTCAAACCCTGGGAGATGCAAGGGAAAGTCACCCCAGGAGCACAACCAGGGCTCAGGTTGGACTTCGGATGCTGGTCTCTAAGGAAGGGTCATCTCTGCTGTCTCAGAAGGGATTGCAATGTAGCGCAGAGGTACTGGCTGCTATCGTCAGCCTAGCTATTGCATGAGTTCAGTACAGATTAGTTTCTCTGTTTGACTTTCACCTTTCAGAAGTGATTTGGAAAGTAAATTTAGTACAAAAGTGAAGAGCAGAAGGAGGCTTTGTGATTCATTCCAAAGCATGCTATTAAAGAGGCAAAAAAAGAGAGTCACTGGCAGTATAAGAGAATCATATTAGACCAAGCTGTAGTGCAACCAGCACAGGGGTATGATATATCAACTATTTAGCACCAGATAACAGCATTCAGAAGCGTGCAGGACCAAGACATGAAAGACATTATCCTAATCACTGAAACCCTCAGAGCAGAGCCAGGCTGGTAGAAGTGGTAACTGACAAGGAAGTTAGCTCAGATAAACAAGGACTTCCTTGTAAAACAATGTGACAGGGTTTCCAGAAGAGGTCAAATGGTCCTCAGCCTGCCTGAATGAATAGCAGCTCTTCTCCATGCCGAGGCTTTGATTTCTTACTGACTCGTGGGAGTTGAGCCAAATCAGCTGAGGCTGATGCTGTTTTCCTACCATGTCAAATTGGGAGCGACCCAGTTCTTACTGAATGAGGAAAAGCTGAGAGATGCAGCCCTACAGTGAAGCAACTCCTACAATTAAGCCAGATGACACAGACATTCTCCTCCCCACCGTGTCACGCACCCTGGAGCAGGAGGCTGGGATGCTGCAGGGCAGAACGATGTGCTTAGCCCTCTCTCGTACCCACCCCAGGACATACAGCCAGCTCCTGACTGGCAAAGCTGACCCTGCTCATCCCAAAAAGCAGCTTTCACAGGTGCTTGCTCCTCCTCCTGTGCTCAAAAGTACTTCTGAACATACCTGTAACAGAGCTGCAGCCCATCCTGTTGCTAGTAGCACGACAGTGCTGTGAAAGCCTGTGAATTTTAGGGTCTGTCTGGTGCTGCTATAGGGGCAGCTGAGGACCAGCATTCCTGTGTCATCACTATAGAAACAGGGAGGCAGTGAATGTTTTCTGAGTTGGGTCTTCTCTCACCCTGCCAAGCCTCTGATGGCCCCGGGTGTCAGAGGGACCAAGGACTGTCTTACAACCCTTATTTGTAACTTGAAAATGTCCTCCTAGAGAAAATTAACTATTGGAGGCTGTTCTGGCTGCAGTGGGAGTATAGAAATCATTTACAGTAAGGCCTCCACTGCATGGCAGCTTGGCTTTGATGCAAGCTGGGCCTGCCCTGCCTGCCCAGTGCCTTTAGGATGCTCCAGCAGCTGTCTTGGTGCTAGACAGGGCTGGGATTGGCTTGCCCACTTGTTAAATATATTACATGAGAGTTTGAAACAAATCATCTGTGGAGTTTGCAAATGGAGGAGGTATCATGATTCAGTCAAGAAAATGAGGTAAATCCATCACAAGCACAGTGAAAACCAAGCAGTGAAAGAGATGTCAACTGGTAAAGGGCAGCATGATATTAAATTATCCCTCACCTTTTGCTCTTGCACTGATTTATTCTTTGTTGCCAAGTTACCAGGTACATCTGCCTTGTTCTTACATACATATATATTTCCCTTCAGCCTTGGTTCTGGTTGCCGTCAGGTTGTTTTTGAACATGCTAGCATTGCCCAGACCACTGCTGGGGAATGAGGGCTTGCAAGCCTGGAAGAAAAGGAAAGCAAAGGCTGCAGCCACTACAGACCCGGTGTGTGGTCGAGGCATGCAATAAAGGCAGGGTAGATCAAAGTAGTTCTTCAGTTCCCTTCTTCATGGGTCACAAAAGTCAAGTAGTTTGTTCTGCTGACAGAGAAGTTGGTTGCTTTCAAGTGGCGCTGTTCAGAGGGTTCAGCTCTCTCCCAGATCCCCTGTCATTTCTCTCCCTGGGCTTGTGAGGCTGCTGTGCTGCAGGGCAGGGGGTGGCAGTGGAGTGGAAGGACAGAGGGGTCCAAATCACCTCAGAGCTGCTGAGCAGGTGAGCCTAGGCTGACTTTCAGACTGTAAGTGCGGTTTGCAGAGCGGGTGGGGAGAAATGAGACGTTCAAAACTCTGAATGTGTTTTGATACTGGAGCTATGGTAATAGCTTTGGACATGCACTGTGCCATGCTTACAGAGCAGCCGTGCAGAGCCTCAGTGGAGAACTGCTGGATTTTGAGAGGTGGAATACATTTGTGTGATTCATAGATGGAGGAGCTGTTGGTCTGGGGGCAACTGAGCTGGATTTCTTCTCTGGCTGTTTAAGAGTCAGGCATCAAAGCAGCTCATTTATGTCAAATATTTTCTGCAACAGTAACACAGCAGAGTTAGATCCATTATTGCCTGTACATCAAGCGTGGAGGCTCTGTGGTTACCCTGATGGTAATTTAAAAATGTTCTTATTGAATAAAAAGCATCAGACAGTGACTGCAGGATTCACCTGATCCCATCTCAGAGATAACTGGGCATCTGCTTAAATTCAATGCTTCTTTTCAGGGGCTACTGACTTACCAGAGTTACTTCCATCAAGGAGAAGTTTGCTTTGAGTATCTGCCTGACCTATCTACCATCAGACTGTCCAGCACTTTGGTATTGTGAGTCAAGGTTTCTTTAGATAGTTGTTGATGCCAGCTCATAAATCCCCATGCTTCAAGGAACTACTTAGCTCAATAGCTTGGGCATCATTTGGAGGTTGGTATGTGCCCTTCTGCACTTCCTTGGGGTGGGCACGCAGTTTTACAGGGACCATAAATAAAACAGCTGTTGGAGTCATTGATTACTGCCCCATGCTTTCTTATCCCTGGGGATCTGCAGCTTAGCTGCAGGAAGCAAAGGTGAGTTCTTGCACTTTCCTATTTCAGACGTTTTCAGATTTCTTTTATCTCATTCTCTGTGCCTCTCCCCAGGTTTCTTGTTCTTAGAGTCTGATTTATGTCCCTCTGAGGAAGTGGCCACATACTGTTCCTAAGGACTCTGTAACAAAAGAACTGAAATGCCCTTTCCCATTATCTGAATGCTTATTAGCAGAAAGAATGAAGGTGTCTGCTGTGGTCTGCAAGCAGCAGGGCTGCAGACCCTGCAGGTCCCTGATTTCCTTCTAAGAATCTGCAGAAGGTATCTGATAAAAGCAAGTTTATTGTCAGGAGGCTCCAGCTCCCTCTCTGGGGACATGCGCCACAATGGAAACACTTTTTGAGGCTGAAAATCAGAGGTTTGAAACCTCCACTCTGTAGTTTCTAAACTGCTCCTGGTTGAGTGTGAGTGTGGTGGCCCCAGGTCTCAGCATCTCCAGGGAGGGAAGTGCTGGGACCAGTCTAGGCAACATGAGAAGTGCAGAGGTAACAGGGAAGAGGGGCTATTCACAGGGAGACCCTCACTGGTTTGTAAGCTCTGACAAGGACACTGCTTTGACTTGCTTTTTGTTCCTACACAGCTCTCGGCAACATTAAAACTCAAGCTGGTGTCCCAGCATAGGGCACCACACTGCTGTGTTGCTATATGCTGTCTTCCCATCAAAGTTACACTTTCTGCTTTAGGGACCCTGGGCAAGTTACTGTGTTTCCCATGGATTCATTGAACTGCGAAGTGTCACATTCTGACAAGCATTGCTGCCTTGCTGTGTTGCTGGAGATAAAATTCTGGGTGATGCTATGGTACTGAGTGAGGCAGTGGGGTCCAGATGGGTGGAAGCAGGCGTGCCCTGTGAGCTGTAAGGGCCCAGGACAACATGGCATATTGTGTATCAACAAATATGCTTGTCTGCCACTTGTGGAAAGTTATTAAAATGTCAATTTGCACCAGCTGCCTGACGGTGTCTGGGTAGCAGCTCTCATCCAGGTACTGTTGGATGAGTGAGTGCCTGCCCTGAGAAGAAGGGTGCCCTATGGAGGCACCTGCTCTCCATGGAGAGGGTTTCCATGTGTCTCTGGCTCTGGTCATTCTGGCTCCCCATGAACCTGATACTCAAGTCACACGTGGGGTTGGGTGGCATTTGTGTGGGTCGTGGTTGCACTTCTCTGGGTCGTATACTTGGAGAGGGGTCATCTTGCAAGACCTGAGAGGCTGCCTTTGTGTGTAAGCAGTGATCTATAGTCTGGGGGGAAAGGGGCCACCGGGGCAGTGGGACCGAGAGCAGCTGTGTGCTGTTGGTGAGTCTCTGGGGTGGGAGATCCAACTGGATCCCACTCCATAATCCTTAATCCCAAAACCTGAGCCAGCAGGGCAGCTCGTGGGACTAGGAACCTCAAGAGAGAGGTTTACAGTTTCTCATTCTTTGAGCAGAAAACCCTGCCCCAAGCCCCAGGCAGATCTGCAGATGCTGCTGGTCACGTGCAGCTCCGCTGCCTTACAGCACTTTTAAGCTGCCTCAAGTGTTGTGGGAAGCCCTGTGCTCCTTTCAGGTTACTTCCAAACACCAATAACAGTGTTGGTCTGACCCCATTTCCCTCTCTCCTGAGAGTGCCTGTAAGCCTCTAAATCAAAGCCTCTGAAGTCCTTCCTAATGCCTGTGGCCCACCCCTCCATCTGGAGCATCTGACAGCTGATATGAGGCTGATGTTTCCAGCTGAAGAACTGAAATAGTTTGTTCTTTTCCATGATTCCCTTGGCAAAGGGAAACAAGCCCATTTGTTTAGAAGCTCATAAAAGAGGAGCTTTATAGTAGGAACATTCATAAACTTGTTTGCTTTTGACCTTCTCCACATTGCTGATGATTTCACGTTCTTGTCCCAGGCATTGTGCTTGTCTGGGCTGTCACTGACATTTTTGAAAAACAGCCTCACCCAGAGTAATTTGCATTGCTCCGCACTGAGCCTTCAGACATGCCATCTTACTGCAGTGCTGGGTAGGGTGTGCAAGTGTGATACATACATGGAACAGCAGTGCAGACCTGGCTGCCAAAAAGAAACCTGGCCACTAATTCCATGTTGCTTTTTTTTCTAGATTAATTGATGCTACTCAAGCAGTGGGCATTTCCCAGGCTCTCAGGTTACTAAGCATTGAGCTTGCACCATTGCGGGGAGTGGGGAGGTGGATGAATCATGCCCTTAAATTAATAAAAATGTATTCTGTGAGGCAAGAAATTAAATCTTCGGTGAGTGTGGGTCATGGGGAACTGATATGCTTGAAAGAGAGCTTGTTCCTTTTCAGAGATAGTAAGACAGCAGGCATAAAGTACAAGCCAGGACAGTCACCTTTATTTATGTCTAGAGGCAGGAAATTGGGATTACCTTGGCTGGACTGTGGGACCTCAAGTGTCAGGTCTAGATTCAGAATTTAATGCTGGCATCTGATATTTTGAGCAGATAAGAATGAAATCTTTTTTTCTACCTATGCTTCTGCTGACTGGTGTTGTGGTTTAAACCCGGCCAGCAGCCAAACACCACGCAGCCACTTGCTCACCCTCCACCACCCCCAGGGAATGGGGGAAAGAGTTGGAGGGGTAAAGTAAGGAGACTCGGAGGTTGAGATAAAAACAATGTAATAATTGAGATAAAATAAAATTAAAATAATAATGATGAAAACAATAGTAATAATAGAAAATACAAATGGGTGATGCACAATGTGATTGCTCACCACCCACTGACTGATGCCCACCCTGTCCCTGGCTTGTGATCCCAGAGAGGAGAGAATCCTGAAACCACCATCCTGAAAACCCTAGCGGAGCTTCCCAACCAACCCTTGTCTATACGTTGAACATGACGTTAGATGATGTGGAATATTCCACTGGCCAATTTGGGTCTGTTGTTTTGGCTGTGCTGTCCCCCAGCTGCTTCTGTACCTACACACTAGCAGGCCATGAGATGTTGAAAAGTCCTTGATTTCTTAGCAACAACTAAAAGCATCAGTACATTATCAACATTCTTTTCATATCAAATCCCATACTGAATCCAAAACACAGCACTGTTCTAGCTACTAAGAAGGAAAGAAAAAAAAAATAAATTAGCTCTAGCCCAGCCAAAACTAGGACACTTGGTAAGGACTCTTGAAACTGCAGATTCTCATCTGTGCCTGATGTTTTGAATTCCCTTCTTGAATTATACTGTCATGGATTTATTCAAAATATGTCTGAGAACCCTGTTCACTTTTCAAGCTATTCCCGGTCTGGAAAAGTCTTATTTTACTTCAGTCTGGAGGGAGTCTTCCTCATCTTGTTTTCTGCATCTGTAAAACCTTTGCATGGTGCTCCTGCCCAGACCAAGGACATCACAAATTGCTAGATGTTGACTCCTACAAAGACACAACAGCTCATGAGACTGCCTGGGATGTGTTCTTGCACATTGCCCGGCTCTTTGCTGTACACAGGTTCAGATAAAATTCACCAACTCACTGGTGAGCGATGGGACGGTACATATACTGATTTGATACAAAATCTTCCATTCTCTTTGGAATAAGCTTTTATAGGGTAACTCTGTCTGATTTCAGATAATTCCTAGATTCAAATTGTAAGCATGGCACAATGTTGAAATAATACGTCTCATCTGTCTCCTAAGTGCTGGTAAACAAGACACAGCTGGCAGGAGATGTACAAGTAGTTCAGTCCTAATTTCCCCCATATTCCCACCATACTTGTTAGCATAAAATATTCCCTTCCTTAGTTTTTCTGAAGACAGAAAAGGGAAAAGAAACATAAGGCTGAAAGTCTCCACAGTGGATTCAAGGTCCAGCATGCTGGAGACTGGTCTCTTCGGCACTGGGGAAGAGGGATGTCATGTTCTATTAGCCTTTGCAGGCTGTAACAATGATGGGAGCTAATTGCAATTATTGGGAGATAATGTTAGGTTAACACATTCTCTCAAGTAACTACCACTGTTCCCTCCGGAGTCACGATGAAACAAGCATTATCGTGCAGTTGGTGATGCAGCACACCTATGGCACTGATGTATCAGTGCCTTTCCCATTTGGCCAGTCTTTACCTGGCACTTCTCCCTGCTGTGGGAGAACGTGTGCAGGCATAGCATCTGAAGAAGGTGGACTTGGGTGAGCTGCCTCCGTTGTGCATTTGCCTGTGCTTCCCTGGCTTTACCCCGGGGTACGCCCTTAATCATACTGTCCATGTTCCCATCACTTCCCTATTAATTACTGGTTTGAGTCTTTAATGTTATTATTAAGCTGGAAATGTTGGAAAGCTCTGCAATAAGGGGTAATAAGTATTTCTGACAGCATTCCCCACTTTGTGCATCAATCTGTGTTAGACTCTGATTTAACACCTGGTTGTCTCATTACTTGCAGCACTGAGAAGGGAGATTAAGACCTGTGGAGTTAGCAATGCTGGCTCTTAGCCGTCTCCAGCCTGGATCATCTGGAGCCTTGCCAAGGGTCTTGGAGAGAGCTTGCACCCACAGCAGGGAACTAGTCCTCACTCCATGAGTCCCTTCAGGAGGGGGACAGTCCCTCAAAAGCAGTAGGCAGCTTCTGCACACTGGTTACTTAAAAGAGGACAAAGGCCCTGACAGCAGATGGTAATTGTGTGCTGAAGCTGCCTTTCCATGGGACCATTTTCTCTCTGATTTCTCCAGCCATCATTCTGCTGCTGCGTGATGTTCTTGCCTGATTAATCCCTTTTGTGTTCTTTGCCTTTTTTCCCCAGGCCCATGTGTTTGATCTGAGCATTAATAAGTATGAAGCTCTCTGCACCCAGCTAGTGGTGGCCAAGAAGAAAAATAAAATAACCCATATCCAGTTTAACCCTGTCTACCCTGTTGTCATCATTGGAGATGAACGAGGCCACGTTACCTCCTTGAAGCTCTCTCCAAATCTGCGCAGGATGCCCAAGGTAAGGAGGACCTGCATTCCCCTAATGGAGGTACCAAACACAGCAGATCCCTTTGTACCTTATCACTGTGCCTTCTCCTTCTGTGCGAAGATGTTGGCAAAGCTGCTCTTACTAACAAGGTGCTTAAGATTATCTCAAGCCTTTTGGGTAGGATGTCTGGGATGTTGGATCGCTGCCCTCTGTTCCTGTATGAGGAAGAAGGCTTAGTTCACTCTTGGGCAGAAGCGGGTACTGGTGGGAAGGGAATTTGCTGTCTGTGGGTACTTTCTCACCATGGTCCAGACAAGCCCAGAAGCTCTACGGAGGTTCATTTGTTTCCCAAAGTTCACATCTTTTCTGAGCTTTGGGTTTTATTTGCAAAACTCCTTGAAACCAAGTAAAGAAGGTCTCAACTCCTTCCTGAGCGCTCCCACAGAGCCCATTCTGTCTGTCTTTGAGCTTCTGAATTATCAGAACCTGTCCCTGGCCACTGTGTCATCTCTCCTGTAAATGAGCAAGCACTGTCTTTAATTTGTGAGGAGACTTGGGATCCTTGCTCAAGTGACAGCAAGGAGATGCATGTGCCTCTGAGTTGGTGAAGCCCCTTTTCCCACCCAGCCATGAGGGCCAGTCATGAAGGATGATGAACTCTCTCTCCCACATTGATCCTTTACTAGACTTTCTTTCTGGGCTTCATTCAGCTATGAGCTGAATGGCTGTAAATGCAGTGTCCTTTCTGAGCCTGTGTAATTCTCATATCCAGTTGTCTCTAAATAGTGGAGCTTTTTCAGTTTCAAGCTTTTTAGAACTGATCCAAGAAAGCAATCTCTCAAGATGATCATCTTTTATTTATATACCCCTCTACAAACCCACTGTATTAGGCAGGGTCATTGGCCAGGAACTAATCACCCTGGTGTCACTCCAGAGTCTTCTGAATGATTTTTAAAAAGTTTCTTCAGCTCGACACCACTGGCAATGCAAATCTTCCCTGTGCTGACAGGGCATAGAAAACACAGTAATGTGGCAGTCTACTTGGGGCTGGGCTCAGGGGGTGTGGAGGAGAATGTCTTACATGCTTTTCGCTTTTCTATTTCCATTGAAACCACAGCCCGAGACCATGCAAGCTCTCAGGGCTGTCATCAGCTTAGCTCAAGACAAATTTCCTGGTTGCTTTATGAGTCCTTCCTGGCGTGGGCAAGCACTGTGTCTGCCATGGACCCTAGCTGCACAAGGGTTCAGTGGTGGTGATGGGTCACACACACATAAAAAATGGATTCTCTCCTCCACACCCAAGCTGTGGGCTGAGCAGCACCCAGCAATACTGTGCTGTGGGTCAGAATGAATTCGAATGTCTCCTTCCACTCCTGGCGTCCAGCAGCAACCCTCCGTGCAGGAATGAATGTCGTCATCTCCCTTTGTCAACTTTCTTCAGAGGCAAATTGCATGTTGTTGACAAAGCAGTTTAAACTGTGAGTTCAGGAGTGGCTCAATCACTTATTGCTGACCTTAAACCAATAGGTACCATATCCCAGGCAACAAATAAATGGGATGGAAATGGACTCTGCTGCTCTGATGTTATTAAGCTATCTGTCTTCTGCTTGCTTGGTTAGGTTTGAAGGGACACTAAACACTGATTGTTTCTTGCACATGCAGAGAAGAATGGATGTTAAGGCATGGCTGGTGATGTGTGCAGGTCCCCTGGCTACAGCAAACTCTTCTCTGAAAGAGATGAGAATTTAAAACAGATGACATGCAGTGTAGTGGTAAGGTGGCAGATATGGCCCAGCCAGCTCAGCAGCCTTTCAGTGCCACAAGTGGACAAGTGAGCTCATCTTTCGTGGCTGATGTGGCATCTGCTGCACCAAATATCTGTGTCCAGGACCCTATGGTGAGAAGGTTTATCTGCTGCGAGAGGGTGCTTTAACAGAGGGAAGTCAAGCCCTGGCATAATGGGAAATGCCATCCACTGCATCCTCCTGTCCACTTTCTTCCTGTGCCAGCACCAGTCCTCATGTCCTTAGTTAGCAGCAAACCTCCAGCCGTGTTCAGCAAAGTATCATCTCACTGTGGGGAGTCAAATGTACTTCCAGGGTATTGATCCTGGCTCATCTGAAGATCAAGATGGCATGCTCTTTAAACCTTTACCCTGTGCAGCCAGCTTTCCTCTGTAAAATGACTTCACTTCTCCCTCTTTTCTGGAAGTTCCCAAAGCCAAGTTAACCGTCACAGAATATCCATATGCAGAGGAGTCCTGACATCCCATCCATTTCCTGGCAAATACAGAAACCTGTCTGTGCCTGATTTGGTACCTAGGTACCCCAGTCTGTTCTCTCCAGCACTTGATCCCTGCAGACCCCAGTGGGGAAACCTGTCCAACACCCAGAAAGACAAGCCATGGCCAGTGCATCTGGAGGTTGGGGCCTTCACACCAACTCCAGCATCTGTGAGCAAAGCTGCCTGGTCTTGTTTCCATCAACTGCTTTGGAGATGGGAAGGTGCCTTTTGCTGAGGTGTGGCAGAACTCAGGGTACCAATGGGACAGAGCATTCAGGGCCTCATCCAGGTCCCACTGCCATTCTGTTTCACACCAGCATCACAGGAGTTTGCCTGTGAAACTTCTTCACCATCTTCCCACACAGCTGGGACAGCTGCTTTTGACAGGTATGACTAGCAGACTTATCACCCTTTTTTGAGAGAGCTCTTAATAGCCACATGTCATTCTAAACCCTGTTCTTCCCCTAAAAATAGGCGCTGTGCTGTCTGCTCCATATTTTGCAGTTTCCTTGGCTGTCACTGGGCTTCCAACATAGGGCTTACCAAGAGATACTGAGCTAACTTCATCCCGGTGGGATTTCAGCCATTCTGAATTTATTCTGGTTTGCCTGTTAGTTAAAGCCAGTACGGTAGATAAGCAGAAATAGGGAGTGTAAGGACTCCTGGGTTCTTGTCTGACCTTGGTTCATTCCTCTCTTCATGTCCTTGAGTGAGGAGGGGAGCTCTTTAAATAATTCGCAGGGTTGATCTGCAGCTTAATTAATTCATGTTTGTAAACCACTTTGGGATATTTAAGAAGTATTATTTAATACTCCAAGTTTTGCTGTCAGTGATGTTAGCACAGCCTCATTTATGAACACTTGGCAGAACAAATATGCCAAGGCAGAAACTTTTTGAAAGCACTCAGGTGGCATTTTCAGAAGCGACTTTCACCAAGACACACAGTAAAAGCTTCAAAAAATGCCTAAAACTCCCTGTGAGTTTTGGTTTCCTAAATCATTTAGTGGCAGATGGGAAAAGGTGTATTTGTTGTTGAGAGGAAGCTGAGGACAGGGGCTCTGCCACCTATCAGACACTTGTGTCAAGGGCACATCTGTGTGTGCAGAGGGTACAGAGGTCCCTGTGCTTGTGCCAAGCACAGTGGGTGTCCCTGTGTCTTTGCCCTGGTGATTTGGGTCCTGGAGCCCTCCCTAGCCCCACAAGCAGAACTCTCTGGAGTGGGACAGACATCCCCTTGACCTGAGACAATGAGCTGTATTTATTTCCATGAGGTATGATCCTGGTAGAGGTTTTGTGTGCCTTTTGCTGTTGTCTCTAGATTATGTGAGTCTTCTGGGAGTCCTCTGGGAACATACTACTCAACTGCCAAGCACCAGCTCCAAGAGCCTGGAGACATGGAGGGTGGGGGGTCAAAGACAGCTGAACCCAAACCTTGTGGGAAGACCAACAGAGGCAGAGAGCAGAGCTTGCTGAAGGTGGGTTTGCAATAAAACTGCCACCTGCATTGGTCCTGCATTGGCCATGCCAAACACCCGTCTCCTTAAGCACCCAGCCCTCCTTGGCAGAAAACTCATGCCAGCAGATACTGCCCTGTGCAAGAAGACCTGGTGAAACTAGTTTGGGTCCTTCTCAGAGCTCAGAGGTGGGGCAGAAATGCTTGCAGTATTTTAACATTCAGCAATAGGAACAAGTAACTCTCTGCTGTCATCCAAGCCACTTTTGGACTCCAAGTGCTCCTTAAATATTGTAGCGGTTGTCAGGCAGGAATTGTTTAACTAATAAAGTATCATTCCTAATTTGTAATGACCTTGGTGGTTGAGTTCACCCGAGGGAAGCATTGCTGTAAGAAGAATCAGTTTGGGGCAGAGCTGTTTAATTAGTAAGCCTTCCGGGTTTCATTCGAGGGTTGGAAGAAATTAAAACATTTTGTCATCACAGTCAGAGGAATGTAGCTGCTCATGGGCTTTGGTTTGTTTTTAAAAAACTGCTAAAATAGCCTGGCACAGCCCCTGTCAATGCCAAAAGTAAGCAGAAGATAGTCAAAAAAGTGTGAAGAGTTTTTAGAAATGTTGGGATATCACAGCAGAGTGGAAGAAGAAAAGAAAGCAGGTCAAACAAAGGTTACAATACAGCATTTGCTGAGGCTAAGGCAAATTTATTGGCCAGTATCCAGGCTGACAGCCAGGGAGGCAGCCAGCTTCTTGGCCTGATGCTTGTCTTGGATATTTATCCTGGATTATCTAGGATGATTATCTCAGTCTCTGTTCCTGCTACTGGTTTCTTCACATGCAAGTCACCTCTTTCTCTGTCCCTTGGGGACAATCAAGTTACTTCCCAGGCAGTAAATCCTGGCTGACAGGGTCTATCTGGGCATGAGTGGAGTGGGAAGGGGAACACAGCTGCTCGCCCATCCCATCCCAGGATGCAGTGGCAGGGCTGCATGTGTGTCAGGAGCTGCAGGCACACACCTGTGAGTCCAACACTGGGTGCCTGTGAGCAGCTTGGGACAAGAGAGGGGCATGGGGTGGCTCTGAGCCTTCCTGTCCATGTGCATATGCTGGGCAGCTGTTCCACTCCTTCTGTGCCTTATCACACCAGTCAGTGTTCAGCTCTGGACCCCCTGTGCCCCACTGCCTCGTTGCAGCCCTGATGATTTTGCCTTTGGCCAGATCCAGCCCAAAACTGCTCAGCCAAGGAAGGGGCATTGAATTTTGCCATCTCTGAAGCACTTGGGCTCTTTGACCATAGCTGATGGCAGGGTCTGGGAGGGATCAGTCAGGATTTGAGGGAGTGTGATGGACAGTGGGAGAATGTTGGAGTTTTCAGGAGGTGAAGGAGAGAAGGGGATTTGGGGAAGATTGGTGGAAGTGTGTGAAGTTTTAGGAGGACGGTAGGAGAGTAGCTGAAATCTCTTCTTCAGCCTATCCCCCTCCCCAGCACTGCCTCCTTTGCTATCTCCTGGGGCTCGAAGTTGCTTCCTCCTCATACTCCCCAGCAGCACCCACTACACACAGTGCTTTCTCAGTAAGGGACCCTGGGTTTGTCCCTATACCCAGCCTCAGGGGGATGCAGCTCAGGTCCAGAGCTGGTACTAAGCTAGGACAGTGTGAACAGACAGTGGGATGTTTGATCCTGAACTTTGCTGCTTTGTAGCCCTGCATTGCTGTTACCTAGGGTGATGGGGAGAAACTGAAGTTCTTAGTGTTTTCCTGTAGCTGTAGGAGGTGTTTCAGTAGCTATGAGGGATGAACCAACCAGCACAGGAAGATGAACCTGAACTTCCTCCTTCTGTCCCAGGAGGTACAGTCCATCTGTGTGTAGGACTGTACAGAAGGAAGCTGTAGATTAGATGATACATTCTCTGAGGTCACATCAGTCTTGGACTGGTGAGTGGTTTAGCACTGAGGGAAGTAAATGTTGTCCCCAAAATTTCTATTGCAACAGCTCTTATGTGATACTATTCTGTCTGAGAGAAAAACACTTGCCTCTCCTCTCCAAACGGCTTGAGTCTTGCTCTTCTAGTGGTATAATTCCTAGTCTCTCTGTTTTCATGCAAAAGCTCCTCTCTCATTGAGATTCCCGCAGTTGCTTCTGTGCTGTTTGAACAGTGGCCGATTTCCTTGCGTCTCTTCAGGGCCGGCTAATTGCGCAGTGACCCAAAAGCACAGAGCACAAGCAGTGCTGGAGAAATTTGGCACTGAGTGCTGCTGTGCCTTGCTTATACCAGGACTGCCTCCTCCAGATGCAGATTGGCCCCCTGATAAGAAGGCACACACAAATAATCTTGGGTCTTATAAAAACTGACCTGCAGCTTGATGGCTTTCCTTCCTCTGAGATTTACAAATGCTTTTTGATTTCCTTTCAGTCCCTCCACTGTTACTTAGGCTAGTTGCAGATAGCTGCTCTCTGGGCTGTTAGGGAGAGAGCTGAGCACTGTGGGGTAGATCCAGGGACTTGTGAAACCCTATTTCTGCCTGTTCACAGCTTTCTGTGTCACTTGTGTAGGCCATGTAAGGACAAATACACCAATGTTGACTCCTTGGTATAGGAAAGAAACCCAGTGATGGAGAAGAGTAGGTTTCTGCTTCAAGAAGAGCAGGTTTGAGACATGTCTGTAGGGACAGGTCACTCTGAGCCTGCCTTGGAGCAGGAAGAGCTGGAGGTGGTTGCTCTGACAGTTCCCGTTGTCCCCCCCCGTCCCCCGCTGTTGGCATATGCTGGTCCTAGCACACGCTGAGGCCAGTGAGAGGCCATACCGCTTGTGTGCAGCTTTCCAGGGCGTGATCAGCATTGCTTGTGACCCATGGCTGTTTTGCTATGCGGTTCTGTGACTCATAACTGTAGATCAACATCTACTGAAGTGAATGCTGACATGTACTAACAAAAGCAGGCTCCTCTGCCCCTTCTGCCTGCTCCTTCCCTGCCATACTTTCCTGCCATGCCACTGTGCTGGGAAACCCATTAGGAGGAAGACCTTCACAACACCCCAGGATCCCTTATTGCTCCGCTGTTCCACATTAGGTTACCTCCCAATCTAGCATAGTCTGAGATAAAATAAGGGGACTTTTTAGTGCTAGAAAGCTGTTTCTTGGGAAAGGAGATGGTCCGTGTGCCAGCAGGCTCCTGCCCTTCTTAGGCAGAACTGAAGCCTTTGGATATTTATCTGGAGACTCTGTACATAATCACTGTGCAGAGGAGAGTGGCTCCATGGAGCAAATCCAGATATCCAAGAGTGTCACATGACAGGTATGAAGAATTCTGGATCCCTGAACAGATGTGGCAATCTTACTAACTAGCACTGTTAGGGAGTGCTAACCCAAACAAGCCAGCAGTAAAGGACTTGAATCTTCTCTCATTAAATCAGTTTTCTTCTTTTTTTGGCGAAATAACTTCTGGGTTGCATCAGACTATGTGAAGGGAGAAGAGAGCTCTATGTAACTGCAGGATTGCTGAGCCCCAAGGTCAAAGACCTGGGGTTTTTCTTCTTTTCACTGTTCCTGGCCACGTGTCTTCAACCTTACTTTTGTTATGTAATGTTCCTTTCTGTGACCACTCTGTTTGGCAGTTGGTGGAGAGACAACATCAGCGTATTTACAAGTTATTTTAAGCTGAAGTCAGTTCCCAGTGGTCAGGATAAAGTGTGTTTAGTACGTTAAATTGAAACAGTGGCAACTGGAGCAAGAAAAGGTCACATTTTAAGAAAATTCAATAGTACTTGTAAATTATTTCTAAAGTACAAGTCTCAACCTGTGAGGTGCTGCATGCTGCAGGGGGGACACTGACAAAGTCAGGAGGACTGGCTTTGACTTTCTAGTTTCCTCTTTGAAGATCTTTGTAATAAAAAGGGTTTCCCATGTTTGAAAGTGATGCAAGGCTGCTCCATTTTGCAATACTAGGGGTTTGGAGAAAAATGCTAGGGGGATTTGCTTTTGTGATCAATAATAGTCAAGTCACTGAGAGAAAGGCCTCTCTCTGGACATAAATCTGGTGTGTGTCCATTGGATTTGCTGTCTTCTGGGTATTCAAGAGTAACTGAAATCTTGAAATCTGAATTGGGCCAAGCAAGATGGTTTTCAGTGGGGCCTTATTTTACTCCTTCCTTGTATTTCTCCACACCAGCACAGTTATGTTGCTACAAGAACTGTTTCATCTGCAGGCATTGTGTCCTCTTCCTTGTGAAGAGATTGTATCTGTACTTTGGTGTCTGCCATCCTAAAGTTCCCCAAGCCCCAGCAGCCTGGGCTTTGCTCCTCTGCAGACTGATAAGCCCATCGCTGCCTGTCCTGGGAAATGCCTAATGCATGATGAAGAGCCCTGCTTCACTTCTTCAAAGGACTTTCATTTTGGTTAGATCCGTGATTGGCTGAATATGCCTGTTCAGCTTGCACAGCTCCTCTTTGAGCCGAAGCCTCTGCTTTCCCCAGTGCCCTGTCAGAAAGCTGTGGCAGCAGACAAGTGGGTGCAGCATGACGTTATGTCAAGAGAGGCACTGCCCAGCCTCACGGTGTGCTTGGCTTGCCTTTCCTCCCCGTTTCTTTCTTTAGCTGTCTTCTGTGAATTTATTTCTATGCACATGACTTAATTCCCCTCCAGAAAATTGGAGGAACCTGAGAAATCACCAGTTCTTTGCTCTGGTACAAAGGCAGAGGGACGCCCAGGGGAACAGGACGTTTTCAAAGTGTACCTTTGGCAGATCCAGCGAGGGAGACTTTTTGGGAGACTCTCATTCTCCCAGCAATGTCTGCATGTGAGAGCAAGTCTGCCAGCATGCAGCCTCTTCTGCAGAGGCTATTCGGTGCTCAGTCCCCTGCCACAACTGATTACAGCTGCCTGCTGATGGAGGCAACGTGGATGCTTATCTTCCAGGTCATCTGAGGAAGAGCTGTTTTTTTGCCAGAGAGCCCCAAGCAGCTCTTGGGAGTGTAGCTATTGCTGATTGCTGGCTCTGCAGCAGAGGTGTGGAAGAGGAAAGCTTGTTAGCTCAGCCCTTGAGTCTCAGGGTGTGTTTGAAGATCAAGGTGATGGCTCATCATAAGGATGTGGTGCAAAGAAGTGGCTGGGGCCTGGGTGACCCAGCCCTGGTCCTGGATCTGGCCTCTGCATCTCCTCGGATGAGATGCAGGTCCTCTCCATGTTGAAGTGGGATGAGGACACCCATCTCTCTGGGAGTCACAGTGACCAAGTGAGAGGTCCATAGACACCATGGATCTACTCTTCTACAGCCTCTCTTTGTGCTTCCATCCTGCTGAGAGCTTTTGGGGCACATCCAAAACAGTCATGCCTCAGGAGAGGAGCAGACATCGGGGTGGGCTGATGGACAACCCTGTCCCACCAGGCCCCAGTGCCTGTCAGGCTCTCCTGCCTCCTGCCTTGTCCATCACAGGAAGACACAGGCTGTCAAGCCCAAAATTTCAAAGTGGGGCAACCAGGTCCCTGGAGAACTAGTGAAAACTAGGAAGTGGCACAAGGCACCAAGAGACGCTCAACCACCACCAGCAGACACAGCAGTGATGTGCACGCTGTTACAGCTCCAGCCCAGCAATCCCATCTTGGCTCTGCTGCCCCTCAGCTGTCTCTCCTGGCAGACAGAGGGGTGAGAAAGAGAGGACAAGAGTACACGTCCTGGTGTGGGGCAGATAGTGCGAGGGAAAGGATGAGGAGCTGGATAGTGGTGCAAGCAGGTAGGAGCAGGCATCCCATGGTTTTCCTGGCCAGCAAAGCACACAAAACCCTGGGATGCAGGTGAGCAGCAATCTGTTGCCTCTGCACCTCCATAGGGGTTGGTTTGCCCTCCATTTGTGCTGGTCATGCAATTTAGGTGGAAAAATGTAACTAATTCTCTTCTACTTATGGCTGTGCAGTGTCCTGGACACCTGAGGACTCACTCAGCAGTGATGGCAAATGGGACACTGTTCTTCATTTGCAAGACCCATCCTAGTCATGTTTTTGCATTGCTTCACTGAACTCAACAATGGCCCAGATCTTGAGGAAGGTGGACTTTTACTTTTATTCAAACTCTTCAGCTTTTCCTTGCTTGTGGCATTACATACCTTGTCCCTGGGCATTGTCTGGGCACTCTGGGACAGTGTCCCCCATTGCAGAGCCCAGTGGTATTTGCTGCAGTGACAAAGGCAGGAAATCTGGCATTACATGGAGTAGGAAGAGATGCAGCTACGAGGGCCAGAGGAACAGCTTGAGGTTTGGCACATCCCTGTAACTC
Organism: Strix aluco; assembly: GCF_031877795.1. Taxonomy (NCBI): domain Eukaryota; kingdom Metazoa; phylum Chordata; class Aves; order Strigiformes; family Strigidae; genus Strix; species Strix aluco. The sequence goes on along the minus strand of NC_133971.1, from coordinate 86,364,039 downwards.
CTCCTGAGCCATTGCCAGAGCCTGACACAGCCTTCCCCAAACAGCCGGCCTGGGTTGGAAAGGGCTGAGACTGACAGTGGAGACAGAGGGCAGCTCCCTGTCTGTGAGAGGGTGTTTTTGCCGTTGTAAAACACATCCCAAATGCATTGCTGTAAAAAGCCTTCACTTGCAGACTTTGCCTCCATTTTTCCTGACACTGGGTGCATCAATCTACAGACCTCCATGCCCCTGCATGCCCTGATCAAAACCGTCACTCTGCTCCCAGCCCTTGCCAAGCCTCTCCCCAGCTCATGCTCATGCTTCCTACCAGCCTCTTCCGAAAGAAAAGAAAGGGAGACACCTGCGCCGGCAGGCAGGCCAAATAAATGGCCCTTGCTCAAATTAATTTGATGGGCTCAATGGGGAATTGTTTAAATGAGAGATGAATAAAATGTCTTGCTGCTCACGGTGATGGAGCTGACACGAAAGGATTATTTTTATCCTGTGGAGAAAAGGAAGAGAGAAGCCCTGTGAAGCAGAGAGAAGAGGGGCTGCCTTGCAGTCCCACCGGCTGTAGGAGATGCAGCGATGGCTGTAATCAAAGCAGCTCAAAGGTGCTCCTGGAGGGAAGCTGTTACGGTCCAATTCACAGTTTCTGTGAGATGTGATGCCAACTGTGTGAGGCTGTATTAGGGTGAACATCCCCTGCTCTCCCCTACTCCCACATCCCACCAGGGAGATGTCTGTGATCCCACTGTTCCCAATCTGGGGAGTGTTTGAACCCCTCACCCTGCACAGGGTGGTCAGTGCAGAGACCTGTCCTGCCTCGGCAGTGTTGTGTTTCCCGTCTCCAGCCCATTGGGCTGAAATCTCCTTCTCGTTATTCACCAGACCATGTCCCATGAGCTGTGCCCTTGCTGCATGGTGTCCTACGGGTGCAGCTCTGTCACTGCCCTCCCTGGTGCAGAGGGATCCTTTCACGTGCCTGGCCATGATGCTCCCATTTCTATGTGGTGGCACAGCTGACTGTTTCACAGCATCACAGTAATGCCAGGTCCCATCCAGGTGATTATCCCTCTAACCCCAGCCCTGATGGCAGAACACTCCCTCCCCACAATCCTGTATTTGTGCAGGGAATTGTCCCTGCTCTCTTGCAATATCTTGCATTTGTCCCTGTTAAATCACATACAGGTTTTCCAGGTCACATCTCTGGTCCAGTAAAGTAATTTCAAATTCCAGTCCTGCCTTCCTGGACACCTGCAGCCTTCCCATCTGTCCCAAAGTCCAAGCACTAACAGAAACACTGACTAGATCCTCTCCAGACCACAGAGCTGTGAACGTTGCACACAACTCTGTGCTGACAGCTCTGGGTACAGCGATTCAGCTGGGTCTTACCAGATTCTATGTACTTTATACGGATCTACTGCCTCACTTGAGAATCAGAATATCAAGGTAGGCAATGGCAGTATTCCTTAGGTTGAGATCAATGATTTCTGTATCTTTTCTGTCCACAAAGTTGTTGTGGTTTGAGCACAGATGGTAACTGAGCACCACACAGCCACTCGCTCACCCCTTTACCCCCCAGGAATGGGAAGGAGAAAATAAACCAAAAGGCTCAGGAGTCAAGATAAGGACAGAGAGGGATGATACACCTGTTACTGTCATGGGCAAAAGGCAGACTTGTTAGAGGAAGAAAAAGAACATCAATTTAATTCAAACACTAACAACAACACAACAAACAGAGTAGGGCACTGAGAAGTATATCGGTATCTTAAGAAACACCTTCCCCCACCCCTCTCTTCTTCCTGGGCTCAGCTTTGCTCCCGATTTTCTCTACCTCCTCCCCTACCTGCAGTGGTGCAGGGATAGGGTATGGGATGGGGGTTGCTGTCAGTCCATCACACATTGCTACTGCTCCTTCCTCCTCAGGGGGAGGACTCCTTGCATTCTTCCCCCACTTCAGTGTGGGGTCCCTCTCACGGGCTTCAGCTCTTCCTGAATTGCTCCAGTGTGGGTCCCTCCCACGTGTTCCAGTCCTCCCAGCGCTGAACTACAACAGCAGGGCTTCCCACAGAGTCCCGACCTTCTTGGGCACAGCCCCCTGCTCCAGCGTGGGGTCCTCCACGGGCTGCAGATGGGCATCTGCTCCACTGGTGATGTCCATGGGCTGCAGGGACACAGCCTGCCCTCTCACCACGGGCTGCAGGGACACAGCCTGCCCTCTCACCATGGGCTGCAGGGGGGTCTCTGCTCTGGCACACCTCCCCCCCTACTCTCCTTTCTTCACTGACCTCAGTGTTTGCAGAGGTGTCTTCCTCACAACTTCTTCTCAGAACTCCAACTCCTCCTTCCAGGTTCCCCTTCTTCAATATGTTATTTCAGAGGTGCAGTCACCATCACTAATTGTCTCAGCCTTGGGCAGAGTTGGGTCCGACTTAGAGCCAGGGGCGCTTCGAGAAGCTTCTCACAGGTGCTGCTGCTGTAGCCCCCTCCCCCACCACCAAAACCCTGCCACACACACAGACCCAGCACAAAGGTCTATTATCTTGTTGCAAAAAGAAATCAGATTGGTTCAGCATCAGTTCTTTGGTACAAATCCGTGTTAGCTGTGATGCATCTCCCTGCAGGCACTTATGGGTTGTTGGCTTGTTCCACTCGTCTTCTGAAAAGTGAGGTTAAACTGAAGGGTCTGTGATTCTCTTTTTTTAGGATAGTGGCTGCATTTACCTTTTTCAGCTTTCTGATCCCTGTCATCCTCTGAAATTCCCCAAATGCTTCAGGTTAAGGCCATTAGGTCAAGCTGATGTGAAAACAGCTGTCTTCCCAAGGGGCTGGGGCTGTTGTGGCCAGGATGGTCTCAAACAACATGAGCAAGCCAAAACATATGGGCACAGATAACACCCTTTATTAGACAAACAAATATACCTGGGAAGAAAAGAGAAGTGCATGTGCCCTAAAGCTTGTCTTTTATTCTCCAGATATATATTAGTTGAGCTAATAAAAGACATTGCATCTCCCCGCCAGCCTGTGCTGTCTGGGTACATGCTAACCCATGCCTTGCTCAGTCAGAGCAGACATCTCCCCACTTGGTTGCTGGTATCGGCTGTGATATCCTGAGGATTGGGAATTACAGAAAAGGGGAAAGACGCCTTCCCAGGAGTGCAGAGGAAGCATGGATGTGAGCACTGCTCAGTGTCTGCTTTTGTATTTGTTTGCCTCCTCTGATTTTCTGATTATTATATTGGCTTGCTGTCAGAAGTCAGGCACCGAAACCAGAATGACCAGAAACTGCTTTTGCATATGCAGCTGTGAGACTGGAGGATGCTCATCCCTCTCCAGGATGAGGCCTTCTGCTTTGATCTGCACTGAAGGAACCTACTAAGCCAGGAAAAGGAACTCAAAGGCTTTCATTTTATTTGGCCTGGGCAACCAATGAACATGAAATGGGAGTGCAGGAACTTAATAATTTAGTGTCTTTCGTGTCATTAAAAAAAAAAAAAGTGTGCCTGGCTTTGCTGCATGGCTAGAGTTTGTAATAGGGCAGAGCAAATGGCTGGTGGATTGGGATTCAATTCCAACTGCTTGTTCAAGAAGAAAAGCTGTGCTGTAAAAACACTGGAACCTAATGTCTCCTGCAACCTGGGGACTGGGAAACTCAGGCTACAGAAGGAAAAGGGAAGCCCAGCCTGAGAAGCCTGTGCTCCTCCACTGCCACGAGGCCAAAGGCAGGGCTGTGGAGGTGCTGCCTCACTCAGACCACCTTCACAGGGTTTCCCAGCCTAAGGCACCAGCAAAGGAGAGTGGATTCTCCTGCTCCCACAATGGGAAGAGCCTGGGGTAGCTCAGGCCTGAAGTGCAGCTCCTGAGGATGAAATAAAAAGGTGGCTAAGACTTGCAGAGGGATCTGTCATCCTTTCTGCAGTGGCAGGGGAAACTCCAAGTTGCTTGCCCCTTCCCTGTGTATGGAAATTTCATTCTTCAGGGTGTTTGTACCCTGCTCATAGCCAGGGATGTGTACCAGGCATGATTTTTCAGAGGCTGGTGCTGTAGACAAGGTCTTCTGCAATCAGTCAGATCTTCATTTTGAGTCAAGGGTAGTCTGAGCTGTAACTCAGAAAAGCAGCAATAAATTGGGACACCACCATTGCCTACCTGCAAGGGAAGAAAGAGAGAAAGCTTGGCAAAGAAAGCTCCATCCCTCAGCTCCTTTATCTCTGAAGTAGTCATAACAGTTGTGGTCACAGGCTGAGCAGGGTTTCCCAAGAGCAAGGCAATTGGTTTCTCCCCTCCTCTCTAACCCTGCCCCTTACCCAGCTTAGCGTCACTGCCAGGGGTTCACTAGAGAAGGTACAGCCTGTGTTCTTATGCTTCGCAGCACTTCACAGTGACAGTTTGTGCTTTCTACAGGCTACAGTGAAACCACTGACTATACCTGGTCCCTGCTCCTCCCTGCGAGTGAGTAAGCCCCAAGTTGGTAAAATGCTTGGGCTGACTGGGCTGAAAGGTGCTACAGAAGTGCCATGCATTATATGATGTAGTTGAGGAAATTAGAGGAAACTTTTAAGACGAAACATTTACAATAAAGTTTTTTCCCCTGCTTCAGAAAAAATTGCTTGTCTATCAGCATGAGACCTCTTAAACACCACCGTGCTCCCTATGCACTTGCTACTCCATGAGCTTTCAACCTTGCTTGGCAAATGCTGTTTGACTCAGGACCGTGATAAACCTGTTGCAAGGTATTATTTATAGCCTGAAAGAATGCTTCAGCATAGTCTTTCTCAAAAAAATAAACACCCTGTTTAAAGAAAAAGCACTACACAAAACCTACACAAATTCAGCTAAAGGCAGCTGAGACTAGCAGATCTTTAAAGCTAGCTGTAGGCAGAGGCCTCTGCCTGATAGAGATGGGTCTGGCAAAGTTCAGCTGAGTACTTTTGTGACCCAGCTCCTGTTGATAGTGCTGTCAGTGTCCAGTGTGAGTGTTACTGCCAAGTAAATAGCACCGGCAGCAGGATGGTCTCAGAGGCCAGTCCGGATGACTTGGAACCACAGTGTTGTTTTAGCCATGTCTGTCAGGGCACAGCCAGAAGCAAGGTTGCACAGGGTGGATATAAGTCCAACACAAATGGCCCTGCAGCTCTGGGCCAGCATCCTGGAACTGGAGATGCTTGAAAGAGAGTCTTGGAGGTTGTAAAGGAAAGCATGAACTCCCAACAGGACTCTGAAACACTGAGCCAAACACGGAGTCTGGCTGCCTCACTGGGGTGGTTCAGAGCAGGAATGAAACCAGGGCCCTGTGTTTGGGAGCAGCATTAGCAAATCCATCACCAGCTGCAGTGCACACAGCCAGAGTTGACACTTGTGGAGGTGACTGATTGATAAAAAAAATCAAACTAAGTCTGGAAAGAGCAAGAGGGTTGCTCTAAGTCTGGGAAACATAACTTCAAAGAGCTTTTTAGGACCTCACAAATAAATTAAGCGATAACTTGATCTCAGCCTAAAAGCACCTGCATGTGAAGGGTTTTGTAATGGTGGACGGCTCTTTAAATTAGCAGAAAGAGATATAATGGGATATGGCAGCTGACCAAATTCAAACAAGGACTAGAGCACACATATGTAGCATGACACTAGCTTGTCTGCATCCCTCAAACTCCTTCAGGTTGAAATTCCTTGTCTTTTACTGAAAGATGTGCTTTAGCACTAAGAGGAGTCATTGGTGTGATGAGTTTACTGACTGAGACTGTGTGAATCATAATGGTAATTTTGGGGCTTAAACTCTATTAATCTACTTTGGCTTTTGATCTTCTTGAAATAATGGGGGAATGACAGGCAACATTATAGAGAGAGATTCACAGCTTTTATGAAGAGGTCATCACAGCTTGGAACAGGCCAGGTAGCTGTATATGAAGAGATTTACAGACTCCTGAACTCTTCAGTTCTCTTGATTCTGACTTATTTACTAGGTCATGTGTTAAACAATCAAACTGTAAGCACTCAGAAACAACAAGGTGTTACAGTAACAGCAAGCATGGGTCGACATTAAATCAATGTTATCCCTTTTCCGCCACTGAAATAAGCCTAGTGGGAAAAGATATATTTGCCCCATGTCTGGGATTATATAAACTGCCCTCTTAGGTCGGCTTTCCCACTTGTCAGTAAGCATGGGGAAACAGTTCTCAGTTTCTGATCCACGTGGTGCCAGCTCTCCTTGGGTTTTCTCCAGTGCTTCCTTGTTGTCATTTTTCACTCTGAGACCTTCTTCCTCTCTTTACCCTTCTAATACCAACATTCAAACCAGTCTGTACATCTTCCTTGAACTTTGGATACCCTGGGAGGAGGGTGATGGGGAGCTTGTTCCCTCTTACAGTGTGCCAGCATTCCCCAGAGGCTGGGAATTGCCCCATTGAGGGCTGGATTTCTCTGCACTGGTACCAACACTATAAACAATATCTGGTTAAGAGAACATTTGCTTGGAAATGCTGTCTGCAATAAGAGCACAATGGCAGAGTAGGGTAGAGCTGCAAAACTCATCTTTCAATTTACACTTGGTGATGAAGAACATCCTGAGATCTCAAAGTCATGGTCACATTCAGGCTGGAAGGGGTGTTGGAGGTTCTCTAGTCCAACCTTCAGCTCAAAGCAGGGTCAGCCCTGAGATCAGACAAGGCTGCTCAGGGCTTAGGCTTATCTTGAAAACCTCCCACAGCCTCTCTGTTCCAGTGGCTGACTCACTGTGGAGAAAAACTTTCATATGTCACGTTGAATCCTTCCCTGTTTCAGTTTATGGCTGTTGTGCCTCATTCTCGTGCTGCACACCCCTGTAAAGAGCCAGTCTCTGCCTTCTAGATATCCTCCTCTTGGGTGCTGGCAGGCTCCTGTTAGGTCACTCAAAATCATCTCTTCTCCAGGGTGAACAAGCCCAGCACCCTTAGTGTCTCCTCAGTGCAAATCCTCCATCCCTCAACAATCTTGTTTTTTTCTGCTGGACTCCATGTGGTTTATTAACATCTCAGTTCAGCCCTTAAACTACCTTCTGCCTCTGTTTCCATAGGTGAAACTGAAACCCTCCTATCCATTAGCTGAAAATGAAGACTTTTTACAATCTGTTTTTCATCACCAGGGGCAGAGAACAGAAGCATTGAGCCAGCACAGCTGTCATCTCTTATCTTATTTCTTTCCTCCCTAGAAAGCTCCTTTCCTTTTTGCCAGTGACTGAGGATGTGGTACCACAGAGCACTGGGGACAGGAGGTGAAAAGGGTTCACCCTCTTCACTTCCTCCCACCTCCCAAAGCTTCTTTCATTAACACACACCTAGTGTTTCTTAATTAGTACATTCTGGCTTGGAGCTGCCTGTCTGTGTTGCAGCCTTCTGGAGAAAATAGCTGAAGCTTTATCTATTGTATGACAGGAAATATCAAACACTTAGGCTTCTTACAAGACTGACAGCTACTCTTATGCCATAGCATTACACAGGAGCTGAGTGTGGTTCTCACCCTCAGATTCTGTAGCCATCCTTGGCTTTACCTATTTCTCCTGAGGGAACCTTATCCTGTGGTTGTGTACTTGCCTTTCTTCAGACTTTTGATGCCAATCCACATGACAAGTGCATGGCTGAGCTAAGCCAGGAGATTCCAAAGGTTACACCAGAAGTGGGAAGAGTAAAGGGCTCAAAAATCACTCCAAAAGATGAGTTATCAGTGGGATAACTGGGGTGATATCTCAGAGCAGTCTGCATATTTATTTTGGGGGCTTGGTTGGTGTCCTCACTGGCATTTCAAATCTCCCATTCATTCCTTGGATGATCCAACAGAGAGTCCGCTTACAAAATCTTAAGAGGGCCTGGTGGCATGGAGGGTCACAAGGACCTTGAAAGACTTGGCATCAGATCTCCACGTGACCTTGAAACATTGGAGAGAAGGACTGAAATCAAGGAGGTGAATTCAGTGAAGACCTTCACAAAGTACCAAAAGCATCTGCTGGGGTTAGTCTCAGCTGTGCTTGATCCTAGACTAATTTCCCACTGTCTGAGGATTTAGAATTACATTAATGAGCCCAACCCGGTCAGTAATCCCATGCCTGCAACATGGTGTGATTTCAACAGGGAGTGAGGTGAGTGTTTGGCTCACGTTGTGTTCACCACAATAGCATCCAAGCCCCAGATGGTCATATAGGAAACTTTGCATTTGTCTATGTTAAATCAGGGGTTGCTGGAATAAATCAGTTCTGTTACAGGTTTTCTGCTGCTTTCGCTGGATTTCTGGCTCATTTACAGATGGTTGCTGGGGATGTTAATTTACAAACAATAATCATTTTCAACAATACAGGCTTCTTGAGGATTTTACAGTCTAGGGAGAGGCTGACATTATTTCCCCAGTTAACTTCTCCTCACCTTCTGAGCAACTGCAGCTCTCACTTAGGGATTTTATGCATCTTTATGGCAAATAGGGTGTTAATGAAAGTATAATTACTGGAATTAAATTTGGATTTAATTTTCTGAGCACAAGTGGCCCCTTTCTGTCTTTCACTTCCTGCTTGGTTGCCAGCTGTGAAAATATCTCTTTTCAAGATTGTTCTTGATGCTGAGGCACTTGCGCGGTGCCAGGCATGCAGCAGTGCAATGGGCTCATCCCCTGCTGGGCTGTGTTTCACCCAGCACTCAAATGATGCTGAGCACTCCCCCGCAGTGAGGGGAAGACAGTATCATCAGCAAAGTGCCTGGAGAAAACACCATGTCTTGGCATTTGTGGTGTCTGCATCTCACAGCACTTTACACACAGGATCCACATGGTTAAATGTTTTGTGGGAGAAGCAGTGGGATATAGTGGGGTGAGGCAACATTATTTCTGCAAAGGAATTGCTTTCACTATTCCTCTAGGTCAGTTTAGGCATCTCCTCTGAGCTGGTGGAGAACAATTCTGGTTATGATCTTGAGGACTCTCGAAACATCACCAGATTCTTGTTCAGTCTATTACTTCCTCTCAAACTTGCACCCTGAAAACATGTCTGGGTTTCGGGAAGCTCCCCACACCAGGATGATACCAGGGGGATCCATGCATGAGTTCAGATCAGAACAGAAACAGGAGAGCCTGGGACAAAGGGACCTTTCCTGAGATGGTGATCTGACCATGCTGGGGTGTCGTGGTTTAAACCTGGCCACCCTCCCCTGCCTGGGGATGGGGGAGAGAATTGGAGGGGTGAAGGTAGGGAGGCTCATAGGTTGAGGTAAAAATAGTATAATAATTGTAATAAAATAAAACAGTAACAATAATAGAAAGTACAAACGGGTAATGCACAACGCGATTGCTCAGCACCCACCAGCTGATACCCAGCCTGTTCCCGGCTAGTGATCCCAAAAAAACCAAGATCCTGAAACCACAATCCCGACAGTGAGAGAGAACGCCCTCCTTCCCCGGCCAACCCTCATCTGTATACTGAGCATGAAGCTACATGATAGCGAATATTTCACTGGCCAGTCTGGGTCCGGTGCTCTGGCCGTGCTCCCTCCCAGCTTCTTGTGCACCTGCACACGGGCAGGACAGGGGGAGTTGGAGGGACCTTGATCTCTTAGCAACAACTGTAAACATCAGTGTATTATCAACATTCTTCTCATACCAAATCCTGTACTGAATCCAAAGCACAGGACTATTCTAGCTGCTAAGAAGAAAAATTAACCCTATCCCAGCCAAAACCAGGACATGAGGGAACATGCAGCCGGAACTGGCAGCCAGATGTGGCAAGATCTCTGCCATCTCCACCAGGAGATACGTCCTCCAACGGCCCTCCAGGACAAATGCTGGCTTTTTGCCCGGCAGCATTGCCCCAGACATGTCCCTCTGTCTCAGCTCCAGCATCACAAAGAGCGTGGTGAGGATCAGGACCTGTCTTCTGGTGTGTTGAGGCTTTCAATCTCACTAAGGTGATAGATAAGCTTTGTACCACTGTTGTTCTCTTAATGTAACTTAGTGTTAGACACGTGCATCAGCTTCAGTTAACCTCTGCTAACAGGTTCCCTCTAGTCCTTAAATCTGCAATTAATTGTCACATAATTGCTTCTGACAGCTTGGCCACTGTCTTGCTGAAGCTGTTACCTGAGCGATGGAGAGATCACCTTGGGAAGTGCTTACCCTAAGGACCTTAATGAGTTCTACATTGTTTTCTTCCCAGCCCGCCTGTATTTTGCAACACTCTGTTGCAAAGAAGCTTCTTTAGTTTCAGCAGCCAGCTGAGCAGATGAGTTTAACTGGTCTATGTCACAAAAGGAATTACATTTTGGTACCTCAGAGACACAACAGCAAACATGTAAAATTAATTTATGTCCAGCATCCTGGTCAGTGACTCAAAGCAAAGAGCAGTTTAGGGAGGTCACCCCTGGTGACACTGTAACTGCTGTTGGCAGTGTGGACAATCACTAGGAATGTATCCCTCTTGTTTCCATTGATGATGTTGAATTGGCTTTTCCCATGGCCAGTTCCTTCTTCAGATATGTATTAGCATCAGGGAGGTTGATTACTACTTGCATTTCTCTTCTGCTTCTGTAATAATTAAAACAGCAATATATGCATGAAGCAATTAGATTTTAAAATGCTTTTCTAAACAGGATGTCAAGGAGCTTAGTACAAAGACTTGGGCTGGAGCCAGATCAGCGTCTTAAGACTGGATTGTCATTAAAATGACTGCCTCCCGCCTGGACGGCTTACCCGAACAGAGGGTCCAGATCTGCTTTCTAGTCAGAGTGCACCTCATCTTTGTGTGCAGGCAGGACCCGAAAAACCCTATGCTCCTGGGTGGCAGGGCCAGAGCAAGACATGGGTAGGGGCGGGTCACCAGTGCATGTGGAATCTGAGTCTACTGGTGGGACAGGATGTGAGAAACTTGTAAAAACCTGTCCTGAGAGAAACAGGCCTGTAAGAAACAAAGACTGAGAAAAACAGTCTGAGAAAGAGATAAAGGATAGTGGGGAGGGTGGGAGAGTGGGGGGAGTGGAGGCCCTCCAAGCTGAGGAATGTCTCAAACACTCGCAAGTAATGAAACTAGAGTCACAGGATGGATCGTGTGGAGTTTGGAGCTGATAAGGCTGCCTGGATAGCACAGGATGGGCTGGAGGAGGGAGCCCTGAGGAGACAGGACGGCTCTGCTCTGGTGCATCTGGTCAAGTTTCAAGGACCACCTGTCCAGTGAATGACCTTTGCTTCATTATCCATGGAATGCATATTAAAGTTAACACCCCTGAATATGCTAATAAAGATTAACAAGATCATACTAATTACATCATCCCATGAAACACTTTATCCCTCCCCATACATGGGGTACGTAGGTATGTGGGTTGACCTGGGGGATGGACTCAAGGAAAGTGTGTATAAATTGAGGGGGTGAAGTGAAACGAGGAAGACAGATGCTTCCTTGAACCCTCGCTGGCGGGATCAATGCAGGAACATGGACTGGTGATCTCTATGTCTCTATTCTCTCTATCTCCCTCTTTTCCTTTTTCCCCTTTTCCCTCACTACCATTAAGTAACACAAGGCATACTGTATTGCTTGCTGTAACTCATTATATACTTAGCCAATTATCCTGTATCCAATTAGTACATGTGGGAAGTTAATAAATGTCTGTGCATGGACTTTGAGACTTGTCTCACCATTGTCCACTCTGTTGGGGATTTATGAATCTGAGTCACTTGTCACCCTCGTATGAGTGGGATGTGACACAGGAGCATCCCCAACTCCAGCCCCGTTGCCATGCCCCTCACTGCGTGCCAGGGAGCCGATATTCAGGTCTGCCCTGGGTTGCTTCCGACAGAGCAGTTGTTGGTCAGGTCAGGGCAAATCTCCTCCATCAAGCAGCACTGTGCCAAGCCCATCTTCAGGAGAGGGTTGACACCAGCAAAGCTGCTAACCAGGAACTCCCAGGGTGAAGGGGCACTGTGGTGGCTACAGCTGAGCCTTGTCTGTCTGTGGGGCAGGAAGGGATTTCTCAGCTGCTGTAATGCGGTTGAATCCTGAGGAGGAAAAACAGCTCTAGCTGCAGGATTTCCCATGTTTGTCATGTGTCCAGCTTCTTGCTGTCCCCTTTTAAGCCTTGATTTGCATGCTGCAACATAACTCAGTCATAGCTGATGTGATTTAGTGTGATGTCCCACATAGTCCAGACTAATAGTGTATCTGTTTTCCAGGCCTGGGAGTGTTTGTGTGGCGTTTATCATTTGCCTGACTATTTCCTGTGTGGCAGGTGGAGAGAAGCTGTGCAAGTCATTTAATTTGTGGCAAATGGGAGACATGGTCTGAAGTAAACAGGATGTACTTCAGTAAGGACAGAGGCGAAATAGTAGGAGAGAGAAAGGAGATGGGAATAATCAACCAAGGAGGTGAATAGAAAAAGATCTCACTTGCCAGCAATGCCCTGCAATAGCAGAGATATTGTACGGGAGAGCACAGGCAAGAGAGGGGTGAGCAGGACACGTGAGCTGATCTTGCTGTACTGCTTCTCAGTGTAAAAGCCTCAGCTCCAATTTGGGGTACTGGGCTTGAAGAATGTGAGAAATGGGAGAGCAGCAAGGACAATGTGTCCAGCTGAGAGGCTGGAAGCAGAGAGATAAAGAGAGATGTGCACCCCTAAAGAGGTGCTGGGCTGGCGGGATGACGAAGGAAGTGCTCTGAGGTTATAAGACAGCAGCAAAAGCCTTAGGGAAAGGGTTTCAGTGGGTGTGAGAGGGACATGCTGGCAGCCATCACCAGGTAATGGGTTGGCAGCACTGTCCTTGGAGGTTTTCAGAAGAAATGGCCATGCAGGTGATGGGAGCAATCCACTGCTCAGGGGACATTGTTCTGGGCCCCCCAGGGACTGGGTCAAGTGCTGGACAAGCATCTGTCAGAAGCAATTTAAGAGTAGCTGCTCCCACCGTGGACCATGTTGGACTGGTGGACTAACCGCTCCTATCCCTGCTCCAGGTGACACTGTGATTTAAATGAAACCTACACACGAGAATGCATTGTCAAGATGACACAGTTTTTCACGCAGTTGAAATATCTAGTACTATTTCTGGAGCATCCCTGAGTTCAAGTGCAGTCATGGAGATCAGGAGAGAGGGAGAGAGCACTGTGGCCTGACATTAAATTGCAGACTGAGCTCTTTCAGTAAGCAGAACAGTATCAGTTGTAATACATCTTTCGTGCCATTGGCATTTAATATTATTAAACATGGGGCATCTGCGAATGAAGACATTTATTTTCACTTCTGTTTATAGCAAAACTCAGTTTCCAGTGTACTTGTATTTATCCAGAGTGAAGTGTATTCACATGCCCTCATGTTAGTAGCAAACAAGAATATATTTCCTATGCAAATATTTTTATGAGCTGTATTAAAAATTTGGCGTGTCAAAAGTTTTAAATAAGGTGCTAAGAGAAACAGCAGCTGGACTTTCTTAGTACAGTTAAAAGGTGACCACGGGGGATATATTTTTATTAGCAGTGGTGGCCAGAGAAAGAGGTATTGGAAAAATTGCAACTTTTAAAAAGATGCTGTTCATACAACTGCAAATGATCTCTCATGAGATGCTATGCTCTATGAGATAACAGCAGTACCAAAATATTGCAGTAGCTGCATACTTGTATCCATGTTTGGGTGCTTTTATTAAACTCTAATCTGTAGCAGCTTACTGAGCTGTCATGCAAAAATGCTGAAGTAAAGCTGAAGTAAGAAAAAAAAAGAGATATGCTGAGTGATAAAGAAATGTTGCTGGGTGGCTGATGGTGCTACCTCCCAGCTAGCATTAAGGACTGCAGCTTAAGACTGCTGGCATCCCTGTGCACCACAGGGCATCTCCTTGATTATGCCCCTTTGGATGGGTTTGGTGTACATGCCTGTGGGTGCTGTGTCTGCCCAAGCCTCTCACTGCAGGGTTGCCAGCCGGTGTACAGAGGTGGTGCAGATGTGGCTCCTTGTGGTAGGCACATGAGCTAGGGAAGCCTGGGAATCTTTAGCACTGTTTAGGTTGCATCGAGGTTTGTTCTCTGGGTTTCACTGGAATCGCAGCAATATTTGAAGTCGAACTAGAAGCCAAGGTATCACCTGTCTAGTGATTTGTATGGACAATCTTAGCTAAACCCACTTCTCGATTCCTTCCTCCCCACTGCTTGCGTCTGAGGCATCAGGCACTAATGCCCCTACCAGCCTGTCCATCCAGTGCCATTATAACACACCACGTGTAGGCAGGCTTTGGGTAACAGGGCTTCCCACTGAGCAGTGCTAAGAGCTTATTAAAGTAATCCATCCCATCCAGAAGAGCCCAAAGGCACTGCAGAAAGTCTGAACCCAGTAGGGTTGGATCCAGGGTTTGAGGGCTGTGGAGGATGCACTGCCTGTCCCCCAGGGAGGTGAAGGAAAAGGTATCCCCTCCTTCTGTCCTGATCCCAACAGTGGTTTGCACCAGATTTTGGGGTTTTTGCTCCACTCCAGTCCTTTTACAAAGCCTCTGCAGGTCAGGGGAGGGTAATTATATTGCACACTGAGCAGACAATTATTTTTCTCAGTGGTTAGCACTAAATCTGTGAACTGAAACTGAAAATCTTTTCCATGCACCTTGTGAGGAGTTTATCCTCTCACCAGGCTGGTCTGTTCGAGGTGGCTGCTGTTGGCTTGTCTCAGTGACCGAGGGTAACGATGCCTGAAGGCAAAGCTGGTCTTCACCTGAAGGAGCAACAGGCTGATGCTTCCTAATCACAGCATCTGTGCAGGGCAGAACTAAGGGTATTTGCTCATTTGGCCCATTTCAGACCCTAATGTCTTTGGATAACTTTAGAATTTATCCTTCACTTTAAAGATATTTTGAACCGAGGATCATGACTACATCCCTGTTTTGAACCCGTAACTGTCAGATATGGAAAAGGCAGAAGACTGACTGTTTTAAATTGTTTTGGTGGGTTTCTGCAGCTGGTACTGGGATAAATTCAGAAGGAGTTAATCAGTCATTGTAATGCCCAGTTTGGAGGAACTGTGGGGACCGCCATTGGCCCTGTCTGCACTCAGCTTGGCCTTATTCACTGAAGTTTTCATGCATGGATGCTAAATGTGGTCTTCTTACGGCTATATTTAGGTGCCTTAATTAGTGGTGTGTAAGAGACGTTGCTCGTGGCTCTGGAGTTAGCAAGAACAGGGAACATTCAACGTGGCTGGAAGCCAAATTGCTTTGTTGGCAGCCCACGAGAAGAAACTGATGGTAAGACTTTCTTAGCCCTTAGGTGAGCCTGGTCTCGCCTGTTCTGCACCCTGTGGTGCCCACCAGCACCCTCCTCATGCTGCCCTGTGCCTGGGACCAGTGAGGCCATGCTCTGCGCTGTGGTCACTGTGAGATGGGATATGCTGTTTAGCAGCTTCCCGTGCTCAGCCAGGGTATACAGCTGGATCAGGCCAGCTAGCAAGTGCTTTCAGAGGGCACTGTTGATGCTTCATTAAATCCTGTTAGCACAACTTGCCACAACATGCTTCAGAGGCTCACTGCTTAGTATTTCTTGAGCTCCTTGCTACAGGTCAATAGAGATCATACCACAGCACCGATCAGCACAAAAACAAAAGCCAAACTCCTCCATGGCTTTGCCAGAGGCTGCCGAAACCCACAAAGAAGGGTTTGGCTCCTCCTGTGTTCACATTTTTCGCTTGGCCAGAGAACACTGTGAGGGGAGTGAGAAAGTGTGTGGGGTCCCAGCTGGCCTCTGGCAGAGCAGACGCGGAGCTGTGATGACGGCTGTCCTTCCTACAGGCAAGGATGAGGGTTTGACCTTGCTATTAGCTCTTTGCTGCTGCAGAGCCCATCCATTCCATCGAACAATCTCTCCGCTCTCCTATGGGTGTTTGTAAGCCAGCCAGCCCAGTAGTGTGCTGCAGGCAAGTACCCACCATTTAGATATCCCTGCCCACATCACTTAAGCATCACCCAGTTCCCTCTGGTTTATTCCCAATGATACTCCCAGACCCTTCCAGGTCTGATATATTTTGTTTGCACCTCCTGCCTGTTGGATATGGCTGACCTTTCTTCCCGTGCCTTTACCAGCAGATGTGTGCTGCTGAGCCACACTGGTGTGTCTTCACTGGTTCCAGTGGCTTCACTGGTCACTTCCAGCAAGCAAGGGCAGGTCACCTGGGGCCACAAGACCTGTCTGCCCTGCTGTGCCTTGGTGTGGTCTGGTGCAGATGTTAGCAGAGATCTCCGAGTCGAATATGTGAGCTGGAGTGAAGAGAGGTGCTTGCCCTGAACAGTACAGGTTTTAGCTGAAGCTGGAGGAATGAGCATCTTTGAGGGCAATGATCCTGTGTGGTTGCTGACGCCTGAACAACCCAGCCATCCCCTGGGCTTTTCTGCTGGTTTCATTCCCTGCAAGCAGAACATTTCCTGCGTCATTTATTTCCAAACAGTAGCAAAATAAGCCTAAATCCTTATCTCCAGTCTGTCAGCTAATCCTTCTATGGGCCAGGAGCAACACTGTCAAATCAGGCTGTGAGTATGACTCAAGGCTCTCTGTGGTTGATAAGCACGTTGCTGCTGTATGTAAATGCACTTCTTGAGAGCCCAGAAGTGGTCCTGGCACAGACATCATCCCCAGCTCAGCGTAACTCCAGCTTCAGCCGCTATATAACAGCATCGGTTTGCAATAGGACCATGACAGGCTAGGTTTTGGAAGGCTTCAGGGCTGCAGGTCATATCACACCCCTGCTAATGCATGCTTGGTTGGTGGCTGGGGAGTCAATGAGGAAAATTTTGCTGTGTTCAAGAAGGAGTTTGGGTTTCCTTGGTCTTCCCCACTGAAATGCTCCAGGGAAGTATCTTCTTTGCTTTCATTCATTGAATTTGCCAGACCCGTTGCTGGTGTGTTTTGCTAATAGAGGAGACCTTACCCTGGAGGTGTCGCCTTAACCTACCCCTGTGCAGGGTAGA
Organism: Strix aluco; assembly: GCF_031877795.1. Taxonomy (NCBI): domain Eukaryota; kingdom Metazoa; phylum Chordata; class Aves; order Strigiformes; family Strigidae; genus Strix; species Strix aluco. The sequence continues at coordinate 86,347,134 of NC_133971.1, read as the reverse complement.
AGGAACAAGAAATGGTCTCTGAAGACCTGGCAGGCTGTGTGCCCCTTCCCACTGAGGATAATAAGGATGGGAGTTTCGGGCAGCCCTGTCAGTCACTTCTTGGAACTTCTCACCCCCCTCAAAATCTGTCTGTAAAAGCTTAAACTCCTTTTTCATGGGAAGCAGCTGTCCTAGGTCACTTGTGCTGCTTTATAAAGTGGCCAGATCCTGTCCCAGCATGGCTGTGCTCAGAAATCCCATCCTGTCAGGAATGGCAGAGACTGCGACTATCAGTGTCATGATGACAGCAGGACAGAGCCAGACTCAGCAGGGGGAAGGATGCCCTCGGCTCCAGGGAAGTTATGGGGACTTTTCTATGTTGGTGCCAGCATGGTTGACTTCCTCACTACTTTAAAACATAAACATGTTTTGCTTTGTTTAATCGAAACCTTACAGCAGATGTTTTATGATTATTCCACCAATGGGAAAAAAAAAAAAAAAAAAAAAGGATGCTGAAAAGTGCCAGCATCGTGGCTTTTATGGGGGAGTTTTATTAACTCGGCAGTTTACTGTTCAGCTAGGGAATGAAGGCATCAGCCAAGACGCAGGGAATCTAGTTTAAATGACTCCCATATCGTGGATATAGAGTTTGGTATGTGCCAGCATGGGGAGGGCTGGGGTTGGGTCTCCCAGGGTGATGGATCTGGAGTCTTCAAACAGCCACGCCTCATCCTCACCCTTGTCCTCATCCTTGCCCTTGTCCTCACTCTGCACTTGCCCATGGGGGTCCACCTCAGTCATCTTCCACCTCCTGCTTCGCTTCCAGTGTCAGTACTCACCTTTGGGGCTGAGAGGACCATCAAGGGTCCTGCAGCAGTTGTGCCCGCACTGCCTATAGGACCAGGAGCCCCATGCCTCGGTTTCCCTGCCTGGAGAGCCAGAGAGGAGTCCAGGCATAAGGCAAAGGGAGTGTGAAGGCAATGGGGGACTTGGCCATGGACACAGAAGTATGGGGATATGTAGGGGATCTCCTCCAGATCTCATGTCCCCAGGGTCATGCTCCATCAGAGGAGCAGAGTCTGTCCCCATGCAGCACCTTTTCTGCCCCTGCCATGAGCTTTTGTGACATGTCGCTCATCACCATTTCAGCCAAGAGCATTTTGCTCTCCTGCTGGGACCCGTTAATGATAAAATCAATGCAAACACTGCTGTGAGCAGCTCCGGTACCCATTTGATGAGCTCCGCAGGGACAGACAGCTCTGCAGACTCCTCAGCTCTGCATCTGTCAGCTCCATGGGGGGGATCCTCTGCCCTGGCTCCCTCTCAGCTCCTGATGAGCCCCATGGATGTAGTGTAAGCAGGGATGCCAGTGGAGGATGGGCTCAGCTACACGCTGGGTGGCAGAGCCCCTTTCCACACCTGGCAGTGGCATCCATCGGGAGGGAGGGCCCATCAGCAGCCACGTGCAGAGGTGATGTTTCCCTGCATCGCGCATGCTCTGGGAAATTGCAACAGCTCTGCTCCAAGACGGACTGCTCTTCAGAGGTCTGATGCAGGCGAAGCCCCTGGATTTGTAGGATGCTGCCATGTGTATCCAAGCAGATGCTGCGGTGCTGTGGTGGTGCCATCAGCCAGCCTGCAGTGGCCCGGCCAGCTCACATGCACAGGTGCCCTGGGAAAAGCAGATGGAAGAATAAAGGGAAACTTTCCATTCCAGTGCCCCTGAAAGGACATTATCGTTTTCCTTCCTTGTGTTATCCTGCTTGCCTGGTTATGTGGCGTTAAATTAGGGCTCTGGTTTGGTTACGGCTCATTACAAGCTTGTGTGTGGCTTTGTTGCAGCTTGCTCAAAAGCCCCAAAAGATCTGAAAGTTGAGGTTTTTAGGGACACCTCAGTGACTAGGAGCTGAGCCTTGCCTGTGGCTGGTGGCTTCAGGTCACCATGGACCTGGTGTTACTACCTGGAGGGCATCAGTGAGGGACCCTCCCTGACCCTACCAGTGGGGAGAGCAAAGGGCTTAGGATGGAGGTAGGTTGATGGGAGATGGCTACAGCATCTGCCTTTCCCAGCTGAGCAAAGCAGTTGCCTCTTTAGCCTGTCCCAAGGACCTGTGTATGGTGTTGTGTGCAACACAGGGCGCCAAAGGGAATGTTTTGAATGCTGTCAGACAGCAAAGCAGCTTTTCTGCAGAAATAGCTAAGTCCTGAAATACCCCAAGCAGCTGTGTTTATCCCAACGCTCTTGCTCAGAGAGATGCTCGGCTGTGACGTGGGCCGTTAGTACAAACACCACTTCCAGTGCCCAGACCAGAGCCACAAAGGGCGTTGCTCAGTTAGTGGCATTAATACAAACCAGCACCATCCTGGCATGCAGTCAATGGTCTCGGTAAATAAAAACAACCTTGGCTCATCCCAGCGCTCAGGCAAGGAGTGGAGCTGCCTTCTCTGGAGCAGAGTGGTTTCCAAATGTCCCGGTTCCCCGCCCAGGGCTGCTTTCACCCCAGCCGTGCCCTCCAGCAGCAGAAGAAACCTCTGCTCTGGCAGGGTTATGCTGGGTTGGGATGAGGGAGAAGATCCCCTGGGGACTTTTTTCCCAACTGTTATCGCCTTCAGCAATGCCCAGGTTTGCTAGAGAAATGCAGCAAGATCCCTGCAGCCCTATGACTTTTTGTTGTGCCCTGGTGTTTCCTTCCAGTGCTGAAGGTTCGTGTTTGTAATTGCTGCACCTGGGGCCATTAGAGAAGCTGATTCAGAGGGTGGAGACTTGATCTCTTCTAAGCAGGGAGAGAAGAAAGCAGGCGACCTCCTTGCTCAGATGCTGCGTGCTACTCCCTTGGCCTTCCGAGAGCATCCCCACACAGAGGCTGTGTTTTGGGGATGCCAGGAGGAGACAGCACAGCAGCTTTCTGCGGGCTGCCTCCAAGCCCAGCTGGTGATGTTCCCCCTTGCTGTGTCATGAGGTTGCGAACCCACTGCCACCTCTCCCAAGCCCACCTGCCAGACTGGGTACCAACCCTGCCGCTCTCCTGTGCTTGGCATCTGCTTTCTGGGGTGCCCAGAGCCATGCTGGGCACAGGGGACCTTCCCAGGGCAGGGACGCCTCCCCCCAGATCCAGAGGCAAGGCGAGAGCCAGCAGGCTGGGGAAGGGGAAGGCTGTGAGTGGATGCAGCACTGAGCAACAGGATGCGGCAACTGAGCAGATGCTGTTTTGGAGGAACCCCGCGGGGTAGATGCTCAGCTGCAGGAGGGCTTGGTGGGCTAAATGCAGGCTGGAAAATTCCTCTGCTGCAGCTGTGTCTGCCAAGATATGTACCTGGAGAGCCCAGACCCAGTTATCCCTTTTCCAAAGCCCCCAAGCTCTGATGTGAGCAATGCACTGATGCTGCAGCCCACAGCGGGGGGAATATGCCCTGCCCCAGGGGTAGCACTGGTACCCTTAGCAGGCACCTGGAAGCTCCTGCTGCTCCCAAGCAAGGACTGAACTGGACAGGCTTATTTCCCTCCCGCTACATGATTTCTCCCAAGATGCTGGTGGTTTTCTCCAGCACCCAGGGTGGGAGCCACTGGGAGGGTTGTGGCACATGCTGCGGGACTGTGGGTAGGGCTCGTCCTCCCTGCCAGTGCTGGAGCATGTGTCAGGGTTGGCACAGCGGTGTGCAGAGAGGCACAGGGCTGTCCCATGGGATGCTCAGGGTATGCCCCAAACCCTTCCTGACCACCTTTCCCCAGCCCATGGGGACTTTTACATATCTCACGGCACCTTGGGCTTGAAATACAGGAACAGGAAGGTGCATCCCCCATGGATCAGCCCCCAGCAAGGGCTGAGAGCTGGGATACAGCAGCCCAGCTGCTCTCCCTGCGCCGGATCCCTCCCCATCTCCGCAGTCCTCTCTGCTCACAGCTCTGCCCGACTTTGCTCTCTTTGCAGGAGAAGAAAGGCCAGGAGGTTAAGAAGGGCCCTGAGGTGGAAATAGCAAAGCTGGACAAGCTGCTTAACCTGGTGAGAGATCCAGAGAGCAAGGCAGGGAAGTGAGCAGGGGAACGATGGCTCTGCTAGGGGCTGCCGGCCCAACAAGCCCAGCTTTGATCGGCGGCTGTTTGGCATGCAAGCCATGGGCCCCGTGCCACCCACTCTTTGCATAGTAGGAACACTTCGCCTCTGTGCCTGGACAAATAAACAGAGATGCTGGGAGAGGCGTGGTGTGCAGTTCTCTCTGGGGTCAGGCAGCGCTCGCCGTGCTCGGTCCCCCAGAGCCGCACAGCCCTCGGGTCTCCCCCGCCCTTGGCTGGGGCTGCACTGGGTGAGAGCCCCATGGAGGGCAGGGGAGGGCTGGTCCCACCAGCCCTCGGGAAACCTCAGGGCTGCAGCTTGATGGCAGCCAGTCCCACCGTGAGTGGTGGCCAGAGAGACTGAGCACTGAGCTGCAGCCCCACAGCCGTTTGTGGGGTCAGGTACACACAGCCCCCTGGATTTTAGGGCGACAGCCTAAGCCAGAGGGTGGCTGAGGACTTGGCCTGGCCCCCCCGTGGCTGTGGGAGAAAGATGTGCCATCGCTCCAGCCAGGGTATCACAGCAACTGCTGGCCACCAGCTTCGGGATGCTCACAGCTCCCCTCTCCCCAGGGCGGGCTCAGCAGAGGGGGCTCGGCCACCTCTACCCAGCTGGTGGCTGTGGGAACGGCTGGACGCTGGATTTGCAGAGCCTTCCCACCGCTCCGGCGCTTTGCAGCAGAGGGATTAGCTGCTACACGGCTGTGGTGGCCTTGCCGCATGCTGATGAGCAGGGACGAGCTGTCACCGCTGGAGCCTTGCACACAGCTGCCAGGACTGGGGAACAGAGGTGCTTGTTCCACCGGGCAGGAGTGGTGGCAGGTCTCCTCCGTCCACTCAGCTTTCCTGTGTCCCCCACAAGCATACCTGTAACTTAAGGCCACAGCCTGGAAACTCTCCAGTGCCTCCAGCACTGGGTTGGGGGGTGCTTCCTGCAGACAGCCACGTGCCCCCAGCCCAGGCAGACATGCTGCAGGCATGGAATACCCAGCCATGTTTCTCACCCAGCATTTAAAAGCCACAGAGGGATGCAGACATGAGCCCTTCCTTGTCGCCATCACCCAGCAAACACCTGGAGTCCTGCAGGGACATCGGCCACCAGCCCTGGGGCAGCCGCTCCTCCGCCCCGTGGGACAGGCAGGACATGTCCCCTCCGCCAGATTTTTCAGGCACTGGGCAGAGCTCAGAGACGCTGCCTGGGTCCTACAATCGGTTTATTAGTCTAGTAAAAACAACACTGTGAAGGGATGCGTTAGCTACACCTGACAGGGGGAGGAACCGCAGGCTCTGCCAGGCCTGTCCAAGTCTGTGCAGGGACCCTGGCCAGTGTCCCTCCCAGCACACCCCACCCCTCTGTCCCCTCACTGCAGCGGCTGTGCCAGTGGGGACCTTGGTTATTGCTGGGCTCTAGGATGGACGGGGCAGAGCCTGTCCAAAACCCACACCACCTGCAAGCAGGGCGAGAGAATGCAGCTGACAGGCTTGGGGACAAGCTAGAGCACCAGCATCCCTCCCCGCAGAGCCACTGTGGTTCCCGGGGAGCGATGGGGCTGGAAATGCTGTTTGTCCGGGCACCCTCATCTCCCCGTGTGTCTCCCAGCTCCCCAGCAAAAAAAACCATCCCAGGCTGCTCTCAGTAGGGATAGGGATGCCAACGGGGGGCACATCTGCTGCCCGCGGACAGGTCAAACCCCACCAGCTAGCCTCGGCTGGGAGCAGGCAGGAGAGCAGGCAGGGACACGCGCCCAGTGAGGAGGAGGGACGTTTGCTGAGCGGTGTCGGTGCTAAAGCTGGAGGGGACTGACAGACAGACCGGGGGATGAACGGACAGACCATGCAGACCCTCTTGTGGCTCATTACATTGGCTGCTGGGGCAGATGGGTGTCAAATGCCCTCCTGAGGCTGCAGGCCCACAGCACCCCAGGGCCACCCCCAAAGACACCCAGACTGGTAACACCCCACTGTGCCAGCGGGGCCAGGGCTGCTGGGGACCCTCTCAGGCACATCCCACCATGGGGCAGCTGGCCCGTTCAGGTACAGATGCCCATGCTAGCCCCACTGCCTCCCCTCTCCAAGCCCACGTCCAGCCCTGCTCAGGTCTGCGGCGCAGTGGCCACTGGCCAGGGCCACCAGCGCCAGGGAGGAGCCCACGGGCTGTCCCCAAACACGGGGTGTGCTCGAGGGCAGGGCTCCTGCTGTGTTTGCTGGCCGCTGGGACAGGCAGGATTGTCCCCGTAGCACATCCTGGCCACTGTCTCTCCATCTCCCACAGTCATTGTGGGCATCCGCAGGCACTTCACACACCAAAACCACACCGGCGAAGGGCGCCCCACGTCACAGCCCCTGCGAGCGGCTCAGCATCCCCTTCACTCTCATCATGCCTGGTCCAGCACCCCAGTCCCCGCGCAGGCGTCCGGGCTGGCACGACTCCTTCGGCACAGCCGGGTGCCCGAGTCCCCAGGCAGCTCAAGGCTGCAGCAGGTACTTCTCTTCGTTCCTTGCCTCATCTACATCAGAAGCCGGGCTCTTCTTGGGGCACGAGGGGGTCCTGCAGGCCTTGCAGAGGATGAGGAAGAGGATGAGGATTAGCAACGCAATGATACAGTTAAAAGAAATTGCCACGACCGCTCCGGTGGAGAGAGCAGCCCCCATCGCCCCTGTCCCGCGGGAAAAAGGGGGACCCACAGCTCGGCCCCACACTTGGGATGCCAGCGCAGCGATCGAGCGCGCAGCCTCCACCCGCCGGCATTGGCAGGGGACAAAGGGGACGGCGGCGGTGGGATGGGGCCGGGTGGGCAGCAGGGATGGCGTCAGCCCGTCATAGTTCGGCCGCTCGCAGCCGTGTCCTGGGCTTCACCGTGACACCAGGAAGGACCAATCAGAGCTTTCTCTCGTCTTCCCCTCCTCTGCCAGGGCAGTGGGGACACGGGGACCCCTCTCCTCCGTCCTGCACCTGGAAGGGAGAAAGTCACCGTCACCGTCGGCACGAGGGGACAGGTTGCCTGAGCCCCTCGGGGTGGGCTGCGGGGTGCCAGCGGGCAGCGAGCCCAGCGCCCAAGGGGCTCCGCTGGGGTCTGGAGGCTGGAGCAGCTTCCGGATCAGCGGCTGTTTGGGGGACCTGTCCAGGACCCCACACCCCGGCTGTCCCCCCTGTCCCCTGCGAGGGCCACCAAGCCGGCGGTGTCCCCAGCAGGAGATTCGTCACTTCACCCCGGCCCGAACCCCCACCCTCCCCGGGGCATCCCCGGGTGACTCCGGGCGGTCCTGGCCCGGGTCTTCTCCCTTCCCCACCCTCCACCCGCTTTTCCCACCGCCTGCACCCCGCTGCGAGGTCCCGCACCCCAAAACGGAGCGAGCGGCTGGGCGGGCAGCAGGTGGGCGGCCGGGGCAGCCCCCACTTGTGTACCCGGGTCGGGCAGAGCCCCGACTTCGGGGGTCCCCGGTGCCCCTAATCCCCCGCCCCCGCCGAGGAGCGGGACGCCCGCGGAGCCCCCGGCCCGCAGCGGGGCACCGAGCAGCAACAGGTCCCGCCGAACCCGCCCTCCCGTCGCGGGGCCCCGGCGTTACCTACCTGCTGCCTCCGCTCCGTCCCGGGAACCGCCGGGACCCCGACGGCGGGCGGGGGGCGCTGCCGGGACCGGGTCCCGGCGCGGAGCGGTGTGGCCGGCACCGGGTCCCGGCGCGGGGTGAGTGGGGTCCCGGCGCGGAGCGGGACCCCGAGGGGAGGGGGTGAGGGGGTGAGGGGGTGGCGGGTGTTGGTGGGTCCCGGCGCGGAGCAGGGCCGCGGGGCCGGTGCGGACCCAGAGCGCGGTCCCGCCGCGGGCCGCCCGGTGGGTGCCGCAGCCCCGCGCGCTGCCCGCTCCCTCCCGCCAGCAGCGGGGCGGGGGGGCGGGGGCAGCGGGGGGGGCGGTCCCTGGCGGTGCCCCGCCCCCGCCCCGCCCCCGGCCATTGGTGGCCGCCCCTTCCCCGGTCGTGCGCCATTGGGCGAGCGCTCGGCTCAGGGCCCGCCCCCCTCGGCCGGCGCCCACGTGAGCGGCACGGAGCGCCGCCGGGCAGCGCGCGCTCTGCCGGCCCGGCCTGGCCCGCGTCCTGCCGGTACAGCCCTGCCTGCGCTGTTCTGCTCACCCTCCCGTGCTGCCCTCCCCACACTGCCCATACACGCCTCTACTGCCCCTGCCTGTACTGCCCTGCCTGCGTGGCCCGCGCTGCCACTGCCTGCCTGCCCAGCCCGGTCCTGCCCAGCCCGGAGGCCACTGCCCGGCTCTCCCCGCCGCTGCCTTCTCCTGCCCTTCACCACCTGCTGCTGCCTGCCCTGCCCGGCTCCCGTGACACACGTGTCCACACACGCCGGGTGGCGCGGCCAGGGCCGGGCCGGGGCCCCTGCCGGTGCCGACGCGGAAGTTCCGGACACAATTTAGACGACCAACGTGATCATGTTGATGCCACTTTATTAAAGGCTACACAGCAATTTACACTCTATCACAGGCTTCACGCGCCGCTATCTTATTGCTAATAGGCTAAAGCTGCCTGTTCACGCGCCCTTCTGCCCTCTATGATTGGTCCCGGTGTGGTGTCCACGTACTGCTCTCCCCCCAGGTAGACCCCCTGTTTTCGACATTCCAACATCTTTATCTCTTGGGCAGGAATGTAGTTTCTCAGGCTGTCTCAGCCTTGTTTATGTCCTTGAACACAGCTGCAGCTTGCTGTTACAGTGAGGCCCCTTGGTCTGGATCGCTCACAACATGTTCGCTGTTCTCCAGCGATTCCACGTGCCGGCACACAGGTGCCGCAGGCAGGCAGGGGTGGGTACAGGCACCGAAGGAGGTGGGACAGGTCATTTAGGAACACCCAGTGCCCCGGGAGTCTGGGCAGCGGCAGCCTCAGAGGCACAGACGGCTTCTCCCCATGCTGTGCAGTGGGGAAACTGAGGCACGGGGCAGCCGGTCCCCGGGTACAGGCACACCGCACCCAGCCCCGATACATTGACCGGAGCCAGAGACGCTCCGGTGTGGGGTGTCACACCAAAGTGGTGATGCTCCTGGAGAAGGACACAGATGTGGCAACCCGCGGAGGGAGCTGGGGGGCACGCAGGGGCCTCTCCCGACGGCTGCGGCAGGTCCTGGAGACCCCCAGGGATCCAGTCCCAGCACCTGCAGCTGCTCTGAAAAGTCACAGCCAGGCCACGTGTCTGCCTGGTGGCGCAGACACACGGTGGTGACGCGGGGAGCGGGGGGGATCTGCTGCGGCCCCACGGTGTGTCACACCAGGGGAAACAGGCGGCTGGATGGAAAATGGACGAGGAGCCGATCCACAAGAGAGCCAGGGACCTCCCCCGGCTGACCTGCCGGTCGCTCCCTCTCCAGCCCCGGGGAAGGAAAGCTGCGGTAGGGCCACCACCATCAGCCGAGGGTAACTTTCAAACAGCGAAACAAAAATAAAAATCATTTCGCCGCTTTGACGAGGTGTTAAACGCGCCGCTGCCACGAGGGAGGCTCACAGAGGCTGTTTGAGGATCCATCTCTCCGCAAAGAGGTTGTTCTGAACAGTAAACAAACACGAACACATCGCTCGCTGCAATGTCAGAAGCAGTCTGATCACTCCAGCACCCTTCCTCGGCATTGATCGCTAATCGGCTAATTAGTCGAGAAAAGCAGTTGCCTCCTCAGATGTAAGGCAGCAGCAGCTGGGGAAGAGCACCAAAATAAATCAGCTTAACTCTGCCCTGTCCCCAGGTTTCACCCGCACTGGCACAGAGGTCTGGGACTTCCCCAACCACCTCGTTGGGGCTGAGGGTGAGGAGACCACCGGGAGAGGGGAGGGGAGGAGGATGGGGCTGCAAACCCGTCACCGTGCCCAATCTTGAACGTCGGGTCGCACAGGTAACGTGCGCTCTCTCTCTCTCTCCTGCTCCCCCAAGTTAGGTAAAATCCCTTCTTTAAATGCTTGTATTGTTTTCCCCGTCGACAAAGCAGAGTGCTGGGTCCAACTGGAGCTCATCAACACAGGCAGCGACCCGAGAAGAGCGGGCAGGACGGGCAGCGCCCAGGACATGGTGTGAGCAGGGCTTGTTCTGGCAAGTGCTCAGCCCGTCACAGGGAACAGCACTTTCCTCCTGCCCAGCGGTACTTACCAGCGCTGCTCCAGAAGGAAAACTACTGGAAGAACTACAGGAATTACTGCAAGGAAGATGCTCCGTCCTCCGCCTCACTCGGCAGAGTTCGGGCTGAGTCTTTTTGCGACTGCAGTTCTAGTCAGTTTAAAAGAACAAAAAATTAGCAAAAAGCTTCCCAGAAAAAAAACCTCAACCTTGACCTTTCTTGGGTATTAAAAATTGAATGGCGAAGGCAGGGAAAAAACCTTCCCCCCCGCATCAGGGTCCATTTACAGCCATGAGAGAACAAACGCAGAGCAGCAGGTCCCCTCTTTCTCGAGGAGAGCTGAAAGAGCAGAGTCTCAGCCGGCAGCGCAGCCCCACCAACAGTGCTGACAGGGTGACCTCCAGTGGGATGAGGAAGACATGACAAATCTCACGTTACATGAAGAGGAAACTTTATTTTAAACCCATCTATGTGCATTATAAAGGAGCAGAAAGGGGAAAGAACAGGGTCCTTCGGAGCTTACCGTTACCACCCCAGGGCACTCACGCAGCTACAGGATTTCAGGCTGGTTGTGACGAGTCAACTCCTGACACTGTGGCAGAGGGGTGTAACCGTCAGCTCCACCGAGGCGAAGGGAGGGCTGAAAGGGCGCTACCTGCACGCAGACGGAGTTGTATCCCCGCAGTCCTACATTCCAACCACCTGACGAGCACTCAGAGGCACAGCAGTGGCCGACGCAGCCCCGGGAGCTCCAGCGATGCAGGATTGGGTCCCATCTCCCCTCTGCACCGCAGGAAGAGCCGCCTCCGCTGGCCACACAGGCAGGTGCCCGGCAGGCACAGCTGCTGCCTGGGCTGCCGCACCACCCCGAGCAGCTGAAACCCCACTCAGCGAGCAGCCATTCGCTGGGGCTCGCTGACCAGACGCCAGCGGTCCTTGCTCAAGCAGATACGACTCCTGCCTTCCCTGAACCGCACAGTAAGGAGTACAGCCTGGCAGCCTTCGACACGGGAACTTGTCAAAACACAGCTTCAGACAGCTACAATCACATCCATTTTGAAACAGTTAGTCTCCTGCCCTCCCCTAACAACTCTGCAAGCCCCCACATTCAGCAGCAGCTCTCCAGCTACAGCAGCTGGCTCGTTTCTGTAACTCCCCCAAACTACACCCACACACAGCGCTGGCGTCTCAGGACTTGGCGCAGGGCTCCCCAGACGCTCCTCCAGTGGACCGAGGGTGTTTTCCCGTGCTGCTAGCTCCCCTGCCTCCACCCTGCTTCCTCTTCATTTGGCCCTGGGACTCTGCTTTAAGGGTCTTGATCCAGAAGGCATCAAAAGAGCCCGGAGCCTGGTATCCCGGCTCCTGAGGATCAAGGGCGTCTTTGCTGAGTAGGACACATATGGCAGGAATGTTTCTCTTCACTGTCAAGGCATCGAGGCCTGCCTCAGGCACAATGGGTTCCCAGATCTCTTCGATCTGCTTGAAGAGCACTTTGGTGATCTGGTGCAGCTCTTTGAGCCTTCGTTTCATGATTTCCACACAGGTAATGGTCTTGCTGACAGCTTTGCCCGAGCCAGTGAAAAGGATCTGCCTCACCGAGTCCAGCTCCATCTTGCCGATGGCATAGCCCATCAGATTTCTGATTTTGCTCCCATCCTTCACTTTCATTTCAATAATATCAGGGGGCAGGTCAGTGAAAGGAAGAGGACAAGGTTTCTCCACAATTTTGGTCTTCTTATAGTTCTCCATTCTGCAGTGCTGAAAATTAAAGCGGATCCATTAACAGAAACTCCCACTGCAACTGCTGTGCAAAGGCACCCTCCCCACAATTAGCTACAACCTTTCCTCTAAATGGCACTCTGAGCTATCGGAGTTGGAGATCCTGAAAAGGCATATCCAAAAGATCACCAAGAATGCCCTCCTCATGCTGAGGACTCACCTGTATTGCAGTCTTCCTCAGCGAGTACCTACAGCATCAACACTGCCACAGGGCAGCCTGGGCCCTGACAGACAAGTGGGGAAAGGAACAGGGTTGGTGTTGCAGGCCTAGGCAGGATGAAGTGAAAAAACCAGGCTGTATCTCAGGGAAAAGCAGAGAACAAATGGGTGAGCTGAGGTTATTGGGAACAGAAGCCAGGGGGATACTGATCACAGCCGCACCCCATGAACCACACCAGAATGTGCACACGATGAACCCAGGCACAGCTCTCCTGCAGCAGTTCAGTTACGTACAGAAACAGAGTCATGGGACTCTGAGCCTGACAACTGGCCAGCCTAGGTGAAAGGCCATGGACTGGATACTTGATAAAACAGTGCAGGTCACAGGGGATATGGCAAGCCAGGGGTTGCAGGCTGGAGACAAGTGGCCAGCAAGAAGCAAGACAACAGAAAGGCACATGATGAACAAAAGAAGGATTCTCCGAGGGAAAGTGAAAGACAGAAAGGTCCAGTCTCATAGCTCCCCCCTCTGCCAAGGTAGGGTCCCTCTACTGGTATCCTGACTGAGGCCTGCCTAATCTGTGCAGGGCACCTCCCACCCCACCACAGAAAGCCCAAGGTGCCCAAGCATGCAGCACTAAGGCTTTGTTATCTGTAGGCTCCTGAGCTCCGTTTCACCCAGAGCCAGCACAGAATCATTCACGTTGGAAAAGACCCTTGGGATCATTGAGTCCAACCATCAGCCCTACTCTACAAAGTTCTCCCCTACACCATATCCCCCAACATCTCATCCAAACGACCCTTAAACACATTCAGGGATGGTGACTCCACCACCTCCCTGGGCAGCCTATTCCACTGTCTGACCACTCTGTGAAAATTTTTTTCCTAATGTCCAGTCTAAACCTCCCCTGTTGCAGTTTAAAGCCATTCCCTCTTGTTCTATCACCAATTACCTGTGAGAAGAGACCAGCACCAACCTCTCTACAATGTCCTTTCAGGTAGCTGTAGAGAGTGATGAGGTCTCCCCTCAGCCTTCTCCTCCTCAAACTAAACAGTCCCAGCTCCCTTAATCTCTCCTCACAGGATTTTTTTCTCCAGGCCCTTCACCAGCTTCGTTGCTCTCCTCTGCACTCGCTCCAGCACCTCGAGATCTCTCCTCATATTGAGGTGCCCAAAACTGGACACAATACTCCAGGTGTGGCCTCACCAATGCAGAGTACAGGGGGACTATCACCTGCCTATTTCTGCTGGTCACACTATTTCTAATATTGTATTTCTAATACTAGCCAGGATGCTGTTGGCTTTCTTGGCCACCTGGGCACACTGCTGGCTCATGTTCAGCTGCTTGTCAATTAGAACCCCCAGATCCTTTTCTTCCAGACAGCTCTCCAGCCACACCTCCCCAAGCCTGTAGTGATGCATGGGGTTGTTGTGGCCCAAGTGCAGGACCTGGCACTTCGTCTTGTTGAAGCTCATCCCATTAATGTTGGCCCACCAATCCAATCTACCCAAGTCTCTCTGTATAGCCTCCCTATCCTCATGCAGATCGACCCTGTACCCCATATCCTATGGAGACAGGGCAGGTCAATGCCCCCTCTCTGTACCTACGAAACACGTCCCTCCCTGGAGGCCCTCATCCCCAGCATGGCAGCCATCCAACATCGGTCCCCGGGGGCCAGGCATGCACCCCGCTATGCTAGGGAAGAGCACCGCCAGAACCTGTGATAGGGGCTGGGGACACCGCTGCTTGGGGGGGATGGGCTGCCACAGATGGCTGGTCCCGTTCGAGCTCTCTGCTGCAGGGGTCAGGAAGGCCAAGCCACTACTGGGGTGCTGCGATGGGGGCGGGTGAGGGGGTTTGGCTAAATCCCTGCTATTGGGATTGGTGGCGCAGACGAGGCTGGTGTTATGGGGCCCTGGAAAAGGGGACGCCGCTGCGACAGGGAACGCACGACGGGGGCAGGCCAAGCGCCGGCTACCGCGGAAGGAGGGATGCCAAGTGGCTTCCACAGGGGCCTGAGGGGAAGCCAGAGCGCTGCTGTGGGGGATGAGGCGGGCGGGGGAGTAGCGACAGACCCCATTACGCGGACCTGAGGAGATGCCAGGCCACTGCTGTGAGAGAAGATGCGGGGGGGGGGGTGGGGGTGGGGGTGGGGAGCGTGAGGAACCATTACGGGGACCTGAGGGGAGGCTAGGCCGCTGCTGCGGGGGATAAGGCGGGCGGGAGGGGGGGGAGAGGGAGCGAGAGGCCCCATTACGAGGGCTGTAGGGCGTCCAGGAGCCGCTGTAGGGGCCCGTGATGCACTATTACGTGCCTGGGGGGAGGCCAGACCTCGTTATAGCGGGAGTGGGGACGCGGGGACGACTCTCACCTGCGGCCGCCTCAGCACGCCCCTCGCCACAAAATGGCAGCCGGCGCCACGCGCGCGCAGGCGCCAGGCGGGCGGAAGGAGGGAGACAGGGCGCAGCTCCACGGCCCCGTCCCCCCGATTGCGTCACTGCCCCGGAGCGCAGCGATAGGCGGGACCCCGCGCGCCTGCGACGTGTCAGCGGCGGGCCAGGCCCCGCCTCTTCCGCGCCGCGGGGGGTGACAGGAGCTCCCGGCCCCGCCCGCCAAGGACCGGGCGGGTGACGCTGGCGGGGGGGCAGGGATCGGCGCGGCCGCTCCGCCGGGGCCGGGCCGGGGAGATTTCTGGAGGCCTGCAGCGCGCCGTGGTGTGCTCGGGGGTCAGGGGAGAGGGCAGGGATAGCCAGGCTCCTCCCGCCTTCCCTGCTGCGATCCCGCCCCGCTCCTGGGTCACACGCGGCTGGTCCGTGTCTCCCTGAGCAGGAGGTTCGGGTACCCCTCCAAAAGCATGAGCTCGAACTCAGGAAGAGATTTGTGTCAGGAGAAATTCCAGGTTGTGGCTAGGCCAGGCAAGGGGCAGCTCACGCTCCTCTCTGAAGGGGGAAGAGCTGACAGGGAGAGCAGAGGCAGGATGAAGGCGAGAGCTGCTTCCTCCACTCAGCCAGAAGAGCGTGTGCCGCAGCCCAGGGAAGGGACTGGAAGGGATTTACCTGCCCTTAGCCCAAGGCTGAGTGAAACTCCCAACACGATGCCACAAGGCCTCTGCTGTTCCCTGTCTGGGGAAACCACACAGGGAAGGAAAGTCTGCAGGGAGGAAGAAAAGACAACCCAGTTGGCATTTCAGGACTTTACTGCAGAAAGGGACTTCAAAATACGCTACAAACCAAAACACATCAGGGAAGTGCAAGATTTGCAACCAGTGGCATACTAAGGAGTAGTGTAACTTCAGTTTGGGGCCAACAGCTCAGCCGCGGGGCCAGTGTGCCCCTGGGAGGGCCTGCGATGCCACTTGCAGCATGCTCACGCCAAATGGGATGGTGCTGAGTCAGCGGGGTGCAAGTTGTGCTGCAGCCTCTTCAGAGAGGCCCAAGGCCAGCAGGTCCCCGGGGTGCTCCATGCTCCCGGCTCTGCCATCACTCGGCCACAGGTTTCGCTTCCTTGGCTGCTTCCAGATGCACCAGTATTTCATTCCACTGGACAAACTGCTTGGAGAGAAGCAGGGTCTGGACATGACTTTTAAGGAAAGAGATGTGGAAACTGCAGGGAAGAAACGAAGCCCAAAGTGCCCCAACAGCACTGTTACAATCCCAGTTTCTTGGCAGAGGAAGAGGCCTGGGGCACCAGGCTCCAGAAAGCCTGTTCAAAGCCTGCACAGACTCAAATCATCCAGGCACTGAGCATTTCAAGGGGTTTTCTACAGAAGAGAGCAGAGCTTCCCTAACCACTGTGGTTTTAAGATGTCTCTCAGCACTGGGATCCCACACAGTCAGGATCAGCCGCTGTTTGGCTCGGGTAGGTCGCAGGGACTGACAGTCACCTCATGGAGACGCCAACGTCCAGGCAGCCAGGGTGAGATCTGCAGCAGCACGCAGGCTGCTGCTCCTTCCTGCTGAGCTGTCACGCGTGGCACCCTGCCCTTGCTGTCTCAGAGACAGGTAGTTATGGCCCTCCACTCTGCTGCTGAGAGGAGTATGACAGGGACACAGGTGTCACCATGTCAGAAAGGCCACTGGCCGTTAAACCCCGGGGCTGGGGATCCAACAGTTTCTGATGGGGGGAGGCAGCCTAGCAGATGGGCGGGCAGGTCAGCTGTGTCAGGCCCAAGGCTCAAAGGATACCATCTTATTGTAGTCTTCGAGGAGTGTCTTGACACTGTCAGTGAGATCGTGACGCTGTTCCTGAGAAGAGGGGAGCCACAGTGAGTGAGCAATAAGTAAGCTGAAGGATCTCAGTCCTCCCGCTGACAGCACACACCAGGACTGAGATTAGAGCTAAGACCCTGGCTGTGGCCACTATTGCAGCTGGAAGGGTTTCAGCACTCAAGAGCAAGGTTACAAACACCTTTACTAACAAAGAACCAAAGCCCCTGGGCTTGCACTGCTGCCTGACTCTCTTCAGCATCCATTTTTTGCTTGCCCCAGAATGGAAACTCAGCAAAACGCTGAAAGGGGGCATTAGGCACTGCCCAGGCTACTCACTGCCAGCTCCAGGAGCAGTCAAACAGGGAAGGGTGAAGTGCAAGGTGACAGTATCAACAGCCTTCCAGAGACTAGGACACTGGAGGAGTGCAATGTTTCACCTCAGTGTCCCAGTGAAAAGGGGAATTCTAGCTGGTTAAACCCACTGCTGCTTATTAAGTGTCATTCAAACCTCTGTTTTGAGCAGAAATCCTGGCTACTTCCCCTGCAATGTACTTACACTTCAAGTGTAAGTGCTATAAATGAGCAGTTCAAGCAACTGCAAATACAGGAGTGTCAGTACAGCCACTGACAAATTATTTTTCCTCTCTGCTAGTCAAGACTGTCAAGAATATTCACGCTACCTGCTGCTGTATGTGGATTTGAGAGAGTCGCTGTAGTTTGGCTGCATGGTCAGGAGCTGCTGAAAGCACAGAAAAGAAATCCATTTTGTTTGTTTTCCAAAATAAAGGTGATTCCTTCTCCACAAGCACATCACAGCAGAAGTCCACTCTCTGAATACAAGTGCCACACACCACAAACACACCTTTTATATGATAAGAAAAAAACAACCCTAGCTACCCTGTACATTAAATACCAAGTTTATCTGCTAACTGCTTCTGGATGGCACGAGTTAGGGGAAGCCTGCAGTGAGGGTTAGTCAAGAACTACAATCAGAGTAAACTACCTGGACGAAGGTTATGGCAAGCAATTAAAAAGGCACCTCCGCCTGTGCCAGGAGCAGAGATGTTCTGGACATAAAAAGAGCTCATAGGCAGGAATGTGTCGGGGAAGGCAGCTGGTCTGCCGATAACCTGATTGAAGAGGAGTTTGACTTTGACAAGTTTCCAGTGTACCCTTGAGATAGGGAAGCTTGGCTTAAAGCAAATAACTTTCAAGGAGCTGCAGACTACATAGCAGGATGAAGCAAGCAGGGAGGAAAACTGCTAAAGGTTATCCAATGAGAATGTTAAAAACAACTTTTTGACCAATTATATTGTGACACTCTGGCACCTGAAATATATAAAAATGCATGCTTTTAGTAATAAACTAGCCACTTGTTCACCCATGTTAGTGTGTGTGTTGCTTTGTCCGTCTCTACAACAACAGGAATGACCTGCCAGTCTCCACTCTCTCTGCCAAGCTGCTGTCTCTAACCTTCTTCCTGACCTACTCTGTCACCTCCTTGAGTAGGATGAGGGAACAGCAGACATACCACTAAGTTTGTACCTACTTTACTCACACCGGGTTGTGTGCTTAGCTATCCTCTCCTCTAGTCTGAGGCTCAGTGAAAAAAAAAAAACCACTAAGGAAAAAACAGGATAGGCAACAGCTTGGGGGTGGCATTTGCAGCTCAAAGTTGCAGACGAACATGCATACCTTGGATACTGGCACTGTCCAAGATGGGCTGGAGGTTCTTCACCTGCTCCAGAAGGGCTGCTCGGGAAGGAATAACCTGCTCCTCTGGTCAGGCAGGGACAACAAGCAACATGAGTAAATGTAAGACGTCGCTTTGGCTTTTCACAGATACTGGTGAGGCAAGTTTTCCAGCTGATCTAGCTGTACAGAAAGGGGCTTGTTTATGATTTTATTTAGACTTTTCTGTTGCTCATCCCCACATCTTGGTTCACCCCAATTTAAGGCAGGAGAATCTCCACCAAGTTTCATCTGCAGACTATACCAACACAAGACTGAACCAAATTCTTTGGGGCAAAAGAGGACAAGGCTAGAAGGTGTTTCAAATACATTCAGGAGGAAAACTGTTCTAGCTCCACTATTTCTTTTCAACCTTTTATTCAGGGTTAAATTGATCAATACTGAAAATATCAGAACTGATAAAACTGTGCAGCATGGACACATACAAGGGAGCACTAAGAGTGACAGATGTCCCTGTACAAACCATCTCTCTGACAGCTCTAAAGAGGGTGCCTTGCTAGATCTTTAAAACTAAAGAAAAGAAATCCATCCCAATCCAGCTTAGGTAGAAGACAACTTTTACAGTGCATAAAAACTCCCATCTCCTATCAATTTGTGCCATACCTGCCAAGATGAACTGCAGCTTCATGGCATCTGGAACAGCCACCCTATCAATGTACTGAGGGTCAAGGTATTTTATTACATCTTCGACTAGAATGAAAAAAGGTTTGGAGACAAAAAGTAAGAGAGACATTTTTGCATTTACAAGTGCAATTTTCCCCCAGGCTATACATCACGTTGCTTTTTAAACACTGCCCACTCAAAGTTGATTTTTCAGATTCATGAATTTCTACAGCATTTGAAAATATGTGACTTTGGAGCACTGTGACCAATAACTGACAAGTGGCTCAAGCCAAACAACTGCTTTGTTACAGACCGCTGCACACCTGCTATTTATTTGAAAAACAATCAAAGGTGAGTGAAATCTGCTTCTTCCTGCCCTCAGAACAAAACCAGACAATAGTCCTCTATCCTGATCCTTAAGATACAGAGTTTACATTTTTATACTAAATGGCCACCACAGCCTTGGACCACAACGACCCTCCCTACACAGCCTGTTCCTTCTGCGATACCACGCAGCAAAACTTGGCCAAGAGACAGCTTTGCAGGACAAAGCATCTCTCCAGCATCCGCTCCTGATATCCATCAGTTCGGAGGTGGCTCCCCGGATCCATCCACCAGTGGCTGCATGTGATTCTTACTACTCCCACCACACACAGAGGGGAGAGCTGCTCTAGTGTGCCCGAGAAGCCCAAGTGTGCAAGAAGTCATTTCGGGAGCTCATGCTCCAACAACCTGCAAGGGCTGCATTTCAGGTGGAACAAATCACTGCACCAATACAGGCAAACATCAAGAAAATAACAGGTTGCAGCAGAGAATCACGAACAGAAAGATCTCACTCAGTTACTATTTCTCTGCCAAATGTGCAAAACAAGAGACCAAAACCGAAGGGGCTCACAGGAGGAAGGGGAAACGCGACACAGGGGTTTCGAGCTGCCCCAGCCCCGCCTCCCCGATTCCTCCCGGCCCCCCCCTCCTCGAGGCCACTCACTTTTCTTAAACAGGATTTTGATCCTCTCCCTCTTGCCGGCGATATTGTTCAGCGACACCTGCACCTTCACCAGCTCGTCAGCCACCTGCAGAGGCACAGAGGGAGGGGATGGGCTTGTCAGACTCCGCCGGGCCTGGGCCCGGGCCCGGGCCTCGACCTCGGGGGAGGCCAGACCAGGCCGCAGGGCAGCCAGAGCCGACCCCGCGGTAGCTGTACCCCCTCCCCGGCACCTTGCGCGGCCCACAGGCGCTGTCACCGCCGCTAATGCACTGCTCCAGCTCCTCCAGCCACCACTCCAGCCTCCGCAGCTCCGCCACCCCCGCCGCCATCTTGCTGCCTGCCAGAAGCAGCAGAGCCCCGCCCCGTTGACGTGAGTCCTTGTTGCTAGGAGACCCCGTTGCCATAGAGACGGAGCTCGCCCGGCCAGGAAGCCGGGAGGGTGGACAGGAGGGGGTCGGCTGCCCGCTGGGTTGGGGGCGGGAGGTGCGAAGCCCCTCTCAGAGGCAAGGAGGGGAGGCTGCAGCCGGTCGATGGTGATTTGCACTGCAGAGGGAGGCGTGCAGGCCTCCCGCCGCCCGGGCGGTCGATTGCTGCTTCATTCCGGCGTGGTCCTACAGGAAAGAGGCACTTGGATATATGAAAAGAAATTGATATAGCGATCTATGGGCTGTGTGGATGCAGGGCCTTTGAAATTCAGAAGGCTGCCGCGGGCTTTCCCCCAGGCCTCAGCCTGCCCAGGTTCACCTTTCTCCTATCGACCACTGGTGACGCTCACTAAAAAGTGAGGCACTAATGAATGCAGCAGCCAACCCCAGCCCCTTCGCTGCCTGCAACTGGCACTCGCAATTACAGGGATCTCTGAAAGGGATGAGATGGATTCATGGTAGCAGCATCCACCACAGAGAAAAGTCCAGAGACTTTCCAAACTACAGAGGAAGAAGTTCAGGAATCTTCAAAGCACCTTGTGATGTTGTTCCCTGTACCCCAGGGCTCAGCCTGCCCCTGCTCCGCTGTGCCCGTGTAGCCTCAGCAGTGCCAGAGCTGCCTCAGGCACTTGTGGGATGCGAGCAAGGGGCTGGGTGTTGCACCACCATGCCCCAGGCACCAGAGAACACCCAGTCAAGGTCCCAGGCCAGGTTCTTAGGTCAAAACCATCTGCTAATAGCGAGTACTTTGCGTGGCTGGGAACGTGGGCTGGATGGCTTTGGGGACTCTCCCAGTGCCCTTTGCCAAGAGCAAAACCGACTGTGCCCTGAAAAAGATTTGTCCTTCTAGATGTATCCCCTACAGAGAGTTATACAGTGCTGCCAAGCTGTAGGGGGGAGCTGTGGGGTGGCCTAGGGCCCCAGCAACCTCTGTGGCCTCCCAGATCTCCCTGGAGGAGCTGTGCAGAGCACTCAGGCAGGAGGAGCAGACTGAGGCTCCGTGTGCTCTGCCTTTTTTCCCAGGGATCGATAGCCGGGCTGTGGAAGAGGGATCTTCAGAGGGGAAGAGCTGCTCTTTGTTCCACAAAGGTGACAAACAGAAATGGCTTCATTAGCAGAAGTGACTGGGGGCTGCAGAAGGGGCTGGGGTCTGCACACACAGTTCTGATCTGTGTTTAGAGGGTACTGGCTCTACTGTGGCCTGTGCCCAGTGTGTTGGGCAATGTCCACAAATACACAAATGCCCATGCTACAGGGTCACTTCCTCAAGGTGAGAAATTCATGCATCCCTAGGACTCAAGCACTGTGGGGATTTGGAGTTGGAGGACATCCATGTCAGGGAAGGCAGCTGGTCTGCCGATAACCTGATTGAAGAAGAGTTTGACCTTGACAAGATTCCGGTGTACCCCTGAGATAAGGAAGCTATGCTTAAAGCAAATAACTTTCAAGGAGCTGCTGACTACATAGCAGGATGAAGCAAGCAGGGAGGAAACTGCTAAAGGTTATCCAATGAGAATGTTAAAAACAACTTTTTGACCAATTGTATTGTAACACTGTGGCACCTGAAATATATAAAAATGCATGCTTTTAGTAATAAAAATCTAGCCGCTTGTTCACCCATGTGAGTGTGTGTGTGTCGCTTTGTCCGTCTCTACAGTGACACATCCACCCTTTAGAGTCCCATCCAGACTGCAAGCCTTGGAACAAGGCTGAAGCCACAGCACTGGCTGCCCACAGCCCAGCCCAGCACACAGCATATCTGCCTCCTGATCCTTGGGGCTGAGAGGAGGCCTTCAACCCCATCCTCATCCCTGGAGCCTCTGGTGACACACTGATGCCATGGCCACTTGCCTCCAGCTGAGCACTGAGGCTGGATCCAGTGCTCCTCCTGCTAGGCTTAATCATCCTCGCATCCTCCCTTTTCTCCCTCCCGCTCAATTACAGTCCCTGCGGGACACGGGAAGCAGGCATTGATCAGGGCTGGTTACTCAGGTGACAGCAGCTGTGTCCCCAAGCCCCCCAGGGAGCGTGGCAACATGCGTCACCCCCTGAGCTGCGTTGTGGCAATTGAGGCACGGACTCTCCATGAAGTGCAGAAGACCCTTTATTATTACAATAGTACATACTTATACTATGGTTAAAGCTCTTACTTCGTAATTAGCAAATCAGCAATTAGACAGTTATCAACCTTTTCTCCTATCAGCATCAGACCACTCTAACACACGCTGTGCAGACCAATCACCTTCTTGTACACGCGCTGTTCACGCGGCGGTAACTTCTCACAGTTCAGTACTTTTCCACAGTTCAGTGTTGCAGCTGGCCGTTGTTTTCCTCTGCCACCTTGGCCCAACTCAGCAGTTCCTTATCTTTCTCCCAAGGCCTGTTTCTCATCAAAGCCTAGCTGTTTCTCAGGGGCTGCTCAAGGCTGACAGGCCGATGTCTCCCACATCTCCCCCTTCTTTGTTTTGCAGCTGCACCTGCGAGACTTGTTTCAAAACCTTATCAATTAAGGGTTAGACAAACTTCAAAAAACACAGTATACTTAAATAGTTCCACAGAAGGCTAAAAACAATACAGCAGTTACAGTTACTAGTTGAAAAGAGTAGGCTAATTTCACTACCAATAATTAAAGGATATGACTAAATACTACAAAATAAACTAAGGAAAATACAGAATAGCACACTTACTTAATGGGGTACTAACATTCAGATCCGCAATTGCCGGGGAACCCTGGATGCAGCGAGGATTTAGAGTCCCCTTCCTCGCAAACTGGAAATCATACGCGATGTGTCCATCTGTAGGTGAGGCATCCAAAATTGCTGCAAGCAGGTCCAGCCTCATATATCTAAATCAGCAGGCCAAAATAACTGGCACTTGTCTTTGAGCGGAAACATCTGATCTCATCCTCCTGTTGGGTTCCACCCAGAGCCTGGCCACCACTCAAGGGGGGACAACCAAGGGAGTTTCTAATAATGTTAAACACTTGAGTTCTTAATTCTTAATATTGCTAAACAAAGGAAGTTGAATACACACATTCTTATAGCATTTCATCCTTATTAATAACTACATTTTGTCTAAGCTACATCTTTCACTAGTGACTAGTAAGCCTATATATTTCATTAAGGAGTTGCAATTACTGTTAGCATTTTCTCTTAAAAAAGTTGGCAACTGTAGTGTGATTAAGACAGAGATAGTGTATTTTGTCCTATTGCAGTAGCAAGCATTACCCCTACATTCTGCTTAAATGATCAGTCGAAGCGACCGCAAACTGTCGGCACAGGGGCACCCACAGCACCCACAGCCAGCTCCTGAGTGTCCACCAAAAGCTGCCTCTCATGCCTCAGGTGTGGTCGCACACACCTTGCTGGTAACCACTGGGGACTGTGACCTGTGGAGACACAAGCATAACGTCTTCCCCAGGTTATTAAAGGATATGGTCCTTCCCAGTTACCACTTTCCAGGTTTTTTGCTAACACTTGAGCCTTGCCCTGGACTTCTTGTTGATCTGGTTGGTATCTGCGATGAGAAGTGACACAATATTGGTGGCACCTGTGAGGCAGGGGAAATGTTTAAAAAGTTCATGGCATATAATGCCTTATTCAGCCTTTCGTGAGGTGTAGATAGATATCCTCCATCTCCCCCTTTTTGTTGTTGTAATAGACGCTTTAGCGCGCCACGCGTACGCTCCACAACGGCCTGTCCGGTCGGTGAGTGAGGAATGCCGGTCAGATGCTCGACTCCCCACTGTTTAAAGAAATTAAAGAGAGAAACAGAAACATAAGCAGGTCCATTGTCTGTCTTAATCTGTCGTGGCACGCCCAAGGAAGCAAATGCAGCTAAAAAGTGTCTTCACACATCACGTGCTTTTTCACCTGTATGGCGGGATGCAAACACTGCTCCAGAAGAGGTGTCAACAGACACATGTACATATTTTAACGTTCCAAATGCAGCAAAGTGAGTGACATTGGATTGCCATAATTCTGAGGAGGTGAGTCCCCGAGGGTTGACACCACTAGCCGTTGAAGAGAGGGAGTCCTTCTGGCATTCAGGGCAAGTGGTAATGATGTCTGTACCCTGACGCCTTGATAAAGAAAACTGTTTTTGTATTGCCCTGGCGTTTTGGTGGAAAAATGCATGTGAAAGCCGTGCTTGCTCAAAGACATTAGGTACCACCTGAGCCGCCAGAGTCAATGCATCTGTTCATCGATTGCCTTCAGCCAAAGGTCCAGGTAGTGCAGTATGCGCTCGGATATGTACAATAAAATAAGAAGTCTTGCGATTATTTAATAATCGCAAAAGGGTGTGCATTATTGAATATAACAGTGGATTATTAACGTCCTTCAAACACGATTTTCTATACGCTATACAAGATTGGCAACATAAGCAGAATCAGTAACAATGTTAATTGGGGTGTCCCAGTGTTGAAATACAGACTACTGCAGCTAGCTTAACAATCTGTGGCGATCCCGGGGATCGAGTAAAGTCTGATTGCCAAATTTGAGTATGTGGGTCTTGTCATACTATGACTGACTTTCCTGTTTTCCCAGCTCCATCAGTTAACACAGTTAAGGCTTGCAACGGTACATCGCTGCACTTTGGCATGGCATATACTAAAAAATCGCATGGCATATAATAAAAAATTTTGCTGTAATAATTTATGTGACGGGCTGTGTACTAAAAGCTGTCTGGGGTAGTCACAGATCGCTGTCTGGAATTCTAAAGACATTTGTATTAGCCACTGTAACATGTGCATAGTAACTGGAACAATGATACACACAGGTTCCTGACCAGTAAGTAATAGTAGACGCTGCCTACCTTTCATGATCAGTTTGGCAAACATTTCTGGACGAGTAGTGACCGTCTTGTGCATTTGGTGTGACAAAAAAAATCCATTCAACAATAACAAGAGGGTCACTAAGTGTTTCATCCCATTGAAACAGCAGAGCATAGGGCTGCCCTGGAGGATTAAATAATATCAGTTGATACGGATGGCCGGGCACACATCGCGATGCTTGTCTTTCTGAGATGGCGTTAGCTACACGGTGGAGATTTTTTTTCGCTTTCTCTGTAAGTACTCTGGGTGATCTCAGTGAAGGATCTCCTCGCAAAATACCAAACAAGCTATGCAGATCATCATTAGTTAGGCCCAGCAATGGCCGTATCCAATTTATGGCTCCCAACAGTTTCTGTAAATCATTTAAAGTCTTAACATCAGTTTTAAGTTCAACCTGTTGCGGGACCATGGTCTGTTCACAAATTCTCCACCCCAGGTACTGCCACAGTGATGATCTCTGTACCTTTTCAGGTGCTATTTGCAACCCCATTTGAGATACTGAGTCTTTGGTTAAAGCAAGAGCCTTTTCCATGATCTCCTGTGTCTCTGCTGCTCTAAGGATGTCATCCATATAATGATATATAACAGCCTGGGGGACCTGCATTCTAACAGGGCTCAAAGCCTTTGCAACAAACCACTGACACATCGTGGGACTGTTTTTCATGCCTTGTGGCAAAACAACCCAGTGGTACCACCTTGCAGGTTCACTAACATTAATACTGGGAACAGAGAAGGCAAATTTAGGTGCATCATCCAGATGCAAGGGAATGGTACAACAATCCTTTAGATCAATTATTACAAGATGCCAGTTTCGGGGAATCATTGTTGGGGAAGGCATTCCTGGCCATAACGTACCCATACCCTCCATGGCATCATTAATGCGTCGGAGATCATGTAAAAGTCACCATTTACTACTTTTCTTTAAAATAACAAACACCAGGGAGTTCCAAGGACTGGTGGTAGGTACGATATGTCCTGCACTTAACCGCAACTTTTCCATTGGCAAGGACCACTGACCCACCCACACAGGTGATTCTGTTCTCCAGGTTAGTTTCAGGGTGGGTTTAGGGGTGGGTTGTGCTGCAGTGGCCCTTAAGACAAATTTGATCCAATCTGAGTTCCCCATCGAGCCATACAGTCACGACCCCATGATGTAATAGGGGTTTCTAATATAAATGGATGAATATTTGCTACCTGGTTTTCTGGGCCCCTTACATGAATGAGATCTTTGCTTTGAAACGTTACAGCATGACCACCAACCCCAAAAAGCGCTTGAGTTACCCGAGCTAACGGCCGATGCTGTGGCCATCTGCTCGCAGATATTACAGTCACATCCACACCAGTATCTAAAATGCCTGTCAGCTCAACAGATTCTTCTGCTTTGGTGAGGGCACATTTTACCACAGGTCGACCTTGTGTCACTGTCT
This sequence comes from Strix aluco, assembly GCF_031877795.1. Lineage (NCBI taxonomy): Eukaryota > Metazoa > Chordata > Aves > Strigiformes > Strigidae > Strix > Strix aluco. The sequence continues at coordinate 86,320,830 of NC_133971.1, read as the reverse complement.
GAGCCCAAAATATTTGAGGAGTACCTGCTGATCCAAATCCTGAGTCACCCTGGCTTCTCAGCATGCTATTAGGGGGAGCTGCAATAAAATAAACAAGCTGAGTGATTTTTGACCCTTTTTTTACTGAACACGGGGGTACAGGGGTCCAGGCCATAGTTCTGATTTCCCCTTCATAACTGGCATTTATGACCCCTGGTAAAACAAACAACCCCTCTAAGGTTGTAGATGATCTTCCTAGTAATAATGCACTTTTTCCATTTCCCAGTCCATATACTCCTGTTGGTATCAAGGATACTGTGTTATCTAATAATGTTACTGACTTGGAGGCTGCTGGGTCCATGCCTGCTCGGTATCAGCTAAATTATTATAAACCACCACTGATTGCAATATTTGATTAGTGTCTTTTTATTCACACTTGCGCCTGGAGGTCCCCCTATCTTCTTCCAGCATTTTAAAATACAGCCTAGGGGACTCTTTTTGACTATTCCCCCACTCTGGCTGCTTCCCATCTCATCTACTTTACCTTAAAACGCTACCCAAGTAAGCTGACAGTATCCCCTCAGGCAGATGGTACAAGGGTGCACTCTCCCCACAGAGTACGCACCTAAATTCAAGACAACAATTAACACAGAATTACTGCCTCCGGCTAGAGGAGATATCTCACCTATGACACTTCAAACACTGAGCCCGAACAAACAGGCAGCACCAGTGACCCAGCGGGCGGGCACTAGGGCGCTCTGTACTAAGGAATGTTCACTGGTCCTGCACTACCCCCCCACTGGTACAGAGTCTGCCCTGCGCTTCGTTCCTCTCGGGCCGCTTCCCTCGCGGGATAACGGAACTGTGGGTCAGAGAACTCCGCACTCTGCAGCTGCAGCTGGGCTGTGCCTCACACCCGCAGAACAGTCACACACCCACACAAAGGGGCCCCTTACACTTATTACTCACACAGCATCAAATGACAAATACTACAGACATCAAAACACCATTAAGAATATATAAAGCCATTGCTAGTTGGCTATGTGGTGTTGACAGACAAGGGACGCCGCATCCCAGTGTCAGCACCTTCTGTAAAAACTACTGCTTTTGGTGTTCGGGGGAGACAGGGTGGGCGGGTGCGGGCCGAGGGCACGGTGCCGGGCTCGGCCACAGGCGGTTGCTCCGCAGCGGGGGGGGCTTGGGGAGACCCGGCGCCACCGCCGCCAACTCCATGCTGGCAGGTGGGGGGGCGTGAATGCTGAGTACAGAGATCCACACACTCGGTTTTCCAGATAGAATACTATGCTGGCGTTATTACTGGTTTTATAAGTGCCAGCCAATCCCATGGGACCAATTGATACCCATAAGCGATTGCCTCCAGTATACCTGTTGTAAATGAATTTTGAAGCCCGTCCTCATTAATGGTCTTCTGTAGTTCTTTAATAACAGAAAAATGCAGTCCTTCCCAACGTGGCTGACGTCCCAGCTCATAGATTACAGGAGCAACAACCTTTCTCGCCATGTCCATATCCCCTTGCGCCAAGGCTTCTTGCCTCACTTTTACCCACGGATCATCCCCAGCTAAGGGAGGACACAGGACAGGTTCTCTTTTAGGATTTACAGGGTCAGGGTCTAAAAGATTATCACAGTTAAAAGACCTAGCATATAAAGCTTGCCGCAGGGGTTCAGAACATGTGTCCTCGCCCTCTGTGTCCTCATCCTCAGTCTTAACAGACTGGCCGCTTTCCTTATCTTGTCTTTTTGTTATCTCAAAAAGAGTTCTCCATGTCGGTAAGAGTTCTGCCGCAACCTCATTCCCTCGCGTTGCACAGTTCCATAATCTTACTCCTGCTTTATCCCATATCGGAACAGTGAATATAGTAACCGCAGCTGCTACCCACTTTAAAATTCTCTTCAAGGCATACGAGTTAATATGCATCTTATATTTAGCTAACAGTCTTTCCATCAGTGCAAGCACTATCTTTTCTTCCGAGGGTATTGACCTACCCATCGCTTCCCCACAGCTCACCTTGCTCACCCCGCAACAGTGATTAATGCCAGCTCCTGCTTCCTCACAGCAGCTCTTAAGTTCTGAGGAGTTTGCCACCGGAGTGATCCAAGCTGGTCACGGTAATCGCCCACTCACATGGGGCGCCATTTGTGGCAATTGAGGCACGGACTCTCCATGAGGTGTAGAAGACCCTTTATTATTACAATAGTACATACTTATACTATGGTTAAAGCTCTTACTTTGTAATTAGCAAATCAGCAATTAGACAGTTATCAACCTTTTCTCCTATCAGCATCAGACCACTCTAACACGCGCTGTGCAGACCAATCACCTTCTTGTACACGCGCTGTTCACACGGCGGTAACTTCTCACAGTTCAGTACTTTTCCACAGTTCAGTGTTGCAGCTGGCCGTTGTTTTTCCCTGACACCTTGGCCCAACTCGGCAGTTTCTTATCCTTCTCCCAGGGCCCATTTTTCAGCAAAGCCTACTGTTTCTCAGGGGCTGCTCAAGGCTGACAGGCCGATGTCTCCCACACTGCGTAACGAGTGGGGACGCAGGCCCATGTGTGCCCTCCTGGATCCCCGGGGCCCTGGCGCTCGATGAGCTGTGGCCAGCGCTGCCTGGCAGTGACAGGGGACATGAGACCTCAATTAAGGCTGCATCGATCCCACTCCAGCTCCGCTTGGTGGGCTGTGCTGACCTGTGCTGTGGCTGCAGGAGTTCTGCGCCAGAGCTTCGCTGTCTCACACCCTGGCATCTCTACCCCAGAGAAAACACCCTGGGACCATCTTGCAGCCTGGGGCACACACGGACACACTCACACACGCACAGAGAGGGAAGCCCCCGCTGCAGCCTGGTGCATGCACACACGCACAGGCACTCATGCACATACAGAGGGAACCTCACGGCAGCCCGGTGCACGCACTCACACCCATACGCACACGCACAGGAAGCCCTGCCACAGCCTGGTGCACACACACACTTCACACACACACTCACACACACACAACCCACTCCCATGTTCACGGACACACTCACCCTCATACCCCCCTACGAGGCCACTCTGGCCGCCCCGGCCCGGGGCAGCACCAGGGTCCTCTTCAGGGGTCCCCTGTCGCCCTCGTGTCCCCACCGTGTCCCCCCCGTGTCCCTCCTTGCTCTTGCCCCAAGGAGGGGTCCGGAGCGGGCGGGGTCGCTGCAGAACCCTGGACAGCGCCCGCCTCGCCCGGCTGGGTCCGGCGGTGTCCCCGGGGGCTGGGGGTGTCCCCTGGGCGTGTCCCCGGGGACTGGGGTGTGTCCTGGGGGTGTCCCCGGGAGCTGGGGGTGTGCCCAGGGGAGACCTCTGAAGCAGGACGTCCTGCCCGCATGGGTGACAGGAACCTGACTTCATGGGTGCTGGGGTGGGCCTGTCCTCATGGCTGCAGCTGGCGGGGGTGTCTGTCCCCATGGGACCCCTCACCCCGTGCCTCTTCGTATGCATGGGTGGCTGCATGCGTGTGCAAGTGCGCTCGCACACACCTGTGCAAGCGTGACTGCATGTGAGTGTGTGTGCCACTGAGTTTGTACATGGGAGCACAAGTGATCTGCGTGTATGAGTGTGGTGATTTAGCTGCTGTCTCTGTGCTTTCCCACGTGCACTTGCACAGGCACTCGTGAGCACCCACGTGTGTGTGCCTGTGTCTCCCAGCTCCAGCTGGGTCACCCATGTCCTCCGTGGGTGCTGTCCAGGTGTCAGGCTGGCCCAGCACTTCCTGCATCTCGTTTGGTGCAACCTCACAGCCCCATGGCCATGGCCTTAGCAGCCCCACAGCCATGCTCCTTGTCTGGCACAGGCAGACTAACGGGGTCCCCACCCATGGGTGAGCAGCCATGGGGCAGTTTGTGGGGCCAAGCAGCCCCACGGCCTGGCTAGCACAGTTGGAGTTGGTGCCCAGCCCATGCTTGAGGACTGTGGTGGGTGCAGGGCACCTGTTTGCAACTCAGAACCCTCAGAAACTGAGGCAACCCTGTGCTGCAGGCAAAGGAGAGGCAGGCTGTGAAACCTCAGGCACTATAGCTGCTACCCCAGGCTGTCCCAGGCTATGGGGGTGTCCTTCACCCCCAAACTGTCCCCAGGCTGGGCAACAGAGCTTGGTGGGTGGCACCGTGTCATGCATACCACCCTCAACACTGGTTTGGTTCAACAGTTAATTTCCTTTAATAGATACACAGAGTTGCGCAGCTGCAGTGGGAGTGCTGGGGGGAGCCCAGCGGCACCGAGCCCCGGCCCCCTGCGCTGAGGTAGAGGTGAGCGTTGCTCCACGTTCGCCTGCTTTGGCACCCAAGTGTGCAAGCCGGTGGAGGAGGCGCCCGCCCGGCCCCAACGAGGTAGTTTGGAGTGCCCTCCATCTCCCTGCTCCCCAGCTGGGGACCCCGCCGTCCAGGAGATCTTTGGTGGTGGGGGACACTGCTGGGCCTCCCTGCCCTATCCCCATCAATAAACTCCCCACAGTGCACAAGCCCAACCCTGATATTAAGCCCAATCCCAATAAGCTCCACCCCCACCTAACAACCCGTCACATCTCACCCCCACCAGTCCCACCAGTTTCCCCAGTATCCGCCTCCCAGGGTGACCCCCCTGAGTTGAGGACATGGGGGGGCTGAGATGCCACCACCCTGGAGTGTCCAGGGGGCACCCAGGACCCTGGGGGTGTCAGGGCAGGGGCAGAAAGCCCAGGCAGTGCAGGAGGGCTGTGCAGGGGAGTCCACAGTGGGCAGGGGGTGCAGTATATAGGGGATGCAGTACATAAGGGGACGCAGTGTATAGGGGCTACAGTTTATAGGGGCTGCAGTGTACAGGGACTACAGTGTTTGTGCTGTGGGTGATGTCATGTGGGCACCAAGGGTGTGTGTAGGGGATGCAGTGTGTGCTCTGGGGCTGTGTATAGGGGATGCAGAGTGTAGGGGATGCGGTGTACGCATCGAGAGTGCTTATAAGGAACGCAGTGTGCATAGAGATGTGTACAGGGGAGACACCATGTAAGTGATGTAGTGTGTGTGTTGAGTGTGGCAACATGGAGGATGTAGTGTGTGCATCGAGGTGTGTACAGGGGCTGCAGTGCGTGCATTGAGGTGGGTATAGGGGCTGCAGTGTGTAGGGGATGCAGCATGCAGGGGCCAGGGGTGCCCCAGGCAGCAGAGCAGGCAGGAGCTATATGGGGGGGGCATGGGGGAGGGGTCACCCTGGGGGCAGCACCTGGGAAGGAAGGTGCGTGTGTCGGAGGGCATGCATGGAGAAGGGGTCACACGCATGGGGGGTAAGGGACAAAAGGGCCCACGTGCGTGCTTACAGTTTTGCACGGATACAGCTCAGTATTGCAGCAAGAGGCACCTTCAGGTCCCCCATCCCACCTTGGTGGCCCCACTGGGTCCCACAGCTCAGCCCCCCAGGCCCTAGGGACCCCCAACTGCTTTGGGGGCGGGGGGGGGGGGGGGGCGGGGGGCAGGCATATCCCCTACGGCGAGGTGCTGGTGGGAGTGTGGCTGTGCGAGGGGGCTGGGAGCAGTGGGTTCGGGGCAGGCACAGGGTTTGGCCGGCTCTGGGTGCTCCCTCCACCGGGTGCCGGGGTGGCCGGGGGCCGGCGGGCAAACAGGACACCTGGGGAGCAAGAGCAAGGGGGTTAGGGCAAGCCTGGGGTTGGGGGATCCACTCGCCTGGCCCCCAGCACCCAGGCTGACGAGGGTGGGACCAGGACCCCTGGGGGCTCCAGGCCTCCCCATCACCTTTGGTGCCTCCCTCGGCCCAGCCACCCTCACCCACGTGGAGTAGTCCATGGGGTGGCCCAGGACTGTGTGGCTGGCAGCCCCATGTGCTGATTAGCCCTGACCTTTCCAGCTCGTTAAATATTTAAGGCCTGAAGGAAAAGCCGTCGATTTTAATTGGGGATGTCTCAGTGGGGCAGGCAGAGATCTGGGGGGCATGGGAATAACTGCATAGCCAGGTAGGGCACATCAACACCCCAAAGAAGCCTCTGCTCCAGCGAAGCACCCCAACATCTTCCCCTGCTCCCAACAGCATGCTCTGCAACCAGCCAACCCCTGCACCCAGCCAGAGACCCTCTGGGCACACCAGCATTGGGGCGATCCTAAATTCAAGCCCTACCTGCAGGACCCCATGGTGGGGGATGACCCCAGGTGCCTTTTTGCACTTCTCAGCCCAAGTCCATCTGTCCATCCATTCATCATCCCTCACTTTGGTCCTTCGTTGCTAGCCTCTGTGGGGGGTCAATTTCCATCCTCGCTGACCCCCTCCTTCTCCTGCCCCCTCTCCCCAGGCCCTGCCACTTCATTACAATGGATTTTATAGTAAAGACATCAGATTGAAGGAAGGACTTGCTGGCCAGGCAGTGGCTATAAGTTATTGGATTTCCCGGCCGCAATTACACGGGCCAAGCGGCCCTTCTATTTACCTGTGTAGACAACTCCATTTATTTCTATTGACATGTTGATACTGTTAATGCCGTTGGTGGACAGGTTCAATGCAGTCTCCTGTCTGTCATCTGGGGAAAGGAAATACCAATATGAGCATTAGAGAAACAGAAACAAGAACGTGCCCAAGAGAGGGAAGCGATGCCCCGGCCTCTACAGTCATCCATGCTCCTCTCCAGCCGCTCCCTCCTGGGGTGCCAAGGGATGGGGTGACCCAAGCTGAGGTGTTGCAGCTCGCTACCTCTGTTGGAGATCTTGACGTTCATGGGGAACTGGGAGGCCACAGCCAGGAGGTTGTGCTGCAGCGCGTGTTGCATCAGCCGCTGCTGCTCTTCCACCGTCAGGGCCATCTTCTTCTCTGGGGGCTCCCCTGTCTCCAGCTTCTCCCGCAGCTGCTCCAGCACCACTGCCTGTGAGGCGGCTGCTGCTTGAGCTGCTGTGAGATGGTGGCCAGCCAGTCCCACCGGGATAGCAATGCGCCCTGGCACTGCTGCTGCCAGCATGCCATCCTCTGCAACAACCAAGAGACCTCAGCAGGTCCCCCCCATCACCACCCCATCTCAGCATCCCCAGCCAGTATCACCTCCATCCCACTGGCATGGGGCAGGGCAGACCCCCAGCATCTGGGCTTGGTCATCCTCCAAAGCCAGGAGAAAGAAACCTTTCTCAGTCCCAGAGAGAGACTAAAAGAACAAAATTGTTCCTATTTTCCCCAAGCAAAAAGGGGAAGAGCAGACAGGGAACATCCCCCTGCCAGGTTAGAGTCCATCCCTGGGGAGAGACACCTGCTGCAGTGCAGATGTGGTCCTCACCCACCTTTCTTAACAGTGTGCACTTGGCCGAGCTGGCTGCAGCTGTGTGTGGAGATGCTAAGAGCTGGCAGAGGCATTTTGGGGGAACTCAGAAGGGTTGGGGTGCCAGTTGGCGAGTAGTTGAAGAGTGCCGTGCCGAAAGTCTGCCTCCGTCCCTCACGACGGTTGCTGTCAATGGCAGCTTGGAGCTCCCCAGGAGAGCTGAGCGCCCGCTTCTCACATTCATAGGGATACAGGTACTTCATGTATCTACACGGGGAGAGAGCCAGGATGAGACCCAGCACCATGCGCCTCCCAGCCAGCCCTGTGCTGAGTGGGGACCAGGGCAGGGAGGGCACCTGGGAAGAGGCAGAGCCCTCTATCCCATTTCGGGGCACCCCATGCTGGACCCTGCTCACAGCCCTGGGACATCCAAGTCAGTGGGTGCCTCAGGGCAGGTGCCCCCCACCCTCTGCCACTGCCGGGTGCTCACTGCGTGCGGAGGGTGAAGGCAGCGCTGGTGATGGAGGTAGGTAGGTTGAGGCCCTTGGTGATCTCCCGCCAGATCTTCTTGTTGATGACTTCGACCAGGCCACCCTTGTCCGTCACCAGTCGGTAGAGTGTGTACAGGTCCAGCACTTGCTTGGCCATGATGGGGATGCGGTTCACAGGCGTCCCTTCCGGCCACACATGGGAGAGAGAAAAGGGTGTGGGGTGAGCCCATGGGGACCCTCACTCCCTGGGGACACAGCCCCCACCCTGTCCCCACTGCCACTGTGGGTACTGGCTGCCCCACAACGGGAGACACATCTCTCCGTGCCCAGGTGAGCACCCACGGGCATGGGGGGTGCAGGCAGGACACCAGGGTGCCTGGGAGAGTGGCACGGTGCCTGTGAGCAGGGCAGACCCCAGCATGCTGGCACAGGGTCCCCATTGATGGTGCTGTTGGTGGGCATGGGTACGCTCTCAGCTAGGATGTGAGGGCACAGTGGGATGGGCAAAGTGCCTCCTCCAACTCTTAGAGCTGTAGAGCATCTCCTCCCAAAATCTCTCAGAGCATCCCTCTCTCTGTAACCCCCTTCCAGAGCTCCATAAGGAGACACCCAATCTAAACTTTATGAAGGGACTCACTCTACAACCCTCTCTGAAGAGGGACTTCAGCCATAATCCTTCTGGAGGGACTCACCCTATAACCTCCCTACAGAGAGGTTTCATCTCTTAAAAATCCCTCCTTGAGCCCCATAGAAAGTGACTTCCCCAAAAGTCCCTGGAGAGACTCCCTGCCCCATAGGTCCCTCACAGCAGCCCCCGACTGCTTAAAGGCCTTCAGTGCCCCACCTCAAGAGACCTGACCCCAAATACCTTTCAAGTGTCCCCAGCAGAGGCCCTGACCTCTGGTCCCCCAGCATCACCCCCCCACCGAGGCCATGGGGCAAGGGGACATGAGCTCATCGGCGCTCTGTTAGCCCAGAATGGTCCCCACAGCCACCAGGTCTGGTTAACACCCCCTCCCCACTTTCCCAGCACCACCAAATAGCCCTGCAGCCTTGATCTGCCCCATGCCACCTGCAGACAATAGTCTGGGCAGCGGCTGGGGGCTGCGGCAGGGCAGAGGAGGGACAAGCCTCCTGGACCTGTCCCATCCTGTCCCATCCCACCCCATATTTATTCCTCCTGCAGGGTGGCGGGGTGCAGGCGGTATTGGAAAGCCATCCATTTAGGTGGGGGAGGCTGTCACGGCCGCGCTTTGCCCCTCAAACGAAGCCGTCACTCACCGCCATCCTCCTGCATCCCTAATTTATGGCCCCAATATTGGCTCAGCTTCTTCACATAAGCCTGAAAAATGAGCTCTTTTTATTCCTTTACTGAGTTCATTTAACTTTTTTTTTTTGTGTCTGTGTTGTTCGCCCGGCCGGGAAGGGGGAGAGGAGTTTATCCTCCTGGGAAAAAGGCAGAGATATTGACTCAATATCTACCGGCGGTCCCTCACCCGCTCTGCCTGGGGGCTGCTGGCACCGGCCTCATCACCTTAGGGGGCCAAATTCGAGGGCTCCCCATCACCCCAACATGCCAATGAGTTTGTGGGGTCTCAGCCCCCGATCAATGGCCCACAGACATCTTCTCTCTTCCCCCCTCCCCAGCCATGGCGGCTAACGAAAGCGGCTCACCATTAATCTCAGGGCTGCGCAGGGCAGGCAGCCGGTGCCCATCCCACTGACAAAGGGACCTGTCTGCGTCCCTGCAGAGTGATGGCCCTGGCCCCGTCCAGGGCGAGCGGCACAAAAGCCCAGGGAGGTGATGCAGCTTTTGTGGTGCTGCAATTAGCTCCTTGATTGATTAATGATCCTGTTTTATCAGCAGGGCCCTCAGTTTGGCGGGGAGAACGGTGCACCCTGCAGACCCCTGATGAGCAAATGCAGAAATTGTGCCCCTATGTCCCAGCTCGCCACTTTTGGGGTGCCATGGATGTTGGGGCCTAGGGATGAGGTGCCCTAGTACCTGTACCCCATGTCTGATGGGGGTGCTAATACTGGGTGTCCCTGCCCCAACTCATTTTTCAGCCTCCCTAATTTTCTACCCTGCTGACAAATATCAGTGCCAAAACTGCCTTGACAGACAGCAGGGGAGACGCAGCCCCTTTCATTAGGGCTCACCCTGTAGAAATCACCCCCCCCTGGCCCATCCTGGGGAGACAGCCCAGGGGTCACAGCCCCCGGCCCATGCACCCGTGGGTGCCCACCACCACCCATGCTGGCTCACGGGTGTTACTTCTCAGCCAGCTCCCGATGACCCTGAGGATGCTGTCCCTGGCCCGCAGCCCCTCTGTCCCCTTTCTCTTTGCTACCTGCCTCCAAAATACACCAATTCCTCCAACAGGTGCATACACACCCGCACCTGCACACCCGCATGCCTTCCTGCCCTCCCCGGGGGGATGCCACCCACTTGGAGGAGGCATGGGACAGAGGGGACAGGAGCGGGACAGACAGACATGGAGGGATGAGGAGCAGCATTGGCAGGGAAGCATCAGGCTCCCTCCCTTCTTCCTGCACCACCAGGCACTTGCTTAATTAGCCTCGGCCCCAATGGCGAGGGAGTTAATTAGCTCTGGAAAGAGAGATAATGAAGCTGCAGAATAGCCCATGAATCTTGTGGCTGATGGATGCTGGGGGGCCAAGGCAGAGCTGATGCTCCCACTCACTCCCCACAGCCCCGCGCAAGGGCCAGGGGGACCGGGGGGCACCCATGGAGTAGTACCCGGCTCCCCTCCACCTCCAGCCAGGCTCCAGCGTGAGCCCCACAGCCATGCCAGCCACCTGCAGCACAGCCCTGAGTGAAACGAGTTTGTGGGGTCTCAGCCCAACCCAAAAGTCAATCACTGCCACCCCACAGGTGGGCAGGTACCCTCACCACCCTTCCCATGGGCATGGCTTGGGGGCAACTGCCCCTTTCTGCCCACCCTCACCCCATACACAGCCAGCCCTGCTGCTCCTGCAACCCCCCCAGCCTTCCCCTGTTAATTAGCTCAGCATTAACCTCTGCCTGGGGTTTACTGGCTATTGAGCGGCATGTTCATTAATCCACACACCAGCAAAAGGCTCTAATTAATACAGCCGGCCACACGCCCGTGCTCGGCAACTTTTAATTGTCGCAGGCCCGGCCGGGGAGGGCGAAGGTTAAAGCATTTATCGAGTCCCCGGGAGCCAGCTCGGCCCCCCAAGCCGATAGCAAAGATTTCCGATGCGGCAGGGCTGGCTGGCGAGCCCTTAACCCCTGGGTGCCCAGCGCTGCCCGGACTGTTGACCCCACTCCTGCAGCACTGTGGGCATCGCTAAGAGGTGCCGGTAATGGGCGTCCTCACCGGGCACTGATAACCAGGAGCCCTAACGAGCATCGCTAATGGGCATTGCTAACGGGCACTGCCAAGGGCATCCCTGCCAGGCATCACTAAAAGGCCCTGCAAACGGGCACTGCTGATGGGCATCATTAATGGGTGTTGCTAATGGTTGGGGGGGGAGGCCCCACAGGACCTGCCTGGGGGGCTTGCAGAGACCCGGAGCAGCTCGGAGCCTGAGTGGACCATGCCGTGAGCCCCTCAAGGCAGCCGAGGCAGGGATGCCAGTGGCGCCCACCCCAGTCACCCACTTTTACCTCTCTTCTGCATGAAGCCGAAGAGGTCATCCAGGAACTCCTTGCGTTTCGGGTCCTCGTCCAGTTCGTAGAGCTGGGTGCAGGAGAGAGAGGAGGGGTCAGTGCTGCCAGCACATGCAGGTGGCAGGACCCTGCCTGTGCCAGGACCTGGCATCACCCCTGGCCCCACCTGCCTGCTCTGCCAGCAACGAGAGGCTCTCCCTGCACCACAGACAGGATCCCCTTGAGCACTCTCCATGCTGTCAGCACTGGGCTTTCCACGTGCCTGGGGCGTGGCTTGGGCTCCCCACACACCACTCACTATTTTGCACCTTTGCTGCAGAGATGCCGTGCCTGTGCCTCAGTTTCCCCTGTCCCTTGCCTTCCTAGGTGGAGGGATGATAGTGCTTCAGCCCAGAAAGATGATGCCAATGCAGACGGGGCATCAGCAAATCCCGGGCCCCTGGGCAGGTCCCTGGGACCAGGATGCTCAGCACTGCTCTGGCTCAACAGCCTCCTTGGGTGTTCACCAGGTCCCAGCATCGGATCAGCATTGTCCTCAGGGACATGCATCCACCCGTGCAGAGGAGATGCTGGTCCCGTGCTGGGGCAGGGCAAGCTGGCAGGGTCACGGTGCTGGGTGCCAGCAAAGGAGCTGCAAACACCAGGGCCGCCCCACTTGACCGGGGTGACAGGGCTATCGACAACTTGGTAAGCACAGCCCGAGACGTGTCACCACGAGATGGGGTCTGATTGATGGCCAAGGACAGCGTGAGGTACCTCCGCAAAGGGATACAGGGACACACTGCCAAATCCTCCTTCCTCAGCTGGTCATGGTGACCCCAAAGCCATCTCCCCTGGCCGGGCATGGGGACCCCAAATTCATCTTCCTCGGCTGTGCATGGGGACCAGGGTGTGAGCACAACAGTGACACATCCCTGCAAGGCACCCGGACTTCCCACGGTGGGTGCGTGTGTGCAAAGCCAGATGGGTGTGCACTGTGTGCAAGTGCGCGAGCATGAGTGCCGTGCTGTGTGTGCACCGACACTGACGTGGCTTGGGTGTCCCAGCAAGTCTGTGGGTGCACTGACGCGTGTGCAAGCCGGTGAGCGTGCATGCAGTTGCACAGATGCACACATACAGCTGTGAGGATACTTATGTGTGTTGGATGGATGCAGGTCTGGACGCACGGACACAACCACCCAGGCTGAGCTGACTGATGGCACTGGGGAGGCAAACGCAGCCCCTACACCAGGGACACGAAGCGCCGGCTCCGTGCAAAAGCCGGGGCTCGCCTGATTCCAGCACAGCGCCTGGGTGACCATGACAAATTGGAGCCTGCCAGATCGATGGCCCAGCAGTAAAAGTCAGAGCACATGAAGGAAAAATTAGCACCAATCGAAGGTGCTATAGACACCAATTCCTCCCAGCAAGCCCGGCAAGAATTTAAAGCCATTGAAAAGAAACAAAACTCAGCAGTCCAGAATGGATTTCCAAAACATATACAAAGAAATGCAAGCTGGAAAACAAAGTCAGGCACAAAATAGAGTCGTTTAAAAAACAATTGTGCTGGGAAAGGCCGTTAAAAACCAATAGAGAGGGAGCACCCCCCCTCCACATAGCACATCATTCACTGGACAGATAAAGGGAGCTGTGCGGTGGGGATGTCAGGCTGCGGAGACATGGGGATGTGGGGATGGGGGGATGCAGGGTGGCAATGGGGACAGATGAATGCAGGGATATGGGGATGCAGGGATGTGGGACTGTAGGGATGTGGGGATGCAGGGACTTGGGGACATGGGGACACAGGGATGCGGGAATGCAGGGATGCTCCTACAGACACCCCACAGCTCCTGTCACTGGACAGACACATCTAACACAGTCTGTCATCTAACCCATGGGTGCCAGCTGCCTCTCGCTAATCTAACAGATAGGTGCTAACTGCCAGTCCCTAACCTAGTCTATGGGTGCTACTGCCAGTCTCCCACCCATGGGTGCTGACTGCCTGGCTCCGAGCCGCTCCATGGTGCTCCATCCCTGCCCCTTCCTTCCCTCTGGGTGTCACTTACCCATCCCCTCCTTGCAGCAGGGTGCTCTTGGGATGCCCCAACTCCTGGGTGCCAGCACCCTGTCCCTCCCCTCCATCGTGGTGCTCCCTGCCCCGCTCTGGGCCCCCTGCTCATCACCTGCCCTTTCCCAGGAGCTCCTCAAGCCGTCTATTATGGTAACTAGGTCAGGCTGGGAGCAGAGCCCCAGGGGGTTGCTTTGATTTCTCCCCCGGGAAGGCTGTGTGAACCAGGCTTTGCCTGCATTTCCCTGCCTGTCCCTGCCTACAGCAAGGCTCTGACCCCCACCGCTCCACACCAAGCCCATTTCCACCCCCTGCGATCTCCTGGTTTGTCCAAGCAGGAGCAAACCCCCCAAAACCGGCAACTGCTGCCTATCCCACAGCAGGGCGAAGCCACTGCCTTCCCGGGGAGGTCAACCCAGTGGGTGGGCTCCTGCACCCATGCCTCTGCCAGGTCCCCTGAGTGCCACTCATGTTTCTCCTCCCCTCAAGGCAGGCAGGATCCCACACGGCGCGTGCTGCCTGCTGCCTCCAGCCCCCAAAACAGGTGTGACCTCCAAGTGCCAGGATCCATTATTCCACCATTGATTAACCTCTAACCTTTTATCTGTGGGGCACTGAGATGCAAAAACACATTACATCAAACGGGGAGCAAAGGTCGGCTTTTAAGCGGAGACAAGCGCAGAGCTGAGTAACAGGGGACCAGCCGGCAGGGCTGTTGGGTGTGCTGGGGATGCACTGGGCATCCCATGAGATTTGGGGATGCTCAGGCTGGAGAGGAGGTGGTTTTGCGAGATTCTTGCTGATGAGGTGTGGGCTGGGTCCCAGCCAAGGCTGGCTAGGGGATCCAGGCATTGCAGGTTCACAGGAGTGGCATGGATGGTGGCATGGGAAGTGGCATGGATGGTGGTCTGCCACAGCCTCCAGGCAAGGAGGGACCCCCAAACAGTCCCAGCCCTGAGGAAGGAGCCAACTCCATCCCTTAGCCAGGACTCAGGGCCCTGCCACTCACCCTCCTCCTCCTCCTCCTGCAGGGTGGGCACTGTGGTCCCCTCCCACCTCCCCTGGGGACTGACCACCTAAGAGGCAGATCACAACCCTCCAGGATCACACACGATCTCTGTGGGTGTAGACTCGCCTCATGTGGGTGTACACAACCCCACATGGGCTGACACAACCCCACATGGGTGTGCACAAGCCCATGCAACCATATACAACCCTACACAGGCATGCACAACCCTATATGGGCTCACACAAACCCACATGAGCGTGCACAACGTTGCATGAGTACACACAACCCCATGTGGGTGTGCACAACCTCTGATGGGCACACACAACTTCACACAAGCATGTGCACAACCCTGTGCATGCACACACATCCCCTCCAGTGCCACACACAAGCTTGCATGGGCACTTACAACCCTGCATTAAGCATGCACAACCCTGCATCAGTGTGCGCAACCCTGCACGGGTGCACAGAACATCACGTGAGCGTGCACAACCCTGTACAAGCACACACAACCCACACAACCACAAATCCCAACACAGGCACATACAACCGTGTCGAGATGTGCACAGCCTCCTACGGGCAGGCACAACCCCAGATGGACATGCACTACCCCAGACGGGCACACACAGCCCCATAGGGGCACACACGGCCCCAGATGGGCACGCACAACCCCAGACAGGCGCACCCCCCCAGATGTCTACCCCCTATCCCACAGGGGCACACACCACCCCAGAGCATCCCCCCACCTTGGAGCAGCCGGGCAGCCCTTGCCTGGGGGCAGTTGTGCAACACGAGCAGCGGCTCCTGCTTGTGGTGACCTATGAGCAAGGACCCTTTTAATCGTGTTTGTATTGATATAATTAGTAACTCATTTAACGCCATCGATGTAACTATATTCCTCTATAAACAGAAGTATTAAACTGTCAAGCCTGGAGATCGATACGCTGCCAGTGCGCTGCGCAGCTCCACTCTGCCAACCTCGGGGACCCCATCCACAGTTCTTGGCCTCCCTAAAAGCCATGGCACCCCCGGCACTGCCCCACCTCCACCTGGCACCGCTGCTCGGGTGCTGGTGCAGGGGTGTCCTCGTCTCCACCCCACCCTGTGTGCAGCTCCGGGGACCCCGCTCCCTCCCATCATCCCATTGCCATGGTGACATCTTTATTCCTTAAGGGATTGGGATAACAGGGCTTGTCAGGCAGGTTAAAGGTCAGCGGGTCGAACATGGTTTATTAAAGGGATGTGAATAGACCTTGTGCCTCCCCCTCCTCCTCACCACGATTAAATAACATCATTAGCACCTCTCACTCACCCATGACATGCCTCTCCCAGAGCTGGGGTGACATGTAGGGCTGGGGCTGGGGTCCCTGGCACCCCTTAGCCCAGCTGATGCCCTAGACAGAGGAAGGATACGGTGAGGTGCTAAGCTACACCCCAGGCATCTCCAGGCTGCCCTGCCTCGGCGAGACCCCCCTGCCACCCCCCACAGGGCCCTGCTGCCAAGAGAAGCAATCGCAGTGGGATCCCCTGCAGTCCCTGCTCAGCGGCCACTTCCTGCTGGCAGCGAGAGCTCAGATCGGCAACCAGGATTTAATCCACTTAATACGAGCCGTATCGATCCCGGACCCTGCTTGGCTCCCCACAGCCTCGCATCCCCCGCCCAACCACAAGCTGCTTAATATGCACCACATTGATTAGCCACACTGCTAATTTTTCCATCTGGCTGCTGTTCACGCAGGGAGCTCAGGTAATGGCTCGTCTCCACGCGCCCCCCAGCCCCCTGGGGTGCAGCCAGACGCCACGGGTGGCCGACTGCTGAGGGGCTGTTTTGGAGTCCTTGCACCCATTCGGAGCATCACTGTTGCCTCTGAGCTGGGGGTCCCTGGGTCCTTCCCCAGGGAGGTGGTGCACAGCCAGGCACCCAGACACTGGGGTGTCCTCCCCTGTGTCCTGATGACATGGGGGGACAGGAAAGCCATCAGTGTCTCAGTTTACCCCACAGGCCTGCAACCACAGGAACTGGCTATTCCCAGTTGATGCACAGCCCTGTGCACCCCAGAGTGCAGGGACCTCGACAGTGCCCATGGTCAGAGCCCCCCCAGTGCCCCTCCCGCCACGGGGCACATACGAAGGGGCCAAGGGCTCACATGTCCCCCCACCCCATCCTCATCGCCAGAGCTGGGGGTCAGTTCACTCCCCGCCGGGCACAAACCACCCCCTGACCTTGCGAGCCACCGCTCGCCTCCGCCACCAGTCGTTAATAAGTTAATGGTTACGGGACGGCTTTGCCGGGACACCGGCTGCATTCAAAGGTGCTGGAGCTCTTGGTGGGGGGCTGCTCCCCTGATGCCCCAGCCCCAATGGGCGCCGAGGTGCTCGCTCACCCCAACATCCCCAGCCTCAGCAGTCACCCCTCTGGTGTGGTGGGACACCTTCACCTGGAGCCCTCTCCCAGTGCCACGGCTCCCCCCCAAAGTCTTTCATCACGCTTAATATTTAACGGCGCTTTATAGAGCAGCAGGTTTAATCAGCACTGATAATGCGGCGGATCCAGCAGGTCATTAAAACCCCCCCTCCTCGCCACAGCAGGCACTGCCGCTCCCCAGAGAGCTGCCTGCTACAAACATTAACCCGACTTCGCACAAGGTGAGGGACTGTTTGCTGGCAGTGCTGGCCTTGGGACGGCAGCCCCCCGCCCACAGCCTGGCGCTGGGGTGAAAGAGGGGCTTGCAGGGTCCCCAGCCTCCTCCTCAACCCCTTTTCACAGGAGGGGAAGCTGAGTCACGGTGCACCAGCACGGCTCCCCCAAGGGTTGGAGACAGAGGAAACACGCTGCATGGAGCCACCATGGGCACCATCCATGGCCCTGTCCTGCCGTCCAACATCCGTCTGTCTGGGGGTTGCAGCACGGGGGGTGGCCCTGGCTCCCAGCGAGTGCGCGTCCCCCATGATCAGCCCCTTGTTACTCGTTCATGGCTGAGCAGGCAGGGAGTCAATGAGGGGATTTGTTCGGGTTAACCTCCCTGACCCACTGGCGCTTGCCACGCCACTGCCTCCCCCTCCATCCTTGCTTTCCTCTTCATCCCTGCCTCCCGTTCCATCCTTTTCTCCCCCTCAAGCCCTCCCGGGGGGAGCTGAGGGACACCCCTCCAGCGCCAGCACCACCCCAGGTGTCCCCTGAGGGACATGCATGTGCACAGCCACTATATAGGATCACAGAATCTAGGTTGGAAAATTGAAGATCACCTAGTCCAACCAAACGCATGGGTGTGTGCTTGACGACATGGGGGTCTGTGCATGCACACACCTGCTATAGGGCTGGGTGAGTATGGGGGTGCACACCTGGGGGGGCTGTGTGCCTGTGTGAGAGGTGCACTGGGTACTTGGTGACCCTCCTGGTGCACCTCCGGCCTCATCCCTTTCCTCTGGCCCCTTGTAAGGAACGATAGGAGAGGAAGGGCTGGTGGCCCCCGTCTGCTGGCAACCCCAGCCCCCACCTCCGTCTCCAGAAGAACAGCATGCCTGAGCAGAAAGGGTGTCTGGGGCTGGTGCTTGCTCCCGCCCCACCACTGGACACCGGACATGGGCACTGGGTCCAGGATGGAGCAGCCCCAGGCTGCAGCCTACGGCAGGGAACACAGCCCCACCAACACAGACATCGCCAGGGGACAGGTCTCCACAGCCCCCACGTACGGAACCCAGCACAGTCACCCTCTGCACGCTCATGCACCCAGCGCACCCACACCCACACGCTCACACAGCCCGCAGCTTGCTCGGCACATGCACACACTGTGTGCACGCTCTCCTTGTGCACACTCACCCCCAGACACGCTCTCCTTGGACAAACAGCCCCCCAGACACGCTCGCACAGACCCTCTATGTGCTATCCCTCTGCACGCACAGCATCCCGTGCACGCTTATGCAGCCCCTATACACTCTTCTTGTCCGCACACACTCCTTGTGCATATTCATCCAACTGTTTTACACACCCTCCCTGTGCACACCCACACATCGTGTGCATGCTCAGACACCCTCTATACTCACAGGCTCTTGCACACACACCCTGTGCACACTCAGACATCCTCTATGTGCTCTCTCTGTACACACATGCACGCCTGCTGTGCATGATCATACATCCCCTACACATCACCCCTGTGCCCACACCCCACCTGTGCACGCTCATACATCCCCTGTGCATATGCACACGCGCCCTTTGCACACTCATGCAATCCTACACGCTTTCCCCACACACATCCCCACCTTGTGCACGCTCATGCATTCCCTGCACGCTCTCTCCCTAGTGCATCAAGTCGGCGAGGGGGTGCTTTCCCCCCTAATTCCCCACTCACATCTGATTCCATGTGGCTGCTGGGGAGGGACCCGGGGGCAGCTGTGGGGTAGGGACTCCTGCCAGCGCTCCTTTCCCACCCACAGCACATTTATTCTCACACCCTTGATTAGTTTTCACTCCTCCTTTTTAAAGCCCCCGATTCCAAGCTGTCAGGACCCCCTGGTTGGGAGATGGTGTCGTGGCAGGCACCGAGGCTCTCAGCATCCCCTGGACTGCAGCAGGGCTGGGAAGGACCCTGGAGGGGAGGAGGGGGAGCAGGGGGCTGGCACCCACCACGACTGCTCAGCACCATGGGATAGGGCAAGGTGTGCAGCGGTGGTTGTGGAGGGGGACTCAGCCCCCAAACCCTGCCTCAAATAGTCATGGGTCCATATGGCTCTGTACATGGAGACACTGGTCCACGCATGCATGGGAGTGCCCAAACACACTGGGACACTACACGAGTCCCTGTATATACACATGTGTTCAGACACACGTGGGCACAGCATATGCATGTGGGTACACACAGGGTCCCACGCACACCCCTACACTCACACACATATGGGTCCATAGACACCTGGCCACATCCATACACACCTGGGCACTCATATGGGTCCATACACACCTACCAGCACTCCCATGGGCACATACACACTTGGGCACTTATATGGATCCATATACACACATAGGGTCTCCCAGGGACCCCTACACACACAGTGAGCCCTCCTGTGGGTCCTCACACACTCATCAGCGCTCAAACGGATTCAGACACACGCAGGCACAACCCCTACTCTTATATGGGCATTTATATAGATCCATACACTCATGTTGGTCTATATGCACACACGTGCCCAGAACACCTCCATATGCACCCCCAGCCATAGCCCAGCAGCCCCCCACTCCTGCCTTGTGCCCCTGAACTCGTGCTGGGCTGCCAGAGCTGCGGGAGCTGCCACCACCGGTGACTAACACGCTGACCCTTGCCACCACCACCACCTCCCCGCTGCAGGTGGTTTCAGCCCTGGGGCAGAGCTCTGCCTGCAGGTCTGCCCACAAGAAGCCTCCGGGCAGCCATGGACAGGAGCAAACACTACATCCATCCACCCCGCCTCAGCAGTGTAACCAGAGACCCTCTAATTTAGCCCCAAGGAGTCATCTGGTTGTTGCTCCTGCACCTGGGTTGAAGATGCGCTGCAGGCGCGGGGGTGGTGATCAGGGGCAGGGAGACCACCTCCCTCTCCTCAGAGTCCCCCTCCTGAGCCACCTCCGTTCCCTGGCAGGCAGGCACAATCCCGCAGGAGAAAGCAATGGGGATGGAGGCAGGAGGGCGTGCACCGCAGGCCCTGCCACCCCACTTTGGGCTGCAGCCAACTCTGAGCACCTTCCTCCAGGGTTTGAGATGTGAGCACATGTTCATTGCCAGCAAACAGCGAGTAGGTGCAAGAGGTGACTGCTGTCATCAGGGGCAGACAGGGCAGGAGCAGCACCATGGCAAGAGAAGGAACAGCCACACCAGGGCTGGCTGAGGATGATGGCAAACAGCTGCTGGCAAAGCCAGCCATCCCCAAATTAACCACTGAGGCTACCAGAAACCCAACAGTTCCCAAAGGGCTGGCTGGAGCTCACCCCCTCCAGCTGCTCCCAGGCAGAGAGGAAGAAGCTCCGGGGGGGTCTGATCCCTCCCAACCACAACTAGACGCATCTGAATGTGCTGGTGGGGTTCTGGCAGGGAGGACATCCTCCTGCCAGCAAACACTCCGCTGCTGGAGAGCTGGACACAAAACATCGAAGTGTTTGAGTCCCTCCTGCCCTGAGCCTTCCTGCAGAGCCACCTCTGGGAAGAGTCGGGGGCATGGAGCAGGAAGCCCCATTTTCTGGCGCTGCTCTTCCAACGCTTGGAGGAAACCAGTGTGCCCATCCCTATGTGTGTGCATGGCTTCCCAAGGGCAAAAGCTGAATTCATCGGTCTGAGCTGGCATCAGCAATGCCAGGCTCTTCCCGGTGCCCTTCAAGTCAAACATGTGATGCAGCACTGCAGCATCGTGATTTGGTGGCATCCCTGTACCCAGGGAAGGGAGGGGTTCACCGGTAGCGCACGGTCAGACCCCACTTGGTGTCCCCCACCCTGGGGCTGGGGCTGCCTTGCAGCGCTGGGTGTGGGAGACCTCCTGGACCTTTGTCCAGGTCTCTACCCATGTGTCCTTATCAAGTGTACATAGACCGGCGCCGGGGGCTGATGCAAGAGGCGGGGGTGAGGGGGTCTCACAACCCCATAACATTAGAGAGGCCCTCCCAGATCAGAGCAAAGGTCCTGCCAGCGCCCCCAAACTGGTGCCTCAGGAAACATATAAAAGCAGGGCAAACACATGGGATATTTCCCCAAACTGCTTCTCTGGGCGAAGCAGCGTTTGTCTGTTAACCCTGAATGGGTTTCTCCACCACAACCTCACCCTCTGCTCCCTCCCATTTTTAGCACCACCGCACTCCATGAAAAACCCCCTGCAGCTTGTCCTGCACCAACCTCCCATCGCATCCCCATCATGGCCCCCCCCCTTGCGGCAGGGAGCCGGGAAAGCAGATCCCTGCCCACGCTTCTCAAACCAGCCTGGATTTGGTACTCCCCATTCACTTAGCTGTCCCCCTGACCCAGGAGGATGACAGCAAGGACAGACCTTGAGAACCATCCTGGATGATGCCAGCAGTGCCATGCTGGCATGGGGCAGCTTCAAGAACGGGGTCCAGGTGGGAAACACAGCTCTGGCCACTCTGGGGTCTCTCCCCAGCTCCAGGACCCCCATGCCCACACTGCCAGTGCCCCAGCAGCTCGTGAGCAGGCACACGCTGCCTGCCATGCCCCACAGCATCACAGCCCAGCCCCTGGGAAACCTCTGAAAGCTGGAGCACAGCCACCCTCCCCACTCAGCCCCTGATGAGGGAAGAGAACCTGTTCCCCAGGCTGGGTGAGGCACAGCCCTGCAGCCTGGGGAGGGACCAGGGCCAGGGGGGGTTGCAGGGGGGACACACACGTCCTCCCAGGCAGGAGCTTGTCCTGGATGATCACAGGGGAGGGACAGGAGTGACAGCCACCCTGCAGACCCCAAAGCAAGCTGGCACCGCAACCTGCCCCAAACTGCCACCCCATAAACAGCAGCACCATGCAAAGGCAGGGCAGGGCTGGTCCCGGTAACTCCTTTCCCCTCTCCCTGTCCCATACTGTATGAGCCATCCAGAGGCAATTGGGCCCCTTGTCCCTGTGCACCCAGGGCTACCGAACATAAACAACACCCATCCCACTGTCCACTGGGCTGGCTGGGACATGGCACTAGGTGGGAAACCCATGTGTGGGTCTCTGGAGCATCACCTTCCCAATGAGGGTTGGAGAAAAGAGAGCGAGCAAGCAAGAAGCCAGCTCTTCCCCTGGGAAGTGGTGGCAGGATTTATCCCCTGCCTCGACCTCCTCTGACATCCACCTCCTGCTATTCACACGGCGCTGCTAGCTTTGCTCCTGCCCCACACGGGGAGCGCAGGCAGCCCCAGCCAGGGCCAGCGCGTGAGGCTGAAGGATGAGAAATGCCGGGTATGCTTTCTCTGTGTAAAGCTTCCCCAGGCCCAGGAGGGAGGAGCTGCTTCCCACCTCCCGGCTGACCCCAGGAACCGGACAGTCAGCCTTTTTCTGCGCAGCGGGGTGTAACGTAACACTTCCTGGATGAGATATTCGGCCCGTGAAGCACACCCACCCCAGCCCTCCCCAGGTTGCTTCAAGGCAGAATTGGGTGCTGGCAGCCTCCCCAGGCATGGCTGCGGGGTATGTGCTGCCTGTGCCCTGCCTGCACCTGTACCTGTCGCCTCGCAGGCAGGCACCCAGGCAGATGATCCCTGACCACTCCGAGTAATGCTATGTTGTGCGATCTTGAAACAGAAAAGGCAGCAACATGGCCCCATGGCACCCAAAAGTCAAGTCCCTGCTGCTGTCCCCATCTCCTCCTGCCAGAGCCACTGTGGATGAGCCAGTAAGTCCCCTTGTCCTATGGCCTCTGAGCAGTGCCATCCTAAAAAGCCACACACCAGCTGTATGAGAACATCTCTCTGCCTGCTCCGTCCCCTCGCCACATCCTCCCTGTCACTCACCCTGCCACCAGCATCACCCCTCTCTCCCCTCACCATGAAGCTGCACACAGCGAGTGCAAACCCGACCTGTCTCTGTGCAGTCCACACTCACACCCGCACACAGAGCAGCACCTGCTGTGTGCCAACCAGGGCTTGCACAACCTAGCATGGATGGGGTCCACACACATGAAATACAGAGAGGTCTTTCCTCCACCGTATATACGAGCCCCAGGAGCCCTGTCCCCGTGCCAGATCTCTGTGGCACAAGGCTCTTCCCTATGCCCACCGAGAGCGAGGTGACAGGTTCGATGCGCTGCTCCCTCTGGCCAATGTAGGAAATCAATGAGCCGCGCTGACCAGCCATAATATACCCCAGCCCTCGCGGAGACATGGAGGAGCTCAGTTCCGTGGGCCACTGGCTCCTTGGGGTGAACACACACCATAGCCCTTGCCCTTGTTCAACTCCGCAAAACTTCCATGGACAGGGGTCACCCTGTTTTACCCGTTAGGAAAAGCACCAGGGATGGAGCCTGCATGGGTCAGGGTGGGCACTGGGAGATGCCTGGACACTGGGCACCCCGTCATTCTCCGAGGCCTGGGGACAGGCATAGGGGACACCAAGAATATGGGGGACATGAAGCAGGGGTGAGATAGGGAGCACATGAGGATGCCTGTTGGGGTCAACAGGGCTCAGGGACAGTGAGAAGCATTCAGGGGGTACCCATTCAGAGCAGGATGGGGCTCTGGGATAGGGGTACTGGTTTGCACTGACTGTACTTGCCTGAGATAAAGTTTGGGGGCAGTGAAGGGGGACTGGGGGCTTCTCATTTAGGGTGGCATGGCAATAATGTCTGGGGGTAATAGGGTACCGGGAATGCCTGCTTGGGGTGGAACTGAGAGAGGGGGCTTGGGGGGCAGAGGAGTTGCCCATTTGGGGTGGGATGCAGGCAGGGTGTGGGGGCAGCGGGGGGCATAGGCAGCATCCATTCAGGGAGGGCTGAACCCCGAGTTTGGGAGCCGTGGGGGGACACCGGGGATGCCTGTCAGGAGTGGTGGGTGCTGGTGCCGGTGCACCGGGGCAGCGGATGCCTCCTACCTGCTTGAACTGCTCCTCGTAGGTCCACTCGTGGTGTGTGGGGGGCGGCGGGTCTCGGGGCACCCCTTCTTCCTCCTCCTCCTCCTCTTCCTCCTCCTCCTCCTCTTCCTCCTCCTCCTCCGCCTCCTCCTCCTCCTCCTCCCCCGCGGCGGCGGGCGGTGGGCGCGGGCCGGGGGCCGGGCGGCGGCGGGGAGCGGCGGGGAGCGGCCCGGGGCCGGGGCCGGGCTCGGCCGGGGGCCGTCGGGGAGGGCCGTCGGGGCCGCGGGCAAGGCGGGCCGCCTGCTGCCGCTGCAGGCTCTCCATCACCGCCGCCAAGCGCAGCCCCCCCGCCGCCCCCGGCCCCCGCGGCGGGGCGGCCGGCTGCGGGCACAGGGCACGGCCTCAGCGCCGCCGCCGGAGGAGGAGGGAGGGGAGGAAGCACCCCCCCTACCCTCCCCGCTCTCCCCCCGCCACCCCCCACCCCAAGTCTCGCTCCCGGGGGCCCTGCCCAAAAGTTGGCCGCGGAGCCGCCGCACCGGGCGCGGCACCCGCTGACGGAGTGGCTGCCTCCCCCGCCGGGACCACCCGGCACTCTGCCCCACCGGGGACCCGGCCCCCCGGGAACTCATCCCCGCCCCTCCGGGGGACGCCCTCCCCGCTCCCACCGGGGACAGGTCCGACCCGGGACCCCCGTCGCCGTCTTGCGGGGAGTCCCCCTCCTCGGTCCGCTGGGGACCGTGTCCTGCTGGGACACCCCGCTGCGATCCCACCGGGGACCGTGTCTCACAGGGGTCCCCCGCCCCGGTCCCACCGGAGACCTCCGCCCCGACGGTCCCACCGCGGACCGTCTCCTACCGAGCCCGTCCCCGCCCCGCCCCGTCCCCGCCGGGGACCCCGTCCCGGTCCCGCCGGAGATCCCCCCCACCGGGCGCCCCGTCCTCCCGGCACCCTCCTCCCGCTCCCACCGCTGACCACGATCCCTGTCCGACCGGGGGTGCCCCCACCCCGCTCCCATCGTGCACCCCCGCGCTACCGGGGACCCTCCGCTCCGTCCCGTCGCGGTGCGGCCGCGCCGGCCCTCACCAGGGCGGGTTTGGCCGCCAGACTGGGGTTTTCCACCATGCCGCCGGCTCCGAGCGCCGCCCGGGGCTCGCCCCGCCGTCCCGGGGGGCACAGCCGGCTGCTCCGCCCGGTACCGGCCCGCCGCTCACATGGCGCCGCGCCCGCCGATATTTCTTTTATTCCGCAGCAGATGAGGGTGGGTGGGATTTTTCCCTCTTTTCTTTCTTTCTCTCTTTCTTCCCCTTTTTTTTTTTTCTCCTTTTTTTTTTTTTTTTTTTTTTTTTTTTTTTTTGCAACAAGTGGCAGGCAGGCAGCAACACCCCTCCCCGCTCCCATTTGCTAGCGCACGTCAAGGGAGTCATCCGGGGAGGGCCGGGCTTGCGGCAGCCCCGGGGGATCACCCCGGGACCGGCCGGCCGAGAGCCGGCCCGGGGCCGCGGGAGGGCATGGGGCCGGGGTGCGCAGGGGGCCGGGTGGGCCGGAGTGGGTGTGTGGGCAGGGCGTGCATACATGGGGGTGCTGGGAGAGGGGACCGCACAGTGGGGTGTGCAGAGGGTCCAGGTACGCATACATGTATGTCTGGGGAGAGGGGAGTGTGTAGGAGGGGTGTGCAAGGGGTCTGTGCATCTGTGGAAGCGGGTGCTGCACCCATTGCACGCGTATAGAGAGCGTCTGTGTATGTACCTGTGTGTGCTGGAGAAGGGAGCATGTGGCGTGCGTGGATGTCTGGGGTGTGTTTGTGCTTGTGTGTCAGCACTTCTTGTCGTCCCCAACACGCACGTGCACACACTGCACACACACATGTGCGTGTCCAGGGCTGGCGGTGCGTGCACCACGTGTGCGTGTGCAGGGCGGCTGAGCACGCATGTATCCGTGCACACCAGGAGAGGTGAGCGTGCTGCACGCGCGTGTGTGTGTGTGTGTGCAGGGGAGCCTCTGCACACCCACCAGGAGCGGGCCCTGTGTGTGTGCACACTGCGTTTAAGGTGTGTGTGCCCCCCCGGGGGAGTGGAGGCCTTGTCCCACGCAGCCGTTCACACATACGTGTCTCCGTGCAGCTGTGTGCATTGTCAGAGGGGCTGAGGACGTCCAGTGTGTGCACGCGCGTGTTGGGGACGACAAGAAGTGCTGACACGCATGTGCGGGGAGCTGGGTCTGTGCGTGTTGTGTGCTCCCCTGTAGGTGTGTGCAGCCTGTGTTGGGAGAGGTGGGGATGTGCACCGTGGGCACAGGCAGGGGTGAGCACGAGGGTGTGTTTGAGGGAGGTGGGGGTGTGTACCCACAGTGTCAATCCGTGTGCGGGTGCGAAGGGGTGTTTTGGGCGACTTCAGTCCGCAAGAGCAGGGGGGTTCACCACAGCACACCTGTGCTGGGGTCTGAGACCAGCCCGCAGGCTGGGGCCAGCCAGGGATCCTCCCAAGTGGGGCTGTGCATGCCCGCACCTTGGTTGGAGGGGTCAGACTGCCACATGGCCCAGACCCCCAAACAGGCTCCCAGAGCCCCAGCCCCTGCCTGGCATGGGCAGGATAAGGCCACACATCTTCTCTGTCTCTGACTCAGTGCTGCTGGCTTGACCTGTGTCCCCGCTTGCCATGGGGTAAACTGAGGCACCAGGGTACCATCAAGCACATCTCCAGACATCAGACAGGGGCATAAGCTGGGGTGAGCACACAGCACCCTGACCCACAACACCTCACTGCGCCAGGTGGGCCACAACCCATGGGGAAGCACAGGAATTCACCTGCCAGCAGCATCCCCACACAGTCCCCACACACCCCCTCCGCTTGCCTGCCTGACAGTTTTTTCCTGACCCCTTTTTCTACAGAGGAGAGTTTGGCAGGAGGCAAAGGGGGCGTCTGCTCTTCCTTAGGCTTTTTTGGCCATGGTAGCTGCAGGGCTTGCACAGATCCCTGGGGGACAAGCAGAACCACCATCCCACAACACCGGGATGCAAGGGACAGTGGCTTTGGCCCCATTCCACAGCCAGAGCAGGTTGTTGCCGAGACCTCATGCTGCTGCACTGGATGTCGGTGGCATGTGGTGACAGGAGCTCTGGGTGCCAAGGGGTGCTGGCTCTGTCCTCTCTGATGCCGCTTACATGCTGGCAAGGCCAGGGGCAGCAGGCGCGAGCCAAGTCCTGCCTTTTCCTCAGAGTATCTTGCAGAAACAGCCACTGGCCACGGCTGTTGCAAGAGCTGGCTTCACTCTCGGGCTCCACAGACTGGGCTGAGCCTCTGTCCCCTTCACCACGTCCCTTTGTGGGGAAAAGCTGCCACTTCTGGCTTCTCCGGCTTCCCTGTGAGCATCTCTGGAGAAACTGCCCCTTGTCCTGCCACGGTGCTGGGTCACCCCCGCGGCTCCTCAAGCTCCCGGCAGCCCAGCAGCACCCAGCACTGTGCAGCAGCCTCCCCAGAGAAGCTCTCCTGGAAAAATGAGCCCCTTCCTTGGAAGAGCAGGGCAGCTCCCGACCCCGCAGGGCCCCCGAGCACTGTTTATCTTTGCGCAGGAGATAAAGCAGCTGTCGGCCATCCCATTTCAGGGCTGGACAGCTGTACCTCGCACCGGCCCATCCTGTCCCACCGCGGCAGGGGTAGGGACCTCCCGGCACTCGCCAGCCCCTCTGAGCGTCAGTTTGTTGGTGACCGGCCGATGTTCCTGCTGGATTGCCCCTGGGAAGATAGGACCTGGCCCCATTTCAGGGGATCCACAGGGCCAGCTGTCCCCTGGGACTTGTTTCACAGGACCCCATCGCACATGGCTCCAGCTTCCCCTCCTGGTGCCTCTGTATTGCACCCCGGGGTGCTGGCACCCTCTGGGCTGTGCTGTGCTCCATCCCCTGCACGCTGGGACTGAAGGCTGGGCTGGGTGAGGTGAGTCAGATGTGATGATGGTGATGGGACTTCTCCATGGCCCAGCAGGAACCGAAGTGTTTGGGGAAGCTCCTCTCCTCCAAGGCAGAGGGGTTTTGGTGCTGCGGTCAACATAGCACCCTAGGGTGGGGGATGTGGCTAGGCTGACTAGTGGTCTGCAGGGGGTGCAGCATGTCCCACCACCCTGGGCATGGCCACCAAGGAACCTGGCCCAGCTGGATCAGCATGACTCAGTTCCTCCCTAGAGCCTCCACAATGACAACAGCAGCTCTGGAGCTCTGCACATGTGTCACAAAGTGTGTCCATGCTCAGGCTCTCACCAGGACAGCAAGCAGGACCGTGTCCACCCTACCCTCCCGCTCAGCATCTTTGCACCACCAGGGGCTGGTCGTGCTCCTAGCTGGAGAGAAAGAGAAATCCTCCAGACAAACGGCTATCGACGGCTGCGGTGGAGGCAGCACAGATAGATACTAGAGGTATAGATGGGCACGGCAGACAGTGGAGCAGATTGAGAGATACTTGGAGCAGAGAGATACTGCAGGAGGAATCAGGAGATAGATCCTGTGGGCTGATCAATATCCACTGCATGCGGAGGGACAGCAAGATAGAGCGAGCTGCAGGAGGAAGGTGTTTGGTGGGCAGCAATGTGCATTTGTCCTGGCGATGGCTCCGGGGAGATGCCACTCACAGTCACTTCAGCTGGGGCTGGGATAGCCAGACCCACGGTACAGGTGCCTGTGGCTGAGTCTCCTTGCCCATCTCCAGCCACCCCACAAGGGTTTGGTGTCCTTTGATGTGCGCTGGGGTCCTACCTGTCCTCTGGGTACCAAAGGGTGCATATCTCTTGTGTATCCTGGTCATGTTCCAAAGGGTGCATATCTCCTGTGCGTCCTGGTCACATCCTCTGGCCCTGCAGGGATGTCCCTCCCAGCTGTGGGCATCTTGGAGGATGCTGGATGCCTGTGTCTGGGCAGCCAATAGGGAGAGGGGCAGCTTGAGTGTGAGCCCTGGCACTGGCACAGGGGCTGTGCTGGAGCTGGGTGACTGCTAATGAGTTCCCACCCCATACCTCAGTTTCTCCATGTGAGCCAAATGATGTCAAGCTGCAAGGAGCTGCATCAGTCCAGCATGGACTCTGGCATGGATGAGGAGGAGTGGGAAGGAAGGGGCAGAAGCAGCAAGAGCCTGCAGGACACGCTGTGTCCAGGATGCATCTCTCATCTGCTGGTCACTGGGGACACTTACCGGCTCTTTAACAGGCTGCAAACACGCAATCCCAAAGGGAAGGTTTGCTTTTTGGGACCCTTGAATGGCTGGCACTGTCCCTGCTCAGCACTGGGATGGGGACAACCCCTCCTGACACAGCAAAGCAGCCAGAGCTCCTGGGTCCCAGCCCAGCTCCATCCTGGTGGCACTTGCCCAAAGCACCCTGTGCTGCCTGGTTCCTCTGCTGGTCACATCCCAGCTTAGCTGGGGATGGTGAGGAAAGTACCCCCACAGCAGCCCTTCGTCCAGACAGGGCTGCTGGCCCCGCGGCCAGGTTGGGGGGGATCCCCCGCCCGTGATGGAGTTATTGACACGGGCTCTACGGAAAACACTGCTGAGATTGTTCACACTAATGTTATTTAGCAGCAATATTTCCGTAATAAAAGAAATCAATGGGCAAGAGAAAAGACCTGTCCAGAGCTTTGATTTTCTCATTTTAATGGCATACTTATTTACTCCCACCAGCGTCCCCATTGGATTTTCATTACGTGGCCTTCGCTGTAAGTGGAGCGGTATTGATACGAGCTGCTGAGTTAGCGCCTTCCCATGCGGGCCGGCATGGGATCGCTCGTGTTCCTCAACAGGGCCCTGCTAAACCGTGGGGAATGGGCACGGCATGGGGCCACGGTGGCCTTGCAGCCCATGGGAACACACACATAGCCTGCCCACGTGCATGTGTGCACACACAGGGTCTGCCCGTGGGCACACAGGTGTGTGCACACACCTACCTGGCTGTGCCGCCGATCTGCATGCTGTGGGCTGTGCACACACACACGTGTGCACACACTTGTTTCACCAGCACAGGCACGCACATGCACGCGACTCTTCTGACTACACATACGTGCATATGCAAATGTCCTACCATACATGCCCAAGCACTCACACGTGTGCAATTGCTCTGACCGTATGGACAGATGCCCAGTTGTTCTACCTATATACATCTGTGCACACGTATGCAACCCCCACCTGTTCTGCCTACACCCACCTGCAAACTGTTCTACCTATGTGCATGCACGCAACTACGCATGCCCAAATGTCCTGCCAAGACACACACACACACAAAACCATCCTCCTTGCAATTATACACTCACATGGATGTGACCGGTCTGTCAGCATGTGCACATGCACACACAGAGCCTGCATACCCTGTGTTCCCCTCCTGTGCCCTTCTCACACTGAGGGGTGCACCTCTGCGTGTCTGTGTAAACCCCTCAGAACCACCAACCTGCTATGTCTGGGTCCATCCACCCTCGGGGCCACACGCCCAGCACTGGCACTGTCCCCCAGAAGGATGGAGCCCCCCCTGGACTCTTGGGTCCCCCATGGAAGGCACCAGCCCAGGCTTCTGGTCCCCAGCGACTGCTGCAGAAAGAGTAACAGCACCATCACCCGCTGGTCCCCGGGAGCTGATTTGGGGCTGATCCTGCCCAACACCACATCCTCCAGCTCCCAGGACCCTGGGCAGGGTGATGCCAGCTTCCCCAGGGACACCCAGTTGCCAGCAGGACTCCTGCTGAGCCTGGAACCGGCCAGATCCAGCACCATTCCCCATGGCAGGGGCTTAGCACAGTCCAGAGACTCTCCTGGGGACCCAAGCGGGTGGGATGAACAATTTTATTACTGATACCTCTTCTCAGGTGGCAAATTAAGAAGTAGCCCGTGTGCGGGGCTGCCAGTCAGCAGGATGGGGACAGTCTGAGGAGCAGGAGCAGCGACATGCTACAGGCCTGGTGGCCAGGGACACACACATTAGTTTGGCAGCAACGTGGAGGTGAAAGCCCCCCACAAAGCAGCAAGCCCACACGGGTCCGGCCGCAGGGCTGCAAGCAGGGTCCGGAGCCGGGTTCAGTCGGCAGCACTCCCTCAGTGGCCGGGACCCCATGCTGGCAGCCAAGGGGGGTGGCTGTCCCCAGGGGGTCTCACAGCCAGGGGAAGCGTTTTGAGGGGCGAGATCTCATCCTGAGCTAGTACAGAGGTTTGGGCACCTGCAGACACTAGGTATGTGCATAGCCCAGAGGCCACGCAGAACGGGCTCTCTGTTAAGGCGACAGATGGTGGCTCTCCCCCCTGGGGGGGACTGCAGGGAAGGGACCCCTCTTCCAGCCCCGGCTGACCCCTGGGGCTGATGACACACAGGGGACCAGGAGGGACCTTCAGCACAGAGGCTGGGCATCCCCCCACTGATGGGGGGTTCCAGCGCAGATCCTGCCCTGAGCCAGCATGACACTGTGTGCTGCCAACCCACGTCAGCAGGGATGGAGCCACTGGAGATGCTGCCAGCTGGACACAGCGCCCTGCGCTGCCTGCAGCCCCGGCAGACTGCCAGGAAGATGGGGAACTTCTCGGCTGACCTTTACAATAGGTGCTCTGGCCCCGCTTACCCTGTGCACCCTGCCCCAAGGGCGGCATCCTCCTCCTGATGTCTCAGGAGCTGCAGAAATTTCATGGAGCCTGTGGACAGTCAGCTCCAGCCCCACTCCCGCTGCACACCGAGGGCACACAGGGGTGTTCGTACCCCACAAGGCCACTCCTGCCCTGAGGGATGGAAAAGCAGGACATGGCTCCAATCGAAAGGGGGGAGAGGCAGGTAAAGAGAACTGGCGGCCTGTATTGCTGTGACCACCACAGTCCCTCTGTCCGGGCACCCAGCTGGCCCATGAGGAAGGGTGGAGTAATCTGGGGGAGGCACAGGGGGGCTCCTGCTGCCTCTGCTAGAGCCTGGGGTTGGGGAGGAGGACGAGAGGGGAGAAAGGCTGGGAGGAGAGGAGCCAGCTGTGCACGGCAGGGTGCCCCGGCGAGCTGGGCTCAGCAGCCCAAGGTGCTGAAGAAGGCACTGGCTTCCAGGAGCAGGCCCTTGGCGTAGATGCGCAGGGTGTAGAAGAGGGTGACGAAGTCCTGAGTGCTGAAGAGTGTGTCAGCCAGGGCAAAGGCAAGCGTGGAGGGGATGAAGCCCCGGCCGTACTCCACCATCCAGGTGCCCGCGCTCCACTGCACCGACGTGGCCTCTCCCGCCTGGTGCACAATGGTGTCTCCTGCCAACACACACAACCAGCACAGCTTCCAGTGGCTGCCCCACACATCATGCCCAAAGAGGAGACATGTGGGATCAGGACCTGCAGGGCTGAGCACCCCAACCCCTCTCCAATCTTCCTCACTTTTCCCTTACAGGCACCAACTGAGATGCTGGGATGTGCCTCTGGGGACACAAACCACCTCATCGTGAGCTCCTGGCTTCTGCCAGCTGGAAGGAAGAGGCTCTGTGATAGTGGAGGACCAGCCCGCAGAACGGCTGTGCCCCAGGACATGGACATGGCCCACAGGGCGCCGTGGCTGCTGTGCTTACCCGGATAGTAGATCTCACTTCTGGTGGTCCCCTCCTTCCACTGCCGGAAGGTCCCCGAGATGACAGTGTCAGAGATATCCGCCCAGTACCGACCTGCAGGAGGACAGAGGGCTCTGGCTCAGCTCACCCCTGATGGGGACAGCTCGGAAGCCACAGGTCTGAACCATGGAGCAGCCCTCTGGAGGTAAGGATTCCAGCCCCAGGGTCTCGACACACCGAGAAGCACAGCTGAGTCCAGTACCCAGGCTGACCATATACCACCCGGGCTGCTTGGTGTTCTTAAGCCCCATCATTTCCAGCATGTTTGGCACTTGCTCCCTGCTGAAGCACCAGGAGACGTGATGCTTGCCACTGCCTGCCAGCTGGATGCAAAGAGTCCTGGCCATGCGGCATGGCGTGCACAGGGACCTGCAGGTGCTGCAGGACACCATGGGGGCTGGTCCCCATGAAAAGGGTGTTTTCCAGCATCAAGCACCCCATAAAAGAAGCGGAGCAGCAGTCTCCCTGTGCTGTGCACACATGGCCAGGGCAGCCAGACCTGAATTAAGTGGAGTGGAAAGAGCTCAGAGAAACCCCCTGCCAGCCAGTCCTGTCCTCCTGCTTACCTGAGTGGCCCCCAGTGTCAACAGCTGTCCCAAAAAGCAGCACATACTCGGTGAGTGAGGCATGCAGGAGGCACATGGAGCCCATCCACCCGCCTGCGTTCACGAACACCCACTGCAGGTCCTCGTCTGGCAGGATGTGGCCTGGGTGCTTCTTCCGTAGCTCCACAATGATCTTGGAGAAAGCCAGCTCATGGTCCAGCCCTGCAGCACCCAGGGTCACTGTGAGTCCCTGGCATGAAGCAAGCTCTGCTTGGCGCCCCCCCTCCCCGAATCCCCTCCAGAGCCACAGGGTCCCAGCGCATCCTCAGAGGGATCTGCTCAGGGAAGGTGTCTCCTCTCTTCAGCCCCCGTGGCCGCTGAGTGCCTCCCTGGGTGGTGATGATATGCAGCACCGATTGCTCCAGTCCTACAGCCCACCGCAGGTGCTGGGCAATACGGGGGACCCAAGCAAGGTGACTGTGACTCTGCCCTGGTGACGGGCAGCCCCTCTGCTGCAACTGTACACCCTGTGCCCTACGGGGCCAGCCGTCCCCTCCAGCCTTAGTTGGGGGGGGTCGGTTCTGACCCTGACCTACCTGGGACTTGCTCCCCCGACCCGCCCCAGCACCGAGACAGCCGCCGGGTTCGGCCCCAACCGGGCGATGCTGCTGCCTCAGTCCCATCCCTCCTTCAGTCCCATTCCCCCACCCCACCTCCCCCGTGCTCCCCGTCCCAGTTGCCCGGTACTGATCCCTTCCCGATACCGGTCCCGCTGCCCCACTCCCAGTCCCCCGGCCCCTCCCTGATCCCAATTCCATTCCCCCCGTCACCCCGGCCCCCCTGTACCGGAACCTCCTCGACCCCGCGTACCCCGCTCAGGGGTCCCTTCCCTAGCCCAGGCCGCTGCGCTCCTCCCCGGTTCCTCTTCCCGCTTCCCCGTTTCCCCCCCGCCGTGACCGGTGGGCCCCGTCCCCACGGGCGGCGCGTACCCGCGTGGTGCCGGGCGAGCTGGGCGATCTCGGCGGGGGTGAACTCGTACCGTTTGGAGGCCAGCCAGCCCCGCAGCCCCTGCAGCACCAGCGCCAGCGCTCCCAGCGCCAGCCCGGCCCGCAGCGCCCGCCGCCCCGCCGCCGCCGCCGCCGCCGCCATGCCACCCGCCGCTCCGCCCCGCCCCGCCGCTACCGGGACGGGGAGCGGGACCGGGACCGCCCCCGCCGCGGCCACGCCATGCCCGGCGGCGGGCGGCCCTGCGCCGGCGCGGTGGGGCGGAGCGGAGCGGCGGAGGCGGCGGGAAGGGGCCGGTCCCGCTGTTGCTGCCGCCGCCGAGGCTTCCGGGAGTGCCGCGGCATGGAGCCGCCGCCGTCGGGGGAGGAAGAGGAGGGCGTCGGCCGTTTCCGCGACAGCGGTACGGCCCGGGCTGTCTCCCTCCGGACCCCTGGCTGAGCCCAGCCCAGCCCCGGGAAGCGGGGGCTGCGGGGACGCCCCCTGCCCGGGGTGGGGGTGGCAGCGGGGAATCCCCCCCCTTGCCCCGGGCTGAGACAGGGAGGAAGGGATGAAGCTGAGAGGGGCATAAAGTGGGGTGTGTGGGGGTATGGTGGGTGGGAGCTGCACCCCGCCTTCCTCCCTCCCTGACACCCCGCTCCTTTCTCCCCGCAGAGCACCAGCACGTTCGTTACAACCCGCTGCGGGATGACTGGGTGCTGGTGTCGGCCCACCGGGTGAAGCGCCCCTGGCAGGGGCAGTTGGAGAAGCCGCCCCCCGAGGATGTGCCCCGCTGGGACCCCAACAACCCCCTCTGCCCCGGGGCTACCCGGGTCAACGGCGAGGTATCACCAAGGACCCAGGCGTCGGGGGTCCCCCCACCGCACCATCCCCCCGCTGATCCCATCTCTCACCCTGGCAGGTGAACCCCCAGTACGAGGGCACCTTTGTCTTCCCAAATGACTTTCCTGCGCTGCAGCCTGATGCTCCCGAGCCTGGTAACTTACAGGGGAGAGCAGGCCTCTGGGGACCCCCAGGCTCAGGTCCTGGGGGGGGCTGCAGGTTGGCCTGGAGAGGCACGGGTGTTGTCCTAGCACCCTCTCCCTCCCCACTGTCTGTCCTTCCCCAGGTGACAGTGATCACCCCTTGTTTCGAGCTGCAGCAGCCCGGGGTGTGTGGTAAGTACCTCCACGTCTCCAGGGGATCCAGGCTGCGATGTCGGCCAGGATGAAGCTGGACTGAGCCTGCTTCCCTCTTTGCTGTGCCTGTTCTGTGCACCACCTGCTCTATTTT
Source organism: Strix aluco (assembly GCF_031877795.1). Classification (NCBI taxonomy): domain Eukaryota; kingdom Metazoa; phylum Chordata; class Aves; order Strigiformes; family Strigidae; genus Strix; species Strix aluco. The sequence continues at coordinate 86,285,464 of NC_133971.1, read as the reverse complement.
GGTGGTCTCATCGCTGTCCCGTTCCACTGTGACGGGCAGGGCTGTGGGGATCCCTGGAGACACCCCGCAGTCCCAGCCACGTGTATCTTCTCTGCAGCAAGGTGATGTGCTTCCACCCCTGGTCGGACCTGACGCTGCCCCTCATGTCCCTGGCAGAGATTCGGGCTGTCATTGATGCGTGGGCAAAGCTGGCGGCCGAGCTGGGTGCCTCCTACCCCTGGGTGCAGGTCAGGGGCTGGTGGGGGCTGCCCTTCTCTCCCTGCCCTGGGGGGCTCGGGTGGAGGCAGGGGCCCAGGGCTGGGTGCTCTGGAGTTGGGACCATCCCAGGTGCATGTGAGTCCCCATGTCCCTACCTTATTCACCTCCTGAGCCTTTCCAGGCGGGTGTCAGGCTCCTCTCTCCTGTGGGATGCTTTCCTGGTGTGCTGGGGACACCACAGTGGTCACAGCAGGGTCCCTCGGGCTGGGCCCTGCTGGCTGCACCTCTTCCTCTGCAGATCTTCGAGAACAAGGGAGCGATGATGGGCTGCTCCAACCCGCACCCCCACTGCCAGGTGAGGCTGTCCCACCTGTGACCTGGCTTAATCGTGAGTCCCTGTGGGCGACCCTGCAACAAACCCAGGGGGAAGATGTGAACGGGAATCCCCCCGCCCTGGTCCCGGAGCTTTTTGCAGTGAGGATACCCCCATGTCCTGTCACCTCCCCTCCTGGGGACTGTCCCTTGCGGCTGCCACATGTCGGGCTCTCCACCTGGTGGCAGCACGGGCCTGCGGATGGGCAGCGTGTCTGGGGCACCCCGGCAAATACGGGGTACAGCTAACCCAGCCCTGTGCCCCGATGTCCCTCCCAGGTGTGGGCTAGCAGCTTCCTGCCAAACGAGGCGCGCCTGGAGGACCGGACCCAGCGGCAGCACCTGAGGGAGCATGGCGTACCCATGCTGCTGGAGTATGCCGAGCAGGAGGCTCGCCGAAAGGTGAGGACATGGCTGTTGTCCATATCCCCTCCCTGGGAGCCAGATATGTGCCGGGGTGGGGCCCCCAGCCCCAAAGAGCAGGTCCCCCCCGGGAATGCCCATCTCCGGGGTGCTGGGACTGCGTGTGTCCCCATCGAGCGCCGTGTCCTGCAGGAGCGGCTGGTGGTGGAGAACGCAGACTGGCTGGTCGTGGTGCCGTACTGGGCCACCTGGCCCTACCAGACCCTGCTGCTGCCCCGGCGCCACGTCTGCCGCCTCCAGGACCTCCACGAGGGCGAGAGGGACAGTGAGTGACTCTGCACTTTGTTAGCCCCCATTCCACATCCTCTGGGCTTGGCCTTTGTTAGGAGGCAGCTCTGTGACAGCCTTGCTGGTGCTGGAGGGTCCGTGTCCCCTTGAGGTGCGGGGCTGCCAGGCTTGGCTTAGGGGGGAACTGACACCCCTGTTTTGCCCTGGGTGTCCAGGCGCAGGCAGTACTGATGGGGGGACTAGTGTCCTTTCAGAGGTGATGAAGCACATGGTACTGGCTGATGAGGAATGGGGGCTCCTCCTGCTACATTGCTCAGGCTGTCTGCATGGGTGGGGAGAGGGATGCCAAGGGCATCCCTCCTGCCTGTTGCTGATGTCTAGCTGGGGTGCTGAGGGCGCACCCCCCCAGCCTGACGTGCTGCCTGTCCTTGGAGGGGGCTGGCCAGCTCGGGGTGCCACTCCCTGGCCAGCTCGGTGTGTGACTCCCTGGCACTCCCGTGCAGGCCTGGCCTCCGTCATGCAGAGGCTGCTCATCAAGTACGACAACCTCTTTGAAGTCTCCTTCCCCTACTCCATGGGCTGGCATGGTGAGTGGTGTGGCTGGGGAACCCCCGCAACCCTCATATCCATGTCTCCGTTCCCTCCCCGGGGCTCATGCGGTGGCTGAACCCCTGGCAGGAGCCCCCACGGGCCCCTACCTGGAGGAGGACTGTGGGCACTGGCAGCTCCATGCCCACTATTACCCACCGCTGCTCCGCTCTGCCACCGTCCGCAAATTCATGGTGGGCTACGAGATGTTGGCGCAGGCGCAGCGGGACCTTACCCCGGAGCAGGTGAGTGCAGCTCAGTTGGGGATTGCAGGGAGCCAGGGTGTCCTGTACCAGGACCATCCCCAGGACTGGCCACTGGCTGCCCCTCGTGCTATGCCCCGCAGGCAGCTGAGCGCCTGAGGAGCCTCCCCGAGGTGCACTACAAGCAGAGGACGAAGGAGATGTCATGATGGGGAGCAGCAGAGTCAGCCCTTAACTATGATCGGTGAGGCCAGGGAGAGGAGTCAGCTGAGGGTGACAACAGCTGAGGCCTGGGAACTCATGTCACTTGTGAGCCCTCTGATCTCCCAGCTTCTGAGCCTTGTCATGGCTTGGCCTGGTTTGGGGACTGGTTTTGCCTCTTCAGGTACCTCAGTCCTAATCCTGTGGCATCCTCGTGCAGGCGGTGCTGTTCCTTCTGTCTCCTTCCCCATCCCAGGCTGTGTCTTCCGCCTCTGCAGCGCGCTCCTGTGACCACTAAAAAGGGCTTACCCTCCTGACCAGTCCAGTCTTACTAGTGGGACTGGGAGTGTTGCTTGCCCTGTGGAGGGACACAGCTCCCGCTGGCCAATAAAACCTGGAAGCAAAGTGCCTCTGCCTGTGCCCTCGTGGCTCTCGACCCTAGGTGGAATGTTTGGGGACTCTCATGGGGACCCCCAGCTGCTTGGAGGGGGTAAAACTGGGGGCTGCAGGGGATGTGCCGGCAACCCCATGGTGGCTTGCTGCTCTCCCTCTCTCTGCGTTGCCTCCTCTTCCTCCCTGGGGGGAGCTCTGAGCCTGTCTCAGCATTGCAAGCTCAGTGAGGAGTGGGAAACAGGGAGGAACTGTTGCTGCCCAAGGCTTAGGCAGCCACTGGGAGAGAGCTGAGGCCTGGCAAGCTCACTGCATGGAGGCTGATAGCCAGAGTCCTCAGCCCTGGAGCTGCTCCTCTTCCTTCTCTCTGCCTGAGGCTGCTGGGCTGCAGCCCTCATCCTGCCTGCTGCAAGTACTGGGGCTGCTGGGATGCAGCAAGGGCCTGTTTCATCGCTAGCCCTGGGGGCTGCCAGGAGGTCCAGCTCTGCTCATGGTGCTGCTGCCCCCTTTCCCCTTCCCTGTGCCCACCCGTGGCCCACCCAGGGCCCTGGGCAGAGCTGAGGGATGCTGAAATCAGCTCTGTGCTCTTCCCCGCTGCAGCTCCTTCTACCCAGGGAAGCCCCAGTGCTGTGCAGACATAGGTCCTGGACAGTGATGCCCCACAGCTGATGTGAGGGGATGCCCAGTGCCATTTGCCATCACATCTGCACAAACAGTTTGTCACTAAGAAGCCCTTGTCATAGGTCACTCCTTAATGAGGCCCCTATCCCTGTTAAGTATGTGAGTGGGCTCCTGGGGACTAGAAATGTCTTGCAGGGAGAGAAATGGTCTCTTCCTACCTACAAGACAAAAGTTTGTGGGGAAGGCTGTGCCGCTTCTGCCCCATCTATGCATCTCTCCCTCATCTCTAACCATGGGGCTAGGGCAGGGAGAAGGGCCGGTCCAGCCCTTCAGGCTCAGAGCCAAGCTGGATGCGGCCTGCCTGCATGCAGGCCCCATCCTCCTCCCGGATCACCCCATCCCAGAGCCCACAAGCCATCCCACCACCCAGCCTCAGGGCTCCCCAGGTGCCCAAGGGTTTTGGGGAGGAGGCAATAGGTTTTGGGGTCACCCTTGAGCTTGGAGCCATCACTGTACAGAGCATCCCCCCACATGGCATGGGGGATGCCCAGCTCAGCATCTGGCCTCTTGCAAACTGATTTCTTCCCTCCTGGGACAGGCAGTGTCCATCTGAGCTCTGCAACCATCCCCATTGCAGCCCCCATCCCTTCTCATCGCAACAGGTGCCTTCGCACCAACCTCCGAACTTCCCTGCTCGGAATAGTTTTTTTTTCCCCCAGGGCCCTGAAAAAGCAGCAATGAATTGGCTTAAATGTGGGAATCCAGATTGGGGTAATTAGCCGCTGAACCGGTTGTAACGAAGCTAGTCATCTCCCTCCACGCGCAGTTAGCTCTGATTTAATAGCCCACCGGCTCCCAGCCCGGGCTGCAGCGCCTCGGCCCAGGGCCGTAAATGAAACTCGCAGTAAGTCAAGCGGTATTAAACTTTACAGTCGCCGTCTTTAAAAACGAGACTCTCTCTCTAATAAATCAGAGCAAGTGGGATTGTAAATATCGAGGCAGGATCCATATTGCTTAATTAAACAGTGCCTAATGAACAGCCTGTTTGTTGTGTTGTGATTTAGGATGGAGGCTGGGGAGGCAGCGCGTGCCGAGGAGCGCTGGTGCCCATGCCGGGATGCCCTCCCCGGGAGGTAGCGGCTGCTGGAGTTTAGCTGCTACTAAAATAGCTCAGAGATGGCCTGAGAAATAATTTTTAAATTTTTTAAAATAAAAACTAAATCGCCCCCTTCAAATCTGAAACATTTAGGGTGGAAGTCAGCAGCAGGTGGAGGAGGAGTGGAGGGTACAGCTGGGTGTGAAAGGTGGACCCTGGCTACGCTGAGCCACCCCCTTCTTCACGACAGATCCACCACCTATTGCCCTGGTATTTTTAGCTTGTGTGAGGGGGTGTGAAAGGCTGGAAGGGAGCAGTGAGCCTTTCCTGTGACATGGGGAGGCGTTGGGCTGGTGTGAATGGAGCTGCTGGGGATGCAAAGGCATTATGATTCATAGGAATTATCACTGCCATGCTGTAAAGCCCCAAAGTCTTTTATATTTTGGTAGTTGCAGTCCAGTTGTGATCAAAAAGTGATTTATGGTGAGGAGATAAAAAATGTCTAGCTGTATGTGGGATGCTGGAGTGGAGGGGCTGCAAGGGACCCAGCCATTGCTTCTGACCTGGGAGCATCAAAGGGAAACTTGAGGCCCATCATCATGGGAAAAATATCCCTGTGATGGGGTCACCCTTGTCCTGAGCGTCTGTCCCCCAGCATCAGGGCAAATACATTGTCTGCAATCCCTGCCCTGAGCTGCTCTGGAAGAACGAGCAGGACAGGCAATGGGGGGAGCGAGGGGAGCTGAGACAAAGCTCAAGCATGGATTTAATGCATTAAAAACGTATTGAGGTCCCATGGAGGCATTTTCTGCCTCTATGGCATGTTACTAGGGCTGTGAGAGATTAGGAAAGGGCCACGGTGCTTCTGTGCTGGGCCGGCACATCCTGCACTCTGCAAGGAGCAAGGGATGATCTCAGTGGGGAATGTGGAGATGTAGACATGCTGGAGGGGGGATGGCCAGGAATTTAGTCTCATTTTCATCCCATTTTCTGGTGCCACTGAAACAAATGGGTCAGTCTACCAAGGGATGTGGTTTCTGCAGAGCTGCTGGGGCTTTGGTTTGACTGAGACAAACCAATGTGCTTGCCCGGGTTGTAGCAGTGCCTGTCTCCATTGTCACCCCTGTCCTGTGTGTTTGGGAGACCCAGAGCATCTGCAGCTCCAACACCGACTCCTTCTATGGCCATGGGTAAGTCTGGGATGCTACTCTGGGATGCTGCCCTGGTTGCACAGAGACCCTTTGGCGTGAGCGTTCAGTGATGAAGGGTAAGTGCTGGAGGTAGGTTTGTCACCTTTGATTATGTGTCCATGTCCTAGGCAGCTGCCAAAGGCTGCAGAGCTGCTGCAGATCCTGAGTCCCCAGTCCTGCCCACCCCTCTTCCTCTCCTTTCTGCCTTCCAGCGCAGGTAAGACAATAAATATTGAGCAAAGGAAGTTAATCTGTGACCAGAGTGTTTTAATCAGAAAAAAACGGTATTAGTGCAGGCCTGCTGGCTCCTGCCAAACTGCAGTTTTACTGTCCCTCCTAGTACTGGGTTTATGGCTGTCATTTCATTCCAGTTTTACTGTTGGTTTTGCCCTTATCATTGAGTTTCTCCTTGCCTGCTGCTGCCTGTGACTGAATGGGGCTTTTAGGAACGTAATAAGGAAGAAATTAGTAAATTTTTAGGGAGGAAGAAGGGAAGCAAGGGAGGGAGGCAGGCAGGGAGGAAGAGATGAAGGAGGGAAGGATTAAAGAAATGGAGGGAGGGAGAGAGGAAGGAAGGAGAGAAGGGAAGGATACAGGGAGGGAAGGAAGACTAAATCCCTCCCGTTTCTATCTAAAAGACACCATCAGGTGCTTAACATGAAAACCATTAAAAATTTTAAACAGATGCTAAACACCCTGGTGCCCTGCAGCAGGCAGCTCCGTGCTGTGGGAAGATCTGCTATGCCAGGAGAATGAAAAACAAAACCTAAACCCCTTTTAGATTTTGGCTTAGATGGACACACAGAAGCATGGGAGCAACCTCAGCTTGTCCTGGGCTGCCTGGAGCATCTCCCCTGGACTCAGCAGCTGCCTTGGCAGGGACTTTCCAAAGGGCTAAGACCAGCAGGAAATAATTTTGGAGGTGACTTGCCCATGCCTCAGCCAGCTGGTGTTTTTTCCTCTGCTGATGGTCACTGAGACCTTCCTGCAAGGCATCTTCAGAGCCCTTGGGAACCATGTGTTGTGGGCAGGCTGCTGGTCCCAGGTGGACACAATGAGATGTTTGGATGCTGCCTGCCAGCAGCAGAGAGCCACAGGCTCTGTATGGGCTTTAGGACAGCAACCCCAGGGGTGGAATTTAATTTGTTAATCATCTGAGCCTTGCAGGAAATTAAATACTGTCACACTGCAGCATCTATGCAGTCCCTAAGCAGTGGATTCCCCCAGCTCCCCCCAAATTTCCTGCACGCCTGGTGTTGGGGAGGTACCTTGGGGCTTGGCTCTCAGCAATGGGGACCTGCCATTGTATGCGGTTTTGAGCCTCTCTCCCATCCTGGCACCCCATCCTGGGGTCGAGGACCTCTGTTTAGAGCAAGAGGAACCCCAGGAGGGTCCAGATTCCCCCTAGATTCACCTCAAACACAACTAGCCAGGGAGGGAGGGAAGCAGACACAGATGGGAGCGCAGGAGGCTGGTCTGAGCTAGGGGCAGCTGACACGCTTGACCACAAAAGGGGTTTATCCACCAGCGGGGGGGATGCTGGGAGAAGGCAGGAGCCCTCGCAGTGCCCAAGATTAGCGTGAAATCTAGCTGGCTCCTGGCATGGCTGAGATTGGGCACCTCGGCTGTGCCTGGGATCCCCGTGCTGCTGGAGCCAGCTGTGAGAGCTCACAGCCATCTGCGCCTGCCCCATGGCCATCAGGAAGGAGGGATCCCCCTTTGTCCTGATGTTCCAAAGAAGGAAGCCATAAATTATTGCTAGTTATGTTCAGTGACGCTGAGGAGTCAGTAACAAAGCTCTGGCAGCAGGGAAACATCTCAATGCCACAATGGATCCAGGGTGGAAAGTAATCCCCTGGGGTTCGCCTGGGCATGAGGTGACTCCTGGCAGAGGCAGAGCCCTTGGGAGAACAGAGGAGGTGGAGAGATTCTAGTTAGATGCTAGTGAGAATGTAATTAGTAAGTCTCCAGCCTAGCCAGTACCCTCAGGCTCCCTTGCCCAGCTCCAAGCCAAACCACCTGCCTCAGTGCACCCAGGGCAGTTTAAGCCCTGCAGGGTACAACCAGTGCTGGGATGAGCCAGTTGCTGCTCCCCACACATGCTGCCACACTCAATTGCAATAAAACATCCTCATAAATTACCCCCGTGAAACAAAACGTGACAGATAAAAGCCAAAAGTGCATTTGCAGCCTGTGTGCTTTTGGTGTTTAATCCCTTGCTTATTTTGCTCACAACTGTCTGTAACTCATGGCAGCTTGTCTGCTCCCTCCCGGTTACAGGCTTGGGCAGGGAGGCAGCACTCCTGGGCTGCCTCTGCTGTCTGTGCGGACAAGTCGCCACCCTTCCTTGTGCCTCGGTTTCTCCAGCACTCGAAAGAATCAATAACACAGAGGCCAGACCCTATCCACCTTGGCTGACCAGGCAGTAGGAGTCCCCGTGTCAGCCCTGCCGACTCTCCTGGGCTGTGTGAGGTCCAGTGTGTCTCCCCCAGTGTGATACCCTCGTGGCTTGGACCTGGCTCTATCCCACCCAGTCTTGTGGACATAAGGAAAACCTTTTCCAGCCCTGGGGCTGGCTGCTACCCTGAAACAATGCTGCCCAGCAAACCACCAAGTTTGTGCACCCAAACTGCTGGCGCAGTATTTAATTCACACAATAAAAATAAAAAATTGGTTTAATTTTAAAAATCAAAAATTGAATTATCACATGGGCAAGAAACAGAGTAAGAATGAAGCTGGGATGGGTACCCAGGATGTCACCTTGCTTTTTAACCCTTCCTATCCTGCTTTCAAATTCCGCTGGGGATCAGAGGTGCTCAAAAACCATCCAGCTGGTTCCAGCTGCTCCCACCACACTTTAGTAACATCAGGACCCTGTTCCATCACAGCCTGGCAGGCCCCCTCAGAAGTAGGCGATACATTGGCACAGGAGAAAAGAAATGACCCCCAGCCTCTGTCAGGGTCTAAAATTCCCGCACCCCCCCCCCCTCCCCGAGGACTAGCCGACACATCAGGGACTTGGAATGATTATGATAAAACCTGCGGGACACCAAGGGCATCACTATGATTTGTGCTGTCTGAATGTTAATCAGAATAATAATGCCTATTGAGACAGCTGTTTTAAAAGGCTGTGATGTCGGAGTAAAAATTCCAATAAAACTCTATTAGCCCTTCCTCGTTACACTAATGGTGCCTGCTGCTAAAAGCCCCCTGCTATAGACACTCGTATTAATGGGCTTATTACAGGAAATAAAATCTGAGGCTGAACATTACAGTGAAGCCTGATTAATTCAGCAAGGTAATCTTTTTTTTTCTTCCCCCTCCTCTCTCCCTTTTCTTTTTCTCCCCCCCCTTTATTTAATGAATGTGCTCCTTGAAGTGCCAACTTTTGAGCTTCGCTTGGAGTTTGGTGATGATTTTAAACTTATTTTGTTCACAAAGAGATGAATCTTTGTGCCTGCTACTGGTGCAAATGAGGGGAAAGACTTCTCAGACACCTCCGTCAAACTGGGGAAGATTGGAAGAGAGGCCAGGCCAGGAGTGACGACGCTAGGGAGGGGGGGACAATGGATATCCCACAGGTGGTCCTGGTGTGGTGGCTGTCAAGCTGGGACAGCCCATTGCTTGTCCCTGCTCAGGTGCATGGTGACACTGGCAAAGGCGAAGCTGCTGGGGAGCAAGAAACCACCCTTCATTGCTCCTTCCCATCCTTTTTTCTCCTGATTTCACCTCTTTGGATGCCACCCCCACATGTGCAGGAAGGGCTGGCCAGGGCTGTATCCAGGTTTGCTGGTGCCATCCCAAACCCAGGGCAGTGGCACCCGGCGAGGCCGGCACCCCCTGCGCAGCCCAACCTCAGTACATGCCACTAGGCAGAAAACCATCGACAGACACACTGCTATTCATCCAGGCTATAACTAACTCCCATAAAACCCCTTTTCCCAGTCTTTTTGTGCTCAGCCAAACCCTGCCAATGGGAAAGGAGACAGCATCTATTTTATGGGCGGCTGGAAGCCGGCTTTGCATTTTTCTGGCTCGCATAATCCCACAGGTACCCTCGTTTCTTTTCTTTTTTAACAGACTTTTGATTCAGATTCCTCCCAGTCAAGTTTAATTATGGCTTCGGCTCCTGTTGCCTAGGGATGGGAAGGGAAGAGAGCAGGTCTGCCCGCCCGTGGCAGGGACACGGGGCGTGGGGCAAGAGGGAGGGAGGTAAGGGAGGACAGAGAGAAGGAGGGAAGGCAGGAAGCAGCAGGCAGGCAGAAAGACAGGCATGCAGTAAAGAAGGAAGGAAAAGGAAAAGGAAAAGGAAAAGGAAAAGGAAAAGGAAAAGGAAAAGGAAAAGGAAAAGGAAAAAAGGTCTGCGCCCGTGCAGGGAAGCCCAGAGTAATGTCTGGGTCCCAGTTTAGGTAACAACTGTGTTTACCAGCCTAACTAACTTTTTTTAATTAACCACAACAAGAAGCTGTGAACACCATGGGCTTTCAGAGTGGTCTGGGGATACTGAGTGATGAACTAGCAAAGTCTGGTCTTCCTTGATCTTGATTCCTCACAGATCTGTTGCAGTCATAGCCTTCAAGTTAAGGACCCAGCACATGGGGCCAACGTGTTACAGGCTGGTAACAATTTAATTATAATGTAGGGAAGTTAAATTGCACTGGAAAGAAAAAGATGGTGGGATTGCAAAGACCCTGCCAAGCAATCCTCAGGGAGCTGGAGCTGGGGTTTCCCTCTGGGGACCTATGGCCTCATTGCCTTGGGAAATGGGGTGTCCTTGGACTGGGGATGGCTGGAGATCTCCATCCCACCTGTGCCCACCGTGCCTGCCAAGGTGAACACCCCATACACATCAGGGATCTCTTCTTCCCCATATGATAGTCACAGCCAACGCTCACTTACTTACTTACCGGTCCTCCCTGAAGAAATATACCTTCAGCAACATTAGTCCCTCTGATCTCCCTGTCTAGGTTCTTGATGTGATCACCTCCCCATCACACCCTTACTGGCACCATCAGGCAGTGAAGGTGAGGGTCCCCTTGGGAAACCCTGAGATGAGGCAGGACAGTGTGGTGAATGGGAAGAAGGGAAAAAAAATACAGAAGGAAGAAAAAAAAAAAGGCAAAGAAATCAATTTAGTTACAATAAAGCCTCTTACTGTATTAACTGCTAATCCACAAATACACAAACACACAGAGGGAGTCCTTGGAATAAAGGCATTTAATTAAGCTATTTGCTCAAAGCTGGCTCTGAAGGATCTGACACGATGGAGGAACGGGCACAGCGGGACCCTGGGGAGATGCTCGCTGGGGCCACTGGTGACCTTCCCCCTTGGTTCAAGGCTGTAGAGTGGTGCTGCCCCCTCCGTGGGGACACGGCCCCCCTGCCACCTACATCTGGATCTCTCTGAGGTTTCCTTTGGTAGTTGAGGGGGAATATCTCCTGGGCCCCTGTAGATATTGGGGAGCTGACCAGTTGCCCTCCAGCTGGGATGGGAACTGTTGGCATTGCAGGGCCATTTGCTCTTTCCTCCTTTCCTTTTCCTTGTGGGGAGGGGGCCACGGTGGGGGGGGTTATAACTCTTTTCTCCTTTCATTTGATCTGCCAGCGGGCTCAGCGGGGGGAAGACCCTGTCTCGGCAGGCTGCCCACGAGATAAAAGGCAGAGAAGGCCCAGCCAAGACATTTTTTCCACTGTTCCCCCCCACCCTTTCGCCCCTTCCTCCAGCCCCTCGGTTTTCTTGGCAAAGGACGAAACGGGAAAATGAGCGTACTCCTTTCAAAGCCCTTCTTCTTTCAATATTGAACCGGGCCTGGATTCCCTTCTGGATGCCTGATTGCTGGCATTCCCACTCTCCACAGAGCCTAAACTGTAACAGCTGAGTGCTGGGGACGATGTCAGGGGGCTGTGAGCACGTGTGAAGAGGCTGGAACAGAAATACCAGCTCTCACTTCCCACCTCAACATCCGTGCTGCTTTGCACCCCTGGCAAGACCCGTTCCTCTGAGGGTCCCTTGGCCCCATCACCACCTTTGGCCAATGAAACTCTGCTGCTCTGACATGTCACAAGTTGTGGGGTCTCTGCTCCTGGCAAGGTCATGGGTTGAAAAATGATTGGCCGTGTCCCCATGTCCCAAAAGCCTGTGCCTGGATGGGGCATGGGAATCAGCTCCACTGTCCTAGGATGCTTGTCAAGACTTGGGAGTCCTGTCCTGCCCCAGCATGGGTAGACAGCTGCCCCCAGGGAACCTGGCAGAGTGCAGACCAGCTCCCTCTTGCTGCATTGGATTAGCTGAGTGTTTCACTAACGTTTTCCAAAGATTTTCTTTTGATTTCACCCTTTTCTATTTGATTTTTTTTGAGGATGATAACGATCTTCCATTTCCAAATGAAAAGTCATTTGGCACCTGTGGGGGGGGAAAAAAAAAGATTTATTTTTCATTTAAAGCTGTTGAAACAGGATAGTTAAACCATTGCATGTCTTTCTTTTTTTTTTTTTTTTTTCCCCAGAAGGTTTTTGGAAAGAGAAATTCCTCTGAAGTGACCTTTTCTTAGGAAGTGTTTTGATGAACTGGCATTTTCTGGACGAAAAACCATTTCTGTCCAAAGTGCCTGGCTGTTCCCAAGGGAAAGGGCAGGAGAGGAGGGGCCGTGGGAGCTGTAGAGGGAGGGAGCCTGACTTGGAGATTTCTCCAGTGGTGTGGGGAAGATGCTTGGGGTGGCATGCCAGATTCGGTGCCAGGACCTGGGGGCTAACGACCAAGGTGGTGAGGATAGCTCCGGTGCAGTGGCTCTCTGGGGATGCTGATGGGCTGGGCCCAGCACTGTGAGGCAACAAGGGAGGTGAGGTGAGATGGGACAGCTCAGATCTCTGGCACAGTGCTCCCCAGTTCCTCCTTATCAGTCTTTTAGCATCTCTCATGCCTTTATCACACTCCGCAACTCTCTGAGGAAGGAGGACAGCCCACCAGTGACGTCTTAGTATAATTACTACTAATTACTGCTCAAGATCCTCCACGGTGAGAGGATATGGGTTTGTGAAGGGGCAGCGGGGATGGAGGGCTGCTGGTTGCGATCCACTGTGCTCTTCCTGGGAGGGTCTCACAACACACATCCCCCAAACTCCAGTCTTGGGGTCTTGGCAATGCACTCTCACTGGGGCTGGAGAAAGACGGTCTGCTTCTGCTCTGGCACGATCCTGCCTTACATCCAGGGTTGCAATAAGCTTTTCAGTTCTAACAGCCCAAGGGCTGAGCTGAACATCCAGATGCTCTGCAGAGCTGCTGCCCCTGACCAGGGCACCTGCCCCGTTGGCGCAGCCCGCACTGTTCCCACTCACAGAAGGGTTGCATCTTCTTGCCTGCATCCCATGTACACATACGATAGATGGGATGTGGGGATGCCCCAGGAAACGCTCTCTTGGAGGCGGCTCCCCTTCTTTAATCCCATTTGGGTGCCCTCATTTGCTGCTTTTCCGCACATCTCGTGTGCCATGTCGATTCGCTATAGCTCTGGTTTATTAATCAGAGTGTCAGGCAGGGGCAGATCAAATGGCTTACAAGAGCCTAAGTACATTACAGCAACGCTATTATCTCTCTCCACCAAATTTGTAATCTCCACGAAAAATTAGAGCAAGCTGCTCTGACAAGCCCCATTCTCCATATGCCCCACGAGCAGGACCCTAATTATTTTACCTTTCTTTAACTCTTTATTAATCCCATCCTCCACCAGCCGTCTGTTATTTTGCCTGGGATTGATGTAGTAACAAAAAAGATTGGCTTCACATATGCTTTTAAAATCCCAGTGCTTGCGGGCTGCTGAAGGGAGATTGCTCTCCTTGCATTGCGATACCTGCTGGAGAGGTAGGTAGCTGCTTTTGGGGGGTTCCTGCACAATTTTTGGGGTGACCTTGACTGGCAGGGTGGCAGCAGCTGGGGATCCTTCCTGCAGTACCCAGCAGGTGGTGGTGATGTATAACTAATTCCTCCCAGCCTTTTCTTATCGGAGGCTTTTAATGTTTTGTTTGGCTGCAGGTTGGCATTATCCATTGCTCGGGCTTTCGGTCGGGGCTCATCCCATCATAAGACCTTTCTTTTCATGTTTGCTGAGCTGAACCCAAGCAGTGTTGGCATCACTGGTGCTCATTTCCCTTTTCATGCTCTCCAGGCCATGCCATGTGCAGACTATCATAGGAAAGGAAAACAGGCAAAACCTCTTATCAGTCCTGCAAGTCTAGTTGACACAGTCTTTCCACTCTAATTGTATTTAATACCTTTCATTTCACATCTTTCAGCACTTCACAATAGGAACAAAAAATATGATATCTATAATACAGCCTGTTTTGAAGGGACAAGCTGAGGTGATGGTGTCTGGAGGGAGAGGGCAGGGAGAGATATGGCAGCAGGAGGCTGGGCATGGGACACGAGGCATGCCAGGGAGGAAGGCAGAGACAGAGGGATCGCTGCCCAGGGGAGGTTGGCTTGCCACTGCCTGGGCTTGACATCCCTGGGAAAAGGGGAATTGGACTTCAGCTGGACCACTGCCCTTCAGGACATTGCTGCAACCCCCCAGGACACTGCCGCAGCTAAGGGGGCTGAACTCACTGCATCCCTACTGCTGCCCTGGCATCTGGGCACACGGATGGAGATGGTGAGGTGGAGAGGAAGAGGTGAGAAAGAGCAGAGAGGAGGATGTAGATGACACCTCCTCTGCCAGCTGCTGGTATGGTTTTGGGATGCATCCCAGTGCTTGCAAGACTGAAAAGGTTATCTGAGATGAGGGTGATGCTGTGGGCGTACATGGGCAGAGAGGAGCATGGGTGGACTGGGAAGCTGGGGTGCCCTTGTCCACTCTCTGGGGGTGACAAACAGCCCCATAACTCTCATCCAGATCCTTCCAGGCGTCTATTGGGTCAACTGTTGTCCTCTGGGGAAGAAACTGGGACAGACCCTCTGAAAACTCATTATTCCTCCCAACAAAAGCTGTGGACAAGCTGAACAGTAAAGAAACCAGAGGGACGTGCTGGTGCTGGAAGTGAAAAATCAGGAGTGTGGCTGCCAAAATCTTCACCTTCAAGTAACAAGTGTGGCCAGAAAAGAGGCAGAGGGGAGCTGAGGGCATGCAGACTGGTTGTGCTGGCTGGAGCTGGCACTTGGCCAGAGCCTGGCTGGGGGTTGATGAAGGGCTGGGACTGCAAGGGCTGGGTTCAGCTCAGTGCTGCTGCGTTTGCAGCCACCAGCCCCCTTTCATTCCAGGGATGCTCAGCCTCCCAGCTGCACCCTAAGGATGTCAGTACAGATCCAGCTGTGGGACACAGGGCTCTATCCCACTGCCACTTTGGTGTGGAAATGCCCCCACATACTGAGGGGATTTTTCCTTCTAGGAGCCACCTGCTTCCCTAGAGAAGCCAGAGGAGTTCCAAAATTCAGGATCCTGAATGACTGACCCCAATGCCATTGCTTTGCATAGGATGAAACTGATTCCTCTTTGCTTTTTATTCCTTGCCGCATTTACATCCAGGTGTTTAACTCTGACCTTGGATCAATTTAAAGTTATCCATTTTTCCATGACAAGGGCCTCTGAGATGATGAAAAATTGACATGGTGTAATAGCAGAGAAGTGCCTCTGGATCTGCAGCCAATCTCTCCTGCGGCGTGGAAATAAAGCCCTCTGAACACTGCAGAATATCTGAGCAAATCCAATAGTCTCTCATTTTTATATAGGTATATATATGGGTATGTACATTTGCGTAGCTTTATACATGCACGTATTAATATTCTCCACCCATTTCATTGCAGCATCTGGCCATCAGAAATGCAACTCCTAATGCCGGGTGCTAATGGGAGATGTTTTTATTTGTCCTTGTTATAAAATAGGTATCTCCGTATTAACTTTGCAGGGCATTATATTGATGTAGGGCAGTAAACTTTATGGCAGATTTCACAACCCTGTTAAGTGTATCGTCTTAGACCGTAATATCTAGCTGGGAAGACAAGTGAAACCCTTGCAAGCAATACATGCCTGGGATGGTGGTGTGAAGCCGGAGGAGGAGAGGAGAAGTGATGCTGATACCTGCAAGATTGTGGGGTGTGCAGGAGGCTCCCTACATCCCACGGAAAGGGGTTTGCTCCCTGTTCTTTGGCTGATCCCAAAGTCTCCCAGAGCCATGTCTGTGCCAGCAGCGATTGCATTCCTCAGGTTTCTGGCCGGCTGCTCTGGAGGCTGTTTACTCTCCTGTCCCTCTGCCTTCCACATCCCCAGTAAATCTAACATGATGTACACTGTGGCCGCCGGTCACAGATAACTGCTTAGCTTAAATCCTGCTCGAATTCCTTTGGCTTATCTGCTAAATGGGATCTTGGTTATAAATAGAGTCCTGCGGACATGGAGACCTATTTGGGCTGAGGCTTGTTTGGCAAGGAGTTTTACAGAAGTTTGAGCAAATTGCTGGGGAGAAGCTGAGAGATAATAACAAGGAAAATGATATTAAACTGACTTCTCCACTTCCTCCTCATCCCTCGGCTGTTAGCAGCCCATCAGGATAGTGCAGCTCTCAAGCAGACAAGACGGCATGGGTTTCCACAGCTCCAGTTCAGTGACTGCAGTGGTGAAATGGCATCCTGGAGCCAGGAAAAGGAGGGGTGTCTCCATGTGTGTCCCCAGGGCTGCCCTCAGCGGTGGCCAAACAGGTAGAGGTCTGGGCAGGGTGAAGGTCAGTTGTGAGCCTGTCAAGACACTGATGCAGTGGGGATGCCGGCTCTCCTCCCCCAGCTCCCGGTGGCTGACTGCCACTGCTGCTGGGTAATAGGGATGCTGATAATTATTAGTGTTCATGATTTAATTTTCTTGTCATTACACCCTCTGCCTCAGCCTTAGTGGGGCTGAGAGCATCTCTGCAAAGACCTTAGGAGATAGAGGGGGTGATCACATCCTTATAGGTCACCGGTGAAACCAGATCAGATACAAAGAGTGCCTGGAGAGACTGGATCAAAACCTCATTACTTTAGAGACATAAGGAACCACAGCAAGGATCAAGCTGGGCAATGGGTTAACAAGGCTGGATCTGCGATGTGTCAGGAGAATTAGGGAAAAGGCTCTGGGCTGTGAGTTCAGCATCTGCAAAAGGCAACCAGCCAGGGGATCTGTGTGGGACCATAGATGTGTGCAGCAGAAAAGCCCTGTTGGTGCTGTGCCTCTCAAGCATCGCACAGACACTCAGAGTGTTAAAGGAAAAAACCAACCCAACAAATTAATTTACTTGGATATTGGCATAGGACAAACCTTGCATGGGGAAATCAATCCACTGGACAGGGAAGCTGGTCACTGTCTGGTGGTGATGGGAGTCTCCATCACAGCAATTCTTTCTGTTGTGTCTTCAGCTGGGCCAGGAAAGACTCTGCAAAAAGTTCTTACAATCTGGCTGGCCATGATCCTACCTGAGCCCTCAGCACACACATAATTCAGTGCTACTGACACCTCAAGTACATGAAAACCATCTCTTAAACATCTTGACTACACACAGAGGACCATCCTACATGACCATTCCTATTGACAACTTACAAACATCTTGTCTCTGCACAGAGCAGTCACTGCTGCAGCAGGGACACTTTGAGACTTGCCACCCAGGATGAAGATCAGTACATTCAGGCAGACAGATAGGACAGGATTGTCTGAAATTCCCACCTGGAGGGCTCCCATAACAATTAGTCTGATACCTAATTGTGAAGCTGCCATGGGGGCGTTTGCAGCCAGCATGGGTTGTAGGGACTTTATCCTTTTGCTTGCAAAGCTTTTTTCTTTCTTCCCTCTGTCTGGCAACCAGACCCCAGCAGGGAAGACGTAGGTTTTCCTGGAGACTTGGAGCTTCAGACTGCTGCAGGGAAAGGACATCTGAGCAGACATTGCTGGCTGGAAGTCGGCACCAAGACCCTTCCCTGCTGAGCAACACACAGTCTGGGTCTCGGCTGCCAAATGAGCTTTGACTTGGGCCAGATTTTTCCCAAGACCAGAGGGGATGGATAGGAGAGCAACCTGGTGTCAGGGAGCCTGGGTGGGTGCCTTGGAGGAACCCGCTGGCCAGGCAAGTGTGAGCCCAGTTTGGTGCCAACATCGCCTTAGGTCATCTTAGCCCCAGGCTTGTTCCAGGGACATGGCATTGTGCAAATGGGAAACACGAGAGGTGAGAGGTGGCTTGACAGAGGACAATTTGGGTAAAACAGCATTGGGAGTGTCAAAGTAGATTTGTTTCCAGTATGGAAAACACCTCCACTGGGAGCATGAGGGAGACTTTGGAGTTGTTACTTTTGGATGAGAAAGGCAGTGAATTTGATCTGTGAACAAACGGGAACTGGCAAAGCTGACAGCTTTTGCTCTGATTGCTTTGCCTCCTCTGTGCCGGGCTATGACTTTTTTTTTCTTCTTTATTTTTTTTTTCCTTTTAATTTATTGAAATGCTCTGGATCCTGATTCACTTTCTTTGCTCTTTATTTCTTATTGCTTTGGCTGAAACATTAAATCCCCAGTATGACTGGGATCAGGGCAAGAATAAAAATAGCCCGTGGAAAAACAAACCAACCCAAGGAAGTGAAAACAAGCTGCAGTATTTCTAATGTTTGATTTTGGTAGCAGAGTGTGGGTGACTCCTGGGGACATGGGTATGGAAGCCTGTGGCATGAAGGACTGTTACCAGTCCCTGCACGATGGGGTGGCCAAAGTAAATTAGTGGACTACCCTCTGGCACCTAAGGAACAGGGTCTCTGCTAAAATTGGCTTCCTGACTTTATGGGCAGGATAAGTGAGAAATCTCCCTGCCAAGGGGTGAGGCCGGAGGTTTTTCCTGCAGCTAAGAAAGTGCCAAGAAGGAAGCCTTGCCTTGTGAAATGTCCTTGGAGAACTGCAGGGGCATGGAGAAGCAGCTGCCAAGTGACCTTCTCGCCTGATTCTGCTTTTCCAGAAACGAGCATCCTTTGTCACAGGGGGAAACTGAGGCCCAGGGCAATGACGTGGTATCAGTAGGTGGGGAAGGCTTGAAGCAGCACCCTGCATTCCTGGGCATCAGCAGCTTTCCCTCTGTACAGACAGCTTGTGTAGTCAATGTGTCACGTTACTCCCCTTTCATCAGCCTGAAATTACCATTTGTAAAAAAGGGGAAAGAAATCCGAGTCTTCAAGAAGCCACTCAGGCTGTTGTTTGAGGATTGTTTTTTTTAAAAAATCAAAGAAACAGATGTTTCTTTTTGATATTAAAAGGACTGCAGGGCTGGATCCTGCTCTTGCTTCCAGCACTGTGAATCTGGAGGGAAGTGGCAGTTCTTCTGGCAGGGACAGGCACTCCTCTTCATGGTGGGCAGTGCCTGGCTACCCGAAGTTTTGGAAAAGGGTTTTTCCCCTTTTTGTGGCACCTTGCTATTAATGAGATTAGTAACAGATGCATTTACATCCTTCCTGCTGTAGTGTTGCTCTGGGAATATTTCTATTTCCTGATTGCTGTCATGTCTACCTGGAAACGGGGCTGCTGTTGCCTTGATAACTAGATTGAAAGGCTGCTCTAGTTTTGCTGCAGCCTCCTTATGTGTCTTTGACTCAGCTTCTGATTCAATGGTGCTTTTCTAGCACCCTCCATGGCTGCCCCTCAAAGAGACCCAGGGTTGCTCATGGCAGCTCATCTCATGGATTTTCTTGGGAAACCAATTTCCCAATGGGATCCCACAGGCCCATTCAACCTTAACCCTTCTCTCAATGTTGGCAGGCGTATATCAGCCTCATGCAGCACTCTGTGTGCAGGGACTGATTTGGAGGATGCTTTTTTGCAGCAGATGGGCTCTGGTCACATGCCATGACTCTTTTTGCACTTCAACTGCAAAGGAGCTGGTGAGTAGCTATTTGCCCTGCCAATGACCTTGAAGCATGGGACCAAGATCTTGTGTTCAGATGAAATCTCCTGCACAACCCACATGGAGATGGTCTGCTGTGAGGGTATGATTCTCCCAGCTGTGATCTCTGGTCTGTGTCAAAGTTGGCTTTGGCTCCTGGTAAACAAGCTGAGAAAGCTGGAGCTCAAGCAGTGTAGAAAGCTGATTCCTTAGAGCTGCTCTCCTGAAAACAGATCATTGCTCTACAGATCGTAACAGCTACTGGCATCTGCTCACAGGGTATCCAAACTGAGATTAAGGAAGGAGCTCAGCGGTGCACAGGGCTGAACCTTGGCAGCAGATTAACAATGGGGCTCAGCAAGGCCAGGAGCTGCAACATCTTGAGAGATGTCTGGTGGAGGCAACAGCTTCTCATTCCTGCTTCCTCAGGACTCTCTGCCCTGAAAAAGGGGGAGGTATACCCCAGAAATGCCTCACCCTGAACCCAAGACCATGTCCATCAGCAGCATTCTGCTTCTTTGAGAAGCAGCATCTCAGGGGTCGCCGGTGGTTTTCTACCACCAAGTTTAACACCTAATCTGTGAGAGAACCTTAATTTGGGAGGGGTGTGCTGGTCTGGAAAGTAGGTGAGCACTGCGCCTTTCACACTGCAAATAGTGCTCTCCACACCTCCAGCACCACAGACGTTCTGACAAAGTCCAAACTGCTCTGCGAGAATGCTGGCCACTTTTCGATAAAGGTTTTGCACTCCCTGATCAATACCTGAAGCCTCTTGCTGCTCCACATTAGGGCTGAGTTATGGGGACTGTAGCTGATTAGGTGCAGAAGAAAGCTCTGGGCCAGATCAGAGACATCCAAGACATCAGATCCTCTTTACTCATCAAAATACAAAAGCAAGAATCTCATCTGGCTGCTTGGCTGTGCTGAAATAATAGCTCATTCAGAAGGTGGAATTTAAGCCTAAAAGCTAACATTTGTGGCGTGTATTTATAACAGGCAGGCACAGGAAACCTATCCATACTGCATTTAATTTCTTTCACAAGCTCCTTTGATCCAGGCATTACTGTCCAGGCAAAACTGGCACAAATTTCATCGCAGACATCACCAACCGTGCTGCTGTGAGCTGCCCAGCATTGGGACTGAAAGTAGTTGCATTATCATTCATTTTAATTGAGTGTTTGGGCTAGCCACATCAGCCAGAAATCTTGCTCCAGCTCGTCACCATGAGCTCGTTACCTCCAAAACCTGAAGGCTTGCCTGCCTCACAGACAGGAGATGAAAAAATGGGGCACTTGCCAGATGCCTGCAGCAGCTCTCAGTTGCAGTGTGTTGGGTGATGTATGGGCCAATGCTGGGAGGGAGGGAGCACCCAGTTTGACTGGGATGGAACCAGTGGGGTTTTTATGAAGACTGCTGGATGCCCATGGGATGTGTGGGGTGAAATCCCTGCATAGAAGGGGATGGATTCTGGGTTTCCAGAATGTTATCACTTTGCCTGCCCTAGGGTGAGCAAGAAGACCATGAGCCCTGGGGAAATCAGGCATCCCCTTTCCCTTGAAGGCAGGGATGGGCCATTCTGAACACATCAGAGCCAAGATGGACCATAAATACAGCTGTGAGAGGAGACAAACCCACGACCTGGGCTCCTCCAATAAAAAGCCTGCCACAAACTCTGGGCTTGCTGGAGCATGGCAAGTTCATCTGCTGACCTCTCCTTCTTGTACTAAGAGACAGTGAAGAATATATTTATTTCCTCCACGTCTTGTGTATGCCTTTATGGACTCTTATTCTCCCTGGCCCTGCATAAAATCTCTTTTCCAGGCAGCAGAGTCCCACCCAACTCTGTTTGTCCTGGTGCAGTATCTGTCTCAGACCTTGGGTCATCTCCATTTGGTCCTTCTGACTAGGGAAAGGAGAAACACACACACTGTCCATGGATACACTATGGAATGGTGATGTCTGATGTTTTGCTATCAATTCCTGGCAACTGCTACCACTTCTGTGCTGCTCCCCATTACATGGTGCAGCAGCACCCAGCTCACAAGCCCAGCTGTGCTCAGCAGTTTATTTCCCAGCTCGCAAGCCCAAATAGTTTATTTCCATTGTGTTCATCGACCCTGTATTTCATTTGTCATTTCTTTGCTGAGCAGTTTGCCAGATCTTTTGTCAGCTTTTAAAAATCAGGTCACCCTAAGCATGTGATGCTGGCAGATGTCACCTCACTGTCTACCTCCTTCCCTAGCTCATTCACAAACAGACCAAGCAATGCAGGTCCCCGTGTTCCCTCCCTGTAGGGCTCTGCCCCTCTGCTGAGAAACTAGCCATGTGTCCCAACCTTTTTGCCCATTTCTAACCAGGGAGAAAACACCCCTGGTCTTCTGCTGCCACTTCAGTTCCTTTAAGGGTCGTTTTGATGCTTGTCTTCAGGTTTGTTTTGAGATGGGCTGTAAGAAAACTTCCAGGGTGGAAACCTTTCCAAACCTGCTTGCAGTGTGTTTGAATAAAAATGGTCCTCTGCTTTGTCCTGCTGTGGAGTTGTCCTCATCTGATCATCTCATGGTTCTGCAGATTCTGCTGCTCCGCTGGCTGAAAGAGGGACCATTCATTTTTATGGCCGTGGCAAATTAATCTTCACACTCTTTCCTGGCTGCCTTACTGTGTATTTACATTTAACCTGCCAGAGACTGTGCTCTTTTTTAATTCCTCAGTTGGACAAGCCTTCAAAGTGTAAAGACTGTTCCCTTTCCTCCCTTGCACTGCTGTTTAACCCAGACAGCCTTTCAAATGTCTTTTCTGAGAGGAGGAATGTGACTCCGCTGAGCCTCTGAAAGGGCATCTTTAAACAGTTTCCGTGCCGCCCGCACACGTTTCATCTCTTTGGCTCTTTATGTCATTTAAATTCTTTTTAATGAGTGTCTTGGTTGCAGTGCCATTCCCTTTCTCAAGTAAACACTGACAGGGTGGACTTTTGCCATCCATGCATGTACGTGATTGTCGTGTTATATCTGTGTTTTTTGGTACCGTTGGCTCGGAGGACACAGCAAAGTTTATGGCTCCTTTTCTGGGCTCAGGGACCAAGTGCTCTGTGCAAAATCTGGTGCCAAATACCTCATTGCAGCATCACACAGGGAAATGCTCTGTAAATGTTGATTTGGTTTCAAAGAGCCCCTGGATCCATGGTAGGAAAAGAGTTTGGAGATGTCCTTCAATCTGGAAATTGGCAGCAGTGTTGTCCTCACCACCTCTCACCCCTCTTCCTCCAGAAGATGTCTCTTGCTCTCCTTTCTGAACCCACAGCTCTGAGGGTTGGCTGGTCCTGCACCATAGTGGAGTGCAGCAGACACACCTGCCTGTCTTACAACGTCTGCTCTGTCAGAAGAGGGATGTCATATCCAGATGAATCCATCAGATCCTCTTCCATGGTCATTTTGGAGAGAAATGGCTCTCTAGCTGGCAAAATGGCTAGTGAGCTGGGAAGGAAACATATGTCAGGCCTTCTTTTAATTTTCTTGTTGTCAATCTTTGCTTGTGCAGCAGGTGAGTTGTCTTCATTAGTAACTTTGCAGCTTGCAATGTCTGAGCCTCTTTGCCTGCTCTGGGCAGTCCCCATGATCAGCTACGCTGTGCCAGGAGTTGTACCCCAACACTGATGTGCTTTTGTACATCTGCAGCAGACCCAGAGCACAAAGGGAAGATGTTTTCGTGGCAAGCTGCACCATGACAGGCAGGATTTACCAGATTGCTCTGCAGGCCAGCATTGGTTAGCCCTACAGGGATGTTTCCTACATACTGTTGGTCCTCATGACTCCTTTGGAAACCAGACTGAGCATGGTGAGCAGAGATGGGGTGTGAGTCTCCCAAGGACTGGGTCCAGCCCTGCTGCAGATCTCTTTGGGTCTGCATGTTGAGATTTGTGTCTCACTGCTCCCCGGCATGCACAGACATCAGGTACTCAGTTCAGGCAGGAGGAGAAAGGCCAGCGGGAAGAGCTCCAAGCCCGGCAGCTCACCAGCTGCCTCCATCCCATTGTAGAGCTGAGCCGAGGCTGAGCCGGGGAGCCTTTTGCACTGGGATCAGCCAGATGAGCAGGGGTCTTACAGTATTAATTAAACATCTGGAGAATCTGGCGAGAAGCCCACTTCATTATCCCTGATGCGCAAGGATGCTTTCAGGAATCCTTCCCCTCCTGTCTCTCCTCTCAGAGCTTCTTCCTTCCAACATGTCACCATTTGCACACCCTGGAGAGACCCTCACTCTTGGTCCAGATGAGGAAACAGCTCTTATAAACTCTGGGGGCCCAGGAGTGTCCTTCAATCATCAGACACACTATGGGCACCATGAGGTGGTGGGGAGGGCAAGGTGGGGCAAAAAAATCATTCTGAGGGGCATTGCCCTTCTTGTGGGGCCCTGCTGCAATTGCCTGGAACTGCATTTTGGAGTGTCCTAGAGGCAAGTTGCCTGTCTCTGGCTAAAGGCAGTGTTTGCAGTGTTTTTTTCTCTGGTGTGGGGCACAGCATGTGCATCTGGGTGAAATATCTTTGGGGTTTCCCTTCTAACACCTCTCAGCCTCAGAAAACAGCTGTTCCTCTGCCCTGGGCTGCATTTCCAGCCCTGCGCCCCCATGCTGCGCACAAACCCCGAGCAAGCAGCTCTGCACAGGGCAGGGCGTTCAGATGCCTTGTCCTTCTCTGTAACTACAGCTACATGCGACCCGTTCGGCAAGAAGATCCTCACTGCCTGCATCGACTGCTTGGTGATTGCCTGTAGCCTGGAGGCCCTTAGCTCTATCACCACTCCCCAAATCCTGGCTTTGCAGATATACTCCTCCATGACCCAAAGGGACACTGGTAACATTCCCTAACCCTCTGATGAAGCTGAGAGAGCAAAAGGGCCATAGTATGAATTCAGCAAGCTCCTCTCTGAACTGCCAGTGCCATTTACAAGAATTGGGAAGGCCAGCTCTTTATACTGCAGTTGCAACTCTGAAGGTATGTACAGAAGTATGAAAAGCAGCGGAAAAATACATCTGCTGCCTGGATCCTTCCTAAAGTTTAAATGGTACTGGTAGGCTATGGGAAACAGTTAGTTTGCAATTAGTACATGGGAGGCACAATGAGATAATTAGCCACCAGTTAACAGGATGAATGTGAGGACCACATTCCCTGCTTACTGATGTTTGGCTAATTTGCCATCAGCGGCCTTGTTAAGCGGTTATGAATTACACAGGAGGTGCAACGAGCTGGAACTTGCTAACAAGGGCACAATGACGCGTGGATTGCGCTGATGACATTTATTGCTCTCGGGGTGATTGTCCCCATCTCACATAGTTATAGGTCTCCTAGCTGCTCCCTTTCCCCAGGGAAAAGGGGAGCTGCTGTGTTGGGCCTGCCATGGCTGTCTGCTGGACTTGACCCAATGGAGAGAAAAGGCAGGGAGCCTGACTTGGTGATGGCCCCTGGACCTTGGTGCCCTCCTGGACAACCATGCCCAACTTGGCAAGGCCGCTGTCCCATCCTCTTCTCTGACTGGGAGCAGTGCAGGGTAGATGCTAAGGGACATTGCAGGAATGAAAAGGTCTGGCAGGACTTGCTTGGGACATCAGGCACAAGAGGGTGGCCTTTGCAGAGCAAGAAGCAGGTTAATGAGGCATAAGCAAATGGGTGGTGTTAAGGAGAGGCTGGATAGCACCAACTTGGGGACAAAGGAGGGTAGAGGGGAAGGGTCTGTAGGGAGCCTGCAGGATGGGGCTTGTGGGGCAGGGAAGTTGTGAGCTCTCTCATGGCCCTGAGCGACTCTTTCACACACCACTGCTGTCTTAGGCAGAGGGGATGGGCAAGAAACATCAAGAATGTCCTTGAAAACCAGGGATGTTTTCAAGGAGGCCTTACAGGCTCTATGCCAGGAGATGTGAAGTCTTGGTCTGTGTAGGTGCTCATCTCCGCAGCAGTTGTTTTGCTACCTCCACATTTGGACACAGCAAGGAACTGATGAGGGGCAGGAAGCAGGCAGTTCTTGGTTGGTGTCTGTCCAAGCTTTGAGACAGGCAGACACAGATGTGCCCATGAAGGCAGCCATGTGGCTGGGTCAGCACTGTGTGGGACCCAGCCAGTTGTCCTGCTGGGAGATGGAGATAATTAGCTCGAGCCCAGCATGATGCTGATGGTACTTTTGGAAGATGTTGCCTGAGATATTTCAAGGGCACATGGCTAAGCAACCTGTTAAATGCTCTTACAAATCTAACAAGATAACCAGCCCCCTGAGAAGCTGAACAAACAGTTGTATTTCCACTCCGAGGAGGTGAGCAACCTCTGCAAACGTCAAGCTGTTCACTAGGAGCCATGGGGGCAGTGTGAGAAGAACCCCCAAGGGCCACAAAATGGGAACAAAAACTCTCGTAAAGCAGCTCGTCTTCAGTGATTCACCTCTTTTCTCCCTGGCTCGAATGAGAAGCTGCAGAGACAGCATGAAAATGAAATATAACCAAGAGGAATACCCCATGTCAGCTCTCCTGCATCTCTTACTGCTCCCTCTGGTCCCTGCTGTTCGTCTGCAGAAGTCCAAGGCAAAGTATTATTGAGCTGCTGGATCTGATTGAATTTTTTCATATCCCTGAAGAGCTGCAGTGACTGGAGTGTTGCTTTGAACAAGAGAGGACACTGATAGCCAGTTGGCAGAACCAGTCCTCGTGAGACCCATGCAATGCCTGGCCCAGACTGCTGAATGACTGTGTAGCAAGGCGAGCTCTCTGTTACCATGTGGGAAGTGATGCAGATATTTGGAGCAAGAATGGAGGCTTAGATTAAACCTGCCTTGATAACATACTCAGATAATAGTCATATCCCCCACAAGATCTCTGTGGAGAGGAGGTCTCTGCTGCCATTTGCTGTGATTCCCCCTGATGGGATTTGATGGGCTCCAGATGCACCCTTGAGATTAAACTGTGTTGGGAAACGGAACTTCCTGTCCCTGGATTGAATGTCTGGCTTGGGACCCCCTGGTTTTTGACTTGGCTCTGAGCTGTTCACTTGCTGGCAAGCCCCTGGGGGGGAAGAGAGAAGCAACTCATGACTTTAAAGAGGGCTTTGAGACCCTCAAGTCCCATAGCAAATCAGTGAATGAGCATGGACTCAGAGACATCTTTACAGATACTGAATTTTCCTTTCTCTGCAGGCTACAGTGTGGGGATGTGGTGGACAGCCCCTGCCAACTTTGTCACAGTGGTGAAATGAGGAAGGCAACATCCCAAAGCCTTCAGGGACACCCCTATCCTGAAAGCCCTGGGTTGTAGATGACCACCATGCTGGCTGGGGCACCTCACCCGGGAACACAAGGTTGTGCTGGGGTCCAGGAGGTGAGGATGAAGATGCTGTTGCTCTCCATTGTCCCTTGATAGAAGCTGTTGTCTTGCAGCACTTCTGGGGAGGAGGGTTGACAGGGATATCAGTCCTACTTTTCAGGGTGTGCTCTGCCACCTCTTCAAGCTGCTTGGCCCAACCCAGTGGGCTCTGTGTGGTGCAGCTCAGGAAGTGAGAGCGTAACCCCTTCCCTGGCTGCACTGCAGGCAGGAAGCCCGAGGGCTCCTGAACCTTTGGGATGGGGGAAGAAGCGTTGTGAGCTTTTGCAGCTGTTTGCAGAGTACAAGTCTGTCCACGGTTTTCGGGCTCTCTGTCATGTTCAGCAAGCCAGATGAGCCATGGTCTTCAACCCCCTCCCTCTCTGGGGGGCCCCAGCTGTGTCTCTTTTGCTTTTGGATGGAGGGTGCTGCGCAGTGGTCTGTGTGCAGCTGGGATGTTCAAATGGGGTGCGCAACTGCTCCCAAGCCAATGCCGCTCAAGCCTGGCACAGAGGCGGCTCCACTGCTGGCTTCGGTGACAGCAGGCTGAGCTGCAAGCGGAGTTGGCTGGGGAGCACATGTATTCGTTGTCCAGCTGGCCCCACCAAAGACAGGAGTGGAGACCTGGCTGCGGTACCTGTTTCCACCTCGCCAGTGCAGTCAGCAGAGTTAAGCAAGCCTGGGCCAGCAAAGCAGTGAGGACGATGGATGAATTGAGATGAGGTGAGATGGGCAAGGAGGCTAGCAGTGGGGCTGGACCAAGTACTCAGAAGCTGGACCATGATGAAACCCGCCAAAGGGCAGTGGTGGCTTGTACATCCTCCTCCCTTTTCCTTGGGAGCGGAGAGAGACCTCAGCTCCACATTTCTGTGGTTTCTTTGCTCATTATAGGAAAAACGAAGGGTGAAGACAGGTCAATGAATCATTACTGTTTGGTTTGGCTGCACCGCTGCGCTGTGTTGAGGAATGGCTGATTCTTTTTCTTCTTGCAAGTTGTTCTCTCTTCCCCCGCTCCTTCGGGTTTTGGGGTTGTTTTGTGTTTTTTTTTTCCCTCGATTATCCTGAATTATTGCAAGATGGTGAAACAGAAGAGCTCCTCCTTTCCTTGGGTTGGCTTCCCTTGCAGCAGATGTCAAATAAAAGAGTCCCGCTTTTGGATAACTCATCCCAAGAGGGGGTTGGTGCATCCTGGATCTTTCACCCGTCCCATGCTGAGACATTGCAGGGAGCCACTGGCGTGGCCTTCAGGATCATGACAGCACTTTCCAGGGAAAAAAACAAAGTAAAAAGGAACAGGATTCCTCTATCTATTTCTTAATTATGTATTTTTTTTGGTTTTTGCTGGAACATCTGTTCTGCATTTGTGCAAGACGTTAATATCTCTCGTTCATTCCTTTGCTGCTGGGACGCTGGGGTTGCATGGTGAGAAGGGTGTTCATACCACCATGCACGTATACCTGGGTGGTACCTCTCGAGGTGTGGGCATGACAGAGGGTATCAGCAAGATGACCACTGCCCTCTCATGCACCACAGGCTGCTTGGGCAGTTGGGGCTGCTCCCTTCCTGTCCCACCACTACACATCAGGGATGGCCATGCCACATGATTTTGGCATGTACACGCTCAGTCCTCAGCTCGTATCGTGTGGCAGGTACATGTGCCTTGGGTCGTGCTGGTGAAGGCATTTGCAGACTCATCTCCCTTCTGCTGTTACACGCTGAGGCTGGGAGGGGAAGCAGCACTCCTGCGTTTACAGTGATGAGGGTCCTGGAAAGACAGGGGGCAATTTTCTCATTTGAATCTGTGCTGGGTTATAATTTTTCCTAATTTCTCACCTGTCATGACACAGAAGCTAGGGATGAAAGCTCCCTCTTACATATCACTGCCTGATTACACGGTGTCAGAAGAGGCATCCAAAAATTATTCCACGTAGGTGGCACAGTCTGGAAGGGGACTTGGCAAAGAGCCATGCACAGGAGCTACAGCCTTTGTAGCTCTCCCAGCCGCAAGCGATGCTGAAGAGGCCAAGGGGTGGAGAAAGTGATCCTTTGGGTAGCCTGACACTCTCAGGAATCAAAAATCAATCTTAGGTGGAGCTGGATGGGAAAAGGCGAATCTCCCCTGGAATTGGAGTGTGGCTGTCATCCTGATGACACTGTCCCTTGGCAAGACATATTTCTGCCCCCTCTGTCCTTCCAGGCTGCGTAGGGATGGTTATGGAGCAGACTGGCATCCTAATGGATGTCAGGCTGTTAACCACCCTCAACTCTGCAACAGGATTGTCCTGGGATTGCAGCAGGTAACTGGAGGGGTAATCAGAGAGCAAACTGCTTGTGATATAATCAAATCAGGGAGAGGCTGCTGTGAAAATTGGAGGTGACATTGCAAATTGAGGGGGGTTGTTTGCAAAATGAGGCATGTGCTCCCTGAAGGAAGGCAAGCAAGTGGCCAAAGAGTAACAGTGAGTCTGGCTAACAGAGCCCAGCTCAAAGGCATGTGTCGTGGGTGGGATTCAAGATTTTTCTTCCAAATTTTTCTACCCTAGCAAACATTTTCATGGCCTCATTAGGAAAACAGGTTTGCACAAACTGTCTTTAATGATAGTGTCCTGCAGAGGCAGTGAGGGGGCACAGATTTGTTGAAAGACCATACCAATGTCATCTGTAGGAAGCAGTGGCACAGCAGCATAAACTGAGAGAGGGCTGTCACGTACTGCCCTCCTGCCAAACACAATTCCACCCCATTCCATCCTCTATTGCCAGTGCTCTTGTGACTGCATGATGGCACTGATCTGGCTGAAAAAACATATTTTGGGTGCGTGTGGGTTGTGTCAGGTTCATTTTAGTCAGATCATCTCCCTGAATGGTCTCACTGTGTGTATGACTAGTGGTGCCCAAGTAGAGGTAGACAAAGGGTGCAAGGCAGGACTGCAGGTGGGCCTGGGCTGCTGCTCAGGGAACAGCTTCAGCACTTGGGTGGGCAGCAAAGCCAAACCTGAGACCTTCTGCTCCCTTGAATCACCTCATGATCTCCCCCAAGGACTCAGCTCTCTAGCAGCAAGCTGTTATCTGCAGCAGCACAAGCATTAGAGAGCCTGAACTGCTGAACCCATGCTATTACACTTTCCCCACATGAAGAGCTTGGTATTCAAGCAACTGTGCTCTTGCGGGCTTGAATTCCCCCCTCCACCTCTTGTCCATGGGTTTTCCTGACCAATCTTGAAGCAGAGGCTGGCAGCGGAGACCTTGGTGTGGGCTGCTTGCTTGGGGCCACTGAGAGCTGAGGCATGTTCAGCAGAGGTCTCTGGTGCATGTGCTGGTCATGTCCACCCCAGGCTATGTCCAGGGCTGCAGGACAGGACCTGACATGGCGAGTCCCAGGAGAAGGAGGTGGTCCAGATTGCAGTGAGCGACAGCTGTCAGTCT
This sequence comes from Strix aluco, assembly GCF_031877795.1. Classification (NCBI taxonomy): domain Eukaryota; kingdom Metazoa; phylum Chordata; class Aves; order Strigiformes; family Strigidae; genus Strix; species Strix aluco. The sequence continues at coordinate 86,255,332 of NC_133971.1, read as the reverse complement.
ATCCAGTGGCTTGAAGTAAGGTGATGTCTTCAGCATGGTTTTGAGGAACAGGTGTCCAGTCCCAACCTCAAAGGGTGTGTGGTCCTTTTCTTCTTGCCCCTGTGAAGTTTGAGGGCTGCCATAGATGTTTGTCTTTATGATCCTTTACTGACTATGGTCTAGGGACGTGGGGGTTGCCCAAATTGCAGCTGCCCTCTGGCTCATGCCATAATAGCTCTGCCTGAAGTGCTGCTGGACATGTCACGGGGGTTAGCAGCGCTTGACGCACTTTGACACAGGAAGCACAGGGCTGTGCTTGAGCTGCCTGAAGCTGCCAAGGAGATTTAGCTGGTCTTAAAGCTGGCAGAAAGGGGTATTTAATGATCCCTGATCCGTGCTGGCCACAGAGGCCTCCTTCCATGTTCTCAAGGACTAGAGAGAGTCAGATGATGGATGTGGTAGAAGAGCATGAATAGATAACACAACAGATCAGGAATAAATTAACAATGGGCAGTGCCTCACGCAGCTCCCTCTAGTCCAAGTCTCCTACAGTGCAAATGTTTTCCCGTCTGCACCTCCAGATTCACTGTTTAATCTAGTTTCAAATGTCCCAAGCTTTCCTTGGGAAAAACTTCTCCACAGTCTCATAAATCTTCTTGTCAGGAAGTTTTTTTCTTGCTACGGACCTGAAAATTTCCCTTTCTTCATTTCATGCTGCTTATCCTCCGTTCTCTGTGCTGAGCCATCCCCTGGATAGGTGCTGGAGCGTGACAGGAGCAACACTCTCAGCAGTGTCTCTCTCTCATTCTGCTCTCTTAAGGGGTTATTTCTCACTCAGTGCTATGTTCCTTCCTTCTTCCTGGTCCTACCTGCTCCAAGGCAACACAATGAGAGCCCTGGGCTGTGCTGGTGGTGGTGGAAGAAACATAGAATGACCCTGATGGGGAGGCAGATGGGTTGGAGAGACTCTTTGGAGCCTCAGGTCCCAGGATCAGCTCTCCTTAGCCTGCCCTGCATCTAGTCTCTTCCTAAAATCACCCTCACTCCTCACCTCTGGCAGTCAGGAATAAACATTCACTCCCCTCTTTTCTGGTGTCCGGCCTAAATTTTCTCTGCTGCAGTTTCAGTCCCTCCCTGTTTCACTTTACCCAGCAAGGCCATGGAGAAGAGGTCATTGCCTTGACCTTTGTGGCAACCTTCCCTGCACAGGAAGCCTGCTAGATTCCTATCTACACCAGTGCTTGAGGTAACAAGAAACCCTGGGTCTGAAAGTCCTTTGGGCTCTCCCAGGAAAGGGCTGCAGACCCTCATGTATTGCAAACAGATGAGCCCAGAGAAGCACCTTGCAGGTTAATCTCAAGACTCTAAATGTGGCCAGGTTGGGTTGCAGATGTTGATGCCAGAGTGTATTTATTCATTTCACAGTTTTGCTTATTTATCAGATCCTGTGATCATTACATTGTGCATTACCATTTGGCATGTGGCAGGTTTTAATTCCTATGGCTGGTTTATGCCCTCTGCAGGTATTAGCCTAAATGCATTTCCTGACAAGTGATGGATGCTCCGAAAAGCTGTGGCAACATATTTATTGATCAGAGCTCTCCGTAACCCCAGCTCACTAATGCAAGCTCTCGCAGCGCCAGGAACTATTGTCTCCTCAGACTGTTTCATTAACTCAGATGTGAGGGTTTAGACTTTCCTTCCACGCAGGATGGAGTAAATCTTAAGCAGTGTCAGGTCTGACAACAGCTCCAGCTCACTAAGTAGGGTAAACCTGGCCTGTGCTTGGCAAGGGGACCTCTGAGGAATATTTAGGGATAGAGAAGCCCTTCAAGGACTTTCCGGAGAATGTGAGGGCAAGCACAGACCTCCCAGGTGCATTTGGGATTTAAGGGTGTCTCTGAAATTGCCTCTCTTGCAAATATGTCTGACCTGGCTCTGTACTTGCTCCTGCAGCTATAGAGGTTGGGAGCACAGCATCTGGGTGCTGCTGCAGTTTCTCCCTAGCACAGATGGAATTTGCTAGAGAAGTGCCAGCTCGAGGCTCCCTGCAGGGTCTGCAGTGCAGAGTCGCTTCAGTGCTGCAGGGAACGGGATGCGTGTGCTGCTGGTAGTGCTCTGCTTTGAAAAAAATCTAGATCTAGTAGGAAAAGTTCTGCTTAGAAAGCTTTGTTTGTTTGGTTTGGTTTTGTTGGTTTGTTTTGTTTTGGGTTTTTTTTTTTTTTTTTCCCCTAGGGAAAAGCTTCTGTTAACCTTTGAAGAGATGTAGGAGCGTGGAAGTACCCTGAGTTACCCTGTGTTTCATGGAGATGTACATGGACTCTGATGGGCTCAGAAAGCTAAGGGCTACCATAGCAAGAAGGCATTAGGAGCAATTAATAGTGTGGCCAAGCTGGTTAGAAAATGGTCAGGAAACAAATTCAGACCAAAGGTGAGTTATGAAGTCCTGAAGGAGTGATACGTCACCTGGGTGGTGGTGGCAGGGCTGCCGTGTGCTCCTTGCCTGCCCACACATGTGGCAAAGAGCATTGTTGAAACCCTTTCCCTTTCCCAAAACACTGCTCCTGCTTGCTCTTCCCAAACCCAGCCTGAATGAGTCTAACCTCTTCAGGGACAAAGACATGAAGCCTTGAAAATTTCCACATGCTTCTGGGAGAGAGTTTGGTAGAAAAATTCAGAATGTCCTGCCCCAGCCAGAGTCCTACTAAAGATGGGGTTTCATGAGATGAAATGACCTTGAAGCAGATCACGCCCAGAACTGTGGAGGTGGCACCACTGTCCTTGGTGATTTGCAAACCTCTTCTCCCATCTGAAATCTTGGAATTTTTTCACTCCTGGAGCAAGGCAGGCAGCTTCTCAGCACCTCCACATTGCAAGATCCTGTGGATGAAGGCACATTTCTTGGGGCTGGCTGCTAATGACTGCTGCTAATGGCCTTCCTTTGTTCTGTGCTGTTCTCCAGTGATGGGAGAGGATCTTTATGCCCCAGAAGAAAAAGCCGGCAATGCAAGTGGTTGCTACAGTGCACAGATCATCCTGTTTGCTTCCCAAGACACATTCTTAGACTGCCTTCCCTGAGTCTGCATCTTGGGTCCAGCCATTCCACTGTGCTCTCCTGGGACCATGCCACAGCATCGAAAAACCTCAGCCCTGCACCATCATCTCTCCTCCTCTGAGAGCAGCAGGGTGGGATGGCATCTCCTGGGGCCTTATTGCAGCCCAGTGCCTTGCAGGATGAAGTGGGGAGTTCATGCTACGTGACAGTGGCTTTGCAGGGCTGCAGCTGTGGGGCACTGGGGGACGGAGCAGAGAGGGGTGAAGCAGCCAAGCCCATGGCTGGGAGGGAAGAGGTAAGAGGTCGTGAAGAGCTGGTGGGAGGGTGGTGTGGGATCCTGTCGGCTCCCCAGTTACGGGAAAATCCAGCTGATTTAAACCTGCTGGCGGGGCTGTTGTTGTCTTTTGGAAAAGCTGCTCTCTGCTCGTGCTGGAGAGGAGTGACAGCCCACATGTTGCAAATATTTCCGGAACCAGCTCCTCGCCCCTTCTCCTGCGGTTTGCATGGCCTGAACACCCGTGGTAAGAGTAGGCAAGGCTGTCAGGAGAGAGATCTCTGGTCTCAGTGTGACACTGGAGCACTCCACAAGGCTGCCCAGCTGCAATCCCTATGGCTGGCACTGCCTGCAGCTCTGCCAGTCCTCACCACGTGGGCACAGGTTATTTGGTGTGCCCCAGGGCAGGATGCTGGCCCATCTCCTCTGATGTCTCATTCACACAGCCCCTGGTCTGGGACTGGAAACTGGAAATGAAACCCTGAGGTCCTGAGGCCAGAAGGCAGAAAGCCATGCCTTTGCCAAAACACAAACTGTGCACCAACACCTTGTTCATGCCCAACAGTCACAGCTGTCTGGCATAAGCATCTTTGGGGCAGAACTGGCCACCAAGGTAGCCACCACCCACCAAACTCTGTGGTGAAACTGGAAGAGTTTCCCCCCAAGTCCTGTGCAATCCTCCCCAAATGCCAAAGGCATCAGGGTGTGTCCATCCAGGTGCCCACCACTTGGCAGGAGATACTCTCTGGTTTGGCTACATGAGCATCTCTGTCTCTCCTCAGCCAAAGGTCCCTGTAACTGTTAGTAGCTGCCCATTAAGTTTTAAAGCCCTCAGTTGTCCTCATCACTTGATCACAAATGTTAATGAAGGGTGTCTGCAGGGGTCTGCGGCAGGGTAGTGAACTGGAGTCAGGGACCCCTTGATGAGGGTATGGTACAGGTGGGTGCAAGAGACCTTTGGGAAGAGCAGGGTCAACTCTCCTGCCATCTCATGGGCTGGCAAATGCTTGGGCAGCAGAGTAGGACAAGGACATTTTCACCTGGGACAGCACAGACGGAAGGACTCTTTCCGCCTTCTCCTGCTGGAGACTGGTGAAGACAAGCAGTTATTTTATGTAAAGAAACTGGGTCTTACATTAATAGAGAGAGATTACAGCTTAACATGAGAAGAAGAAAGAATCTAAACAAGGTGCTGATGCAGTGAGGGACAACCTTTATTCTTAACCAGAGTCTTAATAATGTATAGTGGTGTACTCGTCTTTCAGTAACTTTATTCCACTATTGTAAATCTGTTTTCAGTGATCCCATCATTTCAGCCTTAATTCTTGTTTAGAGCTGGCCTGGTGGAGCCATCTGCCAGCCAGGAGAAACTCTTCTCTCCCTCTACTCACACCAAACACTGGGAAATGCCCTGGTCCCCCAGACACTGCTCCCAGATATCTGAGGGACAGCACTATGTTCAGCACAGAAACCCCATGGCCTGTCTGGGACAGGACCACCTCCCAGGCACCACAATGGGGAGAAAAAGTCTCTGGCATCCAGCAGGAGAGAAGAAATTGGGCAGGGAGAAGTCCTGGTGAGAATGGAGATGCAATGCAAGAGGAAAACTTTTCATAATGCCAACTCAGCATATGAAGTTGGAGATGCCATCGTTTTCACACAGGCTCTCCAAACAGTTGCAAAAGCACTCTTATCAGAGAAAAAAACACAACCAAATTATATATGGCTTGTTTTGGAAATCACCAGAAGCTGGCAGGTTTCCTCCTGCATCCCATTATCGCCTGTGGTGTCCCTTTGCTGCTCCTGCGAGGCTGGAGACAAAATTTGGGAGCCGCTCTCTGTCTGGCCGGGTTGCAGTGCCCCGAGCTGAGCGTTAATTAACAGAAAGTGGCAACCATTCTGCTCAGCGCAGCAATCTCAGACTTCAATTGCTGATTGAGGCAGGAGCCATTTCTCACCAGGTAGAGGAAATAATGCTTGCATTGGAACATAAAAGATTGTTTTAATTAAACCTGGTATTTCTAAGTTTGCTGCTGGCTGCAGCCAAAAGGAGGAGGAAGCTGGAGTTAGTCAGAGAATTCCCTGAAAAAAAGCACTTTTAAAATTTTGTCGGCTAGAAATGGAGCACAATACAGCTGAAATAGGGCTTTTCTTTTGTTCTGAGGTGTATTTGCCCCTTGACCATGTGGGCTGGAGGCATCAGGTTGGGCATCACAGAAATGCAGCTGCCTGTGGGGTGTTGCAGAGGAGGAAGGCCTCTTCTGCACATAGCTCGGGGGCTGTGTTTGCCCCCAAGGACTGACTGCAGCCTGGGAAGGCCAAATGAGACCAAATCCCAGCACCACCCATCACTCTGTCTTTTGTCTGTGCACTGTGATCCTTCTCTCCCTTCTCCAGCTCACCCCTAGCTCCACAGTGACCTTTGCAGGAAGGTTGGTATCCAGATTAATTTCTGTCTTGGCCTTGTAAAAGTCTTGAAGTGCTCTACACCCAACTCTGAGGATTTTTTGCCCAGCAGCTGCATGTTGAGCCTATGTCTCCCCCATCCAGCAGCCAGGTCTGGTTTTGGGTATCTTTAGCTAATTTAGTCCTGTAGCACAGGAGTAAAACCAAGCAGCTAACAAGCCCCAAGTTCATCAAACCCCATGAGGAGGTTGTGGAACACACCCCAACCTCAGCTCTCAGCTGCACTTTCTAAACCTGTCATGATTTTGAAATCCTCAGCTGGAAGAGTAAATCCCTCAAGTTATTACCCCTGTGCTCACCCAGCCCAAGCACAGCTTATGCTGGTCGTTGAGCACCTTCTCCAGACCTGCAGCCCCCTTGGCAGAAGCAGCAATCCAGGCAAAAGCACATTTTTAAGTGCATGTCAGCTCTGGCTTTTCCCTGCTTAACAAGATAAAAAATCAGAGCTCCTAAAAAGCATGGCTGACCCAGGAATCAAGCTGAATTTAGGACTGGGCTTCACAAAACTGTCAGGCAAGGACCACCAGAGCCAAATAAAGTCAGACAGACCAATGTGATAGCATAAACATTCCAGATGGAACCCATGAGATGGATCTGATGCACACACATGTTTTTCTGTAGCCACAGACCATGTCCCACCCATGCACCCAAGCAGGGTGAAGAACGTCTCCAGATAGGTTTGCTCCAGTGCTGCTCTGTGTCAAGTGCAGCTCCTTTTCTCTATCTGTTTTGCTGGGTTTTTTGGCCGCCCAAGGAACTGGTTCTCCAGGAGCCCCATGCAGCCATGCCTGCACAAGGGCTGAGTGATGTGACCAGGGCACTGGACTGCATCTGAGAAAATGGGCTCCTTCTGAGCCCATTGGAGGTTCTCAGGGGCTCCAGTGCCTCCCAGACCATGACTATGAGCCAGGGGAAAGGCTGAGCCACAGCAGTGGGGGCATGGGATGTTTAGCAGCACCATCAGGCCATAGCATCCAAAATGGAAACTTCCCAGCTTGTTTTGTGCAACTAGTTGATATTAAATCCTCACTTTCTTGCCTAAAATAAACACAATTGAGCAAAGACATAAAAATATGTCTGTATCCACAGACAGAAATACACTTACACGCCACATATCTGGAGTTTCAAATGTTGTGTTTGCCCAGAATGCTGCTTCAGCAAAACCAAAACTATTTGCAGAGCAGAATCAGTCACAAAATAAAAACTTTCCCAGCTCAGAAATTTTTGGGGGCAAAAGCAACAATGGCTATTAAAGTGAAAATGTCTGCCAAGGTATTTTCAAACCAGAGAGCTGCAGATGAATCCAAATGGGCCCATCTCAACATTGGAATAAATTTAGACAAACAAACAAATTGAGACTAGCATGAAACTACTTGAAATGATCAAACCAATCTACATCAGTTGCCTTCCTTCTGCCCTGGAACTACCAGCTTGTAAGACAACAAAGGATCTCACGTTTTTGTCTCTGTAAAAGACAAGAAATAATTTTGAAATCTCAAATATTTCTATGGATTGGAATTTTAAAAAATATATTATTTATTGACAGTATCTCATGGTGCTTCTGAAACATCTCCTGCCAATGGGTTATATAAAATAACTTCACCTGATTGAGCAGAGGAACCAAGATGTTTTTGTGCTGCATCAGGGAGGCTTGTCAGCTGTCTTGGGTCCTGTTGGTGGCTGCAGCCAGCTGCTTTAAACTGCATATGCAAATCTTAATTAATTAGCAATTAGGAATGGCAGCTTGTCAGATTGCAAAGCCTGGCACTGAAAGATGCAGACTCTGGCCATGTACTTTCAGAATGTCAGCCCTTAAGCAGAGTATTGTTAAAGCCTTTGTGACAGGGATGCGCCAGTAAACCACAGGTGTTGGAAATGTCCAGCTCAATTTCAAGGAGTGGAAAATTGATGGTAACATATTGGAGAGGGTCTTCACCAAACTGTCCAGCACAGAGGGAGAAGGGGAATGTGGGGTTGCGGGTTGCTATCTCTCCTCATAGACCAGGTCTGCGTTTGTGGGTCTCCAGCCAGATGTCTTCTAGGGTGGCCTGGGGACCTCAGGCAGACATCCCAGCTTGTGGTGGCAGAGGTCTGCCTCTCTGGAGGCCTCATTAGCCCCTATCAGAGCCCACCTCCCATCTGTGTCACTGCTGGGACTAGCTCAATCCATGCCAACAGAGGGATTTGGCTGAAGTCAAATTTCGCTTTGGATCATCCTGGCTGGAATCTGTGGGTGTTCACATGGATGTGTGCACCAGGACAGGGTGTTGGGCAGCTGAGCTGGGGCTCTGGTGGTACAACACATCGGTGGGTACCAACAGGGCAGGGCACATTTCCCACTGCAGCCTCTTCGCCGCACAGGAGGAAAAAATGCTCCCCTGTGCTGTTGCAGGCGCTGCCCACATCCAGCTGTTCTGCAGCTGGGGTCACTTTCATGGCTCCACCATTTCCAGCATCCCAGTATGTGTAGGAGGTGCTGGGCAGAGGACATGGGACAGCAGGACAGCCAGGGCCTGGATACTCCTGGGAAATCCACATCTGCTGGAAGCCCCCTCCAAGGGTTTTTTTCTCTAAGCTTGCAGCTCACGTCTTGTGTCCTGTCGCTGCTGTTAGCCAGCCTGGCTGGATCAAATCATTTATTTCCCACACAGTCTGAAAAAACACATTTCAAACCAATTTATTTTGGGGACGTCTACACATTTTCCAACGTATTTTCCAGCACAGATGCAGACTTCTGGTGCATTAAAGCCCACTGACTGTTGCCTTGGTCCCTCCTGTGAACCCCACAAGCTGCCCGTGTGTCCCCAAACAGGATGACAACATGATGAAAAATACTCACCTACATTTCCCCATGAAATGTTCAAAGTGCCATGCAGGACTGAGACCACAGCTTTGAGCCAAATGACAAGAATGGCTGTCCATGTTCACCTGCACTTAAAGCCTTCACCATCAAAATGGGTCTAGGAGCAATGGTGAGAGCCAGACAGGGTACATTAGAGACCCACACAGGGATATTATTGTGCTGCTGTGATTTTAATATCCTTGGACAGGAGATAACCCATCTCCACAGATGAAAACAGGAACCCAACATGAAAAATGCAGCCATTATCTAACTAGACACAGTTTCCTCAGGTCTGAGAAGCTCTGAGTGGAGGTAAATGCACACAGGATTGAAATTTCAGTCTGCTCCAACTTCCTCCCGGGGCCAGAGTTATGTGGAGAGAAAGAAAAAGATTTACTTCTTTCAGGAGAGGCTTAAAGCTCTTTACATATCACTAGGTGCCTGGTGTAGCATGCTGACCAGGTCTATGCATTTCATCTCATTTCATCTCATTTTGTTAGAGCTTTAATCACGTTAATGACAGTCCTAACATTTCAGGATGGCTCTGGATCAGCGGCTGAGCTCTGAGCATTTTACTGCAAAAGAGGGGATGCCAGAAGTTAGACACTGCTCTCAGGTGTCCTGGCAACCCCTCTGCTCTGCACCAGCACATTGGAAGCATCTCCTGCAGAGATGGAGAGGTGTCACCCACTGGAAATCGTCCTCTCAGCTCCCTCCTGCCACATTTTCTGCTCCAGCTCTGTGCATCAAGACCTTGCTCTGTGAGCAGGACCTTGCAGAAGTCTCTTTTCGGGGTTCATACCTTGAGCAAGACTTGCAAGAATAAAGACAGCTTAATCCAGGGCAGGGTGAGGCAGAGAGATGAGAAAGGTCACCAACCACATAAAAGGGAGCTGCAAATAGGACTGGAATAAGCAGAGTTCACCTCCACTAGGCACAGACAAAACCAATTGCAGGCACTCAGCAGGGAAGGTTTAGGTAAGACATTAGGGGACATTTTCCAACGATATGGCCAGAGTAGCACAGGAATCAGTTGCCGGGAGGAGGTAGAAGCTCTCATCAGCTGTTTTAAAGAAGCAGTTAGCCCCATGCCTGGCCAGGCAGTGCTGGGCTCAGCTCGGGGCAGGAGCATGGGGTTGCTGGCTGCCTGTGATCACTCCCAGCATGACAACCTTCACAAAGCAACACGTGCCTAAAATGCACAGCAGAGAGGAGACAGCCTTGTTAGCCCTGTCTTGGTACCCACTGCTCAGAGCAGGCAGGGAGCAGGTGATGTTGTGACTGCAATGACATCCTACAGATCCCGTTAATCACACTGAAATAATCAAGCCCAGGGAGTCAAATGCATTAACTGTTAATTACAGGCGTTGCTAACCCTGCAGGCACTCTGTGTCCCCATCACCAGGCTCAGCCCAAAGGCAGGGAGCCTGGCACTGTGAAGAGGATGTGACAGCCCTGAGTGTGATGTGCTGGCCTCCCCACCCCATTGTTAACACCCCCTTTCTTCCTCACTCGAGGGCACTTGCAGCCTCCCAGACACACGCACAATACAGTAATTGAAGGATGTGCTAATACTGCTGAAATAGCCTCCTCCTTGTCTCCTTCCATGACCTTGGGCAACTTTCTCCATCTCCCCTTGCAGGGATGATAGTGCTTGGCCAGAGCCTGGCATGGGGCAGGGGGGAGGCTGAGAGCCAGAGCTGTAGCGCTCTGATCCAACATGGCATCGCGTGTCCATGTGGTGGAAATACATGAAAAGTTTGAATCCTGGTGGCATTTCTCTTCTGCCTGCCCATTTCAACTCTGCTCGTCTCCTCCCAGGACTCAGCACTGCAGCAGATGTGGAGCAATCTCAAAATGACAGGACAGTCCTTAGCACAACTGGTAGCTCTAATGAGATGAGATGAAATGCTGAAAATCAGACCTCAGAGCTGCACCAAACACCTCTTGAAATGTAAACAGCCCTCTGTAAGGAGAAACAAATCTTTGTCACTTTTTTCCCCATGGTCTCAGATCCACACTGGCACCAGAGCAGGCTTCCATTTCAAACCTGAGCTTTCTCTCAGCAGAAGAGGGGGTAACCTGGCACACAAAATCGGGGGCACAAAACTAGGAATATGAAATCGTGCATCAAAGCAGCAGCTGTGCCTGTGTGTCTCATCACCGCAACAAGACACCCAACTCCTAGACAGCCACTGATCCCAGCTCACAGTTCACAATCACCACATAGACCTCGTTTCAACTAACACACCTCAAACCACTTATTTAACTGCCTGATATTCTCCTTTTTATGAATTGCTAATCACCATGATCTTATTTGCATTTGCACTAGATAGATGCCCAGACAGCATCATGTTCATTCTGTCACACTACTTGCCAGGCCTTTTACTGAGCTGTGGCTGCATACCTGCTTTTCCAAGTGAATTTAATTCCTTGCATTAACTTGGCTTTACAGACAAGGCTTTGAGCATGGAATAAATTAACCCATTAGTCTCTCACAGTTTCATGGACCGTTTTCCAGCCCATACTGTCCTGGCAGGAACTGTAGTTAAGTAGGTGGGATATTTTCTCAGTGGCTACCCTGGGCATCTCCCCACACATGCACCAGCTTTAGCACTTGGGAAAAGCACTAGCAATTTTAGATTGAAAGTGGGCCCCACCTTTCACTAGCAAAATCTTTCTGAATGAAAACCAAAAAATTTTCACCAGAAAAAGAACAACTGGAAGCAAAACACCACAGTTTAGGCCAGGCAAAAATGGGCTGCCTGCAGTGTGGTGATGGGTTATGAGAAGGAATTTCAGAGCCTCACCTGTCCCTGTTTGTGTGTGTGATGTGGGGTCAGACACATCACCTCTGATGCATTTTATCACCTCCTGCAGGTCACATATCCCAATGTGCCAGGAGACCCCCCAGCTCAAGGTTGAGTCCTGGGACATTTTTATGTTTCTTGCCAATGAAACCCCATGGACATCTATGCCATTTCTCCTCTTCTACATTCAGCTACAAAGCAAGAAGTTTGTTTGCAGGCTGGCAAGGGCAGGAACTCAACTCGTGGCCAGCCTGACCCCCAGCCAGGGCTCCATACCAATTGCTCTGCACAAGCTTTTATGGCTCTTTCAGCTGCACTCAGCTTTGATTGTGCCTGATCAAAATGCACACGGTCAGCTTTGATAATCACTGATGATCAGGAGCTTTTAGGAGGCAAGTGACGGGGCCAGTGCTAGCTTGATGTATTGGGTCATTAGGAGCAGCTGTTTCCCTCTTTGACTTGCTTTTTAAAGGGAAGTTGTGGTTGGTTTTTTTTATCTTGCTCCTCTGGGAAATTGTGTGAAGGAGTTTTGGGGGGCCCTGCCTATTGCACCCTCCTAAAAGCATAAGTGTATCTGTGGGTAGGGGAAGGGAGGTCAGCATAGTCCTGCTGTGTCCTAGCTAGCATGCTTAGCAGTGGATTTGAATAGCAATTTCTGCATAAATCGCTACTGGCTGTGCTGGTGCTCCAACAGCTCTCCTGGCTGTGAGCGGAGCATCTTTATCACCACAGTGGTGAGGTGCAGGCAGGGAGCAGACGTGCAGAGGGATTAAAGACAGTTGCTGATGCAGTATTCACACTCCTGAGCTCTGCCTGTTTAGCTGGGTGAGCTGGAGGCATGAGTAGTGGCCCATGCCTGTCTTGTGGTAGCCCCCACCCTGCTTGGTGCAGCCTTGGTGGGATGCTGCGCTAGATCATCTGCCTTTCTCAAGGAAGAGCTGTGGTTTTCCAGACAAGAATTTAGCCCTTCCAGGACAGAGAAGTGACTGTAATCACTACCCATTAATGCAAAAGAGTATAAACATGGTGGTCATAAATACCCTCCTTGCCCTGGAGGAACCAAGTTGCTGACAGCAATTAGTGGGTTTGTTACAAACCCCAGAACGTGTTTCCAGCCCATCTCTTACTACTTTTTCCCAGCCTCCTTGAGATCTCTGAGCTGTGGCTTGGGAAGCCCCAATGCACCTGAAGAGTGATACAGCCCTAGCATCACTGCCAGCATGACTCTCCTCAGCCTTGCAGGGTCTTTTCAGCAGAGCCAGCAGCACTCATGGCTTAAAGCTTTGTGCCAGGATCTGCCACTGTGAGGAGAGCAGACAGTGTGTCTCTGGACATCAGTGGCCTCTCCAGAACATTTTCCCACTCTACAGGTAGAGCCATGGACCTAATGCAGCCACTGAACCTGGGAAAGAATGGTGCAAACCAGCCTCCAGACCCTGCTGGGCCAGAAAGCCAGGCAAGAAAAAGTGAAGCTGTGTTTAGTGGAACCCATCAGAGATGCTATGACAGCTCGCTCTGCCTGTAGAGATTTGGCAGCCCTGGGCTAGAAGCAAGCTGAAGTGCTTTATATAGGCACAGCAGGTATTTCTGCTGTGGTAGGGCTGAATGCATTCTCGGAGCTGTTGGTTCTTAGATGTCCCACTGGTCTCTGGGGATGGGTGTGCAGACAAGGTTAATTGTAGGTGCGAAGTATCTGCCTCCCTGAGGACACCTTGTTCAGCCCCTCCTGCTCTGCTGAGATGCCATCAGTTTAGGAATTAATTGCAAATGTGAATTGGAAAAAAAATAATAATTTTGTTTAATAAAAAAAAAAAAAGAGGGGGGGTGGGGGAGGGAGAGAAAATTTGCCAGCGCCATACATTAAAAACAAATTATGCTCAGCTGGCAGGTGAGCCAAGGCCCGCCAGGCAATTGGGAAGGCAGCGTGCAGGCAGTAATTGAAAAAAGTGAGACGCAAGTGAACCGCTTATGCGCTAGCATAATAACTCCCAACACACACACGCAATCACCAAGTTAACAACTGACAGCGGTGGCCACAGCAGGGACAGGAGCTGCCCTGCACTGTGTTCTGGGGTCCCTGACAGCCCCCTACCACTGGTCTGGGGTCTGTGTGTCTGGGACTGGGCCAGGCATCTCAGTGATGATTCCTCACTGTGCTCCTCTCTTGGACCTGACCAACCTCAGATCACCCCTAGGGTTTGTTGAATGTCTGAGAGTCAGTGCCAGGGCTCCCTTTATAGCCCAAATTATGGGTTATTGCAGAGTGTGAGCGTTAAACACCTGCTGCAGGAGGGATGTTTTTGTCCCTTTGCAATCAGCTGCTTTCCTTTCTAGCTCCCATCTTGGGGAAAGCCCTAGCATCTCATCCTGTTCTGCTCCTTCCAACATCCCTGCTAGGTCTAGCCTCAGGCAATGCCCAGGAGAGACTTTGTCCCCAGAGAAAGCTACTGAGCTGTCCCCAGTCTCCTGGGAGTTGGGGGCAGCCTTGGCCAAGGCTTTCCCTAAGGTTGTCAAGCTAGCAGCTGAACTGGATGTGTGCAAGCATGCAGTCCCTTTCCTGGGCTGTCATGGCTGAGAGGCACTCCTCCTCTAGTGACAAGGATTTCCTTACTGTGTGGGCTCCTGGAGTGTGATGAGGACATTCCTCACACTCCAGGGCTCCTCTCTGTAAGGGAAGCAGACCATCTTGTCTGCTGTAGGGAGGACAAGGCTCTTGTTGTGGAGTTGAGCCTGTGCTGGTTCCTATGCCTGGCTGTTCCTTGGGGAGGGCTGGGGATGCAGGGGAGCCTTTTGGTCTCCTCCTCTTCACCTCTTGATCTCCAGGCAGTCTGGAGAAACAAGCAAGGGATGAAGATGGAGTGGAGTCTTGGAGTGTTTTCCATCTTACTGATTTGGTTGGGTCATGTCTACCCACTGGCAATCAGCACAAAGTCAAGCCCTGAGTTTTCACCAGTGAATATCTGCAGAGTATCTGCATCACCAGGAGTGTGGCAGCTCCTCCACTTAATGGCTAGTCTGGCCTGTTTCCCATCATAGCCCCTCTCACCAGGACTCTTGTCCACAGGAGAGGTTAAGTTTAAACCCAACTGCTGCTGGTAATCCCTTCTCTAACCCCATTCCCACCTTCTCCCATCACTCCCTCCCTCACAGTTCCTCTGTGACCATTTCACAGCTCCTTTATGTTTTGAGCTTTGTTGATTCGATTGCTTCACATCCAGTGGGTCAACTAAGATCAGGACTCATTTATGAGAGATGGGGTACTTGCAGAGATCATCCCTGCACTGGGACCCTACAGCTAGCTTGATAAGCCATGGTTTACCCTGGAGTGGGTGGGAACAGAGATCCGGAGAGAGGCAGTAACTTGCCCCATGTCGCATAGATGACCCTGCGTGAGGAGCAATCCCAACCCAGGTGCAACCATGGCCCCACATAAGGCATGTGGAGTGCTAAAAACAAGACAAAGTAAGCGCAGCTGGCATAAAATCCATGCAGTACATTGAACTGTAATGATTTTGACAATAAAGCAACCCAATAAATATTATGAAATGAAAACAGCCCTCCGGGAGCGTTTGCTATCGATTGCTGAGAGCTGGCATTTGTGCAGCAGATTATGTGCGAGACAGGTTCGCTCTGCCTTTTCTTCTTTGCCTTTTAAATGCAGAATGAAAAGAGCTCTCTGGAGTGCGTGTTGGAGGGGGACCCCCTCCCCCTTGCACTTGGGCGCTGTCAGAAAGGGAGAAAAAGAGCCGAGCGAGCCAGGGAAAGCTGTGCAGCAAGTCGGAGAGGAGCGTGGGGATGCAACTCCTGTCCTTGCAAGCAGTGACAGCTCTGCAGAATTAGGGATCCCCCTCCAGCCCCAAATTATTCACAACCCTGTGGTTGGTGCATGGCGTGGGTCTTCTGCCCCAGCATGGGCTGAACAACAGAATCGGGGGTCGGTTTGTCCATATTGGAAGAGACTTGACATAGCAGGAGGAGGATGCTTGCCATTGGCATCTTGCAAAGTTATAGCCCTGGCTTTCCTGACTCTCTATCCCTTACTGAAGCATGTATGACTGTAAATGCACGTTGGCTGGCTTGGCACACGGACCAGCTCTCAGCTGGGTCCCATTGGGTTGGTGCTGTGAAGTTGGGAGGGCTGATGTCCTCCAGGTTATTACTTGGCACTGCTTGGTGGAAGGCCTCACCTGGTTTCCCTGATCTTTGCCTGCTGTGGCTCTGGTCATGGTGTCCACACTTCACCACCACTAATCCCTGGACTGGTTATCTGATGCTGTGTAGGCATAAGGGTATGAGCTGGGGACAGTGTAGAGCAGGGGGGTTGCTGCTCCTGATCCCTGGCCAGTGTCAACCATGTGCCTGGGCTTCCTGGGCAACCAAGCCAGACTCTGGCCTCCCTCACACACAGCTCTATCCTCCAGGGCATGCACTCCCCTTTGTTTCACTGGCTCCTGCCTGCTGTTTCTTGAATCCTCTCCACCTGGCTAATTCACCCTGGCTAATTCCCAGTGAGAGCCTTTTTACTGCCACTAATTACAGGAACACCAGCCTGTGAGATCAGTGTGATGGACTGGTCTCTACCTGTAGTTTCTAACAAGGATAGGCGAACTCACAGGACATGAGAAGGAGTAAGGGAATTCCTCAGAAATCCAAGACATGAATCAGGTGGGCAAGGTGTCTCTTCTGGCATGAGTAGAGTCCATTGCATGAAGCTAGGCAGAGGTATCAAAGTAAAGAAGTAATCCTCCCAGCAACAGGCAGTGGATGTTCAGCATCCTTGTCAGAGATGTTAAAATCTTACTTGGACTGTAGGGAAGACTGGACAATTTTATAGAAAAGGGAGGTTCATAGTTACACGAGAATTACATCTTGCTCAGAAAGTCCCTGAGCTGAGAGGCTGCTGCATCTTCAGTAAACACCCAAACACTGGCAAAGGAGGGCCAGTGTCAGCAAACCTTAGTGCACAGCTGGGCTCCTCCAGAGCACAAACCCTCCATACTGCTCCTCAGCTGGTCCCTCTTCCCCTCTGCCTTCAGCTATCACCATTTCAGCAAAATCTTTTCTTCTGCAGACTCAAGGCAGGGCATCAAACATTGAGAGTCATTGCTCGGGCACTGCTGGCATGTTTGCCATGAATAGCTCTGTATTAAAAGAAATACATATAAAAGCTGCTGCAACATAGCAAGAGATGTCCTAAAGCGTATGTTATCTCATCAAGCGCACCCAGACTGAGCTCGGCTCTTTCACCAGCCTCATTTTTCCAAGCAGCAGCTGATTGCAATTTACAAAGTGACATCTCCAGAGCTCTGGGTTGTTTTGGTTTTCTTTTTTTTTCCTGGGTGTTTTGTTGTTGTTGTTGTTTTTCATTTCAGAGAGCTCTCCTGTAAACAGCTTGGACAGGAACAAAAAAAGAAAAAAGAAAGAATAGTTATCCCTCATTGGGGAGAGAGGATAAAAAAGCTCCATCTATTGTGGGCATTTTGTAGACTGATGTTATGATTGACCGTTGGGTGCATGACAAGAATGGGCCCAACTCTGCTCTCAGATACTTACCAGAATAAATTTGAAGTATCTGTGCTAGAGTCAATAGTTACTATGCTGGATTATTATCAGTGCGGGTGATAGCAATTGAAGGTTTTTCCAAGGCATTTCTAAAAGAAAATTCCTGCTGGCTAAAGAGATACACTTCTTTGCTAACTGGAAATAATCATACGCATTTTGATATCAGCATCTGCTAAATAAGTCTAGGGCTGTGTATTAATGAGGGTGCTGCAAAAACTTCGGAGGACAGGCTCAGAATTCAAAATGATGGGGATGGATCAGAACGAGTGTCTGGAATCAGCCAGACGAAATTTAGTACAGAGAGCACAGGGTGCCACATTTGGGAGGGATAAACGAATGCATGAATGCATAGACAGAAGAGCCTGGAGAGACAGCGGGATGGCAGGAAAGGATCAAGGGGTTGAGACGGATCACTAACTTAGCATGAGTCAATAGTGTGATGGTTTAGCAAAAAGGGCAGCTCACCTCCCGGGATGCATTAATGTTGGATGTTGGATGTGAGCCATGGAAAGCTGCAATTCTGCTTTGTCTGAGCCATGCCCAAGTCTGGGCACTGCAGCTGAGGGCACCTGCAGACAAACTGGAGAAGAACAGCAGCATGTTTGAACGGAGAGATGCTGAAGTGGGCCAGAAATCAATGTTTCCTTCCTGTGAAAGCATCTGTTTTTCAGGGGGAAAAATGAAGGGCATTGGTTTCTAAAAGGCTCAGCCCACTTCTGAAAATGGACATCAAGCTCCTCTGAGTTTGACTCTATGGGACAATGGCCCTCACTTCTTGCTATTTCTGTCCCTCAGACTCTTCTCCCAGGTCATTAGACGCTACCTGATGGGATCCCAACATTTGACATACCAGCTTTCTTTTGGGGCTGTCACATGATGGAGAGCGAACCATCCTCACCTCGTTTTTTTCAGGTCATGTCTATTCCTACTTACATTCCTTGGGCTCACTCAGATGCCTGATGAAAAATGGGTTTCTTGATTGACTTCTGGATAGGGAGCCTGGCTTCAGTGTTCATGCTCCAGGATTTCCCTTTGCTTTATTTCTTTTGAATCCTGAGAGATTTGCAAAAGGGGCTTCTGGGCCAACAATGTGTCTTGTTTTTGAGACATGCACTGTAAGTCTGAGCAATGTTTGGGAAAAGAGTAGCTCAGGCAGCAGACACCACCTCTCTCCTACTGCCCTTGAGACCTGTGTTCAGGATCCCAAGGACAAATAGCAACAAACCAGAAAAGAGCTATTTATATACGGAAGTGGAACTGCTTTGGGGTTGACCTTTTCCCATCGGAAAACGATTGGCTCCTCATTTACAGAAAAACCCATGAAGTTGCTGGGAGGCTGCACAAATGGTTCATTATCCTCTGCTTGACCAAAGCAAGAGGCAGGCTTTTCTGCACCGACTCCTTCCTCTTTGCAATGCACTGTGCATACCAGCTTCTGTGTGACATTAGCGTTTAGGCGGGTGTGTGTACACTGGAGGAATATGGGAATGCTGAGCGTATTCCAGAGTGGCAGTACAGTTTACAGATTAAGCTCATCTTTTGGTGATATTAGGACAAACCTTCAGGAGGTCTCTTGAAATCAGAGGGGCAGATTATCTTGGTAATAAAAGCAATCAGAATCTGCCCTGCCCAGCATATTTAAATAACACCACTGACTGGTGTTGTTTGAGTGTCAGGGATGTAGAGTCAGGGATGTAACTGGGACAAGTGTGAACAGGGTTTTTCACAGGGTTTGTGGCAGTGCCTGGGGATCTGGTCCTGCAGAAGGAGGGAGGATGGGCAGGACACCCTGTGCCTCTACCTACCCCAACCCCATGGTGACACTGTATGGGGTGGGCAATAGAACACAGTGACAGGGCAGTATGAGACTAAATGCCTACCTTGGTAAAAAAGCAGCCTTGAGAGCGATTTGTCTCCAACATCAGTGGCTAAAATGAGTCAGATGAACCATCTCCCCAGAGAACTTCATTTTCCCTTCCGTTAATCGTGCCCATCTTCCCACCCCTGTATGGAGGACACCCATGTGTGCTGCTCCACTCCAAGGTCCCAGCACTCAAGGCACGGCCCTGTGCCCTGCACTAGCCTTGGCAAGTCCTCCTCACCACTCTTCCTCCTTGCCCATGTCCTCATGCTGCTATCACAGCCCTCCTGGGCATGTCTCTGGCTGTCAGACAAACCTGCCCTCAGCCAGAGGCACCCTGTAAATGCCATCTCACTGGCCCTATCCAGGGGGTAGCCAGAGGGGAGGCCTGTAAGGGGAAAGGTCCCTCTCAGACAATTTGGAGGGCTGGGAGGGCACCATAAGATAAGTCTGTGCCCTGGGAACCCTCTGTCACATCCTGTTCAGGTGAGGGAGACAAATGACTTAGATTCGTAAATCCCTAACAGAGTGGACAACAGTAAGACAAGTCTCAAAGTCCAGACATTTATTAACTTCCCAAAATGTACTAATTGGATACAAAATAATTGGCTAAGTATATAATGAGTTACAGCAAGCAATACAGTATGCCTTGTGTTACTTAATGGTAGTGATGGAAAAGGGGAAAAAGGAAAGGAGGGAGATAGAGAGAATAGAGACATAGAGATCACTGGTCTGTGTTCCTGCTTTGATCCTGTCCGAGTTCATCAGGGATGCATCCATCTTCTTTGCTTCTTCATGTCTTCTTTCTTTCTCTCCTTCACTCCTCCCCCTCCCCCCCCATTTATACCCACTTTCCTTGGGTCCATCCCCCAGGTCAACCCACATACCTATTTATCCCATGTATGGGGAGGGGTAAGGTGCTTCATGGGATGATGTAATTAGGATGATCTTGTTAATCTTCATTAGCATATTCAGGGGTGTCAACTCTAATATGCATTCCACGGATAATGAAGCAAAGGTCATGAACTGGACAGATGGTCCTTGAAACTTGACCAGGTGCACCAGAGCAGAGCCGTCCTGTCTCCTCAGGGCTCCCTCCTCCAGCCCATCCTGTGCTATCCAGGCAGCCTTATCAGCTCCAAACTCCACACGATCCACCCCGTGACTATAGTTTCATTACTTGTGAGTGTTTGAGACATTCCTCGGCTCAGAAGGCCTCCACTCCCCCCCATCCCTTATCTCTCTCAGGCTGTTTTTTCTTGCAGGCCTGTTTCTCCCAAGCCCTGTTTTTGGGGAATTACAAGTTGTCTCTCACACCCTCCCGTAACACTGCCTGACATCCAGGGTGCTGCCCAGATACGTGGGGTCAGGGACCTCTGAGGAGGCTGGCTAGGCTCCAGCAGTCCCAGTTGCATCTCAGTTTGCACCTTCAGGGCCTGGCCATGGTGCTGTGTTTCCTGGTCATGCCCTCAAAGCAATGTGGGGACCAAAGCATCTCTGTGCCCTCCTGTGTGACACCCAGACCTCACCTAACTCTCTGGGTGCTGGATGCTGAGTAATTCACCGTGCTCTCCACCAGCTCTGCAACACCCCCTCAGTCCCCAGCTGTGCAGGGCCCCAGGCTGTAGGTGTGTTATTTATCTGCCTCTCCAGCAGGGTTTTGGGCTTAGCTGGGTTTTACCAGGATAATTGCCTGTCTGGGCTGCAGAGGAGAGGAGGCTGACATGTGGGTGCAGAGCCTGTAAACCCTGACTCGTCAATAACACCTGCCACGTCCCACCAGCCCCAGATGAACAGACTCGCAGGGCAGAGCACTTGCTTTCCAGCATGCAATGGGAGCTGATACAAATCAGCTCTCGCACAAGCTGAAGCGCTCAGATGCCCACTGCTTAACAGGACTCGTGAGCAGCGTCTGAAGTGCTAGCGTTCACATGAGACATGTCCTCTTCAGAGGGCTGCATTTCCCTGTCGGCTTCACCTTGCTTTGCCTTTTCATTCCTCTTGGCCTTTTTTCTGTCTGTCTGTCTTTTTTATAGGGGTTTAGAAATGAAGCCAGTGCTGGAGTATGAAATACAACTTATTTTTAAGGAATAGGAGACAGGACGCCCCATTCAGCATTTGAACAGTGATGCTTCTGGGCTGCCCTGTCCTGTCTGCCAGGGAGGGCTATGGGGGCTAATGTCAGCTCCACATGTTGCTGGAGGGGTGCACAGGTGTAACTGCTGCACACACACACAGATACAGAGGCATGCACCTGACAAAAGCCTTGCAAACCAACCTGTGCACGCAAAAGCTGTCACCCACATTCCATCATATGGTCATTACTGATTGAATGCACTGCCAGAGCATCCCTTTGCACCCAAACACATCCCCAGCCTACGGAGCCTGTTGCTTGAATGTTCTGCTGTTCTTATCACACACATATACATAATCTCTCTCATGCATTTCTTCAAATGAACAGAAGAGTGCACACAGCAGCATGGACTCCTGTACGCCATTACCTAGGCACAATAATCCTCCACAATGCTGCCTTGTAGATGGCTGCTGCTCTGCACACACACACTCTCACCTCCACCACAACCTCCCGCCCGAGCGCAGCCCACATACCCCATCTCCCACAGCCCATGCAGCCAATGCCATCCTGCACCCCATCTCCCACTCACACCACCCCCTGACCCATGGACACGCTTATGTGCCTGACTCACAGGCTGTCATTTGCTTTCTGGCATCCCTGCCCTCCACGCATGCTGTCATGAGAAATCACTGCTCAGTCCCTTATTAACAAGGAAAGAAAAACTAAACAGGAGCAGCAGTCGCTACACGTCCCCCTCTGGGCAAACAGGAGGGCTGAGCAAGACCCAAGTGCTGGACACGCTTGAGTGCCACTTTCACAGTTGAAATGAGAATTGCCACAGACTCGTGTTTCATTTTGTCTAATAGGCTGCATGTATGAGGGTGTCAAAGGCCTGGCTAGGAGCAAAGTGTGAGGCAGAGATAAGCCCCTTGTTTCTTTACCAATGGAGAGATGGCAGATCTTGCTCTTCTTTGAAAAATAGACGTGGTGCATGCATACCGCTCAGACTGCTCAGGGAGGGCAGGCTCCAAGGGGCATGCTCTGACCTTGAGGATCCATGGCTGTCTTGGCATCTCAGGGACAGGATTTCCTCTGAAAGACATCCCAAGCAGCTTTCTCCAGCCTCTCTGCTCTGGCAGGTTGATGGAGTTACAACAGGTGGCTAGTGTGGGTTGTCAGTGCTCCCCCCAGACCCAGCAGCCCCTGAGGGTTGCTGATGTCTCTGTCTCCTGCATCTAATGAACCTTGTCCCCACCTCGCAGCAGCTCTGCCTTGTCCCCTCCTCTCAGCTCTGCTGAAACCTGTTGTCACCCCTGTCTCCCTGCAGCTCTCCATCCCTTGAGTTCCTGACCACAGGCACCAAAGCTGGGATGGCAGAGCATTAGACACTGTGTGCTGCAGAGAAGGGAGCCCTGCAACCAGGTGAAGCATAAATGGGGCTTCTGAGTGATTTGATTCTTGCTGTTTCCTTTTGTCCCGTTTTTCTCAGCAAAGAGACCCCTGACCTCAGCACTGTGTTATTTATCAGCCACTGCCTTTGATTCCCTATACCAGGGATGCAGTCAGCTCCACACCCAGGCTTGCTGGCAGATGGCTTTCCGGAACCACGTGTGCTTGTGGTTTGATCTCCCTTGCTTTGTGCCTCTGCAGAAAAAAAACCCGAGCTGTGCTGCAAGGAATTCCTCAAAAGAAAGGAGGGGAAGCATTGGCTGGGGAAGGGCAAGTCACCCAGCTCATGAACCAGCTGCCTTCTGTGCAGCACTCAGCCAGTGCCCCCACACCATACCCAAGTGACTCGATCAAAGACAGGGATGTGTTGTCTTTCAGACAGATGGATCCAAAGGGAGAGAAATTAGCATGGGAAGGGAGACTGGGTGTAGGACAAGGTGTTGAAACTGGAGCTCCTGCCCCAACCTGAGGATGCTCCTCTCGTCCCTGTGGTGTCTGAGTGGGATGTGCATGGTACAGTGTAACCTGCCTGCTATGACAGAGCCCCGGGCATGATGTGAGGCTGATATAATCTCCTTGTGGGGAGTGAGGTCGCAGGGTCTGCTGTGGATACCAGGTACAAGCTCTGGGTTTCAGTCACGGTGTCAGTAGCCTCCAGCTACAAATGGGATGGTGAAACATTATCAAGCTGAGGCAAGAGGAGGAAGCAATATGGTATTGAGCATACCCAGCATAACAGGGGCAGATAATAACCCTCTGTCTCCTCTCTCCTGGGGGGAACTGAGTCCCAGGGGCCTTGGCACTGTACTTCAGTGACTCAGCCCCCAGCTCTCCCTCTGGCTTGGATGGGGTATCTGGTGCCAAGCGTGGGCACAAGCCTCAGCCACCTCCCCGAGCACATCTTGTCAGTGCTGCGTGCTGCCCACTCGTGTGCATAAGATGCTGTTTTCCACGGTTTCATGCATCTGTAAGACAGGTGTTCTCCAGTGGCAGGGATTGATTTACAATGGCTTATCTCTGTTTCTGGATGTGTGAAACAGCTCTGATGGGGTTTGGGCATTGTTTCTCCCACCAGTAAGCAGAAAAAGTCAGGATGCCTGCGCTCCCAGCTTGGATATGACAACCGTGCCAAGAGAGAAGTCTGGGTCCGGGGAACCACAAAAAGATGCCTCCAAAGTCCATCAGTACCATTCCAAGAGGAGATCTGCTGACACCTGACATGAGTGGCATTCAGCCTGAATACATGCAAGTGCCATTTAGGTGCACAAAAGCCCTGGGGTTGGCCTGATCCTGGTCCCCAGGACCATCCCCTGCCAGGAATGACAAAGTTCTTCAGTACAACATCTTATTTGATTGCAGCCACTTCTGGGGTGAAGTAGACCAGTTGGCAGGGCACCTGCAATAGCTCAGAGAGGGTTAAGCAGGGAGACAGGCAGGGCAGGCAAGGGGAGGGAGGGGATGGGGTAAGAGAGCGGGCACACTGGAGAGGGGAGAGAATGCCAGGGGAGTGCTGATAAATGGAAAAGGCAATTAAGACACAAAGAAAGAAGAAAGCGAGACCTAAAAGGTAACTGACTAGAAAATTAAAATTATTCAGCTACAGAAAATAAATCTAATGGCTTCAACGTGATGCGGTCCCCGGCAGATCAGCACAAACAGCACGTGAGGGGGAGTTTCCTTAAAGGTGCCAGGGACAGAGAGACATCCCAAGTCCTATGGGGTCCCCAGAAACCACTTTCCTCTCTGCTTGCAAGAGTGGGCTCCTTCCAGGCTCCTGCCTATACCCTGGTTTCCTGCTGCAGCCCTCAGGTCCCTTCGCTGCCAAACTGCTCTCCCCAAGGTGGGCCAAGAATGTTTGTTCCCATGCTACAGCCAGTGGCTTCAGCATGCAATGACCAGGCAGCATCAGTGCAGGAGGCCACATGGGTTCTTTGCCTGCAGGGCAAAATGTTTCCTCTGTGGCTTGTGGGTTTAATTACCCCAGCCTCAGTGCTATACCTTGCTTCTGTTCTTTCTGAATTGCAGCCTCAATTTTTTTGGATAGTCCCTCCAATTTGCTGAGATGATTATTTCAAATTCTAAAATCATGTCCTCCCTGGTGTTTGCAATCCCTTCTGGCTTGCTGATGCCTGTGGATGCAAGATGTACCCTCTGCTTTCCATCATCTGAGCTATCACCAAAAGCATTAGCCGAGCCGGGACATCCTGCAGTCACCCTGTTCACCAAGATCATCATGAGACTGATGGGAAAGAATGCCAAGCGTCCCTACTAAAGAGAGAGATGATGAGGATCAAGGTTGCGGACACCAGCGGGGCAGGGAGTGTGGAAACTTGTGCAACATTGGTGGTGCCAAGAGCTAGGTCCCAACTTTACTGGGGCTGAGCCAAGCTTTGCAGGTTGTTGGAAGCATAAAAGCTTTTGCAGAGGGAGAATGCAATGGTGTACACCTGGTCTGAGGAACTGGTTCTGCCTCTTGCTGATGAACTCTGCTCTGGAGAGGACCCAGGAGGTTCCTGCATGGAGGGCACAGCCCAGCTGCGTGGAGAGAGAAGTCTAAACCATGTCCAGGGAATGGAAAAGGATCAAGACAGTCTTAGAGGGTGGGAGAGCAATCAGCCTGGCCGTCCCACTCCATCCTTCCTGCTGTCTCTGCTAAAAGAAGTATGTGAGAAGATGGGTTGTGTTCACCAGCAGGCATCCTCAGCGCCAACCACCCCAGTGCCCTTGCCAACAGCCACTGTAAGGAGGGATAGGAGGACAGCCTCTCCTCCTGTTAGGGTAAACATCACAGGGTGCTATGCAGTGGCTGTGGGAGGTCACCTTGCTCCCCCGCTTCTCAGCATTTCTTGCTTAACACCTTGTTCTGTCTCTCTTTTCATCCAGTCTGGGCTCCCAGCTGCTTGTCTCCTGAAGACACGCTGAGAAAACATTGCATATTATAGAATGAAGAAGGGTAAACACAGGTTTCTTGCTAGTTTTCAACTTGGTTTTTATTCTGTAAGCATCAGCTAAAGCTACGGGGATAGGGTATTTAATTGAGTATTGTCTTTCACCTGCCTTTAGGCTCTGCAGGGTCTTTTTGGGAGATCCCATTCCAGTGAGGTTCAGGAATGGCTTTACTGGGGAAGCGATGGGTGAGCATCCCTACAGTGTCTCCACCTTGCCTAGCATAACTTGTGCCTTGGGGTTATCATTCAGCAGGGGGTAGGACACCAGGTGGAGGACAGGGAAGTCCCACATCTGTCCAGAGCTGTTTCTGGGAAGGACTTAGATCCTGGGACAGATCCTGTCAGGGTCCATCAGATCCCAGTGGTTTCTCTCTCTGAGACAATACCGCCACATAACTCTATTCCTCTTTAATATCATGTCCCTGAAAAAATGCCTGATTTGCACTCAATGCATTGCAGCATCTTCCCCTGGAGGGTTCCCAGGCTCTTTATACACTCTAATTAATAATGATCTCCCTTACCATCACAGTAATTTATTTATTCAGCACCAAGGGGCAGGCATGCTGCCTTGCAGACAAAAATACCCCACATCCTTTCAATGGTTCTGATGGAAGCTGGAAGTCTTGCTTTGAAACCAAAATCATGGCCCAGAGTTTGAGCAAGGAGACCAGCTGGTGCTGAGGCTGCAACCAGGGCTCTCATCCTGCAGCTGGTCTGTGCGGGGCTGAGCAGAGTTGCTCCTAAACACTTTTGCAACTTGCTGCCCCTGCCCCTGCTTCACATCAGCTCAAGTGAATTGTGCCAAGACCCAGCAAGGGTGTTTTGGGCCTCTTGCCAGGAGACTGCAGGCTGATGGGACCAGGGCTGTGAGACCCAGCTTCTCTTGCAGGGGTGCAGAGAGTGATGCTCAGGAACATCCCACCTTTTGTATGGATGAATCAAGGCCTAAAACTTAGTTGAGGTTAATCCCACCACAGGCTTGTGCAAGGCATTGTCTATGAACCCACCTGAAGCTCTGCAACACCCTTTCCCTTGCCATGCACAGAAGCAGGCAGCAGTGCCTGGGAGGGGTGGCGGACACATGTGTACCCCAGGGATAGCTTGGTTCTGTTGTAGGGGCAAGTCCTGCCAAAAAGCAAACACATTTGTTGCAACCCATTTCCTGCAACTTGTCCCCAACCCTTCTGGGCTGTTTGGAAACAGAGAGGTGGGAGGAGGGCAGCCGATAAGCCAAGAGGTATAGGATGCCCAGTAAGATTTATTGTGTTGTGTTTTCAATTTGCACATCGACACAAGACAAACAGATGAGGTTTCAGTACAGCAAGCTCAATTAATCAGGGCTTTGACAGCTGTGAAGCTGGACATTATTAATCCCTTTTGCAGACAGGCCGAAGGGGTAACAATTACACTTTCCCCCAAAATAATAAGGAAGGACATTTCTCCTGCAGCCCCACATTTCCCTGCAAGAACATTTGCTAATCACAGGCCCTAATACTATACTAATTGCAAAAATGCTTCAGCTCACCCATTGCTTGCAAAATGGGAAACAAAACGCGTAAGCGTAAAATCCTGAGATTATTCTTCTTGGGGGTTTAAGGTTCATAGGGATGGAGGCACCCAAAGCCAGGACCCTGGAAGGTGAGAGTCGACACATTTCCTGGTGCACCTGGAGTCACGACAAGTGTGTGCTGCAGTATGAGACACCCTGGATCCATTCCCATCTGGGTGTGTAGGTAATGGGGAGGATGCATTTTGGGATGCATGGCAGGGAGCTGTGGGATGGATCCACTACTCTCTGTGAGCACAGAGGCTTGGGAAGGTGAGCTGTTCACCTGGCCACAGCACCTGTATGACTTGGAAATGCTGGCAGCTGAGGTCTCAGCCTGGTCCTAATAGGATGCTCCAGCCTGTGCCGGGGCAGGAGGGCTCCAATCATCAGAGCACGACTTACCCTTCCCTATCCCACCTCCAGGGAAAAGAGATGCAGCCAAGGCATCTGCAACCACCAGGAAGGGGGAGGAGGGACTCCTCCAAGGGCAGGGGAAGGGGGATATCCTCACTCCAAGCCTGAACCCAGCTTTCTATGGCAGCACTGCAAAAGCCACCCAGCTCTGATCCTGCCTACATGGCTGGAGAAGTCAGATGGGCAGAGCAGCCCGTTGCTTTCCTGTGCTGCACCACGCAGACATCACCCCGATCCATCCACCTCCAGACAATGTCATCTTCCAAGCGGGAGACATTTAAACAGTGAAATGCCAAAGGAGCAGCGTGGTATTTAAAGGCAAAGATGCAATTACTAAAGTTCTTGGGAGATCAAGCACACAAATGAGGGAGGTTTGGAGAGAGGTTGTTTATCCCACTCCTAAATCCGTGGCGAAGGGAAGGGGATGTGCAAACACAAGGCTGAACGGAGCATCTCCAGAGGGGATGGTTTGTTTGACAGTTTGCCATTAGAGCATCTGAAAAAACTGACATTGCCTGCGGCCACAGGGAAGGTGACAAGCTATGGTTCTCACAATATTGCGCCTGACTGAAGCCTCGTTACAGGCAGTAGTGGCAGAGGGAGCATAAAGGGCTTGGTTAGCATCTGCACCCAGCAGGTGGGAGATGCAGCAGGATAGAAAAATAGCCAGGAAAAAAGATATTAATGGTAGGGCAGATTCTGGGCTGGGCCTCAGATCTCATCGGAAATCCTGTGCCTGCTACTCCCTCCTTTCCCTAAATTTCTTCCCATCATATTTTGCATCCCCACCCTCCCCTTCATCACCCATAGGAGCTAATAACCCAGGGGTGCTGGGAGGAGGGGGTCTGTTTTGTCATGGAGGTGCAGGCTGATGCTCTGAGCTGCCGGACTGTGCAGCAATGGATGGGGCAATAGATGCTGGTGTAACGCTGTTGGTAAAAGCCACAATCCACCCATACTTTCTGACACCACAAGAAATGCTCATTTGCTTTTCTGATAAGGTTGGTGAATCCCCTGAGGGAATTGCCAGCACAAACATGGGACTGAAGGTGTGGACAGCCCAGTTGCAGCCATACGGTGCCCTGAAGAAGGAGAGCCCAGCATCTCCCCCCTTGCCTCTTCCCCTGTTTTGGCATTGGATGCGTTAGTTTTCTCTCAACATCCAGCTCAAATCTTTGTTCTTCTGCATCTGTTAAGTGCCTTTGGTGCTGGGTAATGCTAAATAATGCTAATTTTATTTCAACTGCCTTGCTTGTGCTTAAAAACACTGTTGCAGAGAAAGAAAAAACAACATCAGCTGGAAGTGCCATCTTTGAGAGAGAAATGTCAGAGAAGCAACTGGGGGCAGGATTGAAAACCTGAGGGAGGTGAGAGGCTAAGAAGGAGATGATGGAGGTGTCTGTGTGAGGCTGGGTGAGGAGAGGATGTCGGGGCTCAGCCCCTCTGCAGCACCCAACCCTCAGCATCTCCCACTGAAGCAGAAAATCTGCTTCTTCCTGGCCCTGGTAAAGTCTTCTGTGACTGAAGGTTGTGCTTTGGCAGCCCACAAAATCCATCCGTAGGGCACATAGCATGGCCACAGGGTGTGAACAGGTGATCTCCTACAAGCTTTGCCTCTTCGTTCAGAGATGTTGAAGCCCTTTCATGATTCTTTTGCACCTCCAGCCTCTTGCAAACAGAGCATTGGCCCTGGCAGATCTCAAGATTTGCACCATCACCTCCACCAAAAAACATATCCAAGGATCTGCTGTTTGCCTGGGTTGCTGCGGTGGTGAGAGCAGCCTTGGAGGGATGATGGCTGCCTGGGCAAACCACATTGACTTTGCATGGGAGCGAAACAGAGAGCGTCCCCAAGCAGTCAAGGGGACATGGAAACAGCTGCTGCTGCAGCAGCGAGGTGGAAGAGAACAGCGATCCACAGGGTTGTCTGGGGACAAGGTGTGGTGAAAAGAGCCCCTGACATCCACCACGATGCAGGTCCTGCTGAGCCTGGTCTCCCCTCTTGGTGGCTTTGCCTTTGGCCCCTGATCCCAAACAGAGAGAAGGGGTTTTCCTCCCTTTCCCAGACACCTCTGGATGGTGGCAGGAATTTCCACCTTGGCTCTAGGTCAGCCCAGGGCGTTATTTTATTTGACCCTAATTTTTTTTTAAGAGCTAAACTAAATGGAGGGGAAGGTGAAAGCATTTCCCCTCTGCCCTGCCCTCCCTGCTGGAAGGTTAACACATTGGTCATTTCCTGCCTGTGCAGATGGGATATGCCTGGAGTTTGTCAACTCAAATTCAAATTAACTCTCAATTCAGTGGCTTCGTGTGAGGCCCAGGGGGCAGGTGGGGTGAGCAGCAGCAGCTACAGATGTGGGCAGGCAGGGAGAAAGGCAAGGGGCAGAGTGGAGCTACCAGCTGGCTCTGGGGAACTTGTCCCATAAACCTTGGGGTTTACAGGAAAATAAAGAGCTAAGAAGGGAAAGAAAGCAAAATAACAGGAAAGAAGGATGGGAAGGGAAGGGAAGGGAAGGGAAGGGAAGGGAAGGGAAGGGAAGGGAAGGGAAGGGAAGGGAAGGGAAGGGAAGGGAAGGGAAGGGAAGGGAAGGGAAGGGAAGGGAAGGGAAGGGAAGGGAAGGGAAGGGAAGGGAAGAAGACAGAAAACCTGGGCTTCCTAGGCTAGAAGGAACTCTTCTGAGGAGCTAATCTGACCTCCCACATGCTCTAAATCATTGAAATAGAAATGAGCAAACACAGGTGAAAAAAGTCTCCTGAATATTTGCTTGTCTAGAAGAATGAATTTGCTTGGTCTGGGCTGTGCCCTCTCCTGTGTTTGCTTTTTGCAAATATCCAGCCCGCAGGTTTTACCTGTGCAGACATTCGGGGAGAGCCAGTCACAATCTTGTGCACACAAATTAGTGTGGAGATGAATTGGCTGTTTCCAAACGCCAGGCGGGGAGCAGGACCTGGCAAATCACCCTGAGCAGCCATCCTGCCGCCACGGGCTGCCGAGGACCAGCCTCACAGAGACTCTTTTTTAGAAAAATCACAGATTTTAACAACATTTTAAAGAATTGGGACTTGCCATCTGCATCTGAGGAGTCTGCAATCCACTTCCAGACATGCCCTAGGCAGAAAAACGGGAGGATAGGTTTTCTTTGTGTGAAGTTTTGGCTTTGCTTCTCCACATAGGGGTATGAAAAGTGGCTGATGTAGGGGTGTGTGCTTGTGTACAGGCATGTTTGGAGGGGGACACGTAGAGCTCTGTGTGTTTACAGAGTTTGTACATGTGGCTATGACCTGGTGCATGGTTTTATAAAGTCAGCAGGATCCTTTGTAGCTCTCCAGGCTGCTGTGACCAGCTGTGGGGGCCAGGTGGTGTCTGCTTCTGATCAGCCCTTCTGCTCTGCTCCTGAAATGCTCTCAGTGATTTTGTTAGTACCCCCCCAAAGAACTCTCCAAAACTCCTGCCCAGTTGGCCCACTCAGGATCCTGCCTCAATCCCAGTCCAGTGGCTTGGTGTGGTGTTGGGCAAAACAGGAGCTGTCATTCTGCTCTGTATGGCTGGCACTGTCCTGCTGGAATGTGGGACATGGGGCACATTCCTGGTGACCCTGAACAGCTGTGGGGGCAGAGAGGGGTCTCCCTCCCAGCCGTACTTCTCCCAGTTCCCCGTAGATGGGAGCAGAGGTCTCCTTTTCCTCCAGCTCCAGTTTGGTGGGACAAAGCAGACCCTCTCCAAGCAGGGGATTTCTGTCCAGAGGAGGGGACACGAGACTTTGCAGTCCTTTTTTCACTCATTGGTTTCCAGGTCTGTGAAGAAACCAAAAATATGTGGTCTGGATAGCCAGCCCTGCTGCGGTGTGGGATGCGGATTGGTAGTGCTGCACTGAGGAGTGCTGTCTTGGAGCAGCCCCGCACTGTGATGGAGACAGGATGCTAAGCAGCTTTGTGATCTCTTCCCAGAGCAAAGGGAGCCCGCAGGGAATGAAGAACATCACCTATGGGTATGGTACAACCAGCATGCTCCTCAGTGTGCCTCTTCAGGGTGAGTTGATGTGTGTCCACTTACCCTGGTGGTGCAAAAAGCATGCACCCCCTCTTCCCCCAATCAAAGTCAGAAGTAGTGTTGTGGTGTCAGTATGACCTATACCCACCTCCCATGCTCCCCATACCCATCAAAGCCATGGGGTGATTTATTTCTTCCACTCACCACCTCCTTATATTTTCTGCAATTCTTCTATGTAAATCGTGACACTGATTAATAACACTTAGTGTTTTCCAGCTCCAAAGCACAATGCAAGTATTTCCTAATTAATCCTCGCAACATCCTCATCAGGGAAGGCAGTGTGCCATCATCCTGACTTCCCAGGATCTCACCCTTCTGGCGGACAGAGGTGGAAGTGTTCATCTGCACATCGTTAGCCCCACACTGTTGCCGCTTAATGAGTTTCCTTGCAGCAGAAGGGACCATGGCACAGCGCGGTTTGGAGCAGATGGGGCTTGCTTGCATGCCACTCTGAGAGATTGGAGAGCAGTGCAGTTTCCCAACTTGCTGTCTCATTGTAGGGCTTGTGGCCAGGGGCAGGAGGACAGTGCCTGTGGGGTGCTCTCCCACCCATGGCGCAAGGGTCCTGCAGCTCCCATGTGGCTGCAGCCCAGTGCGGTGCAGCTGCAGCTTTGGGGGACTTGAAGAACCAACTCTGCCTCCAACCTAGGAGCAGTCTGCAAGCAAGAATTAAAAACCACACAGGCTTGAAGAGTCAGTTGGGAGAGGGTTAACAGCCTTCTCATGGAGACATGCTCTGAATTGTCACCTCCTGGCAGATACCACAGTAGCCCAAGTCATGGGTGCTGTTGTATGTCTTGGAAGATGGAGCCTGGGAAGGAGTTAAAATGGAGAGTTTTGCGGCTGCAAGCTAGGAGCGAGAAACAGATCATTTTTACCCAAAGCAATTTCCCTGGTAGATCGTTTTCCCACCTCCCCTCTGCTATTATGGCAGGTAATCGCAGCTGAATGACAAGTTCACCGCTTCTTTCTTGGTCCTGGTTTTCCTCCTACTCTGTCTTGCTGCCAAGTCATGAAACTGGTTTCTGGAGATGTCAAGTTCCAGGGTACAGCCCTCCTCCTCCTCCTCCTTGCAGAGTGTGGCAGCCGAAGGCAGGGAGGATGGCTGTCTGGGACACTGGTTTGCGAGCCAGCATGCCCAATGGCTTGCTGTATCTCCTGCACCAAGCCTGTAAGCTTTACACCTGCCTCTTGCAGCCTCAGCTCTGGGCAAGAGCTATTTAGCTTCAGTTTTTTGGGAATAACAGGGCTGAGTAGTGGCTGTTCTTACCCCTTCAGGGTAGCTGGGAGGGATGGGGAACACAGCTGTCCTCCTGCTACCTCTCCTGCCATGATGCATAGTTTCCCATGCTGAGCCCCTTGCTGTGCACCTTTGCCTCTGCAGCCCCAGCTCTGCATTTCCCTCCAGTGCTTCCCAGAGAGGTGGGGTGGCCCCCCTGGCCCCTGCCCCTTGGGCTCATTAAAGAGGCTCACATGGTGCCCTCTTGACACTTGTAACACAGGAGCACATGTCTTCAAAAAGCCAGACCCTGGTGATATCCCCTGGGCCTGCCGCTGGCTTTCCTTCCCCTGCTCTCACAGCCCTCCCCAGGAGGGCTGTAAATTTGGCAGGAGCTGCATTATTTCCAGACCAACCCTGTCTCACGTTTCCCCTGCCACTAGCTTAAGTGTCACCCCTTCCTGCTGGCCCCATAGCCTTCCCCTCCACCCCACCTGCCCCTGTTGCTGCCTGCTGCCCACCCTGATGGTCTTTCCAGGCAAAACCAGGAGTCTCAGCTGGCACAGGCATGCCTGGCAATGTGTTTGCAGGTACATCCTCATGTCAACACTGCCTCTGTGCACGCGCACACACACACACACATATAAACACAGAAACGTGTATGCACAGGTATGTGCACCCCACCTCCTTGCATGCAATCTGGGTGTCTGGAGGCTCTTCCCATTGTACCCTCAGATTCTGGATGCTTTGGTGCCAGTGCTGAAAATCACCTGCCTTTCTGGCCCCTCTTGGAGATGGAAACTTGCTCACAGGCACCATCAACATGAGACGAGGACCTGTCCCATGAGCAGGAACTTCAACTTCATGTGGCCAAGCATCGGGCTGGGATCCTCTGAGACCTCTGTGCTGTGGTGCCTTATCTCTCCCATGCCATCATGGAGGCTTGGGGTGTGCTCCATGTCCAGGGTCTGTATGGGAGAGAGATGTATCAGGGCTCATATCATCCTCTCTCTCCCGCAGAAAGTGGCCAGTTGCTTGGGATGTGACTCAAATCACAGTGTCCCCTTCCAGAGGGTCCTGCACCATCATTCCCTGTGTCACCCAGAGCCACAGGACCCTGGATCTACTCCTGAATACCCTGTCCTCCCCATCACTGCATGGAAATCAGCTTCACAGGGCCTTTCCTGCCAGGGAATGTGGTGCCAGCAGTGGTGCAAGCAGGGCCCTTTTTATCTTGCCCATTTTTTGGAAGCTTTTTGGCAGAAAGCAGAAGAGTTTCTTCCTCCTTGCACCCACTGAGTCCTCAGTGTCGAAGTAACGCAAGCCTTGTTTGGAGGATCTCAAAGGCTTGTTATTCATTAACCCCACCAGAGAGTTTCCTGGCAATTAATTTTTAATGGGTTGAAAAATTCTCCTCCTAACCCTGCTTTCTTCAGAACAAGCCTCCAAAGCCGTTGCTCACCCTCTTGATGTTTCTAATCATTATCTCCTACATTCCTTTAGCTGTTTTAGAAACCAAAGATGGGGAAGAAATTGGAAAGTGTTATTATTTCATTTGGGTTAAATTGTATCGCTTCAAGTTTCGCTTCCCCTGGGCACGATCATCAGCATATCTGATCAGCAAACATCTGCCTAAGCCACCCGCTCACGCCTCCCGGGAAACTCGGGGGAGAAAAAAAACCTGAGACGAAGCCACTGACGTCACCTCCCGCCTTTTGCTCTTTCCCCCCTGAGTTTTATTTCTAAGGGACATTTGCATAGAAAGAGGATCTTTGTTTCTGAAGGTTTTGCCAGCTCCTGCTGATGATTCCCCCCATCTGGAAGCTTAATTCTTTCCCTGTGGTCGCTGCGGAAATTGGAGCTGCACACCGGCATGGTCCCTGCCTCCCTTAGCCCGGACACACCACCCAAAGGTCCAGCAGCCTCACAGGTGCACCATATCACCCTCAAAATGTGGCAGCAAAGGAGCTTGGGGTGCTAATTTGGGATGCCCATGGTGGAAGCAGGTGCTGGTTCTGTAGTCCCAGCATGCCACCAGATCCATCCTGTGCCTCAGTTTCCCTGGGCAGAACTATGTGGGTGCATATGAGCTTCAGAGAGCATTTATGTGGATTAATTACCACCCATAAAGTTCTTTTAACTTGTGAAGAGTGACACTGATGATAAACAACGAGAGTAATCTGTACAGTACTCAAAGGGAATGAGGTGCTAAATTAGTAATACAGCAAACACGGCCATAACAATATATCAAGTATTGCTGGCACAGAGACGAGTTCAGCTATAGCAGATTGTAACCCACCTTCCCTGCAGCCTGGAAAACCCTTGGACACCCAGCCACCTTCTCCCACAGCCTCTGCTGCCTGCCCCCCAACAGACCTGCTGACTAAAAGCAGATTTTTACAACTCAGCTGGTTAAAACATGTCTGTGTTTTGTTGGGGTTTTTTTGGGGATGGGGGTTTTTTTTATGGGCGTTTCCCCCTTTCCCCAAATCATGTATGAATTTATTCTACTTTTTTTTTTTTTTTTTTTCCTCAAGATGGAAAATAATGAGATGGGGGACAGACTTTCAAAGAACACTCTTTGGTAAAAATATCTATTTGTTCCATTAAAAAAATAAGGCCTTTTTACATTTAGCTCTCCTCCAATGGAAATTTTTAAACAAAACAAAAATTTCCCAGGGAAATAATCTCTTTTTCTCGGTTGTCAAAAAGGCATATATTATCCTCTCTGCTCCTAAAAATAATATTTAGATGAAAAACATCTTGCAGAGTTACAAGAGCTCTCAACCTCTGTGGTCAGTGTCATGTGGAGGGAGGGAAGAACAAGAGCATCTTCCCTTGAGGAAGTGAATGTTGCTGTAAGGGAGATAACTACAAGGATAAAACTAAAGGGATGGGTCTGTTTGTGGTGGTGTTTTGTTGTTTTTTTTTTTTTTTAAATTTAGGGCCTGTAATGTCACCTCTTTTAAATCAGCATGGGCAGAGGATGCTGAGCTGGGGACTGTGTCTTGGGGTGAGGACTTGGAGCAAAAACTGCCCTGCCATGCAAAATGCATAGGCAGGGCAGCACCTTGGGCTGCACCATCCAAACTCATCCCACCACCTCCAAAACTCATGCTCTGGAAATCAGGAAGGATGCTCTGACTCCTGGCATTTGCAGCATCACCTGGGATGGAAAAACACCTCTGGTCTTGACAGGTGGGCAAGCCTCCAGAACGGGAGGCTCTGAAGAGCAGCACAATTTCTTTACAGAGTTTTATAATTGATCTGAAGTCACGGGGAAACAATTAATGTTGAGCCTCATAGTATTGCTTCAAAGCAAGGCTGGATTTCAATTTCATAACAGCTAAAACCAAGAAAAGGGATCCAGTGGAAATTGTGTTTTGAATGAATGAAGCTCCTCCTGCAGCATTTGCAAGTGCAGCTGGTTTTCAGACAGATTTTTTTTTCTTCTTTCTGTTGAAAATGCCAAACTGTTGAAAGCAAAGCAGCTTGTGAAAATGCGTGGATTGTGAGGAAACTTCATTCTCACAGAGAAAAAAAGGGAGGAAGTGGTCAAAACATCAAAATGCTTGTGCATAATACACTGTAATGTATATAAAATAATTTAATAGTAATGGGTAATTAAAATCAGGACAAAACATTTTGATTTTATCCAACTGTGCTGAGTTGAGTGACTCAAAATTATTAAATTCCAGTTCACAGGGAAAACTCTGCCTTTGTTTTGTTCCGTTTTGGAACGAGGACTGTTTTGAAACACTGGACTCTCCCGAGGAGAAAACTCCGAATTTCCTCCCAGCAATAGCTGCTTGGAGAGGCGGGCTGGTCTATGGAGGAGGGGAACAGGAGTCCCTACCAGGGAGCTAGACAGGAGTTGGAGTGAATTCCTGCAGAAAAACCAGGTGTAGGACTGACCTGCAACACAGCAGAAACCCATCCTGGAAAAAGGGTGAGGACCAAGGCAGGATGGACTCTGGCGATGACTTTAGTGCTATGCACTGAATATGCAACCTCCTAGGACCTGTGTGAGCCAGCTGGGCCAGTGACATCTCGATGAGCAGTGGTTCCCAGTGGGAAAACAGTTGGTTGAAAGCATCTGTGTAGTTTGGGGAGAGCAACACATGCCAGGGTCTTCTAGCAGGGCAAAACCATCTCTTTCCTCTGCTCGTCTGAGCATCGCCTCCACTCAGGTGTTCTGCTCTCCACCGTGCACAGCCTGTCGCTAGTCTGGAGGTCACAGCTCCAGCTCATCACTGACCCCCACACACCCTTTGTTTTTCAGAGGCTGTTTTAGGAAAACTAAGACAATCTGCAGTGCTGGTGACACAAAAAAGAATGGGGAATTAAAACCATGTACATCTCCAGCCTCCTTTCTTACATGCTGTTGGCAAGTCATCAGTAAATCAGAGATAGTGAGTGACTATCTTTCTCTGAGCACATCCAAGGGAAGATAGGCCTGCTTTTTATGATTAATTACTCATTAATCCATTTTACATTAAAATAAGTACTACTTTCTGTTTCCTCATTGTGGTTTTTTTTTCTGTTTGTTGTTTGAAAAAGGCAATTAATACATTTAGGCAAATGAGTTTCAAAGTGTCATTGTGAAATGGAAACTTAAGCCTTGCAAATGTGACTTTCATTTTGGTTGATTTTTTTTTTCTTTCCCCTCACCCCCGATGAAACTATTTGCCATCCTTGGCACAAATTCATGAATAGTTTCGGTTTTCTCAAAACCACATTTTTGGCCAGTAAATTCCCTATCTAAAAACCTCACTTCACATGGTCCTGTAAATAACATCACCTGCCCTTGGGCTGACTGCCTGGAGGGTATGCTGCAACAGGTAGATCAAGAAGAGGGATATGGAAGAGAGGTGTGCACACAAAAACCTTGGTGCTCAAGAGCTGCTTCATGGATGGGGCATAGGAAGCTGCAACTGTGGCTTCACATCACACTGCCTGGGGTCACTTTGTTATCACACACTGGATGACATGAGAGAACCTCCCTCCCACCCTTTTCAGAGCAGTTTTGAGATCCTTACATCTTAAAAGGACCCTTCAGCCACTGAAATGGACAGCCTTTGCTTCATCAGACAGTTGGAAACGTCTGCAAACTCTCAAAATCACAATCTCATTTGCAGTAGCTAAGCTATCTTTTAAGGGTTGAAAGTTCCCTCTTTCTGCGGAAAGAGGGGGTTTGGCTGGCAGTCCCATGTGCCAACCCTCTTACGACTAAACGCCATCTTAAACCTTCCTCCATCAGTGTTTTCACTTACAAGGCTGGTTCATATCACTTTTCCTGTGATGGTAAGAGGATGGGATTTGCATGCCCAAATTCAGAAGTCTTCAGCCAGGGTGTTTGCACCTGAGCTTGTGATTACAGACTTCCCTTATTGCTAGTGTGATAACATGGTTTTTTTCCAGAGCAGGGTTTCTCTCCTGCTCCATCTCCAAAGTACATGGTCCATGCATGGTCCAGAAAGAGCCAGAGCCTCCCCAGGTCTTGCTGTGTAGCATGGCAGGACTGCCACAGAGAAAGTGGGGACCTGAAGTTAGCCAGTGGCACCCCCAGGACAACAGCAAGGCTGCTCCCTGCTCTGTCCCTTCCCATACCCCAGTCACACCTTGTGCTTGCCCCTCTGCGGTCAGCATTGCCCACCCCTGGTGCCCCTTTGTTTGGCTCTCCTGTTACATTTTATTGCTCTTCACATCCACTGCAATTTATTTGGGTCTGAATGTGATAAACTCCACATTTGGGCTTTTGTTAAAAGCCAAATATTTGTGGAAAGTAATACTTAGCCAGACTCATATTCCATCCTTAACACAAATCTAATCCAGATACAAGCCAAACAGCAGGACAACAACTGCTCTTAATACTCACTGTGTTTCTAGCATCATAGCTTTCACTGAAGAGAGAAGATATCAGTCTTTTAATTGTTTCAGGATTCCCCATACCTGCTGCCAGGCCCTCCCTGGGCTCCCCAGTCTGCCTTCCCCCTTACAGGGGTAACTCTGACCCTTAAAACCCTGATCTTTCACCCTCACCTCTCCAGCCTGGCCTTTCTTAACCCAGGTTGGCAAAGAAGCCAAACTGTCTGTCTTCATGGAAGTGTGCAAAGATGATCAGTGATGGAGGTGACCGCATTTTCAAAGAGGATTTAGACTATTAATTGTATTTAGTCTATTAATTAATTTTTATTTGGTCTATTAATTCTCACACTGGGTTCTGATAATCTCTTTGTTATCCCCCTTGTTCTCTCTAAAGGTTTCCTTTTACATCTGTCTGTCAAGCGATGCTCCTGGGCTAAGCGGTGCAAATGCAATTTATGATTCCAAAAGCTTCTTTGTGGAGCTTGTAAACTAGTGTTAATCCATGGAGATGATTAACAAAGCAACTCTGCTTGAGCAAGGGGGTTAGCAGGGCATTGATAGAGGGGTGGCTCCTGGGTCTTGCCTTCATGTCTGAATCATTCCCAAATCTCCCCAGTCCAACCCAAACCACTGAGAGAAGACAGGGTTGGAGCAGAGGGTTTAACCCCGCATCCCTATCAGATAGGGGTGACACAGAGTCTGCTGTCCTCCAGCAGAGGAGAGGGAAGAGGTTACAGAGGTATTGTAATGTTAAGATACTTCCCTGGCTTCCCACTCCCCCTCCTCAACAAGCCTTTCTATCTCCAAGGAGCCTCACCATGTGAATAAATCTTGTTTTCATCTAAAAGGCTACCTGGAAATTATCTCTAGCTTTTTTCCCTGCTGACCACTCTCTAGTCTTCTCCTGAGCTTGAGCTGAGCTCTGCTACAAAGTCAGCAGCAGTCACTGTGAAAATCCATTGTTCATTCACCTTTTCAGTACTGCACATAATGCTGATCCTTCACCTCAGAGGGATATTGTAGGACAGCAAAACTCTTATGAAGGACGATCAAAGGTGTGGAACAGTCCCCTCCTGCCAAATGTGTGAGTAACTTTTCTTGCTTACAATCTAGAAAAGAGGTGACCAAAGATAACGCAGTAGAAGGCATGAAAGGTGGCAGGAAGCAATGTGAGAAGCAGAGGACAGAACAGATTGCTAGCAGGTGTTAAAAGCAAGCCAAAGGTGGTGGATCCCTGTGTGAGATAGACCTGTAGAACTGGTTGTTGTATGATGCTGTAAATCCTAAAAGCTTGAATGGGTTTAAGGAGTAACTAGAGAAAATCACAGAAGAATAAGCTCTTCAGGGTCTGTAACTAAATACACAGAAACAACCTGTGGCTCAGGACAGGTCCTAGCTAAGTGGGGTGGGGAGTGTGCTGGGAGGATTTATTATGACACACTTGCTTTTATCTTACAGGCTTTCTGGGACACTGGGGAAATGGGTGCTTGGTCCTACCCAACACGGCTCCCTGGCTCTTTTTAAGGCTGTGTCCTCTATTGAAGCAGACAGCTGGAGCCATGGTGGTGTTGACACTTTGTAGGGTTGAGACTGAGCTGACATCCACCAAGCACTGATTCCTTCTGCATGCACTGCTGCTTATGTTACCCATACTTAGGGGAACTGGGTTGGAATATCTTCTGAGTCTGGGCTTCAGTACCATGGTCCCTCCCATGCCTGATCCCTTCAGGCTGCATGAACAGGATCCAGACCTTTTCTAGTGCGAAGGACTCTGCAGGAGCTTTCCTTGTGGAGGGTCTCTGAAGTGGGATCTGAAGGGTCCCAGCACAGGCAGACACTGTAGCCTGCTGTGGGCTGTGTGCAGGTGTGGATTCAGTGCTGCAACAGGACTTGTTCCCTCCAGAGCCTGTCTGGCTTGGATCTGCTCTGAAGTGCCTGTCATCAGGCTGCAAACTGGCACTCAGATGTGTTTCCAAGCTGCATTCTGGGTGGGTGAGAGAGAAGGAAAGGCAATCTCACCGGCCTGTTTCCTTTATGACATTCCTAGCCTAAGGGTTCACCACAACAGCCTCTCCTGAGCTCACGTCCTCCCACACCTTCTCCCTGGAAACTTCCCGCTCACTCCTG
The DNA here is from genome assembly GCF_031877795.1 of Strix aluco. Classification (NCBI taxonomy): domain Eukaryota; kingdom Metazoa; phylum Chordata; class Aves; order Strigiformes; family Strigidae; genus Strix; species Strix aluco. The sequence continues at coordinate 86,214,784 of NC_133971.1, read as the reverse complement.
TGCTTTCCAGGCAGCACCTCGCAATCCTTCCTGCCTCCCTACCCCATATATTCCTTTGTTATCAGCCTCTTGAATGAACCAGTTTAGTCACCACCAAACACTCGAACACGAACACTGGCATGCTCTGTGATTTACAAAGAACACTGCCTCCAGTGAATTCCTTGCCTGATGTTTTCAGAAGCCTTTGGGGTAGTAAAGCAGCTAAACATCATGGAGCAGTTGCTTCTTTCTCCTCTTTACGTTTCAGAGGATCGAGGGATTTCTGAGGGTTCCTCAAAGCAGCTACAAGTGTTTTGAGCTGAGAAGATGAGCTGGACTCAGAGACGTGAACGTGAGGTCTCTGCATATTCATAGAAGTTAAATCCCAGCTCCAGGGGCCTTTCTTATCTTTCTTGGGACTGTAAGCAATGAGTTAGCACAAAAAAGACAACAGGATTTAAAGCCTTGAGCAGGAGAAAAAGAGGTTGTCCTCTGCGTGTGCCCAGAAATCCCCTGGGGAGCATGTAGACACTGTCCTGGGAGTCTCTAAGAAAGAGCTGAGCTCTTCCTCAGCTGGTGAGGATCCAGTTGCAGTTGTGCATCTCCTTCTCTCTCCTCTTGTGACATGTGTGACCTGGAACAAGCAGATGCTGGGTGTGTGCATGTGGATACCCACCCCACAACAGCTCCTTGGCTGAGACCTGGCACACTCATTTCACCAGGAGGAGCACAAGCAGCTCACCCCCTGCCATCCCTGCAAGCCACAACTGGGGTTGGAGTGGTGTTGCACAGCAGCAGAATAGCAATTGAGCAACGGCTTGTTTCCTCTTGGGAGTTTTCATCTCCCCATCACTTTGGTCACAGCACAGTTGGGGCTTTGGCAGCGGGAAGAGCCAGCAGCCAGAGAAGCTGCAGCCTGGAATGGATCTCAGCATCAGGCTTTGGCTACCCTTATCCTCTAGGACAGGCAGCTTGATGGCCTCTCCCTGAGCTTGGAGAAGGACAGGGACAACATTTTCTTGGTTTCCGAGGGTCTGGATGGGGAAATTTGACAGCACATCTCTCCACCATGCAGGAAGCCTGTGTGCTGGGCTGTGGAGGAGGAAGGGGCTGGCTTTTGTCCAGGCGGGTCCCTGTCTTTTCCTTGCAGTAGAAGGGAAGGACAGAGGTTTTGTTCTACACCACAGGTCTGCCCTCTCTCACACCCTCTCCCCAGAGCTGGCTGTGGGGAAAATGCCTGCACAGGGTGGCAGCCAGGCTGGCTGGTGCAAGGGGGCTGTAGGACCAGGCAGACTCTCACCAGTGGCTGAAATCTCAGCATATACTCTAAGCCTTGAGAAGAAGACCCACCCAGGCACCTCATGCTTTAACCAGCCAGGCCTTGCACAGCAGGAAGCGTAATGCACCTCTCTGGTGTGGTGAGCTGAAGATTTGACAGCTGGGGTTCCCAGGGAGATGCTGGGAGATGCTGTGTCCCCATCCTCCCAAAACTGGACTGAGATGCCTCAGTGCCTAGCTGCATCCCTCCTGAAGGGATGCCCTCGGGGGAGCCATCTGCTGCCCAGGCTTCCCTGCTGCTCTGCCCAAGCATGTCTGACACACCGTGCAGCCCTGAGATGTCCATATGTATGGCAGAGACCCTGCGGAGGAACAAAGAGGCTGGAAGGATGTGTTCATCATACTCATTTCCACAGACCTGCTCAGCTAGGTGCAAGTTCAGGTGCCAGAAAGCATCATACCTGGGTGTCTAAACCCTCTTGGTGTCTGGAGAGATCCGGGAGCCGGAGACTGAAGGCATCCTGGGGCTGATGCTGCAGGAGTAAGAGGAGCATGTCATGCTGAAGAGAGCTGGTGACAATTAGTTCCAACCACAGCAAACTGTAATCACCAAATTATTCAGGAATAATTATGCCTTGATAACAACATTACGCTTTCTATTTCCCTTATTGCTGTTCTTGTTAAATATAATTACCATGCAAATTGCATAGCATAAGCAAGCCCAGGTGATTAACAGGGCCATGGAGGCGTTGGGAGCAGACTGAGGTGACTGCAAGTACATATGTCTCTGCTTGCTTAGTTGTCTGTCCAGATTTGCACTTGGGAGATCACAGAATCATAGAATCATAGCATCATTTAGGTTGGAAAAGACCATTAAGGTCATAGAGTTCAACTGTAAACCTAACACTGCCAAGTCCACCACTAAACCATGTCCCTAAGCGCCACATCTACATCTCCAGAGATGGTGACTCCACCACTTCCCTGGGCAGCCTGTTCCAGTGCTTGACAATCCTTTTGGTGAAGAAATTTTTCCTAATATCCAACCTAATCCCCCCTCCAGCTCAACCTGAGGCCGTTTCCTCTCTTCCTATCAATTGTTACTTGGGAAAAGAGACCAACACCCACCTCACTACAACCTTCTTTCAGGTAGTTGTAGAGAGTAATAAGGTCTCCCTTGAGCTTCCTGTTTTCTAGGCTAAATAACCACAGTTCCCTCAGCCACTCCTCGTAAGACCTGTTCTCTAGGCCCTTCACCAGCTTTATTGATCTTCTCTGGACACACTCCAGCCCTCAATGACTTTCTTGTAGTGAGGGGCTCAAAACTGAACACAGTATTCAAGGTGCGGCCTCACCACTGCCAGGGCCAGAGGGACAATCACATCCCTTGTCCCTGACAGCCACACTATTTCTGATACAATCCAGGATGCTGTTGGCCTTCTTGGCTAGCTGGGCACACTGTTGGATCATACTCAACTGGCTGTCAACCAACACCCCCAGATCCTTTTCCATCGGGCAGCTTCCCAGCTGCTCGTCCCCAAGCCTGTAACGTTGCATGGGGGTGTTGAGACCCAAGTGCAGGACCCAGTACTGAGCCTCGCTGAACCTCATACAGCTGGCCTCAGCCCATTGATCCAGCCTGTCCAGATCCCTCTGTAGAACCTTCCTACCCTCAAGAAGATCAACACTCCTGCCCAGCTTGGTGTCATCTGCAAACTTACTGACGGTGAACTTGATCCCCTTGTCCAGATCATTGATAAAGATATTAAACAGAACTGGTCCAGTACTGAGCCCTGGGGAATACCACTTGTGACCAGTCATCAACTGGATTTAACTCCATTCACCACAGCTCTTTGGGCCTGGCCATCCAGCCATTTTTTTATCCATCGAAGAGTACACCCATCCAAGCCATGAGCAGCCAGTTTCTCCAGGAGAATGTTGTGGGAAACGGTGTCCTCATATCACTGTAAAGTGAGCTCAGCTTGGAGAAGTGAGCAAAGACTGAGATGTGGCTCCAATCTGACTAGGTATATGCCCGTGGGTCTGGGGTGGGATCTGCTGTGAAGACCTCTGGATGCACTGTGGGATAAACACGGTTCTGACTTCTCGTAGCTGACTTCAGGAACTTCCCTTCACATGAGTGCTCCAGAGTGAAGATTTCCCCCACCATCCAGTATCTCTGGCCAATTCAGTGCCCATCCCACACCCTTCATCATGGTGTCTGGGCACTTGCTAAGCTTTGCATGCTCCCATGGCTTGTGGTTCATCAGCATTACTCTTCCAGTTGTCACTGTGCAACTATGTGCATAGGTAGGAACTAGAAGATACTCCCTTCCTTCCTTCCTTCCTTCCTTCCTTCCTTCCTTCCTTCCTTCCTTCCTTCCTTCCTTCCTTCCTTCCTTCCTTCCTTCCTTCCTTCCTTCCTTCCTTCCTTCCTTCCTTCCTTCCTTCCTTCCTTCCTTCCCTCCTTCCTTCCCTCCTTCCTTCCTTCCTTCCTTCCTTCCTTCCTTCCTTCCTTCCTTCCTTCCTTCCTTCCTTCCTTCCTTCCTTCCTTCCTTCCTTCCTTCCTTCCTTCCTTCCTTCCACATAGGTATCTGAAGGATGTGAATGGGAAGGCAGAGGAGGATATGTTAAGCATAATGAAGTGGAGGAGTATGACAGAAACTGGTGAACAGAGTTCCCTGGGGAGGACTGAGAGCGTTATCACCTGAGTCAGTGAAAAAGCTGCTGAACAAGCCTGAAGCATGGAAGGATGATCTCACAGATGACCTGTGGGACAAGGAACAAGGACTGCTCCTCAATGCAAGGGCTGGGGACTGGGATGCTCAGCCCCAGGGACCTGTGTGGGGTAAACCCTCCACACGGTCTCCTGCCACCTCCTTATGTGCCCTCTTGTGAGGTTAATGGACATGATGTTTCCCCTACACCTCTCATTTCTGATTGATCCCTAGTTCTCTAACCCATACCATTGAGTCTTGGTACCTTACTTTGTCTCATGACTACAAAACAGCCTTTCTGATTCTGGCCATAATGTCTCTACTGGACTGGGACCTGGTAGAGGCTTGCTGCTGCAGGTCATCTTGACTCCACTGCAAAACTGTGGCTGAAAACCAGAGCCATTGCCCAGCAGTCATCCCACGGCTTCAACTGGGACAAGGATGGAGTGGGAGGCAACCTGTTTTTCTCCTTCTCCTCTGGGCCAGCTCATTTCTCTGTGGCTGCCTTTACTGAGCTGAAAACAGCAGGTCAAGAGCACCTACCTGCAGCACTTCCCGGTGCAGCCTTGAGACCAGGCTAATTATAGGGCTCTCAGCTCCTCAGATGTAATTCTTTTTCTATATATACATGCATACATACATATGTGCACTGATTTTATTATTATTACCATGCCAGACAATCCTTCTTCATTAGGGCTTGGAATTTGCTTTCGATGTTTTCAGTCAGATCTTTAACATTATTTAAACACAGTGGGTTTGAGAGAGTTTTGTTATTTTTAATGCAGACCAGATTTTTCTGGGATAAGGGAATGAAATTCTCTTCATCCGGACCAACTAGCTGCCTCCCTGGCTGCAGGAACCGGGAGGGTCCCCATTGCCAAATTCAGCCTGCAGCCCCTTTGAAATAACAGTCAGGTTTCCAAGGAGGGGAAAAGGAGGACGCATCCCTCTTTCCACCTGTGCCACAGCTTGAGGGTCAGCGTGGACCATGGTGGCATGCCAAAGCCTCTCCAGCGTTCAGGGTAAGCATCAAGTGGGCGCCTGCAGCCCCCTTGTCTTCCTTGTGCGTCACAGCGCTCCAGGACGTCAGGAGCACATCTGGCGCATGCGGGCGCGTGACAGGGAAGAAGTCCCCATGCTTGGCACAGCTGGGGCTATGTCTCTGCTCACAGGCGCCTTTGAACACCCAGCCCTTCTACGTGGTACGTCCCCAGCTGCAGTGCCGTGCTGGGACCACTGTCTCTCCAGGACTCCATATGTCAGAGGCAACACAACTCATCTTGGATCCCCCACCCAGCTGGGTCTCGTATGTGGGTCCTGGAGGAGGGAGAGGCCACAGCCCTTCACTGGGAATGTGTGAGATCCAGGAGAAGGAGGGAGGGAGTTGTCTGAGATCCACATGATGCAGGGACAGGGTCGTGTCCAAGCAGTCCTGGCTATGCAATTGTGGAAAGACAGGCACAGATTGCTTTTGTAAGCAGTCCCAGTGTACCTAAAATGCATTTTGTGGAAAAAAAATATTCTGATCAGGGCAGAAGGTTGTCTGGATGGTTGTCCTTTCAAATGTCCTTGGGGGGGAAGGAAGGAAGGAAGGAAGGAAGAAGGAAGGAAGGAAGGAAGGAAGGAAGGAAGAAGGAAGGAAGGAAGGAAGGAGGAAGGAAGGAAGGAAGGAAGGAAGGAAGGAAGGAAGGAAGGAAGAAGGAAGGAAGGAAGAAGAAAGAAAGAAAGAAAGAAAGAAAGAAAGAAAGAAAGAAAGAAAGAAAGAAGAGAGAGAGAAAGAGAAAGTGAGAAAGAGAGAAAGAGAGAAAGAGAGAAAGAGAGAAAGAAAGAAAGAAAGAAAGAAAGAAAGAAAGAAAGAAAGAAAGAAAGAAAGAAAGAAAGAAAGAAAGAAAGAAAGAAAGAAAGAAAGAAAGAAAGAAAGAAAGAAAGAAAGAAAGAAAGAAAGAAAGAAAAGAAAGGAAGAGTCTTCAAATTATTTTCAGTAGCCAAAAAACAGAAACAAGTTGGGTATCGGAATAGTATTTCTTCCAGAAAGTGAAAAAAAAAAAATCCCTTGCGAGATCTCTCTGGTGTAGAAGCATTTGTTAGAAAAGATGAGGGCAAACCAACATCTTGCAGAGATGCCCAGGTGGAAGGGGGAGCTACTGAAGCTGAAATAAAATATTGGCACTAGAACAACATGTATGAATAGGCCATGAATAAATATAAGCTGGAGATGGAAAAAACTACCAAATCCAGCAAGAGCCCTGGAACTGCCTTCTACAAAGCAGTTATGGGGAGAGAGAGATTAAAGAAAACACAGAGTGAGCCCCAAGACTGAATGAGCACTTTGCCTCTTTTTTATAAGACTAGTGCTGCTGCCCATGGGAGCAAAGGCATGAAGTGTAATTAGAAATGAGGGTATGGAAATTATCACAGACAGTCTGGAAGCAAAGCTCAATGAGCCCAACACTCTGAGCTTGGTGGGACTGGGCAACCTCCATCCCAGCAGGTTGGCTTGTGGGATTTTAAGCATCTCCTTAATGAGCATGGTGTGATGGAATTAAACTGGCTATAACTGAGCTGAGGCTGGAAACTCAAAGCCATTTCCCACCCATGAGTGCAGGAGGCTCCAAGGGGCTGCTGCTGCTGTGGCCAGGCAGGAGATGCTGGTAGGGCTGCAGGTACAACCCTGGGAATCTGGCAGGACTCCCAGCCGGCTTTTTTTTTTGCAGTATAACGAGACTCATGTTAGACTCTGGAGTTTGCATAGTGAGTGGTGTCCTCAGCAGTCCCCCGCAGCGCGGTGGAGGGGAGCCGCTCTCCACCTTACTTTCCAAACCACTGCCTCCCTTGGCATCATCAGTCGAGAGAGCTGCCATCCACTTGAGGCTCTCTCCTTCTTCTTGTCCTGATTATTATGATCATTACTGTCTCATTTCAAGCTGTAAATCAGAAATATTGTGCCTCGTATTTTTCCTCCCTGGGGAACGCATAACTAGGGGTGAGATTGGCTCTGAAGTTCAGTGCTGTTCTGTTGAAAAACTGCCTCAACAAATCGAAACTGTCTCACTTTTTAGAAGAAGTTTTGATTGGAATCAATCTTTCTTTTTTTTTATGAGCATAAAAAGGGAGTAGTTAAAAGTAAGATTTATTCCAAATTCATCTTATCAGCTCTGAGACATTCAATTTTGTAATCAATTCCCACAGGGGCTCCACCAAGAAGCCCATATTCAGAATCAATCTTGTATTTCATTAGGTTATTTCTGGTGTTAAAAAATAAGATTGATTCTTACTTTATGTTATAGCGCTACGGCAATTTATTTTTTAATGATATGAGGTAAGAATCAATCTCTGGCTTCTTCTTCCTTTTTTCTTTTTTTTTTCCCTTTTTTTTTTTTTTATCCTGCTTTTCCTGCATTGGTTTCGTTAGAGCCAAGAGAATTTAGCAAGTTCTGAAGGATTTTCAAATTATTCTTGTGCAAATTTAGACCCTGTTGGTGCCCGTCTGCTGCTCACGGGATCTGCAGAGCACCAAGAGGCCTGATGAAAGGCACAGTCTGCCCTGTCCTGGGATTTCTGTAGCACGCTCCAGAAAACTGCCGCAGGCATCATTTCCCACTGGCCCAAAGCCATTCATGCTACAGTGCAAAGGGAAGATTTTGCACTTGTTTTGTGTGAAGCCTCCAGGTTTCAGATTCCTGGGTCCCAGCAGGACTTCACCCTTTGTGTGGGTGGAGTTTGCTGGGAACTACAAACGTCCCGTCTGTAACTCACCCCCATTTTATCAGGTGGGACATACAGACCACCCAACTCCCTTCTTGTCTGCACGCTGCTCTCCAGCCTGTCAGCTGGCATCTTGACCTCCCTGGACTCCCACACCACATGCAGCACCCCGAGGAGCAGGTTTCTTGCCTTTCTCCTCCTAGAGATTCGCCTGCTGCTGTCCAGGAGCAGACAAGCTTCTAAGATCCCCATCCAGGCAGCAACCAATGAGGACAGAGAGAATTGGCTCTCTGCTGGCATCCTGATTTCCTGCACTGGAAGGCCGAGGGAGAACTCATTGCCACTTTCTCCCTCCCTACCTCATACTGCCAGCCTAAGCAGCAGTGTACATCTCAGCCCACTCTGATGCTGGCATGATGCTGCTGCTGCCATTTGTGAGAGGAGCTGAGAGAGGTCTTCTGGCCAACACAGACCTCTGGAAGGGCTCTGCCACCCACCTTGCAACCCAGGGAGCATCTTTTGCAGGAGTTTTGAGTCCCATCTTCTGCCAGCACCCCACTCGTTGCGCAGGGACACTGGTTGTTAGCCATTCCCATAATCAAAATGACAATAATTATCCATGACTAAATTAATACTTAACAGTTTATAATGAGTTGTGATTCATCACAAATGATTCAGAAGTTAAGCAAGCACAGGTGCTTTTCAGAGCTAGTTGGGAAATTATCTTGCTCGCGGCACTGGGACTTGGATGTCACTGTACTGGTATTTGCCTGGATATTTTCAAGAAATTTGGTTCAGGTAGTTCAACTGTTCGAAGGCTCAGTCTTCTCTTTTATTCCTTCTCTTTCTCTTTGTGCCTAGAAACAAATCACAGGTTTTCAGCAATGAGGGGAATAAACCATTGGAGTAACTGACCCAGGAGGTAGTCCATGAGTTGAAGCTCCCTAAAGCTCAAGAAAATTGACCTCATTGAGTCTGGCTGATCTTGGTGGATCAAGGCACACAGGGCAGTCAACCCTCACCCTCCTGGGGTACAGAATCTGTCCCTGTGTTGTGCAGATATGATTCACAGAAAGCAGGGAGGGGCTCTCTCCTTCACTATGTGAGAGCTACTGGGACTGGGTGTCCAAATTTTGCTCATGGTGGTGGGGTCCTAGATGCTCTTCAATGTACCACTGGTTGGCTGGACTTGGAAGAATGAGGTTCCCCAGGGCTCAGCCTTCTGCTTGCAACTTGACCACTGCAGACAGTACAGGGTTTGGAGGAGAAGCTGAACAGTAACAGCCAGACTAACAAACCTTTTCCTGCCCCAACACCATTGGAGCCCTCTGAAGTCCCTGCCAGAGCTCTCATTACAAGATGTGACCAAAATCTCAGTATCCAGCAGAAGTGAAAGATTGTCTCAAGGTTTATCTTACATCCAGGAGTAGAACAGCTCCCATTCTTCAACCTGAGGTCCACATCCCCAGTCAGGAAGGTGGAGTAACTGGGGTTGGTTGTCTTTCATGTCCCAGGCTCAGTCTTGACCTCAGAGGAGGGCCGAGCCCTTTTTCCTTCAAGCAGGTGACTGGGAAGAAATAGAGTCTATTGGGACCTTTCCGCCTTCCTCTCCCACAGGATGACCAGCTCCCAGGATGAAGACTCATGCAGTGGGCACACACTCCCAATGTGCTGTGCTCCATGGCTTGGCTGCACTGGGAAAGATGGAGGTGCAAGGTTGTAGATTGGAAGGGGTCCTTTCCCATGGGGAAAAGCCTGAAAGGTTTCATCACACATGCTTGGGACTTCTGAAACAGCATGGCAGGATTGGGATATTCAAGAAAAACTGTCAGCAGGAGCCTCCTCTGAGTTGCACACTCCCGATGCATGGCTTGAAGGGTCTGTATGAAGCAGTGATCCTTCCAGGCTCATTCCATGTTGTGTCCTTGTGCACGTTGTAGGTGCAAATCTCCAATTTTGTCTCTCTATCTGCCTGCTACTCTGGCTGTGTCCTCATGCGTGTCTCTTGCTTGTCTCTGTCGCTATGTACATATCTGTCTGTGGCTCTGTTAGTCTTCAAAGGCCCTGAGTTCATTTGATTTCATTATCATTTCCCATCTCTTGAGCTCTATCTCTTTGTTTTTTCCCCTTTTCTCATTATAATTTACATGCGTCTTCAGTGCATGCTGGAAATGAAATGCGAATTTGATAAAGCAGCCATGGCTCTCGCTCCCAGCCATGGCCTGAAAGCCCTGAACTCCTTGGAGAAAAGCAGGCTCTTCTTTTTTTTTTTTTTTTCTTTTTTTTTTCATAACGGGGGAAAGAAACTGATTTTTTTCCATTGCACTGGCAGAGAATGAAATTCTTCCAACAATTACCAGGAGATAATGGCCTGAAATTAAACAGTCCTATCTCACTCTCTAACTATAGGACTTTTTATTTTTTTAAACTATTGAATACCAAGTGAATAATAATCAGGCAGACATTAGGCATTCACACTTGGGCTACCTGGGACATGAAAGTACATACACATGGCAGAGCTCCTTTTATTGTTTGTTATTAACAGCAAACTGTCAAGATATGCAGAGTTGTACAGAAATGGAAAGAAACATTAGCCTTGTTCCCAGCAATGCATTGCTAAATCACCTATAGTTATGAGTGTTGCCTTGCTCATGGGAACATCTGATTGATGGAGAGCCTACCCTGTACCAAGTGGGTGAGAAACAACTTTCCCAGGTACTCTACCCAGCAGAGGTACCGAGAATCAAGCCCACCTCTCCTCTTGCCCATCTGTGCCATCTACATTTACTACAATGTAAATATTTGCAGTTGTGTCCTCACTTTGCAACTTTGGTGCCTGGAAGTTGTAGATGTAGAGAGGAGCTTGAAGGAAGATGGAGATCAGGTCATGTCCTGGTGCATTACATGGAATGACACTCCTGCAGATGATCACACCCTTTTTTTCTTGCTCTTCTGATCTGTCAGGGGCAGTTGCAGGGCTCTGCCATGGCCATGGAGGTGGCACACAGTGTCTGAGCAGCCTGGCAGAGCCAGAGCCAGCACATCACTTCCTGCTGAGCCAATCTCAGTCAAATTACCCAGGAGATCTCAGCAAAAATATAATTGAGCTGCTCTGATTTAGACGCAGCTTGATGTACAAGAGGAAGGGAAGAAATCCAGGAGGATGAAGCATGACTCCTAAAACTGGTGTGAGTAAAAAAGGGGTGAGGAAGTGGCAGAGACTGAGCGTCTTGCTCCCTGGGGTGTTAAATACCTCATGTATGACCTCTACAAAAGTTTTGCAAAGATGAAGTGTGGGGGCGTGGGCAGGCAGTCTTCTGCAGCAATAGGGATATATATCTGAGGGGAGCTTGAGACTTTCAGGAGCTGCCTGCACTTCTTGTCAATCTGCACAAGACATTTTGAAACCAGGTACTGAATTCCAGAAAAAGCAGAGGGCAGGGACACATCTTGTTGAAAGGGCACGTTCCCCACCATGGCTCATCCAAGAGGCTACCTGGAGAAGGTGGTAAGGTTGGGGATAGTCTGCTTCAAATTTCATGTCAGAATGACCTGCCACTATCCCACCACTCACACAAGGGTGCAGAGCTCACTCAAATGCACCCCAGCTTGGGAGCAAGCTGTGATTGCTACCTTGGAGCATCACTCACTATCTGTCCTCATCCAGTAGCAGGGGTGCCTCCTTCACCTGTGACTTGTGTTGAAGCTCAAAGGGCAGGAACAGGTCATGGAGCTGGAGGAGGACCATTATGTTCCAGATTCCTGAAATGGCTTTTCTACTGGTAAACTTGGATTCATCTCATGTGGGTTCCTTCTGCTTCAAATGTATTTCTAAAAAGACCTTTTAAAAATTGTTGAAATGCCCTCCTTCAATAGCTACATGACACAAGACCTTTTCTTTGCTTGGAAATACCTTTGCTGTATAATCTTTGTCAATTTACAGTCATGATTGCAAATGAAAATTAAAAGGAATATCACATCAAATGCTCTCAAATTCACCAAGCAGCATGATATATTTTTGAGTGGCTTTTCAGTTCCCTGGAGTAGCTCTTTCTTCTGAGGTGGGAGTAGAAGTTGTTTCAGCATGTCAATAAGTCCTCCTGGACCAGGCAGGACACACAGGTGAGCCCCAGCGGCTTTCTGCAGAGCTGGCCACAGACCCGTGTAGGCAGACAGGGTCTCTGCCTCTCTAACCCAAGCTGGGAATCCTCTAGAAGGGTTAACAAGATAACAGGGAATGGTGGAGCTGTGCCTATAATTTATTTAAGCTTTCAAAAGGCTTTTGATAAAGTCCCTTATAGGAGGCTATTAAGGAAACTTGGTAACCACAGGATGAGAGGAAAAGCCAAGGCATGGATTAAAACTGAGATAAGACAGGGAGGGAAGGGAAGGAGCAAACGGCCAATTCTCAGCAGGCAGAAAGGTTAATAGTGGAGAGCCCTGAGGTCACCCAAGGCCCTGAGTGATTGAATATATTTATTAACACAAGCACAGAGGGAAAGGGAACAGCATGGATGTGGAGCTTGCTGGGGGCTACTGCAGCAATTCCTGGTAAAGGCAGATGAGAGTGGGATGAAGCAGGAGTCCTGCGGTGGAGTGGGATGAGGCAGGTGGTGGGTGATGCTGCACCCAGGGCTGTGATTAGGGCTGGCATGGCAGCTGGGGCACCCCAGTGGTTTGCACCTGCTTGTGGGGTGCATGGAGGGTCATGAAGGGCACCACCCTGGGCTCTGCCAGAGGAGCTACGGCAAACTGAAACAGCTCACATCCAACATGGAGGCACAACGATAAGGTTCAGGTTGTAACAACCCCAAAACAGAACAAATAGCCATCCCTTTACGTCAGTGGGACTTATTTACACCAGCTGAAGAAATACCCCAAAGGCCATATTTCAAAGACCCAGTTATACCCCCAAACAGATGGCATTTGTCACTTTTTATATTGGAAACATCTCCTGTCTCCTCAGCAACGTAGGACCACACCCCTTTGGACTCCACTGCCATGCAGAAGCCAAGTTCATGAATTTAAATTTTAATCTAAGGGATGAACAGGGTCCAAAAGAGAGGTCTGAAAAAACCACCTGATGTGCATAAAAAGAAATACTGGCTATTGACTCAGTGAATATTATCCATCCTGTGCAAACAGCCCTGTGGAGCAAACAGTCTGTGGACACCTGATTAAACAGTGTTTATGATATCTAGTTGAGAACGTCTTTTTAATTACTTTTGTGTGAGGGAATGCAGATTTGTGTAAGAATTCTTTTTTGGTTTGTTTTTCTGGGCACAACCAGCATGAAAAACTACCTAACTTGAGAAATGGCTGCAAAGGAGAATTTGGAAGTTTGGAGAAAGCTTTTGGTATTTTCTGAGAGAAAGAAAAGATTACATGTTTCAAAATGTCTCCTCATTTTGAAGAATGACCTGGCTGGAGGTTAAAAAGAAACCAGAAAGGAAAAGCCCGAAGTGACACAAACCATTTTGAAACTATTAAAATACAACATTTCCAAAACTATTAACATGAGGTATTTCCTAATAGTTCCATTAATTCACACAATTTTATGTTTATTTTCCATTTACAATTTTACATTTTTTTTCCTTAGCAAATTAAAATTTAGAAAATTGGTGAAACTTTTGGTGACAAAGCCTTGGACAGAAAATTGCTCCTATCTCAAATCCATGTAGAGATGAGCTGTGTGAGGAGAAATTAGACCTTAGCAGTAATCTCAGTCACGGGGTTTCCTAATTGTTTGCTTCATGTTTTGAACATCCGCACCCTTTTAATGGATTTTCCTAGGTTGATTATACCATTATTTCACCGTGCATGTGTAAAACTGACTGTTCAAAGTCAACTGTAAATGAAAATTGCAGTTGTTAAATCGCTGGGATGGCTAACTTGCTGGCTGCAAAACAAAACTGGCACCCACTAATTGGCCTTTAAACAAGGATGGCGGGGAAATGCTGAGACACGTCTCTGGCATCCATCGGGCACCATCCAACAGCAAACTGAGCATCGGAAAAGCAAAAGTCATTTGAAAGACCCTCTGGCTGCCAAGGTCAGCAAACTGCCCGAGCTGCCGTGCTGTGGCCCAGGGGGACAATCTGGGAGGCTGAGATGTGTGCACACTTTCTCTCCTCTCTCAGGTCACTTGCTGCCTGCAATGTTAATTATCCATTAAGAAAACAAACAAGCAAACCCATCTCCCTGCCCAAGGTGACTCCAGAGGGTAGAAGGAGGCTGGGACAGCTCTTCTCGCCTGCTCTGCTGGCAGAAGGAGGAAGACATACACCTGACCCATGCCCACACCACTGCTGGTAGCAATTACATAATAAAATCAAATATATGAGCAAAAGTCATCCAAGGGAAGAACTTTCCAGCTCTACTGTTAGTTATCTTAAGATGAGACGGTCTGAGGCTTTTCAGCCTTCCCAGATCCTTCTATTTCTTTTTGCTTTTGTCCTCTTCTTCTTCATTCTCACCCTCATTAGAGACAGACAGGAAAATAAGATGCTAACAAAACATCCTTCAGCTGTATTTGCCACCTTGTGGATGTCGCAGCGTTTTGCAGAGATCCCTCCACGGTGGCAGAGAGCAGCAGGAGGCAGGCTGTGTCTGCTGGGACCTCCATGGTTTTGTCATCTGTGTCCCCCAGCTGCCCCTCACCTCTCACAGGACAGACATCACCAAGGACAGGCAGCCTGGGCAGATAATGTCACTTTAGACCCCTGCCTGGGACTTGTGGGCTGCTGGGGCAGACCACCAAATGGGTTTCCCCAGGATGCATCTCCTCCCCTGGAGCATCTTCAAATAGTTGTTTTTCCTTCTGAATCAGAATAAAGACAAAGTATCAAAGTCTGCCATTGAGGAGAGTTACCATCTTCCACCAAGAAAGCATTATGTAAAGTGTAAACCAGTGTTGCAGCTAAATTTAGTTCTATCTCTGGAACTTATGACAGCAGTCCCAAGAGAAACCTGATTAGAGACCAGGAGGTCTTTGTCCTTGGGTCCAGTGAGCAGTCCCTCCAGCTTCCCTCCAGCAGGAGAGGCAAAAGCAAAGACAAAGCCATGCAGCTGGGATAAAAGCAGGTAACACCAATTGCTGCTCTCTTGGCTGATCTTGGAAGAACTGTTTTGTGGACATCATGTAACTGGGGAAGTGGAGGGCACCACTTTTTAGGCCGTTCTTTGCCTTGAGGCAGAAGCAGGTCTAGTGAGATCAAGCATGTGCTTCTCTCCCCATCCTTCCAGAGCCCAGGCAACAGAGCCTTAACTGCACAAAGCTTTTTTATTTATGCCTCACCAAAATCTCCCTTGCTAGCATAGTCAAGTGTTACAGAAATATTTAAAAGGAAGCTAAAAAATTAAGTTTATCAAAGAACTGTCTTTTTAACTTGTCTGCCTTAAGATCCTGTTTGCTGCAACACCTCTTCAGTGCTGAACATGTATCTCAGCTCACTGTCAAGGAAACATGTATGAAGATTAATGACAATAAATTTTGGGACAGAAGTTCCTCAAGAACAGTACTAGAGACTGAATGGGAAATGACCTCTGTAGTGAGACGCAGGTCCTGTGTCACACTCAGGTGACTCAGCTGATAATACCTCCTTCAGGCATCAGCTTTGGTGTCTCATCACCAAGTTCACGAGAGCTGATGTGAAGGGGTGCACATACATCAGGTTAAGGGGAAATGAATTTCAGTTCAGCTGCAGGTTTGGAAGAGAATTTGCTCTGGAGGAGTCTCACAGGCACCAGCATGGGTTGAAAACAGTACAAAGTTAAAAAGCAAGATATGTGCCTCATCAGGTTTTTGCATCACTCAGCAAGGTAGCGGTCTTGTTTAACATATTTATTAATGATCTGGAAGGAGAGGTAAACAGCTTGTTAATTACATTCTCTTGCCTCAGTTGGGAGGCATTGCGAATGCCAGCGCAGATTGGGTAATAATAGAAAGAGACACCCGAGATGTTAGAAAGACAGGAAGGAAAGAAAATTAAATCCCTCTTGGGCTCAGGCAAATTGCAAAATAATCTAGGACTGGGGTTTTTAGCAGGAACAGTGAGCTAGTTTGGGAAAAGACTAGTGGTCAGCAAAGAAGAGATGGATTTTAGAGCAGCCGAACATGTTAAGGTATTCTTAGGAGGGGCAGCATGGGAGAGAGCTGAGCATGAGAGTGGGAAATGATCCTCCCTCATCTCCCCGCCTGCATGCTCAGGCTGCCATGCTCCTCACTGTATTATCACAGCAGCAATGATGAACCGATGCTGTCTCAAGGAAGAGTTACAAATATGATCAGAGGCCCTGGGGAGGGGGAATTGCTTCATGAGGAAAGATTAAAAGTGCTTACATACGTCAAGCTCAGTTAAATGATGTGCAGGGGAGGTGGGATAACAGCTGACAAATATTTGAAGGGCATAAATCTAGCAGTGACAGTGGGCTATAAATACAAGATAGGAGTTCTTGTGGGGTGCAGGTGTCATTCTGAGTATATGTAACATCTGTCACGTTGCAGGTCAGGGAAGCAGTAGCGCCTGTATGGCTGCTCCTCAGCATCAGGATTTGAGATACTGAAGGTAAGTGTGGAAGGTGAAATATCCACGTTCATCACTATGACTTACCACTTTTAGGCAATAGCACAGTCAGCTGCGGCAAGAACTGTGAGCAGAGGGCCTCCAGCCTGCTCCTTATCAGAGACTGAACTATCTGCTTGTGAAGTAATGAGGAGGAGGAAAAGTTTCTGAGTCCCTTTTGGCTGCTGGAAGATGGGAAGGGAACTGGGAAAAAGGGAAGTGCCCTGGATGATCTCAGCAGGCTGGGACCTCTGACACAGGTAAGCCTTAATGTGCCTCTGATGCTCCAAGGAACTGAGATTGTGAAGGTCAAGGCATGACTGCAAACACAGGCTGAACCAATAAAATGGCTCCACAGACCTGACTAGTGCCTCCTTCCCTGTCAAACATACATTTTAAATGTTGGGGTTAAAAAATGTAGTCTGGGGACAAAGAAATATCTGGCATAGGGACTGATGTGTGAGGAAAGATCTGTACAAAACTGAAAACACCGTGTTTTGTAAGAGAAAGTGGTAAGCAGTGGGGAAACAAGAACATGCCTGTCATTGGCGATTGGGGTCATATGCCATCAATACCCGTCCACAGCCTCAGCTAGCCCTTAGGTCTTTTTGCTTGACAAAGGTGGATCAGAAAGCTCCTCAGGCTTGTTAGTGGGGACGTTACAGATCTATTTATGGATTCACTGGAAGAAAATGCTCTTGTCTGTAGTCTGTCAACCAGCATAGGTGGGGAAGGGCTCTGGAGCTGAGACTGCAGCAATGTAAAGAAAAGCTTCATCTTGGCTCTGTTTGGGAGTCACTACCTTGGTGAAACAATGGTATCAAAAATTAAATGTCTAGAACCAAAATCCTGGCTCTGAGCCTTAGGAGTAGCTCATTAACAGCTTGAAAAAACATAACTTGGCTGGTGCAAGTCAGAAGTGATGGATCTACCAGAGGATCTCCAATGTTGCCTTCCTTACCCTCCCCTGGTCAGGATTTTCCCTCCATTGCAGAAGTTCCCTAAACAATGCAGGGGAGGTCACTCGTCCCAGAGTCTTTTAAAGAAAGATTAGCTAAAGCAGGTGCCTAGCAGAGAACGTTCTTGCGCTGTCTCTGGAGAAATGGGCCAGCAAATCTTTTGGCTTTTTCCCATACCAAAAAAGTTAAGTGGCTTCTTTTTTTGATGCATGACACAGTAGCCTTCCTTGCACCCTGCAGGGTTTTATGCCCTCCTCGTACTGGCTTTTGAATAACTCATCTGTCACTTCAGACAGCATCTGACTGCGGGATCCTCTCAAAAAAAGCAAGCTCTCTGTGCACTGATAACTGAGAAGTGTCCTTTTAGACTTAAGTTCCTCTTCTGCAGCTCCTACTAAATACAACACTCAGAGCTTTTATGGTGCTTTTCAGTTTCAAACTGCTTTACAAACATTAATAATACAACACACATGAACTCCACTGCCACAGTAATACCCTAATCCTTTCTCTTATCTCCTCGTGGGCTCAGAACTTTCAGCCCGACAGAAGCCCACAGGCTCTGGAGTTCTCTGACAAATAAACACCATTAAAAATAATCTCTGGTCTTTCTCTTCTTCCTCGTCTAAAAGCATCTATCTGCAGCCCTTCATGCCAATAATCCATTAACCCTGTCAGCTGCAGGGTTATGAACTGCGTATGGCAATTGGCTTGAAGAGTGCTGCATTTCTGGGTTACAGCTCTCTGGACTACATTTCCAGAGGCTTTATATGGGGACTTCACAAAAGGACCACATCCTTGTGATCCCGAGACTCAGTGTAGGCACCGGATTTTCCACTCTTGGAGCTAAACCCAGCTCTAGCAAGAGTTTGGAACCTAAGAGCCAGCAAGCCCTTCTTTGCCAACCCTGAGTGGAGCAACTTGTCCTCGTGCATCTCATACAAAATACTGAGGATGTGATCCCTTATCCTGCTGCCTGCTCCGTGTGTGCCATACAGAGCAGGCAGCAGCTCAGTGAGCAGGGCTGATCCAGTACAAAGTGGTCCCATCACAAACGTGGAAAAATTAAATTGGACCTGACTTGTCTAAATGTGCCAGGCTGCAAACCGCAGCAGTTCAGTGGCTGTTTCATGAGCATCCTGAAGACCCCAACAGCACGGCTGGGAACCTCCTGGAACTGAGTGGGACAAGGCTCAATTGTTTCATTCATCCCAAGGTACATTGCCACTGAGTCAGAACCACCAGCCACGCAGTTGTGTATCATGGTAGGATTTCACTCTTGTTCCTTTAAGACAAGGGTTTGGCTTGGCTTGGCTTGTATTCCCTACAACATCCCTGCCTGTTCCTCTAGATGCTGTATGGATTCACATTGAATAAATCCAGCTTTAATTTGCAAAACAGACAGCAAAACTGTCAGTCACAGTTTTTAGGTAAGGTGTGGCAAGGCTAAGGAGGCAGCTTTGGTATGCCTCTCCTCTGGTTATGTTGGGATCGTGGCCCTTGTGACTTTTCCAGCAACAAAACTAGGTCATTGCTAAGTGCTTTGAAGAAGCTGTGGGTCAAGTAAGAGGTCCGTGGCAGGAACATGGCTTGATGCCAGCTTAACACTGGTCCAGTGTGCTCACCACAAAGCTGTCCTTTTCTGGGTCATGCCTTGCTTTCAGCTTGCTGTGGTTAGCAATGATCTTTGCAGACACCTCTACAACATCTGTCTCTAATGCTTGTCTACATTTTTTTTTCTCTTTGCCCCCATTCAGATTTCACCAACCTTAAAACACAATTTCAATTTCTTCCCTTGATTTTGTATTCAGATTTAGCAACCTGCATCTCAAATTTATGCTTAATAATTCTCCTTATCAAGCCATCAAGTAATTTTCCTCCCTCAAATTACTGCCTCCCCCACTCTCTCTGCAACTCCTCCTCCTCTTTCTCCATCTCTTTTTTGTATCTGGCAATATTTCAGACTCCTTCCGTAATTTGCTTGACTGTGTAATTGATCAGAATAACTCAGTTTTACTACAATTTGCTTGAAATCCCTTTGTTAGCAATTAGAACACTTTGTTTAAAGACAAATAAGATTTAATGCAACTCTCTCTCTTCCTTGGCAACCTCCCAGTCTGGTCTTTCCATGCCTCCTTGCGGCTGTCTGTTCCCTGCTACCCTACTCAACAGCTGGCAACAAATCCTCTGTCTCTTGCCTCTGGGATTCTGCCCTCTGCCTCTCACCCCACTGCCTCCAGTGCTGCCTGGTCCATCTTCCTCCCTGATTTGCCAAGGTTTATTATATTGGCATGGAGCATGTGGTGTGCCTTACCTCCCTTCGCCGTCCTTCCTCTTTCTGAGGATGCTCAGCCTCCCACTGCAGGAGCAAATGGGTCTGAACCAGTCATCAGGATGCTGAAGTGGTTTTGGGCCATGTGAACGATGTGGACCATGCCTGTTATAAAACAGCATAAAGGATTAGGAAAGGGATGCAGGAGTGGGTAGGTGATGTGCATGCTTCTGGATTTAAAGTCTCATCCGTAGGATTATACAATAACAGTGCCCTGAATGTGTCTTGGGTATCTTTTTCTTGAATACCTTCAGCATACTCAGCATACTGGAAACTACCCACGTGTGATAAATTCCAGGGATTAGCTGTCATCTCCATTGGGAAATGGCTCTCCAACTGTCTGGACTACTGCAGCCCTGATGCTGTCGAAGCCCAAGGCCTCTCTGGTGATCCCCTGGCTGATGCAACCATCTCCTCTGTCTGTGGCTGGATCTGAAGGTGACAGTCAGCTGCAACCTGTCTACTGACGGGAGGGCTGTTCCTTCACCCTACCCAGTGTGGGGAGCAGGGTAACAACTATTGCTGCAGGACCTGGATTTTTGTCTGAGACTCTTGCTCTGGTCTCAGTTTCACTTGGCCCTGATCCTGTTATAGAGTAGATTAGGTGGACATGGAGTTGCATATGCAAGCGGTACCAGTTGGTAGGTAGCACATGGTGTGTAGGGTAGATGGGGCGATAACAAGGAGATGGGACCTGGGTCTAGAGAGTCAGCTGAATCTCTCCTGATTTGTGCTCAATGCTCATTCTTTTCTCTAGGCTTCTCTGCAGCACCCTTCTGCCCTTAAGCAGAGCCCTATCTTCCCAATTCACATGGTGAATCCCCATGTCATGGCACGTGACAGACCACGGCAGGTCCCAGCACAGCGGCTGCATCTGAGACACAGGCTTCCCTCCAGGGAGATCTCCCCCATCTCATGTATGCTTTCTCCAGTCATGTCTGGCCAGATGAGAGGCAGTCAGGCTACCTGCTGCATCTCTCATGTGAGGATCCAGCACTGGAGAGAGTCTTCCTTGATGCACTGCTGGTGCCTGAGATCCTGACCAAGTGAGAGGCATGACCTGAGACCTCCTGGGCTGGTAGTGCATTGTTATCCTGCAGCAACATCAGTATCCTGAGCCAGGTGGTGACAAGTCAGGTGATGCCAAGAACAAAACTGCCTCCCCCACTCTGGAGAAGCCACATCAGAGGCATCATATTCAGTGTCTGCCTTGCCTTGGGAAACTGCATATGTACCCGTCTGGGAGGATGCAGCCGTGCAGGCTCCAGAACAGTGGTTATTTCTCCCAGGGGATTTTGGATCTAGCAACATGCTTTCAATAGCCTGATGCTTTGTGTGCTGGCGGGGAGGGGGCGTCAGGGGGAAGGGCTCATCCAGGCACTCTCCTTTCTGCCTGAGCGGGTAGCAGTGTCCGTCAAAGCAATGGAGGAAATCCATGTGGTTAACGTGGTATGTCAGGGAATATCAAAACATGCCACAGGATTTCCGGCCAAAATGTCAAGTAGGGTCTCATGAAAATATCTGACACCGGAATTACCCTCTGCCAAAGCTCAGTGGAACTGCACTGCGGCTGGACAGTAAGAGCCTGTTATTTGCAATCGACTCAGAACTGCTCTGTTAGCACTGGGATTTGGGCTGCTGAGCTCCTTCCAAGTACGTTTCATAAACCTGGGTTTAGCTTCTTGCTCTGAGAGCATTTTCTACAGAGCAGTTTGGATTCTGTGGCCGGCCCCATGCCCTTTGGCACTTCACATTTTGAACAAAAAAATGCAATGTTCTAAATATTTCAAAATGTGCTCAGAAGGCTCTGCACATAACAAATGCAGGTGACCAGGGACCTCGAGTCTCCAGCTTCATGGGAGCTGTGACTAGCTGATTTAAAACCCCTTAGCTGATTTTAAACCCCAAGTCTCAATCGATATGAGTTTTGTAGTTAAATGCTGAAGAAGAGGAAAGTGATATTGAATGACAGCAAACACAACTTGCTACAAGCTGACCATCACAGGAGTAGCCCTTCTGGATTGGAAATAACCTTTTATACCAGTATTTGCAAACTAACATTTCTAGTCTGTCATCTGGGCTCATCCAGGGCTTGAAAACAGCAAGGAAGGGAAGGAGGGCACAGGGTAGGCACAGTGCCAGCCTGACAAAATGGGCACCAAAACACATCCTGGTATCACAACTACTGCTGCATTTGGCCAGAGGATCTGGTGGTACCCAGAAGGGACAGGAGTCAGAGAAAGGACCTGGCTGCTGGGATGGCCCTGGGTCTGCAGCTGCTGCTGGAGGCAGCTGTGCTCCACAAAAGGGATGGCAAATAAACAACCATGTTATTTGCATTGTGTCTGGGTTTAATTCCTAACTCCTACTAGCCAAACTTGATTTTGAAAGGAACTTGTTGCTTTTGTTTATCTGTTTTGGATATGTTGAAAAATAAATGTATTAAAGATATACAATTAGTGATACAATGGTGAGAAAAAATGTAAGTTACTTGTTTCAGGGAATTTCTCAGAATTACTTATTTTCCATCACGTTGCTGCTGCCGTTGCTCGCCACCACCAGCCACAAGCAGTGTTATTTTTCCCAAAATGGCTTTTTAAAAAAAATACTCTCAGGGTACTAAATCTGGGTGTTGAAGGATCATTTTACTCCTCAGGCTGTCAGAGTGTTGAGATAGTCAGAAGACAGTCAGCAGCTTTGTCAGTTCTCTGCAATAGCAGGAGCCCAGGTGGCTCGCACCACCGTCTGTGGGAGGGACACAGAGCCTCTTAGTGCTGCACTGGGGCTGTTGGGCTGGAGACATTTCAGTGCTGCTGGCTGAGATCCTGGCACAACCAACTTGCAATATTCATCAGAGGCCAGAAATGCTGCATGCAGGGTGGAATTACTTTCTGTATTTGAGCAGCTCCAGTTCTCAATGGTAAAATGCATCCTTGGAAAGCAAGCAAGTTGCAGATGTTGGTGGAGACTAACTGGGGGCAGATGTTGTAGGGTAAATCTTCCGGTGTCATGTCAATCCCTGTGAGCTTTCTGGGATGGATTTCTCTGGGAGTCCAGGAGCAGAGCTAAGGAGATTTAGCCCCTTCCCACAATGAAGCTCGTCAGCTTGACATTCATATTTCTTTGTACCAGTGGAGGTCAACGTCACATGACATGTCCTCCTCCCCATCTGATGAAGCAAAACCTTTGGGTAAAGCAAGAATGGTTGTCACAGTCCATTGCTGAGGGTGGCAAATCCCAAATCCAGTTGTCAGTGAGCTAAGCCGACTATGTCCCTGTTTCTTGTTATGAATTTTGCTGGTCTTCAGTCTCAGTGCAGGATGTCTCATCTGGTGTTAACGGCAATGTCTCTTAGTTTATATTAGACCTCTACAGTCTGGCGCTGGCATCCCTTCAGACTCCTCTTGCAGGTTGAAAATGCACTTGGCCTCTGTCTCCCTCTTTCTCTACTCTCCCATGTTGCAAGGCGACAGGGAGAGGCAAAAAGCTGCTTCAATTTACCATACACTTCCCTACAGATCCTTGAGACCCTGCAGCATGAGTCTTGCCCCATATGATATAACTCCTCTGCAGAGCTGGTCAGGACAGCCCTGATGTAAACTCAGCCAGAGAAGCCAAGACAGCAAGAGTCAAAGGAGCAGAGCAAGCAGTTTACACTGTAAATCCCAATCCTGGCAAAACAGGCAGATCAAATTCAAATTTGCCCCCCTTTGCAATATGAGTAGTCATCACTCATGCTCTTCTTCTTTCCCTCAGCTCCTCAGTGGGGTCCAGAGGCCAGTTATAAAATGTTCTTGTCCCTGATCCCATCCCAATGGCTCCCGATGCAACAACACATTCCTTCTGCCTGCGGCCTGAGCTCCTCTGGCTCGAGAGACGGGAATCCGGAAGGCTGATGCGTGCCTGTGTTTATTTTTTACACACTCTTGCTGTTTTATGGTGTTTTTTGTGGTTGAGGGGTCAGCTGGGAGCAGAAATAATTTGCCTGCCTTGGGAAAAGAAATGTATCCATTAGCTTTCTTGGCTCTGGTTGGAAATGCTCTGCTCCTCCCTCCTCCCTGCTGGAGAAACAGAGCATCTCCAAACAGCCCCAGGGACAGCAGAGTCTTTCTGCATCCAAGTTGTGTCTGGCAGAATCAGACACCACCTCTGGGTTACGCCGTCAGAGCAGCTCTTGGTGGGTCACCATCAGCCACGAGCCTGGGAACCCCAGGCTTGGAAATTGGCAAGAAAGACGCTGCTACCCCAATAGGGAAGGGTTCTGTCCCAAGCATTTTGTAGTCTCTTTGCTAGGTGTTGAGCTGAAAGGGGTTCTCATGTTTCCCTTGCTTGTCCTCTGGAAATCAGGCTAGTGATGGCCATGTTCCATCTTTGACGGCTTCACTCATTTCTCTCTCTGCTGTACCCAGTTTTGCTGGTCATGCCTCATACTGTACTGGGCACAGATAACCAGAGGACCATCTGAAGCACCCCTCTTTTATGCATGGAAATCTTGCCAGGCATTGCCTTTCCAGGCAGTACTTCCAGACAGACCATTTCAGCCTCTCCCTCCCTCTTGCCAGCACGACTGGTACCAGTCCCCATGGTTGTGCATGGAGACAGCACAGGGACCACAGCCCAGAGGAGACACCAGGATCTGCTCCACTGGGTTCAGCACCTAACAATGTTACTATGAAAGAGATATCTGTCCCATCAAAGTCCACATAGCTCTTGCATCACCTTATACAAGCTGCAGAGCACCTCATGACCTTGTATTTCAAAAGGCACCTCGCAACCCTACAAGAAGCTTGAGTTCTGCACCAGGACTTGGCTTTGGTACTTCACAGGCCCTGAGGTTCAATGTTTACATTTGCCTGGCAGCCAGAGGGCAAAACAATGGAAGACCCAAGGTCCCTCTGCAACCTCAGCACCAGGAAGAGGAGATCCACTTTTGTGCTGAGCCCTGAAAGGAATTTACTCCAGGTCAGCTGCTCCTGGCCAAGGGTGTCTTTCTGATCCTCTGCTTACATGTTGTACCACCTTTCCAGCCCCCTACTTTAAAGACTACCTGGCTGATCACCAGGCAGAGAAGCTGATAAACTGGAAAACTGCAGGGGATGGAGAGACAAGATGCACGAAGAAGTCAGAGCAGAGATAAAAGATGAATCCTCCCCATGACATGACATAGCTCTTTCTCTGTGGCTTCAAGCAATGTGCTGACAGCTGCTTTACCATCACTACCCTCGTCCCCTCATCAGAGTGAATTTTATGTCAGTGGATGGTCCCAGTTTGACAATCCTGGAGAGTGAAATCCTCTGTCTTGCCCTGTAGAGGAGGGGGATGGACAACAGCTTCTCATACTGAGATACTCCAACTATGCCCAGGAAGGGGGAAACAGGCATGTGAGGGCTGTGGATCAGAGTCCAGGCTGTGTTCAATGGTGGGAAGATGTGCAGGGCTCACTGCAAGCTGGGCTTATCTTGCCTTCTGTGGGAAAAAACCAAGCCCTAACTGAGCTCTTCCACAGGTCTGAGGACAGTTTCTAACGTGCATACAGAACTGCATGACAGCTGTGTGTCAGGGGTGTAAATGCTATAAAGAAGCAGGCATAGGACTCTCATCATGGGACTGGGAACCAGAGGATCACCATGGGACATCTTCCCAAAACTAAGGTGTTTTACTGCTGCCAGATTGCTAACACACCCTGCCCAGCAAGGCAGAAGTTTAACTATGCATCTCTTAGCACTGCAAGGAGGATGTCTGAGCAGCCACATGTGCCTCTGTCAACAGTGACGTTCACGGACATGATGGATGTGACACTGAACACCTTGAGTGTACCTCTGATTCAAGAAGTTTGGGGGTTTCTATGTATCATAGAGAGGAAATGATCCTTCAGTAATTAATCAAGGTAGTGATTAATGCATTTTTACCTCAGCTGAGATTTAGCAACATTATTTCTCAGTCACAGCTGGAGGGAAGGAAGATAATAAATCCTGAGTGGCAGGGGGAGTGAGCACAGGGAAAAGTTGTTCATTGTCCTTTCCAAAACAAGTACTGGGGGCAATGAGTGAAATTAGGAGGTGGCAGATTGAAAACTACCTAATGAAGTTGTGGACTCCTTGTTGTGGGATGCTGTGGGTGCCAAAGGCTTTAATGGGTTCAAAAAAACTTCTGGAGACATCAATGGAAGCCACATTTATGGCACAAAGTCCCAAGATGCAAGTCACAAGGCAGGGAGAAATATCGATTAGATATGCTGGCTCATGCTCCTGCTCCTCTCTTGGCATCTGCTGTTGGCTACTCTTGGATGCTGAGCTAAGGGGACCTTGGGGATGATCAGACAAATCTGCTTTCATGCAGTAGTTGATTGCAAGCTTGGTTAAATTCCAAGTGTCCTGTTGCCTTCTCCCCAACCTGAGCTGTGCGGGCAGCTCACACAGCTCCAGCTCTGATGCTGCCGCCAAGCAGCTCCCAGCTTTCTGCATCCCTTGGGTGTCTCTTTGTGATCATCTACTGTAGCACAGGCTGCAGCAAAGACAATCTTGTTCGTTAAATGAAACGAGCCCAAGAAGATTTGTCATTTGCATCACTGAGACTAAACAATACCCTTTATTTAAGAAAATAATAAAATAAAATGAAATCGTTACTAGCACTGTTCCTTCAAACTTGTAGTGATAAACACCTAGGCAGAGCTTTGCTAAATAATCTTGCAGCTTCCCTTCTGCAGCAGGCGATAAAGCAGGAATAACAAACTACCTGGAACTGGCTACACACCAGCCACCACTCCGTCAGCACAGATAGGAGTTAATTATTTCCTATCGGCCAGCTAGGTCTGGGAAATAAGGGACAATGATTGCAAGGCTCTTCTTGTTAAGCAAGAGCGACAAAAAAGGGAGGATATTAGGATTATTGTCTGCCTCTTTCATGAAGAGTAACAAGGATGATGGTTGGAGCAGAACAATTAAGGAAGAAGGGATTTCATCTCCAGCAACTGAGTTAATAAAATAAGATATGTCTATGAGAGCGATCCTTGAAAATACTGAGGATAATGTCGTTTATTGGGAGGATATTTGAATAACAAAGATTTCAGTCCCTTATTGTAGTGCTATGATGGAGATGCATAGTGGTGAGAGAAATGCATGCTCAGGCCTTGAGCTGAGCATACCCTGTAGGGAATTATTCCACCATGGTGGCTGCCACCACCACCTTTTCTCTTCATGTCTTTCCCATCATACAGTGGCTATCTCTCTAATGTCAGTGGTCTTTTTAGGAACCCTGGAAGATTCCTCTTCTGCTTGGGGACTTTGCCACAAGAGACAGTCTTTGGACTTCACAGAGTTTCCTGTGTGGAGATGGGGTGGGGAAACCATTGGGATTCAGCTTCAGGCAGCTGTACCCTGAGCCAAACACAGCGGACCAGGTCCTGAGCCGTCCTCTGCCCTCGCTGGCACACCAGCACTACAAGCAAATAGGTCCATTTTCTTTCACTGCCCCGTGACCCAGCCCTGAGGCAGAATATCTTCTTCACACTTATTTCACTGTGATGACCAAAGCAGACCACTATACTTCAGTACGATAATGTTGCAGGACTGCAGACAGGGATCCTAAAACTCTCTTCCTACACAGATGGCTTCCACACCAGGAATTTCTCTCTCTAGACCAAGATTTCTCTCCCTATTTCAGTTGTGGCTCCATTAGCAGCATGATTTTTACCAGTTAAAGCTATGCCACTAAAAGCCTTGATTTATAGTTTCGGAATTATTCCTCTTCACACATGGAAATAGTTATACAGGCATAAGGCACCTTTATCCTGAGATAACCAAGTCCATGCGAAGGCAGGTTGTACCACTTTTAACAATACCAGCACTGTTAGAGAGCTAGCTATCACTTGCTAAACACAGACAAGCCCCGTGTTAGAAACTCCTTTTAAGACTGCTGTTTTTTATAAAAATGGTGCTCCATTCTTCCCTAAGAGTAATGAAATACGATACAGGAAATCAACATGGCATCGGATATTTATTAGAAATGTAACCTAAACCTGAGAAACATGTCAATGCAATAAAAATACAGATTTGCAAAGACAACAGAACATGACCAAATGCATCATGAGAAATAAATCAGAGGCTACCTTCAGCTTATATTTGGAAAGATGACTGTTCTTTATTCACTTTAATCATAAATTCCTCAAAATAAGACCTCATTTATACCAGGAGAAAGCTGCCAAGGGTTATATTGCATTAACCTTCTAGGGATTTCTTCAGATATGATGGGCTGGGTTTCTTGGCTGAGCACAAATTGCCAGACTCCTTACAGGGTGTCTGGACAGGTTGCAGTGAGGGGTTACACTGCCTGAACCATCACTTGCCCCTTCTGGCCATGCAATCCAAGACACCGTGAGTGCAGGAGACCTCAGCTTTTGTCCTAGTGACGGTGGTGCTGCAAAAAGAAATACAGACATGTCCGGCTAATTATTTATAACCCAGTTCACAAAGGTCCTTGTGTCAGACGTGGATTTATGGGAAGTCACACATATACATACTCGCAGGCATGTTACATCTGCCCTGGGACTGTGCCAATCCCACTTTACCTATTAAGCAGCTACCGACGGTGTTTATCATCTAAGACGGCAAAGCTTTATCATCCCCCACTAATATCACAGCTTTGCAGCTTTGTTTCTGTGATTGTGTGTGATCTGCACTGTGTGTGTCTCTCTCTGAACACCCTTATTATGGACTGGGACACTCTTGTCCAAGGGGTTTTACTTACGCATCACGGACTGGGATCACCCTGAGGGTCTTCTTTGCTCCCACTGGGAAACTGGGATAACGGAATGTAATCCATGGGCACTGTTTGCTCTTTGTTGATGAGCAGCTGTGTCTGTCGATTGTGTTCTGCCCTGTGTAAGGGCAGGCCATGCTCGTGGTTAGTGTGGGCTGCTGCAGGGCAGGCATATGCACAGGATAGTCATAGGAGCCACTGCAAACTCAGGGACCAGTGTCCTTTGGCCTAAGGGCCATAGGACCAACTTCATCTGCTGATGTCCAGTTGGACTCATTGGCTTTCCACAGGCATTTGTGCTTGGTGGATCAATACCCCATTGAAGAAGTTGGCTGTGGATCCACATATCAGGAGAATGATGAATGTTCCTTGCCAGGCAAGGGGAAACCTGTGTGACTCAAATGAGCTGTCAGCCTCAGGCAAAGAGAACATCCCTGGGGCTTAGTAGCCATCTCAAGATGCTGAAACCTCTCTTCAATGTTCCAGTCTGTCCCCACTGACAGCTTCACAGTCATATGCAGACCTTTGCCAACCTCCCCACTGTTCCAGCATGCTCCCCAGAGCAGATAAATGCCACCCCATGGGCAAAGGACCCCACATAGCAGCAATTCTCTGCTCAGCCCTTGCAGCACTGCTGCTGTTCCAGCTCATTAGGGCACTGGTGGAGACAAGGTTGTAGAAGCAAAGATGGGTTGAACAGACAGCCACCTGAACATGACAATTTGATCAGGACTGGTGTAGGTGGGATCAGAAGTACTGGGGTGCTAACAGAGCATTTACCATCAGTCTGGCTCCATGTCTGCTGCTTGGCTGGCCTCTCCAGAGGCCCCATGGAGTGGTGACAGATATGTGCTCCAATGAAGAGATAGCTCACTTTGGAAACCTGTGGTCACCTGATGCTCTGTGATCTGCAGGACCAACAAAGCATGAGAGCAGCTCCTGCTTTGAGAAAGCTGGGTGCTGAGCTTAGAGGGACCCATCCTTTGAAGAGCTCCATTGTGAAAATAACAACCTGGTGGATTTTGGCCATGACAGGGAGGAGCAGAACTAGTATCTAAACCATGTTCTGAGGTGGACACAGTAGGGGAAATGGAGCACTCTGGGCTTCCACATGCAGCTTTCCATGCTCCCAAGAGACTGCTGTGCCCACACCAGAGCCAGACACCTATACACCCATGTCTTCAAGAGGGTTTAGGAAGTCAGATCCCATAAGCTCTAGCACCAAAATCTTTCAGGGGCCTTGCCCTCCCACTTCATCTTTGGGATCTGTGACATCCCCTGCAATCGCTAGTTTAACTTCCCACCAGAAACTGGCTGCAATCAATCACTCTTCTGGGATGCTTGCTGTTGCAGTGTAAATACCTTCAGCATAGCAGGCTTTGGCGTTGTTTCTGATACTGTGGTTTCTCTTCTAAGCACATCAGGTTTTCCATCCTGGGTACCAATGTCTGTAAAAAACAATGTGAACTCTCTTATTCTCCAGCAGGTTAAGGATCTCTGTCCGCTATATAATCTCTGCTCCACAGCGTCTGCTCCTTATCTGTCTCAGTTATTTGTACTTGGCATGTGGACTGATCGGTCCAGCTGGGAGTACTCAGATATGCACCTGTAAGCTTAGCTTGCTATTATGTTTTTTTGTGAATAATATGGTTTTTTCTTTTTCTAAAAAACTGGTAGGCTCAAAAGCACCCAGCTAAAATACAAACCTGTGTTCTGGTTGTTTATACACACAATGTTTGATAGTTCTTACTTCGCACAACTCTCAGGCTATATAGATGAAACAGACAAAGCATGGAGGGAAACAGCAGAGAGAGAAATAACCTCCCAACGGGGATCTGCCAAGAGAGTGAAGTCCCCTACATTCCTGTTAGCCATGAGATAACACTGAGGTTATGCTTCTTTCTAGCCCATCTCTGTGAGGTGGTCTGCCCTGGGACACCTCTGCTTACAGAGCAACACAGATAGTGTTTGAGCAAGTCTGTTGTGCGTGAGCTTGCAGCTCACAGAGGAAAACCCCTCAGCTTTCTTCTGCAAGGGTCCTCCTCCAGGGTCAATCCCAAGCAACATAATCTCTAGCAATGGCTGTAAATGTGCTCCAGCTGAGGAGGAGGGGGCAGCAGTTCTGGTCACCCTCAACAGAGCTGCACCTTCTCACCCTCACTGGCAAAATCTGGCTTTTGGGTCTAACTCGCTGTGTTTCTGCCTTGCCTTGCATGGATGTACTTAGCTTTGCTCAACCTGAACACATTTAAATGGCCTTATTACTTCTTAGCACTTGTACTATTTAATAGGAGTAGACATGCACATCACACTTCCGTTATTCGTAGCCATTCAGATTCATCTCCTGATGGCTTCTCCCTTCCCAGGGAGTCCAGCCCACCTTCCTGCAAAGTTGCACGGAAACTTGGAAGCAGCTTCCTTCTCCAAATAAGCTTGATTTTTCTCTCCAGAAGATTTATTTAGGCTTGTTCCTTCATGTTGCAAACCAGTTATTTGTATGTCAGAGTGCAATACGGCTGTATTGAACCATGATGTCTGCTTTGTACCTGTATTGAAAGATTGGCACTGTAGCAGCATTTGTTTGAACTTGCCTGCAGGCAGCCTGTTATGCTGGAAGACGGTAAGGCTTCAGTCTGGGGCTGTTGGCTTTGATTTGGCTCTGAATTGCTGGCTCATCTCCAATAGCTTAATGGTCTTCCTGCAAAGGTACCAAAGCAAGCAGAAAGGGCAGGGAACAGAGGCTCTATTTACTAGTGGGTCTCTGATCCATGCAGGCACTGAATGTCTGCAAAATAAGAGCTCACAGACAGGCCAGCCTTAGGCAGTGCTGACCCCAAGAAAGATTCCAGCTCAGACCAGAATAACAATGATTTTGCTACAGAGCAAGCTCCACATGCAGAGTGCAGCATTGCTCCTCAGATTACATATGTGTAGCAGGAATTTCCCATAGGATAGTGCTGTCTGGAGGTCTCCCCTCACCACAACCACATCAACATGTCCACAGCGGCAGAAGTTTGCAACCTATACTTAACGCTTGCTTTTAAGGCCTCAACTGGAAACTAGCCTATACAAGGTCTTCCAAGGTCCCTGATGCCTCTTGAAAGAAGGATGCACTGTATCACCTGCACTATGAGAAATAAGTCTTGGCACAGAGCTGCTGCAGAAAAGCTACTGCTTCATGGGGTACAGTAGGACGTCCCAGAGTAAAGGCGTTGTCAACTGTGGCTTAGGGCAAATAATGTGCATGGCTTACTGCCATGCCAAGAAACCTTCTAGCCCTAGAGAATTGAGGTGGGACCTACTGAGGCTCATGACTGAGACCACTCGGAGCATGCTTTTGGGATAAATGTGTAGCGCTGGCATTGTGCCTCATGTCTCCGCTCAGGGACTTGCAGCTGCTGGGTCACCGAAGCTGACTGCGCACACATAGGTGAGTGCAAATGAGAGGCAAAATGTAATAGCAGTGTCCTCGGTCACCATGCATTGGGTAACTTGCCTTGGGAGGAAAGCTCTTGCAGCATAATCCTTAGAGGATTAGCATGTGCTGGCATGTTCATCCAAATCCAGAGCCTCCGGGGAACTTTGTACTTGTTTTAGTATCCTCCCTTTCGAGCAAAGCTCCTCATCTTCGCTCCTCATCTTCACTCCCCAGGACAGTAACTAATGACATAGTCGATCAACCTCTGGGTCTGTATGTCAGACCTAACTGGTGTCCCAGCGCAGGGGACATTTTGCAAAGGAGATGCTTCTGCCAACTACCAGCCTTTCAAGAATAATTATTCTTTGGTTATCTTTCATAAAGCCTCCTGTATCTTCTGACACCATGTTAGAAAGTGGGAATTAATGTTGTGCTGCTCAGCTTTTCTCCCTTTCAGCAAACACTGATTGTTTTTTGTTAGTTTTCTCCTGTCTTGGCAGGTTTATTTCTCATACATGTTTGTGATTGACTTTAGTACTGGTGAAAGCAGCCAGACTGACAGCCAGCCCCAGGGAATCACAGTCTCTGGATCAGCAGAAGACACAACAGTAAAGGCAAACCCTTTCTCCCACACAGTCTGTCTCACCTGGACCTGGGTGCTCCCTCTTCAAACACAAGTACCAATGCCTCCTGCTTGTACGGAGTTGCAAAGAACAAACCTAAAAAAACTCAAAACAGATACCATGGTTAAAGCATAAAGCAAACTTCTCTGAGAGCAAGGGAGCAGGTCTGTTTATACCAGCTCTGCATCCTATCCCCAGCCAGGCTGCATTAGTGACTAATCCTCGAAAAGCCCCAGGTAGGGGTCGATAAGCAAATGTTATTCCCCGGGAGTCCGGCAGGGAAATTGAGCCTTTGTGACTCATTCAGCCCTCGGCCTCACTGCTGAGACTGCAGGTTGCGGAGTTTCTGTGATGGAAATGCTTCAGCACAGCCTCGCAAGTGGGAGTTTCTGAAGTGAGGCACTTAAATGAAGGCTTTGGCCCCCAGGTAAATGGTCTGATTGGAAACCAAGGGGAACTCCAGTGGCAAATTGCTATTCAGGTCTGCCTCATGCAGGTTGGATGTTGCACAGCTAATGAAGCAGGACTTGCAACAGCAAGGATAAAATCCAAGTTTGCGGCAATTGTCCCCTCCACAACACACCTCTGGGGCAGCCGGACCCCATCCATCATGCTGTCCCCTCCCAGCACGGCCAGCAGAGGCCGTGACACTGGTACCCAGCAGGGATGCGGGGCTATGTTTGCAGTCCCTCTCCTGACACAGCTGGATCCGCAGGACTGTTGGAGACAACGCTGTGCAGCCAAAATAAATGGTGCTTATGTCAATACAGAAAACTTTCCAGCTGAGCCGGGGAGTCCCAGGAGGGAATCGAATTGCTCAGCAATATTAGAGCTTTGGAGACCTCCATCCCGTTCACCCTCTCGCATTGGACTCGCACGCGGGCAGAGTTCAAGCTGTCCCATGTAGCATTCACCTGGGAATTTCCTGACTCTTCAGCTGCAACTTTTATCTGAATGACACATTAAGATTTTGTAAAAGCTATTAAAGATACAGGAAAGACTTTACCACATCAGGCTACCAACCACAGGCTCTAAATCCATGTAGGCATTTTGCTGGGCTCACACAGGATGTCATTTCAGCAAGTGGGACACATTGCTGGGGCTCCCTATGCCGAGCACTGCAGAGGTTTGCCTGCATTGGTAGTGTGTGAGGGTCTTGCAGACATGGTCAAAAAGTGCAGGGCAGATGGAAAATGTCTTTGTGTACATGGCGATGGTGTTTGCAAATGAGTAACATGCCCTGCACCAGGGCTGTACTTGTTGAACCAGGGAAAGTGGAGATGTTTTGTGCAGCTGTTGGGCTCACATAGTTATGTGCTTGTATACATGCTTGTATGTACTCATATGTGTAATCCTATGGTGTATTATTGTATGTCTGCAATGTGTTGAATATACAGGTTATGAGAGTGCGTGTGTGTATGCAGCTACAGTCCACTTGTAAGTATACCAGCTGTGCTGGTGAATGCCACTTTTGTGTGTTCATGGTCAGTGCACAGGTGTTGCATCTGTGGATACAAGTGTAATGACTGTTTCTGTGTGGTTGGGGTGAGTGTGTGTGTGTTCGTGTGTATTTCTGGGGCATACAGGCATCCTGCCTGTGTGTGCCTGCTGCCCCAGTAAATTCGTGTTTGCATGTGTAATGTTCTGTGCACTCAAGCACATCAGCCTCCCTTCCCTGCACTGTGCGTGTTTCCCTGTGGGCTGTTCATGTCTCCCCCCATCTCCCTCTCATTTCCAACCACAGGTGCTCTTTGTCTGAGTGGGGAACACTGAATAAATGGTGTAAAGTGCCCAGCACTTGTGGGGCTATCAGTCACTGAAAGGGCTCTGCATGGCTTTTCCGTGTTTTTGCCGACAGCAACTGCTTGCTGTGCAGGATGCAACCCAGGGCAGCTGGGGCTCGACTGGAAGATCCAGCACCCGGCTGGGGAGCAGCACCCAGCACACCCCTTGGCCTCATCTCCAGACTCGCATTGCAAAGATTTCTGTCCCTACCTTGTGCAATGGAGAAAGATGACTCAGGCAGGCATGTGTCTGTAATGTCCCAGATTTGTGTTAATTAATCATCCTTGATAAGGAAACACAGACCTGATTCTGCTTACACTTGTTGCTGGTGTAAATCACACCACAGGTTGTTGGTGCCTTGTGCAAGACTGAAACTAGGTGGCTGAAAATGTTGAGGATCCTGAAGCTTCCAGGAGTTATTGCCAATGAGATAAGCCGTGGTGCGACCTCTGCTCATGGGCTGGCCCTCAGGCCAGGTCAGCCTGGTCACTTCCCGATGGAAGAAGCCAGTCCTGTGCACAAAAGTAGTTGCTGTGGCAAAATCATCCGAGGGAGAGTGCTGCCAATAATAGCACTGCTCTCTGGCCAAAGGCATTTCTTTTAGGAAAGCACTCTTTCTCAGTCCATTGCAGAGGTGATATGCCAAGAGGAGATAGAGTTAGGAGAGACCAAGGATTCATTTCCTGCCATGAGGCAGCATTGTCTCCATCCTAGACAGGTATGTGTTTAACTTCTTTGTAGATGCCTCAAGAAATGAAGACTTCACCTCTTCCCCACAAAACTTGTCCTAGTATTTCATTATTCCTGGTGCTAGAGGTTTCCTAACATCTAATCTGAACCTCCCTCCTAGACCAGGACTTCTTGTCCCATCCCCAGTGTCCATGGAGAATTCCTTTCTGATTTGAAACAGCTTTTTAGACATTTAAAAGCTATGCTCATGTCTTGGGCTTCTCTTTTCAAGACTAAAAAGCCCCAGTGTCTTTGATCTTTTCTTACACTGCTTTCACTGGTTTTCTCTGGACAGCTGCCAAAAGGTCCATCTGTCTCCTGAAATATCACATACATCTTGGACACAGTTTTGCTCGTATCTGGAAGTCCAGGTTTCTGGACCATTGCAGCCATTTCAAATTCAGGTCACGTTCACAACAGTTGAGGTTTGCAGAAATGACTGGTAGAGGTGAGCAGAGAAATGTCCTGTGAGAAATCCTGAGTCTGTGGCACATGAGTGCTCTTCTCCTCCCAGTACAGGACAAGAGCTCCACACATGGAACTGTTCTGAGTGATGCTGAATTTCATTCCCTGTTCACCATCATGGTCACGGCAATCTCAGTGCACTCGGCGTCCTGTCTGGCCTGTCTCCAGCGCCTCCAGCAGATGGAGGGGCACTGCCCTTCTCCATCCCCAGGTACCTGCATGGCGGAGCCACCCATGGCCTCAGGAGGCTTCAGGACAGAATTCCAAGCTGGCAGTCAGTCAGCAAACTCAGGTGAGAGTGAAACCCAATTATCCAGTGGGTGTTCTGAACCATCTGACTGCCTGCTCCTGGCAAGGGGATCTGAGATGCCACAGTAAGAAGTTAAAGATGTGGTTTTCAAGGAATGCATACTCGTGGTTTCTTGCAAGACCCCTTTTCATACCACATCCCCAGCAGGAGAATCTAGCAGCCACAGAATCCTTGTTAAATACTAAGAAATGTTGTCTGTACTGTTTTCCTTTGATAATAAAAGCCCCTGGTTCACAAACTCCAGCCAGACCAGCAAAGCCACAGTAATGGCACAGTCCTGTGCCTTCCTGGTGCATTGCTTACCGACAGGATGCATCTTCTCCATGGGAAGTGGAGTGACCTTGCTACAGCATCTCTGGGAGCTCTTGCCACCCGCTAGCAGGTGCTTCAATTAAATGTTTCTTTCAATGGGAGGAAACCAATTCCACTGGGAACTTCAAAGCCAGTAATTTTGTATTTTATCAGTAAGGTGCTGACCTGTTGGGGTTTTTTTTTCCTTTTTTTTTTTTGTTCCCCTCATTCATGGATATTTTAAAAAAAATGAGAGAGGGAAAGAAAGTGAATGAATGAAAAAATCCATTAAATCTAACTGGTAGCTTAAATGTTTATGCCATGTCTAACTGCCTGATCCTGCCATTACTTTCCTCTGCATCCTGCTGTACCTGCAATTCAAGAAAATTGCCTCCCAAATTGCCATCTTTAGTTTGAGATCCACGTACAACTTGGCTGTAAGCAGCGGATGGAAATGAAATGGACTAAAAATTTAATCCAGCCAGGGTTTCCTTGCACTTTTCAATAGTCCTTGCTGTCAAACCGTAAGTCCTGCTTATTAAAGGTCGTGTGTATTAGAGAATGAGGCAGGGAGAATTACGGAAACTGACATCTTTAGCAGTGCAACTAAATTTAAAAAAAAAATGATCTTTGCTTGCATCTACACGTTTGCCTCTGTATACAGGCAGAGAGACCTATACAAAGTTGTGTTTGTTACAGTGACGTGTACATGCAGAAACTTTTGGCAGAAAGCTTCAACATTCAAGCTGCGCTGAGATTTGCCCTTAGAACACGCTAAAATCCCTCTGCTTCACACTTTAGTGATCAGATTTCATCTCCTAATTTGACCTAACAGTCTCCAGAGATTAATGAAAATTTCCATCTAGGTTTTTTTTTTGTTTTCCAAGTGAAGTATTCTTCCATCCCCCCTTCCCTAAGGAGGTTGTTAAAAAATACCCTTTTTGGAAATATGGTCCTAGTTATTCCTTCTTTATTAGGGATTTTCTAGCTAAACCACCACTGTCCTAGTTTCCAGTAAACTCACAACTTCACACACAGACTCACACACTAATGTCTTGGCTGTTAAACTGGTCCTTAGATCATCTGCACTGAGTTCTCCAGTTCCCAAAGGGCAACCTCTTGCCTCTAACTGTCTTCCTCCCCTTCTCTCCTTCTCTCAGCCTCCTTTCAGTAATCACTTATTTTTAGGACCATTAATCTGAAGGTTTCAAAACTCAAAGGTTTAAAGAAAAAAAAGTAAAAAAAAGAAAACTACTCATTGCTTTGGAGAGTGGTGGTGAGCCTGGGGAGAGAGATGAAGAATGAGGATGAAACAGAAGGAGCAAATTTTTGGAAGAATGGTTCTGTGGAGAATCATTAACCACCAATATATGATCACTGGCTCAGGAGATTCCTGGTTCACAAATTGATGACGACTGGAACAGTAGGATTACCTTATTCTAACCTTGTTCAGGTATCTGCTGTTGGACATCTTTGGGAATGGGACATAAGGTCTTCGGTCCAATCCAGGTGCGACAACAGCTGGATCCAGGGTGCTGAGCCCTGTGGGGAGGTTTGTGCCTAGAGTCATGGCATCTACCTGTGGGCTCCTATCTGAGGAGAACATACCAGGGCATTCTTGATCTCAACATGACCTTAGGGAGATACCTCTGTATTTGCAGTTCCCTCCGTTTATATTATGTGCTGGAGTGGACTTCCTCTCTGAGGGCAGCAAGGACAGGGGGTTTCCTAGCAGTAACCAGGATGCATCACTGTCTTGGGGATGCTCCACAGAGCTGATGGAGAGTCTGGCATGCCAGCTCCCAGTCACGGACATCAACAGCTATCACCCTATGGACAACAGCGTGCATTGCCAAATGATCCTGCCCACCATATTGTCCCACTTCTGCTGGCTACCTCATCATGTCCCCACTGAAAGGACAGGCACAATAAATATTCATAGTGCACTTATGGGTCTATTAAAAGCTACGTCTTTTTTTTTTCTCCAAGGTAGGTTCATCTATTCTGATTATGCTAAGGGCCTACCAGATCACTCTCTAAATATGCCGTCGCCCTAGTGATAAATGCAGCTGCTGGAGTGGGTCCTTTCTGGCGTTAATCGAACGTTTTAATGAAGTCAGCATGCTGTTCATATGCATTAAAATGCTCGGTCCCAGCCTGAAGAGGTGCAGTACCTCTGGCTCTTGCGCCTCTGCACCAGAGGTAAATAAAGCACTTAAGGCCAGTGCTGGGAAGGGATGAATATCTATTATGTCATCCTTTTAGGCACCCCTCCCTGCCCTTTTTTTAAAAAGTATGAGTGATCTTTAGTGCCTCCCCTCCCAGGATTACACAGGAAAGCAACATGGACGGGCACTGACAGCTATTTGCTCTCTTTCTTTTCTGTTGCATGAGACAAACTGGTGCACTCACTTCAGCCTCCTAGCTCCCTTTACAGACCATTGTCTTCCCAGTAAAGAAAAGACACTGGCCAGAGCCAGAGAACCAGGAAGGAGCTGTCTGAGCAAGCAAGGAGGCATGGTGACCCAGTGAGAAGGTGGCACCGTGCACACGCAGGTTCTTAACTCAAGGGTGGTGGTGGACTTGTACCATGAGGGGGGTGGTGGGCTTGAAGGGGTGCAGGCAGAAGAGAGACTTTCTTTGGGGAATCCTATTGTGGGTGGAATGATGCTTGGTTTCAGAAGGTCTTTAAGGCCACTGGTGTGGTCACTGGTGTAGACAGTAGCCTGCACATGTGAATGAAGAAGGCAGCAAAAAGGGAGGGGAAGTGAACAAGTCCATGAAGTGTGCTGTCCAGGGAGGTTACAAACTGGGGGCAACATAAGAGATAAGTAAAAGTCTGACTTGAGACATCTAAGTCTTTGTACACAGGAACTGGGTATCTAGGCTTCCATGGGAGTCCAGAGAGCTATTTCCCCTACCCTGACTTAGACACTGACATTTGGTCAGCTGGATTGCTCTCTGTTTGGTTGCCTAAACATAAATGTCTGCTGTGTGGGTGTCTGCATGTGAGCTGTGTGCATGCATATCCATTGTGGGATTTAAGCTCCCACTGCACCCCCAGTTACATTGACAGTGCAGGCTGAGGCTCAGTTTACACACACATAGGAGTCTAGACCCACTTGGGACCCACAGAATTCCTTTGGGCTTCCTGCTGGCCCAGAAAGAAGGGTATCCTATAGGTCCTGCACTGCGTTTGGAAGCTCTGTGTGGATATCCTGGATATCCTGAGATATCTTAGATGGCACTAAATGTCTATGGGTAGGCAACTGAATGGAGCCGTAGTTCCCAGAGAGCTCAAATTGCCAAGGTACGGCTACCTGCAGACACCTGAATTCAGGTGACAGACATCTACCCAAGGTACTTTTCATCCCCAAATGTGAATCTCCATGTGAAGAGCTGTAAGGGCATTTCAAGCTCGTTCTTACATTCAGGCTTGCTATTATCAACAAAGCAGCATTTTGTGGGCTCTGGGTGTGGACCTTCATGGGTGGGATGCAGACAAATAGGACCAAAACAAGACCCACCAAAAAATTTCACATGAGCTACAAAGTAACAGCTGCAAACATCACTACCAAATAAAGCCAAATACTCGGGGGAAGCAGTGAGACTGTGAGTACTTCCCATGCCCTGAGCATCTTGCATTTACTTATTTCACATCCATTTTGGAAAAGGAAGATACTGCCCGTAGTTAGGGAGCTGAGTCACATGGTAATTGTGTCTTGTACCACACCACAAGTGAATGTGGCCCAATTGAACATGCACAGTTTAAAGGACAATGACTGCTCTCCTGCTTTTTCTCATATCTGATCTTTTTTTAAAACTTGTAATCTCTTCTTTGAGCCATTTTGTCTCTCCTCCCACTGGTCCTGCCTTCTCTCTTTCTTCTTTTTTCCTTTTCCCCTGTTCACCTTCATGGATGGGAACCTCATTCACTGTTGCTGAAACATGCAGTCAGCTGAAAAATTGACACTGCAAAAGGACTGGAGAGCTGAGTGGATCCCCTTCTTAAGAGTCTAGGAATCTTCTCCTGGACAAACAGACTCAGAAATGCAGTGTTTAAAGAGTTGTCTATCAAGAACCAGTAAATTTTCTATATTCATTCTGAGTTTATGTCAATAACTTGTCCTTGGTTCAAATACCTTTTCAGAGATAGTATCTCGTGACCTGAGGACATCAGAAGACAGAAGCTTATGTATTTCCCTTCAGTGTTTTCTCTAATCATACTTGGAATTAAAAATTGGGATGTATTTCCAAACTTGAATTTTACTTCATGTTCTTGACACTGGTCCCTGTCATGCCTTTCTCACTGTGTTGAACAGCTCCTGAAAATCCTTACTAACAGCCGTATTATCCCTGCTAAGATGTGTATGTGCTGTTGCGGCATGCCTCTTGATCTTGTTTTCACTAATCTAAGGAGGTCGAGGGCAAGACTCAGACCACATGCTTCAGCAGGTAATAAGGAAAGTAAACAAAATCAATGTCTTTAAACTGGAGCCAGCAATTCAGAAAACTTGCACTCCTGCTTCATCCGCCCTTGGAGAGAAATTCAGCTAGCCATGTGCCAAAGAAGGTATTCAGTGCTCATCTTTTGTGCCTGCCCCTAAACTCCCAAGAAAGGGGCATTTGCTCTGTTCCACCCTAGGGTAATTTTTATGTGCAACATTCCAGGGCCAGTTTCACTGACTATTCCCAAAGTTAAAACACCTTCCCTACTCCTATTCTTGCTTCTACTCTACCTTGCATCTTGTTTGTCTATCCAAATATCACACAATAAATCTGACATCAAAAGAGGAAATTGCTTGCCCTTTACAAACTCTCAATTTTCCTCCAATTCTTTGCTTTCTAGAGAGCACATTATGCTGTAAGTACTTCCAACACATCATGGCCCAAGATACGCAACTTCTCTTCTTCCTGGAGGAGGACACTCTCCAGCTCTGAATAGGTGTCCTGTCCTTGTAAGCACTGACCATTTTGCTAATCTCTTTGTCAACCAATGACTTCACAAGCAGCAATTTTGTTTTTCCTCCCAGATTATGGATGACAAGACACAGTCATGCCAGACTTCCTAACAACTCCTACAGACCTTGCCTCCGCAGAAACACCCCCATCTGCCCTTGATGCCTCATAAACAACTAGTTTTTAGCAGATTGCTTTAGCAGTTCCTAATCCATTTAAGGAGTGCTTCATGGACATTGCATCACACTAATTTTTTAATCAAACTGTCATGAGCTGAAAAGTCAAAGCTTTATAAAAGTCTAAATATATTATATCTGGGTAGTCACCTTTATCATTCCAACTTTTTATCTCATCAAAGAGTGTTTGACAAGTCCTATTTTCTATTAGTCTGTGTTAACTGGCCCTAATTATGTTCCCGTGCATTAATTCTGTATTGATTGACTCCTGTATTAGTTTTTCCATTATTGTGATGAGATTATGTCAGACTTGCCTCTCTAGAGCTGCTTGGGTCAGACCACTTTCTCTTTTCTAATACTGGCACATAATGAGAGCTCTCTGACTCCTCTGGAATTTCCCTAGTGCTCCAGGAGTTATCCAAGACTGATGTCAAGGGGTCAGAAATTTCCTCAGCCAGTTCTAGGAAGACTCTTGGCTGCAAGTTTGAGGATCCTGTTCGTATAAAATGTGTTTGTCCCTAGAAGAAGTTGCTTAACTTCCTTCTTGGTTGCTAGTAGAGTGGAAAGTATTTCAACATCCTTGTGTGATGTAAACACATCCTCTTCTTCCTTTCCAAACTCAGAGCAAACATATTTATTGAACATTTCTGCTGTCTCTAAATCATTATTCACATTTTTTCTGTCTCCACATGGTTGGCCCATGACATCGCTGGCATTTCCCTTTTTCCTAATTAGCCTAGAAAACTTCCTATTCAATAATTTTTATCTTTCCTTGCCCTCTCTATCTTCTTCTTTCCATTTTCTGTTTTTCTTATCTTAAAATTTATACTGATTTGCATTTCTGCTTCGTGTCCTTGCTTTCCTTTGCTATTCTAGGGCTAATTGCTACCTTCATGTCAATGCTGAGCTAAAATGTTTGTTTGGCCAAAACTGTCCTGTTCTTTTTCTTATGAAATCATAGATTTGAGGCCCTCATAAACACCTGTTAAAGCTCTCCTGATACATATACATACATACATACCTACTATACATATCTATATACATGTAGGTATACATATTTTAGATATGTATGTATACATATTTTTCCCCTGCTTATTTAAGCTCAGACTTTCCCTCAACCTTGGGAAATTGTTTTCTGAAGTCAGAGCACACATCTTTCAGAGGAAAATTAGTTTTTTTAGATGTCATGATCAAGAGTCCAAGGAATAGAACTTCAAGGGCTTTTACACTTTGTAGAGATGGATGTAGCTGAACATGACTGGTCAGGAGCAGGAAAGCTGACCACACAGGGTAATCAAATATACAAATCCTCATGTTTTCTTGCTTATCCCACCTTCCTCAAAATGACCTCCAGGCTTACAGTAAGTCTTGAATCTAAAGCACTCCTATCAGGGTCATAGATATTTTATAGCAGTTCTCAGGATGGTTCTGCTGATAGGTAACATTTGCTGTTGACTGAACACATTCACTTCATAAGATTCATTTAGAATCCAGATCTGTGTGACCAGGAACTTCACAAGTTTGAATATCATTGCAAGGAGAGGAGACAGCCTAAGTAGCTGGAGGAAAAAGCTCTTTTAGATTAGCAACACGTGGAAGACAAGATGGATTTTGTTAGTCTAAGTCCTGCTTGAAGGTTGCTTGACTCAATTTGTTGAATGATTCAAAATGACCTCAGGTGTTGATAATCCCAGCTCCTATGAGATTTACTAGGAATTCAAACTTTGTACAGCTAATACGACTTTAGCCCAGTTGTAAGTCTGAGGACTATTCAGTAATGACAGTCAGTATGGTTTGTTTGCAATCTCTGTATGTTTTCTGAGATCTGTAAGGGTGCCAGAAGATGCTTTATCAGGCTTCAAGCTGAAGGAATATGAGAAATCTTTGGCAAAGTGAGATGAAGTTATAGGTGAAATAACTGGCGTAAAGCTGGTTGTGGCTGACAGACACACTCTTAGAATCGTTAAAGTTCAGTACATGGAAGGAATAAAACCCAGTCAGCTCAGCAGTAGTCAATGAGTCTGAAATGGATGGTTCAAGTCATGGTTAATTTATTCAAATTGGCTTTCCATCTTGTTGTGATAGACAGGTACGATATGCCTATCCCCCTCCAACATTATAAATAGTTCTCACAATAATGCATCAAATTGAGTTTCACCACTAGTAATAATGCAGAACATTGACCTGTGACATTTGAAAATAAATGATGGGAGCACAAATGCACTCCTTTCTGAGCAATCACGCTTTTCATAGTAGTGGAATATTTTTGTTCCAACAGCCATTTTGTTCCAGCCATAGCACCCGACTCATGTCAATCACACTGAAGATTCAAAGACCTTCACTTGTTCAAAACAAACAGAAGGGAGAAATTTCTCTCACAACATATAATTAAGCTGATGAACTCTTTGCCCTAGGATGCTGTGGACAATAAGAGTTTATGTGAGTTTAAAAGGTGACTGGACAAATTCATGGAGGAGTATGCTACCGCTGGCTATTAAACAGGATGTCCTCACCTGCCTCAGGATATCTCTGTGATGGAAACTGCTGGAGCTTGGAAGAGTACTCAGGGGAAATATCACTATATCCTTGCCATGTTATTATCCTTTCTGTGTAGGCATCTGCTGCTGGCCACCGGCAGAGACAGGACGGTGTTATAATGGGACTTTTGTCTGACTGAATGCACCCACCCTTATATTCTTAATCAAATCCAATGGAAACGCCTGACCATGATTAAAATGGGCTTGGGAATGGGCTGAGGGTACCTAAATTTTGGCATGGCAGCTCTTCATCTGAGAGTGTGTCACAAGAGCTGATGTATAGCTTGGTGCAGTACCGCATCAACAACAAAACAAATGTCCTTCTTGGACTGGGATTTCATAGCTGAGCTTGCACTCTCCTCGGCAGACACAATCTTAATGGTGAATGAACTTCAGGGTAGACTGCATTTGATGCAAGATAGCAGTCATTATTCAAGCTGACATTGACAAAATGACAGAGTGGTAAAATAATGGCACATTCTTTGATACTGCCTTCAGGGTCAGGATACTCACTGTTATAGGATGGCTTATTGATCGGGCTTGCCATTTTTAGAGCCCAGACAAGATGTCAGGAGGAAGTTGCAGCTGGAGAATAACAAGAATTAAAGGATTCAGCATTGGTTCATGGCCTTTATGGAGCATGGACACACAGGTTTCTTATGGTCCCTGAACAAATGATCTGAAACTTGTGTACCTCCCAGATGATGATGCCATGGATAGAAGGTGTTTGACAGCCAGCAACTTTCTTGTTGCTGATCTCATAATTTTATTCCTGTGAGCTTCCAAGAATACCACATACAGGGATGGATTTCATTTCGGGGCCCACAGTGACACAAAAGAGCAGCTCTGATTTCATAGCTGCATGCATTCCTCTGAAGAATGAAGGTTTATGCAAAGTCTTGGTGCAAAAGTAAAGATGCCAAGCCAAATGTATTTTTAGCTGTTCAGGCAGCTGGGTTTCTTGTGTCTGTACAAATTCGCTGCTTTTCCCCACAAGTATGATCAGAAAC
Organism: Strix aluco; assembly: GCF_031877795.1. Classification (NCBI taxonomy): domain Eukaryota; kingdom Metazoa; phylum Chordata; class Aves; order Strigiformes; family Strigidae; genus Strix; species Strix aluco. Next base: position 86,170,196 of record NC_133971.1, on the reverse strand, counting down.
ATCATTCTTGCAAAAGTTCTCAGTAAAATATCTGTAAAAATTGGTGAACCCAAAGGTGCTGTGAAGCTCCCAGACTCTCTTTGGAGCCCATCCAGCAATGGCAGAAACGCTTTAGTTTTATGGTTATTCCCTCTAAAGAGATTATGTACCCAAGGAGTTGCACTTTAGTGAACTTTTCATGTTTTATGTAGAGTCTGTTTTCTCAAGCACCAGCTAGAGAGGACCAGCACTGTCCATGCAGCCAGTCAGGACTGAGCCTGATACATCCATGCAGACGTTACTGATGTAAGGCACCAATGGGAACAGGCTGAGCGCTGTAGCTAAATATTCAAAGTAAATGTGTTCTACATTGACTAAAACCTTCTAGTCAACACCTTCATAAATACACACCAAGCTGCAAGTTCTATTTAAGCCCAACTCCATAAACATCCTGGCACTCTGTGTCCTTTTCAACAGTTCATTAATTAAAGACAGATGACATTTGGTTTTGATCATTATTTATTTTTCACGATTTGATGCAGTCAACAACAAGGCATAAAGAACTGTCCTTTTTTAACAAACATGACAGAGGTACCAGAGGGAGATATATGAGTGAATGAAATTCTTTGTTAGGCTTTTTTTAAGGTATTCCTGTGGGGCTTGAAATCTAGTCTGGAGAAGCAGTAAATTATTTCAACTGAGGTGCTGGCTTCAAAATTCAGACTGTCTAGATATCAAAAAGCTGAGGCTGAATTAAAGTACCAGACAGCTTTCATTCAGGTATTTTTCAGAGGTTTGGGGGAGAGGTTCACTTGGGTTTGCTGGACACAGGTGTTGTCAGTTGTGACCAAATTATTTCCAGGACATCAACACTGTGTACAAAAAAATGGCTATTTTGGACAAACTGTGTCCATACAGATGGGATTTCTGTGAAATGCAGAGGTGATGCACTGCAAGCAAGAGATGCCAAATAGTGGGGGAATGCATCATGTCAATTGAATCAAACTGTGTGTTCACAATGTGATTGGGGATCAGGACCCAGGGAGCTCACGCTGATACAACCACAAGCAAGGTCAGGAGGGGCCCTGGCTCTGCTGGACCAGAAAATCAAGATTCAGGGTAACCATGAGGTTCCCAGATGTGACAAAGTCACTCAGAGAAACCGTGAGGCACAACAAGCAGAGCTGACTTTCTGTGTGCATGGAAAAGTCAGCTTAGCAGAGCTATCGACTTTCAAGTCTCACTCAGGCTGGGTGTTTTGCACATTTCCTTGGCTGGGCAACCAGTAAGAAAACGGATTTTTCGAGCGTGATATAAACAAAGCCCAAGGAAAACTGTCCTGCATAGTCCATCTGGTGTCTCTTTTGGTGCCTTTCCATTGTATTAGCCAGCACTGGTATAAATACTGGTTCTGTGTGGGGAAAGCAAGGATGATCTGGGCAAGGAACAGCTTTATTTGCTCTTGGTTTTGCACACTTTGCAGGCCTGTCTGCAGAGTTCAAGCAGGGATGTGTACAGGTCTGGAGTGTTGACCCCAGCCAACTCAGTCCTTTGCTTTATTCTATCAGCTTTGGCAGAAACAGACTATCTAAGGCACTTCAGCCTACTCCCGGTCAAAAACCGTGCACAGCAGATCAAAGCGGGACAGACACTGTCTGTTGCTTGCCAAGAAGTCCAGGTGGCAGAAAGCTTCTCACATGTCAGCAGGCACTAGGAGAAGTTCAGGAAACATTTATAGGCAGATGACGTCTTCGTGGAGATCTCACGCGGCAGCTTTCAAGAGTTCACTGCACCTTCAAGCACAGCTGCCGAGGAGTCAGGGCGCATGCAGCCGGATGGGATACAGGGCTGAACAGCAGCGCACACGTTTTCCTGGAGTGGGTCAATGAAGAGATGACAACCAAGGGCTGGTTAGGAACAGAGGCAGATGGCAAGAGAGAAATATGAGTCCTTGCACCCATAATAATCAGCTTTGTCTTCCTTCAAATCACAAACAAGCGTTTAAAGAGAAGAACATCTTCTTCTCTGGGTTGTTTTGGTGGTCTGGAATAGACTCCAGGAATTGCATCCAGTCAGCTGTCTGTTCCTATGCTCAGCTTGCAAGTAGACGATGCCCCAAATCTTAGTGGAATTTAAATGGAAAAAGGGCAAAAAGGCTAATCCAGAGAGGGAGCCAGGAAGACATTTAGAAGCGGGAACATGGTAATGCAAAATTACTGTTCCCAACAGCACTTTCAGTCTCCTCCCTAGGATCAAGGATTAAACGGGACAGAGAGCTGCTGTGATTTGGCTTCTGCTCTTCATATGTTGAATTTTATTTTCCTATTTCATTTTTTATTGTCTTTTTTTCTTTTTCATTTGGGAAGTGACCCAAGAAACTGTGTTTCCCACATAGCCATTTCAAAGGAAATTTGATGCTGCAACAAGGGCCCTGGGGGAAACACTTTGGGAAAACAGCACCAGCTCTGTCTTCCCTCTCTTTTTTCAGGAAGGGGGGGGAAAAAAAAAAAGGGGGGGGGGGAGGGAGAGGAGAGGGAGAGGAGAGGAGAGGAGAGGAGAGGAGAGGAGAGGAGAGGAGAGGAGAGGAGAGGAGAGGAGAGGAGAGGAGAGGAGAGGAGAGGAGAGGAGAGGAGAGGAGAGGAGAGGAGAGGAGAGGAGAGGAGAGGAGAGGAGAGGAGAGGAGAGGAGAGGAGAGGAGAGGAGAGGAGAGGAGAGGAGAGGAGAGGAGAGGAGAGGAGAGGAGAGGAGAGGAGAGGAGAGGAGAGGAGAGGAGTCAAGTCTTCAGTGTGGGGAGATGTGAAGCTGAGGGAGATTGGGTTTCAGAAAAGCAGGCAGCATGGCTGCTTCATCTTATTTCTTGAGCCAATGACTCTCAGCCTCTGCTCAGTCACAGAAATGTCTCACTGTTCAAAGCTGATACTCCTGTGATTCCTTTTTTTTGTCCCTTTACCTTCTTGTCCTCACTGGAAGACTCCATAAAACCTCTACTGATTTGGCTCAGCCCATCACAAAATTTTCTGGATATTTCAAGATGGAGACACAATCCTTTCTAGCCTTTCCTAGGACATGAGCACTTTGGTGGGGAGAAAAGCCAGCTCTGTGGGCACCCCTTGACAGGCTCCTGGGGTCCAGAGACCAGGCTGTTTGTGCCAGGGGCTGACACTTGCAGGCTAAGTATCCTCATGCACTCCACACTCCACCTCTAACATCTGTCCCCAGAGCAAAGATCTGTTTTCCAGGGTCACAGAGCGATTGCCCAAAACAGCAGCAACAGGGACCGTTGAGAGTATTTCAGGGACTGGTCTAAACATTCAGCATCCTGAAGAGAAGGATCCCCCTACCCAAAGAGCCTCAGTTTGCAAAATGATCTCTCCCAGCCATGCTAAAGTTGGCCGACCTTGGCGAAAGGAGGAAAGAGCCTTTCCCCAGTGGGAGCATGTCCAGCTGTTTACCTTGTCTTGGATAACTCAACAAGGGCTTTGATCAGAGCTTCTTGGCATGAGAATCCATCCTTGCCTCTGAAATGCAACTTTACCTTGCTGGCCCAGAAAGACAAAATGTTCGAGGCTGGAAGGAGCTAGCACAGTGTGTGAGGCATGTCCTGCCCCTCACACTGGCCACAGGAGCAGAGGGCTGGGCACCAGGCAATTACACCTGAGCTGCTTGAGCCACTGCAGCTCCCAGGCAGGCTGGGTTCAGACAGCTCTGGGGTCACCAGCTCCAGCAGTGGCAGGAGGGTCAGTGGGTACTGACCTCTGGAGGCTGCACGGACAGACCCTGTCTTACAGGCTGCAAGGGGCTCTGACCTGGCAGGTCAAGCAGAACTGCACAAAAGGTGGTATTTTGCCAGCCCGTTCACTGTGGGATGGGGATGGGAACAGTGGCAGTGCTGCCCCAGATCATACACAAATATCTTGTAACATCCAACAGTTTCCAAAATATTAATCTTCAGAGTCCTTTCCCCCTATCCTCCACACTCACGTTTACCCATAAACACTGCTGACAGATGCTGCAAGCCTAGGTGGATTTGGTGCCTCCAGGAAATGAAAGCAGAAGCCCATTTGTCCCATCCCTATGCCCCCTGGATGGGTTTGCTGTCCACCTATCCATGTGCTCCTTAGCCAGGGTTGGGATCTGCCTGGCAGAAAGACACTGGGAATCAGCTGCCAGCTCAGTACAGCTCCAGTCCTCACCCTCTTGCACAGCATGAACTGAAAAGTTCTGCAACAAGAATGTGTGTGTCCCACAAGTCACTTGCAGCAGCAGCCTTGAGTCCCACTGAGCTGTTCCTCACCATGGCATCATGATGTGACACACAAGGGTGTGCAGATGTCCCACTTGCACAGCCCTGCAGGTCACAGTGATGTCAGAACAGGTGGGCAGCTGAACCCTGATCCTGTGGAAAGGACGTGCTGTGGAAGTCCCTAACAAGACATGCAAAGCAGTTTCTTCCCCATTAGCTGTCCCCTTGTCCTCCTGCTCTCACTTCATACAGCTCTAAAGAGCTGGTGTAACCCCTTACAAGCTCCTCAAGATCTGTTCAGATTCTGAAATTCCCCCAGACTGACAGTCTGCTCCTGTATACCACAAAATACTGAAAGGTTATACCTGCTCTTCTGTAGATAAGCAGCCTGCTCATTTCACAGAATCATAGAATCATCAGATGGTTTGGGTTGGAAGGAACCTTTAAAGGTCGTTTAGTCCAACCCCCCAGATATGAGAGGGCCATCTTCAACTAGACCAGGTTGGCCAGAGTCCGGTCTGACCTGACTGTGAAAGTTTCCAGGGATGGGGCATCTACCACCTCTCTGGGCAACCTGTTCCAGTATTTCAGCACCCTCATGGTAAAAGATGTCTTCCTTATATCTAGTCTGAATCTACCTTCTTTTAGTTTAAAACCATTACCTCTTGTCCTATTGCTACAGGATTTCCCACAACAAGGCACACTTCTGCAGGCAATGAGGCTGCAGAAGAAGGCTGCCAGTCAGAGAGGCCAGTGCTAAGCCCCAGCCCTCTCTTGCATGACCCATGGTGGTGCCCAAAAGATCTGACTGTGCATTTCCACACTTCCACCGATCCCCTCAGGTCGAGCCTGGCTGAGCATGCCGCAGTGTGTGCAGGAGGCTGGAGCTGGCAGACTGGAGAATTCAGGGACCATGCTTGCGGCCACAGAGATGCGGGACATTTTCTCTGCTGGTGTGAGGTTGTCCTGGGTGTGCACACACATGTGCATGTGCACAGGGGGAAATCTGTTGTTTATCACAGGAGTCAGCTCAGCCACACCAAGCAGTGCAGCCTGAAATCTCTATTTTCTTCCCCTCCCACCACCTGGAAGGTGAAACCCAGCTCTGCCCCAGAGCAAGGGACATCTTTCAGAGCAGGAGAAGACTCATCAATGTCCAGCACACTCTCTTGCCCTCAGCTAGGACTCTAGGCAAAGGATTTTAGATAAGATCAACATTTTTTTCCCATGTAGAGATTCACTCATTGAGGATGGACAGAGATCCATGAGATTCATTTCAAGGCTGGCTCCAAAGAGTTGTGACATAGAAACAACTTTCAAGTGCTCTCAGCCTGGCTGCATCTAAGCAAGTGTCCTGGAGGCCTGATTTACTTTCTGATCCATCTACCTAGGTGTCTCAAACGCATTGCCACTGCAGCGTCTTGGTCTCAGTTTATCTCCATATCTTATTGCATATTCCCAAATGATGCTGAATAATGTGTCTCCGATATTACTTTTTAAGTAACCTTAATTGTCTGATTTTGATTTGTGTTTAAATTGCACTTTCCCCTGCAACCTGAGAGGCATCAGAATTATACAAATAGTGTTTTGCTGGAAAGTATTTTCGTGTGCTCGTTTGGTGAGCACTCTTGTTGGAGGGCATATGCATGAGGGGGCAGAGTTAAAGCTTCTGGGGGAAGATCAACTTCTGAATTTCCTGAGGTTTATGAGATTAAAACCTCACATTTAACGCTACATTAAAAGTGAGCTGGCAGGTTCTATTTCACAGAAGATGTTGGTTTTGTGAAAAGTGCTTTTTACAAAACATATGGCCAAGGTAATTGTTTGGGTTTGGGGGAAGGGGGGGAAGAGGGAGTTATTCCAGGGAAAGCGTGTCTTTTGAACAGCTCTGGCCTGAAGAATTTGGAGCCCTCACTTAATGCATGAAAGTGAAGCTGACTTCACAGAGCAGTGATGTTGATTCTCCGGTTTTCTTTGCCAGGAGGGAAGGAAGAAAAGGGAAGCAAGCTGCTCGGAGTGGAGCGTGATGCAGTATCTCTGCACAAGCCTTAGACACCTCTAGTGGCTCCAGATTCACCTGAGGCTGGGATGAAACACCACAGCCCAACTGGCCAAGTCCTGTTTGCACATGGGTGCATTTAACAAGCAACACACTTTGTTCATTACATGCCTTCACTTTAAATCATAAAAGATTTCATGAAGTCTTTTCCTTTCCAAACATGTGTAGATTGGTCGCTCCCCTTTAAGGTGGCTTTTGTGTTCACAGCAGAGAGAAATGCTCAGCCAGGCTGAAGCTCAGGGCTGACATCAGTGGGAGCTTTTGTTAATTGAATTACTGTTTTGTGGCAGAATGTTTTAAAAATAAACGGAAATGTCCCACATACTTTTTTGGCTGAGAGATCAAATGTATCCAAAGGAATTCAATAATATTCCTACATCTGTGAGTCCTGCATATCCCTGGAGAAAAAAAGTCAAATTCAGTCTCCACCATTGTTTGTGTTCATTATATTCCCTTATCGTCTTTTTGGCTTGTGGGCAGCGGGTGGGAACTAACAGAGTTCCTCAGGCCTCAAATGGAAACATATAGAGTCATATGCATATCACAAAAGCAGGAAGGACAGTATCAGAAAAAAAGACTCCTCCACTATTCATCTGAATAAGAGCCATGATTTGCTTTGAAGGCATTCGTCTCCCCCATTGCTTGCTTTTCTTGTGAATACTTATTGTGACAGAATCCAGGCTGAAAAGGTGTAGGTAAAAAAGGAAAGCGCAAAGTAAGATTCTTTGAACCTGCATTCACATGCAGAGCTGCATGTGGATATGAATTTTCAGGCAAGTGTATCTTCAGATACGTATTGGCAGGCAAATCCCAAAGCAAGTACTTGCACTTATATGAACTGATGAGGATTTATCTAAGAATTTGCTGGCAAAAGAATACTCATGTGAGCACTTATTTAGAGATACCCTAGCAGGGAAATACTTGTTCACAGGCTTGTCCACAAATGCATTAGCTGCAAATTCATATGTAAATACTGGTGCTACAATCCCTCCATCTATGCCTAGGTGAGGGAACGTGTGTGCATGTATAGATGAGCAAGGCAAGTAACAAGAAAATAAGAATGCAAATATGAAGCGAGAGGAAAATGGTGTTTGATACTCACACAAAAGAAATTGGGTACTTATGCAACGGCTCTGTGAGTGCGTGACCTGGGATGCTGGTGTGATCACACATGCAAACATATTCAGGCAGGGCTTTCCTGTGACAGATGCTCATGCATATTGGCAATGCGGTCAAACATTAATACATCCATTTTCCTGGTCAGTGTTCAGGCAACCAGGCATTAACTGGTGGTTTTATGGTGGTGCAGGAAAGCAAGAACTGGAAGGGTTGGGGTGACCAACCCTCGGCTGGTTGCTTGGGAATCTTTCAGGAGTCCTCCCTGAGGGAAGAAGGAGCAGAGTCACACAGCTCACACCTGGAAGAGAAACAGTCTTAGCTCAGATCTACGCTAAACTCATAGAGAAAGGACCCAGATGGAACCGGCTTGCCAAGTCCTCATGTTGAGATGTCAAAGCAGAAAACAGGAATGGCATCGAATCCCACTGGATACATTTGATCTCCTCCACCAGAAAAATTGTGTTGGACATTTCAGCTTATTTTTAAAACATTCTGCCACTAAACAGCTAAATCTCCCTCTGACATCAGCTCTCAGCTTCAGCGTCAGGTCAAGTTTTATTTAAGCCGCCTTAAATGGACATTGCCAAGCTGGAAAGAAAAATAATTCTATGAAACATCTGATACTTAAAAAGCAAAGAGTTATTTCTGACGGAGGCAGTGCTCACCCCATCCCCCAAGAGCATAGTCTCCTTCACTACTGTCTTGCAAGGTGGGATTTATCAAGGGAAGGCTTCATTGCAGGAAGACCACATTAGCCAGTGTCAGGCTTTCCACTGATCATAACCGAGTTCAGGCAGCTGCAAATAGTTCAGCACTGGTCCTATTTGTCTCCTGTCACATACTGTGTACCTGCGGAGGGAAGTGAGCCATACGCTGCAGAAGAACCAGCATGGCCCCATCTGCCAACACTGACATCCCTGTGAGCACTCAGTCCTGATGGAGACCTGTGCTTCAGGCTGTGCCCACGTCAGTGCTGCTTGCATGGAAAATCTGCATGTGGTGGGACTGCCTGGAAGAGGAAGAGGGTGGTGGGGACAGGAACGGGTGCTACCTGGATCTGGCTTTGGAATAACCCTCCTCCTCACCTGTTGTCTTCATCTGTACCCCTCCTTTCATGCAGCTCTGCTTTCCATCTCTTTCCAGCCCATGCATGCACATCATAAAGCAGCCCCTGCACCCACCTTGTCTTTCCCCACATGCCTGCAGGAGTGCAGACTGCAAACACACCTTTCCTATCATCAAACGTGGATGCACACCCCCTCCACACACCCCATGCAAAAACAGCCAGACAGACTCCCTGAATGCGAGCTTGGGGAGTTATAAAAAGGTAGATGTGTTTTTCAGGAACACGAGCAGCCCAGCTGAGGCAGAACTTCAAGGGGGCCACTTCTCACTCCCTTTCGTTTCCACTCCAAAGAGCGCGTGAATGATGTCCGGTGGGAGCAAGCTCGCCAAGAAAAATGCAGCTGAACTGCCGTCGTAAGGGCTGTGTGCTTCACGCCATAAAACCAGAGTGGAAGAGCCGTGTGAGAAGCTAAGACCCTCACGCACAGGCCATAATGTTCTTTTCTGCTTTGAAGTGGATTTAGGGCTGGCTCAGCCTCTCTGGGGGATGGAGGCTGCTGCTTATCCATGCAGTCTAGCAGCAGCAATGAGCAGCTGAACGTCCTCAACCTCCTCTGTACAGAGAGCAGAGAATGCTCCACATCCCTCTTCCTCCAAAGCAGCATCTGCAATCAAGGAATCACAAGATGGATTGTCATGACACATCCACTCCCCTCTTTCTGGCATGTTTTGAACCTGAAATCCCCCCTCTGAGGTCTGTTAGCACCTCCTCATTTTGACCCCTTTTTGATGGCAAGGAATGTCTTGCAGGGCACCTTGGATGGGACCTAGGTACTCTGTGGCCTTCCCACAACCTGTCTCCAGGCAGAGATCTTGTGGACAGCATCCCTCGGCTTCTTGCTTATGGCTGAAGAGAGGTGGGTGCTGTCTGGGATTTTCCAGCTTTACATGGCTCCCCTCCATTTTACTATACATAGAGCAATCCTGGGCTTTTTTCTTGTCTTCCCTTCCTGATTGAAAGACACTTATGTTCAGCTGTGGATGGACCCAGGCCAACGCTTTTCTCCGAGATCTCAATCAGCAAGGTCTGTCACCAGTTGCTGGATGACCAGACTCATCCAGCTGCCCTGGGGACTCATGGCAGAGAGTAAGAGCTCTGGTCAGGGCGGGTGTGGCTCACAATGGCTCCAAACTCTCCGCTCTAAACATTGAGCATGTTTGCTGGGATAGTCCATAGAAGCTGGTCACAGGGCAAGAAACCCCAGCACTGGGACACTATGAGAGAGCTTATCCACTGGGACGTTTCTTCCTGACCCTTTATCTCTCCCCATCAGTGGCTGGTTATGCCTGGCCAGGGTGAGGTATAAACCCCATCTTGTCTGAAAACTCACTTGTGGGGAAAGGAGATTTTGGAGGAGATGCAGCTCTGTATGTTTCTGTTACTTCCTTGCAAGCTACTGCTTCATAGCTGCCTCACGTAGGGTGGTCACCACAGTACACACTGACAATAGAAAAAGACCATCCTGGGCTCAGAAGCTAAATCCCATTTTTGCCATGGAAGCCAGCCACATCTTCCTACAGCCCTCCTGGGGGTTGCAAGAACAAGTATCTACTAATGTGTGTCTTCTCTCCACCAGCTGCAGCTACCTGAAAGCTCTGCATCTAATTTGCACTTGTCATCTGGGATATCTCTTGTTTGTGGAACACCTTTTGATGCAGATTCACCCTGTCTGTCGAACACCCTTGTATGAAGAAGGAATTATTTTCCTCATTCCCTGAAGGTATCTGTCTCTCTTCACTGGCTGTGAAAGGAACAGACAGCAGCTACAGTGTAGATCTGAACCATGACATTAACACAACCAAAAATATGTGAGATGAGTCCTACCTTCTGTGTCAGATGGGAGGTCACCCCTGTATCATGCTGCATGCCCTTTCTCACTGTTTGTCTATAAAAAGAAATTTCTGATGGTTCTGGTACACTAAGATCTCAGGAGTTACAGTGGTGCATTTCTAGTATAAACTCCCAGGTGCCTGGGAGTGACAGAGGAAGAGGAGATAAAACTGAGATATTCAATAACTTTTCTAGCATATAAGGTTATGAAATTTGTGGCCAGTCTCAGAGTTACCCCAAACCCCCACATCTGCCCTGATGATCCCTCTCTCCATAGGGATGGCTGGGTATGACTTGTACCCACCCCCCAGCCACTATGGTTTTCAGCCTACCATTTCATAAATGTCCACCCACGCTCATTTCAGCTAGTAGTAACATATTTTGCCTTTCCCACTATGGTTGAAGAGACCTCTGAAAAAATCTGCTTTAACCATTGAAGCTAAATGTGCTGTCAGTCCAGAGGAGTCATCATGCATGCTTATGTCCTTTGCAATGGAAGTCCTGGTGCTCAGCTCAGCACAGTGAGCACAGGCTGCCTGCAAACCAGGCATCTGCAGCAAAAGTGCCAGTACTCATGCTCATGACCTTCCTTCCAATCAGATCTGTAAGAGATTTCTTGCTTTATTAGTGAAAGCAGAGATTCTTGAGAACAATTAAAAGAGTTGCTGTACGCACAGACAGCGCATGTGCAGACATGTAGTGGACCTTCAGGTACTGCGCAGAGATTAGGGAAAAGCTGATAAAGTCAATGCCCAAGAAACACTTTTTCACTCAATTGCGGTAGTTTAAAAAAAAAGTTGAAATCCTGGTTCACCACCCAAATATACCTACCATAGTTCATGTCTCAAATGCATGTATTAGATGCATTCAGATGGGCTGTCTAGATGATAACAGTCTTGGGGAATGACCTCAAGTTGAACTGCAGGGAAAAGAAATTGTTTCCTCATTAATATCTCTGCAAAATAAATGTCAACTGGAAAAACAGTTTCTGTGTAATCAATCTTGGTTCATAGACACTGGGCTCTGACAATTCCTCTCATGGAAAGGAATATATTTCCCATAGATCTGTAGTGTTTCATACATTATAGCTTTCATAATAGCAAAAGCCAGTGCTTAGGTTACATTGAGCTTTTCTTTCTAACCCTTTGGTTTCACATGATCATAATTCTCTGAAAAATTTCTCTGTTCAGACTAAAACTTTCACACTTTGTATAGGGCAAGAAATGATGATTTTTTCTTTTACTGAAGAAAATCCTTTTAGCTATCTTTGATTTATTGGAATGTGTGTAGGGGAGAATTACACTTTTATGGCTTTTTAAAATGTATTTTTCTTCTTGGCAACTAACAAGACTAGAAAAGCCCTTTTCCTAACCTACTTGGCATTTTCCTTCCCAAGAAGCTGAGCTTTTGTTGGGGGTGGGCTGGGGAAATCATCTGCAAGAAAAGCAGCAACTGAAGGATCACCTCTGAGCATGCTTAGCTGAGATATACTGGGATTTTAGGGGGAGGGGGAAAAGAAGTGTTTAGATCTATTTTTTTCAAGACAACATTGTGTACAGAATCTGCTGCTGAGCCTGGAGCTGATTTAGGTTGGTCATGGGGTTAAGGACAGGAATGCATGGGTGAGTGACAAGCAACTCTCCCTCAAACACAGAAGGAAGGTACATCTTTACTTGCAGTCTCACTAGGTTGTGTGATTTGGATTCTGAAGACATTCGCTTTTGCTGGTTTTCTTCTAAAATATCTCCAGCTCTGAGAGTCAAATGATACAGGGGAATCTCATGTATCATTGCAAAGAAAGTGCTTTCTCAACTTCACCTTTATGCAGAAAAGTGTGAAAGCATGGCTTGGCAAGACTCCAAGATTTCTCCAATCTCACATCCCGAGACTGGTTCCCACCTTCCTCTTTGGCCTTTCCTAGTTTCCCATGGCAGAGGTAAGTGATCGTTAAATCTCTGGTCAAGTACCCCTTGAGGAAGGGTCCTTCCCTGCTGCAACCCCCTGCCATGGCTCCCCCAGCATCACATGACCTGAACATGGTGCTCTTGTCCCTGACCCACCATGATGGATATGTGGAGTCAGGCACACTGGGAAGAAAACACCTGCAAGACCTGCAAAATATCGAGGTGAATGAAAGCACCTCATATTTTCAGTAAAGAACTGTTTTTAACCAGTGTCATGTTGCCCATGCAGACTAGCCGATGCATTTGATCACCAGACATTGCCAACTCCATGAGTTCACTCATTTCTGAGCGGCAGCAGAAAACAAGAGAAATGCAAACAGCTGCACAGTGTTTTCTTCTCTCTGCTTTTGCCTTACTAACAGGAGATAAGAAAAAGTCATGAAAATTACTCTGTTAATGTGACAATAGGATTATATATCCATTCAGTGAGGGATGGCAGGAAGTTGAGAAGTTGATCCCATCTCAGACACATTAATTTGTAGTCCCTATTTGTTGTGCTGTCTGCCTCCAGTCCTGGAAACTGTGACAGTTAATTCTAGCAGAATTTCAGCAAAACTCCAGGAATCCTAGCTGAAAAGAAAATTTTTCACTACCACTGGAATTTTTAAAGCGTATAGGAAGTTGGGCTCAACTTATTGCTTTGTTTTCTGACCTGTGCAATGCAGTTTGTTCTGTTGATCTAGCCTTTTTTCCCATATCTTACATACCTCCTACATATTCCCTACATCCATTCAGAGACTGGATTCATCCTCAGAGCCTTTTCCTCTGAGGTGTCTGCTTTCTACACAAGAAAATTCTAGATGGCATATACAACTCATTGTAACTAGATCCAGACATTGCCCTCTTCAACGCAGTTGGCTACCCCACAGAGATCCCTTAACATCATAATGTTTGTCCTCAGAAATCTTAACTGTAGACCTGTTGGTATTGCCTACTGCTATTTTAATTTAAACAAAAGCTGACAGCTATTGCTTAATGTCAACCTGTTTTCTGCAACATGTTCTTTTACAAAATCATTTATTACTTACCAAAAATCAAATCTCAAACAGCATCATGACACTAATATCTCAGAGTATTTGGGAGAAAAATCTGCCTGTTCTCAACAATCTTGACTGACTTCAACAATTGGGCTGGAAAAATCTATTAAAAGGTTTAATTGATACATTGCTCACAGGCTGTCAGTTGGACCCCTCTCATCTTGAGACCCTATATCACACTGACTCAAACTGGAGGGCAGTCTGGGCCATTAGTATATGGCCATTAGTAGGCATTTTGGAGGAAGATATGAGAGTACAGCTGTCAAATAAGCCCTACAGTTTTCCCACTCATGCCTAAAGCATGAAGTGCAAAGACCTTCCTAAAAGGTGTTGTCCCTAAGATTGAGAACTGTTTGTGTTTCATTACCTGTAGGAGTAATGCTGGACAAGACCAAGAGCCCATCAACCAGGCTTTGAATCTTGCTGAGGCCCATATATAAGAAGGGTCGGAAGGATAATCTGGGAAATTACAGGCCTGTCAGCTTGACTTCAGTGCCCAGGAAGTTGATGGAGCAGCTCATCCTGAGTACCATCACACAACACATGTGGGACAACCAGATGATCAGGCCCAGTCAGCATGGGTTAATGAAAGGCAGGTCCTGCCTGACAAACCTGATCTCCTTCTACGACGGGGTGACCTGCTTATTGGATGAGGTAAAGGCTGTGGATGTTGTTTGCCTTGACTTTAGTAAGGCCTTTGACACCATTTCCCACAGCATTCTCCTGGCAAAACTGGCTGCTCGCGGCTTGGATGGGCACACGCTTTGCTGGGTAAAAAACTGGCTGGATGGCCGGGCCCAAAGAGTTGTGGTGAACGGAGTTAAATCTGGTTGGCGGCCGGTCATGAGTGGTGTCCCCCAGGGCTCGGTTTTGGGGCAACTCCTGTTTAACATCTTAATTGATGTTCTAGAGGAGGGGATCGAGTGCACCCTCAGTAAGTTTGGAGATGACACCAAGTTGGGTGGGAGTGTTGATCTGCTCGAGGGTAGGGAGGCTCTGCAGAGAGACCTGGACAGGCTGGAGCGATGGGCTGAGGCCAACTGGAGGAGTTTCAATAAGGCCAAATGCCGGGTGCTGCACTTGGGCCACAACAACCCCCAGCAGCGCTACAGGCTTGGGGAGGAGTGGTTGGAGAGCTGCCAGTCAGAGAGGGACCTGGGGGTGTTGATTGACAGCCGGCTGAACATGAGCCAGCAGTGTGCCCAGGTGGCCAAGAAGGCCAATGGCATCCTGGCTTACATCAGAAATAGCGTGGCCAGCAGGGACAGGGAAGTGATCTTACCCCTGTACTCGGCACTGGTGAGGCCGCACCTCGATTCCTGTGTTCAGTTTTGGGCCCCTCGCTACAAAAAGGACATTGAATTACTCGAGCGTGTCCAGAGAAGGGCAACGAAGCTGGTGAAGGGTCTGGAGCACATGTCCTACGAGGAGCGGCTGAGGGAACTGGGGTTGTTTAGTCTGGAGAAGAGGAGGCTGAGGGGAGACCTCATCACCCTCTACAGCTACCTGAAAGGAGGTTGCAGAGAGCTGGGGATGAGTCTCTTTAACCAAGTAACAAGCAATAGGACAAGAGGGAATGGCCTCAAGTTGAGCCAGGGAAGGTTTAGACTGGATATTAGGAAGCATTTCTTTACAGAACGGGTTGTTAGGCGTTGGAATGGGCTGCCCAGGGAGGTGGTGGAGTCCCCATCCCTGGAGGTGTTTAAGAGTTGGACTGACATAGCGCTGAGGGATATGGTGTAGTTGAGAACTGTCAGTGTTAGGTTAATGGTTGGACTAGATGATCTTCAAGGTCTTTACCAACCGAGATGATTCTGTGATTCTGTGATTCTTTGGGCAGGGAGCTGCATGGCTTAATGCCCTTGTCCTACAGCCTGTGCAGCATCCAACCCTAAATCTGTTGGGCAATTCACAGGGTTAATGGTGAACTGACCTGGGACTATACACTGTACATTTAAAATACAGCCAAAGAGACCGGTTGTCAGGAAATGTAGACTGTACAGTCAGGTAGGAATGTATTTTAAGTCTATAACACTGTGTATTAAAAGTATATTTACAACATAATAAGCCAGGCTGTATATTTCAAAGATCAATGAGAAGGGGCCAGTTTTGGTGACGTTTGAAGTCTATCTCCTGGGCTGTCACATATATTCAAAGAATGCCTGCTATACATTTAGATCAACCCCCATCCCAAATGGAGGGGAACGCTTCTCACTCCCCATATGGGGCTAATCTCCGGGAAGGCGGTGTGAGCACATGGTACTAATTCCTGCACACTTTTGTCCCTTAACTCAGTCCTGAAGGCAGGGAGCTGAGATGGGGGCAGGGGTAGAAGCCTGATGTCACCCATTTGTCTTTCCAGAGAGGTGTGCCTGCTGCTCACAGGTTTTGCTTTGCTCCTGTAGCAGGGGAGAAATATGAGGGGACTAATCACAGGGAGTGATGCCTCAGGACAGGAATGGCTCCTAATGGAAATGAAGAAATTGCAGCTCCCTCCCACTTTTTGGGGCAACAGCGAAAAGACAAACCAAACCCAGAACGAGTTGCCACCTCTTTCCAAACCTCTTTTGCAGCTGAGCCCTGCAAATCCAGCTGGATGACTAAAATGTTGCACACAAACACCAAGTTGGCAGGGAGAAGTCTGACTTTGGGGCAGCAGGTCACCTACCATCAGAGCTGCCCTTTCAGCCCCAGAGGGGCTGGATTGAGCCCATGGGAGCCAGCCACAGCAGTATCCTGCACATGCAGACTGCAGGTGTAAGAAGCATCTTGTTACTGCTTGTGCTAGAGGATGGGTAAGGAAATGTCCATTCTGTCAGGAGGGAAACTGCAGTGGTGATTGCATTGGGAGATCTGTCTGAGAACAGAAAGAATTGGGGGGGGGGAGAAAAATCCAAACTTTTCAACAACACATTTTTTCCTGGAAGTTTCCAAAAGCTGTTACAACATATTTTCCTTTGTGGACCCACATTAATACAGTAAATCCCAGTTTAGTCAGTCTTGAAATTTTTTTGGTTTCCTCATCTCCTTTCACATGGAAGAAAAAAGTAGAAAGAGGGAATGAGTAATAATATGAGGGGTGTAGTGCAAGAAGTAAAATTAATAGCCCCAAACCTGGAAAACCATCATTTTCAAGGGAACATAAAATCTAGGGGAGTGGGTGGGAAGAGGATCTCTTGCTTAAAATTTTGAAACAATAAATACTAATATCTGTAAAGTTTTTTCAAGCTTTGTTGATTTTCTTTCTTCTAGTTCCATTAGAGAAAAATAGTTTCTAGGAAAATCCATGATGAGATGAGAGACAGTCAGAGCTATGAAGTGTAGGAGAATTGTTCACCTTCCTTAAGACACCTACATGCAGACATTCTCACAGCCAATTGCATGAGGATCCTGTTCTGATTGTGTTCATCTCACTCTGTATGGACTGATCCATGCTCTCTGATGCTCCACATAGAAATATCTGTGCCTCCAGGCAAGGGACTGGGATCTGCCGAGAGAAAATCAGCCCAAATCCTCTTCTGCTACAACAGGGGACTTTGCCTCATCCTCAGTGCAGAGGGTTCTATTCACCTGAGGCGTTTTACCCATGCATTTCATAAAGAAATGAGTTATTCCTTAGCAGTGCTAGATAGTCTCACCTCCCTTTAGACACTAGAAGTGAATTGTCTTAGAGCTCATGTCTCCCACCCAGCAAGAGCAGAGATGTTGGCTTATTGAGAGGACATCCCACCACCCTTGAAGGAAATGGCCCTGCATTTGGAGCTGCTGGACCCCACATCTGGGTGACAGCTCTCATTCACACCAGTAGTTTTCAGATGCATGGCAGGAAAGAAGACTCCTATCCCATGTTCATGGCAGCCATACAGTCTCAAGGATGCAGAGTAAGCTCTGGGTACCACTGTCAGTGCAAATGAGGGATGCACAGCTCCATGTTTTTGTGTCTGTACAGCTCTGGAGGATCAGAGCTACCTTGGGGTGGGCCTGTTTCTCGAGGCTTTCCATCCCTCCCAGGACCTGTCAGTTCCCCGCAACAATACAGCCTCCAGCACAGACTGCCTTCATCCCAATCCCTGTCCATGCCCCAACAACTGCTGTCAGGCCTCAAACTCTTCAAGCAGCTTCGTCAAATTTTAATTACGTGACTACAATCTGCCCAAGAATTTTATGACATTAATAAGAATGTTCCTAATTAGCATTTATTGTTTATATTATTGAAATTCCAAATTACACGACCAATTGATTTTTCCCCGTTGCCCTCATTAAGTTGCAGTGAAATGCATTTTAAAATAGATTGGCATTTAATTCCTTTAGAAAGTGCTGATTAGATCAAGGAGCTGTTTCACTGCATTTGGTTGCATGAAGTAACGTTAGGTTTTAATTTTTTCTTGTTAGTATGAAGCTGAGTCACTAACTGAGTTCCTCTTCCCCTGTCACACAAGCACCTACCGGAAAAATCCCCCTCCATGGCTTAGACCAGGACTTTGGAATAAATGAAAGCAAAACAAATGTCTCCAGACAGCGGATTCGACATGAGGTGAAATGCAAAGCTCAGCCGGGTGCTGAAATTGTTCAACTTGCTTCATGAGCCAACAGGATGAGGAAAGAAACCTGGAATTATTAAGGGATGTTTGGCTAAATATACAGACTCTGATCTTTTCCTGTCTTCTTAAGGAAGGGTCTGTCTGTGCCTGCTGTCTGTTTCCTGTCCTCTCCTCCACACCAGCTAGACACACCTCTGGTCTGCCATGCAGAGCCATGAAAATTCAAGGCATGGGTGGGGATGAGGTTCAACAACCAGAACACATCTCTGGTTGAGACACAGGTTTCTTGCACAGTTTCATCAAATTGCTTGGTTCTCATTAAGGTTTCTTTCTACATAATGACATAACAATGTCTCCCTATCCCATGTGTTTAATAGGACTGAAAATATGTGGCTGCATGAGGACCTCCATAGTTTCATAAATACTAAAGCCAGCTTTCCCTAAGCTTGTTGCAACCCATGAGGACAACTTGTATGGTCTTGGGGGTGTATCTTCTTGACCTCTTTGAAGATCCTGAAATATGGTCAGAACAATGTCAAAGGCTGCTGTATGAGTTGCTCTTTTCCACCGTATTTCCTGGGTGACACTCAGGTACCTCTCAGACAGTGGAGCATCCAGCAGACTGAACACTGTGCTGTGGCAGGGAATGAAGAGATGCTGCAGTGTCCTCTCCTGGCTAGGACCTGTCTGGTAAGTCCACCAGGGTTCTGCCTATATAACATGGGAAGAGTTTTCTTTCAGATCAGGAGTCTGGTATCAGTGTAATCATGGCAAGGCACATGCTTCACAAAAGTCCCTCCTCTTTCATTGCCTGGTGTGTCCTCCTACATCAAGTAGGTCACACAAAGACAGGAGAAACGAATCAGAATTTATCCAGACAAGTGTGCTGAAGGGGGACAACTCTCTCCTACCCAGCTGATGCCAGGAGCTTCTGTCCTAATAGTGAATCACAATTAGCACAGTCCTGTGCTGGGCTGTGGTTGTGGCTGCGCTGGAATAGCTGTGTGCACAGGGCATCGAGGTGGATGCATCCTTATAGACCCAGCATCACAGGAGGGAAAGAGATACCCTGGTGCATAAGCTAGTAATGCCAAAGGGACAAACGTCTGAGGATGAAAGCAGGTCTGTATGTGGCTGAAGAGGGATGTTGGAAGATGCTTTCCTTCCATGCTCTGTTTTACAGAACAGGACTTTGTTCCATTGAGGTTTGAGGACACTTCTAACCTCTCTTGTTCCTGCAAAGGGACACGATCCTTCCCTCAAGAGTGGCTCTTCTCAAAGCTCTTTTCAGAGTTGTTGCAGGTTTTCCTTCCCTTGTGCAGGGGTGATGCTCTTTTTTTTCCTGATAAAATCCAAACTGAAATTTGCCAAAAACATGTTTTGAGGAATGTCACTTCCTGGGCCTGGACTGTGTCTACAGCTCTGTGTGTTGCGGGTGTGTGTGGGGCTGGAAATGCAGGGCACTGGTCCCAGGCTGATGCCACCAGTAATGGCCACCAGCCATCTGCTCCTGTAAAAGTGGTGCTGAGAACACAATTGGCAATAAAAACGACTGATGCTGGGTCTCCTCTCATGTTGGTTTTACATGTAAAGCTAGACAAAAGACAGTGTTTATCTTTACTTTTATGCAAACTTTTTTTTTTTTGACAAAATTATTACTTTTGTTAGGAGAAAAAAAAGATTTATTTCCTATTTTGTCAGAGGTTTCTTTTCCTTAAAATGTACAACTCTTCCAAATAGGGTGGGGAATTGCCTGCTTAAAATTCTGCCAAAAGCAAAAAAACTTTGTTCTCCACCGTATTTTCTCACATGGAAAGAAAACACAACTCTCCACCCTTCCATCAGTGGCACCCAGCCACCAGGGTGAGTTAAAGCAGATCACTCACTTCCACTGTTTCCTTTTTTCACATTGGCAATGTGAGCAAAACCAAAATCTTTTTTGCCACCTACTTAGTTAAAATCTGGGGCAGACCTGACCTTGAAAGCAGGTGCTGCAGTGTCAGCTCACCTGTGTGAGGAGCTTATCCTGTATCTCCATCCCTGTCCCAAGCTGCATCCAGGGAGTCCTGGGTTTTATATGCACTACTAGCCAAAATGGCTGTAAGTCCTTGAGCACAGGTTTTTTAGAGCACAATCGCCCAGGGAGCCTGGGCTCAGCTTTAGGCTGGGGCTGCAGTGGTCAATGCCGCAGGGAACATGTTGCAGTGGTTGGTAGGATGGGGAATGCAGGGGTGGTAATGGTACCAGCAGCAATTTTTAGCTCACTGATAGCACTTTCTGCTCTGCCAAGGCACAGGAAAGGGTAGGCTTAGGATCTCACTTCATAGAGGGGGAAACTGAGGCACAGAGCAATGGAGCATTTGCTCTGGAGATGTGCCAGAGCCGGGAAGGAATCCAAGTATCCTGATTGTTGAGCCTTTGACCCAGACACCACCCCACGCTGCCTCTTTATTAAGCATCCTCTAAGACGTCTTAAAAAAATCTTACAGAAAGGCTCTCTTGTTCTCTTGCAAACTCTATATTAGCATCTGAAACACCCGTGCTAAATTTGAGGAGGGAGGGGGAGGCGAAAACGCATGAGTAGCTACTTTGATTAGGTAATAAAGTATCAATTTATTTTTTATAAATACAGAGAAAATTCAAACCAGCTGGAACTTGCAGTACCTCTTTGCACGCCACATTTCTAGCAAAATTTCCTCTGATTCCCTGGAATCTACCCTATGCATTATCATGCTTGAGGGTGCACGGTCACTCTCTTTGCTGTCTCTTTATTGGTCAGCTGACCACATACTAAGGCAAGGAATAGGGAGACTTTTACATCTGTTTTCACTGAAGTTTTCCCCTTGTGAATGCTAAGGGGATTTTCCACAAGGGCTGCACAGCCCATGGCACCTGGGGCTTTGGGAGAGCTGGTTATTTCTCCGACAGGTCAGAGACCTGTGCTGCTGCCAGCACTGTGAGCGCCGGTGGCTTGCAAAGGATGTTTACGGAGAAAAAAGATGGACGCAGTGCATACATGCTTGGAAGCACAGATACGTGGGTGTGCAAGCCCATGTGCACCTATCTCTTGGGTATCTGCTTCTCTCGTCATGTTTGTGTCAGAATGCCTACCTGTGTCACTCCAACATGACCTGTAGAGAGAACAGAAAGCCTGGGGTTGCGAGGGAGAAAAGGCTGTACAGAGGCAGAATAGCCATGAGGTTGTAGAGAGGGTGGGAATGATCCATAGCCATTGGACAGGAAAGAAGAAACAGGTTTAAACAGCAGGAAGGGGATTTCAAGCAAGATACAAGTAAATCAAAGTGACAAGAATTAAGTGTTTGCTGACTGTCTGGAGAGAAGCAGACTTGTTATTTTGGTGAATCTTCGAGAATAACATGTCTACCAGGAAGGGCTGGAGAAAGACTAGTTTTGAGGAGGGAAGATGACTGATGGTTCTCTGCGTCCTTTTCAGCCCTCTCAGCTGTGACCCCATATCCCATAAGCTAAAGCAGGAACTGAGTTGTTGGAGTGCTAGTGGGAAGAAAAACTTCTGAGAGCAACCTGAAGGCAATCCCCACTGTACACTTTCCCCAACCCTCAGGACCTGTGCTGGATTAGGCAAAAACCTGTTGAACCGAGACCTTCCAAACCCCCTACATTTCAACCCAAAGAAATGGCATCTTGTGATAAAGCTTGTTTTAATCATGACACTCAGGAGTGATTCTGGGTAGAGGAACATATAGTCTCCCATCTTCATGTTAGTGTAAGTAAAGGTGGAATAGAGCACAGTGGAAAGATCTGGTTACTGGAGAGGGTTTTCAATGGAGTCTCTGAGAGCTTGGGACTGATCCTACAAGGGGAGGCAGATTTGGGACCCTGTTGCAATGCTGCATTTCTCCAACCCATGCCTCACAGCACCTTGCATTCGTAAGATCCTGTTCAGATCTTTCCCTTTCTGCATTTTTTTCTGATAGCAGAGCTATATTTTGCAACATACTGAACTCCACAAACAAACTAGGATTCTATTTTAGACTCCAAATTGATGTATCCAACTGGCAAGGAAATTAGCATGAATTAATTAGAGGGAAGATGAAAGAGTTCGGTAAGCAGCGTTATGAGCAACAGACTTTATTAAAGCTCCACAATGCGTTCCCCTCCTATCGTAGTATATGGCATGCAATGAATACTAGATCTGAGCAAACCACTGACTGGGGTTGACAGGATGGTACCCGTGCTTAACTAGCACCTCCCGTGGTTAGGAAACCATGTGCTTTGATTGCCAGGGGCAGTTTCATACCCTGACACCCCCCTCTAGCCATCCTCTCCTGCACAGCTCCATTTGGCTCTGCAGACTCTCACACAACTTTAGCCTCATAATAAACAAGCCCCTGTTCAGCTCAGCTGATAAAAGGCTAACAAACAATCTGATAAGTAATAGCTTAGCTGGCAAACAATTCATCACATCAACAAAACTGTTTAAGGGGGAGAAAAAGACACACAGGAAGCCAAAACTCGAGAGTTTAGCCACTGCTAGTAAGGCAACATGGGCAGTTTGCAAGGGTGTGTGCCTCTCCTCTCCATCCTCTTGTGCACGGCAGGTATTGGACCCTCTGTCTCCCAGAGTTTCAGTTTAGATTGGCAACGTGTGTCACTTCAGAGCTTTGACTTCTGGCTTTTTTTCAGCCTCCTGGAAGGGCACAAGGACACACCCGCTGAGTTAACAAAGTTTGGGGCAGTTAATTAGAGCAGAGCTCAGTGCCCTGTAACCCTGCCCTCAGCTCATCGTGTCATTTATAGAAGATGGATAAAGCGCGTGTTACACTCAGGTCCTCCAGGACAGCAGCTGATTTAATGAGAGATTATGTACTTTTACCTCTGTAGATTTAAAGGAATCACTCGGCTCCTCAGCAATGCCCTCCTTCATCTCCTCTTCCTCCTGCTGCTCTTTAATTGCTCCTTTCTACCCCCCACTGCTCCCTCAGACCAATCAACTCCCTTCAGTCTTCTGATACACATTATATATTTCTCATTATTTGGGTTTACGCTGTTAACTATTTGCTGTTTGAATTCCCGCTTGGCCCTCAAGTTTCCACCATAAATGTGATAAGTTACAACATCTGTTCTGCCAGGGCTGGACTTCCACTCTCAAAAGATTGTTATTTTGCTTAAAAAAGCCCCAAGGTGCTGCAAATCATGGCTCTTGGTGCTTCTTCCTCCATTTTCATGGAAGCACCACAGCTCCCTTAATGACACCTCCATGGCCATGGGAATGCAAGGAAATAACACCCTTTGGGTGAAATTTTCTGCAGTTTGGTGTGATAAGTACATTGTGAAACCTTGTGTCAATTTTGCAATTAATTTGGGTGAGAAAAGACACTTCTTCAGCCAGAAATAAGCCTTTCTACAAGCACTTAAACTGAATTTTGACATTTTCCACATGAAAACATTTATTTTCTTTACAGAGATTGCATTAATGATGGGAAGCTCTAAAGAGGAAACAAGAGGCTTTCTTTGAGCCAGAAGAATGTTTTTCACCTTTCAAATTCACCCAAAGTTTTACTTCTGGGGCAAAACCATTTTTCAACTATATTGTTAAAGCAAGCTTAAAAAAAAAAAAAAAACAACAAAGTCTTGTCCAAGGCCACTTCTGAACCTAGCTTCTCTTAGGTAGTTGTTTATTTACTGTCAGGGATTTTGCATGTTAACCAGCAGCACGGTCTCACTGGGTAAGGTACTAGAGGACTTCTGTATGCTGGGAAACACCTCAAGGAATGAGGCAGGACAGAGTGAAAAACAGTGCCTCAAAGGGCTCCCAAATGCGGTAGAAAAGATGAGGAGAGCAAACAAATGTCTTTCTTCAGTTCACAAAGCTGAAGTCCTTTAGTGGTCCTTTACCTGGCCGCCACTGGCACAGAGGCAACCTCTCTGACCCGGGACTTGGAAAAGTGCGTTACCATCATGCACAGGCTAATGGTGGAGAAACAAGTCTGAAGATCATGCTAGGAGTGATGGAGAGCTGGCCCCAGGGGGTGCCGGAGTCCTGGAGGGGTGGACACGTGTGGTGTGAAGTCCCTGCTTGCTCTGCGCACTGCACTCTGAGCATGCAGAGCTGGGACAGCTCTATTGCCCGCAGCATCTCCAGTAGCAAAACCCAGAGCTTGCGTTCAGGGAAATTCATAGTAGTGAAAGGCACTCAACTGGCAGTTGTGAGGTCCAGCATTTTATCCTTCTGCCTAGTAAAGGATGGGCAAGTTTTGTACCAACTCTCTGCCATTTTTAGCAGAGCTCAGCACGGGCTAGGAGGATTCAATATCTTGTCTTCACACTACAGAGGTCATCCCAAAGATTTGGGAAGTGGTGTGTGAGAACCGGGGGGAAGTTCAGTGATTTTAAGAGGTTTTCCATTCCAGAATGGAACAAAAGCCAGGGAGATTTAACCATCTTCTTGAATTAAAACAGCAGGGGAAAAAGAAAAGATGTGGGGATGACTCAAAGGGTTCTGCTTCAGTTTCTGCTTTTTACATTTTTCATTTGATTTAACAATACATTTCCCTGTTTGAAACAGGGGAAGAAGTCATCTTGAAACACTGCACTCCAGAAAGACCCAAATGAAGCATTTCAACCTTATCAAAGTGCTCAAGCTCTTCTTTTTTCTTTTTCTTCTTTTTTTCTCAAAACAATTTTGCCCCAAAGGCAACACTTTTAAATGAAACACTTTCCTTTGGATAAATTGACCTTTTCCAATGGAATATCATTCCAGCAGAAGGAGGTCACACAGTTTGGGAGGAGGTCTGGCATGCTGTCAGTGCCTGCACCACTGAGAAGGGGGGTCAGATACCTCCACAGCCCCTTCCTGCCCGATGTGAATCACCTGAGACAGGATCACAAGACCACAGTGAGACAAATAAAAAATCCCTCTAAATAATCTATCCCAGCACTACAAGGTCCTCAAGGGTGTGTATCAAACCAGGACCAACACATCAAGAATTTTCCTGAGAACTGTCTTCAAGCATGCAACAAAACACCACTCCAGGATTAAGCAGTTGTGTTGGGTTTGTGTGTGGAGGGGTTTTGGTAGCGCAGGAGGGTGCTCCAGTGGTGGCCTCCTGTGAGAAGTTTCTCAAAACTCCCCCAGCTCCAAGTTGGACCCGCCTCTGGCCAAGCCAACTCAATTAGCAACGGTGGTTGCACCTCTGTGATAATGTATTTAAGAAGGGGAACCTGAGAGGAGAAGGGGTTGTGAGGGAAATACCTCTGCAAACACTGAGGTCAGTGGAAGAAAGGAGGAGGAGAAGGTGCACCAGAGCAGAGACCCCCCTGCAGCCCATGGTGAGAGGGCAGGCTGTGTCCCTGCAGCCCATGGACATCACCGGTGGAGCAGATGCCCACCTGGGTGGTGGAGGACCCCACGCTGGAGGAGGTGTCTGTGCCCAAGAAGGTCGGGACTCTGTGGGAAGCCCCACTGTTGTAGTTCAGCGCTGGGAGGACTGGAACACATAGGAGGGACCCACGCTGGAGCAGTTCGGGAAGAGCTGCAGCCCATCAGAAGGACTCATGTCAGAGAAATCTGTGGAGGACTGTGAGAGGGACCCTGCACTGGAGCAGGGGAAGAGCGTGAGGAGTCCTCCCCCTGAGGAGGAAGAAGCAGCAGAAACAATGGGTAATGAACTGACCATAACCCCCATTCCCTGCCCCCTGTTGCCTCTGGGGGTGAGCAGGTAGAGAAATTGGGAGCAAAGTTGAGCCTGGGAAGAAAGAAGTGGATGGAAGGTGATTTCAAGATACGATTGTATTCCTTACTGTCCTACTCTGGTTGGTTGGTAAATTAAGTGGTGGTGGTGTTCAAATTAAATTGATGTTCTTTTTCTTCCCCAATTGAGTCTGTCTTTTGCCCATGACCATAACAGGTGAGTCATCCCTCCCTGTCCTTGTCTTGATTCCTTTTGTTTTATTTTCACCTCCCCATCCCTGAGGAGGAATGAGTGAATGAGCAGCTGCATGGTGCTCAGTTGCACTCTGGGCTTAAACCATGACAGCAGTTTTTGATAAATTATTCCCCTGTGAAAAAATCCAAGTGTTTTTTTATAACACTTGCAAACTTTTACCACTCACAACATCCTGTGGTGAGAAGGTACAGAGGTTAACCTTCATATATGAAGAGCCAAATCCCTTTGCTTCTCTTGAACCTACTTCCTTCTAGTTTCATGTGCTGCTGCTGCCTCAAAAAAGGCAGAAAAGCATCCATCCCCAGTCATCTTTTCCATGCTATTTTAGACTTGTTCGACTCCTATCCTACCCATCCTTAATCATCAACCAGGCTTTATGCAGACTGATGCGTCCTAATCTGCTAGCCAATGCAGCCCTGCTTCCACTTCTACAGGGTGGCTGTTCCTTGTCCCCAATTACTCTTTGGCTTGAAGAAGACCCAATTAACCCTAGTCCTCATATTTTTATTTTTTTTTTAAAGAAAAGGAAGCTGGAAGATGCTCTATATCTCTGTATCTCTGATCCTGCTGGTACTTTTTCCTTCCTTCCTTCCTTCCTTATTTAAGAGAACACATGCCTCCCAGAGTCTCTTACACAATGCCAAAATTGCCTCCATTCCGAGTTGAAGTAGATGACTTTCTTTTTTGAATGAACGAAACTTTTCCTCTTTTCCTTCTGCAAATACACTTTGGGCTGATGGGGGTAGTTCTGATATTTTTATCAATTTTGCCAAATAGCTTCAGTCTGAAAAGACACTGAAAAATATTTTTGAAGGGTTGGAACATCTCTGGTTTGCATTTTCAAAGTGAAACCTTTGGATTTTTGTTTAAAATGGTATTTTGCTTAAATTTAGAATGTGGAGCAAGTGATTTCTTATTTGATTAGGGACAACATGTGTCTCCTTACCATAGAGAAACAGTAGTGTGAGAGATCTGCTATTCTACAGCATTGGAGGGCATTTGTCAGGCTGGAGGAAAGGATCTATAGTCTGGGAATGAATAAATAGCCAACGTGATATAATTTGGCAGCCAGTTTCAAACTGGCCAAACTATCTGCACTGAAGCTCTCTCTTTTCAAAGAAGAAAAGCCCTCACCCTCCCCCAGTCTCAGGCTGACAGACTAAAATCACTGAGCTCCCTGCAGGATGCTAGTGACACCCTGCATGCTGCAGCTTTCAGAGGGGTTCCCAGTTGGAAATCAGTGCTCTTAGGCTGCGATCACAGGTTCTTTGATGAGTGCCCAACAAGCTGTTGGCTGTCCCCAAAAAATCAGACTGCGAGATGCTGGCTGCTCTGTTTGGGCTGATCCTTCTTCAGGGGATGCAATCCTCGGACTCCAGCACTCTGCCGGCTGCAGCACAGGCAGCAGAGTGAGGAGGTGAAGAGGGTGGGAAGAGGGGAGTGATTCTTGTTCCCAGCACTCCTGAGCCACTGCTTAAATCATTTAACGCCGAATAAATTATGGTGTAATTTAGCTGCATAGCATTTCATGCTCAATTAGTGCCACTTTAGAAGAACGCAGTTCTCTATGGAGGGTGAAGCTCAGGAATTTGACTCTGCACTGGGGGGGAAAAATGTATCTCTTAAAGATAAAGGAGTAACCATGGCAACAGCACAACTCTGGGAGAAGCAGGGAGGAGAGGAGCGGCTGCAAAGGAGGCTGCAAAGGAGGAAAAGGTAGATAAGAGACAGGCCACCAATAGGTCTTCTTTGGGAAAGACGTATATCTGCTGGAGAAATGGTGCTGCTGGCTGCTGCAGGCAGCGTTTCTGTAGGAGCCCACCAGTTTGGTAAGGGTGGTCTGCCCTGGGGACATCATGACCCCTGGCCAAAGCAAACCCAAGAGGCTGGATCAGCAAGTGAGAAAAGGCAAAGGAAAGACAGGAAGCCCTACAGCTAACATCCCACAGGAGAAACCTGGTGAGGAAAGCAGAGTGGTCACACCAGAGCTTGGAGACCACTGCTGGAGGTGGGTTCACACCCATAGAGGTGCACCAGCTAGCTGTGACCTCCATCATATCCACCACAATGCAGGGGCACCAGTACAGACATCAATGTAAGATATCCAGGATCCCTGGGGAACCCTCTTCCTCCTGCCCACCTCACCCACTGCTGGTATATGAGCAGGTGAGAAGAGAGCCATCCAGGGTTCCACCCATGGGAGAAGGATGCAGCAGCTTGGGGTTGAACACCAGGAAGAGGGCTTTCCTCCCTTCATAGACTGTGCTGAGAGAGGTCCAGACACCTCAAGGTCCCAGGAGTGCACAGAGCACCCAGCAGCATCATCCAAATGACAGCAGTATAGTGGGTGAGTGACAGCAGTGCTGGGACAGTCCTGATTTGGCACAGCTCTGAGGCATAGACTCCTCAACAGGACATTTCCCTTTGAGCTTGGAGGCTCAGCGAGTATGTCTTGAGCAACCACGTCCTCATCCCATGCCTAAGGAGGTATTTCCCCAGGCTAATACATCCCTGTGACTGGAAGCATTTCCTGGTGTTCAGACACAATTTTTCTTGCTCGATTTCATTCCCTTCCTCCCAGTGAAACCACAAGGGGACCCTTAATAACCTCCCCCCCTCCCAAATTCTTGCAGGCGGGCAAGTCCCCCTTTTACTCCTCCTTCAGGGCCTTTCCCCACAGACCTTTCATCACGCCTGCCCATTTCTGAAGTGCCTTCATGTTTCCGGCAACTTTATGGTGTCCAGGAAGTCACACAAGCACTGTCCCCAGGAGAGAGGTCTGATCCAGATGGGTCCTGTCTCCAGATGTCTCCTTGCACAAGACCTGTGTGCAAGCAGCAGCACATTCAGCCAGCTCCCTTATGGAGTGCAATGGCAGGGTCAAGCCTACCCGTGCTCTTGGCGTTACCTTTGTATTAACTTAAATAATAGAAGCAAAAACAACCCTCAGCCTTTGTCCTCCACCTTGGCTTCTTCCCGGAGTCCCAGTCCCTAGAGTCCACTGCTTCCCCTTCCCACAGCATTTAAATCCCTCCTGCAATTTTAAGTCAGGGTGCATTTAGCTGTAGATTGAACCAGCAAGAACCTCTCACGAGCTGCATTCAATGCACCCAGTATCAGGTTGTCTCAACTTAAGAAAGACAAGGCTGAGCTGCTGAAAAGGAAGCTAGCTTCATGACTCAAAAGACATTTAACAAGCACAGAGAAGAATAAAGCTTTCCTAAAAGGGAGCACAGCATAAGTTTCCTTCTTTAACAGGCTCCTGCAGGTCTGGGAATAAAACAGGAGCTGTCCTACAGAGATCTTAACCACGGGTGTGGAAAATGTGTGGGGAGCAACGGTCTGTGCTTTGAAATGACAGACAGCAGTGTGGGGTAAATGCAGACACTGGAATAGCAAATATGACAAAACCAAGCACTCCACAGTATCTAGATAGGACAAAAAAAGAGGAATGCAGATCTGGAGTTAAGGCTGTGAAGAAGATATAATAAACTGCTCAGTGGATATGCCAGCGGTTGTGGAATGAAAAGGAATGAGATGCAGCATAATGTATTTAAACATCCTCTTTCAGCCAAGTAATTCTGGAAGAAAACCACAGGTCATCTGTCATGACCCCCTTTACAGCACAGCCCTCTTGTGTGGAGCAGGGAGTTACATCTGGTTTCTACTGAATGGCGTCCAGCAACATGTATTTGACTGGAGCATCTTACAGAAAATCATCCCTTGCTTTAAAGATGTGAAGAAATTACCACGTCCCAGAAGTTACCACATCCCAGGGATTTTGTCTGAATGTCTGGTCACATTTTCTGCTGCAAATCTGGGCCTTAAGTCTTACTGGAATTTGTCTGACCTTAATTTCCAGCTGTTGGCTCTTTTGTTCCTTTCCCCATGTGATTGAAGAGCCTTTCGCACCTTGTATTTTCTTCCTGGGAAGGTACTTACACACTGCAATCAGTTAAATCTCAATCTTCTTTTTGATGAGCTAAACAGATCAAGATTTTTCAGTCTCTCATTGCAAGGTTGTTTTTCTTCCATCTCCACAGTCATTTTTGTGGCTCTTTCCTGCACCGTCTCCACTTGTTCAACATTCAACATCTCATTTTCCTGTCCTCATCTTCCTCCCCAACAGTTTTGCTCATAATTCCCTTGAGATGTGGAAAATTAGTCTTTCTGAAGCATTGAGTGTGCATGTATATGTATGTTTCCCTAGTCAGGACCATCCTCCAAAAGATGACATAAATGAAATAAAATGACAATTGCTGGTATCAAGCAATCACCAATTTCCAAAAGCGGTGATCTTACTGATCACTTCGTGCTTACTTATCTATCCGTCTTACTAACACAGCATTCCTTAGCACTAGTGCAATAGCTCTGGAGTTGGGAAAGACAGCATCTCTAATTTTAAACACCTGCCTGAAGCTTCTTTAGAGGAGCACGACATCTTGAAGGGAGCATAGCTGCGGAGGCATAGCTGCTGATTTGTACAGCCTGTTGCATGTGTGTGTAGTACCCCTTCACGGGTAAGATAGAGGCTCTCTGAGGGCTATGGCATGGGATTTGCCGCAAACTTCTTTCCCTCAGTATCTCACATTATTCATCTCGTTTCCTGGCTGGGCTCCTCATCTAGACCTCATTTCCACCAACAGCCCCTCTCCCATGGCCTGTCCACAGTTTATCCCTTGACCTTGATAACAAAAAGCAAGCAGCTTTACAGGGTCAGCCCTTGCTCCGCAAATTCCTCCTCTCAGCTCTGTCTAGGGAGTCGTGCTGTTTAGTATCATCCCGGGATGTTATTAATGTGTTGTTTACTTCTCCCTCTCTGTCATTAATAAAGATGTTAAACTAAACCAGCTCTAACATCGATCCCTGTGGCACCTTCTGGACACCTCCCTCCCCACGCGGTCCCCTGTAGTTTATCATGACTCTGTGTTTACACACCTTAAGCCAATTTTCCGTCAGGTGTCTCAGCTTGTATCCACTCCAGTTGGAATTCATTTGCCAGGTACAATTTTGCAAGGCACTGTATCAAATACTTTATTAAAGGTGGCCTCTAGATACTTGCATTTTTCTTCTCTTAATACAAATGGCTCCATCTGAAGAGGTTGGAAAACACATTTAGAAGAAGATAGGGCCATGTTTTGTATACAGGCAGTAGTTATTAGCACAGTTGTTTAAGTTCAGGGGTGTTAGGGAATGCTAATTAAAATTGCCCATGCTCCTTGCAGCTGGGTGTTTGATTCTGGTCACCTCTACCCAGTGTGAATATTTTTGTTTTGTTTGGTCCAAAATGCAACTGCTATTTTTTAGGAACTTGCCGCATCATACCTCTGATAGGAGAGGTTTCCAAAGTGCTCAGTGACACTCAAGTGTATTTCCTGGGAAGTCCCGATTTGCCAAAAAGCTCTGGTTTGAGGTGACTGATACCACTTGTAAATTTGGACCAAATCTGGCAGAGAAGAGCATGGTAGGGGATGTCTGTCCAGGACAGTGTTACATCCTGGCTGTTTTCAATGTGAAATGTTTGATTTCCAGGTCAGAGCACCTATGTGGGTAGTGGGAGAAAGCCAAGCGATGGATTTGCCATATGGACAGGCTTGAGACATCACTGTGTCTCCATGCCCTTTGTGTGGGAGCAGGGAGCCCTGGTTCCTCCCCATGGAGACAGCCCTGGCTGCAAGGGCTGTCTCCCAGCCCACATCAACCCTCTCTGTGCTGCTGGGGGAGGCCAGCAGCTCTTGCAGCCTGCTGACCTAGGAGAGGGTCTTCAAATCCAGGTGACCTTCCCCCAGCCCTGCAGAGAGCTGCCCTTTAGGAGTTATGGGTGGCAGAGGGACTAGTGCCAGCACAAACCTTGACGTGCTGCAGGCAGGGTCTGCAGTCAATAAGCATCATGTCAGGTCAGAGAGGGATCACATTCCCAGTGCCCTACTTCATCTTTTCCTCCTCCTTCTAGCGAGGCTCTCCATTACAAAATGTACAATTCAGGCAGAACAGCCCATCTCCCCTTGTTTGTGTGCATGTGCGCGCGCGCGCGTGTGTGTGTGCAATCATTTTTCTCCTCTGTCAGAAGGCAAAGCCAGCTTGTGAAGAAGCCATTAATCTGAGCCCATGCCTCGTGCTCCTTTTCTGCTGTGCAGTACTCCGGAGGACGTGCTGGAACGAGCCATTCTGCTGTGCTAATGCCTCCTAATCTTCCCGTCTACCCTGATAGTCTCCAGCAAACTCTTGCTGAGCTCTGGGGCTATATGTCTTCACAGCTGCTCACCAGGGGCATCATTAGGAAAGGGCTCTTAAATGGCTTGACATTCATGGCTTCCCAGAGGAATGGAGCCGCTGACAGATCTCTCCATTTGGAATATGAAATCTATTTGTTCAGATGCATAATGACCGATTTGTCTTCTCAGAGGAGCTGCTGCTGAGTCCTGGGACAGCTAGTTACGGTGCTACAGGCCAGCAGCTGCGTGCTGAAACCACAGCGGGGCCAGCCCTAAGTGACATGGAATAGGGGAGGGGCGTAAAAAAAATGGCTCTGGGGGCAGAAGAAGGTGGGGAATTACAGGCCTTGTCCAGGAATGGAGAAGTTGTGGAGAAAGAGAGAGAGCTCCAAGGCATCCAAGCAAGACAACATGCTGGAGCCCACTGAAGCTAGAGGGAACAAAAGGCAGCAGAACCAGCCTGGAGGAGATGTTGGGTTGTGGTGCTATTTCCCATAAGAAGTCTTGACCGAGGCCACATTTTCTTGTTTGTAAGCAGCACCTGTGTGCTCATCCTACACTGCACCAATCCCAACAGCAAGCAGCAATGGGCACTGCTGGTTCCTTTGTTGCTGGCCAGAACAGTGTGGAGAGCAAGGTGGAACAGAAAATCTGCACACTGCACATCTCAGGCTTTGGTAGGAAAGGTTGAGGGGGAGGCACCCTTGCATGTCTCTGTTTCATCCCATCAAAGCCTTGAGCCGCAGCAGGGCAATGAAGGAGAGTCTGGGTACAAGGAAAAGACAGAGAGACCTGCTGGGAAAGCAGAGAAATTATATGGGACCCCAGAAGGGATGGAGAAGGAAGAGAAGGTCATTGTACTTGCAGTGATATAGTCAAGAGTAAAAGGAGGACACCCAAAGGGCAGATGTCAGAAGAGCTTCACCTGAAACAGGGGACACCTTTCTCAGCTCTGGAGAAGCAACCTGGAAACAGGGCTTGTTCTGTGAGTGATCTGCATGGAGCCAGCATCCCAACTGCCTTGTAGTGCCAGCAAAGGGCCCAGATACATCTTAGGATCCCCATCCCCTGGCACCCTCCTGCCTCAGCTGAATCAAGGCACTGACCTCTTCCACCAAGACATGGGATTTTCACTTCAAGGGGAATCCCAAAATTTCAGTGTCTGCTTGTTTTTCCCCAAAAGGGATGGAACAGTTGCCATTTCGAAATTTTCCACAGAGCGATAATTAAACAAACAAACAAACAAAATCAGAAACAACAGAAAATTTGGACTGAAGCAAAATGTTTTGATGCCGTGAGAAGGTCCAACGGAGCTGGACTTGTGTGGTGTAGGAAAATGCAGGCTGGGACGATATGGGAAGCTGACGCAAAATTATTTTCAGGCCTGAGCTCCTCTCCAACTCCTTGGCTTGTCATCAGAAGGTCAGAAGAGAAAAAGGCATCTCAGGACAGCACCGTACCTGCTACTTCAATGCCAAAACATCTGTACATGGTCTCCCTCCCACCTTCCATCACGGATGAATTAATTTTCAAAGCAGAACAGAGTTGAAGACGCCTGGGCTTGTCCTGCACTGATGGGAGGGCTTCCCAGGCACACAGAACCCTGGCTGCTGTGAATGTTCCCCAGCCCTGCTATCTGCTAAATCAGAAACACGTTATTTGAATCAGAAGAACAGGAGGAAAGAGCCACTTCTCTGCTCTTCTGTGCTCCATCAACAAACCGGCTGGCTATGCTGGACCTGTGGGACTCTTTCAGGGAGCCCTTGGCAGCACTGATTACAGGATTGTTTGCCTTCATATTTGCAAACACCACCAAGGAGATACCCAATGAGCTCAGGGCCACCTTTCAGACCAGGATTTCTCTGTTTGCATTGAGTTATCAGTGTACCACGGATTTCTGGGTGTATGAATCACGGCAGATGCCAGCTGGGGACCAGAGCAGAGGAGAGTTGCAGGGAATGCAGGGAATGAAGCTCCCAGCAGACAAGCCCATATCTAGCACTTGTCCTGGCCACTGTGGCTAGCTGAAGAGTCTGGTAGGCACCTGGTGGTGGCTTTTCTGTAGCTGAGGCACTGATGGGTGTGCAGCCATGGGGGTTGTGGAGCTGGGGGTGTTGAACACACCTCCCAGGTTGGGGTCAGATTCAAAATCAAACCAGCCTGGAATATGTCACCTCCATCACTATCTCCACAGTCCCACAGATCCAGGCTGTCCCCCAGGCTGCCACCTGAGTTTCTGCCTGGCTCCTTATCCTTACGGACAGGTTAAGAGGAGGATGGTAGTGTTACTTCACATGCAACACCCATGCTGCTGCTGTGTTGCTGAGGAAAGAGCCTGGGAGGATACAATAAAACACCATGTGGAACGGTCAGCAGCTCCAGCAGTGAGAAAGGAGGGAGCAGGCAGCAGAGCTTAGCCAGGGCACCCAAAATGCCTGTATCAGTTGCAAACAGCTCTTGGGTGGGAGGGCTGACAGGATGCAGAGAACAAGCAGGCTGTGTGCTTGCTCTTGCCTAGAAGGAGGGAAATGGGAGCCCTGCTCCAGCCAGAGTCAATCTCCAACTCAAGGCCACACCCATTCCAAGCTGACCCATGATGACTGTGAGGCAGCTTAGCGTGGGCTGAGGTGTGTGTGAAACCCCTTGCATTTCATTCACCCAGGGCTGAAACCACACATGCTGACACTTTACCAAGGCTCACCTGATACATGGGAAGTTGGTACCCTGCAATTAGACACATGCAAGTCTGAGCTCCCAGATGGAGTTTGGTCCAATGAGGCCCAGATAACCGGCAGATGCATGAAAGTGGTTTTCTCAAACTGTACAGAGAAACATCACTCCCAATACTCTGACAGAAATATTGCGGCCCTTGCGAGTGAAGCAGTCCCTGCCCATGTGGATGGATGAGGATGCAGCCTTATGGTGTATCTTGGAGATGATAGAGCAGCCCTTTAAGTGACAAACATGGTTCTCAGAGACTGTTCTTCAGGGGCTGGTGCCTTAGCTCCCTGTGTGTGTAAAAGCGTGGGTATCCCAACAGAGAGGTTGCCTTCACTGCCAGCAACTCACAGCAAAAGCAAAGTGACCTAGCACAGCCCTCCTGCCCTAAACAAAACAAACCCGACCAAAACACAGCCTTCCTTAGCAGGCTTTTCCATGTTGCAAGAGGGTGAGAAAAAAACCAGCATGTCAGGCAGATGTTAGCTAATGAACTGGAAGGTGTCCAGGGTGCAGCATCTGGCTGGAGTCACACTAGAAGATCAGTGCAAGTGCGATAAACCCTGGGTGTGGGCATTTAGTGGGCAGGCTGTGAAATGCAACTTCAAGGCATTTCAAGACCAAGTGATGCTGCTATGCCTTACACACAGTGTCTCCACACCTCATAGTAAGAGGCATTTATTTCCTCCTTAGCGGTCCCTTGCAGGATGCTAAGACATTACAATCTCAGCCTGGCTGGTGTCAAAGTTTATTCTGGGGCAGTTTACTTGGGGATGGAGGTTTGGGGGTTGTGTTGGTTTTATTTTTCTTTCTCACACTGCAGTTCTTCTTCCCATCAGTGCAACCAGTGTGTCTTTTTGGCAAGCTGTGACCTGAGCCCTTATGTCAGAGCACAGCCATCCAGGCGACTTGTTTTCCTTGAAGGCATCCTGGCAAGAGGTGGTCTGGCTTCGCTGCAAAGGTTCTGCTACCTTCCCACCTTTGTCCTGACCTGCTGGGCAGCTTCAGATCCAGCTGGCATTCCCATCCCAAGCTGTACTGCCTCTCTCAAAGGTAGGCATTATGAGACAGATGATGGTTTTTGTACTGAGAGCTTGGAAAATCTGCACTGGGCCCTTCCTGTAACTGTGGGAAGAGAAATGAGAATTAAAGAGATGGCCTGTGGCTCTACCATTTAGAGGCCTGTTACACGGCTTAGGCCAGCCTGGGGTCTCTTCCAGTGGTTGGCTCTGCCCAGCCACATCCTTGCTGGAGACATGTTACCCCTGAGCAAACAGAGAGTATTGAGGGTCTCCAGCTCCTCCAGAGGCCCTCTGTGTCACTGTCACCAGACTGACAAGGACAGGTCCCACCAGCCTGGTTTTGCTGTTCACTCTGGAGTCTTACAGGCATCTCTGGGTGGGAAAGCGTTGGTCTTTTCGTCCTCACCAAGGGTCAGCTGCAAGGGGCTGTGACATGCCAGGAGCAGAGCAGAGCCAAAAGCCTGATGGGATCTGCTATGTCCCTATGTGCTGGGGGTCTGCATTGCCCCTTAACTCTGCTCCACAGGGACTGGTACCAGCTGGGGAGCAGAGTGGCTGTGAGGGCTGAGATGGAATGTTTCGTGGATGTGAGGGACTCCTGTCCATGCCTCATATTTCTCCACAAACAGATGGGGCAAGGAAACACCCCAATGACCCCACTGACCCTCAGCTATAAAATCATCACAGCCCTGTTTTGTCCCTCAGCTCTACAAAAAGCAGCTGCCACGGTGGTACATACACCTTGCCATCACTGCAGGCATGCACTGATGCATTAATTTTGTCTCCCTCTCCCTGTCCACTACCCATCAGGACACTTACAGATGCTTAGGAGCATCAGCACCCCAGGGCCACCTTACAGTGTCTGGCCCTGTCCCTGCAGAGCCAGTGTGTATTGCAGACCTGCCTCCACTTTGTGCATTTGACACAGCAACATTTACTGCTCTGAGGAGCAGAGCCAAGCTACCAAATAAATGCCTGGCTACTTTACTGCTGGTTTCTAGCAATGAAAGAGTGTCGTAAACTTTATGCAAACTCCCAGGTGACAGCTGCAGAGTAGAGGGACATATTTGCTATAATTTTTATTTCCCCTCTTTGATTTGGGATTTTGTTTCCACTTTAACTGTGGTACAAGGGGCATCTATATAGAGGATGCCTTTTTTTTTTCCTTTGCTGCCCTTTGGCAGCTTCTGTTGTCTTTCTCCACCTGAGCTCCCTGTGTGAGGTGATTTGTCATCAGGAAGACAGTCACAGTACCACGGGGAAGAGTCTGACGGAGAACTTGTGTGACTGAAGTGAGCTGGGCATCTGCTGCCTGCCAGACACCATGTCCAGCTCTGCTCCCTTGGAGGCACAGGGGAGGTCATGTAAAACACAGGTTCTCCTGCAGATTGTAAAAGCAGAAGTGTCACATGTGTGCTACAGGATGGTGACAAAGCCCATCTCTTGTCTTGTAGTCACTGGAGACCTCTGGGTTCAGGGCTCTGGTTTGCAGCTCGGAAGTGCTAGCAGCCAGTCAGAAGGAGAAGTGCAGTGCTGGCTGGGACAGGAATCCCTGCAGCAGCTTTTGCTCCCCAAAGCTGAGCTTTGTGTCTTGAAACCAAGCAACGCCCACCCATGCTCCTATGCACCAGAAATGGTGATTAATGGCTCAGTGTAATTTTCCCCATGTCTCCTCCTCAGTTCAGCCCGCTGTTGCACAGTCAGAGGTGTGTTCATGCCTTTCTCATGTCTCCCTGGCTACACAGGGGCAGAACACCCTTTTGTCTCTGTTAATTAGTTGCTCAACATGATGAAGTTTAAAGGGAGATCACAGTTAATCATCCTCATCCAGGTGCTTCTCAAGCAGCATCATCATCTCCCCCAGCTGCTGCAAGGCTGTTGATGGATGGATGTAATTCATGGACATGCAAGTGAATTGCCAACTGAAGTCACTTGTATTTTAAGGCATCATTCCAGTGAGCCCCTGGAGCAGGAGGACTTGGAAGCCCACAGCCACTTGAACTCAACAAGAGCCTCTAGCATGAAGTTTATGTGCAGTCCAAATTCTTGTATCTCCACGCAGAGTGATCTCCACAAGCTCTGGGGAACAGTTAAGTGAAGGAGGCTGCTTTTCACCTTGGGAAGGAAATATCAGAGCACAACTTGCCCTTCTGCTTCCCTGCAGGCAATGGGAGATCACTCAGACTGAGCCAGGAGCATGAATAAGGAAGTTCTCATGTGATTTTCGTGTTGTTTTAGTGCTTTACTTGCAGTGCTCTTTGATGTCTCACCTGCTTTTGTTCTCCAGGATGCACGTGCTGTTGGGGCTCCTTTTGTTTCCTTGGTGCTTGCTCTCCTCCTCCCTCTCTGGACTTACCATGCCAAATAGATTTTGACTGCCTTTACTCAGAGATCAAGCGCTGCTCTCTCTCATTAGATGCAGTATTTGTTGTACCAGGACTTGAATGACCCTAGTGCAGAGAACTACAGAAGAATCCCTTTAACTGCTATGCAGAAGACAAATATTTGCTGGTACAGAACACTTTGGGTGATGTTATAGGAAATATGTCTGCATGCATCAGACATACTGGCAAAGCTGACATGCCTTTTCACCAAGTCACAAGTACCCTGACAGGTCCTCTGTCAGAAAAGCTGGAAAAAAACATCTTATTTTACACAGAAAATGCGTTTGTTAAATGTCGGGGTGTTTGCCCTTTTTTTTGTCCTCCTGAACTGGAATGAAACCAAGGTTTTTAATTTTAGTTTTAATGTATTTAGAGGTTGTGGGAAATTAAACAGAAAAAGCAGTGCTCAAGACTGGCCAACAGCCAATGACCACTTCTTTGTGCAGGAGAGCTGAAATGAGTCTCGGCCAGGCTGATTCCCCCTTGCCCACCCAGAGTACTCTGACTTCTGTGCTGTTGGCTACTTTGCATCTCTTTGATTTTCATTAAAACCCTAATCAAGGACCTGTTGAATTTTCCCATCAAGAATTTAATCAAAATTAGTGCACTACCATTGCATGTTTTGCTTTCAAAACTTTTTTTTTTCCCTGAAATAATGGACAATATCCTTTACAAGTAAAAAGAAAATTAATGACCATTTCAAGCTGAGAAACAGAAATGGAAGCAGCATTTTAAGTGGGTTTTCCCTTCCTCCAAATCTTGGCAGGAAACAGCAAGTGGCAAAATCAAGTTAGCATCCTTTTCCAACTGTATTCTTGAGCAAGCTGGGCCCTGAGCTTTGAGTGAAGGATCAAGGTCCTTCTCTAAATCATCACAAACCAGAATTTCTGTGCATAACCACACAGAGAGGGAGAGCCATAGCATGGATGTTTTCCAGGCTCCAGTTAGCCACCCAACAGGGGACCAGATTTTTCAAAGGTATAGCAACAGGTTGGGTGTATGTTGAGAGTTGAGCAGAGTTTTCTTCTCAGTGTGCTGATTTTGGCTGGGACAGAATTAATTTTCTTCACAGTAGCTAGTATGGAGCTGTGTTTTGGATTTGTGCTGAAAACACTGTTGATAATTCGGGGATGTTTTAGTTATTGCTGAGCAGTGCTTACACCGAGTCAAGGCCTTTTCTGTTTCTCATACCACCCCATCAGCAAGTAGGCTGGGGGTACACAAGATACTGGGAGGGGACACAGCCAGGACAGCTGACCCCAACTGACCAAAGCAGTGTTCCATACCATATGACATCAGGCTCAGTGTATAAAGCTGTGGAATGGAGGTCGTTTGGTGTGATGGCATTTGTCTTTCCAAGTAACCGTTACGCATGATGGAGCCCTACTTTCCTGAAGATGGTTGAACATCTGCCTGTCGAGAAGTAGTGAATGAATTCTTTATTTTGTGTCACTTTTGTGGCAGCTTTTGCTTTGTTTATTAAACTGTCTTTATCTCAACCCCTGAGTTCTCTCAGTTTTCCAGTTCTCTCCCCCATCTG
Organism: Strix aluco; assembly: GCF_031877795.1. Taxonomy (NCBI): domain Eukaryota; kingdom Metazoa; phylum Chordata; class Aves; order Strigiformes; family Strigidae; genus Strix; species Strix aluco. Next base: position 86,130,491 of record NC_133971.1, on the reverse strand, counting down.
ACCTGAGGGAGTAAGCAAGTGGCTGTGTGGGGCTTAGTTGACAGTTGGGGTTAAACCACGACACCCAGAAAATCTCACCCACGCTGTGGGGCTGACTGCAGGGAAAGCTCTCTTCCGCAGGTGGGATGGGGAGGTCCCTCCTTGCAGCTGGCTTCTTCCAGGGCTGCTCCACTTTTCAGGGTGTTCATTTTTAGAGGCTAATGAGACATGCCAAGCCCACAGTTGGGAATTTCTTCTGTAATAATAATTACCATCCTTTGCCCTTCTCTAGCTGCTTCTAGTCCGAGATCTCTATGCCTCCATTGAGTAATAGGTCTTGTGTTGCCAACCCTTCAGCAGACAGACAGATGATCTCCATTACACAGACAGGGGAGAACAAGCCTGGGTGAAAACAATGGGTGTTTCTTCCCCTCACCACCATTTTTCCCAGGTCCTTCCCATGACAGATTGAGGCCCCTTGGGGATAAGTGCTGTTCCCTCCCACTTGCTCATGGTGAGGTGAGCACTGGCTGATGCATGCCAGGCTCATTTCCCCCTGTAATGTGGCTTTCTGAGTTTCACAGCACGCTTTCAGCCATCCAGCCATCAGGCTGAGCCTTCCCACTGGGAAATAAACCCCTTGCTCTCAGGACTGGCCATGCTGCATGCGAGGTCCCAGGGTTCCCTGGGGTGCCAGGGCTGCAGCATGCAGCTCTGTCCCACTGACCCTTTTGCAGCCTGTCCTCACGCCAGCCCTGCTGAGCAGCACGAGCAAGCATGGTCTAACAAAGGAAAGGGGAGAAATGTTCTGCTCCAGACTCAGAAATCCTGCCAGAAAAAAAGAAAAAAATAAATGGATGAGACACAGTGTCTGAGTGTGTTGGGCACTGAAAGAGTTTTACTGCAGCATGTTGGGGCACGTCACAGGCAGAGTGAGTGAGGAACAACTCAGCAGCTACCAGCCCCGTGTTAGGAAATGAGCTGTGCCAGGGGAACTGAGCCGTCCTCACCCAGGATGGGGCAGAGCAACTGCTCTTCAAGGCTCTCTCCTCTTCCTTCACCCAGGCAGGAAAAGGAAGCGTTTTGCTGCATGCTTCCCCAGCACAGTGCCTCTCATCCCATGTCTCATACAGGCATCCAGGTGTGAATATCATCCCAGGGATCTCAGGGGACCACACTGTGCCACTCCATCATCCTGTTCTCTTCACGCAGCAGCAAGGATGTGGAGACCAGGCTAATGGGCAGGTATTTACCCTACGAGGTGCAACACACCTTATGATACCTCCCAAAAGCAGTATTAGTGATCTCATCCCTGGTATCTTCCCATTCCTTAGTGCTTGCTTGGCAAAGGGTTTAAACAGGGTTTAAAAGTTTCTAGTTGGCATCCCTTGTTACTGGGTTGGCATCCCTAATAATATACTTCAGCCAAAATAAGATTTTTGGAATACAGTTAAGCTCTAAAAATAAATACTCTTACATAAAAGCTTTAAAAAATAAGATAACCCTCAAATACGGATATGTCAGTCTCCCTCTTAGACTCAACTGTGCTTAATTTGCTGAGCAGCAAGAGGTTTCAGGAGGTCTTTGCCAGGACCCTGCTGTTACCAGCATTACCGGATTAACGCTCTCAGGGCTCCAAACCTTGCTCCATACATCACACAGTGCCTAACCCAAGAGCACTGAGAGCCAGAGAGAAGAAAATGCAGCTTGATTTCCCATCTATCAGTTCTCTGATGCCTCTCTTAAAGCTACAATCTGCCCTTTCCCACTAAACAGACAAAACTGTGACCATAATGGGTAACTTCTTTCCCCATCCAGCTGCTTGGGAGCTTGTAATGACACTGTGAAGCACCTCTTTGCCTGAAAATTCTCCTTTCAAGATACATTAGGGTCATTCTTTTTTATGGGAAGGAGCAGAGAGGGGAGGAGGAGGGAATGATCCTGGGGGAGAGAGATAAATAATCTTCAAAGAGAACAATTAACAATCAATTGCAGCACCACTGTAGAGCAGAGATAGACACATATTTCTGGCTTTTATTTCTGATTAATGAGAGAAAGGCCTGGCATCCCCTCTCCCCATCCCTGAGAAACTGGTCTCCTGATTATGTCACAACTGATCTGCAATTGTTCTCTCTGAAGATTATTTATCTCTTTTCTTCATGATTGCCTGCTCTGAGACCTTAATAAATTGGATCCAGCCAGCAGCAGTGCTTGCTAATTTCCCCCTGAAGAGGATTTGAGTTTTTGTCAGGCTCTTAGGGCATCTGTTGGCTTGGTCTCCGTTGCTTTTTAAAGGATTGTGTTTAAAACCTCATTTTCCAACACTGTAGCATCAAGGTTGCTGGTAGTTATATGTTTGTATTGGATGAAATCATCAGCAGGGCTCAGCGCTGATTTCGGTCACTCTGTACCAAATGCTATACAGAGATGGCCTTGGCAAATGGGTTTTGTAGGATCCTGTTATTATATGCTATGGAGAACACCTTGCTCTTCTCCCCCACTTTCAGCAAAGAGTTAGATGGGACAGGATTGCAAGCAGCTTGGAAAAGCCCTAGGCTGAGCCAGCTGGAGCCCAGACAAAGCTGCAGGATTAGTGTAAAGCAGTGGATTTTGGGGTGGTAAAGGAAGGCAGAGCATTGACTGATGCAGAAAAGATGCTCAGAGCCAAACCCATAGCACAGCTAAATGCTCATTTCCAGGATGCTGTGGGTCCTGCTTCAGGGATGGCTGAGCAAGGGACAGAGACACTCCACCCACTCAGGTTTGCAGACCTGCATTTTGAAGGAGGATGGCTCTGGTGTCCTGGTGCTTTCTGTGCCCATAACATCCCTGTAGGCTCTCCCAGGACATCAGGCAAACTGAGGGCCAGTTCTGCAAGAAATTTCTCCTTCCACCACCCTGCGAGGCACCTTCCCTGCTGAATTCAAACTGTCATATGCAGTGAGGCAGCTCTTCCCTACTAGAGTCATTCTCTTATGGGGGAGAGAAGAGGGAAATGGATGGTGTCCATTTCTCTGGGCAGCACAGAGGTGTCAACGCACTTGTTTATTGCTCTGCAAATGTAGATTAAAGATTTCTTGCCTTGTTCCCTTCCCATTCTCAAAGGTAATCCTTTGTGTGTGCGTGTGTGTCTGCGTGAGTGTCTCTGTTACTGCCTGCATGCACATAAGGGTCTATCTTGCATTAATGCAGTCAGATAAGGAGGTCTCCTTGGGGAATCATTCCCTACTGTTTTTATTTTAATATGACAAACACTGCGTGCTTGAGTGGTAAATGAGATGGTATTATTTCTCTGACTTCCTTTATGTTCTTGTCCTAATCTTCCCTCCTATTTCAAGCTGTTGCTACAAACTCTCTCCCTCTACTCCCTTTCCTCTGTGACTCTCATCCTTCAGATGTTTAGGCTAAGTCTCTCCGTGGGGTCTGATGGGATCAGCTTCATAAACCTTCCTGCTCTTAGGTTTCCTAGGAGAAAGGCCATGGGAAGGAGTGTTACCAAAGGCCATGCTATCCCCAGGGCCGTATACTGTAGCCTGCTTTGTGATCTGACCATTTCCTCTTGGTTGGAGTGATGAAAGCTACACCCCTAAAAACCTGCATAAATATTTCAGCTGAAAAAGAAAAAAAAAAATCATGATGAGAACGGAGATCTGACTGCAACACCAGCTCCGCTGGAAACGGCGAACTGGGACGTGGGCTCTCTAAAGGTCACCCTGAGCCAGAGAAAACCTCAACTGAATTCCAAATACTTCCCTTCTTTATTGGCAGCAGCACATGCATTTGCAGATAAGCTCTAGATTTCACTCATTAATGCTGTTTCCCCTTTGCATGCACGAGGGTCTGTCCCCAGGTTGCGCAGGGATGGGAGATCTCCCTGGTTTTGGGTTGCCACAGTCTGGTGTGGCTGGATGGAAATGAAGTTGTACTTTCTCAGATCCATGCAGCTAGACCTGGTAACATGATCCCAGCTGGCCTTACCCTCTGCAACATCAACCATGACATCAGGCAGGTGGGGAAGCTGTGTTGGAGATATCCTGTTAGAAATTCAGTGTTCACTACATTAAGTCCATCATTGCCTGTCTCACGTGAGGAGATGTCCTCCCATCAGTTCACTACAAAATCCTGTATAGGTGGCAAAGCCACACAGCTACTCTGGGCACCTCTGTGGTCTCAGGGCTGTGAGGAATATGTGGTTGCCTCCTGCTTGCCAGCATTAGGAGGATAGGCTTGGGCACAGGGTATCTGTGGGAAAAAACATCCAGCTTTGCCTTGAGATGTGTCAGGGTTATTAGTGGGGCTGCAGCAGCCTGTGAATGGCAATCCACTTGATTTAGAATTAAGCTGACATTTTATTCCAAACCATGTTATCATTAAGGAAAAGTGCTGCTCAGAAAGCCCTGACCAGTGCTTGGAAAACTGGCAGGGGTGGAAGGCAGTTCTCACCAGCTGTGAGCTGCGAGGTGAATGTGAAAAGCCAAGCTGTTAACTGCAAGATTCAGATGAGCTTCTGAATGCACGGTCACAACTGTAGCCTGCTTTGAAACACACAAGAAACCAGGCAACGGTGTTGATAACCACAGCATGAAGCCACAGGTCAGGTTTAGGTCCAAACCTGCAGTCTCAGCCCTTTGTCCAGAGATGTATCCTTGGCTCTCACCCACTGCAGCCAGACTTTTGTCCTGCTCCAGGACCTCTCTGCCAGACCTGGCTGTCAGGTGACCACCTCCAGGTATGAAGCAGTAGATGCTTCAAGTAGGATATATACATTTGCTAAGGGTTTCCCCAGAAACCCATGTCAGTCTTGGTGACGCAGAAAATAAACTATCTTATTAGGGTTGAGACTGAAAACTTAAGCCTGGGACATGGTGCCAGACCTGCCAGCTTTCTCCTTGTAGTTCTAAAAGACCTTATGCTGACCTGTCTCAGGCATAGGCCCACTGGGCTGGAGATACACTCTGGTTTTGGCAATGGCCCCTACTCTAAGCACCAAGACAGCAACTCCAGCTTTCAAGTGTTGAAACTTGATCTGTCATCACAGGTTCCCCTTCTCATCCATGGAGAGAAATAAACTTCTTATGTCCTGTGATCAACCTCACCTTGCAGCAGGAAGCTCAAGCAAGATTTGCTCTCCAAGTCTAGGAAAGGGAGGCAGAGGTGGTTAACTCTGGCTTAAATGCCTTGTTTTTTCAGTGTCCAACTCTGGGCAGGCAGGACCTGCCCCAGCACTGCTGACCCCTGGCACCTCCCAGATGCCCAACCAACATGTGAGGACACTTCTGTCATGATGCTGAGTTGTAGTTGCCCCTCTGAGGGCCACCCCTATGGCCAGGCAAGTGGCTTAAATATTAAAACCTCTCATCAGCTTTCCACCAAATGACAGTGGTAAGCAGGAGAGCATCAGACCCCTGGGGAGAAGAGTTCTCCCAAATCCGCAGCTGTCCCAGGACTTTCATGATCCAGCCCAATGCATATGCATGAGGGAGGAACCTTGAGGATGAGCCTTGCTCAGGTGGGAGATGATGTCTTGCACTGACTCCCCTCCGCTTCACATCTCTGTCAGATGGGGTGATCTGCCCACAGAAAGCAGAGGGATGGAGAACAGTTCATTCCACAGCGGGTGGAACTCATTACATGGAGCAAGCACCTGGAAACACCAGGACTGTGTAGCCTTGCTTGCTAATGGGGAGGTTTGGCCTAAAGACTGCAAAATGTGTTATTTTTGCAACTTCTATCCCTGCAACTACATGGAGTGTAACAGCGAAGATTATCTTGACAGCTCTCTTACCTTATTCTCTCATTACAGCTCATCCAGCAAGGATGGGGGGGGTAGCGAAGCAATTTTAGGAGGCTGCGCATTTTTTATGGTTATGTCTTATGATGTGTTAATTTGCCAAATCAAATATATGTCTCAGCACTTCCACCTTTACCTCCCGCATGCCTGCAAAATAAATAGTCATATTAATCATACTTTGCCGTTCTCTCCAGGGATTAGAAAGCAATTTGCAAAGATCGGTTAGGCCAGCCTTGCTGGCTCGCTGCAAGGGTGTGCTGCGGCCACCGTGCAGCTGGGGAAGCTGAGGCATGGGGAAAGCAGAGCAGCTTGTAGGGGGAGTGGGCAAGAAGTGCATGGTTTAGTTCAATTCCCCCAGCTCCCTGTCCTCCACAGGGAGGGAAAGTGGCCAAGGGCAGCATGGAGAGAACACACGAAGGGTTTTAAATTGGGTCCTGTGAGCGCTCACTGGCTGGCATAACCCAGCATTGGGTGGTGGAGGGAGAATAGACAAGGGGCACCAGGGAAGTGAAAGGGAGCAATGAGGGAAAACCACTCCCTTGTAAATCCAGATGGGATCAGAAAACGAGGTAATTCTTCAGCTGCAAGCAGCTGAGGCTGAAGTCAAGCAGCAGGTGGGTGTTGAGGAAAGTGGCTCTAATGCTTTAGTATGGAGTCTGTCCTGCTTCCCTCTTCCCTCCCCTCCTACCTGCCTGCTAAAATAATCTTTCCTTCCCTTGCAGCCCTGACTGTGCTTGCTTTTCCTCTTTCTCAATCTTTGATGACTTCATTTACACCAGTTCCCTGTCTGCTGACACCTGCCATCAGCTCTGAGCGTCTGTTTGCTGGAACAGGCTGTGACCCATGGGCTCCAGCATAGTAGAATATGTTATTAATAAAAATAATGTCATCCAGAAGCATTGCAAGCCAGGAAGAAGATAATTTGTTGTCCACTGTTCCCATTAGTGGAGATGTTCCTGGGGATCTTCAATGAGAGGAGCCACCATGTCCATGCTGATCTGAGGTGGCCATGTTCTTGGCCAGGCTTCCCAGGAAGAAATCAGTGTTGCACACTGCAGCCCACATTTTTGGGAACACGTGGGCTGCGGGACTCACTGAGATGTGAGCACTATAATGCTGAAGGCAATCTCCAAGTGTTTAAAAACCAGAAATCATGAGCTGGAAAAAGTAGCTCTCTGGGTGGCCTACTTTACCACCAGCATATTGCACGTCCAAGTGGCAGCCAGAAAACTCATATACGCAAAAAATCCCAACAGTCCTGCAAGTGAGGGGTGTGCTAGGTTCTAGAGGGAGGCTAGGAGAGGTTTGGATATTCACGTGTGTCATCAGCTCTTCTGTGAAGGACCACGTCCATCCATGACTGTGACTGTGACATCCATGACTGCAAATGTCACAGGTGCATCCTTCCCTGGAGGCATCTTGCTGGTTACCTGGTGGAGGAAGGACTGCAACAGGGTGCAGCTGGGAGGGGACATTTTTACAGGACACCTCACCCCTACTCCAGGGCCCTCCCAGGTATAATTGACTGTAGATCAGAAATCAGTTCTCTCAGTGGCACTGGTATGTGACACGGCAAAGCTGCACAGCCAGGAAGAAGATCCAGGGGAGGTTTGGCTGAGTGGGAGAGGAGGTTAGAATGAAATGAGTTACCCTTGTGCTCTGCATGGGAGACCTAACTTTTTTGACTTGAGGTCAAGAGATATAAATGATGCCAAACATAGGGCTGAGCTCCTCAGTTACAGCCAAAATACTACCACACTGGCTTCTCATTCAGTCATCCAGGGGTGCTGGTTACTCTCCAGGCTCCTGGCTCTGACCACACCAATATACCACTGCAGCCCTTGGAGAGGTGTCTGCAGATTTGTGCTGAGGGGCATTGACCTGCTGCTTCCCTGAGATGATGTTTTAGTTTTCCATAATGAAGACAGGTTGATGGATCATTACCAGCAAAATCTGCCAGAAAAACTCCTGGTTGTACCACAGAGGAGACCTAGCATTGTGAGCGTGGTGTTCCTCCTGGCTTCTGATGACTGGGCCAAGAACTGAAACCACACAGCATGGGGTCAGTCTGCTTTATTCATCTTCTGAGACACAACCCCTTCCAGGGCTGGCAGATCCATGGGAGATGGCTCACATTTGTTCTGGGCATCCTATCATGTCCTTCACAGTGAATGACACCTTCTCTTGTCCTCTGGCCAGGGTTTTGGCAGGCCACCCTGATCCCAGCACCTCTCCAGTGTCCCTCCCATGCAAATGCTGGCAGCCCTCTCTCAATCTCTTAAGGCTGTTCCCTGTGTAAAGGACAAGATATAACTGCAAAAACCTGACAAGTCACACCCTTACAGCATGGCTCAGTTCCCAGCTTCTTTCCTATTATGTCCTTAGTCTCAAACAATTTTCATGGAGGTCATGGGATGAGACTGCGGAGAATCAGAGGCTCCCACATCTTTCAGTGGTTTGAGGAAAAAAAATGTGGCTAAGGCAGGCGAGGACCCCACTGGGTGCTTCACATTCAGGGAAGGAGAGGAGCCAGCTGCCTGCATTGCCAGGGGTAGGAAATGCTGGAGATGCCTGCTTCCCTGCCTGCACTTGAAATTGCAGTTGCTCACCAGCTCTGTTGTGCAGCAGTTTTAGGAGGAAGGGTGGCACCCTGCAGCACCCTGTCCCCTGCGTGCCCAGGGAAGCAAAGTAGGATTTGTGCAAATGTGTTCCCTTGGAGGCTGCGGTGGGTTGAGACCAGCTAAATGCTGATGCAGTTCGTGCAGAAACTGTCATCTGAATGACTTGTGGGGACAGTGTGGATGAGGATGGAAGGTGTCACAGGAATTAAAATGAGTGTCTCCAGATTATTTGTGAGCGAAGGATAGAGGCATCCATCAGCAAGTCTCTCTGTAGAATACAGTTCCCCAATTGCTCTGCATTTTCTGCTGTAATGTGTACATGTGTCTTATTGCAACTGAGGGGTTGGCCTGTAGTGCCCTTGGGGACACCCCCAAGGACCCAAAACATCTGCACTGGGCTAACATACAATAGAGGACCTAGCCTCTTGCACTCTTATGAAGGCCATGTGGGATCTCCTGGACATCTCCCCAGGGGCTGGAAAACTCCACCAGATATGTAAACTACTCCATCAAGGTCACAGCATGGAAAAGCAGCTGCAGTTGGTTCACATTTTCTTTTTTTTAAACAAAATGGGTATTTTGCTAAGGAATTACATCCTAGATACTGTTTTCAGGAATTTCAGCAGGAAAGAAAAGATTCCTTTCATTTCAGGAATGTTTTCTTAATGCTCCAAACTGACATGTACACTGACAGCAAAAACATTCTGAATCCCATTACATTTTTATTTTTTGTACACAAGAAAATTTGCATATGTTAGCATATGTATTTGATATATAATGTATATATTCTCTGAAAAGTAATTAGTATTTTTTCAACCATTTGCAACTATCACATGTTCCTAGGCTCTGTGCTGGCATAATTGGATGAAACTCTGTTGTACATGTTATACTGCCTGTTTGAAGAACCAATCCATGTTCCCATCTGGCCTTAAGATTTCAGAATTTCTGTCAGTGCTTTAAAGCAGCTCTACCATGGCCAAAAGGCCAGTACAGCGTGGGAGGCTGCAAGGACTGAGCCTGGATGTTAAAGGTCATATCCAAAAAAAACCATCAGAATTTCTGCTTGCTCCTGAAATCAAGAATTTGGGGAGAGAAAGAAGTTTTGAAAGCCCCTGTCCCTGACAACACACCTAAAGTGTGGGGGCTATGGCTTAAATAATCTTGTTACTGCTTGTTTTCAGTCATCACATCACGCAGCTAAACTTGGAAAGTCACTCCTGACAGTGATCTGTCATGGAAGAAATGGTTTCTTCTGAGGACACTCTGAAGGCTTTCTGAGGATAAAGAACAATACACATGCAACTTGTTAAAGAAGCTGCAGTACAGCAGGAAAACTGCTGAAAGGATAACTGTGTATTGCTGGAGATAGAAACTAGCTGCTTAAAAATGATTGCCAACATGCTCCTGCTATGGTTGGGTGAAAGTGCTTCTCATCCCCCACCCTGGCTGGAATTTGTCACGGCGAAAGTAGCAAGAGGCAAAAGACAAGAATTATTTACATGTTTTCCAATGAAGAAACTGGAATATTTTTTTATCAGCAGATTTTAAATGCTTTAAACCTTGTGAAGAGCTTGGGTAAAGAGGCGGTTAAGAAGTAAGAAAGGATAAGGTTTGCCTTCAAGCCCCTACTCCACCAGGAGTTTTGTTGATGCCCCTGAGCAAAGCACTTTGGGTTTGAGGGGGAACTGAGTTTCCCATCTATAAAAGGAGGTCAGCTGCACTTGTCCACCTTGCAGGGGCATTTCAGGGATAAGTACTGACAAGTGCTGAGATGCTATAGCAATCACACATACACTTGAATTAGATGGTGTCTGTGTTGCTCAGAGGCAATCATTTGCCAGTTGGAAACTCACTGCATCGAGAGGTTTTGTTTCAAAGCAAACTCAGCAACAACAGCAAGCGACATCCCAATGGGTCTGGAGGTGAGGGATGCTATGCCATGAGGTGCTTTAACAGCAGGCTTTGAAACAATTTTGAAGCAGCAAGTCTTGGTAGTCATGCTGGTGGATGGAGAGCAGCATCGAAGGCCAAGGTGACGTTACTTGCTGCTTGTGATGCATCTATTGGAAAGCAGGCTCTGGTCGTGAGACAGCACAGTCACCTCAGATCTTCAACCTAGATAACAATCAGGAACATTTTCATTGGTTTCTCTCAACACATATTTCAGTTAACTGCAAAATGTGAAGGATGATGAATGGCAGCAGAAAACACGCCTGACAACAGAAGGCTAGGGAAAAGGCACTGCATGTTCAAGAGAGCCTTGGACACTCAGAAGTAAATGCTGGTTCCGTTCCAGTCAGGCATCATAAAGAAAATGTAGCTATGTTCATAGGCAGTGCAGAACCCAAAATGTTAAATATTGAGAAACTTAATTTAGAAAGGCTGAGTGGGGGAAAGAATTTTAGGAAAATTTTATTTCATTTGCCCTAGTTGTGGATAAAATACCAGTGCAGCCCTGAATTTCACACTGTTGCAGGCTTCAGAGCTACTGCTCTGTGCCTCGCAGCCAGGGGAACCTGGGCTTTGTGGACATCCTCTGGTCAGCACAGGAACAATTAATCTTAGCAAAAGTGTTACCAGTTTGCTGACAGGACAGGTTGGGCCCCTGGCATGAGTACAGAACGCAAGCAGCATGGCATGCAAAATACCAGCCCAGCAATGCCAGGTCTCGGTCCTTGCTGTAGCCTGTCAACGTGCTGTGGCCAGCAAGCAAACCATACCAAGGAACACACCACGGTCGGGAGACATATCATGGCCAGGAGACATGCTGTGGCCAGGAGACACGCCATCCCCAGCAAACACACCACGTCCAGGAGACAACTGCATGCACACCATATAACGCCACCTGAAGATAAGTCTTTTAGGCTCTCTAATTATTTTCTCACTCTGCAACCTTCTTCCTCTCCAGCCAAAAGACTCCTGTTCAGGCTTTGAGCGTTACCATGGTGTTCAGGGCAGCAGGGTCATCTTCCCAGCTCTATCAAAGCCCCTTGCACAATAAACTGCTAAAATCACTGTATATCTCTGGGCATCCAGCAAAACAAGGGTTACAACTCTCCTTTGTCCCCAGAGCAGATGCTCTGAGATGTCTAAGGCTTTTATGAGCCCAGACTCAGACCACTTTTCCAATGACTTGTGCAAGTTGGAGGCAGAACTGTCCTCACCCTGACACCCCTTGACGAGCTCTCCTTGTGTCTGTGGTGGCATGAGGGACCCAACAGCCATGTGGTCCTCACACTTGCTTATCTTACACCCTTATGAGGGGTGCAGAATGGCAGCAATATTTTTTACAACTGGAATTCTTTTACACCTGCAGGTGTTTCACTTCCTCTATCCCCTCTCACCTCTGGTGACACAATGAGGAAAGACTCATTCCTGGAGATGGATTAAGATTATCACCTCCCAGTCTGGGCATTAGATTTTGGGGAATTACTTTTAATTTGTCTTTTCTCAACTCCAGCAGCTGCTGGTCACTGCCGGCTCTTCCTTCTGCTGGATGTCGCGGCAGTAGGCTTGTTCTCTCCTAAGAGGACTCTGCTAGCTCAGGTCCATCCCTGCAGAGCCCATATGAAACACAGACAGGCTTCCATGGCTGCTTCATTTTGCATTTATCTCACGGTTCTTCCGCTGTTCCATCTCCCAGTCTGATCAAATCTTTCTAGGGCTTCTCAGAATCCTTCATATTTCTTCCCTCCTTTCATCAGTTTCTTTCCTTCTTCCATTAGCAAATAAAACCCTAAATAGTTTGATGCCACCTGGACACATTTCACCTCCTGCTCTGTCCTCTTGCTTCTCCAAACCATTAATAAATATTTGCAGTCACACCCCTCCCAAAGCTAGTCCCTTGAGTCTCTCTCATTTAACCTCCCCCTGCCCCAAGGACCATTCATTCACTCCAATCCTTTGTATCCCGTTGCTCAAGCAGTTTTTGACCCACAACAGGATGCTGCCCCTTACCCTGCAGATATTTATTTTCCTTAAGAGTCTCCTGTGAGGGACTCCATCAAAAAACCTTTAGAAAAATCCAAGTAAATTATGTCCAGAAGTGCCCTTTATCCCATTTGCTGTATTAACTCTTTCCCAGGTTTTGGCAGGCTTAGAAATTGCAGTTTTCTGGGTCTCCTGTGTTCATGCTCTTCCCTGCGTGCTGTTTGTTCAGAAATTACCAGATTTCTGCAGGGCTGGGATGTTCCGAGGGTTCACCCAGCACTGAATCCCTCAGGATCCTACCAAACCAAAGACCCTCAGGACCCTAGAACATGGTGCCATCTTAACCCAGGGATGGATTTTATAATAAGGGCAAAACTGTGGAGCCCAGATGAAAGTTCCCATTTTCATTATCCCGATCTTCCCTGTGGAAAGTGTATTGAGAAGAGAAAATCACTTCCTTGCATATTTTCAGGTTTTGATTAATTGTCTATATCTTTCATTTGCTGGTTTTGTTTCCTTTTTAAGTTTCTGTTTATTTAGGACTTTTTCATGTTCATGATATTTTTATAAGATCTTTTAGGTAATCATAAGTCTTTTTCAAATAGAAAAAAACCCCTTGTTCAACATCAGAGTTTTGAAAACAAGTATAAATGAAAATCAAGAAAAAGAGAAAAATATATTAACATTTTGCAAACCATCTGATCTTTACTGCATGGGATGGGGTTGCAGTTAGATTGAAATAAAACATGATTTCTTGATATATAAGACACTGGCAAGATCTTTGTTTGAATATCATCTTTAAGTTTGGTGTTCAGCTTTTAGAAAGATGTTAAAAACTGAATGTGTGAACAAAAGAGCTGTAAAAATGACGCCAGGCCTAGAAAAAAAACCCTTGGAAATGAGTGTGAAGGAAGTTATTCTATTTAGCCTACCAGAGTGAAGGGTAAAAAGCAATTTGACCTGTAGGTATCCTCACAGGAAGATGGTTTTTGATATTACAGTGCTCTTTAATTGAGCAGACAAAGCAAAATGAGGTCCAATGGCTGGAAGCCGAAGCTGGAAAAATTAAAGGTGGAAATAAGGTGCAGCTTTTTTTCTAATAGGCAGAGCAATTAACCACTGGAGCAATTTGCAAGAATGGAAAAGATTATCCATCACTCGAGGTCCTGAAGTCAAGACTGGATGGCTTTCTGAAGTGCACATCCCACGTCAGTGCCCAGTCGCAGCCGCCACACAGGACCGCTGTAATTCCACGGATCAGGTCCTGCAGGAGGTCAAAACCAATTACCATAATTGCACTGTCTGACTTAAATTCCCTGAATCTCCATGGCCCTTTCTCCACCGCACTTCTAAGACATGACTATTAAGAGCTGCACAGCGGAAACCTCTTTTTATGTTGAAAATATATATAAAAGAAAAATTGCCATGATGTCCTTTTCCTTTGACCTCCGCAGATGGCCTTTGGGAACACAGAGGCAGTGCTGAACCCTATAGCATCTTTCCCCACAGCTCTTGTCTCAATTGCACACATATGGGAAGGCTGCCTGAGGCTGATCCCTCCCTGCCCATCACCTCATAGAGCTGGGCAGTGGATTCCCACCAACCGATGTCTCTCAATCCTGGCATCCCCTCAGCTGAGCTGTTCCCAAACCAGCACCTTGTCTGTTTTCCCCATCAGGGCTTCTGTTTGTGAGTTCCTTTCACCATGTTGGCTTTTGCTGCAATGTTTACCCCAATATTGGCAAACCATGGCTGCCTGTGCCATAAGACCACTGCCTGAAACTAGTCTCATTGTTTTCACGCATTTCCCCAAAATGTAAGCAGCTTCCTAGTGTTTCACTCCTTGCATTAGAAAAACAAGGTTTCCATGTGAACCCAAATCTGGGCAGCCCAGAAGTCCTCTTAGTCCCACTGCCCATCTCTGGAAGTGGCCAAGAGCCAACGCAAAGGGTGAGAACATGAATTGGGCACACTTTTGTGCCCCTATTTCCAGGAAAACCTCCTTGTTGTGTGTTTATAGAGCACCTCGCAGAACTGGCCTGCAAATTCCCCAGGGGCATGCTAAGAGGAATCATTACTATCAATTATTGCAATTACAATAATTATTATTCTGTCACTTAAATTTCAGCAATTAATTTTTCCAGAGTCTAGTTTAAACCGTTTTCTCTCTGCCAGATGCTGATCACAGCAAGAGCGAGGTGCAGCATCTGCTGCTGATCAGAATCTCCTTTAACTCATGAAACACCGTGAAGGCAGGTGCCTGGTAAAGCACAGACTGGGGTCTCCTTGATGGGTTTAGAAAGAAGCAGCTGGGTGTGTAGTGTGATCTTTATGCTGTAGATATGTCACAACATTAGTCTGGGGACATTGCAGGCTGGAATAAAAGTACAGTAAACTGGGCTAGAATGGTTCAAAGCCAGGATGCCCAGGACACCAGTTTAACTAGTTTATCACATTAACATGAAGGGTGGGGTGTGCATTATTTGGTTTAAGGCAGCTAAAGGCTATGTCTCTGAGCTACAGCAGTTGTATAACAGCCCACCAAGAGAGCCTGGCCCTGCTGAGGAACAGTTCATCCCATCCTCATAGAAGTGCCTCTGATCAGTGCATCACCTCACCCTCTGGAGATGCCTTTTTTTCTCCACTGATATTAGTGAAGCCCAAAGGGTTCGTTTAGATTAGACACCTAACTGAAGTGGGAGGAGATGAATCCTACCCTTCGTGTTCTCAATTGTGGGTTTGATGATAAGAAACCTTGACATGTGAGAGGGATCCATCAATCCAGAGGTTTGGGAACAACCAATTCAAGATAAATGTGGGAAGGGCAAAGTCAGCAACAGTTTCCTCTCATCTCCCAGTATCAAGTGACAGTAATAACACGCTGCTTTGACATAAATGAATGCACAGTATCCAGGTCATCTTCCTGAGTGACAGCTCTGAGACCTAAAATGAGTGCCAGTTGGACAGGTCCATTGAGAAGTATTTAGCCATTTCCATTTGCATCAGTTCAGAGCTGGCTTACACCATATTCAGGATATAACATTAATCTCACACAATGAGATGCTTTTTCCTCAGGCATCACTGCTGCTCCCATTAATATGTCTTCTCTTCTACTGCAGACTCTGTTGAGGAATTTCACATCCAGGCCAGAAAACCTTAAAATGAAGGCAGGGAACTATATCTTAGAAGGCAGTCACTCTTGAAATGACTGAAGGCTCACAATAGATATTCAGTTCACTGAGGGCTGTCTTTGCACTGCTATAAGGAAGGGAGTGAATGATATCTTCGAATCTTTCAGCAACAAGATAGTAGGCCAGAACCAGGAGATTGCTGATATCTTCTTACTTAATATTGTGTCAAATTCTGGGGTTTCGCTTTCAAAAAAGAGCTTTAATTAATTATAAGAGGATGAGAAAATTGCTGCTATAATGACTTGATTTTGGGGAAAGTTGTCTTCTAGTGAGAAATTCACTTATGTTATTTATCCAAGGGAAGATTAAGAGGCAATTTGGTCATGGCCTATGGGTCTGGGCATTGAAAAAAGATCTAGGGAAATAAATGGTACTTTGATCTATGGGAAAAAGACAGATAAAAATCCAGTGGTAGGAAGAAGAAATGCAGTCACACTGGGAAGAGAGTCCAAAAACTGAGGGGATAACCAGAGGGACTTTACAGGGTGTCCCTTACTCATCTTAAAGTCAAAACTGGGGATGTGCCCTGGTACACACAAATATTATGTGACTGATGCAGAAATTAGTGGGGTGGGTTTGCTCTCCTCGCTGCTGTTTGTTGTGTTGGATTCTCTAATTGGATTCCCAGGGCTACAAACTGTTCCATTACATCCATGAGAATGCATACAAAGCCTTTCTCACATACTGCAGTGTGAGTTAATAATCTGCTATTTAGACATCAGGGACAACATCAGTTCTTTAAAAGACAATACTTCACTTACGTGTTTGCTTGAATGTTTCATGGTGATCCTTAGGAAGACAACTGCAGAAACATTAAAATAAATGGACCAGAAACCAGATATGAAACATCTTCCTTTCAAATTAAGAAAAAGAGAAAAAAAAGGCCCAGCTTCTTCAGCATCCACTAGTAAAGGCCACGTTTAAGGCCATCTAAACTAGGGCAAAGCTTTCTATTCCTTCAGTAGCTTTTTTAGTGAGCTCTGTTTTAGTGAAGGTGTTGCATAGTTCCCTAGCTGAAGAAAGGAAAGTAAGCATGAATTTTCCTATAAAATCTCTTGGTTGATGGCAGAGCTGCAGGAGGCTGCAAGCTGAAACCCAGGGCTGAGGATGGACCCTGGCTCTGCTCTCACCACACACATTTTTAAAAGGCTTTGGAAGAGCAAGACTGGAGGGCTGGGAATAAAAACAGTCTTGTTACATGAAAGCAATTCACACAAGGTAGCTGATCAAAAAAGAGATGGAGAGGTGGGGCAAATAAATTGTGTAAACACCTTCATGAGGAATAAATACCTTTTCTTTAGTCTAGCGAAGGATGGTACTAGCCAGAACTAGCAGCTAGAATTCAATTCAGGAAGGTGAAATTCAATTCAGAAGGAACGAACAGGTTTCTCACTGTGAGACTGATTAACCACTGAAATAAACAATGAAGGAAGAGGTAATTTCTTTTCCAGCCCTACTTATACATTGGTCTGGCTGAGATACCATAAGCAGCCACATTTGGATCCAAAATGGGGTGGAACTGGGCCATGTGAGGTGAGGGAACATCTCCTGGTGATGGTAATAGATGAAGCTCTGCCCTCTGCATTACCTCTGCATTACCACTGGCCTTAAACCAAACATACCTTAAACCAAATCTGCCCTCTGCATTACCACTAGCCAGAACTGGTGATCGTGTGGTTCCTTTGCTGTTTCAAACACAGACTGGACTTTTTAACTAGGAACATGCAGAGGCATTTCAGCAGGTTCTGCTTAGCTACAATTGCATAATGAAGTTCTTTAAGGAGTAAATGTTTCTGTTTAGTTCAATAATAGGGCTTCATTAAGAGTCTTTATAGACCAAAAGAGGAAGAGTAACCCAATCAAAGTTCTGATGAAGACAAAAGAGCAAAGTAGGAAAATCAGAATTTACTACATACCAGGAACGTGTGAGCCCATTCCCTGCAATGAACTGAGATGTAGTTTATTCTTTTACTTACAAGGACATTTAGTGCTAATTTGCATAATTAAAAAATGTGCACAAAGAAGCACAAGCCCAGGGAGGTGTCAGCATTTCCAGGGATCAGTCCTGGCTGCCGTGCAGCGCATCCGGCTTGTTTTATAGACTGCAGGGAGGTAGGTGTGAGGGCCTGGGTGGATGATGTATCCATCTGGAGCATGGAGTCTAGGAGGGTGAGAGAAACTGAAGGATGGTGCTGCAAAGGGACAAGATCCAGCCCTGGCCATGCTCTGAGGAGCCCACTGTGCACATTTTGCTCTCTCTGCAGGACCAGCCGCATGCCTGGATGCTCCCAGAGGCCAGCCTAAGGTGGATGGCTCCCAAGCTGCCAGTGTTTCAGGAGGAAATGTGCACACTGCTACCGAGCCACGCCTCCCTCTACATGCCTAATCCAAGGGGTGGAGGGACCATGTGAATGATCCCAGAACCCCCAGTGCTTCTCCTGTTGGAAGGCAAAGTGTCATGGACAGAGTCAGGGGAAAAATACAGCCCTATGACCTGGCCCTGCTGCACCTCAGGAGAAGACCTCCTCCACTGTGCTTGGTCTTGACCCTCTTTCTTTAGTGGCTGTGTTTGCTAGTGGAGAAGAGTGGCTCGCAAAGCCTGCAAAGGGATCCTTGCAGACACAGTGATCTCTGCAACTTATCTTCTCCTGGCCATCAGAGATGTGCAGTCCCAGCTCTCTCCAAAACACAGCATGATCCCTATGTCATGTCAGCCAACACCAGGACCTGGCAGTCCCAGGAACGGAGACCTTTCTCTCATGGAAGAGAACAGAATAAAATTAACATATGCCCAACAGTGAAATGTTTCCATTACAGTCAATTGTGGGACAAAAATTGCCATTGGAAAGGACCTCCTAGGCTGCTGCAGTCACTCATCCACAAGAACCAAAGCCTCTAATCCCATTAAGAAACTTATCTCTCCTGATGGATAAAAAAGCTTTCTCCCATCAAACATCTATTCTGATGGAAATCTTTATGCCAGAACTCTTTCTGCCTCACAAAGGGCCAGGGTGCAATCTAAGCCTTTGATGTTGTGTTTGGAGTATAATGAAAGGCATTAATTTGAATAGAATTATTGAAATGGCATGTCTGTTTCTGCTATTAATAGAAAGGAGTCTTAAAACAATGAGCAGTAGAGATGGGGTGTATTGCAGTGAACAGGAACAAAGACAGAGCATTTTGCTTTGGTTGTTGTATTATGGGAATGGCCTGAGGTCTCTAATGTGCTAGGCTCTGTACAGAGCAGAAACGACAAATGTTGCAGGAGGCTGTAAGAGAAAATCTTGGGACCTGGGCTCTGTCTGCAGGTTTCTTACGACTCAAGAGCTGCAGGGCATAAAACGAATCTGGCACAGAACAAATTTGAAACAAGTCAGAGGTGACAGGTCTTCATTTATCTGGGGAACTCCTTGCCAGAGGATGCTGTGGCTGCTAAAAGTTTACTTGGGTCCAAGCGGAGATGGAATGAGTTCATGAAAGAGAGATCCACTGAGGATCAAGCCTGTAAGTCTCTAATATTTGTATCGTGGGAAGAGTGCAGGAGGGGAGCATCATACCTGCTTGCCATGATATTATGCCTTCCCTACACATTCACTTTTATGAGGATGCTGAGATAGCTGGGCTTTGATCTGACTTAATAAAGTTGTTCTGATAGTCTTGAGTTCTTCTGATCCTTGTATGTAAAGAAGTATTTGTATTTTTATATCTGTGCAGCATTGCATAATAAGCTGAAAATCATAGAAGTGGGTGGATTCTGCGGTGAAAAAGAAACCAAACAACCCTTCCCAGGGGCTTGAATTTCTAAAGAATTGTCTCTTTGCCTTTTGTGTTTGCTTCCCAGGAATAGGCTGGCAAAGCAGCTCAGTGATTGCTGCTCATATGCTGGTGTAACCAGGGATCAGAGTTGACAAGGTGGTTGTGAAGCGGTGAGGGGGTTTGAAGCAGTGTGGGTTTACCTATGCTGGTTCCCCAAGGAGCTCACAATGGGAAACATCTCAAGGAAAGATGTCTGCATGGGGTGAAATGAGATGCTTCCTCAGTGTTCCAAGAGGAGCCCGAGAGCCTCTGAGGAGAGATGGCAGAAACATGTCCTTACTACAGGGTGCAACACTGAGCCCCATGAAAGAGGACAAGAAGTACCCTCAAGAAGAAACTACCTACTGGTAGATGCTACGAATCCCACTGGTGTCCTCAGTAGCTGTTTCCATGAGGCAAGGACTATGGGGAGGGATGTGAGTTTAAATTCCCTGCCTGCCAGGGGCTTTCTGCAGCTCCCTGGTTGGGACAAACTCTTCACCTGTATCCACTAACTTCACCTGTGGTTTGATGGGCACAGCGTGACACTAGTCCCAGACAAAGCTTTGATAAGAGGCTAAGGGCATCAATGGCAGCATGGAGCTTGGTGACCAGCTGCAGAAGGACTCTGGAGAAAGTCCATCCATTCTGGGATGCCCCTTGTTTTTTCCTGTCCTCCACCACATATGATGCAAGAAGACCTGCCTTGCACAGTTGTTAAGAGGCCCTCACACAGCTTCGCTTGCTCCCCAAGGCACCAACACCCAGGCTAGCAGGCTACCTCTTTCCACTCCTCTGCAGCCCTGGCTTGCAGTGCACACTGCTGGGGTTTGAAAACATGCACAGGCACAGGTCCTGCAGAGCTTTGG
Source organism: Strix aluco (assembly GCF_031877795.1). Classification (NCBI taxonomy): domain Eukaryota; kingdom Metazoa; phylum Chordata; class Aves; order Strigiformes; family Strigidae; genus Strix; species Strix aluco. The sequence goes on along the minus strand of NC_133971.1, from coordinate 86,110,315 downwards.
CTAAAAGTAATCAAGGGTGGAAATAACACAGGGTAGAGCTAGAAAGGAGAGAAACCAGCAGTGAGTTTGCAGAGCAGAGGAGCAAGCCACGGGGAGGGGAGGCTAGTTAAAATTAAAGCTGTGAGATGGGGAAGACCAGAAGCAGATGAGACCAGGAGGCAGCATTGCAATTTCTGATCTTTGTTGCTCTGGTTTTAATTACACTGCAAAGCCTCCTGTAACATTCCCATCCCTCTCATTCAATGTGCTGGGCTTTCTTTCCTGTTAATCACTGCAGCCAAAGCCAGTGCAATGTTTTAACTTCCCCAACTTGGGAGAACAAGACTGAAGATTTGTATCTAGGCTACGATGGGAATGGGCAGCTTGGCAGACAGCGCCGTTGTGTGTTGCTGCCATTATGTGTGTGTACCGCAACAAGGAGTCTGCTCTATATCAGTGCCACTGAGCTTTCTGCAGGAGCTGGACGGGCCGGGCAGCCATCCCACCAGCCGTGCTGTGTGAGCTAACGCAGCCGCTCCGGTCCCTGTGGGAAGGTGCAGGATCCGTCTGTGGGCCAGGAATGAGCAGACTGGTGGCCACCGTATAACGCTTGGGGAGATGCTGCAGTAGCAGAACATATTTCTTTTCCACTCTGCGGCAGTAACACAGCCCAGACCCCCTGCTTGAAAACCCTGAGATGCTATCACTGCTGCATCGCTACTACTTTTGTGTGCTACTGCAGAGTGGTGCTAGCTAGATTATCTAGGAACGTGACCAACTTGGGGCATATCTGTATGTATTCAAAAGCATAAAACAAACTCCAGTGCAGGGTGCAGGAGGGTCACCTCGGAAGCTGGAAGCAGGCAACCTGCCCAAGCTTGACATAGCACAAAGGTGGTTAGCCCCGTGGTGCGTGTCCTGCAAGGATGCAGCCTCCAGCTTCAGAACAAGCCCCGCCGCATGATCCCTGGGATCTGCTGTGTGCAAGACATGCTCCATCCCTGAGGCACCCTGCAGCCAAACCTGCCTCTGTCATGCATTTCCTCTAGTGTTGCATTTAATTCATCCCGTAGCTGCTGCATTGTCTGCTCTGTCTCACAAGCCCTCTGAAGCAGGGCTATGCAACACTTTTTGGGGGGCCATGTGGGCTGACATAAAACAGGTATGGAAGCTCGCTGTACCTGAAGAACTTGCAAGCTGTAAACTTTTCCTTGCTTGCCAGCCTGGCTGATTGGCTGCTGGGTTTTCAGAAGCCTGGTCTCCCATGAACACCAGCAGAGAGGACTGAAAACCAGTGTAAAATGGCAAAGCCAGTAAAGCTTTTAATGGAGTCAAAGTGAGCATCTACAGCTACGATAGACACAAAAATAATACCAAGAATGCATTTAAAAGGTTAGCTCTTTGCTCACAATCGAAGGGAGTTGCAACGACAAGAGAATTCTCCAGCCTTCCTTCTTTCCTAGTCGTAGTATTCCCTGAAACTCATCTTTGTTGAGGAAATGGCAAGACCTGCACCAGGTGGGAGGAACAGAGCACATCACACAAAGCCTGGGACAGGACCAACAGCAGGCAAAGGTCCACACTATAACCCAGGCGCAGTTTCATTAGAGGCTGGCAACTCTGCTGTGTGTTAATTGCTGCTGCACCGGTCTGGATGCAGCAGCGTTGGCATCTCTGGGTCGGCACTGGTGTGGGCCCACAGCAGCCCCTGCTCCACCTTTCCTTGGCGTTGCTCACCACCTCGCTCCTCTCTGCCCTTTGGTAAATCTGTCCTGCGCATTTGGAAAAGATGAGATAAAGCTCCCAAAATGAAGAGGCTTTGAGCAGGTTTTGGATCTATTGATTTGTCTGCTGGCCTTTCAGTCGTCGGGATTTGCATCTTCCAGTTCAGCCATGAAATCACAAGGGCTATAAATAAAACAAACAGACCGAGATTTTTCACAAGACTCCAGTCGCTAGCAGCTTTAAGAAAACAAAGTACCAAGCAGTACAAAAGTCCCCGGGATACACACCAAGTGAGTCAGGCTGCAATCCACGAACACTTCTCTTATCAGCCATATGGGTGAATATATCTCTCACCATCTCCTCTGCCTCCAGCGGCTATTTCTCCCCTCTCTGCACCATTTCCCCAGATGTGTTTGCACAACTGGTTGTGAGGCCAGATGATGAACTGCAGCTGATCTGTCTTAAATATAGGTGTACGTGCATATTGTTGTATTTCAATACATATACCTACACAGGCAGTTTGCTTTCTGTCAGGTCCCTGACTGGGGTGGTCATATGGCTTCAGAAAAAGGGGATGCTTTCCCATCATCTCCACCATTTGCCATGAATGAACAACCACTGTGATCTGTTTAGCCTGCCCTTATATCAGTTAAGCAGCGAGTCCTCTGACACTTCCCTGTAGAGAGGTTTTGATAGCAAAAACCATCTCTCTCTGAGAGCACTCCTCACTAATCTTCAGCATAAATTTCCTTTTCCCTCTGCTTTGTGCAAGAGAGTTGTGGTACAACAGGTGTTTTATTTGTGGCAGATCTTTTAGACAAACCCACCTGGAGTTACATACAGCAGTTGCTGTGCAAAAGTGGCTCATTGCAGGGGCAGAAGCTGAAAGCAGGGAACCCAGGGTGGGCTTCCCGTGGTGGCGGGGGGCTCCTGAGCTGGGGGAGCCGGCAGTGCATGGCGGGGAAGCAACCTGGCATCCCCAAGGAATCTTATGAAAAGAGTGAAGACAAGTGAGTGCAAGGAGACAAACCTCAGCAGAATAATCTATGTCAAGGCTGGAAAGTGATGTTAATGGCAAAGAACAGAGCTTCATGCTAGGAGTCTGAAGGTGATGGGGGACAAGAAGTGCTGAAGGTCACCTTATTTAAGCTCCCTTTTCCATTGCCAAAAGTATTATTAAGAGACAGGTATGGGTGAACATTTTGTCTGAGGATCCTGGGGTGTTGTGTTCTTGTTCCTGCTGCTAGCTGCTCCCCTGTGTGCATTTTAACAGGCTGAGCTCATAAAGCAGGTTGCTTTGACTCGCTGAGGCACTGTATGCCGCCTGAGCAGTGGTAACTCAGGACGGTGCAGCAGGAGGTAACAGCTGAGCCAGAAGTGGCTGTTCAGCTGCAAATGAGGGGGTTAAAAACCTCAGCCAAGAAACAGCTGCTTTCTCCTACCTGCTGGCACTGACAGTCCACACTGCGAAAGCCGCCCTATGACAGAAGTGCTTACGCTAAAATTGCCTGTGCTGCTCAGGGTGAGAAAAGGGGGGTCACTGTGAACTGTGCACACCACTGCTTGGCACTTTATTTACCTCTGGGAGTCCATCTCCCTTCTGCAAAATGGAAGTTTGCAGTTGCACTTCCTTCTACCCAGCCTTTTTGAGATCAGTGCTATGTATGTGATACACGTACAACCAGGGGTCCTGCATTTCGGTGGGGCAACTCTCCTGGTACTCGCACTGGGCTGGTGGCAATGGGTCTTGGAGATGCAGCTGGGTGGATTCTCCTTTGTCTAGCAAGGTGTGAGCACCACCACCACACCATGGGCCTTTCTGTCTACAGGAACATTAAGGGGATTTCTGCTCTTCCACCTGTTGTCCACTGCAACATCCTGGAAGCTTCTTGCTCTTCACATGGCCTCTCTCCTGTTGAAGGGGTTGAAACTGTTCTGCACGGCCCAAAATGGAGAGGGGAGGCACAGCAGCCCCCCATGCACATCTGCACAGAGGCAGTGCTTGAGCAGATGCCTGTCCCTGAGGAAACTGGACAAGGAGAACATGGTGTGCCTCATCCCAGGGAGCTGGTGTTCCCTGGGGGCTGAAACTTGGCAGGGAAGGTACAAGGACAATTCAGCAAGGCAGGTGGTAAAATGTAATTTCAGATCCCATGCAGGCAAGGGAAGAGAAAAAAAGAGACTGAGAAGACTGAATTATTTGCTAGTTTGGAATGCTTAATTTTTCATCTTCTCTGAAGCATTTGCATAATCTTTTTTTTTTTGGTGTGTTTTTTTTTGTTTTGCTTCAGTTATTTGCTGGGGATTTTCTTTTAAACGAAACCTTTCTTGTCTGTGCTACCTTGGCAGCCTCTGTCTGAGCACCAGCAAAACATTCTGTGTTTACTGTTGTCAGAAAACACCAGCTCTTGGGAGCCTCACAATGCAATTACAAGCAAAGTCTTGGAAGGGGGTGAAGCTGGGGACCACACTGGAGGTCACCACTCTGGCTGGAGCCACAATCCCTACAGAGTAAATCCTTCCTGCACCCAGACCCAGCTCCCAGTGCGGTAGCCTGTATGTATCCACAGCCTGCTTCATCCCTGCAGGGCCATCATGGGTCCCTTTGGCTTTAAAGCCCATGGCTCTGGGCTCAGACAGGGGATGGTGCCCAGTGTCATGCAGGAGAAGGCATGCTAGGCAGAGCCAAATCTTGCTGGTCTTTGGCTCATTCAGCATTTCTCCTGATCAGAGCCCAGAAACTGTGAATGAAGGCTCTGCCAGAGATTTTCAACTAGTTGTTGAGATCCCTTGCTAAGCCCCTTCAGCACATCATCAGGCTGAGAATCACAAGCATCGCTGAAAAAAATGGAGACATTTCATTTAGAAATTTTGCTGAAACCCAACATTCAGCCTTCTCTGCAAGAAAATGTGATTAAACATCCCCTCTTTAGCTTGGAAACACTTGCCAAGTTTAGTTTGAAAGTTCATTACACCCTCTCCCCACATATGTTTTCCAATGATTAACTATTTATCTCCTCCCCATCCTAAAAAATAAAGTAAATATCTGTCTCTTGCTGTAACACCAGACTGCGGTGATATTTGGGTACAGGACCCGATTTTTCTCTGAGCCTCTGTGTTCCCCTGCATGTCCATAACTGTGCTAAAAATCTCTGGACAATGGGCTTTCAATCCTGGGGAACAGAAAGACCACTCCCAAAGGGAAAATTGGGTTAAATCATTAAAAACAAACAAGCAAACAAACAAAAAACACCCCCAAAACTCTTGGAAAAACAAAAAAGAGCAATCTTCTAGCTCACTGGTTGCCTTGAAGCACCAGAGAAGTGATCCTTGATGGCTAACACAGAGCTACCCCAGTGCTTCAAATCCTGATCTCCCCAACTCTCCTCCTGATGGAGAATATTTGTTCTGTGTTGACAGAAGTGTGCTCTGGGGTAGAAGCTAATATTAATTATATGACAGACACATCTTTTGGCAGTGATTTGCATGGGGTCTTACATCATACAACTCAAGGTCCTGTAAAAGAGAAAAAGCAGAGTCCGTTCCTGCTCCCTGCTGCATATTGAATGAATCCAGGCATGATATTTGACTGCTGTGACCTTCGGGAAGGTCTGAGCGTGTTTCTAGCCCCTGCACACCCACACAGGTGACTGCCTTTGTGGATGTGGGCTGGCACAGACCTGGCAGCCCATCTCAATGGGGCTGTTCAAATAATTTGGAGAACCTTTTGTGAAATACTCACAGGGGGTGCAAAGGCACACAGTGTCACAACCTAAAAGCTGCCTCCTTAAACCAGCATTATATTTACAGCTTTATCATCTGCAAAGAGCAGCTGGTGCCTCATCCCGCTGCATACTCCGCAGTGTGACTCTCTTAACTTGAAGGCTGATTTATGGAGCGCATCTTGCTTTTCTCACTAAAAATTATAAACGGCATTAAAAAAAAAAAGAAAAAGAAAAGTGTCTGAGTCTCTTCACTTCGGGTTCTGCCATCATAATTGACGGGTAAAAGAGCAGATGGGAAAATACCTGCTGAGAATGAAGAAAGATCTACTAAACAGAGATCTATCTCAATTCCCCATGAGGTTATCAATGCCTTGGTGATCAGAGTATGAAAATAACATATTGTCAGAGCCAGGTGCTGGCAGAGGTATAGCCCAGCTATAGAGGGCCTCATAAAGAAACAAATCTGGGGTGTTTGGAGTGTCCTAGCCAAGGGATATCTGATCCCAGAGCTATCTCTTATTTTACTTATCCATTTCATTACCTGTGGTTGCCTTTCACTGCCAGAAGACAAGGAAAAAACACCATGAAATCCTCTGGCTCAAGGGGACTAGCTTGGAGATGTTTCTGAAATCTTATGATTTTTCCCTCCATCCAAACAACAACAAAAAAATTTCTGATTTCTCAAACCCAAAACATGCCTTGGGAAATGGTTGGGACTGATGCATTTCCCAACTCTAAAAGTAATTGTTCCCAATACCTTTTGGAATTGTAAAACTCAGGGTCTCTGACTTTTTTCACTGATCACTTAGAAATGCAACCCCAGGGTAACAGAAATGTTTGAGGCAAGAGCAGAGCAGTCGGCAATGACAGGAGTGAAATACTTCGATTGTGCCAAACCAGTCTTGAAGGATTATTATTCCTGTTTTAGCCCAATCTGGAATAGACATTTTGTTTGCTTTCTTTTTTCTTTCTTTCTTTCTTCTTTTTTTTTTTTTTTTTTCCCGATCTTAAAAATATTCACAGCATGGGAAAATAGCTCTGGGCCAGGCTCCTGTGCTGCCAGAATCTCATCATCTGCATGGGATATGCACAAATATGCTACTGGTAGGAAATCATCGGGGGTAAAGTATTGAGGTACAAAGAGTGTCCTTGTTAGAGAGGACACTAATGACATGAAACTTGGGAAAACCCTGACTGAGGCAAGAGAGAGGGAAAATGAACATATCCATTAAACCAAGTGTGTCCCGCACTGGGCTGAACCTTAGTGACTTGAAGATAGGTATAAACCATTTGTGTGGAGTGTCTGAGGGGAATCCCTTTCAAATGTCCATCAGCAAGAAATGAGAGCTCGGTCGCTTCTCGTACCCCTTTCCTTAAGCTTTTTGTTTCCAAAATCAGTATTTGCTGGTCTTTTGTTTTGCTTTTAAGTTTTTCTGAGCTCCTCTCCCATAACTTGGGATTCAGGACCTGCAACCCCATCTCACTGGAGGAATTCTTTTTCTCAAGGAAAATGAGAAGCTCTTGCTAGTGCCCTGCCCTGTCCCTCTGTTAGAACATTGTCCCAGCAATTCTGGGAACACCACAGGGCGGGATGCAGGGTGAGCCTTAGCTGAAGCCGATGGGAGCCTTCCCAGCAGTTACAGTCAGAAATGAAGCTTGTCCAGACACAGTTATCAGACACCTCACCCAATAAGGGCAGAGCGCTGCAGGAATAACCCCCAGGACATGGGGTCTTTATCTTTCCTTGCTGATGTAGAAAAGCTCAAGTTGTATGGGAATCTCATTTCCTGGTGATCCCGAGACAGGGTCCACAAAGAATGGAAACAATTTAAGGAAGGCTGCAGAACAAAAAGGAGGGAAATGAGGGGAAGATGTTGCCTGATGGTATGAACACTCTGGAACTGCCAGTATCAGGTGATGGAGTAGAAAGGGGAAGTTGAAACGTGGAGAGCAGAAAAAGAAAAATCTGAGGATGAAAGAGAACGGCAGCTGCTGATACAGTGTGGCTTTGATGGAGGAAGAATATACACAGCTGCCAAGTATTTCTTCCACCTTCATGTGTGACAATTCATGTGAATTATTTAATGAGTGGATTTACATATTTTCAAATAATTTGCAGTTTCCCCTTCCATTCCTTCTCATGCTGTTGCTGTTGCTGGAAGCTGCTGCTAATCTCGGAGCTCTTTTTGTGTAAGGTTTTATAAGAGATGCTCACTGAGACATGGGTGCTCCTTCCAGCAACGCACCAGGAGGTGCAAAGGCCCAGGAAAGGGACCCACACCAAAGTCCCATTTCTCTTAGGACCCACACCAAAGTCCCATTTCCCAGGGAAAACACAATCTTTTGCAGACTCCATGTTCCTTTCCACCCCAGGTGGGAGAAAGCTGAAGGTGATCTTGCAATGGCATGAGGACCAGAGGAGTTTAAGTGTGGGGAGAGGTCAGGAGACTGTATCCTCTGCAGGATGTCAGGCAAAAAAGAGTTGTGGTGTATTAACAAAGGCTGGGGATGGTTTTCTATAAATACATCTGGGGAGTAAGCACCATGGAGGGAGGAGAGCTATTTCAGCTGAAGGACAGAGCTGGCATGAGAACAAATGTGTATCAACTGGCCATGAATAAAATGCATTGGAAATTGGTCGAGGGCTTTGAACCATTAGAGCAATTGGGTTTGGAGCACCCGCCCAGTAGGAGCCACAGGGGCAGAAATCCAAATAGTTTTTAAGAGAGAGAGGACTCCAGCTCTGAAAGAGCGTTGTGATGTGTTGCTGCAACAGAAGGGATCAAATTTGGCAAGTCTGGAATTTGCTGCCAGCCCCATGTTCTTGTGTTTCAAGCATTTGGGAGGTTTGACTTCTTTTTTGTAGATAAATATGGCTTTGTGAGCAAAAGCAAATAAACTGCTGCTGGAAAAAATCATTTGAGCACTTTTCAAGATATTTTAACACGAAAAGAGTTGAAAATGAAAGTTGAAAAGCCATCTCTCACCTCTCTATAAGTGTTGTGACAGTCTGGGGTGTCTTGTCCAGATGAAGGAAGCTGAGAAATGAGGGTGTACTGAAATGTCACCAACCTGTGGTCTCAAAGAGGGCATGGGGACAGGGTATCTTGCAGGCAGTGCCTTATAGGTTGCAGAGGGTCGCCCAGTCTTAGGCAGAAAAAGTGTCCCACCAGGGGTTACTCGATAGTGGAAAGAATTGAGTGAGTTTCTGTACCAAAATCCTCTTCTTGACAGACCTCTTAGCAGAGGCTCTGGTTTATGTCCCAGATGAGCAGCAGATCTCCTGTCCTGCCCCAGCCCATGTTTTTGTTTGCTAGTTACCACTAAGATGTGGCCCAGCTCCACTCTGAATGCAAACTGACTTCTGCACAGGGATGTGGAGATGTGCCTCACAGCTCATACCATGGCCAACAGCAAAAACAAAGGAAGATAACAAGGAAAAGACAATTCTCTCAGACATCCCAGACCAATACTGACATCCTTGTATCTAACAATCACAAAAAATCCACACACACACGCATGTTTCACATAATTTATTCTTAGACCCATGTAAACATTTCATATCAACAATATCATGCAGTTTGTGAATGAACATCCCCATGCATCAATATACCCTCAGGGCCACCCAGCTGGAAAGCAGCTTGGCAGAAAAGGTCTTGGGATTCTGGTTGACACCCAGTTGGCCACACACCAGCAATGTGCCTTTGCCACAAAGAAGGCCAACGGTATCCTGGGCTGAATTAGGCAATGCATTGCCAGTAGGTCAAGGGAGCTGATCCTTCTCCTCTGCTCAGCACTGGTAAGGCCACAGATGGAATCCTGTGTGCAGTTCTGGGCTCCCCAGTACAAGAAAAACATGGGCACACTGGAGAAAGTCTAATGAAGAACCACAGGGATGATGAAGGGACTGAAGCAGAAAAAAGGCTGAGAGAGCTGAGACAGTTCAGCCTGGAGAAGAGAAGACTGAGAGGGGATTTCATCAATGTATATAAATACCTGAAGGGAGTGTGTAAAGAGGACAGAGCCAGGTTCTTTTCAGTGATGCCCAGTGACAGGAACAGAGGCAATGGGTATAAACTGGAACACAGGAGGTTATCTGAACATCAGAAAAGCCTTTCTTGCTGCAAGGGTGACCAAGCACTGGAATAGGTTTCCCAGAGAGGAGTCCCCATCCTTTGAGATATTCAAAAGTCATCTGGACAGCCTGCTCTAGGTAATCTTACGGGGCAGAGAAGTTGGACAAGATGACGTCCAGAGGTCCCTGCCAGCCTTAGCCAGACTGTGATTCTGTGTAAAGAGTTCCACAGGCAAATTATGTGTTGTTTAAAACAATCAACTTTAATTCCAATCTGCAACCTACAGTTTTCATTTGATGCCTCCTAATTCTTCCATTTAAGGCACAGAAAAAACAGCTGACTACTCTCAATCTCTTCCTTTCACCTCACAGTCTTGCAGACCTTTCTCAAACCTTCGTTATCAGTTCATCAAATCTTAGTCTTAACTTACTTGGTTGTTCTTCACACAACTGCAGTTCTACTGCTTTGTTTGCTATTTTTGACTTTCTCTAAATCTGTCCCTAAACTACTCGCACTTGGGGGAGCATCATGGCACTAGGAAGTCGCAGCCCACAAGCAGCAAAAGAAATGTGTGATGAATTTATAGGCTCCAGATATATATAGAAGAGGAATTATAGAAGAGGAGACCAGACAGGAGCAGTATTGACTGATGAACTCATGGACCAACAGACAACTTTGAGATGCTGAGTCTACCAAATGCCGGGTTCTGCACTTTGGCCACAACAACCCCCAGCAGCGCTACAGGCTTGGGGAGGAGTGGCTGGAGAGCTGCCAGTCAGAGAGGGACCTGGGGGTGTTGATTGACAGCCGGCTGAACATGAGCCAGCAGTGTGCCCAGGTGGCCAAGAAGCCCAATGGCATCCTGGCTTACATCAGAAATAGCGTGGCCAGCAGGGACAGGGAAGTGATCTTACCCCTGTACTCAGCACTGGTGAGGCCGCACCTTGATGACTGTGTTCAGTTTTGGGCCCCTCACTACAAAAAGGACATTGAATTACTCGAGCGTGTCCAGAGAAGGGCAACAAAGCTGGTGCAGGGTCTGGAGCACATGTTGTACGAGGAGCGGCTGAGGGAACTGGGGTTGTTTAATCTGGAGAAGAGGAGGCTGAGGGGAGACCTCATCGCCCTCTACAACTACCTGAAAGGAGGTTGCAGAGAGCTGGGGATGAGTCTCTTTAACCAAGTAACAAGCAATAGGACAAGAGGGAATGTCCTCAAGTTGCGCCAGGGAAGGTTTAGACTAGATATTAGGAAGCATTTCTTTACAGAATGGGTTGTTAGGCATTGGAATGGGCTGCCCAGGGCAGTGGTGGAGTCCCCATCCCTGTCACGTTGACATAGCGCTTAGGGATATGGTGTAGTTGAGAACAATCGGTGTTAGGTTAATGGTTGGACTAGATGATCTTCAAGGTCTTTTCCAACCTAATGATTCTGTGATTCTGTTTCCACCAGGAGGACTACCCTCAAGGAGGAGCTCCAGATGGACGTCCTAAACTAGTCCTAAAGTTGTATCTCTTCACCCATGAAAGATGTCCAAACGTTGTTAAACTGCCTGTTCCTTTGGGGCCAGAGATGGACCTGTCCAAATTCACGTCTAATAGACTCTGAGAATGATATAATTAGGGTTCAACAGACACTCCTTTCGGTGAGAGGACTAGAATTTGTTACTAAGGTATTCCATGGCTCTCCTACACGTCTCCTCCTCTCCTTGCATCAGTGAAACTCTCTTTGTCTGGACCCATCAGTTCATGGCATATGAATGGCGAAACAGCAATTGCGAGGAGTGCTGAAGCACTGTAATTTAGCTCCTGGTTGCTGGGCAGCAATTTAAACCACTGTAATTTCAGTGGACCCATAGAGGAACCCTTCTCTAATTGAGCCTTTTTGCTCCAGTCGCTCAGGGATGCTTCAGAGAGGACAACGAGTCACTATAGGAAACATCAATGTGAGAAGTCGCTGGGAAGGGACAAGACATAGTCCAAGCTGCCCACAAGCTGACAGCAAATTTCAGTTCAGTGACAGCATTTCATAAAACTGACCTCCTTTAACATATTTTTGAGAGTTGCTGGTGTAAAAAAAAAGCAGGGGGACACACAAGAAAATAAAAAATAACAATTCTGTTGTCTCTCTCAGGTGTTTTCTGGTTCCTGGAGATGTGGGAAAGGAAATATGAGGCAGTCAGAGCTCCTTGCTTCTCACGAAGCACAGCGTGAAGTCACAGGTCCTCACCCAAACTTATGGTTAGAGCAACCTATCTTGTGGGAGCCCAGAGGGGTGGCTCTGGGGCATGACTGTGTCCCACTACCCATGTCCACCACCCTGAGACCACTTTTGCTTTAAGTCTGAGGGAGCAGAGGGGAGTAGGATGTGTACCTGGCAGTAGGACATGTGACACACCTCAGGCCATACCACTTCTTCCTCATTAATGCCAGCCCTGTTTCCTTGCTCATTCCTTGCAGCTCTGACCCCTGATATTCCTTCTTCTGCCCCAGCTTCTGAAAATGCTAGTTAAGAGTGGTCGCCCATCAGGCCCCCTCTGGGACCAGTCCGACCCAGTTTGTAGGTGAAAGTCTTTTCAGTATTCATCAAGCTTCATTCTATGGTACTTGGTGACAATTTTATCTTCCTCTGGGGACACAAAAGAAGGAGAGATGATGTTGCTGTAAAGAGATGCTAATCGCGCTATGGGGATCTCCTGAAGAAATCGCAGAGCTCTTTGTTGCAGGATGCTGGGTCTCATTGTCTTCAGCTCTTTGTTTCTCCTCTGATTTCTCTAAGACGCTGTGCGGGCAGGAAGGGAGGGTAGAATTTATAAAGATATTGAAGGGCAAGGAAGGGCAGTGCTTAATATTGCATCGCAGAGATTGTTACAAGCTTTTTTGAGTTGGGTCTGCCTTTTTATTGCACATGTGTGCAGTGCCAAGCTGAGGGGGACGGGGCTCTCTCACCCCACATCCATGGGGTGACTACTTTTGTTACTGTTATGATATCTGGTTTCTTTCTGGCTTGCCAAGAGCCACAAATGGATCAGATGGGCCTCTGAATGTCTGGGAGGCTCTGACCATACATCTGCATTTCCTCTTCCGAAGTTTGAGAGGAGCTCAGGGAGCCTCTGGAGGAACATGTGGAGACAGGCATGGAAGGAAGATGTTTCTGGATTGACGGTGACTTGTAGCTTCAGGTGAGTGGGTTTCTTGCAACACTGCCAGCAGCAGACACCACCTCCTAACGGCAAAACCCACAGGCCATGTGTTTCTCCTCCAATGCAGTATGCACAGCCTGAGGGTAGCCTTTTGTAGTGAAGTATGTCCAAGATCTGCTTCTCTGCTCCCAAACATAGCCTAAGAAATAGGTTGCAGGGGACAACAACCAGCTGGACTGTAGGTTGCTGGTGGAAACCAAGTACTGTGCCTGCAGTCCCTTTGAGGGCTGCTTTGCTATGTCCATCAACAGTGACTTCTTCAGGTCTTTCACCATCCCCACAAGTGAAGCTGCCCATGCCTGGACTTGCCTTGCAATTTGGCCCCATGCCTGAGGGATACACCTTATGTCTTAGCCAGCCTGGCACGTCCTGACAGTGCTGGCCCTCTGCAAATCCTTTTGAGTATGGTGGTGAAAGTGCATGCCATGTCCCAGAGGTGTCCCCAGCACACTCCATGGATGGGGAACTTTGATGCCTGAGGAGGTCTTCGAAGAGTTAACTTCCCTCCAGATACTCTCAGCAGCTCCCTGAGTGCACTGACTTGAAACAGGGGCTGGCTGTACTGCAACACAGCAAAGACTGGAGCAAACCATATGCTTCTGCATAAGAATAACAGCATCATTAAAATCCTGAACCAAGAACTCAAAGGAGCATTTGAAGAGTACATAGCAGCGGGTCCTGAATCCTAACTATCAGCTTCTCTTCCCCTTGAATCCTTTGCATGGGCTGAATGTGAAAACAAAATGTACACTCAATCACAGCAACCCACTTCCTCCCTCCTCAAGTGACTCTCCAGGCACATGCCCACCTCAGGAGTGAGCTGTAGTCTGAAACAGCAGGGAAACAGAGGGGAACAAACAGGTGAAACAACAGAGAGAGAAAGAGTATGGGGGAGAGAGAAAGAGACAGACCCTGGTCACTGCTTAAACTTTGCTTATTTACAGCAGCAGCATACATATGAAGATCTATAGCACTTACACCCAAATAAATCCTCCCCTGGAGACAGGTGGCAGATTTCCCCCTCCATTATTTACAGCCACTTCTCAGTGAAAACTGCAAGCTGTAAAATGCCCATACAGTGTTGGAGAGATTTATAGTCCTCCTGTATTTCACACACTGCCTTGCCCCGCTGTGCTGCCTTTGGGGAGACATGGCAAATGGACTCCAAGGTGTTTGACAAAGATGAAGACTCATTTATTACTTGATGCTTTGGAGAGAAATATTTGTACGCAGCAGCCTACACGGGTGGCAAAGGTTAATACTCTCCTCTCCTGTCAATTCAGCTTTTTATGAGCAAGGGGAAAGCAATGTGTTGGGGAGGAGAGGAGTGAGGGAGGAGAGCCACTGAGCAGCACCAGTGACCCGTGTCACCCTGTGCCCTTGACCAGTGCCAGAGGAGATGGGGGACTCTACTCTGCCATGGAGCTATCACCCAACCAAGCTTGATCTCAGCTTTTTCTTGCACAGGTCTTGATTCTACAGCAGGGGGACTGACATCTCCACTTCTTTGCAGCAGATGGGATTTCCTGAACCCTGCTATTAGAGGAGACTTTTGGCTTGCAGGTCAAAAGCATTCATGACACCCACCACCCTGAAATCCCTGTGTGATGTGCCTGACTCACTCTGGCACAGTGGGGCATAGAAGCATAACGGCTTTTGGCAAACTGGGCTTCAGAGTGTCTTAGCCTAATTTGGGGCCCCACAAATACATCTCCTTGTCCTTCTCTGCTGGCAATGCCAACAATACTGCTCCCCCATGTCTAAAGGTGATCCTTGTGAGTGGTGTTGAGGCAGAGAGCCAGTGTGATACCAGCAGGCTGCTAACACGCTGCCTTCTCTGGATATAGACGAAGATCTTCAATCTCCGGGGCTGTCGATAGAGTGCTTTTCAGCAGCACTAAATTCTTGAAAAACTCGAACATGAAAACATAAAAATAAAAACACGGTGTAAAAAACACACAATAAAAATATAATACCAAATATATCACTTAACTAAAACCGCTGACCCAGCGGCTTTGATGTTAATGCATTGTCTGTAACAACGTGGCGTTCCAGCTGAATACTAACTGGCTGCAGAGCCCGAGCCCAGCCTTGCTTCAGAGGTTTCTGATTTTACTACCCTGATTTCTGCAGTCAGTCTTTCTCTCCTGGGGTTTATTAGGTCTCCTCCCCTGCCACGATTAACTAAGAGCTGTTTTCACTTTCTCCCCAGTGTTAATTAAACCTGGGGTGGAGTAACCCCCAGAAGACTCAGAGGAGGAGGAGGAGGAGGAAGAGGAAAACTGAGCCCAGCATGACAGCAGGGTTCGATCAGTGGAGAGCTGTGTTAACAAGAGCCCTATGGATGAGAGAGGGATGAACAGTCGGTGGGGAAGGCAGGAACAGATGGTACCCAGCTACACGCAGCATGGCTCCCAGGGTCTGCAGGATATGCAGAAGCTCCTGCTCACTGCACAAGCTGCCTCGTGCCTAATGGTAGCACCAGTCACAGCCTCTGCAGAGCCATCTCTTCCTGTTCCTATACGCACAGCAAGGATATAGCCCAGAGGGGATCTCTCGTGCTCCAGCCCTTGCATGCTGATAGCATAAAGCAAGCCAGAAGTAATTGACCCCTCTTCGATGGCAAGATAGAGGGGTGTTCCTGTGCAGACCTGATGTAAAACTGGCAGCTCTGTGCAGTTATTCAGTGTTTGGAGAAGGAGAAAGGCTGAGTGAAAACCTGGCATGAAGCAAAACAGAAGGAGAGTCTCCAGTTGGGGACAGTTTTGAACTGTGACTCCTGGAGGCACAACCTTTGTCCCACACTGGAAGATGTACCAATTACTCGAAAAGATTAAGGTGACTTTCTTGTCAAAGAGCCCTGTGTAGTCCAGCACAGAATTTCAGTCTCATCTGCTGTAGTTACTGCTGACTGCTGCCAGCCAAAAAGTGAGGGAAAGGGGGTGAGGATGACCTTTCTACTGGTTAGTCAAGTCCCTGCACTATGGTTGCAGTTGAGGACCAGGAAACAAACTGAACGGCTTAACTCTGGAGGCTTTCACTGCAGACAATCTAAAGACGCTGTTTCAACTATAGCTAAAAATGTCATTCCCAGAGGATGATAGTCCTGGGTGGCCCTGACCCAGCTGACATTGCTTGCTGAGACAGCAATTGCCAAACAGACAGCTGGGGACAGCTTCCATCCAGACCCTGTAAATCCACACTGTGAGCAGCTCCAGCCACACTCTGTCCTTGGATTACAACAGGTGGAGTCATGTGGAGCAAAGTGATCCAAATTTTCCATTCCCGCAAGGTCATGGTGACCACTCTCTCTTCAAAGGATAACATCCCATCTGTCCATGGCTGCTTCAT
This sequence comes from Strix aluco, assembly GCF_031877795.1. NCBI lineage: Eukaryota > Metazoa > Chordata > Aves > Strigiformes > Strigidae > Strix > Strix aluco. Next base: position 86,094,257 of record NC_133971.1, on the reverse strand, counting down.
GCTGCAGAAGGCAGGTGGTCCCTCTTCTGTCCCTGGCTTAGTCAACATTTACTTCCACACCCAACCTTCTTCCAAAATACATTTTTATTCTCTAACATAAATCCTAAGACAAGCATCAAGCAAAGCTGCTGCTATGCTCTGTGGCTGGGCTACAGCTCCCTGGAGCTTCTCCCTTGGCCATTTCCTTACTGTTGGAAGAAGGACATGCCCTGCACTTCTTCAGTCTCCTACCCTGTTCCTGCCTTTGTAAAGATGGTAGTGCTGGGCTGAGGCCCATGGTGAGCAGGTGGAGATGTGCTTGCTGTCTTTAATCACATGGCAGAGGATAAGAGCAAGGCTGCAGCTGTGACATGTGTTGGCAGTAGTGTAGTCTCTTCCCAGCTCTCTGAGTTCAGATGTCCAGTATGGCTGGCCAGCGGGGAGAGGAAGGCATTGGTTAGCTGAGACAAAGAAAAGTGGGGAGAGGAAGGCATTGTTTAGCTGAGACAAAGAAAATCTATTCTGAGTCAGCGGAGAAAGTGACCCACTTGACCTACCAGAATGAGAGAGGAAGCTAAGTAGGGACTGAAGCAGCCGAGGAGGAACACAAACATTACGTACAATCTTGATAGTCTGCCCTTTTTAAAATTTATTTTTGGCAACTTATTCATCATTGCAAGTTTGTATTTGCTCTTGCTTTAACCTAGCTCTTGGTCTTAAGTGATCCAACCTACAACAAGCTTCTCTCCCACATTATGACACAATGTGTTTGAAAAGCTGGGCAAAACCTTTTCATTCCTCCAGGCACCCCAAAGTGTCCGGTGATGCTACTTCTTGACAGCAAGGGATATGATGAAGGGATCAGGAGGAAAAGAAATACTTCCCAGTCATGAGTTGTGAGTAGAGAAATCCCTCCAGTAAGTGGATCTATCTATTCACTGGTGTCAGGGAGTAGGATAGAGACCCCAGCAGTCTCCCATCAAGGGTGTGATGCTTGCCTGCCTGCCCCTCTCACCCAGTGGATCCAGCACTGCTTCCTGCAGCAGCTTCTGAAGTTGTGGTCCCTCTCCACAGTGGGACCTACTGTGTCTCTTACACCTGCGGACGATTCTGATGACCATCTTCCCTCTGCTCTCTCATGCTCCCTACTCCCACCAGAACTCCCAGAGAACCATGGTGCTCTGTGGAGGCTCCAGCTTGTCTTGCTGCACGTTGTCTGCAGTGTCTTGCATTGGAAGCGCTCCCTAGTTTTAATTAAGGCTTTGAGGACCCAAGTCAGGCAGAAAGAAGAGAAAATGCTAAGAACAGCTAATTTCTTAAACTGCTCTTTGGCACCTTTTGAAACTTACCTCATGTAGCAAATTAAAAATGCTAATAGATGGCCAATAAAAAAAACCCAAAATCCTTTCTTCTCTGTAATTTCAGTGAGCTGAGTGGCTCTGTGCATCAATTAGTGGTGGGGAATGAGATTTTTTCCATTGGGGAAGGACCAGGATGGAGGCACAAACCCACAGGCTGGTTCACTCTCCAGAATGTCTTCAGCAAAGGCACATGGGGCCATGCTGAGCTGCCCCTCTCACTTTTATAATGATTACAGACTTACTACTCCTTGTTACCTTTTGTCTCAAGGCAGACTGTAAGTCTGGGAACTCAGATGAAGATGGATACTTGGAGCAAGCAGTGTCCCTTGGTTTTCAGAGGGCTTGATCTCATCTGGGTACTGCTTTAACAGCAGTAATTAATACAAAATTAGAACAGGCACATGTAGGCACTACCCTTGTACTGTTGTCTTTGTGGAGATGCTATCTGTTATGCTCCCCAGCTGCTTGCTAGCAGCACTCACGGCTGCAGCAATCTTAGCTTGTGCTTAGCTGGGATCATAGCAGCTTTATGAGTTTAGAGAGCAAGTGGTCTTTGAAGGCCTTGCAGAGCCTAGGGAAAAAAGATGGGAAAGCCTGTCTTCTCCCCCATCCACCCTCTGTCAATACAGGTTTGCAAATGAAAAATATATATACTTTTTTGATCCAGTCAGAGATTTGAGCACCAGGCTCCTGCTGGCCAAACAAGCACTGTATTAGTTAAGCCCAGAGAGCTTTGGAGGAAGACCAGATATTGATGAATACTGAACAGGTTATCCAAAGCAGGACAGCCACCAGAGTAGAAATGGCAACGGACAGCAGCTGAAGACCCTGTCTCATGTGTACCTGCATAGGATATGAGTGAATCAGAGAAGATATGGACCTTTGGTTTCCCACTCTCAGGAGACTGCCCAAACATCAGGATGACTCTGAAACATGTGAAAAGATCTTCAGTCCACTGGATCTTCCAGGCTATGCATCATTACTGTGCAATTGCTTCTGGAGCAAGAAGGGGGACTATGTTGTTTCTACTCAACATCATGAGCTTATTCCCTTCTTGTGCCAATGTTTACACCCTTCCCATTCTTGTCTCCCAGTTGTCTTTTTCCAGAAATACCTAGCAGTGATCTATGTCTTGGAGGCCTTGGCCCAAGACAAGCACTCAGTTAAATATACAGTCCCAGCATATTGATTTTGCAGGTCAGCTGGAACACCTGGGAGGTAGAAAGCCCAGGGAGCCTGAAGGAGGTCATGGACGGCATCACAGTCACACAATTTGGCCCATATCCAGTGGCTCTGCACTTAAAAGCTTTCAGCCAACTAAAAGCAGCCTTGGAGCACCAGGAGGGTCTGAATAATAACTCCTGAGCATGGTTAATGAAGCTTCTGGGTTTGATGTATTTCAGCCACATGGTGTGTTCCTTCTCCTTCCACCCTCCCGTCACTGCAGTGGAGCAGATGGAAAAGAATAAGAAAATTGCAAGTGGAAGCTTCTACTTTCCCTCTGAAATTATCTTGACTTTTGAGTCCCTTGAGGGCTATGCGAATTTGTCTCACAGCAGGTCTGGCCAAATGAACAGTGACACCTTTGTAATTGCACAGGGCAGGGAAGGCTGCTCAGCGAGAGCAGAGAGAGAGGATGGCGGTTCCCAGGGGTCCATGACCTGCTCCTTTCACCATCACAGCAGGAGCAGAGAGGGAGAGGAGATAAGGCATCATTGGAGACCCCAGAGGAGCAGAGGAGTTTTCGAGCAGCATCTGGGTTTCAAGCTCAGCTGTCACACACCAGGTGCTTCATGGGGTTTGAAGGCTGTTGTGGACAGGGAGCCTACCTACAGTATCATAAGGCAAGAGAAAATCTGCATGGCTGGGAAGACAGGCTGCTCCTTCTGCAGGGCAATGTTAATGCAAGGGCCCCAGCTGGTGCTCCAGTTGGGTACAGGAAGATTCACAGTCATTAGCCCCCAGGGTACAGCGAAAGAAAGGATGAAGCTGTCCAGATTTGGGATGTTGAATATTTCTTCTTCTCATGGCCAAAAGACAGGACCAACCCCTCTACACTTGTATCCCCCCACATTCAGTGCAGCACACCAAACACAACCCAAGGGCAGCTCTCCACAGGAGCAGAGCTAGCTTCCACTTTTGGAGTGCTGCCATGAAGGCTTTTCCCACTGTTTTTTTGTAGCTCTGTAGCAAATACGCTTCAGGCTCACCATTAGCTCCATTACATTCACAGATACAGAAGGAAGAGGAAGGGCAGATCTATAGCTCCAGCTGTGCCCAGTAGAACAGACAGAAAAAACAGCACAAGCTTGCAGGACTTTGATGACCTACATGTCACTAAATAATGGCTGGATGATGATGGCATTTGCCAGCACTGAAGAGCAGAGACATGTGCAGTCAAGTCACTTCTTTTCAGTGGATGGTTGGAAATCTTGTGAAAGCAGTGTCATTGTGGTTGTTTCTGAAGATTCACCTTCACTCATGGTGGGGCATGGTGCCCTGTCTCAACTTTGCAAGCTTCACCAAGATAGCTGGTGTCTAGAAACTTGCAGACAGAAACTGCCTCAGGAGAGGGTGATTTTGATTTCTAGAGTTTCAGCTTTTCTTCTGTCACTACTCTCCAACCCTACACAGGCCATTTTTCCTAGCTAGGCACCCTGGCTGGGACAAGCTTCTATGGTGCTTGTCATGCTTTCCCTTTCCTCTGCTGGATGTCACTGCTTGAAACTCCTTGAGAAGGCTAAGTCTCCTGCTGACTCCCCAGTGACAAGTGGTTGCACTGTGAGCATGCCATAGCTGGGCTATCAGCAGCTGCAGCTGAAAGCCCAAGGAACAGGGGCCAGGGAGGAGAGGACCATGCCCTAAGCAGTGTCCACGGGGAGCTAGAACCAAGCCATCCAGGGCTATAAGCTCTTTATCTTACACAAATATTAAATTCAATTTAATACAAAGGAGGGAAAAATGAGATTTGTATCTTCCAGATTCTGCTGGCCTGGGACACAAACTTAATTAGAAAGACTGAAATGTCATATCCTGGAGGAGGGTGAGCATCTTTTTCCAAACCCTGAGCATCTTTCTTGGATGCCAAATAAATGTGATCCGCTATTTCTAAGATGGCAATGTCTCATTGTAAAGAGTAGGGAAATGACGCAGTGGAAAAAGAACAATCCTCTGCTCATCCACTGGGAATGTATTTAGGGAAAATGATTGACCTGTCCCAGCCTTACCTAGATTATGCAGGTTTTAAATGGAATTCTGGACTTGACTGTGCTTTTGCAGCCATGAAAAACCCTGGGGAGATTCGGAGACACAGCATCTCCAAGCCATGCAGCTCCTGGCTGTGGCAGCAGCTGCAGGCAGGGCAGAGAGCATATGGAGGAACACAGGTCAGTGCCTCTTGGTGCCTGCCTCAGCTGTGCAAAGCATGAGCTGAGCAGAGCTGCAGTGACAAGCAATGATCTTGTACTCATAGACACTGACATCTCCAAAGGGCCTGTGAATTTTGCAAGTGATTATTTAATCTAGCAGGTGATGAGCAGTCTGACCTGGACATCTTCCTAGTAGAGGAAATGGTACCCATGTTTGCAGGATGTCAGGGCTATGGTTCCCAAACAGGGGAACCTGGTGTCTACAGCATGACAAGGAAGTCACAGCTGAGGACCTGCGGTTGTCCTCGGGAACTGTACTAGTAAGTGTTTCTTCCTCAGGGGCACAATCAGTCTTAAAACATCTTGCTTCTGCCATGGCATAAGAGCTAAGGTGGGACCGTTCCCATGGAGCAGCCAGGTCATGGCAACGTGTTTGTGCAGTGTTTTGTGTTTTCCATTCCAGCTCTGCTCCATTCTCTGCAACATCTTTCACAGCATGGGGAGGGTGTGTGCAGGATGGAAAATCAGGAGGATGTGGGTGTGAGATGAAAAGCAGAGACAGGGTGGAAATCAGGGGCTAGGGGAGGTGGGACATGCATCAGGAGTCTGGGGGATGGAAACATCCCTGGGACTGGAAGTTTGGTTTAGGGAGATGTAAGAGTATGGAAAGAGAAAACCCAAATGGGTTTTTATCTCTGTCTGTAGGATAGCCTCCAGATCTTTGTGGCAGTTTTCATTGTCTAAGGCCTGCTCCTGTCTTCAAAAATATTTGAAGAAAGTGTATTGGGAACAATCAGGCAGTGGTGATGGGAAATAAAGAAGATGAAATTTCAGGACTTCTCCAGAGATGCGTGATCCTGCCTTGGAGGGAGGGAGGGAGAGAGGGAGATACTACATTACTCTATGAGATACCTTTGTGATCCCAGATCATGCAGACCTGACATGAATTCCTGGCTTTCAGGAAGATTGGGGAAGGCTATGATATGGAATCTCTGTGAAGAGATTTGCATTCAAAGAGTCCCTTCTTCTAGCAGGACTAACTACTGGACACTACTGCATGGGACTGCCCAATCTCCTCACCAGCTGAAGTCAGAGAAATCACAATTTACCATAGCAGGAGATAACATGGCAAGATCCCTTGAGCACCATAGTGTAACAAGGCAGAGCCTGTGAGCTGCTGTCTTCCACTCATGGTATGGCTGTGCCAGGGATTTGCAGGGCTGAACCCTTGCTGTGTTCTTGGGACAGTCAGTTGGAGCTGCATGGGCAACCCTCGAGTATGTTTGGAGCCCCTTATGAAGTCATTCACATTCTATCCCCAGGGATGTTAAACAGCCACCCAGTGAATCTCAGGGCAGTGGGGAAAGGCTGTGCCAGGGTTCATTGGGGAATATCTTGTTGTCTGAAGGAATTACAGGATAAATGGAGGCAGACTAAGTCTAAGCAGACTTGGCTTGACCCCTCTCCAGGTCACTCTTGGACATGCCTTAGAGATGACTGATCCCAATCTGCCTTGCTGACTGGTTGGGAGGTCAACCCCCGAGCCCTGGTATCCAGTCAGTTTGGAAAGACAGCTGGTCACAGGTCTATGGCAAAGCAAGAACACAGTCTAGATATGGCCATGAGACAAGAAATCCTTTCCAGAAAGGTGTCAAGATGAACAACACAGACAAGGTGTGTCCAAGAAAGGCTAGGGAGTACCTCTAGCGCTGTGACCTAACTAGGATGGGTTCTAAGCCTTGTGCCCAACAGCAGTGGTCTCCCTGTCCCAGTATGTCCCACAAAGCACACTCTCCTCCCAGACGAACCCCATTAAACCATCAATTTCTCAGTTTCCCCTCAATTACCAAGATCAATGAACCCTTAGCTCTGCTTTCCTCCATACATTTCCTGCTTCTTCCAAATGTGTAGCAGTTAATTGCAGTTCACTGCTCATCCTAATGTTTCCTCCCTCAGTCACTTTCTCTCTCTTCTGTAATTTACTGGCATTTCCTAAGCACGTTTAGGCTTTGTTGGCAGCTGGATTCTGCGATAAGGTTTTTTGACATCTAGTGATTGTTGGTCGATAACATTTCTATCCTATAATGAACAGAGGAGGGGGACAGGGAGGGGAAGAGCAGAGAAGGAGCGATCTTCAACAGTTAGGAGATGAGATCATTATCTCTTGGAAATATGGGAAAGGCAGAAGTGAGAGCAGAGAGGCAAGGCTGTCGTCACAGCTGAGAATAACCTAATAATCACCTTTCACAGGGCAGACATTGCTTAGTACAAACACAGGTGCCCCAGGGTGCTCTCTGCTTTCCTGGCTCCAACCATGGGGCATCTCAGGGAGGAAGTCTGATCACACTGCAGAGGATGTGGCTGGTGAGGGGGGAATAAAGGTCTCATTTTCCCTCCAGCTAGCAGTATCGCTTGTTGTTGGGTCTACCCATGTGTTCCTGGGTGCTAGCCCATTGCTGGTGTCTCCAAAGTAGGCAGGGTAAATGAGCCTCTTCCACCACCAGTGAGTTGGGGCTCCACATCTCCCTCTGTCATCCTTTCTCTTTCAGCTGATCTAATTTAAGACCCCATCTGCACTGACAGACCTGTGCTTGCAAATTCCAGCCTAGCTGGTGAGCTCAGTGTAGGCTGAGGCAACAGGGTGTGAAGCTCCTTGTGTCTGGGCACCATCCAAGCAAATCAAGCCTGCTAAAGCCAGGATTTGTGTGCTTAGGTTATCAAGACCCAGCTGTGCCTGACCTGAGATGTTAAGGCTTCAAAGTCCTCCACTATGTAATGTGGACTTACTGTTTGTGGTTTGTCTTGGCTTGGTTCTCTGTGCTGTGCTCTGTTTTGCAGGATGGACAGGTTGAATGAACCTAGATGCAAATGAAAATGCTGTCTCTGATGATCCCAAAGCTCTTGTGTGAGCTGGGGACCATGGATAGGGGGCCATGTTCTGGCTGTGACACAGGCACTTTGTGTGGACTTGGCACAAGGACTCTTTTAGTTCTTCCTTTGTCTCTCAGGCTGCAAAACGATGATGCTTCATAATCAGGAAGCTCCTCTGGCCCAGGACTGCCTATTTGCTGCCTGTCTGGCACACCAGAGCTTTCTCCTGAGCTGCCAGGCTGATACTTTTCAGCAAATACCAAAGCTAGAAGTGCTTTCATGACCTTGGGCTTGTGGTATGGGTCTTGTGCTGCTCTGTGAGCTTTCCTGGGCACTGATCCATGTCTTCAGCACTATGGGATGTGTGGGCTGAAATTGCAGCAGTAACCTGCACTAGACAGGGAGGTGCCAGCCCTCTGGGAAGAGCATGATGCTTGATGCTCACGTGGAGCGATGGGAGATGAGACAACACATTGCTCCTGACGCCATGCCCAGTCAGATCTTCAGCTGGAATAAATCAGCTGAGATCCACAGCATGCAGAGATTCATCAGGCAGCTGGGCATCTGCCTGTCACTGGTTAATGGCATTGCAGCCTTTTGCAGTCACAAAATTAGTGATGGAGTTAGCAAACAGAGAACTGCTCCACTGCTAAGGAAGCTCCAGAGCACCAGGTTGCTGACAGCAGGGAGGATATGCTGGGAAAGCACCACTACATGCTTGTCCTACTGTATTTGTTTGAGGTAGACACTGCTGGCTACTGGCAGCCTCAGTATGGTCATCCTTGTCATCCACCCTGTGACAATGCCTCCATCTCTACTGGCTACAGAGAGGGTTGAAAGCAATGGCACATCTTGTTAAGGAGACAAGTTGAACTGTAGATGGGGTGAGGCTGGACCTGGGTTTCTTCTACTGCCTGCCAGTCTTTTCATCACTGGAGCTTAAATGGTGCTTATCTTTGCTTCTGCCCATGACCTGTCCCCAAGTTTATAGCAAAGACCATAAGGACTGGCACAGAGGGTCAGAACCAGCCTCCTCCTCCCAAATCTGCCCTCTGCTACCTCCCACAAGAAAAATTTTGGAGAGAAGCACAAGAGACAAGGCACATATGGCCATACCCTCTCTGCTGCCATACCTCTCAAGATGGTATCTTTGCCCTTAATAGCTCTTGATGGGATTTTTTTTTTTTTACTCATGTTGCTTACTTGCTTTTGGAAACAGGCGAAACTCTTGTCATCTACAAGATCTGCTGGCAACAAGCTCCACAATTTAAATACATATCAGGGGAAAAAAAAAGGACCCTTTTGTGTTCATTTTAAGCCCATTGCCTGGTGAATTCCCTGAATGCTTCTTTGCCCTTGCATTGTAAGCAACAGCAAAGAGAACTTAGTTTGCTACCTTCTTTTAACCTGTCAGATTTTTCCCAACGTCTCCATTCAGCTTTTTTTCTGAGCTGCAGAATCCTAACCGATTTAGTCACTTTGTGTCCAGAGCTGTTCCGTGCCTCTGATCAGTCCTGTCATCTTTCCCTCTGCTGTTTCCAGCTCTGTGTCTTGTCTGAAACAGAGGTCAAGGCCACACGCCGAATCTGAGATGTGGCTTCACCACAGTCCATGCATTTGCACAGACATCTTCTCCACTCCCCTCCTAATAAGGGACAACTTTCTGTTTACTTCTTTGACTGCTAATGAACAGCAGGCTAAGACTTTTGTAAATCTGTCCATATCAAATCCACTTTCAGGAGGATAATAGCTTGTTCTCTGTTGGATACAGCTGTGTGCATCTCTTGGTTTTTCCCCAGGTGCATCACTTTGCATTTGCGCAAGCCACACAGAGCCAGCGGAGCTACAGGCTACTCATTGAAACCTTCATAACTGAGTCAAGTCACGGTATGGAAGCAATAACCTAATTCAGCCGCAGGGTTTCTGCACCCCAAATCAGGCAGGGCAAGGTGGGACAGGGCTTGCTTTAGGCTGGTAAAATATTAATGTCTCTGCTGTTTCCTGAGCTGTTTTTTAAGGATGTCTTAAGACACTCTCATCTTCCCAACCCGGCTGCTGTCTCTCCTGGAAGACACAAAGGCTCTGCTTCCTCAGCACAGCCTTTCTTCCTCTTCCTCCTCCCACTGCTCTTAATTTGGTCCCTCATTTATTGGGTCAAGGAAACAGAAACATCCCATATGTTCTTACCACTCCAGATAAAATTAATGGGATTTCAGGCTCACAGAACTCAGAAAAGGATATTTTATCTGACTGAGAAACATAACCACATTCCTCAGACTAATGAAGAATTACCTCTTGAGAACCAGAAATGAAGGAGAGGAATTGCCGGATGCTCTGTTTGGTTGTTAATATAATCCAATTTTTAAAAACCCTTAGTTATCAGATTCTGCAGATGAGCTTAAAGAATTGCAAGATCTAAAAAATGGGAAGCATTTGCTCTTTGCTATTCTAGGAATGCACTGCCCAGCTTTTCTCCACCACTAGGAAAACAACAACTCTACTCCAGAAACTGGAAAAAACAAGCTCAAACTTTCTGGAAATAGCCTGTTGCCACCACAGGGGAGGGCTTAAGAAAAATGAACACCATCAAATAAACAGATTAAATGGCAGGAACTATTCATTGTCTTTCCATCTGTTCAGCCAGCAGGACAACAAGGAGAGAGGGAAGTGACGTCTGGAAAAGGATGTTTCTGGAGGTGCTTGTGGGGAGGATGATCCAGGAATGGGACATCTGATTTTTGTGTCCTCAGATGGGAAGAAGAGCTCGAAGGCATTTCTTCACCGTCCTCCCAGCAGAGGGAACTATCGGTCCTTGCTGGAGACAGGTCGCTTCAAAGCTGTGAGGTTCGGCAGATCTTCAGGGCACAGGTACAGGGGTAGCTGCAGTCTGCACGGGGCCACAGACTGCTGGCTCATGTGCTGAGGTGGGAGGAGATGTTTGTAAATTCACAGGCCTGTTTAATCCTCGAAATTAGAGTCCATGCAGCAGAGGCCAAGCCCTTCCTGGTGTTGGGTAGGGTGATGGTAGCTCCTGATGCCTCTCTTACTCATCTCCTGCACCAAGATGGTTCTCTTCTCCTCTCTACACACATTCCTGTAAGAAAGCAAAGGGAAAATGAATGCTCTCTCTCTCCCCTAGTGCAACCCCTGTCTGTACAAACTCTGCCTGGACTTGCCATCTGACGCCCAAAGCCCATGTTAGGACTGCTTTCCTTCCACCACCCAAGGGTCATCATAAGGTGCTGGACTGCTGCACCTATAATATAACCTCATTTTTATTTGAGGCATCATAAAAATGCTACAAGAAAAAATCAACCAAACAGAAAATAAAATCTATAAGGGAAAAACTGTATCTAAGGCAGCAAAGTAAAAAAAACCAACAGATTTGTTGTTGCTAGAGTACTTTATTTCTGTCCCTTCCCACCTATGCTGTCTTTAATGGCACTCAAATTTACTATTTTTATAGGTCCCCATACCTCATTTAATCCAGGAGGTAGATGCATAAAGAGGACAAATTAAAGTTACCCAGATAATCATGAATTTCCCTTTTCCCAGTTTTTGCCTGCTTGACCCTGCAGCCTGAGGAATGTACTTTCAGAGCAGTTTTTATGTGATGCTGCTGTAGCTGTACACACAGCCAGACACACACACACACTGTGGCCACGCTTGCAATGCAGGCGGTGCGCCGGGGGTCTGTGGGGAGGTGAGCGACTCCCAGAGAGCAGATTACACCTCTCTTCGCAGGCACGTGAAAACGTTCAGTGCGCTTCAAGCACAAGCAAATGGCTAATGAGAGGAGGAAGCTGGTGTTTTATTGTGCAGTATAATAGAATAGCAGAGCAAAACACAATAAAAGGCAGACAGCCATATCCCCGCAACATAAACCTGGCTGGGCTTTGGAGCACTTGGGGTCTATTACACGAAACTCCGTGGCCTGGGGAAGACAGAGGATTTCAGCTCCATTTACTGACATTAAGCAGGGCTGCTGCTAGCGTAAGTTCACCCAGTTACAGCCACCTGGCAGACTCTCCTGCAAGTTGGCTCTTCCTGAGATATCCCTGGAGTTATCTTAGGATATCCGCCCAGGAGAGCTGGATGCTCCTGTAGATGCCACAAAAGTCATGCCCAGTCACTCCCAGTTTGGCTGGTTGTTGGTTTTTTTTTTTAGCATGACTTTCATGCTGTCCCCCTTTCTGCTTTTCACATCCCCACTCATAGTCTAACCCCAGCAGCTCAAGGCTTCCCAGACGGCTGGTACAGCCTAAGCCTGTGTGGTCTTGTGGTGCTGTGGCTGATGGCTCTGTTTGGTTTAACTTCTTGCCAGCCTGGTTCAAAAGATGGATGAGTTTTCTTAACTAGCTAGTGGGTCTAGGGAGGGGACTAGGGGCTAACACACAGGCCCAGAGCCAAGAAACTGTGTTGTCTTCTGTCCTCTGCTTTTATGTCTTGTAATGCATGTCACACCTTAGAGAGGGAGATTCAGAACTCTGCAATTAGGGCTGATTCGTTAGCATTCGCTAGGCATATATCATTCCTGAGCTGCAGGACCTCTGGGTTCTTTCAGACTGTGCTATTCAGCATCTCCATAAGAAAAATCTTTTTCTTTTCCCAGCCTCATCATATGAGCCCTTTCTCCTCTTCTGACCATTCCTCCTCCAATGCTGGGCTCTGGCCTATATGCTTGGTTGCTGATGGACCTTGACATCTCCATCATAGATGTGGGACAGACCCCAGGTGCACACGAGCTGCCAGAGCAGAGGTGACCTCTCCTGGGGAATTTGGGTTTGTTTTGCCAGAGGGACCTGCCCACAGCTCCACAAGCAGTGCAGATGGGGTGATCTGCTCAGATACACTTCACATCCCCAGGTATTCACACACTGCTTCCTTCCCCCTCCAGCCACCCCTTCTGCCACAGAAGAGCCCCAGCGTAGGCAGCTGCTCCCCACCTGAAAACCAGCCCTCTGCTCATCTTTGCCAGTATCCTCTAAACCTTTTCCACCTTCATCTTGCTGAAAGACAAGGAAGAGAGACGCACCCCACGCCTCAGGCAGAGGTGTACATGGCTCTATCATGCACCATAATGGCATCGTGAGATCCTTCCTAATAATTCCTGCCTCTCACTTTGCAGTTTTCTTCACCACAGTTCACCAAGCCGACATTTCACAGAGGCATCTGCAGCTCCACGATTTTGTTCCTGTGCAGCAATGCCTTGATCAGAGCAAAGGAAGTGCTCTGAAAACCTAAGGAAGCCTTTTTAATATTCTTCCAGTAGGCTGACTCCTGACTAACACCTGCTGTATAATATACATAAGTACATGCTGCAGAGTCTGCCTTCTCTTCCTGCCATCTCTCCATTCCCCACAGCCTGGTTTCATATGGGGAGCGGTGCTCTCTATAAACTCGTCACTGCTCCAGGCTGCTAGCACAAACCTTCCCAGCAGGACAGAGCTTTAAATCAGTTGATGTTGCTCTTGTATTTTTCCCTCCCTGGGATCAGTGAGTCCTCCACATCGGTCAGCACACGTGTGTGGGTGTGCAAGAAGGCAGCAAAACAGGAATTGTGATGCTCGCTGTAGGAAGGTGGCTTTCCAGCAGGGCTTCTTGGAGCACAGTCTCACTGAGAAGCAAGAGCCATGCAGGGAAGAGACACCACTGCACTGCAAGACAGACATGGCATATGAAGCCCAGGGAAGAGGGGATAAACCCTCCCCCAGCGCTGTCCCCAGCCATCCTCATGGTAGCATCTCACTGTGTGTTGTTCGGAGCCTGTCTCTGCATGCTTGCTGCCCTGTAGTATGTTGTGATGTTGTGTTAGAGAAGCACAACTCCACACATAACACCTGAAGGGTGAAAGGCAATGGACTGGTTTCAAATTATGAAGCCTCCAAAAAAACTTCATAGCATGGATGGATGTGCATGGGAGGGTGGAGGCAGGGCTGTGGGAAGAGCCATACAATGGGGTCAGCTCATGCGTTTGCTTGCTGAAGTATTTGGGGAGCTGGCTGCCCAGAAGACCTGTAGTGAAAAAAAGCAGGAGGACTCCAGGATGAGGATGAGGGCAGTTCAGATGTGCCAACACAAGCAAAGGCAACTAATAGGTTAATAAGACAGAGAAAATGTCCTGCCTAAATATAACCACCATTCTGCAGCGTGGTTACGCCATGTCCCCAGCAGGTCATTCTGGTCCTGGCCTGACCCAGTCGCAGGGATGCGAATAGCCATCTGTGAATTGGAAAATATTACTAATTAAAATTAAAAAAAGGAAAGCAAAACATCTGTACTCGGCAGCATCTGTCATTCTTGCTTCTTCAGGGCATCGTGCTTGGAAACTTTAAAATGAGAGGGTATTTTTAGTTTGAAAAAAAATTAAAAGCATAATTTTAAAATTAAAAAAAAACCCTCTCTTTTTTTTTTCCCATTACTGCGTGTGCAGCTGCGGAGAAGCTCTCTGAGCACCCACCAAGGAGCCAAGCATGGGGAGGGAGTGGGTGTGTGGGAGAGCAGGGGTGTCAGTCCCATCTCTCCACATCAAGACCTGGCCTGCTTCCCCAAAAAGGAGGGATGGCGGAGAGGGCATAAGGTCTGGCTCCAGACCTGCCTCTGACCCTCAACCTGCTGACAGTGTCACATGCATTAACAGCAACGTTTTGTTGATTAGGATGGGGCTGGGTGGAGGCAGGTGGAAGCAAACTGGGCTTTAAGAAGTCTTCTCTACTGGCATATTGGAAGCAAATAAATAAATAGATGTGCATTGCAAGCCAGTGAGAGTCAATGTTAATTTAATTTGGTAGAAAAGACTAGGGAAGGCAGAGAAGAAAGCAGCGGACACCAGGTGAGGGGCAGGCATGCAGATGCTGCATGAGTTCCCTGAGTGGTCACAGCCCCCATGGCCCCATCTCAGCCCCACGGTGCTCCCTTCTGGTCTCCCACTCCATCTCTACACCCCAGTGCCATCCCAGAGCCTGGTCCTCTGCCACCATCCAACAATGTCCCTGTCTCAGAGACACCATGCACTGCACAAGAGAAAGACAACTCTTGCCTAAGCATCACCCATCTCCCATAAATATTCACAAGCCTTTGCCCTCCTCTCTCCTGCCCTATAGCCCACACTGCCTGCTGGCAGAAGCCCCATGCTTTGGGGATGGAGGGTCACCTGCCCCAGACCCGTTCTGTAGATCAGTTTGATTCCTGCAGCATCTAGGTTGAGCTAGCTGGGAAATGGTAAGGCTTTTCTAAAGGGCAGAATTGTTTTCAGTTTTTCTCATGAATATTTTCTTGATTTTTTATTTTTTTAGCGGATGGTAAAATTACCCTGGGGCTTATGTGGTTGCCTGCTTTAATCTTGAGAATTTTGCAGTTTTTAATTGGGAACCTGGAAGATTGTGAATGGAGCAGAAATTTTGTCTGGAGGGCTGAGTCTGCAGTAAATACAGAAAGTCTAAGGAGGTAGGTCCAGCAGGGAGGCTTGGGCTTGCTCTGTACCACTACCAAGTGCTGCAGGATGTTGGCCAAGGAAGAGCGTGTCTCTGCACTGTCCTGGCTCTCCTGTACCCCATGGATCACTCACTTCCAGGGGTTTTATCTGTGGTGGTGGCACTGGTCTTCATGAACAGGCTCATCATTTCTTGGCTGCTACCAAGGTGAAGGGCAGTCATCCATTCTCTCCACCCAAGGCAAAGCTAGAGCTAGGGAGATCCAAGTGGGAAATGCCAGGATTTATTCAAGGGCCAGGCATGGCATAGGCTTCCCTTCACCCAAGGGCCTTTATTTATTAGGTAGGCTCAAAATAAATAATTTCTAGGAACAACCTGCAAGGTACAACTTGTTTTTGTACACATTTATGTGTCTACATGTGCACTGGAGTCTAGGCACCACTGTGGAGACCCCAGAGAGATGTTCTTTTCCTGGGAGCAAAAGCACAGTGGAGAGCATGGGGATCTGATCAGGTGTCTCCTACCCTGTTGCCCTCCCAGTAGCAACATGCCTTTGCCTTGTGTCCTGCCCATCACCCGTGCTATAGACGTCTTTGCAACTAACGGGCAGAGGTGAGCTCTGGAAGAGCAACGTGGTGTCTTGGGAGGGGGTATCTCAACCATGACTGCCCCCAAAAGACAAACAGAAAAGACACCTGTGCCACCAGGCTCTGGGGTGCTGTGCTGTCTCTGCCCTATTGCAAGATGCAATTTGCCTCCTAAATCAGCAGGGAAATGAAGACAATAATTCAAAGCATAGGTGATGGAGGGACAGGGGGAGAATGCAGGACAATCTGTGACTTCAAAAGTCTTTGTGCTTCCCAGACAGATGGCACTTGGCAGAGGCTGCTGTCGCACTGCCTGTGTTTGAAGCCTGGCTTGCTTTTCTGGGGGAGGGTGACCCACGGAGGGGAAGTCGTAAACACTCACAGCCCGTAAGTCTCCCTGATATCAACACAGATCTCTGCCTCAAGCTTGGGGATCCAGGAAACATGCTGCATTTCGGGCAGCAGTCTCTGGTTTGTTATTGTAAGGTCACTTGGGAGCACATTGAGCAAGGGCAAGGCAACGTACGCAGGGACACATGGCAACTGCTGGAGGGGAAGGGCACGAGTTGTTTAGTCCCTATTTCTCAACAACTCACGTGGAGGGGAGCTGCCATTTGGAGGATTTGAGGATTTTTATTGTTTTCCGGAGGGTCTCCTGCTCTGCCTGGCCAAGGGGCCAGGGTGTGCCAGGCATGCATGGGCACACGCGTGTGCGCGAGGAGAGCCCCCGAGGACGTGAAGTCAGGAAGCCATTGCAGGGACAGGAGCGTAGCCCCGCATTGCCTCAGCTGCAGCCCATTAGCTGACCATGCTCTCTGCTCCTAAATCATTTCCTGAAGGGCTTTTTTTCAAACCAAAAAGAAAAAATTCCCCCTCAAGACAGTGGGGGGAAAAAAAAAAAGAAATGGTGAAAAGTTCAAACCCAGCCTGCTGTCCTGAAGCTGCTTTCATGCCCGGCTCCATGTACCAGGAGCCTTGCCCGAGTGTGCAAAAGGTAATGCCGAACACCAGCAAACCCTCCCCTCCGCGGGGGTGGGAGCCCAGGGACCCAGACTGCAGCTTTTGTCTTTTTTTTTTTTTCCTGCTTGTGACTTTTTAGCAGTCCTTAGGGGACATTCCAAGTATGTGGCCAGGCATGGAGATAGTTTAAAACACATTAAGTTCACGGACAAGGTGTCATTAGGGCTTCTTTGGAGGGGGAGAGAGGGAGGAATTATTTGAAGTTCATTTGCCCAGAGGGAGTGCTCTCTGAAGAGGAATGGTTTCGGGGCACGGCGGGTCTGTTTCAGGGTTTTTGCTCTTCCTGCGACTTCGAGGAGCTGTTTCTTTTGAAGATGTCAGTTGTTACGGTGCAGGACGGGATGGGGAACAGAAAGCATCAAGAGTATTTTGCCTGCTCTGCCTTTAAAGCTGCTCTCCCCAGTCTGTCTAGGAGAGCGGGTCGGAGCCCCAGAGTCCCGTTTCGTGGGAAATATCAACCTCTTTGTTGTTGTTGTTCCAAATAGGAATGAAAAATGTAAATTTCTGGTCAAGCAAACATTCCTCAGGGCTGTTCTGGAAAATTGAAGTGACACTTTCTCAGCATTTTTGTTATATTAAAATTCAGCATGCAAATTGGGTGTGTGATATATATTACATAACATATTGTAAGCGAGTCGCAATAGAATATAAAGTATAAATCTAAACTTTGAATCGAATGGTTTCCCCTAAATATGTTACCAAAATGATACCTTTCTGGCAAAAAGTCTGGATTCTACTGAAACAGCTTCTTCTCCTTTTGTTTTGGAAAACTCGCCTGTTGCAAAAAAATCTGAGCCATCCACAGGCATCGTCCCAAGCCAAGCCTGCCCTTCCTCGGAGCTGTCTTTCCATCAGGGCCATCTCCTCTGGGCAGAGAGGGCTCATTCCACTGCTACTGGCTCAGATTTCAGAAGAGCTTCCTTATGGCAGGAGCTGGATTTTTACCTGGTCTGATGGGTGTTGAGTTCATCTTGATACTGGTCACTCACTTTCTTGAAGAGGCAGGAGAAAATTGGCCTGACCTGGAAGAGTTTCTCTTTTTTTCCCTCTAATAAGTCTGAAATAAGTCCCATAATAGACCTGGCTTTTTATTTTTTTCCTTTTCTTTTGGTGCTGTTGTCTATTTGAGGAATGATGCAAGTGAGCTGTTTTATAAGCCCTCCCAAGCAGAAATGCTAGTTCAATGCATGTACTAAAGTGTGATCTGGGTGCTGAAGAAGTTGAGGAAGATGAGGAAGGTGGGTAAGCCTGGGCTGACAGTCACTGGTGGTGCAGGAAAGGCTGGTGGAAGACTGGTGGACTTGGAAAGAGCTGATTCATCTCGTGACATGGCCTGATGGCTGCTCAGCACCCCAAGCCCCACAGCCAGCGAGGCCTTGCTCTGCACTGGGAGACCGGGGTACAAGGCACCAGCCTAGCAGGATTTGCCTGAGGGTCTCACTTCCATGAGCCTTTCTGGATTTTGTCTTATTTAAAAAAAAATAAACCAAACAAAAAAACAAACGTGAAAATTGCCCTGCTTCATTCAAGATGGGGTAAGGGCTTGTTTGGGCTGTAAGCCATGGATATTGATTAATCTGCCTGCAAAGACTTCATTCATGCACCTCCTAGGCTGGAGCAATATAACCCAGCTGCAGCTCAGCATGCCTTGCCAGTGCTGGAGAGGGAACATGTGTGGAGACAAGGACATGGCCCAGAGGGGCTCTGCTGGTCCGTCCAGGGAGGACCGAGCTGGGCTGACACCAGGCTGGGTGGTGCACCTGGCCAGGGTTCAGCAGCTTTTCCTTGTGTCCATGACACTGAGTCACTGCGTGGTCTGGGGCATGTCCTGTACCCAGGTCTGCCTCGCTTCTCTGCATCTGAGAGATGGGAGAGGAAAACATGAGCCTGCACACAGCCTCTGGAGAGCTACTGTTGCTAGAGCATCACTGGAAAGTGTCTTCTCCCCAGCCTTGCTCAGGAATGACTCTGGATTAAGGAGGTCCACAGAGACACATGCCTATTTCCACCATTTAGGATCAGCTCTGCATGAGAAGGAAAATGCTGGGCTGACCTGTGGGACACTAGCAGGTTGTGCTTTCTCCTGCCCCTGTGCAGAGCTGGCCAGTGGCAGGCACAAGCCTTCAAGGCACATATAGCAATGTCCTGATGGGCTTGTAGCATCACCAACACGCAGTGTGGCACTGCACTAAACACAGGGCTGGCACACCGCAGGCTGGTGGCACTGCTCTGCCTTACCTCAGCAGCAGTCTGCCCCAGAGTGATGTCCAGGGCTGCAAATAGCCCTGGTACATGTAAAACTCAACACAAGACAGGGTAGGGCTGTTTTGCTGGAGCTAATCACAAGCAAAGGAAAGCAGACCTGGAGTGACTTCTGGGATTTCCACACATGAGTACTTTCCCCAGTGCTTCAAGAAGGGAAAAAGCAGCTTTTGAAGGCACAGCTGACTTCACACTGCACTTGAGATCGACCATAACTGCTGCAAATGTGCCCCAGGCTCAGGAGGTACATAAACCTGAGCATCCCAGGCTGGTACTGTGCTTCTCCCTGTATCTCTGTGAGTCTGGGGGATGTGATTCCATGGGGAAGGGGCTTGGTGCAGGCTGCAGCGTGGAGCTGAAGCCCAGCTGCTGTGGGGCATCTGCAGAGCTTGAGAGGTGACCCACTGTGGGAAGGAGCCCTCCAGCTTCCCAAAAACCTCCCCCTCCTGTCCATCACCTCACTGGTGACCCAGACAGCATATGAGGCAGTGCTACAAGTGTTTCTAGATGTCTTTTTAAATTCACAAAAGAACTGAGGAAAGCAGGGTTTATGCAGTTGCAGATGGTTTGAGGAAGTATATTTTTTAATGGCAATCACTTTGGTGAAAGCAGCAGAAGAAATTCCGTCCTTTGCCTGTTTTTCTGGCCTCCCTAAAGAAGGCACCTGATTGGCAGGTTAAATCTGGGGTAGGGTAAAATGTCCCTGCAAAGCTAGAATTGAATGGGGCGGGACCTGAGCCCCAGATCTGTGGGAAGGAGAGGTGTTAACACCACTCCAGGAGGGCACTGATTTAAAAATAAAAAGTGACAATTTTTTAAAATGTCTTTGTAACAGTAAAGAAGGTGGCAGGAGGAGTGTGGTGGCTGGGATCAAACCGGCTGTGATCAAAGGCTCACCTAGAAAGCCGTTAACTGCAAAATGTTGCTTTGAAGATGTGTTGCTGGTACAGCAGCAGGCAGGGCCCCCCTGGAGCAGGCATCACCCCCAGCTCTGCAGCACCTGCACTGCAACAGCGTTGTTCTTGGTGGGGCAAACCTTGCCATGGAAGAGAGTGTTCAACCCCCAGGCTGGTGTTCATAGTGTGGAAATAGGCACTGTGCCTCTCCATCAGGTCTCCCCCCAATATGCCAGGGCAGACCTAGCAGCTGTGAAGGTGCAAACCTCAGATGGTGCCCTGTAAAGCTATAGGAAATTCCTGCTAGTCTGCTCTGCTGCAGCCAGCCTTGCTGGGACAGAGGATACTGGGAGAAGGGGAATGACATTAATTAACTCCATCCCTTTCTAAAGCAGGATGGTTAATATTGTTCCCCCATCTCTGCAGCCCTGGAGCAGCCCAGGAAGAGCATCTGCTCTGAAGGGCTTGCACTGAAACCGTGGGGTGAGACACAGGTGGATGGAGGCAGAGGACCAACAGGTAGCCAGGAAATAACCGTGAATAACGCAACAAGCAAATTACTTGGACACGTAGGAAGAAGGTGGCAGTGGTTTCATCACTATGACAATTTTCAAGGACCTAGACAAATTCAGAATTTAAGGGAAATTTAACATCTTCTATCAGACTAACTAGCACAGTGGGAAAAAAGCAACATTTTGGGGCACGCCAGACCTTTTCCAGGTCTCAGATACAAGGAGCAAACTTCAAAGGGAAATGCAAATAGAGAAGCGTGGCTGGCAGTTTAATTTGACTTGTTAATCAGCTAGACTATTGGACTGAAGAAGTAGCTGATACCTGCAGCACAGGGGAGAGCCTGGCCCCTGCCCCACCAAGCTATCAATGCAGAAGCACAGACAGCTCACCAGATTGCACCAGACTGATTCGAAAAAATAGTATAAAATCAGGCAAATTACCTATTCACCTGCCCTGTTCAGGCAGCAGGTCCCCTGGGGACAGAGTCTGCCCAGTCTTGGTGGTGCAGCTCCCACCCCCACTGGGTGCCAGGGACATGGTTTGGGTACAGGGTAAATGGCTGCACCACAAGGAGCTGCAGAGCTGAGCTGGGCTGGGCTGGGCTGAGCACCCTGATGAGTGATCTCACAGTGCTTCACAGACACGTTGGAGGTGACCAGAGATGGGAGTTTTCCTTTCTACTGAAACCCTTGGTTTTTCTCCAGTGGAGGCATCATCAGAGACCTCACTGAGATGTTGCTTTGGGGAAAATGTACAGCATGAAATCAGGAAACCACCCTATTTCTGATCACTTAGACCCTGTTTGGGGATCACAGCCCCAGGGCTGCTGCTTGGGGGCTAAAGAGGGATTTGTGCCTGGCACCACTGAACAGAAATAGTCACGTCTGCCCCCACGGAGTGAGAATGGGAACAGGCAGCTCTAAATCCCACAACACCTGCTCCCGAGGGGGAATTATGTTCAAAAAAGTCCTGAAAAGTCTGACAGTCTCATTTTCACATTTTTGGTCACTACAGAAGAAAACTTTGAGCTTTCCAAGCCTGAAGCATTCTGCTTTAACCTCCTGAACTCAACCCAAATGATTGGAGCTGGGTTAGCATCTCCTTGGAGCTTGACACTGCTTTGAGGGTGTTGCCCTCCAGGAGCCCAATGTCTGTTGTTCTCACCCAGTCCTTCTCCTGGCTATGGGGCTGCATGTTCCAGTGACAGCCTGGGTCACCGGGAAGCTTGTCTGGAGCAGTCTGTGCTGCATTGTGAGAATGAGGCTTTTCGGGGAAACTCTGCTTTAGGAGAGGCTAATTCACTGGCTCTAGGAAATGCAATCCCTTGTGGGACCACGCTGGTAGATTTACAATTCCTCATCCCTTTTCCACAGGGTGAAAAGCTGCAAGACAACATCTTGCCAACCTTGAGATGCAAATCTCTGGCATTTCTGGAGGTAGCAGAGGGCAGAGCTTCACACTGTGACTGTGGTAGCAGCAGCGGTGTGTGACTGGCAGGAGCTGATTTGAATAATTGGGTGTCACATCTCTATTTTTCTTTCAGTTTAGCTACATGTGCAATTAATTAAAATAATAACCTAAACGGTCTCCTGCTGGGGTTGTGTTTGCTGCTCTGCTTCAGCCTGCCATCAGCACTGCTGAAAGAGTTTTATCGAGAGATGCTTCTTGCTGAGAGGAGCTCGAGCAGAGAAAGGCTCTCCCAGCAGAAAGACCTTTAATGCTCTTGGTGTCTGCGCTTTTCCCACCCATGCTGTCTGGATGGTGGATAGAAAATAAACAGGGCTTTAATGTATCACTTCCCACATCCTCTGCTTGCTCTGTGCTTTGCCTGGCATGGGGAATTGCCTCATCCATGTCATGGCAGATGTGGTCCCTGTCCTGCATCTAAGGCAACCCAGTAGTGCTGCAGAAGGGGGTGCTCTGAAATAAGGACCCCCCCAAGTGTAAGCACAGGATAGCCCTGCATATATCTGATGATGGAGTCAAGGTACAGAGACACAAGAGCTGTGCTGCTGAGCTAGTGCACCTAAGACTTTAGGCACTGAAGTTTTCCTGGAAGTGTGATCCCCTCCTCCTTGAATTAACTATTTCCACCAGCTCATCTGGTGTAGCTGCCTCCAGACCCCATCTGCACCATTTTTCTGCCCGTTTACAGCTGTGTTCCCTTCCTCACCTCTGCTCTGCAGCCCAAGGCTGGCAGATGCCCTCAGCAGCCTTTGCAATTGGAGAAAGCTCTGGTCCGTGAGGAAACCACCAGAGGATCTTCATTCATTCACAATTCTCCATAAACAAAAGCCAAGATTTTGGCTCACACTGTGCTGACCACATCCCAAGATTGTGGGGCAGCTTGTGCTGCCTGCTCCCACACTGAAGATCTCTGTGGAAGAAATTAAATTACTCAGGGAACTGTGCTCCTGCTTTTCACACTCCTTCCAAACACCCTTTATCTGCAAGCACATGCTGTTACAGCGGCAGCAGGAGCATACTTTAAAAAATCAGGATGCTTACATCCAAAGCCTCTTCCTATTGCTGTGTTCACTGTTGGTACAAGAAATATCATTCCCCTGCAGCTGAGAGCATTCACATCTCATCTTGCTCTTTTTTCCAATTCTTTTTCTTGCCTGGCTGATTCCCTGTCAGCAGCCAACACTAATCTATCCCTGGCAGTCCTATCCCTCCCTGCTTTAGTTTTAAGGATGCTTGGGATTACAGGGTATTGACCATGGTTGTGAGAGTGGTGCCAACCAGCCCCTCACCCCACAACCCCTGCCTGCTTCTGGCAGCACTGACACAGGGTTTGGGGGCAAGTTGGCAGGCAGAGCTGCCTGTCCTGAGATGGCCCTTTTCATCTCAGTTTGCCTGGAAAAGGCTGAAGCAGCCTGAACTAGATGGGCAACAGAAGACAATGTTCGAGATTAAAGCGCCTGGCTGGCAGGAGGAAGATGATAAACTTGTCCAGAAGAAATTGAATTGGGACTTAGCTAAATGGGAAAGCAATCGAAATTCAAAGGTTTTTCGCTGAAACCAACTGACCGAAGCAGAGCTCCCAAGCCTTTAAACAGTATTCATAAACTTTAAGGCCAGCAAGGACAATTTTGATCATCTGGTCTGACTTGTTGCTTGGTGTAAACCTGGTTCCTCCTGCCAGCCTGAGGACTTCTGCATCAAGCACAGGATTTTTGTACCTCTTTCAGGAAAACAGCCTGTATTGATACAGAGAGACCAAGAGAACGGCGAGTCTCCCACACTCTTCTGTGGTCCATAAGCAGAGGTTAAACTGACTTACCAAGTCTTTGAATAAAAGGATGCCTCATTCTTGTCCCACAGATAGTGAGGACCCACTTCTGCACCCACTTCTGGGTGCAGGACTCCCAGAGCTTGACGGATGTACCAGGAGGAAAAACCAAAACACTGCGCTAGAAGAGAAGGGGAAGGAAACCAAGAGCTTGATTTTCACTGCTTGGCAAAATGCTCTCACTGCTCTCCTCTCAGCCCATTATCTGAAAATAAGAGCTGATATGCTATTGTTTCCATCCTTACTTAAATTAGCACTGTGCGGACAGCCATTAGTACCCAGCACACCTCGTCCAGAGCCCTGACCTCCACAGAGGCCTCTAAGTACAGCTGTGGTCTACAGGGCAGGTCACTGCAATTATTTATCACTTATTACCGCAGCGAGTGACATGGCAGGAGCTGTTACATCCCGTGTGCCAGGGTTACGGCAGGCTCATACCATGGGCTTGAAATGGTGCTGATCAAGGGGAGGCATCTTTTCTCTGGCCCTGACAGGATCCAGGTGCTTGGGAGGTGCTGAGAGGCAGAAAAAGGTGAAGTCCAAAATTGGGGTTTGCTCCCTGGATGGCTCAGAGGTGGGAGGAGGGAAGAATGTGGGAAGAATCCAGCCTGTGGGATGTTGCTGACCTGGGCACAGCCAAAGCTGAGCAGGACCACTGGTGGGGACAAGCTGGGATCTGGCACACCAAAATCTGGGCTGTCCCAGCCCCATGAGGAAATCTGGTTGCTTCTCTGTTCCCGGGTCTCTCCTCTTGCCTCTGCCTGCCTTGTCTGATGGATTGCATATCCTTGGGGGAACACTAGCTGGCTGGAAGGTGTCTGCTACCCCCCTCTTCTGTCTCCACAGATGTCCCAGGGTCATTTCACATTGGGAGCCAAGTCCTGTCCTGACTACACCCCTGCTGCAGCAGCCAGTGCAGATCTCAGATGAGAGCCCCAACACTCCTAAACCCGAGTACACACTCCTGGAAGCAAAACTGGTGCTCAAAACCTCTGATGAAACAAGAGCCACTTAGAGGGGTGGAAACTGATGCTTCTCAACACTTTTCCTCCTTCATATCACTGCTGTTCTCCCAGGAGTACCTGAAGAGCCCAGGGCCCACTGCTTGATGCTTTGCAGACACAGAAGAAGGACAAGCCCTTGCTTCCCCACATAGCTGCAAGAACAGGCAAAGGACTGGGGAAGGCACAGCACACGGCCACCCTGAGAGCTTCTCAGGGACCTTTACATTTACACCATTCTGCAATGCCAGCATCACTCTTCCCCTTATGTTCAGGCATCAGATTTAGCAAGGGTGTCTGTCATCCTACACTTCAGAGAAAGTTTGTCTCATTTAGAAGCCCCACATGCAAGGCATCTCTTATAGTAATGCAGGGAAAGGTCTGAGAAAACTGGCGGGGGGGGAAGGTGTTTGGGTTTTTTTCCTTGAAAGCTCAGCCCCTCGGTGCTCAGACCAGCCGCTGGCAGGCTGGGGGAAGCAGTCCAGGCCCTCCCAAAATATGCTCCCAGCCTTACTCCCACAGCACTCCGCAAGCGCAGAGCATCCGCAGGCGTTCCCCGAGCAGACCCTGCCGGGAGATGGCACTGCAAGCAAGGAGAATTATCCCGCGGCGCGCCGGGGGTGGCAGGAGCTGACGAAGCAAAAAGAGTCCTTTTATTTGTATTTTCCCCTCCTTCCCCTGAGACCCTGCTGGAAAAATACTCCTCTTGTCACCTGTGATGGCTGCATCCTCTTCGCTTAGCAGCATTTCTTTCATGCCAAGCGGAACTTGCTGCTAACAAGGCAGCGTGTGTGCGAGGGATGGTTCAAAATCGCTGGCATATCTCTATAAGCATCCAAGTAAAGAGGGATGGAGGGGAAAAAGTCTGTGCCTGGCCTTAGGGGATGAAGACAGTCCTCTCCATGCAGAGGGCATGCAGTCTCAGACCCCTTCTCGAAGCCTCCAGAGTATCAGTATTTCAACTGTTAGCCTCCTCCAGCTCCAAAATCACCCAAAACTTCCATGGGAGCTTTTTTCAGTTCAAACAAAGAAGCTGTGCAAGTATAATGAATTTCCCTCCTCTAGGTGGGAAGCTTTGCTAAAGTGGCTGTCAGGGAATCAAAATTTACAGCACCTGAAGTTCTGCTAACTCGCTGTTTCTCATCGAGATATCAGGGGAGATGCAGATTTTCTTGTTTCTCGTGAGAGCTTGAATCTCCACCTGGACGAAACTGAGAAATTTCGGCAGCCTTTTGCAATGCCGGCCCAATTTCCCAAGGAAATTTCATGGGCTTTTCCGCACCCTGCCAGATTTTTCAACACCTTTCAGGAAGTCACAGCTGAACAGTTTTGGTCAGGATAGTTTTGCGTTTCACAGAGAATATTTGGACCATTAGGTCTTCTCGGCAGATAGTTGTTGGATGCTCCCAGGACCAGTGTTTCTAGTCCCCAGCGGCGCATTGTCCCAGGCAGCAAGGTGTTCCCAAAACAGGCAATATCATGCAAATCCAGTGAGAAGACACCTATCAGTTCTCTTGTGAAAACAGATGTGTTTGGGCTCAGATAACAGACTCCAAGCTGAGGCTGTTTGAGACTTTTTTTTTGGGGAAAAGATGTTTTTGAATTGAAAATTCTCAAAACTTTAGTTTTGAGAAGAGGAATGTGTTGGTGCCCTTCCTGCTCTGAGGACATGACAAAAAGCAGTTATGCAATTTGTCTTAATGTCCCATTCTGGCATTTTTTGCAAAGAAAGTGTCTGCTTCTCAGTTTTGAGCAGGAGCCAAATGGATCTATACTGAAAAACAGAGCAGTGTTAAAGGGTCAAAACTGAAACATTTCAACATGCAGTAAACAGGCAGGTGTGCTTAATGCCCTGTGATTTTGCCAGGTTGTGGGAGAGAAAAGCAAATGTTTGTCTAATTTTCATCTTGACAGTGGTGAGACTGAAGGAAGGGATGACTGGGACATGGCTAGTGAAGGAGAGGAGATGGAGGAAGAGGAAGGTGGTGGAGGATGCAGAAGCAGGAAGAAAAGGGGATATTTCTCCTTGCTATTTAAGGGCTATATGTGTCCATGCTTTCATTAGTGAGCATGGGATTCATCCATCCTCATGGTATAGATGCGCCCAACATAGAGGCACCAAGAAGCTATGGGGTGAGGATGGGACTTAGCCCAAGAGGGTTTCACTTGCTTGGTCAAGCTTCTGGGCTTACAGGAGTTTACCCTCAGGAGTAAGGATGAGAAACCCAGCAAATCATTACAAGAAATGCATCTTTGAAAGGTTAATACTCATTGAGAGCCAAATAATGGGGGGCATACAAATGGAGGTGGTGGTGGTTTCTCTTTCCAGGCATCATATCTGGGACAGTGATTTCCCACTGGGGCTCTCGCACTCCAAAGGCAGCCAACAGGAACTTACGGGCGCTGCTGGCAGAGATGGGGAGCTCTCCCTCCTCTCCTTCCCCTGCTCCCTGCATGCAGCACTGATGTTTCCCAGGTGTTTCTGACTTGCAGAGTTTGAAACTGAGTCACCTTTGATTTTTCCTGACATTTCCCAGAATTCTTTTAGCTGCAATTCTTTTCAGCTAAAGGCAAAAAGAGAGAAAGTGACACAAAATTAATTTCCCCCCTCAAAAAAAAAATCCTTTGGAAAATTGTGGGAGCAGGGGTTTGCAAATTGCTCACCAAAAGACATTCAAAAACCAGCTCTGTCACTTTTTGCTTTTAAATCCAACCTTTTCACGCTAAAAACTTCAAACTGCTCTAATCCCTGGCTTCTGCTTTCTATGTGAGGAAGATGATTCATGATAGAAGCCAGTCCCGCAACCAGAGCAAGGAGCCACGCTGCAGCAGATGCTGGCCTGTCTCGAGGTGTTAATCCACAGGGAGATTGTTGGGGATGAACCAGCTGTGCTGGCACGGGACAGAGCTTGGGACAGGCTCACACACGATTGGTGACCGGTAAGGTTTTCTGGTGGAGGGTTCCCAATCCAGGCAAGAGCCACAACTGTCAGGACATCCTTGCTTTCTCAACCGCAATGAGAGCACCTCTGCCATGTGTAAAAGACTGCAGACCCTACGGTGGTTTGGGGGCAATCCTGTTACAGGAAGGGCTGGAGGCTGGGTCAGGATGGATGCCCGGATCCTCTCCTGAAGATCCTCACTAGCCTGTGTGTGCCTTGTGCCAGCCACATCCCTCTGGACACCTCTATGGTCCCCAAACCTGACAGCACTGTCCCACCCCTGTAAGATGTCCTGATCTATGGGGGAAAAACACTCTACCTGGCAAATACACAGGATTATGGTGCTGATTTCCCAGTTCCAGGAGCATTGCAACACCCATCCTGTAATCCAGAATATTCATAAAATAGTGATGCAAAACATGATCATTGTAAGGTCTTGGTTCTTGCCTGAGATTACACGGGGTTGTGCTTGTGAGACCAAGGGAGAAAAGTGCTGGGGGAAACCTTTTCCAGACCCCTCTCCCGTTGTTCCTCACTCAGAAAGACATATGCAAAAATGTATTTTAAATATGGCTTTCATTCCACGCTGAGCCTCTTCCGAGCGAGGCGCTGGCAGCAGTGGGCCATGTGCTGAGTGGGTGATGGGACAGACGTTATTTATAACAGGTGTCAGGCGGTACTTTGTCATCGAAATCTTACCCGGCAGTAGCAGCGAGGGGTCTCACCATATGCCAATCTCTGTTTTCCAGGAGCAGTTTGATAACAGCGTGCACCGAACCTGACATCCCTCTGCACATGGAAACTTTACTCACATATTTTAGCTGACTGGTTGGACGTCATTCCCTCTGCACCCCTCTGCATCCCAAATCATGCTAATCACTCATGTCCAAGCCACTTGATACCCATGGTCAGGGTTGCATCCAAGGACAGGATTTTCTCCCACACAAACCTTTGCACACACATATGGCCACATCACACCCTCTCCAGGCTCTGGGAGGTCCCCACAGCCTTTCCTCACTCGCACCTTGCTGTATGCATGCACGCAGACGCTCACCACCATCAGCCTTCCCAGGCACATGGGTAACAGGCTGGAAAGCTACAGCCAAGTCCTGTACTTATTATCTCCATCTTTGTCTTTTGCACGCACCTCCCGCCATTCCCTGCTATCTACACAGGAAGAAGTTTGGCAAATGTAATAAAGACAAGGTGAAGATTTACATAAAATAATCTCTCCTGCCATGAGTCCTGAGGAATTTTAATCAGTCCAGGAGTACCAGCAGAATTCCTTTGCCTGCAATCTTTTCATGATCTTGCTTTCCCCTCTTGTTCCTCGTGGGGAGCATTTGCTGAGAAGATGATTAAATCGGGCTGGTAAAAAGCTCGTTGGCTCCGTAGCTCCCATCTTTTCCTGCTTCTTTGCAAGATCATTTGTACTTTTTTCTGGCCTGCGGCATGCCAGATCAGCTGCTTTCTTTGCCTACCCTGTACGTTTCCTCACCATTGTTGTGGGGTTTTTCCCCCTCCACAGAATCTCTTTTGTGCAAAGGCAAGACACAAGGCTCCTAGCTCAGCCTGCTGTGTTGTTGTTTGCCTGAAGTCCAGCAGGAATTCAAGGAATGGTTCCCCACGTCTCCTATTCACCTTGCTCCTGCCGGTGGCAAGGGGTCGGGCAGGGGGCGGGTATTTTGGGGAAGCCATGAGCGAGGAGCACAGACTTAGGGGCTGATGTGAACTCCGGGATTTTGGAGGACTGAAATTTATCTGCGTGTTGCCTGCCAGTAGCTTGGTGTAGGAATTTGGGCATTTTGCTTTGAACAAATGATTCACTGGTAATCATTCAATCAGCTCTCCCGATGGTTGAATAATCTGTGAGTAATTTAGTCAGATGTTTGCCACAAAGTATCAAATAAATGGCTTGGAAAGACACTGGTTCAGACTCTCACCTTATATATACACAGCTTTGGGGTACAACCAGGCAAATGCTGTCCCCTGAGCTTTGGCCCCAGGTGTCCAAGGGATTTGTGTTGCCTTACAACTGGCCAAGTCCAGCACAAAAAGTTCAGGATCTAACCATGGCTTGGCTCTATCATACTCTCGCCATACAGCTGTGAAGCATCCTCTCCCCTGCTTGGGGTACCACTGCTGCTGGAGGCAGGTGGGTGGCACCCAGTGAGGTAGAGTGACATTTTTGGTGATGACCTCCTGGTTGAACATCAGTGTACAGGCTTGTGATGAGCTCTCTGCTTTCTCCAGGTGGGTCCCACTGGGATACAGTGGATGGGGAAAGCAGACCATGGTGATAGCCTGATGCCAGCTCATAAGCTAGAGACTCTTTGCCCTGAGTCCAGCTCTCTTTCTGGACCTATTGGTGCTGAGGCATCTTTCCATCCCTGTCCCCACAAACCCATCTGCTCTCCTGACACGTTTCCCAGTGGCATCTGAGAGTTACTGCTTCCTGCGCAGCTTTTACTCCTTTTTCAGGCCTGATCCTGGCTGACAGCAGGGCTGGAGGGATGAAGAGGGAGAAAAAGGGGTTGGGATTTTCGTTCCTCTTCTTCCATTTTGTGACTATTTCAATCTGGTCCAGAGTCTCTGGGCAGGAACGTCATTCTCCATCTCTGCTGCAATCTGCTGAACAGCCCTGGACACAACCCCTCTCTGCTCTTAGTTTTTGCTCCTATTTTTTCAGGACCTGCTATTATCTATCACAAAGTCCCCCAGAGCCCCAACATGCTGGTTATTCTTCATGGATAAAACCAGTAACAAGAAACAGATAATTTATTGTGGACCTTTGTCTGAGACAAAACATCATTATTTCCATCCAATTAATAGTGGCTTTTAGTAACATCAATGAAAAACTAGACGAAAGCTGGCTTCCACTCAGCTCCCTTCCTCCGCCTGTGTGACATTGTCTGTGTGAGGCCAGGACTGCAGCAAGAGGTGGTATCTTTAATTTGATCAACATATATCTAGTTGGAACAAAATAGATCGGCTTTTGTAGGCTTGCCCAAAGATTACCTTCTCTTTTTTTTTTTTTTTTTATTTTAACATAAAGATCAGGAAGAAAGTTTTTGTTTGTTGTTTTTACTACTGTTGTTTTCTGCAGCCCAGAAGTCCTGTGATGCCAGGGAAAGTGGGAACATGCCAATGGGAGTATTTCTCCTAAGTCCTCTCTGCAGAGTTTTCTCACATGTGCTGTTTCCTGAGTCACGGGGTATTGTGCTGGGAACACTCGGATATCTGGAAACTGAAACAGCCCTTACTGCCGACCCAAATGCTGATGGCCAGGGAGCAGCACCCCAGCCCTGCCACAGCCTCTGGGCTGGGAGCTAGGGCAGAGGACTCCCATAATGAGTTGTAGGGCTCTGCAGGGCTCCCCAAAAAGCCCCTGTCAGCACCAGTCTCTGCCCCTCACTGGCACCTAGCCCCTGGCAGCCAGCAGGCTGTTTCTCCATGGGCATTGTCTCTTCCAGGCTGAGGAAACAGAGGTATTTATCTGCACGCTGGCAGCTAAGCAGGGGATGTGGCTGGGAAGGGCTATTCTTCCCAGACCCCCCCGCCCCATGGCATCCCCCAGCCAGTGTCACCACGGTGCAAATCAGCCTTTCCCCAGATCCATCCCCCCCCCCCCCCCCCCCCAAGTGTTTGCAATTGCCTGTGCGGGTGGCAGGAGTTGGGGAGAGGTGGGAGCCCTGCGTGGATGCCTTCCCCTCCTGCCCACCCTGCCCTTCCTTGCCCTGAGGCTGCTCAGCTGTCCTTGCTCACCCTCCCCTTTGGCTCCTGCTCGTTTGGCCTCGCTGCTGCTTTAATTTTAGCAATTCCTTGGAAAGAGTCATTTTCCATAACTCAGCTCACAGCGAAGCCCTCTGCCTGCCAGCTCTGCCTTCTCACACGTGTTGCTGGCGTGCCCCAGCAGCACACGCCTGCACCTGCCCAGCCAGGCCTGCCTGTCCCAGCCTTTTGCACACCAAAGCCTTACACCCGGCTCCCGTCCCTCCTTGGCACATTTCACCCTGGCACTCCCGAATTCCGCCGTTCCACGGCTGGAGCGGGCGCCCTGGCCTGGCAACCCTGGCCCGGCTGCTCGGCTTCTGACTCGCTGGGAGTCATGCACAGCACAGGAGGATGCCTGTCCTATTCACCCTGCAGACCCCCACGCGTGTGACAGTTCACGGTCTTTACCTTCGATGGGAAATGGAGCAACCCCACGTACCATGGGGGACCCCTAATCCGTGGGGGGTGCGATGGATGGGCTTGTTCGGCACCCACCAGCAGATTGCACTTGAGAGGGAAAGGTGGGCACCCGTGCGGGTGTGCCACCTTGCTTGTGCATTGGTTGTGCAAGAGGGTGCGAGCACGCAGTTTTGCGTGCGTTGGGTGTTCAGTTGTGCGGCGTGTGTGCGAGTGTGGGAGCGGTGAGTGTGGCGCTTTCATTTCAGTCTGCCTCTGCATGTGGTGCTTTCGTTGCGCGCTCCAAGAGGGTGCTTGTGCAAGGGGCTGGGGCACTCGCAAGCGTGCAAGGATGCGCGTAGGGGTGTGCAGGGAAATCTTAGCGCAGTGCCTTCATTTGGGTCTGCACCTCTTGATGGGGGCGGGGAGCGTGCGGAGGGTGCATTGTGCAAGGCCGCGTGTGCATGGCTCTGTGCGCGTGGGGCACACGTGTGCGTGCAAGGGGCTGTCAGCGTGCTGCCTTCACTTGGGCGTGCATCTGGGGGGAGGTGGGGGGGCTTGCAGCGTGCCCCCTGCCCACGCACGCGGGGACTGTGCTGTCCGCGGTGTGTGCGTGCGTGGCCCCGCACTCGCGGGCCTTTCACGAGTGTGCTCCGAAGTCTGCAATTGCGCGGGGGGTCTGGGGTGGGGGGGGGTGGTGGTGTACGTGTGTGCGGTGCCTCCCTCCCGCTCAGCATCCGCGGGGAGGGGGGAGGCTGCGTGTCCGCAGGGGCGTGTGCCCGGACGCGCGTGGGTTTGTGTGTACGAGTGTGAGTGTGTGTGTGTGTGTGTGTGTGTGTGTGTGAGAGTGTGTGTGCGGGCGTGGGGCGGGTACGCGCGGCGGGGCCGGGAGCGCGTCCGCGGCGCTGTGCCGGGGGGTGCGGGCTGAGCTCATCGCTGGCTCCCCGGCGCTCCTTACCAGTGGCTTCTGCGGTCACATGGGTTATGTGCTGGAGTTTAAAAGAGCTTATAGCCCCCGAGCCGGTGCAGAAGCAGCCGGTGGTTGCATGGGGTAGTGCCGGGAGCGGCGGCGAGGAGGGCGCCGTGAGTACCGGGCGGCCGGGGCCGGAGGGAGGTGGTGACCCCCCCACCCCCCGCACCCGCGGGACGGGGGGAGGCAGCGGGGGTCAGGGGAGGCGAGTCCCGGTGCCCGCCGCCGGAGCGCCGCTGCCTTTCTGGGAGGTGAAAAAGGGGAGGCGGAAGGGGGGGGAAGAGGAACGCTTGTTTCCCCCCCACACACACACCCCGCGTCTGGTGTTCCCTGCCGCCCCGCAGCCGCGCACCTTTCCCCAGCGCGCCCACGCGTGTCCGCGCCCCGCCGTGGGCCGCGCGTCTGCTCCCCGCCCGCCGCCGGGGCAGGGGGCGAAGCCCCCGGAGGAAACAATCTGGGCAACTTCCCTGCTCCGCCGTGCCTGTGTGTCCGCCCTGAGCCCCGGCCGGGCGTTCCCGGCGGGGGAGGGATGGGGGGGCGCGGGGTCGGGCCGGTTCCGCACCCCCTCCCACCGCCCCCCAGGGCAGCGGGTCCGCGGCGGGGAGGCACGGCGGGACCCCCCCCTTCCCCAGCGGGGAGGGCATCGCGGCCGCTGCGAGCGGCATCAGGTTGAAGGCAGGGAAGGGATGAGCCTCCTGCCTGCTGCATTGCATGAGCAGGGCTGGAGCCGAGGTTGCGGGGTGGCTCTTTGTAAAACGGAGCCCGTGGATTTCCTAGGCGGGAGAGCAGACTTTTTCTTCGTTTCTCCAGAGGCGCAATCTGCCCCTTCCTCTGCTGTGGCAGTGCTGATCTCTTCTTTTTTTTAAAAAAAATTTTTTTTTTTGAGGGGGTGGTGTGATTTTATAAGAAAAGCGGCTGCATGGCGCTTCTGTGGAACTGCTCTCCCTGGGCTAGGCAGTTCATCCCGAGCGTGAGTACGAGGGCTGCTTTCCAGAATTGCATAATACACACCGATCCCTTTGCTGCACAAACTCCCTGACATTTCCAGATCTTGGTGACTTCCCCCGCTGCGATCTTAAAACCGGATTGGGACTCCAACCAGCGCGTGAGCTAATTTGCGCTGCCTTTGCTGGGGACAGAACCTGGTCTGCATGTTTCGGCTTCCCTGGCTTCTCTGGCAGTGTTTTCTTAATCCGCTAAACTTTTTTGGTATAAAGATCGGCACTTCTCCTTCACTCTCTTAGCCCTTTTCTTCCCCACCCCATGCTTATAGACACATGTGTAGGGTCTGTTCAGAGCGCAGGTTGCAGAAAGGGGATTGCCTGCAAAGCTATTTGATTTCTTTTTCATGTCTCTTTGTGTTTTAATTTGTGAGATAGTCCAGGAGGTCCTTTCCTCAGATTTTTTTTTTTTTTGCTCAGGAACTTGCTGACTTCTGCAAGGATCTTGTTAATTTAACTCTGACCGTGCCCACTCTCAGTGCACTCGTGTTGTTTACCTCTGTGAGGGACACGACCTGCACACGCCGCTGCTGGTCCTGCCGGCTGTGTGTGCAGGCAGCGAGGCAGGGAGACTGGCTGCTTCCTACGAAATGTGCAGATACGCGGGAGCAGCAGTTCTTTCTCCCTGCCCTGTCCCTCCATGAGGAGTTAGAGCTTTGCTGTGAAGGCTGGAGGTGGGCAAGGGATGCTCATGTCCGACCAGCATCTTGCTGGGACCAGAGCTCGCTGGGGAGGGTGGGCTTTTCTGAGACAGGCTGTGCTTTGAAAATGAGAGCCCCATGCCTGGCAGACTTCTTTGCAACAGCCCTTTAGGATAACTTCATCAGAGCCTATTGTCAGAGCAGGCCAAGCCACGATCTGATGATTGTGTGTTATCTTTCTTTAGTCTGATTGACCCCGAGGGGACCCGATCCTGCCAAGGCACTGAGCCCCCATCCCCATGGAAGGTGCTCAGCACCTCCTGGGCTTGGGAAGGAAGAAGCCCTGGTACCTCTCAGAGCTGCAAAGCTTGTGATGCACGTACATGTACAAATAAGTGTGCAGCCGAGGCTCAGCTTTTGGAGATGTGGCCGACTCTCCAAAGCCAGCAGCAGGAGTTTTGTGGGTGCGAGCCACAGCTCATGGCCACTCTCAGTTAATTCCCCAGCAAGCTGAAGGAATGCATCCTGCTCCAGCTCAGGCTGGGGCTGGGTGTGCGCCTGGGGAGCCTGTCTCTCGGCTCTGTCGTTTATTATTGCTGCCGCTGCCATTACGCCTGACAAATGGGAGTTGCTGACTAATGTGCTGTTTGTGTGTAAATATCTGAGTGCTCGCAGCTGAGCTCACTCCTGTGACTTTGCAGGAAGCTGCCTCAGCACCTTCCCCCCCCCCCCCCCATCAAGACCTGGGAGTGCAAAGGCATCCTTCTGTGGGGACCTTCCCACCTCTCCCAGCAGCTTTAGCCTTCGCTCTCTGCTTCTTTCCTGCAAGACTCCATCCTCTGGGGTTAACGTGGAGGCCCTGCTGCTTTCCTGAGTGTGAGTCAGGGGTGGGAAACGGCTCTGTGTGTGTGTGCGTGCATGTGTGTGTATGCACACCTTCTTAGGCACAGAGGCACGATTGCTCCCAGGGGTCCTTGTCCTAGACAGAGTTTTGGGGACTTCATGTGTTTTGATAGAGAGGGTCATGCACAACTACGAAAGGAGTTTTATTTTGTCTTGGGTTTTTTTTTTCCCTACCTACTCAGCCCTGAGTTCCCCTTAATTTCATCCCATTACTGCTGAAGATGCTAAATTATTCCTTCCCATATCGTTTTCATCCCATTTGCAGATTAGCATCCGACTGCTTCTGTCAGTACTTGCTCAGACCAGCTAGACTGATCGCAGCTCTTTTAATCTCCCCTTGTAAATCAATCCCTTCTGCCTCCTGATCATTTTTGTCGCTCGTTTTTCTGAAATCCCTCCAATTTGTCCATTTTGTGTCGGTGACGTATGCCTGGCCCTAAACATGATGTATACCAGGCATGGCAGCGTGAGGGAAGGACACCTCCTCCCCTCCCACCCCGCTGGGGCTTGTGATGCTTTGTCAGCACTGAACTGAGTTACTTCCCCATTATTCTAAGCTATAGTCCCTGCTCGGTGTTGCAGAAGAAAGCAGCATACCCAGGTCAGTGCCCTGGGGAGAATTCCTCCAAATTTTGGCGATGAGTTGCCGAGGTTTGCTTGCATGCTGCTAGCACATGCTGGAAGGAGCCGGTGCTCTAGGTGCTGTCCGTGGGGTGCTTCTCCTCACAAGAGTTAATAGTTGAATGAGGAGGGATGAGTAAAATAAGAGAGGGCAAGCTGCATTGGGGGCTGCTGGACGGATGGGGAAACTGAGGCACCTGCACAGGCTCAACACACGTTTCCTGTGCTCCTGTCCAGCACGCGTCTCTTCTGTAGGGTCTCTGTGTGTGGGGTCCAGTCCCAGTTGCACCCATTAGTATTGCAGCCAGCATGGGGATTTTCCCAGGAGGTACTGGATCTTGCCGCTTGGTCAGAGCAGGCTGGCAGGCAGGGATGCTGGGTTCTGGGCTGGTTTTGTGCATTGCTTCTCATGCTAACGGCCAGAGCTCGATGCCACAGGTGCTCTCACGGGGAAGAAACGGGGACTTTGTGCAAAGGCAGTGGTGTCTTGCATTCATGCACCTGGAAGTTCTGTCATCCCAAACCCTGAGCTCCTAGCACCGAGCGTTCCCATTCCCTGGCCCTTCCAGGGACCATCTATTTTTAGGAGGGGTTGTATTCTGGACAGTGTCCACCACAGATGCTCTCTGCCTCCTCCTCTTGGCCCCTCGCCAGGGACACCGCTCGGGCTATCTGCTGGTGGGGCAAGACCTTGCTGAGGCTCTGCGGGACCGTAACGGAGGCGGCACCGTGCCGGGCATGGGGACACTTGGGGGGCTATTGCTGCCCCGGTGGTGCTCGGGAGGGCCAGCGAGCTCACGCTGCCCTTCCCCTGAACTGTTGGAAATGGCATTTAACTGTGCTGTCGGTACCAGCAGGACACGGTGCCGGCTTTACTGTGGGGTAAGTCAGGGTACTGCCTGGGCCGGGTGGTACCCGGTGCCCGGTGCCCAGTGCCGGTCCGTTCGCCGGGATGACACTAGGGGGCACGAGATCTGCTGGAATCCCTTTGTCGGGGATGGGGAAGGAGGATGCAAAGCCGCTCTTGACCCTTCAAGCCCGTACACCATCCCCCCGCACATTTTGCAGGAATCCGAGCGTTAAACCCCAAGGGCTGCCCCCGGGTAACTCGTCCTGCGGCGAGGGCAGGACGCGGCTCTCGGGATGCTGCTCCGCTGGATCCCTGCCTCGCCGGCCCTGGGAGCAGCAGGAGTAAGGATGGGAGCGCTCAGCCGGAAACATCTCCGAAGCGAGAAGGAGATGGATGCAGCCAGAGTGCCAGGGAATCTCCGGGGAATTTGGGAAATCCAGGAAAACACCTAGCATGGTTTTAATGCCTCTCCAGAGGCATTGTCCAGAGCAGGGATTAAATTAGATTCAGGGTTGGCTTTCAAGACGCAGTGTGTTACAGTTTCATTTTCTGCTGTATGTTAAGTTCACACGTGATGTCTCTTCAGGGTCATGTTTTCCCAAACCAGCAGAAACTTTAGAGAATCTGATTTTAATGAACGGTTCTAATCAATCTGAAACATGATTGGGGCGGGTGTATATGTATATATTATACACATGTGTCCATGTAGGTGTTTCTTTGAAGGTATGTTTACGGATTTCTGCATACATTCAGTTGTAATATTGTCTTTTGTCCTTAAAAATCTATTATTCCAGCTGTGAATGCATGTATGTATATTAAAACACTGTATACTGGAGTCTATCTCTCTTGTTATAACAAACCTTGCGAAAAGCAAATAAAGAGACATTGTTCTCATAGCAGGCTTGGAAGGACTCAATATTTATCTTGTATGAATTTTGATAGTTTTTATTCAGCATGTTTGCAGTTATGATGGTGGGGGGCTTTCTGCCTATCAACTTAAAATTTTGTGCTAGTGGGAAACTGAAAAGATTCAGATTGCTTCAGTTTATTCATTACTTAATGAAAACAGAAATCAAGCTTCTGGATTGAAATCTTCATGCTTGATAACATTCTGGCATATTAATTTCTAAATGGTTAGGGTTTTTTAATGCTTTCTGTCACCAGATATCAGGCTCCTTTGCTGGAGCACCGCTTCTCTCGCAAACCCCCAGGCAATATTTTTAGTAGGACACTGATGCATCGCAGATACTCCTGTTCTCCTAGAAAAGGCTTTGACTTTGAAAGTAGCACCAGGGTGGCTAGAAATGAGAGATCAGGGGAGGACAACGCTGCTGCATCAGTGCGTTTGCTTTGTGCCTCTGATGGAGGTTTTGTGTCCAGCCGTGTGGGTGCGTGCCTGTGCAGATTCGAGGGCACTTCCCCAGACGGTTTCTGAGCCAGGGCTGAGGACCAGGGGTTTATTTATTTTGAAGTGCCTTGTAAAGTGGAAGGAGATCCGGGAAGAAGTGCCGAGTCTACTTTTAAGTCAATTAGGGATCGTATCCGAAGGCGTGACTTGGTTTGAAGTGGAGAGGGTGATTTGTCTGAAGGTGTTACCTAATTAGAGGGTATAGTCAGGACTCTAATTAGCCGTGACACCCTAAAGATGTCATCGAAGCCCTCTTGAGGCACTGCTGATCAGGCGGTGTGGCTGTGAGCCGTCTGGGCAGCGTGGCTGCACGGCCAGGGCTCCCGCCCTCGTCTCGGAGGCTGCCTGGATGCTGATGCTGGAAGAAGCTGTTTTCCTTCAGGTGACTCACAATGTCCTCCGGGGCTGCTGCCAGTATCGAGTGTTGTTCATAAAGTTGCAGAATGAAAGGAAAGCTGCAGTAGTTGGAAGAATTAATACCGGTGCCTGTTATGTGGGAAATCTCTCTCTTTTCCCCAGGCGGATTGCGTTCTGCTGCTCCCTGCTTGGGGGAGGCTGGAGGAGAAAGGCTGTAAGGGTTTGCAATAAATGATGCTGTACTGGAGTCGTGGCTGCGTTTGCAGCAGCTGGAGGAGGGATTGTGACCCCTCTCTGCATTGCTTTACAGAGTGGACATGGGATCAACTTAAAACTGGCTTGCTCAGACCTGGTTGCATTTAAATACTATGCAACACACCCTGTGAGGGGGGAACTGGTGGAGGAAGCAGCACAAGAAGTCCTGAGTGAGAGGGAGAGGCTGCTGGAGAGACTTTGCCCTGATGCTGGAAGCGACTTGCAGCCTGAACCTCCACTGACCCAAACCTGGGTGGTGGGTGGTTGGTCCCCCTCCGAGAAGAGGAATGGGAGGCTGCTCCGGGGCTGCTCTCACTCCCTGCTTTTTATCCATCGAGTCAATTGGTATTTACTGAGTCAGTTCACTTCGCCCCATAAGGAAAGGACAGTACGAGTTGCCTATTCCCACCAGCAGTGCTAAGTGCCAGTAGGAGCCAGGTGGAGCCAGGGAGTTGGCTGGTGGATGAGCATAGAGGGCAGGGCCCATTGTCATTCCTGGCATCAGTGAGTGAAAGCATCCTCTCTTCCATCAGGGCTGAGGTCCCCACTGCTGTCAGAGCCCTCTGAATCACCAGGAGGGTTTGACTCCAGACCCTCAGCACCCAAATGTCCCCTGAGGGTGATGCTCACCTCTGGGAGTAGCAGTGGGTGTCTCAGATCTCCTTGGGAGGAAGGAGCTACTGTTATTCCTGTTTCAATGGGAAGAGGACATCCTGGGGGCAAGGCAGGGTCAGCTGCCTGTTTTGTCAGTGATGTGAGCAGCCTCAATCTGCAAAGGGACTGGTGGCCAGCTTTGCTTTTGTAGGTAGTATCACAGGCCCCCTAAAGCAAACACAACCAGGCACATCCCTGTGCTAGCAGTTACCGCAGGATGCGCCTGCTTTTAATTACGTGGGTGTTAAGCCAGTGAGTGCATTTTGTTCACGAAGTTGCAGCCTGGTATTTTTCTACTTCTTGTGGTCTCTGGTGTCTTTCCCAGTCTCTGCAGCACAGGTGAGAATAAGTTGGAGACTGGACCTGGTAATTTGCAGGACCCTGCCATGGCCATGCAGGGCTGACCCACCCAGCTATCCCTGCTCCATGCTATTGCCATGGCTTCCCAGTGCTGGGAAGGGGGACACCTGCACACCACCCTGGAAGGGGGACACCCCCCAGGGGGACACACTGCATTTTGAGGTGCCATGGTGCCATGTTATAGGCAGAGAAGGTGGCTGCTTTTTGACCAGTGCATCTTCTTTGCTCCAGAAATAGCTTCTTTTGAGGTGACCACCAAGGCTACGTGCTTTGCAAATGCCCAGCAGCACAGCTGTGGATGAGCCAGGCTGATTCCTGCCTAAATCCCGTGCAGGCACAGCAGCAATTGCATGCTGCATGGCATCATCTGTGAGAGGTGTAAAGCTCCCTTTGCTGGAACTTTGCAAGCTGATCAACGCAGGAGGAGGGATCTGCTGCTGCTGCCTGCCTGCTTGGACAACACAGGCTGGGCTGGGTTCCTCAGGGCCAGGTGTGAGCGTTCACTTGTGAAATTAAACAATATTGCATATAATAAAACAACCTTATGTCTGCTTGGAATGTAGGTACACTCTCTGCACTGTGGTCCTTTTGTCCACGGCCTAAAAAATGCTGGTGATAATGAGGACACATCCTCTCCTGTGGTTAGAGCGTGGTTCTCAGATGCGAAGGGCAGAGAGCCTGTGCCAGGCTTTGCCAACGTGTGATTTAAGCTCCTCTGTGCATCTGAACTAAGGACTTGAAAAATAAATACGTTAAAAAGAAGGAGAGAACAAAATGCTGCTGCTGCTCTGAGATTTGATCAAAAAAAGCACTGTCCAGTCCTCCAGGCTTCTCACTTAGCAGAGAGCTCTAGAAATAACAGTGTTATGGCAAAGGTGCACCCAGAAATAACAAATAACCCATAAATGGGTTTGGGGAGAGGACGGTTTTGGAGGCACCTGGACAAAGTGCATTGTGGATTTTTTTGCTCCCGAAAGGGTGGGTTATTCTTTCTCCCTGAATATGAGGCCCTTCAAAGCCGCCTGGGATTGCTCAGCTTTGAAATCGTTGCCTAGCCTGTCCTCTCTCTCCCCGGCACGCTAAATGCCTGTATTGGTGGGAGGCTGTTTGATTTGGGAAACCAGCTGGGGGGGTGGGAGAAGTTGCATCAAACAGCAGCCGCTGTTTTTCACAGCTCTCCCGCGCCGCGGTTTGGAGCGGTTTCCTCTCACCCCATACCCCGGACATGTGCAGGGCGGCCAATTCCCCACACGTGTTGCACAGACACGTTTCCGTGCTGGCTCCTTGTGCCTGCCCACCTATTTGCAGCTGGGGGAGCTGAAGCTGCTCTTTCTTGTGATTCATAAAAAAAGTCTCTGGATGGAGTTGTCTGTGCTTTTATTGACCTGGTTCCGGGAACGACAGAGGCTTTTCCGTCTCCTGGATGCATGATTTCTGCAAGGGCTCTGGAGCAGGGGCTGGCTCTTGCTGCTGGTGTGTTTCCAGTCCTCCTAACATGATTAGTTTGACAGGCCCATTGGGTGTGTTGGCGAGTCTAGTTTTTATTTCGTGCATGAAAGTAAGTACTGTGACGGGGCACAGAGCACCAGCTAATGCTGAAGTCTATGCAGGAGGGAGTGTATTGGCTGGACAGTGTTTTTGGCCATGCCATAGATATGCTGTGCCACCTGGCAGAAACCCACTGCCCTTTTGATGGGGCATTTCTGTAACATCCCAACTACCAGAACATTTTGAGGGCTTCCCCTTTTTGGCCGCAGTTATTTTGCCAGGAGAAGGTTCAGCTTGAGCTCTGTGAAACCCGAGTGTTGCAGGACACCCCAAGTATGCACCTGGGCACTCCTGGTGAAGTTACCCATCCTTTAGAAGTCCAGCAAACCATCAACCATTTCCCATCTGCACATCCTACTTGCTGGGCTCCGGTTTGGTGCCTGTTGCCCTCTCCCAGCAATGCTGAGAAACACCAAGTTCTTGGTGCTTGTTTAGATGGGATGAGGACTGGGAGGGGGATCATCGGTGCTCTGTATCCCTACACTGCGCAGTGCTTTTTTCTGTATAGACTTATCTGCTGCACCCCAGCCCTCTTTGCTTTGGATCAGCAACTTCAGGTTCACCCTAGCTTGCTCCTCTGCAAAGCAAGGATGAAGAATTCTTCCTTGGTGAACATCTCCAGCAGCCATGGTGGGTCCTTGACTTTAAGGGCATATGGTATTTGTGCTTCCTAGTTTTGGCACATTGTTATCTGCAGTCAGGGCAGCCATGCTGTTTTTTTCCAAGTAGGGCTGCCTTATGCACAGGGGAGAGCCAGCTGTGCACTGATGGGCTTGCTATCTCCCCAGGGCTGGCAGAGGGAGGAAGGAGATGATGTGACTTGCTCAGGTCAGAGGTGTCAATAGCAAAGGAAATGGGTTGATAATTTTGACTTTCCCTCTTACAACAAGAAAGATGGTCTGACATGTCTTTGGGTCTAGGACTCAAACAAGAAATCTGGCTTATTGCACATCTGCATTTAGGCTTGGAGGGTTCCCCAAGGCTGCCTGCATTACCAGGGTCAGCCTTTAACCTTGCCACCACCTGGGGTTGCAGGAAAGCATCACTGTCTGCAAAGAGGGGAAACTGAAACCTGGAGTGGCTCTGGGATTTCCTTGAGGTCCCAGAGCAGAGCTGGTGGCAGAAAACCAGACTTCTTGACTTGCTCACAGCTCATGCCAGCTGCGGGACACATTAATAAATACCCTGCGTACACCAAAGCAGGGCATTTGGCTCTCTGTGCTTATCTGTCTGTCTGTCTCTAGTTCTTCTGGCAGCCAAACTCCCGAGATGACATTTAAAGGCTTTACTTTTCTCTCTTGCCAGTTCCAGATCAAATTTGCTGAGTTGTCAAGCTGAAGATGCTTTTCTCCTAAGTGCTGGCCCTACAACAGCTCACCCTGCTCCATCCCTGCCTTGGAGGAGTTCCGCTGGGTTCCTCCTGCCTCCGCTGTCGCTGGCAGTAACGCGTGGGGGCTGGTGCAACAGCTCTACTGGTAAATGCATGAAGAGAAACAGGTTTTAGCTTCTTTTTTCCCCTGTTGCTCAGGCCATGCTGGAATCAGCTGGCAGTGGGTGTTCAAAAGCAGCAGACAGAAAAAAGCACTGG
Organism: Strix aluco; assembly: GCF_031877795.1. Taxonomy (NCBI): domain Eukaryota; kingdom Metazoa; phylum Chordata; class Aves; order Strigiformes; family Strigidae; genus Strix; species Strix aluco. The sequence goes on along the minus strand of NC_133971.1, from coordinate 86,051,403 downwards.
AAAAGAGGTGCTGGGATGGGCAATGGTAGGGACCTATATGCAATCTCTTCCTCCTCCTCAAGCCTGCATCTGACCTAGGTCTTAGTGATGAGTGTGTGTGTAATGAGCTGGTGGGTTCTCAGCAGAGTCCCAGCAGGCTGGGTATCTGCCTTGAGGCAACCAGGACAAGTGACACTAATCAGCAGCTCGCCTGCTGGATTTCAGCAAGGAAGGCAAGCACTTGTCCGCGTGTGGTGAGTAAATTGCTCTCTTGTCCCCGGAGGCTGTCACTCTAACACTTTGCCATGCTCTGCTGGCAGGGAACGGCACCAGAGGATGCCTCTATTGCGGCTGTCTGCCTTGGGGACAAGCACAGACACATGTCTCCAGCTGGAAGTCAGAGCATGCATTTGCAAGCTCTGGTGTGTCATAGTCCTTCCCAGGCAGTCACAACCTTCTGCCACCGTGTGAGCTGGGAGGAGATGTCGCTGGGCTCAGCGCCTGTTTCCTGGCATGAGAAGGGGATGGTGCCACCTCTGCTCTGGAGCAGCTGGTAGACAGAGCCAGGGTTGGCTGCAGGTGCTGGAGCTGGAGACATCCCTTGGTCCCAGCACCAGCAGCCAGCTCCAGCTTCAGTCCTCAGAGTGTTTTTGAGGGCTTTGTGCAGTATGGTTTTAAATCCATCCCTTCCTCTTGTGCAAGCCTCCTCCCTGACCAGGCCTGATGATAAAGTCAATCCTGAGACAGCTGTAGTTTACTGGCTTTTGCCAGTGTCATTGTTTAAACTCAGCCAGCAGCCAAACACCACATAGCTACTCACTTGCCCTCCCCCACCCCCAAGGAATAGGGGAGAGAGTTGGAGGGCTAAGGGGGAAAAGACTCGGAGGTTCAGATAAAAACAATCTAATAATTGAAATAAAATTTAAATAATAATTATGATAGTAATAATAGTAATAATAAAAAAGAGTAATGCACAATGTGATTGCTCACCACCCACTGACCAATACCCAGCCCATTCCCGGCTAGTGGTCCCAGAGAAGAAAGAATCCTGAAACCCAAAGCTCAGGTGAGCTTCCCAACCAACCCTTCTCTATACATTGAGCATGACGTTAGGTGATACAAAATACTCCACTGGACAATTTGGGTCCGTTGTTTTGGCTGTGTTCCCCCCCAGCTTCTTGTGTACCTGCGCACTTGCAAGACGTGAGAAGTTGAAAAGTCCTGGATTTCTGAGCAACAACTAAACCCATCAGTACATTATCAGCATTCTTTTCATATCAAATCCCATATTGAATCCAAAACACAGAACTATTCTAGCTACTAAGAAGGAAAAAAAATTAGCTCTGTCCCAGCCAAAACCAGGACAGCCAGGCTCTCACCTCCCACTTTACACCCACCAGACCCTGCATGGTGTCTGTTGGGAGCTGTCTCAGTTGTCCCCGAGCAGGATTTTCCCGAAGAGATGACAGCTCAGAGGATACCACATAACTCGGTAGGGTGATACCAGTTTAACCTGGCCAATGGTCCTCTTGCAGCCCCAGCACTCACCACAGTCCTCACCAAGCAGCTGCTAGACAGCAGAGACATGAACTGACCTGCATCTGGGCTTTTAAGGGCAAAGTCAGCACATGTGGACAGAGCAAAGCTGCGACATAAGCAATTACAGTGTTGGCTCCAATGACCAGAAGCCTGAGGTTGCTCCTGTCACCCAGGCTAGGAGATGGAGGAATTTAATTACTATTCTAACTTCTTCTGGAAGTATCTCAGATGCCTCAGCAACAGGCAACTTTCTGAAATTGAAAGGAGGGGAGAAAAACAAAGGACCTCTCCTCTCTCCTTTTGCTGAGCGCTGGCCAGGTAACCCTTTTAGCCATACTGTGCCCAGATGGTGTGACTGGGCTCCCTGGGGCTCAGGATCGTCTCTCTGAAGATACCTTTGGGCACAGCCGTGTCCACAGAGCAGCACCTCCTCCCTTCTGCAGAGGTGGGATCTACCCTAGGTAGAGCCTCTGCCTTGGTAGTGCTCAGCTTCAGAGCCCTGCCTGCTCACTGTCCCCTCGCAATTGCTGCTGTGGACATTAATTTTTTCCAGATTTCTGCATCCCTTTGAATATCTCTACTTTGGATCATTTTCCTTGCATATGTTAGCTGGTGTTTTCCCAAAGCTGAATCTTTTGCTATTTCCTGCCTGTCTTTCTATGGTTTCTCTTTCTCCCTCTTCCGTTATGCCTAAACCCACCTTGGTCTTTGTTTTTGCTCACTTTAGGGGAGACTATTTGCTCTTTTTTTTCTAAAAGGTTGTAAGTGGGGAGGAATTGGCCATTTAAAGATGAGAAGTCCACCTACCTGTGTCTTGCTTCGCACCTCCCCAGCTGGAGAAAAGCGACTCAAGTCCCAAGGTAGCCAGGGTGGGAGGATAAATCAGGTGTTTTGGGGGTGGAGAGAACCTTGCAGGAAAGGTAAGGCTGCAGAGCAGGAGCAGGCTGCTGAGGTTAGCAGTAGTGTGCAAGGGCTGTGGGGTGATTGGAGGTAAGCTGGGAGCTCCCGTACTGGGGGATCTGAAGGACCAAGAGACGGTGTGCTGTGAGAGTGAGGCTAGGCTAGATAAGAGGGGTGTCTTCTCTGTGGTGTTGTAGCTAGGATTTCATGTTGGGGAGGGGTCATAAAAGCTAGTCAGCTTGTCCTTTAGCAGTGTTTTACCATAGTTCTCTGTATCTTCCCAAGTGGAAACTTATTTTAGGCTTGAAGTCACCACTGTGCAATCTATTCCTCTAGCTGTGTGTGCTGCTCAAGCTGAGACTGTATGTGGCGTGCGTGATAACTTTTTTGGTGGGTCCTTGTTTAAGTCCTGCCTCCTTAATTGCCAATTGTAGTTTTTATCTCTTCCAGCTGGTGCTCTTGTTTGTCTCCTCTGAAGGAGGGGAGATATTGCAGTAAGTGGGACAAGATTGCTGCAGGTCCCCTGGTCCCCACAGTGTGCCCTGAGCCGTTGGGTCCTCTTGCTTTCCCCTAATTCTCATGCAGCTGGCTGTGCTGTGGCACCTCCAAAGGGGATGGGCAGCCCTGTTTGCAGGAGGAGGCAGAAACAGGGGGGGTTTCCAAGAGGATGGAGTGGTAAGGGTGGCTTTTCCCATCTGGACTAATGAGGCCCTTTGTGCATCCCTCTTTTAGACCTTGCCTTCCTTGTACCCTTCATCAAAGTGTTGTCCCAAAATCTGGGTTCTTCTACCTGGTGTACAGTGATCCAAAAAACACACAGAGTTGAGATATTTGTTTAATCTGTATCTGTACAGAGATGGGTACTAGGTGGTAATTCCATAAAGCTAGCACACTGCATCCAGGCAAGTGACATATCTATGCACTTCAAACTACACAAATACATGTTTAATGTAATGACCATTGGTTAGTTTCTTATCACTTTGTTCCTCATGGTTAACAACATGCCTCATCTGGATTTAAAGTTGTAGTGTCTTTATAATTCTGTGTGAACTCAAAGGGTAGGGGTCTTATGTGACTAGGGGGCTTTTTCCATCAAGGAGTGTGTTTTTCACATTATAATGAGCACATGACCAAGGGAGGTTTCCTTGTTCCTCAATTCAAGGTTTGGTCTGTTCTTTTATCTTCTTCCTTTTGCAAGGCTCTACTATCTTTGAGCCTATTATTTCCTCCCAAGGCCTTGTCCCGTGAAACGTTTCTTTTTGTTTCAATCTTTAACCTTCTATCAAAAGTAGCAGGACAACGCTGCTTTTCTCAAAGCCTATTGCCAGGGGACCACCACCTCATGCTACAAGCTCAGGAGCCAGTCAGTGGCTTAAAGACTAAATATATCTGCTGCTGCAGCTCTTGGCTTCTACAAAAATAAATCTTGCGGAGGTAACTTTTTGCTGTGTAGTTCTCAGGGCTGGCTCTGCTGTGGTTTCCACTGAGATAGCATTTGGCTAACGGAGTCAAACATGAGTGGAACAAGCCTGGAGCAGTATAGAAAGTGATTAAGATAAGGCAGGGTTATGATTTGCCTGTCTGATCCTGAAGCTTTGTGCATTATTCAGTGTGTGTAGCAGGAGGTCAGTAGCCTCCTGATAATTTTCATTAGATTAGCTGGGCAGGATAATCACCTGCTCAGAAAAAAACAACTTGACACTGTCTGTTCAATAGTTGGGGTTTAACTGAAAATAAATAGTCTTGTAATTATAAGGACATTGTCAAGGTCAAGAGGCTCAAAGATGCACTTTCCTTTTTCCTCTAGTATGTTTACAGAGATCCTGCAATTCTTTGTGATACTTTTTTTCCTCCTTAAATTCAAACCGAGAGTTGCTGAGCTCTTAAAGGAAATTCAACACATCCACAGCAGTGGTATTGCAATAGCCAAGTGGTGCTTGTGCCCTGTTGCAGCTGAGTGACCCCATGCTAATGAGCAGGGCACTTACTAGAGAGCCAGCCCAAGCAGACCTAGCTGGGGAAGAGATGATTTTCCTTCCCTATCTGTGCCAATTGTGGGATGGATCCAGCCCAAGTGACCAGGCTGTGCATTGCTCCCTGCTAATGTGGCAGAGGGTATCCCCCCTCAGGAGCGGCAAGTCCAGCATGAATGCCACCCTGTTGAAATGAGAGCGTGCATTAGCTCCTGGGGGAGACTTTGCTGTAGTTTGCTGCTTGCAGAGAGCACAGGAAGAGGTGGGAGTGAAGCTGATGCCTTAATCGGTACCAACAAGCTCCACAAAGGGGAGTCTGCTAAGGAAGCAAATAAGATATTAAAGCTGGGATTTGTGCTTGTGTGCTGCTAAAATGCCTGCCCTTTCCCACCCTAGAAGTGGCTGTGCTTGCTATTTATCTTCCTCAATTGCATGGAAAAATAAAGCCTGGAGGGATTTTTGTAATCCTCTAATCTGGCCAGCTGCAGGACCAACACTTGCCAGGTGAGACCTGGGCACAGCTTGCAGGTGCTCAGGGTAGGTCAGAGCTGGTAGTGTCCAGAGTGATGGAGAGCTTGATGTGTCTGTACTGGGTGATGTGGTTCTTCAGCAGTACATTGTGATGGCAGGTAGCCTTGCTTTGAACTAAGCAGTGGATGGAATACATGGGGGAAGCTCTCAGCACACGTCCTGAGCTCAGCTGCCAGCCAGGAGAGCTACTGGCTGTGCAGGGAGACTTCAAACCTGGTAACCTCTATGGCAGAAGAGGCAGCGTTTGCATGCTTGTGCCAGCTGTGCATGTCTCTGCTGTGGAAAAAGTGAGCTGCTGATGTGGCCAGACAAGCTACTGCATTGAGCTCTTGCTGCTCTTGAGTATTGTTTTTTCCACACCTAATGGCCTGTAAGTGGGGATTCTCATCAGTAGAGCTGGTGGGGCTCATGCTCAGCCCATCTTCACTAGGAATCAGCTGCTCTCATTCCCTGTCACAGGCTTTGATGGATGCACGAGGGAAAGCAAGGGCATGGCTCGGCCTGATGCGCCAAGTGACTGATGGTGTGGTCTGGTGACTGATGCCACGCGTCTGTGGCAGACGCGCGGGTGCTCCCTTGCTCTTCCTCTGTGGGAGATGGGAGGAGAGGGGAACGAGCCTTGACAGCTTGTTTTGAAAGCAAAATGACTCCAGGGCTAGATTCCTCCTTCCCCCACTTCCCGCGTCATCTTCCCCCACCTTTTTCTTTTTTGCTTGACAGAAAAAGCATAACTCGTCTTTGTTTAATTGGTGCTTTGTGCCTGTCTCCTGCCAGAACTCAGTGGAGAGGGGGCTGGCTGGATCAAAACAGCTCAAAGTTGGGAGGCTGTTATACGTCTGGCCTGCCTGTTTAAAACGAAAAAAATCAACTTTTATTTCTTCCCCCCCTGCTCCCAGTTGTAAGCCAATTCCTCATGTACCATAAAAGCAAAGCATCAGATGCTGTTGTAAGCCCTTCTCAGAAGACACCCCATCGGAGGAGCCGGACTGACGCAGGGAGCGTGAGGCTGAGCGCCGGCAAGATGGCACACCATGTGCTTGACCTTCCGCGGAGCATGGGGTTTGGAGCATCTAATTGGTGTGTTCATGTAAGGCTTCAGACTGTTTCATGATCTTACAAATAAGACCTGCCCATGTCTGAAACTCAAAACAAATGCATCGTGGATCAAGCAGGGAAGTGATCTGTACTCCTCGGGCAGTGCCATGGCATGCTGGCAGCAGGGTGAGCAGACTGGGCCATGTGGCTTGTTTGACAGTGCTTCCTGTGTAAGCAGGGCAAAAGTAGGATTAGAGCAGTGTCCCTGGCAATCCGGGGTGTCCTTTGATTTGCCCTGTCTTGGTTTCCATCTCTGTTGAACAACTGTGATGATACGAGGCCAGGTAACGTCCCCTTGCGAAGGGGGGTGGGAGGAAGCACGTGCCCTTCAAGCTCTAACTCTGGCAGAAAACAGCATGGGGTTGCCTGCACTATGAGACCTGCTGGAGCCTTTACAGGCTGGGCTCACCATGGTCTTTGCAGAGCAAAACCAGCAAATTGTTTGCAGCAACATGTGGGTCTTGCCTGGCTGAGTGCTTCTCCCTCCAAGGGGCTCCAGCTCCTCTCCTGGACTTCTGGAAGGGTCTGGGTGTCTCCTAGTGCTGCTTGTTCCAGCCTTGCCTGTGGGGTGGTTGGGTCAAGAGCCCATCCTGGGAGATAGGGCATGGACTAGGTGTCACGTTGAGGTCCCTTTCCAGCAGGATTCATCCCTGTGCAAGGGGACAGCAAGAAAGTCAAGTGCTTGACTTTTTTGTCTCTACTGTGGAGTTTGCAGGTGTTTCTGCCCTTCCCCAGCCAGAGACAGGGGCAAGGAACAACTTGCAGCTTGTTCTGGTTTGGGGACATGGCCTAGCCCTGCTGGGCTGTGCTTCTAGGTGTCTGCCTTGCACAAGCATAGGTAGCTTTTGGTGCAGACCAGGCCTGGTGCATGCAGGGCAGAGGAAATGGAGGTGATTGCAAGTGGCTTCACAGCAGTTGCTTGGTCACTTCTGAGGCATCAGAGGAAACCTGGTCCTGGGGCAATGCTTCTGTAGATGTTTCTGGGGCTCCTGAGGATGATGGGAGCAAAGCGTGAAGTGGCTTGTCTATGAACGTTAGTCTGTCCCATGGGCATCCTGGGGATCCTTACTATAGCTGGTGAGCAGTGTTTTCCTTTGGGGGAAGGGGGATCCTAGGAAGGGGTCTTGGAGGAGGATACAAGGAGGGGAGTATTTGTAGCTGGAGGCTGGTGGGATCTCAGCAGGGCCCATTTGCCCAAGGAAAGGCAGCTGCAGTGAGGAAGTGGGAACCTGGAGGAGCCGGGTGCAGCTGGAGGGACAGAGTGGTCTTACAACTGATGTCATTGGGCCAGGGAGGTTCTGTGGTGAGCAGATGATGGTCAGGATGGGAGTACAGTTGCTGTGGAGGCATCTGGAGAGAGAACTAGGAAATGGGCTTGTGCTGGGCTGAATTGGAGTTGACAGCCCTGGTCTCCATGAGCAGATGGCAGAGTGATGCTGCAACAGCTTACTTCACACAGCTACGAAAGGGCTGTGAGTAGGATCTCTTTAATGTTTGGTAGGTGCTTGCCTACAGAGGAGAGGGGAGAGGTGAGCTGAGTGCTGTCTGGACTGATACAAGTCCGGTCACTTTACTGTCTGTGGTGAGTGGTGTTGCTACAATGCTCTTGCCCCACTCTTGAGATGGGTAAGGAGGTGAAATGCCATCTTTAAGAAACCAAAGCCCTGATGGGCTGCATGTATTGCGAGAAATGGGGATGTTGTGATAGTGGACAGGGCTGGATACCCAAAGGAAGAGGTATCTGAGGGAAGTAGACCCTTGGGACATGTTCCTTATATTTTCTGTGGGAGCTTTCGACCCTCTTATGGGAAGGAAGAAAAAACAAATATCAGCTCCCATCACAGTAAAATCCTAATTTGCTAAATCATCTTGTCCAAGAACATCTGCACTCTGCATGTAGGATTTTTCTTTACTTTTTCGGGGACTGCTCCAGGCATCCTCCCTCAGGAGTGCTCTCTCTCCCACATCCACAGCCCTTCTTGCAGCCACCCAGAGCCTTTCCTAGCTTGTTCTCTGCTCTGGACTGAGCAAGGCATTGATGCACTGGATTGGTCTTGCTTCTGAATTTGTAGAGTCTATTCAGCAGATCAGTATTTCAGACCCTCCTCAAGAGGTGGCTGTGTCAATCTGCAAGTATGGGAGAAGCCAGCAGCGACTTTTGTGGGCTGCTTCTCTCCCATATTTAGCTCCAGGTCTGCAGTCACAGGGCTCCCACCCCACTATGCTGATAGCTATAGTTGCCCTCCTTGGGGCCTGGAGGAGAGCAGGGCAAGGTGCTCTAACCTGGTAGTTTAACAGGTAATGCGATAAGTCTTTTCTGCTTTTTCTTCTGACCCTCCTTCTACCTGAGCTTTAGTTACTGTTTTCTTGCCAGTGGAAAATAACTGGTATATACCTATTCTTAAGTTCCTGAGGAGGCTTAACCTTATTTATAGGCTGGAAGTGCCATTCTCCATAGGGCAGAAATTGAGGGCTGCTATAATTCTGGCACTGCACTGTAGTCTCTGGGGAGGAGCCCACTGCTTCCCCAGGACAGATGCTTTGGTATCTCCTTGTTCTTGCTGTGTGATGGACAGTGGCTCCTCCACCATGAGTCTAGGGACAGGGCCATGGGGATAGATGAGAGTGGGGAGGAGTGATGCCCTCCAGCAGAGAAGGTTTGGTTGGGAGCTTTCTGCATTGCACCTTGCCCTGGGGACCAATTTTCTGCTCCTTCAGCCTGATGAGAGCTCAACCTGCTGCAAGCTCTTGCTGTTTGTGCCTTTCCAGCTGGAGAAGACATGGGGCAGAGATAGGGGATGACCCCTTCCTGCATTCGTCTTGCCCATCAGTGGGATTCAAAGTTGGGGTGGGAGTCCCTTTTACAGAGGTGAGTGGGGAGCCCTAATTGCCCCTCTTCCTGAGGCTCCTGTGTGTGTGTTAACAACCTGTAATGGGGTGGGTTGTGTTAGCCTATTAAGCCCCAATGGGGTTCCTTGTCGACTTAAAAGTGTGAGGAATTTCACTCAACCATGTTAAAACATTTCCAGCCTCTTTAATAGCTTTATGCATTGATTTAACCCTATGGCAGCTGGGGTGGTTTGCTGGGAAAAGCCATCTGGCTTTCCCCAGCCTCCTGTCCTGCCTTCATATGCAGCTACTTTGGCCAATGTTTGCATTTCTGGGGGATCTTATTAGAGGGAGGGCTGCTCTTGCCTTTGCAGTCCTCCTGGTGGCTGGCTCTGCAGAGCCAGTGTGGAAAGCAATTTTCCTTCCATCGGGCTGAGCATGGTCTTGCTTTGCTGCTTTTAATGAGACTAATTTTGCCCTGGCTTGTATCAGCTGCAGCCCACCTGTGCTGCCAATTACACCAGTGGATTTGGTGTGACCTGCGGAGCTGGGATCAGGGTGTCCCAGGTTTAAGTGTTTCTGAGCTGCAAGGTGTGAAAAATCTCACCAGTGTTAAAACAGAGAGGGGTGGGGGAGCAGCCTTCTGGGTTATGAAAGACCTAAGGACATGCCGGTATCAGGTGCTGTTGATCTCCGGGGAATTTAGAGAATCAAGGGCTTGCTAATTGCAGGCGTGTTGCCAGCATGTTGGGAAAGAAATTGTCCTTAATCACAGGCTGTGTGCCCTAATTATTTTCTTTTTTTGTAATTGAATTAGTTAAGTGTGTATTGTAACACCTCGGTGCCTGGGTAGGCTGGGACGGCTGTGTTGGTAGACCTGAAGTGCGTGTCTGTGTGCAAACACACTGACAGCGCTCTGCGGGAGTGAGAGTGGCAGTTCTGCATAAACACGATGCATCCGTCACACATTTCCCATTTCTGGAGAATCTCAAATGCAGGCCAGCGTGTGCCTTGCTCATGCTAACCCAGGCACTGTCCAAGATTAACTTTCTGCAGTGTCCGTGTAGCTGTGTCTTCTTTCCGGCTGGTGGCTGATGCTCAAATTTGTTCCTGCCTTCTTGTAAAAACTGTTGTGGTTATTGTCGTGGTTTCCGTCATTATAGGGCAGGTTTAAAGGAGAATATTGGCTGGACTGGTGTTAGCCTGTGTCCTTTGGGGCCCCCGGTGCAAGGTAGTGGTGGGGCTGTGGAAATCAGGGAAGCTGGGTGATGCAACACCAGTGAGCCCTATCCTGGGGCTTGGTGCCTGTGGTGATATTTCTGTACCAATGAGCAGCCCCTGTGTGCAAATATCTTGAGGCATGCATTTAAAGTTTTGGCTGGTTCAAGATGCTGTGCTAGGGCCCGGCATTTGAGGGTTGGGAGAAGACACAGCTTTTTGGAGGCTGACTCTGCACTGCAGTGACTTGGAGGGGTGCTGTGGTCCTGGCTTGGTGCAGAGCAGGAGGCACAGGCCATGGGGAGAGTGATCTCTGGCAGCATGGCTGCATGTAACGTATCTTACAGCAATAACAACTTGTGTCAACTCTTACTTTGTTGAGGTTTCTGGTGTGGGCAGCCACTTGTGTTGCCGCTAGCAAGGAGTACTCAAAAGGCTGTGCACAAGGGTACTTGGTGAATTTTGGGGCAGAGGCTGTGCTGGCTCTTACCCTGTGTGTGGGTCAGCTGTCTCCTTAGTGTGTCATTCAAAAGTGCAGTGCTCTGTAATTCATATCTCTGCAATTAGGTGCAGGAAAGGGAGCTCCAAACTTTCAAGGTGGGGCAATTGGAGGGGTAGTTGCGAATGAATTGAGGAGGTATTTGCAGGTTCTGTCCTCAAAGAGGGGGCTTGGGGGGGACGTGGGAATTGATACACTTAAGAAAAATGTGAAGATGCTGTTGGTGAAATTAAATGAAGGCTAGCTTCTATTTCAAAGGCTTAGACCTTCTCAGGACACCCTGGCATAGCCTGGCCTGGATCTGTTCTTTCTTGGCAAGGATATTCTTGTAAATGGAAATGCTGGCCTGGGTGACCTTCTGTGTCTGGCTGTCAGAGGAAATGTGCTGAGCCGAAACAAGCGTTTCCAGAGCTGAGCTCTCAGGCTCAGGGTCTGTTGATCTCCCTGCTGAGATGCTGGGGTTGGCAGCTGGGCTGCAGTCCTTCTTGAGTGCCTGGGCTTTCTCCCAACCCAGGCCCATCAGACCACTTGTGATATGAGCTTGCTTCTGGCTCTGAAGGTCAAATGGCTTGCAGCAGGGTGACAAAGGAGCCCTTGATCTGAAAGCGAGATTGTTCTTGTGCCTCGCCCCAGGAGGAGTCTCGTGGGCCGGGATGCTGCTGGCTGAAAGGAATGCTTAAAATGTTCTTTCTTTGCTCCTGTCAAAAGCCCTTGCAAATGTGAATCAAAATATCTGCCCCAGTGCTTTCCCGCTGCATGCTTCAGGCTGGCTTATTCCCTGAGAATGGCTTGATCAGTACAGCTAAATGTCCTGGGGTCCTGTCCCTGACAGAGGACAGCAGTGGACATGCAAGGAAAGGCCTAAGAACAGGGTGAGCATGCACTCTGTAGCTTCAGCCTTTGGAAGCCTGGGGCTCTTTACTTCAGCCAGAAGTAAAGAGATTTTTTCTTTTTTCCTCTGCTGTGCAAATGCATAGATTCAAGAAAGGGAGTCTTGATCACCCACAGCATCCTCCAGCCAGGATTCACACTGTTCTGCTACACCTCTTGTGAAGAGCTGGTCCTTTCTAAGTTAGGGACCTGCTGCCCGCTGGCTTTTTCTGTCTCTTGCTGTGAGGACTTCGTTGCTGCAAGGGGCTGAGTGGGAGTGTTGTGCCTTACACTCCACCAGTGCAAAGCCTGTGCTTGTGTACCTTCAGCCCTGCAGCTGCAAGGTGTCTTCCAGCAAGGCTCTGTGCTATGAGTCTTGCATGATGCTGTGCACCCCAGCCTCACCCTGCATCCCTTCTCTGCCCGGCCATGCCTTGTCAAGTGTCTGCAGGCACATGTTTCATGCTGTGCCACATATGTCCGCTTGCACATCTCCAGCACTGATGTGTGACAGCTGAAAGATCAGCTTGTTTCTGGAGGAAGGCAGCGGTTGCAGCCCTGGGTAAATTGCTGCTGGGGTCCCATGTGCATGTGCTGGGCTGTTGTGCTGCAGCTATGAGGCACATCCCAGACGCATGTCACTGAGATTTTCCCAGGCTCTTTCTGTTCTTGGAGCTTTGTTCAATTACGTTTTGGCAATAAAGCAACTGAGGGCTCTCATACTGGGCAAATAAAATGTCAACATCTCAGCCTGAAAAATACCTCATAAATTTCTCTGTACAACTTTAAATTAAAAAAGAAAAGCTGCAAACTGGCAGCACCCATTCTGCCGAGCCTTTGGCAGTCCCCTTTTGATCAGGAGGAGAAGGGATTGGGGTGACCTTTGCATTGCAAGAAGTTGTGGTGGGGCTGGAGGGTGACTGTAATCACTAGAATGATCATCCAGTCTTAATCCATTGGTGATGGTGTGTTAATTACTGTCATCATGTGTTAATGTGACACTTACACCAGGGGGACCTGTCATACCCTTCACTTCTTGTAAGCTGTCCTGATGGTGACTATCATTCCTGTCACATAAACTGTAAATTGAAGCCAGCGTGGAGGTCCCTGGGAGGCAATGAGTCTAGTTATGCATGTCAAAGGGCTTGCCAGTTGGAGCATCCGGCCTGTATTGCATTTGTTGCTTCATTTGCAAGCTTCCTGCTCTGCTCCTGCTGCAAGTGTGGCCTTCTTACCATCTGCTTGCCCTTGAGCTGTAGAGCATGGCTCTTGGCTGGAGCAGTGATGTGCAAGGATGTTTGCAGGAGCAGGGACGAGCTGCCTTGTGCCCGGAGAGGGAACACCAGCAGGAGAAGATGCTGGGAACTCCCAGCTGCACCATGTACCTGTTGTGCTTCACTGGGAGTGATGCTCAGGCAGATGGGAGCGTTTTGGTCTTGCTCACCAGCTGCTCTAGGTTTATACTGCTGAGCTGCAGGTAGAAAGCTGTTTGCAGTCTCTTGCTCCCTGTGTAGATCATGGCAGGCTTGCTTGGTGCTTTTGGGTTAGGATAACACTCGCCCAGGCCGAGCCTGGAGATGTGCTGGATTGCAGTCCTGGTAGCAGTGTGCCTACATGTCTGGTTAAACAAAAGCTGAGTGGCTGTAGCTCCTTCCTTAGGAAAAAGCAAGTACCTGCTGGCTCGAGTTCCCTGGGTGAGGCAGGGTCTGAACAGCCAGACAGCAGCCAGTGGAAAGCATGTTCCCTGCATGCCATTAAGTCTCTTACAGCTGACTGTGAACGGCTTGGGGAATTTCTCTGCTTTCTCCATGCAAGCGTAATACAAAATCTAATCTACTTAAGATGCAGGTCGGCATACACTCCCACCACCCTGCAACTCTGGGTCATGGATAGTCACTTAAAAATCACAGCTGTCTGTTCACACTGAACCAAAGGAAGCTGTGTGACCTGCAGCCTCCATCCAAGAGATACTGCACAGGGCAGGTGAGGGAGAGGAGAATTTTTTTAGGGAGAGCTTTTTTAGGGAGTGGATGGTCAGGAGGCTGACGAGGATGGGAGGACGAGGGTAAACTGTCACTTGGTGCTGGTCCAGAGTACCCGAGGAGGTTGTGCAGCCCAGGCATTCTGACTGGTGGAGGATGAGGTGTCTGGGCTGTCGGCAGCTGATGGTCAGCCCCGCTGTGCCCAGCTCCCTAAATCTCCTGGCCCAAGTGCTCTTCCCTGGGGGACAAGGGGCCTGCCAAAGGGTGCTTTCACTTTCTCTTCTGTTGTTCCCTACAGTGCATTCAAATGCAAAGCCACCAGGTTTCTCCATTTTCCATCTCCTGGGGGAGAGGCATGGCTAAGCCCACCCAGTGCTACCTGCAGTGCACCTGGCTGGCCCTGGTGCCTCCCCAAGAGCTGAGGAGCATAGGAAAGAAATGGCACAGACCAGAAAAAATATGGCTGGCGTGCTTTGGTCTTCTCTTCTTAAACAGATCATGCAGCTGATCAGCAATCCTGGCAGATTCCCTGTGCCCAGGAGTGAGAGTATCATGGCAATGCAGGGAGCAGAGTACTGGAGGTCCGAAAGGGGACTGGGAGGTCAGGGCTCGTATCCAGCCAAAGGTAGTGTCACCCCAGGCTCTCCCAGGTGATTTGCAGGAGGATATTGCTGTTCTGTGGGCAGCACAGCAGTTACTGTAATCCCTTTAACAGGACACTTTTAGAGACACTTAATAATTGGGTTTCTGCCCCCAGAGACAGTGTTGAGTGGCCTGTTGTGTCCAGGCTGGGCTGAGGACAGGCTAGCAAAAGGTTACCTCATGGCTGAGTGTGAAGTGGGTTTCTCTGAAATGCTGCGGAAGGAAGGAAGGAAATCTCCCCTCCTGTTTGTTTCCAAATCCTTTTCTAATCAGATGGATTAGGCTGATTGTCAGCATGGCAGTGCTGTGACTGTCCAGATGGTAACTTCAACTTTTTTGTCTTAAGCAATGGAAAGTACCAGCAAAAAGTCTGTTTGCAGGAAGTGAATTAAAAAAACACAATTGCCTGATTTTTTTTTTTTTTTTTTTTTCCAAAGCTGGTTGTTTCTTATCTGTTCTTTGGCTGTACAAAAGCTTAGGCCAGCAGAACCTCAGGTGGAACAAGCTCCTGTTTTGGTGCTCAAATACATAAAGACACCTTGTCCTGTACATCACCCATGTCCCTGCTGCATTAGGGAAGTGGTAGGAGTTTTAAGGCCCCCTTGGTTATAAGACTTCTTTCTTTCCTGGCTTTGCTGTGGCCATGAAAATCTGAGCATTTGGGACAGCATTCCTTGACTTTTAAGGGCCACCTCACCTCTTTTGACAAACATCCATGGGCTGTTTTGTGAAGTATTGCATCATTTCTCTGCTTACAAGCTTGCTCTCTCCTATAGCTGCTTGTGTGCACAAGTGCCACCATATGGGTGCAAGGTTTTGCCTTTGCAGCTGTGCTCGGGCTGCTCTGTGATGCATTCAGTATCTTGGGTTGAGAAGTGCTGGTCTGGGGAGCTCTGTGCTGCTGCATCGGGCTAGGAAGGGAGAGCAGCACCTGGAAAACCTCTCCTCCTAGCATGGATTGCATTTCTCTCTTCTTGTGCCAGTCAATAACACCTGGCTGAGCTCATCTTGCTCAGGAGAAGTTTGTCCCTGCCTTGTTAGCTTTGAGCCCTTCTAATATGCTTCCACAGGCATTTATTTCTGTGCTTTATCCAGAGCTGTCACCAGCTTGGAGCACAAACCTCTTCAGGATTGAATGCTCATGTGTTATCATTTGGAAATACACGAGGGAAAAAGATTTTTCTGGGGAATTATAATGACCTTGTTGTGTTTGAGGTCAATGAAACATCAAGCAGCCTCTTCTACGGTGCCTGTGGCTCACTCTGTGTGTGTGAAGCTGAAGCCTTTCTTTCAGGGAAGGATCTCTTCTTTGGTCACGTCATCTAGCAGTACCTGCAGCAACTGGTCTCCTGTGATTGCTATTCATCCTGGGAGATGAATCTTTCCTTGATTCAGGCATCTTCACACTAGGGACATTTCCCTAGTAGGGGAAGCTGTGGACAGAAGGGAAAGGGTTTTTCTTCTTGCTCCAGACTAAGTCTCTCTGTGTTGAAGGATCCTGAAGTCTCTCTAACACTTTGGATGTGCTCATGCTGAGGGTTGCATGCAATGGCAAGGAGGGTCCCTGCTTGCCCTTGGCCACTCCTGGAAGCCAGGCTGTGCCAGAGTCCAGTTTCAGACTGGTGCCCCACTTGCCCTCTGAGCTGTGCCACTCCAGCAGACTCCAGAGCTGGTGGCCCATCAGGGTGCAGTGCAGGAGCTTCTCTTGGCACCTGCTCCCATGCACTTGGCTGCAAGCCCTGTGGTGCCTGCCATCTCTGCTTGGAGGGGACAGGCGTGCTGAGGGTTTGATCTTGCCAGCTGCTGGCAATAGCTCACTTTAATTTCTGTAATGGACCTGGTTCCTGCAGAGATTGTCCAGAGAGAGATAAATCACAAGATGGAGAAGAGGGGTAGGGGCACCAGGTGAAGGAAGAGCCCATCTAGTTCCCATCCAGTTTCTTCCTCTGTCTATTGTCTTTGCCAAGGCAGACCCACTTCCTGTGGTCCTGGATCCTCTCCAGTATCTTACAGTTTACCAGGCTGGAGATAGTATAAATCACACTTGGAAGATGCTGAACCAGAGAGTTTCCTGACCCTGATGGGAGTGAGGAGGGAAGAAGAGAAGCAAGAATGGCTGAAGAGGGGAGGGAGCTGAGGCTTGAGTGAGTGGGAGATAATTTCTGGGTGAGGGTGAATATTAAGCAAGCAGGAGCCTGGCTCAGCATGCAGCAAGGCTGTCTGAAAGGAAGATGGTGTATTGCTGCAGCATGTCACTGCTGCTTCCCATCGCTCTTTCCCCACCTGTCCCAAATGCTTAGCATTTGGCACAGGGGCTGCAGGAGCTGGCTTGGAGGTGAGTGATGGTTCCAGATCTGTGCATCCCACCATCTGGCAGAGGAAAACAGCACTGCTGGAGGTAGTCCCGTATGCAGCTACCCCGTGTTCAGGTTGGGCAGACCTCTGCTGCTTCCCTGATTGAGGCTAATGCTATAAAAAGTGCTGTCTGGTTTTAGCACATGGGCTGTGTGCAGCATCTCTTCTGGATCTTCTCTTCAGGGATCTTCTGGAAAAAAGGACATGGAATGTGCTGTCAAAGCAAATTGTCTTCCTGTAAGTTTTCTGCGCAGCTGCTTTTGTCTGCATGTCTGCTAATGCCTCCTGCTCTACCCAGCTTTCAGTACTGCTGAGCATAGGGCCTTTCTGCAGTGAGCTAGTGAAATGTGGTCCCGGAACACCTTTTTGAAGATCCTCTAAGTGAGGGAGAGCTGTGACATGCCAGGGGTGGGACAGTGAGTGACCTGGGGCTCACATGTCTATCCAGTCCCCTCCTGGGAGGCTCTGACCAGACATGGCAGCAGAGTAGAAGTAGCCAAAGCTTAGCAGCAGAGAAGAGCTTCCTTGTGTTCATGCAATGGCAAAAAAAGACCCAAAAGCTTAAAAAAATTACTGAAAAGGAAGAAAAACTTCTTCCCTTTTCCAAGTCATCTTTTTCTCAGACTGACCAGCAAGGTACTGTTGCCAAGGTGAAGAGGCAACCTGGAGGATAGCAGGACAAAACCCACACAAGTCAATAGGCAGGTGGAAATTGAACTCTGCTGCTGCTGCTCCAGCACTGCCCAGTTAAATTCTTTCTTCTATATAAGCTCTAGGAGGCAGTCAGGGCTGTGCAAATGGCCTTGGGCCTTTGATGTGCTGGCCTGAGTACAAGCCCATGTGTCTCTGTGGCTGCAGGTCCTTCAGGAGCTATTATTTGTAGCATTGCCAGCAGCTCTTCTGCCTCTTGTCCCTGTATTGCAGTCTTCCCTGTTTGCTTGAAGCTGGTGGATACCGGAAGGAGCCTCACAGCTTGTAATGAGCATGGATAATACGGATCAGAAGTGCTAGAAGTGCTCTGGGAAATGATGTTTTCCTTCAATTATCTGTGCTTGTTACTTGTGGCAAGGGGAGGAAGTGCCCTTCAAGGTGAAGGGTGGGTAGAGTTCATGAAAAACCAAAACAGCCTTTTCTTAGCTGGTGCTTCTTGTCAAATTCCCTCCCTCCCTACTCATAGACATGTCTCACACAGATGCCTGGAAGCCATGCTTGTGCAAAGGTGTTTGAACTGAGTTGCTCCAACCTCCACTAGTCCTGCAGAAATGGTTGTGTATTAGCAGCTAATTAGTCAGGTGGTGGAGAAGGAGCATGCAGCATGGTCTGCTCTGTGGCCTGCAACTAGTTGCCTTCCTCTCACCCGACCTGTGTTTTTTTTTTTTTCCCCGCCTTCTGTGACTGTGTAGGCTGTAAACCTCTTGAGGCAGGGCCTCTAGCTTTGCTATCAGTTGTTGGAGCTGCTGTCTCAGCTGGAGACTCTGGGCATTCTGCAGAGACAAGAGTGCAAACGGATGGTGGGGACAAGATGGCTTGGCACTGCCCCAGCTGATGCAGTGAGCCTGGGAGGCTGCTGTTGAGGTGATGGCATTGCAAGTAGACAGAAGTCTGGGGACAAAAGAACTTGTATTGGTTGTAGCTGCCTTCAGGAGAAGGTGATGGGAAGGCTGTAATCCAGCAGTGAAGGACAGTTATGGGCAAAGAAATCCCTGAGGCAGAATTCTTGCTGGGAGGTTGTAGGAAGCTTTATATTTCCAGAATACCTTCCCTTGTTGCATTTTTAAGTCAGTGATTCAGTACCTGGGGTAACTGAAGTAGAAAGTGGACTTAGAAATGACAGGCTCTGGGAGGTGTGAAGTGGCCCTGGAGGATTGCATCAGGGAAAGAACCAGGAAAAGAGGAAATTTAGGAGGCAAAATGCAGCAGTGAGGGATGTAAAATGGAGAACAGAAGTGTGCTCATATGTGGATTTCTGGGGAGACTGGGAAGAGTGGTCACACTATTAAAAACCTGTGATGTCTGCAGGGATGCTGCTGGATGCCAGA
The DNA here is from genome assembly GCF_031877795.1 of Strix aluco. Classification (NCBI taxonomy): domain Eukaryota; kingdom Metazoa; phylum Chordata; class Aves; order Strigiformes; family Strigidae; genus Strix; species Strix aluco. Next base: position 86,032,952 of record NC_133971.1, on the reverse strand, counting down.
GAGGAGTGTGGAGAGTGGACCCTGTTGAATGAAGTGGGATGAATCTTTAAGTTATGGTGTGGAGGTGTCTGAGCTGTATGATCTCAACCCTTCCAGCTGGCGATGGAAGGAGGGACTAAGGCTTTTTCACAGTACTGTCAGGGAGAAGAAAATACAAGGGAGACAATAGGTCTATTAAATAGAATCAGTTTCTCACCAATTTCTTTTCCCTTCTCAAATGACTGAGAATCTCACCATCTCTTTATACCTGTCTTTAGCAAGATTAAAAAAGCCCAAAGAGGTATATGGGAGACTGGCAACAAAAGATGACTATACAGAATAGCTGTTAAGGAGATCTTGAGGGTACTTTGCAAGCATCTCAAATGCTTGGCTAATGTCAGTAAATACTCTTCAGGGCATTAGGGGAATTAGTGACTGAATGTAAATAATTGGTGTCCCTTTGCTTTAAAAAAAGAAGGGAGTCTGGTGCCAGGGGTGTTGACAGTGCAGGGTGGGTACCAGTCTAAGGGATGAGATGAGAGGGGCTCCCAGTCGGTTGTCCTTGTCCCTGCAGGAAGTGGTGTGATGTCTCTGCTCTGTCGCTTGCAGCTTGACTCCAGGATGCGGCTCTGCGATGGGATTACAGCCCCAGTCTGGCAGCAGCTGATCTGTGCCGTTTATTACTCAGCTCAAGTAGGCATCCTGGGCAGCCTTGCTTTAAAGGTGAAGTGAGTACTGTAATTGGAGGGAGGAATGAAGAGCAAGTTTCAGTGTTGCAGCTGGGTTTTAGAGCAGTGTTTGATGCAAAGCTTCCCTGGTGAAAATGGTTTCAATATGGAAGCAGGAATGAAAGGACAGTGAGACTTCAAAGTGCTGGGATGCCTGTTCTGACCTCTTAAGGTTGCTGGTCTGTCCTAATTGATACTCCTCCTGATCCAGTGAGGATAGCTGATTTAAGTTTTAAAAACAACATAATCTGCCTTACCTTTCTCCAAATTACTATTGCCCCAACTGTCTTTATTGAGAACATAGGCTGTCTCCTTTGTTAAGTCTTGCGTATGAAATGAAGTGCTAAAGGAAGGTGCAGAGGGACATCTTGGGGTGGGCTGTCCATAGATGCCCTTGGTGTTGCTACATGGCTTGGATTCTGGTTCATCCTTGTGGCTGGTCTGGAGGGAGAGAACCAGGGCATCTCCACTGCTCATCTGTCCTCCACTGTTACAGCCTGGGGCTTAAGGCTGGGGTGGCTTGCAATTGGAGCTGAGACCTGAGCATAATACTTCCCAGCTCAGGCTGATTTGTTTACCCTTTTACAGTGACCCACAAGCTGAGTTGTCTCCTTTGCCTTCACTGTGTGGGATCTGAGCAGCCCTGGAGGGGGGTCCCACTGCCAGCAGAAATCTTCTCCCTGCAGTGGTACATTTGCAGGGGACGATTAAGTCCTCTCCTGATCATCTCTTGGCTTAGCTGAGCCAATTGAACACTTGAGCCTGTGGCTGCACAGCAGGGTTTCCAGTTCCCAACTCATTTTCCTAATTCTTCTTGGAAGCTGTTCCACTTCCACAACCTCTTTTTTTTTTTTTTTTTTAATTTTTTTTTTGCGAGTGTGGACACCATCACTGAAGGCAGCAGCCAGGAATAGTCTCACTGTGCTCTTGCAAGAGCTAATACTAAGCTAATGCTCTTCAGGATGCTCCCTGGTGTATGCAGGGTATTTTTTTTCCCCTTAATTATACCACTGCCCTTGAAGAGCCTGACTTGTGTGTAGGAGCCACGGAAGAGATTTGGAACGGCATTTTAGGATATATGAGGCTTATTTAGACCAACAAGTGAGTTGCAGTATTTGGCTGTGCTGGCACACACTGTGCTCAGACTGGGAGAGGAGCTTCAGCAAAGGCGATATGGCAAGGGGAGCCAGTTGCCCTTGTGACACTGGGTTTGCAGCTGATGCAGCGGAGCAGGGTTTTGCTTATGCCGTAGCCTTGCATCTAAGGGTAGGGATGAAATAGTGATGATTACTTGGGAGGATCAGTTTTCCGCTGAGCAAGTACGTGGAAAGTCAGGCAACAAAATTAGCTGAATACACAAACAGTCTGGGCTGGAAGAGGTTCTCTCCCTGGGGAGAGATTAAGGCATGTGGTGTCTTACGTAGTGGTGATGGCCCGTGTGCTCTCACCGTGCCTTGGCGCTCTGAGCTGACAGTTGTTGAGCTGTTGGCTTTGTGCTCTGTCCTCATCGCTCCCAGCTCCTTTCCGGTGACCAGCTGGGGTAGAATATCTTGTGACACATGCTCAGTCCTTCTTGCTGCTCTTTTCCCACAGGCAGTTGGGTGCTCTGCCCCAAGCCCTTCCTCCCTGGGACACTTCAGCTCAGTTTTGCGTCTTGCCTGTATCCGTATGTGACTCTCAGGGTGTGAATGGTGCTGCGGGACAGGCAGGGCTCTGCAAGGCCTGTGCCCGCTGGCTTGTGCCAACTGAGCTTTTAACAGCAGGGGCTGTACCTGTGAGCATCATATGAGACTTCAGAAATAGCTTTGATTGCACTCAGACAACCTCCCTGAGCTTCTGGGTGCTAATGTCAGCACATCAGGTCCTGAACATGGAGCAACAGGCATCTCCTAGCTTCTTCCCTGACACGCAGATTGCAGCAGGGAAGGCATGGGTGCAGCGGATCATAGCAATAAAAATCTGCAGGTCCTCAGTTGTTTGGCTCATGGAAATGTAGAAATGAACAGGAAGCTGTTGGTCCTGGCAGCAGGCTGGTGTGCAGTAATTTTTCTTGGCTCACTGTAGCCATGGTCTCTGTGGGACGCTGTAGCTGACCAGGGCTCTGCAGGCAGTAGCTCAGTTTCTCATGCAGGCAGGTCTGGTAACATCCTACCCAAATTCCATGAAAGGAAAAAAAAAAACCCATTTGTTGCATGTTTTTGCTTCAAGGGGGTCATATCTGCTGTTCAGTGTCAAAAGACCTTAGCAGGTGGAAATTCATTTGAAACAAACTTGATGCAGGAACCAAAAGCTTTCAGCAAAGCCTCAAGATTATCTTATTTCTGAGAAGGATGAGAGTTCTTCCCCAAAACCTCCCTAATGGGATGTAGATAAACACTTGGCAAGGTCTGGATGTAAAGTCCCTTGGTGGGTCAGAATTCACAATACGTGGCAAGGCAATAAGAGGCTTGAAGGTGTCTCAAGTGGTATTGCAAATAATCTCTTTAATTCTGCTTTTCATTTATGTCTGCTAATGAGCAGGGAGGAGTAGCAGAAGTCTCAGATTCAGCTCATGTAACTTGGAAAAGCAAATGAAACTTGAGGAGCCGCCAAAAAAATAGCAAGGATGTGAAAAGAGTGTAAGGAAACTATAACCTGAGAGGATGAGAAATGAAAACTGCAGGCTACTGCAGAGAGGGGAATTCAGTCCTAAAGTGTAAGGACTTTGGACATTTCCTGTGCTGAAAGCATCAGGCTTCAAGTGTTTTGCAAATGGAGTACCGGGGCCAGGTTTCCTTGTACAGAGCTTGGTGCCCCATGCTGGGTTCCCGTCAGCTGCCTGGCTGTGGATATGCAGTTGTCCTGCTCAGGCAGGAGTGGCGATGGGAGCAGAGCTCTCCGGTGGTCTCCTCCTTTGGTGTGCATCCCTGGAGGCTTCCTGCCCCCAGCTCTGAGGCTGCCAGTGGCTACTTCTGGGCAGAAGGTAGTACTGTGGGTCTTCTAGGTGATTGCTGGTAGCAGCTTGGCTTGGTTCTCCAGCCATTTTTTAATAAAATGATCACTCTGACTTGCATACTACTTATTTGGCAGCATTTAGCACAGGGCCAGTAACACTGGTGTCTTGTAGCTTGTTTGCCATGGATGCATGTCACCAGAAGAGCAGTAAGGAAGGTGTAGTGGGTGTGGGAGGAACAGATCTAGGTTTTCTGTTCCCTCTGTCATGCCCCAAACTCAGTCTTGGAAACCCTTAGGAGATGCCTTGAGGTAGAAATCCCATGCTGCAGAGGACTGGGACTGAAGGTGGCATGTGGCTCTGGCACCGAAAGCTAAAACAACCCAGGCTGTGCCCAGTTTGGGGTCTTTTGCCCTGCATCCCCCACACCCACCAAGTTGGGCAGGACTTTGCAACCAGGAACCTTAAACCAACAATTTGGTCTCTGGCTCCTCATGGCCAATGTTGGACAAGGCAGATGTTGAGTTGCATCTCTTCCCTCTCATGTTCACCCGGAGACCCCCGTATCCTTGGCTAGTAAATTACCAGCCTAAACTCCTCCATAGCAAACTGCAAGGTAAATAAATACTCTCTTTTAGAAACCTCTTTCCCAGTTAAATTGACCCCCTTGGTACTTTCATGCATTTCAAGAAGTCGGAACAGTTCACAATTGAAAACAAGCAGTGTTTAGCTCCCGCTGTGAAGGGAAAGAGTCAGGCACCAGAAAGACTGTCATTTTAGCTGTGCTCTTACAAAAGAGGGTGTTACAGTAAACTTGCTTATTTCACTGAAGGAGAATTCAGCAGGCTTGACGGAAACCGGATGAGACAGGCATGGTAAATGGATTTTGCTGGCCGAATAGAAAGCAAAGAAACATGCATGTGCGGTGGCTGGTCAAGAATTGACTGTATCTTGCAGAAACCAGGAATGAATTAGGGACAGAGAATTAGTGAGCCCTGAAACAACATCTGTCTAGCTGTATTCAAGGTCCTGTTCACCTGTGGTATGCCTCGGCAACTGAATGCAGCAAGCAGGGTGGCTCTAGCTGCCTTGCTGCCTGTTAGCTCAGTGTGGCTAGGGGTGCCTGCCTGTGGTCTGCTGGAATGGTACAGCTGGGCAAACTGCGATGCTGCTGTAAGGCAGGATGAGGGGCTTCCTCTGGATGCAGCAACCTGGGGGGCAGCATCCCATGTGGCCGGCACCAGCTGCCGGAGGTGGCCAGGAACCAGTGGTGACCACTGGGGTAGAGCAAGATGGATGTCTCCTAATCCCCAGGGGAAGAGTGATACCCAACCCTGTTTGGGGGGTGGGGGGGTGGGATCTCCAGTGTTTCATCACCTTTTAGTGGGTGGATTTAACTCCCCAGTGAGCACTGTGTGGGGATCGCAGCGTTTCATCCCTTACTGGCACAAAGCATTTGCTCCCTGCAGGCTCAGCAGGGACCCTTCTGATGAAGTAGGACATATCCTGCCTTGCTGATAGCTGAGTGGAGGGCTGGGGAGGTGGAGTACTGGAGAGATGTACAACATCTTATCTGTGACCTCTTCTGCAACAGCTTGCCGCCAGCAACACGAGAGCAAGGCTCTTGTCCTGAAGTCCTGCAGGCTTTCATCTCTCTGAGCAAAGCTACTTGCTGCACCATTAGAGCTACCAAAAAGGACTGATGCTGACTTCCCTCCTGGGCTGGGAGGGTGTATTGGGTTTGTGTGTAAAGGTTTTGGTAACAGGGTGGTTTCTGTGAGAAGCTGCTAGAAGTTTCCCCTATGTCAGATAGAGCCAATGTGAGCTGGCTCCGAGATCGACCTGCCGCTGGCCAAGGCTGAGCCCATCAGTGATGGCAGCACCTCTGTGATAGCATGTTTAAGAAGGGGAAAAACTGCTGTGCAACAGCAGCTAGAGGAGAAGAGTGAGAATATGTGAGAGAAACAACTCAAGATCAGTGAAGTAGGGACCCACACTCGGGCAGTCTACTCCTGAAGGGCTGCAGCCTATGGAAAGGGACCCTTGCTGGAGCCATTCATGAAGAGCTGCAGCCTGTGGGAAGGACTCAGGTTGGAGAAGTTTGTGGAGAACTGTCTCCCATGGGAGGGACCCCACACTGGAGCAGGGGAAGAGTGTGAAGAGTCCTTCCCCTGAGGAGGAAGGAGCAGCAGAGACAACATGTGATGAACTGACCACAACCCCCATTGCCCGTCCCTCTGTGCTGCTGCAGGGGAGAAGGTAGAGAAATCATGAGTGAAGTTAGCCTGGGAAGAAGGGAGGGGTGGGGAGAAGGTGTTTTAAAATTTGGTTTTATTTCTCATTATCCTACTCTGATTTTGACTGGTAATAAATTAAACTAATTTCCCCAAGTAGAGTCTGTTTTTCCTGTGATAGTAATTGGTGAATGATCTCTCCCTGTCTCTTTTTCAACCCACGAGCTTTTCATTACATTTTCTGTCCCCCTGTCCAGCTGATAAGAGGGAGTGATAAAGCAGCTTTGATGGGCTCCTGGTGTCCAACCAGGGTCAACCCACCACAGGGGACTCCTTTCCTTCTGGGGACACAGAGGGGTCTCTGAGCTTCATCCCCTGGGGGGTGATCAGATGGGAGACCAGCAGTGTGGTGGGCAGCACATTTGGGTGTGCTGTGCTCTCCCCAGCCTGATGAAGGAGCCTCAGAGCTGCTGGGGGCTCTGGTTAGAGCTACATCAAAACAGCCTTTCTGGTGTTATCCTAAGGTAAACCAGCTTGGTGGGGAAAAATCTGAATGCCAGAATGAAATGTCCTCTTTAACCACACCCCAGCATATTCCTCTAGCAGAGACTCTTCCCTAACCAGGAGTGACATTGGCCAGGTCTACTGCAAACAGAGGGATTTTGTGTAGCAAATCTGACCCAAGGTGTTAGGAAGGTGGGCTTAGTTCTTCCACATTGACTCTTGTCTCCCCTGTAAGCACTCAGGCAGAAACATGCTTGTTTGTAAAAAATACTGTGCTCTGCCTCTTGATAGTGGCTCTATTTAGTTTTGTAAAAGAAAGTTATATTCTCCATCATTATAAAAAAAGGAACTCTTGCCTGCTGTGTCCCCTGGCAGGCTGCTGAAGTCCAGCTAGAGATGAAGAGCAGAGGGGCTTGAATAGGGGGCTGCAGTAACCAGGTAAAAACTAACAAAAGAGGCAGGGGCTCTCAAGATTTGGGAGTCTGCTTGAGTACAGGTGGCCTGGGAGGTCCTTAAGAAGTGCCTGTTTAACATTAGAGCAGTACGTCCTACAGTGTAACCAATGGTGCATTTTGATCTGTGGGCTGATAATCCAGAAATGGCTCTTGGACAGTTGGTTTGCATTTTCTGTGCATTTGAAGTCAAAACACCTGGAGTCCCTTTGGATCACTCATCTTCTGTATGAGGTGCAAACTGGAGATGTGCTTGGGCTCAAAGCCTTGATTACCTGGATCTTGCTTGCTGTGTGGGAAATGGCTGGTTTTAGAAGCCTCTTTTATTCTGTAGACAGATGCTGCCAAGGTTCGGTGGAAGTCCCGTACTTCAGGATGAGGATGGGGTTAGGAATCAATCTTACACTGGTTTCAGTGGCAAGGGTAAACTGAGTATATTGCCACTTCACCAAAAATTAAATCCTTCAGCTTGTGAGGTACATCAGCAGCATCTCAATTTTGCAGGGGCATCACTATCGCTCCTGTTCCCAGCATAGCTTGGTGCTATGCGGTTCCATGTGGTCCCAGGACTGCTTTCCTCTGGTCTTGTCCTGTGCCAGCCTCCCCTTTGCACCCCAGGTGGCATGGCCAGTGCCTGGCTTTCCCCTTCCCTGCTGGGGTGCTGCCTCCATCCCCCTGCCCGGCTGCAGGCACCTGGCTGTCCCTGAAAGGAAACGGAGCTTTCTCATGTGGGGCTCCCAGTGGACTTGGAGACAGACAGTGCCTTGGGGAGCAGGAAAACTATCCCTTTCTAGATGCTGTCATGTCAGCGCAAGCTTGCTGTGGAGCCACAGCTGGTGTGGGACTGGGGAGAGGCTCTCTGTCTTGCTGGAGGGTTTGTTTTCTCTCTGCAGCCTCCTTTGCTGGCCCTGGGTTAAAGCCTTTGACCTGATGAGGCCTGCAGAAGCTGGGCTCCTTGTGAAGCATGCTCTGGGAAGGACATTGTAGCTGCTCATGACAGGGTAGCGGTAGGATTTTTACCTGGTGGCAGTGTACCTGAGCCTGGCAGGAGGCTGCCTGGACCCAGAGCTGTGTTCATCCAGCTGCTCTGGTGGCTTTTGCAGCATCCACTGAGCTCCATGCTGCTGCCAGTGCCAGAGGGTGCTGTGCGGGCTGGCAGTGCTACAGGTGTTGTGGTGTCTGGATCAGGTCGTGTCCTCTCTAAGTGTCTGGCTCCCAGTCTCTCCTCCTGCACCAGAAGGACATGCAGGGATCTGCCTCCTGCAAACACTGCAAGAACAGGGCATTTTCAGTGTGAACTCCCTCTGTGCCCTTCGCTGGCTGAAGAAATGTCCTAACATTAATGCTTCCCTGTTTTCTTCTAGCAGGGCTGGGCCCCACTGGCCCACACCTCCTGTTTTATTGGCTCCTCCTCACCTCTGCATCCCTTTGCTCAGATCCCCCACCCCAGCCTGGCAGTGCCACTGCGAGAAGCATCCATCTGGGAGCAGGTACCAGACAGCAGTGGGATTAACAGAGACATTGTCTTGGTGCATGCTGGCCTGTGTCAGTGCCACCAGCAGATGCCACATCTCCTGCCAGCCCATGTGCTGCCCATGGGTCCCATCTCCTCTGGGTGAGAGGAGGCATGGGGAGGCCATCAAGCGCCTTTTAGCAGGAGGCCAAGGCTGCTTCTCGAAGCCGGGAGGACAATGAAGGCGCTGAAGCAGCCAGAGCGCGGCCGGGGGCAGAGGGGGACAGGCAGGCAAGGGGAAGCCATGCAAATGGGGACTTTGATGTGGCTGCGAGGAGCAGGACTGGAGCATTGTTCCTATCACATCACATCAGTTTCACATTCCTCATGCAGGAGTGATCAACGCTTTCAGGGCCAGACAAAAGAGCGGGGAGATGAACAAAAGCAAGGGGGGGGGCTTTACCTACTGCAGAATAGAGGGAGAGGATGAATTGCTCTCTTGGCAAGCCATGGAGATGGGCTGGCGGTTGCTGTGCTTTAAAGCACCAGCTTAAAATTTTTCCCTTTTATTTAAAGGAGAAAAACAAAAAAGGTAGGAGAAAGGGTTTCCTGTGTGCAGAAGCAGGGATAAATAAGATAGTGTGACAAGTATCTGTGGTCTTACATTCCCTTGCCTGGTCTCCCCAAGTGATGACTCTCAGCTTATTGCAGAGGTGCATTGTGTCCTCTTGAGACCAGGGGCTGGCAAACATGGGTTTGACTCAGTCTGCAAGGTGAGAGTACTTTTAAGGGAACCTTCTCTGAAAATTAGCAATGTAAGTGGGTTTGGAAGGGGTCTGGCCACAAACAGCTGAAGACTGGGCTCTGCAGACCCATGGAGGGTGTTGGCATCAGCCCTGGTACAAGGGGAACAGCTGTGTTGGAGGGAGCCATGGGCTGTGCCCAGCTCTCCTAAGCTAGGGTGTGAGGAGGAGGAGGATGGAGGAGATGAGGAAGCACTTCATTTCTTCTGCTGGCTGTTTTGGAGATCCTACCTGTTGTCACAGGGCAAACTTGATGTCCCTTCACTGGGCTGGGTTTTGCTGGGGCTGAAGAGCAGGGATGGGGCACAGGGCAGAATATGCCACAGGGTGCATGTTCCCATGTGTGTGCTTCCACACTACCATATCAGCCTTTGCTGCAGCCTCAATGGCTGAGCTGGGGTCATGGAGCACTGTCTTTGCTCACTTGCTTTTCCATCCCTGAATCCTCCTGACTCTTGCCTGTCACTGACCCCTCTCCTCTCTCTGAGCCTGGGGTCCACATTCTGCCTTGTCCTCAGGTCCCTCTCTTCTCTGGTGTACACTCACCTTGGGGGAAAAGTGCATTAAACCAACTCTTTTTTTTCCCTTGTATGTGCTATCTGTAATTTGGCTTTTGCTGATACTAAGTGGAACTGCATCCCTCAAGGATGCTCTAGCCTCTCTCATTCTTCCCCAGAAACCTTTTTTCTGTGGAAGCACAAACCTTGAGCATCGTCCCCACCTCGCAGCCATCCCCTGCTCTCCCAGGCCCATGCACGGCTCTGGCTGCCCCCCCTTAGCCCTGACCCATAGCCCCTTCCCCTCCCTCCAGCCGCGGGCCTCACTGCCTGAAAGGCTGTCAATCAGGCTGAATTGTCTGGTGGTTTTGTGATGTGGAAAGACTCCCACCAAGGAGTCAAGGGCCAGGCTGAGACCTTTAAACTCGATCCCATTTGCGTCTTAAATCAAACAGGAATCCAGGTCCTGGGATGGAGGGGGAGGTTTAAGGGGATGCAGAGGCTCAAAAGCCTCCACTGCCCCCCCTGAGTTTTCCTGGAGCCCCTTTCCCACCTGCACTCTGTGGAGGGGGGAGATGTGCCCATGGCCCTGGAGTTTAGGGCTTGTTTCCCTCTGTAGCCCTTTGCTCTGGGGCTGTCCCGAGAGGCTGGGGGTTGACAGCAGTGCTTCCTTTAGTGCTGGCCCTTTGAACAAGCCCTGCTGCCTGGGGTACATGGCAGGGAGGATTGAGGGATGTACTGGGTAACGGAGACTGCTCTGGGGAAGGGGAGGTTTCTGGGATCTGCTGTTGGGAGCATGTGGGGCCGGGGAGGAGGTGGGCAAACTGTGCTCCCAATGTCTCTGGTCTCACCAGGTTGTGGTGGCTGCCAGTGCATGGGAGGATGTGGGTGCAGAGGACAGATCTGTGGCTGACTGATGTCCTGCAGATGATTGCAAGGTTAAAAACAATGTTTTAGTCTCCTCCCAAGACAGCAGAAGCAAGCTTGACCTCTTTGGACTGTTGTCACTGCAAAGGGGAGAGTGCTCTGGTCCCTGTCCACAGTGTGCCTCTGTCTTGGTGGTTTGAATTGCACAATGCCTGGTGCTGCAGGTCATTCCCTGGTGTCCTCAGAAGGGGGGGCAAAACCACAAGGCAGCATGTGAGGTCTCCTGAATTCCCCATCTGCTGCCAGAACAGGGCATCAGGGCAGGTGAGGAGGCTTAAACACCCTCTGTCTTGTCCGTACTGTGTGTAGAGATGGGCTCAGTCTCCTGTCTGCAGAGGGAAAATCATCTTAAATAGCAGGTTGATATTTCTATTTTTTCCTTTATAAGAGGTTTTGACAGTAGCAGAGCTAGTGCTGCCTGGTTTCCCCTGGGGCTGAGCCCCATCCCATCTCACGGGGGCTGCTGGGGGCCCTTGACCTAGCACTACTGGAGAGAGGAGGGAGAGCAGGGCTGGGTGGGGAAACAGCTTTTGCAGCTCGACTTGTGGCTTTCTCTGCCTGCTTGTGAGCAGAGTTTGCTTTTCTTTTTCTTCTTCCAACTTCTTTCCAAAGTCCACGTAGGTGAGAGATTTCATTTTGTCTTCCCAAGGGGAAGTTGCAAATCTCTCTTCCCCTGACTGAGCTGTGTTTTCAGGAGAAGCCTGGAGCTGCCTTAAGACATGTACAAGCTCAGAAATGCAGTGGCTGTGTTTGTTTTTTCATTCTGGGCAAAGCCAGGGCTGCTGCCAGTGCTAAGTAAATACAGAGCTGCCCTAATAAGTGACTGCAGTAGCCAGGGCCGTGCTTGCTGCCTGCGTGAAGCCAGATGGATCTATCTGGGGACTTAAACAGCAGCCTTCTTGCGACTAGCAAAGGCAGAGCCACTGGCGTTTGGATTACCAGCTCTCCTGTGCTTTTAACAGAGTGCCAATGTTTGACAAAACCATTAAGTTAAATTAAGCCCTACGCATTTCAAATGGAATCGGAGACTTCTGGCTGTCTCGCTATTAGCAGAGCTGTCTCTTCTCTCTTTCGTCTTTCTCTTCCCGGTGCACCCCCACCCCCACCCCCCCCCTTTAATTCCCTCTGTGTAGCCGGTTTTACTGCTGACATTTAAAAGCAACGTGCTGGGACTCATGGAGAGACCTGGCATTGGGGATGGCACTACTGTGAGCCCACGCATGCCTGGTCCCGCTGTGGTGGGCAGGGAGGATGCTTGGAAGGTGTTTGCTTGGGGCAAGCCCTGTATCCCACAGAGCCTGTGCATGGGTTGGCTAAGGATGCTCCGGTCCCTGTAGAGCCCACGGCTGCTCTGCTCTTGCCCATTGCCAGTGTTATTTATGGCACAGGCTGCTGCTTTGCTGGGCCATTTCCAAGAGCGGAGAAGGATGCTCTCAAATCTGAGGGGCTCAGAGTGCAAGGGCAGGGGATAGCAGAGAGCATCAGTGAGAACAGGAACAGCAGCAGCATGGTCTGTCCAAGTCACCTTGACTTGCCTTGGGTGAAAGTGAAGGGCTTTAAAGAGGCACAGGCCGATGACCTTGTAAATGGATGCATGACCCAACTGCTCCCCTGTGGCGTCGGCTGCTTTGTGTCCCTGATACCACTCTTCATGCCTGTGGGGAATCACTGGGGCTGGGGGTGGTTGCTGGGATCTCATTTGCACAGCTGCATCTCAACTGTGCAAGCTCCTCTAGTCACTGGTGTGAGAAATGCTGTCAGCTTCCTCCTGCCTATCTAATGTAGCTTTTCCTGAGGCAGGAGACCTGTGAGGCCTCATTGTGGCTGCTGGTGGAGCTGCCTTGGAGGATGTTTTGGGGGTGGGCTGTGGAGTTGAAGAGGGTGAGCAGAAAGCACGAGAGAGTGTGTGTGGGACACCAGCCCACTGGCATGTAGAGGGATAGATGGCCTCTGCTTGGGGACCAAAGGCAGCTGTGCTGGAGTGTGAGTGGAGTCAGGAAAGAGGGAGAGTAGCAGCATGGGGTGGGCTTAAACGCTGGGGGATAGAAGAGCACTGAATATTACAGTGTAGGAGTCAGGGTCTTCCAAGTAGTAAATGTCCTGAGGGGGATCTGATGGAACTTATGGACTAGGGAGAAGATACAGCAGTTGGATGGTGGACCAAAGCTGGAAATGGCTTGGTGGTGTCTGAAGCTTGCAGCACTCTTATCTGCTGTCCTGTGGTCCTGGTCTGTGGAAGCCTGTTGCACCAAGTGCTGTCCTGGCAGGTGACATCCAATCTAGCACCGCCTGTTGCTCTGCCTGCAAGCTTCAAAATATTAATTACAGATGTGAGGACTGCAAGCTTTGGAGAAGCTGGACAGCACTTCTGGAACAGCCTTCCTCCTGAGCAGGTCGCTGCTCCTTGCACTGAAATGCCCTCAAGCACTTCTGCCACTGTGTACCTCTTGCCCCTTGGTCTTTGCTGTCTCGGCCTCACATTTATCAGGTCCCTCTAAGATGTGGCCTCTTGACGGATGCAGCTCCTCTCTTCGTCCCCCTGTTGCAGCTTGCTCGGAGAGGAGTCAGAAGCTGCTGGAGGAGAGACTTCAGCAGAAGAACAACATGGCTGGTCTTGGATGTGCAAAGAGTGTTAAACTGTGGGAATGGTGGTGAAGGGTGGGTGAAGACCTGAAGGAAGGCCAGCACCATGGAGCCCGCTCCCATTGACACCCTGCACGTGGTACCCGTAGCCATATCTTCCTGCTGGGTGCAGCCCCCACCCCTCATCAGTGTCTTGTTTCTCTGGGTGCTCTCTCATTATTTCTATGTTCATTAAGGCTGATACGCTCAATTGCATCAGCTCATTTCCAGGGACCAAGTGCAATCCTGCGCCTTCATTTGCATCCCTGCTGCCTAGCTGTTGCCCAGGCAATGCCAGGTGCTTTGACATCATTACCCAGCCGACTGGCATCCTCTCTGCCCCATTAACCTTGCTGTAATTGACTTCGAATTGAAGGAATGGGGCGGGGGGAGGAAACTGTGTGTTGAAACAGCAACTGTTTGCATTGCTGTGGATCAAGGCTCTTTGTTTTTCGAAGGGAAAACTGTGACAGTCAGTTATGGCTACCACTAGATTTGGGAAGGGTTTCTTGCCCTCCAGGAAGCTGTGCAGTCTGTCTTGACTTACAATATTTTCCCACCACCATCTTCTATGGGAATGTGATGTCAAAATTCATCAGTGGTTGTCTGCAGGGAAACTCAGAGGGTTTGTGGAGGAGAAGAACGGTGTCAGAGATGCTGAAAGCAGTGGGTCTGTGCAGCCTGGGGAAGGGAAGGTGAAGCAGGGTGTATGGCTGTTTTGAGCCTCTCAATGGGGGAAGAGGGACAGGAGATGGATTTTTGGAAGCACCCAGGGACAGAGAGCAGACAACAGCCCGATTCGGAGCATCTGATTGCCTGTCAGGCACTGAGAAGTATCTTGTCCCCATGAGTGTGGTCAAACACTGCAACAGGAATAAGAGATGGGAAAGGTCCAGCCTGTGAGATGCTCAGCCCTGACCTGCAGCAGCCCCTGTGTGACCTGAGCTGGCTAGTCCTGCTCCACCTGCATGGCATTAGGTTGAGATCTGAGCCAACCTATGTTATTCTACATCTCTGATTCTAAATTCATTCTGCTAGCAATATTTTCTTCCTTCTTAGTTAATTTTTTTTTTTTTTTAAAACGTGAATGTTGAAATAGCATGAAACTTCTCTGGAGTTTTTCTTATTTAAAGGTAGAACTGGCTTTTGTCCCATTTTCTTTTTGACCCCTTTTGAGCCAAAGTCACCCAAACAGATGCTTCACTACAGAATCTCTATCACTGAATTGGCATCTTCCAACAAGCTTCACTGCACAGTTTTCTGTCAACTTGAGTCAATTTTATTTATTCTCCTTCTGCTTGCACAGCACTGTGGTCGCCAAGTCTTCCTGCGTTTGCTCGTGACTTGTGCTGGATGTAATTTGTTAGGCCTAATTGAGCTGCCCGAGAAGGGCAGTAAGGAAGTGGATGGATGGAGACCTCAGCATAGGCTGCTTGATGTCCAAACCCAGCAGAACTGGTTTTGTTTCCAGCAGAGCCCCTGAATGAGGCAGGTCTGTCCTGCACTTCCCATGTGCAAGAGACAAGCTTCCCATGTGCTTCAAATACTTCAAGCTTTACAGTCCCTTATTAAGGAATTATTATTAATTACTTATTAATATTACTATTTAATTACTTATTACCCGTTACTTACTAAGAGAGGAGGTAGTTCTGCACTGTGTTTCTGAGCTTTCAAAAAAGCAGAGCTGAGGAAGTTGTGGCAGGAGGGCTTTCTTCAGCCCTAGGATCTCAGCTGTCCTGATCTTACCTGTCTGGCATGGGCTGATTCTTCCATCACTTCATCTCCTCATACGCTGTAAGGTGCAGGAGTCCACACAGAGCCAAGCAAAATGGAGGCATGTCACTGTACAAATCTTTAAGTGCTGCTGGGATATGGTGATAGGGAAGCTGTTCATCCCCTCCAAGCAGGGAGATCTTTATCTTGACTAATGGTTGGACTAGATGATCTTCAAGGTCTTTTCCAGCCTAGATGATTTTGTGATTTGGGGCTGTCAGCCTTAATTGCTGTGTTACAGAAAAAATCTGGTGGAGGCAATTGCTGGTGGTTGTGGGTGCTGACTTTGGATTTTCACTAGGGTCTGACCATCAGCTGGGAGAAGGTGTTAGAACCTTTGGTTGTCACAGTGCGTGGAGGCAGGTCAGGGCTGGAAGAAGTGAAGTGTTAAGAGATCCCTGGGCTGGCGTCTGCAGCTCAAACTGGAAGCAGTGAAACTGTGTCCCCAGCAACTTTCCTGGGGAGCTGAGGCCCCTCATATCATAGTTGCAATCAGTGAGCCATGGTGTGAGGGGCACAGCTCTGCCTCTGTTTCCCCTAGAGCTAACAGAGCTCATTATCAGTTAGCAGCTTAATTTGTAATTAAGAACTTGCTCTCTTTTTTTGAAATGGCTTGCAGAGGGGGCTGACACAAGAGGCTCACGCAGCCTGCAACGTGCTGCCATCAACTGCCGAGGAGCATCCTGAGATTTGGGGGGATGGGTTTGGACATGGAGTTTGTTGGAAAGGAGGGAAACAGCCCTGGCAGAGGGGTGTCATGCAGGCTGTCCTGGAGATAAGTCAGGGGGCTCAGAAGTCTAATGCTCTTCTGTCTTTGCATCTAGGAGAGCCAGCTGATAAACCTGGGGCAAATCTTGCTTTACCCTGTGGCTCCACTGTACTGGGAGGGTTTGGGCTTAGCTTGGGTGTGCCCTGGTGAGAGGGGTGTGCAGAGCAGTCTGGGTGCTTCACTGTCCTCCCATGCTTGTAATCCTGCTGTGACAGCCAGCCCAGCGGTGCTGGAGGTTGTCAGCCACTGCAAGACGCTGGCAGGGCCATTGCTTCCCTCTATGTGTGGGAACCTCCAGCAGCACAGGTTGTGTGTGTCCCAGAGCTGCAGTCCAGCTTGGGATCTTCCTTTCTGGGATTGATATATGTCATCTTCCTTGCAGCTCTTGGTGGGTTTCCCTTCCCTGTCCATATGGCTTATTGCTTTCCCAGCCACACCAGCTCAGCGTG
This sequence comes from Strix aluco, assembly GCF_031877795.1. NCBI lineage: Eukaryota > Metazoa > Chordata > Aves > Strigiformes > Strigidae > Strix > Strix aluco. Next base: position 86,016,830 of record NC_133971.1, on the reverse strand, counting down.
GGGTGTGGGGACTCCAGCATGCTGAGCGACTTTTGCACAGGGAGCAAAGGTCCCTGCAGTGAAGAAATTGGGGCTGTCCTGCTAAAAGTGGCAGTGACTGAAGAGAGTTGCAGCCCACAGAGGTGCAACCAGCCCAGGGCCACCCAGCAGGGATGAACTTGGCCTTCCTCATCACACCCTGTGGTTATCTACTGGCCATGTTCCTCTCAAAGTAGCCTTCCTGGTACTGTCCTGCAAAGAAGAGCTTGATGTAATGGTGATGAACCCTCTTTTTCCTGCTCCATCCTTCTCTGGCATGCCTGCTCCATGTGAGCAGTGCAGAGGACTCCTGGCTTGTGTGTTCCTCCCATCCCCTGCACGGTCTGTCCCTCTCATTTTTCTCAGTGTCTGTACTCATCGTAGGACAGAAAAGTTGTGTTTCTTTTTCTTTGTCATTTATTCCTGAACAACTGGTGCTTCTTCATTTTCCGAGAACTCCAAAAAAGTGACTATGACACATACAGGGAGAAAAATGCTTCTATGCTTCACCTTGCGGAGGAGATGGCACAGAAAACACAAAGTGGGTATGTGCAGCTGTGGGAACCATTGGAGATATGGCAAGATGCCAGCACAGGGGGATGCCATGCATATCCCAGGTTGGATGGGACACCGGTGTTTGAGTGACAAGCCAGTCTTATGTCACTCCAGCCTTGCCTTGCTTTCCCTGTGTGAGTGTTGTAGCTTGGTTTGAACTGTTGGTTTTTTTTTTTTTTTTTCCATTTCAAGGCTTCTCAATGCTCAGCTGTTTGAGCCAAGTGTTCCCTTAGCATTTGAGGCTCTCTCTGTGCAGGGAGAGATTTGCATCTGAGTTGCTTGGCATTCGTTTGCTGTCCAGTGGGTCTCACGTCTGGAAAGGTCTGCAGTTGAGGCAGAAGCTGAGTTAATTTGCACTGGAAGGCAGGCATGCTTTGTTTTGCATGTTGGTTTCTTCCCGCAGAAATCCCATTTGAGGTATTTGTTCTTTTCTATTATTGAAGCCATGTTAGAGGGCATGGCAGCCTCCCTGCAAGGCTGGGAAAAGAGAGAGTTAGCCTGAAAGGTGCAAATTAAACCTGTGCTCTGCTATAAACAGCTATTGCTTTGGACCCTTCTCCAGAGTTTTGATGCTCTTTGCCTGCAGCTGAGGAAGAAATGCTCACATAGACAGTCCTGTGGGAAGCAAAGCAGCCTCCAGAGTTAAGTTTGCAGCTAGATGGGATGAAACACTTTTAAAATTCAGGGGAAAAGTGCCAGAGGGTCTTTAACTCTCATTTGAATCAGCTCATGAAATGATCAGACAGGGCACAGAATTTTGGTACAGCTTGCCTAGGAAGAAGGACACTTGGGAAGAGTGGCTGGGTCTGAGGGGCCCTGGTGAATGAGGCAGGAGCGTGGGGAGGTGGCTGCAGTGCTGCGCGAGGTGGAGGTGGTTTCGTCTGCAACTTGAATACAGAAAAACTTGGTTCTTCCTTAGCTGGGTGCCAGACTTGGGACCTGTGGATCATCTCCTATGTGTTCCCACAGTTGCTTCCTTCTGGGGGTACCCCAGAGCCCACTGCCTGCTCCCAGTGGTGTTACTGCTCCTTTTACATGCCCTGCAGCAACCTTGTCATGACTTTGACAGGTAAAAGGTGATCAGTGTGAACTGGTAGCAGCATTGGAGCTTTCCTTCACCTCCTCTTGTGCCCTGTCCAGCGCAGAAGGGAGCTGGTAGAGGCACCCATTGCTGGTGCCAGGGCTGTGCCACCTGAGAAGGGGCTGATGCTCAGGGAGAGTTGGCTGTGGGCTGCACAGGGTTAAGCAGACATTGACAGTAAACAGGAAGAGAGGACAAAAGCAAGTCTGCTGTAATTATGTAGCATTTATTATTAATACGCTGGAATTGCTGGAAGCAGCCTCTGTAATGTGAATACTGATACAGAGGTTCAGAAGACAATTTAGTTCTCATCTGTCTGTTTATTAGCTCCCTCAGCTCTGGTAGGCAATGAACTAAAGCCTCATTTGCTACTGCCTTGTTGCACCCCCCCTTTCTCCCCCCAAACTCCTTGCTGTTTCCATAAAGAAACCTGTTCTTTGTTCGTCCTCCCGCTGGGTGCCACAGTGATGTGCGGTGTGATCCCAGATAGCAAAGCAGACTTTAATCCTTGACCTGAGCCTGCCTGTTTGCAAGGCAGGGCCCAAAGCGCAACACTAGGCTGTGCAAAGCTGTTGCCTTTCTGAGAGCAGCACGGCCATGGCTGATGTTGACTTGGGTTGTCCCAGCTCCTGGGGCACAGGGGTGCTCATCCTCAGAGCAGCAGCTTTAGCAAGATCACATAGCGTGGGCTGGTGCAGTTTGGGGTCCCCAGTTCATAACGGGGTTGTGACGAGGGGAGAGGGCAGGGGAGCTATGTGTTGCTTTACGAAGCTGACTAGGAAATAATTAAAGGCTGCTGGGGTGGAGAGAGCAAGAAGTTAAACCAGCTGTTGGGAGGTGCAACAGGTTTCCTTTTTCTTCTGTGGCTTGGTAGGATCTATCATTATAGCTTCTGTCCAAGTTTCTGAGCTTCAGCTTGGGATTTTTCTGCATATCCTGAGCATATAGGACATCCATTCCCTTATGTATTATACAGTAGTTTAAAGAGGATTAAGACAATAGCTGATCTAAATGATGAATGATGTAGATTGCTCAGCCTCTGAGCCACCAGGGTTTTTCTTGCACACAGATTAGTCAGCTCAGTAGCTAAATATTGGTGCAAACAGTATAAATCCATGCAGATAAGCCTCTCTGGCTTCAGTAGGATAGAAGGATTTCGAAATGGGCTTCGACACTGCTCTGCGTCTTGTCACGGCGTCTGCAGCCACGTCTCTGACACGACGGATGGGGAAGGAGGCCCAATGGCTGCTGATGCACAGCCTGGGTGGCCGAGGAAATAAAGGATCCAGCACTTCTCGGTCGATGCTGTTATTGGATACGGATGGTGGCAGGAGAGGGAGGGGATCAATGCCGCTCACCTCCCTGCCACCAGAGCTGGCTGTTTGCTTGTTGAGCCCGGCGGGGGCATGATCCAGCCTTGGAGACAGAAGCCTGCAGTGGGATAACGTGGGCTGGTGTGGTTTTACTTATATGAATGGGCTGAGGTGGCTGGTACCTGCCATCCGTCCCAGCATCAGTGCCAGGACGGTGCTGGCAGCCCCCGGGGAGTGTGACCCATAGGAGAGAGCTTGTACTGGCACGGGACTGACAGTGGACTTTTCTTAAGCTCTGAAGCAGAAGGGTTTAAATCTTTTATTTATATGTCTGGTCGAGTCTGTCAGAGTTGTGTCAAATATTTTTGACAAGCAAAAATGCCATTTGCTTCAGCTTAATGAAAAATGATTTTTTTTTTTTCCCCAGGAACTAAAAGAATTGTAGTTTCAATTGCAAACCCAAAAAGCTCCTCAGGAAAAAAACCCCACAAAACAAAACCAAAAAACCTTCTGATAGTTGTGAGTGTTGGCTGTTAGAAGAGACTCTCGGTCGGTGTTTTGGGTCTGTGTAAAATGAGGGTCTGGAGAGCATTCAATCATATGGTATCTCCTTTTATGAAGCTTTCTGGGCATATTATTCTAATGATGTTTAATGGCACTGATTTCTTCATCTTAACTGAGTGTGTCTTTTCCCAGTCCCACATCATTTTAATTCGTTCCTCCTATGAGAAGTATGAGAGCCAGGACTGGCTTGACTCAGTGTGGACTAAGAGCCGCCGTCCTGCTGATTGTCTCATCCCTCCCGGTGGGGATGTAATCCTCCCAGCATCTGGCTGTCTAAGGTTGAGGGTTGTGTTGAGGCAAAGCTTGCATCAGGACCAGGATTTGTCAGAGGACCTGTTCTCCTTGAATTTTCCCTGCTCCTCTTGAAATCATTTGTCTTCTGCCATTTAGCAAGGAGGTGTGCGAGCATCATGGTTTGGCCAACACAGTGTGTCTAGCCTGAGGTCCTGTGGCTAAGTCCTGTCTCCCCCTTCCCTTTCCCTCTTCCCAGGCTGAAAAGTCTTGGTGTGCTTGGTGTGCTGTGATGCAGAAGCTGTTTTGTTCCCCTTCTCCTGTACCTCTTGTGTTCTCACTACGCCCCTTTTGAGGTGTGACGACCAGAGCTGTGTTGCTGTCCAAGTGACAGTTGCACAGTAGACTTGTCTGGTTTGGGGCAGATAGGTGATGGACCCTGTGGTATAGCTCATCTACACTGCAGGACACAGGTACAAGGTCTGCTCAGAAATGCAGGGTGGATTGATGTCTGCGTTTTATCTGGGCTCCTCACTGAGTGAGATCTGGATTAAAATTCAGTCTGGGTGGTGGTCAGATGTGGAGAAGGTCTGGGTGTCACAGTTCATACAGCACATTGAACCTCCCAGCTGGCTCAGTAATGTGGGGCTGGGACACAGGATGCTGCAGGCATGGTAAAAAGGTCTTTTCCTCACCCTGCCCCGAGATTCAGGCAAGGCTGGCTTTGCCTGAGTTCCTCTTTGGGGACAGATCTCCCTTCTCTATAAACTAATCCAGTGCTCAGCAAGGGAGATCCTTGCTTGGGTACCAGCTGGAAAAAGGGTAGGGCAGTGGGACAAGCTGATGAACACTCACCACTCATGTCGCAGCTGAAAGGTTTGTCTTGTGCGTCCTGGCTGAGGATCAGGCTGTGTCAGAGCCCCGTGCCCTGCCTTGCGTTGCATCCCCTGGGAGCTGTCAGGAGGCTGCCTGAGCTGTGTGGTAACACGGGTCTCGGGGATACAAGCAAGGTCAGATGTCTGCTTAGAAACGAGATTGGCGATGATGCCACCGGTGCTGACAAATGGCCTGTCGTTAATCTCTGACTCACAGCAGTGGAGAGGGCAATGGTGGAAGAAACCTATGAGGTCACTCGCAGCCTCTCTCCCCAGGGAGCTGCACACAGTTTCCACCCTGAACCCTTCTGGATGGGGTGGGCACCCATACCCAGGAATGGTGGGTCTCTTCCTATACTCCTGCCCTGAGTGTGTTTTGTGTGCAGGTGAAGGTGCATGTCATAACTCCAGTCTAGCTCCAGTCAAGCTCCTAAGCATTTGAGAACCCCATGGTGCAGACAGCATGAGCCCTGCAGACCCTGTTGGGGACTGGATTCAGGTGTGTGGCATAGCTCTGGCTCAGCAACGTGGTACAAGCAGGACAAAGGTTGAAACAAAGCTTGTGTTATCAGCGTGTTGTAATACCATTGTGATACACGAGGTACTGTGCTGCTGGGAGATGCTGCAGGGAGCTGGGGGAGACCAGACCTGGGATGCTGAAATCCTGGCTGTGCTCACTCATGCCAGGGCATTGCCTGGGGCCAGCGCTACTGGGTGCTCATCCCACTCGCAGAGCAGCTTTCACCTCTTCTCTTGCTTTTTGAGTCTCTTTCCATGCTTTCTATAGAAAGGAGCTCTTTCCTCGGTTTGCAAAAGATTCCTTGGAGGTTATAGACAAAACAGCCAGGACCTCCTGTGGTACTGGATACTGGTGGAGACGCTGCACTCACTGCTCAGCCACACTGGGCTGAGCTACATTTTGGGGCTGCTGTTGATGCTATGAGTACAAGCTTTGCATATGTGCAGGGAACAGGTGACTTTCTCCTCTGAATTTTTGGGGGTTTTCTTAATCTCTTTCAGGAGAAAAGACACAGTTATTCCACCTCTGACTCCCTCCAGACACTTCAGCCTCTCAGCTAGCACTGGGGAGTTGATGGGCAGCAGAAGACAGGAGCACGTGGGATGGGGTTCCTTTGCCTGGAAGGACGGAGGAGAGGGGTGCACTGATGGGGCTGAGGAGGTGCTGATTTCCTGAGTGCAAGGGCTGCCACCAGACCAGGCTGCTGCAGCTGTGGCACAGCCTGAGCTGTGCCTCCAGGATCCTCCTCCTCCGCCTTTGCTGAGCTAGTGTTTCATTTTTCACTTTTCTTCCATCCCTTCTTAACTGGAAGAAGTCCTAAATAAAGTTGCTGTCACTTTTATTTATGGTCGCAGGGGAAGAGACGGACAAAAAGCCTGTGTGCTCCTGACAGCTACAAAGCAGCCGGCTGTTTTTCTTTGCTTGCGTTGGCGAAGCAATCAATCCGGGCGCAGGCAAGCACCCTTCTTGGGCACATGGGGCTCCTGTGTCCCCCTGCCTGGGAGACTTCAGGAGGATGGATGGAGGGGGCTTTGCATCCTGACTCCTGGCCGTGGGTCTGTCGCAGGGCCAGGCTTGTCCAGGAACACCTGTCCTAAAATCCTGGACCCTCGAAAATACAGATGCGTGAACTTGCCTGCCTTAAAAATCCATCACAGGCTTCTTGTCTCCATCTTGATTGGTTCCAGTGAGGTCAACTTTTTTTAATAACTTCTGGACTTCGGCAGGGAAAACTATTTCCTTCAGGAAATAATATAATTAAGGTTGCCTGACACTTCTGATTATAAGCCCCTGTCTTCAGTTGCTTGAAACAATGCCAGTCTTTAACCATTTGGACTGAAACTTCACATGTCTCTGCCTCCGGCTGAATTTTTTTGGAAAATTTTAGCAAAGAGGGCTTTAAGCTGCTCTCAGAATGCAGTTTGGGGGAGAAAATAGCATTAGCTTTATCCACAGCTTAAAAAAAATCCAAAGAAAATTTCTTGCAGTTGTTGCACCAAAGAAATTCTAGTATCTTTGCACTGTGAGACTGGGTCTGATAGTTATGGGGAAGGTTTTCAGCCAGGTGTCAGGGATCTGCTTGTTGCTGACAACACGAAAATCCACCTTCCCTGCGCCAAGTTGTGAGACTCTGAAAAATGCTGCTGTGTGGGTGTATTATATATAGTGTGTGTGGGGAGGTAACGGCCACTCAGCTCCCACATCAGGAACTGCGCTGCTTTGAGCACATGTGAGTGCAAAACCTACACCCCAGCCCTTGCACGGGCTGCTTTGCTGCTGGGAAACTGTGGGCCCCTTCTGCTGGTACAAGTGAAACTTGTTGATCCCTGATTGATGTAGTCCTGGCTTGTGATGGGGAGAAAGATTCTGGCAAATGCTGTGTGCTTGGCTGCTTTTTTTTGTTTGTTTGTTTTTTGCAAGAAGTGGTTCAGTTATCCCTTAGCCCTTGCTGTAACATGCAGATGCATCATGTGGGACATGCAGCATGCAGTGGGTGCTGGGCTTTCTTCAGGGTTTTGTAGGGACCTGTTTAAACAGTTGGTGCTTTTGCATTGCAAGGATTGTACGTTCTTCCTAACTCAGCTTGTTGCTACAGAAATGGCCAAGAGTATTTCTGGGGGCACCCCAGCCAGGCCCTATAAAGCAGGTCTCACACTGAAGTGTCCTGACCATGGCATTGCTGGGATCTCAAGTCTTGATGATGTGAGGTGAGCTCAGGACTGGTGCCAGCCCTCCTGCGGGGTCCTGCCCCAGGGCTCGTCCCTGCTCTGTGGCTGGTGATATTTGCTCCTTACGTGAGCCTACCTGAACTGTGATCAGGGCTGTCTCCTGGTTTTGGTGCAGTCTAGCTCACAGATCTTCCTGCTGGCTCAGCGACAGCTCATGCCTGAGACAGGTCCTTCAGCTGGTCACCTGCTTTGGGCATGCTGAGCTCCTCTAAAACCCAATTTGACCTCACTTTGGGGTGCTTAAAAAGCTGTGACTTCCATGGGGAAAGTTTGGGCTGCTGGACCTGTGGCAGGGGTAGCTCGTCCCATCAGGACAGGGCACGGTGGTGGCAGGGAGTGTCAGTCCTTTCTATATGAGCAGGTTCCAGGGACATCTCTCAGCAGAGTCATTGGGATTTTGCACTTCATACCCAGCATAATGCACTGTCCCTGCAAGAGCTACGTCCTTGCGGCTTGAGCAGAGGATGCTGCACAAACCTCCCCGAGGGTGCTCGGTGCTAAACCCATCTCTCTTGTCATATCTCTGCCAAGCCGGAACAACAGCCCAGGCAGGTCCCTGGCACGTAGTGATGAACGAAGCTCGTTGTCACTTGCTGTAGCCTGGTCTCCTCTGTTCCACTTCATTTGTGGGTAAAAAAAAGTAATAAATAAAACTAAGAAGTTGCATTGGCATTGCAGAGAAAGGAGAGGCTTGGTGAGGAGGAACCCTCTCCCCTCCTTGCCAGTCACTTGTCAGCTCAGGGGTGCCTGGCAGAGCAGTTTTTGAGTGATGGGGTGTTGCGGGTGTTGAGCTTGGGGCAGCTGGAGTTAAATTTCTCAGTGGCTGACACCTGACAAGCATGATAAATTGCGGCACACCATGGCTGCTGGCATGACAAACGGTCCGCTTTCCTCCTTTTAAGCTCTGGGAAAACTTTAATTATTTCTCAGTGCTTTGCAAATGATGGTTTTTCCATCAGGCACTCAGTGGAGTTTGGGGGGTGTGTGTTTGTTTATTTAGGTTTTGCAGGCAAGTGGGGGGTGGATGGGGGTTCTAGTTTGGGTTTCTGTAGCATCCTCCCACAGACTCGCCCAGGGTTTGGATGGGGTCCTTGGGAGGACTCTGACGAAGCTCATCAGATTGGGGTTGGGTGCTAATTAAAGCCCATGGTGTTCCAGGCTTGGAGTCACTGTCACCCTTGGGAAAGCATCTCCGCAGGAGCGACTCCCAGACTTTCCTCTTGCCAATGGAGTTTGGCTCCTATTTTTCATTTTTAATAATGCAGAAGCATAAGACTTTTTTGTCTCCTCAAAGCGTTTAAAAAGGAGGGGGGGAACTGTACAAGCTCAGCCACAAGAGCTAGATAATGAGCATGGATCTCAAGTGATAATTTGTTTGTCTAACACAAAAAGCATATTTGCTGCTGTAACTGAAGGCACCACTGGTTACAGTAATGCCTCAGACTCCATCTCGAGGCAGCATGTCAGACATAGCACAGAAAGTCTCTTTCCCGTTTCCAGTCCTCAGCGTCCATGCTGCAAAGCCGTACGTGCGTGCCTTCCTCTTCACACTCACGGGTTCAGTCGGATTGGCCTCTCCCTGCACAGTTTAACAAGTGTGTGAGGCTTTGCAGGATTAGGGCTTAGGCAGCACAAGACTTCATGGGCAAATGCCTTGGTGCTGGGCTGACATTTTAGTGCTGCTATGCTGTTTTGGCTGGGGAGCATTGCTGTGTGTCTTTAAAGAAGATCAGAGATGCCCCAAGCTGCAGTATGTTTTTCTCCCCTCTCCCCTTTCATGTCTCTAAATCAAAATAATTAAGCAAATGAGTGCTTTGGGGCTGGACTGTGATGCTCATGTGGGAGGGCTCTTCATCTAAACTAGCTTCATGTTTGCACCAGTTACCCCCAGCTGTCAGGGCTGGAAAACAGATGCCCCCCTCCCTCGGTCGTTTTCTGAACCCAAATTGATGACAGAGCTCTACCTGGTAACCTGACAGGTTGTCTCTTCTGTTTTGTTGAAGAAAATCTCAGATCTGAGCGGCAAGGGTTGGTCAAGCAGCCAGAAGAAACCCCTGGACGTTGATGAGAAATTGGGGACGCCCCAAGGACATTGGACTGGTGGAGAGGTAAGAGGTGGGTTAAAATACTTACCCGCCTGGTTTATCCTTAGTTAGTGCACTCTGGGCCACCTGGCTGTGGTGGGGCTGTAGACCTTGTGTCTTTTGGCTGGGATGGCATTTATTAAAGTGTGGCAAAAGGCTGCTCCTGTCTCTCATGTGTGAGCAGCCCCATGGCTGCTGTACAAACTGTGCAGATGTTGACAGTGGATATTTAGGTCGTAGAGGGCTGGGTTTGGATGAACAGCTTGGAAGATGCACATGAGGGGCTTCTCCACAGAGACCCCTCCTGCTTGAAAGTCCCTAGGGCAGCTGGAGGATGCTAACTTGTGGTAGCACAGGTCCCATGGTGGCTGAAATACTCTAGAGGAGGTAAGTGTCACCCAGCCCTGCTTTGTGGTGTGAGCTGAGGTGCCACCTCTCACAGACAAGCACAACTTCAAGCTCTCAGGCTTGCTGGATGTTCTTTCTGCTTTCCTGAACTGGGGGCTGCAGCATCACAGATGTGATGAACTTCCCTGGGCTCTGCTCTGTTGAAAAGGGCTGCATCCTTGTAGGAGAACACTACCATCACCACCCATGGTCAAGGGGTTGCCCCACCTCTGAGACCTGTTGCACGTGTGTTTTGTATGGGGCTGTGATGACACAGTGCTGCTGAAGGAGAGGTTTGGGGTCATCTTCTCCAAGCTGTGGGGACCTGGTGGAGCAGGGAGGGGGCTGGTGAATGGGGCTGCCCCATCTGGGGACACATACCCTGTGGAGCCATGCTGGGGAAGCCAGTGCTTGCTGGTGCTGTGCTTGAGAAATGAAAACGATGAATTAAAATTTAACAAGTCTCTAAATGCCAGGCAAGGACATCTTAAGTGGGAATTGTCACTGTTTGACTAGCACAGCCTCCCACTTAGCTAAAACTGCATGGCTTTAATTACGTTTGTCTTGGAAAAGCAATAGATTACACCAAAAAGGAGAAACTGTTGGCCAAAGTAGCATGAAGTGTCATGAATTTTCCCTGTGCAGCTCTCTTGCCCTCTTCCGCACATCGTGCTTCCCGGGAATGTTTTGCAGCCCTTTCCACCCTGGATCAGCAGAGTCCTCTATCCTCTGAGCGACAGGCAGGGACAGCAGTGCTCCCTGTGTGCAAGGCTGAACACAGGCTCTGGAGTTTAAAGCTCAAGGTTAAGGGACTGCAGGGATGGGCAGCACCTGATGGAGCAGCAGTGAGGAGTGGACTGGGGTCTGGGCATGCAGAGATGCTCTGCAGCAGCAAAGCCCTGCCCTTGGCATTGCCTGGTGCTGGCATCCATGGAATGGCGTGGGATAAGGACCCCTTCCCTCCCCATCCTTGGCATGGACCAGCCCACCCACGGGACTCCTCGCAGCTCTGCAAATAGAGCAGCTCGAGGAAGGTACGTCGCTAATAATACCAATTACTATTACATGCTGGCTACAAGGTACACTGGCAGTAATGGGATCCAGGGGGATGAAATGAAAGCGATATAATATGGTGAGATAAATTAGCGTTGTAAAATTAGCCATGGGTCTAGTCAGGGATCTGACAAATGTGTCGCAGCTTCAGTACAAGCTCTGAGCACTGCTGAATTGGATTTAGTGGCCCAGAGCAAAGCAGATGGGAGCAAGGGAAAAGAGAGTTTATGAGGGGTCTCTGTACACACATGCTAACGGTTAACACTACTTGTTTCTTCCCCTGCTTTGCTGAATGATATGTCCCCTGGTGTCTGCTCGTACGCAGCAGTGGAGGAATAAAAGCCCAGCCCTGTTGACGTGCCATTGGAGTAGCTCTAGCCTGGCAGAGAGATGGGAGGAGAGTTGGAGAAGCAGAAGCAAGCTGGTACTCCTGCCCTGGTGCCTTGGTGCCTCAGCTGCTGGTTGCTGCCCTGCATGATGGCTGTGGACTTTCTTGCCTGGGTTTTCTCCCAAATGGCACATCAGTGGCATTTGGGTGGGATGTTTGGCAGGTGTCTGCATGTGGTTTAGCCTTGTAGGGAGGGTAGAAAGCCAGTTTCTGCTTCCTGTGTTGCAGCCTGACCTGTTTTCCTGTGCCCAGCTCTGAAGGATGGCTGGAGCCAGGCATCCCGCAGCGTGGGGGCTTTGCCTTTTCACCAAGGGTGTACAGCCAGGTCTTTCTAGTCCGGATTCACACGTTATCTTTCCTCCTCTGAGGCAGAGTGTGGAAGCCAGGAGATGCTTTCTGTGCCTCCTGGAGGCTGGGAAATGGATGTGGCCAGTTCCAGTGGGCTCTGCTTCCTGATGGCTCATTAGGACAGGTCTGCTGGAGGGACACAAGTGGTCCTGCCTGTGAACGATGGATGGCCGGCGAGAGCCTCTTACAGATTCATAAATGCAGGCTAATAGCGTGTTTAATGGCTGACGCATTACACAGGATCTAGGGGAGGGACAGACATGATTTAGGTCTGGTTTGATAAGGCATGTCATGTGGCTCACTTAATAGTAATAAAAAAGGGAGAGAAAAATTCTGAATATGCTTTGTAGTGCTCTGCAGTGGAGCTGGGAGGGGCAGAGGACTTGCAAGGCCTCTCCAAGTTGTGCCGTGATGGTGCAAGAGGTGTGGTGAGTACATGACATACATGTCTGCAGGAGAAGACCGGTTTGTCACAGCACTGGGGGTGAGATTGCAGAGGGCAGGCCGCTGCCCTGTGCCGTTCTGCAGCAGCACCAGGTTGAGCAACAAATTCCAAGGGATCATCTCAGCACTGCCTGGGGCATCCCAAGACACTTGAGTGAACTTGTGTGTGGAGCCCATATGGATGGACACCTGAGGAGACGAGGTCAGCCTGGCTAGTGGCAGCAGTCCCTGCATCCTCTGGCTGCAAGCAGGGCACAAGGTGCAGTGGTGACACTTTTAGGGTATCTCAGACCCCAACCACCCCCGGGGCTAAGTTGTCCTGGAAAAAACAGTGGGGTGGTGAACTACAGCAGCGGAGGGAGCCCCTTCCCTTGACTTTGCTGCCAGAGAAGTAGTGATGTGGGACCGTGGCAGGGAACAGGAGGACAATGAGCCCATGGTTGGAGTGCTAGTAGCAACATAAATAGAAATACAACTTCTCGGGTTCTTGTGCAGCAATGATATATCTTGTTTCTATTGACTTTCTTAAACCTCTAAAATACATTGTAGATTGATCTACAAATCTGCAAAAAGCACCTGTTTTTTTTAAAGTCTAAAGCAATTTTCTGCCTGCTCCTTGTGGTTGGCTCTGAACAGACACATGTTCTCTTGTCCTATTTGAGGCTGGCACGCTGCCACAGTGGTAGGAAGTTTAGTAATACTCGAGCTGGATCGATTCAAGCCCATTATCTGTGCTGCCTGGGACTCGGCAGGAAAAAAATACTCTCCCCAAACGCATCAAAGCCCTGCGATAAGGATGCATGGTTGAGCTCTATTTATAGATGGACAGATGTCTTGCCAAAGCTCTGCTGCTGTCACTTGGTTATGCAGGTTTTGGGTGTTTAGCAGTGTTTGGGTCTGAAGGAGCCTCTTCTACCTTCCGGCTTAGGTACATCCCCTCCAGGCACAACCCACAGTAGTATTGCTTCTAGGTGGGCTTTGTCCTCCCTCCAGGTAAGGACCTGCTTTTTAGATGGGAGGAATGAAATGGCTGAGAGGTCTTGTAGGTGCTCGTGGAGTCAGTGACCACGATAAGGTCTGACTAGTGATCTCTCATCTTGTTCTTGCGTTTTCATATACCCACAGGGGCCTCAGAGGTCTCCAGAGCAGAACTGCCAAAAACACTACATCAAATCAGTGTGGCTGTCTAGCTGAGTGTTCACAGCTTGAGCATGGACATCCTCTGTCTCCTGGGGTACCTGGCCCTCAGCTCTGCCACCCTCCCAGCAAAGAGTTTTTTCCTACTGTTTGCCCTAAATCTCCCAAGCAGCAACATGTCGCCACTGCCGTGTTGTGTCTCATGCATTTTCCTCTTTCATCAAATGCTATCAAGGATATTTGAATCAGTACCAGCCACACAAACTGCATGTTTGGAGTGGTTCCTTAGGCCAAGTTATCACAGGTCTTATAATATATGTGCACATATTTCTTCAGTGACTGTATGGTTTTTGAGCGGATGGTGCAAAGAGTGGGCTGAAATGTGTTATCAACTCCAGATTCAGTTCCTGGCATGAAGAAGTGCCTGTGCCCATATGGTAGAGTTGCTCTTCATTTGCTTCTGTCACAATAGTCACGAAACTGGGAATGGGAGAAGAGCAAAGGCTTCACTGTACCTAGCTTTTTCAGTGGTGTTGTTAAAGGTGCTATGCTGGTTTTCCCTTAGTTATGACCCTAGAAAGCAGTGGCCTGATGTGACATTTCAGCCAGTTTTTCACAATAGACTTGCAAAACCATCCAGTTTGGAAGGGACCTCAGAGGTCTCAAGTCCAGCAGAGACTGCACTGAGCAGGAGACAGGCTGGACATGGCTGCTCTTGAGAGCCCCTGCGTATGGAAAGAGCATAGGCTGTTTGGGCCACTGTTCCAGAGCTGGTGGGCTCCTGAGGAGGGAGAAGTTTCTCCTTGCATCCAGTGGGAACCTCTTGTTTGAGCTACTGCCCACTGTCACTCATCCTCTTGCTATGTGTTGCTGCAAAGAGCCTGGCTCAGTCTTCTCAACAACTCCCCTGGCCATCTTGGTGGCCCCTGCGGGATTTGCTCCAGTTAAGAAATGTGTGTCTTGTCTTGGGGCTCCAAAACTAGGAGCAATGTCTTGATGTGGTCCAAGTGCTGTGTGAGCTGCTGGCTGTGGTGCTGCTCCTGCAGCCCACTGTGCTGTTGGCCTGCTTTGCTGCCAGGGCAGGCAGCTAGCTCATGCAGGGCTCGCTGCCTTCCAGGACCCACGCTGGCACAGGGTGGGTGTCCCTGTGCCCAAGCCCTGCACCACACCATGGCAATGGGCTGGAGATTTCACAATAAGTGCTTTTTTTCAGGCTTTCGTGGATTGCGGCTACAGGAGGGACGGAGTTGTCTGTGGGCATGTTTGCGGACGAAGACCTTGACTTTTTTGGTTCACACATCCTCTTGATCAGGTGCAGGATAGTTGCATGATGGCTTCTGGCTGTGTGCCATTCCCAAGGCTGGGAGAAAGGAGATTTCTCCTCCCCAGGGTGTTCATAATATGTTCATCTGCACGGCTCCTACCGAGTGCTTCGAGCATCCCTTGCTCTCTGCTTGGTTTTAGTCTGTCTCCAGGGTGCTGCTTAGCTTCGCTCATATATTCCTCTGACGAGTGGGCAAGACAGGAAGCAAATACCTTTGTTACAAAACCACATATGGGCTTTCAGTGGGTGATGACACTTCCCCAAGCTATCTGTCTAGTGAATGCACTTTCCCCTGCTTGTTTATATTCACAGGAGTGTTACTTAGCTGCTCAGGTGGGCCATAGATGTCAAGAAAGATGTCAGTGTCAGGAGAAGGCTTTAATGCAAGGCTTCCTGCTGTTCTGTGTATTGGGTGGTAGATGAGACCCCAATGCGCTGAGGACTGTAGGTGTGGGAGAGGGACTGTCTGCTGGGTCTGGCACGGGAGCTGTGGCTCAGGAGAGAGGCAGCAGTGGTGCTGGAGGTGACTTTTTACAGCTGGCCCAAGATGCCAAGCTGCAGCGTGACCGGGATGATCTTTAGTAAATGAGGGCTCCGATGTAGGCAAGCAGTGTTTTCCAATTAAGAGAAATAACCATCAGCAAGCAAGAGGAACTGTACTCCCTCTGAAACTACTTCAGATGGTGTCCTGGCTGCTGTGGGTCTCATGGCTCCTGGAGGACCACAGTGGTGGATGCCCGAAGCTCTGCACAGTAGAGCTGGGGATCGCAGAGCCACAGATGTGAGTTGCATTTGCCTGGGGTGGGAGCTGTCCCACTAAGTCCTGGCTCTGAGCCACGGGGAACTGTTGCCAGCCCAGAGGTGGGCATTTGGCTGTCTAAAGTGGCGACCTGCTGCATCAGATGGAGGGGGGGAAAAGTGCAGACCTGCCTCCTCATGGTCCCTCTTAATGCCCAAGGGGAGTGGGTGCTGGTGGGGATCTGCTGGAGGAGCTGTTCAGCTGTGATGGAGGTGGGCAGGATCCCATATGTGGAAGGGAAAAAGGAGCAAGGTGCGCAGCTGCACACACCTGTATCCCTTCCATGGTCGTGGTGCTCCCAGGGTCATGTTTGCTCAACACCAGCAAGGCTGTTCATAGGGGAGGGAGACTGCAGCTCTGATGGCACCCCTTAACAATGTTTATTGTAGCATTTTTCGCTTTAGGATGACTATTTTTAAGCTCTGGATAGCTCTAGGAAGCCTCCACTGAGGCCCCAGGGCAATTTACAGCACACACCAGCCCCTCAACATTCGTTACAGCCCCCAATGAGGACAGCTCAGTGTTGCCCTTCAGTAAGATCACATATTACCCCCTCTTTTTTCTTCCTCTTGCCCTAAATTGTTGCACTTTACATCGAAAAGGAGGGGCATGCACATGGGGGCCAGCACAATTTATGGATCAGAGATTTATATGCTGCTGCGACGCTGTATTTTTTCCCCTCAGTGACACTTTATTGCCACAAATTACCAAACAGGCAAGGTTATGCGAGTGACAGCAGGCAGAGCTGTAAAGGACAGGAACAAATGGCAGCAGGAAAAGTATCCAGAGGAGAGGGGGAGGTCGGGCACCAGAAATAAAACAAGGTGGGACGAGGGTCAGAAATCAGCTTGCCTTGCTGCAGGATGCATGGGTGAAGCCTGGGAATCGGTGTGCCATCCCTGGTGCATGGACATGCCATGAGGTCAGGAGAACAGCTGGTGGTCTGAGTTTGGACGCTGCAAATACTTGATTTTTTTTCTTCCCCTCCCCCCACAAAGTTGTTAGGTGCTTCTGCAGGCTTGTTTTTGCTGGGGGAATTGCAGGTTTTAAGTTGCTGAAGGTTTTTTACCTGTATGTGGTGTGGTGTCAGCAGGGAGAAACATCCTTAGAAAGTGAGACTTTATCTTCCTTCTAAGCACCCTTCAACCCTAGCAATGTTCAGCCTATGGTAGGAGTGCCCAAGGAAGTGATGGTATCCCTGTGCTTGCCTCTGCACCAGCAATCAGTAAAACTATGAAGTGACCTGTACCATACAGAGCAGACAGATCCAGCTCACCAGAGGCGGGAAGCAGCAGACTCTCATCTTGGACTGGCTGAGGTCTTGTCATCCCAACCATGACACCAGCGGTACTGGAGTCGGGGCCACTCTGGACAAATCCCAGGAGCACTGTGACTCCCACAAGAAAGTTATTTGCAGTCTTGTTTTCTCGGCTTGGTTTTCAGCACTCTGCTGATGAGCTGCAGGGATGGCCGGGTCGTCTCCTGACTTCATTTGGACATCAGGCTTGGATCTGGAGGCTGAAGGCCAGTGGCATCAATTTTTCTGCCTCCTTGGTAGAGGGAGGGAGATGCTAGGGGGCGGGGGGGGGGCGGGGGGCAGCATTCAGAGGGATAATAAGAGGTGTTCTGCCTTGCAAATGGTTGCTACATTTCCTTGCTTTATGCTTTTGGGGGGAGGAAATGTCCCAGGCTTGCCCTTTGGTGGGACAGGATGGTCACTTATGTCCATCTGTATTAATACATGATCACGCGTGGGTGACAAGCACCGGCCCTTGGGCAGAGGGCTGTGCGTTTTGCTGCCTGAGTGTCTGCGGCAGCCCTGCTGCGACATGCTTCAGCTTTGGTTGAGTGACTCCGTCTGCGCCCACTCACCCAAGTTAGATCAGCTTAACTTCAAACGAATGTAAAAACTGAAAGGCTCAGGATCGGCGGAGGTATTAAGGCTGCCTTTGAGCTGGAGATGCTACTCAAAGCTGCCAGGGAGCTGTCACTCTATTGTTCTTGCAACAAAACGCTACCAGAGGAGCTGAGAGATGCAGAGGCTCTGGTGCCACAGCCAAAATTGCATTTAACTAGAGAAATGTGCTACAGCCGTGGGACTCACTACACCAGCCCTAGGGAGAACCAGCACTGCTGTGTGCTGCCCTCCCTTGCAGCAAGATGGAGGGGGTTCAGGTTGCCTTTGCACCACGATGGACCATTGTACAAGGCAATTTGATTTGTCTACTGTGCTTGTAAAAGGTAATTTCCCTTGAATCCCAATGCCATAAGCCAGGTATTTAATCTTGCTTGAAGGGAGCATGTCTAACACATGCAGGGCATCACAAACAATAGTAAGCAATCAATAGGCTAAATCCTGAGGTCTCTTACACAGACTTTGCTGGAGTAAAGGTTGACAAAGTGCTGAGTAGTTACTTGAGACTTCAGCCCTGCACTGAGGGCAGGAGAAGTGATTGACTGATTTATTGATGATGCATTTCACTATGAATCTAGTCTGTCTGTTAGTCACAAATGCTCATTTGAGCATAAATCCTGGGCTGCCATGAGCAGATAGCTTCTCCTACAGCAGAGCTGGGCAAAAAAAGATTTCAGATTAATGGCTTATTTGGTGAAAAATAGTTTTGGATCAACGGGAATAGCTTGTGTTTCTGCGTTGTGCTTGGCAAATAGCCTCAGCAGAAGAAAGTGAAAGCCCACTTGTGAAAAAGATCAAGCGCTGGGTTTTGACACGATGTTTAGATCTCCTTTCAAACCAGTTTTAGTTTTTCTTCCGAAATCAAAAAGCCAGCCGAGTTTCAGAAGATCCCTCTGAAGCCCTTTTTCCTCGCCCTCTGTGGCTGGCTTCTGCCGCGAAGCAGCAAAACGTGGCACTTCTTAAACCTGGCGCTGACTCGCTGCAAACCCATACTTCATTTATTTTTAGTTCACCCAGCGGTGTGAAGACTCAGATGCTGGTGGGCATTTGTTCAGTGCTGTTAAGCTGGGGGCTGGGACGTGTAATGCTGCAGAGGGGCAGCTCCCACACCCCTGGGTTTGCTCGTGCACCCCTGGGTTTGCTCCCACACCAGGGGACTCGGCTTATCCTGCCTCAACGGACCATTGCAAGGCTTGGGGGTGGACAGCAGCCAACGTGCTTTATCACTCGTGCAAGGTTAGGCAAAACATTAGCTGTTGCTGCAGCAAAAGAGTGTGCAAGCCCTTTGGAGGTGTCCTATGGAGTAACCTTCACCCCAGAGCCTCAGCAGCTGCGACATGGCTTGCTTGCCCCCCTGTTCTTGAATCATCATCCATTTTTTGATCCCTTAAACTGAGTAGTTTCTTATTAATTCAGGAATAAAACCATGGTACTCTGTCACCTCCATGGCTCTTTCTTTTCCCTGTAGTGTTGATTCTTCTTTCTTTTGAGCCTGGCGGCTGCTGGCTACCTCTGCTGCAGCTCCCAGAGCCTATGCTTGCTGTAGCAGCACGTGGATATGCCCATGGTAGGTGCCGTAGGAAACTGCTCAGACAGATTTGTGCATGTGTATATGCCTCTCTAAGTATTTCCCATTAATTAATGGACACTGGAGTCTGTCGTCTGTAACGAGCGCTCACTGGCGGGTGATAAATTGCTTGTATGACAAGATGTCAGTGAAAGCTGGGCGAGCTGCGGCTGTCGGCGCTGGGTTTGGGAACGAGGGGCGAAAGTCAGTCAGTATCTGGATGGGAAGAGGGATGGTGAAAAGCCCAGCGGCCGATCGCAATATCCCCGAGGTATCCTGCCTGCTCTTGCTGTGGGCTCCAGCAAAAGGCAGCAATGCTGCACCAGACCCCACCGTTAGCTGGCAAACTAGCCCCATTGCTGCTTTTTGATGTGGAGGGAGGAGAAAGGGGCTTGCACTGTGGTGGCTACCCCTGCTCCACAGGGATGCTGGCTGGAGCTCAGATGGATACACTCAGGGCAACCCCTCCTGACTCACACTGGCTGCTGCTTCCCACACCCCAGAGAAGGCACTGTGTGCCAGAGCCTGGGATCTATGCTCCAGCAGTGCCATGGCTTCCACCAGACCCCACTTGGCAGCTGGAATGCCCTGCAGTGGTGCCAGCATCTGCTAGCACTGCCATGTGAACAGTGGCACGAGGCTGGGCTGGGCATCTCCATGTGAGACGAGTGCTTTTGGTGGCCTTGCTGGGCAGTGTTCCTGGAAGCAGCTGTGTCTATACCACCAGCCACTGGGACCCAAACCACCAGCACATGGTGGTTGAGGTGCTGTGTTGCAGAGCGATACGAGGCTGGTCTTTATGGATGTGGCGGAGCGCAGGGCTGGGTGTAATGGATCAGAGTTTCTGGTGTTCACAGCCTGGTCAGTCACAGACCTGTGCTGAGCCCCGAGTCTGAGCCCCATGTAGGATACTCATCTCTTCCCTGGGGAAGGAGCACTGGCACCAAAATCTACAGCCTCCAGGGGACAGAGTGAGACTGATTCTTCCTGCATCCCAAGTGGGACTAATCCCTGCTGCAGCCTTCATGCAAGCTGCACACTGTAGATCTATCTCCATTTTGTCTGGCACTCTGAAGCTGAGGTTCAATCACCCGTTGTGCTCATTAGGACTCCAGCAGTCAGAGCAGGGATCCCGCTTGGAAGGACAGTGTGGGTGCTGGGCACCCTGCGGGATCCCCTGTGCACTGGGACCTGTCCCTCTTGCCACAATGCAGGGGGAGCAGTCTGCATTTATTGGGGAACTGAATTATCTGCTTCCCTGAGTGGGGAAAATAATAATAATAAAAAAAGTGCCTTCCACTAGGTCATGAGCCATTACCTCGAGGGGCCCTTCATCAGCTGATGAATTCTACTTAATAAAATAAATACTGAGAGAAAATGTAATTGGATTTCATTTATTACCCAGTTCCGCCTAGCAGCCCCAGATTATACAAAAGCAATTAGAGAAAGCTCTCCATTAATAGCTATCTTCAAGCCGCCCAATGGGCTCATTCCATCAAACCTTCTGGCTCGTGTAATTTCCTTTCTTGGAGCTTGCTCCTGGCTGGGGGAGGATGTGGGGTGCGCAGTGCCATTGCCAGTGGCCTGTAAACAAAAGCATCCCTGTCTCTTAACGCTTGCACAGGCATCTTCCCAAGTGCGTGGCTCTGCCAAGGGGTCTCCTGGTTTGGGGCAAGAAGCCAGAGCACCTGGGCAGTTTGGCTGCAGACTAGGGCTTGGTTGTGCCTTCCCCTGGGCTGGGAGCATCCTTCCTCTGCTTTGCACTGCCACGTGGTGAATCTGTCTGTGCTGCTTGGCAGTGGGTATACAAAGTCCCACGGGGGCATTGGGTGTAATGCTGTTCCCCTTGAAAGGTGCTGATCTTTCCCCTAATGTCAGCAGGCTGCATGGCAGCTTCTGTCTCTGCCAGCTTGCAGGGACACAGAGTACTTCTGCTTGCTTGCTTTTTTTGATGGGAGCTCAAGGAGGGCCTGGGACAGCTTGCTAAGGTTGGGCAGAGGAGCATGTCTCATAGCATCTCTCTGAAAGTCTTATAGCGACACAGGGAAGCATGTTTGAGGCCTGTCACAGGGCAAGGACAGATGTCTGGCATTTGTGTTGTCACTGAGGACAATGTGCAGGTTAATGTGCAGCAAAGGCTTAGCCTGGTATCTTTACTCCTAATCCCTGTTTACAATGGTGGATGAGGAAGAGCAATTATGGTGGAGATGCCTTGTGTGGGGCGAGATGCTCATTGATCTTGGTGCATGGTCAGTGAGGAGTGGTCCTGGTGGGCATAGGAAGGGATGTATAGTGTGTGTGTGTGTGTACAGCAGTGAGAGGGTGCAGCCCTCTGCCCCACTCTTCCAGTCTGTGCACTTGCAGTCCTGGAGGGAGGTTGCCCAGCCATGCTGCCTGCTTTTGGGTCAGTCTCATTTTTGGTGGGGCCTCTTAAGGACCATCGCAGCAGACCCAGGGCTTTGGGAGCCAGGGAGGCTCTAAGCTCCTGCCTGGAGGTGACACTGCCTTCTCATCTCAGTTGTCATCACCCCGGGGAAAAGCTAGCACCCTTTCTCAGCTCAGACAACTGAGACTGTTCCAGCTGATGGTTTGATGGAGCTGGAGTGGCTCAGCAGGGATGCGTCAGCCCCCCTCGTGTGTGGGAACCCGCACTTGGCTCTGGCACCTTTGATCTCCTCTGTTGTGAACGTGCTCTCTCCCTCACTGCCCCTTGCTGTCACCTTTCCTGGTTCACTTTTCATGTCCTCCCTTTTGTGCCTCCATTGGCCTTACTGTCCCTGGCACAGGGTGCAGGCAAGGGGAGCAGCACGGCCAGGAAGGAGCTGATGTTTAGATTCAGACAAGAAACAACATAAGGCGTAATGCAACCAGAAAGGTGTGGGCAGATGGAGGGGGGCAGCAAGAGTATGTGGCTCTTTATCTTCGTTACAAGGCTCGTGTCTGTGGTCTTGTGTCTGTGCTGCTTCCTGGCAAGGGAGGGATGGCCAGCGAGCAGAGATGCGTGGGGAGTTTTGTTTGCAGACAGCAGGGCTGGTCCTACTGGATCGTGAGGCAGAGAAAAGCAAAAGAGGGAAATCAGGGGGAATTAGCAAATTAGGGGAAGTGAGTGTGAAAGCAGGAGGATGCGGGAGGCTGATGCGGTGGAAGACCGAAAAGGGATGCTCTCTTTGATGCACCCCTGGGAAATGCCTTGCAAATGTAAGCTGTCTGTTCACTCTGGGTGCTGTCAAGAAAGGAGAAGTAAAGGGGGATGTTTGAAAGCATGGGAGGGGGGTGTGGTTGATGCTGATGTAACTGCAGAGGCAGGGGATTTGTCTTGGCTGATGAGATGGAAGGTGGTATGGGGCCACCTTGCTCGGATACGGAAGAGGTGGAGCACAAGATGGTGAAGCTGCAGGTCTGAAAAGAGGGCTGAGGTGTAGAAGAAGGTGGAGACCTTTCTAGTTGGAGTGAGGATGTGGAAAGATCAAACATGGGCTGTCAGGCTGGCACCAGCACTCTCTCCTCCCCAAAGCAGCAGCTTGTCTTTGGCCTGGCAGAGAGGAGGGTGTGAGGGGTAACCTTGGGCTCAGCTCTGGGATGACAGGATAAGCTCTGAAAAAAGTAAACCCATCCTCCAAAGGAGAGAGAAGACCTCAAAACTGTTTTTTCTGAGCCAGCTGAATGCAGTGACCACATGAAACCTTCCTTTTTCATCTCATTGTTTATTTTTCACAGGGGGCTTTTATTTATACCCCCTTAACATCCGTGCCGTTAAAGCAGCCTTATTAGGATGCTGCCCTTCACCAAGGAACTCTGCTCTCGAAAAAGAGCATTAAAGATTCAACAAAGAGCTGAGAATTGGGATTGATCCTAACCTCCCATAAATGGGAGTACCTTCCCCCATTAATCAGCCTTGGTTTTCACTTACAGGATGATGGCCTCAGTGCTACACTTCTTTAGGACTAAAAGCACGTTAAATATTTATCACAGCTGAGTATTCACTTCCCCCTCTATTGCCAACTAAGATCCACTGCTTAAGTCTGCGTCGGCTTGACAAGTTGTGTAGTGAGGTGGCATGCCATTAGGAAACCTCTTGTGCCAACGTGCTCCGCTCATTTGCTGCGCTAAGCACAGAGAGATGGTGGCATCTCTCATCTTGAAGCATGGTCAGCATGGGACTGTATTATAAAGCCTCTCTGCCGGCATTTGCACTAGTAAATTAAACATGCTTGGGTTTGCTCTCCAGCACAGGCTGGAGCATCCACACTCTTCCACATCTCCTTTCACCTCCAAAATAGGATTATTTAATCCAAACTGCTCCATGGGAGCAACCCCTGGTCTGTGCTGAGGCTTTGCCCCATGCCAAGGCCTGTATTAGCAGTTCAACACACAGATGTTCATATTGCAGCATTTCCCAGCTTACGGCTGAGCACGTGGCTTCCATGTCATCCTCTCGTGCTGAAAGCATGCCGGCAGCACTCTGCGTTTCCCTGGCGTGCTGGGAGAGAGCTTTTATTGCCTTGCGAGGCTTGAAATGACGGCAGGGTATTTAGTGGCCCAGTTGGTCTAAACATATGCAAGTACGTCCTTGGTGATTGTGCCAGGTGTGCCATAGCATTTCAGACAGCGGCTATTTTAGGAGCGTCTCTTAAAGCTGCCTTTTCGTTTTTGCTCTTCGGTCTTGTGCCGGCATTTCTCAAAAGATGGCTCTGACTGAGAGTTGCTGGTAAACGTCAGAGGTTGGAAAAGGCATGGGCTGCCCCATGCCAGTGCCATGGGGTGCTTCTGTGAGAAAGCCCTGAGCCCTCCTGAGCCGCAATGCTCCTGCCCTGTTTAGCTGCTAAGGGAAAGCTCCATGATGCTGGAGGGAGTTCTGCAGTGGGCTCAGGGCAGACTCTACTTGGTCAACTCCAGTAGCTGAGATTGAGCTGTTGTTGCTGGATTAGTGCTTTTTTTTAAAATACATTTAACTTGCTGGCATCATCATGATGCATCTCCCTGTCTTTGCACCCCCCTCACCCCCACTTTGAGTTACTGATGTGCACAGCCTTGTTATAGCCGTTTACACATACAGGCGCACAATGTGTTTCATTATCCTTGTATCAAACTTGTTTTGCTGCTGTCACGCACCAGAAAAGTTAAACACGTCTGATCAAAGGCATGTAAACACAGCTTCAAAACAAATGCCCTCAAGTCCTGCCAAAAGCACAGAGCTGTCTCTGAGCAAACCACGTCTCGTATTCCCCCGCCTGCGCCTCCCGCTCCTTCTCTGAGCGGGTGTGCGGTGCTGCCTGATCTCAGAGAGTCTCATGGGCTGCTGTTTGCGACGGGGAAAGGTTGACCACTGGTTGAGCAAACCTCGGTGATATTTTGCACTGAGCGAGGCAGCTGGGGAGGAGAAAAGCAGAGCCTCGGCTGCCAGGTGGGAGGGAAAATCTTGATGGGTCTTTGCACATGTGAGATGCATGCAATGTGCTGCAGCTCTGGTGGGTTGAGGGAGAGGAAAGTATGATACGAGTTGGCTGGAAAGAAATGTGCTGAGCATGCTTTTTCCAGGTCTTCTGTGGGTCTACAGCTGGTGTATTATCCTGATGCGGGAGCTGCAGGACCAGGAGCATGCTCCCAAGGCTGCTGCTGCCTGCACTCCCAGGGCATTGCTCCAGGGTAGGGGCTCAGCTGGAAGAAGGGGCAGCTAGTTGCATCCTTTATCCTCATCTCACCATAAGGAGGATGAGAGGGGCTGGACAGAGGGACTGGAGATGGCCCCAGACCAGGAGCTGCTTCTCCTCTGCCCAGTTTCCACCCCCAGGTGGGCAGGGAAGGGTGAGGTGAGACTCTCGCCCCTGGCACAGGGGCCCCCATGTCACTTGATCTCCCTGAGATTGCTAAAAGATGAGGGATGCTCTGTAGTTGCAGTCAAGTTTTCATCTTATTCCCAACCTCTGTGAGAGCTAGATGTGCATCTTAAACAGGAATGGAAATCTGTGGGCTTTTGCAGCCTCCGAAGGCAGGTGTTTTCAGAAAACACTAGCTCCTTTCAAATCTGCCAAAAACCTATTCACAGCTTGGCTACGGGCATGACCAGCAAATAGTTTGGGAATTCATGAGCTTGTGAACTGACCCGGACTCTGCAAACGAGTTGCCCAAGGTCTTTGCCAAATGCCTTTAAATAATGGACATGTCAGAACCAGATGGGGTTGCAAATGGCGGGTTATTAGTGCCCACTGCCTGTGCCAAGCAGTGCTGTGCGTGTGTGCGAGCACGCAGCGCCAGCAGAACTGCTGGTGCAGGGCTCATCCCAGGAGCAGGGGCAGGTGAAGCTTCTGGATTGCTGCAGGTAAGATGATCCGGTAGGTCACCTTCAAAGCACCTAATTGTACTAACAGGGGAGATAAACACACAATCATTCCCCCACAGTTGCTGCGGGACAGTCCTGGGCAGGCTGCGAAATGCCCTGCAGGCAGTGGGGACACGGTCAGAGGTTAACGACGGTGTCAGCCTTCATAAATCATCCCTAATGAGACTTGGGAAAATGTTGGGTTGGAGCCTCTGATGCACGGCTGCGCTGAGTTGTCTTTCCTTTACTTTGGGCTTTTTTCCCATCTGGTTTTTAGGGTTATCTGGGTGAAACCTTTGTGAGACTTTCCCACTGTTCTGGGTGGCAGGGGTCCTGGGCTCTGCCCAGCCCCTGTTCCTGGCAAGGGCTGGCTGATGTGCTGCAGACTAAGTAAATTTCCCCCCTTTTTTTGTTCCCAAGGAAGTAGTTCGTGCATCCCTAGGGTGCCAGAAATCGTAGGCTGGAGGATATTGCCTGGGTCCTGGTGTGGAGAAGCAGCATGCTGCGTGCTTGCTGATTTTGGGGTTGGGATGGCTCTGGGTAGATCCTGAGTCACAAAGCCTGGCTGAGCCAGTGATGCCTGTGGGCAGCATCCTGCCCAGCCACTGGACAGCCTCTCGAGGTGTCCTCCCAGCCCTTCTCACCAGCATGGGGATCACATTATGG
The DNA here is from genome assembly GCF_031877795.1 of Strix aluco. Lineage (NCBI taxonomy): Eukaryota > Metazoa > Chordata > Aves > Strigiformes > Strigidae > Strix > Strix aluco. The sequence continues at coordinate 85,991,014 of NC_133971.1, read as the reverse complement.
GGATGCCATCAGGTCCAAACGCTTCGCCTGGGAGAAGCCTGTCCAGGAAGCGGGACCCAAAATAAGAGGTTGCAAGGTGGGAAGAAGAAGCAGAAAGGAGGTTATTGAGGTCTCCACCAAAGGCCACCTCTGAGGCTGGCGATGGTGGGCTGCTCTAGACCGTGTGTGGTCCCTGTGAAAGCTGCCAGTCACCAACCGGGACACTGGGAGGAGTGAAGCAGGGTACAGTGAATATTCCCTCCAATTTATTATTTATAAAGTACTGTCACAGCCCTGGAAGTGTTGGGACTCTCAGAAAAGCTGTAGGAATGTACTAATTAAAGAACACAATGGGAATGTAAATTGGGAAAGCTCCCCAGGGGGAAGCAGCCCTGGGGGGAGCTAATTTGCCAGTCCCCACTCCTCCCCTGCAAGCTGGCTGAGACACTGGAGCAATTAAGGAGGAATTTGAGTGTTAAATATAATCTGGAATTGTGTTTTTGGCTTTTTTTAAATTGGTTTATTTTTCTCTTGGGTAACTGTGTTTCCAATTCTGTAATTGGGACTTTAACCCTCTGCTCTGCTACAATAGGGGCTGTTTTTTGGTTGTTGGTTTTTTTTTTTCGTGCTTGTTTGGTGTTGAAAACAGATTTAGGTGACTCTGCCAGTGCCAAGGTGGCACATCGCCTCCTTGGAAGTGGTAAAGCTGGATAGAGTGGTCCCATAGACAGCACTGTGGGATCTTTGCAGCCCAGGACAAATTTGGGAGACTCCCAGAGGGTCTTTTTGGGGTCTGCTATAGCTCCAAACTGGTGCAATGAAGGAGATAATGGCACCGGAGCAGGGCTAGCCAGAGCCTATCTGATAAGAGACAATCCCTGGTTTTGGAGTAAAATATCAGTTGTCAGAGTCATCTCCTAAAACCTGTCTTAAGAGTGTGGGGTTTTTGGTTGGTCTTTTTGCCTGCCCATTTCTCTTCTGCATGGTCTGGCTTATGCTTTTGTGCTGTTTTGACTCATCTTGAACTGCCCAGAAAGTACATGTATTTGGTATCATTTGAACTGTGGCCAGTAGGGTGGACGCAGGGTAGCGGCTGTGATATATTTGGCTTTTTCTGTAAACTTCTTTGATACAGTCCAGGACGAGAAGACAAACAAGAAGACTCTGTCATGGATGCAAAGTGAAATAAAGACATGTTGAACCTGCAGTGGTCAGAGAGGGATGACTGTCAGCTCATGTGCTGCTTGGTGTTGGGTTTGTGTGTCAGCTGTGTCCCTTTGGCCAGGTTTGCAGTTGAGCAAAGGGCTTGTGCTCTTGAGTTTCAGGTTTTTTGGTTTCCATCATCTTGAGAGGACCTTTTAGTGCGCTTTTTATTGAAAGGTGTCCTCAAAGCTTGTAGAACGGCTTTGAAAAGAGAAACCGGTGTGATTGCAGCTGGGGTTTTGTGTGATGGTTTGGTTGTTGGATTGTTTTAAGATGGTGCTTCCAGTGGCAGGCAGGAACTAATGTGTTGCAGGGTCCTCCTCCCTCTCTCATTTTTATTTTTCTGATTAACTTGAATATTTATTCTGTTTTTTCCATTGGCATTAGTTGCCTGAGATCCTCAGATGTTGTTAGCTCCTGCTGGCAGGGGTTAGAGGGCTCTCTGAGCTGAGATACAGGAAAATATGATTGATGTACTCATGTGATACAAGCACCCTCAGAGCAGTAGGATTTTGCATGGCTGTGGGGGCTGACTTGCTCTGGATACACTAGTGCTTTATCATACAACAGCACCCCCGGTCCTAACCCTGAAAAGCTTGAATTCAGCCTAGCCTGTTGCACAGCACAGAGACATTGGGGAGGAAAGCCCCCATCTGCTCAGCCCGCAGTAGCTGGCAGTTTCTGCTGCCACCAGACCAGCCTCCATACCCCATGGCCTCGTTGCTGTGGTTGCTCCGTGACAGCCCGGTGGCTCTTCATCTCCTCTCCCCATCTGGATCCAATAGCTGCACGCAGTGAAAAGTCACACCAAGCCCAGGAGCTTGGGGAGAGCCCCTTTCCAGCTGGGGCTGGGCAAGCTGCTCCCTGGCCAGGGCAGGAGGGTCACCCAGCAGGGCTGCCACCATGGTCCACATCTCTCACCACAGTCCTTGTCTCCCACTGGGGAGAAATGGGCCCTGGGGTTTCAGTGGTGTCAGGAGATTTCCGCCAGGATCTGGAGCTCTCCCAGCAGTTTCCCGCTAAGCCCGCCTGTATTTATTGCCATTTGTTCTGGTTTATTTTTCCAAAAATAAAAGTTGGTTGAAGTAGCACAAAAGCTTGGGAGGAAACAGGCTGAGGGAGCCTGGGGGAACAAAGATTTAGAGATTGTGCTGGGTCTTCCCTCCTCCTCCTCACCCCCATCTCCAAAAAATTCGTGGAATTGTGCGATTAAAAACCTTTCCATCTTTATTTACTGTAGGGCCTACAAGACTCCATCTATTGCTCATGGTAGGTGGTCTGGGGAGGCAAAATAGGAGAAAACTAGTATTTTCCTTATATCTGGAGTTGGGGAGGGCAGAGCTGGGAGCAACTTCACCCTTCCTGGGCTCCGCACCTCTGGTGCCGGGGCTGGGAAGCTGCAGTGGAGCCAGGAGTATGGCCCATGCCTCCAGAGCCAGCTCTTTCTCTTCCTTTCCTGCCTGCAGCACCCGGTATGGTCTTTAGGGGACCAGGTTGGGACCTGTCAACACTCGGGGTCACAACCAGGTTCCAACATGGTGTTTTCTTGTGCGACCTCTGGCCAGCCCGCCCTGGGGCATCTGATTCCCCCGAGATCTGGTGTAGATCATTCTCCTTTCCTCCCTCTCTCACCATCTGAAGTTAGTTTCCTCTAGATGACAGGGGTCAGGAGTACTCAGGTGCTGATGGATCAGCATACGCTTTCCTGGATCAGGGCCTCTCATTACTCCCGCCCATCCAACTGTATGCAGGATCCCTCCTGGGCTGCAGTGCTGGGGGGATGCTGTGGTGGGGGATGAGACCCAAGCAGCACAGTGAACCCTCTTGCCTGCAGTTGCTGCCGCAGCTTTTCTGCTGGCAGAGAAACTCGCCTCGATTGCAGGGATAAATTGAAACCGAGAAGCAACTGCTATGCACTAGGCTGGGTCAGGCTGACGGTGGCTATCGGTGCTTGGTCCTAACCCGAGCCAGCTCATTTAATGTGCTGGTCTGTGAGACGGCAGCTTCCCGCTGGGAAACAGCCCTCAGCTTTGCTTGTCCCGTCTTTGGGCAAGGGAGAAGGCTTCCTGGAGGCGGGGGGTCTGCGATCTCGGCCGGGGGCCAAGGTAAGTCACCTTCTCTGCGGGGTTGTTTGCACAGCTGCGGGTGGCCGTGCCCGCTCCAAGAACTCCACATTCTTCCTTGTGCCGAATATCCGGGACAGGCATCCCTCCGCGCTCGGCGCGCTTTCATTTCCGTCGGCGAGTTTGGGAAGCTTCGCTGAGCATCTGAGCGCCGGGGGTGACCCTCCGTCCTGACGATGCTGTTTGCCTGGCTGATGGCAGCGTGATGCAACCAGCTCAGGGCTGTGCAAGACCACCGGTGCTCCATGCCTGCACGAAAGCAGCCCCGCACGCTTTCGAGTCCACATGCAATTGCTCCCCGCTCACTTGCACGCTCCGGCGTGGTTTGCTGGAGGCTGGGCTGGCGGAGCAGGGGGCTCGCTGCCACCTCCGGGTGCTGACAGCCTCCCTGCGCAGAGACTCCGCTGTCACCCAGCGCATTGTTTTCTTTCTCGCCAGCCCTCCCACCGACCAGCAAGCCTTTACGGCGTGCGGATTTTATGGTGGTGCCTCTGAGACACTGACAACCTGCTGACATCCGTGGGTTGTGGATTTTTTTAATTTGCTCGGCTGCCTCCATCACCCCAAAACCCCAGCACCAAGCCCAGCTCCCTGCTAGCAGTTGTTGTGAAATTTTCATGGCTTCTCTCTGTTTTTTCCTGCTTTGCATAGAGCTTTAACACTGCCCTGTTTGTCCCGAGTCATCTGCAAAGTGGCAAGCCTCACGCAGACAGCGTGCCGGGGCAGCTGCCCATGCTGGCCCTGGGATTTACTACAGGCAGTTTATTTTCCCAAGGAAGTTAGTTTCCAAGATAGCATCTGGTTTTTATGAGGTCTGATCAAATAAGGTGGTATGTGTATGAGCGGGGGGGGTGGTGGTGGTGTGTTTTTACGTTTGTACATGTATTTTTAAAGTTTTATAAATAGCAGAGTGATGAGTTGCTTGCTTCTTCCAAAACTACATCTCTTGTGACCATGATTTTGCTGAAATTATTACTGAACCCAGAAAGCAAGTTGTTTCTCTGAAACAACAAAGGCCAATATAGATACTCATACCTTGCAACTTATGCATATTAGCAGTGGGTGCTGTTATTTTCAACACCAATGCAGGATTACTCTTTAAGTGCCTCACCTGTAGCAGGAGAGGCAGTCAGCTCAGAGGTTATGGGTGAAAACCAGAGACTTATGGAAGCAACTTGCTGGCCCATTGACACCTTCCAGCAAATAGTAAGAGAGACATAATGAATTCTATGGGGCTTGGGCTCAGTTTCCAAATAATTGGCCTGGAATAAAAAAGGTTAGAAGTTTGAATGTGCTTTTGTGGGCAGAGCTGGAAAGTGAAGTTACGTGCAAGTTTCTAAAGAGGCTCTGGGCTTTCACTGGTGTGCAGCAAGTCCTGCATGGGAGAAGGACTAGATGGAAGCTTGCTGTGGAGCTGCTTCTGCTTGTGTTTGTTTCTTTTAAAGCTTTGATTGAAAGAAAGGAAAAGAGAAAAAAAAAGCACAGCTCTTGGGTGTTAGGTTTTGGGGGAATTTCTTGAAATAAAATTGGATAGGGAAGGAGGAATGGCTGAAAAATATCATAGTGGCAGAAGATGGGACTCTGCTATCTGCAGCCCTTTCATTAATGGGTGATTAATAAGTGATGTGCTAATGGTGTGTGGAGACCTGGTTACTTGTGGCTTCCCATCTGTATAGGTTTAAAAGTATCTACACAGTCATCTCGTCTCATTTATATTTTAATGCTCTCACCTCACCTCTTCCTTTTCCCTTTCTTCCTCTGTGTGCATACCCTTTGCTCTTCCTAGGTTGGCTGTGCCAAACTAGGTGGGCATCATCCCATGGCACAGGGTTGTCTCCTCCGTGGGAAGCTCGGCTGGCAGAGTCCAGCCAGGGAGACCACCAACGTGGTGGTGGTCATCTTCTCCAGGTCCCACCACTGCTTCGGCCAACCATGCAACCCCCAGGAGTAAAACCATTCCAGCAAGACCTGCCCTCCTGTCAGCTTTCAGAGCAGCTTCCCCTTTCCCCCGGCCTTTACGAAGGCATGTCCGCCCCTCTGGATGCGAGCACTTAATCCTCTCTCCCGCGGTGACCCCCGCAGAGCCCACCCTGCCGACAAAGATAACACCATGCCGCAGCCACCCCTCGGCACATCCCCGGCTCTGGGATTTGTTTTTCATTTCCTCTTGCTCTCCCCTCTCTCCCTCTGTGAGACATAAGGGTTTGGCAGCAGATCCTGTCGCCCTGTTTGCTTTCCTGCAGAGAACCATTTCATCTGGGTGTTGTGTTAGCGTCTACGGGGGTCTGAACTGAACCCGTTGGATGTCTTCTCAGAGAAGACATGAAAAGTAGATCTGTGCGACCTAACCTCCTACCTCCTCACCGCTCCCCTGGGGTTCACCACCAGCTTCCCCAGCTCTTTCCTTTTTTGCTGTTCTGTGCACTTTAGTTTTTCTTGAAAATTTTTAACCTATTCCTAGAAACTTGTACAGAAAGGGGAGACAAAATGTCACCCCTCTGAGACAGATTGACAACATAGCTGGTATTTCCACTACCTTAGAGCAAGCCAGCAGCAGCTGGAACCAGGATTTTCTTTGCAATATCAGAAAAGCAATACCTAGATGAAAAGAAAAAAAAAAAAACAAACCAAAAAACCCCAAACAAGCCCCACCTTCTTGCTGAGATACAGGATTACCATCTGATTTAGCATTTGCACCCAGGCTTTATTGCTCAGCCAAACCTGCGTCCCACTGTCATTGCAGTCATTTCCAGTTTGGTACCAGCTGTCCTGCAGGCATCTCTGAAACATTGCCCATGTTATGAGAATATGATGCTGCGTTCAGGCACTGGCTTTTATGAAGATCAGAGCTGCCAGTGAGGAGCGGCTGATGTTTCACACAAATTTCTCCCCTTTCTGCTCCAGGAATTGCCAGGAAGCAGTTTGTGTAGAGGGGAGGATTTTGGGGACCAGGAATTTGTGCATGTGTATGCATGCATGCATGTGCATATAAGGGATGTGAGAGAGGTAAAGCCTTCTGATAGCTCAATAAAGAGCCTAAGAAAATATCGCCTTGAGCTTTGATTGAAAGCCTGGGTGCTGCTTTACCAAGAAAATGCTACTTGCTGTTGTTTGCACTGCTGTAAGTTATTTACCCAGTGCCTCCTGCTAACAAATGTTTACATCACTCAGGAGCAGCTTGCCCAGAGTTTCCGGCAGCAGCAACCTGCCTTTTTTCTGCTTGCTGGAGAGGCACCCAGTCCTGCCTCTTGAGGACAAGGATGCAGGGATAAAGATGCTGGTCTCCCTGCAGCTTCAGGGAGTGCAGCAGATGTGCTGGTGGCTCTTGCTTTAGGTTTTTCTGGGGGCACAATGTTCTCCCCAAAACCTTTGCAAAATCTTTCTTGGTGCAGGCAGGAGGAAAACACCTCCTCCTTTTTGTCCCTTTGCTCTGCTCCACCTTGGCTCCCTCAGTTGTGGTCCTGCTCTTGGCAGGGGAACAACTCCAGTACCACAAACAAACAGCACAAGGGTGAGGACTCTTTCTGCACCCGATCTGCTGAATGCATGTTCATGTCAAGTTCAAAGCTGTCTTTTCATGAGCATTTTGTAAGCCATGCTGCTCTCATGCACATTTCTTACCTTTAGCTCAAGTATTTCTGGAAAACAGATGCAAACTTTTCATGGGAAATTATTGTGAGGTATTTGCTCAGTTCTGGATGTGCATTGTGCAGGAGCAAGCAATGCCTTGCCGTGACCCAGGAGTCTGCTCAATCATCTGCCCATACAGAGTAACAGAGCAGATAAGAGATAGCTGCCTTATGTTGCACGCTTGTTTTTTCCCAGCCTCTCATTTGGGATGAGGTGAACATAAGCAGGGATTAGTTTGTTAAGCTGTGACAGTTCATTAAACTTCTTGGACTTTTCTCTGCGTTTCCTCTCCCGACACTGCTGATGGCTGAGCCGGTGGGGGTGTGTGTGTGCAGATACTGGGGACAAGACACTCAGTGGAAATTTTCATGTTAGTTTCCAAACGCCCTTATCTATTTGCAAAGCCTGCCGAGTGCCTGCAAGAACTGTTGCATTTCAGATACTTCTATTTCAAAAAGCCTGTGGAAGCAAAGTTCATTTTTCGTGGCTATTGTTTGCCTTGAAGCGAGCCTCAGTTTTGTTAGAAACTGATGGCTGAGGCTTAGATGTGTAAAACTTGGTGAAATTAATGGGAGCCATGCCCCAAATCTCCTACATGGCTTTTAAATCCTCTGACTTGTAAACAAGGAGTCTACTTTGCAACTGACTTTTAAGTCTACCAGAGGAAAACCCAGAAGCTTGAAGGTAAAATGAGAGGGATGCTCACAGGGAAGGGGAAGAGAGCAGTGCCCTGTTCCTCGGTTAATGCCCTGTTGCATTAATTGCCACACAAAGAGCAGGGTTGGAGCTTGCAGGCACTCTCGGGTGAAGAGTGTCAGGACACGGCAGGGCTGTGCCAGTTGGTATCACCATCACACCAGTCCCTTTTGGCTTTGAAGCCTGTGTAATTGTTTGGGCTTTGCAAGGAGACCCCAGCTTGCAGGACTCTCTCTTGGGCCCTTGCAGAGGGTTTGGGTGACCCATTGGGTAACCCTGCACAGGAATGTGTTTCCGGTTGTATTTTTCCCAACATGAAAAAGTCATTGTTGAGAGGGAATTATTTGCATGCAAAGCTGTGCTGCCCCATGGCGGGTTTCACCCCGTGCGGAGCACAGAAGGGGCAGCTGAAGGGAAGATGTGTGAGCATCTCTGTGTAGCCGCAGAAATCTCATTTGATCCTCAGTGGTGGGAAAGGAAACGGAGCAATAACCCAGGACAGTTTAATAGAGTTTGGGTGAAATACGGTTGTTTTTGTAAGCTGGTCTCTGTGCAGTGAGGGCTCTTTAGCCCGTTTGTTGTGCTTGGCTCTGCTCTGGATGTTGGCACCAGCTGCTCTGCAGGTGCACGTGTCTTTGGCAGGAAGGAGCTGGGATTTGGGGATTCGCCTTGGTTAGGGGGGAGAAGAGGAAAAAAGCAATGAGAGATGATGTTTGTGTCTTGCAAGTGTGGAAGACACGTTGGGGAGGGGGAAGGACACAGCCTGGGATTCAGTCCTGCCTCAGAGAGCTGGTTGGAGGGCAGGGTCCTCTCCCGGTGTCTCCTTCTCCCTTAGCCAGGACAAAGCAGGAGCGGATCCTACAGGCTCTGAGGCTGCAGAGCCCAGATGAGGACAGCTCCTGTGAGCAGAAGTTTGCCCCAGAGCTGAGAGCAGCTGAGACAAGGAGAAACAGCAAGTGTTTCCTGTAATTTCTGTAAAATCATGAAAATTGGAGGGGGGCATTTTCAGAGCTGAGCCCATAGGGATGCAGAGAGAGGCATTTTTGGAGATGCTTGCCCTGCACCTCCCTGTCATTTTCACCGCTACCTTTGCTTCTTCCTTCCCATCTTGTGCTGTGGCAGTGAGTCCTGGGGAACAATGCCCCAAAGGCGCAGAGCCCAAACTCCAGGTGCCCTCGAGGAGGTAGTGATGCTGAGCGGTCCCAGCTGTTTCACCCTCCCAGCTAACTAGTGGGGCAGTATTCCCAGGGCAAAAACTGGTCCCTGTGGCCCTCAGATGTGGTTTGTGGTGGGAATCACTGGTTTGAGGACCCCTGTGCTTGCCCACTCCTGCCAAGTCTTGGAGCATAGGGACTGGTGGGTGTGGACTGGGAGCCCCCGCAGCCCCCAGTTAGGGACTGTTTGGTCCAGCAGCCAGAAGAGGGGAAGAGACCGATGTTTCCTCTAGCAAAACCCTGCAGTCGATCAGAAGCAGCAGACCTCTGTGTGCTGGCACAGGCCCAAGGCGTCTTTGCTTCCTGCCACCCTTTTAAATTAAGCAAACGATTCATTTTATTTCTTTAATTTTCCAAATGGAAGTGAATTGGCCGTGTTGGCAGGTGCCTGATTGACGTACTAGAGAGGATGGGAGCTGGGGGCTGCGGGGGACTCACGGCTCTACACCCGCCATCATCCTCCTGGCAGCACTGGTGCGGACCTAGCCCTGCCACTTGGGGCACGGGGGCCACTTTGTCCTCCTAGGAACAAACAGTTGTCCGGGTTTCATGCATGGGTAAAATGACTGCAATGCTGAGCTCCTTCGAGGTCCTTTTAGGTCGTAGAAGAGAGCCATGGAACCCCTAGTGCCCCCTATTAACTCCTGGCGTTTGGTGTTTTATGAGTGTCGCTTTTCCTCTTGCCTTTATTGTGCTTTGCAGAGCCTTTCTTATGCATCTGCTTAGTCCCCTGCCTGCCTCAAGGGGACACTATCAATAAATGACACTGTCTTCACCAGTGAAGAGGACCGAGTCCTCCCTTGCAAGGAGGTTTTGGGGTAGGATGCTCCCACAGGGGACCCACGGAGATGGCCATGCACCCTGCCCAGCACCGCCACTGTGCACCCTTGCAGCAGGGCTGAGCATCTATCTGGGCACACGTATCTGCACCCCTAAACCTTCCTGGCTCTGCTCATGGGTGCAGAGCTCTCTGCAGAGCTGGTTGCAACTCTCCCAGCAGTGAAATAAGTGCCGAGAGATGGCGAGGGGAAGATTATCCCTGCTACATGGCAGCGATTATCAAATCTATATGCTGCATCGGTGAAACGAACAGCAGCTGGTGGCTCGCTGCTCGATTGCATGGCGTGTAATTAGGTCTAGCTCCCCAATCTCTGTTAAATCTCTAAGATCCCTTCCTAATCTTTGGCACCAGAGTTTCTCTTATGGCTTTTTCCCCCTGCTGCTATTTTCCTTAGTGCTGTCCTCTCGGCTGCCCTCCCCTGTCTCCTGGTGAGCAGCAGTGGGATAGAAATCCTCCCTGTGAGCGGGGCTGGGGTGCTGGAAATGCAAAACCTCAGGATTTTTAGGCACCATCGCCTGTCCTGGAAGCTGAATCCCACTCTGTGGTGCTACTGCATGCCCAGGGCTTTTTCACCTTCCCTCCCATCTCCCCTTGGCTTCTCCTGGGAGGGTCTGGGGGAGACAGCAGCTCTGGCTGAGCTTGCTAACCTCTGAGCCACTCCGCTGGCGAGCAAGAGAAACGTTGTTTTGTCATGGTGATGATCTCAGCCTGGGTATTAAAGACAGCAGCTTAATTGGCCTTCTGAGGAGAGGAAAAGCAATTCTTATACTCGCCTCACCTGCTCTCAGGAAAGAAAGTCACTCTCAGTGGCAAACACACTGTGTCCCTGGGACCTGCGCTGCTGTTCCTCTGCTTGGCAAGGGTGTCAGCAACACTCAGGCTCTTTGTGGTGAGGGGGAAACTGAGGCATGGCATGCTAATGGGATGCATTCAGGGCTGCTCAGCCTGTGTCCCAGGCCAGTGGGACTCCCAGCAGGGCAGGGATGGGCCATGGGACAGAGGAGCCCACGGCATCCCTGTGACAACCCGTCGGGGTGATGGGGTGCTACCAGCCGCACACCCCCCCCTGCAGCATGCCCCTCTGTCCCAGCAGTCAGGGCTACAAGCCCAAAAAAATTAGTTTCTGCTCTCCCCAATGCCCTGCCCATGGAGGGCACCATCCTGGCTTTTGTGCAAAACCATCAGCAGTTTGGAAGAGGACGGCAAATCACGAGCTGTCTGCAAGCTGCGTGGCAGCCAGAGGAATGCAGATAAAAGCTCTGCTGTCTACCACCGAGATAAATTTCATCTCTGGCTAATTCAGGGGTAAAAAGGAAACTCAGCAGCTGGGTTTTGTAATCCTGCGCGGGCGAGGGTTTCTGGGAGACACTGGAGCTGGCTCATTTTTACGTGGGCATTAGGGATGTGACAACTTAATTGCGGAGAGTTCTCTGGAGGGGGAGCAGGAATCAATAGGTGTTGGGTAAGGCGTTCGTTTTAAGATAAAGTCTATTTGTTAAATTATAGTCATTTGTCTCCTTGCAGACTCAAAACCAGTTAATTATGAGCAGCTCGGCAGGGTGACATGCTCTGCCCCAGCTTGAAGCCCAAACACTGGCCGTGCCCTTCGGATGCCCGGGATGGAGATGCTGGCGGTGCTGCCGGCTAGCGGTACCACTGCCGCAATTCAGGCGGGAGGGACCCGAGCCTGGGGAGAGGCTGAAGGTTATGAATTCAAGCCCTTAAGCGTGTCCTGTAATCCCTTTTCTGGCCCGGAGGAGCGGCAGCCTCTTCAATTACCAGGGCACGGAGGGCTGCAGGGTATGCATTTCCCAAAGGCCAGCCCAAGGCTGCAGGGAGAGCGGCCAAAAATACTCGGCTTATTTGGGCGCCGTGGGGACTCGCCTTACAAGGCTGGAGAGTAGTTTGTTAAACAGAAAAAAACAACCCATCCCTGGACCAGAGGCTGAGTTTTGCATGGTGCGGGGGGCAGGGAGGCCCCTGCGGGTTCTCCAGGGCCAGCTCTGCCCCAAATATGCATGCACAAACCTCCCTGCCCTTGTCCTGGCCCCACTGGCACACGGCTCACCTGGAGCTGATGCTGTTAAGCCTTTGCTCTCCGGGCTGACATGCTCTGAGCTTAGAGGTGTGTTGCAAACCAGAGAAGTTTCAAGGGGATGCTGCTGCTCCTGGATGGGTTTGGGGAGGGGGCTTTGGTGCTGCATGGTTGGACGGGTGATTTTCCCCCAGCTGGTGTATTTGACAGACTTGCTATGTGCTCATGGCAACAGCTGTCTCCACAGTTCTTTCGGCCGCTTTGGTAGGGAGTGGATCCAGTGGGCCACCCTGCAGACCAGTGCACAAAGCTGCCATAGGAGAAGGGACAGCTGGGGGTGATGTGGAACACCTACAGAAACTGTGTCCACCAGCCCTGTACAAGCCCTACCCCACCCTGAAATACCTGCATGCACGTATATTTTTGCAAGAAGTAGGAAGGTCTGGACTACTCAACACTTTGCTTAGGGCATCCTTTATGTTTCTGTTCGTTCTCTCTGCCTTCTCTGGCCCTTCTTTTGCTCCCTAGCTGTGCAAGAACAACCTGCTGCCACCCAGTGAGACCTGCCCAATGCTACACATCCCTCTGGGCTGGGTGACTTCCGTGGGCTGCCTCCTTCCCTGCCCGGCTTTGCCGTGCCCAGCTCTTTGCGGGTGCATTCACACAGCCGTCCTCAGCACCAGTACCCAAAAGCAGCAAGGGGCTGGGAAGAACAGCATCGAGATGAGGAAATTAAGCAGGAGAGGCTTCTTATGGAACAGGGTGGGGGGATATTCTCCCTGTCTGTCACTGGGGATATCTGCTGTGTTGCGATCAGATGGATGGTGCTTGGAGCATTCTCCAGAGCTCTTGTGAAAGACCACACAGACCTGGTTTAGTGCTTTGCCATGTGTCCATGCTGTGATGGTCTAGCTGGGAAGCGGGACCAGGTGAGCCCTGGATTTCCCTCCATATCCAAAATGGGGCTCAAAACCCCACAGAAAAGAGCCCAGGGATGGTTCTTCCTGCACCTCAGCCCTTCAGCACTGCACAGGGTGAGGGTCTTATGGCTGCAGAACACAGGCAAGCAGCAGCCACACAGGGATACCTCGCAGAAGGGAGAGGTTGTGTTTCTCCTGGGAGGTGGTGGGAGCAAGGGAAGAGCCACAGAGTCCTAACTCATGCAGCCACACCAGCATCTCTCCCTCAGCACCCTGAAGGTGGCTGGAAAGCTCTCCAGGGAGGGCAGTACACAGGCAGGATGGGAGAAGAGTTGCTCAATCTTCTTCTTGGTCAGTAGGGATTGAGGGTGCCCTCTCTGCAGGGAGCTCAAGGTGATATCCTTTGCAGGCCAGCTAGCCAGTGGGCTAGCTCACCCAGGGCTTTCAGCCTTCTGCACGGGCTGCACTGTGCTCCCCTGTCTGCCTTCATCTTCCATTTACCTGCCCAAGTGTTGGCCCATCGACATGGTGCTTGAGTGTCAATCCAGCAGCGGCTGAGCTTTGGGGGCTGGTGCTGGAGGCAGCAGGATCAGGCCTTCCCACTCCCATGGTCTCCGTAACCAACAGCAATCCTGGCGGGAAGGGTTCAGCCACCCTTCCCTGATCTGGGAGCAGCATCCTCAGGACAGGCAGCTCCAGCACAACCACTCACAGAGCAAGGTGGGTGGGTGGGGGGCATGCTGGGGTCCAGGGTGTTAGCAGGCAGGTCCTGCCAGGGCAGCCAGGAAAGTCCTCTGCGTGTGGGCTGGATGCAGTGGCATGCACCAGGCTTTGTGTTTGCATGTGCAGATGGACACAATGTTCATACATGCATGTGCTCGGAGGGATGGGGAGGATGCCCACACCTTGCACACCCAGGATGAGGAGGCAGTTGTCTCTGCTTGCAGCCTCCTCAGGGGGACAGAGGAGCACACGTGACAATCTCCGTGCCTTGCACACTGTCCGTGTTGATCTCATGTGCTGAGATTCTCGCAAGCACCCAAAGGAGTCATCGAGCTGCGCGCCGATCACTGCGCACTGCCAAAATCCTCTGGAATCTGCTCCCCTGCGTCGCCCCTTCCCAGGTCAGCGTCGGGCTTCGCGGCAGCAGGTGCTGAAACCCGTCCCTCCTCGCGACCTGCCTCCCTTGCTTTTCCAGCACATTTTCCGGAGGTCAGTCGTCCCCTCCCCGCCGCTGGATTGCTTTCCTGCCCCTTCCCACCTGCTCCATCCACCCGGCAGCTTTTTTGGAGCTGGAGAGCAGCTATGGGGGGGGTGTCTTGGGGCGGGGGGAACATGAGGCTGAAGGAGAAATCAATCCTATCCTGGCTGGGGCTGAAATCTTGGAAACACCGTGCTCTGATCCAGCGGCTCTCGAAGAACCAGGGCTGAACATGGCACTCGCTATTTCTGGCCATTGGCGGCTATTCCTGGCCCCGACCCCAAGGTCGGTCCTTTTTCCTTGCCTCCTTCCCCGTGAGCTTGGTGGGGCGCGTGTACTCAGTGAGCTATAAATAACGGCAGCCTCCGGGAAGGGCACCGAGGGAAAAACATCCCTGGCTCCGCAGGCAGCTGGGATCCTCTGCCCCAGCCCAGCCAAGGGCGATGGGGGGGCACCTTCCCCGCCAGGGGTGAAGAGGGATGCTGCAGGGCCATCACTGTGCATTTTGCATGGGGTTTTGAGTCCCAGAGTCCTGCTCTTCCCTGCAAGCAGCCAGCAGGGCTTTCAGGCTGAGCGATTGCTTGGGATGGGTTTATTTTTTTAATATCCCTTGTGAGCAGCTCAAGCTGGACTTGCTGCCCTGCAAGGCATCTGGGTTGGGATATCGTTTTTCCTCCAGATCACTCTTTTCCTCTGGGGAGGATTGAGCAACCCGATGGATGTGGCAGAGTGTCCAGGCGGAGGCAGCTCCGCTGAAGCCTGCATGTGGCCACAGCCTGAAGTTTTCTGAGTGCTTTTCTTCTCCTTGTTCATCCCTCTTTCCTCCTCCATGCCCTCACCTTATCCCCACTACCTTTCCCCCTTTCTTGTGCTCTTGCCTTCCCTCTCCCTAAGGTCCCCTCTGTGCTTTTCATCCCTCCATCTTTCGCTCCATCACTCCTCCACACTCCCACACACTCCCCTCCCTACTCCCACTATTTTTGCCCTCCTCCTACCCTATCCCCTTTCTCTCCTTGATGCTCCCCTTGGCCCCTCTTTGCAGCAGGGTACCGTTTTGCTCTGTAAACATCAGCTGCCTTGTTTTTCTTGTGGTGCAGCAAATGTTTCTGCAGTGCTGTGGAGATCACTGGAGCCGCCAAACAAAAGGACCTTTTCATTTTAGCAGCGGGATGGAGAGCGATTGTGCTGCTGGCCTGAGAGGTCAGCACTCAGGTGGCTCCCATGCCTACATCCAGCCACCTCGCCGGCATGAGCACTGTCCCCCCATCCCTGGCCAGAGAGCGGAGGGGGAAGCCCGGTGGTCTCAAAGCTGGTCTGGGTTTATTTGAAAACACCCGGCTTGTTTTCGTTTGTTCCCCCCCTCCTGCCTCTCCTGCTGCAAAACCAGTGTAATTGGAGCAGGAAATTAAACATTTGAAGTGTTAACGTGATAATCTGCTGGTTTAGGCTTTGCAGGGGGGCAGGGATCTGGGAGCTGAGCGCACTGCTGCTGCCTGGTGTGCCGGGAGGGAGAGGGGACATGGCGCTGGCAGGGTCTCCCCAGCACATCCTACCCTCTTGCCCCAGCCGGGGAAATTGCAGGGAGGGCTCTCCTGAAGCTCACTCTCCCTCAGGTGGTCTTTAGGCTCTTGGTTAGGATGGTTGTGTTTTCCCTTTGGTCCTAATAGCTGTGCCTCGGTGCCCATGCTGGTTGGACTAGGACCAGTGCTGGTGTATGGCTGCACCTATCACCTGTGATGAGTTTCTAAGTGCTTTGCTGATGCTGGTAGTGGACAAACCAGCAAGGGACCTGAGCATGTCCCAGATCCCCAAGGCCACGATTTGGGAGCACTGAGACTGGAGAAGAGAAAACCCAAAAAAACCTGTAAGCTTTCAGAGATGCAAAAAGCTCCCTGGGAAACCAGCCCTTGTGTCCCTGGGGCAGTAAACACTGGGTGTAAAATGCAGCAAGGGAGGTTCAGGGTGTGTGCTGGGAGAGCTGATCCTCATGGGAAGAGTGGTTGGATGTCCAAAGTGATTGTCAGGCAAGTAGGCTGGGGTCTCCATTTCTAGAGGCATTGAAGAGCCAAGCAAACCCCCATCAGGGCGACTGCACCAGGATGGTCCCAGGTGTGGTGGAGGCTGCATTGCTCTGGGTAGTTTGGGCACGGGGCAGATGGTGGAGAAGGGGTGTCCCAATGCCTTCCCTGAGCTCCTCAGTGGTCTATAAAGATGGCTGGCACGAACATATTATGTTTTTTTAATTCCTTTTTTATGTCAGGCTTGGATTGTCTAATAGACGCTTGCATTGTAATTTTTTACTTTAATAGGAATCATTTGTAGAGAGATCTGCTGAGCTCAGCATCCCAGCTAGAGCTTTTGCATTATCGAGAGTTGCTGTCTTTGCAGATGGATGAGTTTCAAGGATTTCTAAATACACAGGCCTATCTGTCTAAACAAAAGTTCAAATGCTGTGCAGTTCACTGATTCGGAGCAAATGTCAAAAGAGGCAGGACTGAGCTGTCGCTGCTAAACAAACCTCTGTCCCATTTTCTTTTGCACATTCCACAAAATCTTGCACGAATTTGGTGTGATCAGCCTGTTTCTGTTTATGGGGTGAAAAACCAGCGTGGAGTGGAGCTGTGGGGTTTTTTTGCTCTGCCTGGGGTTACGAGGGTGTTGGAGGGATGAACAGTGCCATAATTGCTGTAAATCCCTTCCCTTTCCAAAAAGGCTTTCAGGGAGGAGACTCACGACCTTTCCTGAGGAGCATCAGTCTCAGTTGGCCTGAGGTGCTGGCAGAGTGGATGCTTTTCTCAAGGATCTTAGATGAAGGTGAAAGTTGTCCGACATGCCCCCTTTTCCTAGAGCAGGACCAGACATTCTCTCCATCACCACCGTGGGTGTTTGTCTCACTTTTCCTAAATAGTACCCCAAACAGGAGCTCTGGAGTCACTGGCTTCAGAGGTGGGGTAAACTCCCAGTGTGTCTCATGGGTTTTAATGTGCTGCACCCTCCCTGAAAAGAAAATGTAGTTGTTTGCAGACAGGGATGTCACCAGGAGATGCCCTGGGGTAGTGTTTAACTCCTGGCCTGACCCGATGCCTTTCTCCCTTTGCTGCAGCTCTGAGGGCAGGGAAAGGGGACTGTGCTTTTCCTAGTGATGCCTGTGACAAAAATGCCCCCAGTGATGTTTGTAGCTGAATGGTGAGATGATATCTTGACAGGGGCTCCTATGCACAGCTCTCCATGTCAGCATGGACATATCTGAAGCCTCCAAGACTAGATACCATCTCCAGATACTTTTTGGTGCTGTTGGGCACAGCTGGGTGAATCCTCCACCACTTCTCTGCCTGGTCCAGGTCGCCAATGAGTCAGTGGAGGAGAGGTTCCTCTCTGGGTATCAACCCCTCAAGGGAAGGCTTTGTGGGATGGAGATAGCAGCCTGGCGTGGGAGACGGGAGACCTTTTTCCCTGACACCTGCATATGGTGCGACTTCGGCACGGCCTCTCGCGTCCGGTGTTTTTTGTGTGTTTTCCGAGGCGTTTTTGTGTTCACTCCTTGGCCGGTGCTGGGAGGACTGGATTGGAAAGGAAAGGGATTTTCATACTTCATCTTTTTCTCGCCGGGGCCTGAAACGTGAGCGCCTCCGAGGCGTTGCCGAATGAGGTGGTAATGTGTTCATCAGCTGGGAAATCACCGGACCTCAGAAAAATGGGGAGGGGAGAGATGGAGAGACGTGTGAGGATTTGTGTCTGCCCGTCTGCCCCTGGGCAACCGTGGTTTTAGGATGCAGCTGGTGGATGCAGAGAGAACAGTGTTGAGGAGCATCCCAATGGTGTCGGGGAAGGTGAGGGCTCTGCCTCAGTTTCCCCACCCTGAGCAGCAGCTGCCCTGGAGAGCTATGCGGGCATTGTGTTCATAACGATGGACTGGAAGCAGTGCTCCTCATCAAAGGTTGAGAGAGAACCCAAGTCAATAAATACCTAAAATACTGCTAAGAGGTGCAGGGGAGAGCCTCCCTGCTGCAGGACATGGGTTCACCCTTGGGTCTGCCCAGCCGGGAGCAACCTCCTGCAGGGAACAGGTCACGTTTTCCTGGCTGGATGCAGGTTTTGTCCATTAGACCTCATGATGAATGTGGTGGCATTTCCCTTGACCTTGGTGCTCTTTCCCCGGCATGGCTCTTCCTTCACCCACCACGCTCCAGTGCCACCACACACCTATGAGTCTTCTTAGAAATCAAAGCATTTAATTTGTGCTCTTAACTCTCCCTGGTTTTGGGTCTGCGGGGTGCTTGGAGGCGGCACAGCCCAGGATCTGGCTGTGCACCAGGTACTAAGACATGAGCATAAATAAAGCAGCTTCAAGTCTCCTTTTCAGTTTTGTAGACTCTTCTTCTGTCCTTGCCGTATTTGCGGAGCATTTGCTGGCTGTCTTTCATTGCTCCCTGTTCCTCCTTCCTCTTCCTGTTTATCCGCCTCCTTTGTAAATTAAAGTCTCAGACTCTGCTCTTTCTCCACATCTCATCGCTTTTATTGCCAGTCTCTGAACAAAAACCCTTTTTCTCCCTGTCTGTTTTTATGCAGGATATCCAGGATTGATCAGAGCATACCAGGTCAGGGCATACTGTTGATTTACACCGTCACGTATTTTATAATCCCAGGTCTTTATAAATCACCTAACATTTTGTTTGCCATTTTAGCTGTGGCCGCAGAGTGAAGGCTGACATCACTTTGCTGGCTGTTTTCAGCTAATTTAGACTGCAGAAATGTGTGTGATTAGTTAAAAATCTCCCTTGCAGCATGCAGTGCCTTGCATTTATCACCACGCCGAGCTTCCTTGCTGCCTGGCTCTGTTGTTTGCTTTGATGGTCTCCCCTATCCATCATATTCTTGATTAGCCTAAATAATATTGTCATCTGTCAGTTTTTTCTCCTTGTTGCTCAGCCCTCTTCAAAGCATTAATAAACAGATTATAGCGTGCTAAGCCTCGTCCAAAACGCCGAGGCACAGAGAGCTGGCAATGCCGTGCTTGGTCCGAGCTGCTTTGGCTGCTTAATAAATTCAGGGTCTGAGACATGAAGACATGAATAGCAAAAGGAGACAGAGAAAATACCATTGTTTTTATGACAAATAAAAGCATTTCTATTTTGTGACATGTCTGTGATTCTGCCCCATTCACTTTATGAACGGTTAATACCGGTCTGCGTAACCAAATATGCTCTTAGTGTTAATACTTTGAAACACAACCATTGTGCGTTTAAATGGCAAGGGCCTTTTTAGGGAAATACTTAGGACTTTGGTTTCATGGGAATAGCATAGTTTAATATGAAAAAAGTGTGGAGTATTATTGATGTGTGATATGGTAAAATTATGTATGTGGACATATGCTTGCAGTTAGATCAATAGATGTTATTAATGTGTAAAGATATCATTTTTATGTTTCTTTTTTCCAAAGGGTTTTGTGGTTAGCTTATATTTTGAGCTTATTGATGAAAGAATAGTATTTATTTTGAAAAGTCAATGATTCAAATCAGGGCAATTTTTTTAATGGGCTGTAACTTTTAAGCAGCATAATAAATTTTCTTTGTCATTTACAGAAGTATTTCCCTTTGTGCTCAAGATGAATGTGGCAGTCTTCAGGTCAATGGCTCTGGTTTTCCCTAAGGTAAATTCTGGAGGAGCTGAGCAGGCCTCTTCATGGTAGAAGCAGCTTGCAACTAAAATGCCTTTAAAATTTGCGTTATTTGGGGAAGGAAGCAAGGGAAGAGTGGTCACAGCCATGTTCACAATTTTCCTACGCATTGCCCAAATTGAAATAAAAATATTTCTTAAAGAGCATAGGAAATGTGGCAGAAATAACGTCTGTGCTCTGGTTTGTAGCCTCCCCGCTTCTTGCAAGCAGCTGCTGCTCTGGCGGCTGCATCAGTGTCAGCAGACCTGCACTTCTTGAAGGTCCCTTCCCTTCTGCAGTCAGGGTGGTTTTTTTGCTCATACAATATGCCCCGGGTTTTGCTCATACAACCTGCTGGGTTTTGCTGCGTGAAAGCACCATGGGAGTTCTGGCTTGTGCTTGCTTTAATCAACTGGTTGATGTTTGCATTGGGCAGCCTGCAATTGCTGTGCTGGGTGGAGGGGCAGCCAGTTGCATCCTCTTTGCTTCCCTGGGTTTTTTTGTTTGTTTTGCTTATAACTTCACTATGGAGAGGTTGAGAAGTGTACTGCAGCTTGCCTGCTCCTGAAAAACCCTGCATAACCTGCTTTGAAATGCTGGCTGGGAAATGGGAGGAGAAGACCCACCTTTGGGGGGTGCCCTATGGGTGCCGTGTCCCTTCCACCAGCTCCAGCTTTCCTCTTGACTCTGGCAAGCCATACTCTTTGTAACCCTGGGCAAGAGCTGCTCAGAGATGGGAGAGGTGCTTGGTTGGTTTTGTGTCTTTGCACTGGTGGGACCAAATTTCTGTTCTGGCTGAATTCAGCTTGCATCCCTGCTCTCCAGACTCCCAGCTCACCATGGAGCCGTCGGGAATATTTGTTCCTCCAAAACCTCCATTTTCCCTTTTAGAGGATGGTGGTAGCTTCTTCTGCTCTTATTTTGCTCAGTAAATAGGATGAAAACAGATGATGTCATTGGTGTCTATACAGGCAGATTTGGCCTCCATTTTCTGTTTACTAGGACTGCATTAGTTATGAATAATGGCGCGTCAAACTACTCGCTCCAAGCAATTTATTCATGGGATTTGGCCCTGCTTGCTGTCTGAGAGTTGCCTGCCAACAGGATCTGATTTTTAAAATACACTTACAAACATGCAGCCGTTTGCCCGATCTGTTTGCAAACATATCCGGGCCTCTGGGTGCTGAGCAGCTGCTCAGCCCCAGTGTTGGGGTGGCACAGCCAGGCTCCAAAAATCACCTCCTGGGGTTTTGGTCCACAGACAGGCAGCAGTGATGTCCTTTGAAGCAATTAAAAGAAATGGAAGACAAGAAGTCATGGGAGGTTTTAAGTAGTCTTCCTTCTCTTTTTGCCCTGGGGGACATCATTATGTGAAGCTGGAGGCACACACGCAATCCCGAACCTTTGAGACAGGAATCCCTCCCCGACCCAGGAGAGACAGCAACAATTTCTAGCTCGTTTCTCGCTGTCTGGCAAATTTTACGTCTAATTTTTTGCTCTGTCACGTCCCTGCAGAATAACCATTGATTTATATAGCAGCCGAATCCAAAACAAATACTTCTGCTGGATACCTGTATTGTCTCCAAGAAAGGGTCCTGCTCCCCAAACTTGGATAAAAAGGCCAAAACCAAAAAGAAACCCCCACCTGCTGTGATGTTGGTGGAGAAGGGAACACAACAGCCCACATGTGATGGGAGGCAACCATGGGTCAGCTCTGCTCGCCTGCTGCCGGTATGATGTGCACTCTGCTCTGCTGTTTTCCAGGGTATTGCTCGTTTGATTGATTGTTTAATTTGCGCGCTTGTGCGATAGTGACTGTCATGCAATGGCTCTTTTGTCGTGCTGGACTGAAGGATTTTATTCTTGGGAGACAGTTCAGGCTCCAAGATGCTTCCCGAGAATGCCTGGTCTGATGTTCCCATGGGCCATATTTGGAAATCCCAACCGTTTCTGCTTGGCCAAAAGCACCAGTTGATTTTAAGGGACATTTTGTTTGTATTACTGTGTGAGTTTCTGGCCCCTGATGCTCTTGAAGGAAAAAAAAGAAAAAGATTCCCAGCTCACAAGACATTTGTGCTAATTAAACAGCGGGGGATTTGCTTTTCTTCACCATGGGTTTGTTTTTTAGGCTTCTGTCAGGCTTTTTGCACACAGATTTCCACAAACCTTGTTAACATGGGTGGTAGATGTCACACAATGTTGGGCAGATTTTTTCCCTCGAGGTTGGTAGGATGCAGACCGAAGATGAGGGATGTATTCCCACCACCCAGCTCCATTGCCTGAAGTTCCAGATTCCCGCTATTGCCTGTCCAGAAAGGAGGCTCCTCAATTTATTAGGGGTTGATTTATGCCAGGAGCCTGTCCTAGGTCCCATGTGCTGCTGCTTCTCTCACTGGATGTAGAGGGACTTTGGGAGAACTGCATCGCGGCCAAGACAGCGAGAAGGATGCACGCCCTCCCCTAGGTACCACACCACAACTGGAAGTTTGTTTTTTTTTTTTTTCCTTTTCTAGCCTTTTGGACAGGGAGAAGCAAAGCAGGCAAGGTTGAACTTTCTTTCCCCTTCATGCCCATGGTGCAGTCTTAGAGTGTTTGCCCTCCCCACCTGGGAAGGCTGTAAATCTAAAGCCCAGTCTCATTTCCCTCCATCCTGAAGTTTGAGTGATCTGTCCATAAAAGTTTGAAGTTCTGGAGCCATTTGGCAAGCTCGGGAATCCCCCTTCATCCCAGAGAGATGAAGCAGGCCCTGGAGAGCCACTGACAGACTGGCCTTTGGCCATTAGCCTCTGCTTAAAGCCTGCTGCCAGGGGAGCAGCCTGGGTGCCATGGCAGGAGCCCTGCTCAAGCTCTCCCAGCGCTGGGGGCTCATCCTGCCCTCCCCAGGCTCTCTTCCCACCAAACCCCAGTGGTTTTGTTGAAGGGCAGCTCCAACTTCCAACACTGATTGTAACACACCAAGCGTGGACTGAGAAGTTGGGTGGAGCCCAGCCATGCTCTCCTATCCCCCTGGTTTTGTTTGCTCTGTTAATCTTCCTGGTTTCATTTTTGGCTGTAGGGAAATGTGAGAAGGGTTTTGAAGGGAGGAGGGTTACAATCCAGGACGCTCTGGATTGTAATAGATGCCCTGGTATTGCTCGAGGTATGGGGAACCTCTCCTGCTCCTCCCCCAGTTTGGAGCAAAGGACTAAATCCCACAACCCATGGCAGGGTGAATGCCCACTGCTTGCTTTGGCAAGGTCTCTGGTTTTGACCACAAATTCCTCTCTTTCGTCCAAGAGATTTGCCCTGAAACACCTCCCTTCCAGGGATTCTGCAGGAGTTTTTTTCTCTCCCTTCTGTGCAAAATCATGGAGTCAACAAAATCTTTTCCAGCGCTAATCCTCGGCTATGCAAGAGGACTCCTCCGGCCCCACGGTAGTAGGGGAGAGACAGATGTTCAGCAGATAATTAGTGCAGTTGTGCAGCGCCTTCCTGCTCAAAGCATGGATGCCAGAGCCCCTGAGTAAGTCACTGCGTGTCTGCCTGCATCGCTTTGTGCTGCGAGACCTCTTTGGAAAACTAGAGCTGACGGGACTTGCTGCTTTAGGAGGCACTGTGCTCTGCAGAAAAGTCATCTCTCTCTCCCCATTCCCAGAGCCATTTCTGCTCCATTATCCATTTAAGCACTGCTGAGCCTCTCTGAAACCATTATTCTATGGATTACCACCCAGAAAGGGCTTTTTTTTTCCCTTCTGGAGGTTTTTTGAAGTTAAGGGTTAAGTTTTGGGACAGAACCAGCTCTTTCCAGATGAGGATAGCAGCACTGAATGCCAAGGGAAGTGACGATTTCAGCACAGGCAGGAAAACACTAACAGTTTCTAGAGGTTTCATTTCCTAATGATGTTTCTGAGCGATTTTCGGAAGCAGCCAGAAATGGTACAGGCCGATTTCAGTTGAAAACCAGGGGAAGAGGAGTCCTGGCTCCTGTTCAACATAAGACGTGACATTGGGTTGCAGATCCTTTGCAGAAACTGGGCCCTGTGCTGAGCAGGTGGCTCCCTTTCACATTTTTCCGCGGTGGTCCTGAGGTCCATCATCAGCTTAATTGTTTCCCAGTAATTGGATAGTGTGGGTGTTATGGCATCTTTTAAAAACCCAGGTCATTTGCAGGGCACTGGGGTGCAGCTGAGGGGTGCAATGCCAGCCTATGCTCCCAGTGGGACTCCTTGGCTTGGCCCTACACCAACATCTAAGAATACGCATAAAGAGAAGCTGGCAGCCACTGTGGTCGGAGGTGCCCATTCTGTTAGAAGCATTGGACCCTCCTGCAAAGACCCTGATAGGTTTTTAAGGCTCATTTCCCCCTGGCTAGGAGGGAGCAGAGATGGGCAATGCTATTCTAGTTTCCCAGGGCAGCAGCATCACCTGCTGCGGATGGACACCTGCATCCCGCCTGGGGTCAAGAGGACCTGCCCAAATTACCCCTGTGGTATTCCCAATCTGCCTCTCCCTCCTGGACTCCATTTGGTTTCAGACTGGGATGGTTTGCAGAGCTCCTGCTCCCCAGTTCTGGCCCCCCAGTACCTGCTCCCCAGGAGAGGGTTAAAGCAGGATTTACCTGTCATGGCTCATCGGGACTGGTGACAACTGGCAGCTCATTGCACCCGTGTGAAGGTAACCTGTCATGGGGTGAACTACAAAAAGGCACACTTCTTTAACACTCTCACCAGCAAATTTAGTGCCATCTTTTGAAACTTGGTTATTCAGGCTCAGAATCGCTCCTTGCTTTCTGTGTACGTGTGGGATGGGGATGACCTGAGAGGCAGCCGGCCACGCTCGGCCCCAGCAGTTGGAGGAGTTTGCAGGTCAGCAAGAGGGATAGCAACAGGAGAGCCCAAAAATGGAGCCAAATCACTTATCCTTCCTCTGTCCTCCTTTGGGCAGCCTTGTAGCTTGTTCAATATTCACTCTGCAGCACTAAATGACTGTACACAGCACCTAGTGCTGTGAGATTAGTCTTTTGGGGTTTTTCTTTGTTTAAAAGAAAACCTTTCAACAGAAAAAAGGTAACTTTTGATGCATATCATTCTTCCCCTCTTGCATATGTTCATTTTTGATTCAAACACACTGTTGAAACCTTCCTTCCCTTGCAGAGCAAAATCCCCTGGAAAAGAGCAGACCCTGCTTGTGTGCATTTATTTTTACCAGATCTTGAAATAATTTGTGACTTAAAAGGAGAGAGGGGGGGGGGAAAGCCTGTTCCTGATTGAGGCTGCTGAGCATTACTGTGATAGAACCAAAAATAATAAGGTAACGAGCAGCTCTAACCTTAGCTTAATTAACACATCGTTAAGATCAAGTGCACAGAGAGGTAGCAGCTCTGTGCCGCTGTGCCTGGCGTGCTGCTCTTACGGCTGAACTGGGAGGCTTGGCGACCCAAGAAATGCAATGCAATTTATTTCTTATTTAAGTGTTTGTTCTCTGGTCCCGGTGAATAACCTAAGTAATTTCTCCAGGGGAGACCTGCGACACACTCATAACAGTTTTCAGGTACGAGTGGGAAGAAATGAGCAATGTGAGAAAGGGCGGCGTGTGATGAGGGGAAGGCTTGCTCAGAAGGATGCCTGGTGCAAGCAGGTCCAGATCTGGATCCTCGGCTGCTGAGAGAAGTCAGGAAAATGGGAGATGACTGAAAGCTTTTAGTGCCAGAGCTATTTGTTGACGTCCGAGGCAAATCGCTTTCTGATCTCATCTCCCCTTGCGCTGAGCTTGGAACCAGAAGGAGAGGTAAATGGGTCAAGATTCCCAAGGGGGAGATGAGAAGGGCCAAAAAGCAGGCGTCCGCGGGGGAAAAACAGTCGATTTGGCAGGTCTGGAGTTCATTGAGAAGTTATTGCTTTGGAAGGCACAGGAATATCTGTTGGGAGTCATAGAAGAGTTATTGGTGTTGGAAGTTATGATGTAGAATTATGGTGGAGGATATAGAGACCCTTATAGAAGCTCAGCAAACCTGTGAATCCATCTATCTAAGCACCCTCAATTCCCACTGAAATCCTCTTGGAACAATAATAATCATTTAACAAAGGAAATGGTTTTTGACCCAGACAACTAAATGCATTTCCGCTTAGTGCTTCCCAGCCCTCGCCTGATGCTCAGCCGTGTGTTGAGGTTGCCTATTATTTTCCCAGACATCAAAGGCTTTGAAGGAAAAAAGTACAACTTGGGAAAAATTGATTGTTTGCCATGAAAATCTCCCTTGAAAAGAGCAGTTTGAAGAACAATTAGCCAGAGGCATGCAAGCAGATTGCAAAGCAAAAATACAATGTTGGGGCATGGGCAAGGATTCCCCTGGGAGAGGTGGTGCAGCTCTGCTGGTGCAGAAGTAGTTAAGGAGGGTGAGGGCATTGCAGAGACCTTAATTGTTTCCTTTCATCAGGTTTTGTTACAGTGGGTATCAGAGGGAGATCCTCTCCTAAGCTAGTGCTGGCAGGAGGGAATGGATGAAACCTGAAGCTTTGCTCTGCCTCTGGCACGCCAAGTCCTGTCTAATATAACAAAAGCCCAAAGAGCACCCTGCCCTGGATGGAGGTACTGATCCGGTGTTGCGCTCTCTCCTTCAGCTGGGGAGATGGGGCTCTCAAACACTGCCTTTCCTATAACTGAAGGTGATGGTACCCATGCATCACTGCTGCTGGTGATTTCTAGCCCAGACACCTACATGGACCAGCTATCCTGCTACGAAGCCCTGGTTGGGTGGTAAATATTTAAACCTAAATGATAATCTTCTGTTAGGACAGCTGACTTTCAGCCTGCAAGCTGCAACACCTCTTCCTTAACGATGGAGAGGGATGGAGAAATAAATCCAACCTCATGCGGTTGTGTCTGCCGAAGACATCAGAGCGGCTGGGAAGGACCCAAGTCCCCCTGCAATGCCAATGCCATGGGGCCACATGCAGGCACTGAGTTCATTTTCCCATTGGTAGCTCATTCCTTTATTTTTTGTGTATTTTGGACCCAAAAGAGTGATTGTTCTGAGAAGGGATCAATAGCTCAGCCAAGCGTCCAAGTTATTAACTCACAAACAAACAGTGTCGGAGCTGATGGGAGGAGGAAGAATGTCAGTTTTCTGTGCAAATGTTATTGCGACAAGCCTTCAAGGAGTGTTTTATTTAGCAAATCAGGGCTATCAGAGACAGCTATTCCCTTTCTGGGAGAAGGGGAGAGTCGGGGAATCAAATTGTATATCTGGTAAAGTGTCTCTGGGGGGTAGACCTTCAGGCTGAGGGTCAGTCTGAAGGTCTACCCCCCTGAGACAAGGGGGTCAGTCTGGAGGGACCAGATTGGGTGGGATGTCATGTGTGACACGGATTCCTCTCTTTCCCTATCCATCTGCCCATCTAGCTTTGCTCCCACCAGTGGAAAAGACTCTCTGCCAAGTCCCTTCTCTCCTCTCCCCTCATTGTTTTTGGAATGCTTGCCTTCACAAACAAAGAACATGAACCTGCCCTGATTTTTTCCGTAAGGGAAAAGAAAAGGGCTGACCTGTTCAAGCCATCCTCCCTTGAAGGTGGGTAATAAAAAGTCGGGAGTCACTCATTCAGCTGCCCTCATCACCCTTAGGGCTACCCATGGGGCATGTCAGAGGGCTGGACCTTATCCTCATTCAAATCCTCATCCTCTTCTTGCCTAGTCTGGCATGCCAGTGCTTTACATTGCGTCAGATCA
Source organism: Strix aluco (assembly GCF_031877795.1). NCBI lineage: Eukaryota > Metazoa > Chordata > Aves > Strigiformes > Strigidae > Strix > Strix aluco. The sequence goes on along the minus strand of NC_133971.1, from coordinate 85,963,812 downwards.
TTTCAATCTTGTTGTCTTGTGCCCGTAATGAAGAGTGGCAGAGGGCTGGAGGGCCAGGCTGGCAGTTGGGGCGGTCCCAGTTCTTAGCAGATCCAGTCATGCGTTAAAATCTTTGAAATCCCAGTCCTGTTCCCCTGTTATTTCCAGTGTCGGCAGTGACTCAGTATGTAAAAAATATTACCAAGATTGGAGCTTATGCTTTGAAATCTCAGCTGCCACAGAGGAGGTGGTTTTGCAACACATAAAATGCAGTTGGTATCTTGCCACATCCCAAACTTGCAATGTACCGTGCAATGTGCTCCCTTGTCCAAGGTTTAGGAAGTAGATGGAGAAAATCTCTATTTCATTCCCCTTCACTCAGGTTTGTCTTGCTGCTAAACACTGCAACCAAACCAGGGAGAGCGAGGTTGGATTTTTTTAATGTGTTATGGATCTCTCTTATTGAAGTTTTTGCAGCCTGAGTGCTTAAGCTTTATCCCACAAGGGTATTGCTGTGACACCAAAGGCCGCTGAAAGGGCAACGGTGGAGAAATCCCAGGGCTGCCTGCTCAGGGTTGATCTCAGGGTGCTCAGTGCCGCAACATTACTGCCATGCTTGCAAAACCTGGTGTTAGTGTCAGGGCGTGCAGCCTGCAGCTGCTGGTGCTGTCCCCTCTGCTCTTTTCTGCATGGGAAGTTGGGTGCTGATTTTGGGGAGGCAACGCACTGCTCTGACCCGGCATGGGTGCAAGGGGAGGGAGGGCTCATTGCTGCGATACCTGCCTGCGCAACCCCCTCGCTCAGCACTGCCAAGCACGCCCTCCTTTTCTTTCCGCTGGTAAAACCTGACGGATGGCAGGTCCTCAGGAAAACAGAGCCTGACATTTCCAGGGAGCATGCAGCCACTCTGCCTTTACAAGCCCATAAAAGCAGAGTGGAAAAGTGCCCTTCTACTGTCATGCAGCCAACTGACATTTAAGAAAATGGTGTGCAATTAAAGCAAACATCTGCCAGGGTGGGTTAGCCCTGTGCAATCTAGCTCTTGGGATGCCTCCATTTCCACAGCACCATGGGGGTCTGTGGGCACATTGGGCAAACTGCCCACTGCAAAGGGGTCTGGCGGTAGCGGTGTAGCACAGCTTGAGAGCTTCGTTACCCCACAGAGCAGCCCTGAAGCAGCCAGCCCATTTTGGGAATTCAGGGTGATACAGTGCTGATGCTGCTCGAGAGAATAAGGCAGAGGGGCCCAGCACTCCTGGACCCAACCATTGCTCCTCTGCTTTCTGAAGCACATGTCTCAAGCTGGATTTTTAGGACCTGATGTCCCAGTTGCTGGAAGCAGCAGATGTCATACTCTCCCCGCAGCCGAGCCCACTTGGCTGCACCATCATTCCTTTCTATACCCCTTGCTCACACATCTGCATGTCCTGGGCATGTTGCCGTGTCTTACCTGCTGATGAAAAGCTTTCTCCTCAGCTAAAGGGGGGAAAAAATACCAAAGGATGGCATCAGCTTAACATCCAGTGAACTTCTCCCAGTGCCGGTTTGGAGTACAGCATGATGCTGGGCTCCTGTGAGGAAGCGCCTGAGGGGGGTGATGCCTTGCTGAGCAGCAGCCGTGTGCCAGAAAGCAGTTGTCTGCAGTCTTGTGTTGCGTTTCTTACCCCCAAAAGCTCTTTTCAAACACAAGCTGGTAGCAACTTGCTGCCATGCACATCATGCCCTAGCTCATATGCCAGAAGAGTTCTGGGGGTTTTTGCAGGGCAGAAGAAGCCGTGTCCAGCAGGCAAAATAGAAAAAATTTTGCCCTTGGATTAAACAAGAAAATCGGGCCATAAAGCCCAACATTTTATTACACATGCAGCAATTCTTTTTAAAAAAAAAGAACAAGCCCTTCATATTTTTGCAGAGCTCTGGTCCCAATCAAATAGCTGGACTGGGAGAAGCATTAGAAAATGGGGGAACAATCTCATGTTAGTCCATTGGGAAAGTTAATAGACATTTTCCATCCCAAGTTTGCAGGATTCTGGGCTTTTCACAATAGCTGCTCCACTTAAACCACAGCTCTGTGCATTGCCTCGCTCAAACTGACGGCTCCTTCCCCTGCAGCGGCCCCACTTGTCTCATTAAAGCTCCCACCTTTCCGCTGCTCAACTGAAAATCAACAAAGGGAAATTTAGGCTGGATATCAGGAACAATTTCCTCAAGTTGACTGTGAAAGTGCCTCCAGGGAGGAGCAGAGGCTTCGTTGCTTGCAACGTTTAATGGGTTTCCCATCTCAGTGTGGGAGGGAGGGCAGCTTGGGCTCAGAGCCATCCGGACAGTACTGGGCATCCCTGGCTGCAGGCGATGGTCTTGCTTTTTTTCTGATCAGGTCCCTAGGGAGAAGCAGAGTGAGTCTTGCTCTTCTCCTGTGCTGCAGCTCTCACCACGAGGCTGTAAGTGCGTCAGCATGGTGGCTTTCCCCATTAATAAACCCTGAGATAAGTCCCTGCCGGGGAGAGCGACCCCGGCATGTTTGTCTTGAAACAGCATGTGCTCACTAGCTGTCCAAAAACTGATTTCAGGTGAAAATAACTCCACACGTGCTGCAAAAAGCAGATGGCTTCATTCAATGACTTACGTCCTCTGCATCTCACTGTCGGGCCCGTGTTTGCTGGAGGTGGGTTTCACTCCCACTTTTGCTGTCCCAGGTCATCTTGGCCTGGCTCTTCCCCATGTCAGGGTAAGCCTGAGGCTGTACAACTGGGTATTGTTGGTCTGGTATTTATTGTATGGCTGGAAAAGTGTGTTTCCAAATGGGGTGTGGGGTCCTACTCTCTGCTGCAGTGTGGCGAGTGCATAGAGCATGGTGTCTGCTGGATCCTGGCACCACGTTACACCTTCTCTGTAGTCCCTAAAGGACAAACACGAGAGAGGCTCCCAAAATATTCTCTCTTTGGGGAGGCTGGTTGTGGAACGTTGCTGGGTTGAACTTTTAATTTCAAACTGGGCTTTTAAGCTAATTGTTTCAATTGGAAATGCAATGTCTTGTGTCAATTCCCCTGATCCAAACAAAGGGGACAGGGTGGATGGAGAAGCCGCAACTTCTCTGAGGTTAATTTGAATGGAGCGAACCATGTTCTCCTGGAGGAAATGTTTACCACAGTTATCGTGGGTGATGTTTCAGGGTGAAGGAGGCCTGGGAAGGAGCAGACACAGGCAGGGCTTACCAGTTGTTCCTGACTGGCAATGCAGGCAGGAAGGGCTCACAGATGGGCGGCTGTGAATTAAGGTGAAGCAACCATCTTGCAGAGCTAAGCTGAAAGGACAGCTTGCAACTCAGGCAGTGTGAGAGGTGAGAAGAAGGGGCGATGAGGAAGAAACAAAGCCCTAAGGGGAATTAAACCCTTGCCCAGGCTCCTGCAGCATGTTGGGGGACTCCTTGGAGACCAGTGGTGTTGAGGAACAAGGTAGGTAAGAGTCTTGCAAGAATATTTGATCTCACCTTGGATCACTTTTAGCCCAGAAGCCTGGTATGTGGAAAGGGGCGAAGAAAGACCTCATAGTTTAGCATTCCATAAACATATAGTTGCTGTTGCAGGAGATTTGAAGGGAGAGTAAAACTCATTTGTGGTATGAGAGGGAGATGGGTGCTTTTGCCATCCCTGTCCCTCATGGTGCTATGTGAGCATCTTGTGGCTGCAGTGACCTTGTGAGGCTGTAAATACAAAGGTGAGAGAAACCCCAGGGTTTCTGGGAACTATCATTCTGGGGTGTTGGCACGTAGTATCCCACAGTGATTTTCCTGGGTCACACATCCTTACCTTCCCACCCTCCCTCCACAGCTGGTGAAAAATGGATGACGTTTAATCCTTTCCTTGAATAATTTCATAACCTAAGGCTAAAGGCTACAGATGAGCATGGCCTGTAGGGGACAGGGAAAATTGAAGGTCCTGGTCAGCGTGACAGGCGGTGGTGTTAGTGCAGCAGCCGCCAGGCTGTTTTAAAGCAGAACCCTCTCTAGATAGCTTTTAAAAACGTACGTGATATCTCACAAAAACATGGTTGGGGTGTGGATTCCAGCTGTGCACTTCAGAGATTTCCGATCTTTTGTTTCCCGTGCATGAACCCAACACGCTAATCTGCAATTTGGGGTCTGACTCTGCTCTTTGCTCCAGCCGGCAGAGCTGTGCCGGGAAATGGGACGCCACGTGTGACCCGCAAGGGCTCGGTGGAGAGCAAGCCAGGAGCAGTGAGGGGGAAGGGGAGCAGGTTGGGCTTGATTTCTGTGGCTCAGTTTGTAAAATGCTATCCTGCCGTGCAGGACGCTGCTGGGAGATGGGAGACCCCCTTGGATGCTTTTCTAGAGATGAGAGGTCCTTGCAGCAAGCTGCTGCCCCCACAGTGCATTAGAAACACAGTGTCTGGGCTCTCCTGGACTGCACCCGCATCCCAGGTCTCTCAGGAGGCATCGTTTGGAGCCTGACTTTGGTGCAAAGATGTGCCCTGATGCTGCCAGCTTTGGGCAGCCTAACATGATGGAAAAGCTGCCACTGGTGTGAATGCAAGCTGGCTCTGAGTAGGGGCAGGGGTGGTGCAGAGCCCACAGATCCCATTTTCCGTCACCATGGACCAGCATGGTGGGAGTACCCTTTCTCCAGGCTTTTCCTCCACTAGCATTGTTCTTAGCACCTCTAACATGGGCCCTGGGTGTCTGTGCCCTCCTGAGTGCAGGGGCTGCTAGTGGGCTTCCCATGCATCAGTGGAGAAACCCATGGAGAAGGATGGATGAACACATGCAGCCCATTGTAGGAGCCGACACAGCCCGGTCAGGCAGTTCCAGTCAGGAGTGTACGAGCTGTGCAGGCAGCCAGGTACACAGGCCTGAAGAGTTTCTTTGGAAGAGGAAGCCAAGGCCATGTAACACAAGCAGAGCTGCTCCTGTAGCGTGCTGTGGGCTGGGAGTAATTCCCTTTGGGGAACCCAGACTCAACCCTGCAGCCTTTCCCTGGGCTTTCTTGATTTCATCACTATCTTTAGCAAAATCAGGGTTTCCTTTGTGCTAGCTGTTACGAATGTATCTCTTGAGATGGAAGTGACATTTGTTTTCTGCAATGGTGATGCTTTGCCCTCCCATAGCCAGCTGAATTCCCGCTAATCCTCCCCTCCCTCGTTTCACACATTTTTTCTTCATTCTGCTCCTAGACCATGGCGCTTTGCTAAGCGTCACAGTCAGCAGCAGGTAATTTAAGCACACATCTGCTTGCAATCTGGGAGGAAGGAGAGAGGCAGTTTGTCTTTGTTAGAAGCCCGGCGGTCATGGCTCTTTGCTTACCTGGTGGCATTAAGGCTTTTTTGTGGCTCTACGGGGTCCAAGTGGGAACCAGTGGTCAGATAGGATGGGGACAAGGTGCCCTGATCTGGTCCCTCGCCCAGGGGTATAGCTGGGGATGTTCAACCAGGTTGATGGGCTGCATTACCCAACTTGAGTGCTGATACCTGCTGGGTTTGGCTGTCCTCATCTCCCCTCCCTTTTCGTTCCCTTCTTGTGGTGTGCTGGGCTCTCAGCCTTCCCCAGCGAAGGCTCGCGATTCTGCTGGCTGATTCCAGCTGGGTGTGATAGACAGAGAAGGCCAGTGGAATTGGTGGCTAGGTCCATGCCCTTATTTCAGGAAATCTCTGGGGTTTGAGTCCTCTCCCTATGGATGAGGAGGGGACATAGAATGAGCAGGAGGAGGTTGGACCTATTGCTGGGTCACAGGTGGAATTGAATGGCACAAGCTTGTAGGAGACCAGGACTTGTCTCCTTCCAGTGCTTCAGGGCAAACTTATTTCAGCAAATTCTCCATCCCTGGTTGCTATTCCCTCCATTGGGTTTCCTCTTAAGGAACTCAAATGCTTGGTTTATTTTTGGAGCTGCCCACGCCCCACCAGCAGCACAGAGATAACATGAGATCTGCATGTGGGAAAGGCTGATGGTGAGTAAATCAGGAGATACTGCTAATTTTCCTGGGGAAATGAGGGCACATCCCTGCATTTTTCCAAAAAGCCAGAGGAGTGGAGCAGTGGTTCCTCTGCTATCGAGGGAGATTGGAGCGGTGGGAGGATGCCGCAACCCCAAAATACTCGTCTCCACACGCACCCCTTGCAGACATCTTCTTTTCCATTCCAGTCCTTGCAACTAGTTTTTAAATGCATCGAAGCCTTTCTTCATGTTTTGCTAAGTTTAGACTGCTTGCCTTTTCCCTCAGTGTCCCAAAACAGCTGCTGAATGAAAGGCAATCGTTTTCTGATATTCAATACCATAAGCAGGAGTGATTTGAAAATGTGTTGATTCCTTAGACTGTGGGAAAAAGACTTGTACTGCTGGCAAAACTGGGCTGAAAAGTAACATGGGGTTTTTCAGGGTGTTTTTTTTTTTCTTTTTTCGATGGGTTCATGGAAAAACAACTCATATTTCTTCATTGCTTTGAATTTTCCCTGGAGGCTTCCAAGGGGCTGAAGTCTTGTATTTCTATACACTTGTTTGCAGAGACGGCAAAACGCAGTGGATTCACACAAAAGCCTCAGATTTGGCAGTATTGGGAAAAGGGGATCTGCGTAATGCCCTGAAGCATTGTTCTTACAACCCACGAAAGCCAGACATCCCAAGGGGAGCCCAATGCCAAAATTAGCTGAACTCACAGCCACATCAGTGGGGTGAAGGGGCTGTCCTACAGCTGGTGCCAGAGGACTTGTGTTTCCCGGCCCTTGCTTTGACACAGATGTTTTGTGTCACACTTGGGTCCACTGGCAGCAGCACCGGGGCTTTCTGCTCCCCGCGACTCCAGGGCATCCATGAGGGAATTGCTCCCGCCATCAGGCTCAACCCTCCTGGCCAAGTGCGGGGTGAGATGCTGATACCCAGGCTCAGTCCAGATGCTGTGCTGCCGGCTCTGCGTGGGCTTTCCGCCGTCCAGCCGGCAGCCTCAGGTCCTCTAAAGATTGCGTATTTGAGATATATGTAATATTAGTCCACGTAAATCACATCAAGCCTATGGCTTCCAGCGCTGCTGGCTTGGGTTCTTGCAGACTATCTCGCTGTCACTCAGCCGCGGGCTGTCTAGGTTAGCTTAATGAGGAAGCCAGACTAAGATGAAACAATTAATGCAGCTGTAGAGTGGAGATGTAGGAGTCTTTGGGGGATAAGGGAGCTGGCCCAAATCTTCCTCCCCAACTGGAGCGCTCCAGGCCTTCATGAAGGTTCGGAAATACTCCATTTCCACTGGGTGCCAAAGGTGGGTCTGTGGTCCTTCCAGCGCAGGATGCTCCCGGGAGCTCTCCAAATCAGCTGCGTAGGCACGGGGATCTGGACCTGGTTCAGGGCAGCAGCTGGGCTTGGGCTGTAAGCTGGGAGCATCGTGGGGGGCCGTGGATGTTTTGAGAGGGTAAAACCCCTGTGCTAGGGGAGAGGAGAGCAGTGCTGGGCTCTGGAGGATGCTCTGTTGTTGGGATGCTCTTCTTGGCCCAGAGAGTGGGGAGAAGGGCCAGAGATCTCCTCACTCGGGGCTGGCCCTGCTCTGCCAATGCAAACAGGCAGTGTCAAGGGGAGGCATCTACTCCTGCTGTGAGCTCCTGCCGCTTGTCGTGAGCCCGTATTAAAGTGGGTTTATTTAGTAAACCCGTTCCAGGATAAAGCTTTTGATTTACAGGAGCCCCGATAGCGCTCCAAGGAGGACTTGTACAACTTTAACTGCGTTTTCTCAGCATCACACCAGCCCAATAAAAGAGAGTTCATATGTGCTGCACAAATTCTCACTTCCAATATAAAAAAGGTTTTATGAGACTGGAAGTCTCGCTGGCTCTGCAGGGCCGGGTGTATTGGCGGATACTCCGCATGACAGACCCTCGATTCCTCTTCGAGTTGTCAGACTTCAGTAGCATTTACAGCTATTTAGCTATCAAATTTTATGTGCGGCTCTGAGAGAAATGTGTCTTTTAAATACTGCTCTGTCTCATAAACAGCAGTCTGTTAAACCATGTCAATGGTACAAGCGGTTCATGAAGCCCTCCGATGCAATCGCCTACAGCTCCGCTCATTACCTGAGCGGCAAAGTGCTGAACAACTTAGGGAGTTAATTTTCCAAGCCGGTCGTCTTGGCTGGGGATCGGCTTGCTGAGCAAAAGCTGGTAATAACTGTGCTCCAGCAGCCCAAATTTGGGTCCTCTTTTACCCCAGTGTACATCTCCTTCCTGCTAGCCTCCGTAAAGCCCTGCTCGCTTGGTGCTTGCTCGGGTAAGGATCTGGTGTTTGTCATCTGCAGTATGGTTGCATCAATAGGCCACCAGCGAGATCACATCCCTAGTTTTCCAACCAAAGGCTTTGAAGCTCAGTATCCTCTTATTTCCACAGGAAGACCCTTTGGTCTTCTCTTTGATCGTCCTCCTTGGTGGAGAAGCTGGAGGCAGGAGGTTCCTGGGGTGCTAGCCTTGACCTTGGCCATAACAAAATCCCTTTGTTGCAAAAATCCCCTACCCATCACCTTCCCTGTCTGTGCTTTTCCCAGCAGTGGTTAGGGGAACAGCATGTACCACTTTGCATCTCCACGTTATTTATCTGGTGACCCAAGCTGAACCTGATTGTGCCAGATGAGGAACAGAAGCTCCCACACCTTCTTTGCTGATAGTGCAATCGTGCCAGCTCCAACGCTTGGGATATAATTTACAGACTCTGAACAAGGTTTCGGAGCTGAGCCAGGCTTGAGCTTTCAGCCTCTTTTATTTTATTGTTTTCTTCTTTTTTTCTTATTATTGTAGAGCAAAATGGTAACTTTACATTCATTTTCAAGCCTGTACTGCTTGAAAGGTGCAGGTGGTGCAGGCGGTGCGGGGAGCCTGGGCTGCGGGCACCTTTGCCCAGAGGCACAGGGTAACGAGCGCTTGGATGTCTAATTGCTGCCGTGTGCCACAGACTGGGAGGTTTGCTCTCCCGTCGCTGCCGTTTCCGTGTGCAATGAGCCGGGGGTTGGGGAAGAAAAAAATATATGTGTGTGTGCAGCATGGTTATTTTCAAATATGAAATTGCACCTGCAAAAATAGAAGCCAGGAAGGGACTGGCGAGCAGCTCGGAGCTGGGAGGCGCAATGCGTGCGGAGCAGGGATGGGGACAGCGTCTCTGAGTTTCTTTCCCATGCTCGCGCCGCCTGATAGTTTTAGCGGACGTTACTTTTCCTCCCCCTTGCATTTGAATTAATCATCTGCTTGTCAGCGCTCTTCCCCCCAGCTCCCCTCCCCGCCAAGTCGTGGGGAGCAGCGTGCACACACGCAAACGCCCATGCACGCAGCCTGCATGCTGACGGACTTGGCCGCTCGTTAATCACTTACCAGTGTCGTGCGAGTCAGTCACCACAGAAGGAGGTTTGGAAGAGGGAAAAACGGCCATCTCCTTAGTCTCCACTTCATCGATGGGGACAGGCTGAGCTGAGCACAGGATCTGTCCCTGCCGCATTGGAGCCCCATGGTCTCCATCCCTCTCCATGGTCTCCATCCTGCTCCAGGCAGAGAGCTGGTCAGATTTTTCCAATCAGATTTTGCTTTCCAACATGTTTGAAAGAAGTGCTGAGCAGAGCCATGTTCCTACCAGAATCTGTGGCAGACTTTTTTATATTTAAGTTTTCCTGGCAATGGTGTGGTCATACATCTATCCAAGTGAGAAGTGACCTTGGGAGTTCTCTAGTCCAGCCTCCTGCCCTAAGCAGGACAAATACTGAGTGTCAACCAGTTTGGTTTACCCATCCTGGTCTTCAAAGCCTCCAGGGCTGAAGATCCCACAACCTGTCTGGGTTCATCTTCCAGACGGTGACTGTCATGAGAAAACATCTTCCTTAGAGCAAGCCCGAACCTATCCTGTTGCAGCTCATGCCTATCATGTCTTGTCTCCCCACCATGGAGGGAAAGGGTCTGTCTCCATCATCTCAACAATCTTCTGGTAGACGCTGTCAGTTTGCTGTTATGTCCTCCTTTAAACTGTCCCTTCTCCGAGCTGGACAAGTTCTGTTTTCTCAACCTGTCCTCATCCCTATGTTCTTCTGCCTCATCACCACTCTGATGGCCCTTCACTGGACTTGGTGGAGGTCAGCAATGCCCATCTTGTACCGAAGCCCCAAAACTGAGCACAATGGACTTTTGGACTTGAGGACTTTTTTTTTTCATTGAATTTATTTTCCATAGTGGATCTTACAGACCCTACCTAGGCATGTACCTGGCATCAGATTTCCCCTCTGGTTGGGAATGGTTGCCAAAATATAACAAAATTAATAAAGTGTACATGTGTGTGTGTGCATGTTTGTGTGCACAGTTATTTATCTGCTCTGCTCAGAGGCTCCTCTGCAACCCCTGCCGGAGCCATGCCCTCTCTCCGAGCTGCGTTCTGCTTCACTTCAGCCACAGAGATAGTGAACTCAGATGGTTTCTTTTCCTACCCCCTCTCCTTGCCCAGAGTTTCTCTTAATAAGTGCTCTGAGTTTTCATCTGCCTTCAAGGAAGATTTTTGGGGCCAGGCAGAATCAGCTCTATCAAAGGCTGTGCTAGGAGGTGCTGGAGCTGCAGAGAGCAGCTTGATGGGGATGAGTGATGCAACCAGAGCTGGAGAAAGGGAGCACAGACCGTTTAGGAAAGGTTAAAGAAGGTCGGGTAGCCCAGGCAGGCTCTGGGGCAGAAAGCAGAGCACCTCAGAGGTGGGGGCTCACGGGAAGACGAGGGCTCAAGGGGAGGAAGGGATCATTTGCTGGAGGTGAACATCCCTGCAAGAGGTGCTTGGTGTGAGGCTGGCTCCTTCCAGAAGAGCTCGCTGGCTTGTTGCAGAAAAACCCTCCACCTAAATGCTGCTGAGCCAAAAGCTGGGACACGCTCAGCTCTGTGGCCATGGTGGAGTGTTTTCACCCTCCCTGAGTTTTGCAGAAGGGCATTAGCTAAAGGATATGCCCAGTGACAGGTCCAGGATGAGCCACCTCCACATCCACGGGGTGGAGATCTGGGGTTTGAACTGAAACCTCCTGCTGTGCCAGGCAGGTGGAAGTTGGGCTCCCGCTCTCCATCCAGGCAGCATTGTAATGGGCTCAGGCAACCAGAAAGGAGCAAAACCAGAGGCAGAAATGTGTTTCCCTGTGTTTGCTGCTCATCTGTTTCTTTACCCTGTGGTGAGCACAGCAAGCTGATGAGTACAAGTGGACCTGACTCTGGCTCAGCTTTTCCTTTGTTCTGCCGTTGATGAATATTTGGGGATTGAAAGTGAAATACAGTGCTTTCCGCTTCCAAAGGAAAAAAAAAAAAGGGAAGGAGCCCCTCTTGTATGCTGCACCGGCAAACCCTCGTCATCCTGTAGCAGGAGGCCAGCGCACATGAATATTCCTGTGCAATATGCGCGAGTGATGAGCCCCATATGCAGGCCTTGGGAGAAATTAAATATTTTCTACGGCGTTTTCCAAAGAGCCTTTCTATCAAAGTACTCGGTCAGGAGCCAAAACGCCCCAGCTTTCGCAGCCCCAGCTGGTTGACACTTTTTTATTATTTTATTTTTAAACGCTGATGAATATTTTCTAATTAAAAAACAAGCCCTCCCCTAAACTGAGTCTTGCCCCAGTGGATGGAGTTGAGCCAGAATTTGGGAGGGGGCTGGAGGCCACTGGGGGCTCCATGGCTGCTCTCAGCTGCTGTTTTTTTCCCTCATTCAGTGCTGGAGTTTGCAGGAAGGGTCCTGAGATAAAGTGCACGTGTGGTCCCCATCTGCCCAGTCACGCATGGTGGAAGGCAGCTGTCTGGGCAGTGGGTAGCAGCCTGGTCCCTGCCTGCTGCCTGGCCCCCAAGAGAGGGAAGGGATGAGTGCAGGCTCCAGGCAGGAGGTTTGAAGAGCACCAGCCTCCCAGGATAGAAATCACTGGGGTGCACATGGGCAAGGGGACTTCCAAGCAAAGTTTGGCATTGCGGGGCTGCTCCTCATATACCAGCTGTTTTGCCTGCAGAGGTGAGAAGGAGCAAAGACATGCGATGGGTTTTGGTATGGAAGAGATGGGGAAATGGCTGGAGGGAGAGGGAGCCCGAGGAGGGGCAGATACACAGGATGAGACCTGATGCTGGCTCTTGTCTTGAGAGCAGGGACAAAACCCCTTGTTAATTTTAAGGCATAAGAACAAGGCGCAGAGTTGTAGAGGAGCTGACCTGCTGGGGGCACAGGGATGGGAGATAGGCACTGGCTCTGTGGACTGGAAGGAGAGGAGAGCCCAGAGAGCCCAGCAGGAGCCTGGCAGGTGGGGCAGGGCGAGGGGCAGGAGGACGATGGGCAGCAGGGTGATGGGCAGCAGTGGAGGCAGAGAGCATGGGGCCAAGAAGGAGAAGCGTTAAACACTCCTCTGCTTGCTTCTGGAGTCTATCAGCATGGCTGCAACTGGAGCTACAGCCCCTGGAATTGCCAGGATTAATTTAGGCCTGGATCTGTGCTCCTTGGATGCGAGTCTTCATGACAAGTCACAGAGGCCACTTGCATTCATGTTTAGCGCTTGGCTTTGATGGTTTACTGGTGGAAGAAGTGTCTTGGAGGAGCAACGCTGGCAGCAGCCACCCTCACCTCCAGCCTCCTCTGTGGCAGCCACAGGGCTTGAGAGTGGAGCAGAGCTTGCAGAGCAGAGCTGCTGGGATCTTGCAAAGTGCGACCTCTCCCAGCTGAGTTGTTTTTCTACCAAATACCCAGATTGGCTTCAGACTATTTTCTGTGCACTGCATCCAGTGTTGGTAGACAGGATAGTGATGGTATGTTGACCTTGGATACTGTACCCCATAAACCACGAGAAAAAAAAAAAAAAAAAAAAGGGTCTGCGCAGTTTGAGATCACTAAATTGGTTCCAGGGCTTCGTACCAATGTGTGTATCTTCACTCCCTTGCGGGGCTGGAAACAAATTGGATTTTAACCCAGTTTCTCCTATATTGAATATTCATTTAATTCTGTGTGCTTTACATAGCAACATCTTCCTCTGAGTGTATGTTTTCTTGGCTCTTTCTTTTTTGGAAGGAGGCTGAGATGCAAGTACAGTCTCACGCCACAGCTCACCTGCCAGTGGCAGCGTGCAGCGTGCAGCGGTGCTGGGCTTGCCAGAGCTCATTGCTGCTCTCAAGAGCCATGCTCAGAGGGGATCCCACTTCCAAAGGGGTTTTTTGTTTTCCCCATCACTGCTGAGCCCACCGCACCGCCCCGGCACGCGTTCATGTACGGCACGCGTTAGTGTACAGCCGCTCCATCCCCCTCTCACCCCGCGGGAACTGCTTCCCTGATGTCAGACAGCTAATACCACCTAACAAACATGCTAATTTAAGAGCTGTTAAAGCCAGGGGGCAGCGGGAGGTCACAGTCCACACAAACAGATGGTGTTTTGTCCTTGATAATTAAATTTTCCTGTAGTTTTGGGCGAGAGACTTCTTGACTTCTATTTCAGCACAGCTGCCTCGGGCCAACTCCATTCCTCCCTCCTCATCCTCTGCTCACTCTCAGCAAACGCCATCTGTGGTGCTGGGGCAGGACCCCAGGGAGGGTGAGGGTTCCCAGGGGGTTTCAAAGGTGCCCTTGGTAGCCCATTGGGCTCACCCCATGTGCTCTGCCGGCTCCAGGCTGCAGCGGTCAGAGCCCCCCAAAGAGGCAGCAGTTGGAGGCCAGGTGAGTGTCACCAGCCTGGGGCTTGTGGGTGTCCCCAGCCCGTTTCAGCAATGCTGGTGGGGGAGAGACCCTGTGCTTTGGCCTCTCGAAGCTGCTTTTCCCTATCCCCCAGCTCCATCCAGGCGATGCCAGGCTGTGGGGGGGGCAAGGAGGCTGGTGTCAGCGAGGTTCTGCTGCAAACTGAGGCAACGGTGACGGCAAGACAGCTGCTGGTGCATGGCAAAGCTTGCCATGGGAGTGGGGCCATTTGGGATGTCAAAGCGAAAAGGGGCCGATTCCTCGCCCCTGCTTTCCCAGGAGGGCGTCTGCTAGCAGGAGAGGACAGGCACATTGCCCCAGTCCCACTGCCAGTCCCAGTCTCAGCTCTGGGACAGACCCCTGTGTCTACCAGGCAGCAGAAAGCCCTCTCCAGCATCACTGGCCCTGACATAGGCTGCCCCTGCTGAAGGGCAGGATTAGTTCCTCCCTGCACTGCCACTCTCCTTTCTTGTCCTCAGGATGTAGCAGCCCTGCACCTCAGTTTCCCGCAGCTCACTGTTTTGCATCCAGCTAGGTTGCCTGCTCCAAAAACGAGGTTCTGCTGTGGCATTTGGGGACAGTCCCCAGCAGGCTGTGGGGTTGAGTGGGTGGAGAAACTTGATGGAACTGGGAGAGACAATGAGCACCAGACCCCCCAATCTGGCTGTAGGGTGGGCAGCATTCCTCTCCAGCCTGTGCTTTCCCCTGCCCAGGTTTTGGGCAGCATCCTTGTGGTGGGTGGGAGGGAGGGAGGGAGGGTACAGCCTATACACGGGACAAATGTCCCTGCTGTCACATCTGTCCTGACTGACTGGGGTGGCCTGCGTTCCCACAGCAGTTTGTGGGCTGGTGACCCCAGGCTAGTCAGTGGTGTGAAGGCGTTGCAGAGACCACTGTCCAGGACACTGTCCCATTGCACTGTTTGCAGATTCATGCCCCAAGTGCCCTGCAGGTGTTTCGAGCTAGAGGCATGTGTGGTGCTCATGCAAACTCATGAGCATGAGGCCATCAGGCACGACCCACCATGGCAATCTCCCCTGCAAAACCTGCTGGTCAGCTGCGGGGAGCCCAGGGCCACAAAGGCGGGATGGGTCAGGGTGCGGAGGGGTTGTGGGCCTCACAAAGGGTGAAGCAGGAGAGGGCCAGAGGTGGCTGCGGTGCAGCTATATATGTTCCGTAAGCAAATGTGTGCAGGAAAGCTTAGTGAGCGTGCAAGCCAGCAGTGGAGTGCCTTTCATCCCACTCGCCCACCCAGAGCAGCAATCCTCCTTTGGAACACCCCATCTGGTGAGGGCCCGGAGGACCCCCTGCACCCTGTGGAGTGGCAGATGAGAGGGGAGGGCTGGGGTAGGCTCACAGCCTGGCCAGAGATGGGATCCTTGGACTGTCCTGATGCTCTCCCCATGCTGTTTGCTGTCCCCCATGGTCCATTGTGCTGGGAAGGAGACCCACATGCCAAGGGATGGAGGGAGCTCCCAGGGAGGGTGGATGGCTTGCAGAATGGGGAGCCCAGCATCTCCCATGGGACCTGGATGGGGAAGGACACCAAGAAGAGTGGGGTGCACATGGTCCCCAGCATCCTGAGCACCTGCCTGCCTCTGACAGCACCCGCTGCCTTCCCTGGGCTGTGGAGGCTGCCTGGCCTCTGCCCACCCTGTCCTCCTGCCAGCTTGTACTGCAGGCATGTGGGAGAGATGAAGCAAAGCAAAACAAATCATCCCAAGGCGTTTCTGGGGAGGCGTCTCTGGGGAGGCGGCATCAGAGTCATTGGAGTGGTTTCCTCCGTGCCAAGCAATTAAAGAAAAAAAGCCCAAACAAATAAACAAGCCAGAATTAAAATTCCCAGCAAGCTCTGAACAACTGGATGCTCCCTCCCTTACGCTCCCAGATGCTAAGCTAGTGTCTTACTCCCTCCCTGGGCAAGATGGGCTGCCAAGGTCTTTTCCAGTGCTCCTCACTCCAATCCTGCTCATGTCTCTGACCCCTGCAACATAGGCTTCAGGCTCTCATCCTTCTCCAGCTCCATCTCAGCATGCTGGCAAAAAACAAATCTGCCCTGCTTTCTGAGCAGCGATGCTGTGGTCTCAGTCCTTGGCTGTGTTTGTTGATTTAGGAGTGAGCTATAGCACTCCATGGCTTGGGGACATCATCACTGGGAGGTTTTCTGGGCCCAAACCAGTGTGGTCCTGCCTACGCTAGAGGGACGGGGTCCTGCAGGGTGCCAGCAGTTGGGCTTGGGCAGCAGCCAGTGGTTGTGCCCCACTTGCCCCTGTGCTTCTGCAGGAGCACAGTGCCCTTCACTTCTCTGGCATGGTAACATTGGGGTAACCCCAGTGCCAGTGAGCTCTGACCCTGTGCCCATGCTGGTGTGCAGCCCCTTGCATGGGTGCTGCAGAAAACAGACCTCCAAAGAAGCAAGTTTGGGCTACTAAGAGGTATAGTCTTCATATTTCAAGCTAAAACTCTTTGTTCCCTGTGTCCCCAGGTGCCATTAAGGGAGATGTTAAAGCTCCTGTGGCCAGACCCTACCCCAAATCCCCACTAGCAGCGACCAGGCTCCTGAGGTTTGGAAAGACCATCCTGCCTTATGCCATGTCCACTGTGCCACGGTCATCTAGCTGATGGAGGAAGTTTGGACAACAAGCTCTTGTCTGTCCTCCCTTTTCTTTTTGTTTCGCTCAGGACAGTGCATGACTATGGCACAGTCAGGATTATAATGCTAGGATGCTTTTCTCTACTCTGGAGGTTTGCATCTTAAGGGGCATTGGGGAGTTCGTAAGGCAGCCTGGCCACAAACTCTCCTCAAGGCAAAAAGCAGGTTTGTGAGCAAAATCCTAGGGGGTTTGAAGGGCAATGCAGCCCCATGGACAACAATAAGAAATGTTGCAAGTGTTTGCCTGGAAATCACAAACTGAACCTGGTGTGAGGCAGCAAGACCTTCCTAAAATGTTTGGAGCTGTTTACTCAGTGTATGAGAGTTCGGTTTTGCTTCTGTATCTTGTTTTTAGGTTTTGTTCTTCATCATTAATATTTTGTTTTCATGAGTGGAGACTGGGAATTGAATTGCCAAAATTCAGTGTGACACCAAGAACTCCTTCCTGCAGTAATCACAACCTGGAGAGGCAGAGTGAGCAGGATCTGCCCCTAAACACACCTGTCTTGGGTGATTTCTACAGTTTCCAGGGAGGAACACTGGGAAATGCCTGGACCACAAGCATCTCCCATCTCTCATCTCCTATCTCCCTCCTTCTTTGTCTGATCTCCTCTGTCCATCCCTGGCATGGTGCTATCAGCTCCATGCCACTGGGGGAAGCATCTAAGGAGAAACTCAGCCCAAGACCCCACTTCAGTGGAGGGTCCTGCAAAAACCTCCATCTTTGGCACTTCTTTAATAGAAGCAAACATCCGATTGATTCCTGCAGTCTCTCTCAACAGGGAGCCGGGAAACGCTCAGCACGGAGGAAAGTTGAGTAAAAACAGGGAAAAAATGACATTTCCTATCATTGGTCCAAGCTTTCCTCCATCTCGGAGGTTGTCTGAACATGGATGTGGGATGTGGAGGAGTGGGGCTTGGGTATGGTGGCTCAGCTGAGCTTCCTGCCCAGGCGGCACTGGTGTCCTTGAGGAATAGGCCTGGGGCAGTGTTTCTCCACAGCCTCTGCTGTGGGGATTCAGGCCCCCTCCTGTCCTGCCGTGCTTTTTCCCGGCGCCAATTTCAAAGACGTGCGATGCTTATTAGTATGCTGTGCTTTGTGCTGGCTTTTATCACCATTGGAGCAGATGGCTGGGCTTGGACCACTGCCCTCCGCTTGCAGAAAGGCTGGTTAACAGCATGGTAGTTACAAGGACAGGTATGGGATGTAGGAAACATCCCCCTTTAGGATCCGAGCAGGAAGAGGGGATGGGCAGCGGCAGGATTGCCTGGTGATGGCCGAGGGCTGTTGGCAGACAGGGTCACTGGAGAGATGCCCAGCGGTGTACCTGTGTGATGCTCTCTTGACATTGCTCATGGAGGTAGGATGTGGCTGGCAGGGAGTCACACCACAGGGGTGGTTCCCCTGCCTGCCCCAGGGTAACAGAGGAGGCAGGTCAGTGTGTCCCTTGTCCTACTGGGGACAGGGTGTGGGCTACAGTGTCCTGATGCATTAGGGCTTGCTTAGTCAGTTTGGAGGAGCTGCAAGGTGTTGTTTGAGAGAAGAGGAACCCACCTTGCTAGTGGAGCAGAAATCCCCCAGCCCCTGCAGCTGCAGGGTGAAGACTTTGCTCCTGGGGGTCTTGGGGCTCCACTGGCCTTTCCACAGCTCCCTGCCCTCATGGGAGCACATCACTGTGATCCACATGAGCAAGAAATTACCTGTCCTGGGACCCAGATTTCCAGTCAGGCAGGATCCCAGTCTGAGCTGTTTCATGCATTGCTTGTTCCTCCCTAAACCATCCCAGCTCCCCCTGTAGCCCCTGGGCTCTGCAGTACTGGAAAGCAGCTCTGGTTTTAGTTGGGCTGATGCTCCCTTCAGGAGAGTTTCTTACTTCATTCCCATGGGCACAGGGCAGCTTTCATTGCTGCCTTTCTCACTGAGACATCTAATCAGTGACATCCAGGGAAGATGGAGCAACTCCAGGCTTCAGCTCTGTGTTGGAGCCAAGAGCCCTGCAAGCCTACGGCTACCCTCAGGGACACATCTTCCACAAAGGCAGCTTGGAAATTTTTTGAAGGCCATCCCTCCCCTTTCTGTCCGTCTCTTCTTGACCATGAGTGCAGGAGGGTCTGTCCATCCACCCAGGGGTCCAGCAGCACTCCCCAGTCTGGCAGAGGCATAGTGATGGAGGGTCTTTGCTGTGGGGGACTCCTTCCTCCAGGCCATCCTCTCACTCAGCGTCTACGCTTCGTTATTGGAAAGGGAGGAAAGCTGCAGTCTGCAAGAGCCATGAGCGAATTAATTTCAGCTGGCCTCGGTCATCCCTGTGGCACTCATGGTCCAGGGGAGCAGTGCTAATCGCCCTGTTGACAGTGGGGGATTAAATTAGATTTAAGAAGACTTTTCAAGCAGCAGGGGCTCTGACTCTGCAGGTAAGGCTTTCTGATAGCATGTATTAAGGAGATGATAAAGTCCTTCTTTTTTCTCCTCCTCTTAAGCAACAAAGTGGAGTTTAGTGCTGACGGGGCATTGTAAGGCCAGGAGGTGTTAGGGCTGTTAGCAAGTGTACGGCATTAAGCAACAACTATTTTGTCCTCTCCTTTCCCTCGTCTTGCTGCTAGGGGTGATCTGAAGGGAGGAGATGTCATTCAGTGCTTTTGGGCACCCAAGTGCTGTTCCCAAGGCTGCCCCGCTGCCCACAGTGCTGCCCATGAGTGGTGCAACCCCTGCAAGAACCAGGTCTGGAACGTGTCCTGCCCACTGTGGTGCTTCATTGCTAATCCCAGCAGCACATATTGCCCTCCAAGAGGGATGGCATCTTGCTGGAGGCACCCCAGGGGCTGGGGAAAGGTGTGGCAGGATCTCTGCTAGCAAAGGGATGAGCTGGGCAATCAAGGGTGGCTTTGGTAAGGGTGTTTCCATGGGGCTGGGGACCAGGAGATGTCTGCTGCGAGTGTCTCCAGCACAGGTGCACTGTAATGGCTACAGTCAGCATCTGCTCTACAGGCATACCTTCACACCTTGGGGACAGGTAGATTGTGACCTCTCATGCAGGATAGCTGTGCTGCAGTGTTTACAGTCAACATCTGTGATACGGGTGTACAGTACCATCTACAGTCAGCATGTGCAGTACAGGTGTACTGTAAGGTCCACAATCAGTTCAGGTGTACCATAGTGTCTGCAGTCTCTGTGTGCAGGACAGGTGTACCAGAGCATCTACAGTTGGTGTCTGCAGTACAGGCATACCAGAGCATTTGCAGTCAGTGTCTGCAGTACAGGCGTACCATGGTGTCTGCAGCTGGTGTCTGCAGTAGAGATTGTACCATAGTGTCTACAGTCACTGTCTGCAGTACAGGCACACGGTAGCATCTACAGTGGGAGCCTGCAGTACAGGCACTGCAGAGCTCCTTTGGAAGGCTCTGGGCAAAGGCTGCAGGGGGACACGCAGGAAGGAAATGACTTAACGGAGCTTTTTTCTTCCTGGGGTCACCACTTCAGAGCCAGGCCCTGTAACAGCACCTGGTGAGGAACTGTGTGACAGAAGACTTTGTCATGGAAACACTAGGGTTTAAAGCTACCACTTTTCTTTTGTGGGAGCCACCCACTTCCAGAATCAGATCTTATTTATTATTGCTGGGAGGGGGCTGTGGCAGGTGAGAGTTGTGGGGGGGAAGCTGGGGTGCAGCCCACATCCCTTGCCAGCTGGGGAGAGCCCTGCCCTGGAGCTGCTGTTTCCAGCTGCCAGTTGATACCCCATTACCAGCGAGCATCCCCACTTTCTAAGGATCTTTCTGAGGGATAACTGGGAAGGATCCATCCCTCTGCCTGCTCAGAAGAGGACACTTGGACTGTTCAACAGGTGGTGCATCCTACTTTTTGGCTGAATACACTATCTATCCCCTTCACTCTTGTTGGTCACCTTGGGACTGTCCTCACCCTGTCACACCAGAGCAGTTAATATCACATCGCTGTGCCCCTTCAGTCCTGCTTGCAGGGGCAGCCTCTGGGCTTGTCTTCATGTAAATCTGGCCACAGCCCCCTTCCACATAGCCTGATCTGGCTCAGGGAAAGCACGACTGGAAATACATTTGGTTTAGACAGAGAGGGCACCATATTCCTGTCTTCTGATAAGAGTAACCATGACTGATGTCCTCATTACCCTTAGGCATTAGGACACGGCAGGGAAGGATCAACTAGTTGCTGTTGCCCAAAACAAGAAGCTGGGGACAGCAAGAAAGGCTGCTGGCGGCGGCTCCAGCTCCAGAGCTGCTGGGCCACCGCATCTCGTGTGCCCCCTCGCCACCCTCCACTTCTGCCCAGGCTCCTCTTTCTTCTCCGCTGCCAAGAAATTATTCACTACAAGGTCAAAAACAAATATTCCTCAAGCTCTTTTCCTGCAGAAGATTGAGTTTCCTGCTGCTGGGTTTGCTGTGTAATAAATGCGGTTCCCCACCGTCACCTTTCAACTGGTCCCTGCTGGAGCGGGGATGCAGCCCGAGGAGCTGCATGCCTGGTGAGCTGCTCCTCACTGGCCCGTGTGCCTGCGTGCCAGGGTGCTGGCTTTTGCTAGAGAAACAATTAAATGAGCCAATACAGCAAATGGAAATTTGCATTAGAAGCATCTGCAGAAATTGCGAAGGTTTTGTTATGTGCTTGAAAAAAAAAATAAATCAACATGGCTTTGGGCAAAACAGTCAAACAAAGCAAATACTGCATGGGAAATTGCAATTCAAGTGAGAAAAAGTTGGTTTTCTGGCTAGATTTTTTGCACTAAAATAGCTCTGGCTCCTGCCTGGTGACAGAGCTCATCTCTGAGAAGAAATAAGCTTTTGCAAGGTGAAAGCAGCTGGGCGGTAAGGTCTCTGTGCCTGCACTGGGAGCCTCTGTGTCCTGACAGTGCCACAGAGTCCCCAGCGACCTCAGCTGTGCCCCTCCTCTCTTTCTCCACCTGTAGCCAAACACCATCACCCTTGAGACTGTCAGTGCTTCAGGACAGGAACCATCCCTTGCCACATAACTGTGGTGCCTCTGTCCGTGCGGATCTGGTCTTGGGTGAGGCTGCCAGGCATGTGGGCAGGAGCAGCAGCAATTATTTTAACACCGATGAGGAGCAGCAGGGGAGGGCAGGTGGGTTTGTTCCCTGGCAGGACTGAGATGTAGAGTGTGATAGTTGGTGATGATACTTGCACCAGCACAAGCCAAACAGAGGGCTATGATGAGCAGATCTCACACTTTTCAAAGAGCAGGCTGACTGCCAGGGTGTCGGAGAGGCTCCTGTCATTGCCACTGTGTCCAGAGTTGGGATGGCTGCACTACCTGGGGGTACCTGGACTGCAGTGCAGGGGGGGCTCCAGCCCTGGTGCAGTTCCCCTGCTTCAACTCATGGTGCCACCCACCAAATTCCAGGGCTGTAGGCAGTGAATATTCAGTGGGAAGTGAATTTGGGATTGGTAGAAAAAGTCGGCTCCTGGTTTGCAGGCAGCTCCCAAGGTGCCCGGGGCACCACGTGCCAACACTGCCCCGGCATGTGGCATGGCCACCTACCTCCAGTCCTGGCCATCACCCACTCCCCGAGCTGCCACTTTCAATGGCAGCCAGCACACAGGCAGGGTGGCAGCAGGAGCCACACTGCAGACATGGTGGGGAGACATGGAGGAGGCAGAGCGGATAGCAGGCATGGGGAAGAAGAGGAGCAGGAGAGAAGAAGCAGAGTGAATGATAACGATGTTGTAATTAGCACTTAGTGCTCCTCACACAGAGCTTTCAAAGGAAGGTCACCTTCATTATCTCTGTTTTACAGGCAGGGAAACTGAGGCACGGGGGAGGCAGTAACAGCAATTTGCTCAAGGTGACCCAGGAGGGCTGGGGCTGGGCTGGGAGGGGGGTCTGGGGCTGGTGTGTCTGTGCTATGCAGCCGCAGCATACAGAGGATGGCTCTCGCTGCCAGCTCTCCCAGCCCAAACCTAGCACTGCAAATTCAGAATCGAGGCCGTGGGTCCCTTCTCTGCCCATCTCTGGGCTCCCCATCTTCAGACCCACTGTCAACTCCAGCCTCCATGCCCTTGAGGGGCATTTGAGGCCAGGCTGGTCCTGCTGCACCCCAAACATTTCTCATGATATCCCTCCCAGCCCCTTTTGCGTTCCCCTCCAACCCTGCAAAGGCTCATGTCCTGCTGCGAACCTGAGGCCATCTGGGCTCCTGCAACAGCCGTGTTGGGTAATGGAATATGTTTTGCTGGGTTTTTTTCTCTGGCCAGTACAGCTTCCCCTTTATTTAGGTTTAAATGGATGCCATCTGGCTAACGAGCCCATACTCATGTTCTAGATTAAAAGGCAATCCTCCATGCATTACCGATACGGCACTGAAGATTAGAGAGGTTTAAACGATTTTGAAGGTGTAATTTGCTTTTCATGCATGGTGCTGTTTACCTCCTGGCGGGTGGGCCGGCATTCCCATTGCTGTTCCCAACAGCTCCCTCCCAACTCTCGTCTCCTCTACCAGCTCTGGCTGCAATAAGAGGAGAGCTTGGGCATCTCCAAGCCTGGCAGGGCTGCACAGGGCATCGTTGCTGTTGTTGCTGCCATTTGTCCACTCCTGGTTAAACTCGGTGCAAGGAGGATGTTCCCTGATTGTCCCTAAAGCCCAGCATGTTTCCACCCACCTGCCTTCTTAGCTGTCTCCCCCTCCACACCTCCCTGCACCCCAACATCCCCTGGAACATGGCACGGCTCACTGGGACAGAGCAGCCTCTGCCCCTCTCCCAGCCCAGAGAGATGGGGACCGACTGTGGCCTATCAGGGTGTCAATGGCAGGTGGCTGAGGCAGCATGCTGCACCCATCAGTCACTGCGAAGACACTGGTGAGGGTTACACTGCCCCTGGCATGCCCAGAAATGCTGCTGCTGTTGCATCAGACTGGTGGACAGCACAATGCTCGGTGCTAGCACAAGAAGGGGCCACACCAGAGCGGCAGCTGCCTGTGCTGGGATCTGCATCTTGCATATCCTAAGTACTGGCTGCTGCTGTGAAGTGTCTGGCTGTGTTCCCACCTCTTCAAAAAACCTCTGTCACCCACTTGCAGGCAATGTCTGCTCCTAGGGTGATGCTGCAGCTGCCAAGGAGAGCCCAGCACCAGCATTTGACTTCTTAAAGGGAAATGTTGAAAATGAGATGAGGAAAATACAGTATTTGTGCAAGGCATGTTGTCACCTCCAGGCACCTGGTTGTGCTGGCAGGTGTCATGGAAAGTGCCACAGGCTATTGAATGATGAAGCATGCACCAGAAAAATGCTTTGTTTTGCAGCAAGTTCCCTCATGGCTGAGGTGAAGTCTTGCTTTGTGGCCATCTCCTTGCGGTCCCATTGCGCCCTTCAGCTGCCCAGCAGGAAACGGCTCTCAGCATGCCACATGCAAGGTCTCCTAGAGAAAACCCTGACTGCTTCTGCCTGTGTTTGCTTCCACAGATGGCTAACCCTGTCCCGTCAGCCTGCTGCGTGGTGCTCGCTGCAGTGGTGGTCGTCTATGCCCAGAGACACAGCCAGCAAGGTGAGTCTCTTCACACCTTTCCCACCTTGGGGGTCCCACAAAATGTGAATGCAAATCCTCTGGCCTCTCTCCTGGGGCAAGCTGGGTGAACACTCCAGGCTTGCCTGATATTATGTTTCTGAACATTATCACTTTTCTCCTCTCAGTGACACATGCATCACCTCCTGCCCACTGCTGTGGGGTTTGGTCCTGCATCCCCCCAGTGCCCGTTGGTGACCCTCACCCTGCTCCTACCCCTGAATGTCCAAGGGTGCCCCTAGAGTGAGGGTACCGCTTCCCATCCCTTCATCCCCCCTTTTCTGCACACTATCATGTGCAACACACCCATGAAGAGGGAGGAAGAAGCAGCAGCCTGACAGCTCCAAGCCCTGACACACCACACCATGACCATGATGGATGCCTCATTCTGCTCTCATCTCCTTGGGGTGACTTTGTCCCCATTGCCACCACACAGCTGCACCCACCACTAGGTCTCTCCTCTCCAGGTTGGCAGAGGATTCAGGGCTTACCCTAGTGATGGCTTTAGAGAGACTATATTTTAGAGTCACTGGTGGCATTGGGAGCTGGAAGACCCCACATGATCCTGGGTCAAGACAGGAGCAGAAGGGTTATGGGGGGAACGGTTGGGTCCCACTGTAAGGTCACCTATGGCAGCCCTGCAAAAATGGGACAAAATGAGGGACCTCCAAAATTCACTGGCTTTCCTGGCAGTCAGCCTGGCTGTAGTTGCTTTCAGTGGATTATAGAGGGGAATCTTGATGATTAACTCCAGTAAGGACATCTGTGCATCTGTGGGCTCTGTGGGATTGAGGAACCCAGCCAGAGTGCCCCACTGAACTGCCCTAAATCCAACTGGGTGGGTTTACATTGCTGGAAGCTGCCAGCTTGGTCACAAAGCAGCTGGGGCTTGGCAACACATCCCCATCACATGGGGCAGCCACTCTCTGGACACGGAGGGAGCTTGCTGGGTGGTGTTACAGGAGCATCCCAAGCACCTTCCCAGGGTACCTGCTTGAAGCATTTAAATGTTGAGCTGTCTGCTGCTTGTGGTGGTGTGATGCTTTCTACAGAGAAGCAGTGCTGCTTGGTCCTGCTGTGCTTGCAGGATCACTGCCTGGGAAGCTTTGAAGGACCCAGTGTCAAGGCTGCCAGAGCATCCTTTGGATGCACTCATGTTGTTTCACTCCGTGCTGTGGGGATGGCAGCCCAGACCTGTCACACAGGGAGATGCACAAAACACAGATGTGCCAGGTACTTCAGGGTTACGCACACTTGAAATGTGTTGTCTAGACAAGAGGAACAAATGCTGCTCCCCACCAGTGCTGACCAGGGCCACGCATTTTGCCACTGGCAGCAGCGTACTGGCACAGAGAGCGTGGCCCTGGCTAAGGCCCCTGGCCAGTTGAGCTGCAATGACTGTCACCTTCTGCTCTGTGATGCATCAGGATTCAGGGATTTGGCAGCATAGCCTACCTGTCCCTGTGTTCCTCATTTTTACCCTGCCTGGCAGCATCCAGGAGGGAGATGTCTGGGGCACCAGCTCAAAACTGGAGCTGCTGAGACCTGAGGTCATCAGCAAGCACCTGAATGGGGTGCACGGAGTGAGGCAGGGCTCTCCCCATCTGCAGGAGCCAGAGAGGCTGCTCTGAACTGGGGAGCATAAAAAGGAGAGAGAAAGGAAAATTGGGTGTAAGAGCTGGAGGGAGGTTAGTAGGCCACTTCCAGAACTGTCCTCACTCTGTTCCCCAGAGGCAGCGTGTGTCCCTCCTGGTCACCTCTCTGAAACACCGAGGTGATGCTATGGGCAGGGACTTTGGAGCAGCAGGTCTCCTGCCCACCCCGCCATGTCCGGCTTGGAGAGGCTGCACACATGCAGGTGAAGTCGGGGAGCATCTGCTCTGTGTTGGAGACCCAAGGGGTGTGCTCCATCCCCCCCAACCCTGAGGTCACCCCCTGCCCCACTGCAGTCTTCCCTCACCAGCCAACCCTAGGGCTCATACCCCACCAGCCAGGCACTTGGGCTGGGAAAGCACAGCAGGAATGGGGTGGAAGGATGGGATAATCCCACTGGTGGCAGAGACTGGGTGGAGTGGGGGAAAAACACTGGCATGGAGTCCATTTATTGTGCACTTGAGGCACGCTCGACTTTAATAGCTTATGAAGCACTTTAAGAGATGCATTAGCGCTGAATACTTGAGTGAGGAGGATGTGACAAGCTGTTAGATGAGCAGGAGCACGACGCAGCAAGCCCGGCCACCCGCTCCTGGCTCTCACGTGCACCCTGGTGATTACTGGAGCGTCCTGCGAAGTGCCACATGAATTAATAAAAGCAGAGTCAGGCTTGGTGGAGGTGAAGCTGCTCATGCGTTAACCCCTTTGCTGCTCAACTTTGGGCCTTTTCCTTGGAGTTGGCAGGGCAAGGGGTGCATTTGTCTGGGATGCGGGAGCCCAGGATGCTTCGCGGTGTTGGGGGGGAAGGGTGGAGGGGCTCAGAGGTCAAGCAGATTTGGGTACCCTCTCTCCCTGTGGTCACAGAGCTCCCTTGCTTCGCATCAGTGGCAGGTTGCTAAAGTTACACCTGCACCACCCCACTGGGCAACGCCGCTTCCATGGGGTGGGCACTGGACAGTGGGAGACCAGAGCCATTGCTCAGGGCAGCCCCAGGGGGATGCTTGGAGGGTGGCACTAAGATGCTGGCTCGAGCAGTGGGATTTGGGTGTCTGACTGCAGGGAAGGGCAGAGAGGCAGCGAAAGAGAGTGTTCATGAGGGGCTCTCCCACAGCACAGCCACTTGTGTCACCCCAACCAGGGGAATGCCTGGCTGCGGGTGGGGGATGCCACTCCCCTGATTTCTCAGGGTTGTGTCTTCACTCCCAGAATAGCTCAAACCATCAAACAGGGATGGCTTCCAGCCCACGTCCACCATGATATCTTTGGTTGCAATGTTTCGGGGCAGCCGGGTTGGACCGTGGGTGCTGCTGGAGACGCCAGCGCTGCCACCAGCCGGGAGTTGCACGGTGTGCTGACAGCTAATCCCATTGCTGCTGAACTGATCACCTCGTGCTGCTCAGCCCCTCATGCTGGGTGGCTCTGGCAGGCTCCAGCGGCATGCTCGGCGTGGGTGGGATCGCTGCTGCTGCATTGAACGCACACTGTTCCCCAACCCAGCTGGGGCAGCCGGTGCCGGATTGTTTTGAACAGCCACCTCAGTGGTCGTGAATATAACAAAGGAAAAGGCGGTGCATGGGGTAAAATCGGAAGCAGGGAAAAAAGACATGAGGCTTGCAATGGTGAGCTGCCAGAATAGATTGTTGTAGGGTGGTGCGTTGGCCCTCTGGCTGGACTCACTGAGCAAGTGGTGCAGGGATGTCCCCCCAGTGCATGGGTAAGCACTAAAAGTAACCCAGCTTCAGACAGGGCTGCTGGATCAGGGACATCCTACCTCCAGAGACAAGCATTGCCCTGGGCACCCATGAGGCTGTCCCCATCCACACAACTCCCAGCCAGCACAGAGGGATAGTCAGGAGCTACAAGAAGAAATGGGAGAGGACAGGGGAGGCAGAACTGGCTGAAGACCATGCAGGAGATCCTGGTGCTCTCCCCATTATTGTGAGTAGCTCAATTTTTGTTCCTGTGTTTCCTTCTCCAGGCAGTGGTTGCTGCTGAATTATTTCAGAGTAGAGGAAGGTGATGGGGAAAGCTCAACAGAGCACAGAAGTGATGCTGCCTGCTGCGACACTCACACCTTTGGTTGGCCAGGGGCTCCGTTGTGTGAGCAGCCCTGTCAGGGGTATGTGCAATGCAGAGACCTTCTGCCTGGCAGGGCTGGGGCATCCTCAAAGGAAAGGGAGAAGCCACAGCATGAGCCCTGAGACTTTGTTAAAGCTCCTTATCTGGGAAGTGTGTACATGGTGGAGATGCCTAACTGCGTGACAGGCCATAAAGTATACATGCATGGGTGATTTCAGCTCTTTCTATTCATTGCCATGACTGCCTGTGGCTGGACTTAGCTGTTCCCAGTAGACCCAAGGGCTACAGCAGTCCTGGAAAGACAGATCTCTGCTTCCTTAGGCTCCTGCCATGACCAAACCATCTTCCCCATCCGTCAGCCCTGCCAGAGTTATGTCCACATCTGTCCCAGATTGAGATTTCTCTGCTTTTAAAAGAGGAGTAATTCTGCTTTATTGATCCTCACCTTCCTGAATTAACTCATGTTTAAACAATAATTATGTTTTCACCCAGGAGAAGAGACAAAGAGATAAACGTCTCTGGAAATGAATCCGTTTCAGATGCCACATGCCGGCGTTAATTTATTGATGGGTGCAGAAGCTGCTATCTCCTCTCTTTCTCACCAGCAACAAGCAATTAGCCCCCATCATTCCTCAACCGAGGAAGAGAAAGAGATATTTTCTTTCATTACTTTTCCTTCTCTCTTGCTTTCTTAAGCCCTAGCACTAATCTTTTGCAATCGTTCTGCTGCAAGGCCTCCCAGGAGCTCCAGTTTGCATGCGCCTTGTTAGAAATGCTGCCCACATTTCAGCTAAAACAAAGCCTGGGCCGGTAAAAAGCCTTCAAAATGCACACCAAAGCCATGCAAATTGGCTTTTCAAAGCAAACCCAACTGTAGATATGTCCCTCTCTGCCCTCCCCACATTGTCCAACCTTCTCTGTGTGGCATTTGTTGGCTGACAGGGAGGCAACCAGCTCTTCCTGGACTCTGCTTCCTTCCACATCAGTCAGCCCATGCAACTGCCGAGGCTATCTGCCTGGCACAGTTAAACTAGTTGCTTTGCTTTTGGGGGTGTTCTCTGAGTTTTCTGAGTAGGAGATGGTTTGTAGGTTTGTGCAGGAATGTGTGGTTGGTCTGTAGATATCTGAGTAGGTTTTGGTTGTTGTGCAAATGCTGTTCAGTTAAGGTGTATGGATTCAAGTGGTGTGATGGGCTACTTGGGTCTTGAGGCTTGGTCTTGTGCCCATGGGTGCACAAGGAAGATGTCCATGCAACCTAAGAAAGCCCTGCAGGAGTAGTCTCTCCAAATAAAAATACAGAATGTCTCCCCTCCCCTCCCCTCCCCTCCCCTCCCCTCCCCACCCCTCTCCTCTCCTCTCCTCTCCTCTCCTCTCCTCTCCTCTCCTCTCCTCTCCTCTCCTCTCCTCTCCTCTCCTCTCCTCTCCTCTCCTCTCCTCTCCTCTCCTCTCCTCTCCTCTCCTCTCCTCTCCTCTCCTCTCCTCTCCTCTCCTCTCCTCTCCTCTCCTCTCCTCTCCTCTCCTCTCCTCTCCTCTCCTCTCCTCTCCTCATGCTATTGAAGTGCCCTTCAGTCATGCATTAATTGACATGACTAACATCTGTCATGAGTTGTTTTTCCACCCGTTCCTCAGGGCAAGATGCATGTGCAGCAGTGTTTTGGAATTTTTGTAATTGCCCAGGCGCAAGCACTCGCTGGGGAAGGCAAGGTCAAAGGGACCGACTGCGTGTGTGCTGAGCGGCCAGCTGGGAGCCTGGAGGTGGTACATGCTTCCCACAGAGCCTCATCTGTGCTCAGGCTGGGGCCAGTGCCGGAGGAAGCTCTGTCTCCTCATTATATAGCACCTCCCCACCTCCCATGACACCTCCTTGCATCTTGGGCCAAGTGTTGCTCTCATCACAGCACACTGGCACTTCATCTCTGGGTGGCTCCTGCCAAGGCCTTATTGGCGTTGTCCTCCCCAAGATGCAGCCCTGCCTTCTGCGAGTCTGACCTGCATTCCTCCACTGGAGATGAATGGACTTGTGTTTGACTGCATAAAACACATGCTCTTGCTGAGGGAAGGCTAGTTTATTAACTGTTCCAGAGCTCTGTGTGCGATGGACTCATCCTTTCTGTTATATATATATCAGTCTTTGTGTCACTGGAAAACTTTGCCAGCAACAGTTTTATGTTGCCTTCAAGATAATTGATAAGACAAGTGATTAGCAATTGGCCAAAAACAGATCCCTGCGGGGCCACACTGGGAACACCCTCCTGCAATGATGATTCCCCATTAACAATTAATTCCCCATTAGCAATTACATTTTTTAATCCTTCCTGTTATAACTCTGGATGCTCTCATTATCCAGCTGGCTGAAATACTAGCCTTGCTCCAAACTGCAGCCCCGTTCAGCGTATGAGCTGGTTTCAGAGTATTCCTAGGACCTCCCTCCCATTAGGAAGCAGGGTTTGGAGTAGCCTTTACCCGCCACACCATCCCTCCTCTTTGCAAGCCTTCTCAAAGCCAAAATGCTCTACAAATTTGCTTTGTGGAGAGCCAGAACCAAGGCATGGTGCTGGATCCATAAAAGGACATGGCATTGGAAGGATGTTATCAGTGTTTGCTCAGTGCAGTCAAAGTTGGGGGGGCTTAGCTCAGCCTGTTCTCAGTCTGAATGAGCTCAGTTCATGGTGGTGTTCACATAGTCTGCAGAAGGAGCCAGCTGTACCCAGACAACCTCAGTCCTGGGGCATATCATGAGTAGATGCTCCTGCCTTGGAGCTGCAAGAGGGGAAAGACACACACACGAGGGCAGTGGGGGAAGACATTGCCAAAGGTGTAGGCATCCCTGGATGACAGCACCCCTAGCAGAGCAGCACTGCCTGCACCTCTGCCCCCGCCCCAGCAGTCATCTCACTTCTGTAGGCAACTCATGTACCTGGCGGGTGAGTCAGCCTGACTCACTGGGGACACATTACACCTCACATGAAGGCTCCAGTGCTGGCGGCTTATGTGCAGCGATTAGGATTCAAGCTTCTCCACAAGACAGAGTCTGCTTAAATCATTCTGAAGGCTGCCGTTCAAGGGCAGGCATCCACTTTTTGCTCCTTTGCCTTGCTAATTGCTGCTCAGAGCTAAGCTAGCACAAGCTCATGGCTGTCTGCTGGGGACCAGCATTGTCCCAGTGGGATTGCTGCAACTGCTCTAGGATAATCTGCTGGCCCATCCCATGCTGGCTAGAGGTACAACCCGGCTGTAGTTCAAGTTGCCTACTGATGTCTTCACAGGGAAGGTCCATCACCTTCATCCCTGGGCATTTATTACCGTAGTGGTTTCCCCATTGCCTCTCCATCTTCCCTGCCAGCCCACAGCTGCAGGGAAGCAGCAGAGACAGCAACTCACCCCACCTGCAATGACACCCCAGCTGCAACCCATTAAACTCAGCTGCATGCTCTTAGGCCATTTAAGAGCCCATCAAGGTCTAGGGTTCCCCTTGCTTCTTTGATCTTTCCCTGCTGCTTCCCTGCCCTACATGGTGAAGGTGAGTCTGTCTGATAAGAAGAACTCCAGACCCAAACAGACACAAACTTCTGCACCCCCTGTCCTTTTCATTCCTAACCCCTGTCTGTCCCAGAGCACTTGGAGGTTTGGGTTTTTTTATTTTTTTTCCAGCACAAGATGCATCTCCCAAAAGGTTCCCTGTCTGCAAAATAAAAGAAAGCAGCAAAAATAGCCCCAGGTCCTGGAACAACTTTTTCTATTACTGGACATCCCTCTGAGCTCAAGTAGATTTCCTGTCCAGACACAGAGTGAATTATGGACAAGCTCTTGGAGGCTGACCTTGTGGTCAGCCGGAGCACAGGCTTGCTAATAAATGTGGTCAGCCCCTACCACAAACAGCCTATTTTTAGTGCCTGTGTTTCCTTGCCTGCTGCATCGTCACCCCACAGGTCCCTGAGCTGAGCATCCCTGGGGGTCCAGCTGGCAGTGTAGGATAGCCCTGTGGGGAACACATCCCAGGCTTGCTCCTCCTGCCTGGGAGGTGGGCAATTGAGAGAGTTGATTTCCATGCAGTGTCTGTTAATTTTGCACTGCAGAAAGTCATTGATGCACATGGTGGGGTGGCTTGTCTTGCTGGAGCACACTGCAGGAGCACAGCTCGTGCCTGTCACACAGGGATTGGAGATCTTGCAGCTCTTGCCTAAGGTTTGTGCTTGGAAAATAGCAGCAGGTCAATGTGAGATTGAGGTCCCGTTGTGCAAAGTGCTGTTGGATGCATGAGGAGAGATGCTTTTAAAGTACAGGTGGAGGAGAGAGGAGAAGAACAGGAAGAAAAATACAGGGACTGGCACTTAGGTGAGAGAGAACACAGCTCGATGGCTTCAGGACTTTGAAGACCTGCTCTTTGCAAGTTACCAAAGTTTGGAGACATACAAAGGACATTGCAAAGAAGCTGCCTGCTTTTGCTATACGAGTCTGTCTGGAGGCGCTTGCACTGAATTTACCCCTTTTTGGGAATGGAAGAGTTATTTGAAATGGAGATTAGGTTCTAGAGTAAAGTGGAAATCTGTTCCCAGGCCCACATGAGCCATCCAAGAGACTGTGAGGAAATCTAGTTGGCAATATCTGTGATGCAATCAATGGAAGTGTTTATATTTTTGGTAGCAAGTCGTGTGTATTGAAGCAGATCACAAAGCTGTAAAAGAAAACATAACTGAAGAGTAAAAGTGTGGATCTGGCAGGTTTTGGACAAGCCTGTGATCCCAGAAAATTCATGAAAATGGTTTACAGCTGTGGTGAGAAGAAGAAGCTACCAGGAGGATCTCAGTCTGCCAGGATTCATTAGTTCTGCTGGTGGCAAGGAAAACATGTCTCAGTAGTCTCTTAGACTTCATTAAACATATTGACAAGCAGTGAAGGAGGAGGAGTGGGCTTTGTAGTCCACCCAGACACCCAGAGGAGCTTTGAATGGAGAGCATTCAGCCCAGGAGTTAACTGCTGATGTGGGAAAAGCTGCCACAACCCACTGGGAGGAGGCAGGACCTGCTGGTGTGGATGTGCAGAGGGGATAGCATGAGATGGGGAGCAGCACTTGGTTCATGGAGCATCTGCATAAGCCAGCTGGGTCCTTGCCAACAAATCCTTGCTGAAACCCACTGCTGGACAAGCCCTTCTTGCTGGGGAGAGGATGGGAGGAAGGATTTGGATAAAGGTCATTTCCTTCTCGGGATGGCATA
The DNA here is from genome assembly GCF_031877795.1 of Strix aluco. NCBI lineage: Eukaryota > Metazoa > Chordata > Aves > Strigiformes > Strigidae > Strix > Strix aluco. Next base: position 85,931,005 of record NC_133971.1, on the reverse strand, counting down.
ATCCCACTGTGTGGAGCAGGAGCATTGCTTCCTCCGCTGATGCTCAGTTGTAGATTGAGGCATTGCCGTAGCAGCTGGGAGTCCCCAAACACTCATGGAAGCCAAAATGTGATTTGCACAGATTTTCAGACCCAGGGAGCAGAGGTGTAGCCCAGCATGCGGGGAATAGCCATGGGCTTTGCTCTTTGCTTGAGCTCCAGCTGTTGAAGAAGGGCCATGTCCTCTCCTAGCACTGAGCTCCTTTTGGTGAAGGAGGAGGCAATCCTTGTTCATGGGTTATGCCTGTTTTTTTATGCCTGCTTTTACATTCTCAAAGGCTTCCAGAAATGGAAGATAGCATAAACAAGTGACAGTTGGAGTGAAAACCTTTAGTGCTTCAGGGGGTTGGCTTCATTTAGCCTCCAAAAGCTCAGAAGAGTCTTGTCTTGGAAGTCACATGTGGCTGTCCCAGGGAGCCAGCCATCTCACATTTCCAAAGCAGCCTCATCCCCACCAGCCTGTTCAGAGATTCATGCACAACTGAACTTGGAGTGAAGGTGCCACTCATTATTTATCCCTTTTGAAGCGTTTCCAGTGTCTGAAGTCCTGGATCGGAGACTGCCCTGGGACTGCAAAGACAATCTCCGGTCAGGCTGAAAGATCAAAGTGCTGCAGCTCTGGGAGCAGCTCTGGGCACCATTTGCAGGAGCCCATGACCTTAGCAGAGGGTGCTACAAATCATCCCTGGAGCGTGTCAGAAGAGCTGTGTGTGTCAGACCCCGGGACCAAAAGGGCAGGCAGGGCTGGGGCTGAGATGTTCAGGTCCTGCACATCCATCAGTAGTGTTGGGCATGCAGTGAGTCACTCGCTGCTGTCTTCAGGTCACCTGTGACACTTCTGTGAGCAAGCAAAGCCCTGGATAATGGGAGCACAGACACAGCAAGACACTGAGCCTAGACATCATCATCTCTGCTTCCTGGGGAGAGGATTTTGCTAGGGTGGGAACACGGCAAAGGAACCATGAAGCATACTCAGGAGAGCAGATGCTGGGACATGACATGCACAAACCCTTTATTATCAAAGGGTTGGGTTTGGGTTTTTTTTTTAGGGGGTGGGGTGGGGGGTGTAATTTCTCTGGGCAGATGCTGTGCTTCTGTGCAAAGGGAGATACCTAACACCCAGATTCCTAATCCAGGTGGGAGATGCTGGAGCGTAAAAGATAAACAGAAGAACAACTTGCAAGACGTGCAGTGTGTCCTGTGGAGGAAAAGAACATCTTTCAGGATAAGCAGTCTTGGGCAGCACTAAATGGAGTGGATCCATGCAGAGAAGCCAATATAATTGTGGCATATTAAAAGGAAGAGGAGAAGAAGGATTGAGGAGGGGCTGTGGCAGGCTTGTTACAGAGGGGGAGAAGGGATGTGTGTCACCTTGTAATGAGTGTTCCAGGAAGGCCAATCAGGCAGAGAAGTGAAGTGAAACCACAAAGCAATCGACAGTGGTGGAGACAGGAGGGGTTACAGTAGTATTAGTCCAGTGTATGGACCATTGATCTCTTGGTGTAGGATTTGCTGGGAAAGATTGTTATTTAGGCTTAGCTGCCACCAGGCACTAATTGGAGCTGAGGAGCCTGGAGCCTCATTGCACCTCCTTCCTTTGCTTAGAGCCATACTGGGGAGGCTGGTGTTGGGGAAGGGGCTTTGTGTATGTGATTCACAGCATGGAGGTAAAACAGACTGTTTCCACTCAGGAGACAACTTTTCCTTCTGCAGTTGCATGCACCTGTGTGCAGGGTGAGTCCCTTGCAAGACACATCTACCTCCTGGTGCAAAATTCCCTGTGGATGGGGCAGAGCCTTGCCACAGGGTGCACACAGCTGGCAGAGCCATGCACTGCCCTTCATCCCAGGTTCAACACACTTGACCTTCCTAGCTGTTTTAGCTTGCAAAGCCTGAAGTGTTTCCCCCAGTGCAGATCTGTGTTAGCAGATTTAAGCCATCTGCCAGTAGCCAGGCTCTTCTTAGTTATCTATTCTGGAGTGTTGCAAAGCAGCCAGAGGTCTGCAGAGCCAATGCTGAAAAACACTGACCTGCAAGGCTGGAAGCCTGGATGACTTCTGCCAGCTAAGATCTGTGTGCTTGGTAGGCAGAAGAGAGACAGCACCATCACACTGAGATGCTGACTGGGATTCACAAGCTAAAGCAGAGCTGCAGCATGTAGCGTGTCTTGCTTGATTCCTGCTGAATTTGCTAAGGTGTAATGAGGTGTGCATGTGTGTGCATGTATTTCTGATGTCCAGGCGTTGGGCGCGCTGCTGGATAACACAGCTCTGCTGGTGAAGAGCTGGTGGGGAATGGATGTTTTGTTATGCCTAAGTGCACTTCTGCTCTCTGGAGAGAGGTCCTCTCTGTACTCTGCCGGTCTGTGCTGCTTGCAGGGGGCTGCATCTGCTGCCTCCAAGATCCAAACTGAAATAAAGCCAAGGAGGTTGCTGAGCATCGCTCACAGAGGTAACAGAGCTACAGAGGGGGATCAGGGTCCCATCCTGTTGTGAGTGGCAGGAAGGCTGGCTCACGACAGCAGCTCACAACACAAACCTGCATGGTGCAGACTGTATGCACAGCAGGCCACTGTTGGGGGCTTGTCCTGGTAGCCTCATGTCTATGCATCTGTCCCAGTGCAGATCTTCTCCAACTAGGCTGGCGACCTCTGCTCACCATCCGCATTGTTTATGCGCAGACTGTCTCCCAGGAGAACAGTAAGGCGAGCCTAGAGCGCTCCCGAGGGGCGTCTCCAGCCATAGCCGTGAACTTGAGATGTAGGATGAGTCACAGAGAGCCTCTTGACTCCAGCCAAGCCACAAGCCTTGGCAGGTCTGCGTCTGCGGCTTGCCTGCACTGCTGTGTGGTTGCTCCAGCTGACAGCATGCTGTGCAAGTGAGAAACTGAGGCACACGGGAGTGAGAGTGCATTAAATCCAGAAGCTAAAGTCTGTCTGTCTGCTTCTCACCCTGCAATTTCACCAGTCTCCATGTCTGGCCATAACTGGAAGCCTGGAGACCTGCCACAACCTGTGCCAGCTGCTGGGGCAACTGGAAAGGCTTGGAGCAAAGCATGAAAATCGAATTATTTGGAGTGGGAAGGGGCTGCTGAGCTCTGCAGGACTCCTGCTGTTGGGAGAGGATGTAGCATTACCTGGGATGCAGCAAGGCACCTGGCTGGTGATCACATCCAAGTTCCTATGCTCAGCAGACTTAATTAGTTTTACCTTTGTAGTGGGAAGCACAGTGCCTTCAGTTTGTCTTTTCTTCCTTTGGGTGGGGATCCCTGCTGTGCGGCGTAGAGGAAGGGCAGCTCAGGAGTTTGGGTCCGCACTGGTGCCTCCTAGCTCTCAGAGCATCACATAAGCCCCTTGCCAGGGGGAGGAACCATGACCATTGCCAATGGCCACAAGCTCACTTGCTAGTGAGCTGCAGCTCCATTCCCACTGGTGCTCCACTTGGAAGTCACTTTACTGGGACTCTTCTCTGCCTCCTTTGTGCTTGAAGACCCTCCCCAGCTTTGCCCAATAATACCCAGTCCTTGCCTTACCCTATCCCAGCATTGTAGGGCACAGTCCTTTGGGTGCTAAGAGGAAGGGTGTTGCTCCTCCCTGGTCTTGCAGGATGCTTGTGCTCTCTTGCTGGACTCATTGCAAGCATCCTCCTCTTGGTCTTGGTCAGGTGTAATAGCTCTGCCAGCTCCATGGTTTCTGTTGGTTGAGAGCCTTTAGGGATGCCTGCAGGCTGCCTTACTGCTTTTCCCATCAAGTCAAAGGCACTCTGCTGATTTACAGCTGTGGCACACTGGGTCTCCCTCTGCTCATGCAACTCCTCTGGCTCTCGGCCCTGAGACAGACATATCCATCCATCCCTCCCAGTTTGCAAAGAGAGTTTCTGTTGTTTTCAACCCAGGTTGCTGTAGACTGATCCTCACTTTTATGGAGAGTGAGCCTTGAATATTCAAGAAACACTAGTGAACTCGGTGTGACCATGGTTGACACGTTCTGGCCCTTAATTAATTAGCATTGATCATACTTCACTTCCAACAGTGGAGGAGGGAGCTGCAGCTCAGGGAAGCAGTGAAGCATTGCAATATAATCACTCCAGCCATTTTCACGCTGCCTGTAGGTGCTCTTCAAAAGTTACATAGCTGCTGCATTGGCAGCATGGGAGACAGGAAAATCCTGAAGGAATAGTAGTGACATGAGACTTTGGAAGCTGTCATTTTAGAAGCAACATTTGTTTATACATTTATGCAGGGTTGGGGGTTTTTTTCCTTATTTTTTTTTCTGATTCTTGGCATTGTCTTATCTTGACTTAGCCTTAGCGAAGGTGCTGCTCACATCTCCTGCATGGCAGCAGGGTCAGCATGGGGTCCATCAGCCCACCAGGAGATTCAGGTGTCGAAGCATGGGACCTCCATGTGCTCCCTTTGCTCCCAGCTCCCCCATCCAAGTGCAGCAGCACCCTTGCAACCCTTGGACACCAAGAAGTGCTGTTTAGGAAGTGGGATGTGCCTTGCTCCCAAGAAATTCAGAGGAGGTTGGGGGTTGGGTCAGTCATTTGAGAATGGAGGTGTCTACCCTATCTGAGCAAGATATACCCAGTGGTCAGCCTTTCTCAGTGTTGGTGAACCTTCCCTCCATGTGAAGTTGTCCATCTCCCTCCATAATCTGGGCAAGTCTTTTCCACTGAGCTCTGTGAGTCCATGGGCTTTTGTATCTGTGACGTACTTCTTTCTCCATATTTTTGCAATTTTGATCTTGGCAGCTCCAAGAGATGGCCTTGGGCATCCTTCTATTGATCTATGAGTAGGACTTTGGGATATAAACCCAGAAGGAAAATTTCAGGATTTAGGTAGGCAGATTTAATCCCATTACATTCTTCATCCTGCCCTAAATCACAGCTCCAGAGTGAAGACCACACAGCGAGAGCCAAGAGCATGTCACAGCTTTTTTAACATGTTGTATGATGTTGCAAATGTGTCTCCTAGCCTGGTACATATTGAACTCTCCCGCGAACGTTGAATGTCTTTAATTCATGCTGTGGCCTGGGCGAGCATCTCCTGAATTTGTCCTTGCACAACCCATTGCCAGCAGGTCCCATTCGGGCTGTGACTGTGTGCTGGCAGCCCCGGCTCTGGTGGGCTTTCTCTCACACGCAACACACATGCACAGCTGCCTTGCCAGGGTGCTGGGAAAGGCAGTGCCAGGGCTGGAAGAGGACTGGGAGGTGGGTGTCAGCAGGCAGAGACATTTGAGTCAGGCCCAGTAGCAGAAGGGATTAGTGGATATGAGCTGTTAGTTGATTTAATTGTATTTTCCTTCCTCCAGTGAGTTTGGGCCATTTTTCTTAACTTACTTAGCCCTAAGGAGTTTTTTAGTGTAACCAGTATTTATGGAAGGCTCTTTGCTTTGCTACTTCAGGAGGAGTCATCACTGTACAATACAGCCACCGTCTCATATCCCCATAAGCCACCACTGCAGCACCCGAGTGCTGGCATCTCAAGGGAAGTACCAGGAGTTCAAGATGGATAAAAAGACAGCAGCTCAAATGAATTCTGTGCTTTGGGTATTTGTATTTCAGCAGGGTCAGGAGAGCCCAACCAAACCCTGGCATCGATGTACCAGGTGCCATAGGATCACAGGGGAAGAGGAAAATCAGAGCCTAGCTCTGATGCAAACAACTTGCACACGCTTGGGCCAGTCATTTAATCTCCTCTGGGGACTTCAGATCCATCTGTAAGATGGGGAGAATGATGCTCTCCTCATTTGTCTCATCTGTTTGAGTTGTCAACTCGTTATGGTTGCATCTTGCTGAGTGCTGGCGCAGAGCAGTGGGTGACAGGGTGCCCATCCCTGGGGGGCTGCAGGCAGTGCGGCAGCATGAGTGCTGGGGAAAAGCTGCCTCCATCCCCTGCGCTGGGACCCTGTGCTTCCCGTGAGGGGCATCTCTGTTGAGAAGTGCTTCCTGCCAATCCGTGAGAAATTGATGGGAAAAATCCTCAGGAGAGCCATTTTCCATTGGAAAATGAAGTCCCATCAACATCTGAATGTTTTACAAAATCATATTTCTCTGTCGGTGGAAAGAAAAAAAAACAACTTTGAGCAGGCTGAAGGGGTGTAGTTTGTCTTTTTGCTATTTTTCAGGAATGCTTAGGTTCTTCACTTTGAATTGACACCCCCTTCCCCATAAGAAGAAAAAGGTTGCAAAGCCCTTTGTACAACACAGTGGAGAGGTTTTGAAAAAAATCTAAAAGACATGAAACCCTTTCGTTTCCTTCTGAAGGAAAGAACTTTGCCCCCCTCCCCCCCCCCCCCCCCCCCCTCTTTGTTTTAATCTTTAATGAAGAATTTTTGGAAGTTTGGACTTTTGCCCTGATGGGGCTAGAGCAGCATTTTCCAACTTCATGGCATCCTGAGCTTGTTCTGACCGTGCCAGAGCCACAGGGGGCTGTGAGTGCCGGAGCCCAAGGAGCCAGAACATCTCCTCTCGCTTGTCCCTGTGCAGGTGGCCGCTCTCCCCGTCGCCATCTCCCATGGGCTGGCAGTCGCTCTCCCTGGGTGGGCTGCAGAGCATCCTGGTTTTGCTCTGCTTCAGTTTGTTTTCTATTCATGGCCTCAAGCTGGAGGTAGGGGAAGAGCCGCTTGCTGCCTGTAGCTGCTTCCCATGCGTGTGTGCATAGATTTGCACTTATTTTCTCTCCTTAAGGACTTTCTCATATTCCCCCTCCTGAAGGCAGCATGTGCGGTTGTTCGCAGGCTCCTGCCTGTGGGCAATTTCCCCCTCCTCCTTACTACCATTCACTCCTTCATCCTTCTCCTCTTCCTCCCTCCTGATGGAGACAGCCTCTCACAGCCGATTCATTTCAGAGATGTTTTTCCCTGCCAAAGCCAAGATTTTTCTCTCTCCCATCACGCTTAGTCTGGAAGTGGGAGGGGGAAGCAGGTTTTGGGTATGGTTTGGGTTTTTTTGGGCAATAAATAATTTCAGCATGCTGAAGAGGCAGGAGAGCAAAGCCGGCATTAGGCTACATTGAAATACTCCATTTGTTCTGGGAGTCTTTCTCCCCTCTGCAGGCTTCCTCTAGCATTTAATTTTAAAGCAAGTCACTATTATTTTTTGTTTTCTGACTTTCCAGAGGAGATTCCCGTATTATTTCGGCTTGCCTGAAGATTTCCACACACACCAGAACTTTTTGTTTGGCTTTTCTTTCCTCTTTGCTTTCTTTTTGCCAGGGTTAAAAGCCCCAAGTCAGCAGGGTACTTAAACACATGCTGAAAGTTAAGGGCTTGCCTAAGTGCTTTGCTGACTTGGAGCCAAAGATATTTTCTCAAGTCCTTTAAATGCTTCAGAACCTGAATTCAAAACGTTTTACAGAAATTCCAGAATTCAAGTATCTCTTGTGCTAATAATAGTTGTAATTCAATAGCGCCTTCAGATAGCTGGAGCTCTAGACACGATGAGCTTCTGTATAATCTTACTTTCAGAAAATACGCTTCCCTAAAATCTTCTACTTCAAACCCAAGACCTCTCTAGAGAGCTGGGCACGTTTATTTGTATTTCAGTCAATGAACATAACTGGCCTTTTAGCTGTTGTTTTGCAATAAGACATTCGAAGCTTTTAAGTGTTGAAATTTAGGAAATAATGGGCAATTAGTTCAAATCACGCTGAATGAGTGTCTGCTCCTGAACTAACATTTGCTCATCATCCCCAACACAGGGAAGAGAAAAAAACAACCACCAACTTGATGGCTCTCTGAAACAGCAGCATCAGTAATTGGAGGTTAGGAGATGCTCTCAAAGGCAGGCTGAGCTCCCATTTCACAGAGCCCAAAAGCAGCGCTGCTCTCTGCCTTTGAGAGTTTAGTCAGAGGGATGGCAATAAAAGTGGTACGGAGAGGGAATAATGATGGGTAGACAAGCAGGGAAGGCTCTGTGGAGGGGGAGGTGTTTCCAGAAATGGAGAGGCAGCTAACATTTAATAGAAATTATGGTGCAGTTGTTTCAGGCTCTGCATGGTGAACCCGGGGCCTCTGCCACCAGCTGGCCAGTGGGAGCTGCTTGGAAGTGCTCAGCTGCTTAATGAAGAGCATCTTCTTCAGAGGTTTTGGAAAGGGTGCTGGACACCGGTGGTCGGGGCACCAACAAGGGAGCAGGACCAGGCAGGGGCTGGCTTAATTTACGACCCTCCAGGGAGTTGCGTGGACCCTCTGAGGAGTTGCCTGCACCCTTCTCTGAAAGCAGCTGGAAATGGGAAACACAGCTGAAAGCTCCTAGCTTACTGTCCTCATTTTAAGGCTTTCTTTTCAGAGGTGGTATGATCTCTTGTCAGCTTTGGCCTTGTGCTTTGCATCTCTGTGCATCTGCAGAAGAAGGGATACAAAGCCTCTGTGTATATGCCCCCAAAACAATGTGCTTTCAGTCTCCTGCTGTCTCATAGACATACATCTCACTGTAGGGATCATCCACTTAGTGCACAGAAGACCCTGTCTGTCCTACCTGCCCAGAGACATCTGCAAAAGGTTGTGCCACCCCCAATAGCTCTTTGACTGTAGAATAAGTTGCAAATACTCAGGTAGCTCTCAAATAGTGCTGAGCCCTGTGAGGAGCTCAGAAACCATTTGGGGACCACAATCCTGCAGTCGATCATCTGTGGCTCAGCTAAACCTTCCAGCCCATAACCAGAGACAGCCACATTCAGCCCCAGTGTGGAGCCTGCTTCCAAGCTCTGCTCGAGATCCAGGAGCTCTGTCCTGGTGTCCTGTCATGGTCTGTAATGCTCATTTAGCTACACTCAGGGATTTTTTTTGATGTCTCTAGTGGAAATGATGCTCTTTCCCCTGTGCCATGGGTCTGATATGTTGCCCTCTTTCACCCGAGAGGTGCTTGCACCCAGCAGATGCTCTGTGTGACTGTCGGGCTGTAGCTCTGCAGCTGTGCCACGACTCAGCACGCGCCAGTGATTGTTTCCAGGCTTGGCTTTGCTCGAGGATCCTTCGGAGTGAAAAGCATGAAATGAAAATGTAATATCTCGTTATAACCAAGGCAAATCCTGAGGCCTTGGTTTAATTGTTAATACAACCCCTGATGGGCAGAGTAGATGGTTGCCTTATTATTAATACTGCTTTGAAATCATCACCAGGCTCCAGAATTGCAAGTGTTGCTTGGAGAAGTGAATGATGGTGACTGAGTCCAAAAAAAAAAAAAGACTTGCGAAAATGCTTCCCATTTTATTAGCATCTATTCTTCCCACCCTCTGTTCATAGTGCTGCCCTGTCAGCAGCTCAGTTCCTCTGCTATCCCATAGCCACGTGCACAAAGAAAAGTCTTGGTGTTGATGCAGGGGGAAGAAATCCCTCTCTTGGGAAGAAACGAGTCCTGGGACATAACCTCCAGTGGATGTAAGCAAAAAGTATTGGTGTTTCTGCTGGGAGTTCATGGGCATCACTGACAATACTTTGGTGCTGCCCTACAGGGGCACGCCCATGTCTTGGTGCTACAGGTTGCACCCCTGCTTTGATTTCTAAATCTAGCCTGGGTGATGCCTTTGAGTCCTAGCCCTATGTGCTGTGTACCCTGTGTCTGGGCCATAAGGAGGAAGGTGAACCTTCTGTACCTGTGGTTAAGAAAGCAGAGGAGTTTTTCCATCCTCAGGCCGCAGAAGTTCATGTGTTAAGTTGCAGCGGTCCCAGCTTCAAGCCCAGCTGCTGCCGATCCACCCAGGGGTGTGAGCGTTACATCTGTAAGCGACAAGCCACTGGCCTACAGCAGGCAAAACCCAAGCCAACAGACAGACAGAAAGAGCCTGAGGGGCTGAATTTTAGAGCTATTAAATGATTAAATGCAAGGGAAAAAAAAGTTAATTTAACATCGCGGTTGTGATTTTACACACCCAAGAGCCTGGAAATTGAGAGCTCTGCTTCTCACACAGGGATCGTAACTTGGCACTGCACAGATTGTACAGTATGTAAAATTAGACCGGAGAAATAGTAAATATGCTGCAGGGACCAATACTGTCTTGGCAGAAGGAGGATGGACTGAGTGGGACCCAACAGGTCTTTTACGCCTCTGACTTCCATAATTCTGTGCTAATAAAAAAATATTGCACAATGCCTGATGCTAATCCACAGCCATGAGTGGGGTGAAGCGGGAGCCGGGTTTTTATGTGAACAAATAGCGGTCGCCCCCAGTGTATTTGTGCAGAGGAAGGCTGTTATTTGAGGGCGGGCACGTGGGCATTGGCAGACAGCAATGGAGGAGTGTATGCTGTGCACCGGGCTTAAGAGGCAGGTTGCGGTCAGCAGGGTGCGAGGTCCCCTAATGTCTCTATCCGGCTCTGACCCCCTCCCCAAAGCTTGGTAAATACAGGCGTCTTTGTGCTGTTGCTGGACCACAATGAGCTTTTCTTGTGTTTACAGCTGTGATTTGGGCACCTAATTCTGAATTGTATTGATTTCCCTTTAAATGGCATTGAAAAGCCTGATCTAAGCACTCTTTTGTGGCCTAGAGTTATTTGTCCTGTCTGCATGAAAAAGCAGGACCAGAAAACAAGCCTTTAATTCATTTGCAGTGCTAACACCAGCTACCTGGCAGTGAAGAGGAAAGGCTCAAGTGAGCCCCATTTGGAGGATATTGGTAGGATCTTTCTGCTGTGTGCTGGTTCCCTTTAGTGCCATTCATCATCCTCTGGTCCTCCAACCTCTTACCCCTCCATATCATACTGCCCCATATGCTGGGGAGCTATGATATAGATGTAGAGATTGGAGGAGTTGCTGCTTCACCCAGCAAATGCTCTTCCTTGTAACGAGACGTCTCAAGTTGACTTTGCAAGGAAGCCAAGTGGGCAAGGTCCCATCCAGCCTTCCCTTTGCCTTAGGATGAAAATGGTGTCATAGCTCTGCCTGTCCCAGCAAGGAGAGCACTTGGAGTCCCAGGACACACAGACATTTTTGGACCAGAACAGCTAAGACATCCAAGTGAAGGTTTTACCAAGACCTTCTGCTGGAAAACAGATCAACACATGAGCTCAGGTCCCCCCCTGGGATGCAAGAGCAAAGTCTCCTGGGAAGAAAAAGTCAAGAGCACCAGGCCAACAGCATCCAGACCTCTCTGCAGAGCAGCTGAGCAGAAAAGCAGAAGTAGCAGCAGAGGTTCATCTTCTCCTGGTCCTGCCTATGGCAACACAAGATCATCAGCGCTAGAGGTATGTGACCATTGCAGATGGGTACGCACCAGCATTAGCACCTTCTGGCAGAGCTCAGTCCTACCCTGAAGCCATGGGAAAGGCTAGCTTCTTTGGGGTCTCCTACCCATGCATGGCTGGAGACTCCTGCCTCTACCAGTGCAGGATGGACTTGGTGGCTGTTCCCAGGTTTGCTGTCCCCTGCTACGCCCAACAAGAGCTGAATGTGATGGCATGTGGGGAAACAAGGCTGCCTCTGACATGGAGCCCTTTTGACTTGCAGCAAGGAGCACTGCCAGCATGATGCTTCAGGCTGATGTGATTTGGCAGGTCTAAATTGCCGCGAGAGGCTTTGTCCCAACATGGGGCTGCTGAAAAGGCACCAAGACCAAGACGAGACACGGACATAGCAGTTCTGTCCTGGCACAGGGAGTGCACACTCTGCCCTGGTGAGAACCCACTCAGACAGGGCCAAAGCTGTTGGCTCAGCTAGTCTAGTGATGTGATACAAGCAGCAAAATGATGCTAAAGTTACTTGTCTGCTAAGGCAGCTTCCCCCATCGTGCTACCATGTCTCCCAGCCAGACCTCAGCGTGGGACCGCAGCCCACAAGGCACGGGGGAGCTGCCGCATCCCTTGGGGCTGAGCCAGTGCTGCAGCAAGGACTTGGCCCTTGCTTCTGCTGTGAGTTTGTGTTGTTTCTGCTTCCAGCAGTGGGTCTCTGTTCTGTGGTTTCCCACTGGGTTTAGCACTGCGTTTTCTCCCCAGGAGGGTGCTTATGCCCTGCCACTGCATAGCCTTGTTGGCCCCCATGCACAAGCCATACAAGTGCCACCATCCTGACGGTGCCATCATCCCAACTGTGCCACCTGGAGCTCAGTCCCAGGGATGGCATGCCAAGCTGGTAGCAGAGCAGGCATCACACCTCCCCATTGCTGGACAGGAAGATAACTTCTTCATGGAACAAACATCAGCCTCTTGCAACCGAGTGGCTAGAAGGGCCACAAAGGCCCTTTTCACCCTGTGATGGACATCCCCAGCTGGGTTTGGGATGTAGCTGCAGAGGGAGGTGCACTCAGCTGCAGAGCAGTGGTGGGAGGTAAGGCTGCTGCAAAGCTGGAGGAGAGCTGCTTTGGGAGCAACAGGGCTTTGCCAGCCCTCACAGGAGGACATTTTGTGGTCACATCCAGGCCAAGAGAAGAGTCTCTCCTGCCCTGGAGCTTGGCCTGAGCCAAGCATGGTGGAGGGGGAAAGCGCCTCCTTTACAACACCCATGAAGTAAAACAAGGTCTGTTTCCAGGCTATCGTGGAGTGATTGAGTACAAGTCCTTTGGCACCCATCTGTTATCTCTTAATTAAAGTTTCTTGCTAATTATTTTTTCTTGTCAAGAGAGCAAAGCTGCTGACTCCAGGGATTTACCAAAGTAGAGCAAACAAACCTGGGCTCTGCTTGCTGCAGTTCTTCATTAATGGACAAAATTAACTTGGAACAGTCCATATCTTTGGCTACATCGATGACACTTAATTACGCCTGTTTCCTTACAAAGATGTATCTACTTTTAAATCACTCATGGAAGAACTGCCTCCTTAAGCATGAAATTCCTTCTCCTTGAAGGAAAGGTTTCTGCTGGCAACAAAAGCTGTGCAAAGACCAAGTGGCACCAGAGGGAGTAGATGTGAGGAGATCAAGGAAGAAGTGTGCTTTGGGAGGATGGTGTCAGGAAACCCACTCCAGTGCCAGATACTGTTTCATCTCAGAAGGGCAGACATCAGGGCTGTGAAGCTGCAGATGGGAGCAGAGCCAACGGCATCCCTTGGACACGGTTGGTGCTGCTCAGGCCAGTGAACATGGGAGCTGGAGCAAGAAAGAAGCCACAGGGTTGTGCCACTGCTCTGTCCAATAGCTGGAGAAGGCCAGGAATCTGCCCCATCCAGAAGGGAGATGGTCAGGCCACCTCTCCTTCGTCTTGCCCTCTCCACCCTCTGGGGTTCCCCGCTCATCTCCTGTGAGCTTATTCATCTCATTTACCACAGGAAGCTGCAGGAAATGAGACCTCACCAGTTTATCTGCTTGAAAAGCTCCGGAATAGCTCTGGCACTGTGTAAATCTTAATTGTGTAATTTATGAATACATACACAGAGTTAATTAGTTGCTGAGGTAATTATTTGTGGCTAGTTGCTTAGCTGTCAGAGGGAGGTACAAAGGCTAACAGGGTGATGTGAAGGCCTCTCTGTCCAAAGGCACATACTCCATCCTGCTGCAGAAGTGTTCCATGTTGTTGGGGGAAGTGGGGACATGGCCTTTCTTGCTGCCTCAGTTTCCCTGTCTGCAAAAGAGGGACAGAGCCAGAGGCTGTGTATCCTGCAGAGGAGAAGAGTGCTTGTATCTGTGCCCAAAAATGCTGTAGTGCCTTCCTTTTGCTCACTCTCTGCTTACACCAGCCACAACCCCATGGTGCATTTGGGCAGAGGGCTCCAGAGGAACAGTTGGCCCAGTCTGCCTGAAAATCACTGTGACAGTGAGGGCAGTTTTGGCCCCCACGTGTGCGTGCTGGAGGTTGGCTTGCAACAGGCCCTGGCACAAAGAGCCCTATTGAGGGGCTGCGGTGACCACCAGCACCGGGAATGCAAACCATCTTGTCTACTTCCTCTGCTCACTGTTCAAAAGACCCCTCAGGCATCTGGGCATGAACCTCTGGAGCCACATCAGTGGCACAGCTCCATGCATGCTGCATAGAGCAGTGTCCAGCGGCACACTTGCCCTGGCAGCTGCCCATGCTGGCAGAGTGGGAGCCTTGGCAGGAACAGAGGGAGAGCAGCCAGTGCAGATGGAGGGTCCCAAGAGGAGTTTTACTCCTTCCCAGCATGGCACATGCCAGGGCAGCCCTTGGGTTTGCAGGATTTCCCTGTGTTGCTGCCCTCGCAGTCTTGATGCAGATCAAGATTTGTTAAGAAGGAGAATGAAGATGATATTTCTATTGAGGAGCTCCAGCTGAGCAGGATGGCTTTGGGAAGCATCAAACACATTCCCAATGGGGTCCACATCTCAGCTGCTTTGTCTCATCTTCCCTCCATGTCTCTGTACTGGACTGTTGGTCCCCATTGTGTTGCAGTTGCACAGATTGCACCATCAAGTTGTCAGTTGTCATCACTAGGAGGACAGCAAAGCAGCTTGCAACTTGTTTCACTGAGCTGCCCCAGGTCCACTGCTGGGAGCTGTGCATGTCTGTCCCACAGGTGGCTCCCGTCTTCTCTCCACTGCAGCTTTGCAGGGCTGTGGGTAAAGCTGTAATTTCTGTCCCCATTATGCATCACCACGGCTCCTTTCCAATTCTGGGACTTTATGTCATAAGCCATGCTGTCCCTGACTGGCATGCTGTGCTGTGGCAGAGGATGTGGTCCTTCATTGGGTTGGATGCTCAGAGGCATGTTGCTAGTTGGGGTGCAGCATCACAACCTCTCCATCATGTGTGCTTCACCCTTGTGCTATCAGCCAACCCAAAAAGTGGCGTACTTTGGAGGAGCAGGGTGGTCTAGGGACAAGGCAGCATCTCTAAATATCAATTCTAGCCAATGACCACAGCAGTGCTGGTGGAAAGGGGTCTCTGGAAGTGTCTAGTCTAGTGTTCCTTCCACTCAGAAAGGGACTATCCTCAACAGTAGACCAGATCAGCCATGGCTTTGACAACAGAGCCCTGACAACCTCCGAGGATGGAAATCCTCCTCTCTGTGGATACCTGTTCCAGGGCCACACCACCCCCCTGGAGAGTAAATATTCGTCCATGTCTAGCTCGAACCTCCTGAGCTGCAGCCCCTGCCTGTTAGCCCTCCTTCTGCCCATGCCACCAGTCGATGTCCACCCAGCGGGGCTGGCCCTGCAACACAGGCACCGTCTTGGTCATTGATCCATGTGTTACCAGAGGTGTGATGACCAGGAGGGATAGACAGACCTCCCTCCCTCCCCTCCTTACTTGAGGGAGGTGTGAGGCTCAGTGTGGGCTGGGGGGTGCAGTCTTGCCTATACTCAGCCTGTGGGAGTTGAAGACTCCCAGTAAAAGCTCTGGTCACCCTTGCCCATCCCCATTGTAAAGCAGAACTGGTGTCTGCAGCACAAGACAGGGCTGCTCCAGCACGGGGGAGGGCGTGGGGGGGGGATGTCACCATGGTGCCCCTTCCCAAAGGGGCTGCCACGCATCTGCACAGCTATGTGGTTGAGTGGGACTCCTGTGCCTGGCATGGGGCAGGAGAGACAAGGGGACCTGGTTCAGCTCCAGTAAGAGCCTCAGCAATCCTGGCTGGGAGAAACGCCTCCTCCAGAGCTGTGCTTTGGGTTTCTCCTTCGTCAGGGGTCTTAAATCATTGCCTTGGAAAGGAGCATTGCTTTCAAAGACCTGTCTTCCAGGAATGGCTCCCTCAGCCCTTCTGGATGAGTGCCAACATGTTTGCACTGTGTTTAAGGACAAATAGGAAATAATTCAAGGTGCCTTTTCCCCCTTCCCAGCTTAGTCCTGCTGCTACCAGCTACAGACAAGCTCTCAGCCACAGTCCTGAGAAGCAGAGCTGGGCACCCCACAGCTTTCCTTCACTCTCAAACCTTCCCTGGGGCTACACACGAGGCAGGCGGGAGCCAGGCAAGGCAGGCAAATCTGTGGGTACATTGCTGCACTGAGCCTTTCTCCACACAAGGCTGGTGGGGGTGCGGTGTCTCCAGTGTCTCTGCTGAGTAGATCCCCAAGTGTAAGGCCAGGAGAGTCAATGGTCTTTTGTGAGCCAGCAGGAAAGGGGAAGAGAGAATGTCTTTATCTTATGTAGTAGAAGAAATTAGAGGAGAATTTGAATAAGGTACTGGGACTCCTTAGCTCTGTTATCTGTATCTATCCATCCACCCATCTGCCTAGTCATCTGTCCATCCATCCATCCATCCATCCATCCATCCATCCATCCATCCATCCATCCATCTATCCGTCCATCCATCTACTTGCATAGTCATCCATCCTTTCATGTTCATACATTCCCTCCACCCCATCTGTGCCCTGCCAGCAGGCTGTCCAGCTGTCTGCAATCACATGCATTCATTCATCCGTCCACCCATCCATCTTCTTCCACATTTCTGCCTATCTTCCTGTTTATGTGGGCCCATTCCAGCCGCCCCTCCTCACACAGATGCCTCAGCTTACATGTTCTCCCCTCTTTCTGCACTAAGATTTTTTAAGATACTTGGAACACACTTGTCTGATCAGCAGTTTCTTAAAGGTCCTCACCCTTGGCTAGTGTCTGAGATGATCCTAAGGCATCTCACCAGCATCTTACTCACTACAACCAAATTTTTCCCCATCTATTCTTAGCACCCCCTTTCCCAGCAGGGATAGCATCCACAAAGGTGCTGTTTCCCTGTCAGAAGTAGGTGTCCTGACAGACCATCTGCAGGAGGACTCAGACCTGCCAGGAACTCTTCCAGGGCCAGTCTCACCCAGAGGCTCTCTCCTTTGCAGATGGGCTCAGGCTTTCACACATGCCCATGGCATCCAGTGGCTGGATCATGCCATGTGGTCCCACCTATCAACAGCACTCAGGAGCTGATGTCTAGAGAGGGAGAAAAGAGCAGGACAAGCATGGGGGATGCTTCTCCAATCCTTTCCTACCATCAGCTGCCTGCAGCCTCAACAGACTTACCAGGAGCTCAGTGTTTTACTGCCCTGGGTGGTGTCTTCTGCTATGGATTCATTTAATCACAATTTTCCCCCAAATGTTGACATCCACAGCATCTGATGGACATGGGTTTCTGTAATTCAATCACACTTTGTGTGAAAAAGCACTTTCTTTTGCTTTTTTTTTTTTCATTTGCTACCCTTTATTTTATTAGGAGAAAGAGCAAGCGGTCTTTTTCTATTTGTCCTTTCCATGTCAGTCATCATTGCTTAGGTGTCTATCACGTCTCCACTCAGTTGTGTCCTTTTACGGATGAAGGGATCAAGTCTGCTAAGCCATCCTTAGGCAGGGACTGTTACCAGCCTTTGCTGTTCTTGTTTCCTTTTTCTGCTCTGTTTTCAGCTGAACTGTACTTGTAATGGCATGGGGACAGATTTGTGTGCAGCTTTTAGGGTAAAGCACTTTCCATTTTGTTCTCAATCCCTTTCTGAATAATTCTTGGAGTTGGGTTTGTGTTTTTGGTCACCACTGAGCTGATGTTTTCAGGGATGTGAGTCTGATGACTCCAAGATATTTTTCTATGGAGGCTGCAGCTCATTTGGTGCCATGAGTGCATAGGGGAAACAAGGCTTCATTTTCCCTGTGTACATCCCTGTGCATTTATTGACACAGTGTTAGTGTCTAGTGGGTCTGTACCATGATGTTCTGCAACACTTTTGCACCCAGCTGTAATTTGGCTACTCTGACAGCCTCAGCAGCACGCTGTCTCCTCTCACTGCCTCGACCCCCTTTTCCCTTTGACTTACGATGGTGTTGGGCAGCTCTGATCCAGCTCTGATCTCTGTGAACTTCACTGGTGGTGTCTTCTGCTGCCATGTGTGACCACTTGTTCTCACCTTTGGTCTGCTGACCTTTAGCTGCTATAAATCCTTGCAAGGACTTTCTTCGTGTGTCAGGGCTGCTTGATTTCCTTGGAAGGCACCTTGTCAAATGTGTTTTTGAAACCCAGGAGTATTTTGAGAACTGAAACACCCTTGTCTGTGCACAAAGGCTTGGTGAAGCCTTGAAGGAACCTCATTCCCTGCTCATCCACCTGTCCTGCTACACCCCATGTCATGAACACACACAAAGTGTGCAGTTTTATCCTTGCCACACGCAACTCAGCGCAGCCAGTGTAGCAACATGGGAAAGATTCAATTGCTAAGGATCATTAATGAATGTCAGCTCGAGCTCCTGTCCAGAAACCTGAGAAAATTCAATTAGGCAGCTGGTGCCCAATGAGCTGTATTGCCCCACTCACAAGATGCTAAATCAAGCAGCTCAGCAAGGCATCATGTTATTGTAGAGAGAGAAGAAAAGCCAGGCAGGGAGACAAACAGCATAGCATGCAGCAAGCAGCTGCCCCTTTCCAAAGCCCAGCATGGGTAGGTTGCAATCCTCCCACCTGGTTTCCTGGGCAGGGAATTGCAATGGCAGCTGCCTGCTTCCCACCTTCACTAGTAAATAACTCAGGTTTAGCGGTGAAAAGTCCTGGGGCTCTGTCACCCCTCTGCTGGGAGTTTCTGGTGCATGCATTTGGTTTTCAACCTGCAACAAGTCACGTAGATACAGGAGTGGCAGTGACTTGCTGGGGTGAGCATCTGGCCATGCTGTGGGGCATTTGGCTGGTGAGCCGTACATGCAGCCCTGAGATGTCTCCTCCAAGGTTAAGATCAGAGAAAAGCATCCTGTGAGATGGAGGTGGTCCTTGAGTCCTGATCCTGTGGTCTTTGCCAGCTGATCTACTCTAGTCTAAGGTTAAAATAAATCATTATCAGGGCTAGTAGGAGAACTTGGGCTTCCCTGGCCATCAATGCAGTGTCAGTCCATGCCCCAGTCCTTCTCTTGCTTCCTGCATATGATGGTAAGATCCATTTCCAAGGCAGCCATGCCCATGGGTCTCTGACTCACCTGTTTTTCTCCTCTTCCTCCCCACAGACAGCCACATCCAATATGAGCGGGTAGGCGCAGATGTGACCATGAAGTGTGGCTCCATGGACTGGGATGCAGCCGTGACCTGGACGGCCAATGGCACTGACATCGATGCGTCCCACCTGAATGGGTCCTACCTGATCCTGAAGAAAGTCGACCTGACGCAGAGCGGCCAGTACTCCTGCTACGAGGGCTCCTCCTGGCACCTCAAATACCAGACCTACCTGAGGGTGGGAAGTGAGTACCCTAGCATGCAACATTGAGGGGGACAGAGCCACACTCTCTGCTCCCATATTGACCCCTCACAGTCCACTCCTGCCATGCCAACCCCTGTGCTTTCCATGCATGTGGTAGCCTCCTTCACCCCACCATATGAGCTCCCCGTGGCATACTAATCCGAGCAGCAGGATGCTGAAATCATCATTCTGCCCCACACTTTGCATCAAAGCCAGTAGATTAAATGATGCCCCAGGAATAATTTGGGAAGGGATGATGCTTCTCCATCTAGCTTGGTGCCATGACCACCATGTCCACAGGTGGAAAGAGTTGGGGCTGAGCTGTCAGAGGGGATTGCAGCCAGGAAGAAGTCCTGGCTGGGGTTACAGCAACATGGTTGTTTCAGAGGAGCAGCCAAAAGGTGGTGGCAGTTGCTCTGTGTTTGCAGGAGCCTCTGTGCACATTGGAGGCAACTGCACGTTTCCCACCATTTTGCATATCTTAAGTGCGAGATGCGCTGATTCGCAAGTCTCAGCATGGGAGATAAGAGTTGTGCTATATTTCACATGATGCTGAGAGCTGATAGCAGCTGTGTGTTTGGTGGGCTGCTGTGTTTGTACAGCTGATAGCAACTGTGTGTTTCACAGTACGGCATCTGCAACCGGCAGTGGTGGGTGTCTGGGGGCACCAGCCAGCATAGCTGTCTGTGGAATGGTAACTGCTGCGGAGGATGCTGCGAGACACCAGCTGGAAGCCCCACCAGCTGGGGATGCATTGTGTAGGTAGCCATACATTCCCAGGTTTGGAGGACACAGCAGAGCTTTTCTCTGCTCCTTGTCTCACCTTCTTCACCTTGCATCATAGCCAGGGTGGCATTTCCATCCTAGATGGTGGTCCAGGGGCAGAGGGTCACAGGAGGACCAGCCATGGCCACCATAAGCCCTGCAAATCAGGCAGGAGGGTCTCACTGCACCTGTAGGTCAGACTGAAGAAATCCAAGTCTCAGGGATGCTGCATGTTGTCCAATTCATGGTTTGAGATCTGCTGGGAGGGATCCTGGCACATGGGCCAAGGGGAAGGGGTGCTGGAAGAAACTGAAAGGCAATATGAGAAGCAGGCAAGCGGGGAGCAGCCAGCGTAGAGCAGGGGGTATGGCAGCGAGTAGGTATAGAGGCTGGGAGCATGGCAGACAAAAAGACAGTGGGAGATGAGTCAGGGGCCTCTCAACCGTGCTGTCGGGGTCAGGAGGTGTTCATGGGTAGTTCGGAGGCAGGGAAGGCAGGAGCTGGGTGCAGTGCAGGCAGCAGCAGGAGGAGGCTGTGCAGCTCCTCTGCTTGGGCACATGTTAGCCAGATTCCATCTGGGGAGGGGTCCCAGACCATGCCAGTGCACAGGGGACTGCAGCCCAGGTCTGGAGGAAATGAGGGGACCAGGGAGGGGGCTGCAGTCTCGAGCCTCCTCCTCTGCAGCTGTGGCATCGCTGTGACTTTGCAATGGCTCTTCCATCTGCTAAGCACCTCGCTAATAGTAATCCCTGTCAATCCGCTCAGGGACCCGTGGGAATTGCTCAGTGTTAGAGCCCAAATCCTGCTGTTTCCTATTACTGCGGTGTTCCCATTTTCTGGAGGCTCACAGCCCCCCTGAGTACCGGGCAGCTGAGGAGCCCAGTTGGACACTGCAGGGGCCACCAGCCCTGGGAGAGAGAGTGACAAATAAATAAGTGAATGCCCAGTGTTAACACAATTAAGTATGCAAGGAACTAATCAGGTGAGACACTTTTAGTGGTAATTAATTTAATTGCCTGGATTTTAATTTAATGTTCTCTGCGAGGTTTCTTTTCCCAGCACTGCCACCCCCAGCCCCTGCCTGCATCCCCCACAACTTTTCTGCCTCTACAGGATTGATTCCCTGGAGGTGTGTGGGCTGCTACACCGGTTCAGGAGCATCCCAGGAGGGGATGGAGATGGGGATGGAGATGGAACTGGGCATGGTGATGGAGGTGGAGATGGGTGGCTCACAGAGGTTTTGCAGCATAGCCCTGTGGTAGCATCCCTGCTGCAGCTGAGCTCACCAGGAGCCCAGACCTGGGATTTGAGGGATCTTGGACTCGTTTCGTTTCAATTGCATGGGAAGTTAAATGAAAACAGGCCTGTGCCTGCATTTTCCCCTCTTACTGGGGCAACAAGAAAGATGACAGCAGTACAAGTGAGGGGCTGGGGGCCACATGCAGAGAAGTGCTGGGGATCTCATTAAATAAATGATGGTACCTGGAGTGTACCCCTGAAGCGAGGCAGGGACGCTCCTGGGCAGAGAACGCTGCAGGAAGGATGTGGGGAGGGAGTGGAGAAGGGCTGGGAGGACTGGGAAAGGGTGTCAGTTAGCAAAGTGAGCTCCATCATGGGGGTCAGTGAACACAGGGGTAAAGGGAGACCTGCCAGGAGTCAAGCTGAGTGAGCCCTTGCAGAGGAAATGAAAAGGGCGGTTAGCCATATAAATATGGAGCAAACGAGGAGAGAAGAGTGGAGCTGGCTCTGCAGCCAGGTTTCAGGGGAGATTAAAGGTAAGCTCAGAAGAGCCCGATACTGAATAAACGCCACTGGGTCTGAGTGGCGATACTGAGAGCGAGGGCAGTGCAGGCTGGGGGAGAGGATGGAGGATAAAATCTGGAGACAGTCCTCTGCCGTGGAGGCACCTTCAAAGAAAATCACGCATTGAAGGCTTGGGGAGCACCTCATCCCCAGGTGAGGACATCTCCTGTTCATTAGCAAGGCTTATTAGCAACTGAGAGGTCAGTGGTGGTACCCAGTGCTGTGGGGAGAGGCAATGTGTCTCTTGTGCTTGAGAGAAGGAAAAATCCTGATCAGACAGCCTGACCCCACAGCACAGCAGGGCCGCGGGGCACGCTTGGAAGAGGGAGCAATTAAAGACATGGAGAGAAATGGAAAATGGGAGAAAAATACAAGGGGGACTTGCCAGGGATATATCACACCAGATTAATGTGATAGCTCTCTTTGATAAGGGAACTGATTTCCTAAGCCCAGAAATGTGGTCGATGTAATCTGTCTTGACTTCAGTGAAGTATTTGCTATGATGCCACATGGGAAATTATGAGTTAAACCAGAGAAAATGTGGATTAGTATGAGAGTTGGAACACAGCTTAGGAAATGGCTAAAGGGGATCAGATTGTGCTGAAAGGGGAGCTGCTGGAAGGGATGGGGGAGCTTCGGCATCAGCCTTTGGACCATTCTCAGTGGTGTTTCCAGTAATGGCTCTGGCCCACAAGGACCAGGGAGCTCCAGTGAGATGTGCCAGTGGCTGTGGGGGGACCTGGGGATTTCTGGGGTGGGGATTTCATGCTGGTGGGGCCAGGATGCTATGTAATGGTGCAAAAGGCACAAAGTGCGTGAAGTGTGGGTCATCAATGTGCTTCAGGACATGGGTAGCTCAACTGGTCCTTGGGGTGTGGTTTGACACCAGGGTCCACATCATGGGGAATGTGGCCCGAAGCCA
The DNA here is from genome assembly GCF_031877795.1 of Strix aluco. Classification (NCBI taxonomy): domain Eukaryota; kingdom Metazoa; phylum Chordata; class Aves; order Strigiformes; family Strigidae; genus Strix; species Strix aluco. Next base: position 85,908,455 of record NC_133971.1, on the reverse strand, counting down.
GCAGCACCCCGTAGAGGCTGGGGATAGCCAGGCTGTCTCATCCCCTGCAAAGATGGGGACATCAGTGCACTTGCAGTGGTGACAGTGTGCATCCAGGGATAGGGTGATGTACAGATGGAGAGCCCACCTCAGAGAGGAGAAAGGGCCCACAGGCTTGCTTATCCGTAACGGTCCCAGATCACCCATCTCCAGAGTGAGAATCATCCCGAGCACAAATAGGGCCAGGGGAAGGTGGCACTTCTGCAGGGAAACCTCTTCCAGGGGACTTTGAGCAGCGACGTGTTGCTCTGCCTCCTTTTTTCAGGCAGCTGAGCATAAGGTGAAGCACAGGAGAGCAACCAGGATGCTCCGTGTTTACCTCCAGTGGATCCCCTTCCCTGCAGCCTAGAAAGTGGCAGATGCCCAAGCGTGTCCAGAAGCAGCAGGCAATGGGGCCAGGGCTTTTTGCATGCCAGGCATCCCTGACTTGAACCCAGGGCTGAGCACCAGGAACAGGCAGGAGGGAGGGGAAGACTCCTGGTACTGGGAGCGCGGCACCAGGCTCCCGGCTGCCCCCTCAAGCAACAGCTCTGCATTTGGAAATGCACGGCCAGAGGACCCAGGGATGGATATAACAAAGACGTTGGGAAATAATGTGCTCTTGAGGTTTGGCACACAGCTCCGTGCATTACAGAATGTTATAAAAATACTGCTAATGGGCCAGAGAGGAGTGGAAATGCACGGCGGAAAGGCTGCCAGAAGCTGGAGAGCACACATGGGAGCGGGGAGGCCTTGTGTGCAAAGAGGGAAGAGAGAGAGGCAGCCAGGGCGGGTGTCCATCCTTCTGCTCCCATCCCTCTGTCCTGTTCTAACTTGCTTATCTCCATCCTGACCTGACGGCTCTGCCCATTTGCACCTCTCCTTTCACCCCTCTGCCCGGCTTTGGGGATGCCCAAGTGCTGCTGGCCATGCTGCTGACCCCTGTTGCTCTGCCCACTGCCTAAGGAGGCTGCTGCCTGGTGGACTGGGGTGCAGGCAGGATGGGATCTGCATGGGAGAGAAAATATAGCAAAACCTCCTCCAGCAGCAGGGACACAGGTCAGGGTGGAGGCAGTGGGGTTGTCCTCTGCGTTGCAGTGGTGACACAGGGGGTTGTTAGCCCGGTGCCAGCCGCAGCCCTGCCCCATGGTCATCACTGCCTCCCAGGCGATGGTGGGAATGGGGCTGGCAGAGGGCAAGCAGCTCTGGGCTGGCCTCCTTCCTCCGTGTCTGTCACTGCAGTGGCTGGCGAGAGAAAAGGGAAAAAACATGCGGTTTGACGGAAAACTACATGGAAAAACAACCAAATTAACAGAAAAACAAACAAAGCAAAACCAAAGAGAGGGAGGGGAGAAGGGGCAAAGCAACAGGAACCACATGTGAGCGGGGAGGCCGGGAGAGCCCGAGTGTGTTCTCTGGCCTGATTAGCAAGCGATCAAACATTGGCCACTAATAAATAATCAGAACCTCCCTCTTCTCTGCCTTAGAAGTCCCTCTCCTCCCAGCTGGGCTCCAGCTGCAACCGGAGGGTTGGACTGCAGTTTGCATATTTATTTTTTTTTAATAACTTTTTTTCTTTTTCACCCATCCAAAATAAAGAAGAAACAGAGAAGGTAACCTCTCAATGTAAAACATGCACCTCTGGCTCCCCCAGAGAGGAGCACTGAGGCAGTTATGAGCATCCCATGATGGGCACTGGCTAAACAGCAGAGAAAGACCATGCTGGGGACCGGTGTCTGCCCACCTGCTTCCATAGGTTAGTTTGGTGGGAAGAACTGCAGGAATGCACTGCCGACACACTAGCTTGGGAAAACAGAGGTTTGGCTGGCACCAGCAGCCAGCAGTGAGGATGCCTCTGCCTCAGAGCAGGGTGTCACTGCTCAGGCCAGTGCTCCTGCTGCTGGCACGGATGCTCATGGAGAAGCACGGGCTCGGGGTCAGCGCGTGCAGATATTTCCCTGCTCGTGTCCAGCGATCTGTGACGCAGGGCTTGTGTTTTTTTTAAAAGCCCTTTTGATGGATTTTTCCCCTATGAACTTATCCAATTCCTTCCCGCAGCCGTGTAAACTAAGGTTATTTCGAGAGCAGCAAGTTAAACATGACTGCAACCGTTCCCTGGCACCAGGGCCAGCTGGCAGGGAGCAGTGCCCGCCCCTGTGATCCCTCTCACCCTCCAAATGTGCTCTTGCCCCTTGGGGACAGCCCCATGCAAGGTCAGCCCAAAGACTGTGCCCAAGAAGTGCTTGGGGCAGGACCACATTAACCTGGACCAAACCTATGACAGGGATGGAGCTAATAAATTTAAGCATGTGGCTGCTGATATTCCAGCATCAGGAGATTCACCCAAAGCTGTTGAGTTTATTGCTGTGGATGTGGTTGATTTTCCTCTACATGCCTGCAGCACAGGGGACTGGGTTGGTCCCGTGGCCCTGGGGGGCTTCAGAGCCAAGCATTACCCCCTGGTTCCTGAGAGCCACAGAAAGGGAGTGTCACAGACAAGGTCAACCAGATTGTAGGAGTGCTTCGTTCATCGAAATTCAGCTTTATTTCACAAGGTATGCGGGCTCTCCAATTGCTCCCTTTCCGTGCTGAGCTGTTTGTTCACGGCTGGGAAAACTCAACGGACAAACTTTGCTGTCTGTGCCCAGATTTCAGGTCTTGGCCCAGCTGGGAGCTAGAAAGGCATGCTGGGTAGCAATATTCAAATTGCCATCCCAGCTTTTTAGGGAGAAGGCCAAAAAAAAGAAAAAAAACCCACCCAAAAACCCCACCACGCTCCCAAATGCAATTAGTCTTAATCGAATTAGGAGCTGGACTAGAAAAACAAACACGTTTGCAGGCAGCGGGCGACCTTTCTGCCCCGTCCGGCAGGATGCACACTGCTGTGCCACAGCGGGAAGCGCTGAATGAAGCCATGCCCTGTGGCCCGTGTGTGCACACACTCACACGCTTGCACCCGCACGTGCACACACCCGCGCCCCGCTGTGTTCCTCCCATCCTTCCCATTGCCGGGCTGGGCAGCCTGCCCAGCTGCAGCATAGCAGAGTGATGCTTCTTTGGCTCACTATGTAAAATATGATAATCTGGGGCAGCCGGTGTCAGAAACAATAAAAATATCCCCTCTCCCATCCTTGCGGCCCCCCGCTTCGTGCGGGGGAGCTAGGGGCGGTGAGGAGTGCGCAGTGGTGAGGCGAGCGGAGCGGCACGTGGCATTTATTAGGTGCCGCAGCATGGGACCGCAGTGCTGGCAGCTCTGCCCTGGCCTCGCTGATGCTGTGTCCTGTGAACCCCCTACCCAAGGGCAGAGCACGCCTAGGAGGTGATCAGTGTGTGCAGGTTCCCATGTCCCATGGCAGGTCCCCACCGATACCTGAAGGGATGTGGCCCCACACTTGACCCTACATTTGACTGATGAGCTCATGCCGGGTTGCGTGCTTTGGAGAGATCACGGCTTCACCCTTCACCTGAGTCATGGCAGGAGCATCGCATGGTGTGGGGGCACCGAGAAGCAGAGAAGGTGGTCACCCCCTTGCCAACCCACTCCCCAGGGTGGAGATGGGGGAGTTCCAGGGTTGCCGGTGGCCAGCCAGAGCCAGGGATGAAGCGTCCATCAGAGAAAAGGTGCTTGAGGTTCTGGGACCCTCTTGGTGAGAACCTGGTAGGGTCCCAAGCTTTGGACCTACATGTGAAACAAACCCAGAGGCTCCCCGTGCATCCCCTCCTGCAGCAGGGCTGGAGATGAGCTCATAGGATGGGGCAGGGGGCCAGCCTGGGTCTTCCCCCCTGGTCCTGTCCCAGCAGCTGCAGGGCTGTAGGAGAATAAAAAGGACTTTGGAGCTCAACAGCTTCCCGGGAAATCCTCCCTGTCCTTGCCTAGCATGAATGCCAAAGGCATCCCGTGTCCCCAGGCTGATGGCAGCACAGCCTCCTCCCACTCTCCTGAGGTTTGTTTATCCTCCTTAACATGACAAAAACAGCCCCCTAATTAAAGAAGCTCAAGTCCAGTCTAAACAGCTTCCACAACCCCTGCTCTGCAGTGCCAGGAATTAGGGATGTCCTGGTCTGGGAGGACAATGCCTCCTTGGCTGGGGGATGGTGGCGTCGGGCTGGGACCGTGCCTGCCGCGGGGGGCAGGGGGCAGAGGGGGCACACGCTGGTGCTCTGTTTGTGCTGGCCTCCGCGCCAGGAAGGATTTTGTCTCGGCTGCTCCTAAGTGCCCCGTGTCAAAATATTTGGCTCGAGCTTCCTGCCGGTGGTCCCCAGCTTCAAGGGTGCTGGGAGGGGAAGGACCAGCCGGGATGTGGCCACCTTCTGTCGCTGCAGCCATGGGCAGGGGGCAAAGGGGTCCATGCTCCATGTGTGGATACTTCTTTTCCTTCTCCACACACAGCCCCACACAGCTGTGGCACTTAAATAAAATCACAGTCTGCTTCACAGACAGTGCTGGAAGAAGAAACCCTGACAATGTCACCAGCACGGGGTATAGCTCTTGCCTGTCACCAGCCACATGGGCCCATGTCCACAGGGACCCAGGTCAGGTAGTCTCCCCAGGGATGGGAAGACCCTACAGTGAGGATCCTTTGTGACCCCATCCCTTCTGCATGGAAGGAGAGGCGATGGCAGGAAGCAGCAAATCCTCATCTTTTCCCGGCTTCCAGTGCTTCTGCATCCCTCTACAAAACTGCTGGAGGCTGCTGGGAACCATGGTGGGGCCCAGACAGGCAGTGAGGTCCCGACCAAGGGCTCAGCGAGGTCAGGGCAGGATCCAGTGTACTTCAGCATGAAAGACATTGTCATTAGCTATGGTTTCCCAAGCCTGTGCTTCTGCTGTAAATAATTTAGCAGAATAAATATGTGCTAACAGCAGGTCAGGGCGGGGAGGAGAGAAGAGGGAGGAGAGTCTTGGGTCTGGAAAGTTGGGAAGGACACTGGGAATAAAGTGAGATTATTTTCTTCCCGTTAGCAGGATAGGGTGGTGTCTTCCCCCCGGAAAAGGAGTCAGAGGGTTCCCATGCCCAATAGATCCCTTCTTTCCCCAGTCCCCTCCTGAGCTGTCAGCATTGGTACCAGAGGCAACTGCAGGACAATTTCCAGTTGCTCTTGCTCCAAGCACTTTAATGCTGTTTAAACAATTACGCAGTTGATAAATTTTGACAAGACGAGATAGAAATAGCCTGGGAGAGCCACGCAGTAGAAATGCTCTAAACAGATGTCCCTTTTCTCCCCCTCCTCTGCTCCCTGGGGGTCTTTATCATTTGCTGCCAACTAAACAAGACAGTGTTTGCATGAGTTGGGATGATGGGGAGGGGGAGCAAAATGCCTCATTAAAATGGTTTATGATACCATCCCTAGGGTGACGGCAGCTTGTTTTCTCTCCAGGATGGTCTCCTCTGCACCAATGGGAGCCATGCACAGCCTGCCAAGCACAGATGTGGCTAACGGCAGACCGTTCTTCCCTCTCCCCGCCAGCTCACAGGGTACCAGACTGGGCAGCCTGGCTGCTGGTGTTGCAAGGGACGGAGAAGGGTGCGGGTTGTTTGCCAAAAGCAAGTGAGCAATGACTACCTGCTGTGCCAAGCAGCAGGGGAAAATTGGAGGGGAAATTTGGTCTCTCTCTGGGGTCATGAAGAGCTGGAGGTCAACAGTGCCTGCACAGACCTCATGCAGCAGGGACCAGCAGCAGCTCCCCAGCGCTGCAGTTTGTTCTAGCTGAAAGACGTGGAGGGCAAAACAACCACAAAACCAGGGCTGGACCAGAATCTGGTCCACAGGGGAACCTTGATGTCCTGTGTGACTGAGCTCGGATGTGTAGGGAGAGGAGATGGATGCTGCTGTCCATCTCTGGAGGCCAGGAGATCACTCAATGTGTCCATGCCAGGAAACTGCAGGGAGGTTAGGAGCCAGAGCTGAAACCTTGGTGCTGTATTTTTGCTCATGTTAGGCTACCTTGTTCTGAGCACTCTCAACCCTGGATGTTTTTCCTCTTCATAGCCTTATAGTGTGTGTGGCTTTGTGCTGAGCACACCCCAGCTCAGTGCATGGTCCATGAGGAGCAGCCTTTCACGGTGTGGGTTGTCATATGTCACAGGTGCACGTGCCCTGTCCTCTCACTCAGGGAAGAAGGCAGAGGGCTGTGAGCTGCTCTCTGCCTTTCAGCTGCTTTCTGGATGCTGTGCAAGCTGTGTTGGTCCAGGCCAGTGCCTGGGGACTCCGTCAGGCTGGAGCCAGGGAGCTGTGACATAAGTTGTGTGTATGGCGGTCGGGCTGGGATTCATCATCTGTTGTTGTCTTTAGAGTTGACATGGTGCCGTTCACTTTTTTGGGGAATAGCTGCCTTGCTGAATCCCTGCCTCTGATGGCAGGGGACACACTGATGGCGTGGCCCACAGGTCCCAACACACACTTCTCCTGGAGAAGTGCTCAAGGCGGTTTGTGCTCCCAAAGCTATCCGTGCAGCAAGGTGAGAGCCCAAAGCATCTGGCACTGCACAGGCATTTGTCTGAGCACAGGGTGGAGGGTGCTGGGCAGAAAGGTGCCCGTGCAGGTGTCACTGCGCAGGTGCTGGTCTGGGGTGTGACAGCCTGCCCATGCATACCCGTGCATCACTGCCTGCCTGCTGCAGCATCCCTGCCTGTGCAGCAGTGTGGTTGCACAGCCCAGTGGGCAGCTCTGTGACTTGAAAGACAGTGTGTAACAGGTTTGAATGTGCCTCTGCAAAGAGGGGATCTTGGCATGGGGGGTCTCTGGCTGTTGTGGGCACATTTCTGGTTCCTGATATATTTCCTAAAGCTTAATCCTCCAGTGCTGGATTAACCTCTGTTCTCTACATTTGGACCACAGCAGCTCCCCCTTCCCTCTGTGCCTGACTTCCCTGAGTCACCAGCCAGGTGCAGCTGGCCTCTGCTCTTTGGCCTTTGAGCTTCTTCCTTCTCTTCCTCCCTCGCCCTCACCAAAACCCAGGGACCTGGACTCCAGTGCTGCACTGGGGACACAGGGCAACCTCTGCAACCTCCCATTCCCCTCCCTGCCAGGGAGAAGAGCCCCAGCTTGCTGGGAAGCAGGGGAGTCAGAGCCTAAATGAAAAGGGGAAACTGAGGCACAGACTGGGGAGCAATTTCCCAAAGCCACACAGCTGGGCTTAGAAAGTCACCCTACATGGCTTCCCAACTGGGGTGTGCTGGGTTGGGCCCCCCCGCACCCCATGGCCCCCACCCACCACAGCCCACCCCAGGGGAGCAGCACACTCCAGTCACTCAGGACTGGGTGCCTCTGCATCGCACCGCAGAGCTCACAGGCAGCCAGTCTGGAGACATTGCCCACGGGCAACCTGCAAACATACTCTGCTTTCTGCTGTGGCCTCTCTCATCCAGCCCTTCCTCATATCCCTCCTCCTTCTCCCACTGCTGGGCCAAGCAAGCCAGAGCTGGATGAGCATGTCTGGCAGGCACATGAGTTTACTTCTCCTTCCTTCTGCTCCCTGCAGCAGCTCCCAGTGTGCAGCAAGGAGGCAGAGCCACGAAGCCTGGGGCAGGGGAATTCCCCTATCTCCAGGGGGAGACCCTGCTGCATTGGACATAAGTGGCAAAATAAGGTCCAAAATCAGAACCCTACACTCCCGCAGAAGAGAGCATGGAGTGAGGTAGCTGGTCCCGTGGCCACCCCTGCTATTCACATTAATGCAAAGCAGGTGGGAAAACGCTGCTGTGTTAGGGACTGTGCAAGAGCACCCAGCTGCTCCTTGCTACAAGTGCCAGTGGTGACATGTGGCTTTTGCAAACCAGACTTTCCTTGCTGGAGCAGTGTAATCACACCAACAATGCTCCCATTGCCTCTGGAGACTTGTGAGGGGAAACACCACTTGCTTTTTTAGCTGCCCAGGCAGCGTTCGTGGGTGTGATTTTTGTCGTAGCAGTGCAGGGGCTGCTGCGTCAGCCCACGGAGGAAGCTGAGGGTTTTGTTCAGAAGTGAAAAAGAGCAGTGGGCTTTTTCAGGGGCATTAAAAAGCTCACAAAGCTGCTGTGACACATAGTCATTGCAGGCATCATTTTGTTGCATTCCCTTCTCTCGCTTCCCCGTCTCCTGGCGACTGGTGGATCAGAGCAAACCTCAGGGATGATTCTCACTTGGGGTGAGCAGAGCTGCTGCCCAGGGCTGGCAGTGGTGAAAGGTCTGTGCTGCCACACATCTCCAGGGCTTAATTATGATGAAAAAAAGCAAAATTGCAGAGAGCACAGAAGATACCTCCTGCAGGAGGGTGCTAGGATGGAGACACTCCAAACTGTGAGTTTGTATTGGGACAGGCTATCCAAAAAGACCACTCTGGGGCTTTCAGAGCCAAGACTGAGCCAGCTCTGCCAAATGCTGCACATCTACAACAAAGAAACAATTTTACCTCCTCGCAAGTTGGTTCTGGGATGTTATGGGAGGAGTAATTTGAGAAGGACCTTGGAAAACCGGGGAAAGGGTACAAAGGGAGCAGGGGGAACTGCCCTAAGGAGAAAGACTTAATATAGTCTGCTCAGTGTCTTCAAGAGTAGCTGGAAAGATGCCCTGACTCCCGTTGATAATTACCTCCAAGAGGAGAAGATACTGGATACTAAACCAGCAAGCAAAGCCATAACTAGAGCCAATGACTGGAAGCTGAGCACAGCCACGTTCAAATTAGAAATGAGGCTCATATTTTTAATAGAAAAAATGATTAAGCATCGGAACAAACTGCCGAAAGCAGTGGCGGCTCCTCTGTCGCTTATCTGCAGAGCAAGGCTGGCTGCCTTGCTGAAAGATGATTCAGTCAAACACGAGTTATTGGGCTCAATAGAGGGGTAACAGAGGGACGTAATGGCCTGTGCAACCCAGGAGGTCAGGTGAGATGAACTAATTTTCTCCTGTGGCCTTCAAGTCAGTGAGTTAAGGAAGGTGCATATCCCTGTCTTGCAGATTTAGCTTCACAGTGGCTGTTTCTTTTGTGGGATAATGTGACTTGGGTGTTTGGTGCTGTGGAGCAGGGCTGCGAGGACAAACCTGCAGCATAGCAGGCTGTAGGGCATTCAGAGGATGCTGCACATGCCTGCTTAGGATGGGGCTGAGACCATGCCCCGCATCCACTGTATCTTCTGAGATAACTGTTGCTCATATCTGGCCTGAAAGACAGCAGGAAAGTGGAGTTTATAATGAGGGAGGTGGGGAAGGGCAGAGCTGCCCTCGCTGGGTCTAAACTGAGTCAGTCCAACCTTGTGCAGGGATGCTGTGGGACAGTGATGGGATGGGGATGATGGTGGCTTTCCAGATGTTTCAGCCAGCCATGCTCCCTGCAGCACTGAGCTGCTCCGGCCAGCACAGAGAGGTTAAGCAAGGCACTGGGGGCTGCTGTGAACGAGCACCCGGGAGCAAGGTGCCTGGACAGGGGAGGGTCATCAGCAGTCCTGCAGAGCTCAGGAGGAGCACAGCTCCTCACCCTGCTCCATCCAGGCTCCCTGATGTGCTTTGTGTGCACTCTGCTCTCGGCCAGGAGAAGCTGAGCAGTGGCTCAGCACCAGGGTTTCTGCAAGGCATAGGGAAGGCAGAAGAGCAAAATGGACCAAAATAGGATCAGATGGCTCAGGGCTGAGAAAGGGAAGGGGGCAGGGAGACAGGGAGGAAAGACTCATATGAGACATTAGCATGAAGGAGAAGAAGCTCCCGCAGCCCTCCTCTGAAGGAGGGATTGACAGAGAGCTTTTGATGAGGAGCCGAATGGAGATAATGTGCCATCAAATGACGGAGAGGAGGGAGCCGGGAGCAGCTCCCTGCGAACCTCTGCCTTCAGTGTGCAGACAGGAGCTTGGCACAGCACGCCCAGAAGCACTTACCTCCCTTAATGGCCAGGCAAAGCCTCCCAGGCCACCCCATTAGGAGCTGTCTCCCCAGGCGAGCTGACACAAAGTGCTCGTCCAGCCCAGGGAGCAGCTGTGCCATGGAGCTGGCAATGCTGCCTCCAGCCCCAGTGCTCCTGGCCCCTCTGACTTGGTGTGAGGCAGGCCCTGAAAGTGCAGCAGGACAGCACACTGGTTTTGAGTGAGAGAGGGTTAGTTTGTCTCTTTTTGAAGCAGTCTGACCCCTCCAGGAGCAAGGAGAGCCATGCATCACTCAGGGGATGCCATACACCCTGCAGGTTACGGTCCTGCATCCTTGTCCAAAGGTGCTGAGATTGCACAGGGGGAGGCAGCCCAGGGAGGGGGAACTGGTGGTCTGGGGTAGCAAATGGGCCATGGTGGGCTTGCAGCTGAGTTGGAGATATGGGGTTTCAGGCTGGTGTTGCTCATGGGCAAAGCAGCACCCACCATTCCAGGCTGTCCACCTGCATGCAGCGGGCATGGGTGAGCTCGTACGGAGTGGGCAGCCCAGAAGAGACACAAGAGGAGGAAGATGCAGCCCCAGCGCAGGGCTCCTGCTGGGCAGCTTTTCCTCACGAAGGAAACTAACACAGCAGCGGCTGCTGCCAGACACGATCCAGGGCATGTATTGGCGGGAGGAGCTGGCTCTCCTCGTGCTAGAAGGAGGCCAAGTCGTATTCACCTACTGCTCCAGCACTGCTCCCTGCTTTGCATGAAAGAGGCGCTTTGATTGCTGACATCTGTAGACAATCAGATAAGAATTAGAGTTATTCCTCTCGGCATAAATGGTATTTCTAATCTCATAATCCCTTAATATTGTTCTCACCAGGATGTGGCTGCTGCTAATCCCTGAGAGTTTGTTCTTGGGCAATTTTCAGGGAAGGCGGGGGGGGGGGGGTGGGGGGGTGGCCACCTTCCCTCCCCTTGCCCCCAGAATCCCTCCTGGATACGAAGCAGGAGTGGAAGAGCTGGTCAGGCAGTAGCCCCTCTTGCCAGCCGGAGGATTCTCACGCTGGGTTGGAGGTGTTTGCAGAGCCCTTTCACCACTGCTGCAAAGAGCCCCCGCAGGTCTTCCTGTCTGCATCGCTGCCCCAGGTTTGTCTCTTGGCTGAGCAGCTCTGTGGCACAAACAGCAGGCTTCAGCCTGGTTTTGCCACTTGGCTGCTTTCTGAAAGCAGGGGCTGATCCCTGAGGAACAGCCTGGGGCCTCTGTGTGCTAGAGAGGTGCAGTGAGAGTAGCATCCTGCTGCAGGGCTGCAAAGGCCAAGGTCCCCAGGCAGCTGAGGGCAGTAGGTGCTTTGTAAGGACCGTGAGCTGCATTTGGCCCTAATTTTGCATCCTCCTTGGGCTAGAGTGGGGAGAACCACTTGGGCTGCTCCTTACCCCCTGTCCTGATGTTGGTGCACTGGATACAGATGTGCCTCTCTCCAGCAACCCCCTGAGGCCTTCCCTCCTGGCGACCTTGCAGGCATGGTCAAGGTGGGAAGGGGGCTAGAAACCTCCCACCATCTACCCAGAACAGGCAGGGATTGCCATTTCTCTTGTCCCTGCTGCATCTTCCTTTCCACAGCCCACCCCAGCTGCACTGCGATGGTTCCACTGGCTGATACTGAACCACAACAGGGGCTTGCACACAAGGTGCCAGTGGGAGCTGGGATGAAATCCAGCCTGGGTCGTATCGGGTTCGCCTGCTGCCTGCAAGCCATGTGCAGCCCGCTGTGGTGCAGGGATGGAAATCCTGCCCATCTCAATGCATGAGTACCAACGTAGCAGGCATTCAAGGGAGACAGCCTGTGATGGGGAGGTGAGCAGAGGGGCTGGGTGTGCCGGTCTCTGCAGACACAGTGCCGTGCCTTTCCTGTATTCTGTGTTCCTTCTCTTCTACAGCAGCTGTTGCTTCTCCTCTGTCACTTCAAGTTTTTACCCCCAGAAAAGTTGGAGAAGCAGCATAACTGCTTCGGCCATGCACTGGGCATCTTCTTCATCTTGGCAAGGTGAAGGTGTCAGAGGTGACTTGGCAGCAATAAATATCCTGTGTCTGTCCATGAGGTTTAGAGAGCCCCTTGCTCGTACAACATGGCCATGGCATGGGCACGCATCACGGCAGAGGTTGCAGGAGGAGGCTGCTTCCCCCAGGAAGCATGCCCATCACTGTCCCCTCTGTGCACCCCTCCCAGCATCCTACCTGCCAGGGTACCAGCATCCCTCCCCTCTGCCATGCTGAAACCTGTCTGTCATTACCTTGCAGCCCCAAGTGATTTGTTACTATAGCTACGTTTTTCCATGCAGGGAGAGCTCAGATCTCTGCAGGGTTCAGGTCTCCCTCTCATTTCTGCATGGCTGAAACGAGAGGGCTTAGCCTTGAGGCCAGGCGTTGCAGACTGTGCTGCAGGGATGGCTGTGGTCACAAGACTCAGGACACAGCAGTGTAATGGTGCTACTCGTCCAGGAGTCCCTTAATACCTTGCAAACACCAAAACTGCAAAGTCCCTGGGAAGAGAGGAGTGGTTGGTTTTGGTTTGTAATGAGCCAGCATAATGCCATGGTGCATTTCCCTCCTGCTCTCTGAAGGCTGGCAATTGGAGAAGGAGCTAGCACGAACCTTCACTGGGAGATGGCAGTTTTCAGATTCCTAAGGGTTTTGCCCACAAAGGGGAAATGAATGGGTTTTGCTCTTCACTGGCAACTTCAGAAAAATGCCCTGAAAGTCAGAGCCAGCTGAAAACTTTTGATAAATCAGGAAGTTAGAGAATTAAGCTCTTGGATTCAAGATTTTCCTCATTTTATTTTTGTTTGATGAAGTTTCTAATCAAATTGGAGGGAGCTCCAATAGGAAAAGTCCTGGAAACTCAAGCTTTCATTTAAAATCACCAGAAGCAAAAAACCTGCTGTTGTTGTTGTGTTTCAGTTGAATGTGAACAAGCTGCAAAGCAGCCACAAATGTGTGAAACCCTTTGGCATGGCCAGATCCCTGGTGTTTACCAGGGTGAGGTGCTGGGAGAACAGTTTGCTCTGTCCCCATTTGGGCGGCCTCTTGACTGCAAACAGGCACTGCCTGCAGCTGTGCCTGCCCCAGCTGGGGAAGGGATGGGTCCCACGGCTGTGGGTGGGTGAGCAAACACCCTCCTGGGCAGCCTGGGCAACCTGGGGCTGATGTGGGTGCAGAGCTGCCAGGGCAGAACAAGGGCTTACTAAGTCATGAGACACAAGGGGTGGGAAGCAGATGGGTAAACGTCTCCGCTGGCACTGGGACAACATGCCTCTGCCCCTTCCCATGCTAGAATGGTGCTCTTCCCACTCCCTGGGTTCTCCATCTCTGCAGGACCACCATCCCACTGCCCAGAATTTGGCCTTGCCCTGCCAAAACACATCCCAGCCTGGCCTGGGGGACAGCTTCAGACCCAAGCTGTGCTAGCATACTGAAAGATGCCATAGGGCATCATATCTGCAGCGGACGACAATGGCAGCATCCCCCGGACGCTGACGTCCAGAAGTGGATTGCATCTGTGTTATCTCCATCCCCATGGACAGCCCAGTCCCTATCTCTTAAAGCTTGTTTGAACCAGCCCTTTTTCTCCTCAGGGCTGGGATAGCATCTCCACACATAGCCGAACGCCCTCCTGGCTCTACGGTAATCATCCAGAGCTGCACTGGGAAAAGCAGATAATTAAATTCAGGCCCTCGCTTCTCCCCCAGCAAGCAGATGCAGCGAGACGGCAGTCCTGCAGAGACTTTATTCAGGACAGGGGGCAGAAATTTCGGTCTTGATTTTCCCCATAGCAGCTGCCGGTATGTGGCACTCCCCCCATCCAGCTATGCCTCGCTGGCTTATCATTTCCAATCCTATCAGAAACAAAACTGCTGCTGCTTAATGCTTCATTACAGGCTGTTATGTGTCTCCTGCACTGCCCAAGAGAGCAGCAAGGAGGGCTCTGACTCTATTTAATAACTGTTTCATGGTTCCTAATTGACAGATAAAAATGCTACTAACTCAGTTTCATCGAACATAATCCATGGGCAGGAGCAGCAGTGCCCTTCTGGAGCCCGGACAGCAGCATGAGTTTTGATCCATTATTTTGACATGGGAAATCCGTAACACACCAATCTGCCATTGTGATGATGGGTTTACACCTCACTTTTAACTTTGTTGGTTTTGGCTTTTAAAACCTTGGGGGAAGCCATTGGGGAGGGGTTTGGGGAAGGGTAACTGCTACAGTCAGAGGAAGTGAGATGGTGGCTGGCTTCATTCTGGGGGGCCGTTCCCACAAGGGTCTGCAGCACCCCAGGACGGTGCTCTGCAGCAAGGGCTGGCTTTGCAGCACATCCCCGCGGAGCTCTGTCTCTGGTCACCTCGGAGCCGTGCCTCACACTGGCAGCTCCCCAGCCCCAGGACTGCCCCTGTGTCTGTCAGGCTGAGCCATGGTTATACCTGGGAAAGATCCACCAAGCCTTTTAGCTCTGGTAGGAATGTACCTGTACTTGCTCAGATGAAACAGGAAAGGATTTATTCTTGTAAATTTGAAGATGTCAAGAAACCAGAGTGTTTCTTTGTGCACTGTGCAGTTAGCAAGATCTCATCAGTGCCTGGGGGCTTCCATTGCCCTTTTTTGCTAGTGCAGATGACCAAGTGACCCAGATTTCTTCCATGCTCCACGTTGAGAAATGCCAGACAGACAAACCCCTGCTCTCCCCAGGGATGCATGTGCAATCATACGGCCAAAAATGCAGGGCCAGGATGAGCAAATAGTAACGAGGAGTGTTGCAGAGGTGGGATTCAAAAGCCACGTGCTGGACCTGAAACATGTTATTCAATGCAAATACCTGGGTATTTGTTTTATCAGTTCCCACCTGGGGCTGGCACTTAAAAAGAGACTTTGGAAAGGAGATTTTTTTAAGGGCTTTCTCCTCCCATCACAGTGACTGGAAACTTAAATACCAGCTGGGAGTCCAACGGGTATTTGTCACCACCACAGGGGTTGAATTGCACCTGAGGTAGAAGCAGAGTCATTCCCAGGTGGCGCTGGCAGAGGCGGAGTTGCAAAGGAAAATTGTCAAGGGCCCATAGCTCTGTGCAGAGCGAAGCAAATCTGACTGTGGCTGAAGGCATCCTGGGAGGATGAGAGGTTATTAGTAGTGAGCGCTTCAGGGATAACATGGAAGATATTGATTTAAATAAAAATCACCATAACGGCAGCTCTAACAGGACCCTGTGGGTCACTTGGAGGAGAATCAGAGGCAGAAGAGCTCCAGTGCTGACACACTTGGAATGTTTCCTAGCTGAAAATACTGTGCTGGAGAAAGTCAGGACTGCTGCCCATGCTCCTGAGTGGACAGGGATGCAGGCAGTGTGCCAGGGCGTGTGGCACACACCGGGATGCCTAAAGAGCATCGCTGCAGCGAGTCTAGAGGCTTGACCCGTCATGACCCGCAAGGGCACGCCAGACCATTTTCAGTGCTGCCAGGAGCTGCAGTGCTGGGAGATGGGTATCCGTGATCTCAGCCAGTCGCAGAGCCGCGATGGAGGTCAGATTCCCATGGTGTGAGTCAGCTACATTCTTCCCCAGGGTCAGCGAACTGCGCTGTGCTTCGGCAGCCTCGGCTGTCTCCAGCCTTGACGCTTGTGGTGATTAACTGTGCTGAGGATGCTCGGTTTGGGCGGACAAAGCAAAAGGCTAAGAGGCTCCAGCCATTTGGGGACAGCTTCTGCTGCTTGTCCATGGAAGAGAAGAGCGATTTCTTGGCCACCCTTCATACCAAGAATGCTTTTATCAATGGGGTGTGAAGGGGTGATAAAATGCTACCAGGTATCTCTATAGACAGCTAATCCATTGCTATGGATTTGTTGTTAGGAAATCTGGCAGGCTCATACAGTTCCTTGTAGCTGGCTGTAACTCTCGTGCCATGATACAGCCACCTGCATGCTCTCATCATGATACGGAGCCATGTCATGCCATGCTATCGGCAAATGGAGACATGATGCAAGATAATAGCCAAGCTGTCAAGATAAGATGAGTCTCAGCCTGTAACAGAAGGCTTTCTCCACTCCAGGGATTTTTCTACTTGAAGTTTTTGGAGTGTTTCTTCCTGATCACCATGCTTCTATGGGAATCAGGCATTTTGCAGAGGAAACCTCCCATTCCCTTCAGCTTTCCCATCCCATATGATGGGCAGGCCATCTGCTGGACCTGCAGCACAGACAGCATGGGATGCACCAAGACCTCTATCACTGAGTCCTTCCTGCTCAAGGGAATTTAAACCACCTGGAGCAGCTCCCTGTGCGAGGACAAAGCTTCCCTGGGGCCAGCTCGCAGCCTGGTACTTGCATCAAGCAGCATGTGTCAAGTGCAAGGCTCAATCCAGCTCATTCATGCATTGGAGTGAGTGAATGGCGATACCACTTCAGCCCAGATCCTGCCCACTGGGTTGTCTCGGAAGCACTACAGACCTGATCAGCATCAGCTGCTCTCTGAGGACAAGAGAAGACAGGCAAACCCACCTGCTTGGTATAGCTGCTTGGAGTGGGCAGATGCCAGGAGCTGTGGCTGGGAGCTCCCTGGTGCTTTGTGTGGGGTTTTCCATGCTACCACAATCTCTGCTTGCACTCAGACTCTGCATAGAGACAGTTATTCAGGTTTAATGTCCCTGTAAATGACATGTGTGGGGTTTTTTTCCAAAACAACCCGATCTTCTTGCAGGTGTGGAGCTCCCACTGCAGTGCTGCTGGTGCTTCGCAGCTCTCCAGCAGCACCCCAGTGCTCAGCAGCCCCCTCAAGCCGCTCATTTCAGCATAGAAAACCCCAAATGGGGCAAAAACAACAGATGCTGCACAAGCAGCCAAAATCCAGCTGTCTGGGGCTGCACAAGCCCTGCTGTCAGTCCCAGCCAGCGGTACTATGAGCCTGGTGTCAGGCAGCATCCGCAGCAGGGATAAGGATATTTCCAGCACTCTTAGACTTTTACAATGCTGGGATACTCTCCAGCCAAATCACTTGGGTTCAGATTTCCACTAACCCACCTCATTTCCGTATTTGTTTTAATCTCTCAGCAAAAATGAAACCATCGGCTGCTTTGACCAGCTCCTTGACTGGAATTAAATGACTTACTCCTAATCACTGGTGGTCCTGGGCTGGCTTGTCCCAGAGAGAGAGAAATAGAGAGTAAAATTGCAACCAAGGAGCTGAAGCCAAACAAACAGCCTTGTCCCCGAGCACTGCAAGATGACTGACCCCAATGTCCCTGTGCCACGGCGATGTGGGATGCAAGGGAGACGTGGAGGACTGCTGCTGCCTGCGTTGCTGCGTGGCCCCTGCCAGGGTGCTGCCCTGAATGAATTGCTCTTTGAAGGGCAGCAGAACTGCCAGGAAAGCAATCAGCCCTGATTTAAAGACTTCCAGTGGCAGGGAATCTACTGGAGCCTTTGGCAAGCTCTTCCAGGGCTTAATTACCTGTGTGTCAAAAACGTTTACCATTTTACTTGGTTGAATCTGCACAGCTTTGGCTTCATCCGCTTGGGTTCATCCACACCACTGAGCCACAGCCAGCCTTTGCACATCGTGCCCACCCTGGTCAGCAAAGGCATTTTGGTGGGCATTGTGTTTGCAGAGTTAAGGGGCTTTCTAGCACAAATGCATTGGCTACCCTCCCTGTATAGCCATGAAAACACTGCAGACAGTCATGTACCCCATGTAGAGGAAAGACTGGATTTGCCTTCCCCAGGTGCCTGTCTGTCCCCATTGAGCACAGCAAGGACAGACTTCTTAGCCTGGCCATCTCCCTTCCGGGTGGTTAAAGATAGGTAAAGGCGACCCTGAGAGCATCAGCCCAGCCCTTCGGAGAGGTGAATCCATCCAGCTCTCCACGGCCTTCCTGCAAAGCCTCTCTCCCCAGGTTCAGCTCCCATCGGGCTGTGCTCTGACCCCACTGGCATCCCTCCCAACTCAGGGCTTGGCAGGACAGGATTTGCCCTGCATACCTCCATCACAGGGAGAAAGGCACCCCGGAGGGGATCACTGGATTGATCAAGCACAAGCTTGTGGATGTTTGAGCAGAAACAGGTTCTGGGACAAAGTGGTCAGTGTGGGGGCATTTTGTTAAAGCTTCATGGGGAAAGGATTGTGCAGCAACAGGCAGCTGCAGGCAGGTCTCAGTGGTTGCCCAGGCACGACCCCCATGGGAACACCATCAGATCCCCCCTGTATAACACCATCAGCACTAACGGCTCTGGATCACAAGCAGTGCAGGGTCTCTAACAGCCTCATTATCCCAACAGCCACCCAGCAGCTGCTCCAGCACTGGACACAGCCTTGGCCCCATGCATCAGTGCACAACAGCTGAGCCTGGGACTCAAGTTTTCTAAATCTTGCCCTGTTTCATGCCTTGAGAGGCATCCCACATTTTGGGAGGCTTTTGACTCTGCTGGGGCCATCTTGGGTATAAACCTCCAGCTCAGGCAGAGCCTTCCTCCTATCTCCAGCTCTTTGGGATTTCAAGTGGCTTACCTTACCAAGATCTATTGGTAGAGTTACTTTTAATAGCATGTACGTGATGTGGAGTAGGATATACCACCATGGGTCTGGCTGGCACGTTATAAATCTCAGCGAAAAAAGAATGCAAAGGGCCAGGAGGGTGGGGGGTGAAAAAAAGCAGAAGGAAGAGACCATTTTCCCAGAGCCCAAAGCAGGCAGGGGTGGGGAGCGGGAAAGGCAGGGTCATATGGCTCGCTGGGGCAGAGTGTGCAGTTGTTTATACTGGAAATGAGTTTCTGTTTATTGCAAGCTATGGTGGGGAGACCACAAATTGAACGTAAAACAAAATGGGAAGGGTGTGGGGAAAGTCAGGGGAGGGGGAGCGGGTGCCTTTGACAAACTCCAGAAGTCACGTCCAGTAATAAATCAAGCCGGGATCCGTCCTGGGTTACAGGACCCAGAACATCTGCTTGGGCTGTGGGGAAGCTGGGCGGGCAAGGAGGGCTCTCCCAGCTCTGCCTGGGGCCGGACGGGGGGGGCAGAGGCTTGGGCAGCTCAGCCACCCGTGGATACTGACCCCGGCAATGGTTCACATGCAGGCAGAGGTGGAGTGAGCACACAGGTTCACCAGGACACATGGGGAGACACATGCAGGGCCAAGGGATTTAGCAGGCACCCTCAGTCAGCCTCTCCATCCTCAGTGGTCATACCTTGGCTGCTCTGTACCTCCATTTCCTTGTCTGTAAGGTGGCACAGGGTGCTTTTCTCCCATTTATCACTTCTCCCAAACTTTGCAGCAAATACCACATGGGAAGGCAACTTCTGCAATGTCTCAGAGCTGGGGCATGGCACAGGTGCTACCGGACAGGGAAATCCCCTGCACTCTCCTAGGGCAGCAGGAATTAGTGTGTTAATGCGGCTGCTGGTGAAATCAGAGACAAATCTCTCGATAACCCCACTGGGGCCAGCATCACATCCATTTTTTGTACAGGCTTTGAAGGTATTAAGTGCTAAGGATTTTGGTTTGACATCTGAATTCAGCTGCATTGTTGTGAGAAGCCGTTGCAGATTATTGCTCTAGACCAACCTTTCATACATAATCTATTGCCGTGGGTTTAGTGCTTCAGAAGGGGTGATGGACGTTTGTTTTGCAGATTTAAGTATTCTCCTCCTCTTTTTCCTTTTCTTTTCCTCTTTCTTGGAAAATGGATTCTATTAACTGCTGCAGATGCCAATACATTTGCAACCCATTTGACTCACAGGGAGGACTGCATTCAAGCTATAAACTTCCTCAAGGGTTCAAGTAAAGCATCCTCATGGGGAGGAGAAACAAAGACCATGCATCTGCCCTCCAGGTCCTTGCCCAGTTCTTGCTTTTCCAGCCCATATTAGTGCAGAAAGCAGGGGAGACAGCCACCGAGATGCTTATGTGAGGTATGACCTCAAAAGTCATTTGCATTTCATTATGCTGGGCCGTGGCTGAGCTGCTCTGCCATAATGCTGTGGGTGCTGCTATGGGAACTGCTCTCTGAAAATGCCCGTGAACAGCTTTCTGTGCATGGGGCAAGTACCAAGCTGTGCCTCCACCGTCTCCCTGTTGCAGACAGACCCCAAATCCTCCCACACTGGATGCTGGGAAGGTTCACCCCACGTCGCTGCTGGAAAGGTCAGCATCACAGCACTTCTCCACTCACTCTAGGCATGCTGCCTTCCTTCCTGTGCTGCTGGTGGCACATATGCCATGGGACTGACTTAGCTGCATTGGCATTAACCCAGCCAGAGCTGCTTTTTCTGTTCCAGGAGAGGATGGCAAGGTATTTGGGTAAAACCAGAGTGCCCTGCCCTGTCTGTTTCTTCCTAGCACATCCTTGCAGCTCTTATCCACAGCCGAGCCCCCAGTCTCAGACCTCTGACCTCATCTCAGAAGGATGCTGAGCCATCTGCATGCATCGAGGGGAGAATTGTCCCTGTTGCAGGAGGCGTTTGCAGTGCATGCAGCAGTGGTGTTCTCCCAGTCCATGACGGCAGTGGGGCTCAGGTGAGCCAGGACACCACAACATCCTTCTGCTGCTGACAAGGTCTGGACCATGGGGCTTGCTCTTCTCCTGTAATTTTCTGTGCAACGCTTCAGAGACCGCAGCAAAATCCTTCAGTGACTCTAATAATGTTTCCCTCTAAAGCTCTAGGGTATTTCCCCCGCCCTGGCCCCGTGAAGTCACGCTTCAGGTCTGCTGAAATCCTATCAAATACCTCCTGAAATCACCTGGAGCCCCTATGATGGTTTATTGAGAGTCCAGTATTGTTTGACCTTGGAGGGGGTGAGAAAGGCAGGGGAAGAAAGAGCAGCCCTGGGCTTCCCTGCCAAACTCTTTGATCCTGTGCTGAGCCTCTTGCAGAGAAAACAACCCAGCCAGAAATCAGTCCCAGCCCATCGGTGGGGTATCTGGGCACTGTGTCCTCCTCTCCCCTCTGTCCCAGATCTCTTGAGGGTCTCCTGCTGTGCTGGGCAGTGCCATTGCATGCACAGCAATGCTTCCCCAAAAAAAGCAGCAGTGCCCTGATCACCTGTGCACGGTGCCCATCCTGGCATCCTGCCCCCCCCCCACTCTGCCCAAAAGAGATTTGGGGACCTCCTGCTGGAAGCTCAGTCCCCAGCTCTGGTGCTTGGCACTTGCAGGAAGGTTGCCCACCCCAGGGGAGCTCTGTGCTGGGGGTTCCTGCCAGCCGTTAAGAAATAATTAAAATATTTATAAGAATATTTTTAATAACAATAACTGCTTGTTAATTGTTCTTTGTTGGAAGTAAATCAGAGGACGTGTGAGAAGCCACTGTCCTCCATGAGGAGGGACAGGCTGTGCTGAGCATCTAGGTTATCGCTGCCGGGGCAGGACCGGCAATGATGCCACTCTCGCCACTGATCTGGTGTAGATGCTCTCAGGAAAAGTGCGTTAGCTTCTGGGGGTTTTGTTGTTAAAAGGCCGTCGATAAATTACAGGGAGTCCAGAGGAAAATTGATTAAAGGATTAGAAGGTAGCATATGACCTGAAGGGGAGATTAAGGGAATTTAGTGAGGTGTTCACTGCAGAGTGAAGCTGGGGGAAGCAGGGAGGGAAGAAAATGAAAACAACCTTGCAAAGATTTTACAGGTAATGATTAGAGCAGGTGAAGTCACTGTGAGTAATCAAGTTGGTTTGTGCTTCATGCTTCCTTTTGCAAATTGTGGGCTCTCATGTGGGTGGGAGGGGATCCCCAAGCCCCTTGAGCTGTTTGAGCTGCCCTGGCTGTGCACACCAGGACCATCCTATGGGGTTTGCTCTCTGCCACTGGTGGGTATTTAAGCATAAGCCAGGATTTGAGGAAGATGAGCATCATTTTCATAAAGCAAAGAGCCTTTTTTTAGCTCCATTTCTTTACAGATGGGCTGAATAATGGGACCTCCCTTGAAGTCGGCTGAATTAAGGATGCAGCTATTACTTCCAAATGCAGTGAAGTCTGGGGTTATGTGACTTACATCATCCCAAGGATCTCATTGCCCTGAGACAAGAATGAGGCCAGGTTCTCATTCAGACCTGAAGAAAAAAAAAAGATATTCGTAAAGAGAGCAGTGGTGTTAAGCAGTGTGTTAGCTGAGCTGGTATCTCAGCCCATCGTTCTAGAAATGACATGCTCCTCTGGGTTTCATTCCCTTGAAGGATGCCGTTTGGGTGAGCTGCGGAGAGTGATGCTCTGAAGTTGGGCTCCCTCCTCCTTCTTGCCTTCACCCCATGGCACCAGCAGCACAGGGGAGGATTTAGGCTTGAGCTGGGCACCCTCCTACTGTTAGTAACATGTCTGACTGGTATTTTCTCAAAGCCAGAGAATGAGCAGCTAAGGAGTGGTGCGGAGACCTCATTTCCTGGGACAAATTAAGCATCTTCCCTGATGCATGTCATTAATGGGCTAGCAGCATCCCTGAGGAGCCTGAACAGCACCACCAGACAGATCCATCTCCTGGGGTGTCCGTCTCAGCCCCATCCTGATCAGAGTCCAGTGCTTTGATTTTCCAGGGAATATTATGCAGAAGGACACATGGGATGGGGCAGGTGGCTTCACTAGATGCACCAAGGAGGCTGGCTGCTGCTGCAGGGACTTGCACAGATTCCTGGTGGGAACAACAAGGAAAAAAGTCGTATGAGGCTCCTTCTGGTCCTGTTTCAGCTCTCTACAGCCAACTCTGGCATCTCTCAGGGAACCTCTGGCTCCAGCTGAGCTATGTTTGCAAGTTCCCTGCAGTTGGTTTCCCAACAGGACTGCACAAATGATGCAAAGCTAGGTGAGGCCACTAGCATTGTGGGGGCAAGGGCTCTTGCACACGAAGATCTGCATGGTCTCAGGGGCTGAGACAGGCACAGACTGAGCCCCATGGAGCAGTGTAGCATCCCACCAGGAGAGCAGCGGTGCAGGGCAGAAGGGCAGTCCTGAGGATGTGAGTGCTGAGTCTGTCTGAGCCAACCCAGATGCAATCTGAATGGCCAAACACAGGGTTGGCTCAAGGATGAGCAAATGGCTCCACTGCCTGTGCAGACACCCGGTGCACAGCAGGGTACCCGCACGTAGGTGCCCACTTTCAGGTCCCCTGTTCCAACTGAATCCAAGGTGGAGCAGCCAGTGCAGGCTGGAGGGTACGGAGGGGGATGGGAGCATGGGCTGCAACATTTCCTCTAGTAAAACATGGGAGAAGAGTGGAGCGGGTGGTTTTCCATAAATGCTGAAGGAAAGGAGCTTTTCCTGCAAAAACCAGTGCCAGTGCAAGAAGAAAGTGGATGGAACTGTGTCTGGTTACTAGCTGCTCCTATCAGCTCCTCCTGCCTAGGCAGAAGAGAAGCCCGAAAATATCCCTTTCTCTCCTCCAGAGAGTCAGAAATCTCTTACTTATTCCTCTCCATTCCCCGTGGAGTGAGAGACCCCTCTGCCAGCAGGTACCCCCCTCGCCAAGATAATGCAGAGAGCAGCCTGGGGAAGAGCAGAGCAAAGAAGGGGATGTATCCAGGCTGCATCTCAAGAGGGATGAAGAGAGAAGAGGCATTTTTGGAGAGCTGCTGGCTGTTCGAGGCAGCCCACACTCCCCCACTGGGATTGATAGCTGGTAATATTCGTGGCTAGCTTGTTGCTCAGTACATGACAAAGTGCTTGTAGCTTCCCTCTGGAGGCTCCTCCTGGATAAATATACAATTTCCAGGAGTTCTGGTGGGACAGCTTTGCTGAGGATACACGGCTGCTGATGGTCCCAGTTGTGTCTGATTGCACCTGGTATTTTCCCTGTCTTCTCCATCTGGAGAGGCTGGGAGGACAGATTGCTTTCTTGCAGCCTTTAAATAAGGTGATGGAGGGGGCAGGGACATTGCATGGTATAGATTGTCCCAGGGATTTGTGCCTGGAGCTGGGAAAAGAGGGAGGAGGGGATGCTGAGTTCTCTTCTACAAGACCCGCTGGCATGGAGGCAGGGGGCTGCCGTGGCACAGACCCTCGGGCTCCCCAATACCTGCTGGGGAGCCCTCAGGGGCACCCTGCATGCCCCCTGCCCTCCTGTACAGCAGGCAGAGATGTTCCCTCTCTCTGGATGGCAACTGTTCCAGCTGAGCTCCTGGAGATTTCCAGGGTTCTGCACAGATTTGGGCTCCAGGGCTGCGTGTTGCTCACAGCTGGTGTGGGCTGAGATGGGGCACAGGAGAAAACAACACTTCAGAGCAGTTTTGGGCTGCTCTGATGAAGTTTTTTATCAAGATGTACCTAGGGAGGCAGCTACTCGTCTCTGGAGATCAGTGCTGTGATGTGCTCCCATGTGCAGCAACCACAAGCTCCTTGGGGTGAAGAGGAGCTGCTAGGGGACCTGTGTGGGTGCTAGGAAGCATTTTCCTCCTGCATTGCCTTGGTACAGTGCATCCAGCCCTGTGTTGAGGAGAAGGGTCCCCTGGAAGCAGAAACTATTCTGGCAGGGACTGGAAAATCCCATGCAATTCATGCCCCACATCCTTCCTGGCAATTTTATAAGGGATAGGCACAGCATCTGGGCAGGAGCTGTGGGGCCATCAAACTTTCCTCCCCAAACCCCAGTGGTGAAAAGCCCCATGGCTGTGCTGAGGAAGTGAAGAGCACATCAGCCCCCTGCTCTCCACAAGGGCTGCAGCCCCTTCACCCCGAGCTGGGCACAGCAGCCTGGCACCTTGGGATGCTCCAGCCCCAAGCTGCAGGCAGGGACACGGTCTCCATCCACACAGCCTCCCTTGGCTCTGTTTGCCAGCACCTTCCCCTGGGAGCTGCACAGTCCCTCACCCCACACTGCTCTTCAGGTCTCCAGGAGCTGGATGGAGGCCCAGCACACTCAATCCCAGAGCAGCCGGTAACAAGGTTTGGTCATTACTGCCCGGGGCTATGTGCGAACCAGTGACCTGGCTCTGAAATGGTTTATGTTACATGCAAATCCCCTCGCAGAGGTGTTGGGGGAGGAAAGCTGGCCTCACAGTGAACTCCCCAGGCTGGAGAGCAAACCCCAGCGCTGCAAAGGGCTTCCCGGGCCCAGCACGCTCACCGTGCTGCCACATCCTGCCTTTCTGGAGTACCCCTCCCGCGTGTGCCGCACCGAGCACTGTGAGCCCCGGCCTTGCTCGAGGCCTGGCTGTGCTACCGTTATACACAAAACAATAATCAGCTGCCGTAACAAGGATGCAGAGTAGCTGAGCTGGCTTCCCTGCTGTTGTGCCGGCTCCAAGTAGAAACAGCTGCATTTGGTTTGGTTAAATGTTTTATTTACTCCCAATTATCCCAGATAACAGATTTGCTTTCTTTTGTTCAATATTTAATACTGTTTCAGAGCAAAGCCGCTCTTTGGTTTCAATGGAGAACAGGAGAGTTAGGAGGGACCTTCTGCTGTGGTGTGGTCCCAAGCGAAGGCTGGAGGTACCCAGCATCCTTGTTGCACATCAGTCCCTGAGGCATCCAGCCCAGCATCCCAGCCCATGTGGATTTGGGGTGCTGGTGTGGGATCTCCAAGGACCTGTGTGGGCATTAGCCCAGGACAGCAATGCTGCCCAGCACTGACGCTCCTGGAGGGAGTCAGCTCTGCAGCTGGGAGCAAGGGGGTCTGTCATGGGTGCGGGATGCCTGATGGCTTCACCTGCACAAAACACCTCCCTGCAGCATTCAACACCTTCGGAGCATCTCCGGAGAGGGCAGCCATGCCAGCCAGCCACTCTTCCCCATGCCATGGTGAGTGGAGCTCCTCTCCTCTTGCTCTTTTCTCTCACTACTTAACCAGGCTTGCTTGATAATTTTTTGAAGGCTTGAGAGCTGTCAGGTTTGAAGAGCACCTCTGCTGTGCTGCAAATAGCATGGCTTCGTGCAGTGCAGGATGAAGCAAACTCCGGTGAGCCTGTTTGTTAGCACGCTGTCCTGCTGCGAGGCAGCTCTTAGGGCTAGGAGCTTGCACTGAGATTTGGGCTTAAAGCAGGGCTCTGAGCTCTCTTCTCCCTATGAGTAATGCCTCACCCAAAAATTTACAGCACTGCCTCTTGACACACGCGCTGAATTTTCTGCAAGGGAAATGAGAAAATCCATAGCTTGGTTTACGAGCCCCAATCAGTGTAAAACAGGGACTTTTAGAAATTTATCTTTTGCTGAGTCCACCTTTTTCTCCGGCACCTTCTGGGGAATAAATTCTTGCTCTTTGAGGCTAGGGAACTGGCTCCTAGATGGCAGCAGGGCCAGGGGACTTTGCTTACAGCCACAGGTGTCCTTGGCCCATTTCGGGAGCTCGTGGGGAGATGCTGCAGTATGAGGGTGTCAGGGCTGGGCTAGGTGCTGGCTGAATGTGGGCAACTCTGGTGTTCAGCTGGGATGGCTCACACTCCAGAGGGGTACGTCTTCAGTGTCTAATTTTAAGGTGGAGGAATGTCCCCCTGAAAATGTCCCTTGCTAAGGTTGGCTGGCTTTGACTGAGAGAGACCTAAACCCTGTCTCCATCACTTGCCCAGGACACCCAGGAGGCCAGTGAGGGATGAGCGCTTCTCACCCTGTGCCCCTGCACCCCTGGGCTCTTTAATTCTCTCTTACATTAATTTTGCCGCATTAATTTAAAAATAAACAACTTGCAGTGGTTATGAACATGATATTCCCAGAGCACAGAAGTGTGATGCAGGGGAGTATCACCTGCCTCTGTACTGCCCCACCTCTGTCCTCTGCAGCCTTCCTCATCCTCGCCCTCATCCAAGAACAGCCTGAAAAAGGAGTTATAGAGCAAAATTGGAACTTCACCTCCCTCCCTTTCTCCAGCAACAAAACACAGCCGCATCCCAGCATTTGGGGTGGTGGAAGGGGCTGTCCCTAGCCACAGCCATGCTGCACTCCAGTACAGGTGGTGCACAGCAGGTGGATGCTCCCTTGATTTGCTGGGCAGTAGAAATATGATTTATTCATTGTTGTTTTCTTTGTTGTTTCCTACCAGCCTGCTGTACACAGACAATTTTAGAAAAGCGGCGTTAGATAAATAATACATCATGCTTGCAGCCAGCGTGTGCATGACAAAAGCATCTGCCTAGGTGTGTGTGCAGGCGTGCGAGGTGTGCTGCTCTTGTGCACATGTGCCCATGTGCTCGGGGCTGGCCTCTCACTCCTGGGTGGGTCCCTGTTGTGCCCTCCAGCCTGTACAGCTTTGCCCTCGGTCACTTGGCTGCCTTTTTACTTATCGGCACATACTCACTGCCTGCAAGGTCATGGCTGTCGTGCAAAAAAAGACAGAGGGTGAGGATGTGGAGGGCATGTTAGGCACAGGCAAGAGAGGGGGCAGTGATCCTGCCATGGGCACTGTGGAGAGTCAGGGATGCTAACAGCAGGAGTCCAGCGGCAGAGCAGCATCAGTGCTGGGGTTGTGCCCCAGTGCAGGGCAGCACGGGGGTCCTGCCCACATGCAGGCAGGCTGTGTCACAACTATAGCTCTAGCACAAGCACATCCTGCTGTCATGGACCCTGGAGGCTTTGCTGGCCTGAGACCAGGATGATGAGTTATGCAGGTGACCCCACAAGCATCCTGTAGGATCGGTATCTCCCAGCAGCCCGGCGCCTGAATGTGCCTTGAGTGCACCAGAAGAAATACCTCCTACAGTAGTGTTTGAGAGGTCTCTTAAAACTTTTATTGGTACTATTTTTTGTATCTTTCCACCTGTGGAGCAAGGCATCTTTAGTACGTTCAGCCCTCAGCAGGAGAGGAAAATTATAACTGATCCATTTCAGAAACCTCTAAAAATGACCTAAAATAACTTTCCTATATATAAAAATGCCATGATTTTAATGTCCATTATCTCATGACCTAGCAGGGCTAGGAAAAGCTATTGTAGATCATTTTTAGTGGTTTCTAAAATGGATTGGTCACACTTTTCCCCTGCACAGTGGGACTCAGGGTACAAGGACAACTGGGCTTTAGAGATGGGGAGAGAGACAAAAATCTGTGTCTGGGCTGATGCGTGTAGAGCTGTTTCATCCTCCACTACCATTTGTGCTCTCCCTAGCTGAGCAGAGATGCTGGAGCTGGTCGAGTGACAGCTATTTCCAACAAGCCAGAGAGACAGTGGTCAAATAGATGCAAAGCCTGGAGTGCCATATGGGGGGAAAGCCAACCCTGTCCCCACCACCAGTCTTCTGTGGAGTCTGCAAAGACGATGACCCTGGCTTTCAATGCCTGTCACAGCTCCGAATTTTGCTGGAGCATCACACAGCTTGCGAGCAGTTTGCCCAAGTGGGATGCACCCAGCTCTGGTGCAGCCTTTCATCCCCTCACTCTGAGCTTTTACAGCAAGGCTGGTTGCAGCCCGAGATGCTGGGAAGCCACCATGGCCAGGCATTAAACATGCCGGGTTTGCAGAGAGGACATCAGCAGAGCGCATGGAAGAAGTGGCTTCCTGCCATGCGAGAGGTTAATAGACAGATTAGAGAGGGCAGGCGCTGTTTGCTGCGAAAGGAAAGGAGCTCTGCTTTTACAGAGTTCAGCAGCTCCATGAGGCGACGGGGAAGTAAATATTTGCCAGGATTAGGGAGGCTGCGTGCAGGAGCCCAGGGAGAGTGCCCGTGCAGAGGCAACGTGTTGCTCAGGCTTGTTTTGGCATCCGGCAGGGGCTGAGAGCTGGACATCAGCCGGGGCGGGGAGGATAGAGGAGGTTGGAGCGGGACACCCCGCGCCCAGAGGCACTGCCCAAAGCCTCAGGGCAGGAAAAGCCTTTAATGCTCCCTTGATGGCTTTGTTTTCCTACGCTGCCTTTCTTGCTCTCTCCATCGGTCCGACTGGCTGGCCCACCTCCAAAGACAGCATTACAGAGCGCCAGATCGATTGGAGCCTGCAATTTTATTTGCTGTCTTTAAGAGCCTTTGATGGGCAGGATGAGCTGTGCAGGCGAGCACCTTTCCTGGGAGAGGAGGGGAGAGGAATAGGGTTGCAAGCCACCTTCTCCCATAGAGAGGTGGGGTTCCTGCCACCAGCTTGGAGGCATTGTGGCAGGGTGGACAAAGACAGCCCTCCCAATGCACCATGGCAGCTGAGAAGGGGCTTGCAGCCCTCTCCTTTGTGGTGCGTGGCAGTCATGGTCATGGTCACCAGCATGGTGTCATGCTCACAGCCCCGAGTGGCACATCACACTGGTCTTGCACTCTCCCGTGGGGTGAACTTTCTGCCCATCAAGGTGGAAAGTGGGGCAGTTGCATGACATCCCCCTCCCAAAACACCTGTGGCTCTGGGACTGACAGCTCTTTGGAGAGATGGAGGTGGCAGGAGTGTCCTCATAAGACAGCTTGTCCCTGCCCAGAAAGAGAGGGACAGGCTCTTCTTCCACCTCTGGCTTGCTAAAAGGCACCAGAGGATGAAAGGTCGAGGCTGCTGCGTGCACAGAGATAGGGGCTGCATTTGGGGACTCAGTCTTGGAGCAGAGGACAGGATCTTCAAGACATTCAAGGCTGTGAAAATGGGCCATCTCTAAAGGCTCCTGCAGAGTGGGGGTGGAAGTGGGAGGCAGTTTGGGCAGCCTCCCTTCTCCCAGCAAAGCAAACCTGGAGGCACAAGCCACCCTCCCACCCCTCACCCCTCAGTGGAGGAATTAGCACAGATCCGGCATGGAGACAACAGAGATAAATTATCCTCAGATGGACTAATTGCGGCTCAGTAGTGGTGCAGCATCTGGGGCCGTGCGGGTAGTGCAGAGCCTCCTCATCGGGCAGGGACCGTGCAGGACTTCAGGGATGCTCGCCAAAGCCTTGGCTACCTCTATCCGGCTGGCTCCTGGTGTCGTGCAGGACAGCTGAGCACAAGCAGCAAGTGGGTGAGAGACCCACGGCTGCATCCCCAGCATCCTCCCCTAGCCTGCAACATTTCCCGCCCCCAGCCCGGTTTGCCGGGTGCCAGGCGGGTGCTGTTAGCTCACACTGCCACCACGCGGTCGCTCGGACCCCAAAGGCTGTCCCTAAATCCCCTGCACCCCCTTCGAAACACCTCCCGGGAGTCCCCAACCCCCTTTCTCTCCATTGCCCCCTGCAAAGGGTGAGTCTGCCCTGCATTTACTCCCGCCTCACCCCGGGGGCGGCTGTGGGGCAGGGAAGGGGTTAAGGAGCCGGTGAGGAGGAGGAGGAGGATGGAGCTGTAGCAGGGATCAGGCCCTTGTCTCTGGCCTTGCGATTAGCCACTCTGTTTTGCTGCGGAGGGTCTGCTTGAATAATTTAGCTGGGAGGCTCATTAACCAGGCTCTGGCCTTCGTCTGCTGGCTGAAGGCTGAAATTGCCATTAGGAGGAACACGCATCGTGGACCGGCACAGCTTCCCTCCCTGCTGGCCCCCTCCTCTCCCTCTCCCTCTCCCTCTCCCTCTCCCTCTCCCTCTCCCTCTCCCTCTCCCTCTCCCTCTCCCTCTCCCTCTCCCTCTCCCCAAGAATCTTCTTGCTCCCCACTGCCTGACTCTGCTATCCTTGGCTCTCTTGTTATTTGCTTGCTCCCTCTCCAATCCTGCGCCAGGGGGACCAGCGTGCATGCAAGTCCCATGCCTCCGTTTTCCCTCTGTAGCCTGCAGTAGGGTGCTGCAGCTGGAGCTCATGGCATCCCCCCCAGAAAGCTTTTCTAGCAAACCCCATCATTGTTTTCTGACCATGGGCTCTGCTGTGCAATGCTGAGCCAGGATCCCGGCAGCCCACCCTGGCAGTCTGTGCTCACAGCAAACCAGATGGGTTGGTCCATCAGGGTCCTGCTTTGGTCCTAGATGCATCCCTGAGTGTGTTAACACCAGTGAGGCCTGGGCTGAGCCTGAGTGGGGCTGAGGAGACCTCCAGGAGACCAGCAGCTCTGCAGAGCTGTGTGCCATGTGGGGAATTTGCACAGATGTGGCTGCAGGGATGTTCCATTTTGCATTGATGTCTTGAGGCTTTGGCATCCTCCTGGTGCTGCTGGCTCATTGATGCAACAAGGGCACCCTTAGCTGACTCTCTGCATCCTTTATGTCACTGGCACGGCATGCAGAGGGGTGTTAGGTTGGTGCACAGCTTCCCTGCACCAGCATCAGTGTGGGCTGCTCCCTAGCAAGATATAGTGCACGCACAGTGATGTGGGACTTGTGATTTGCCCTTGCAGCCCTCTCAGGAAGGAGTTTCCCAGCCTGGGGGTGTTCCCTGAACTCTTGCATCACTTCATCCTTGTTTGCATCTCATTTTTGGTAATGTAAGGCATCTGCCTCAGCTGCAGGGAGGGGAGCAGTTAGCTGTGTGGTGGGGAGTGCTGCCGGGACCACGGTGGAATGGTGAGCAGCGGTGTTTACGCTGAGGCTGACAGGTTTGTTTCAAAATCTCTGCTTGGAGAGAAGATTGTGTCCTGGGACATCCCAGGTGGATGCATGGGGACAAGGGCTAACAAAGGAAGGGAAAAAGGGACCGCTATAGGTTCAGACAGCCTCTCCGAGGGAACCCTGGTGCACACCCAGCCCAGGGAGTGTATTTTATTGCAACATACTATGCCAAGGTGCTGCAGTTAGAGCCAAACTCTGCTCTTAGCAATGCAAGCGTCCAGGTACCAAGTGGAGTTGACTTCGGTGTCAGTTCAGATTTTCACCAACCTACAAGGGCAAAATTTATCAGCTGAAAGGTATCACATCTCATCCTCCCACATACACTGGCCCTTGACATTTTGCAGAGTCTTCTGCGGCTCTGACGATGCTCCTGCAAAGAGCACAGAGTGCCCATATGTCCGGGAAAGCCAAGCACAGTGTGAACACTTGGTTGAGTTTAAAATCCTCTTCTGCCTCTAACCTCTAGGACTGGCTGATGAGGCCAGAGGAAGGCTGTTCCCTGCTGCATGGTCTCATCCTATCTCCAGTTGCCTGTGTCTCTTGGGAGGCAGGTCCCTGGGATGAGATCCTCTGCCCCACTGCTGAAAGTGTTAACTCTGCCAGTCCTCCTGCAAAGTTGAATTTTCTCTGTCGGTTTCAGGTTGTTCCTCCTTATCTTGCCATAAGCAGTCCTTGTTCCTCCCTTTGAGGACCTCTGGTCTTTTGGAGGATCATCCTTCAACAAGTTTATCACTCCCCAGGGACATGGCAGAGAAAGCCATGAGTGCTGTAGCTTAATGGGGTCAAGAGAGCAGCACCTCCTCCTCATCAGCGATGTCTCCATCACAGCCTTGAAGACAATTTCGCCCGGTACCTGCCAACCTCCTCTGCCACTCCATCTCTCATTAGAGCCAGTGACCTGCCAGGGGAGGAGGTGAGCTGCTGAGCACAGACCAGTCCAAAGCAAGGTCTCATGAGGGACCTCAGCAGCAAACATGGGACAAAGGGCCCCCAGGTGCTTTGAGCAGATGATAAACACAGCTCAGGCTCCCTGTGCAAACTGTGTCCCTTCCCAAGCTGGCAGTAGTTGAGCGTGGAGGGACATCCCCTTGTTCAGGACCTGCTGATAACCCCACCTCAATGGGTAATTCCTCTTTCTCTTTCCCTGGCAGCCCCCCCGAAGGAGCCATTGCTGATGTGCCGGTCCAACAACTACCCGAAGGGTTTCTACTGCAGCTGGCACCTTCCCACTCCCACCTACATCCCCAACTCCTTCAACATCTCCGTCATGTAAGTGCCTGGGAAGGAAGGGTGCAGTGGAGTGAGTTTTTGTCCCTGCACCCTGGAGCAGGTCCCAAGTAGTGCCATGAAGTCTTGGGGCAGTTGGTCTGACCTGTGCTGAGTGTATGGGATTGGTGTCCCAAAAATGGGCCTGGTGAAGGATGTTCCAGGGACATCCAAACTGGATGCTTGGCACTGGGGCTTTGTCCCAAGAAAGTTCCCATTTTCCCAGAGAGGACCACAGCAGTCCCCAGCTCCCAGGTCCCCTTTCCATGCCCCCCAAGTGCATTCTCTCTGCACCACTTTCCACAGTGGAGGGTATGTCTGCTGTTTTTCAGTGCATTTGGCACAGCCATGCTCCCTTCTGGCATATGCTGGCTGCAGCTGGGCAACAGCAGCATCCCTCACCTAGAACTGGCCATGGCATGGTATCATCCCCCACCCTGTGCCTGGGTCCTGGCACAGCCCTTATATAGGCTGGTGCCATGCATTATCTTCTGGGGCTTGTGTCACCAGCAGGAAGGAGACCCCATTCCTCTAACAGGAGGGACAGAGCCAACCCCAACCCCAGCAGGGTCTCATCCTTTCCTTGGGGCACAGTTCACTGCAGCCTCTGTGCAGGATTAGGATAAAACATCACATACATGAGCCTGCAGAATTCCCCAGCAGGAAGAAAGCATCCCTTTGACTGTGGCAGGGGCTGGTGCACAGGGACTGTGGGCAGAGTAGGGAGACAGCACTGCTCTTCTGCCTCCTGCCTCTGGCAGCATGGGTGCCTCCTGACCCTGAACACTGCTTTGTAGGTAACAGTTCTTCTCACCTCTTCTTTCCAGACATGGCACGAGAGAGATGGTCTGCGAGAAGGATGTCTTTCCCAAAAACAGGTGTCACATCAGATACCTCCAGCTCTTCTCAACTGTGAAGTACAAGGTGACTCTGACAGTCACGAATGCTCTGGGCAAAAACTCCACCACTGCCACCTTTGACGAGTTCGCCATAGGTAACTTCCACGGCAGCAACTGGCCTCTCCGAGATGGTGTTGGGGTTGGCTTGCTCTGCACGCAGTGTTGCCCGTTGGAGTGACGGGACGGGGAAGGGGCAGGCTCCCCAAGTGGAGCTTATGCCTATCCATGTATGAGATGGAGCTGAGGTCTGAGCCATACTGGCATCCTGGCATCCTCCTCGTGCCTTCCCTGATTCTCCTGGCCCTGCTGTAACTGGTGCCAGCACCTGAGCATCCTGGGGGAGCCAGGCAGGATGTCCACAGGCAGCCCCCATGCTGGTCCCATCGGTGGCCTGGTGCCCTGCCTGGTCCCATCCCCAGTGATCCAGGTCTCCTGTGATTGCTGATCTCCTCCCTGCCTGAAGTCTAGGGAAGCAGCTGCCATGTGCTGGGGCAGAGGGCTGTGAAACTGGTGTGGTTGCAATGGCATTGCCCTTCTCACCCCTCTGAGCGTTCCCAAAAGAGAGGTTTGGTGTTTGTGCTGGAAGCAGTCATAGGAATTAGGATTGGAAGAGAAATTAAAATCCTCTTGCCTCCATCCTTAGGCATCATAAAGCCCTCCCAAAGTCATCCTCCACCAGCCCTTACCTAACATGGTCCTAAAAACCCTATTCCGTGCCTTTGCATCTCTCCACTGCTCCATCTGGGCAGCAAAGGCTGTGCGATGTGGGACAGGGAGCAGCAGGCCCTGGGGGCCAAGGTGCCTGTGCTGCCAACTGTGCTGCAGGGATGCTGCCCGGCCGTGTCCAGACCCATGGTGCGGATACTCCAACTGTGAAGGACCAGCGTGGACTGGGCAATTTAGAGCCAATGATGGCAAAACAGGGAGCTGGGCACAGCGCTTTTGCCACCAGCCAAAGACAGATTATAGCCAGTGCCGTGACAAGAGTGTTCATCCTCAAAGAGCAGGAAAAATGGGAGAGAATAGAGTTCAGGAACACGTTGAAAAACAATTTGCTGGTTACATGTGGCAATTACTGGACCAGAAAAACAAATAAATGAATCCTTGAAGTGCAGCCAGCAGTCAGTCTTTGCCTTCAATATGCTGCATGTCCCAGTCTCAAGTGGCTGGAAGTGCCGGAGTGCAAGAAGAGGAGCTGCACTTGTATCCCAGATTTTCTCTTTCTACCCCAAATCCTGGAAAACATCATACAAGAGACAAGGCGCCAGCTCTGAACAGAGTGGGGAAATTATTTTGGAGCAGGGACTATCCTGCCATGTCCCTGCAGCCGCGGTCTGTATCCAAAGCTCGTATTCATCAGTGCATTGCGAACGTTGATAACAAGGCAAGGAGCTTAGCAGGGAAGCGGTGGAGTTTCAGTCACTCGGGTGCCTTTAAATGGAAATTGTTGTGTTTGTGGAAGATACACTCCTTAAAAATGAAGGTAACCTCCAGCCTGTGGGGCCCAGGGCAGCAATTAAGCTGCATTTTCTGAGTTCCTTGCATTCCCTTCTGAAGGAGTTCAGGGCATTGTCCTGTAACATCTGCATCCCACCCATGCCCTGCCTGGCTTCCTAAACATCTGGTCCTCCATCCAGCACACAAGGGCAACCCCCCTGGGAAGCACACCCAGCTTTGAGCCCCGGGTATCCCGGCACCAGCACAAGCCGGATCCAGCCTGGAAGTTTGAAGTCAGCCCAGGACGGAGGAGCGGTGAGCAGAGGCCAGTGCTGCCCCGGGCCAGCTGTTAGCATGGGTGCAATATTGCTTCCTCTTGCAAGAGCACCCAGAGCGGTGCAGGGTGCCTGGTCACATCCCAGCAGTTGCGGTGGGAGGTGAGACCCCCCGGCACCACCTGGCAGATGCTCTAACACCCTTCAGGACAGCACTTGAGGAAAGGATGATGGGCCAGTGCTGATAGGAAGGGCTGTGTCCTGCCCCCCAGAGCCAGCCAGCTCCCCTAAATGCTTCAATATCTAGTGACCTTAAAATCTCCGTGTTCTGTACAGCTATGAAATTCTCCTCCTCGGGATTTGGTATGGCCACTGTGCATGAGAAGCATAGACGCAGTGGTGATTGAGTGTTCAAGCAGGCAGTCGACAGGCTTAGCAGAGTCATTACAGGATGAACTCAGCTGCCATCGATCAACAGCCACCTACCTTCAATGGAGCTTCTCCTTGTGCCATCCCATTGTTTCCAATTAAAACAAGAGCACTGCGGCAGTGTATTTTGCCATGCAATTTTGCCCCAGGTTGCCTGCTCTACTTGCAGAAGCTTCTGCATTTCAGCATCTCTTCTGGCTCTCTTCTCTGCAGCTGCAAACCCTGGGGCTGTGTCCCAGTGTGGTGGGTACTGGTGGTGTGGATTCAGCATCCAGTTCCCCGGATTCAGCATCAGGTTCCCTGGGGATCTCTACCAGCATCAGCTAGGCTGAGATCTCAGCTTGAAAGTTGTGCTGGGTTTCACTCTGATGGAGGGGTGGGAGACATATGGCTCAGAATGAAGCCATTGTATCGGCTTGTTGGAAAAAAGCTGCATGGGAACATTGCAACATGTGTACCCATCCTGATAAAATGGAGAGACA
The DNA here is from genome assembly GCF_031877795.1 of Strix aluco. Classification (NCBI taxonomy): domain Eukaryota; kingdom Metazoa; phylum Chordata; class Aves; order Strigiformes; family Strigidae; genus Strix; species Strix aluco. The sequence continues at coordinate 85,872,472 of NC_133971.1, read as the reverse complement.
GTGTCAACCTGAGACTGCATGATGCTTCTTCTAAAATCCCAGGGCTGGAGATGTCAGAACCTACCTTGCGTTTTCCCCTTAGCCTAGAGAAAACTATCACACCTTCTGCATGGAGGTTAAACCCCAGGCGTGAAGCCCTGATCTCATGCCCTGCTGAGGACAGAGCAGCCTGGGCCCAACACAAGAGCAATGCAGGGCCAGTGGCTCTCCCTCCCAGCACCGTCTGAGCTGGGAGCAGACCCACTGCTGGGTCGGACCACCCACCCATCCTGGGCAAACACAAAAAGCCCCCTGGAAAGGAGTGACCTCCATTGGTTTTGCTTCCTCTCTCCTCCCTCCCTCCCTGGAGCTCCCAGCATAAAATCCCTTCCCCAGCCGCTCAGATGATGGGCTCTAATTGTGTGGAAAATGGCTGGTACTTTCTTTTGCTATCCCAAGCCCATGCCTTGCTGGCAGTTGTGCCATGCTGGTTATTAGCAGCCAGCTGCAAGGGGGTCACTCTGCATTTTCATTTTCAGTGATGAGTGGAAAAGCTTTTCCAGCCCTCTGGCTCCCATCTCTCATTGGTAGGAGATCCGGGCTGCCTTCCTCCTTATCTTGCTCCTGGAAATTGTTTCCATAATTACATCTTCTGCAAAGGTATCGATACTAATAAAAATGAGCATGGGGAGGGAAATGTTCTACAAAGCCCTTCAGACATCAGGGCTCCAGCCCAAGGCAGGAGGAGGTGGGAAAGGGGCTGAAGGAGCTGGAGGGGAGAGAGTCTGGAGGCAGAGGAAGGTGCCAGGGAGGAGTGAGGTGGTGTGTCAGGAGCTTCAACCTCCCTCATGATGGCTGGGACAGCATGGGGACATTTGTGGCTCTCCAGGACACAACCCCATCTTCCTCACTTGTACGAAGAAACAGGAAGCTGGCACATGCATCCCCCAGGAAAGCAGGGACATCACCACCACACAGCAACATCGGCATCCCACCTCAGCGCCTTTCTCCTCGTGTGAGCGTGGGGCAGATTAGCAGAAGATGCACAGCATTAAAAGGAAGAAAGCAGCCTTGGACAGGGCCTTCCAGGCATGGGTGCCTTCCTCAAATCTGCCACCCATTCCTTGTGTGACCTTGGGAAGGTCATTTTATCCTCCCAGCTCCAGCTATGGGGCAATTAAGATGCAGAGCATCTCAGAGGGGCTGCATGAGGACAAACGTGCCCATGTCTGTATGAAATTCAGAGTCTCTGAACACGGGTATACAGTTGCCTAGGCAGAAGGTCAGTTCAATTCATACTACTTAGAGAGGCAGAATTAAATTACCTAGACTGACATTTGGCTAAGACATGGAGTTTAATATCCCTCTGCTCATAGAAAATGCCAGGGGATATTTAACGGCCGCAAGGGATCCATTTTAGTGCTTGTTGGAGAGATGGGATGGGCGACGGGCCCCTCCATGCTGCAGGGTCTCATCTGCCTTTCTGAACCACCGGTTTCATTTTGAGATGTGTTTAACAACAGCCAGGGGAGATGGATAGCTAAAGACTCACAGTTAAGTGTGAGCATGCCGAGCCTTTAGGAAAAGCCGCTTTCCATGGCTCTTCTTGCACGCCAAGTCCTCTCTTGGATGCGGCAGCCGAAAACCAAGCGGGAAGAGCTGTGAGTCGCCTCCCGGCCAAGCCCCCTTCCCAGGAATGTCTGATGATGCTCCCTCAGCTCTGCAGGATAATATTACATCTGGTTTTGTAGCCGCTTAACCAGTACTCAGCCTAATGCCCATCGTCCATTATTATTATTACTACTATTGCTTTTATTACATTACTGCCTGCAGGCCCTTGCCGAGGACAGGGCTCTATTATGCTGGCTGATGTACAGCCAGACAGTCCCTGCCTCACCATGTGCAGGCTAAATGGAGGCAGACAAAGGCTGGGGAAGGAGGAGCGCTCGTCCCCATGTGTGGAGCAGGGACCTGAGAGGCTGCGGAAGATGAAGGACTCCTTCAAGGTCACATAGAAATCAGAGATCTGGACACAGCTTTTCTCCCCTGTGGGACTAGCTCTGATGTTTCCCTAGATGAGCACAGTGTAATGAGGTCTGTCCTAAGAGACGTAGGTCTGTCCTCACTGGACCAGCTGCCAGAGGTGCGATGCCCTCTCCTGGCTCTTGCATCCCCGCTGCCTTGGAGGGACGTGGCAGAAACAGCTCTGGCTTTGTGCTTTTGGAGTGGCTGGCACTGCTGTGCTTTCTGGCCTGGGCAGGAGTCCCATGGATGGAGGGACACATGGGGAGGTAGCAGGGATTGCTGGTTTTCCCATTAACCCACAGTGCCGTTTGAAGGCTTGCCGCAGCCAGGAGCACAGCCCTCTTCTACAGCTGGGCTCTGCTGTGCTCACTTGGAGCCAGGCCAGCCCTCCCATGTGCACCAAGGGCACTCTGAAACCCACAGAAGCAGGCCTGGGGGTCACATCCCTGCAAAATGGGCAGGTGACTCCCACCTCAGCATCAGGGCACCTTTCTCTTTGCTTTCCTACAAACCACCACAGTGGCATCTCTCATTGTTCCCCAAGCACATGTGCCCTGCCTGGCACAACTGCATTTAAGCATCCCTCTGCCATGGCTTCAGGCTGGCATGCCAGAAAGCAGGGCCAGGCTCCCTGCATTACCACAGGGAGTATCCCATCGCATCCATCCCCAGCCCGGCCCTTTCCTTCCCACTTCCTTGCTGCAGAGCCTCAGTTCGCAGTCATCTGCATTCGTTCAAATGAACAGACTTTTGTTTTGCAAACCAAGCCTGCCGAGCCAGTGTTGGATTTATACTTTTCTGTATGTGTTTGGACTCCAAGTCCCTGTCGGTGGAAGCTGATGTCCAGCCTGAGCCTGGGGGTTCGCAGTGAGTGAAGGAATTGCGCAGCCATCTGGAGTAGCTCAGCACAGCACAGCCCCAGCAAGTCATCCCTCCTGCCGAGGATAAAGCTGTAAATGGAAAGTTGCATCCAATTCTGCCACAGAGAGAGATCAGTGAGAGCCAGGAGGTGGAACCAGACACCCATGACCAGGCCCGTGGATGCTGGCTCACCAGCTGCTCCCCAGTCCTCCAGGAGCATCCTCTGAGCACCGGGTGCAGTGGGGATGGAAGTATTCATCCCTTCTTGCACCCACCATGGCAGAGGGAAGGTGGTGTTGGGGTAATGGTGAAGATGATGGTGAAGGAGGACTGCAGCAGAGTGTGTGCCAGGGTGCTGAATGGGAGGGCTGGGGAGAGGGAGGTGGTGGTGAGCTACATCTTCGGGGGAATAGGGCCAATTCTGGGTCCCACCAAGGTGGTTAGGCTGTGGCTTCATTTCAGCAGCCCCCCTCTGCCTCACCCACAGCCAAGAAAGTGGGTCTGAAAGCATCACAGGCTGGTTTCTCCTAAGAGGAGCAAACAGTGGTGGTGCAGGGAGGGTGTCTTCGTAAGGACAGTTGCTGTGATGCCACCATCATTCTGAAGCAGAGATAGCAGCGAATGTCACACACACAACTCCACTCACAGCAGACTGGCCCCACATCAGTGTCTGGTCTCATACAGCTTCAAGCAGAGGGAGAGATGCCCTTCATACATAAGGCAGGGCTGCAGGCAGCAGGTAGGCAGGCTAGCAAGGGAGCAGCTCACTTGCCACCACCACCTCCTTCGTCTCCCAGGAGAGGTGAAGTCCCTGTATGGACATCACCTCCCACCCGCAGCAGATGAACCCCTGGGGTCAGTATGGAGGAGGAGAAGACTGCAGGGGCACTCTTCTGAGTACAGAGTCCCTGAGTACAGGGAAGGAGCTCTGTCAGGCAGAGGGGGGGCTCCCCACAGCCCCAGCATCCCTCCTCCATGCTTGGGAGTGGAGTTTGATGCTGGCACCTTACCAAGCTGCTGCTCAAGGTGGTCAGAGCCAGGGGACCATTACTCAATCCAAAGATTTTCAGTCCAGCAGGGACCCATGGGCCTGCATGTGGACTTTGCAGGGAGTTAAGAGCTATCCTGGGACATGAGGACTCGTGTGCATTGCTATTCTTAGAGTGCACAGAGAGTCCTCTTCCACCCCATGCACGGCTGTGTGCCCTGCTCCCTGTGCCCAGCTCCTTCCTGGTCATAAGAAAAGGAAAAGTATGGGTGTACCCAAATCTCTGTCTTTTTGTTGTTTTGCTATTGAAAATTGGGAGTTAGAGCTGTCAGGAGTTGAGCAAACCCTTGGCGAGGAGCAAGGCTTGCTCTGTAACGGGCAATGCCGTTCATCACAGCCTGTCTGTGATTTGCTCCCAGCACTCTAAAAGTAGCTGCAGCTTCAAAGCACATTGCATAGCTCACACCCAATTAATATTCACTTGAAATACTTGTCAGGTAGTAAAAAAAATATCTCTGTATCCCAAAAGCAGAGCAGGGCTGAGAGAGAGGGACCTGGGGTAGAAGGTGACCATGGCAATCCTTTGCCCTTTGAAAATATGATGTGCCAACAGTCTGAATCCCCAAAACCCCAGCCCTAAACCCAAGGACCAATATCTGCCACATTACTGCAAGGTAAGTGGGTTTGAATGGGGGTCAGACTCCCAGAAATCAGGAGGTATGAGGAAAGTGCGGGATTTGGGCTTGGTGGGCTCCTTGCCCTGACCCAAATAGCCCTGGGGAGGAGGGGATGGTCTCTGCCCTGGCCAGGTTGTTTCTGTGAGTGTCTGCACTGGCACCTCCTTGACGGTGGTTAGTTTGAGCCAGGACTGCCATACCACTGACCTAGACAAGAAAAGGTGATTTGCATCTAATTAGTTTGGGAAAAGTATGTTCTGTGTCTTGACTGCTCCTCTTGGAAAGCACATAGCGCAAAGCCCAGCCAGCTATGCCAAGGGGTGTAAGGGAGGATGCCATGTGCAAAGCTTTACCACCCACCCTCCTGTCTTCCAGTAAAGCCGGACCCTCCGGAGAGCGTGGTGGCCAAACCCGTGCCCAACAACCCTCGGAGGCTGGAGGTGTCATGGCAAAACCCCTCATCCTGGCCCGACCCTGAGTCTTTCCCACTCAAGTTCTTCCTGCGGTACCGGCCTCTCATCCTGGACCAGTGGCAACACGTAAGTGATGCTGAGCTGGCTGGGACAGGAGGGAGTGGTGACGGCTGGTGGCTGGGATCAAGTTGCATTGGGAACAAGTGATCAGAGACCAAAAAAAATGTCTATTCACTGCCCTGGCAACCCAGACCCTTTTCCTCTCCTTCTCTGTCTCTCCTCCCTTCTCTCTTCCTCTCCATCTTTCTTTTAACTCACATTCTGCCTACAAATGGCTCTGCAGGCTCTCCCTGCTCCACATTTTCATCCACGGCCCCTATCTACTTTCCATACATATGTTCTATATAAAACCTGCCAACGAGATGTAAAAGGCATTTAAAGTATAAATGTCACCACATTTAAATGCGCCTCTGCCACATTTAGATTTTGAACTGAAGATAAAATACTGCTCGCCGTAACTCAGAGCACAGGCACGGAGTGATTGCCGTGATGTTATCGTATTTCTTACTTTTATTTCTTGTTTCTTTAAAAAAAAAATAGTCAGTGAAATCCTTGGCAGCCCGGAGGACAGATTTCATTTGTTAGCTGCAGGAAGATAACGAACGGGCTTTTTTTTTTTTTTTCCTCTGTGTGCTACTTGCATCCTCAGATTGTGAAGGAAAGCAATCTGCTGCTCGAGGAGAGGTGCTGCTATGCTGGCGTGGCTCATCCAGCATCCCCTCTGTGCCAAGCTGGGCCAGTCAAAAGCCAGTTAGGTGCTTTGCTTGATAAAGCATTTTGCCCCAAAAGCCAAATGGGAGGAAGCACCCAGTCCCCAGGGAGCTCACCTGCATCATGGAGCCAAGCAAGGTTTTGTGCAGGCCAGGTCTTCCTGGGGGGAGAAGTGGCTGAGAGAGGGGTTGGGAGTCTTTGCCTGTGTCTCTGCAAGGTGATGTCTCTGCAACTTTTTCCTTTTGTGTTGGTTGGGTTTTTTGACAAGGCAGTACTGCAGGTCGTGTTTCAGATTGAAACATTTGATGATGGCTTTGAAAATCAGAGAAAGGTTGGGAGAGGGTCTTCTTGCTTGTCTCTTTGCCCTTCACTTCCCTCCTGGGGATCAGGAGAGCATTCACAGAGCATCCCAAGGGGTAAGAAAGCAGAGATGGAGTTTGAATATTAGATTGCTGTGGATATATTTTTTTTCACTTGGGGGAGAAATGTTTGAATTGTAGAAGCTGTGAAAAAAGGGGAAGAATTAATGGGAAATACCAAATACAATGTCAGATTTTTCGAGGTGTGAAACTTGTGGAAGAAGCTGATGTTTTCATCCTGCTATAGCCTGATCCAGCAAATCCATCCTGCAAATGCAGGGGTTTGCAACCAGAAATGGTGGGAGAGCCGGTGAGCTGCCTCCCGCCTCGACATACTTGTGGTGTCAGGTCTCTCGATCACTGGGTATTAGGTATCATACTCACGGGGTCAAGCTGTGCCAGTCCCCTCATCACAAGGCCTCCAAGGGGATGGTGTGGCCTCTCCATCAGTGCTCTCAGGAAGGCAGCAATGGTGGGAAGTACGCAGAGGTGTTAGCAACACTGGTGGCAGGGTCACCCTGGCTGGAAAAAGCAGTTCTAGGACAGTAAAAACTTGATTTCTCCTATTTAAAGATACCCTGAACTGTGGAGAGAGCTTGAGGTACCAGCCCTCATGGTGGGTGCAAGGAGGGCTGGGAATCGCTCATCTCATGGCATCCTGGGAGGGCACAGCAGTCTTGGGTATCGCTTTTAATCAATATCCCCTTGCAAGAGACATGTCCTCTGTCACTGGCTGATGGAGGAGTGTGTTTGGGGAATAATTTGCTCGGTGAGCAAGTGCAAGCATTCAGTGAGTGAGGTACCAGCCTTGTTTTGTGACTCTCCTGCTCTGCTGGCTGGGTAATGAAAAATCTGATTTGTGGATGATTTGAGGAAAACTGCCACTATTCATCAGATGAATTATTTGCGAAGCCTAATTCAATCAGCTCCCAAACACCAGGGGATGGCAGCACTGCAGCAACTGGAGCTGCTCCAACCCCAGACCCCCTTGGCACACTCAGCCTGCTTAGCCCAGCCCGGCACCCTGCAAATGCAGCGGTTTGTATCCAAAAATTAACCCCACTGATTCCAGCGTGCTGGGAGCGTGCCCAAGCCACTCTGAGCTCTGCTTTACTTGACCTGTTGCTTGTTGGCATCTTGGGGGGTCTCCCCATCCCCCCAGATCCAGCCAGGAAAGGGGAAGACATGGTTTTGTAGGGTCAAGCCTAGCTCAGCCATCCAGCTCGTCCTACAGTGGTGGCATTGGGTCTCTCCTTGAAAGGACAAATGCCCTGAGAAAGGATGCAGTGGTCACGCATGCCACACTTGCATGGGGGTGTCTTAATTCTTGCCGAGTGAAGGTCTTCTGCCACAAGCGGCCCCCCATCTTGCCTCTTGCTGTCCCTGCTGGCTGCTGACATGGGAAGGCCATTGCACGCAACCTGCTTGCTGACAACAGGGCAGCTTGGGATCCTGGCAGGGAGAGGAGAAATCTCCATCAGCAGCCAGGAGGAGCTGGATACATCCCTCTGTGCCCATGGTCCCCACGCTGAGCCCCATCGCTGCCTCCTCGTGCAACCCCCCCATGCACCAGCTGTGGGTTTTAAGCATCTCCTGCCACCCCCTTGGCAGCCCCATGGGAAGCCCAGCATCCCCGCAGGAGCAAACTCACAAGGGAGCACTGGAGACTGCCCAGAGTCAGGAATATCCATGCAGGCCCCGCTCACACATGGCGTTTCTTGGCAGAAAAAGCAGGTCCCCTTTTTCCCCTCCACCTCCCGTTATCTTTGCAGGGTCTGATCTATGCACAGCACCTCGGCAGGCAAGACCGAATGAGCACTAATAGGATCAGATGGATGTCGAGCTGTCGAATACCGTAGGGTCTGATTCAATCAGCATCTGCTTTCTCCCAGGCTCTTCCTTTCAGGATTTTAATAATGCCAGTGCTTGGCACCAGAAGATGAAGCCATCCGTGGCGGGAGCGGTGGATCTTATCAAGACCGCCGCTGCGCGAGCTAGCCGTAAATGCAGTTTCCCCCAGGAGAGAGCCAGGCGATGCTTGGCCCATGCATCCTCCACATCAAGCAATATCTGGGGCTGACCCAGAGCCGGGGGGGGCACCCTCGTCCCCTTCCCAGTGCTTTGCAAAGGTGGGTTTGAGCCCCAGCATGCCATTTGCACTCCCTTTCCCCTGCTCAGCAGCACCTTTCCACTCAGGCCACTTAGCAGCTCTCGTGTTGCAGTTCACTCTGGGAATTATGATGACGTGCTCTGGGAATTATTATTGTGGGGAGATGATGATGATGAGTTTCCACATGAGCATGTGGCAGGGTGTCTGCCGGATGCTTCTTGAACCATCATGCTGCCTTGCAGCAGTTCCCTCCAGCCTGGGCACAGGCATTTCCAGGCTGTTCAGGATGCAGCAGTGTCACATCATGTCACATCAGGTGGCCACCAACTCCCCTCTGCCCCACCAGCGCTGAGCTCACTCTGAAACTCAAGCAACTTTAAAGTCACGCTCCTCCCTTTTTGGAAGAGGGGCTGGTGGTTTCTCTGCTGCCAGAAGAGAGATGGGATATTTGTAGCCTAAACAGGTTTTTTTATGCTGTCCTTTTGGCAGAATCTCCCCTTCTGTCTCCTAAATATAAAACATTAAATGTTTAGGGTATCCTTTATTTTTCTCCTGCTTTTAAGTTTGTAATTCAAGCCAGATTAGTGTGGTTTCCTCTTCTGTTTTATAGCCCCATCCTGGCCCCAAGCGAGCTCTCCTAATGCTCTCAGATGTTCCTCTAATGGCTTACCTAGGCTGGAACTGGATACCCTTTCCTAATGGATTGCTAATAGCCTGTTTCTGGTTTTACAGGCTCCTTCAGTTAACTCGCAACAGCAGCGATCGCCACACTCACACATGCGCTCTCCCTGCAAGCACATCTGCATGCTCACCCCTACATGCAGGCGGGTGGCCAGGCACCATCCTGAGCATCTTTGGGGAGCCCAGTGTCTTGCACCCAATTTGCTCCCACCTTGTAGCATTTGCTGGATCAGGGTCTCCCCTTTTCCCATTTTTGGGGGAGAGATTGCATGCACTGAGCACTGACCAGCTCGGTGCATGTCCCAGGAACATGGTGAGGCTCAGAAGGTATTTCTTAGCAGCATCAGAGCTGGTGGCCAGACTGAGGGAGGATTTCCTCTGGTAGGTTGCCAGCAATTTGCAGATGCCGTCGCAAAGTCTAATTGAACCCATTGGCTGCGTTGACAACATGAAATGTTAACGAACCGTGAGGCAGGCTGCGCCTCAGATCTTGAGATTTGCAGTAAAAGGTCATGAGATATTTAAAGCTAATAATGTGGTTGGGTTCTCTCCTTCCTCTTCTGTTTTGGAAGCATTAGAGCCATGTCCGTGAGCATTTGTAAAGAATAGAAACAGTCTTCTTTGGAAAAGCAAGCAGAGGTGCTCCCACTATCCCAGGATTTTAGGAGCTGGGGTCACAGAGCCCCCAGTGCAGATGTCTGTGCCAACTCTGCTGCCGAGAAGCTCTGATCTGGGAATTTGGGGACAGGAATGGCGGTTTGTGGGTATTGCCAAATATTTAGTAGTTGAGTTCGTTGGTGTGAGGAGGACATGGTCCTCTGGGCTGGCCACTGTCACTCATGTGTTGGGGGTGGCTGCCAGGGTGGGCTCAGGCTTATCTCTCAAGGCAAAGCAACATTTTTCAGTCAAACAGGTGAATCTCACAGGCTGTTTCTGGAAGTTCCTGCCTTGGGCAGCCTGAAATAACCTGAAAGTGTGTGCTAATGCATATCCTGCCTGTGACGGGCAAGGAGGAGGGATGGAACTGGGGAAGGCAATTAGTGCCACCGCCTGCCGCAGCTGCGTCCCCACCGGTGCAGCAGCAATGTCACTTTGCAGCGGGCGTGCTTCTTCGCACCCATTTGCATCCCCCTGTGCCTCTGCTGCTTTGCCTGCACTCCCCCTCTTTGCAAGGCAACCTTGGCAGGGAGGTCACCCTGAGTGAGCTGGGTTACAGCTTCACGCCTGGTAGCTTTTATTGCGGCACTTCTCTCCCTTTCCCTCCCAGCCGCAAAGTCAGTGATTAAAAAAGAAGGGAAAAAAAAAAAAAAACAACAAAAAAAACACAAAAAACACAAAGAACTAATAGGTGGGAGCAAAATGTTGAGGCTGTAATAGTGTTGCTCACAGCTTGGCATGGGATGGACAGGGCTGGAGCAGAGGGTGCCTTGGAGGATAGAGGTGGGAAATGCTCAGAAATCACCTTTGCAGGGATGGAGCTGGGCTCGGGACCCTTGGCTGGCACTGTCTGTGTGCTCTCAGTCCCCTTGAGAACTGCTAGTGACCTAAAAGTACTGAGCTCCCAGCAGGATTGGGCCTCCAAAGGCAGCTGTAAAGGTGCCACTGAGCAGCACCCGTGTGCATACGCTCACCTGCATGCTTGCACAGCTGCATGCAGGTAGGATGGCACCAGCAAGCTTAGCTTTCCCTGCCCACATGCAGACCATGCCAGGCCATGCCCGTGCCCCATGATGCCCATGCACAAGCTGCACCCATCTGCTTTCACCCCCAGCCGACTGCATCAGCGTGGTAAATGCATCTGCAGGCAGCAGATGCCAGTGTCGGGCAGGGTTAGAGCTGGTGCTGAGTGCCCTGAGCATCCCCAATCCCATCCTCCCTGCAGCCACAAGCGAAAGCAATCTCTGCCAGTTGTCACTTGGCAGGAGGGACAGTGCATTCGGAGAAAGAGTCTCATTATTAACGAGCTTATAGCTCCGCTTTCAAAGATGCTCTTTATTTTAAGTCAGAAGGGAGCCGTTCAGCCGCATCTGGTGTGACACAACCCAGGCTGCAGAGGAGCCCTGTGATAACTTGTCCTCCCAGACCGGCAGCAGGGCTGAGCTATGTGCAGCAGCAGCACAGCAGCCTTTGCGGGGAGCAGGGGTGACAGCAGGGACCACAGCAGACCCTGCTGGGCCCCTCCACTACCTGGCTGGCAGACAATAAGGGGGCGGGGGGCGGTGGTGTCATTCACTTTTCCCAACCTTTTAGTTATTCCAGAGTCAGGGCAGAAACTTTTGTCTGGTGTTAGCCCAGCTGATTCCTGTGGTGCTGCAGAAGGAGGAGGTAATGAATGTCAGACCTATTTGCTCTCCAGACATGGCTTTGAAAGGGAAAAAGCAAAACATTTCTTTTCCACTTAGCAACATCTTTTCGTGGGCTGCAGTGGTTGTTTGCAGCGACCCTCCTGCACTTCCCAGTGGCAGGGTGACTTGCTTGGGGGTTACTCCTGCTTTTGGTTTAGCCTGTTCCCCATGGCAGGTGGGATCCTGGCCACTTGTTGTGGGGAAAAGAGTCTGTGAAATTGAGCCCACTGGGGCGCCCTGTCCCCTTCCCAGTTCCCATTTCCCTCATTATCTAGGATAAGTGGGAAGCATCCGGAGGTGGAGGAGGCCACGAGGATGTGAGGTGCATGGTGGACCCAGGCTGCATGCTTATGAGGGGTTTCCTTCCACATTCCCCTGCTCACTGTGGGTGGCACCGGCTGTGTGAGCAGATCAACTTCACCCTACAACAGCCAGGGTGCTCCTTTTATTTTGGGGAAGGCAGGCTCATCCAGGCTCAACACAACATCTAGAACAGGCACATATTCTCTGTCCTGGCATGCACAGAGGTGGTGCATCCCTGGCATGGGACTGAGGGGTGCTAGTCCCCTGGCAGGAGATCCCCTCCTTCCCACACCAGGAGCCATGCTGGGGAGCAGGAGGTGTCAAGGAATGGAAAGCAGAACCACTGCCACCACGGGGGAGCTAGCAAACATATTTTCATGTGGGATGCAGAGAAGGAGGCATCTGATCTCCCCTTCTCCCCCCCTGCCTCCTTCCAACACACACCCACCCCCAGCCTAGCTGCTGGGGCAGGGAGAATTGGGGTTTTCTTCACCCCCATCCCCTTCCAAAGGCCATTTGGCCTTCAGACCTGCCTGTGCCTCACCTCGTTCACAAGTAATTGCTCCCTGGTAGTGCTGGACCAGGAGCAGAGCCCGGGTGGTAACAGAGCACAGTGACCTTTTTTATTGCCAGGGCACCCTGGCAGGGTGGGCTGGGGGCAGCGGGAGTGGAGCGGCAGGAGTCCGGAGGGGGGAATGCCTTCCTTAACTCCTGCTGGGCCAAGTGCTGCAAGGCACTGCCACCAGTTTGCGGGCAGGGACTGGGACAAGGGCACACATGGATGTCCCTTGTTGGGGTGTATGGTGTGGATGGCTCATGTGGATGTTCCCAGGCTTCCAGCACATGTGTAGGGGGGAGCAGCACAGACAGGAGGAAAGCTGAGCACTGGGAAATCATCCCCTCCGCCTTCCTGGAGTGTGTGTCCCCATCCCATCAATGTGGCATCAGCCCCTGGGCTCATCCTGGTGTTTGGAGCTGTGGGTGGGCACTGGCTGTCCCTCGGCAGCCCCGTTATCTCTCCAAGCAGGTTGATGTGGGTATGTGGCCGTGGCAGGGAATGGGATCCCAGCCCACACTGTTCTCAGCAAGCTATCGGCTGAATTACTGGGTTCAAGGGCTTTTTTTCATTTCTCTCTCACTTTTTTTTTTTTTTTAATGCTAATAGCTCTGCATTGCACTGGCTACTGATCCCTCATTAATCTGGGCAGTGCTTCACAGCCAGCCAGAGTGACTTTTGGCAGGTGCACAAAGGCAGGCAGTGACATGCAGACCCCCCCCCCGGCCAAAAAAATTACCATGCGCAGACTTCCTCCAACTTTTGTCTCTGTGTGGCGGGGACGCGGATTAAGGAATTTCTCCCTCTGCCTTTGATGCTGGGTGTCCATCCGTCCCTCCATGACCTCCCCAGTGTCCCCCCTCTCCCTGGCTCTCCCTGACTGTGTCCAGTTGGACCCAGTCCCATGTGCTTTCCCATCTGCTGCTGCATTTCAGTGCTTAGCCATGGGCACCCACCCAGGGATTTTCTCACCCACCATGGCAAATATTGGATGTGTCCCCCAGCTGCCCAGCTCAGAAGTGCTTCATACAGACGTCATATGTGTGGAGAGAGATGGATGCTGTCATCTATGCCTTATCTTTTTGTCTGCTGTCTAAAGAGGAACTTAGGGCAGTATCCTCCCAGGTCCTACAAGGAAGGTCCTCCAGGTCCTCCAGCCCCCCAGGCAAGGCACAGCCTCGAACTCATTGTGTCTGCAACACCCCATCTGCAAACACTGAGCCTCAGGCTGACTGCAACTGGGGAGAGGCAGAAATTGCTCCCAATGGGAAGCAGTCAGCTTGGAGGGCTCTTTGGGCTGGAGAAAAATGCTCTGGATGGAGCAGCAGCCTGGCTGGGCCAGCAGGACCTCAGCGGGGCTGGTCTGCCTGCAGCCTGATTGCTGCAGGGATCAGGGAGCAGCCAGGGGGCTCAGAGGATGCTGAAATACCTATAGAGACCCACTCACAAGCCAGATCTTCCCAAGCCCTGTGCTCATTCCCTGCTTCCAAGGCAACCCCAGCCCAGTACAGGCCAAGCTGGAAGAAACAGGCTTGCAGGGGGCTGTCAGCTCACACAGTGATATTTCATTTAGTTTAATTTTCATTAGGAATTAATGAAAAGAGTCTGTCACCTCTGAGGACCCTGATCTAGCCTGGGCTTTGCTCCTGGGCTGAGGAGGGCTGGAGTTTGGTGGGGTTGGTGGGATGGGTCTCAGCCAAAACCCCCAACAGGTTGAAGGATGCACAGCTGTGTCCTGCAGGAGAGACTGGCATCCTCCTCATCTTCTTTTCCCCATCCTCCCTTCTGCCCATACTTCACAGGATTTAAGTTTTCACCTATCCCATAAGTGAAATGGTCCAAACCCCTTTTCCTGCACAATGGGCTGTGCTCAGCCCCGAGATGGGAGCAGCCACCCCCCTGGTATAGACTGTGTTGAGGACCTGTGAGGTGCTAAACAGGACTGCTCTAAGCCTGACCCTGTTATCTGGACAAGATGTAGCACCTGTGACCCCAGGGATGGGCTCTCAGCCTCCTTGGTGTGCTGGAAACTCAGGGAGACCCTGCACAGAGCCCCACCAGGGTCACTGGGCTCATCTGCGCCCCCTACCAGGCTCCCTCCAGCCAGGATCTGACCTCGGACCCCCTTAGAGGGCACCCTGGATAGATGCCCCTGTGCCAATGGGTCAGACCCAATGGTGAGACCTGTGGCATGGTGGGAAGGTGTCTCCTGGATTGTAGGGACAGACTCAGGCACCAGCTGTCGCAGTGCTTTGGCTAATGGTGGCTTAAGGTTTAGGCACATCTCAGCTTGGCACAAGCCCTGCAGTGAAACCCCTGGTATCCCATTTGCATGGTGCGAGGAGAGACAGGAGTCGGCCTGTCCCCATACAGCCCCAAAATCTGCAGTGATGAGATGGACGCACACCTTTCTCTGCGCTGCTCCCCTGCTGAGGTTTGGTAGCAGCTTCACACCTTGCGGGCAGCAGGAGGCCCTTTGCTCCCTGACGGCTGGTGGGGGGGACCGGCCGGGTCTCCAGATGTGCTCCAGATGTGGGGCTCCTATGGGCTCAGGCTGGGCAGCACGAGCAGCTGGGAGCGCAGAGCCCAAGGGCTCCTCTGTGCCAGGCAGCAGGCTGGATGCAGCCCTGGGAGGGAGTAGGGAAGGAAAGGCTCTCACCTGGAGCAAGAAAGCAAAAGTGCCCGCCTCCCTGGTAGGGATGCCCCAGAGAGGCTGTAAAAGCTGGGGAGGGGGTTGCAGTTTGCATGCCAAAGGAATTCAATTTGTGCTGGGGTGTTACACATGCTGTACTGGGGAGACTGGGAAAAGGCTGGGTCTTTCTCAAGGTGGGTTCCTGCTTTTCGGGTACCCTTGCAGGCAACGGGGTGAAATTAACCATGCCGGCCACTGGCTGGGCCATGGCATGCATCCCTGGTGTGCGCACCATCCTGCGTGCGTAAAGCCACAGTGCCAGGGCATTCTCGCCCTGCAGGTGCGTTGGCCCAGCTACCCCCGGGCACCCCAACAGTGTAGCTTCTCTCTCGTTGGGCTTTGGCATGTGATCAAGGACCAGGCAGAAGTTTTCGGCTTCATCTTGCTCCTTTCATTGAACTGAGTTCTTAATAAAACTCCCGTTTTGGTGCTCCCCAGGGCAGTAGAATCCTTTGCCTGACCTTCTCCAGGGTGGCTGGGGAGGCGTGGAGGGCTCCATGTGGGTTGTGCCATGAAGTTCCCCCCACCTGTGAAATTCCACTTGCTCTGCTTGAGCATGAGCCCCTGGCTGAGCACCAGTGCTCACAGATGGGCTGTGTCAGGCCCACACCATCCCTCATCCCCCCAGCATCTTTATTATCAACATGTGTCTGGAGAGAAGGTGGTTTGTGTCAGCCAGGGCACGGGGGAAGGACAAGGGATGCCCCACATCCCCCCTGTGCCATGCACAGGCAGTGCAGGGGGGGAATGAAGCTAGCAGCATGTTGGTCCTCAGCCTTCGAGACTGGGTGGAGGGTGCAATGCTCCTGCCCTAGTCCCCTCCATGCCCTCAGGACCCTGAGGCCAAGCCTGGCTCCATCCCTGGAAGGTCAGCGGGGTGCTGAGCCCTCCTCTTCTATCACCCGTGTGTGTTTGCTCACTGGTGGCTGTGCAATGGGGGTGTGTTTCTGCTTAGCACCTGCATGCCCCTGTGCTTGAGCTAAGCTTCAAGTGGATCAGAGATCCCTGGAAGCTGTGGACACGGTCTGGGGTTAAACCATTGCACCAGCAGTCACATCCCCAGGAGGATGGCAGGACCTCCTGTGGCCCAGACATCAGTGACAAAAGGACAGAGGGAATTTTTCTAGGAAAGACAGCTGGACACAGCTTGATCCTTGTTCAAGGGCCCAGCCAGAGGGACGCAAGCCAAGCCAGTGGGACACCGGCAAGCAGAGGATCAGGGTGGACAGAGGTGTGCTGGTAGGGGAAGTCTCCTCCCAGCACTGGCAGTGATGCCCAGAAAGTGTGCGCACACCCCAGCTGCTGCCCTGGATGTCCAGCTCCCAGCCAGCTGCCCTAACGTGTCTGAGCAGAGCCTGCCCGCACATCTGCTAGTTTCTGGTGACCTCTAGAGGAAGCTGCTTCACTCCAGCACCATCAGTTTGGGAGCAGAATCGGGTCCCACCAGATCTTTGGCTTAGCTGCAGCTGGAACATCCTCCCCCTGCATCCTGTCCTGGGCTCATGCCTCTGCCCAAAACCCCGTAGCACTTCCCAAAGTCCTGAAAAAGTCTCATTATCATCCTCTAGCTGAGCTAAACACGCTGACCATCTTACACCTCCCAGTGCCGGGGCTTTCTCTGACCACCCTCCCCTCCCCGCTGCTGCCCTCAGGTCGAGCTGTCAGACGGGACATCACACACCATCACGGACGCCTATGCTGGCAAGGAGTACATCATCCAGGTGGCGGCCAAAGACAATGACATTGGAACATGGAGTGACTGGAGCGTGGCCGTCCATGCCACCCCCTGGACGGAGGAGCCCAAGCATCTCACCACGGAGGCCCAGGTCACAGGTGAGAGCCCCCAGTACAAACAGGCTGTGCCCACAGCAGGGGGGAACCCAGGAGTTCTGGCTGAGGGTTCCCTCTGTCTAGCTCCATACAAGTTTCAAGGCCAGCCGAGGAGATCCCCCCACCCTGAAGGGGGGCTGCAGCCTTTCACCCTCCACTTTGCCCCCACCCATGGCCCTTGGCAGCAGGTGCAACTGTGGCCCAAGGATGCTGACTCAGCTTGCCTGCCTCCAGCATCCTTCTTGCCAGGATTCTTAGGGTATGACAACAAAGCTCAGGGATGATGATGATGATGATGACGATTATTATTATCATTTTTCTTCCCTGGAGCTCTGCCCCCCTCCAGCCCTCCCTCTCCAGTCCTACCCCCTCCACACCTCCGACCCCACACAATGGCTCGGAGTGATGCCAATTCGAAATAAAAGCCACAAAGTTAACAAGCCTCTGTTTCTAGGAAAGAGCTGGGACTGTGTCCAAATGGGCGTTGTCAGCCCTGTGTTTCCCAGAAGGGCTGGAGCAGACCCTGCGCCGGTTCCCCTGACTGGCACCAGCAGCGGGGCGGGGGGGAAGCACTGGTGTGCAGGCAAGCAGTCAGGCAAGCAGGCAGGCGGGCAGGCAGTGACCAGGCTTCTAGTTGGGGCCATGCATGTGAGCTGGCCAGATGTGCATGTGGGGAGGGGTGGTGCTCAGTGCCCCCACCCTCCAAGCCCAGCTATGTGTGCAGACCCCAGCACATGGGTGCAAGCTGTGCTCTGCCAGAGTCATGATGAAGCTCTGTAGGTCCTGGTGATTGTCCCTGCATGGAGATGCGGTAGATGCAAGCCCCGCTGCCAGCAGGTGGAGGTGCCCCTACACAGAGACACTGCCCACCTTGCAGAAACAGCACCCAGTAGAGCACCTATTCTGGGTGTTCTAGAGTTCAGGCAGCAGTAGGGAATTGCAGCCCCTCATCCCCAGGGGGATGAACTCCCCCAAGGAGTGCAAGCACACCTGCAGCAGTCCTGGTGTCAGGATTTTGGGTTTGCTTCTATACCCAGCTGCATCGTACTAAATGCAAATACCACTACCAATGGCACCTGACTGCTCCCTGTGCAGGCACATGCATCTCCATCACACATGTGTCCCTTGCACACATGTCCCTGTGCATTCATCAGGCTGCAGCCATGCAGGACTGATGCGGGACACTCTGGCTCCGGGCTGAGCCTCACCGTGACACCTCAGTGGAGTCTGAAAGATGCCAAGACAGAGCCGCTCTGGCCCCCAGCATCCCCAGCATCCCTCTCTCCAGATTGTCTGGCTGGGGTTACTCTGGGACCCTCTGGATGTGACCAAAACTGCCTTAGCCTGACTGCCCATCCAAGACCTTGCTGCAAACCTGCAGCCCTCCACAGGGCTGACAACCCATCTGGTCCTGTACAGAGGAGGACAAGCCCTGTGAGTCAGCCCAGCAGCCACAGCCATGTCTGGGATGTTCCCTGGTGAGCAGGGGATGCTCTCTGCTGAGCACTTGTGGCCATGTCGTCATGACTTCTTAGCCAAAATTCCCACAGACCTGATGCACAGAGCAGCCCAGCTGGGCAGGATTGGGACCGGGAGGGATGCCCAGCTCTGCCTGGTGGTGCAAGGATCTCCGAGCAGTAGGTCCCAGTGTCAGAGCAGGGAAAGTCTCATGGACCACACAACCCCATGGCTCCTCATCCCAGACCCTCAACTCAGCCCTAATGTGGCATGGCAGTGAGAGGAACAATTTGGGGACAGTATGTGCCATGTCTCCACCACTTGGGGAGTGGGGCTGGCCCTACAGGATGTGTCCCAGGGCACCCCAGCTCCCCTTGCCATCCACTCTCCCTCCCTGCAGAGACAACAAGCGCTAGCACCTCCTCTTTCATGCCGCCCCCCACCACCAAGATCTGTGACAAGGGGGCCGTGGTGGGCAGCGGGGCCGTGGCAGTGTGTTGGACAGCTGGACTGGTCTTGGCTGCCTATGGCGTCCTCTTTATTTAGTGAGTATCTCTCAAACTGGGGGCGTAAGAGATGGGATGTGGGTGCTGGGAGAGGGCAGGGATATGGGGACCCCAGAGGCTCCAGCATGGTTGCGAAGGGGATGCTCCAACCAGGCTGTGGGTAGAGGGCATTAAGAATGAGCCATTTGGGCTTTTCTTGCAGTTTTTTGTAAATGAACCAAATCTGGCTGCTTTTCCAGATTGGTGGAGATCTCAAAAATGGCTTTTTAAACATTTTCCGCAAAACCTGCAAAGGGGTCAGTCTTTGATGCCTTGTTCTCAGCAGCCCTCCCCTCTCCCCACTGCTGGTTTTTTAAAAGGCAAAGAAACCATGAGGAAATCTAAGGCCTTTGTGTAGTGATAGAAGAAGAATTGTCCAAGATCAGAAAATTCAAAGATGCATCTCAAAAAAGTCCTTGGTTTGGCTTAGAATAAAGCTGGCAGCCTGGAGAGCCCCAGATGCCCCATTCCACTCCAGACCAGGGCTGCTGTCTCATGGGTCCCCCCACACCATTTCACTGTACCCACACTGCATGAAGACTAGGGGATTGATCTTGGCAGCAGCCAGGTGTGTCACTTCGGGGGATAAAGGATGTGTCACCTGTCCTTCAGTGACCAAGGAAGAGCTATCACAAGGCAGCTCCCATGGGTGCAGGGTCCTTTGCTCCCCTCCAGCTGTGTCATGTCCACATGTGACATTAGTGGTGGCAATGGGAGCCAGGGGTGGATGGGCAGGGTCCAGTC
Organism: Strix aluco; assembly: GCF_031877795.1. NCBI lineage: Eukaryota > Metazoa > Chordata > Aves > Strigiformes > Strigidae > Strix > Strix aluco. The sequence goes on along the minus strand of NC_133971.1, from coordinate 85,853,135 downwards.
CTGGGAGGAGGAGGTGGAGGTGATGGGTTTGGGCACCTGGGTTCTGGGAAGGGGTGAATTTCCCTGTGGAAAAAGGCCAAATTTTGCTCAATGTGTCCCCTTGGTGGCCAGGCATGGCTGAGCAGGACTGGTGACCCCTCTCCTCCCTGCTCGCAGATCCCCATCTGTCCATCCATCGCAGCCCAGCGCAGACGCCTTCTCACCGCCCACCGCCGCCGCCACCACCCCGCTGCCCCCTTACCGGGTTGAGTCTCTTATCTCTTCGATTTTGCACACGTTGAGGACGTATCACGCTTCTCGCCATCGCTTCGGAGGAGGACAGAGCCGCTGCCGTCCCCTGGGGAGCCACAAAATCCTCTCCCAGCCCGGAGCGAGGAGACGCACTTGTCCCCCCCATCCCTGTCCCCCTTTCCCCAGCAAGGCGAAGCGAGCCCGGGCACCATGCCACAGCTGAGGACCCCGCTCATACAGCTAACCCCCCCCACGCCAAAGACGTGCCCGCCGCCCCGCTGCCCACTCGAGTGACAGGGAGCGTGACGGTGCACTGAGAAAAGGGGATATGAAAATGGGGGGGGTGGTGAGGGGAATGATGCTCCCAGCTGTGTACCCCCTTATGGCAGAAGGGGGTTCCCCAAGGACCAGACTCGCTCCCCCAAGCTCTTGACCATGTGGCGAAGCTGGAGGGGTGCACGGGTGGGGGGTTCTTGGCCCCGTCTGAGGGGATGATGGAGAGAAGAACTGGTGGCTTTCACAAGTGTGGTGGAGAGCAAGGAGCTGGCAGGGTTTTAATGGAAAAAAAAAAAAGGAAATGAAATACCGATAAAATCCCCCTGCCCCTTGCTAAGCACCTGGGAGAGCTGTTCCTTCGGCTCCCCCTCCCCCCGCAGCACCCTGCAGGAGTCTTCGCCACCCCTAACCCCATCCCCACATCACCCCTAAACTTTTAACCACGTTGGATACAGGGAATCGCCCCCGTTGACGTCTTTGTCTCATTCTCCAACAAAAGCAGAATAGCTCTGCTGTTGCCTTTAGAGCTGGAGCCCTGCAGACCTGTCCCCTGCTGTCCCCTGCTGTCCCTGGCTGTCCCTGTGCCTGCTCTGCTCTCCTCCCCTTCCTGCCCCAAGCCCTGTTTTGTAAAGACACCTCCTCTTGCCCCTGCCTGGACCCAAGCGCAGTATTTAATACCGTACGTCCTAGTATTCCCACTGTTGACATGCTGTATTTGAATTTTTTATAGATGTATATATATAAAAAAAAAAATCAAAAAAAAAAATAATAGAGGGGATAAAAAAAAAGCTCACACCGAGACAATGCACACACGCGCACACACACACACACGCACCAGGAGAGACGGTCTTCATTAAACAATCATTTCATGATGGCTGCAGCTCTGGGTATTATTTCCCCTCTGGCTGGAGTGGGTGGGTTCTGCTGCCTGCTCCCACATGTGGTGCTGGCTGTGATGGGGAGGACATGGGAATGGCAGTGAGGGGGACACAGACATCCTGGAGCCTGCCCTGGGGCTTGAACCCATAACATCGTCTCCCCAGGGGCTTGGGAGGACCCAAAAACTGGCCTTCAGGACATCCTGAGAAGGTGCAAGGGGGATGCCCGCCCCTGGAAACCCCTGGTGATGTAAAGGGGATGGTTGTCACCACCCTGTGTGGCACCCACGCTGTGATGGGAAGGTGCCTCATGTCCCCATTCGCAGGCCCTTGGGGATCCCATGTGTCCCCAGGTTCTGACTGTACCCTAACACCTCTCAGCAGGCAGGAGGATGGAGACCTGCCTGCACCCCGCTGCAGCCCAGAGGCTGGAGGTGGCACGTAGTCCCAATTAATGCACTTTCCTTGTCTGATTAATAATTTCATGTTAGGAAAATGTCACTGGCCCAGATGCTCTGAATTAAACTTCCATCAGGGCAGGGCTCACAGGGACCTGGCACAGGGGCAATGGGTACAGCAAAGCACACTGTGTCGGGATCTGGCCTTCCCCATGTACCTTGCTTGTGAGCACCAACTGGGGCAGAGATGTCATTGAGCTGCAGTTCATCCCAGGGGGAAAAAGTTCAATTTTTTTAGCAAATTGCCTGCCCAGTACCCCAACAGCATCTCTCCAGTTGGGAGATGGGGGAGGGAGGGAGGAAGGGAGGGAGGGAGGGAGGGAGGGAGGGAGGGAGGGAGGGAGGGAGGGAGGGAGGGAGGGAGGGAGGGAGGGAGGGAGGGAGGTGAAGGAGTCACAGCCCTGGTTCTACAAAGCCTGAAGGCAGCACCAAGCCAGTCACTAAATCCCACCAAGCACTTGCTGTGATTTTAACCATACTAGGGCTTTATTAGAGGAGAGCTCAGTCCCATGCAGCCCTGCCTTCAGCTCAGCAGTGCTGGCAGCAGCACTGGCTTGGTTCACTGGTTAATGTTCCATTACCAGACAACATGCCTCAGTCATTTATTAATGTTTCATTAGTGTTAAAAACATCTGGTAATTAATTATGCACTAATTATGGATTCACAGTGCTAAAAGCCAGGGTAATCTACCATAGCAGATGGCTCTTTGGGTCAGGGGGAAGGGACAGCTCTTAGCAGAGATGAAAATGTCAGGCCCAGCCCTTGCCTGGGGGAAGCATCCCAGACAGACGGATTGCCTTCATGTCCACCCAGGATCTCCATGGCTCATCCAGAGGCATGCTGTCTCAGGTTATTAAGCAGAAGAAGCCTGTCCCTCTCAAGCTGTTTCAGGAACCCGGGGAGCAGTGTTTCCACTGCCCAGGGCAGCTGTATGAGGAGCCATCGGATAGCAGTGGCTTTCACACACAGCCCCGGGCACCCTCCAGCACCTGGAGTTGGCATGCAGCCTGCCGATGACTCCGGGATGCTGTTTGTCAGCCCCTCCACAGTGCCTGGCCAGATTAAGAGGCAGTCCATAATGCTAGGGGTGTCATAAAAGCCCACTCATGTAGTGCCCCAGAAATATTATGCACAGATGTGCAGAGATGTTTCAAACTGGGGAAGGTCCCAGGGGAGCATCTCTGCCAAGCAGAAAATCCATCCACTTAGCAGTATAAATCCATACAGGAAGAAAGAGGGAATTACAGTGCTCAGAGAGACCTGTGCATCACATAACCTGAAATCCAATACATCAGCAGGGCGCAGCGGGTCCCTGCATCTTCCCAGCACATATGTGGCAGTAAATCCCACCTTAGGTGTTGTTTTCGGCTGTTGCTGATGTGAGAGCAGCCTTGCACTGAGCTCCCCAGGCTCTGCAAGGAGGGATCAGAAGTGCGGCTGGAAAGCAGGAGTTATTTCCTGGCTGTGAGGCCTCGTAGAAAGCAGTAAGCCCCTTTGCTTGAGCGATGGGCTCAACAGTGGAGCAGGTCTGAATCACTGCACCTCCTGCACCCTTCCCTGAGGCGGGTGCCAGCAGAGCACTCTCCGACCCAATAGTCGGAGAAGCTCCCTGCTCCCACACCAGCCTCCCAGGAGCCTGAAGCTCCCAGGTGATAACCAGCAGCTTATTTATCACAAATTAGGCTGACAGGGGTGAGGCATTGGGCTTTCATGGGGCACCATGCTTTGGTGGGAAAGGAGGCTCAATAGGCATGGTGCTGTGTGTTTCAGCCGTGGCAGAGCATTAAACAGTCCCAGGTGAGAGCAAGGAGGCATAGGGGTGTGAAGACAGGCTCGGCTGCTGAGAAAGCACACTGATAGCTGCACAGCCAGACCCAAACACGAGAGCATCCTGCCGAGCCGGGTGGAAATGCTAGATGGGAACCATCGAGCCAGCTGGCAGAGGAGAGCTGCTGCTTATTTGCACCAGGGTGGACCTGGTCCCCAAGTGGCAAATGTCCTCCTCCATCCCAACAACAATGAGAGGTGGGAGGTGGAGGCAAGAGCAGCAGAAGCTGGTGGAAAGGTGATCCCCAGGGTGAGAGCATGAAGAGTGGCATCTGCAAGGGGTGAGGATGTAAATAGAGTCAGCTTGACTTGGAGGAGCCCTGACTCCTGCAGTCTTCAACCTGTAATGGTGCCAAGTCCAGCAAAATACAAGAGCCTACCCCAAACCACATGGTAGTGGTTCAGAAAACACCTGTCTCCTGTTCAGAAATGTAGCACTGGATGCCCTTAGCAGGTTATAACCTTCTCCCAGAACTTTCTTCCCCAGTGGCAGGATGGATGGTTCAGACATGAAGGTCCCACCATGAGGAAAGGCTCCTGCCTACTACCAGTGGTGCAGGAATGAGACCAGGAGTTTTGAGTGATTCAGCCACCACCACATAGAGAATCAGACAAAGCTGGAGTTGAGGTCCCTGGGGGTAACAACAGCTTGAGGCATTCCCACAATGTTGTAGGGCAGAGGCTTGTAGCAGCAAGAGGTGATGGATGGCCACAGCAGACTGCAAAGGACAGCCTTGGACCATCTCTTCCCTTGTTGGCTCCAGATCAGGACTTGATGCCTCTCCAGAAGAGGACGTCTGTTGTTTAAAGAGCCTCAAAGCTGTGACTTTCCTATTCCTCATGTTCATCCTGAATGGCTCAGCCTGTGCTCTGGCACTGTGTCCTTGATGCCCAGGCACCTCCGCCTGCAGCCTCATGCCTTCCCTCCCCCACCAGACCAGCTCTGACACCTCCTCACCCTCCAGTAGCACTATGGCTGACTGGTCAGCACCTGCCATCGCTTTCCCAGCTCCCCATTCCCTCTCCAGTGCTGTGACCTCCCTGCCCACCTCCAGTCTGCCCCTGCCCCTGCCTGCTCTGGCCAGGGTGACCCACACTGACCATCTGCTCACAGCATCCCAAACCTCCCTGCACGCAGACATGGCAGCTGAGCGCAGCCCACCCAGCTCAGCTGCAGCACAGATACCAGACCACAACAGGGTCCCCTAATAAGCAATTGACTCTTTTTTTCCTCCCTTTCAAGAAAAAGCCAAGCATTAATTTGGCTTCTGCCACTGTGTTTATCTAATAGCATCACTGATTGATTGTCTTATTTATAACCCGGATCCGGTGTCTGGGCTGCTCACAGAGACAGGGTGATTGATGTAAAGAAGACAGCCAGAAGGGGACTTAATGGAGCCGTGTGGCTGAGCACCAGAGTAGTGGCTTAGGCATGAAATGAAAATGTCTCCCAGAAGTCTGGGCTCCTCTTCTTCTTTCCTGCACGGTTCCCAGGGAAGCTGCTAAGTGCTGGGAGAGAGCAGCGTGCTTCCTACACCCTGCCAGGAGTGATTAGAAACCGTACTCAGGTCTCCTCCAGCAGTCTGGAGGAGGACAGGCCAAGGGGACACAGCCAACAGGGACTTGGACTGCTTCCCAAGGAGGCATCATATAGTCGGAAGGTTTCCCCCTTCCAGGGTGGAAGGGGGTGGTTCAAAGGTGTGAGACAGCCTGTCCCTGCTCATCCACCAGCCCTCTATCAGGGTGCCTGTCCTGCAGGCTGGAAATCAGGTCCTTGCACAACCAGATAGCGCAGAGAGGAGAAATTCCCATGGGTGACAAATTGCCCTCCTGCAGGCTGGCAGCATCTTCCAGAGGTCTTAGTTGTGTCCAAGGCTGGGCTGGGACAATCCCACATCCCTAAGGGAGGTTTCCCTGTTCCTCACACCTGGGGGCACAAAACCCCAGCAGAGTCACTGACCTGTCTGCCCATGGAGACAATTGCTGCCATAAAGCACCAGCAAAACAGGGAAGGAGCTGCAGTCCCAGAAGGTGACATGCCATTATTCAGGGTCACGCTGGGAATGTGTGGCAGCCTGGACATGTCCCAAACCTCAGCCTGCAGACTCACCCCAGAGCAGTTCGTCCCCAGCCGCAGGGCTGGGTTGTGGCCAGGAGATGGCTGACAACTCCAAGTCCCCAAGAAGGCGTTCAGCTTTGATCTGAGCCAGAACTAAACCCTCATCTTGTCCATAAAGATCAGTTTGGGAAGAAAAAACAACATGCTGGTTCAGTCAAAATATTTCATTCCTATTTAACGGTCTTTATTTCATGTCTGATTGTAACAGATAATCTAATACAAGCCTAGAGCAAAGCCAAACACAGTTGTTTCATTATGAAAGACCCCATCAGCCAGCTTTGACGTGGCCAGACCCACTTTCTTCCTTGTTTTTTGTTTTTCTTCCACATCTGAAATTTGAGCAAAACCAAAGTGGCTTCACATACACTGCTGTTCCAGTAGACTGAATGAAACCAGCATGGGGACAGGTCTCCAGCACTGGGCGTGTTGGTGTTCCCATCACCAGTGTCTGGCAAACTCATCCAGTGCCTTATGGTAGAGTTTTATTGCTTCCAGGAGAAATCCCAGCCTTGGAAAGTCCCCCCTGAACCATCAGACATGAGCAGGCTGATGCATGCTTCCTTCAGCTGAGTTGCCCCCAGCCATGCTGGTCCCTCTGTGGGTGATGCCACTACTGCCTCACCATGCATCCAGGGCTGTGGGGGGAGGAGGGGACCAAGACGGGGCGATCTTTGCAGGATGTTAGAAGATGGAGGGGCCCCTGAGCAGCAGGAGCGGAAACAGCCTTTGATGTGGAAGCTCTCCTTTCGCAAACACAATGAGTTGCAGAGGAGTTTTATAAACATGGCTATTGTTGCTCCATCCCTTTGGTGGGAACAGATGGTCCGAGCGTTCTGTTCGGCCCTCCTCCCCTTCCCTCACCCCCCCCCCCCCCATTAATAAAGCCCCAGCAAGTCCAGCACCGCTAAGGTTTTCCCAAGGGGGATCAATAAATAAATGTAATAACAACAAAGGGCCCATGCAGACGAGATTGGGTTACAAAGAGGCCTCGGCCCCCCTCCTCCTTTCCGGGTGAAAGTCATTGCATGCAGACACTCCAGTCAGTTCGGGGAGAGTTTGCTCCATCCCCACTGTCTGCGGGAAGCAGGGACGGGATCTTCCTGCTGAAAGAGCCAGGCATCACCTGGAGGTCTCCATCCCACAGTCAAGGATGGCAGTGTGTGACCTTGGTGGCCACCTCGCAGCCTTGGCCATGGGACATTGATGACACATGGCTCCCAGCTCCCCATGGGTATCTCCTTCACCTCTGAAAGTCACCTGGTGTCAAGGTAGCCCTGGGGACAGGCTCAGCCACTGGCCAAGCAGTTGCTCCAGGTCCTTTCCAAGCAGGATCCCACACAGCACAGGGCACTTGGGAGCAGCATCTGAGCTTCACCTTAGTTCACTTTCTTGCTCACCTTGCTCTTGCTGGCACTGGACCAGGCAATTTTCTGGCCAGATGAAAAGCATCGCTGACTCTGACCTGCTTCTCAATGGCTATGGTGAGGTTTTATGAAGGACTAGGACCTAAGGTTTGCAGGGATTAAACCAGGTCAGAGCAATCTGCAGAGAGGGTACCTCTGTGGAAACCACCAACATGCACTAAATGCTGTCCATGAGGCTGGAGGGGAGGAGAACAGCTTCTCCAGGAGGATTGGTGGTGTTTGAAAATGGCCACAGCATCTCACCAGGCCCTAGATGTTGGAGAAGTCATGCTCAGGCACTCCATTGAGTGGACTTTCCTTTGAGGAAAGAGGAGACCAGCTCAACAGAGCTTTCTGGAGACTCAACTACTGAGGAAGGGGCTGAGCCTGGAGCAATCCTGCAGACAGGGACTGGAGGGGACTCTGGTGATGTGCAGGAGGGGCTGAGCAGAAGGTTTTGTCAAGAGAGCCAACTCCGAGCCTCATTGCTGTGTCCCTCCTCCAGGCAGGCTGCTAGCAGGCATTGTCCAACCTCCTCCCCAGCTGCTCCCTGCCGCTCAGAGGTGACGGGGTGCCGTTTTTATCTGTGCAGGACTCCTGCAGCTGGGGGTCAGCGGGACGAAATGTGTCTCATACACGCACATGCACACACTGCCGCCTCCTCTCCGAGCCGCCCTGGGAGTCTCCTCCTCCCCCACAACCCCTCGCTCATAAAAAAATTAAAACTCTCGATATCATCTCACATAAACATGGATTTGAGGCCCCGTCAGTCACCAGACACGTCCCACAATCTGTGCTGGCTCCAGACAGCTGGAGGGGTTTGCTGGAGGACCAGAATGACGTCACACCGCCTCCACGGACCAGGGGTTACCCAAAGTGCTTGGTGTGGGGAGGGGAGCCAGGGGCTGGGAGCGCTCAGCCCCATCCCCACCATGCTGCCACCACACCATGCCCTGGACCCACCAGGATGGGTGCTGGCCCAGAGAATGGCCCCAGGGACCGATAGCAAAATGTGCCCGGGATGCGGAGGCCGTCCCCGCGGGCGCAAGCGAGGCAGCTGGCCTGGGCTCTCTCGGTGCCGGTGAAGTTTATGAGGGCTGACCCCTTGCACCGTAGCGTCTGGGGCAGGATAAATCCCACTCTGCCTTGGAGTGCAGGTGCACAGGGCTGCCGGAGAGGGGAAGGGACTACAGATGCATAGGGGATCTGGTGGGGGGGAGCTGGGGCTGGCCTCAAGCTGTGTGCTGCTTTGGGTCCATCCCCGTGGTGGGAACAGTCCCCTTTGTCCGCTCCCAGAGCCTGCTGCATTGCCTTGGGGGTGCTCTTGGCAGGGCTGCCTGCGTGCAGCCTACCATGGCGAGCCTAGGGGCACAGAAAGACCTACACCATGCAAGTAGATGTGCCACAGGATGCCCAGAGAAGATTCATGGCATTCTGGGGACAGTGGGTGACAGCTGGCATACCCTGGGTACCACAAGTGTTTGGGTACCCAGATCCATAACTGTGTGACTCACATTCACCCCTGGTTTAAGTCCTACCAAGGACCTCCTAGCCACTATGATGAAGGAAACAGGCAGGATCTGGAGACATCATCTAGTCCCTCTTCTTCCTGTCACCTCAGCCAGGTGGCATGAAAGAAACTGTGCCAAGTGCCTCAGACAGAGTGCTGATCCCATCCCAACTGTGGGGGCTCCTGCCTTTCCTCCAACACTGAGAAACAATTGAGACCTGTACTGGGAAAGACACCCAGGATCAGACGCAGCCCACAATCCTGCAAGTACCACCCCAGGTCCTGCTGGGGCTGGGACGTGGGGAGCATTGTACACAGGGCTGGCAGGGAACTTTGCAAGAGCAACAGGGATTTCAGACCATAGCACTGCCTGATCCCTTTCATGTAGCACTGATCTGAATCCTTGCCGCAGGAGCCAAGCAGGGGGTTTGGGAGCCTTTCTCTGAGTGAATTACAATCATCTTTAAAAAAAAAAAAAATAACACAAAGCAGGCGGCTGAGCTTGAAGGTGGATAAATGCCCAGCACAGAGCACCTGGCTGAAGCTAAGTGGAAGCCTGGGTTTGGACTCTTTGAAGTCAGTGCATCTTCCTGCTCTCAGTGGGTTTGGGGCTTAAACCCTCTGTGCGTGCCTTCTACCAACACTCGGGTAATTTATAGATGTGATAGGCTATCCAGAAAGCTCCTCTGTGAACCTCCAGCATCAACCCAGTCCAGCTGGCTGGGTTGTGTTTGCCTCCCATGAACAGCTCGGTAGGAGCACTGTACAGCATGAATCACCCCCAAAAGAAAATACTAATACTTGGTGTCCAAATCACATTCACAGACCTGCTGCATCCCCCAGGCATTGCCATCCCCTTGCTACACACTACCTACCCTACCTGATGGGCAACCCATTGACTAGCAAGTATGCGCACCCTTTAATTACAGCATGGTGAATCCACTTCGTGCTGTTTTGTTAGATAGCTCGTCTATCTGAGGAGCCGGAGCAGTACTTACTCAGCTCAGCAGCCCAAGCCTCTGTATTTTCAGGCCTTTAATATTCACTCTGATCTGTTCATAAGTTATTCATAGGAGTGGGAAATGCCTCACAAGAGAACTCACTCCAAATTGCGAGTGCTTCTGAGGCATCATGCAATCTACTTGCACAGGGAAAGGAGGGGAAAGTAATAAATAAATCATTGTTTACAAATTATTTACTTGTCTCCACTAATTTCACACTGTTTACCTGGCATCAGTCTGAAGTCAGGAACAGTTACAGAAGATTTTCTCCTGGCATATCAGTGGCTGAAAGTTGTGCAGCACAGGAGAAGAAAGCCAATGAAGCAGAAGAGCAAGAAGGAGCTAGTTTTGGCTGCCAGAATTGGCCATTGAGTGCCATCTCACTTGGTCTTCACACTCCAGAAGGGATCGTCATGGATGAAGGTCTCAGTGTAGCACAAGCAGGTAGCTCCTCCAGCCACCTCTGCTCAGCCAGCCAGCTCCATCCCAGCAGATGATGACCTGTCTCCAAAGCATCCCCCTTTGCATGACATCTGGGTAGGCAGCCAGCAGTCCCCAGACACATCATACTGTGGTCCATGTCCCAAAATCTGGCAGTGGGTAGCAGCAACACCAATGCAGGGCTGTCCCAGCGCACCAAGATGCGTGAAGTCAAGTCCAGGATTGTCAAGTTCAGGATCATCAAGTCTTGCTAAGGGTCATGAAGTCCTCAAGAACACTGTGGTCTGCAGAAGATGACCAGGCCTTGCTGGGAGTCCCCTCTCTCCTCCCAAGGAGCCAGGGATTTGTGGACAAGACCAGGAGAAGGTGTCTGCTGTGAACTATGCAGCAGAGTGAGACAGGACGGGAAGGCTGACCTGTTTTGACATCAACAGTGTTGGGTCTGCAAATGGGGGAAAGATGATGCTCACAGCCCATGGTGTGTTGCCCCAAAAAGCAAATGGGAACTCTGCCCTGGAGCAAAGTCACCCCAGCAGACAATGGCTACCTGAGGCAGGCAGCAGAATGAACCTGTCCTCCTACTTAGGACTATTTCAGACTTCTCAGTCCCATCTTAAGCTAATCTCCCACAATAAACCAGAGACAGAAGAGGGATGGGGAGAAGCAAAGTTAATGTGTAGATGTCCTTTGGGGAAGGAAAAGACAATCTGGCAATGTCAGGAGAGCATGACAGGCTGGGAACTGGTCAGTACCAGCTGGGCTGATGTGTCTTGCAGACCTCCCATGCTTCATTCCCCTCCTGTTGCTCAAGAGAACTCCCTCCAGCTGAGCGTTCAGATCCTGTATCCTTCAAAGCTGGTCCTGGAGCATCCTGGGCAAGTGTGTCTCTGGAAGGAGACACAGGATACCTGTAGGGGATGTGCAGACTAGGAAATGCCTCCTGAAGCTTGATCTTGGACTGCCACTGACTGCTGGCAAAGCTCCTGTGAGGGCTCAGGGCTTGGACAATGCAGTTACCAGCGCGTGACAAACCCACCTTGCAGGACGGTGACCCACAGAAGACAGAGCGACACTGTGTGTAAGGGTCGGAGTAGGTGCACTGAAAGGGCAGGTGAAAGTCAGATCATCCAACCACAGCCTGCTGGACAGATAGACACCACTAGCCAGCATGAAAAAGAAGATATACAAGATGGATAGACTTGTGCCAGCAAGACCCATAAGCAGCCTGACCCCAGTGCTCATACCTGCCTGTGCCATGACCATACCCTGGGGACAGGCAATGGTGTCCAGGCTCTCAGGCTTCAGAGAAGGCTGAGCAGGGCTGCAGGTATACCAGGGATGGAGCGGGAATTTGGGATGCTCGGTCCAGATCCATGTTCCCACGTGTAATCATGGAGAAAGAAAGCTGTTTGCAGGCTGCAGGACTCCTTTAGGGCTCCATCTCCTCCATTACCCTCCCTGGTCCCAGACACCCCTCACTCCCTCCCACCACCCCTCACTCCCTCCATGCCCCAAGCTTCTTGGCACTGACCCTGCTCCCTGCAGCCTTCCAGCTCATCGCTCCCTGCAAGTGGCCCATAAATCATCCTTGTATGCGCACCTCCCTTGGCCTTGGGAGAGGGAATTTATCCCCCTGGCTCAGCTGTCAGAGAGACCTCCAGCTGCCAGGAGA